>NC_044326.1:82905767-85374370 GCF_007399415.2 Gopherus evgoodei | reverse complement strand
TCAAGGATTAAGAGGTGGCTCTACTGAACTCATCAGCTCCAGGACACACAATGAATTGTTTCCTTAAACAGGTAACTTTCTAAATAAATAGACTCTGCAGTGTAACTGGTCCTTCAAAACACAAAGTAAATTGAAAATAAAAATTGGCTTAGCAGAGAATAAAGAAGCACATGATGTTGCTGCTTCTACTTAGCACCTTTACATTAATAACCATTTACATTCTCTCACCTTCAGGGAAATAGCTGCACAACAGTTACAAGAACATAGAAACATAATGCAAAGTGATAAAATACACATTATGCTCAACTAAGACACTAAATTTATACCCTGACATTTCTTTGGAGTATATTATAATTTCCAAATCCAGTGGAACCTCTCTCTAAAACACCCTTCCCTCTTCTCACCTTCCAAAAAGGTAACAAAGTACTTCAAAGTGAAGTTTTGCTATACAGTAGGACTGCCACTAAAGTTGCCTGACAGTTGCCACCCAGTTATATCTGAAATTGTCATTTCCCCCTATATTTAGAACAGGAAATGTGTGTGTTCCTTTTGTGGCAAATGCTGACTTTTAAATGCATTCTGCCGTAAGAGAAGATGATGTAGCTGGCCAAAAAGATCTCTCTTTACTTTAGAGAGTGGTGACAGGGCCTCGTTACCTCGTACAGTTGCTGTAGACACAGAAAGGACATATATTCATTCCCAACAGGGAATAACTGTAGCAAACACATCCTACTCCACCTTACTCCATGCTGGAAACAACTACAAAATGTTCAGAAGCCAGGTACTACTTCTTATCATTCCCCATAAGGGTAGTGACAATTTCTTCTTTGTTCCTCTTTCACTGAGCATTTAGAGCAGAGGAGGAGGAGGAATGGGTGATAATCCTTTTCAGAACAGAACAATATCTTGATGAAACCGCTGTGAAGCAAAACCATGGTGGTTTCACCAATGGTGTGCATGGGTAAACACAGAGTGTATGTGGAGGAGGGTGCCAAAGAGATGCCATGCAAACAGATACCATGTTGCAGTGCCTCACCATAGCTCATGTAATGTGCATGGGGATTTGGCAAAATGACAAGTGTGCTTTAGGAAAGTGCAAAGGGCTCTTGATTATATGAATATACCAGCCAACACCTCCCAGGAATGACCAAGTACAGGGCAGGAGTCAATACTAAATATTACAGCCTATAAGTTTAAGTAGGTATGGGACAGCTGCACTACTGCCCTGTGGCCTAGCAAGGAGATAGAAAATACCGTTGACTCTGAAATGAGAGTGATTCCTATGCACAACCAGTTTACTCAGGCATTGTGCAAGGGACTAACCAAACAGAACACAAGATTATATTAGTGATCAGGCAATCAGATAATAATCTTGTTTGCATCAGATAAGAGGTTATTACATAGTAAAAAACAACTTTGCTTTCAAGATGTGTATTCAGACACTTGATTCCCAAGAATATTAGCACATGAATTATGTTAGTAGATCATATTATCATTCTTTAACATAACACTTGTCAGAGATTTTGCTATACAGGAAATGTGAGTTCTAACTGACATTATACTAACACATATTGTATTAGAGATCCAAATGGACAGAAATACCACAGGTCCCTATAGAAAGCAGGCCAACTAGTTCACAAAATACATTAATTGATGTTTGATACCCTAACTTTGCTACCTGTAAAAATATCTAAAAACAGTGGCCTGATTTTTCAGAAATGCTGAGCACCTACATCTCCCTTTTCAGCCAATGGGAGTTAAGAGTGACCAGCACTTCTGGAAATCAGGCTTTTTAAGGCACTAAAATTTGAAAATGCTTGTCTATGTATATGCAGCACTTCACAACCAAAACAGAACCTTTTTCAAGGTGTTGGGTGTTGCTGGGTAGACAGTAGTGCACTGGGAAAGGGGTAATATTATATAAGTGCTCCAGGGAAAACCATTACTTTTATGAAAGGTGCTACCAGATCTCTACTAAACATACAGGGAAGATAGGATCCATGTTTAAAATTTCTCTTTTTGGAAGACACTCATAGTAAAATGTATGGAACTCAAGTTATGTAGCATAGAAAAACAAAGGACTGTGTTACTATTATCGAGATTCAACTCTGTGCTTCTCAGGACTCTAGATATTATTAATCTGATGTTAAATTACCTTCTGGCTTACTTCCCCCTCTAGCTTGCTAATATAAAGTGATACTTCCCTTATAAAAGGTTTTCGGTGGTGAACAGAAGGGAAGAAGGAACATGCTACAGCCCACCTGCCAAAAAAATGTTTTTTTATTCTACAGCTGAGGTCACTTATCTATCTGAGATAAACACAAGACATGGCACAGGACAAAAATCTCTAAGACTACAGATTAAGAAAGCATTAACTATGTAAAAGTGCATCTAATGATGAATATTTTATGGATGTAGACCTTTCACACCCTTCACAATTACATCTTTAATTGCTTTCATCGTGTGCTTCTGAAGTTAATGCTTTTGTTTCTACAGATGGAACTTAATGTTCCCTGGTAAAATGGACACGGGCTCTTTTTAATATGGGCATTATATAAACACAAATTAACAACTAGATGAAGAAGCACAAACAGTGTATGGAAAACTGTTAGTAGGTCTTGAATCCTTCACAATTCCTCTATGTTTTAGACTGATGCCTAATATTTTGACCACAAAGTGGAAGAGCAAGTTTGAGGGCCACAGAATACGGTCTAAGTGTGGTACACTAACTATGGTTTTTTCCCTGAGGTGCCTACAATGCTCCAGTAAAGAGGCACTACATGAATAAACAAGAATTATATTTTCTCAAAAAAACACCTGCCACCTTAACATTATACGAAAGTAGATTTTAAATGGGCAGCCCCACTACTGAAGGAAATCACGTAAGTGCAATACTGTCCAAGCATTCTGTTGGAATACTGTAAAGCCTTTTCCTCGGAAGTATAAAAAGGGAAAATATGAGAGGCTTTCCCAATGAAGAGGAAAACCATCCCTGTAAGCAGGTGATGACTTGTCTTCAATTTTCTTGACCCATCCCAGGTCACACTGTGCCAATGATTATTGTACATTATTTGTTTTTGATGAATGTTAGCACTGTCATGTTTAGAAGAAGGTGGAAACCACTGCACTGCAAGGGAATTCAGCTGGAGTTAGGCCAAAGGCTGATAGAAAAGACAAGATGGGCCTGATTTTAAGAAAAACACTCCTTCCATGCACAAAGCAAGAATTGCCCAGGGTTAGGGGTGCTGGAACAATGTTTATAGTGAGCAGGGCCGGCTCCAGGCACCAGCAAAGGAAGCAGGTGCATGGGGCGGCCAATGGAAAGGGGTGGCATGTCTGGGTCTTAAGCGGCGGGTCCCTCACTCCCTCTCAGAGGGAAGGACCTGCTGCCGAATTGCTGCCAAAGAATGAAGCGGCACAGTAGAGTTGCCGCTGAAGTGACGACGATTGCAACTTCTTCCCCCCCCCCCCCTTCGTTGCCTGGGGCTACAAAAAAGCTGGAGCTGGCCCTGATAGCGGGGGTACTGAAAGCCAAACTGTAAACCCTGTATGTAAAGGAAACCACTTCAAGCCAATGCTGTCACACCCTCATCATCCCTAGTTACAACACCTATGCACAGAGTTGGAGAAGACCAGTGTCTTCAATAAAGCTCTGTCCCTGCGCTGGGGAAGGCACCATTTTAAAATGGGTGTAAAAACCCATCTCAGAGATGTGTATGTATTATATACAAGCACAAGCACAATACTCTAACCCTCATGCTAATAAAAAACAGTTATTTTATATACATGCATATAAAAGTGAAAGTAACTTGTTGGAATTGGTCTTAGAACACATCTCATTTAGTCTCAACAGAAATTTACACTCTGAGATGTTTTTTTTTTAAACAAACAATTGTCAGATTAGAATAAATGTTCAAGATCCACCCTTGTATTTTTTTTTACTCAGCCTACCTCCTTCAGCATTGTAAATTTTCTTTCAAATATATTGCCCTGTAGTAAACACTGCTGGTGAATATAAGATTTACAGCACATTAATAAAACCATATAGGCTTACTGGCCTTAAAAATATGAGGCACAGTTTAAAGTTTTCATGTCTATCTAGAAAAAGATCTACCAATAGCAATTTTTCAGGTTTAAATCTATAGAATATTTATACTCACACATCAATTCACCCCTCATCAACCTTTAATTATTTATTTTCATGAATGCAGCATCAAATCCTGAAAAGTTGAAAATTATTTGCTGGGAAATCTAGTTATATTCTTCCTCTTCTCATCCAAAACCAATTCATTACAGTAATGTTTATTTGCAAGTAATAAAAAACAGTTAGTAACCTTTCATAACTCTTGTTCTTTGAGATGTGTTGCTCATGTCCACCCCATGTTAGGTGTGTGCATGCCAAGTATGTGGAGATTTTTTTGTCAGTGGTAACCGTAGGATTGGCCCTAGTGGCCCCTGGAACCATGTGCCATATGCGCCGGTATAAGGGGCACCACTCGCTCTGCACCCTCTCAGTTTCTTCTTGCCGGTAACTCCGACAGAAGGGTAAGGAGGGTGGATCATGGAATGGACATGAGCAACACACCTCGAAGAACAGCAATTACAAAAGGTTAGTAATCATTTTTATTTCTTCAAGTGCTTGCTCATGTCCATTCCAAGGTAGGTGACTCATAAACAGTACCATCAGAGGTGGGCTCAGAGTTTATGGATGTGCTGACTGCACCATCGCTCTTCTGAAACTGGCATCATCACAAGCCTGCTGGGTGATGGCATAATAGAACGCAAAGGTATAAACTGATGACAACGTTTTGGCTCCTGGCTTGGTATTTGTGAAAGAAACACTGCTGGCGAGGCTCTCATGGAATGAGCAGTCACGATGGCTGGAGGCAGAACATTCACCTGTTCATAGCAAGTATGGATATAGGCAGTTATCCAGGACGAGATTCTCTGGGATGACACTGGCAGCCCAATCATCCTCACCACTGCTGCTACAAAGAGTTGTGTAGATTTGCAGAAGGGCTTTGTCCTCTCAGTATAGAAGGCAAGGGCCCACCTAACATCTAATGTCTGGAGCCAATGCTCCTCAGCAGTTTGGTGAGGTTTCAGAAAGAAAACTGGAGGATATAACCAACTGTTATAGTGCTGAGCACTTAAGTGTCCAATGTTATATATGACCATGCTGGGCTGAAGGGCAATGGCAGTCCAAAAACAAAAGGGGGGATAGATCTGGAGTCGAGACTGGTATACCACCCTCAGGTGGTACCTTAGAAAGGCCTTTCTGGCCCCATCTGGATATTTATATGAGCCAAGGGAGCGAAGTGTGACCTTGAGTCTTTGAGGCTGTGAAGCTTGGAATCCGTCTGTTCAGAGAACAGGCAGACACTCTCAAAGGGGAGGTCCTGCATGGACTGCTGCACTTTTCAAGAGAAGCCCAATGATTGGAGCCACAAACAGTACCTCATGGTGACCACTGAAACCACAGTCCTGACTACAGAGTCCGCCACATCCAGAGCTACCTGGAGGGAGATTCTAGCCACCCTTTTGCCCTCCTCCAGGATAGCAAGAAATCCTGCCTTGATTCCTGCAGCAGGAACTCCTTAAATTTGGCCATTAAGTCCCACAGGTTAAAATCTTACCTCCCCAGCAGAGCCTGCTGGTTAGAAATACATAACTGGAGGCTGCCTGTCAAATAAACCTTGTGTCTGAACATGTCCAGTCTCCTAGCCTCTCTATTTTTGGAGATAGCACTTGAGTGCCCCATCTGTCCCGCTCATTTGCAGCTGACACCACCAGGGACCCGGGAGGGGAGAGAAATATGAGTATAGGTACTCAAACCTCCAAAACTCTGCAAAGAGACCTTTACATGCCTTAACTGGGCAACTGAGGACTTCTTGTGCACAGGGAATCCTCAGCTAACAAAGCTACTATGACCACTTCTAGCCAGCTCATCTTGCCTATCCATAGCAAAGGAGTTCTTAAGGGGGCATACTGGGGCGGGGGGGGGGGGGGCAGGGACAGAACACACTGTACTGATGACATTTGCTGGTGTAATGCCAGACCAAGTTAGAGCAGTCCTGAAGCTTCCACAGATTGTGCTGGAAATTAACTTAGCCTCCAGGCATCTTTCTAACTCATCCCTCAGCTATATGGAGAAGGAGCCTTTAAAAAGCAATCCTCACCTAATGGAGGGAAGGAGATAGAACCATTCATCATTGTACAAACACTGGTGCTCTTTATTGACTTCAGTTCCTTATTTCATATGAAAATATGGGCAAAATCTGTGATTTAACACACAGGAAAAAGTTAAAAAAATTCTACTGTAACCCTAATATGCAGAAGGCAAAAAACCTAAGTTATCTGATATTGTAAACTGAGAGCAATCCTAACCAAAGGCTGACATACTTTCTTTATCCCACAAGTGACTGAGATAGAGAGCAGCTCAAAGAGAAATCACGATTCAAGGTTGAGTCCCAATGAGGGAACATCAAATCAAACTAAAACAGAACAAAGACCAATCCTAGCACAGGATGGGGAAGTCAAGAGATTCCATACTACTTACTTTATAATAAATCTCAGTGAAAGATGCCTCCAGCCAGATACCTAATCTTTTGCCCTGAATGAGCTAGATAAGAGAAAGAAAATAGTCACTGAGAAAGCAATATTTGATCAATAAGAAAACTCTTAAGCTGAAGCACTGCTAGAAAGCGGGGGCCTGGCAACTGGGCTCTTCTTTAGAAAAGTACTCCTTTAAACCAGTTCCCAAGGCAGTATCTCCTCTCAGTTCTGGAATTATTATACATTTGGATTAAAAAAAAGTCTAGGAATGTGTCTTTTATTAGGAGAGTAGCAAACTACTACTAATCTATTAGAGTTCTTTGAAGGGGTCAACAAACATGTGGACAAGGGGGATCCAGTGGACATAGTGTACTTAGATTTCCAGAAAGCCTTTGACAAGGTCCCTCACCAAAGGCTCTTACGTAAATTAAGCTGTCATGGGATAAAAGGGAAGGTCCTTTCATGGACTGAGAACTGGTTAAAAGACAAGGAACAAAGGGTAGGAATTAATGGTAAATTCTCAGAATGGAGAGGGGTAACTAGTGGTGTTCCCCAAGGGTCAGTCCTAGGACCAATTCCATTCCATTTGGAGAAAGGGGTAAACAGTGAGGTGGCAAAGTTTGCAGATGATACTAAACTACTCAAGATAGTTAAGACCAAAGCAGATTGTGAAGAACATCAAAAAGATCTCACAAAACTAAGTGAATGGGCAACAAAATGGCAAATGAAATTTAATGTGGATAAATGTAAAGTAATGCACATTGGAAAAAATAACCTCAACTATACATACAATATGTTGGGGGCTAATTTGGCTACAAGATGTCAGGAAAAAGATCTTGGTATCATCGTGGATAGTTCTCTGAAGATGTCCATGCAGTGCGCAGAGGCGGTCAAAAAAGCAAACAGGATGTCAGGAATCATTAAAAAGGGAATAGAGAATAAGACTGAGAATATATTATTGCCCTTATATAAATCCATGGTACGCCACATCTCGAATACTGTGTATAGATGTGGTCTCCTTATCTCAAAAAAGATATTCTAGCACTAAAAAAGGTTCAGAAAAGGGCAACTAAAATGATTAGGGGTTTGGAGAGGGTCCCATACAAGGAAAGATTAAAGAGGCTAGGCCTCTTCAGCTTGGAAAAGAGGAGACTAAGGGGGGATATGATAGAGGTATAGACTCATAGACTCTAGGACTGGAAGGGACCTCGAGAGGTCATCGAGCCCTCATGGCAGGACCAAATACTGTCTAGACCATCCCTAATAGACATTTATCTAACCTATTCTTAAATATCTCCAGCGATGGAGATTCCACAACTTCCCTAGGCAATCTGTTCCAGTGTTTAACTACCCTGACAGTTAGGAACTTTTTCCTAATGTCCAACCTAAATCTCCCTTGCTGCAGTTTAAGCCCATTGCTTCTTGTTCTATCATTGGAGGCTAAGGTGAACAAGTTTTCTCCCTCCTCCTGATGACACCCTTTTAGATACCTGAAAACTGCTATCATGTCCCCTCTGAGTCTTCTCTTTTCCAAACTAAACAAACCCAATTCCTTCAGCCTTCCTTCATAGGTCATGTTCTCAAGACCTTTAATCATTCTTGTTGCTCTTCTCTGGACCCTCTCCAATTTCTCCACATCTTTCTTGAAATGCGGTGCCCAGAACTGGACACAATACTCCAGTTGAGGCCTAACCAGCGCAGAGTAAAGCGGAAGAATGACTTTTCGTGTCTTGTTTACAACACACCTGTTAATGCATCCCAGAATCATGTTTGCTTTTTTTGCAACAGTATCACACTGTTGACTCATATTAAGCTTGTGGTCCACTATGACCCCTAGATCTCTTTCTGCCATACTCCTTCCTAGACAGTCTCTTCCCATTCTGTATGTGTGAAACTGATTGTTCCTTCCTAAGTGGAGCACTTTGCATTTATCTTTATTGAACTTCATCCTGTTTACCTCAGACCATTTCTCCAACTTGTCCAGATCATTTTGAATTTTGACCCTGTCCTCCAAAGCAGTTGCAATCCCTCCCAGTTTGGTATCGTCCGCAAACTTAATAAGCGTACTTTCTATGCCAACATCTAAATCGTTGATGAAGATATTGAACAGAGCCGGTTGCAATCCCTCCCAGTTTGGTATCATCCGCAAACTTAATAAGCGTACTTTCTATGCCAACATCTAAATCGTTGATGAAGATATTGAACAGAGCTGGTCCCAAAACAGACCCCTATAAACAGTCACAAAATATATAAAAATGCCACCTTGAACGAGGCAATCGTACTCTACCTAAACTGGTAGAACCCCACTTGTTATACCTTTCCAGCAGGATTGGGAGCCATTAACAACTACTCTCTGAGTACGGTTATCCAGCCAGTTATGCACCTACCTTATAGTAGCCCCATCTAAATTGTACTTTCCTAGCTTATCTATAAGAATATCATGCGAGACCGTATCAAATGCCTTACTAAAGTCTAGGTATATCACATCCACCGCTTGTCCCTTATCCACAAGGCTCGTTATCCTATCAAAGAACGCTATCAGATTAGTTTGACACGATTTGTTCTTTACAAATCCATGCTGGCTATTCCCTATCACCTTACCACCTTCCAAGTGTTTGCAGATGATTTCTTTGATTACCTGCTCCATTATCTTCCCTGGCACAGAAGTTTAACTAACTGGTCTGTAGTTTCCTGGGTTGTTTTTATTTCCCTTTTTATAGATGGGCACTATATTTGCCCCCTTCCAGTCTTCTGGAATCTCCCCCGTCTCCCATGATTTCCCAAAGATAATAGCTAGATGCTCAGATACCTCTTCCATTAACTCCTTGAGTATTCTAGGATGCATTTCATCAGGCCCTGGTGACTTGCAGGCATCTAACTTTTCTAAGTGATTTTTTACTTGCTCTTTCCTTATTTTCTCTTCTAAACCTACCCTCTTCCCGTAAGCATTCACTATACTAGACATTCCTTCAGACTTCTCAGTAAAGACCGAAACAAAGAAGTCATTAAGCATCTCTGCCATTTCCAAGTCTCCCGTTACTGTTACCCGCTCCTCATTGAGCAGTGGGCCTACCCTGTCCTTAGTCTTCCTCTTGCTTCTAATGTATTGATAAAAAGTCTTTTTGTTTCCCTTTATTCCCATAGCTAGTTTGAGTTCATTTTGTGCCTTTGCTTGTCTAATCTTGCCTCTGCATTCCTGTGTTATTTGCCTATATTCATCCTTCGTGATCTGACCTAGTTTCCATTTTTTATATGACGCTTTTTTATTTTGTAGGTCACGCAAGATCTCAAGGGTAAGCCAAGGTGGTCTTTTGCCACATTTTCTATCTTTCCTAACCATCGGAATAACTTGCTTTTGGACCCTTAATAGTGTCCCTTTGAAAAACTGCCAACTTTCCTCAGTTGTTTTTCCCCTCAGTCTTAATTCCCATGGGACCTTGCCTATCAGCTCTCTGAGCTTACCAAAATCCGCCTTCCTGAAATCCATTGTCTCTATTCTGCTGTACTCCCTTCTACCTTTCCTTAGAATTGCAAATTCTATGATTTCATGATCACTTTCACCCAAGCTTCCTTCTACTTTCAAATTCTCAACAAGTTCCTCCCTATTGGTTAAAATCAAGTCTAGAACAGCTTCCCCCCTAGTAGCTTTTTCAACTTTCTGAAATAAAAAGTTGTCTGCAATGGAGTCCAGGAACTTATTGGATAGTCTGTGCCCCACGGTGTTATTTTCCCAACCTATATCTGGATAGTTGAAGTCCCCCATCACCACCAAATCTTGGGCTTTGGATGATTTTGTTAGTTGTTTGAAAAAAGCCTCATCCACCTCTTCCGCCTGATTAGGTGGCCTGTAGTAGACTCCCAGCACGACATCACCTGTGTTTTTTACCCCTTTTAGCCTAACCCAGAGACTCTCCACCCTTCCGTCTCCTATGTCCATCTCTACCTCAGTCCAAGTGTGTACATTTTTAATATATAAGGCAACACCTCCTCCCTTTTTCCCGTCTATCCTTCCTGAGCAAACTATACCCATCCACACCAACATTCCAGTCGTGTGTATTATCCCACCAAGTTTCAGTAATGCCAATAATGTCATAGTTGTATTTATTTATTAGCACTTCCAGTTCTTCCTGCTTATTACCCATATTTCTTGCATTTGTATAAAGGCATCTAAGATACTGGTTTGATCTTGCCTCCCAGCTTTGCCCTGACCCTCCTTCCTCTCTGCCATTATAGCTCGTGCTCCCTCCTGTTTCCAACCCATCTCCCAGGTCTTGTTCCCCACTTACCTGTGGGCTTTGCTCACCTGTCCCCATCGAACCTAGTTTAAAGCCCTCCTTACTAGGTTAGCCAGTCTGTGCGCAGATATATAAAATCATGAGTGATGTGGAGAAAGTGGTTAAGGAAAAGTTATTTACTTATTCCTATAATGCAAGAACTAGGGGTCACCAAATGAAATTAATAGGTTGCAGGTTTAAAACAAATAAAAGGAAGTTCTTCTTCACACAGTGCACAATCAACTTGTGGAACTCCTTACCTGAGGAGGTTGTGAAGGCTGGGACTATAACAATGTTTAAAAGGGAACTGGATAAATTCATGGTGGCTAAGTCCATAAATGGCTATTAGCCAGTAAGGGTAAAGAATGGTGTCTCTAGCCTCTGTTCATCAGAGGATGGAGATGGATGGCAGGAGAGAGATCACTTGATCATTGCCTGTTAGCTTCACTCCCTCTGGGGCACCTGGCATTGGCCACTGTCGGTAGACAGATACTGGGCTAGATGGACCTTTGGTCTGACCCGGTAGGACCGTTCTTATGTCCTTATGTTATGTAAACAAGTAGCAAAGGAACACCAAACAGTGAAATATGTTCAACTCAGTTTAAAATCTCATAACAGCACAGTTGACTACTATATCAAAGGCCACACTGTGGATGTAATCCAATGTAACTGAACAGACCCCAGTAAGCCTGTCAGTCAGCAAATGCTCTTTTTGTGTAAAGAATTAGAGCATACACCAGGCCAATCTCTGGGTTTTGCTGCCCCGTGGTATAATTTTTCCTCATCTCCAAATTACACAAATTAGAAGTCAACGCACAATCCTCTGGCACTATGTACTAAATATATCATTTGACCTACTCTAAGAACTTCCGGTTATTTCAAAGAATTGTAAAGTTATAAACATACATAAAGGAGGTGTAAGCCGCCTCCACATAAAGAAAGGTAACTAGAAGTCTCCCACTCAGAAAGAAATAGAAAAAGCTTATAGATTTGACAATATGTAAAAATTGCTTAATTGTCAACATTCTGACATAAAAAGTTAAACTCCTGTTTTTCGGTATTCCCTGCTTTTGTTTCTTTTATTACATAAAATGTACACACCTATTGAATAGTTGCTAGTCCCTGTGGTATTTTACTTTTTTTATGTACTAACACTGGGTATAGGGAACAAAATGAAGACAATCTGGGTCCCTATGAATATACAGTCTAAAAGTCAAAAGAAAGATGAGGACACGCTAGGACAACCAGAGAAAGGATTATTATAGAAAATCCAGCTCCACTCTGAAAAGTGACTGTAAAACGTAAAAAGTGATTTCTTCCTGGGTGTATCAAGTATCTGATCTGCTCACCATAGTAACGAGAAACACTAGTCCATTTAAACGGCTGCAGCAAGGGATTTACTTCCCAGACCAGAAAATAATCACTGGGGATGTTGAAATGCCTATAGTTATCCTTGGGTACCAAGCTCACCCCTTAATGCCATGGCTCATGAAGCCATACACAGGCACCCTGGACAGTAGTCAGAAGCTGTTCAACTATGGGCTGAGCAAGTGAAGAATGGTGGTAGAATGTGCCTTTGGACATTTAAAGGGTCGCTGGCGCACTTTAATGACTCGCTCAGACCTCAGCCAAACCAATATTCCCATTGTTATTGCTGCTTGCTGTGTGCTCCACAATCTCTGTGAGAGTAAGGGGGAGACGTTTATGGCGGGGTGGGAGGTTGAGGCAAATCGCCTGGCCGCTGACTACATGCAGTAAGACACCAGGATGGTTAGAAGAGCACACCAGGAAGCGCTGCGCATCAGAGAAGCTTTGAAAACCAGTTTCATGACTGGCCATGCTACGGTATGACAGTTCTGTTTGTTTCTCCTTGATGAAACTCATTCCCTTCCCCCTTCCATCACAGCTTGCTTGCAAAAGAAATAAAGTCATTATCGTTTAAAAAACATGTATTCTTTATTAATTGATTATAAAAATAGGGAGAGAACTGACAAGGTAGCCCGGGTGGGGTGTGGGAGGAGCGAAGGAAAAATTCACTTCAAAACTTGTTGAATGACAGCCTTTTGCTTGGGCTGTCCACTGGGGTGGAGTGGGCGGGTGCAGATTCCTGCTAGCCAAACGCAAACAGCTCAGCACCATTACCCTGTCCCCCTCCCCCACCGCTTCACTAACTGCGGGGAGGATTTCTTTTCAGCCACAGGCAAACAGCTCAGTAGGAACGGCCACCTCTTAATGTCCCCTTAATTAAATTCCCGTATTTCAACCAGGTTACCATGAACGATATCACTCTCCTGAGGATAACACAGCAAGATAAAGAACAGATGTTGCTTGAATGCCAGCAAACACCAGGACCATAGACTGCCAGGCTTTGTCATGCAATGATACCAGATTACTTGCTACTAGCATGGCGTGGTAAAGTGTCCTATCATGGAGGATGGAATAAGGCTGCCCTCCCAAGAAACCTTCTGCTAAGGCTTTTGAAGCACCTCCAGGAGAGCTTCATGAAGATGTCCCTGGAGGACTTCTGCTCCATCCCCAGACACGTTAACAGACTTTTCCAGTAGCTGTACTGGCTGTGAATGCATCCCAAGTCCTCAGGGAAAATTAATCATTAAAAAACACTTGCTTTCAAACCATGTTTTATATTTACAAAGGTACACTCACCAGAGGTCCCTTCTCCAGCTTCATGATCCAGAATACTGCCTTGGGAGGGTTGGGAGGTTATTTCAGTCAGGCTGAGAAAAAGATCCTGGCAGTTGGCTAGAACATTGTGCCGTGTACTCTCCGCAAGCTCATTGTCCTCCTCATCATCATCTTCCCTGCCTGCAAAATCCTCAGGGAATCCACAGTCAGGGGTGGGTTAGTGCTGGCGACCCCTCTTAGAATTACATGCAGCTCAGCATAGAAGCGACATGTCTGTGACTCTGTCCGTTTGCTTCTTTGGCTTTCTGGTACATTTGTCTGATTTCCTTAACTTTCACGCAGCACTGTAGTGAGTCCCTATTGTGGCCTCTCTCCATCATGCCCTTGGAGATTTTTTCCAAATGTTTTGGCATTTCGTCTTTTGGAACGTATATCTGCTAGCACGGAATTCTCTCCCTATAAAGCAATCAGATCTAGTACTTCCCATATAGTCCATGCTGGAGCTCTTTTTTCATTCTCGGACTGCATGGTTACCTGTGCTGATGAGCTGTGCATGGTCACCTGTGCTGATCAGCTCTCCATGCTTAACAAACAGAAAATGAAATTCAAAAGTTCCCAGGGCTTTTCCTGTTTACCTGGCCAGTGAATCCAAGTTCAGATTGCTGTCCAGAGTGGTCACAATGGTGCACTGTGAGAGAGCTCCCGGAGGCCAATACTATCGAATTGCATCCACACTAACCCTAATTTGAACCAGCAATGTCAATTTCAGCGCTACTCCCCTCATCGGGGAGGAGTACAGAAATTGATTTTAAGAGCCCTTTATGTCGAAGTAAATGGCTTTGTTGTGTGGACAGATGCAGGGTTAATTCGATTTAACGCTGTTAAATTCAACCTAAACTTGTAGTGTAGACCAGGCCATAGAATCATAGGACTGGAAGGGACCTTAAGAGGTCATCTAGTCCAGTCCCCTGCACTCGTGTCAAGAGTAGGTATTATCTAGACCATCCCTGACAGATGTTTGTCTAATCTGCCCTTAAAAATCTCCAGTGATGGAGATTCCACAACCTCCCTAGGCATTTTATTCTAGTGCTTAACCACTCTGACAGTTAGGAAGTTTTTCCTAATATCCAGCCTAAACCTCCCTTGTTGCAATTTAAGCCCATTGGTTCTTGTCCTATCCTCAGAGGTTAAGAACAATAATTATTCTCCCTCCTCCCTGTAACAACCTTTTATGTACTTGAAAATTTATGTCCCCTCTCAGTCTTCTCTTTTCAAGACTAAACAAACTTAATTTTTTCCATCTTCCCTCATAGGTCACATTTTCTAGGCCTTTAATCATTTTTGCTGCTCTTCTCTGGACTTTCTCCAATTTGTCCACATCTTTCCTGAAATGTGGCACCCAGAACTGGATACAATACTCCAGCTGAGGCCTAATCAGCGAGGAGTAGAGAGGAAGAATACTTTTCATGTCTTGCTTACAACTCTCCTTCTAATACATCCCAGAATGATGTTTGCTTTTTTGCAACAGTGATACACTGTTGACTCATATTTAGCTTGTGGCCCACTATGACCCCTAGATCACTTTCCGCAGTACTCCTTTTTAGTCAGTCATTTCCCATTTTGTATGTGTGCAATGGATATTTCCTTCCAAAGTGGAGTACTTTGCATTTGTCCTTATTGAATTTCATCCTAACTCCTGTACAAACATGGTCTTATTGAAGTCAATGGCAAAAGTCCCATTGATTTAAAGGGGCCAAGATTTCACCCTGTTAGTGTAAGACATGAGGGAAAAGGAAAAAGAAAAGAAACAAATTGAAACCATAATCTCTAATAGGTCTGAAACACTGACTATGAAATTATTAAAATAAATTACTAGTCGTCTTATTCTTTCTAGAGGCTATCATTAAATGGGTATTTATGTATCTGGAGTCGAGGTACTGCAATCTATCAAGGGAAGGAGTCTACAATGAATTTTAACAGTAAAGTCTCTCATACTAAAGTCTCATATTCCAAACTGCAAACCAAAAATGGTATATTTGAAGATCTTAGACAGAAATCATGTTTTATATGTTTTCATAGGAGTTAGCACAGAGGAGCCTTAATCCTGAATGGGACTTCTGTATACTGACAATAGAACTAATTTAAACTAATAATTGTGCAGTTTTGAGGATTTCCATACTAACTTTCCAAAATGACGGTTTATTGATTAATCAAGATGTCTTAAAGAAGCTGGATTAACTACAGAGAAATTCTTGATTTAAGAGCTATTTGAAACCAATCTTGTACCCAACAGCACTTGAAGGCCTGTTTAGAACCAAAGTGATGTGCAAAAAATGGAGGAGTGAGTCTGTGATTTGCTCACTTTCATAAAAAAATTAAATATACAGGAAAAAACAGGGGTAGCTTTTAATTTTTTTATTATGAAACATTACTCAAAACAGCATTGCTTTTGAAAAAAGTTTATGTAATATTAATTTTGGGAAAGGCACAGGTTGACATATCAAAGGCAGTACACACCTTTCAATTAGGTATATAACCAAAAAAAAACCAAATACATAGTAGTTCAGTTTTGAAGTCTATCCACTTTGCTTCTTCTAGAGCACTGTAATGATTTCAGCTTTGTCTGGAAGATCACGGATGCTAAGGAGCCACAGCATTTCCTCAATACAAAAAATGCTTGTCCTAAATTTAAACAGCATTTCAGTCCAAAAGCTCTTATCAAATTGTTACACTTAACTTTGTTCAATTTCCAGCAAATACTTTAAACTTTTCTATGTTTTTATTTGTAATGCACTAAGATTCAAAGTTTCTTGCTTTTTTAAAAATAATTTTTACTTATTCAATTATTTAAGAGTGCATTAGAGATATTAAATGAGTATAGCTAAGGGTACGTCTACACTACGGGATTATTCTGATTTTACATAAACCTGTTTTGTAAAACAGATTGTATAAAGTCGAGTGCATGCGGCCACACTAAGCACATGAAATTTGATGGTATGCGTCCATAGTCCGAGGCTAGCGTCGATTTCTGGAGCGTTGCACTGTGGGTAGCTATGCCGTAGCTATCCCATAGTTCCCGCAGTCTCCCCCGCCCCTTGGAATACTGGGTTGAGAGCCCAGTGCCTCATGGGGCAAAAACAGTGTCGCAGGTGGTTCTGGGTACAGCCTCACCCCTTCCTTCGTGAAAGCAGCAGACAACCATTTCGCGCCTTTTTTCCTGGATGAACTGTGCAAACGCCATAGCACAGCAAGCATGGACCCTGCTCACATCAATACCGCAATCGTGGACGTTGTAAACACCTCGTGCATTCTCGTGCAGTCTATGCTGAACCGGGACCTGCAAAGCCAGGCGAGGAGGAGGCCGCAGTTACGGCAGCGCGGCAACGAGAATGATGAGGACATGGACACAGAATTCTCTCAAACCGCGGGCCCCTGCGCTTTGGAGATCCTGCTGGTAATGGGGCATGTTCTAGCCATTGAACGCCGATTTTGGGCCCAGGAAACAAGCACAGACTGGTGCAACCATTTAGGTGGACTAGGCGGTTGCCTAGGGCACCAAAAAGCACCCCCAAATTTTTTTTTAAATGGTTGAGCAGCCACTGCTGCTGGGATAGAGAGGGAGTCTGAGCTGCCGGCGGTAGCCGGCAGCCCAGGGTGTCTCCTGGGTCAGGGCACCTCCGCAGCAGCCAGCAGTCCAGGGTGTCCTCTGGGTCAGGGCGCCGCCGGAGGGGGCGGCAGGCAGCTCCCGCGGAGCTGCTGCAGTGGTGCCTGCGGGCGGTCCGATGGTCCGTGGCTCGGGTGGAGCTGCCGCAGTCGTGCCTGCGGACGGTCAGCTGCTCGTGCGGCTCTAGTGGACCTCCCGCAGACACCACTGCAGCAGCTCCACCAGAGCCATGGGACCAGCACGCAGGGCGGTGAAACTGCCGTGCGCCTAGGACGCTCAAAACCCTAGGGCCAGTCCTGGTGGGACCGCATAGTTTTGCAGGTGTGGGACGATTACCAGTGGCTGCGAAACTTTCGCATGCGTAAGGGCGTTTTCATGGAACTTTGTGACTTGCTTTCCCCTGCCCTGAAACACCATAATACCAAGATGAGAGCAGCCCTCACAGTGGAGAAGCGAGTGGCAATAGCCCTCTGGAAGCTTGCAACGCCAGACAGCTACCAGTCAGTTGGGAATCAATTTGGAATGGGAAAATCTACTGTGGCGGCTGCTGTGATGCAAGTAGCCAAAGCAATCATTAAGCTGCTGCTACAAAAGGTTGTGACTCTGGGAAACGTGCAGGTCATAGTGGATGGCTTTGCTGCAATGGGATTAGCTAACTGGGGGGGGGGCATAGATGGAACCCATATCCCTATCTTGGCACCGGAGCACCAGGGCACCCAGTACATAAACCGCAAGGGGTACTTTTCAATGGTGCTGCAAGCACTGGTGGATCACAAGGAACGTTTCACCAACATCCATGTGGGATGGCCAGGAAGGGTTCATGATGCTCGCGTCTTCAGAAGCACTGCTCTGCTGAAGCAAGGGACTTACTTCCCAGACCAGAAAATAACAGTTGGGGATGTTGAAATGCCTGTAGTTATCCTGGGTGACCTAGCCTACCCCTTGATGCCATGGCTCATGAAGCCATATACAGGCACCCTGGACAGTGGTCAGGAGCTGTTCAACTACAGGCTGAGCAAGTGCAGGATGGTGGTAGAATGTGCATTTGGCCGTTTAAAGGCACGCTGGCGCACATTACTGCCTCGCTCAGACCTCAGCCAAACCAATGTCCCCTTTGTTACTGCTGCTTGCTGTGTGCTCCACAATCTCTGTGAGAGTAAGAGGGAGACGTTTATGGCGGGGTGGGAGGCTGAGGCAAATCACCTGGCCGCTGATTACATGCAGCCAGACACCAGGGCGATTAGAAGAGCGCACCATGAAGCGGTGCGCATCAGAGAAGCTTTGAAAACGAGTTTCATCACAGGTCAGGGTACGGTGTGACTGCTGTGTTTGTTTCCCCTTCATGAACCTGCCCCCCCCTTTATTGACTCCTTCCCTGTAAGCAACCCACTCTCCCCATTCGATTACAGCTTGCTTAAGGAAATAAAATCAATATCGTTGAAAAATCATGTATTCATCATTAAAAAGTAATTATAAAAAGAGGCAGAGAACTGACAAGGTATCCTGGGTGTGGTTTGGTAGGAGGATAGGAAGGAAGGAAAAGACCATTAAACACATTTCAATGTAATGATAGCCTTTTGGTTGGACTGTCCAGGGGGGTGCAGTGGGCAGGTGCACGAAGCCTTCCCCCACGCGTTCTTACACGTCTGGGTGAGGAAGATATGGAACATGGTGAGTGGTGTGGGTGGTTACACAGGGGCTGCAGCGGCACTCTGTGACCCCGCTGCTCTTCCTGAAGATCTACCAGACGTCGGAGGATATCAGTTTGATCACGCAGCAGCTCCAGCGTTGCATCCCGCCACCGCTGATCTTCCTGCCTACACCTCTGATCATCCTGCCGCCACCTCTGATCTCGAGCGTCCCTCCTGTCCTCACGTTCACTGGCATCTTTCCTGTAATTTGATACCACATTCTTCCACTCATTCAGATGAGCTCTTTCATTGCAGGTTACTTCCATGATTTCCGAGAACATTTTGTCTCGTGTCTTCTTTTTCCTCCGCCTTATCTGAGATAGCCTTCGGGATGGAGTAGGGAGGGTTGAAAAATGTGCAGCTGCATGAGGGAGGGAAAAAAGGGAGAGAAGTATTTAAAAAGATACATTTACAGAACAATGGTTATACTCTTTCACAGTGAACAACACTATTCACTTTACATAGCACGTGATTTCACTACAAGGTCGCATTTTGCATCTTAATATTGAGTGCCTGCGGCTCTGGTGTTACAGATCTCACAGACGCAGGTCCGGGCATCAGAATTCAGCTTGCACGTGGCCATGGTAAGTCATTGTCTTTCGGCTTCTCCAGCCTTCATATACACAGTGCCCTCTGATGCGTCTTTCCTGTTAACATGCAGCAACAGCAGCCAACCCCCCCCATCCAATTATCTAGGATGATTGCTTTACCCCTCCCCCCACTGCATGGCTGGTATCATGGAAGATAACTGCTAATCACCCCCCTTTCTCCCCTCACCGCGTGGCCAGTAGCTGGGAAGATTCCTGCTACCCAAACGCAATAAAGCTAAGCGCTATCCTTCCTCCCTTTCCCCCGCTTGGCTACGTGCAAGGAAGGATTTCTTTTAAGCAACAGCCAAGGAGGAAAATGGCCATCTCTGTCCCCTTAATTAAATTCCTGAATTTCAACCCAGGTTACCATGAACGATATCACTCTGCTGAGGATAACAGAGCGAGATAAAGAAAGGAAGTTTCTTGAATGCCAGCAATCACCAGGACCATATGTAGCTAGGCTTTGTCATGCAATGATACCCGATTACTTGCTACATGCATGGCGTGGTAAAGTGTCCTACCATGGTGGACGGAACAAGGCTGCCTTGCCCAGAAACCTTCTGCAAAGGCTTTTGGAGTAGCTCCAGGAGCACTTCATGGAGATGTCCCTGGAGGATTTCCGCTCCATCCCCAGACATGTTAACAAACTTTTCCAGTAACTTTACTAGCCGCGAATGCATCCCAAGCCCTCGTGGCAAATCAATCATTAAAAAACGCTTGCTTTTAAACCATGTTTTATATTTACAAAGGTACACTCACCAGAGGTCGCTTCCATGACTTCACTGTCTGGGCTAGTGGCTTGGGAGGGCTGGGAGGGTAATTCCATCTGGGTCACAAAAAGCTCCTGTTGGGGCTAACGGAGTGCTGTGTGCTCACTGCAAGGTCGTCCTCCTCTTCCTCCTCTCCTCATCTTCCCCCTCCGCAGAATCCTCAGCCATGGTTGAGATTACAACCCCCACCTCGGAATCCACAGACAGGGGTGGGGTAGTGGTGGCGCAGCCTCCTAAAATTGCATGCAGCTCAGCGTAGAAGTGGTATGTTTTCGGACCTGACCCAGACTTACCGTTTGCTGCTTTGGTTTTCTGGTAGGCTTGTCTGAGCTCCTTAACTTTCACTCTGCACTGCACTGAGTCCCTGGTGTGGCCTTCTTCCATCATAGCCTTGGAAATTTTTTCAAATATTTTTTCATTTAATCTTTCGGAACAGAGTTCTGTTAGCACTGAATCCTCTGCCCATAAAGCGATCAGATCCAGTACCTCCCGTGCGGTCCATGCTGGAGCTCTTTTTTAATTCTCAGGAGACTGCATTGCTACCTGTGCTGATGAGCTCTGTGTGGTCACCTGTGCTGATAAGAGCTCCACGCTGGCCAAACAGGAAATGAAATTCAAAAGTTTGCAGGGCTTTTCCTGTATACTTGGCCAGTGCATCCGAGTTCAGATTGCTGTCCAGAGCAGTCACAGTGGTGCACTGTGGGATACTGCCCGGAGGCCAATACCGTCGATTTGCGGTCACACTAACCCTAATCCGATATGGTAATACCGATTTTAGTGCTACTCTTCTCGACGGGGAGGAGTACAGAAACTGATTTAAAGAGCCCTTTATATCGATATAAAGGGCCTCGTAGTGTGGACGGGTACAGCGTTAAATCGGTTTAACGCTGCTAAAATCGGTTTAAACGCGTAGTGTAGACCAGTCCTAAAACTTACTGCAAACTTTAGTCCCAATCCTGCAAACATTTGCACATGTAACTTTATTTACATGAGCAAAGTTACAAATGCACAAGAGTTTGTACGATTTGGGCCTAAATGACTTATTACAAGCTTAGTTTTAGGGCAGCATTTCTTGTACTGTTTCATTTCTCCATAACAAATTCAAGGAAGTTTCAACACAACCTGTATTCCACCTTCGGTATTTACTATTTACCAACAGCATGAATCTCCATGTCCAGATAATGATTTCTCAGAAAGGTAAAAACTATGCAGCTTGTTTCTCTTATAAAAATGTGCAGTTTTAAAATATATTAAACGTTTAAATATTGCTGTGCTAAGCCTATCAATTGTCAAATACCGTTTCATTCCCACTTTACTCAGCACCACACTCGGACATCTAAATTATCTAACAATCCCTGTGCCGTAAGAAATTCTTCTTCGTGTGCTAAATGCTATAAAGTATATGTCTTCTTACATGTGCAAAATGTCAGATTGTTTCAAAATGAAACCAAGAGGTGGCATGAGTACCAGGTTTCATGGAAATGTGTTAAAATATAAATTGCTGCAGCATGTTTAACTGGATATTTGATATGATTGATATGGTTTATTTATTTATTTATATGTTTTGTTTTGGTTTTCACTATATTAAAGGTTTTATAAGATAATGTGTATTTCTATGACAGATGAGCAAGCTTATGTGATAGACCACCAGAAGCATTTGCCAATAGTACATTTTACACAGATTTCAGATACTTGAATAAGAAATGCAACTCCATATATAAATTTAATAAAACATCTAATTCTCGACACTATTATTTACTAACACTGGTTATTCCTAAATTGCATGAAAATAACCTGACAAAACTGATGTTACAAACAAACAGTACACTTCCTGTTATAATACTGAATCTGGAACACCATCAATGTTTTGTTCAGCTTGCATAAGTCACAACTGATTGGACACAGTCCCTGTGGGCATGCCATTTCATCCAGACTGGACGGTTCATTAGTCATAATTACTATAACTGTACAGCAGAGACTGCAGTTTTATCTCATCATACATCTTTGATAAAGCTGCTTCTATTTCTGCTTCATCAGCATGTGAAGTTACATTAACAGAGCTTTTATTTTCCAATATGTGATTAACACAGATTGTGTTTCTTACAAAATATATACATAAACTCACACAAAACTAAGGTCCTGGTTTAATCATCATTTGAACTTTGTGTTAGAATCATGCACCACTAATTGTAACCGAACAAGAAGTTCTGAAAAAATTGCATTGCTAAGGAAAATTTAACGAAGTATTAACAGTATGTTTTATAAAGCAATCATAAGATTGTTGGTTTTTAATCTGAACTGTGACACTAGTTCGCAAAAATCTATCAGTTCAATTTGAAGCTTAAACATAGGTCATTTTTCAAGGTAAGTAGGACAATTAGTGATCCTAAGAGTTTCAAATTTCAAACAAAAGACTACTACAAAATGTAAAGTGTACTGTATAAAGGAATCTTGTGAAAACTGGAAGCCCAAGTACTACAAGAGGGTTGGAAAACAGATACCAGTAGATTTTATCAAACAAAAGGGCAGAATGCATAGAAATACAAAGGATATTTTGCCAAAACGTACATTAAATGTGTAACACTGAAGGGAAAATGACACACAGGGATTTTTTTGTTACTGTTTTTCATAGCCTATTGTGTGACAATAGGAAACAAGAAGGCCAGTGGCACCATTTGAGTGTGCAATGTGTACCCATGATAGACCACATAAACAGTCATAATCAACGCTTACATGCAGGCACTGAAGCTGCAAAAATCCCAGAGTAATTAGTGTTGTCTGAATGCAATGACATCTGTGTTCTCATGGTCCTCCAGACTTGTCATGCCAATAAGATGTATATGAAAAAATATGACAAGCATTGCAAATGCCCTTCTGAACGGTCTCACTCTGGGAAAAGCTTCAAAAAAAATGACACATGCCACCTCTTTTTCGCCAATATATTTAACAGCCAAAGCCTCAAAAATTGCAAGGGTCTTCTGAGACATTTTGTATTTGATTACGAAGGATTTATCCAGATTGTAGCATGATGATTTGAAAAGAAAATTGCTGCAGGTTTACCTCATTTTTATATTTATATTTATTTTATTAACATGAGAAATAAAACATGACTTTTTATTGCATTTTACTTCTGATTAGTGTACTTATGTGTCAGCATTATTTATATATTTTAATTAAAGCAGTTGACTAGAGAGCATTTATGTAAACAGAGTTTTTATTTTTACTTTCCCGGAACACCTTTTTTCAACAGTGGAACTAGAATAGTTTTAAAAACTATGGCATTAGGAAATCTCTCTCTCTTTTCTACCAGAAGACTTAGGTAATTCAGTTTGACAGCCTTTGTTTTAGGATGCACAACCTTTTTACCTACTAGTGCCTATCCCTCAGATCCTTCTCTGGACTGTAGCAGTATGTCTGAGCATGTGTTTGCTCCAAGAAAGACATTAGTCATCATTAACAGGAGCACTGACACCAAATGTAAGTGTCTCTATACAATGACCAAATGGCAATCATCTTTCTCTTACACTGTCACTGCTGATTAGAGTTTTAGTTCATGAAAATTTAATTTGTTGCCTTTCTGCAGCTCTTTTTTACATTTCTGCAATTACATAGCATGCCATCAAAACACTGCAAATGCAGCAAAAGATGCTGTACCTGTTCATAAGAAAAAAATTATTATTCAGCTGTACTTTTCACCTGGCTTAACAGACGAAAACTACAAAGATATAGTGAATGACTAGTTGCTGACAAAAGGAAAAATACATATGGAATACTTGAATCAGGCCTCAAGTAACACATGTATCTTCTCCTTGAATAATTCCAATTAACTGAAGAAATTTTCCCCCTTGAAGATGATAAACATTTTGTATTTTCCAAAGCTTTGTTAGGCAACACTACTAGTCACAAATATGTATTTACAAAAATTTGCAGTTTCTATTCAATTTTTTTTAAAAAGAACATTTCATAACTCCGAAAATTTCTACCTTCATTTCTTCAATCTATGTCAACATTGCTTTTTGTAGTTAAAAGCCAAAGAAAATAATTTTAGCAGCTGCAGACATGAAAGTTTCATATTTGATACTCAGCAGCTATTCAATATACATAGTCTCAGACTTCTGCTCTGTGTAACATTACAAACATTGTTGAATAAGATACCATAGCAATGAGTTATTTTAAGTAAGATTTTCAAAACATTTACTCTTCTGTTTTATTTCAGTTTGTTTAAAGATTTAATTATAAGCATATGCTATTTTGTTAACATCTGTGCACAACATACAACCTGACTGAATTCCAACTTCTGAAAGCAAGCAGGATAATTTACATCCCGCAAGTAAAGCAACAATATTAGAGAATTACATACTAGGATTAAATTAAGAAGTTCAATTTCATCTAAGGATTATCTGATTTTCTTCTATAAACATTAAAAAATAAACCTTTTATTACAAGTATACAGTTTTTCAAATGTCTTTCAGAATACATTAATTCTATCTTAAGTGTAAACCTAAATTAACTTCAATTTCTAGTAAATTAAGAAACTACAACCATTAAAATTGAAATAGTAAAAGCTTCCCTCCCTTGTTTGTGTAGTATACTACAGTAATGAACCTGAATAGCAATGCTGTTCAGAATAGAAAGTGCTGTTACTGCTAGCAGTTCAGATTTACAAGCAAGTTTAGATATCTTTAAATAGTCTGAACATACAAAATGTAAGAAAAGGAAACTTGGAATTAAAAGTGGATTGTGAATGGCAATCTATGATTGCTGTAGTGCTATGGCAATATACCCTGATTAAATGCAGAGCAAAGCTAAAGTAAAAACAAAACCATACTATGGTAACCTAACCTAACTGTCCTTGCAGACTGTGTTTATGTAGGCGCTGACCCTTTTAAGCTATTCTTGATTTAAAGAAAAACTTCGAAATTTTATAAAGCATAAAATAATGCTTTTTGATCCCCCCCCCCGCGCACACACAACAAAAGTCTATAAATTTGCCACCAGTTTTGTCCTGCATGTTCTCCACAGAGCTTAGCTTAACAAGCCATAGGTGCAAATGTTGAGATCTTTTCCCAGCATCCATATCAAGTTCAAGTACAGAAGTTTAGCTCTTTGACTCCCACCTCCAAGTCACTTGTCAGTAAAAGGTTGGGTGATTTATTGACCACCTCTGGATGCATACTGTCAGTGCTGAAGGAAATATGAGGGAGGGTTGTCGCTACTGTTCTGGAGCTCATTGATAATGACATACCTGCCTCTGTCACCCATTACCCATACTACAAACTACTTAGACCTAACTGAAAAATCAATAGCCTACTTGCACTGGTTCCTGTGGCTGCCTCCTTTGATTGTCAGCTCCTGTCTAGGGTCAGCACTTACATGAAAGGGGCTGTGACTGCCTGATGCTTTCAGGACAACCTAACGATATGAAACTAGCCAACAGAACAGTAAATTCTGTCTCCCTGCCCTCCTCATCAATTAGGCTTTGACTAGGCTTGCCTGTAGAAACCTGACCTTTTAAGTTTAGGTGAATATGGACTAGCTGAACACACCATTGCCCTCAGCACTGAGCCAGGAAATCCTCTGACAGGTTAAACAAAACAGAAGGTTGTAACTGTCATAATTTGCATTGCACTTTCACGCCAACAAGGGTGTTATCAGTAGGGGCAAGCCCTGAAACACACAACTCAAGCACCCCTAAGTCACCCTGCTCATAAATTTTCAAGTGAAGTGAGATAAAACATAAATTCACAAATGACCATGCAGTTCAAGTCCCACTTTCTTGCAAGTTAGCACTTTGGAAACCCACCAAGTGCATATAAACAATTCCCTGGATAGTCACATTGATACTAAAATGCCACTAATGATGAACTTCCACATATGAGTAAGTTATGCAACCACAACAGTTAAAAACTCTAGGTTTTTAGTTTTTCTTCATTATATATGTATATGCACCTATACAATTTAGTTACACACAAGTATATACGCATATATAATTTTAAAATCCCCAAAGAGCTCTTTAACTGTTATGGTTGAGTAATTTTTGCTCATATGTTGGAAGTCCATCATTAGTGGTATTTGATACCAATGTGACTAACACAGGATAGAGTTTACATTTTAAAACATTCTCTTTTCCTCCAAAAAATATTAAATATGAAGCAGAGAAATAAAAATTATGTAATCTTAGATCTGAAATGAAGATCTGAACTATTTCCAGTAAAGTTACATTATGTATCTTTAATAATTGCTTGTATGTAAATTAGACAAATGTTAATACCTGAATGCCTGCTAAAACAATTGATTAAAAGTAAATGAAAATATTTGTAAACATTTTCTCTTAGGTATTCCCTGATTACCATCAGTTTTCATGTGGTGGCCATGGTGTGTTCATTCTCAGTTATTCCTTCCACTGACACTACTCGTCTTTATATAAACACCAATAGGCCACGAAAAGGCCATATATGTATGTTAGGGTCCATTTACAGAAGTGGAACACTGGAACTTCTTCATGCAACAAAAGGATGAGTCAGTTCTGCACACTCCTTTTATTTTAACTCCTGTGAATTCTAAAACTTATAGATGCACTCTGCTGAACAGCTATGACAAACACCTTTTAAGGTAAAAAAAAAACAACAAAAACCTGAACATCTCCAAGGTCTACATTAAGATTGCAAGATTGTACTTGCTGCTTCTAACCCCTGTAACTTCTGCACCACCCTTTTTCTCCCCCAATAAAAGATTCAACACCGCAAGTTGAAATGATTCCTTATTTAAATAAATGTTACTAATCCTGCTGACTGTTTGGCTTTCCAACGTTAAGATCTAGCTGGTAATAGTCAAATATTTTTGTAAATTTTCTTCTGATCATTTTAATACAGATCAGTCACCAGATATAAGTTATATGATATGAGCTTTATTGAGGTTAATTTATAATAAAAAGGAAAACAGCTGAACAGATGTTTCATTAAGTCATTCAAACAACTACATAATTTTAATGCATGAATATTTTTAAAGCTAAATATCTCTCAAAGATTCTAATACATAAGAAAGCACTGCTCTTTGCAACTATGTACACAGTTCTGTTAACTACAGTTAAACAGTTACAATTAATACTGCATTCCAAACGAACTACAGAGCAAACACTGTTTAAAAATGGTAGATCTAATTGTGTCTGGATGGATCCCTTTAGAGACTTAATGTGATGATTAACTATGCATCTGGTACCATGTCAAGTCCTTTTTGTGTGCCTATCTGATAGTGAAGTGAAAGGGCATGGACAGTGTCCAGTCCCAGCAAGCAAATCATTTGAAAGCAGTCATAGACATAGATCAAAGATTTTTCACTCTATCCAGAGTCGATTTAAACCCACCACCCCAGCCCTGCGCTGCAGACAAAACCAGTTAGAAAATAAGAAAGGCTCCTTAGGATCCAAAGATAATAAAGGAAGATAGAAGTGAAAAATGCAGAAAAGAAACAGACGGGCAGAACCTTGATATCCATAGGCCAAGACAGATGTTTTACATCCTAGTTTTACTTCAGATAGTTAAAGAAAAGGAAAACTTTCCATCCTTTAGATCATCAAATATTATTTCAATTAGGCTATGCAGATGGCTTTTATACATTATTTGAGCCAATATAGTTTCCCCTTCCCCTGCTATAAGAAATGGCACGTAACACTCTGCATATCAATTTTATCTCATTCATAAAGTTAAAAAGAGAGCATTCTCTGTATTATCATACTCCAGTTCTTTTGAAACAAAATATGTATCTCAACAGGAAGTGCTACAACTTAATGCTTTCATTAGAAATAGCATGAAACAAAAACGAAGTGATGATTTTATAAACAGCAATATTTTATATTAAAATAATTCTTTGGAAGGGCTGGGAAGTCAATATTTTGAGGTAAAATAAGCAAAAACTAAAGTAACTTTTCACTTTCTAACATTAAAACGATGTGATATCTGAACAGGGATGTTTTGTTTTGCTTTTGTAGTATTCTAGTTATTAGACTGCTCAAGCCAGAAGCTTATAAAGAAATAGAATTTTTAGTCAAAGTTGTATGTCTTCTATATTGTATGCTGATTTACGACATCTTAAAAATCGCTGGTTGAATAGTAAAAAACAGTACATTTTAAGCACATGACACAAATGGGCAATGGTATTACAGGGAAGAATTGGGCCCCCTAAAAACTACATTATGGAATTGGGCCCCCTAAAAACTACATTATGGAGAATTATTTCATTATTTTAATCACAAGAATAGCTTTAGTCTATGTAGTAGTTTGGGAGGGAAGTACTTCATGCTATCTGTATTAATAGACCCAATATTTTCAAAATGTTCAACACATGTACATAAATTAGAAGCTTTTACTTTAAAAGGATCTGGAAATTGAAGCTGACAAATAGTTAAAGCTTTAGATCCAGAATTCTAGGTTGATTCAGAAGTAAAGAATGCTGCATCTCAGCCAGCTACATGAAGGTTCTGATCATAGAAATAAATCGAAGTCCTACCATAAACCAAGCTGGGCTACTGTCTGTGGCTGTGAGCATCTGCATATACATATGTACCTTTCCGTATGCATCGGAGATGCAATCATCATCATACACAAATTGATAACGAGGAAAGCTAAGTCAAGAAACACTCTAGTTGAAACAACATTCTACTTGTGCCATCCTCATTTTACGCAGAAAACCTGCAAGTTACTTCCATGTTGAATATTTTTTTAAATGATTCATTTTCATTTAATGGCATTTTAAGAACTATGACCTAGAATATTTCTATATACCATGTACTTCAGCAATCTTTTTACAACTAAATTTTAATTACATACAATTCTAGTTCAAGTTGACAAAATCTTGGCATCATTCATGCTCTCATACTTCTATACATAAGTGGACATTATGATTAGTCAGTTATTTTAAGAAAAAACAGCCAGAACTCCAAATATGGTTAATCCAATCAGATACGCGTGCGCACACACTCAAACATCCAAAGAAAATAAGGCCCACAGGATGTTCTAACAAGACTAAAATGTTATCAAAGTATTAGAAATGTTATTCTATAGTATATTTGTTTGACTTCTGGCCACCAAACTTTTGATTCTTACCTGATAGTGAGATAAACCAAAGTTTAAACCAAAAAAGAACCTAGTTGCCAAAACAATCTTTTAAAACTTAAAAAAACACATCACTACTACTCATCAGAAATAATAAGCTACATTTAAAAGTAGGCAGAAGTTATTGGGAACTATTAGAGGTATGACTCAATGTATGGTTATTTGATGAACACCAGATTATGCAAAGTATTCTGTTTACATTTTAAGATTTGACAGTTAAGAACATATACTCAAAAAAGTTATTTAAAAAATATTTGGAAGCCACACCATCCACAAGTGTACCCTAATTAAGTTTTTATAGCCATTTATACATTATTTAACAAGCATATCTTCCAGTCTGTTTACAAAATAAGATTTATATATGTTCATTAAAGGCTGATGAGCTACATACATGATATCTGCAGTAATTAAACACCTTTTGTTCTTCCACATAAAGAGTGCACTACAGTTAACTTAGTAAATACGTCCTTACAAAAGATCAGCAGATAATGAAACCAATCCACAATTGTAAAGGGGAGATGCACACTGTATTCTCGAGAATGTAAACAGGATTATAGCTGTCAGATCCATAGAAGTATTTACTATAACCATTAGCTTGGTTTTGCTGTTGAGAAACACAATATGCACTACTGAATCATTTTTTTTTAAATCCATACATTCCCTGCAGCAGTTCAAGCTCCATCAGCAGTGCAGGAATGTATGAAAATGACAGGCAAAGGGCATTAGTTCTTTTCCCATACAGTTCTTCTATAAATGGAAGCACAGAGTTCTTCTGCAAAGCACTTTTATCGGAGAACGTTTGGAGCCAGATCTTCAACAAAATATAAAATGCATCAGAAAATTTAAGTTCTACGAGCAAGTCAATTATAGTATTTTCCCCAAAACTGGTTTCTTGACACCAAAGGATAGACAGGAAATCCAAAGCCAATATCTATTAAAGAACTGGAATATATTCACAGAGCATTACCTAGTGAAATCCCAGTTGGTCGTGTGTGTGTGTGTGTGTGTGTGTGTGTGTGTGTGTTTTCACACTCCCCACACAAAACACATACTTCTCATCCCTCTTGTGAGCACCTGTTTCTACCTCTTTGTTTTTCACATCAGAAACAGTTTCATAGTACCATGTCAATGTCTTTCTTCACTTAAAATTAAACACTCTTAGTTTTGTATTAAGTAAACTTGTAAATAAATTGTTTAGAAATAGAAAGACTTTTAAAATATGCAAGCTATGCTATTTTAATGAACTGACTAGTCAAACAAAAATAAGCACATTAAATCATAATCCAGTAAAAAGTTGGAAGTGTTACCGGTTCTGCGTTCTAGTTATTTTTCTCTACTGTAAGAATGATTTCTCTCAGTTTCTTCTGCTCTATAAAAAAACAACTTCACATTTGTAAATAATGCATATCCTCCCACACAATATGTTTAGACAAATATATTTAAATACACAAAGGTTTTGTTTGTGCTTAAATTTAAGAACATTATTAACATATGGTTATTAAAAATGTTAAAACTGTATATACTATTTACATGTCTATGGGGAGGGAGAGCAAAGAAAAGAGCAATATCTCCAGACAAAGTCCCCTTTCCAATATCCTTCACAGAAGCTCCTGCTAGCCAAATACTATTGCTCCAGGCAGCAGCATGCTGATGTTGGCACTGCCTAAACCAAACAAACACGATGTTTAACAGTCAAATAAAATGTCCCGCAGCCTCCCTAATGAATTTGTCAAGGACCATCAGATCACCCCCTCCCCTGCCTCATTAACTCAAGTATGATGAGACGGATTATAACGAGAGAATACAGATCAATCCGTCTGAAGACTTCAAGTGGCTTTTAGCCTCGAGAGTTTCTCTCTCAGGCACAAACACTCAGTCCTTTTAATAGAATACAGTATCTCCTGCTCTTCAAGGGGCTGCCACTTCGTTTTATACATCATCAAGGAGCTGCTGATGGACTTCTATACTAACATACATAAAAGCAGAGGTGACAAGGGCTCTTCAATTACAGCCTCCTCGGATACTGTTTCCCCCTTCAATTATTCATTCCCGGGAAGAGCAAATTCCGCCATAGATAAAGCGGCTCTTAATGCAATGCGGCCGCAAAAGCAAAGACACAGGAGAAAGGGATTTCACGTGCATTATTTGCTGGAAGTGTTTAAGTTTATTGCTCAAATGATGTTTCTAATTAGTGCTCGAGCAATAAATTAGAGTCGGCTTTTGTTTAACTGATTTATTATTTACTAGAGCTTCGATCCCCAGACAGGGAAATTGGTAATGAATTGTTTTTAAATCAAAACAGTAGTAACCTTTTATCATCAGTCACCTTAAAAAGTAAAGAGAGAAGGGGGGAATCGCTGGCTTCTTTTAACCTTAAAATCTAGAAGTGCCTTTCCCTCCCGCAGCCGCGGGGCGACCTGATGGCAGTCACTTCTCCCGTACACTCGGCACATGAACCATTAATTTCTGGGCTACACAGTCCCTGCAAGAGGTCAGGGCTGGAATTCTGAGGCGCCTACCCAAGCAGCCAAAGCTTATGGAATCAGGATGCAAAGCTATGAGGCGGAATGAGTCGGAAAAGGAACATGAGAACCGGCTACTGGAAAACCCGGTGTGATAACTAAGAAATCGACAAAGTGCTTAGGAAAGACATTTGTTTGTTAAATGGATTTCTTAACGCTCCTTTCATTTATTGGGAATAGGAGCAGAAGCTCACGGGGTGCAGCCGAACTATGTGTGGGGTCCTCTAAAATTCACCCCACTAATAAAAAAAGCCACGAGATAAACTGAGAAACAAAGCGACATCCTCATATTCTTCCCTCCCCCTCACACCTCGCGCCCTGCCCTACAATTACTCACTGCTAGGTAATTAACATGATATGCCTTACGTCAGGATGAGTTAAAGAAAAAATGTACTGATTTGTAAAGTCCTTTATTATTTTTATTAATAAACTACATTTTCCATCAGGACTACGGACTCCAAATCGTGGATTTGGCTCTTTGGTGTCAACTACCTAAGCTTCAGAGTGGAGAATTACTTTCTCATACGTAAACACACAACTACTACCGGGAGTCCTTGAAAAAGCCAAATAAATTTCTTCATCCGAGTTCTAGGACTTGTTTTCTATAACCTACCCAACCTTTCTTTCCCCTTTCTTTCTTTCCTGAAAGTTACACTGCTTGACGCCTTTACTGGGTTTGTTTCAGATCCAAAAATCTGTAATCCGTGCAAGTGTGAGGAAGATCGGGTGGAGAAGGGGAGGAACACATGATTGAAGCATCTGGTAAGCTCTCCAGTAGCCAAAAGCATCTCCGTGTACGAATCACATTTATCCAGTCACCAGCATGAAAGGACAGAGATTCCGCACCCAAAAACTTCCTAAAATACGTTGAATTGGTGGTGATGGAGAAGGTGCCTACAACTACCACAAGCAGCATGATCCTGCTGCTTTCGGGCAATAAAAAGATGATTTATCTCGAAAGAAGAGGTTGTAACCAGTACCAGAGCAGGGTACACTATACATATTTTATACAATAGGTTTATTATCGCTCACAGACATGTTCTTAATTTAAATACACGCGAAAAACAGACGGCTGATATTTTACTTTATTAAATCTCAGTCTCTGTATTCTAACCAAGAAACAGATAAACCAAAACAACCAAAGAACGAAAAAATTTCCACGTTTAAGAATTTTTAAACTGAGAATCCTAAGTGACCAGGTTCAATATTTATAGTCAATCTAGGTTTCCAGAAATATAGGAAGAATAAGGCAACGAATTTTGACGTAACCTTTAAAATATTTGAGAAACGTCTGGAGATAAACAGAATCTACTTTTCTCACATTTATAGGTTCAATGTAAACTGCAGATCAGCAGTGTAAGGGATCTTGATTTGCACAGTACTAAACAGAATGTATAAGTAGGAGTTCGTTAAGAAAATATACCTAAATATCACCCAAAGAACACATAATATTAAACAGAACTATTGTACTTCAAAAATAAAATTAAAGGAATAGAAATATTTTTATTTTAGCTACTTCTCCATTAATTATATTGATATTAGTTGGCGTTGTTTCTGTACTCTAATATAAACTGCATATACATAACTGCGTAACTATAAACAAAATACAAACTTTCGCAAAAATATCGTAAGCTTCAATTTCAGATAGTTCAATGCTGCTATTTAGAAGGGGGCAGAGCTTTATTGCACAAGATTTATCTAAATTAATCTGACGAGGAGTAGTAAAACAAGGTGTACTGTTCTGTTCCAGTGACACACTCACTTTCACTGCTGCAGACCAACGTTAGTGGAAGAAGATTTATGTTTGCAGCAAAGTACCACAAGTCGCCCTCGCCCCTTCCTCAAAAGACACCAGTATTACTGCTACTTCTCCTTGCAACAACCGGGAGGAAAAAGCAAACTTAATTTCCCCCCATCAGGCTTCCAAGTAAAAGTGATTCAGCTCATAGGCAGTTCGTTGCATCTTTTTCTTGCACGACGTTGTAGGATGCATACACAGACTGCACACCTTTCTGAATCAATGCCACTCCCCCCCCCCCACTAGTTATTTAATTCCCGCCAACTCCAACACCGAGTTACTCATATAGACCATACTCTTTTTCCTCTATCCGTCTATTGATGGGGAGGTTGCTGTGTGTTTGTTTGTGCGCGCGCTTCTGTGCATGTTCCTTAATATCTCCTCTTCCCTCTCCCCTCCCCATATGCAGTAGCGGCGGCTTCCCTGCATCCAACATACACATAGACTGCTCGGTGATTGGCTGCCCCTCTGACAGCTCAGAAGGCGATTGTAGGATCTGGAACTCCACCCCTTCGGCAGGGCCCTGGGACCATTCATAAACTAAACAACACTCCCGCAAATCCAGAGACACACACACACACCGAGGAAGAGAGGCGCAGAAAGTGAGAATCTCTACGTGCAGTTTCAAGGGTCGGGGGGGGGGGAAGGAGGAGAAATCCTGGGCACCCCTCCCTGCTCAGTCAGTCTATGCAAAAAATTATATATATATAAACTAAAGAACAGGAATGAATGATCACAGACCAATGGCAGCAGTCTACGCCTGAAGACAGAGAAAGCCAGAACTGGGTTCAGTCAACGCCTCCAGCAGGAAGAAGGAAATCAACAACATCCCTTGACAGTCGCCGAGAGACGCAGCCAAACTCATGCACATCTCTGGTGGTGCCATGGTCTGAGTTTTCCCTCTTCCGCTCTTGGCATTTCTCGCATTCTTCTTTTATTGCGTGCGGTTTTCAACTTCGCCACTGCTCGGCTGTGCTGTGGAGATCCGCTGCGAGTCCCGGAGAGAAGTTTTTAAATGAACTGTTGAACTATTTGCGTGTGGGAGGGTGGGTGGCTGTGCGCAGAGGCTGCTGCATACAACACGCTCCCGCCCCCCTCCCCCCCCAGCACACCGAAAAGGCGGCACATCAAACTTTGCACTTCAAAGGTTTCCCCTCCGTCACCCGCATCGCCCCATTCCCGTCGGCTGCTAGCTGCATGGTTCTTGTTTTTTAAAACCACCACCATCACCCACTATTTTCTTAACTTGTCTTAGGGGCGGAGTGCGTGCGTGTGGCGGGGGCTGGGGGGCTGCAACTTGGCGGGTGCCTTGTTCAAAGCTGCAGTCACCGCTAAAGCATTGGATCCCTCAACGTACTGCGAGAGCCCGGTCTACAGCCCGGACCTGTGCCCCAACATGATCGCTGCCCAGGCTAAGCTGGTGTACCAGCTCAACAAATACTACACGGAGCGCTGCCAGGCCCGCAAGGCGGCCATCGCCAAGACCATCCGGGAGGTGTGCAAGGTGGTGTCGGACGTGCTGAAGGAGGTGGAGGTGCAGGAGCCCCGCTTCATCAGCTCGCTGAGCGAGATCGATGCCCGCTACGAGGGGCTGGAGGTGATCTCGCCCACCGAGTTCGAGGTGGTGCTCTACCTCAATCAGATGGGCGTCTTCAACTTCGTGGACGACGGCTCCCTGCCCGGCTGCGCGGTGCTCAAGCTGAGCGACGGCCGCAAGCGCAGCATGTCGCTCTGGGTGGAGTTCATCACCGCCTCAGGCTACCTGTCGGCCCGCAAGATCCGCTCCCGCTTCCAGACCCTAGTGGCCCAAGCCGTGGACAAGTGCAGCTACCGGGACGTGGTGAAGATGATCGCGGACACCAGCGAGGTGAAGCTCCGCATCCGGGAGCGCTACGTGGTGCAAATCACGCCCGCCTTCAAGTGCACCGGGATCTGGCCGCGCAGCGCGGCGCAGTGGCCCATGCCCCACATCCCCTGGCCCGGCCCCAACAGGGTGGCCGAGGTGAAGGCGGAAGGCTTCAACCTGCTCTCCAAGGAGTGCTACTCGCTGACCGGCAAGCAAAGCTCCGCCGAGAGCGACGCCTGGGTGCTGCAGTTCGGCGAGGCCGAGAATCGGTTGCTGATGGGCGGCTGCAGGAACAAGTGCCTCTCGGTGCTGAAGACCCTCCGGGACCGGCACTTGGAGCTGCCAGGCCAGCCGCTCAACAACTACCACATGAAGACGCTGCTGCTGTACGAGTGCGAGAAACACCCCCGGGAGACCGACTGGGACGAGGCGTGCCTGGGAGACCGGCTGAACGGGATCCTGCTGCAGCTCATCTCCTGCCTGCAATGCCGGCGCTGCCCCCACTACTTCCTGCCCAACCTAGACCTCTTTCAGGGCAAACCGCACTCAGCCCTGGAAAGCGCTGCCAAACAGACCTGGAGGCTAGCCAGGGAGATCCTCACTAATCCCAAAAGCCTGGACAAACTATAGGGTTAACAACACAGTGATAAACCCATTTAAAAACTTTTATTTAAACTAATCAGCTACAACAAAAGAGGCGGCGAAACAAACATCCAAAACCCCACCTGCAATTAAGCATTTAAAAACTCTCAGACATTTACAAAGCCAAAACGATCATCTCGTTGCACAAGAAAAGACTCCCCTTCCCCCTTTTTTCTTCCAATGTGAATTTTTTAAAAGTCACACAAAGAAGCGATCGGACTTTCCATCATCCAAACGAAGCGCAAGGTACATTTTCAAATAAATGTATAGTCATTCTTTTCTTATTCTTTTTGTTTGCCTAAATGTTGTCACCAAGTGAAAAAATTATTTAACTATATGTAAAAAATTCTCTTTAAAAAAGTTTTACTGATGTTAAATGTATTTCAGTGCCAAGGTCAGACTGTGCCCCATACTGAGTTGTTGAAAACAGTAATAAAAATATTACTTAACTTTACATTGACTTTTTTTGTGAATTGTTCTTAAATTCAGGCAAGTAGAGAGATTTTTCTTGGCTTTCAGAGAAAAAGGATTAAACAAAAATAAAAGGCAGATTAATCACAATATTGAACTGGTGCTTTATCTATAAATTCATCAGCGTTTTCTAAAGTTTATTTCAGTTGTTTTCGATTAAAATAGAAATAGACTGTATTTAATGAAAAAATAATTCCCATTCATTCTTTGGTTGCTTTGCTTTCTGTCACTTGAAACTTACTCTCTAAGAGTTTTAGGAATATATGCACCATCACATAGCATTTCGGCACAATTTTGACAGGAGTAGGGCGGAGTTTTTCTATAATATAATCCTTAAAGTACTTTATTGTTTTTAATTTAGTTGGTGAAATATCACAGTCCGTTCCTATTTTGTCCTTTAAAAATACATTAGATATTTGCTTTATTAAACAAGGGTCATTCAACGATCAGTTTTACTTTGAAATGAAAAAAGTATAAATCTTCTCTGAATAATAAACAAGCTTAAATGCAACTATTACATTTTTTCTAACAAAAATTTGTTTCCTCTGGTTTTTAAGTATAGCATAGAACTGCAACACAGCAGCACTGCGCACCGGCATACACCGGAAAGGGGGAAACATGCGTTTTTAAAAGAAGCCAACCAATTTTATGTTCAAACAACTCGACCTCTTTATACCTAGGTTGGTTTTTGTTTGTGTTGTTTTTGTTTTTTCAAACGAACGCTAGCTGATTTGCCCCTAATTTTCGGCCATAGTGTTTTGCTGCAAGTTTTCTAAAGAAGAAGGTTTACATTTCTAAAACTTTACTGGGAGATTTTTTTATTATTAATTTTTATTATTTGCTTTAACGTCTCGAAATATTTTGAAGCTGGTTAGGGCATGAAAAGCAATTTGAAATGCTCCATTCAGGCCGATGCAAAATCTTGATCCAAAGAACTACTTCCGCTTCTCTGTGGGCGATCCGGAAAGAAATAGCCTTTAAAGTTTGAGTTGGCTTTGTTTTTAAATAAAAAGAATTTTAAAACAACTTAAAAGGGAACTATAAAGTAAAACTGAAGCCACTTCGAAAACAATTGTCTAGTCTACGTCGTGATCACAGCGGAATACACATAATAACGCTATAAAATGCTTATGTAAAATAGTCTTTAATTTCTACATGCAAATTTACGCCTGCATACTCTCACCAGCTCAAATTATGAAAAAGCTAAACTTCTGGGATTGTAAAGTCTTAAAATGTTTCATTGCTTTTTCTTTTTCTTTTTAAATCCAACAGAAGCAGACAGCTTTTCTGAGCATTGAACCTGGCTCACCTGACAAAATGGGTTTAACTCAGTACTTGTAGGACTACCGTGTCCTTGTACAAACAATTCTGGAGTAACAATATAAACTCTGATCTTATCACTACTGATATTATCTCCATTGCAGGTTTTGCTTCAAAAACTTGTCACAATGTTTTGTTTCCCAGTAGGTCAGACAAATATACAAGGAAGTTGAATTTATCAAACAGATGAAGATTCCTTAATTAAACAGGCATTCTAAGAAAATGCAGAATTGGGATTTTTAAGGGCATATTCTACAAAACTGGCTACAGATATCAACCTATGATAATTGAGGTGGGGGCAGGGAAAGTGTCAATGATTAAAGGAAAGTTAAATTGTATCTGTGTTTGTCTTTAAAACAAAAGCATTATAGGATTAGTATTTAGACCACTACACAATGGGAAATCAAGGAGCTGTCTTTAAAAAACAAAACTGAATTCCACCTCCTAACTCCCTCCCCACCCCCACCCAGGCTAACTCAAAACACCAATAGACTGACTGCCTTTCTTATAGGAATCCAAGAACAATCTCCCTGTTACAGATTTAGAAGTACAATTGGTCTAGAATGCCCATTTACACTTTGTGAGAACAACCACACATCCAGAGAGAGAAAGCAGATTAACTAAGGGTAGTCCCTGTAAGTGAAACAGGGTGCAGTGGTGAACGTTCCAAACTGTACTAAATTATCCTACATGCTAAACATGGAACAATAAAAAACAGTGGAGCCTCATGATTTTTTCCCCCCACATACAAAGATAGAATCAGTACTTTTCTTTTTAAGACTCTGAAGATGTTAGATTGACATTGCAAGGACACTAACACATTAATGCTAACTATGTGGTTTTGCATTGAATATTGATTTTTTTTGCCAAACAAAAGAGTATATTTTAAAAGATAATTACTCACAAAATAGGCAAAGATTTCAAAGGTTTACAAATCTCCTCATAATATTGTAAACTGTTTCAAAGATATTTTGGCAAAACCCAAGGTCTGAAAAGTTAATTTACTGTACCCATATAAATTCATAGTTCCAGTTATCTGCACTCCACCCCACGTAAATGTTTTAATACATAAATATAGTAAAATCCATTAACTCTTTCCATGTTTATAATACAATAAGAGCATGTGTCTTGCAAGAAGCCCACACATCTGTTACTATTTTTTAACATTATGAGGATCATTCAAGTGCAATCTTAATAGTTCTAATTTCATACTGTGTGAGAAAGTTAACCCCTTCAGTGAATTTTACAGCAAAGTGAATCTAATTTTAAATAAAATATTGCTAATCAGGTAATTAACTCAGGTAACTCAAGTTATATTAACAAGGCTAGTCAAATACATTTTAAAGGGGAAATAACATTTTCTGCTTGATTATAATACAATGCACTGTAAAATCTGCTTATAATAACGGAAAACAGAAGCACTACAAAAGAGTGCAGCGAGCAGAGTATTATGTTATATTGGTATTACATTAAAAAACAGGAAAGTAAAACAAAGGATTCAGCTAGCAGTTTTGTTGAACTTTCTAAGTATTCACACAGGCCTTGTGATCCAAGATGTCTTTATTTAGAATGCCTCCCTGGAGCTTTATTCCAACAAGCTAATTAACATCCGAGCTGGATTTGTCCCCTCCACTTAAATGAACTTTGCTAATGCACATAGTCACAAACTTAGAAAAACAGGAATATTTGTGACCTATGGGGTAATGGAGGTTGGATGGAGAATTAATGGTCATGTAATTTGTCACCAGAGGGTGAAGGTCAACAATCTCTTACCTTGGGGTCGATTTTCTTAAAACTGGGATCTTCTTCATCTACCTCAAAGCAGAGTTCAGAAGAGGTGATGGAAAGAGTGCCCTTCACTACTACAGAGGGGGCCACAAGCTGTGCTGGTGTGCACAGGCTAACTGGACCTGCCAAAGGAGCAAAATATCAATAATCAAAACATCCAAACAGATTACACAACTTTGCACAGAAACAAGCATAGGTTATTTGTTTTCTAACCTCAAAATACAAGGTAAAAAGCACCAGAGATCTTAGTTTAAAAAAGCAAACTGTTACTCTAGAAAGTACATGTCACAGACTTGCAACCTCTCTTCATTGCCAAACACTAAAGCAGCTACAGCTGCAACTGATGCATAAGCCACATAGGGGGGTTTATTGTTAGATCATTTAGTTTTATTCTGACACATTTCAGTTTTGAAACCACAGCCATATACCTCCTGGTATAAATAATACAGTAAGTGAAGACTTGAAATCTTAATTTCAAATGTGTGCAATAAGAACTTAACGGGTTTCAATAAAATTCTAAAATATTGAACACAGCAGTCTGGGTTCAAAATTGTCTGACTTAACCTTGTAAATGTGTTCCCTCCCATGCATGCTGGAAATCTATTGTTAAAATTAAACAGTCAATACTAGGAATTGTAAAGTATAATGTTTTTAACATGCTTTCTATTCCATTGTTAAATACTGTTCAAGGATTCCAGATAGTGTTAGTGTAGCTTGGGGACTGTGGGAGTAAACAGCTGGAGGATTGGTTTCCAACTGAATGAATTCTTACTGGAATAATCACATCACCACTGGGCTTATCACAGAGACAAATCAGACTACTAGTAAAACAATAGGCTCGGCACAGATCTGACAACACACAACCTATTATATAAGAGAACACATACAAGGGGAAAACAGGTTAGATTTGTTATCCAATTGATTAAAAGAGAGAGGGAAATTAAGTTACTTTGTGGCAGCACTGTCATAAATCTTTGTAAAAAAATTGAAAGTATGAGAGTGACACATAGAATTTTGAATTAATAAAGTGTCTATAAATGAGGTACACACGTTCAGGTAATCAATGGGTGAATAACTGCCAAAAAACTCAGATGAATTGTCATTTCCATCGATTGTTAGGAGGATGATGGTCTTTAATCTCGCATCAATCTTAATGTGTGCCAGTAGGACAATAGCAGAGATGCTCTTGCGAGATCAGTGCAGCTTTGCCCTCTATTCCCAATGTATAAATACATTGTGTTTGCAGATGGGCATCAGATAGTTGCAGAACTGCCATGATTTCCCAAAGCTCATCCCCACAAATGGTTGAAATAAGCAGCTATGTGTTCTTTTGCTGTCTCCCTTTGCCCTCTGTACATTAGCATGTAATCCAGAGGAGAAATAACATTTTTTCAATCGCTCTCAGACATTCAATTACAGGGCGAGCAGACAGCTGCAGAAGCGGGGGCAACCCAGGTCCCGTAGAAGACCCCTGACAATTTCCACTTCATTTCTAACCCACACCACTTTATTAGTGAGGATTACTTCTTAATCCTATTGCCATTGTCAAGATTAAATAATTAAACTCCCCTTTCACCTCTATTACAGTATGAATGTATTACTAGAAGCAACCAATGCATAATAAAAGAGAAAGAAGTGGGCAGAAGGCTGTTGAGGAGGAGGCCAGCAATAGACAGGAACCGATTCTATTAAAAAAATTGCATTATGCTCCAATTACTTCTATTTTATTTCACTGATTAGTATATGGCCTTAACATGAGGCTATATTTTCAATGTTCTAAAAAATAAAAGTGGCATGTAGTTCAGACAATGGGTAAATGAATTGCCATCAAATACAATTTCCAATTACTTCACATAGTATCGTCTTCCATTTTGATAACTTATTCACTTCCTGTGAGTCAGAATTTAACTGGGGGGGCATTCTTCTGTAAATTTAATGGATGTGGATTATGAGCGCACATAGAAATCCACATGTAAAGTGGAATGGTGCAAAGGACTTTGAGTTTTCACTTAAGCCTCTGTTACTCTTTTAAAAATGGAGCTAAATTAGAAGTTATAGTCCCTGAATATGGAGCTATTGTTTACCATTTAAACATGACAGGTAAAAAAAAGCAGGTTTATTCCATTTTGACTGCAAACTCTAACAAAGAGGCTTGCATCCAACCCAGTAAAAGTAATCAAGTTAACAGAACTGACCATTTTCAGGGGGGAAAAAACATCAGCTATGAAGACACTTTTGGGGGAAAGGGACTGAGGAGAAAGATTAGAAGAGTTGAACTATTAATACAGTAAACAGACCCTTCAACAAAAGAGAAGTGACTGATCAGCTATATTTTTATGACTCAAAAATATAGCTATCTAAAGCCTCCAATTATAAATAACATGAAATTGCCAATTAGCCCCAGTGTTTTGAGCACTTGGACTAGACAGAAGTAGAAAAGGGGAGCTCTTGTTAATGAAAAAGGCTACTTTTCTACATATGCTTTCTTAGGAAAAATAAAATAAAAAACAAAACAAAACAAACACTCCGGTGGTGAAAACAATAGGGTTATAAAAGCTGAAGAAGGAAAATTCACTAGTGTGCTAAAGCTGAGTCTCAAACCTTGAGGTACACAGAAAATTATCTTTCATTAACTCAATTATGGGAAAGAACCATCTATCACTGTCTATCCCAAAAGATTACTCACTGCAGAAAAGCATGAAAATAGATTTAAATGGGTACAGAAACTGAGGAGCTGGGGAGCAAAGAGACAGCTGAAGTTACCAATTAAGTTCTCCAAATCTTTCTCCTCAATGGATGACAAGGTATCATCGTCGCCTTCCAAGAGAATCTCACTCTCCGAGTTCTGATTTCCTAAAACCTGACTCTTGATGGACTGCTTTCCTTTAAGAAGCACGTCTTCGTCTGGAGCTGAAATGAAAGAGAAACATTGCTGTCTATCAGCTCTCAGAGGCAACAGTGATTGGAAAATAGCCTTTTGCAATGAAGATCAGAGAGGAGAAAACTGGCTGGGAGTAAGTATGCGAGGTAATCTTTCGTTAAACCTCTAACATTAGGGGGACAAGCGGCTAGCAGAGCTAGTTTTAATCCTATTAAACCTGCCTTGAAATACACGGGGCTATCTCTGCAGTATTTAGCACTGTTTCAGTCCTCCCAAAATTTGGGATGAGAAAACCACCAGAAGTTAAGAGGATCTTTCTGCTGGAGATGGGTCTAGATTCTGCAGAGTAACTTGTCTTTAAATGCTACATGTTAAGCGCCGATTCAGGAAAGGCCAACAGGAAAGGGGCACAATTCCCTTGCCCATTACAGGGCCACGTCGAGCCATCAAGTTTAAGAAAAATTCCCCATTAGCACCAATTGAGTCTCCGTTAAAAGCTCAGGGGCTCGATTTGACCCGGAGTGTCGAGGCGACAACAGCAACCCCTCCCGGGGCTGCTTCGGGAGCAGGTCGCAATTGTGAACCCGCGAGCCGCGATCCAGCCTGCTGCGCCCTGTTCCCAGCCCCCCAGCGCTGCTGACTGGAAGCGAGAGCAGCAGCCGCCGCCGCCAGTGAACTAAAGCTTTGGGTAAACGCAACAGGGAAACTGCTGCGAGTCGACCGGGGTTGGCCTTGCTGTCTCCACGCTGCAAAAAGCAGCAAGTGAAGAAACCAGGCAGAGAAGAGAGGCAGCTGGAGACAGGCCGGCAGGGGGAAGCTGAACTAGGGACTGGCTCCCGTAGGCTCCCAGTGAGCGCGCGTGCGCGTGCGTCTGCTCACACTACACAACAGCAAATCTATTCTAGACAGTGACAACAGCAATACACGAGTTCATTTTACAGATACAAACTTGCTCAAGACAAAAGCCAATACACAGTTTACAGCGTACGTTCGCCTTATCTTCCTGTTAAACGTAACCCGATTCAGCGCCTCCTTGATCTTGTATTCTTTACATGGGGTGGATTGTTTGGTTATTTATTTGCATTTCTTTACATCTCTCCTTTTCTCTTCCCCCAAAACCAACACACACACTTTTGCTAGCCCGCCATGCATATGATCTTCGCGTGTGCACAATGCTGGGGCCAGCAAGTCAATAAACTTCAGAAATCTCTCGGTGTTGCCAGAGGCTTTCAATGCACAGTTACATCTGATGGCGTCCCAAGAAAGAATTAATGGAAATAATTTCTCTACACTAGGTATTAGCTTCCAAAACAGCTGCGACTTACTAACGTTTAAAATATTCCAATCTAACTAGTAACAGCAAGAGACACACGGCTATTCCAGAGCTTCACTTGGAAGGGGTCACTGTGGTGGAGAGTTTATTTTAGATCTTCTTGCAAACTAATCCTTGTGAATAGTATTCTTATAATTTCATATTTTATTATGACTAAACTCGAACTTAATATACAACATTTAAAACCGTTTGCCAATTCAGTGCAGAACTAGAGGCCAGGTTCCTATATTTTCCATTAGTAATAGGATGAGTGGAAATAAGGAGCTGAAAGAGTTATATGCGAATGTTACTAACTAGACAGACACACCCAGCCCTACAGACACGGAGATGAGTGAGACGTTAATAAAAAAATCACTTTTAGAATTCTACCGAAGTGTGCACTCACTTGCTTTCAAAAGGGGCTATAAAGAGAAGACGCAAATTCTGAAAGTCTAGAGGATGTTAATAGGTTCGTGCCTGGATTACTAAATATGCCGAATAAAAACCAAAAATGAAAACTCAGCCTCATCTTTAACATCGCCAATAGAAAACATATTTCAAGCTATACTTCTAATTAAATATTTTATGTCATAGTTAAGCAAACATTAAATCAGTGTGATAATACATGTAATTGTAACATGTCTTAAACAGTTTTCTTCCCTCCTCTCTATTTGGAATGGACAGAATATACACCAAGGAAATGCCAATTTTATGGGGGAAACATCTGCACTATTTTTCATCTCTACACTACCATGATTAAATATATTTATTTACATTTCAAGCTCAACAGAGACAACAGATAGGAGGCAAGGGTTCATTATACATCAAAGGTATTCTGTGCTGTAGATACAGATACTAAGGTAGGAAATAGTGGTGCAATCATACAATTGTTTTTTACTATGAAAATTCACATAATTGTATATAATCTTAAAAATAAATTATTAAATGAGAGAATACCTGGCCACACGTCTTTTAAGAAACATATGCCTAACATCATGATCAACTTACTTCAGCACATTGCTCATTGCGTTCTCTGATTACTGCCAGAGAGGATTTGAGGGTCCACTGGCTTATTTTAAAAAAACTTTAATCTGCAAACATTTACAGAAGAACGCAATCCCTAGTGGCAATATACCAAGGCTTAAAGTGTTTAAGTAAATATATACACATACATTGCAAATAATAAACTATCCAATTGAGTGAAAAGTAAAAAGACCTACTTTATGTTTAGGCCTTCAGTTTAAAAAAAAATGGAAATTCAATTTAGAAATTATTTCTCTTTTGTATGACAATTTCTTCCAGACCAAATTGCTTTGCCATATTATGCATAAGATTTCGTTTACTTGGAAAACACTGAGTGTATTGCACCTCATGAAACAACATTTTGTATTAAAATATATCAGTTCATATAACTAAAGAAAACTCAGACTCTGGAATTGTTCAACCTGAGTTGAAAACAGTCCTGTCACAGAAAATATGCAGCTGATATTTAGAAAGGTTTTCCTGTAATTAACTCCCCCTGGAGGATTTTAAGTTAGCAGCAGTAAAATTACCAACAGTATTCTAATGCACACCACATGCACTTGCATTCAATTCTCAATGGCATAATAGTACTCTGTTGACGATTTTATTTTTTAATTAGAAAAAAATTATCTCAAGTACAAAATAAAAGAAACATTTTTTTAAATGCTGCTAAATTTTATCTGTTATTTTATAAACCATGTACCTGTTGTCCATTTAAGAGTTAATCTGAAATTCAAGATCTGTATGTACAACTTTTAGACACAAATCAGGTAATTTCTGGCCAAGTTATTAAAGTTTTCTCCACTCTTTCTCACTATCATTACAAAAAATAAAGTAAACAAGGGACTTTCCATATCAAAGTGACTGGGGAATTCTAAATGTAGATCAGATAAGTAGAAATTAACTCTTCCTTCCATCATCTCTTTTCCAATCATTGGATTTAATTTTTTCACCTAAGCTAATTATAATTATTTAAAATATATCACTATGGATACTCCAAAAGAAAACTATTGAAGCGAATTGCATTAATTGAAGATTTGAGACTATTTGTTGTTTTAGTCCTTGTGGGCATTTTAACATTTGTCATCTCTCCTTACCGCTGTCGCTCTCTCTCTCTTTCTATATCTATCTATCTATACACATAGACACACACACACACACACATACACGTGCATACGTATAAATATAAAAGAAAAGCTTGTTGCTGGAAGGCAGAAAATCAGAATATAATAAAGCATTGTCTGTTAGCACCCTGCTAACCTGAACACAGAAATACACATACACAATGTACACATACGTGTATGTATTTATGTAATTGTGCACAGACAAGATATATTACACAGATGAAATCTATACACGCAGCATTCTAGTTCTCTCTCAACAGGTATAAATCAGACTTGTGTGTGCAAGACAGAGCATGATATATATATATTCTATCTATGCATACATGCGCACATACACACACACGTCCACATGCATATACATGTGCATGCAAATTTGTGTTTTCACAGTTTAGTCAAATGCTAACAAATGACACTTCAAAGTATTATGATGGTCTACCTTCAGCAGCTAACATTCTCGATCATGCAAAAAAAAGTGTTTGGGGAGGATGTGTTCTCTAACAGTACATCTTTTTAGAAGTATGAATGAAAAACATTCCCCAAAGTAAAAATTTAATAAGTTGTATCATGCTACATTTGATTTCATATTTAGGTCCCCAATCCTGCTTTGGTATCTGCAAATGCAAATCCGTGTAACCCACTGGCAGTTCCCTGGCAGAATTTGAACCTTAGGCCTCTGTCCTGCAGATCTAAACACATGCTTACATCTTTTCAGAATGAGGCCACCCATGCAAGGTAGGAGGGTCCCAGAGGTCAGGCTGCAGCCCGAGCCCAGAAATCTACACTGCAATGAAACAGCCCTGCAACCCAAGTCCCATCAGTCTGAGTAAGCTGGCGTGGGCCAGCCACAGCTTTTTCTTTGTAGTGTAGACACACCTCAAGAGGCATAGTCTCTATGTCTTGTACAGCAAACAACAGACCACTGGCATAATACTTATCTGGCACAGTAATTATTCCATTATTTAAAATCAATTTTCTTTCCTCTCCCACTCCATACTACAGCCCTGATCCAGCAAGGAGCTCTATGGAGGGAGATTTCTGAAGCAAGCAGGGAGCCTTATTGACTTCAGTGAAGCAGAGCTCCTTAAAGGATAGGGGTCTAAAATCTTGATTTATCTTATGTTGCTGGCCAAATTTCAAGTTTTCATAAAACTAGGCTTGGGGGTTTTGGAACTATTTGTTTATCACTCATTTATATCCATGCTTCAAAGTTAGCAGCTACTTAATTTAAAAATCAGTTTGATAAACCATCAGAAAGTATTATACAGCAGATAATGTCAAGTTGTTGATTTCTGACAAATTGAAAAAAAAAGAATTTTTAAAAGTTTAGCCTGGTAGTACCCATTTAAAATAATTTAATGTAAAAAATAGTAATTTAAAAGCAATTTCTCCCTCTTTCACTACCACCACCACTTAGCTAAAAAGAAATATTGAAAATATAATGCTCTTTTGCACCATTTTATTTTTATGTTTTTGATTCTTTTTCACTTGAGCTTAGATAACGAAATTTGACTAGTCAGCTTTGTTTTAATTCATGGTCAGTTTCACGTCAGTTTCACAATTATAGTGTGATAAACATTGCAGACTGTTCCAGTGTAAATTAATAGTACTGCAGCAGTCTATTTTAACCCAAAGTATTTTTTTTATTGACATACTTGAACAAATTTCATAAAAGTATTTTCCACCAATTAGATTTTGTCAGACTTCTTTAACAACAGATGATTTTTGTCTTAAATTTATTTTAAAATGTTCATCTTTGCCTGATGCTGCCAATTGCCATAAGGCAAGTTCGGTTTCTATGCCTGTTATTTTATTTTAAAATACTTAGGGTTCAATTTCTAGAGGAAGAACAAATTACATCCGCCTCCCCCCCAATGTGCAGGGACACAGTGCCAGACTGACTTTTATAAATATCCATTTTGGAGGTTCTTTCCCCCCATCCTCCTTTGAAAAATTACCTGAAGCCCTTTTCCCCAAGCAAGTTAATGTGAACTTGGGTAAGGGCAATTAAATTGTCAGAATTAAAAATTTGTTTTTAACTAGAAGGTAGCCAGAAGTATAGTCATGGGGCTGGTATTGATTGCCTGAACAGAGAACATTAGTCTTCAGGTATTTACTCTGCCACCTGCACACCAGAGGCTTTCCTTCAAATCAAATCAATCCATTGAAAAGATGAGATCTTGCTACGAAAACATATAACTAGGCTACAACAGGGCTGATTTTTGTTGCTGTTGTTATTTGTATGTTTACTGTACTCTGTATGATTGCTTTTGGATCTTTTTTGCCATTTCACAGTGAGAGCTTTCTTTGACTGTGAGATCTCTGGGGCAGGGACTACACCTAAAACTACTGTAATACAAACAACAGTAGATACAGCCTATCTTAACAGTGATAAGTTAGCTGAAAAATAAAATGCTTTTAAAAATGTGTTCAGTTCAACATTTTCTTTTTTCATTGTTTATACTTAAACATTTATCTTAACTTTCCTATCCATTGGCAAAATCCATATATTTGATTTCAGAGTAAGTTCATGCTGTTAAAAAACAAGGCTAAAGGGGGGGTGTTCATTATATCAAAAGTTTATTTGCTTTAGAGAAGTGCATATTTAATTGATATAGAATGATTCATGATAATTATTAATGAGAAACTATAGAACATAAGGACAATTCTATTGAGAATTCTGGCATCATCCTAACTCATGAGAGCATAGCCTGAAAGTCTTATAACCAGAATCTCCAAGGGATAGAATTTTCTGCTTTGAAATTGTTTATTAATTATTGTTGTTATAATAATGAAAAGGTTTTGATGCCTGTATTTATAATGCTGTTTTCTTTCATTACTTCAGAAGTTTGTATTAATACTGATAGATGACTGGTTAGCCTCTTTCTAGCTAAATTACTACTAAGTTGACTCACCTACCTGGCATTTGTGTTTATGTTTAACTATGCAATGAATATTTTAACTTAAGAAACTGAAAAACTAACGTAATAAATGAAAATGGCAATAAGTAATTATAGCATTAAATTAAAACTTCACAATTAAAACAACATCAAAAATTAAACATAACAGAAGTTTGTCAAAGATTTTAAAAAATGTTAAACAGAGGCAATAGCTGATGGAAAATTTAATCATCTTTATTTTCATTAGCTAGCAATAATATATTATCAAAAAGGGTTATTTGGATTTAGTTTACTTTTGTATTGAAAAGAGTCTCTCTCCTATGTGAATCAGCTAGTAGAAACAGACATTAAAAAATGGAGTTTGGTTATTGAAAAATGTTACAATTCCACCAATTGGAGAGATGGGTATTAGTCTGTGTTTAATTACATAGAAAAAATTGTTTGTCTAAATAAAGATTTGCTCTAAAGGATTAACAATCAAAATATAGATGTGTATGTATATGTATTTTTATACATCTGATAAGCAACAGAATATAAAGATTGGAGAATGAGATATTCATACTAAACCACAAGATTGTAAATATGAACTCAAAATGTGTGACAATCTATTTTATTGAAGCTGAACATGGTTTTAAACGAGGCAGTTCTTTCTAACGTAAGGATCATTAACTAAAAGATACCTTATGCCCTTGAAACTCATGGTGTAGAAAAAACACACAAAATTAAAAACAAGCCTCAAAAGCAGAAGTGGCCTAATTAATTCTACATCTTGTTTCTCCTTCTCCTATAGTCAAAGATGTAGGGCTGTGGATCATTATTGCTTTTAGATCACTTTATTGACTATTCTCTGTATGGTCATTTATTTTAAAGGACCAATGTCACATTTGGCATTTTATCTGCTGACATATTGTAGACATTTTCCTTCAGAAATGGCTCTTTAAGGCTGAGTGCAAGAGGTTAAGATGCTAGGCTGAGGCCAACCTTTAAGATGATGCTCTTCTGGAGCCATACAATAGTCTTCATGATTTAAAATTGGTATTAATTGACAGCAAGAAACAACATATTCATACTTTAGAAAACAAAAAGAACAAGGTTGCTAAATATTTTAAAAAATAATTCTGGTTCATGAAAACATATACTTTTGTGGTTTAGAGTATTCATCTTTAATCATAACCAATTAATTTTAAATGTGGGGAAATTTTTTCCACTAATGAATCTTAACTAGCTCTCAACATCATAAAATGATAAATTTAAGTACATGATCAAACTAAATACATTTTAAACCCAAAGGAACAATCAATGGCTCTGCCTATTTATTCCCGTTAGTTTATCAGGGCTTTCAAAACAGTTACAAAATTAAAATTTTAGAGATACACATTATAATGGAAATAGAAACATGTAGAGCTTTCTCCAGTAAAAAGATGCAAATATGAACACATGAAAACATTAAAATGCTATCTCCCCTCTCACTCACCACTATGTTACCCCCTAGCAATCACTGCTTGGACTCTACCTTGCACTCTAGTATTTGTTAGCATCCTTGGCTGGATTCTCATGCTAAAATTTAGGAGATAGAAATACACAAGCGTCTCTGGAAATCCATATTGCTTTATAACTGCTTTTCTTTTTACACTAGAGCTAACTGAAACAATTGGTTGGGATTTTCATAGAGAAATATTTACTATTCAACTTGCTGAAATATAAATAGGTAATTTACCACAAATAATACATCCAGGGAGTAGTGGAAAAACTGTATCCACATTTGCTTCCAAGTAATGAGAACTGTGTATACAAACATTATGTGTAAAACATTTGCACACAGAGATTCTCTTAAGATATACTTAAGAAGAGGTTTAACAGAGGTTTATAATGAATAGTCATCAATTTACCTTCTTGTTAAACATGTTTGAAATTAAGTGAAAGCCTTCGGAATGTGGAACAGTGTCTTGTAGGAATGAAGGTCTAGTCTTCATTGCCGTGTACTATACCTGCTACTACTGGCAAGAAGCAGTTTTTACACTGACCATGTTCTACAGCTGCTTTTAGTGTCGCTTCAGGATGTGTCGATCCAAGGGGGTTACGCACAAATCGTCGCCGGCGCCGCAAGTCATCTTCCCAGTAGTCAAGGCGCCAGAACTCACGAGGACGACTACAATGAAACAGAGGAGTCACATATGTTAGCAATTATCAAACAGCATGGTAGCGCTGAATTTCTGCATAAAGCTCTCCTTGTTTGCTCTGCCTTTTTTTTTTACCTCTCCCGTTTCTGCAATCTTTTACTTAGGTATGTCCTTGAAAATAACAATATCACCTTCCAGTCTAAGGAACTCCTTTCTTTTTTTTCTTAGAAGGTGAAATGAGCACTAAATATATCATTTTGAAATGAATTGCTGACAGTGTGATCAGTTTCCCCACACTCTAGTGGCATGTGCTCCGATTTCAGCCTCATTTCAGCCTCAGCAGGGCACCTTTCTCAGTGACTGCATTTATAAACCAGAATAGGGAAAAGGCTATTATAAATATGGTATAGCATTACCTATATTAATCAAAGTCTGTCCCCCTTCATTTTTCTTCCTAATTTGTGCCTTTTCACACAAGGTCAGTAAATCATACCATGAATTCTTGGTCTAGAAAGTGTTAACTTTAATGAATACCTCAGTTACATGGTTATGTATGTGATAATAAAATATTACTCTGTTTAGATGTGCAGGAATTTAATTAAAATAATCTCTTAAAATATTCATTACATTTAGCCCCTGAGGCTTAGAACAACACAAGAAAATGCATTTCTTTTCCATTTACTGTTTTTAAATAAACCATTCCAGGAGAGTGAAATAGCAATCTATTTTCAAGCAAATCAGATTGGATTTCTGTTTTATGTAGTTGTATTTTTACATTTAATTAAAAACTATGTTATGATGTGAAATAATTGCTATATTGAAGGCATACTTTTAAAAATTTCCATCTAGAAGAAGTTATATCAAATTCATTATTTTCCATTGTATGATTCAAATATACATAGATCTTTTTAATATGGTCATATATAAATGCCAGTTACTATCTTGTTAGATGAATGAGAACCACTGTAAAAATATTTTAACCATGAGAATGTGCAAAAGCACCTATTTCAGGTACAGCAGTACAGCACACAAAAAAAGTCTACTGCACAGCACAATCATTAAAGGTCTTCAGCTAGAAAACCCGTATGCTTCAATTACAGAACTCTAATTTTAGTAACATAACTTCTGATGGAATAATAGAAAAATAAAGAGTAAAGTCCTACTTTTGTTTCACAAGCTAATAAGAAACTATGTGTACCTGTCAAGGTGACAAATGGATAGCCTTGACTAATTTACAGATCAAAATGTTAAAAATACAAGACATTTATACACCCTTAGTTTTGTAAATTAAATCTGAACAAAGAAAAGATAAATATTTAAAGGTAAATCCAGCTTTCCAACAAAAATAAATCAGTGCCACAATACATTGTACAATGATATGCTTGAACTTAATTTTTAAAACTTGAGATTTTGATTATCAGCTACTAAGGTACATGAAAAGGAAGTATATCCTGTATTTAATTGCATGGAATTATTATACCTAATTCTATTATTTAAAAAAAGAACATTGGTGTCTTAGATCTTGCCACTTCTTGAAAAATATACTAATATATTAGCATTTATTTTTATTGAAATAAAGTCTTATTTTTGCTATCCACAGCTACATCATAGTACATTTCAGTAATGTCTAGACTTGAACTATTTGATTATAAAATCAAATGAGTTTAGAGAAATGAAAGCACAGCCCAGAATTATTAAAAACATGGGAAGAGCTACATTTACTCAAAGCTCGATTAATAACGTAAAATTCTCCATTAGCGATTATAAAAAAAAGGCAGAACACAGCTGGCTATGTGTATGCCTTTGATAGTCGTAGAGCATGGATGGGCACTTCATCATTCTGCCTACATTTATCTGTTAAAATTATTATCAAATATCAGCCAGGATGCAGTCGTGAATCACGGAGTGCTCCTCGTCTTCAGGGGAATGATACAATGAAGGTCTATTCATCAGTATGGCAATCGGCACAAGTAATTAGTTCCCTAGACTGAGATCTCCTACAAAGCTTATTTCAGTCAGTACCACAAACATATGACAATGAAAAGCTAATGGAAGCTTCTAAAATTTGTTAACCTGTTCTGCCATCAATCCTTCTGATGCTCTGTGCCACTGTATTATGCAAATATGGTAAATTATTAATTTGTCATCCATCTATCTTTCTGTACTTTTGATGGAATTAAGCGATTCTGTTCTTATTGATAATTAAAATATGACATGTTAAGCAACTATACTAAAATTCTTAGAAAAATTAGATATAATAGGCTCAGGCACAACATATAATTCTGTAACATAATTCAATATATCTTTAGCATCTATTCTTATTTTTGATTAAGCATAAAAAATTTGTATAGAATATCATGTCCCTTAGGCACTTGTCAATTATTCACAAACAACAGCCAGTAAACTATTAGGTTTGTTTATTTTGGGACTAATCCTCAAGGCAAGCAAAGGGAAAACCTATACCCTTTCACACAGAAACTAACCTACTGAGCAGTTTCACAGCAATAGACCTTCAGGTAATATTTAATTGTGACCCTGTTCTAAAAGAGTAGATCCCCTGGTCATTAATACACACTGGTATCAATTTAAGCCACATTTAATAGTGTAACAGTTACGGAATTAATCAAGTAACTATTGAAATCTGTTCAAAATCCAAACCAAAGCAATAATACATTGCCTAACCTTCATACCCTTATGTTAGAGTTGAGACTGCAGAGAGGAGGAGAAAGACAAGAAAATCACTTTGCCAGAATCTGAGTGATAGAATTAGGCCCGGGCTACACTAGATGGAGGGGTTTCGAACTAAGATACACTATTAGCCGTAGCTGAAGTCGAAGTATCTTAGTTCGACTTACCTGGCCTTCCTCACAGCTGTGAGTTGACTGCCACAGTTCCCTTGTCGACTCCGCTTACTCCTCCTGCCAAGGTGGAGTACGGGTGTCGATTAGTAGATCAATTTATCGCGTCCAGACGAGACGTGATAAATCAATCCCTGATACACCAAACACTACCCGCCGATCCGGGGGGAGTATAGACATACCCATAGACTGCTAAAGGAGTGAAGCTTTATAGAAGTAAACTGCTATGATCTTGGATTGCTAGAGAATTGATGATGACGACTTCTATAACTGGATGTCTGACTGGAAAACTCTCTGGCCCTGCTGTAGAGGTTGCTATACGGAGTGAAGGTGCTGTATGGACTAGAGTAGTCAATTAGCAAAAATACACGTGCATATGCATGACAATCTACTTTTCATGGATCTGAAGGCTTATGAATTGCCAGTTATATGATTCGCATAGGTTGGCTAGGGACCAGAGTAATTAGTAGTTCCTCAGTAACAGTATTAAATGAGCATATAAAACTACTTCAAATTAAACATTTCCTTCAAAAAATATTTCATTAATTTTTTTCCCAAGAATTACTAAGATTCAAGATGACTGCCTGCCTGTCTCCCTCTTCCTTAAGATGTCCTCCTTATTCCTATGCAACTACTGCTAAATAGAAAATTAGTTATTCATGGATTACATGAAATGTACAACCACTGACATAAAATACAGCACAAGATAATGAACATACTGTTTCCAGAAAAATTAAAAAGGTGCATTCACTTCACTGTGGTCTATAGGAAATGTTCTTCAAGCTTAGTATGCCACAAATGGTCATCTCAAGAACAAGAATTTCAAAAAAATCTATTTGCTATCAACTAGTTACAAGAAATAACTACAAATAAAACAAGGCATACTAACTAGGCTAATGATTTTGTTTCAGTGCTGCAAAACTGGAGTCCTAGGTCTGAGAGTTGCTATTTGGAAAGACATTGTTTGGATACAGCTGATCTCTTTGGTCTTTCAGTAATAAAGAGGAATAAGCATGATGAGTGCCTGAAAGGTTTAGTTCTGGCAAGATAAAAGACTGTTTGTCTGACATCCAAAGTTTGAAGCATGGTTTCATGTTGGTTGCCATGTGGCTTTGGGAAGGAGAAGGGAAGGTAGATATGTTTGTTTAGATGGAAAGAGGATGGCTGGGCTCAAATGGGGGGCCAGTCAGAAAGCATAAAACTAATCTGGTATCCCAAGATGGGGTGGAGTCTCATACTTGAGGGTTCAGGTTTTGAAGGCCCTTAAGGAATCTTTTTGTTAGTGTGTAGGTAAATATGGAATGACCTTCTATCTTGGGGTGGAATGCAGTGATGGCAGCCAGGTGTATGCAAATAGAGCTTGTGGACAGTCCTGATTTTTAAATTCTAGAATGGAGTCTAGAATGAATGGCAGAAGAGCATTCATTGCTGGGATATGTTTGGTGTTATATCAAGTCCGGAATCTTTGTCATTTATAGGAAAATATGGTGAGTTCTATCACATCTTTTACCCCTTCTGACCAAGTCATCTCCAAATCCCGGATCTATGACGGAGCCATGCCTTCAGATGGAGGAGTTCTAGACTGGGATGGAGGATTTGGCCTGCATCCTGCAAGAGAAGGTGTGGAGCCAACTGTAGGGTGATTGATGGACAGGCTACCATGCACATGAGGTAAGAATACCAAATCTGTCATGGTCCTGTTGGGGCTAAGAGAATGACTGTGGCTTATTCCACCTGTATCTTGTGGAGCATTTTGAACAATAGGGGAAAAGGTGGAAAGGTGCAGTGTAGACGTGCATCCCATGTAATGAGGAAGGTGGCCCTCAGACAGGGGCGGCTCTAGATATTTCACCGCCCCAAGCAGGGCGGCATGCCGCGGGGGGCGCTCTGCTGGATGTCTGGAGGGCAGCAGGCGGCTCCGGTGGACCTCCTGCAGGCGTGCCTGCGGAGGGTCCACTGGTCCCGCAGTTTTGGTGGACCACCAGAACCATGGGACCAGCGGGCCCTCTGCAGGCGTGCCTGCGGGAGGTACATCGAAGCCGTGGGACCAGCGGATGCTCCGCAGGCACCCCTATGGGAGGTCCACCAGAGCCGCCTGCCACCCTCCCGGCAACCGGCAGAGTGCCCCCCATGGCATGCCGCTCTAAGCATGTGCTTGGCGTGCTGGGGCCTGGAGCCTCCGCTGCTCCCAGAGACCAGAAACCCAGACCTACTCTTGAGCAGAATTGTGGACATTTGGCATTTTTGGCAAAGAGATATATGCTTGGGAATCCCCAGTGGTTGAATATGTGCTGCGAGGCTTGTGTCTAACTTCCACTTATGGTCTTCTGAGGATCTTCTGCTCAGAGAGTCTGTGATGGTGTTCTGACATCCAGGTACTTATGAGGCAGAGATATTCATGTCGTGGTGGATACACTGGTTCCACAATTTTAGTGGTTCTGAGCACAGGCATTGTGGTTTTGCTCGCTCTTATCTGTTGATGTAGAACATGCGGGCGATGTTGTCTGTCATTACTGTTATGGTTCTTTGTCCGATGAATGGCACAAAGTGTTGGCATGTGTTGTGGATTGCACATAGTTCTAGGAAGTTGATTTGCAATGTGGATTTCAAGGGGAACCACCTGCACTGCATAGTATGGGTCTGTATATGTGCTCCCCAACTGATTAGGGAGGCACTGGTTGTCAGTATTAAGGGCGGTGTGGACTGGAGAAAGGGGACACCCATGCAGACATTTTGAGGCTGTGGACATCAGTCTAATGAGTCCTTGATCTTGAGTGATATCGATAAGAGTTTGTTTAGGCTATGTCTGTAGAGTATGTACACTATCCGTAGCCATGCCTGGAGACAGTGCATGTGTAATCAGGCATGTTTTACCACAAATGTGTCCCCTGCCAAATGACCAAGTAGCTGCGGGCATGTCCTGGCAGAGATCTATGGGTTGGTTCTCATGGTGAAGATGAGACTGACTACTGCCAAAAATCTGTGACTTGGGAGGAAGCCTCTGGCTTGTATAGGATATAGTTGGGCCCCAAAAAACTCCAGATGCCATACTGACTTTTGTACGTTCAGCTGGAGGTCAAAGTGTGCGAATAGGTTCATCATTTTACTTATGGCTTCGACAGTATCGACTCTGGATGACATGTTGAGGAGGCAGTCATCTAGGTATGGAAATATTAAAATTCTTTGTTTGTGTAGGTGTGCTGCCACCACTACGAGAACTTTGGAAAATACACTTGGAGCTGTAGAAAGGCCAAAGGGCGGTACCCTGTATGGTCATTGTTGGAGCCCAGGATGAATCTGAGGAATCTCCTACAGGAAGGACATATGGTGATATGGAAATATGCATCTTGGAAGTCAAGGGCAAAGAACCAGTTCCCCTGTTCCAGTGTGGTATAATTATTGATAGTTTGATAATCTTGATACGTTGTAGTTTGACAAACTTGTTGAGGTTCCTCAAGTCTTGGATAAGTCTCCACCCACTGGATTTCTTTTGGACCAGAAAATAAAATAATTAATAAGTACAGGAATAAAAACCTTTTATTCTGTGTTGGAATGGAACCAGTTCTATGGCTCCCAGTCACAGAAAGTGGTTATTTCTTTTTGTAGAAGGTGTTCACAGAAAGGGTCCCTGAAGAGGGCTGGGAGTGGGAGAGAGAGGAACGAAATGGAGTGCCCTTTGCTGATGATTTCCAAGACCCATTTTTCCAAGGTGATTTGTCACCATGCTGGGTAGAAGGGAACCAAGCAGTCACCAAAATGAAGGGGAAGTAAAGATGGTTCCAACAACTGGATCAGAGGGAGGCATCTCTGGGCCTCAACCAAAGCATCAAAATTGCTGTTTGGAGGTGGAAGTATGAGGTGTAGCCCCTTGTGCTGGTATCTGCGTGTGTTTTGGAGGAGGCCTCTGTCATCTGGAGGGTGACATGTGGTGGTCAAGGCTTTGGGGCAGGCTGGCATCTTCTCTTTGGTACTGGTGTATATCTGAAAAGTGAATGGAGTGTTGTTCTAGAGTTCTTTAAAGTATGTCAGGACTCATCCATACGGTCTGCAAAGAATTTAGAATCTTCAACAGCGATATCTTCAACAGTGGTCTGCACCAGAAGATACCTTTCGAACTCTCAGTGTTATGTAACGTAAAAGGTGCTGAAGCTGAGACCTTTGATGTAGCCATCCAACAAGACAAATTTTGGAAAGGATTGATTTGTAATTCTATACTGTTCAATTCCTTAGGATCAGAAGAATTTACAAATACAGTAGTAGACCCTTAAGTGGTGGGCTGTTTTGTGGAACGTCACCCACAAGTTGATTTGAAGATCCCACCTTCTCAAAGTTCACCTCAAGTTCCAAGCTATCAGTAGGAATTTAACTGGGTCTTAGCATTTCATTGGACTCTCAATCAGAAGATCTTCCACGAGGTTTAATTTGCAAGGTGGGCAAATAGGCATTTCCCATTGATGAGAACGCCAGAACCTGCAAAGAATTATCAGAATTTCCTTGGCTCTGTCTCACTGTCTCACCAGAGCTTCCTTTCCACTCTGGCAAAGCAAGGAAAGCTTAAATCCTGCAGACTAATTTCTATCAGTGCCTGGAGCAGAAGAGGTTCTTTTTTTGGCTGGAGGCATAACAAATAGATCTTTGGGGCAGTGCCTCACCAGATGAACACCATGTGAAGAGAATGAAAGCTGACAGGGGTTTGAATATCCTCCCTAAAGCTAGGGTTACCAGATGTTAAGGGGAAAATATCACGACCACCGTGGGAGGGGGGCAGGGAGAGTGTTTGTTTTTGTTTGTTTGTTTGGTTGGTTGGTTTTTTTACACTCACCCATCCAGGAGTTTGGCAGCAATTGGCAAAGAGCCCTTCAGTCGCAGACAGTCTTCAACGGTATTTTGGCAGCGGGTAACAAACCTTGCCACCAAAAGACAGAAGCACCCACCGCTGAAATACCGTCCACGACTGATGGACTCTCCACCGAATTGCCGCTGAAGACCAGGAAACAAAATATCATGACAAATGGTGTCCCAATTGTACTCTGGTCAGAACGCAGGACAAACTCCTCAAAATCGGGACTTTCCCGATTTTATCGGGACATCTGGTCACTCTACCTAAAGCTTCTTCATCTCTAACAATGCCTGGGGCAGGAAGGTTCTGGACATTGTCGTCACCTCCCAGGAATGAAAAACATCTACATCACCTTGCTATAGAAATGCAAAGGAAGAAAGGTAGAAAACAGCTATGTTAAAGTAATGAACAGAATTATACACAGAAGGTAACTACTCAGTGAGCAGTTAACCCCGCAAAATTACAGGATTAGTTCACGGATTTAATCCAAGGCAGGGAAGCCTGAGGGATGCAATATAAAAATGGCTATTTGATGAGCAGCAGTGTCTTTCATAGTTCCCATTAAAGAAGGGCTCTAACAAGAGACAAACTTGTAACAAATAGTGGGACTGAACAAAATGGAAACACTGATGTGTTCAATGAAGGATACTTTGTTCAGGTGCTGGCACTGAAATTTATACATTAAATCCAACTTTACAGGATAGGCTCAGGAAGAAAAGCCATAACAGGGAAGCATAAATGCAGTACATCAAGAAAGGATGCCCACTTATCTTTAGTGACTTCATTGAGCGCAAGCTCCAGAATTCTCCAAAGATTTCAGCAGTGAAAAGGTAGTGTATTATTTTGCTTTGATCCCTCGGGCAAACCTTACCAATGAAGTCAAGTAGATAAGCTTTCCTTTCTTGGATGGCCAGCATCTTATTTAATAGAAAGGATAAATTGATCAATAACCCATGTCAAAAGTTCTGGGTTTTGAGCCTGACTCTCCAAGACAGAAGTTAGAGAAGGAAAATAATTCACTCTTCACAGAGGCAAGAAAGACCTCTTGGGAGGTTTTCTTAGAAGCTTTCATAGAGAATTTTTGAACAATTATGGAAGCCTTCTACCCAACAAGGACTGGGAAGAACTGATGGGATCATTCATATTGTGCTTGGAGGCTTATCTCCGGGAACCACCAATGTGGCTGGAAAAAGAGGCGGTTGGGTTGGCAGAACCATGGATGTGGACTCCCTCCACACATAATCCCCCTAACACTAGTAAGGAGTTTACCGTGGATTGTAATGTGACCCCATAAGGTCCATGTCATTAAGATGTAGGAGCATCATCAGCAACCCTGTGGGCAGAGGGGTTACCTGCACTGAGTATGGTGTTGCAAATCACAGGTGCACAATGGATCCCCTTCAGAGTCTGGCCATATTCCCTACAAACTCTACTTTTGTATATGTCTGCACCAGACATCACTTCATCCGCTGAAGGTATCTTGTCATTCATTTCTGACAATAAGAGCCATATACAATGAGGAGCCAACTTCAGCAAGTCACTCAGCACCCCTGATAGACTCTCCCTGGTGAATAGTGACATCTGTGAGAGGAAGTTTAGAATGGGGGCAGCCACTACCATTTTTGGGTAGTGTACAATGCCTGCATCCAGGCTTCAAGGTTGTGGCAGCACCATTAAGCCACCAGTAGGCCACCGTTCCAGTACAGATAATCAGGAAGAGCGGAAAGAATAGAGATGGGAAGATGTTTGAAAAAACCCAAAAATCAGTGGCCTAAATCCTCAAGTTCAGAGCAGAGCTGCTGAAAAGAGCTGTTCTGTGGTCATAAGTAGCAGGCTTAGGTTATGTTTACACTATGGACCTTACAGCAGCACTGCTGTAGTATAGCCACTCTTTGATAGCAACAGAGAGCTCTCCTGCCAGCATAATTAAACCACCGCCCATGAGCAGCACTAGCTACATCGGCAGGAGAGGCTCTCCTATGGACATAGTGCTGTCCACACCTGCATTTTTGCCAATTAAACTTATGTTGGTAAGGGGGGTGGTTTTTTTTTCAGACCCCTGACTGACAAAAGTGTTAATGTAAACAAAGCATTAGGCTGTGATGCAATTCCAGTGTTTATAGGAGAGTAGCATTTTAAGTGCCAAAATAAAAAGTTTCAGCAACTTGTTTAGCCTCAGTTTGATCTCCAGACTGCAGGATTCTTTGTGTGTGTTCAAAAATCAGATATATGCATATTTATTATGCAGCAGTTAATCATTACAAAACAAAATGATAGGGGCACAGAAAAGGAGGAAGAGGAGATATCTTCAGGGATTCACCTAGGAAACACCTAGTACCTGAGTTACCTACTTAACTCCATAAGTATGAATGAGAGAACAAAACATTTTCTCTGTGACAACACCTCCCTTGTATTTCCCCATATGCAATATTAGTTCTTACAGTATGTAATTTCTTGATGCTGTCACTTTTTGAAGACATTGTCACTGGTAATTTATTAGGCTCATCTTTATGTAGTAATTTAGGTATATTACATCATAACCTATACTGTCATACCCCCAAATGGGTCATTATGGTGACCTGAATATAAGTTTTTCTTGTTAGGTCATAACATTAAGTACCTGTTTGCAGATTACCACATTCAAATTGAAAAACAGATGAGATTTTAAAATGTGTATTTTCCAATGTAAATAAACAAAATTCCTGTCTTTTGAGACAAACTGAACACTAGTTAATAAGGTACATAAAAGTAACTCAGTGACTTTAAAGCTCTATTATAAACACACTTTATCAGGCTATGATGTCCCCCTAAACTGCATCAACTTCACTAATATTTATCTTAATTGTAGCAGGAAATTGGTTTTAATAATCCAAGTTATTTTATCACAGAAATTATTATGTTTGATATCTACTGTGAAAAAGTTCCTCCTCTACCTTGGTGGGTCCTGCGCTTATTGGCAGATTTACTCACCTCAGTGATCTTCTCCACAGTCTGGATCAACTCCTCCTGTGTCTGATCAGAGTTGGGAGGTTTAGGGGGAACCCAGGCCCGCCCTCTATTCTGGGTTCCAGCCCAGGGCCCTGTGGATTGCAGCTGTCTATAGGGCCTCCTGTAACAGCTGCATGACAGCTACAACTCCCTGGGGTACTTCTCCATGGCCTCCTCCAAACACCTTCTTTATCCTCACCACAGGACCTTCCTCCTGGTGTCTGATAACACTTGTACTCCTTAGTCCTCCAGCAGCACACCCTCTCACTCTCAGCTCCTTGAGCCTCTTGGTCCCAGCTCCTTACACGCACACCACACACTGAAGTGAGCTCCTTCCAAACCCAGGTGTCCTGATTAGCCTGCCTTCATTGGCTGCAGGTGTTCTAATCAGCCTGTCTGCCTTACCTGGTTCTAGCAGGTTCCTGATTACTCTAGTGCAGCCCCTGCTCTGGTCACTCAGGGAACAGAAAACTACTCATCCAGTGACCAGTATATTTGCCCTCTACCAGACTCCTGTACCCCACTGGTCTGGGTCTGTCATACTATGAACATTCACATCTATGAGCAAATGCACAGTACAGGGAGAAAACTTCAACACTGTACATATACACAGTACAATGTTATAGCTAATACAAAATTGAACAGAGCAGCATAAGTGCAGTCTCTAAGTAAGGAAAAACAAAATCTCACAAGCTGAAATTTAAAACACTTAGTATGTAAGGAAAACAGCTATATTTTTTAATGAATGGAATGTTGCCTTCCCTAGATTTGGTCACAAAGTTTTTTGTTCCCATGAAAATTTTTGATGAAAATGAGAACTTTTTTCATTTCTGTCAACATTCTTCTTCAAAAGTTAATGAGTTTGCAACAAAAACTAATTGTTTGTGGGGATGGCATTTCAATAATGGAAAATTTGGGGCTTTCTTATTCTGTGACAAACCTGATAAATTTGGTGAAAATTGGATATTTCCCATTCTTTAATCAAAAACAAATTTAAAATATAAAACCAGCTCTAGTGTTTGTGTGTATAATCATTTACATGTTATGATTCTATATAAGGCCCCATATCTTCCGTAACTACTCAGCTGAAGAAACAACCATGAATGTTCCCTCTACCCCACCACTCAAGATACTGGAGGCCCTGTGGAACACTTTTTCCTGCTCAGCACCTAAAATATGGGGCTTAAAAGAAACAAGATGGAGCCACACAGCCAGGTTGGCACAAGTGTAAGCAAATGGCATGTCAGTAATCCTCCTTCCATTGGAAGAAATAAAGGGCTAGGAACATCTTTGCAGAAAAACTCAAGTCAATTTTACCATAAAATATTGGCTCTTTATTTAGACTCTCCAATACTATACAAAAATTACTATCAATATTTTTTTCTCATTTCTAAATAAGCTGCTAAAGATTCAGTAATGCTCTTAACACTGCTATAAGATCAGACATATTTCATCCTCAGTTTAGTTCTTTAAATATGGAAAATATTTTTTCATGGACATATTTGAAAGTAAGGTAATTCTAGTCAAGCATATATAAGTATCTTGCATATATGCTAGACTTACAAATAAACCTTAGTATAGGTGAAGAGAATACTGAAGTAGAATATGAAGAGAATGGTGCTTCTGGGTTTATGGCTGGATAAATAGCCATATAAATAGCCAGTTGGTAACCAAAGTGAGAACCTACAAGAGAGGACTGGTAGATAGCATGACTGAAGGAGATACCCCAGAAGAAACTGATTTTTTTTTAAACTAATCAACAATTTTGATTCCCCATCATACCAAGTAAGAGAGGGCAAGTCATCATCTTCACACTGAATTAACTCCTAGCAAGCATCTATGTTTATGCAACAAAGAGAGAGACCCACTAAGCCATCGGACAACTGATCAAGACTTGCACAGGCATTATCTTCTTATTCTTGTTTGTGTACATAATATAAATCTTGTGTCTTTGAAAATGAACATATATACAAAGACTACTTTTGGCAGCTATGTTTAACTTGTCAACTTCCACCCATCAGCAGACTTGAGCCACAAAAATAATTGAAGAAATATTGCTCTGCTATTTTAAGAAAATTCAAGTTTCAGTGTGTATTTCATACAGGTTTGTTCAATACAGCATGACCTCAAAATCCCAGAGATGGAGGATGCCGAAAACCTTTAGAAAGGCAGGGTTCAGTAAGGCAGAGGAGTTGCCCATGCATTCTGAAAAGTCTACACTGAGGATTTCCCAAGACTTAGGTAATAGTGAAGAGATAATGATTGGTTGGCTGTAGAATAGCCTGTTCTCCAATCAGCACTGACCCTTTAAAGCTAGCTAATCTACAACACTGGCCAACATTTTCTTCAGTATGAAAGGGTGGAAGCACAGACTTTTTGAGTACTACTCCTGAGGACTTTGCTTAACCTGAGTTTGGTAAATCTGAATTGTAGAGTATATTATTTTTAAGGTAAACATTTACCTTAAAAGAAGAGAGTGAAACATGACTTAATTCAGTAGTTTATTTTCATGAATTATTTTATTCTTAATCTTTAGTTAAAATATGAAGGGTTAGTGGCTGCATACATGTACTATGCCAACTCAACCCCAATCAAAATGCAGAAGTCACTTTAAACATCAATGACAAAATTACTGGTATGAAATCGGATATTCTGTTATAAACTTTTAAGATCAGTATTCATTTTCGGTATTATGCACCACTAAGATTTATTCTTTGTTGTACTAGTCACTAAGAGGGATTAGAGACCACAGTTTTCACAAGAAGGATGTCTTTCATCTACACTGGTACCCAATTTATAGGGAATCATGTTGCTGGACTTGGAAATGAAATATATGTGTGAATCTGTAAGGGAGAGCACAAATACATAAGGATGACTTACCAAAACATTTGGTATTGCCCAATAAAATTTTGCTTAAAAAAAAACCCACTGATCAACATATGTATTTGATGTAATATAATTTGACTTGGTGCTTCATGATATTTTGATTAAAACTGGAATGATATAAAATTAACATGGCACACAGTAAATGGATTAAAAGCTGGCTAAATGATAGGTCTAAAATGTAACTGTAAATGGAGAATCATCGAGTGGGTGTTTTTCTAGTGGAGTCCCACAGATTCTTGATCCTAACTTTTTTTGTCAATGACTTGGAAAAAAACAAAATCATCACTGATTGGAGGACACAAAAATTGGGGGAGCCATAAATAATGAAGACAGGTCCTGATACAGAGCAATATGGATTGCTTGGAAAGCAGCAGGCAAGCAAACATCATGCTTTTTAATATGGCTAAATGTAAACATATACATCTAGGAACAAAGAATATAGGCCATACTTAGAGGATGGAGGACTCTACCCTGGGAGGCAGTGACTGGAAAAAAAAACTGGGCTTGTGGTGAATAATCAGCTGAACATGAGCCTTCCCAGTGTCACACTGTGGCCAATAGGTGGCTAATGTAACACTGGGATGCATAAGCAGGGGAATCTCAAGGAGGAGTAGAGAGGTTACTTTACCGTCGTATATGGCACGTATGTGACTGCTGCTGGAATACTATGTCCCATTCTGGCATCCACAAATAAAGAACAATGTCGATAAATTAGAGAGGGTTCAGAGAAGAGTCATAAGAATGATTAAAGGATTAGAAAATATGCCTTATAGTGAGAGGCTCAAGGAGCTTAATGTATTAGCTTAAAGAAAATGGTAAGTGGTGATTTGATTACAGTTTACAAATACCCACATGGGAAACAAATATTTGATAATGGGAACTTCAATCTAGCAGAGAAAGGTGTAATTCAACCCAATGGCTGAAAGTTGAAGCTAAACGTTTTCAGACTTGAAATAAGGTGTACATTTTTAACAGTGAATGTAATTGACCACTGAAACAACTGAATGAAGGTTGTGTTGGATTCTCCATCACTGGCCATTTTAAAATCAAGATTGGATGTTCTTCTAAAAGATATGGTTGGGAATTATTCTGGGAAATTTCTATGGCCTGTCTTATGTACAAGGTCAGACTAGATGATCACAATGGTGGTTCCGCGTGGCCCTGAAATGAACGAATCTATGAAATACAGTGGTTTATAGTACTTACTCCTGCTAGAGAAATATTTATCTCCCCAATATGCATCATACATGGAGTGACTATAACATGTACCAGCTGTTAAAATTAATTCCTAAAGAACCACCTAACGTGCTATCATGTCCCACTGTGTGGCATACACTGATAGAGAACCTTACAGTGTATGAGTTTGAATGCTTGAGACCTTAAGCAGCAGGATTAAATCTATGTGAAAATCTTAACTCAAAATCTCCTTGCTTCCTCTCTCTAGGTTTGTATATCATAGTGGTATCTAGTTTTTTTTATGTTCTATTCACTTTTCTGGGCTTCATCTGCAGTAGACATCGCAATAATCATTTTTCAGTTATTATGTTGTATACAGAGGCAATATTAGCCTGGAGGAATGAATCAATAAGTGGGAGCCAGGATACTGAGGGTTAGAGGCCTTGTCCACACTAGCATTTACTATTTAAAAAAAAAAAAAAAAAAACCACCCAGAACTGTATCATCATCTGTGCAGCTCCACCAGGAACAGCAACAGTTTGAGTATTAGCATAGGTAGCCACCAGAAGTTACTGGCATTTTAATAACGTCACCAAGAGTTTTTCTGAACAGGAACAGGCGACATGGTGTTAAAGCAAGTGGCATAAAGTAGCGCTCTCAATTACACCACTGGAGGAGTTGCACTGTTGATAGCACAAAGCCAGGACTTTTTTTTTTTTTTTTTTAAACAAAGATGTTTGTGTAGAAAGACTTGCTCAAGGACACAGAGGATGTTAGCGTAATAACTAGTATTAGAACCAGGGCCAGCTCCAGGCACCAGCATTCCAAGCAGGTGCTTGGGGCAGCAAACTGCAAGGGGCGGCAGTCCAGGTGTTTTTGCCACTCCAAGCAGAGCGCCAAATTGCTGCCATGGATGGCGGGGACAGTCCGAGTGCAGTTAGGGCAGCACTTGCGTTTCCACGGTGGTGGCAATTTGGCGGCAGCTTCTGTGTTCAGCTGCCCACGGGGGTAATTCGGTGGCTTCTGTCTTCCGGTTGAAGACAGACGCTGCCGCCAAATTGCTGCCGACGTGGAAACGTGTGTGCCACCCTAACAGCACACGGACTGCCCCCGCCGTCCACAGCAGCAATTCAGCACGCTGCTTGGGGCAGCAAGAACAATAGAGCCAGCCCTGATTAGAACTCTCTAGTTCCAGATTCCCAATTTTGTTGAACCCACTAGACTGTGCCTCTCTTTCAGCTGTCTTTTACACTAAAATCTCTCAGCCATTTAATTTTAAAAGTTTCTCAATGGAATAGTAAACATTAAACAATGAATAAACATTTATTTTTCAACTATACTGCTTAAAAATTTAGAAACAACATAGCAGTAATGTTACTAGACTGAAGTAGTGGTATTTACTGAGCTAAGTATGTTATGTTCATAATTTTGGAACTTTAGTATTTTAGTAATTACACCTCTACTTTGCTATTTACTTTAAAAGAGCTAGATCTGATAACAGCCGTATAATAAAATTCCATAGAACATATGTGATATGGCAAACCAAGTAATTACTGGAAGTCTTTCCTTCCATTATATGTAGGAAAAAATATTCTACTACTCCCAGCACCGTTTTGTCATATTCCACACTTTATTTAAAAAAAAACAAACCACAACACAACTATCCAAAACCACATGCTTTTTATTTCTAGATGTTTAAGCTTAATTAATGAGGAAGTTGACTTGAAGTCCCTTTAAAAGTAGTAGGTCAGTATTCTTAGGTTTGACATAAAAAAGGATTTCCATTACTAAGTTCGCCAATTTTTGTTTATTTATATCTTTTTCTTTGGTTCTTGTTCAGCCTTCTTGAAGTTAGTCTTCAAAGCTCCAATATCAAAAGGAATGCAGCATTAAGGATTTTACGACACTACGCTACTTAAACTTTTATTGTTTTGTGGAGAAATCAAAATCAGAAGGATTAAGCTATCCTATTAGGCTTTTTATTTCTCTTTTCTATTTTTTCTAATTTACTCTTTTTTTTTATTTCCAATTCCAGCATGTTATAAATCTGAAGTATTGCCACTTTTAGTCTTACCACGCAGACAAAATAGTGCATTTTACACTTAAACATGCTGCAGAAAAAAATTAACAGTCTTTATCATTTCCCAACAGAGACAGTTAATACTCTGAGGCCACATTAATAGAATCTTTCTGCCATTGTAGAAAGTTTGATAGCACTCTTATTCAATGTCTGAATTTTTCTCCTTTTTTGACAAAGATAAATGATTGCCATCAATCAAGATCCAATCGGGTATACAGAGAGTCAGGCAAATGCATCACTCTTTACTGGTTTTCCTGCTATTTGTGCAGGCTTTGCTCCATATTATTTTATAGAATGATCAAAAAAGCAGCCATAAGATAGATCATTCACACCCACTGTAAAATTAACTTTCATGAATAATGAGCGTTTTAAACCTCAGATAATGTATATGTTATACAGAAGATATTGCTAGAGTTCATTTCTGGCTGGAGATTATGTAAATGATACTATATGACCTTTATCATTACAAACAGGACATGCAAAACACATATTATTTCATACATCATTCTAAAGCAAGTCAGTTCCTAAAGGAGAAAGTGTCATTTATAATGTTCATGGTGAAGTGTTCACGTTGAAAGAAAAATGATATGAAATACTTGTTATATTTTGACTTCTCCTCCCCCTTAACCTGTTACTTATGCCCTCTAACATACTAAAAGTAACAAATACTATTTATAAGCCTTACTTCACCACAAAATAGAATGTTACTGATAGCAAAATTTTCTGTCCCTTGATTCAGGTTATGCTAACCCTAACCATTTAAAATTGATGGTGATCACAGTATTTTTCATAAAAATTCATATTAATACATTGAACAGTAGTTAACCACACAAACACTAGTTCTTAAGCTTTTTGCTTTAGTTATTAAGTCTAACCTTAAAAGTTTACCTTCCTTTGTTTATTCCTCATTATTGAACAATAGCTATTCTAAGCACATTTTAAAAACCGCAAAAAGATTTTCATAATGATAAAATCTATCACCAAGTCATTAACTCACTCCTATAGAAAGTAGACTTATATGGAACGTATGACAAACTGTAGCAAAGACCTCCTCACCCAAACTCAACTCAACAGCACTGTTGCAGTCCTTGTCCTACTTGCACCAACAAGGAAACAAAAACCAAAAATATAGTAAAGAATCTGATTTACATCAATTTAGAGAACTACACAACACTGAAGGATGCAAGGACCTCATGTACATGTTTAAAATGAAGACCTCCATAAAAACACTATCCTGTTCCAAAACAGCAAGACTTTATACAAAGTTATGAAGGTGAGAAATCAAATTAAGATGATTGTACTTTTCTCTATTACATGAAAAAAACAACACTAGTTGAAAACAACCAGCCCACAATCACTTACCTTTTCTGAGCAACATACTGGGAAAGTAAATTGGTCTCAAAACACCTCACTAAATCCTTTATCCATCCCAGCTGCCATACCATCCAGACCTCCCCATTCATGGTGGCTCAATAACTTCTGCTATTCTACTGCTTCTCCAAACTACTAATCTTACTTGACCTTGCTGCAACATTTGACACTGACCACACAATCCTCTGAACACTACCCCCTCATTAGCCACGCTGTCTCAGTGGTCCAATTGCACTTCAAATACTACAGCAGGTTGCAGAGGTTTGGGTTACTTTATTGCCTCTTCTCTTATTTACATGGACACCTCCCCCGCTCCCAAAGTTCACAATCACACAACCTCTTTGTGCAACAATAGCAATTGCTTATGTAATAAAGTTACAAAATTATGTCATGTTTAATTGTTCTTCTACTGGCAGCTTATATTTCTTCTATGTAGCAACAGTTATATCAAACCTCTTAATACTACATAATGTGCGTGCAGGCCGACGCCCACACCCATCTGCCTCAAATATATCAATAGCGGGGTATGTTTTAATTGTCTTTCATTGACCAAGAAATATTACTTATTTTGATACTGAAGTACCTTTTGTTGTGTATCTAGTTCATCAATTTCCCTTCTGCTTTTCAGATCCAGAATCTTGGACTCTGACTTCTGAACTTTCCTTTCTCCATGCATTGCTGCAACCTGAAGATCTGCCTACTATCACCTCACTCTGAAATATCATGTCCATGCTTATTAACTGGTAATTTATCAAATGAATTCAATACAAAGGTTTTGGAGGGCACTTATATAATTTAAAACACTGAAGAAATCATTGACAAGTGTCAGAGCCCACAGTGCAAATCTGAACACCAAAACATCCCTGCCCACTTGATAGAACACTGAAACGCTCACTGAATAGTAGGCTTCTCAAAATTGTTCTTATACAACATTAGTCTAGTAAACACCATTTTTTCCCATACACGTGTACAAACATGACCACCTTATTCAAGTCCTGAAAGGCCACTATTGGCTCTCCATCCATCACAGAAAATTTCCTCTTTTTCTTCAGTTCCTTTGGATACATGCTTGTGTATTTCTTTCAGTTCATCCGGTTTCCTCTGCTCACCAATTTCAGACTCGTCTTCAGTTTTTCATTCCCTCCTTTGTTGTAGATTGAGCCTGGTAGTTGATACACTAACTCCCTGAAGCTGTTTATTAAACCTCCTTCCACTGCTTCTCCAAATCAGAAAAGAAGGAAATCGCTTCGTAGGCAGTGCTATAAGTTTTATACTCCCATATATACAGGAGAACCGCTCCAGTCATACCTCCAAATCTGTCCATTGGCAGCCCGCTCCCCAAGAACAGATTAAAGAATATTTAGATAAATTAGATGTATACAATTGGCAGGACTTGACAAAATTCATTCTCAGGTACTTAAGGAATTGCTGAAGCAATCTTGGAACCATTAGCAATTATCTGCCTCCCCAACAGGCCACACATTCCCACTTAGCAACTTAAAAAAAAAAAAAGACTACATTAAAAAGCTGGGTGCCTACTGGGCTTGTCTACTCTTGAAATTTTTTACAGGTTACATTGAGTTATTTCACATTAAAATGATTTACATTAGAAGTGGGATCCTAATCCATATTTAACCATTTAAATAAGAACAGCTTGATTTTCAAAGGGCTGAGTTCTTGCAGCTTCCTGTTATTTATTTTTTATGATGATAGCACCATATGTCCCAATCAGGATTGGAGCTCCATTGTGATGATTGCTGTACAGGTGGAAAAAGATACTCTCTGCCCAGAAGAACTTGCTGGCTAAACAGACGGAAGGTGGGAAATGAGATACAAAGAACTAGCAAAGTTTTGTCACATAATATATATATATATAAAAGGTTAGTTATATGCACTATATTATAGGTAGGGTTAGTAGCACTTTATATTGTTACGGTTGCATGACACTTCCCATCTATAAAACCTGTTTTCAATTGCTTATAACTCTACCCTACGTTAACCATTTGAGCTGAAATTTCCATGCTCAAATGGTTAAAGTGTCTGCCTCAGGCTGAATTTTCTGGGCTATTTCTGAAAAAAGTCTGGGGAAAATACACTTATGCCCATGTTAAAAATTCTGGAGACCTTTATTTGAAAAATTCTAGTGCATTCATGGACTTGAACTTTGGCAAGCAGTGGCTCTTGTCAGGGATGTGCCTTTTATGGTCTCTGTGAAAATCTGCCCCAATATAGCCAAATCATAAACCTTTGAAAAATCTCAGTCCGCACACACTCAATAGGAACTTCTTGTATGTTTAGGAACTGAATTCCTGGAAATTCCATCTTGCTAAGCATGCTCCAACTCAGGACTGAGCAGGACTTTCTGTGCAATTATAACTCTGAGCTGCTCATGGCTGTGCCAGATCTGGACACTGAACTGACCATAGGGAAGTCATCTCTCATCAGCTTTCCGCTGGGACCAGTCATCATGGGGGAGGAGACTGCCTGATTCAAATGAAGAGGGAACAGGAGTAGACCTGTAGGATGGATGGGGGGAGTAGGCTGGAAAAAGGAACCTCCAGGGAAGGGGAAGAAGCAATTAACACTGGAGATGTTAGAAATTGGGGCTGGGAAGGCAAGGAGCCTTGAACTGGGAGCCAGGAGGAAAGTCACACCTCGTGGGCTGAGAAACATTGCTCTAGGGGGACTTACAATATCATCAATACAAGTACACGATCATGAAGTACTTAGTCAACATTTAAACAACAATTTGCCAAACACTTTAACATAATTAAACAATACTGTGGTCTTCTCTCACTATAGTTAATATTGCTTTTAGGGCTGTTCAACACACAGAATTTGTACTGGTGTAACTATTTTAGTTAGTAGTCGATTTTCTACCAAATAGGACCAAGTGGTTGGGTCTTTAATCTAAAAACAATTACAGAGTGGATTATACTTATGTGGGATTCTATATGTCCCCCCATTTCCCTTCTTTGATTTCCAATTTTCTTCAAAATCAACAGGTTCTGCTCACTGAGGTCTACAACGTTCTGCGAAATTTTGGAATTGATCAGATACAACATTCAAAAGTTAAGTATCAGAGGGGTAGCCGTGTTAGTCTGGATCTGTAAAAGCAGCAAAGAGTCCCTGTGGCACCTTATAGACTACAGACATATTGGAGCATCTGACGAAGTGGGTATTCACCCATGAAAGCTCTTGTTCCAATACGTCTGTTAGTCTATAAGGTGCCACAGGATTTAAAAGTTACTGTGTTACGGATAAACAGAGAAATGCCATCAAATTAAACATAAAGCCTTGCTTTGCTCAGCCAACGAAACAAATAGCCCACTTCATAAACTCCTACAGCAATTTCACATGTGCTGAAACAAAGGTGGATAGTTCGGGCACTGCGGAACACCATAAACGAGATCCCTAACAGTAAGAGCAATTGCCCAACACAAACTTCTGGAATTGCTCCATGAGAAACAGAAAAGCTACTATAAAGCAATTCTGGCCACTCCTGCCACATCCACAGTTAAATCAGCAAGTTGTTTCAAACAGTATCAAAGATCCCAAAAGAGCTTTTATCAGTTATGTAAAACAAAAATCTCTGCATTATAATATAGTTACTAGTGCTGAAGAAGAACATCAGAGTATTGAGGCTTATAAAATAAGTCACAGATAAACATTCAATATAATGTAGTACGGTATACTTCACAGCTTGTGTAGGCCAAATTTACTGCACATCACGGGGCTCCATTCCCCTCCACCCCTGCCGCCTCACACAAGCTCCTTGCCACTCTCCCACCCACCTCTATTTCAGGGACTCCTCCTAATTCCTCCCAATCTGCCCCCTGCCAGGGAATCTGTTTGCCCTCTTCTCTCCCATGGCACGGGCTCTGTGTGCACCCCTATTTCCCCCAAACACCTTTCTCTATTACTGGATCTCAGAATCTCCCTCCACTAGGGATTCTGTGTACCCTCCATTCTCCACTTCCTCCATTCTCATCCCTTTGTGAACTCTGATTATTCCTTTCTCCCCATTTCCTCCTCCTCCCAATGCCAGGTGCTCTGTCTCCTCTCCACGCTACCATTTTCACCTGCCCTCCCATGATAGGGGCTGTGTGCCTCCTCTTCCCTCCCCATACCATAGTCCCCCCACTCTTCTCCCCAACCAGCAGTTCTCTGTGCCCCATTTCCCCCATGCCAGGATCTCTATGCATGCTTTCATTTCCTTCTCCCAGCACCCAATGCCCTGTTCCTTGCAACATCATTTTTCTTCTCTCCTCTGGGTGAAAAGTCATTCAAGTGTCAACATATTAAACTATTGGAAGGCTGAGATCAGTGGGATATTTTTATGCTCGAAGGCATTAACAGGTGCCATTAAGTAGTGGTTTGATCTATAGACAATTGCAGAGGATGCTTGAAGCAATGGCTATGATTTCATAATTCTAGGAAAAAGGAGTGAAGCTGCAGAATAAGGACAATGGACTTAAAAACAGACTGTAACAAACTCTGGGCTTGTACACACTACCATATGCACCTGATGAAGTGAGTATTCACCCACGAAAGCTTATGCTCCAATACTTATGTTAGTCTATAAGGTGCTACATGACTCTGTTGCTTTTTACAAATCCAGATTAACACGGCTACCCCCTCTGATAATTGACTATCACTTACGTCATTATAACTTATGTCACTCGGGGTGGAGTGGGGTCTGAATAAGCACTCTCCAAGCGACATAAGCTACACTGACCTAAGCGCCAGTATGGACAGCACTATGTTAGCAGGAGAGCTTCTTCCGCCAACATAGCCGCTCGCGGAGGTGGTTTTATTATGCCAATGGGAGAGCTCTCTCCCATTGGCCTAGAGTGTCTTCACCAGTGCTGTAGCACTTCCAGTGTAGACCAGCCCTTAGAGAAATAGTAGGTAAGGTCCCATGGGAAGAAAACCTAAAGGGATAAAAGGTGTACAGGAGAGCTGGCAGCTTCTCAAAGAGACAATATTAAACGCACATCTGCCAACTGATGCAAAGAAAAGATAGGAAGAATAGTATGAGACCAAAATGGCTGCATCAGGAGCTCTTTAATTACCTGAATATCAAAAAAGAATCCTAAAAAAAATGGAAACACTGACGAATTGCTAAGGAGGAGTACAACAGAGCAGCACAACTACACCGGGACAAAATCAGAAAGGCTAAGGCACAAAATGAGTTACACCTAGCAAGGGACATAAAGGCAATAAGAAGAGATTCTTTAAATATATTAGGAGCAAGAAAAAGATGATGGAAATTATACGTACACTACTTTACAGGAAGGAGAGCTAATAACAGATGACAAAAAGTGGAGGTGTTCAATGCCTATTTTGCTTCAGCTTTCACTAAAAGACTGGTGATCGGATACTCAACACAATTAATATTAACGAGAGTCAAAGAGGGAAATAACAGATTAAAGAATATTTAGATAAAGTAGGCAGAAATTGGCAGAACCTGATGAAATGTATCCTAAGGTACTGCTAAAGCAAACTTGGAATCTTTAGCAATTATCTTTGAGAATTTATGGAGGACAAGTAAGGTCCCAGGGGACAGGAAAAGGGCAAACAGTACCTACTTTTAAAAAGAGGACCCAGGAATTGTGGACCAGTCAGCCTAACTTCAACACCCGGAAAGACACGACAAAGTTCTTAAACAATCATTCTGTAAGTACCTAGAGGATAATAGGGTTATAAGGAATAGCCAGCATGGTTTTGTCCAGAACAAAATCATGCCAAATAAACCTAATTTCCTTCTTTGGACTGGGTTAATGGTCTGGTTGATGCAGGAAAGCAGTAGCTGTGATATATCTTGATTTGAGTAAGGCTTTTGACACACGACATTCTCCTAAGCAAACAATATGGTCTAGCTGAAATTACTATAAGGTGGGTGCAAAACTGGTTGAAAGATGGTACTCAGACAGCAGTTATCAATGGTTCATTGTCAAACAGAGGATGTATATAGTGGGTCCCAGATAATGGAGCAGACAGCATGCTTATGAAATCTGCAGATAACACCAAGCTGATAAGGACTGCAAGCACTTTGGAGACCAGGCTTAAAATTCAGAATGAGCATGACAAATTGGAGAATTGATCTGAAATCAACAACATGAAATTCAAGCACAAGTGCAAAGTATTTAATTTAGAAAGGAAAAATCAAATCCACAGCCACAAAATGGGGAATAACTGGCTAGGTGGTAGGCCTGCTGAAAAGGATCTGGGGGATTTATCATTATCATCAACTTCCCATTATGTCTCAGGTGTTTAGGGCAGCAATGAAGCTCTTCCACTCCTGTCTGTTTCTGGGAAGTCTTTCAATGTTTCCTCAACCGTGCCCTAGGATTTTCAGCTCAGCTTCCACAGCTTTTCGCCATGTTGCTTTTAGGCAGCCTCATTTTTGCTTGCCTTCCAGGGTCCATCTTATTGCTATTCTGCTGATGGAATCAGTTTTCATCTGAAGCATATGGCCATTTATACCTAGGGGATTTATAGTGAATCATTAATTGCATATGTCTCAACCGTGAGATGCAATTGCAAAAAAGATGAGTATCATTCTGGAATATATTAACAACAGTGTCCTATATAAGACATGGAAAATAATTGTCCCTCTCTGCTCAGCACTGGTGAGGCCTCAGCTGTAGTACTCTGTCCAATTCTGGGCACCACACTTTAGGAAAGATGCAAGGAAACTGCCAAGAGTACAGAGTACAGCAACAAAAATGACAAATGGTTTAGAAAACCAGTCATATCAGGAAAAGGTTAAAAAACTGGGCATGTTTAGTCTTGAAGAAAGATGGCAGAGCAGGGATCTGATGATAACCTTCAAATATGTTAATAGTTGTTATAAAGAGGACAGTGATCTATTGTTCTCCATGTCCACTGAAGGTAGGACAAGAATAGTCTTATTTCTGCAGCAAGGCCAATTTAGGTTAAATATTACAAAAAGCCTTGTAACTACAAGGGTAGTTAAACTCTGGAACAGGTTTTCAAGGGGGGCTGTGGAATCCCCTGAAGTTTTTAAGAATTGGTTGGACTAACACCTATCACGAATGGTCTAGTCTCACTTGGTCCCGCCTCAGCACGGGCAGCTGAACTTGATGACCTCCCAAGGTCCCTTCAAGCCCTACATTTCTGTTTCTATAAATTCAAAGGCACTCATGACAGCAGATGTCATTTTGACCACTAGCTTACAACACTCCCCACCCCAAAATTTAGTTTACAGTTCTATTTTTCTTGTGCACCTGAATACCCCCATCCCTTCAAATAGACACTCTGGAATAGCCCTGCAGACATTCCAATACAACAGCAGTTTTTTACATTAAAAAGTAAGTATTTGAGTTAAAATTGACCATGTGGGATGAACTGATTAAAAATAAATCACTGATATAATCTAATAATGGTATTTGCATATACTGCAACTAGTAATTTATACTGTTTCAGTTCTGTTCCATTCCCTTTCCTGGTACTCTCCCTTTTACTGTTTATGTAATAAAGCAACTTATACTATCATCAGTTCTGTTCATCTTTAACAAAAAGTTAGTAATAAACTAAGTCTGGACACTTTTCGATGCACTCTCACAATACAAAAATTATTCTCTTCACAAAAGTCATAATGTACTTTCAAGATTGCCTTTTAGGGTGTAAGTTACCTTCGTCTGGGCTCTAGGTACAATTGCTGAGCTTCAATGTGTGGTTTTTTGACTGAAACACCCCCCCAGCTAAACACCTGATGGTATTATTTTAGCTTACAATAAAAAGAAGGATTTTATTTGCCAGTACTTACTTACTCCCTTCTTTACAGATTTTACATTTTTTCCTTTTTTTGATCAACAGAATAGGAGTAACAACTTAATCCCTAAAACACTTTTCAAATGGTACTGTCTTCACATCTCATAATTAAATCAATAAATTTTCACATCCCATTGTTTACTTTCCCTGTGGAAAGAATTATAGCACAAGAACTGGGTACAGTCATTATACTCCTAATGTGGCAAATACTATGGAGTCAGTTAGAGTAAACTCTACAGGGTTACAAGGTCAAAATGAAAGACTGCATAATTTATCAGATCAAGCAAATCATTTTGAAAGTACAGAGTTAAGTGATGCATTAGCCTAAGATTACTGCCTTTCATGAATAAAGGTTAATATCAGTGTTTATTCAGTTACACAGTACATGGCATGTACTATATAAACTTCATTCGTTTAAAGAAATCCCTCCTGACATGGTCACATTTAAAATACTGGAACTAAGCTAATGCACAATGTTGTCTTAGGATAATATCTTAAAGCAATCTAGTATTGTTATTTTAAAATATCAAGTCCTACATTATCAAAATTGCACCAGATGACACCATCTCAGTCAGTCAAGAGAAAAAACGGTTACTAACCTTCCATAACTCCTGTTCTTTGAGATGTGTTGCTCATGTCCATTCCATGCTATGTGTGTGTACGCTGTGTGCACTGTTGCGGAAGATTTTTCCCTTAGTGGTATCTGTACCGTCAGCTCTAGCACGCTCTGGAGTTGCTTGCCTATGTGCCAGTATAAGGGGGTGCCGCAAGCCCTGCATCCTCTCAGTTCCTTCTTGCTGGTAACTCCAAAACAGAGGTAGGAGGGTTAGTCATGGAATGGACATGAGCAACACATCTCAAAGAACAACAGTACAAAGATTGGTAACCATTTTTTCTTCTTCGAGTGCTTGCTCATGTCCATTCCATGGTAGGTGACTCACAAGCAGTACCCTCAATGTGGTTGTGACAGGGTGTTGGGAAACAACTGCTGACTTAGCCCTCTGTCATGCCAGCCCCCATTATGGGAAGAAAATTGAGCTGGATAGAAAATCCTGTGTCTACTTGTTGAATAGGAGACACCTGCCTGTCTTAGCCTGGGGCTATATAAAGGCTGCAGGGAAAGAAACGGGGGATGAGGGGAGGTCAGGAGGGGAGAAGGGAGGGAGAAGAGGAAGCAGAGCAATAGCCCTTCTCTCCAGGGAGCAGACACTAGAAGCAAGCGGCATATGGTGAAGAGGTGGTGGGAGCACAACCTTTAAAGAAAAAGCACCAGTGGTTACTGAACCCCAGGGTCTACAAGTGACTTTACCAGCACAGCAGGGGCAGGAGCCAAGAGGGCCCTCCTGTGAACTGCTACAGGTGGGCTTGGAGTTCATGGATGTGCTGACTGCAACACTACTCTTCCAAAACTGGCATCACCATGGGCCTGTTGGGTGATGGGGTAGTGGGACATGAAGGCATGCACAGATGACCAGGTTGCAGGCCTGCAGATGTCCTGGATCTGTACCAGCACAAGGAATGCTGATGACAAAGCTTGGGCTCTTGTGGATGTGAGCGGTCATGATAGCTGGAAGTAGAACATTTGTCTGCTCGTAGCAAGCTTGGATATAGGCAGTTATCCAGGACAAGATTCTTTGTGATAACATAGGTAGCCCTTTCATCCTTCCCGCTACTGTTACAAAGAGTTGTGTGGACTCGCAGAAGGGCTTAGTTCTTTCAATATAAAAGACAAGGGCCCACCTAACATCCATCATATGAAGCTGATGTTCTTCAGAAGTCTTTCAGGGTTTGGGGAAGAAGACAGGTAGAAGAATGAACTGGTTGTTGTGAAATTGCAACACTCCTTCTGGTAAGAAGACTGAATGGAGGCACACTTGGACCCTGTCCTTGAAGAATACTGTGTAGGGTGGTTCCAAGATAAGGGCTTTGATCTCACAGACCCTACTGGCTGAACTGATCACCAGCAGAAAGTCGACTTTCCAGGAGAGGTGAAGTGAACACGATGCTAATGGCTCAAATTGGGGTGGGGGTGGGGGACATGAGCCTTGACAGGACCAGGTTTAAGTCCCATGTTGGGGTCAGTTCCCAAACTGAGGATAAAGCCTTTCCATCCCTTTAAGAAACTGGATCACCATCTGTGGGAGAACACTGACCTGCCATTCACTGAAGGGTGGAAAGTTGAGATGGCTGCCAGATAAACTTTAGTAGATGAGAGAGCCAGACCTTGCTGCTTTAGGTGGAGTAGATACTCCAAGGTAGAGTGCAGAGAAGACCGAGATGGGGAGAGGTTCCATTCAGAGGCCAAACAAGTGACACGTTTCCACTTAGCCAAGTAGGTAGCCCTGGTGGAAGGCTGTCTACTACTTAGCAAGACCTGTCTAATCTGATCAAGCACGCCTGTTCCTCAGAGTTTAGCCACACAGCATCCATGCCATCAGGTGTGGGGAGGCAAGTTTTGGGTGGAGTACCCAGTTGTGGTCTTGTGAAATCAAGCCTGGGAAGAGTGGGAGCATGAGTGGAGCTCCCACCAAAACGTCTAGACTCTAGAAGCACGACAAACCAATACTTACATGGCCACACCAATGCTATCCAGATGATCCTTGCCTTGTTCCATTAAATTTTTATGAGAACCTTGTGAAACCAAGGGAATCGGAGGAAAGGCATACAGTAGATAGTCTGCCCACGAGAGCAGGAAGGCATCGGAGAGGGAGCCCATGCTGTGCCCTCACAGTGAACAGAACTGAAGGCACTTCCTGTTATGCCTGGCGGTGAACAGGTCCACCTGGGAGGCCCCTACCTCTGGAAGATGACTCTGATGACCTAGGGCAGTGGTTCCCAAACTGGGTGTTTGTGAACCCCTGGGGGTTTGTGAAATGTTACAGGGGTTCTCAGGGAAAAATCCCTAATGGTGGACAGAGTTGTCCCTAGGGACCCCATGCCAGCATGGGGCCAGCAGCCCGGAGCACCTGGACTTCCAAGAGCTAAGGAGATCAAAGCAAGCATATCTATCACACTGAGGAGATTTAACTTCAAGACTCCTTATAAGTAACGGAAAGGGAGGTGGATTTTTTTTGCTGTTTTTAAAATTAAATAGGCAGCTAGCACTGTTTTTAAAATTATTATGAAGAACAAGTTTAAGCTTTGTTGTAACAGGCATTGTTTGCCTGGACTGCTCAAGACCTGAATGCTTGTGTAGGAGGAACTCTTTGAGTTGGCTTCTTAAATACCTTCATGCCGTTTCACATCTGATACTCCTTGATGAAACATAGGAGCCTTGTCTTACAACAAGCTTATTCAAAGTGATACAAGCTACAAAAGTGAGATCTTGGAAGACTGGTTCCGTTTCATAGTGTAATAAAAATATTGTAATGATAAATAATTAATAATAAATAGTGTATAATAAGCATGTCATAAAAACAAATTTAACATTTCCAAGATCACTCCTTTTATAACTTATACTCAGGTAAAGGAGAAAATTCCTTGAAATATTTATTTTTAGGAGGGGGTTCGTGAGACTTGAAATTTTAGTGAAAGGGGTTCACACGTTGTTAAAGTTTGGGAACCACTGACCTAGTGTGAAGAGACCACGGAAAAAGGCTCAGCTGAGGTGATCCACCAGAGAATGGTCAGTTCCAAAAAGCTTTCTGATGCCCTTTCTGAAGCAGTGAAGGAAGGAAGGGATGTAAAGGGAATATAATAAAAAAGCAGTGTTGACAAAGTTTCAGAGTTGGAGCAGACAGATATACCAAAGACTCAGAAATAACCCAAGTTCAAAAGAAATCCAATGGGATTAAGGATCCAGGTCAAAGAGGGAAGAAGGGATTAAGAAGAAACATGCAAGAAAGAAAGCATTTGCAAGGAGCAGCAACAGAATGAAGGAAAGAAATACATGCCCCTGAGCCTCATTTCTTAGCTGCCTGAAAAGAAAACCAGCCTCATTCGTGTTGGATTTCCTCTCATCAGATAAAAAGTGACAGTAGCAGCACAACCTGATTTTTGTATATAAAGGCACTCTAAGATAACTATGCAAAAGAGCAACATCTGCTCAAATGCAGCAGATCACCACCACTGTTGCAGTGAAAAGATACAGTAAATGGGGAGAGGATAAGTGTCAGTAATAGCCATCGACACTGAGGGTATGTCTATACTATGGGATTATTCCGATTTTACATAAACCGGTTTTGTAAAACAGATTGTATAAAGTCGAGTGCACGCGGCCACACTAAGCATATTAATTCGGTGGTGTGCGTCCATGTACCAAGGCTAGCGTCGATTTCTGGAACCTTGCACTGTGGTAGCTATCCCGTAGCTATCCCATAGCTTCCGCAGTCTCCCCCGCCCAGGGGAATTCTGGGTTGAGATCCCAATGCATGATGGTGCAAAAATAGTATCGCGGGTAATTCTGGGTAAATGTCGTCACTCATTCCTTCCTCCGTGAAAGCAACGGCAGACAATCATTTCGCACCCTTTTTCCCTGGATTGCCCTGGCAGATGCCATAACATGGCAACCATGGAGCCCGTTTTGCCTTTTGTCACTGTCACCGTATGTGTACTGGATGCCGCTGACAGAGGTGGTACTGCAGCGCTACACAGTAGCATTCATTTGCTTTTGCAAGACAGCAGAGATGGTTATCAGTCATTCTGTACCGTCTGCCATGCCATTGTAAATTGGTGATGAGATGACCATTCTGTACCATTCTGTACCATCTGCTGCTGTCATGGGTGCTCCTGGCTGGCCTTCGCTGAGGTCGGCCAGGGGCGCAAAGACAAAAATGTGAATGACTCCCCAGATCATTCCCTCCTTTATGTTGTATCCAAAAATAGAGTCAGTCCTGCATAGAATATGGAGCAACTGTACTAGAGAACCAGTGTACCAGAGACCATAGCCGCTCCATGCCAGATCCTGCAGAAATGAGGAGCTGCATGCCATTCTAGGGGGTGCCCCTGCAACAACCCCACCCATTGCTTCCCTTCTCCCCCAACCCTCCTGGGCTACCGTTGCAGTGTCCCCCCATTTGTGTGATGAAGTAATAAAGAATGCAGGAATAAGAAACACTGCCTTTTAGTGAGATAAAATGAGGGAGAGGCAGCCTCCAGCTGCTATGATAGTCCAGGCAGGACATTAAACAGTGGGGGGGGAGAGGAGACCAGCATCCCACTGCTATGATAGTCCAGGCAGTACAGAATCTTTTCTTTAGACATGAAAGGTGGGGGGAGCTGAGGAGCTCAGCCCCCAGTTGCTATGATGAAGACAGTTACCAGCCGTTCTGTACCATCTGCCGGGAATGACCAGGAGTCATTCCTATTTTTACCCAGGCGCCCCCAGCCGACCTTACTTGAGGCCAGCCAGGAGCACTCATGGGATGATGACGAGGACAGCTACCAGTCCTTCTGCACTGTACCGTCTGCCACCAGCGAAGGGAGGGGAGAGGATGCGGCTGTTCAGTGCCGCAGCACTGCATCTACCAGCAGCATGCAGTAGACATTCAGTGACATTGAAAAAAGTCAAGAAACGATTTTTTTCCCTTTTCTTTCACGGGGGGAAAAGGGGGGAAATTGACGAGATATACCCTGAACCACCCCGGACAATGTGTTTGACCCTACAGGCACTGGGAGCTCTGTCAAGAATGCAAATGCATTTCAAAGACTGCAGGGACTGTGGGATAGCTGTAGTCCTCGGTACTCCCTCCCTCCCTCCATGAGCATCCATTTGATTCTTTGGCTTTCCGTTATGCTTGTCACACAGCACTGTGCTATGGACTCTGTATCATAGCCTGGAGATTTTTTTCAAATGCTTTGGCATTTCGTCTTCTGTAACGGAGCTCAGATAGAACAGATTTGTCTCCCCATACAGCGATCAGATCCAGTATCTCCCGTACGGTTCATGCTGGAGGTCTTTTCGGATTTGGGACTGTATGGCCACCCGTGATGATCAGAGATCCACGCTGGGCAAACAGGAAATGAAATTCAAAAGTTTGCTGGGCTTTTCCTGTCTACCTGGCCAGTGCATCCGAGTTCAGATTGCTTTCCAGAGCAGTCACAATGGTGCACTGTGGGATACCACTCGGAGGCCAATACCATCAATCTGCAGCCACACTAACCCTAATCCGACATGGCAATACCAATTTCAGAGCTACTCCTCTCGTCGGGGAGGAGTACAGAAACCGGTTTAAAGAGCCTTGTATATTGATATAAAGGGCCTCGTTGTGTGGATGGGTGCAGGGTTAAATCAGTTTAACACTGCTAAATTCGGTTTAAACGCCTAGTGTAGACCAGGCCTGAGTGGCTAGTCTGAATTTTCTCTTTCCTAATCATTACCTCACCTGATACAAGAGACCTGGACTGAAAAGTAAGAGGCCTGTAAGTAAATTGCATGTCAAAACCTTTGCAGATCTTATTTAATAGGACAGCAAACTACAGTAGTAATAATCCTACAGTCTACATTCTAAATGTAACAGAGATCTTAATATTTGCTCTGGAACATATGCAATGTACAGTTTCAAAGAGGAGGAAATAATTGAAGATCCTGCTTTCCCAGCAAAGAGGTCCTGGACAGAGTACAAACAATGCAGGTGTTTGAGTTTCTCAGAGACGAAAGGTTCAAGTTGAAAATCATATTTTTAATAAAATTCTTCACAACTGTTACAACATGTACCTTAGGGTATTACTGCAAACCTTAACACATTTTGGAAAGGTAATTTATTGTTCACTGTTTACTTTCTACATTTCTCTCCATTTTAACAACTGGCACTTTTGTAGCTGGTGTTCCAAGGTATTTATGTTGCAGATATCCCAAACGTTCGTATGCTACTTCATGCTTTGGCCACCATTCCAGAGGACATGCTACCATGCTGATGATATTCGTTAAAAAATAATGCATTAATTAAATTTGTGACTGACCTCTTTTGGGGAGGATTGTACGTCTCCTGTTCTTTTATCTACATTCTGCCATATATTTCATGTTATAGCAGTATCAGATGATGACCCAGCACATGTTCGTTTTAAGAACATTTTCACAGCAGATTTGACAAAACGCAAAGATGGTACCAATGTGAGATTTCTAAAAGTAGCTACAACACTCAACCCAAGGTTTCCAAACTTGTGACAGCACTCAACCTGAAGTGCTGTCCAAAATCTGAGAGGGATGAGGTGTGAAGCATGCTTTCAGAAGTCTTAAAAAAGCAACACTCAGATACAGAAATTACAGAATGCGAAACACCAAAAAAGAAAAAATCAACCTTCTGATGGTGGCATTTGACTCATGATGATGATGAAAGTAAACATGCGTCGGTCCTCTCTGCTTTGTATCATTATCGAGCAGAATTGGTCATCAGCATGGATGCATATCCTCTGGAATGGTGTGGAAGCATGAAGGGACATGAATCTTTAGTGCATCTGGCATGTAAATATCTTGCAACACTGGCTACAACAATACCACGCAAATGCCTGTTCTGACTTTCAGGTGACATTGTAAACAAGAAGTGGATAACATTATCTCCTGCAAATGTAACCAAACTTCTTTGTCTGAGTGATTGGCTGAAGTAGGACTGAATGGACTTGTAGGCTCTAAAGTTTTACATTGTTTTATTTTTTAATGCAGTTATTTTTTGTTATAATTCTACATTTGTAAAGTCAACTTTCATGATAAAGAGATTGCACTATAGTATTTGTAATGGGGGAATTGAAAAATACTATTTCTTTTGGTTTTTTTACAGTGTAATAAATAAATCTAAAGTGAGCACTGTACACTTTCTATTCTGTGTTGTAATTGAAATCAATATATTTGAAAATGTAGAAAACATCCAAAATATTTAAATAAATGGTATTCTATTGTTTGTGTGATTAATCATGATTAGTCTTTTCAATCCTGCAATTAATTGCGATTAATTTTTTAAATTGCTTGACAGCCCTAATTTATTTATATCCATTTATTAACTACAGCTGGGCAGGAACTGGATTTTTCCATTTCTTGGGAAATTCATCAGTTCAAAAAAAATTTCCATTCCAGAATGCAACAAAATCCAAAATCTCCACATTTCCTACAAAGCAAAATTCTTAAAGTTAGTTTCAGGTTAATCAAAATATTTAGTTCTGATATTTTTTATATATATAACATGAAATAAATTTTGAAACAAAAATTTTTGAAATCATCTTCTTTGTATGGCTGATGTAAATGTAGCGCAACAACTATAATTTTACATTCAGATGGCTAAGCCTGGAGTCTGGAGTAGCTGAGTGTATCACTGTAGATGCCTCCATTGTATTTCTGAATTGGGCATTGAGTTGTTTCATGTTCTATAGTCTGTTCTGGATGATCAGAGTCACACATTGGAGAGTCTTTAATTTTCCATTTGCGCAGCAACTATCTGCATCTGCCATAGTTTGAGCAGATGCAGTTTAGGGTTGCCCATGAGCCTTGTGGGAGACTGAAGCTAGGGATCTTCTATGTCAGGTCTTTTATGGGGTGTTTATTTGTAACTTCTTGTAAACTCCATTTGGCTTTCCAAGTTTCATCAGGGTTGAAGTTGTATTGTTGAAAGTTAAATGTGTGGGTCCAAAAGGGCTTATGTGACTTCAAGCCGTGGTGAGGGAAGGTTATTAAGGTCCTAGTGAATGGGAAGATGTTCATTTTCCACAAACCTCTGATATTTCCAAATAATTGTGGCATCGTGGGAAACGGATGGGGGAATGATGTGCAACAGCACTGGCAGCCAAGGTATTGGGGTTGACCTGAGGCGTCCAATGATGTACCATATTGCAGTGTTCAGTCGGACATTAACAAATCAAGTATGGCTACTTCTGGTCAATACTGGTGCAGAGTATTCCACTATGGAATATGTTTGAAAATGTAATGTAATGAAAAATCAAAACATTACATTCCAAAAATGTCACACCAAGATGTTTCATTATTGACACACTTTGTGTCTTTTCTTCCAAAATGAAAATTTGTCAAAGTCAATATGCTTCCACCCAACAATTAGATTTCAACAAAATCAGTTTCCAATGGAAAAATGTTCCATCAGAAAATATCTGACCAGTTCAGTTATCTAGTGTCATGTTCCTTACAATCTGCATTAACAAAACAGAGGCAGCTAGATTTGTCACCTATGGAACCATGTCCTTTCAGAATTTTATGAATGTGAAAAGCTGTATGACAAAATCATTGTTCAATGAATGGCTTAATCCTGATTTTTCTCCTCCCCACATTTCCCAGTTTGTGACCCTCAATACTGAGACAAATGCCATTCCTGGTTTTCAACCATATGCCATGTTTTGCAATGATCACCATTTCAAAAGTCAATAGTTACTAATAGATCTATTATAGGCATAGAGGAATCCCTGGATACCACACTGTGGTTCTTTTTTTTAGATTTCTTAAAACATAGGTCATGAAAAAAATGAATTTAGGTAAACTTTACGGCTAATTTCAGTTCAATTCAATAACACTTTATTGCCATACCACGATATACGAGTGATGTCAAACTGTAAAAAGAAGCAAAACATCTCTGGTATCTATGGAAATATATTGCCCCAGAGGAGGCTTCACACTCAGAGTTTAATCTGTGTGTCCAGTGATTCTTTCCAAATCATCATACTTTGCAAAAGCTGCACATGAAAAATATTCTGAGATTGCAGCCTCTCAAGTAGAGCATAATTGCATGCTCTATATGCTCAAATGACTATGAAATAGAAAGCTATTAATGACTTCCAAGACAAGATGGATGAGGTACATCTTTCCTTGGACCAATTTCTATTGATGAAAAAGACAAGCTTTCGAGCTACAAAGAGCTCTTCTTCCGGTTGGGAAAGGTACTTAAGAGTGTCACACCTAAATACAAGCTGAAATGGATTGTTAAAGAAGCTAGGTAACGTGGGGCAGGAAGGGGTCACTGGACAGAGGAGACACATGGGACAGCCATGTGTCCTCCCCTTCAGACTGTGTCCTCCCTGTATGGGGAGGCACACACCATCTATGTCTGAACCTGACTAGTTAAATTTAGATCTTTTAAAAATTCTTTGCTCCATTCTGAACCCTTTAAATTATCTATTCAAAAGTATAATGATGCTGATCTCCATTAGAAAATAATTCTTCTTTTCCTTTTGTAGTAAATTCTGTTGCTGGAAGGGCACTTTGAAGCAAGTTTTAACATTGTTGCTGTACATTTAAGAACCCTTGTGCAACATATTATTAAGTAACCAGATTAATGCAATCACCATATATTGTAATTATGAGATCCATTGCTATCCTCTCAAGGGTGAAGACAATATAGAATTCTGCAGACAGATTCTCACAAATAAAATGAACTTAGTGATTACTGAAAAGGAGAAGAACCTCCTCCACTGACATTGGGGGACAGATGAAGGAGAACGTAAGAAAACCTCAAAAAGTCTTAATCCAGTCAGGACAAACTGTTCTCAACAACTTAAAAAAAAAATTCCCCACTTGTCACAGTCTTCTTTACCTTTTATAGAGCGCCTTGAGACTGCCTCTAAATTTGGTTTTATAAATATGAAAAACATGGCATACATATACCAGTTCAAAATATAATTGTCCTAATAGCAGGAGTGATGATATCTCATGAAAAAACAACAGACTTTTGTTTTCACTGGCAGAAAGAATGTAGGAAGCCCTTACCAGATTTGTCGTGTGGGTGCAGAGAGGGGTTGTTACATGTTTAACCAACTTGTTTACTCACTGTTTTTAGTGTTGCTGAAGCTACTATAACTATAAACTTCTCTATGTACCATCACCACCACAAAGTGGTAGACACTTTATGAAAAAGTTACTCAAATTATTTTTCTCAAAGAGATGAGCCATAACAGACTAGAGAGAAAGGGATGGAAATCAAATTGGTTTTTTGTAGAAGCCCTAATCTAGCATTTCAGTATATCTAGTGCCATCAGCCATTTATTTTTTTTCCACTTCACTTATGTGACACTTACAAGGATATGCCCTATTGCATTAATTGCCATTATATTTAATTACTTTGTTCTTGGTTTCAAGAGCTCTTGGCATAAAGAAGGTTATGAGTTTTTTAAATTTTTGTTTTCACTGTAACAGCTACATTTCTATCAGCTGACCTTCTTATCTTGTTTACAGTTCTGTTTGTAGGTGTACTGTCTGGTAAAGAGAACAAAACCAAAAGAGTAGCTACCCACAGTCTGATCTCCCTCTGTCATTGGACTCGCACTCATGCATTTTTACTGATTTGAATGCAGGACAAATTAATGATGTACATTAAAGATGTGTACCAGATATTCTTGTTCCCTGTGTACATTGGACTCACGCTCATGCATTTTTACTGCTTTGCATGCACCAATCTTCAGAAACTATCAAGCTTCACTTATTCAGGCTGTAAGATCGCTTTTCCATAATTTCTTTACATAGTTTAATAAAAGAAAGAAACAAACTCAAACAAGACAAGAGGTGGTTTCTGAACTACCCAGTGTTTTATATAGCTTAGGGCCTACTATGGTTGTTACTAGCCTTTGCCCTGTTCCATTACATTTCTTTACCCTACTGAAGTACACAGTAAACTATTACACATACACCTATTTGCATTAACTGTGCCAACTTTCTGTTCTACAGTGAATGTAATTTTACACCCTCATCTAGCTCCATGAATTTGGACAGATTTTATTAATATGATTTTTATGAGGAACATTTTCATACTGACAGCATTAGTGAAACCGTCTGCAATTTAAAATATCTTCAATGATTCTTCATTTCAATTATGCAGAACCAGAGAAGGATTTTGTATGTCTATTTACCACAAACATGACAATGGATGAGGTAGCCTGATTTACTGGGAATGCATAGGAAAGTATACACTGCTTCATGAATATGTTGAAAATAGAATCTTGCTCAATACATTACTAATTGTTACAGTTTTGTCCAAACTCAGATCAAGACCCAGCTGAGATAAAAACAGACCTGCAGTACCCAACGCTACTATTGTTGCTTCTAAGGCAGTTTATTGGAAGCCAAAAGGAAAATATATCTCACACTAATATAGCTAACTAATCAATGCTATAATCCTTCCAAAAAATCATTAGGACTGAAGGAAAAGCTAAAGGAAAAAATGGCATGTCTATTATTACTGTGACTAAGTAGGATCATCCAATCCTCATGAGAAAAAGTTATTAATTAAATGAGGGTCTGAATACTAAGAAAATTCATGGGAAGAGAAATGCAAATGGTTTCCTAATTATCTACAGCCTATTAACATGCAATCCTGATTACTAGCAATTAAAATCCCCTTAAATTTTATGACAAAAGTTCAGCGAAATGTTGAAAATTATATGCTAATTATTGCACTTTAATGCACATGCTTAGTGTGTATCCTGACTACAAGCTCAGTAAATAACCAAATATTACACACACTGTAACCTGAAATCCAACTCAAAATGCAACATTCTGATTTCATATTGCAAGACTTCTCATAATATTCATTACATATTATATATTTATCTAAGAGATAGGGTCCGTCAATGTTTGCCTAATACAAGGTTATCAGCACATGTTAAAAACAGGCAAAGCAAGTCTAAATAGTACTAAATGCATCAGTATTTAAATTGTAAATATTTTTAAATATTTACTTAATAGCCGAAAGGTGTATTTTTAAAATAACACCTACAAGTTTATAAATGCCCACTCTTGGACAAAATAACCTCCTATCATCAAGTTAATATATTTTTGTCGAAAGGAATCAAAGGAATTTGTGAACCCTTATTTTAAATGGGACAGTATTAATTTTATCTCTGCCTACATTTTGAGCCAATCACATAAAAGGAGCATGGGCTAGTGGTTTGAGCATCGGATTAGGAATCAGAATTCTATTCTCAACTCTGTCACCGAATACTACAAACTTGGACAAGACATTTAAGCCTGTTGCCTTGTTTCTCATCTGTAAAACAGGGTTAATGTTTATATCATTGGATATTACCAGGACTAAATAATGTTTGTAAAACATTTATGATCCTCAAGATGAAATATACTAAGTACAAAGCTTCATCATTGTTTCAAATTAATAGACTACCTATTCAAGGACAGATTGCCTCAAGAAAGGCTGGCTAGTTATCTGAAGGGGAAATGCCAGTATGGATCACAAGGAAGATAGCAGCACTGTTTGTTGTCATGTCCTTCCTCCACCTGGAGTGCCACACCTGAGCACATGGAGGGTGCGGGGGGAGAGAAGGAAACATTAGGTAATCACTGCTGACCACCTGCTTCCTCTAATATTGATGTTTTTGTTTTCTTAGTAATGTGATGGCAGCTCTTGAGGGAGCTGCACACAGCAGCACAGAAGACAGAAATTATGGGTAGAGCAGCGGCTTAATATTTTACAAGGCTGAAACTTTAGGGGAAGAGGCAGATGCACATACAGAAGGACATGGGACTATGGGAAAGAAAAGAAAAGCACAGAAAGAGTGAGAGAAGTGGGGGAGGTGGAGAAAAATGGGGAAGAACAATGCAGTGAAAGACTGAAAAGTCAAGTAAAGAGGATAGCTTGAAACAGGGAGAATAGAAATAGAGGAGGTACACTCAGGACCTGGGAGGACATACCTGCATGCATTAGGAAACAGAAATGCTTGAGATTTCTAGTTTGGCTATTAGTGCCATCCCCCACCCGCTTTGTGGGTCTCTCCCATTTGAAAGTGGCGGCACCAAAAAAATAATGCTTTTACAAATAAAGAAGATAATATATACCTTACTTTAGATTAGTTACAATAACATGAGGTCCAAAAAATGTGTTTTGGAGTTTTCATAGATAGGACTCATCTCTCCATTTCTCCTGCCCTCAATCTACTACTCATTCTCATAATTGCTAGCTGTAACTAGCCAGCCTTTGTTGGGGGCAGTCTGCATGTGAATTGATGGACCATGTTTGCAGTATTACCACCAAAATTACTGAGATATTGGATGCAGTACTCTAGGCCCAAAAACTCTATCAGCTTGTGTCTCAGGCCAAAATTCTGAAACATATATGGGGCCACTAGATAGGTTGAGAACAGGGGAGAGAAGGTCTGAGAAGAGGAGAGGGAACATGTAATAGTACATCACTTGACTAACAAACCTGGGTTCTTTTATGAAGACCATGTATGTTTGTTTTTTTATTGAAACCCATGATATTTATGTGCTCTATTGGAGATGTGTTGGGCAGAGAAAGAAGTGGGAAGGAAACAAAGAAACAACTTGAGGTTATTAAGTTACACAAACCTTTTAAGACTGAAGAGACCCCTGTAACAACAATACTATATAGAGCTGTATCAAGTAACCTAATATTTGAGATTTAATATATGTAGCGCTCTCAGAATATTCTTCTGTGATTAATCAAAAAGTGATCCTAAACTAGACCCCAATCTCAGATGCATGTTATGAATTAAAAAATAGCAAATATGTTTGATTTTGAGATGTGAGTCATACATCTGAAATTAGAATCAGGATGTAGGTCACAAAGCTGTCTAAGCCCAAGGATTCAAATATAAACATACATAAACTGACTTATGTGTCAGAGTGAGAAAGATTTAGGATCCTGACACGCTGCCACAGTCTTAAAAATATGTAGGGATACTGTAAAGTAATAAATACAAACCAAAAAGTAACAATAATTTAATATTAAAAAAACTCAAATCTCCAAATACATTTGTTCTTCAATACAAAATCTAGACTCCAGTATGTTGAAATAAGAGAAGTTTTATAAACATGAATATAACAAAAACACATTTATTTTTTCCTGTCTTGTGGCAAATTATTTTTGGTTACATAGTGAAATGTGATGCTCAAGAAACTGACAGTTGCACTGGTAAGAGCTGTGCACAGGTATGTTTGAGACTGGAAATGAATAAATGCAGCACCTTAATCCTGACCAGCAACTTTCCTGCTATTCTGAACCTAGGCCTCCAAGCAGAAAACTTCCAACTACATGATAATTTGCGATATGACCAAAGTCAGAGGTCCTTCATTTGGAACCTAACCTTAACAGGAATCCACGTCTCAACTATGAGATGACATGAAAAAGTGCTAGTACACAGATCTATTGAGCTTCAGTCTTATTTAACAATATGCATTGGACATCATGTTAAGAGACTTTTTACACAATCAGGAAGATAAACTTAGAATTTCAAATAAATTGAAATTATATACTTTTTCCTGCAAAACATAACCAACACCATGGAAGAGAAATTAAGTAGGACAGGGAACTGAAAGGGAAAAAAAAGACAGTGTGTAAATGAAAGCACCTGCTGTTAACAGACAAAATATAAAACAAAAAACACCCAGAAATAAAAATTAGCGTTTATCAGGCACATGAAAAACGGTGGACTGTGTTTATGTATTTTGTTCTCTAGGACACTGAAAAAATGGATTTTAAACGATATTAGGTGTTCCTAAAAGGTAAAACAGTTTTTTAAAGTTATTCTTTTAGTGATTTTTCAAGCCCTTAGTTCTAGACACTAATGTTTTATGTGCCTTATTTTGCTTTTACTGCAAAAGGAAGAGCTGGCTTCCAAAGATAAAGGAGATTTTTGGTAAATGGTGAAGGTACAGAAATAAATGACCCACTTGGCTAGTGTGTAATTACACTGGCTGAGATTGTAACAATCTATCACATGAAGGAGGATGACACCATGCTAAGGGGTTAGTCAAAGGAGATAGCCTTTGACTAACTACTGGACACAGACGATCGATACTCCACAGATATTGTTCTCTCAAAAGACAATTGAGTTCTAAAAAAGTTTTAAAATAGATTCCCCCCCTCCTTCCCAGATACTGATCAGAAACTCATCTCGACCTTATTTTGGAAAAGCAATACTTTCTTTAAAAGGTATATGGAACACATAAATCCTCTTTCATACAATGGAGGAGTAGTAGTTCATGCTCAGGATTTGTTTTGAGGCTTTTGGTTTCATTTGTATTTTCTATGCTATTTCAATCTAGGAAAAACAGCTACTGAAATGTTCATTAAAAAAATTCTCTTCATTACACCTTGCCATTTCATCTCATTAACAGTGATGTACAAAGTCTATAAAAACATGTTTTTGGGTGACACAGCCAGAATGTGAGCAAAAGAGGTATACTACTTGATAATTTATTGTGCTAAATGTATTGTTGCATGGTAGGTTTATGCAGAACCCATTTTGCAGTTTTATAGTAGTATAGGACAATTTTCTTATTTTTAGTTAAGGAATAAACTTTTAAAAATAAAAAACAAGGTTGGAGTTTTGGGGGAGAGGGAGAGAACTAGAGAAATTAGGAAAGTTTTTATTTTCCAAATTGTATTTTTTCCAAATACAGTAGAACCTCAGAATTACAAATGTGCTGTGCGTTATTCTGAAATGTCCATAACTCTGAACAAAATGTTATGGTTGTTCTTTCAAAAGTTTACAACTGAACATTGTCTTAATACAGCTCTAAAACTTTGCTACGCAGAAGGAAAACATTGCTTTTAATCATCTTAATTTAAATGAAACAAGTACAGAAAGTTTCCTTTTCTTGTCAAAAAAAATTAACTTTCCCTTTTTTTTTTTAGTAATTTACATTCACAGTACTGCAGTATCCCCCGTCTTTTGTCTCTGTACTTCTGATTTCAAATGAGGTTGTGGTTGACCAATCAGTTCGTAACTCTGGTGTTCGTAACTCAGAGGTTCTACTGTATGGTAAATTATCAGAATACCAAGAAATACTATGAAGAATTCGTATATCTAAACAGTATTCAGGCTTTCAGAAGCTGTATGCACAGGTGATGTGTCGGTCAGACACAGTATTTTGTACTATGTAACTATATTATTACTGACTTAAATCATCTTGCATATAGGCAGGACCAGCGCTAGAGTTTTTCGCACCTTAGGTGCACGGCCATTTCGTCACTCCGCACGCCACTCCCGTGGCTCCAGTGGAGCTGCCGCAGCCATTTCTGCGGAGGGTCCGTTGGTCTGCGGCTCCGGTGGAGCTGCCGCAGCCGTGCCTGACCAGACGGACCGCAGACCAACGGACCCTCCGCAGGCAGGACCCTCAGGCCGGAACCGCAGACCAACGGACCCTCCGCAGGTCCACCGCAGCCGCCTGCCGCCGCCTTCCCCCCCTCCGGCAAAATGCCACCCCCCAAAAATCCTGGCACCCTAGGCGATTGCCTAGTTCACCTCAATGGAAGCGCTGGCCCTGCATATAGGTAAACTCTGAGAGCAATCATGCACCCAAATAAATCAAGAGGCACTTTGGCACTGACTTTCATAGGAACACAGACCTTTCATACAATAATGGGAATAGTAAGTGTAGTGGCCTTGCCAAGAGTAAGTTAAAAATAGAAATATCAGCCTTTAGAGTGATGTGGTAGCATTTACTTCATTCTCTGCTCCCCCCGCCCCCCGCTTTAAAAATACCTCCAGAGGCGAAGAATACAAAGAACAGGGAAAACAGCCTCAGCGTAGTTACAGCTATTCTAATTCCACATGACCCTAAAATGCAGAATAGGAAATAAAGAATATTACATTTGCTGGGTATTCCATCTACAAATCCCCCTTCTCTGATGGATGACATGATTACTCTTGACAACATCCAGGACCATCATTACATTTCTACATATTTTACTGCTTAATCTAAAAAAGCAGAGTGGAATAAAGAAAAAATAGCATTCCCTTTGTCTGTAAGAAACTCTTTAAAGAACTTGGTCTCCATAATAACCCAGAAGAAGACTTGTCTTATTGGAGATCACAAAACGAATGACCCATTGCTTAACATGTATGTTTATATTATTCCATCTCCAACAATACTAGACTATAAAATAAGACATCTTAATGACACATCACAACTGGATAGAGTTTATTTAGCAGAGTTTTAACTACATACACTACCTATTCTTAGGTGTCTGTAACTAGGCATACAAAGGAAAAGCATAGACACTCAGCCTGTGAGGAAGCAACATTTGTATCCATCCATTCACACTGAAAGGAGACAAGCAAGGGGCGGGGGAAGACTCAGGAGAGAACAACTAGTGGACTACATAATTGCAGTCTGCTGGAAGGGGCACATTGCGGAAAGGAGAGTGAATACTGTATCACTGGAACATAAAAGCAGCTGCTGCTTGGGAAAAGCCATTTGCAGGGTTGGAGGCAGTGTCTGTTCACCAGCACCTCCCTTTCTTTGGTGTTGGTGGCTGCCCTCAGATCAGACACTCGCTTCTTCCCCTTGCAGCTACAGCAGCTGCTAGAGAGTAGCTAGGGAAATCGTATGGTGCTGTAGTTGCTGTGAGTGGAATGAACAAACCCAGTAAAGAGAAGGCACTAGTTTTACCATGAGGTAAACTAGATCAGGTCAACCATAAGCCATGGGTATAGTGTTGACATCACCTAGATACCTTGCGGTAAAAGCTACTGGTGCTTTATCTTCATTTACAGTAAAAAAACAAAACAAAAACAATTACCTCTCTGTGCAGTGAAGACTTGGCCTAAGACACCTCATACCAGACAGGCACTTCTCCCAGGTCAGCTCTTTACCAGAAACTGTTTGTTAGAAGCCCAGGTACCCTCTTTCCATGATTTTGCCAAAAGCTACCGCTCCTTTCACTTCACACAGTGAACTCCAGAATTCCAGAGCCTCCTTTCACTACAGCTCTGTAGCTCTGTCCCACCTTCCCAAAATGACTTCTGAAGATAAGAGTGGGGATTACTTATGCATGAACAGATGGAACTCTGCCTTGGCTGATTGGTACTTCTAAAGACTTCTGCATACGATGGCAAAGCAGCCCATTCAATACCACAATCCAACCAGCAGTCTGAGGAGGAGGGGGGGATACAATCCTTACTTTAGCTGGCACTGAAGTGTGTGTGTATTTTTTAAAATTGGTGTTTACTATAGATACACTTCAAATGTGAAGTGTGTATCGAAAGCAAGAACCATACTTTAAGATAAGATTGATTAAGCTAACACGAGAGAGTTGAGAGGCAGCATGAAGTCAATGTATACTAGCATAAACATCTTTCACACCTGTATATTATAGTGAATAAACTGTCAGACAACAACAGACATGCTGTGTAAAGTGATTCAGTGTACTACCCAGTCACTGAAAAACATACACTGAATGCTCCCCATCAGGCATCTCTAATTAACTCGGTAGGTATGTGATTTATCAGAGTGTGGATTAAAGAGAATGTTACTGTATGTTACCTCTGCATACCCAGTTAACAGAGACACTGTCGTATATTTAATGACATTAAACGTAACTGAATTACCAAGATTGAGTGGCCCTCTATTCTTCTTATGCTGCCTCTACACTCTATTAGGAAGATGTCAGCTAAATTTAATCTAAAGCCATACACTGAAAGCAAAATGAGTATAGGACTTGTGTGGTCATATTGAAAATCATGGATTTATCAACTGCGTTTTGCAATTTGTGCTAGCTGTAATTTACAGGTAGTAACAAATCCAAAAATTTTAGGTTAGGCAAAGTAGTAATAGTGCAGCAGCTCTGGTACAGTGTGAAATATAGAGGGCCTGATTCTTCACCGTTTGGCACTCTGAGTAGTTATTTACACCTGCACAAGGTGAATGTAAACTGCTACCCAATCAGAATTCTCCACTTACACACATCAGTGTTTTACACTTAGGTCTGGTCTATACTACAGACTTACATCAGTATAACTACATAACTCAGGGGTGTGAAAAATCCACATCCCTGAGCAACCAACTTAACACCTGGTGGAGACAGTGCTATGTCAGCAGGAGAGCTTCTCCCATTGATATAGCTACCACCTCTTGGGGGTGTGCATTAACTATGCTGACAGGAGAGCTCTCTCCTATCAGTGTAAGAGTGTCTTCATTAAAGTGTTACAGTGGTGCCGCTGCACTGACACGTTTTAAGCGTAGACCTGGCCTTACTTTGCACCAGTGCAAGATGCAAGGCAGTGGAACATTAGGCTCATGCACTATAAAAGTGGTCTATTTCTTTGTTTTAAAAGTGATGCATTGATCAAGACACACAATACTCTATAGTCTAATTAGAATTCTGTGCATTCTTTAATACAGGTAAAATGTCAAAAGCAAAGCTTGCCTTACAGCTCATATGTAGCCTATTATTTTCACATCCCCAGCAATAGCTCTGTGTTCAAGTTCTTCAGATAGAGTTTGTTTGCTTTTTCAACTGCTGTGTGACCACTTGTAATTTATCACACCTACAAAGCCATTTATTCTTTTGTGCTCTCTCTGGGTTGAGGGTTTCGGGCACATAAACCCGGTCGTACTATAAATGTGTCAATCAAAATAAAAAACCACAAAACCCACTGCCAATCCATCTGGTGTCTTACAGCTATCAGGACCTATTTCCAGTTCAAAATAAGAGGTCTCATTTTAATTCATAACATGTCAAAAGCCTCCCTTCCCTTTTGAGTAAATAGGGGCAGCTAACCACCCTGTTAGGAAGTAATGATTGTCTAGATTCAGCATGTATATTAATTAATTTTGAATGCCCAAAAGCATGCAAAATGTTTCACAAATAAAGAATACTTGTTCCCTGCCATGAAGAGTTTGCATTCCAGTCATAAAGACAAGATTAGACACTACAAGTGAAATAAATGTGAGGGGATGGAGGAATTAGAGAGGACAAAGTTATAACAAGGTCAGGTAGTTAATCAGTTTAGTACTATGCACCTCTTGGCAGAGTAACAGTATATGCATGTGGATTTTTTTTCCTCTTCCTTTAAAGATATTTTCCTTTCCTTTCCTTTTTTAAAGGTGTATTTTATACCAGCTAGAGTTTTTGTCAAGGTGTGGCTTCAATCTTAGGAATAATTAATTGCAATCATCAAGCCTAGATGTCACAGATGTGCAGGTTACTATGATGGAATCTTTTGGCCAGCTGCAGATGGATGTGGGAAATTTTTTCTATTATATCTATTTAGGCATTAATTATTAGAAGCGACATTGTGAAAAATTATGGGTTTTTTAAAGTAGCCTTACAATTTATTTCCCCATCAGAGGCCTGTTTTTCCCCTGCTCTCTCTCTCACACAAACTCCTTCCCAAAAAGTTTGATTTAAGAAAATGAAGATTTCTCAGGCAAATTAGTTCTTAGTATAGTCTGATACCACTTGATATCCTTACCAGTATTTTTATGACTGCATAATACATAAAAGTAGGTAATGTGTATTTCCTTGCTTAAGCCAAAGAAACTGAACAGATTTTTCTCGAGTTCCATAAGAAAATTTTCTGGCTTAAATCCTTTGTATCAAGTTTCAGCCACAAGGGGTTTTCAATTGGTTATAAAATATCTGAAAATAGGGGTTTTTGCAAAACCCTGACAACTTCAACACTAGCAATACTACGAGGATTCTAACACGAAATAATAACACACCAGATGGAAAACTTTATAAACTCTGAAGTACATTCAGCTATTCATATGCTTGTCATATTATTGTTATTCTTGGTAATCTCAGCGACAATGTTTATACTATGAAAGGTAAATGTTATCATAAAATGATTTTCTAACAATTCCTCCCACTCCTGTTTTGTGCAACATGTCCATTTTCTTTAGATCCATCAACTCTCAGTCTCTCTACAGTATTAATCTTAACCTTTCTACAGCAAGTGATACGCCTGTATGGATACAGTCAAAGAACATTTTAGCAATTTTACAGCTTTAAACTGCTGAAAGAGAAAAACTAGATTAGAAAAACCTCAGATATAATCTATCATTTTTCTCAAGGACTAAATATATTTATAAAATATATATATATATTTTAAAATTAAACAAATAACTGGCTATAAAATTAAGACAAACATATGCCAAAAATCCAAGTAAATCACAGAACATCATTTTTTCTAAAGGGTCATTCTAGAACATAAAGCAATGCAAAATGAAGGAAAAAAATGTAAAGTATCTACCCACTCCTCCTTCCTCCTCCTCTGCTGCTTTTGACCTTATTCATCGCTTTCTCCTTGACATCTTATCCTCACTGAGCTTTCAATAGTCTATCCCTGGTTCTCCCTCCTGCATCTGACTGTTCTTTCAAGTCTGGTCTACACTTGAAACTCACAGCAGTATAGCTATCTCAGTTATGGGTGTGATTATTACTATTATTATTACTGATACAGCTATACCAGTATAAACCCTAATATGGATGCAGCTATACTGGTGTAACATCCATATATCAATCTAGCTTATGCCAGTTTCAGGTCTACACTGGAAACTTTTGCCAGAGTAATAATGCCAATTAGGGGTGTGGATTTTTATTTAACAGCAGCTTTATAGTGGCAAAAAGCCCTAGTATAGATGCAGTTACACTAGAAAAAAAGTGCATTTGCCAGTACATTTTATTTCATTTGGAGAACCAGAATAGCTAGAGCAGCAAATAGCTTCTCTAGTTTACAAAAGGATTCATTACCTCTTTTGGTGGGTATTCTTCCACTCTCACATTTTTTGTGGTGGCCTCAGACCTCTGTCAAATGGTTCTTTGCTCCTCTCACTTCACACTTTGCATCTGGGGGATCTCATTTGCTCACACAGCTTTAGCTATTGTCTCTATGCTGACTGCTTTCCGATCTCTCCCCTCTTTCCACTTAATCCCACATCTCGGCCTCCCTCTCTCTCAGATAACTCTTGGAGGTCTTGTTAAACTGAATATGGCCAAAACCAAAGCACATATTTTCTATTCCAAACATTAGGATTCAATTCCTATCACTGCCTATACCAGCATCCTCCCCATCACTCAGGGTTGCAACTTTGGGGTTAATTTTAATTTCTGTCACATACACCATTCAGGCAGTATCTAAATCTGGCTCTCAAAATCTCCAGGATCCATCCTCTTCCTTCCATTCCCACAGAAACATTTTTCATTCAGTCCTTTGCTTTAACCTATCTTAGGGTATGTCTACACTGAAATTAAATACCTTTGGCAGGCCTGTGCCAGCTGACTCTGGCTTGCAGGCTGGAATCCGGGCTCCAGATCCTGCAAGGTAGGATGATTCCAGAGCTTGGGCTGCAGCCTGAGCCTGAAGGTCTACATCACAATTAAACAGCCCATTAGCCTGGCACAGGCCACCTAGGTTTTTAATCGCTCTGTAGACATACCCTGATTGGTCATAACAACCTACTCTCTGGCCTCCCAAAAAACACATTGATCCTCTTTAGTGGATACATTTTGTTTAAACTGAAGTAATCTTTCTTCCCCTCACTTTTTGTTATTTAATCCATGTCACTCTCCTCTCTAACTCTCTCGTGTCTCTGTCTGCTAACAAATAAACCTTACATTTCTTACCACCACCTTCTAAAAATCTATATTAACTCTGCTCCTTCTGATTTAGAATAATAGAAGTACAGAAATGTAGGCCCACAAGAGATGCCTAGAGATCATCTAATCCAACCCCCTACACTGTGGCAGGACCAAGTATACCGAGACCATCCACAGCAGGTGTTTGTCTAACCTGTTCTTAAAAACAAACAATGACAGGGATTCTACAACCTCCTTTGCAAGCCTATTCCAGTATTTAACTATCCTTATAGTTAGAAAGTTTTTCCTAATATCTAACTTACATCTCCCTTGTGGAAGATTACTTCTTGTCCTACCTTAGGAGGACATGGAGAACAATTGCCATCTTCTTTAAAACAATCCTTACATATTTGAAAACGATTAGGCTATACCGAAAGGGGGACAAGAAACATGTGACATGGGTTTAATCAGGCCGCACTTGATTATTAGATGTCTGGAACTACTCCGCAGATAAAAGTGTACAGTGCAGATAACCTCATGTTTATTCTGTAATTACCCAGGGACTTTTACCAGCTCTACCTCCTTTTCCATCCAGGTCCCTCCAGCAAATCTATCACCAGGACCTCACCATCCATCCCACCTCATAGGAGGATTTAAGGTGGGCTACAAGAATATGGGGTTGGCTCCAGTGTTCCCTCTAATTTTTTACATCCATGTGTGGAATGAATTTTGTTATGTGCACCAATATGGAGGTGATGTGTCACACATCACCTCCATATTGGTGCACATACAATTCACGCGCTGGGGGTGGGGCCAAAGGGTTTGGAATGTGGGAAGGGGGCTCAGGGCTGGAGCAGAGGGTTGGAGTGTGGGGGAATAAGGGCTCTGGCTTGGGGTGCAGGTTCTGGGGTGGGGCCGGGAATGAAGGATTTGGGGTGCACACTGCTTAGGGGCTGCGGTGGGGAGAGAGGACTCCCCCCAGCCCTCTCTCATCGCAGCAGCTCGGGGCTGGGGGAGAGGTATTTCTCCCCAGTTGCAGCAGCTCCAGCGGGACTGGGCTGGGCTGAGGAAAGGGCTCCTCTCCCTCGGCCCGCAGCAAGTGCAGGGCAGGTCTGCTCTGGGACCGGCGGGGAGGGGTTCCTCTCCCTCAGCTGCAGCAAGTGCAGGGCAGGTCTGCGCTGGGACCTGTGGGGAGGGAGGCGCCTTTCCCCCAGCCATGGCAAGTCTTTCCCTCACCCCACTCCAACCATAAAGCACTGTTTCCCTTCATCCCACCAGCCAGCCAAATACCCACCCGCTTAAAGATGCAGGGCGTTCATTATCAGGTTCCCTTTCAGTATCTTTTCTCAATACTAAACATACACAGATCTTTTTAACTTTTCCTCACAGGTCCAGTTTTCTAAATCTTTTGTCATTTTTGTTGCTTTCCTCTGAACCCTTTCCAGTTTGTTCACATTTTTATTGAAGTGTGGCACCCAGAATTGGACAGAGTACTCCAGTTGAGGCCTCACCAGTGCTCAGTAGATAAGGACAATTAACTTCCATAGTCTTATATATACACGACATCCCTCTTAATACACTCCAGAATATTAGCCTTTTATACAACTGCATCTCATTGTTGGTTCATATTCAATTTGTGATCCGCTATAACCCCGAGATCATTTTCTGCAGTATTATTGTCTAGCCAGTAATTCTCCATTTTGTAGGTGTTCATTTGATTTCTTTTTCTTCTAAAGTTTACTACTTTGCATTTGTCTTTATGTAATTCAGGAATGGGTAAACGTTTTCACCTGAGGGCCACATCTGGGTGTGAAATTGTATGGCTGGCCATGAATGCTCACAAAATTGGGGGCTGGGGTTCGGGAAGAGGCGAGGGTTCCGACTGGGGGTGGGCTGGGGATGCAGGGCTGGGGGTGCAGGGAGCTCCAAGCTGGGACCAAGAGGTTTGGAGGGCAGGAGGGGGATCAGGGCTGGGACAAGGGGTTGGGGCATGGGAGGGGATCAGAGGTGCAAGCTCTGGGTGGCGCTTACCTCATGCAGCTCCCAGTAGCAGCGGCATGTCCCCTCTCTGGCTCCTACACAAAGATACAGCCATGCAGCTCTGTGAGCTGCCCCGTCCACAGGCACCACCTCTGCAGCTCCTATTAGCCATGGTTCCCAGCCAATGGGAGCTGCAGAGATGGTGCTTGGGGCAGAGCCCCCTGACTGCCCCATTCGAAGGAGCTGGAGGAGCAATATGCTGCTGTTTCCAGGAGCCATGCAGAGCGAAACAAGCCTCTGACCCCATTCCCGGCTGGAGCGGGGGAAAGTCCCAGACCCCACTCCCCAGCAGGAGTTCGAGGGTTGGATTAAAACATCTGGAGGGCTGGATGCAGCCCCTGGGCCATAGTTTGCCCACCCCTGATTTAATTCCATCCTGTTGATTTCAGACCAATTCTCCAGTTTGTCAAAGTTGTTTTGCATTTTAATCTTGCCCTCCAAACTGCTCCACTCCCCCCAGCTTGGTATCACCCACAAACATTTTAAAGCATACTCTTCACTCTATTATCCAAGTCATGACATTATAAATAGTACCGGACACAGAACAGACCCTATTTACCCTCTCTTGCCAAGTTTTGCAATCTCACATCCCCTCCAACTCTGCTCCTAGTGTTCCCAGTCTTACCCACCTGTTTGCCAGCTTCTCACTGCTTCCTTTCGTGAAGGAGTCTATGCCTAGTACAGCCTGCATGAGTTCATTCACATGACCACTATGCCACTAACACTTATGCTTCTTTCAAAAGGCTAATTTATGCCATGCTGCTTACAGTGAATCAAGCTGATGTACTTCAAATTGTTCTGTTTTCCCTAATCTCTGTTTACGTTGTAAACTTCTTGGAAAAGGCACCGTAATCCACTGGTATCTGGAAAGTACTAGCATATAGTGAGGGCGACCATAAATACAAATGCTAGTTGCCAAAATTAAATATTAAATTTGCATTAAAAGAGACACACCGTAAGGAAAACCACTGATTAATGCACAAATCATTTAAAATATTGTGTACTGAATAAAGTGCTCTCAGTTTTTCATCCCAGATCATTAAATCAGGCAGACAGAGACTTGAAGATCCTAGACCAGTGCCCTAATAAACATGTTAGAGTGTGAGTCTCTTTCTCTCCTGCTTCCCCGCTCCCCCTAAAATGTTTATACGAAGTCTTGGTCAAAATCAAATTGTCTCCACAAAATGTTTTTTTGGCTTTGATGCAACAGCATATTTCAATAACCTCTCTTTTACTCCAAAGTGTTCTAACCAGCTAAAGCTTAAATCCCAAACCTGCAACACAGACTTCTACCACTTGAGCTACAGAACTAATTACATTTGCTGGCAGCTGGAAACAGTTGTTATCCTATATAAACTGGCTCTCTAAGAAGGATACAATGAAACAGAGTGCATGTACCTCATGCATAGCTGGTAATTGAACAAGGTGGGGGCAGTTGGGGACTCCCCTGATTGGTAGAGCAGGGATCCAATTCTCCATCACTATAGTCCAGCTTAACCCCTCCTATGAGTGGAGGTGGTTGGTAAGGTCCTGGCAAAGGAATTGCTGGAGGGACCTGGATGAAAAAAAAAGTGGGGGAGAGGGGAGCTGGTGGAAGCCCTCCTCCCCCCCCTCACCCGGAATTAGCTGGAATTGGTAAGGTCCAGGCAAGGGAATTGCTGGAGGAACCTGGATGAAAAAAGGGGGGGAGAGCTGGTGGAAGCCCTCCCTCCTCCCAGTGGATTCGCTGGAGGGACATAAATGAAGGAGGCGGCCTGAAAAAAAGCACTCCCCTCCTCCCCCCCTGGTGAAATATGGGGGGTTTCACCTGCACTGCATATTTTATCCATCGGGTTAGTCCCAGACATCTAAAAATAAAGTTGCGACCTGATTAAACCCATATCTAATGTCTACTGTCATTCTTTCGGCATCGCCAGACAATTAGCCTGAGGTCGGACCTCAGCTTCTGTCAGCACTATGGGCCTGTTCAGATTGTCTGCACTCTTGGAAACCAGTGGACTCTCAATGGGTCCTAAACGCAACTGAAAGATAACGCTGTTCACCATTAGGCCATTGAACTGATGGCCTCGTTAGATGTCTTGTGACCACACCCATCAATCCATCAGTCACAGACACCTCTGCTTAACTGACTTTGCAAGCCACTACAGTGCACAGTGAATCTGCAACAGATGGAGTAACAGGGAATGACAAACAGTGACAAAAAAATAGTCTGAAAAAAAGAGATATACAGGGCAGTAAGAGACTTCAAAATGTCATCTAGTCAATTCTCTTCCATTGAGGCAGGATTACGTACACCTAGACCATTCCTGACAGGTGGTTGCCTAACCTATTTTTAAATGCTTCAGTGATGGGGATTCCACCTCTGTAGGTAATTTGTTCCAGTGCTTAACTATTCTTATAGTTAGAAAATTTTCCTAACATATAATCTAAATCTCCCTTGCTGCAAACTAAGCTGATTACTTCAACTGATAACCATCTTTGTTACAATAGCCTTTTATATGTTTTGTGTCACCCCATCATCCTCCTCTTCTCTGCACTAAACATGCCCAGTTGTTTCAAACTTGCCTGATAGGTCATGTTTTTTAAACCTCTATTTTTGTCACTTTCCTTTGGGCTGTCTCTGATTTGTGCCCATCTTTCTTAAAGTGTGGTGCCCAAAACTGGACACAAGCACTCCAACTGAGAGCTCATGAATGCTGAGCAGAACGACTACCTCCCATCATGTCTTGTGTACGATACCCCTGTTAATACTTCATAGAAAAATATCTGCCTTTTTTGTAATAGCCTCACTCTATTACCTCATAGATCCTTTTCAGCAGTACCACTGCCTAGCCAGTTATTCTCCATTTTGTATTTGTGAATTGCAGCTGATTTGATTTTTTTTTTTTAAAACAATATTTTGTACTGAGGTGGAAACTTAGAAGCTAAGAAATTATTCCTTTTCCTCTACTACGAGATTTAGACAAGTAACACTGTTCTGAGTAATGGAATAAAGAATCTCTTATAGTGATCATTCTCTTCCCTGCCTCACCCACATCTACTTTTCAGATAAGATGAATTGTTTCACTGACAGTTTAACTCACTATAGACAGTTTCAGAGCAGGAAGGGAAAAACTCCCCCTCTTCTCCAGTGGTATTTCATTCAGTTTCACATATGGTGGCTCTGGAACCACTAGGTAAGTTTTATTCAGCCTCTCAACCACCACTAAGATGACCGCTTCTCAGATGACTAGTGAAAGCTAAGGCGGTGGGACTGGGTCTGTTTGTTATAGAAACAGTCAAAGTCTCCCTTTGTGAAAGCAAATTGCCAATAGCCCTAAAGCAAGTTATAATTAGGTCCCTGTTCAAGAAAACTTTTCCTGGCACTGAAAAACTCTTGAGATGGGCTGAAGTTGAATTGTTCCCTTTTTGGGAAAAGTTATTGAGAAGGAAATAGTGAAAACTCCAAACTTGAATCCCTTCACAGTCTCAGTAGATCTCAGCATGACATGGAGATTGTACTTACTGTATAATCGTTCAGTAGCCCATTCGTTTATAAGCCGACCCCCCAAAATGGATAAGTAAAATAGCAAAACCTGTATGACCCTTTCATAAGCCAACCCTATATTTCAAAGGTTGGAAAATTTTGGCTCCCAGCCCATCAGGGTAAGCCATTAGCAGGTTCGGATGTTTTGTTTACCTGGAGCATCTGCAGGCATGGAGTCCCTCAGCTCCCTGTGGCCGCGGTTCGCCAATCCCAGCCAATGGGAGCTGCGGGAAGTGGCGCCACAGGTAAACAAAATGACAATGTATTAGATATTCAATTCAATGATTCCATAGAGTTGAAAATCAAATTTTGGTGTAGACCCGTTTATAAGCCAACCCTCGCTCCTCGATGCGTCACTTTTTTACTAAAAATATTCAGCTTATGAACAAATATTTACAGTACTTCTACAGTTTACACTTTTCTTCCGGTGAGAGAGAGAGAGAGAGAGATCAGGTATCCATTAGATCTTTCAGCAGCCTCTTACACATTTAGCTTATTTATCAAAAAGGTATTGTGTAAGGAGAAATCTGACTGGCTGTGTAAAAATCCCAGTCTCTTGGTATCCATTGTAACCCAAACATTGTTTGGAACTAATTATTACAAAGTTATATTAAAATATTTTATAAAGGCATTTTAACATGATAGAATGTGATCGTATAGGAACTTTCACTTATAATGGCTGAAGGTACTTGGCCTCAGGCCTCTATACAAATATAAAACATTGTACCCACAACTCACTGGGAGTTACTGCATATGTATTGATGTACACGAACAAAAATACAACATTTAAACACTAACTTCTGTACACCTACTTATTTCATAAAAGCACTTCAAAAAACCTTATTTCTTTAACTGACATTTACATTAGTCATCCCCCTACCCCATCTTCACTTAATTTGCTAATGATTTGCATTTTTTGGAGGGGGACACAGGGCAAGAGACAAATAGGAAAAATGTTAGGTTTATAAAGCCGTTTCACTATGTTATTGTCACTGTAGGCTATAAAGAATTTCCTAGCATCATCAAAGCTCCAGAGAAAGCAATGAATGTTGCCTTACACTGATGTCAAGTGCAAGATCCTCAGGGTCAGGTAGGAGTCAGAATGAAAAGCATGTGAATCAGTAAGAAAGGGGAAAATTTATACATCATCATGACGTGTTTTATGGGGACACTGTTAAAATTCTGTGCATTGATGCCTATTTAGGAAGAGCACATGGTATAAATCTATGATGAACATCTTGAAACTTTGTAATTTTTATTAATAAACTCAGTCATAAAATTTACTACAGATGGGGGAAAAGGTGCATCATATTCTCAATGTTTAGACTAATAAAACTACATTTGCCCTGATAAGCAAAGCTCTTGGTGCTATTTTGTTTGGAGTTTTTTCTTGTTCTTTTTTTTTTATTTAAAAAGCAAATATTTTGAAATGCATTTTATAGCAAATGCCAAAGGGAACAGGTTAAAAATAATCATTGCTCTTTAAAGTAATACTGTTCTGTTTTAAAACAGAACAAGTACATATGTCACTTATCTACAAACAACTATACAGAGAAAGAACGTGGTTACTTCTTACAAGTAACATTAAAAATTCAGTTCAACCCTTCTCCTTCCTTGGACTCTGGATTCTAAAATGACATACTACAAGATAAAATAGTAATGCTAATATTGATAGTTTATCCATTACAGGTCAGCTAACTGTCCACTGGAACAGTTACAAAGCTGTTAGTTTCGATTTCACAAGGCCAATCAATACAGAGGCATACTGTTTCAATTTTGCCTGCATTGATTTTTTTTTATAATACCCCAACCTTACAGCATTCATCTTTTTGAAAGAAGGAAGATTTGATTTACTGAAGAAAAATTGGAGAGAGCATCACAAAGATTTTTACCAGCAAGCCTGTAACACAGAAAAAAGATGAATGTCTCTAAGGCAGAGATGCCTCTTGCTTGAGGGCATCCATTAGAACACAGTCAACCAATCTGAAACAGAGTTTCTTAAGCAACCGAAACCTGAGCCTAAACTCACTTTCTTAAACTAATCAAAAGCATTCAGAGATCTTGATATACAGAGGTTCTCTTAAAAATTCCTAAACCTTATTGCTTCTAAAATAATTTATGTCTGCAGTTCTACTTTTGCATTTTTCTGAGAGGAGTACCACCCTTTTCCCCTCTAATACCAAGAATGAATTTCCATGGTACATTAGTCAGCCTATTAGAATGCAATGAAGGACGATATGAGAAAAGGGTAGTATGTCCTCTGAGACTTTCATCCAGTGTTCTCCATCATCTCTCCTCATCCTTCTTATATTCAGCCACTTTACCAGGTGTCATCTACATGAAAGATGATTTGTCTCCTGACCCAAATAAACACAATGCCTGCTCTATGCACCAGAAAAAAATTACTTCTGCCAGTCTGTTCATTTGTGTCCTCTTTCTTGCTTATTCCACCATTCTTATCAGGTTCTCTCAGTTTTCACCTGAGCCTCACTCCAGGTGACAGTAATGTATGGATGAACAGGTACTTGTCTGTCCCATTATTTCCTGAAATCTCTAAGCATTTGAAAAAAATGCAGTGACAGTAAAGGGCACACAGATATCAGAGTTCTGTGAGAGGAATACTTTCTTTGCATGCCAAGGCAATAGCCAGAACTTCAAATCCAATGGAGGAAAAAGAGCTTGCTTACTCTCTCTCATGTGGCAAAAGCTGGTAAAATCTGGATATTAAGACACAAATTGCATTCAGGCAGGTCACTATGTGTCAAAAGATATTAGATGCCTGCTGTGAGGAAACAACAATTCACATCTGCTTCTGAGGAAATAATATTTTCATTTTCAGTTTTTATTGAATGGAAACTTTAGGGAATATGTCTGTATAAAGGGTATTAAGTCTAGCAAGTATAACATGTTCAAAATGGCTATAATCATCATTGTGTTATCCATAAAGCAGCAGATTTCATTTGGTCTCTTTAGATGGGATAAATTGGATTCTTTTTTCCCCGGCTTGCAGTTTTGTTGCAGTACCAGATGTTTCTCAAATGCCACATGCTGGGGCTCCTATACCGAATGTAGCACCTGACCTTCTCTATAATTGACTAAAAATATTGATGTAATGGCATGAGCCTGATTGTGATTTATTAAAACCACTGCCGATCCCAGGCCAGCTGCCAGCACTGCAGCCCACTGATCGTATGGCATTAGAAAAGCCATCAATATTGAAACAAAATAAATGACATTAATGGGAAAGTATTAGGCCTTCAGAGCCATGGCTACAAGCAATTATATGGATTCCAAAGGAGGATGAAAAACAAAATACCACAAACCAAATATTGAAAACTACTACTAAGATTGATTTTATGTGACAAAAAACTAGTACAATTCTTTAAGGGAAAGTAAAATAATCCTGTAAAACATTAATTTAACCCCTTTAATATAGCTTTTCATTAGGATGAGAATCATTGTGTGGGGGTTTTTTGTGTTTTTTTTTAAATAGGTTTATGGTGGGTAAATGTATTCTGCCTTCCCGATAAAGATTTTTTTTTCCCTCTCTAATGCCATTTAAGTTTCTTAGAATTATGTTAAGTGTATTGCAAAGTGCATTATGTGATATTTCCATTTCACTGTAGATCATTATTTATTATGAAATAGAAATAATAATGTCCATATTTTCTACACTACATAATTTACAAGCTGATTATGCAAGCCTCATAAGAAGAAAATCAGAGAATAGTTAACCCACTCTCGAAGCAGTACATTTTATCAATTACAGCTCCACCTATCTCACTATACCAGTATTATCATGATGAGCAAAACACATCTAAATGGCAAAGAATTCTTCATATGCCTTATTTAAAAGCCATTGAAGACAGAAAGTGTTTTAAGCTAAGAAACACAAACAATTGAACAAAACACTAATGGAACACTCTCTGAAAACTGAAGAGCCACTGATGTATGAAGTGCTTTACAAAGTTGTTTGAAGAGACCCTGTTACAATCTTAAAATAATATGTTCATAGAAAGCGATTAACTAACCAACCTTTGCAGGAAATATTTAATTGTGTAATTATTTTTTATTTTCCTGCAGAGCATTTTCATAAAGGCTTTCCATATTTAACACAGTTTGAGCACCACATTTTGGGTTTGTGGCTAACCTGTAATTCTAACACGCTATAAATAAAAACCTCAATATTAATAGTACTTAATATCTAATATCCTTCAAAAATTATGAAATGAGAAACTGTTGAACATGATAAAATTGTTTTCAAAACAATAGAGCTAATTGAGATTATTGGCAAAATATATATATTCAATTTTTCACTCTCATTTCCACCTTTCATTGCATTGCATACAAATGACAGCATTTCAAGAGGCAAATGGATCCAGCGTGGTATGTTCTAGCCAAGACACGTTTAGTTTATTTTTAAATCCTAATCAGACATGCAGTTCTAGGATTTGAACTTTCATTTTAAATATTCAGCTGAAACTATCAGCTTGACTTGCGCAGAAACAATGAAGCAGGTGTCAATGTAATGACTATTCCATTTGTGTAGAATTTCCCAAATGAAAGCAATGTAATTTTCATTTGGTTGTGTTTTGCTCTAATGTATGAGTAGACAACGCAACATAGTAAAAAAACATTTTCCTCTTTCCTGGGGACAAGGGGTGCAACATTACTTCTCCTCATAAATTTCCACTGGTCAGGTGTTAAATATTCCATTCCATGCTTCAATAACAGAACATATTTATTCATGTATTTTCTGTTTTTTAAAATAAATGATGCAGTTATACTGGAATTTGAAAAAATCTGGAGCTCTACATAGTGATAAAGTTTAAATCCAACTGGGGAAGAATTTTTTTTTCTATTTTGCTGTTGTTTTCACATATATGTTGCACTGATTCTTACATTCAGGAAAACAAAATGTATTTTTACCATTTCAGATATGAGTCAGTACTGGTATTTATAGAAGTTACTAAACTACAAATATTGCTTTGTGAGTAAACAAGACTGTTGAAAAAAGAAAAATGGATTAATCCCCAATTGTAGATAGGACATTGCTGAAGTAAAATCCTCTGTATCTTCCAATTTTTTTCTTTAAATTATATATATATAGTTTTACACTAAACAAAATTGTAATATGCCAGTTTTCCATTAGGTTTGACCTCATCTGAAGACATAATCCAAATCATCCCATCATATCTGAACAAAAGCCAAATCTTAAAGATATCTCTTTACCTTGATGCAGAATTTCCCCAGGCTCCATGCTTGTCTGTCAGAATGTTGATAATTTTCTGTATTAGTTGGGATGCAGTCACATGATCTCGGAACTTGGCTGCTCTTATCAAATGATCACACATCTTTTCATCCTCTCGTTTATCTGCAGAATACTGGGCACATAGTGACTAAGAAAAAAAATAAATACTTTAATATTTTGCAGTTCACCTTCCAACCAAGAATCTTGAAGACTTTTACAAACAAATAATTAGTTTTACTAAGCCTTCAGAAATAAGAATTATCCCTATTTTACAGATGTGCGAACTTGAGGGACAGAGTAGTTACTTATGGTTACAGTACATTTATAGCAGAGGTAAATACAGAACTCAGTTATTACTTAATACTTTGTTATGTATTTTAACCACTACACTATGTTCCCTCATTTAAAACATTACTAACCTGACAACACAGTAGAACATTTCAGAATAACCGATTCTATCACACTGCAAGAGTGTAGATTTTATAGTGCCAGTCTCAAAGGGGAGATCTTCAAAAGACACAGATAGCAGTTAGACATGCAACTTGCATTCAAAGTGAAGGGGGGTTGGGCACTTAACTGCTATATGTATCTTTGAAGATCCTTCTCCTAAATAAAATCAAAACCTTATACACACTATTACATATAGTTTTCTTGCTGGAAGTTTCAAAGAGGAAAAACACTGAATGGATATGAAGACTGAACTAGCTTTTTACCAGGGCGATTCCTCTAGCCAGAAGGCTGGGATACATTAGAAGGCCAGAGTGGGAAAGCTAACACTAACTTTATGTACGATAACTGTTGGTAAAAATATTCCATTTTTCAAGGTTGTTAAAATGTAATGCCATTAACAAAGACTAATTACATAAAAACTAAATGGTGAAAAACTAAAAACATAAAAACTAAAACCTTTGCTTTCCTGGGTGGTTTTTTTTTTCTTCTTTATTTTCCTGTTAATTTGGTGTCATGAAAGTCCTGCACCCCCAACTTTAAGACTTCCTGTTCCTCAGATTTCAACCTGACAGTTCTACAGATTGCATATGCTAGAGAGACAAAGAACTTCAGCCTTTGTCAATGATTGGATTATTCTATGATCTAGTTAGTAGAAAGGACACAAATGCTTATCCAAACAAACAAGAAACATTTCCTTTTTTGTGGGGGAAAGGGAAGGGAGAGCAACCAGAGCAGACTTTAGAACAATTCTTCCAAGTTTAGGTACAGATATTAAAAACAAACAAAACCTATATATGTAAAACAATAAGTAGTTATGCCTTAAGACACACATGAAGTAAAGTACTTTTTAATCAGTCACTCTCTTTAATTGCAACAATTATGCAGAAAATGACTAAAATACATCCAATATATATAATGTAAATGTCTATGAAAATCTAAACCAGTGGTTAAGAAGCATTTAATTTTACAAAGATCCTTAAATGGTAAAAACCGTAAGAATACGCTGATTACAAATTAACTTGTAAATTCTCCATCTAGATTTTGCCTTTCACCCGTTCCCTAACTCTCCTACACCCTTATAATGCTCACCTGATGAACAGAAATCCAGAAAGTGTGAACCATAAGCAGTAGAATTTCCAGTTCAATTTAACATGTATCAGGAATCATCTTTTGTATGCCTAAACCCAGCATCCTGTCAACACCTCCCCGCCAAATAAATAAATAAATAAATAAATACATACATACAGTTGGCTAAGTTATGACCGCCTCTCAACAAGATTTTTATAGCTCCTTTTAAACACTGTTGTCTTTTCCAGTATATTAACCTATCCTGTACCCATGACAATTTTGAATTCTCTTCACCAGCATTTAGTAAATGTTTGATAAGCTGTTATATTTAAGTTGCTTGAAAGGGCAGAATTCTAAAAACAAGCGTCCAAGGTAAGCTAAGTAGTAAAGTGTTTTAAAGTGCTTTTTAATGGATCCTCCTTTACAATTTGAACAGCAACTTTTCATATCTGACATAAAATCCATATATATAAATCACATTAGATGGTTACTCTTTCCAGATTATCAATCTCTGTCTCTTTATGGAACATTAAAGTCACATTTGACCTTAAAAACATGATAAAATGGAAATCAAATGAGAACTTTTTGTAAAAGATATAATGAACTTGTACCTCTAAAAAAATCTTTCTGATGCAATTTTGAACACATTCTTTATTAAATACCAATATTGAATTTAAGTGTGTAGACATGACGTTCAAAAGAAGAGAGAGATAAGTGGCATTTCCTCCTTCTAAAACTTGCATGTACATAGGACAAAATAGCATTAGTATGTCACTAGCTTAAAAGTAGTAAGATCTCTCTTTCAGCAAACCACCATGATGAATCTTTTTAAATTAAAAGTTTACTATTTCCCCATAACCTGTTTGAAAATTGACAGACTTTAACATGCAGAAACATCACAATTACAACATCACACTATGCAGGAATCTTAATTACAACAAGCTCATTAACATTTTACGTTATTACAATAAGATGCAGAAGCTGCTGCAGGTCTCTCAGATGTTTAGCACCTGCTCATGCATAGTTATTAACATCTGAAAAGTTTTGTCACGGAAAATTCTCCAAATAAACCAATAATTAGTGGGCTGTTAGGCCCTTAGCTGCCAGATTTGTGTGCACATTCTACTGTTTGTTCGATAATTCTAGTTTTAGAAATGTTGTGGAGAGGAGGAGGAGGAGAGGGAGAACAAAGAAAAACAAAATGTCATCAGAATATACATTAAATCTCCATTGGTTTCTGAAATCTTACATGAAAAATCATCATTGGGAAAAGAATTGATCCTTCCTACCATGGTTCCTCCTTCTCCTCATGGCTTTCCACACCCCTATTTCCCCAAACTTTCATGGCTACCTTCATCTCCCACAATGGCTTCTCCCTCATTACCTACCACCCTGTATCTGATTTCCCTCTTTGCTCATTTGCAGGTTTACTCTCTCAGCTGTTTAGTGTCCACAGTCCCTCAGTGCCTGCCAAATGCCTCTATCCCTTATCAATCTAAGCAAAGTTCTACAGAAGCAGCTTTAAGACAGTAGAGAGCTGACTCCATGCATGAGACACAGGCAGACAGCAGGGGCTTTGGTGATGGGGCTGCTAAGTAGGTGGGAGAGAGGCTCAGTTTTTAGAAAATGTCTCTCCCACTACCACGCAGCCCTGGGACAGCAGCCAGGACCACAGTTACAGATATATTTTAAAACCTGGTAGTATCCTGGCTAAAATGACTATTGACAAGTATCTACACTCAATGCCAGGATCTCAGTTTGGAACAGCCTGATGTGTTGCAGAGTCTGGTAAAAACAGCTCAACACTTTAAATCTCAGTGTTGATTCCCATCAATTCCACCAGAAGCAGTTTGTCCCACCAAACTAGCTAAATCTTTACAAGTAAATCAGTTTTAAGTTTTGCTTCTAACCATTCTCAATGAGGTAGATGCTACATAATTTCTACTCCTATTTAGAGAGTTTAAGAATAGAAAGTAGAATATCAATCATATACTCTTTGCTGCTATGAGACCAATCTTTGAAATGTAACAGTAGGGTCATCTGAGATGGTTTAAGCCTTAGGAATTGGCTGAGGAAATGATTCACTTGGTGCTATTTCAAAGTTCGGGTTAGTTTTGAATTTTGAATGAAAGATTGTGCATCTGGAAGATACATTAATCTGAAGATTGACATCTGCCGGGGCTCATGCTTTATATCTGAAGGGCTTCTGCCAGTTTCAAATTTCATATTATCCTGCATATGGTACCACAGAGAAAATCTGAACAAGAATCTACATGGCCTATAAGCAAATGATCATATTTTCACATTGAACATTAGGATTGGATTGATCAGCAACTTCACTGGGATCATTTGGATAATGGAGGGTGCATTTTCTAAGGTCTCCAGATGTTAGCATCCATCAGTTTAACTTAAGGGAGTTTTATTTTTCCAATGCAAGCTTCTTTACTTTCATGGAAGGACAATGAGTCTGGGAGTCAGTTATCAGATGATTAGTGTACACAATAAAATTGAAGGGTTGTAATGCCTGTTAGGTTAATACTGTCTTCCTTCTAATTATCTAAAAGACTTATGCTCAAGTATGTCATGCCTTCCGAGCCCCAATGAAATTGCCATTCTGGTGGTAGAGGAATAGTACTAAGTACCTCACCTCTTATTCCCATTCACCTTGCAACTGGAAAATGGAGAATTGATCTGTCAGGGATATGAGTGGTTTAGAAGAACTCCCAGGTTACAATATGAACCATGTGTCGATCACATCCACATATCGATATTTGATAAATTATTTTTATGTACTTGTACCAATACAGTTAAAATTCAATTACCTGAACCCCTCCTGACCAAAAGTATAGGTTACCTGAAGATCAGCTACATCAAAGGTTTGAAATCAGAGATCATGAACAACGCATATTTTGTTTGTATATAAACCAGCACATTTTGCAAATGTTCATCTTGAGTAAGCTGGTTAAAGATTTTGTTTGCATGTAACCTGTTCTACAGTTATACAAATTATTACACATTTACTTCCTCTGCTTTCTATTGTATAACCATTATGGTTGCAAACTATACTACCAATACATGCCCTGCAGACTTCTACATGGTTGTATGTAATTAGACTGATACATAGCTATGAGTAAATTAAACCAAGATTTCTACTTCCATGAGCACTTTGGTGCTTGAAATATGTATTAAATGGTTTTTTGGGAGCAGGTCCAATGTATAAACACAACAGCAATGGTCAGAGATATTAGGGGAGGATTTCATAGCCATTGGTACTACCCATGGTGGAGCAGGAAACATGAAAGGAGAAAACCACCCTACGTAGCTAGCTGTAGAAAGGTTGTGTGGAGAGGGGAACAAATGTATATTCTGTCATCAGGGTGATTCCAGATATGCTGTTAAAAACAAATGGTATGGTGAATTAGAAGATCCTCCCTGTCTCTAGTTCTATTTAGGGGATTATCAGGTATTTTAAAGATAATTTTGTTTTTAGTTTACAGAAAAACATATCAAATAAAGCTGACTGTTAAAGATTTCCTATGCATGGTAATATTTGCATATGTATCACTACAATCCCTAAAATTACCAAGTTATGTTTTACCAAGGCTACATCTAACTTTAACAGCATTTGATAGCAGCAAAGATTTTTAAAAAGACTACATTATCTTACAGTCCATTTTCTGTACTTCAACTTGCCACAAAGCTCTCACTAACCATTTTGAAGTATTCCAATTTCTTCACCTAATTTGGCTAAAAATTACTAGCATCATGAACAACTTGTCCTAGAAAATGTAATTTAAGAGAAAAAAAATACTCCAGAAGACAAGAGATAGCCCCACTGCCAATGCAAATTCCCTTTAAATAACGACATTGTAGTAAATGAAGGCACTCTTCAATCTTCCACTTTCAAAGATCTTTGCACTTGATCCCTGACCTCAGGCTACAAGTCTGGACTAAAAAAAACGCTACCCAGGGAAATCTTACGAAGACTGCTGAATAAGACTTAGAAAAATGAAAGCTTAAAAACTCAATAGTGAACAAAAGTCAACCAATGACAATGTCTGACAGCCACCTTCAATTCTAAAGTGATGCCTCTGTCATCCAGCAACTCAAAGTATTGATTTCTCTCAGCATGAAAAAAAGCCTAAGCCAATGAAACCGACATAGCATCATCCCCCCGATAATAGCCATTAAGGTTAACACAGGCAGAACACTTATCAAAGTATCTGTTCTATTTCTTCTTGTTTTAATCGACTGGGTACAATGATATGGCTTCTCATCTCTGCAACCTACAATTTCCAAACCTCATTTATCCAGCCTTTTAATTGATTTGGTGATTAAGAAAAAAATCTGCATCTAATTTAATTATGTCACACAATTATTGCAAAATACATGTTCATATTCAGGCATTTCTAGAAGAAAATATGCCCAACCTGCTCTGAAAATGACAAATTAATTTTAAGAAGACCCGAAGAAGAGCTCCGTGTTGCTTGAAAGCTTGTCTCTTTCACCAACAGAAGTTGGTCCAATAAAAAAAGAAAATATTACCTCACCCACCTTCTCTCTCTAAGAGGGAGAAAAAAGGCAGTCTATTGATGACAAAATTCTAAGAGTCAGAAATATCAAGTCAGATGCATATTAGTAAAATTATGGTCAAAACTAAAAAGACCCTATCAGAGGCAGTTATTTGGGTGAGTGGTTAGACTGAACAGTTGTGATTAAGAGATTTCACATTTTAATCTGGGATGAGCCAATTGCTTTCTCTGTGATCTTGGGTAAGTCAGCCAATATTCTGCTTTAGTAAACCCAGCCAAAATCTGGGCAAAGAGTAGGCATTTACCAAAAATGTATGGCTGCAAATGAACAGAATGTTCTAGAACTAATAAACCAGCAAAACTAATGAGTCAAACCAGATACTAAAATATGGCAGCCCAATTTTGAGTAGTCAAATAGTGGTGCCAGAACAGGGGCGGGGCCAGGGGACCATTGCCTTCCCATTTTTTGCCACCAGCCCTGCCCCTCAGCTTCCTGCTTAGCCCCACCCCAGGCAGGCTGGCAGTGGGAGCCTGAGGAAGCTATGGGGAGCCTCCACCTGTCTGGGGGAGTGGGGGAGTGAGAACAGCCACCAGCCTATGTCCCTGCCTTCTGCCCAGGGCAGGTTGAGAGTCCGAGGGTCCCCAAAGCTGCCCAGGAGACTCTTATTACGGCCTGGCTGGAGCTCTGAGACCCCCGCTCCCCTGACCCAGCCAGAGCTGGGTCAGGGTAAGAGCTGTGAGGGGCCTGGGACATGGATGAGGGGCTGTTCTGGGCTGGGGGCCCAGGATACAGGCCAGGGGCTACTCTCAGGCCCCTCCACCCCATTCAGGTGGAGAAGCCAAGTCTCACTGGCCCCACTCCAGCTTTTGGATTGGCCTAGGGTCGGGGCTCAGGGGAAGAGGAGGGGCAGGAGTGGGGCCACAGAGGAACCAAGGGCTCCTGCCTGCCCCCACAATTCTAGAAAGGCTCCGCTGCCCCCGGTAGGAAGAAAGAAATCAATATATCAGTAGTGGTTGTAGGAAGCTGTGATGTGATGACCTGGATTAATTTTTTGTGAACATCTTAATACACATTTATCATGGCAGGTGCAACCTCCTCCTCTGGTCTTTTCTGACACTCACCTCATTACAGTAGCACCTTCAGACCCACTCAGGGCCTATATATCTATGTAATAAGAGGACAGTTTTATTCCATCTATCCTTCCAAAACTCTGATGCTAATGGTTGGATCACTTCAAGTCCCTTCACTGGCTCCCTGAATACAATTCAATTCCTTGTTCTCACCTTCAAGGTCTTCTGCAAGCTAGCTCCTATTTACCAGGTCTTTTGTTCCCAGCCCCAAATCACCTTCCCTCAGCCCAAGATGTTCCTCTGACTATTCACTTTGTGTAGTCCCCCATCCATGCCCACCTCTGCACTCTCTCTCATGTTGGCCTTTACACACAGAATCTCCCTCCTGCACCACACATCATGCCTACACACTAAATCTATTCTCAAACCACTTGCAGGTAGATCATCCTCAATACTTTTCTGTTACAAGACCATGTCTCTTCATGTTGTTCTTGCTTTAAAATAGGCCACTATCCTGACTCAGTGGCCCTATGGATGCACTCCAGCATATATTATGGGAGGATCAGGATTATCCCCAGTAATGGTCTAACTTGAGACTCTGCATCTGAATTTGCAGAGTACTTAGCATTTTTCTAGCACTTTATATATTGACAGCACAGCACCAATAGATTTTAATTTCAGTTGTGAGCACTCAGCACTTACATAAATCTGGTTTTGCAGTTTAGGTACCCAGAAAATAAGGAACACACAATCAGTGACAGAGTCAGCTCTAGGTTTTTTGCAGCTCCCAAGCAAAAAAAAACAAAAAAAACAACTACCCTCTGAGAGCGCAACTGCCGAAGCAAAACAAAAAACAAAACACCTCCGAGAGCACCTGGAATGCTGCCCCTGAAATTGTGCCGCCCCAAGCACGTGCTTGGTTTACTGGTGCCTAGAGACAGTCCTGATTAGTGACAACTTGTCTAAAGTTTGGTTTAAGAGGCTGTGTCAATATCACACAGTAACTTTACGATAGAGACAGGAATAGAATCCAGTTCTCCAGGGTAGGGTTCAACCACCACAGCCACTTTCTCTTCCTTCACTTTCCTGACTCATTCACTAAATCCCGCCAAACTTCTGCAACAAACAAGACAGGGGTCATACAGACGACAGCCTCCTTCAGTACAACCCCTTCTGGACTATCTTTAAGCCTCTCCACTTTGGGACACAACATTGTCTCCCAGCTACTTCCCTGGACTCCTCTGCTTTTTCCAGACTACTTCAGCACCTTTCACAAGAGCCCAGTTGCTCTCTGTGGTTCTCCTCTACTCCCCATTTCTATTCAGGAATACTGGCCCCAGAACCACCTCCCTGGAGCCTGGCGCTTTTTCCAAGGTTCACCTATGGGAGACAGGACTACTATAGGATCTAGCTCCACTCCTGTAGCTCTCTTTCCCTCACCTTACTCCCTCTCCTAGGCTTCCTCCCTTTTGAACTCCTACTCTCAAGCATAGATAAGGACTAACTTATAGGACTGACTAGCCCCAGGCCTCCTGGCACTTACAGTAATGTCTACACAGCCTGCAGCAGTGTGCCTCTGAGCCCAGTCAACAGATTCAGGTTGTAGACACTGCAGCTCAGGTTGGAGCTTAGGGCCTGAAGCCTACGGAATGGGCTTCAGATCGAGGTCCAGCCCAAGCTGCAATGTCTACAAACCAATTTTAGCACAGTAGCATGAGTCCTACGAGCCCAAATCCGTAGACCCAGGCTCAGAGCCACACTGACGCTATCTGTGTAGATGTACAACCCTAATGGCCAGGACACCCTGTTACAGTGATCGTGTAGTAGAAGAACGTATCATAATGTACAAGGGTTGCACAGATAATCTTGCTTCTCATATATCCTAAATTTTGTGTGTTTGACTTTGCAACCATCATGATTTTCTTTCAATGTAGTCTTTTGTAAATTTCTTCATGAGTTTTGAAATCACAAATTGAAAATACTGTCCATTACCGACCCCAAATCGATACAGACCTCTGTCACAGAAGTAGCTGGTAGGAAATAACAGACTATTGTTGCTATGTGAACAACAGTGTATGAGACGCGCACTTTGCCTATGAATTTCACCATTATTTCCTGACGGAATGGGAATTTTGGGACTCAGGAATCCTATGTTCAATTCCAGGCTCTAGAGGGGAGTATTCTCTAGTGGTTAGAAACTTTTGCTCCTACCTCCCCCTACTCTCCAGCTCATGTCCCTCTCTGCTCCATCCATGCCCATCCACCCACCCACCAGTTCCTTTTCCTGTCCCCTAACTGTTCCTGCCTCTATCCTTGCTCCTCAGCATTTGAGTCAGGATGCTCTCTTTTTCTCTTTCATGTTGCCTGGGCACAAGCAGAAGGATCAGAGAGTATATGAGGGGCAGTTATCCTGCTCTCAGTTCCAGTGTCTGGTGTCACTGTGGCCCAAGCAGCCATGAGGAACCATTATACAGAAAGTCTTCCTCTGCCCCTGTGGAATGGAACATGCTCACTCTATGGGGATGATGGATGTACACTCTGGTCAGCATATAGAAGCTCTATGAGGAGGGATCATGCTCAGTGTGGTCAGAATCTTTGGAGAATTCAGCTGCAATTCTAACAAGCCTTACATGAGCACACACAGACTGTTTTTTTCAATGTTCATCTTGCTACCCTCGTACCAGGACAACACCTCTACTGCAAAGCATTGCCCTACCTTCAGTGGGCAGAAGACCTAGTGCTTCTCAAGTAAACAGTAGTAAGGTTTTTTCCCCCTTAAACTTGGACCTACTTTTCCCCAATCTTGTTCTACAAAACAGCTGGAGAATTTTTGCTGAAAAACTTTCAAAAAAATATTTAGACTGAGGCAGACATTTGACATGGAAAATTTATAAGCAAGTAATAATGGAGTATTATAATGAAAAAAGCATTAGGCAGCTTTAACTATAAGTCTCATTACCAGCTCTCCCTATAGTTAATTGAAAGGTATTTGCAGGAGAAGTATTTATTTAGCTTCTGTACACATCATAAATATATAACCACAAAAGTACACATCATAAATATATAGCCACAAATACTTTAAACTCTACAATAATATCATATCAAATTATATGAATAACTAAAGTTTTATATTAACCACAGTAAAATGGAAGAAACCAAATAATATAGTTCTGGTTAACAGTCATCTTACATACATGCAGAAATCTGCCTAAATATTATATCTATGAACCAATGAAAAAAATCATTGAATATATTTTAACTACTTACCATTTGCTACCATTGCTGTATGATACATGTTCAGTAACCATTTACTTAGAAATCTTCAAAACACAGAATCATCGAAATGTAGGATTGCAAGGAATCTTAAGAAGTCATCTAATGCTTAGGTAGGACCAAGTAAACCTAGACCATCTCCAACAGGTGTTTCTCTCATCTGTTCTTAAAAAGCACCAGTGACAGGGATTCCACAACCTTTCTTGCAGGCCCATTCCATTGCCTAACTATCCTTATAATTAGAACACTTTTACTAATATTTCACCTAAATATCCTTTGCTGCAGATTTAGCGCTTTACTTCTTGCCCTACCTTCAGTGGACATGGAGAACAAGTGACCACAGTCCTCTTTATAACAGCCCTTAATTTATTTGAAGACTTATCAGATCTCCAGGTCCCCATCAGTCTCCTTTTCTCAATACTAAAAATGCCCAGCTTTTTCAACCTTTCCTAAGTCATGTTTTCTAAACCTTTTATCATTTTTGTTGCTCTTCTCTGCACTCTCTCTAATTTGCCCACATCTTTCTTAAAACATGGTACCCACAACTGGACACAATACTCAAGCTGAGGCCTCACTGAGTAGAGTGGAACAATTACCTCACATCTTACATATGCCAGGATCATAGAAGCACAGAACCATAGGGTTAGAAGGGTCTGCAGGGTCATCTAGTGTAACCCCCTGCCAAGATGGAGCATTTGTTGCGTCTAAGAGAGATGGCTATCCAGCCTCTTTTCGAATGATATTTGCCTATTTTGTAACTCCATGATATTGTAAGTTCATATTCAATTTGTGATCCATTATAACCCTCAAATCCTTTTCTGTAGTATTACTGCCTAACCTGTTATTTCCCCCATGTGAAAAAGTAATTCATGCGTTGCTAAGAGATCTATGCAAATAGTTTCCAAAGGATAATTATGAAAAATTATTTTCAAAGGTTCTGTAATGCAGCTAACAGTGAACAAAAAACCAAGTCAAAAGTAATACTTGCTAACCATTTATCTAATCTAACCACCTCACTCAAAAAAACAAAAAAAGACATTGCTTTGCAGTTTGTTCTGTGAAACTTAGCCTAGCCAACTGCTAGCATATGTCAGGTGGGATCCTGCAGCTTGCATATGCATTCATTTTAGATAGGTAAAGCTACATCTGCTACCTTAATTGTTCTGCTGGGCCAAGAGGTCCTGGCCTTGAGCACCTAGTGTTCCATTTTGCTTTCAGGACTACAGTATATTCAAAGGAACCTTTCCACCTTCTACACCCTCAAAGATGGGCAGGTTAGCCCCTTCTCCCCCTTTTCAATAATCCATCTTGTTTGTTTTTTTCTTCCCAGTATAATCTAAAACAAAAGTACCTATTTCTACCTCTGTTTTCTACATAGTTCCAGTCAGAAATCCTAAAAAGCCTTCAGGTCTCTCTACACATGGTCTTAATTTTGGACCACAGTGTCAATCACTGGGTGAACAAATGAGACTCTGGAAGCCTCATTTCCAATAATACTAGCCTGGTTTGTTCACTCACTTGCTTTTGAAACTGGAGCATAATGGGATGAAATTTATACTCATTATTTCTCTCCAACACAGTACTCTCACTTATCCTAGTTGATAAGACGTGATTACTGGCATCCGCACTGATACAACCCTCCTGGTAAACACACAGTTGAGATATATATACCCAACTGCCAAGTTAATGTGGTCCAACCATTTAGCACAAAGCATTTGGAGGTGAACTAACATAGTGAACAGATAACCAAGAATGGAGAAGCCACATGTTAGTTCAGGGGCAAGACACCTTATGCACAAGGACTTCATATTATGACCTCTTTTGACCTGAGCAGTTAATCGTAACTCCAGGGTCCTGCAGGTCATTTCAGTTAAGAGGAGAAAGTGGAGTCTGGTACCTCTGATGAAATCTTATTTTTAAGGAATGAACAAAGTCCCGCTTCTCTGAATGCAGAAGGGACTGACACCGAAAGGAACAGTTTTCCCACTTATAGGCCGAAGCTTTGTTCAGCCAGCATCCTGACCCTGATGTCTCTCTAGGTTTCTCCACACCATATTATGCTTACAGACCACTGCTTGGCTTTCTTGATCTGGTCCCAAATCTCTCTCGCTCTGTGTGTTCTGCCTTCCCTTCTCTTACCCAACGAACACACACAGTCCAAAACTCCAGTGCAGGCTCACTACACCTTTTGTCTTAGGTGGGAACTTGTGATTAACTGGTCCTGACAGTTATGTTAACTGAAGGGTGTGTCCACACACCCAATCTCAAAGAGGTTTGTGATCGATGTAGTCACCAGTTCCTGCCAGCATAATATGTAATTCTGGCCTGTTTTATGCCAATGACAGGTACATCTATAAAACAAGCTTCAGTAACTTTAATACTGACTTGGCTTGAGGCTTGACTGCATTGTACCGGAAATGGGGCACCTTAGTTAAAATCAAAGTCGATAGTATTTGTGGAGGTAATCTTTGCTAAAAATTTCCTTTGTGCTTTGATGGTATAATCCAGGGGTTGGCAACCTTTCAGAAGTGGTGTGCTGAGTCTTCATTTATTCACTCTAATTTAAGGTTTCACGTGCCAGTAATACATGTTAACGTTTTTAGAAGGTCTCTTTCTATTAAGTCTCTAATATATAACTAAACTCTTGTTGTATGTAAAGTAAGTAAGGTTTTTAAAATGTTTAAGAAACTTGATTTAAAATTAAATTAAAATGCACAGCTCCCTGGACTGGTGGCCAGGACCCAGGCAGTGTGAGTGCCACTGAAAATCAGCTCGCGTACTGCCTTCGGCACCTGTGCCCTAGGTTGCATACCCCTGGTATAATCAAAGGTAAGTCAGGTCTTTTGTAAGCACTCCTGTTCTGAACAGCCCATCAGACTGTGGGATAAATGAGGAAAGTGATAAAGCTTTTAAAACTCAATGAAGTTTGGGTATACCCAGGAATCAACCCACTATCCTGTGCCAACGGAAAATGGAGCCATATAAGTATTCTATTTTTGTGTGATACTTGATAATATCTCTGCATAGTACTTTGCACGGGACAACAATTCTATTTACGATTGGACAGACATTAATAATGGGGTAACCCACGAAATTGAATGCTATAAATATCAGAATAGTTATAAATGGTACAAAGAATAATTGTCATCTGCCCTTCACCAACTCATTACAGTCCGTTACATTGTCTTAAATGTTTCATTTTAGGCCTGGTCTACACTACGCTGTTAAACCGATTTTAACAGCGTTAAATTGATTTAACGCTGCACCAGTCCACACTACACTGCTCTTTATATCGATTTAAAGGGCTCTTTAAATCGATTTCTGTACTCCTACAAAACGAGAGGAGTAACACTAAAATCGATATTACTATATCGGATTAGGGTTAGTGTGGACGCAAATCGACGTTATTGGCCTCAGTATTTTACAGTAGCTACCCACAGTGCACCGCTCCAGAAATCGACGCTAGCCTCGGACCATGGACGCACACCACTGAATTAATGTGCCTAGTGTGGACGCCCACAATCGACTTTATAATATCTGTTTTATAAAATCGGTTTAAGCTAATTCGAATTTATCCTGTAGTGTAGACGTAGCCTTAGTTGGTTTTACCTTAGTTTGTGGCCTTTTAAGCCCTCTCTAACTTGAAGCTCTGACTGGCCTCACTGGTACTTGCAATGCAAAGTTACTAATGTTGCAGAGGGCTAAACAGGACAAACATTGTATTTGCTGTCATCACTACATTTAGAAACACTGCCTCACGATTTCCACTACGATGAGTCCATGTGTCTAGCAGCATCTGGGCAAAGGTTGCAATTAGTTACAACACTTTTATATTTGAAATAGCATTAGGGGCTTTGATTTTCTGTCAGAGGAACTTTCAAATGACTGTCAGGAACCTCTGAGGGGAATAAGAAAAAGATAAAGGATTATATAAGATTTTATTCAAAGGTCCATCTAAAATTTAAGATTCTCAGCTGTGCTGATCCGTAAATGTCTGACTCTCACTTCTTGCTTGCTTTGAATCTTATGATAAACAGAAATACTGGAGATATTTAATGTTTGTATGAACAAAGTATTAAAAAAAGTAATGGTTTTGATTTAAGAGGAGATAGGATAAAACATGATTGAAAAGGAGAAAAAACCCAAGCAGCAAATGGAGAGGAAGGTTATAGAAGGACAGAACTGTTAGTTTTCAGTAAGAGAGTCTTCAATGATGTTCCCAGCCACGTATTTTAAAACTTAAATTTCACAATCAAGATATAACCTATAATATAACTTAAAAGCCTTCCAGCTAAATTTGCTATCATCTCAAACTATTAAAAGTGAAATGCTTGAGCATTCTAATGTACATTTCACTATTTGCGGTAATAGTCTACCTTTTAGATTTCATTCTAGCTAGAGAGTGAATCTTAACTATTCAGTTTCCCTTTTGTTTCTAGTTAATATTGTTTACGGGTCTCATACACTTGCACAATATTGTTTTTGGTTTTCAGACTGCAGAGAAATAGTTAAGCAATTAAAAAAATAATACATTTTCATTCATATAAGGTCTTCTAAAATCCTTTAAAAATCTATTTTTTGGCCTAAAACTTGTTGATAGGTTTTTTTAATTTAAAATATCAATGTAATAAATATTGCCAGTATACACCCTTAACATACACATTGTGTGAAACATTTTCATTACTCTAAGGGCCAAAAAGCAACAGGTTCTGTAGGTGAAGTGAGAATGGTTCAGATTTAAAATACTATTTCAAACCACCATAAATGGGTCCTTTATCTGGGAGTGTGGAAAAAAGGGGTCAAACGCTATGGAATGTGAATAGCCCCACAGTTTAAGCTTTAAACCACCTGGTTTAGCCAATATAACTACATTATTGTCAAACTATTTAACTGCCTTAAATGTTTTATTCAGCACAGCTAGCACTATATGTAGCCATAACTATAGCAACCAGAATTGCTTTGCAAATCCTATTTTCAAAATCTGTAAACTCTTTTAAAGTGTAATCATTTGCATGAGGATGGGAACAGATGTATATTAAATCTACTTCATGAGCTGTCTAAAATGGGAAGTTGCTAATACTGAGTATCAGAGCTACTGATAACTGCATTAAAATTAAAACTCAGATTCTTGTCAGTGGAATGTTTTTTGTTTTTAGTGGAAATGTTATTTCACACTTCCACTGGCTAGGAACTTCATTGTTAGCAGGTGTTCAGCTGCTCTTATGAATTTCTGAACAAAGGTATGGGAAGAAGAATTACCTACATAAAACTGTATAATTCTGCATAATTAGATTTGAGTAATTGTCCCTAAATTAAAAAGAAATGAATTTAAAACATCATTAAGATCCAGTTTTCAAATGTTAGAATCAACAGCCAAGCAGGATGGGAATTCTCTGTATATCTCACAAAGCTGAGGTTATTGTTACTAGAAAGTACTGTGAGCAGCCTCGATTACCATCTTCTGGCATGCATGTGGGAAATGGATGTAAAATATTTTGTTTAGAATATGAATACACACACATACACACACACACACACAAGTGATATCTCTGCGATCTACCACAGTGCTTTACAATAAATGCAATTTATCATGGTATATCTACATACTGCACAATAAGCAGGCGCTGGCTACTTCTAGGAGCCTTGAGATGCTCCAAACAGCTATGATTTAAAAACAATCTGCCTGAGAAATGTTCCTCTCTCCATCTCACTGAAAATACAGAATTTCTCTGAAAAATTAGGTTGGTCCAATGCCCAGTAATGTTCAGCCCTGCAACTGGTTTAACTTTTGTATCTTGTAACCAAAAAAGAGTCAGGATCTCCCGGCCCCCAATGTTCATTGCTAGCCTGATAAACCACAAGATACTGGACTACAGAAGGTATGTAAATGCTATTTTTAGACGTTTCTAAAGTGTATTAAGTTTAATTTTTTCCTCTCTTGAATGCCTCTGCCGTTGGACTCAGATTACTGAGGAAACCTAACATCAAAGGTACATAGATATGACAAACAACAACATTTTAAAAACAGTAATTTTGGAAAATTTCTGTAAAGTATGTGTCAGGGACAATGGTGTGGTATGAATATTTTAGTGGTATTTATCTGGGATGATTAACTTTCCAATAGCGTGTCATGCATGATTAATGTGGCCAGCCTAAATTTATGACAATAAAATCTTCTTAGCACATTGTCATATATAATCTCTGTAATATTATATTATAACCTCTACAATCTAGCATATTGTTTGTTTTCTATATTATTTTAATTTGTCTCCCCAGGACCGGGGCTAGGTGTTTGAGTGCCCTAGGTGGCCGGCAATTTCGGCGCCTGCGCGCTGGTCCCGCCGCTCCAGTGGAGCTGCCGCAGTGGTGCCTGCAGAGGGTCCGGTGCTCTGCGGTTCCGGTGGATCTGCCGCAGTGGTGCCTGCGAGGAGCCGACCGTCCGCAGGCAGGACTGCGGTGGCTCCACCGGAGCCACGGACCAACGGACCCTCCGCAGGCACCACTGCGGCAGCTCCACCAGAGGTGCCTGCCGCGCCCTCCGGCAAAATGCCGCCCACCAATTATTCTGGCGCCCTAGGCGATTGCCTAGGCTGCCTAAATGGTAGCGCCGGCCCCATGTCTCCCTAAAGAAGGGACTTGTAATACTCAATGTCAGAGACAGGATACCTGACCAGATGGACCCTTGGACTGTGGTAGCCAACTTCTATATGGAGTCCACTGACTTTTAGAGTGACAGAGACCATCTTCATCACCTTGAAAAATTTAATATTAACTCCACTGGAGCTTTTACTGACCCCTGACCACACCCAGCACCACTGCTTGGCCCTCTGAAAGTGCTCACTGTGGCACCCCTATTAATTCCATGCAGGAAATATCCAGTATCATTAGGGTGAAGCAGGATTCTCTCATATATGTGTTTACCTCTACCCCAATAAATTAAGTCAGATTAAAAGCTTTATTTTCTGGAAGCGATAAGAGGTTTCCACCTGACTCTGTCTCTGCAGATGTTTATCTTCTGTGAAATAGCCACAGATTGTGCTGGGGATCAAAGAGAAATAGAATACTGGGACAACCTGTCCAAAAGAAGGGACAAACAGACCTCTCCTAGACAAAGTGAGTAGGTCTGGACACCCGACCCTGCACAAACAATCTAGGGCTGTTAAAACAATGCCCACCCACCCTCCCTCTACCCTAGTTTTCCAGAGGCCAGGTGCATAGGGTGAAAAAAACCAACAGTGTTTTCCTGAAGTAGCTGGTTCTATTAAAGTAAATCTTGGCAGATCTCTTCTCTTCCAGAATGTGCCATGCTCCACTTTTTGAATGCCTGGGTTTGGGGCAAAAGGAATGAAGAAACAAACAGTCTCCTATCATGTACTGAAGGAAGAGCTTATAATTCTAACAAACGTTTCTGGAGTACAAGTCATGAAATAAGATGAGATATAACTTGGAAACTCTAACCCACACCACATTCCTTGTGCATTGTGGTATTTCGGGTGAGGAAATAACCCTGGTCTCACATTGGCTTCTTATTTTCATGAAGGGACCCAATCATTCTTGATGATTTCTTCACATTGTTTTGCATTTTTGGAGGAGTAATTACAGATTTTTAAGAGAAGTTCCTAAAACTCTCTCTCATGTGCTCTTCCTCATGTTATAATCTCCGTGCATGAGACCAAAGGACACAGGAGCTGCCAATAAACAGAAGACATTCTGGTTCTGAGGTTCTGAAACCTTGGAATTAAATGCCTGGTCTCACTGAGTCTTTTCTGCATTGATTGGATGCTGGCTTTGTGCCTATCTTGAATGTACATTATGAACATATAGCATTATGAATACACTGGGGAGAAAGGACGGACAACAAGAAGATTGAAGAGAACATTTTGTACTGGCACAGACAATTACCAGGTCCACCAGTCTTAAGTCTCCAAGAGAGGTTGAAGCAACAGTGGAAGCTTGAATCTCCATCCTGAATTTCAGTTTGTTCAGCCTCATGAGGACTAACACGCTCCACAACCCATTATACATATTTCCGATAAGCAAATGAAATAAAGCCCTGCGCAATTTTAGCTTTCAGGGACAGGCCCGATTGCCCCTGTCCTTTGCAGATAAAATTCTGTGATCCTTAATTTTGTATTCAATGCCCAGGTACTGTGTTAATAGGTTCTAAGCTACTGTGTCTTAACATGAACTATGCTTTTTCTGCCTCTACATTTTATTTCTGAGTTCTCCCTGCTATGTCTCCATGAAAATTAATTTGATTTACAAAAACAGCCTCCATAAGCATTGGTAATAGCCTGGATGAATCAAGCTTTGTTACACTTAAGTAACGGAACATCTGGAAGAAGACTGCATTAGTTGTAAGATCAAACAATCTATGCTCATGATAATTTGATTACAGTGAAGTTGATAAAAAATGTATCTGTTCCTTCACACAGGCAAGTCTCAGTAGAATAAGGCAAAATTTCTAAGTGAATATTAGCTTTTGCATACCATATTCCATATTTTCAATGCCGTCTTGGACAGATCAGGCACTTTAGGGCTACAGGAGTCCCGTTCGTGTGGTTTTGGAGTAGAGTTCAATCTCTAATTCTGAGGGAGTTTACTCCCTCTTCCATCCAATGAGTCACAGAGAGGGCATGGAATATAAGTGCTCAAGTGCTTGTAATAAGTTTGCCAAATAAAGGATGAGGACATGGAGAGGACAGTTGGCAAGGCTGAAAGTTTTAAACATAAAATCCACACATATATTGCTTATATGTTTATTTTACATAGTATCTTGTTAGGAGATGGGAAGTATTCAAACACAATAATCTACTTCATGTGACCAACTGTTAAAACACACACACACACACACATACAGATGTTTATTTAGCAGCTATTTGTACCCTAGAAAGGAGAAGAGTTGAAAAACCCTTACACTGAATTAAGGAGTTTAAGGATGCTAAAATCCCAGCTAGCAAGCAGCTTAACATTTGGGAGAATGTTCATACACACCACAGAGCTGCTGAGTGTTATAGGAAATTTAACTACAGCTGAACAGGGTGCCCAGGCCCCAACAGCATTAAGTCAGCTGATCACACTGTCATAAGCAGCATTTGCAGTTGAAGAGTGTTAATTAGCTAAGAAAATTAAAACAAGATAGTGATTAAATGCACAGAAGGAAGCAAAGAGGAAAAGATACAACTACTGATAGAAAAAATACTTTCTATTTTTGTGTCAACTTTCTTTAATAAGCCTTTAATGTAAAAACACTTTCAAAAAAGAAAATTGTATTGCCATAAATAGATAAAGCTCCTCAATGGCTGCCAAATGCATCTGGACCAGATGTGACAATATGCTGGATCAAAACCTCTCAATCTAACACCACATTTAACAAACAGCTGCATATTTTATCAAAAATGAAGGCCTGGAAAGGAGAGTTCACTTTATTCTGGATGCAGGTATCATAGCAGATCTCACAAAGCAACAGAGGCGCATCATCTAAGGATCTTTTTCACATTAAGAATCCTATTAGAAGGAAAACACTAAAAGGTAATTGAATTTCCCTCAGTTATCTTCATCTCTGTCAGCTCCTGCTACAATAACTTACTCTCCAGAGCAGAGATAACTCAATTCTGTCCAGCAAGCATATGTTATGAATCTCCAAAGCAAACCTGTCTAAATCATTCTGGTCTTCTATCAAGGTTGGCTGTGGATATGAACTCTGACAGAAAGCAAACAAATTTATTTTTATCTTTTCAATAATTCACTTCCTCATGCTTTGATGGAAGAATCTAAAGACATATATGTTTCCACTAATTCTGGAATTATAAAGACTAGTTGAAAATGTTGCATCTGCAAACTAAGCTATTAAAAATTGCTTAATTAACCATATTATTTTTAGCAAAACTGATAGTGAAATCTTGCCATAGCAATGTTTAACCTTTCTACAGATTTGCATGAACAAAACTGTCCTTTCGTGTTTTATTTCCAAAGTTTGTTTCAAAATGGTTTTGATGTTTGCACTTTCACATTCAAAGAAAGTAAATCTTATTTATACAGATTAATGTCAACAGAAAAAAAATTCTATTCTTATTTAGCTTTATTCCTTGCTTCAGTTCTCTTTTTATGTCTCAAAGTGATTTTTAAGAGTACAAAATATATTGATGATCAGCTAAAACAGCAAATGACTTTTATAAAAATATACTTAATCATTTTGGAAAGGGATGTCTGGCTTTTATATTTTTAAAAATTACACATCTGTATTACAAAACTCTACTCTAATATCAAACATGGAAAGAAGAAAAGCATTCCCCAAAATGTAATGAGAATCCAGTGAAAAAATGAAATCCTTTAGATCTGAATATTATTTACTGTTAAAATTTAAATGTATTAACAGCAGTGCCAAATACTGTTAAACTTTAGTGAATAATAATAGACATCATATTTTTGGGACCTTAAATTCCTATTATAAACAGTGAGTGAAGTAAGCTTTATAAACACCTCAAAACTCACTTCTTCAATGTGACAAACTACATTCTCTACATTTAAAAAAGCCTTGTTCTTAAGATATATGCATTTGCTTCCCAAACATACTACCCTCATCCTCGCCTTTCCCTTCTCCTGTCCCACTCGGTTTTAATCTCCTCCTGCTCTTCTCGCCTTAATTGTAAACCTCTTTGGGGAAGGGAATCCATCTTTTTCTGCATTGTAAAGCACTATGCATGTCTGTGGCCCTATGTATGTCCTCATCCTAAGAAGTTCTCAACATGCTTGGACACTTTTTTCTTATTTTACATTGTAATATCCTGTGTCACCCTTGTGGCCCTACGTTGAGAAATTCAACTTTCCAACAGTGGAAGGGATGAGATCCCCTCTGGAGCCCATCAATGAACTCTCCTTAATTGGTCTCAGAAGTTTGTTGAGAGGCTCTATGGCAATTCCCGTCCCTGTGTTCTGAGACCAAGTACACTTCACTCCAAGACTCTGCGTGTAAGGACCTGTTTATCAAACCTAAATCATTACAATGGCACAGGGGAGCATTATAAGCTACCAAGAATACAACATAAAGGAGTCATAGCAGGGGTTAGGACATCTCCCCAGGTTCATATCCCTATTGCACAATGAAGTTTATGATCACTGGCTCTGCCAACTAGCCAGGTTAAGAGCAGACATGTTAGCTGGCAATCCTGCAGGTATGTGTGTGTGTTATCTGTCCACATTTGAGACACATACTTTGGTTAGCCAGGAGTTTCAGTTAACTGTTGTTAGGCAAACAAGGGTTGTACTGTTGATTAGATTGAATTATACCCCCCATTTCTTTTCTTTGTTATCCTTCCACACAATACTGTCCCCCAAAGTGATCCAGTTCTAGCTGATCTATCCTTATATAATAGCCTGGGCATGGCTCCCACTACAAATGGGCAACAATGATCACTACCTCGATAGAGAGAGTCGCTCAAAGAAAATATAAAACATTTCTCCTTCCTTCCTAGACAAGCAGGACCCAGGAATTAAAATTCAGATCTCTTCTGTTGTCATTAAACTGCCTGGCCAATACCAGTCATGATTTTTTATTTATCATGCAAGTAATTTAATGTACCTGTCTTGTTCAGGTCAAAGCAATCTATACTTAAACTATTTAGCTATCCATAAAGGATTTCTACTCTTTACAGTGACTTGTCTTCATGGCTCATGTACCAAAAAAGCCTCATTAAAGAGGGAAGTAAGTACTGCCCACCATTGTCCAAATGATTTTTCAGATTCAAAACGCCAAATCAAGTACAGTAAGATATTAAATACATTAACACTACAAATATGCAATATATGTATTAAAGCCAGTTATTTTAGTCAGAACATGTGATCCTAAATGACCCTTTCATGTATAAATTACCACAAACACTCATACACACATTATAAAAAAGGTAAATACTAATTATTTGTTTTGCATAAACAGGTAAGATTACCAAGATTTCTGCTGGGAACATCTATTATTTAAGCAAGCATTCTTTCAGAGCAACTGACAGTTTTCATATGATGAGGTCACTAAATATTTATGGAAGATAACAGCAGCTTGTTTAATTATTTTCCCCATCTCACAAAGAATCAACTGAAAAATTAAGAGGCTCTCTCAATCCTCTGAGTGGATTTTGTTACAATCAGAACCGAGAGAGTTTCTGTTGCCCTAGACAAAATGAAAGTAAAGTATACACACCACTGACAGTTCAGTCAAACTTTCCCTATATCCAGCAACAAACAAACTCTGTCTCAGATACCGCAAGCTAAGTGATACACATTTTGACTATTTGAGGCTCTACACTACCCCCAACACAAAAGTCAGAGTTCATGAAAGAAATGACTCTTGACTTTAGCAAGACCTAAATCCTCCACACATTAACATAAGAGTAAACTTTCAATTCTTAGATCCTTGTAGTAGTTATACTCCTAATATTTTCACTCACAAAGATAACTCACATTAACACACAGAAGATGTTGTTCAAATAAAAGGACTCTGAAAATTGATCGTTTACCAACACAACCAATACTGATACCAACGGCAAGAGAACTTCAGGATACTCTAAAAGGACATTAAATAAAATAATTCAGGCATTCAACTTTTATTTTATCTGTGAGGCAAGCCCACGCTTCTTTAAAACAATATTCGTCAGCTACCTGATTTGTCATTTTACCCTTTATTTACTTCTTATTGAAAATTCTAATGAGAATGAAGGGTTTTAAATGGTGACAATGAAACAAAGTTATACAAACCACAATTTGGAATAAAAATAAAGAAACGATTAAAAAAACAAATGTCAACAGCATTGCTTTTCTATTTGATAACAGGATGAACCTAGATCAGTACATAAAATGTACTATTTAGATTGTATTAGCCTATTCATATTGTAAAATCTTCTGGACAAGCATCAAGCCTTATTCTGTGTCTTGTATAGTAGCTAGTACACTTCTGTGGGTTAAAATAACTAAATAATAATTAGCCTTCTGATTATGGATTCTGTTCTGGACGTAGAGGCACAAGAGAGATTAGAGTTCAAAGTCCCAAGATTGTTGCTTATTCCCTGGTCCAGCAGAGAGGCTGAAAGCGCTGAAGAGGAATGGGACACTTTCATCCCTTGGGTAAGTACCTCATATCAACCTCAGGAAAATTCCTTTATCTACAAAGTCCCTGTATCTAACACCATCTCAATTTGAGTGTTATTGAAACACAGAGACAACATTTAAAGGACTAAGGATTACAGAATTTTGATTTCTTCCTTCTTCCAGCACAGATTTTTAAGGTCTTCTAGCTCACACTATCCTAAATGACAAAGGGTCATCATTAATTACTGCAGAGAACTTCTTTGACCATAACCTGCAAGTCTTCATCTTCTCATTAAGCAAGGTAGAAAGAGCTCTGTCATAAACAGATAGTTAAGCGTTAATGTCTCTTTTACCTGTAAAGGATTAAGAAGCTCAGTAAACCTGGCTGACAACTGACCAGAGGACCAACAGGGGGACAAGATACTTCCTTCAAATCTTGGTGGAGTGAAGTCTTTGTTTGTGCTCTTTGTTTTGGGTGTTGGTCGCTCTTGGGACTAAGAGTGACCAGACGTCAATCCAGGCTCTCCAAATCTTTCTGAAGCAGTCCCTTGTGTTTCAAAAATTGTAAGTAACAGCCAGGCAAGGCGGAGTAGTTTTTTGTTTTCTCAACTTGTAGATGTCCCTTTTCTGCTGAGAGGATTTTACCTCTGCTTGCTGTAACTTTGAACCTGAGGCTAGAGGGGGTTCCTCTGGGCTACAGGAATCTGATTACCCTGTAAAGTTATTTCCACCCTGATTTTACAGAGATGATTTTTTTTTTACTTTTCTTTCTTTAATTAAAAGCTTTTTTAAGAACCTGATTGATTTTTCCTTGTTTTAAGATCCAAGGGGATTGGATCTGGACTCACCAGGGATTGGTGGGGGGAAAAGGAGAAGGGATGGTTAATTTCTCCTTGTTTTAAGATCCAAGGGGTTTGGATCTTTGTTCACCAGGGAACTGGTGAAGTCCTTCAAGGCAACCCAGGGAGGGGAAAGTTTTGGGGGGACAAAAGTGCTCCAGACACTGAAATTTCTGGATGGTGGCAGAGTTACCAGATCTAAGCTAGTAATTAAGCTTAGAAGTGTCCATGCAGGTCCCCACATTTGTACCGTAAAGTTCAGAGTGGGGAAGGAACCGTGACAAGCTCTTTTTAGCTTACCAATAATATTTGTTGAAAATCACTAGTAGTTAATACCTCAGTGTGGAAAAGGTTAGAAAAACTGTAGACTGTGGTTATTCATGGAGACTTCATATGACTGGGAGCGAAAAGAGATGCAGACATATCGTATCTGTATCAAATAAAAAAAACTCCTCCCCAATAGTTTACGATAGGGGTCCCCCAACGTGGTGCCCGTGGGCGTGTGCCCATGTCCTGGCTGGTGGTCAAGCATCAGCCGAAATGCTGCTGAATTTCAGCAGCATTTTGGCAGCGATGCCTGTCGATGACACCACTTGCCGCTGACAAGCGGCGTCATCGAGAGGTGTTGCCACCCAAATGCCGCTGAAATTCAGCGGATGCTCGACCATCGCCACGGTCCTTCGTCTGGCGCCCACCAGACAAAAAGGTTGGGGACCACTGCTGTAAGAGGTGTTTTTTAAAACACTGGAAATAAAGCGTAATCATGTAATAATTTTTGCCTGTTTAAACAGGCATTCTAAAACCTAGTCATTCTGACAGAAATATTTGTTTGGTGTTTTACAATGACTGTTGAATGTCTACCAGGACTTTACTCAGCAGCCTGCCACATTTTTATCATCCACAGCATGCTTCATTTACATATGCAATGTCATTTGGAGGGGCAGGGGGTGGTTTTTGGCTCGTATGTATTACAGTATGTTTTTATATCTTTTTGGAAGGGGAAATGCATACATGTAGTAGTAGGATTTTATGTTTGTATTTCGTATAATTTAGAATAAAAAATAATAAGATAATGTAGCATGTATTAAACGTACTAATGAATGATTTGACCATATCCTGCCACAATTTAAAAACAAAAAAAAAAGCAAGCACTCAAACAATTAATTATAGCATGATGGTGCAAAACTCATTGGTCCCAAAGAAAAAAAATCACTAAATAAACAGAGTGCCTTGCCATGAAACTTTGGGTTCAGCCTGCCAAGACTTCCCCGGAGATTGTGTCGTGACCGACAGAACCTGGCTCCTACCTACCTACCTGTGATCAACCTAGCTGGCTACTAGTTTGACCCAGACTGCACTGGTAAGTATAACATCGACTGGTGGGACAGTGTCTGTGTGATTAAATGCATATGATAATTCTATCTTCAATAAATGCGGAGCATCGCCTTTTCCCCTGAAGATTCCATGTGCTTCTTATAAGCATAATGTACAAGCTACATTTTATTTATATGATCACTTCCGTCCACTCTTCAAAGTGTTGATCTAATTGTTCTTTGAAAATGTCCATATTTGCCACTCCTGAAATCTAACTGGCAATTGCTGAATGTCCTAAATGTTTCACAATAAGTTCAAGCAAGTCTGAATTGTACACGTTTCTAACTAAATAAATATGCAGATTGTATTCATTTCAAGCAATAACACAACATGATTAAGTTTCACCTTTTAAAAAAAAGAAATGTGGGAACATCTTTTCATATAATTCAGATAACCCTTTTTAATGGTTTGCCAGATAATAGCAACCACAAATTATTAGGGAGATCATCATTACTGTTCTTTCCAAAGGGGCTCATATAGCAGGAGAAGGCAGTTACAAGAAAAAGTTCCTGCTGTAGTATCATGCTGCACTTGACGCCATGTCACAACTTTAATTACTCTTAGAAACGCAGCTCTGAGAAATTTTACAAAGTAAGGAAAACTAGGGGGGAAAAACAGAGGAAGGAAAGTCCCTCATCCAAAGCAGCCCTGTGTGAGCTTTTCCCCCCTTCTCCTCCCTCTCTTCCTGGCCACTAAAAGAGTAATGGCAGGCTCACCACAGGCATCCACTCTTTCATATCAAGATACTATTTTTATGCCTCTGACATCATGACTTCCCAGTGCACAGGTACAGCTATGGCACCTTTCTAGCTGTGAACACCAACTAAAAATATTTTTCAAAGTGCAACAGGATCTCTCACTTTGAGATTTTTTTTTTTACTGTCAGATGAGTCTTAGAATAAACCTCTGTCATCTTGAGAAAACAGTAAACCCAAATCTTCAATCTGGAGCTCTCCAACATACTGCAGCAACACAATACTTAGCATGTTGAGTCTCCAGAAGAGAATGCTCCCAAACTGAGAATGTTATCAGAATGATTTCTACTTTATTTTAATGTAACATCTAAAATAAAACATTAAGAAACAGGGTCAAAGTACTTTCTTCCACATCCTTCTGAGAGATGGAGCTATAATGCTTAAGATACCCAGTACAAAACATATCCTTTATTTATTTATTTAAAGCTGTAAATTTGAGATGGAATTAAGTTGATTCCGAGTGAAAGGTGTGATGTCATACTTTTGGGTGTGACAACATGTCCTACTGCCAGCAAACTACATTCTGCAATAACACAATGTGGCAACATAAAGGAGTATGACAGTTTTGTGACAAGTACTACAAAATCTTTATTCAAACTGGACCTGCAAATAGATAAGAGCCCACACTACTGTTCAGAATATCTAGTTAGTTAAAAGTATTACTAAATACTTTATTTCTACAAATCTAGTCACTATCATTTAGTGCACTGAAGACCCTTGCACACCAGGATGCTGCAAAGACATGCAAACCTTCACTTCAAAGTGTCAGCTTGATATAAAAATTCTATAATAAAGCAGCTTTCATTTTAAAAATTAACCTTGGATATTATATGGAGAATATAACTATATAATTAAGATAAACTTCCCTTCTCCCAATCCAAAGAAGATGAATGCTGTGTATGTAGATCACCAATTGCTATATATACTTGCCAGATGTACCAAGACACCAAAAAATGAAACTTGAATCAAGTGAAAAAGATTCACAAATATCCTTCTATGGCTCCTTGATACCCATTGAATTAAGGCTATTCTGATTGGCTTCCAATTCCCTTTGGTTATTTCCCTTGTTACAAAAGAACATCCTTTATTACATTTCATGTTTAGCTACATGAATAGGGCAAAGGGTGGTGCATACTTAAAATGGTGAATCATCAGAACTACTAAATTTAGTTTTCTGCCAAAAGTAAAACAAAATATCAAAATTACTAAAAGAAAGTCAAACAAGCTAGCTTTGCATCTTACTTCAGCCAAGATACTATTCATATTAACATTAAGGTTCATATTTCAGCATGAACCGTAAAGTAAAACATTCACCGTTTATTACAGCTAAACTATGTCCTATAAATTGGTACAGAAGAAGAATTAAAACTGCGAGGAAGTCCACGTTTTATGCCTGAGGAACATAACTGAACAGAAAAGGGCAACAAATTTTACAGCAGTTAGAAATACTAGCTTTAATTACTGAAGGGAAATCATGCAGGGAAGTTAGCTGCCTAACATGATTTATAAGAAATGCAAACTTTGAATGTGAAATTCTCAATCAACAGAAACATTGGGAAAACCAAGACCACTTTGCCAAGTAAACTCAGTGCGTGGAGGGCCACCTGCTTTCCAAGAGGACACGCTAAACCCCTTCCGAGCACGTTCTTTCCTCCCGGCATAGCCATTGAGTAGCCACGCCATAAGGTGGAGTGCTGCTAGACTGGGGTGGAGGCGAAGGCCCTGGTCCTAGGAGACCAGGGCCGGATGGGATGGTAACTGCCGTGGCGGGGCAATCGCCAGGCTCATGAGGGTCCCACACCAATGCTGCCTGGGCCACACCAGGGAAATAAGGAGGACCTGGGCCCTGTCTGTCTTTATCTTTTCTAGGACCTTGCCAATCAGCGGGGACGGGGGAAAGGCATAGAGCAACTGGCCTGACCAGGATAGGGGGAAGGTATTGGAGATAGCGCCCCATCTCAGCCCTCCACCCCCGCCCCCACAGAGCAGAACCGGTACAGCAACGGTGCTGTCAAGTCACCAACAGGTCCACCTGGGGAGTTCCCCACTCTTGGAAAAGTCTGTGCACCACCTCTGGGTGAAGAGACCCCTTGTGATGAGAGGAGAAGTCACTGTTCAAGCGATTCGCCCTTGAGTTCCGGATATCTGGTAGGTGGTAGGCCTGTAGGCAAATGTCGTGGCTATACAGAAGTCCCATAGCTTGAAGGTTTCCAGCCAGAGGGCAGAGGATCAGGCCCGCTTTGCCTGTTGATGTAAAACATCGAGGCTGTGTTGTCTGTGAGAACTCTGACCACCCTGCCCTCCAAGTGCAAGCAGAAGGCCATGCACGCCAGCCGGACTGCCCTGAGCTCCTTGACGTTTATGCGGCGGGCCAGGTCCTGTGCCAACCACAGACCTTGGGTCTGAACATCTCCCACATGGGCTACCCACCCCAGGTCCAATGTGTCGGACACCAGTTCCATCAATGGGGGCCTGCCTCTGAAGGGGACTCCTCAGAGCATATTCCTCGGGGAGGACCACCATCGAAGGGAGACGATCACCAGTTCAGGCAGTGAGGACCTTGTTCATCCTGTCTCTGGCCTGGGAGAACACCAAGGCCAACCAGAACTGGAGGGGCCTCATCCTTAGTCTGGTATGATGAACCACATATGTGCACACTGACGTGACCCAAGAGCTGAAGACACGCTCTGGCTGTTGTCATTGGAAACCTTGTGACTATGTCGATGAGCCCTTTTAGGGTCTCAAACCTGCCCTGTGGGAGGGCGGCTCTGGCGTCCAGGACTGTCCTGATAAACTCTATGCATTGAACCAGGACTAATGTGGACTTGGTGTCATTTACCAACAGGTCCAGAGTGGCGCACGGTGACAGAAGAAGTGCTACATGATCCCACACCTGCAACTGGGAGCTGCCCTTGACCAACCAGTCACCCAGATAGGGGAAAATCTGGACCCCACGGCGCCTGAAGTAGGCTGCCACCACTGACATACACTTTGTAAATATCCTGGGGGCAGTGGACAGGCCAAACAGGAGGACCATAAATTGGTAGTGTTCCTGTCCAACCATGAAATGGAGGAAGCACCTGTGCCCCTTGAATATATGGATCTGGAAGTACGTGTCCTGCAGATCGAGGGCAGCATACCAGTCCCCGTGATCCAATAAGGGAATGATGGAGGCCAGGGAGACCATGCGGAATGTGAGCTTCACCATGTACTGGTTCAGGCCTTGCAGGTCCAAGATGTGCCTGAGCCCCAGTTTGGCCTTCGGGATAAGAAAACAGCAGGAGTAATACCCCTTGCATTTGAACGCTGCTGGCACCACTTCCACTGCTCCTGTGCCCAGGAGCCGCTCCACCTTCTCAAGCAAGGCCTTGTGACAGGGGTCCCCCAGGGGAGACAAGAGCGGAGGGTGGTTGGGTAGGGTAGAGGTATACTGGAGGATGTAGCCCTGGAAGACTGTGCTGAGGACCCATCGGTATGAGGTCAGCCGCCACCACTCCGGGAGAAAAGCACATAACCGGTTGAAGAAGGGAAGCTTTATTGAGGGTGGATCCCTGATGTGAACTGGTAGGTCGCCCCTGGATGTACCATCAAAACTGCCATTTTCCTGCCTGTTTGCCCTTGGAGGACCCAGACTGGGGGGGCAGACCAGGACTGCCTCTGTGGGCGTCTCTTCCAGTCCCGCAACTTTGTATGGGGCTCATATTTAGAGTGGGTGGCCTGGGCAGGAGCCTGCTGCAGCTTAAACTTAGGTCTAGCAGAAGCTAGAAGATAGAGGCCAAGAGTCTTAAGCATAGTGCGGGAGTCTTTCAGGTCATGCAGTTTTATGTCCATCTGTTCTGCAAACAGCGCCTCGCCGTCAAATGGGAGGTCCTGCAAGGAGGTCTGCACCTCATTGGACAGCGCAGACAGCAGTAGCCACGACACCCTTCTCATGGACACTGTGGAGGTAGTGGACTGTGCGGCATCCAATGCTGCCTGCAGGGTTGCCCTAGCAGCCACTGTGCCCTCCTCCACCTGAGCTTTGAACTCCTTTCTGTCATGCTAGTAGAGGGAGTCCTCAAACTTGGGCAGAGAGCCCCACAGATTGAACTCATACCAGCTCAAGAGAGCCTGATGTTCGCCACCTGTAACTGGAAGCTCGAGGATGAACAAATTTTTCTGCCAAATGAATCCAGCCTCCTTGAATCTTTATTTTTCAGAGTGTGGGCTGGTTGGCCCTGCCGCTCCCTGTGGTTGATCAACTTGACGAACCGGGAGTTAGGGGCAGGATGGGTGTATAGATATCCATACCCCTTGGTGGGCACAAAATACTTGTCCGCTCTCTAAGAGATGAGGGGCAATGAGGCCAAGGTTTGCCACAAGGCATTTGAAATTTTTGCCACCCCTTCATGGAGTGGCCTGCCCAGTATCAAGGTGGACATGACATAAAACAGGAAGTCCGAGGGCTCCTCCACCTCCTCTGCCTGAAGGTTGAGGTCTGACACCACCCTTTTCAGTAGTCCCTGGTGGGCTTTAGAGTCTTCCTGAGGGATGAAGGGAGAAGGTGCAGCAATCGCCTCATCTGGCGAAGGGGAGGAGGTGGGTGTGGTACTTTGCATGCCCACTGGCACCGGAGGATCCAACACCTAGTTGCTCTCTGGGCACGGTGCCGAAGATGCACGTCCCACTGACTCCTTCCTTGGAGGCCGGGAGAAGGAAGCTGACGGCTGTTCCGAGGCACTGGCCACTGAGCAAGCCCCAACCAAGGGAATGCGTCGGGGACCACGGTACCCACTGGTACCACTGTGCCGGCCACGGGGCCCAGTGCCACTCCTGTGGCACCAGCGGAGGCTGGCTGGCCTGACCCATCAATGGACAACTACAAAGGCCGGGCTGACATACGACCTGCCGCTGTCCCTGGACAGGGAGGAGCGGCGGAGCCAGGAGCAGTGCCGACCATGAGACCGTTATCCCAATGTGGAGGAACGGTACCACCAGTAGCAGCTGCTCCACAATTGGCTCCGGCAGGCAGATTCACAACTGCGAGGCACCGGCGATCGATGCCCAGGGCTGCAGGAGTGCTACTGTGATCGAGTCCTGGAGCAAGATGACGAACAGGAACAGTGTTGATGTTTATGACTGGCTATGATGGCCCCTCCGAGATGATGACCTTTGGTGGTGTCTGCCTCGGTCCTATAGGTGTTCGCTCTTCGAGGTGGAGCAGTGCCTGGAGTCTATCAGTCGGAATCCAGCCAGACAACCTGGAGGGGGTCAATAGCAACCTGCATAAACTACAAAAGGATAGTCAATGAGCGGTGAACAGCGTCGGGAACATTCCCTCAATCATGACTGGTACTGAGATGGGGGCGACTATAGAGATCCCAGCGGTGGCTTGCCCCTGGACCACAGGGCCAACGTTGGCAGTGCTCCTGGTACCGGCATGGACATAATGTCCTGGGCTGCTTGCAGGGCATCCAGATATCCAGGGAAGCCTGCTCCGAATGGGCCAGGCTACTCCACTCAACCTGAGTTGGAGGCCTAGAGGTCAATGGGGAATGAGGACTGCCCAACATGGGTCTAGCCTCTCCCCGTCTTGCTCTGGTGCTGCGGCAGCGAAGGCCTCTTCTTAGCTTCCATGGTATGCCCCACAGACGAGGAGCAGTGCTGACTGGTTGATGGTGCCGTGGGGTTGCCATGCACTAACACTGCCGACTTGGAGTGGTGCTCCAGAGTCAACACCGACTCTATCAGGATGGCCTGGAGCCCTAAAAACTTGCAAATCTTGCAGTGATTGCTGAGATGGGTTTCATCCAAACAGCATAAACAGTCCATGTGCAGAACACTCATGGGCATCGGTCACCTACAAGTGGCACACGACTTAAAACCCCAGGGCGCAGGGCATGCCCTGGCTCGGGCGCACTAACTAAACTAAACTACAGGTACCATACACTGAACGAACAAGAGTTCTGGGGAAGAACTGCAGCAAAGCTGGAGCAAAGAAGTTCTGAAGCACCTTCACTGGCAGCAAGAAGGAACTCAGGGTGGGGGGAGCACACAGTGCCCCTTATACCGCGCCATGGAGGTGCCACTCCAGGGGTCACTAGGGGCGCTCCCCTACAGATACTGCTAGGGGAAAAACTTCCGGCACCGGTGCACATGGCGAGCACGCACACCTATTGTGGAATGCACATGAGCAACCACCCGAAAAACCAGGTATTCAGTGTTTGTTTTATTACTACTACTTCAAGCCCCAACCCCAGCACCAGCACCACTTTCAGCTGCAAAATGAGGATGATGATAATGATAATATCACCTCACTGGTCATGTCTGAGTCTGTGTATCCCCATGCAGATCTACATAGCCATAGATGTATCATCTTCTCAGAGCAAAACAGAACATCGTTGGTAAAGGAGGAAGACCCAGAAAGAGCACATGAAAATGAGCTCATCTTTGTTGACTTCCTACAGTCAAAGTCAGTCTTATCCCACCCCACTCCCCCTCATCTCCAGTGTCTTCCTTCTCTCTATGTCTCCTTCACAACTCCTATTTGTTTAGGAGCAGACCCAGACCTAAGAGAGGCCAGAACAGATTCTTATATGGCCAAGAGCAGATGAACCCAGTCACCAAAGAAAGGAATGAGTGCTGGATTCTTTAGCTTCTCCTGATCTTGAGGGCAAAATTGTTCACATACCTCATTCTGTAACCTCTGTCCCCACTCTCTTCTGCAATGTTCACTTGCTGCTTCATAGGCAAAAAATTTCTTTCTGTGCTTGTAATGGAAAAAGGACCACATACTAGGATCTCCATCCCTCTACACATCTGGAACTTGACATCTACAGAGATGATGCATGCTCCATTACACTTCACCTCTGAATCATGAAATAATAGACTGGTAGGACTGGAAGAGACCTGGAGAAGTCATCTAGTCCAGTCCCCTGAATTCATAGCAGAACTAAGTATTATCTAGACCCGGGGTAGGCAACCTATGGCGAAGGTGGCAGGCGAGCTGATTTTCAGTGGGACTCACACTGCCCGGGTCCTGGCCACCGGCTCTACATTTTAATCTAATTTTAAATGAAGCTTCTTAAACATTTTAAAACCCTTATTTACTTTACATACAACAATAATTTAGTTATATATTATAGATTTATAGAAAGAGACCTTGTGAAAACCTTAAAATGTATGACTGATACACAGACCCTTAAATCAGAGTGAATAAATGAAGACGCGGCACACCACTTTTGAAAGGTTGCCAACCCCTGATCTAGACCATCCCTGATAGGTGTTTGTCTAACCTACTCCTAAAAATTTTTAATGATGGAGATTCCACAACCTCTCTAGGCAATTTATTCCAGTGCTTAACCAACCAGACAGTTAGAAAAAACTTCCTAAGGTCGAACCTAGACCACCCTTGCTGCAATTTAAGCCCATTGCTTCTTGTCCTATTCTCAGAGGTTAACAACAAGTTTTCTCCCTCCTCCTTGTAACAACTTCTTATGTAGTTGAAAACCTATATCCCCCTCAGACTTCTCTTCTCCAGACTAAACAAATCCAATGTTTTCAATTTTCCCTCGTAGGTCATGTTTTCTAGACATTTAATCATTTTTGTTGATCTTCTCTGGATTTTCTCCAATATGTCCATACTTTTCCTGAAATGTAGTGCCCAGAATTGGACACAATATTCCAGTCAAGGCGTAATCAGCACAGAGTAGAGTGGAAGAATATATTCGTTCATAAGATGAATTTTTCATTTTTACTTATCCATCTTGGGGGGGGGGGGGGTCGGCTTATAAACAAACCAGCTTATGATCGAGTGTATACCGTACTTCTCTTGTCTTGCTTACAACACTCCTGCTCATACATCCCAGAATGATGTTTGCTTTTTTTGCAACAGTGTTACACGTTGACTCATATTTAGCTTGTGATCCACTATGACCCCCAGATCTGTTTCTGCAGTACTCCTCCCTAGGCAATTGTTTCCCATTTTGTATGTGTGTAGTTGATTGTTCCTTCCTATTGGAGTTCTTTTCATTTGTCCTTGTTGAATTTCATCCTATTTATTTCAGACTATTTCTCCAGTTTGTCCAGATCATTTTGAATTTTAATCCTATCCTCCAAAGTACTTGCAACCCCTCCCAGCTTGGCATCATCCACAAACTTTGTAAGTGGACTCTCTATGCCGTTATCTAAATCATTGATGAAGATATTGAACAGAACCAGACCCAGAACTGATTCCTACAGGATCCCACTTGATATGCGCATGGAGCTTGACTGTGAACCGCTGATCACTACTCTCTGGGAACAGTTTTCCAACCAGTTGTGCATCCACCTTATAGGAGCTCCACTTAGGTTGTATTTCCCTAGTTTGTTTATGAAAAGATGATGCGAGACAGTATCAAAAGCCTTACTAAAGTCAAAATACCCCACATCCACAAGGTTTGTTACCCTGTCAAATAAAGCTATTATGCTGGTTTGACACAGTTTGTTCTAAACAAATTCAAGCCGACTGTTCAACTTATTATCTTCTACGTGTTTTCAAACTGATTGCTTAATTATTTCCACCATTATTGGACTCACACAGCAAAACAATATCTCCTCTCATACCCTGGTGCCTGTGTTTTCCCCTCTGCTTCTGCTCCTTGCCGGGCATCTTCTCACTGTTGCCTCCAGTGACTATCTAATACTATATACTTTACTTAATTATCAATCTCCTCTCACAATCCCTCTCTTTCCTTCCTCAAGACACTAAACCCTCCCGGAATTAGACCACAAAGTTTTAAATGGTTGGAGTGATATTTTGGCTTCCACTGAAACTGTAAGCCTTCATTTTTTCAAATGAAACCTTCTATTTCTGAAAATAATTCCATAGGAAAGCCCAAATCTGATGACCTTCAGAGCACATTTCAATGCCCATCTCTTTTTCCTGGCTTTGGAAAGTATAGTGGAGGAACATAGTAGAAAGCCTTAAAAGCTGTTTTTGTTATAATAGTTGTATTATTTTTATGCATGTACAGAAATGATCCTATACAGTTAGATTTTTCTAATACATCTTTCAGCAGCAGATGCCCAGCAACAAAATTAGCTCTGATAAACAAAACAAGACTGCTTTAATGTAATTCCTGGTTAAGTTCAAGGTGATATGAGTTAAGCCGTCATACTGAGATAGCACAGATTTAAAGCAACATCAACAAAGTGTCAGCCAACTGCTGTCCTAGAGAGATCAGGCATAAGCAATACACAAAGCTATACTAAAAATAAAGTTCTTGCTCAGCATACATTCCTGACAGACACCATAAAAAAGGTTTTTTTGTGACAGAAATAAGGTTAATGGGGATGTTGCCATTGAATAAGTGTATTCATTCATATCCCATATTTGCATGACAAGGCCCAATGCTTTTTACATAGCTTCCCCCACACCCTCACTCTTTTCTTACAGTTTGCAGCTGTAGAAAAAAAGTGAGCTGTTCTTCTAAGCAATGATACCATGTCATGCATGGAGCTTCTGCATAAATCCAGAGCATAAAATGTCAAGCATGTCCCACTCCAATGATTATCAGTCACTGACCTAAAAAGATGCAGTTTTCATCTCCACAGGACTGTCGCCAAACCCTGGATTGCCTTGATGTAATAAATGAAACATGCCTACTATTTCATCACCACAGAAGGGTCCTATAGATATCTTACATCATCTTTGTTTGCAGGAAGAGGTATCTAGGTCCAGATGAAGTGCAGATACATTACTAAACAATGCACAGCTTGAATTCTGGGGCCAACACAGATGACCTTTAGACATAAGCACCGTCTAAAACAAATATGCTTTCATCTTTGGGAATATTTTGTTCAAATAAAGATTTAAGAGACATACAGCTTAGAAATACATTAAACACAAGCATGCCTTCATACACTTATGTTTCATTTTAACAACCAAACCACAAGCAATATGGTATGCCAGAAGAAAGGCTAAGTTCCCTTTAAGTAAAACTGAAACTATATATGAGATATCACTAGCCTGGGGATTGGTTGGTTGTTTTTAAACAATGACACAAAATAACTCTTAATTATGCATGTTTTTTTTTTAAGAAGTGGAGCTCCAAAACAGCAGATATGCTTAAATAGAAGTTATAAATAAGATTTGCATTTTTATTATAATTCTATGAATATATATGTTCATATTTCATTTTAAAATTCTCCTGGAGTGACAAAAAGAGCAATGCAACAAAACTGTATTGAGTCACACAAAAAAGTTAAATTGTTTAAAAACTGTCCCAGATGAGTTAAATAAGCAAACTATATAATTTGCTGATATAAGTTAACACAGGTAAGGAATTTTTAAATGTGAATTTTATCTTGATTTATGACCCTTTATTAAAATAGCTTTGATGCTACAAAACTTCATTAACACAAAACACTACAGTATTATTTACCTGATGTAAGTGACTTAAGAACTGATATGCTAGAGACTCTCTTTTTGCCCACCTTCCTCCTCCCAAAAGCCAATACTATTTGTAGATTCTGCAAGATACTGAGCACTCCTCAGGCTTCTGAGCATTCTGTACTTCCACTGAAGTCAGTGGGAGCTGAGGACACTTAATACCTCCCAAACATTTTGCAGGATTGAAGTGCCTTAAGGCATTTGCTGGCACACAAGGTTTTTTACTTCTTACCTCAAATTCAGCATGTCTGTGAATATCCTCTGCTCTCTGTCTACTTAGGATAAATTCTGCTTCATTCGCCACTCTCACTAAATGATCCTTCATCGTTTGGCTCAGCAATCTGTGGGCATAAAATATTTAAAAAGATTAACCAGGGATTATGAATTCCAAAAACTAATATCTGAAGAGGATATTTATAAACAAAATGTTTGAGCTTTGTTCCAAAATACCAACCTTATTTTAACAAAACATTTAACAAAATTATTTTGTAAACAACTGATCTGCAGTTTTCTGGCTGCCTACTAAAAACAGGTTTCAAAAAGTTAACGACATGCAGTACTGGAAAACACTCCATTCACAATACAAGGTGCAAGTTTGTTTAGTTTCAAATATATACATATATATGTACAATGTAAGAAAACATCCAAATACGTCCATTTACAGGGCCATGAAAAACGTGTTATGGACTGTGAAATCTGGTCTTCTGTGTGCTTTTACCCTATACTATATAGATTTCATGGGGAAAACCAGTGTCTCTCAAACTGGGGGTCCTGACCCCAAAGAGGTTTCAAGGTTATTTTAGGGGGGGTCATGGTATTATCACCCTTATTTCTGCATTGCCTTCAGAGTTGTGCGGCTGGAGAGCAGCAGCTGTTGACCAGGCGCCCAACTCTGAAGGCAGCGCCCCGCCAGCAGCAGAGCAGAAGGGTGGCAGTACCATACCATACCACCTTTACTTCTCCACTGCTGCCTTGAGAGCTGGGCGACCAGAGAGCCCAGCCCTCTGACCAAGGGCCCAGCTCCGCAGGCAGCAGCGCAGAAGTAAGAGTGGCAATACCATACCATGCCATCCTTACTTCTGCCTTCAGAGCTGAGATCCCATCCAGCAGCCACCACTCTCTGGTGCCCAGCTCTGAAGATAGCACCACCCCCACTAACAGCACAGAAGTAAGGGCAGCAGTACTGCAACCCCCCTACAGTAACCTTGCGACCCCCCCATACCTTTTTGGGGTAAGAACCCTACAATTAAAAAACCAAGAAAATAAAGATTTAAATACCTGAAATCATGAAACGTATTATTTTAAAAATCCTATGACCGTGAAATTGAACAAAATGGACCATGAATTTGGTAAGGTCCTATCTATAAAGAATGTCTATAAAATGGAAGTTTTACATTAAATGATACAAAACATCCTCAGACTCATGAACTAAATGCGACAACATCTAGTCGTTCTAGTTTATATAGCAAATAAAGCTGTGATTCAATCTAGCATTTCTGAGGCCTTCATAAACTTTAAGAGCACAGCTTCAGCAGTTTCTGAAGGGCAGCAAAGCTCATAGTTGAATTACAGCCCAATTATCCAGGGAGTTCATATATTGTTACTAAAAACATTCATACAGATCCTATTTTTAAATTAGTTAAGAGGAATTTATCAAGTTAAAATTGGCTATACAATGATGTACATTGGGACAGGAGATGACCGTTACTATAAATTCTTTCAAGCATGCACCATATGAACCAGCAGAGAATATAGGTAAATTTTGTCAAAAATACAGTACACTATGATAAATACATTTTGTGACTTTTTTGTTTACAATATAGAAAACATCAATGCAATATCACACTTGTAAGGTAAATAGTGCCTTTGTGAGAGATAAAATGTGAACTTGAATAAGTTATTTTATCTAAATTCTAACTCACTATCCCCTTCTGAATATTCAAACCTCGCATACATATTTCTATGCATTTGGCTTGATCACATTTTCAGTGAGCAAAGCAATGGTGCTCATACTCATCAATACATATAAGGGTATAGGGGTGGGGCACTGATCAAACAGACTGGAGCAACTAAAAATACTTTCTTCTGCCTAACTACCATCAGAATGAACAGGAGGAGAAATATCTTGGTCTTTCAACAGCCAAGGAAGAGAAGCTGATATATTCTTTTTTTAAAAAAAGACGAAAAAAGTTGATGTATTCCTGGTCATCTGACACTGGCTGCTAAGTGGCAATGAGGCTGTCTGGGTTGCTCTGAATTGTTCAAAATCACTATTGCCATGTTAAATAGAAAAAACCCTGAGAAAAAAAAATTGAAAATATGCAGCTGTTTGGAGCATGGTTTCATCTTCCCAGCTGGTGTACAATAGTGATTCCCCACATATATATCCCAGCTGGGGAGGTCAGACCTATATTTCAATTTCTCTTATCTTCTCTTGTTTCTGAATATCAATTTTACTCCAATAATGACTGTTAAAATAGCTTTTTATTCAACAAATTTGCCACTGTGTGAATTCTTCTGCTTATATTAATGACAAAAATTAAGTTTTTACGGCTTTTTAATCCCAATAGCATTGCAGAGCCAATACACCCATAGCTATGTAATCCACATTTTATCCCTTTTAATGCTTCAAAAAAATTAACAAAATTCCAATTTCAAGGCAATGAGGTTAGAGGGGGTAAAAGTGAGCACATAATTTTGCCCTGCTATTGAAAATGCATAAATAGTTCTGTTCATGCTTTAGCAGGAATAAACATACACGCTATTTTTGACAACGGTGCTACAAAAATATAATAATTAGCTGGTGATAGAATTTGCTCCCACCCCCTGAATCTTTATTACTGGTCATGCAATAGCCAGAAATAATCCATCTGGACTTTTAGATCAAAGATGGAAGTCTGTAGGATTTGCTGTTGGAAAGACATCTGTACATTTATGATTAAGCTGCTGGCCACAGTGGTATTTTTGCAAGTTTGCTCCAGAAGTCACTGAAGCACAAACAGAACACTATGATACAATTTTAAGTCATTTTTCAGAGGAGATTCACACTTTATTTTCAAACAAGAACATTACATTCTGAAGTTATTTGGTATATTGGATAAAGCCGTATGAAGCACAAAAACATTTTCATGGCATATATATTTTTATAATATTCAAAATCAGCTTGAGTTCCTAGTGTTCGTCATATCCAGATCTCCCCATTCAAGTCAAATAATCTTTGTTACTGTATTGAAGTACACTGGAGATTTAAAACTGGAATCTCAGGAAAATATGCTGCTTTTCTCTAAAGAAGTCTTGATGGTACTGAAATGTTCTGGGCATGTGAAGCTTAGTTAATCCGGTGAGAAATGGGGCTGGTAGTAATCCAGAACTACATGCCACTCAAAGCAAAAGGCAACATTATTATAGATATTTTCACCTCTTGTATACTAAACAATATTTTGAGGTTTTTTTGCACTTGCATCACTCAAAAACTTGAGTTACTCTCTCCTTCCTCCTTTACACGCATGTCTCCTCTCTACCCCCACCGTCCTTCAGCTTCTACAGGCCCAATTCCACAGGGCAAGAGGAAAGTAAGGAAATGAATGAATGGTTGTATGCAGTAAAGGATGAGGGCAAGAAAGAGGGAGAAAAAGAATGAGATAAAGAACAAAAGAGTGAGTGAAAGAGTGATAACTGAAATGGGGAGAGATGGGAAAAGAAGTTGAGGAAAAATGAAGAAAACAGAGGCTAAGAGATGAAAAATCATGGAAACAGTAGAAAGAGAAAGAAGAACTGGAAATAAAGGAAGGACTTGAAGAAAATGTTAAATTAAAAACAAGGCAGAAAAAAAAAGAAAAGGAGCTGGAATGGGAAGAAAACAGTAGAGGGGACACTGATAAGCAAGTATAGTCTTCTACCACTTTTCTCTATAATTTGTCCTGATTTCCACAGTAGGAGAATGGCAAGAAGGGGGTGGGGAGGAGAAAGAAAACCCTTTTCTCCTCATTCCAATACCCTTCTTTCTATATCCATTGTCCCGACCTTGCCCACGAGCACCCCCAGGTTTTTCATTACAGAATCTGGTCATTCAGTTTTCATTAACGGCATGGCAGTGTTTGTCAGACTTAAAGTCTTAACATTAATGTCTTTAAAACAGTTTCTTATAATAGCGGCTGAAGGGAAGTATTACCAGGCCTTAGGAGTGATATACATTTATTTTCTTCACTGTAACACCTTTTTGGCCTGCATCAGTGGAACATCATTTTCTGAAATCTATTCTCAGCTGGTAGTTGATCCATCTTCTCTCCTCTGCTTCTTCAGTTCTCACTAAGTACATTCTTTGCTTTGCTTTGTTAGCAGCTGGTCTTAAGGAATCTCAAGATTGTATAGTGATTTGTGGTTTGGATCTCTCTCTAGTATTACATGCTGAACTAACTGAGGTCAAGCCAGTTTCCACCCTGATGGATGCAGCTGGATTAGAATTACCTCTCCAGTACAATAGCACTTCTAAAAGAAGATTTCAAACAACTGACTTTAAATGTTATTTTTATATTGACCTTTAAAAAAAAAAAACAATTTGAGACTCTAAGCAATCTTACAATCTGAAAAATATTCATTCATCACTAACTCAAGTGGCTGAACAGATTAAGAAATTTAGAATTAAAAAACTTCTGGACTGAGACCATAATGGAAATATTTCAATGCAAATTTTTACTTTTACATAAAAGTAAAAAAAAACAACAGAAAATCAGAGTTTAGAATAAGTGCTTATCAACATGAACTTTAAGCCTAGTAAATATTGTCCTAGGGATATGAAAGCAAAGATTTTATAGAATTTTTGTGAGGTGAGAGAAGGATTAAATACATCGCTAACGTTTTTCAAATATCCATTTTGTAAATATTTCCTTTGAACTATTCTTCAGTCAGGGAACTAGCCTTATAGGTTTTTTTAATTGATACCATTGGCATACATGGGACAAATACTTTGTTCTTTCCCATTTCAGTAAATATTGATACTGATCATGAGCATCACATGGAGATGGAAGTTAAAAGTATTTGTCTGAAGGAATATTTTTAGACTACCAGATTCATAGTTTTACCTAACTATTATCTTCCACCAATATTATGTTCAAAAATATTGCCTCTGCATATTCCCACTTTCATCTGTCCCACAAGCCTTGAGAATCTTCTGGTATGCAGTGTCCTTTGGGGCCTCTCCCTCACCCCTCACAGAGGATGCCCAGAAAGTATAAAAGAAAGTGTACCTCAATTCCTTCTCTATTTCAGGAATTCTTGACCTAAGACTGAATAAATGAAAAAAGTAGGTAGGAATGTGAATATGCAGAGGCAACACTCTCAAAGGACAAGAGTTACTGATATGCAACTTCTCATATTTGAGTTCTCTCTCTCTGTTCCCACTACCAGGGGTTCGATAAACCATACAACTCCCAGGAAGTGGGCTAAGAAGTTCTAGGTGAACATGACAAACATCAATTCCGGATGCTGAGTCAAAAAAGTATTACAAGTTACAGCAATTTCACCCTGGCTCTTAACTCATTAATAGACAAAACTGCTTAAAAAATGCCTATAGAAGAAAAAGTGGACTGTGCATTATCCAAACATTCCATCAGCTATACGCCCAGTACCCCACGGAGAAGGACTGCCGGTTCCTGATTCATCAGAATCATTCTCGCTTGAGTCAGACGAGGAAGAGGATGAAACTTCTGGTCCTGAACCATCAGTGTCACAGGACCCACATTTTCTCCCATCCTCCTCCTCTGAACCACACCTCATAACATAAGGTGAACGGAATGACCTTGTCAGGGATTTGGAACTACCCAAGAGTAAGGCAGAGCTGTTGGGCTCCAGATTACAGCAGTGGAATCTCCTGGCAAGCTATCAGGGCAAATGGAGCCCATCAATGCTTGCAGACTATTGCTGGACAGTGACAAGAGATGCTCCATTTAATGAATACAAGAGACAAGCCAAGAAGCACCGAGTAGACACTGAAGAGGATTGAACTATGTACATAATAGTTTTTTGCCTTTTGTTTCATAAAAATTTTTATTTATATAACCCTTTTGCTGATTTTTAAAGTATTACATAAACAGGACAGGTGAAATATTATCATGGAAAACAACCATAAACACATGAAAAGACCTAGGTTTACAATTTAGGATTAAAACTCTACTATCTACACAATATACATAGACATAAAATGTGAAAACTTAAATATCTTAGAAACAGTAGCCAATCAGTTGTTTTAATTGTCATACTCGAATTCAGCACATCAAAATACATAATAAATATCACATTTTATCTCTGAAGCAGACGACTTCTAAAAAATTGTAGACCAGTGTTTTTCAGTCTATAGACAAAACCACATTCTCTTTATGGAATAGAGACCCAACTTAAATGTATACCCCAAATTAAAAAATACAGTAAAAGAACTTAAAAAGAGCAACCGTGGCTTAACAACCATGTAAAAGAAACAGTGGGAGATGGCTTGATTAGAGACTGGGAATGGCTGAATCATTATACTACTTGAATCTATTTCCTTAAGATAACTATCCTTACGCTTCCTGTCAACTGTCTGTAATTGACCATCTTGATTATCATTACAAAAAAGTTTTTTTCCTGCTGATAACAGGTCATCTTAATTAATGAGCTTCTTAGAGCTGGTATGGCATCTTCTTTGTATGTATGTATATATATACACTCTTCTTATATGTTCCATTCTATGCATCCGATGAAGTGGGCTGTAGCCCACGAAAGCTTATGCTCAAATAAATTTGTTAGTCTCTAAGGTGCCACAAGTACTCCTGCTCTTTTTAAGGATATAGACTAAGATGGCTGCTACTCCGAAACCTGTTACTATGCAAGGCACTGCATTTAGCTGCATGGAGTGGAAATCCATCAACTTCATTAAAAAACTCATACAGATACAGACAGACATCTTCCTTTCCAAATGCAAACAGATGGACATCATACCAAAAGGACTAAAAGGTAAAAAATCCATTACAATCTACATATCACACAGACTATGCTGAGAGGTTGTGCCCGCCATAAACAGATAGTTAAGGGTTAATGTCTCTTCTACCTGTAAAGGGTTAACAAACAGAGAACCAAACACCTGACCAAGGGACCAATCAGGAGACAAGATACTTTTAAATCTTGGTGGAGGGAAGCCTTTGTTTGTGTTTTTTGGGTTTTGCTTTGTTCTCTCTGGGCTCTGAGAGTGACCATACATACCTACAGGCTCTCTAATCTTCTATTCCAATTTTGTAAGTACAAAGGTAGAAAGGCGGTATAGTCTTTTTATTTGTTTTTTCTTTATTTGCAAATGTGTATTTGGCTGAAAGTATTTTAAATTGTATTTCTGCTGGAGGAGGCTGTTTCTCCAATTTCTATAAGCTGACAGACCCTGTACTTTTACCATCTAAATTACAGAGATAACTTTTACCTTTTTTCTTTCTTTTTATTAAAAGCTTTGCTTTAAGACCTGTCTGATTTTTTCCCCTTGTTGAGGCTCAAGGAAACTGAGTCTGGACTCACCAGGGAATTGGTGGGGAGAAGGGAAAGGTGAATTTCCTCTTTGTTTCAGATTCACGGAGTTTGAATCTGTATTGCCTCTGGGTCAAGGGAAAAGAGTAGGGGGGGAATGTATCATTCCTCTCCGTGTGGTGATTCAAGGAGTTTGAATCACAGTGATCTCCTAGTGTACCCAGGGCAGAAAGGAGCTGGGAGGAAGGGAGGAGGGGGAAGGAAAATGGTTTATTCCCCTTTGTTGTGAGACTCAAGGAATTTGGGTCTTGGGGGTCCCCAGGGAAGGTTTGGGGGAGACTAGAGTTTATCAGGCACTCTACTCTAAGTCCTGATTGGTGGCAGCACTACAGGATCTAAGCTGGTAATTGAGCTTAGGGGAATTCATGCTAGTACCCATATTTTGGACGCTAAGGTTCAGAATTGGGAATTATACTATGACAGTGCCACATACACCCAAAGAAACTGCAAAACCACCTGATCAACATCCTATACAGCAAACAGGGAAAGATCAAGAATGAGCTCTCAAAGCTGGATACTGTCATGAAAAAACAATTTTCCACACAAACTTCCTCATGGACAAATTTCACAAAAACTAGACAAGCTATTTACAACACAAACTTTGCTTCTCTACAAAGGAAAAAGGATACTAAACTATCTAAACTACTACATGCCACAAGGAGCCATAACAAGTTCCCGTAACCCACCCAACAATATCATGAATCTTTCCAGCTATACTCTCAGCCTGGTAGAAGAGTCCATCCTATCCCAGGGCCTCTCCTTTTGTCCCTCTAGACCTACATACATAGTGCAGTTCTGCGGTGACCTAGAATCCTACTTTCGATGTCTCCAACTCAAAGAATAGGGTAGGGATAAATGGTAAATTTTCAGAATGGAGAGGGGTAACTGGTGGTGTTCCCCAAGGTCAGTCCTAGGACCAATCCTATTCAACTTATTCATAAATGATCTGGAAAAAGGGGTAAAAAGTGAAATGGCAAAGTTTGCAGATGATACTAAACTACTCAAGATAGTTAGGACCAAAACAGACTCTGAAGAACTTCAAAAAGATCTCACAAAACTAAGTGACCGGACAACAAAATGGCAAATGAAATGTAATGTGGATAAATGTAAAGTAATGCGCATTGGGAAAAATAACCCCAACTATACATACAATATAATGTATAGCTAATACAATAGCTAATATAATAGCTAATTTAGCTATAACTAATCAGGAAAAAGATCTCGGAGTCACTGTGAATAGTACTCTGAAGACGTCCATGCAGCATTTAGCGGCAGTCAAAAAAGCAAACAGGATGTTAGGAATCATTAAAAAGGGGATAGAGAATAAGACGGAGAATATCTTATTGCTCATATATAAATCCATGGTACGCCCACATCTTGAATACTGTGTACGATGTGGTCTCCTCATCTCAAAAAAGATATACTGGCACTAGAAAACGTTCAGAGAACGCCAACTAAAATGATTAGGGGTTTGGAACGGGTCCCATATGAGGAGAGATTAAAGAGGCTAGGACTTTTCAGCTTGGAAAAGAGGAGACTAAGGGGGTGGTGTGGAGAAAGTGAATAAGGAAAAGTTATTTATTTGTTTCCATAGTATAAGAACTAGGGGCCACCAAATGAAATTAATGGGCAGCAGGTTTAAAACAAATAAAAGGAAGTTCTTCACACAGCACACAGTCAACTTGTGGAACTCCTGGCCTGAGAACGTTGTGAATGGTAGAACTCTAACAGGATTTAAAAGAGAACTAGATACATTCATGGAGGTTAAGTCCATTAATGGCTATTAGCAAGGATAGGTAAGGAATGTTGTCCCTAGCCTGTGTTTGTCAGATGGTGGTGATGGACGGCAGGAGAGAGAGATCACTTGATCATTACCAGTTAGGTCCACTCCCTCTGGGGCACCTGGTATTGGCCACTGTAGGTAGACAGGATACTGGGCTGGATGGACCTTTGGTCCGACCTAGTACAGTCATTCTTATGTTCTTAATACCTCTACTGGAAAATTAGCTGTATGGCCTGCATCCCCGTAGTTATGGCTATGATGAATGCTCTCTTCACAGAGGTACAGTACAAAATAATAGATAAGAGATCCTACAAATTTTATGAGAACAAGATTCCAATCCTATGGCAAAGGAGATTCCTGGAAAGAATACCTTCAAGGTAGGTCAAATCAATGTATCCCTCCGTGGTACCTATGGCACAGCCAAATCCATTGCAATGGAGAAGTCAGTATCCTTTGCCACAGCTATAGCAAAACAATTATCCCAAGCAGTTTTAATGGTATACATAGCAAGTCTTCTATAAGCTAGTGTGCTGCAGGATGAGGGAAGACTACTGTGCTGTGCACTGGAGAATGGAAACTGAAATTGCAGCCCTATGCAGCCCAATAAAACACAGTTTTAACTCTTCCAAGTGCAATAGATAGCCACATTAAAAGCAAGAGAGGAGCTTCTTTTTGAGCTGCCGAAATAAGGACTCTTTTCCAACTCATTGAAGTAGAGTTGTCTGGTCAAAAGCCTTACACTTTCCAACAGCAGACCCTTCTCCTTGATCATCCCAGGAATCTAAAAGTCAGGCTCCCAACCTGAGAAGCTTCAATCTCAGGCAAAGATTCTCCCCACAACCCAGAGACAAAAATCCAGTAGACAGGAAAGTAAAACTTGAGTGTTGCCAACATCAGACCTAGGATATCAGAAGACAAAACCACCAAGACCTGACCAGAGCTGTTGGCAGCACCTTATCATCATCCTGACTGACCTAAAGAAAGATCTTCCAAATCAGTAAACAGCCTCCCGGAATTCCAGGAAAGAGAACTGTGGACAATTGGTATTTCTCTAAAAGTAAATCATCATATCACAAAGCTTATCCCATTTCCAGGGCAGATAATGAGACCTTGATCAGCCATATGCACTGTTGTACATACCTGGTATGTTTTAGCAAAGAAAAATCTCCTGGAACATCAGGTCTCATTCAACCAAAGCCCAAGCAGCCTCCACCACCTCTTTGAACAATGTCCCATGACTGAAATTTGTAGGGTGGCAACTTGACAATCCGTTGACCCCTCATCCATTCCACCACACAGCAAATCGTCTGAGGCTCTGAATAATCTAGTTCTCTCTAAAAGGACAATGCTCTAACTAGATCAAGCATATTAAGTTTTGCTTTGGCTGGTGAAGAATGAAGTTGAAGAAAAAGATCAGCAGATGACTTAATTGATCTATTTGAAAGTCTCATACAACATTGGCAACAATTTTGGATGAGACTTCAGGGTGACTTCATCCTTGTGAAAGAGAGTGTAAGGAGGATCTGCCATGAGACCCTGGATCTCCCTAGTCCTGGCTGACGTAGTGGCCTACAGGAAGTCTGCCTTCGAAGAGGTGCTGGAATGAGCAGATGGGGAACCTATTAAGTCAGATAACAGTACGCTGATGTCCCAAAAAGAAGGGGGTTCTCTGATTGGTTGAAAGACACGAGTCAGTCTTTAAGTAACTCATAATTTGCGAGAGTACCATGTACCCTCTATAAGGGGTTGACTAGTCAAGATTGTGGCACATCAAAGAGGTCTGTCTTCAGGTAGCCCCATCTGCGGATGACTGTGTGGACAGAAGGTTTGAGGGACCACTAGTCCCTCAGTTATATGCAGAGCTGGTTTGCTGGCAGATGGAGAGCTACCAGGGTGATATAATGCCAAATATTCCCTGTCCACAAGCATAAGGCTTTCCAACAAAGGGAGGAATGATTACGGTCCTCCTTGCCTGTTGATTCAACGCAGACAACGCTATGTCCCACCATGTGTTCCAGAAGATTCAGACAAGTGAACTGTTCTTGGAACTTCTATACATCTGTCATTGTGTGGCATCTCTGTGGAGGGATGTCTTTGCCAGCTTGTGAACTCAATGCTTATTTTTGCATCACTGTGGATTTCTGTGGTAACTCTGAGGCCCAGGGAGGCAAAGAGGTCTAGAGTTTTTCATAGAGTGTTTGTGGCTTGCTGAAGGGATGAACCCGATATTAGCCAGTCACCTATTGTAATGGTACATGTGGATTTCATGTCTCCTTAGGTGGGCTGCCACTACAGCAAGAACCTTGGTAAACAGACGGAGGGCTCTAGACAGGCCACAGGTCAAGACTCCGTATTTTGTAGTGTGATGTTCCTACCAGGAATCATAGGTATTTTCTGATGGCTGGAAGTATCAAAATATGAAAGCAAGTGTCTTGCAGGTCAAAAGCTGTCAATCTGTCCATTGGATCCAAGGAACCGATGAACAAAGCTAACCATCCTGAATGTGGAACAGCAAACGAAGACATCCGATGTCAAAGACCCAGGATAGGTCTCCAACCTTTCTTCTTTGTGATTTAGCATAGTGGGAGAAGAAACCTTTCCCACTGAACTCCTGAGGCGTTTATTCCACTGTTGCAAGAGGGAATCTACTTCTTGTATTAGAACTGTTTCACAAGAAGAGTCAGTAAAGAGGGTCAAGGAGGGATTGGAGGGTGATGGAACAGTTTGTAACTAGACAGGTAACCCTTTGTTCACAATCTCAAGGGCCCACTGGTCCAGCCAAAGATTCTCCAAAATATAGAAGCGGATGCCAAACTGAATAGAGAGGACTCTCTTCAAAATTGGTAGTCCAAACAGGCTTGATGGTCCCATGGACATTGTTTTCTGGGTACCCTTTCCATTGGCAGGGCTGTTGAGGAGCTACACGAACATCTTTGGTAGAAGCACAGCCTCTTCCTCCGTGACTCTGAAGGACACTCTGCAGGATGAAATTGCAGATGAAGTCTGTATCCAAATGATGGTTGTTTCTGTCTCAGAGCTGGAACATGTAACTCCAGAAAGCGAAGGATCACTCTGGAATCTTAATGAGTGTAATGCCTTATCTGTGCTACTACTGAATAGCTCATTTCCCTGAAAAGGTAAGTCCTTTATAGTTGCGTGGACCTCTCAAGGGATGCTAGACACCTGGAGCTGAGATCATCTCCTCACTGTTATGGCCATAGCCATGGTTCTGGCCGCCATATCTGAGGAATCAAGTGCTGCCTGAAGCACAGTTCAATCAATCAATGAGCAGTCCCTCCACCCCAAAGGTTGATTTCAGCTCCTCTTGGTATTCAGATGTGAACATATGTGTCACTGAGGATAGTCCAGACCCCAATGAAAAGTCATACATTGCAAGAAGAACTCAATAATTAATAACTCTTAGCTGAAGGCACACCAACGAATTAACAAAAACTTTCCAACAAAAAACAACACAAAACAAGTTTTTTGGATCTTTTTTCCCCTGCTAGTCTGTTTTTCCTGGACTGCCCAAATGACCAGGGATCTAAGAGTGGCATGCTGAAAGAAAAACCTGTATCCTTTCACCAGCACCTGGTATCTCCTGCCTGTGCATCTTGAGGTTGCAGATGCAGACACAGCAGTGTGTCATATTAGCTTTAAAAGTTCTAAGAGTCTTTCATTAAATGGATAGGGCCATTCTCCCAGACAGTAAGGACTGAAGAATGTCCAATCACTTTTACTGTTTTTCTTGGATTATCTCCAGGAGGATACTCAATGTATCCACTAACCTTCTAATTGGATATTGAAATACCTTCAGCTCGACCAAGGAGGCAGTAGAGGGAGGATTAGTCATCTCATCAGGAGATGAGGAAGAAATGGCCAAAGAATGCTGGACAGTGTCCCCACTAAGCTCTTGTTCTACCTCCAGTAGATGTTGGTGTGCTGGGATCTGGGCAGGAACTAGTTGCAATAGCTGTTGTGGGGAAGACAATCCTGTTCTGGAGACTGTTGATGAAGCTGGTTTCCTGACGTATGGGTTGATACCCCAAGGGAACCAATAAGGCCCAGGCCAGTAGGCATACTCTGGGGAATCATGACACATAGGAGAATATCAGCTTGATGATTTTCTTCTGGATTTTGAAGTTTTACAAGTTATTCTCTTAGGGATTCCTCCCCTTTACTGTGTCCCACTGGGTTGTCCACATAGGTGATGGGTCATACTCCGGTGGGGATGGTCTGCTGCACTTCCTTGAGGAGATAAAATCTTCCTCAATAGGTGGGACACAGACCTTCCTGGGCAAGGAATGCTGGAATGTGATGTCTAATACCAATTGGTGTTAAGAGTGACGTGGTCTATTAATTGTCTCTCTCAGTCTCTCCAGGAGTGGAGACTCTGGGTATGAGTCCAACAGCAAAGTCCACCAGTACCAAGAACAGGCTCAGTCCCAGTGAGACTTTTGCAAGGAGTCTGTTCGTGCTGAATGCACTGCCTGCACCTCAGTGATTGGTGCCAAAAGTTTCCTTTGACACCACTGTAAGTCCTGACAATATATTAACAATTTATGTGTAACACAGTTGCTCATTGGACTATTATCTTTGCCTATCTTGTCACTAGCCCTTCAATTTGTTAGCCTGATCAGACTAAGAAAGATGTGAGCCATTCTTTAAAAGGCCTACCTGTATTCTGTTCCAGAAAACACTCTATAGAGTGAATAATTGTTTTACCAATTTCCCATATAGATTTTCCTTTTTTGTTACCAAATGAAACATTTAAGTGACCAAGTATGTAATTCTGTACAACAAAGAACTGACATTTACAGAGTTAATGGACTTGATCTAAGGAAATGTCAGCCATATACTTTCATACAAAAATGACATCCTCAAACAGACAAGAACAAGAAATAACATGTTAAGCCAATAAACACGATTGTACAGGTAACAATATTGCATTTATTTAATTGCATTTGTTACAAAATGGTATTTTATTAACTAAAAACGTCTAAAGTTAACTTAGAAACAGTCTGTTTATCATGACAGAGACTGAAAATGGCACTGATGACTGTTTTAAACTGAGTTTGTCAAGTTAGCCTGATAGAAAGTTTATAAAGAAGCTATTCAATACAATTTCCCTAACTTCAGAATCTAAAACATGTCCTAAGGAAATTGACTATATAAATACTCTGTGCTTCAGTGAATTGTTTTCTAGTGGGCTGAAACAACATAGTGGGATGCACCACATGATAATAGCATTTTTTATTTTCTCCAGATAAAGGAATCTAGGCATCAATTGTTAAAGTTTTGTTTTAGTTTCAAATTGCCTTTTTTTGGCACTGCAGATGCTAAGATTTTTTTTTAAACTCAAAACAATGTTCATATTGTTTCTAAAACCAACATAAAAAACTTTATCATGACCTAATCTTTTCTGTGGTTATTCTCTGACAAGAAGGTATTCCCAAGCAGCTGTCTGAGTCTTTAAATGGTTAGGCTAAACTTTTAGAAAGTAAATGTGTAAGCTAAATACCTAAATAGATATTTGTTCATGGAAATAAAGGTGGCATTATTTTCCACAGGTGCTGAGGAGCTACAGTTATCATTAATGTCAAAGACAGCTGCAAGTCCATAGCATCTCTGCAACTCAAGGAACTTATTTAGATGCCTAAAATAAGATTTAAGTATCTACTTTTCAGTACTTAATGTTGAAAATTTTGGCTTTAATTTTTCTTTTCCATTTGATGTAATGGTATTAACATTATTGGAATGCAACACTTATCTCCAAGAATAGCCTACCACTTTCCAAAAAAAGTCACTGCTTTACCTGTGTCAGCTACATAGACCATTATTAAAGCACCAACTCTCATTCTTTTAATATTAGTTTAACCCCCTAAGTAGAATATTTTTTCATCTCAGAGTGTGAAAATTTACAAACTAAACCAAGGAACCACACAGCAGAGCGATTGTTCAGGTATTTGCATGAGAGCAAAGGTTTTCTGCTAAGCTAACTCAACAGTAAATTTACCAATAGGAAAACAGATTTTCTTATTAGACACAGTCCATATATTTAACAAATTTTAAGACCAGAAGGACCATTGTGATCATCTAGTCTGACCTTCTGCATAACATAGGCCAAAGAACCTCAACCAGTAGTTTCTGCATCAAGCCCATAACTTCTGTTTGAGCTATAGCATATCATTTAGAAGGATATCTAATCATGTTGAAAGACTTCAACTGCAGCCAGGGTCATGTGCAATGGGAGGCAAGCAGGGGCACGGGGCCCCCCCAATAACCATTGGGGGGCACAAAACTTCTCCTGCTCCTGCACTGCAGCGGGGAGAGTGAAACTCCTTCAGCTCAGGGGCTGAAGCAAGGAAACGCTCTCCTTCATGCAGCCCTGGAGCAGGAGGAGTTCTGCAGAGGAGTTAGCTCTCCTCACCCCCACCTCCCGCCAGAGGAGTTCTGCCTTCCCCCAAAAGCGGTAACATTTAAATTCTGTGCATGCCCCTGACTGCGCCTCTGTAGCACTTTAGGGAAGACGCTACCACACCAATGGTGGGGGGGGGCCTCCCCTCAGGGTAGTTAGTCCACCTCCCCAAGAGGTGGTAGCTATGTCAATGAGTTCTCAAGTTTGTCTCTGAAACAATAAGGTTTAGCCTTTTTTTTTTTTTTTTTTTTAAATAATGAAAACAGATTCTCAGGTAACATGTTGATTCCAATAGTTGAGGCTAAAAAAAACAACACAAAAATTGGGAAAGAATAAAATCATAAGAGTTGGTAACACTATTTGTTCAAATTACTTCCCTTTCCTGGAGGATTTTTCTTTTTAACCTTGCTTACCTCTATAGATGCCATTGTGCTGCTTTTTCTTGGTTGCAAGTTTACTGTTAAATTTATTTCAGTGACAGATATTGCCCTGACAACCACTGCATGAGATGCTCAGCCAATATGTGAAGTGGAGGGGGACTGAGGCATTATGGGCTTCCTACTTTTCTACCCTCAGCTATGCCAGATTCAAGGTCCCAGACAGGTACTTTTCCCTGCAAGGTGCTGACCACACTATCCAGCAAAGCACTTGAGGCCCTGCTTAACTTTCAGCAGGTGAGAAGTCCCATTCAAGTCAATGGGACTACCCAGGAACTCAAAATTAATCACATGCATAAGAGCTTTGTTGGAAAAAGGTTGGATTGTCCAGCACAGGATCAAGGCACAAGTGAGCAGGTTAGGTACTTTGATTCTCCTGTAGCCAGGGTGAAAGGTGCCCAGCCATCTGGAGCAGAGCTAGGAATTTCCTTGCTCTGCACATTGCTGCTGATTGCAAAGATAATCAGGTACAAGTTCAGGCACTTTCCAAGGTGGGAAAAGCAAAAAAAAGAGAAACAGCAGAACAAGAGAGAGAGCGCGAGTTAGGCACAAGTAGAAAAGTTAGAGACGGGAAGATTTTAGAAGAATATCGCCAACATAAGGTCAACAAATTATTAACTTTAGTCCAAATTCAATATAAGACCTAAAGGTGATATGCACAGCAACTGTGCGGACAGGCATTTCTGATGAAATATTAGAGGGAGAGGTTTATGACTACTCTAGACTATGCCATAGCAAAGAAAGGACCCAATCCACATGAGAGGCTCAGCAAACATGAGGGATCTGAGACTAATGCAAATATTCCTATAATTATATCTATATCTATATATATGTGTGTCAAGGAGATTCTCTTTTCATTGAGCAGAGGCATAAGTTTTACAGTCAGAAGTATTATTTACGTCTTTAATGAGGTCTGGTTATATACTGTGATATAAGTTTTAAATACTGCTACAAAAAAGTCTTTAGAACCATTCCAATGGAATAAAAACTTTACAGACACAGACACACTGTTCCCTCACCAATAAAAGACCTACAAGTCACTAAATTCCTAAAGGCAGTATCTTGAACACAACAGAACCTCATTTTTCTCCATTTAACTAAAAATAAAACAGCTAAAAATAGGTGACTTTCAAACCAAATCTTGTCATCTGATATATATATTAGCTACTATTTAAACTAGATGAAAGCATAGTTTGTGAAAGCCAAGCGAAGACTTTGTTAATTTCCCATCTTCTCTCTAGTGCACATTCCAGTAAGGAAGACTTGACTGTCAGAAGATTTTTAAAAAATTTAAGAACATAAGACATGAGCAGAAGCCTTTACATGTTTATTGTCTGGTGAAATAGCTTCATGTTGTTCTAGTTTATTTTTAAAAAGCAGCTATTACTATAACCATCTTACATAAAAACAATTAAGAATTCTCAACCGACATTCAAAAAAGTGTTTTATGACATCACTTTCACAAAGCCAGTAAATGAAAGGCATATCCCTTCCACCAAAGTTCACTCCTCTGACCTATACACATTTTTTTTAAAAAAGGTTACTGGCATCCCCAAGCCCACTACCAAGGAGGATGACTTTTGAAAAGGTTTATGAAAGCTTCAAACTTTTTGAAATATTTATATTCCATCATGTGCAAAATGGGTATTAGAGAACGCGTTGCCATAGATGCAAATGCTATGGTGGGTGTTTCTTCATTTACTTGCAACATACCTCATATGTTTTCAATTTACATAAAGATGATGAAACTTTAGTCTATACATAGACAAACAAAATAAATGAACTAAAAGCCAGAGTTTGTAAAATGCTCATTTGTGTTGCACATGGTTTTTTGAGAGTTTTAAAATATTCATTATGTGGTCTCCAGAGCTTCAAACAAATTCTCTTCTATCCCTCCCTCCAACATACTGTAAGTTATAATTTTTAAATTTCAACACCTCTCCAATATTGTTTGGTGTCTATGCCTTGATGGTTTATTGTGGTTCTAGTTCATACTTTTAACAAAACAGCTACTACTATGAAAATCAAATCTGTTCACTGTAAAGGTCAAAAATTGCATATTACAAACCTACAATTTAAAATGGAAAGATATAGTAAGCAGAGACATATCAACACGATAGTCTTGATTTTGCAAGAGAAAGACCAGGATGAATCAGATGCAGATCCCATAATATCAGAATTCCCATAGTTTGGGGTTGGAGGCTGGGATAAAAGTGGCAGACTGGATAAATTGTTCTAGTCTGGACTTAGTTATACTAACTACTGTATGATGAATGAGTAATTTCTTCTTCCTCAGCCCTTTCTGGTAAAACTGGCATAAGTGTGCCTGTTATCCTCCATTTCTTCATTAATTATCAATATTAACTATATTTTGCTACCTTTTCTTTTTCCCACCATAGCATTTGCATCTATGGCAACACATTCTCTAACACCTTTTTTTCCTGTTTTAGCCAACAGACCATTGCAAGTGAAAAGCAATTGAAGGGTTGGGCAGTCTACAGCTATACTCTGTTTTCCGATAGATCAGTGTCACAGTAGCTGTCTAACCAGTTTCAGGCCCACATATTTTAATTTTCACATTAACAAACATGTCTATGAATAGTCAGGGTAAAATAGACATATATCCTTTAGAAGAAAATACAGAGTGTTATATGTTGAGAATCTGTAAGTACAATGCATCTTGTTGATCTAAGTTAAGATTGTTATGTTAATACATAGGAACAAAAACCTTAATAATGTTTGTAAGTTAATATATGGACTGTAAGAGCAAATCAATTTACCTCAACTAGTTATTTTATAATTTGTAATCCTTAATTTTTTAAAAAGGGTTTGATTAATGTAGTTTTCAGAAGACAAACTTTTTTATTTGTTTTTTGGCAAACTGATGTTAAAAAATTGTTTCAGGTCAAAGTGTTTCATTTGAGGAGTTTTATTTAATATTTATTAATTTTTTTAAATAAAATTGAAGTGAAATTCAAATTGAAAATTAAAACATTTCATTTAGAACACAGGAAATTTGGCACAGATCACAAAATGTTTCCCTCAACCTGAATCTACATATTTTCTGCAAAAAAAATTTTTCATTTGAAATATTTTTTCCAGCTCTAGTTGTTAGCTGATCTATACTGAGGGAAGACTCAAATTATTTGAGAGATCAACCATTTTTGTCTAATATCTAGTCTAAAATACTATTTGAAATTAGAGACAGATCAAATTTTCTTAATTTACAAGAGAAGTTTTTCTTAACTAACCTCCAGCCTTTAGAACTCAATCTAGATTCTTTTCCTCAAACACACTCCATCACCAGTAATAAAAGTCTTTTGGCCAAATTCTGTCCTTAACTGTATCTCTGAGACCACACAGTACTCAAATTATGCTACACTTGTACAGCTGCACAGTAACTGTCTTCTGTGGAGTTAGGTAGTCACATAATTGGTCCCATAATTTCTCTATTTAGCTGAACAATCACTGTCTAGAATCTAAACCTTTATTTTATTAAGGTGATGCTCTTAGGTTGCTAAAAATAAGGTTGTTGGAAAAATACATAATCTACCTAGAGACGGGAGATTTAGTCTGTAAATGACAGTGGGAAGAAAGAGGAGTTCTAGAATACAATCATATGGTTTATAATAGTATCAATTTAATAATTATTTAAAACCACAAAGCATTAACAAGGGGCAATTCAGCAATAGCTTTAAAGGATTCTCTAAGTAGGAATTGAGGGAAGACCCATTTAGAGGAGAATACAGGGAACATTTTTAGGAATTTCTTTCCCTCCCCTGTGAAAGCTGCATTCCAGCTTATAAAGCAGCTCTATCATCTGAGTCAGCCACAGAACAAAGTGACAATAAGACATTCTCTGCTAAAGAAAAACACACTTACTGGTCTTCAAAGAATCATTTGTCCCTGAGTGTGACGTGACTATTTTGCTAAGTCTAAGCCATAAATTATTAACGGAATGTACTTGGGAGGGTCCATCTGTTTACACGGTTTTATAGTTTTTAAAAAGAAAATGGTCGAATTAACACCTTTACAGCAAGAATAGCTTCTGAAAACCTAATTTAGATGAGGTGACTATCTACTAGGTAAATGCTCCTTAGAGCACAGCCTTAGTAATTGATTTGTTAATGACATCCATCCTGCCCAGATGAACCTTACCTTGTTGCTTACAGGCGTGAAGGATCTAGATGTTATCTATACTAATAAAACATTAAACAAGGGCCATATTTATAGTAGGCACTCTATAAATCAGGTTAAGGCAGGTCAGAGCTGCATAATAAGAAAACTACAGGCTAGATCTTACAACTGTAACAGAACACTCTTGTTACTTTTCTTTGGCCCTTGGGATCAAGACTAGCAGTGTGTTCCTATCCACCTCAGAATGGTGTTTCTCTTGACATAAACCCAAGTAAACTCATTCATTACGACAGTCATTATTTTTGCACATCTTGAGAATCTCTATAAATTTTAAAAGAAACATCTTAAATAGCCATTTCCCCTACTCCTAAGAAGTTGAAGGATTACTTTCCATTGTATTAGGTTTGACACATCTGATAAATTTCACATGACATACTAAAAGAAAAAATTTTCAGCTGTTTTTCATTCAGTTTGTTTCATCACATCTCAGTATCTGCCCTGCTACTGCAAAGTTCATTTTCTACTATGATTGATTCTCATTCTCTTTAGTTACCAAGTAACAGGAATCTTTTTTATTTAAATAAAAAATTGCCTTTGTCACATTGTTCCACAGTTAACTAGCTAAAGTTTTTTAGCAAAAAGGAAATATTGCTCTTGGTCGGCTTTAACAATCAATTCCTAATGAAGGAAATATTGATAATTCTCATGAGTGTCACTGCAAGTCAAAGATCATGCCCCTGTCAACTGCTCTGTCATTTTCCATAAATCTCAGCAATATTATATAGATATTGATAGAGCATTAAACATCACTGGTAATATTAGAGGGTTTTTTATATATATTTAAAGTAATACATTATATTATGCACTTCTGTCCTACTTGGGTTATAAAAGGACTAAGCACTAAATAATTAAACAAAAGTTAGTGTTACAATTCTCAGTTACAACTCCCCCACCCCTCAAACACAAAAGATTAGCTAATAAAAAATTATAGTATCAGTGATATGAGTCCACAGAAAGAGGAAGAAAAAAAATCCATAAGACACTGATGAGATAGAATGCTTATTAAAAAACTACAGGAAGAAACTTAAGATTCCGTAAAGTGCCATATTTTAATATTACAACTATCAGGAGTATTAAGGAATGCAAAGTCATGTTTGTAAAACTCAAAATGATTGATTGAAAAGAGAACTGAACTACTGATTTGCATCATAAACCAGAGAAAAATACTAGTATTTACAGATCAAAAGTCTCAAACGTCACAATGTGCTGAAAGCTATGACCAGGGAGCCATCAAATACTGCGACATAAAACACAGAAGTTACCTTCCTTCGTTGACAAGTTCAATAAATGCTAGGCCTGCATTCTTCTGTATTGAGTTCTGCCACTCCTGTAAAGTAAAAGAAAGAAGCGGAAGTACTTAGTTTTATAAATATAGGTGACAAAACAACTTACATATTCTAAGCAGAATTATCAGACTATAATTATTTGAGGAGAAAGCCACGGCATCAAGTCAAAGTAAGCTAAGAGATCCCTGAAAAAAACAGGGACGATTACATATTTCTTTTGACTCCAGTTTATCTTCCTATTTAACATCATGTGATGTCACAATTAATTTCAAACAGGTTTCCTAATTCCTCTAGTTCACTGATGTACTAGTCTCTGCTTCAATGAATCTTGGTAATGTAGCCCATGTGTTGATTACACTTCTTTCAGTTTCATTTTGAGTGCTATCATTTCAAATACATTAGGATTTTCCTTATTGTCCAAAGGATTACTTTACATATATATTGCTCATATACTGGAAACACTGATGTCATCTTTTCACAAAGGTATAACACCACTCCCTCTCCTCCAAAATCAGTCCTATATTTTCATGTTATCAAATATAAGATCATGAAGACCTGCTATCTTTCCAGATTTTTGTACATATTAACATTTTTTAAGGGCACGGCTACACTAGAGAATTTACCACGGTGCTATAAGCTGTCTAATGTAGCCACTTTAAGCCGACTGGAGAGAGCTCTCCTATTGGCTTAGCTACTCCAGCCCCCACAATTGACAGAAACTATGCTGGCGGGAGAAGTTCTCCCACCAACAAAGCGCTATGCACACCAGTGCTTATGTCAGCATAACATACGTCACTCAGGGGGGTGATTTACTCGCACTCCGCCAAGCGACATAAATTATGCCAACATAAGCTGTAGTGTAGACATAGCCTAAGTAGCAGCAGTGGCAGAAATGTTACATATACTATATATTCACATTATGTTTAATGGGGCCCTACCATATAATAGCACACCTCCGAATACACATTGTTTTCTCATGAAAGTCCCGCAGTCCAGTAACTCATTTGCTAATTCGTGCTCCTATTCATGGAGATCAAAAGAGTTCATCTCCCCTGCAATAACTTATGCCCCTTTCTTGACAATGCCCTATAAAGGAACAATTCTTCAATGGCAGTGGGATGGCCAGATCTCATGCGTTTTTTTCCATATCTAACTTATATGATTTTTTTGCAGTTTGGTCTGGTTAGGCTTATGTCCACAATGTTCTTTAAAAAACAAAATCACACTTATCACTCCAGCACTGTCATCATTATCCTTTTACTCTCATCAGCCCTCACACGATAAACAGAAAACATGAAAATACAAACGTTTCTTGAAAGAAATGGAATATTTCAAAGCATAGGACTTTTTTTCTGATCTCGAGTGAGCAGGTGAAAAAGTCACATTCCTTCTCTCTTTCATTTATTAAAATGGCATGTATAGTTTTAAATTCTCTCTCACAATCATTGGCACAAAGATTAGATCACACAACAAAATCAATAGCACAGTATTTTTTCTTTGTGTCTCCAATCCTAAGCAAAACAAAACTCAAGATCTTTTAAAATTCAAGCTATCAAAGAAAGGGAGGATATGGGAAATGTGAACTCTCAGTTCTGATTCCTTGAGATTTTAGATGCTCTTACATACTTCTGTAAATTGTATTAACATACTACAGTTTTGAAGAGCTCAAGGATAAAGCTATCTTCAGTGAAATGAGTGGGATTAGCATACATTATTTCTCATGAAGTGCAATGAATTTTTACTACCATAGCTCAGTCCCTTACATCCATTATCAAGCTATTTATAATCTTACCAATTAAGTCCTCTACTTACTCACTGTATTAGAATTATTATTTTTTGCTCCACCTTGCTGTGCACTAGCTTTCAATGTTATGTAAATCCTGCTGATGTTGCTCCTACTTCCCCTAGCCCTCCCTACTATCTTATTACCCTCACTGCATTGTTTTAAAATAGTTTGTAAGCATCTTGAGCTAAGTATTACTCCTCTTTACTAGGAAACACCTAGCACACTTTTGGGTGCTGTTAATATTATCAACAAAACTCTCACCATAATGAATTAATATACAAAAGCTTTTTTCATTTTAAATCAAGCTGTAAATAATTAACGTTGTCTAATAAAGATAATGTAGTATATATGGTTCTCCACAAACTTTACAGAAGGAAAAGCAAATTAAGAATTATTTTTCTGTTTATGACTTTGTCCATCTATTTTTTCATGCTAATAATGGCTTTCTTCTTGAATAGCACTGCAATGCTTTAAAACTTAATTGGTGAAGATGGAAGTTGCCAAAAGTGAAGAGAAAGTGCATTTATCATTGTATCTTTCAGCATTTTTCTCCACATCAGAAACAATCATCAAAGGAGGCGTTAGTCTAAGCAATTTCATAAACCACAGCTGAACACGCCCTAAAGCGAGCTTTAATAGTTGAAAGAGAAGCTTAATGGTCATCATCTTTCATGATCAATTCAATATTTCACCACAGCATATACACCCTCCACAACAATTATACTCACTATGCATCCTGCATTGTTATACCAAGATCTTAGTTATTCATCTCCCAAAGGTACTGATGAAAAACATGTTAAAAGGCTCATACTCAACCACTAATGCAACTAAATAACTACACAACACATTTAAGCACTTTGAAAAGGAAGGACTACAAGAAGAGATCAACAAAGTCAATAATTTCATACTTGTTCTAAACTGTACTTAATTGACTATCATTTCCTATGGCTATAAATGTTTACTCTCTAGCAGACATAAGCTACTTCTAATGCTCTTGGTCAGTGTACAATGTACAGTGAAGCAGAAATGAACAGAAGCATTGAACACCATCATACGCATTGGCTTCAATGAAAATATTAATAAGCATTGGCAAGAGCCCATGGGTCTGAAACTACATTTTATTCAAATACTCTGACTAATGAGGGAATTTCTTACTTTATAATTAATATTTCACCAGCCTTTTAATGGGGTATATAATCACTTTAATAAGTATACTAAAAGTGATCTAAATACACTGTATTTTTTTTTAAATACTATCGCTTTTCTTGAAATGCTGTTTTATGACTTCTCCGAACAATGTCAATTTCATTAAGAATATAGATACTGGTACACCTCCCGCAGCAACATTACAATAAGGGGACTATTTCTCTCACAATGTGAATAACATCATCAGCTGTTAGATAAGCAGCAAGTTGTATTTCTTTTAAAATGTATACCTAAAATTAATTCAAAACCAGTAGTGCAGAGACAAGTAATCTTGACAGCACAGCAGAAGCACATAAAGGCGTACTGCTCTTTGAAATATTTTGTTCTTACTAAAATACTGTTTAAGGGTCAAGACTGTCTTTATTCACAACACATTCTCCTTAGTACTATTCTTCAAAACAAATAACAAAGGTATAGGGTGAAATCCTGGCCCTAATTTCATCCATAGCGTTTGTGAGCAAACAATCAGGGCCAGCGCTTCCATTTAGGCGGCCTAGGCAATCGCCTAGGGCGCCAGGATTATTGGTGGGTGGCATTTTGCCGGGGGGGGGAGGCAGGCATTTCTGCGGACGGTCCGCTGCTCCCGTGGCTCCAGTGGAGCTGCCACAGGCATTTCTGTGGACGGTCCGCTGCTCCTGCGGCTCCAGTGGACCTCCCACAGGCATGATTGCGGCAGCTCCACCGGAGCCACGGACCAGCGGACCCTCTCCGCAGGAATGCCTGTGGCAGCTCCACTGGACCCGCGGACCAGCAGACCCTCTCTGCAGGCCAGCGCGCGGGGCAGCAAAATGGCCGTGCGCCTAGGGCACTAAAAACGCTAGCGCCGATCCTGCAAAAAATCACAAATTAATTAAAAAGTTCTTATAACAACTTGGTTAAAATAACCCTGGAAAGTATCAGGGGGCTGGGGATAGCAGGGGGGAATCTTAGAAACAGAAACAAAGAAAAAAAGATGAAGACAAAGGAAAACAGAACATTTCAGTAACTTTGAAAATAACATTACTACAGGACACTTACACAATTCAAATTTAATTTTAATGTCTGACATTATGAAACTTTCCATTTTAATCAAAAAGGGCAAATTCATAAATCAAAATTCAGAGTATTTAATAGCAAGACAGACAAATGAGTAACTCATGCAATATAGACAAAGGGGCTTGCAAATTTAAGAGTACCACTCTGTACCTCTCACTTGACATAAATAAACTTGCAAAATAAGTTCTCATACAGAACTAAATGGAATAACGAATTTATGATTTCTTCGCGAATTTACTATTAATCTCAAATTAATGTCACTAACTAAAAGGTGGCTAACTTCATATTTTCATCAGGTACTTAGAATATGACCAATCTAATAATAAACACATATTGATAGTATAATATACTACATGCAAAAGCAGATTTATTGAAGACACAAACATGTAACTAAGAATAAGTGACCCAATGACAATCAAAATTTTATATCACTGCAATTTTTGGTACAGCTAATTGGAAGGGCACCAAAATGCTCTCTTTCACACTCTCTTCTGGATCTGATTCTAGCTGTCATATCATGCTCATGAATTCTATCCAAAGAAGAGCGTAAGAAAGAAAATGTTTTGGTGCCCTTCCCACTAGTTATACGAAAAATTGCAGTGATGTTTACATCAGAAAGCGTGCTGTCCTGAACGCTATCATATAACACAGGAAGCACATATAACTGGAGCCCACTGTTAGCCTTGACCAACTAACTTGCTAAAATACAAGTTGTCCTGCCAACACAAAGGTTTTTAAATGTGTTTGCTCATGATTACAAAAATTATCCTATTTAGACAAGGCCTAAAAGTAGGCTATCCTAGCTTCTCTTCCAACCTCACCAATTCAAGTTACTGGTGGAAGTAAATGTCAGAATCCCCCTGTGACACCATTTCTTTGTTCAAGAGTTCAGTGCCATCTAATTGAGATTTCAAACTTTCAGCATTGGGAGCAGAGCTCTGGAACCCTCGCCCCTCATGGGGTCCATTCCCCTCACTACTCCCACCAAAGCTCCCACCTGGTGAACAGGAGATGCCTTTAAACATTTGTACAAACCTTTTCTTTCAAAGGTACACCAGTAGCCATTTGATAGCATCAATACCATTGTAAAGGAGATGAATGCTCTTTAACACTTATATTTCCGTACTTTCAGTAAGCACAATAAAAGGATGTCTATGAAAAAGGAGAATTCAGAAAAATGCCTCTTGGACTAGCAGTATCCAATGTTTTTGGCCTGATGGCTGAAATATCTTTTTAAACGGTCAATACTCAAAAGCAGATTCTCTGCTCCCTTTTGCTACTTAGGCAGTAAAAGAATCGGAAGCCACCCATGAGCCCATGGCATGGGGATACGTGTGGCATGGAGTGTCCTGTAGCAGACAAAGCTGACACTGCTATGTCCTGCACTGCCTTCTCTGCAGCTCATGATGTAGTGTGCACACCAAAGGTGAGGTGGAAGTAGCTGCACTGCGGTGCCCTGAGGTCGTCCCCAGCTGTTGCGTGGTCCCTAGAGGACCTTTGCCAGCCCTTAAGGCTGCTGAAATCTAAACTAGGACTAAGGCAGAGAATCAGGGAAATGCAACTAGTTGCTGGTTCTCAACTTCTCTTTTCACCTTTCTGAGGCTCCAGAGCAGTTGTGTAGAGAGAGGAGCCATCCTTTGCTAAGTGCTCCACCAGGCTCAGATCCAGCCAGCAAAGCTCCATTCTGCTTTCCCTGGGGCTTCAGCAGACTGGCAATAGAGCAAGCATAACTACTCTCCTCCTCCCTCTTCTCTGGTGCAACAGGTAGCCAAGCAGGGAAGTTGCTAAGCAGTTACAGTACAGAGGAGATAGCAACTGCTTAGAGTGCTTCTCCTAATAATGGGGCTGATTTGAACAGTTCAGCTAAAAAGATGGAGGCTATAGTTTAGGACACATTTTCAAGTAATAATCAAGTACACATTTTCTTAAAACATGGGCCTTCAAGGGCCACAGCCTCAAAGGCCACAGACTGGACAAAAATATGAGTAGGTTATAATACTGAAACAAATGCCATGCTTTTCCTTCTGTACAAATATATGATCACACTTCTTATTGACTCTCAAGTATAGTGAATGAAGTTTTGGTTCCATTTCATACTTATATATGGGAAAATTTACACAGATGAGATGCTGCCATCCCTCACTTTTCAGTCAATATCAAGAATACACAACTTTTTTTGTATGCGTGCGTGTGTGTATATGTGTATCTATGTATATTATACATAGACCTCTCTTTAATCTGACATCTCTCTTTAATCTGGTAACTTCATCACTGACAAAGTCCAAGGAATCTCCTTTATGATAGTGATGAAACAGGTTAAAAAAATTAAATATTACTTGAAACGGAGACAAAGAACATTTGTATATAGTCACAATTTTCATCTTCACACTTTCAGGAAGCAGTTATTCCAAGTATATTTCAAATAAGAAGCCCAATATTTGTATGTTATATTATTAATTGTATCAAAATTCTGTACATCTAATTAAACAATTTCATTACTAAGCAAATGTGTACATCTTCAGCCAGATATCCATAAATGCAATATATATATAAATATAGGGGAACTGATTTATTTTACATTTGCAAAATGCACTACCAATTGCTTTTGGACAATCCCCCCTCACACCATCAGTTTTTTTAAGAAGTTATATGATTATCTCCACTGCTCCATATTCATATTTTTAAAGCATTTTCCAGTGTGCCTGAAATTTAAATCCAAAAGTGAGAAAAAAAGGTGGCAAATCAGTAGATTCTACATCCTTTGCTATATAAATTCAAACTTCCCATAATCATTTATTTCAATAACCAAAAAAGTGAAAAGGATGACTTCAACCCTGACAAATATGAATGAGCCAAGAAAGGAACAGGGTGAGAAAATGTGTTAACATATGGCTAAGACACATATTATACACTAGACTGAAGGTCAAATCTGCACAAAAAACTTGCTCATGGAGAGATACAGTAATCTTTAAGTGCCTAAAGTAAACTATCAACAACTTTTCAACAGTGTTTGCACTTGATGTCAGCACTCTCTCAGCACTGCATCTACTACAAGCTTTGGTAAACTCTGCAATAAAGAACACAGAGTGAAAAATAGCAGACTATCTTAGCTGATTCTTCATAATGTAGAAGAGAAAACTACACAGTAAACTGAACAATTGTCAACCTAGACAAATCTATGTAGAGTCCAAGTAAAGTAAATTGTTTGGCACATGTTGCTGCAACTCCATCAAGGGTGAAATCCTGGCCTCATGGGAGGTGGGACCAGGATTTCATCCTTTTTAAGTAAAATAAAGCTGAAGAGACAAACCCTATTTAGAATTTCAACGCTAAAAGTAAATATACGTATTGGTGTAAGATGATGTTACGCACTATAAAAGAACTGCAAAGCTACAAAAGCATGTGAGGTCTTTCAAAACAAAAGTACTGAAGAAATAAATCTTCAGATTCACTCACTCTGTGTAGATCATGTATAGACCTGCATATGATACGAAAATAATCTAGCATTGACAAACTATCATAAAAGGAATTAGATAACACAGAAATAGATCTGAATTTTGACAATTACACAACACAAAGTACCTTGCAAGAAATATTTACTGCTATTCCAAGCATGTAGAAAGTTGGTGAATTATTAAAAGAAATTTGACCAGAAAATGTCAGTAGTTTTTTTTTTAATTTAAAGATTTACTCATTATGATATCATTACATACTGAACAATGGCCCCTTTATGACAGCCTTAACTTCGCATCAACCTACCCAAGTCAAGTTCTCTCACTAATTAGTAAAGAGGATTTGATTTCAACAAGGGTGATAAAAGTTGCTCTAACCCTACCCAGCTACAAGCTCTCAACAGATGATCATCATTAAGCCTCTATCAAGGGTCCACGTACTGAGGCTCTAAAAATGTGTCCTATTAGTACACAGTCCGTCTGTTTGGCAACTGCAGTCTTCAAGAGAAATGGCAGCTGTTGCCCTCCAAGGTCTGAAGTCATGTCTTTAGGGAATCTGAAAGCCCAACTGGAAAAAGCAAGGCCTGTTCATTAGAGACTGCTCCAGGGGAAACTTGCAGGTCTGCCATTAGAACTATATAAAATAGCTAATTATTTTTATAAGACTTTAAAACTATCAAATGCACTCAGATACAATAAAAAGGTATTTATTGCTTGCATTCCATTAAAAATATTTTTATTATTTTTTTTATAAAAAGCAAAGCAGCTAGTCAGTGCACAACTAAAGCTTTTGTATTAAGCAATTTTAATAAGGTGGAAGAAAAGTGATTATGTCACTGGGTAAAAAATTGTGTAAAACAGATGAAATCAGAATTTTAAAAATATTTGGATTTGGTTTGAAATTAACTTGATTCTATTAAGTACATTTGAAATAAGAACATCCAGAGAGAGAGAGAGAGAGAGAGTGAGAGCGAGAGAGTATACATAGTCCCCTGAAAAATGCAAGAACTGGAAAAAAAAAATTAAGGTACTAAGAACTGACTTGACTAATATTCTTCTCAATTCCGCTGATGTTTTTAAACCAATAGCAATATGAGTAGTTGGAAATGTCAAGGATGTACCCAAAAAAATATCAACACATCCATTTTAAAAAATGTATTTGGCCCAATAAGTATCAAATTAACACTGAGCAAAGGACAGAGAAAAGAGGAGGAAGAAAATATTAAAACCACAATGAAACACTTGTGGAAGAGTTAGAAGACACTTTATCTTAAGAAAGCAACTATCCTTGCTTTCTGTACATTCAAAAATGTTTTCTGTGCGTTTTTGACAAGTAGATATATTTTATTTGCATTAGAAAGATATTTTTTAATATTTTAATCATGCTATGGAATCAATGTTTCATATACTGAAATATTTTGCCAGCTATATACCCCAGTAACACTGTATGTATTGAATTCTAAGTAAAAACAGATCACTACTACAGAATATTTATTACACAGTAACAAATCTTTTAAAAGTGTTATATGAAATTCATTAGAGTTCCTTAATCAATTCTTGGATCAACATGCACATTAGCTTCTGACAACCTAATTCAAAAAAGCAATTACAACCCTAGTCCTTATGTAAAAAGACGACAGAAAGCAACTATGTTAAACCAGTTAAAGAGAATGAAAATGTAAAGAAAACAGATTAAGAATGATTTATATCAATGCCTAGTGCTGAAGTTAATTACAACTAACCCAATAAAATAGTGCCTTTATTATTGTACAGCAAGTAATAGCCTTAGACACAGAAAACAGAACTCTTTCTGCTGACTTTTGCATGCTCAATTCCACAGCACACTACATTAAGAATTAAACAAGTAGTAAATAAGCCATACAATAAGCAGTTTTTAACTAAAAGCAGAAGACTCCCCTGCTGTTTAACCATTTGGTGTATTCCATTGTGAACAGTGCTTCCTCTAAACTGGCATTATGTTGTGTGGTAAATGCCTAAGATTACCTTATAATGAGAATTTAATTTCAACCCCTAAAATTAGAGTTCAACTCACAAGCTTTTATAGATTCTGAAAATAAACTTCATGCATTTAAAACTGTGTTAACCTGCTTACTGAAGTACTAGATTACTCAGTAAAATACTAAGTACAATTTCATCCTGCAAAACAATACACATCAGTTACACAAAGAGAATTTTAAAGAGTAACAGGTAATTGACTTTTTCCTTGCTCTGCACAAAGAATGTTCATATAAAATTACCAAAAAAGGTAACCATGTAATATAAGGCTCATTCAGCAGGGTCTGGTGACAATCACTATAGCTTCAGGTCTGTGTCACCAGAACTCCCTGATAAAATCCTCTCTATTACAGAAATTTTAAAACCTGATTTTAAAAGTTGGAATATTTATACAAAAGGTGTTTGTAGTTTAACTTGTATACAATACTCTAAATCATTACTTGAGAAGCGCCATTACATCCATAAAAACAAGACAACATTAAGAAATGACAGATTGTTCTGTGCTAAATACCAATCCCTCTGCCATCCAGAGCCAGCCACAGACTATAGATTTGGATAAAACTGAATCCATGGATCACTGGTTTTAGATCCATTGCCTGTGAGGGAAGAGGTAGTGGGCAAGCTACCTGGTCTCCCTTTCTCTCTAGCTAGCTGTTGCCATGACTCCTCAGGCAATGTCATCAGGGGTCAGGATTGAGTTCAACTAGCAGCAAAGCTTCCCGACTGCAAAGGTTCCTCCCCGGGTTCTTTCTTCACCAGCTATTGTTCATGCTGAAAGAGGAGGCAGGAGCATGAGAAGAAGAATAGCTAGGCTATTAGCTAAACCTAATTGTAATCCTCAATATCAGTGCAGGACTCCGGGTATCAAACAGTTCTACGGGAGATAAAGGTGCAACATAATTAAGGGAAAAAATTAGGGAAGGAAAAGTAGTTAGGAAAACCAATGAGGAAAAAGGACAGGTTGAGTGAACAACCCAGCAAAGAAAAAAGAAAAGGTTCTACATGAAGAAGTTGTGAGTGAAACACAGTAAATGTACAATTTTTAATTTTGTAGAAAGGGAAGCAAATCCAGGGCTGGCTAAATTACGTTAAGACAATTACTGCTTGTTGATCTCAGTGTTCATTTGCTGGGCAACTCATTTTAATTCTTGAGATTTTGTAAAATTAGTCCAGTCTGCCTTGCAAATGGCAGATTGTTAATTACAAGGCTTGGCAAACCATAACACACTTATATCTGTACAGTTGCATTGGTGGCGACAGATTGATATGGCCCAGAACAACTTCCAGAGACAACAGAGCAGCAGCAATTGTCCTGCCCAATGTTAAATACAGTTTAACTAAGTAAGGCAGCATTCAAGACAGTACCTGGTGAATAGCTTAGAAAGCATAAAAGTTCTTCCCTATTACCCCTTCCCCACCCCTCAAATTTTTGTCTGAATATAAATCCTTATAAACAAATTCATTAAAAAAAAACATGCACAAGACTGGCTGGAACACATTCATATCTATCACCAGATACTACCCATATATTTGAATGAATAGCTCTTTAGGACATACTGGTATGCAACCCTTCCCTGACTCACTACCCTCATGGTCTCCAGCCCTCACCCTTTCTTTTGTCTTTCAATCTACAAAACTGCAATAAAAGAATTTAAACACAACCAAGCAAAAAATAAAAGGTTGTACAACTAACATGAGATTTGCCATCATCATAGTGTTGATTCTGCCTGTGTTCTGTTCCCTTCCCCTATCCTTTGTCTGTCTTGTCCATTTATACTAAGCTCTTCCATACAACAACAGTCTCTTATTCCATGTTTGTACAGTGCCTAGCACAATAGAGACCCATTCTTGGTTAGCCTCTACACACTGCCACAGTAAACATGATAAATAATCACTCTGGGCTGCACTAGCAAGCAAGTCTCTCTTAGACTTATCTGGTACAGAGTTTAAGAAAACAAAAATTTCCCTTACATATGAGGAGATAAATATAAGCAATTCCCTACATAAAAACAAAGGGCTCTGGAAGAAGTAAAACTGATTTCCTCCTCCCTAATTTTGCATCATTTTTATGAACAGTGGGGATCTAATATGTGACAGAGATGCACCCCAGTTTCCCACTTGTGGCAACACCATGTGTGAATTATAAGATTATGCTGCTTTCATGAAGGGTCTCAGAGCATTTTATGAAGATTAATTAACCTCACAAACATTCCTTGAGTGAGTTAGATGTTATCCCTGTTTCACAGATATGAAAACTGACACACAGAAGGTTTGAGTGACATGACCAAGGGTTAAACAGCAAGTCTGGTTTAACCACTAGATCAGTGCTTCCTCTAGCATAACATTCAGGTTGGAGACCATTTTCCAGTCAATCTTGAATTTTTTTTATTTTTTTTTTAACAACTGTATTGAAAACATCAAGAATGAATGTGGTCAGATAACATGTAAGCAAAATAGCTCTTTTAATCAGTGTAAAACCAGAGACAAGTATTTCTATACTCTGGACCTTTCATAATCTTGGACTTGTCCCTTCACTAGCCTCTCTCTCCATAGTCTCAAATTTAACAGACTAGCTGTAAAACAGCAGGGTGTCAAATTAAAGCACACTTTATTTTCAGAGGTCTCCACACTTATAGGCTGACTTCCTCTCAGGAAGAGTTCCATTTCACTGCATAGCCCAATCAGCAGGGAGCTCACAGAATTAAGTGCCAGTTGATATTACTTTGTTTTACATTTACCACCCATGAGAATATTGTTCAAAGTTTAGTTAGAAAGCCAGCATGATATCATCCTTCTGACTAGACTGCCAAGCCACAGGGTGTGCTCTCACTGCACAAAATTCACCTTAAATGGTGGTGTTTTTTTAAGTCCTAGTGAGCTGGTGAAGCAACAGGATGCCTTTTACTTCAGAGAAGTCTTGCTTCTATAGCTAAATTATGATCCTCCTGTTCTGAACATGTGCAGCAATGTACTTTCATTTCAAATTAAGCAGTTTTTCCCCAAGCTTCTCATTTATATGAGAGTCTATTCTCCTCCTTAAACATATAAAAATATATTGATTCATGAATCATATACGTACAGGGCAGCACAATTTTACGTTTTATGGGCTATAATTTCAAGTTGAATAGACATTTTAAGGTAAGAAAACCTAAACAAGCTTTTTCTGACTCTATGCATGTGATTTTCACTAAATAACAACTTTCTTCTCTCTTAAATGAGCATATCATACCTAGAGAACCTAAAACTGAAATAAGAGAACTGTATTTAATTAGAATCATAACTGAACAAAAACTCAAATCATAATCACTATGTTCACTTGAAAATGTACTGTAGGGAACAAGTGTGCTTTGGTAATATGACCTCATAAAAGTCTCATCCATCTCTAATTTCTGTGACAAATTATTTCAAGCAGGGGATTTTTTTTTTGGTACTGTACTTGAGACATTCTAAGCATATAATCCATATTTCAAAAGCACTATTCAATTCTTAAAGCATATAGTCTCTTTTGCAGAAACAAAGCTCCAAATATAAAACTAATTCCAAAACAAAAATGGAGCACTTCTGGTATTACTGTGCATGCTGGTTAAAATTGCATTTGCTACAGTTACAAATGTATCTTCATTTTATCCATTTTTGATACAATTTAAGTACATAATCATGTATGACCTGAAAAAATAAAATACAGTTATATGTAAAAACGTATCTCCTTGTAATAGGTTTTTTTTTTTAAAAACTGTGTCGTTAATTACTTTTCATCCAGTATTTTTCCTAATGTACAATTCATGTAAGCAGACCACAAAATTAACTATGGTGACCTGTGTGTGCCAGCAAGTTTTCCTCATTACCATCATAGTCATTGTGTCCCATGCTGCATAAGAATGGTTTAGTAAGTACACTTCATATATATGACACTAATAGATATGTTAAATACACATACCTGGCTATAGTTGGAGAAATGCATATGCTAGTATATTGCATTAAGACTGAATGCTTAAATGTAACTTATGGTAGATTTTTCACTAACATGGCATTCTAACAGAATTTTTAAGAGTAGTTTCATAAGTTACTGAATGATGAAAATAATTCCATTGTGGAACAATTTGCTTAAAATCTGAAATGCCCTATCCCACCACTCACCTTATCAAAACATCATGACTGAGTCCCCTCCCCTGCATATTTTAGGTAGCCCACATGAAAGAGGCTCTTTACTGTTAATATTAGAAGCTGTATGGCTTTTACCTTTAAAAGAAATGGCAAACAAAGCACCGAACTCTGCCTCTTTCCCTGCGCATCTCCTCTATTTTTTCAGTTTGTAACTGTAACCAGAGTGGCCTTCCTTAGCTGAGCACAATCACCCAGCCACCACCTCAATGCAAAATGCACAGCGTGATTTTTGGTATGTCAGAACTGTGTCAAATTTCAACAAGTTTTCATTAGTAAGCCAGTTCTCTCCTCACTGAGGACTATTTCCTTGTCAAATTTAAACTTTCTACCCAAGTCATTTAAGCAACAAAAGTATGAAAAATTTTACAATATTTTCCCTTCATTTTCATATTCATATTCCTTCATTTCATTTTTTGTTCATCTTAAACTTTCATTTGTATATATTCCCCATCTGGGCTGAGAGTAAGCCTGGAAAATTTCACCCCACAGATAAAAAGTTATGGAAAGATATAATCAACTATAAACGGAATGGTAGAATGAAAACATTCATTCAATTTTCACCGCAGCGGTCAGTACCAGGCATAATGTTATGCCACAAACTCAATGCATCACTAGGTCAAGAACTAAGCAATTACTATTCATGAAGTATTGGCCAATCAAGCTCCACACATTTTAACCTATATCCACAAGCATTGTAATAGCAAGGGTTAAACTATATGCCTTCATTTATTTCTGACCAAAATGCCATGGGCTCTAAATAGAAAGTCAAAACTGTGTTTGCTACATTTCTTCTGAAAAGGTGACTGCACATCCAATCCATGTGCTACAAGTTATGTCCATTTATATTAGGTGCCTATACACCTTTATACACTAAACAGAGTTGAATAATAAAGCTAAAATGTTGAAAAACTACAGTGTTTTAAGTGCATTCTTTGATGGCCACACCGATAGTGAACAACTCCATATTTTCCTCTAACCACCCACTCCGCAAGTGCCTGAAAAAAATAAAGATTGACTAGAAAGTGAACAGATCCTGGCTCTGGTCAGAGCAAAGTGAGAGCGCACCTGACTGTTCTACAGCTGAGGGCCCTCCATGGAAAATGCCCTGACAGAAACCCCTTCATTTAAACTGGGAAGGGCAACTCTATTTCAAGAATCTCCACTGAAACCAACTGCAGAAGTACTGCACCATGAGAAAGGTGGTTTTTCAGATAACTGGGCCAAAACATTGAGAGAACCAGAAAAACCAATTCAGAAGTGAAACTCCATCCAAAAAGCAGGCAAAATACATTTTACACTAGCTTTGGTTTCCAAGTGATCTTAGAATGCATTACAGTAATGTAGTTTTGAGGTGACAGAAATGGGTGTAATTTTTCAAATAGTTTATTCACTGAAAAAACGCAATTTTGGTTGACATGAATTTGTAAATTTGAGAAGAATTTGACAAATAATTTCAGTCCCCATAAAATTTTTGGCCTACATTCACAAGCAGATGTATGCACCATTCACAGAATGGCTGGCAGCATCTTGTCCCCTTTATAATCTTTAGCTCAGTGGTTTGGGTATTCAGCTGGGATGTGAGAGACCCAGATTAGACTCTCCCACTGTGGAACTGGAGGATTTGAAGCTAGGTCTCTGGCCAGGTGCTCTAAAGGTTCTGGGGGTGGGGCACGTGACATGCCACTACCTCAGCCCCCTCCCCACTTTATGATTCTAGCCCTTTAAAAATGCCTGGAAACAAAATACTACATATGACCTACAATCAACTTCTCTACATTTTTGATTTGACAATTGCAAAAAAGTTTGGATTCAGTCTGACCCAAACCAATTTTATTTTCTTTTCCCCCCCAACTTTTTTAAGCTGTCAGCAAACAAACCAAAACCCCCAGTAATTCTCCCTGCTCTAATGACAGATGATTGACTTGCTATAGCAAGGTCTACATCTCATCTTTGTCACAGAAAAGAAAATAAACTCAGGCCTGGTTTACACATAAAAATTATATCAGTTTAGGGACATCAGTTAGAGGTGTGGAAAAAAAAAAGACAGACAGACATAGCCATGCTGATAAAATCCTGAGTATATATTCAGTATGTCATTCAGGTAGGTGCTCTTCCTATACCAACAGAAAATCTCCTTTTGTCAGTGTAGTTTGCGTCTACACTAGGGGGCTATGCAGGCACAGTTATGCCAACACAAGCTCCATGGCTAAGGCTAACAGAGCATCTGGTAGAAGATATTCCAAATGGAAGCCACAATCCAAGACCGAGGTATGGGAAACAACTCAGAGAGCTTCTAGTGGTTTTCAGTCTTCTCAGAACAGAGCTTCAGACAGCTGTTAACCAAGCTCCACTGTCAGACAGACACTGGGCAACTGACATAGTTGAATCAAGTGAGTTGCCTTCTTCCCTCAGCTACACAAACAGCTAGCTCATAAGCAATTTCTAAAATAACCTCTACAAGAGTACAAAACTATACACAGATAATACAGGACCCTAGGAAATTTGTAAGTCATGTAAAGTACTTTTTTGCCTATCTTAATATAATGTCATGGTATGACACAAAATCTTGAAGCCTCAATATGTATAATCTAAAAAGAAAGTGAACAGTGTAGGAAACATCTGTAAGCACAAGTTCTCCAATACCACTTCTTGTTCTGACAGAATTCAGATAGATACTTGAGGGATACACTTTTCTTCTGATTTGTCCCTTAAATTCTCTCACTTTCCTCCCTTTTGTCCAATAAAGCTGTGTTTCTTCTGTCCATTTTATTAACAAAGCAATTAGAGAAATTCTCCTTTTTCTGCTACAAAACAGGTATATCTGATGAAAGCAAAGCTTCTATTGGCAGATGATCACCACAATTTAAATGGTTCCTCTTCTCCGCCTCCTCCCTTTTGCAGTGCTTAGGACTTTCTGGGAGGGAGGGGGAAGAGTGAGGAAGCACTGCATCTCCACTCCTCTCCTTCCCAGAAAGTCGTAAGTGCAAAGCACTGGGAGGAAGGGAGAGCAGCGAGGAAGTGCTGCTTCTCTGTTCCTCCCCCTCCCCCCCAGAAAGTCCTACATGCCGCCAAACAGCTGTCTGGCAGCACTTAGGGATGGGGGGGGGAGGAGCGAGGATGCAGCGTGCTCAAGAGAGGAGGTGAAGTAGGGGTGGGAAGAGGTGGGCCTGGAGGGAAAAGGAGACAGGAAGAGGTGGGCCTGGAGCATTCTCAGCAAGGTCAACGCCTGTTCTTCTCCGGGAAAGCTGCCGCTACAAAGGTGCTTCCTACCATCCTTGCCTGCAGCGGGCTATGTCTGTGTGGGGTAAGCCAGGTGCACTTCCCAACCACAGTACAGTACTGTACAGCATATAATGCCTTATGTCTGTCCCAAAACAATTTTCTTGGAACCTAACCCCCCACATTTACATTAAATCTTATGAGAAAATTGGATTCGTTTAACATCATTTCACTTAAAGTTGCATTTTTCAGGAATATAACTAAAACATTAAGTGAGGAGTTACTATATAAGGAGCTTTGATATTTGAAATGTTAATTATTGACAAGATTACACTTTTCAGACTGCAACCTTCAACAAAAATAATAGCTTGTTTTTGTATAGTTTCAAAAGTAATAGTTTTAAAGGATAATTAGGATATGCATTGAAATAACTTTCCGCCTATTTCACAGCAAAGATCCTACAAAATCTGTCCTCAACATCAAGACTTGTGCACCGTGATGTTCATTTTCAAACTCATTTAGAATTTTTTGAATATTCAGACACAAAGGAATTACATGGAAAATATCTTGATTAAAATGTGCCCATCTAACATCAATTAAATAAACAAATTGGAGCAACATCCAAAACCACCCCACAAGACCAACACTGACATTGCTGTGCATCTAATCCTTTAATATCTAACCCAGAGAGCTGCTAGGTTGGGCACTCCTGGTGATCTTAACTGCTAACGGAACATGAAAAAATGGCTTTTGAGATAACCTAGACCCAATTCAACTAAAACTTTATAGTTAGTCATCACATTCCATTTCACTTGACAGTAAATTAGAAATGAGTGCAGATCACCAAGCATGTGTGTTGTCTGCAAGAAACACCATTCAACCACCAGCAAGTAGCCACATTCTGCACCAGCTGATGTTTCAAAGTAATTTGAGGATTTCTCCAGTGTAAAAGGACACTGTAGAAATCAAAGTGCAAAATGGATCACTGTTGCAAAATTTACCTCTGAAAGAAAAGGCCTGGGACACAGGATATCCAGAAAAAGATGAAAATGCAACAAGACTTTAGGATCACGTAATTTCCAGTTTGTAGGGGAAGGGGCGTTATGTCAAATAATAATGCAAAACTAACTCTGACCACATAACTCCCCATGGGAAAACACCACATCACACTGCTCACTGGTGCATAATTAGAGATATTAAGGAATATCTGGAGTATAGATACTAAGGAATATGGTGGTGTTATTGTGTTATTGTACATGTTGGAGATGTGAGAGACTTATTTATAGGGCAGTGGAGTCTGTCACTGAAAGTGGTGATTAAATGATGTATGGGTTAAGTTAAAGAAAGACACTGCCTTGCTTTCGAAGGTTTCCCTCTTAAGCGACCTTACCTGATTACAGGAATTTAATTATATGGTAAGATAACATGATCATGGAAAAAGCAACAGAGTCCTGTGGTACCTTAAAGACGAACAGATGTATTGGAGCATAAGCTTTCATGGTTGAATACCCACTTCGTCAAATGCACAAAGTGAGTATTCACCCACGAAAGCTTATGCTCCAATACATCTGTTCATCTTAAAGGTGCCACAGGAGACTCTGTTGCTTTTTATAGATCCAGACTAACATGGCTACCCCTCTGATACATGATCATGGACACCTGGATTCTAACCTCCATAGTTAGTAAGGTTCACTTTTTGAATATAAATAGTTGCTGCTTTAAATGCTTCTAAGGTTTCTATTTTATTTTTGGTTTGCTCCATTTATAATGTACATTAACATATGTGCTCTATCTGCACTCACTCACTACCACCAAATTAAAAACGTATCGTAAGTCAAAAGTGTGTGACATTTAGTGCATTTTCCTTCTCAGCTATGGCCCCTATTCTGAAAGATGGTCCACATGGGCAAAGCTCTTGCTTACACACAAGACAACTGGAAGAATCATGCGATATGTTAATTCCCCTCTCCCACCTACCATATGAAACATGCATTTTATCCATGTTTTACTAAAAATCTAATGGCTATAGATATGTGGTTATATTGAGGCAAAGGAAAACTATGTTAATTTTCTGAAAAAAAAATACCAAGATAGAGTTAATGTTTTAAAATATTGGTCTTATTTTAAAAATACCTCAAGAATGTGTCCTTTACTATTAGAGTTACAAGAGGGAAGAGGAACAAGTAAGCACCTAGAGAATTTAACCATTAACAATGAACCATACTATAGCTTTTGTCTTCTTTCTAAATGGGAGTTGCCGTCATTTGAAGGAGCTTTGTGTAGTCTTTTTGGCCAGTTCTGGTAAGTGATGCAATACCCGCACACAGTATTTGAGTCTGTCAGAAAAGACTAATTCTTTATCAAGTCAAAGGAAATTAGATCCACTACAACAAAGCTTTTAAGTCAGCGATGAACCTGTCAAACAAAGGCTAATTACTTTTCTTGTTTATATCCTGTGACAATTTGGTTGATTTGCTGCAAAAATAATACTTCTAGATTTTTTAAATATTGCAAATATTAACAATCTACCATTTTAGAGGCATCAGAAAATTAAGAGTATATATTCTACCTAATTTTCTGCTTTACACCAGATTACTGTATACTTCTCACCCCATTGCTACAGTAGCTAAGAAGAAAGCTTATAAACATACAGAGACAAAAGGACAAATATTTTAGATAGCTTTATTAAAGACTGGAGTTTTTCCAGATCAGTATAGTTATTTCAAGGAAGTAACTCAATTACTGGATCTGACAAAAGAGTTGTGGCACATAGTGGCATATTTACTTGTGTATATATACATACACATTCATGTGGACCCCTTCAAGGGTTTAGTGATACATTCAGAGCAATTTTAGGAGAAAATGTTTTCCAATGAAGATTGTCAGACCTTTAACATGAAGAAACTTTGTCCCAAAATAGCATACACAGGCACCTAATACATTCTGATGTCATCCATTTAAAAGGAATATCAGACTATCTTAGGACTTCACTCTTTTTGCTGGTTTAATTACTCAGACAGGATGGCGGGCCAGACTACACGGTGCTTCTAGTTTCAGCGTACTCTATGCATTTCTGATAAATGGGAAAAGAATAGATGACCTGGCAGAAGGCTCAGACAATAACATGTGATTTACAGGACATGAATGCAGCTACTATAAGATTTATCTGACAGCCCTCTCCGATAGTGGACTGTTGAGTATCCGATGGAATGATTTCTAGTCTGGAAAGTCTACTACTGAGTAGCCATACACATTATTTATTTATTAGATGTTTTGGGTTGAAACCATTTTTAAATGATGCACTTCACAGTGCTTAGCCATAAATTTGGCTTTAAACCCTAGAAGGGAGGTAGTGTTATTGGAATGTATGTCAGACTGAATTAGGACGAGCAACGCAATGCTTTTATAAAGTGGCCTTGAATGTAACGTCGATTCTTTCAAAAATGATATTAATGTCAAATAAGCAGAAACACTTTGCAGTAATATTAAATGAAGGAGTCCTTTTTCTCTTGATAGATTTATATAAATGTAAGTAGACTCACACAAAGTCTCAAATTTAGTATGTCAGTCAAAAAACTACTTTTTGATGATTGTATGGAGAATAAGCCTTACTCTGGTAAATCAATTTGGTATTAAATAAGAAGTTTGGGTAGTGTACTACATTGAATTATTTAATATTTCATAAACCAAGGAAGATGAGTACATTTAAATAAGGATGATAACAAAACGACAACATTTTTACACTTAGAAGCAAGGAGGATGTCTAAATAGCCGACTTGAAAAACTTGAACAAAAAGTAGCCGAAATAACTGCATAAAAGATTTCTTTTCAGACAGTTGTAGTTGCTCTTAAAAATTACTTTACCTAGGAAAATGATTGATTCTCTCCATTTTCCTGGATAAATAATAATAAAATCTCAAACCTTTCTTGCTGCAATGACATATGATTTTATCACTGTATTGTTTGCTTCTTGGAAAAGTAGTAATGTCCCAGTCTTATACACTAAAGTTTTGTTTATTTGTTTAAGGTATTGTATATAATTGGTATTGGCATAATACTTTAATAGGGCAAATATTGGGAAAGAAATTAGGTACAAAATACTGATGATATTAATCAGAACAGCCCTCCACTTTCATAAAATGTCTGACAAATTTTTGAAGTTTTAAATCAAAATTGTACATGCTTAATTTGTAACTGCTGAATTATTTATGTGATTAAAAACTAGTTTTTGACCTGATCTTTCGATCTTTGGCACTCCATCCTCTCCATCTCCTCTTAAAAATTAATTATAATTTTAGCAAGAGGATACCACTTCACTTCCCACCCCATCTTGGGCCAAAATATATATAAATATATATCAATCAAACTCAACCCCATCTCCTCCCGGTATCTGTAAAATGTCTAGTTGAAATTCAATTTCATATCTCTCATACTTTCATGCAGCAAAAGACAGTTCACTTTTTAACAAAATAAATCACTTTTGTGATTGCCATGCTGACCTCTTTGAATTAGGAAAATTCAAAGTGAAAAATGTAATTATCACCCCCAGAACAATCTGTACACATCTGGAGCTAATTTTGGCTTCATTTCTCCCATCATTTTTCATATTCTGCCAAATATTACAACTGCTATGTAACTTTTAAGAGTTAAGAGTGACCTTATTGGTTTATTTCAACTCTTACTCAAAACAAGCTCATCCTTCGCTACTAACATTACTAAGCAATCACCATATCCTCTATTTGATTAGATTAGCATTAAATAGTACTGTGACATGTATGACAAATAGGTGCATTAGAGTGGGTCATTTATTTCTTATGCTTTCCACTTCCAACAACCAAGTATGTGACATACTGTACAAAAGACACTATTGTTCTTTGCAATTTTCAAAAAATAAAAAATAAAGAGATTTTAAAAAATTAAGAGATTACCTTACCAAAAAAAATAAACAGCAATTACAACATAACAGGCTAATCAGATCATCTTAAAAAGAAATGTTTTTAGCATCTCAAATCACTAGTTTTCTAAAAGAAAAATACAAGAGTATAACAAGTTTTATGTAGGTTTCCAAGTAACATCTATTTCAGTTTTTAAATAATCAATGGTAAATTTGTATTCTAAGAATGTAGACTGGCTAGGTATACTTTCAGAAAATAACAGCAACATTTATGATAAGCAATTATTTCCAAGTTCCCATAGTTCCATAAAAGATATTAAGTAAAACTTTCAAAAAACAAATATACTCCCTTGATATTTTCTGCAGAAGATGGGGAAATTATGTAAACAAAATTCTGATTACATCCATGAATAATAAGCCCACTAGAAACATAACTACTCTTCAGTAGTTCATTGTAAAATCCATTAGGTGTAATCTCCAGAAGTAATTGTTCTTATTGCACTTTATTGACAATGAAGACTATTGATTTTTCACACCTTCTATGATTCTTCCATTTGTATTCATGAAATGTCCATCAGCACAGTCTGAATAAATTTGGCAATATAGGCACTAAAACGAATAAATCGATGTGAAGAAACATTAATTTTGCATTATCCTTATTCGTCAGGCAAGTAAACCATAAGGGTTGTAAATGAAGGTCAAAGGTTTTTAAATAGGTCAGAACCCTTGACCTCTAGACCAATACCCTTCCCATTAAAAAAGGCTATTTTAAAGTTTTAAGTAGGGGAATTTACTACCAGGTATCATTTTTAAAGCACCAAAAAATAAAAAGTTCAATAAAAACATTCTTCTATTTAATTACAACTGAGAAAGCAAGAGGACACCAAAAGTACATCCATCTGATGAAGTGCATATAATTCTTTAACCACAATTGGAAGAAGGTTATCCAGATTCTTATCAAAACTAACCAAAGAGCTAGGGCAATAATAAGATTTTTAGAGCATCTAAGGTGATTTTGTCTTCAAGAATGTAGAACATCTTGACATGTTGACCATCACAGCCACTTTCACATTTTTTTCCCTCTCAGATTCAAAGTACATGCCAAAAACAATTAACAGTAACAAGGTTTTCAAAAGTATGCATCACTCATTTCATAAACTCTTCACAAAAGAAAAATGCTCACTCATCCCAGAGGATTTCAAGTGCCACTATACAAGGTGCAGAAATCAATCTGTTTCCCTAATCTTAATATTTTATTTTCTCTTCTGAAAACAGAGCAAGGAATTAGACTTTAAGACTGAGCTTATGTAAATGCTAGACATTTTTAATGGGACACAAAAACCTCAGTGTCTTCACTCACCTGAGACTGCACAATTAGTATAATGTCATAATCCATTTGCAATTTAAGTGTCTAAAATGTAGTCCTTCTAGACTACAGTTAAAAATATATTCTAACTGTAAGCATGTTTACCATAACTTCAGCTATTTATCAAAGGCAGCAATTGCAGCCACACAACTTTTCTTCAGTATTAATACTACTATCAATTAAAACTCACCTGAGAACAAAGTAACATGACCAACTCCACCACTGAACTACTAGATTTCATGCAGACCAGACCTACAAAAGGAAAAAGATTTAATTATACTTAGGTTTGTATTTATCTGGTATTGGGTATTAAACTTATTAAAATCTAGTACATTTGTTTTAATATATAAAAGTAACAGCATCTTAGTAATCAATTAAAGCTGAATTTTTACACTTACATTTAAATGTATATTAGCTCCAAGCTATATTATCTTATAATTCATATGCTTAAATGGGTGATCATAATTCAATTACTGTTTTGAAAAATTATCTTATGCTATAAAATGCTACCTCAGATTTATTTAACTGCAACTGTATAAATATCTGTGTTTCAAAATACTAGAATGAGTGTGCATAGCACATGCTATATTGATCCATAATATCTACGCTTTGCTATTTTGGAGAGGATTGGTCACTATCTATGCAGAGAGGGGAAATGGCTCTATGACCTTTGCTTTCTACATTGCACTCTCTCCCTTCAATCCCCTAGCTATCAATCAAGTTTCCATTTTGTTTCATGGCAGCAGACATCCCAAACACTCTTATTAGTACTTTGACCCGTGACCCCACACTAAACCTTAGCAGAAGTGCAAGCAGTTACCTATTTTATATATATATATTGTTTATAAACTAATTTGATTATTATTTACAATTCACATTTCATTTTGGTTTGTCTATAGAATATCAAAACTGCTTTTAAGGCATAAAAGTTGTGTTTTTCTGTATTTATTTTTGTGTAAACAATGCACATGCTATGATTGTTTTTCTTGTAATCCCCTGGTGATTAAATATCTGAAATACATAAAAGAAAAACCCACGGACTTGAAATCTTTCAGACTACTTCGAAAGGAGAACATCTTTTATCCACTTGTGTACACAAAAAGCCCATTGCCAGTCTGAATAAAAGTTTTAAGAATAATTTTTGCTTCCTTGTTGTTGTTCTGACTGTGATGATACAAATTTTGTTTGAGAGTCAAGTGCTAAAGTGAGAGAGACATATATATCCAAAAGCAGAATCTGGTTCTGCACAGTTTCAGAGAAGATACATTCATTGTGAATGTTCAAGCAATTTTCCATGGTTACACATCTAAGAGCAGAAATAGGTATGCAAAGTTATGTTTATACAATATGTAACTATAAATTCAACAGGGCTCTCAACATCTCTCTCAACTTTTATTTTCATCTATTGTAGAGAATGTTCTCTTATGCTTTTGGGTATTATGGAGGCATTGGTTGCAACCTCATAGTTAAGGGTGCATTCTGAACTGGGCTGAAAATAAGGCATACATTTCTCCACTTGTAGATGGTTTTTCAGTACGAAATTTCAGTGTTGGAAAATGTGAAGGACAAAGACTATTTAGTAAAGGTTGAACCTCTCTAGTCTGGCACCCTCGAGACCTGACCAGTGCCAAACCAGAGAATTTGCTGAACCACAGGAGGTCAATATGTAGTGAGCAGGTCACTTTATTTTTTATCTCGCCGAGGAGAATAAATGAAACAACGCTTGCAACGCTGCTTAACCAAGGCTTACCAGCTCTCTTCTTAAAGTGTTACACAATTTTACCGTATTACACAGGAAAATAAGTAGATAAAGCATAAAAAACAAAATAAAATCATGCCGGACCACAGATGTTGCCGGACCAGAGTGTACTGGACTAGAGAGGTTCAACCTATAGCTCTGTTTTGTGTAATAAGACTCAATAGGAAATGTTTGTAATTAATTTGTGGTAGTCAGATCTGTCTGTCTATATACACATATACAACAAAATCTGGTAGGGGCAAATTATCTAGATCTGGTACAACAGGTAGTTCTTAAGAAGATATTTGAGATTAAGGATCTTTTTTTTGGTGTTATACTTCAGAACTAAAAGTTTATCACCAGAACCAAGCTCAAAATATTTGAAGAAGCTCAAAAAGTGCCTTCTTTCAAAATGACTACAGGTATCTAGTGTTCCCAATACAACTGAGGCCTCAAGCTGCTCTCTGAGACCCATTCCTTCTTATCTAACTTCCAACAGACCCTCTCTCTCCAGAAAGAAGAGAGCCACAGCAGATTCATCACAATTGCTATCCCTCTCATTATTCCTAACAGTTGTGAAGTCAAGACAATCCTGAAGACAGCAAACCCTATCTTGTCAGGTTTTAGAGTAGCAGCCGTGTTAGTCTGTATCCGCAAAAAGAACAGGAGTATTTGTGGCACCTTAGAGACTGACAAATGAGCTATTACCAGCAGGAGAGAAAAATAACTTTTTGTAGTGGTAACCAAAATGGCCCATTTCCAGCAGTTGACAAGAAGGTGTGAGGAACCGTACGGGCGGGGGGAATTAACATAGAGAAATAGTTTTACTTTGTGTAATGACTCATGTTATAATTCTTGATGTCTGATTTGTGTTCATTTATTCATTTACATAGACACTGTCCGGTCTGGCCAATGTACATGGCAGAGGGGCATTGCTAGCACATGATGGCATATATCACATTGGTAGATGTGCAGGTGAACGACCCTCTGATAGTGTGGCTGATGTGATTAGGTCCTATGATGGTGTCCCCTGAACAGATATATGGACAGAGTTGGCAATGGGCTTTGTTGCAAGGATAGGTTCCCTAGGTCAGTGTTTTTGTTGTGTGGTTGCTGGTGAGTATTTGCTTCAGGTTTGGGGGCTGTCTGTAAGCAAGGACTGGCCTGTCTCCCAAGATCTGAGAGAGTGATGGATCGCCCTTCAGGATAGGTTGTAGATCCTTGATGAGAGGGGCACTGTGAAAAGCAAGTGAGCATGCAGTGCAGGAGAACATGATGGGCTGGAGGGGAAAAACTTTTTGTGATTTCCAGGGGAATATGGAGGGCAGGAAGAGTAAGTGGCAATGTGAGAGCACCTGTGCAAAGACGACAAGGCAAGGCTTCCCTCACACCAAACGAACTGGGGATGAGCTGGAAGAAGCAGACTAGCATAAATGCTACATCATCCCTCGTGGCAGGATAGACAATGGAAGGAGAAGCCTGCCAAACCCTCTAAGGACTAAGTGGAGCCAACTGAGCAATAAGTTAGTTAAGGCCCTACAGTGGGCTGAGTTGCAACCCAGCTCCACTAGAAGAGCTGGCTCCTGCCAAAAGGAGAAGAGACAGATTCACAGATAACCCTGGGGGGAATGGGAATGGGAATCAAGTTCAAAGAATAGACTTCTCTGAAAGCCAGAGATAACGTGAGTATTTGGGACTTTTTTTGTTATGGACCCTTTTGTATGAGGTTTTATAATAAACCAGCATCAAAGAGGGTATTATTGAGTTAAGCATCAAGAATGCCTGAAGTGAAGACACTGGCTTCCTGAGAAGGAAAACTGAGGCAGGGAGTACATGCTCCACCACACTAACTCAGCAGGGGGAGCATTTCAGAGCAGACAGGCCCTATAGGAGTTTGCATATTGCTTCAATATTTCCACTGAGCTGAAATACAAATAAAATAAAACCTAACATATAAATAGACAAAAACTACATGTAGCTACAGTTCCAAATTAAGTTTTGAATTGTGAAGAGGTTTAGTTTGTAAAACTAGGTTATTTTAACAGTTTAAATTAGTTTGTGTTGAGTTTTCTTTAGTGCCTTCATGTTCGGCAAAAAAAAAATTAAAAATGGAAACTTACTTGTACCTTCTATCAGCAGCTCCTGCCCATGGCTACCCAAAAGAGTGCGAGAAAGAAAGGGAGCAAAATCCACAAAAATCTCTCTCAGAAGAGGGGCAGCCTTTTCCAAAGCATGTTCAAGCCTCTCTGTAATGCTGATTAGAAGATGTGTAAGATTAATGAGAGAACAAGGAAAGAAGTTAAATTTCCATAGGAAGAGAAATTATTTTTGACATGATATCATTTGCATTATACAAAATTTATTAACAGGAATCAGCTCCCAACCAATGCCTTTTCACAAAATTACATTTTAATATAGTCTGTTTAAGGACATGATACAGCATCCATTGAAATCAATGGAAAGATTACCCAGTTCAACAGTTCTCAAGTTCACTGAATCAGGCCTTAAATTATTAACCATGTCTTAGTAAATAGTTCATAGGAACATGCCAAGAAATTACATCATCAAAAAAATAAGAAGCAGCAACATTATCCAAACATTCAATTAAAGTAGTTACCTCATATTTGAAGCAGAAACCTCTGGCACAGAGGAAACTGAAGGCACAGGTGGCAATTTTGAATTAGATGATCCACTGCCTACGAAGGAAAGTTAGAGAGAACTCGTCAGATGGGAAGCATGGGCAAGAAGGACGGACCATAGGAAAAGAAGTAAAACACTCAAGTTTCGACCCTACCATACCAATTACTTGCAAATATGTGTGACCTTGGAGCCAGGGCTGGCCCTAGGCATTTTATGGAGGCGGAGGTGGCAGCAGCAGGGGGTGTGGGGAAGAATGACACAGCAAGGTGGGCACAAACACCCCTGAAGTTGACAACCATGACGTCTGCCCTGCTCGCCTTCCTCTAAAACTGGCCCTTCTTGGGCAAATCACTTTACCTCTTTGCACCTTTGTTTTCTTGTCTGTAAAAAAGGAATACCACCAATGTACGTTCCTACTTCATAGGTGTGTTTCAACAATCAGTCTTTAATAATTCTATAGTTCAAACATGAATTAATTTGGAGGGTTCCTATGGCCAGGTTACACAGGAGATAAAACCAGATGACCATTTCTCTTATAATCTATGAATGCTTGTGAAAGTTTGAAAAAAGTAAAATGGTAAGTATTATTTAGAGGGTCCACTTCATTAAGTCCTGGTATCTTACCTAATTTTCATATATACATAAATCTTCATGTAAAGTCAAATAGGTGAGTTTTAAGTATATCATATACTTTTTTCTTTCATTGCTAAAGAGCTCTCCCACCCTCTCTGAGCACCTTGAACTGAGAATCCCGCTAATTTTTCCCCTTAAAGTTCTCTATCAACTCAATATATAATACTAAAGCCACCTTCCTTAAAGTTAAAAAACATGGGAGATATAACAGATATAATTTACCATATTTAGTCTAGCATCCTGCTTTTGGTAGCTTCTCAACAAATTTGCCTGATGCATATGCCCAGCATGGAAAATTTCAGCCCAAATTGGACAATTGCAGCTGAATGTGAGTCTTACAAAAGGAAGTGTCAAGCAACCTTAATAATAGACAGGACTATCAGCCCTATACGCTATACGCAAAAAATAAAACTTCACCCTCTTAAAATACAAAACACAAAAAGTAAGTAATAGGTCCAGTTCACTAAAGGGAAGATAGGGAAGGTAATCAGAGGGCCAACAGTGATCATTCTGAAAGCAACACTGAAAAAAACTGTAAGGGACGAAATCAGATTTCAGCACAAAGGCTATGCCTACACAGCAATTAAACACATGCAGCTGTCCCATGTCAGCTGACTTAGGCTCATGGGGCTGTTTAACTGTGGTGTAAACCATCGGAGTGTCCCAGAGGCCAGGCTCCAGAGCAGGCCTGTCCTTCTACACCAAATTAAACAGTTCTGTAGCCCAAGCTCCATGAGCCCAAGTCAGCTGACATGAGCCAGCCACAAGTGTTTAACTGCAGTGCAGACATACCCAATAGTTCAATATCATCAGGTTCAACATAGCAATGTTGATGCTGCCTTCAGATGTAAAATGGAAATCCTAAAGAGCAGGCTCTGTGAGCACAGATACTGACAGTACAAGTCTGAAGGAATTGTTCTTAAACACGGCCAGGACAAACACCAGTATGTGATTAAAAAATAAAGTTCCAATTTAAAACCTTATTTTCAAATATGGGCTTCTATTTTTTTGTGAGCAAAATTTTATGGCTGAAATTAATGTAAGCTTTAACTGTAATTTACGGTATAATTTATTATTTGCACCTTTGTGCATAATTTTGGAAATTTTTAAAGACAGAGTGAAAGTTGGGTGGGCAGCACAAATTGGGCAATGTGGAAGTGAGTGATGAAGGTTTATATGACAGCAAGAAAATGCTGGATCCCTTAACTGCTCATTTCCAGCCACTATAATCTAGGGGCTGTTAAGAATACTTTTAAAAGTATAATGCTTTTGGATGTTAGCTGGATTTTACTGAAACACGTTTTCAACATAAACACTTCTTAAATTATTTTGTGAATAAGCAATAGTTCATAACCACATAATTATCTTTTTTTAAATCCAGTTTCTTTGAACACTATTACTTTTAAATATTCAAAAATAAATTAAAAGTGACATTAAGTACAAAAAATCAGTCAGATGTTGTAGTAAGAATTAACAGATTCAACTGTTAGATACAACCTTCTGTATAGAGAAAACACACAGACAGTGATGAACTTCTTGTGACACTGAATTCCACAGATTGACTCAAATGCTCTGTAAAAGACTATATATTTACTGTTTTTTCTTTCATTGAATGACCTCTGTTCTTGGAATATGTGGCAGGATTAAAAAAGACAGCCTAATCAGTTTTCATTATATCCTTTTTTAATAAAATACCTCTTAACTTTTTGCCTTTCCAAGAAAAGCAGCCCATCTTTGCATTTCCCCTTGGAGCCCAGCAATAGCCATCCAAGTACTTATGCAGCAAACTTTCAACCAGTCTGTAAGTGCTCCCTTCCTACTCACACCTCCAAGACTGAATACACCTTCTCTATAGCATACCCAAATCTTGCCGCTCTATGATGCCAGGCTGAACACAAGAATTCAAAATGTAAGATTCATGCACACAGAAAGTATTCTCGACATACAAAATGCATTTTGTATCAGTATTCCCTTCAGACAAGCCCTCAGAATTTATTTAAAATCTATGATAAGGTCATTGTTAGAAGGTTGCCACAAATACAAGGTGCTATTATGACTTAGATGGTAAAATTAAAACCTTACTATCAAAGATGTGACAGTTTCAAGTATCACAGCAGCACCCAGTTAAGGGCTTATATAATTTAATACTAAGGTGGGATGCATGTTATAAAACATAAGAGATAGGAGACATTCCAATGAAAAAATCTCTGAAGAAAACACGGAAGAACCCAAAGAATCATCTTTCAGGTTAGTGAAATGGTGCAATAAAATACCACGAGGTTACCCTTGGTTCTGATTAACTTTCACTATTTTATACTGCTGTGCACTAGCATTAGTATAAATGATGATGGATGCAGAAAGGCCATTACTCATGACACAACTGCTGTTTTTCCCTGTAGTAACTAAAACTAATTGTGCACTATAGAGACAGACTAAATGGAATAGCGAAACTGTACTATATACTGCATATGTTCTTAAATTACTAGAATTATTGAAGTTAAAATGCAGCCTAAAATGGGGAAACAGCACTAAGCAATTTATGCTTGAGAAATAGTGTAGGGCAGGCCACTGTAAAAACTGAAAATCTATTTTAACAATGTAATGGTATGTCTGGCCTAAGCGCCTCCATCTTTAAGAGATCACACTCCAAATTCAGACATGTTTCATTATAAGAACTAGCTTAGATTTGTCAGAGCAGATTTCTATTTACGTGAGATGTAAATGAATGTGCACAGTGGTTTTTCCAAATGCTTGTGTCATGTAAGTTTTTTGGATAAATTTATTAATTTTATAAGCAAATTGAGCTTTCAGTTTTTTTAAAAATGGCTTTTTGTGCAATTAGCCAAAAATGAAGCATTTCAGAAGTATGATTTCATCTACAGCACACATGTGGGTAAGTTCAGTAGCTACTTCAAACATGTGGAATTAAACTGTCTTATCTCTTCCTTATCCTTTCACTGATAAACTGGCTCCTTCAAACTGACAGTTTTACAGACATTTGCAAGAACATAAAAGAAAATGCAAACAGATCATCTGTCTAACACCCTTCTGGTGAAAGCTTATTGTTTATTCAGGGTCCCCAAGGGTCTAAACAAATAATGTCTCCAACAATAATGTTATTGAAGAAACGCCTTCTCCACCAAACTCCTTATATCCTAGTATTGTATATACACAAAAAGCAATACATACACGTTGCATGCTGTACAGTATTTAGTAAGATACCGGACAGGGGTAGAAAATAGGAAGACGACAATTAAATGAACAGATCTGCTTAATTTTGCCCAATAGACGAAACATTTTAAATGATTATCTAGTAAACTAATGAGCCAGTTCAAAAAATAAACTTCCTATGAATACAAAGAAACTACTGTATAACGAAAGGTTTTACAAGCTAGAAGGATCTGTTACATAAACATATCTTCTGTATCCTAAGCCAAAACAAATTTCATGAAAATGGTGCACTCTTATGTGAACTGCTTCTAAGAATGTTTTTTGACCCAATTAATATGTTTAAACACTTTCTACTGGGGATGTTTCTATGACAGTAACTGTCAGCGACAGATGAAGTAAAACAGACTGACAATATTAACTCTGTTATTAATCTTCAGCTACCGTCTCCTCAGTTTAGCTGCCACACTCCAAGTGTGAGTGAGTCCTTGAGTCATTTTTACTCTGATGTCAATGTAAAGAGAGCAAAACTGTTTCTGGTTCTATTTGTTTCCAGTACTTAGCCCTGGTCTATACTACGAGCTTACGGCAGTGTAACTATGTCGCTTAGGGGTGTGGAAAATCCAGCTCTCCTGTTGGCATAAATAACCTCTTCACAAAGCATTACAGTGGCGCAGCTGCACCATTGCAGTACCACAAGTGTAGACAAGCCCTTAGTCAATACTTTCATCTTAAGACCTTAAGGTGCTTTCACTTACAAGTCACGTAGGTCAGCATTATTCCCATTTTAGAGATGGGCAAACTGAGGCACAATGTAATTATTTTCTCATACCTGGAAATGGAATCCTGAAGCCCAGACTACCGGTTTGTGCATTAGCCACAAGACCATCTCATTTGTCACTACAATCTTTCCTCCCTTTCCCTCCTAGTCTCTTCACCAGTCTCCACACCTCAGTGCCTTCTCTGGTCCTGTCCCCTTCACACTATGGTTGCTTCCTGGGGTGGAAAATGTTACTACTAAGGGTTGGAAGCTATAGTGCTGAATGCCTATTCTTCCCCACTGTTTCTACACTGAGAGGCAAAGTAAGGTGAGAATGCAATTGAGGGGAAAAGACCCAAAGGAAGCCTCTGGCAGGGCTGTGGGTGGAAAAGTTTGAGGAGAATTGCATGCATGAGTGAATGATAGCAGGGGAAAATGTGTGACTGTCACTTCAGATAAATAGCATTTGCCAATGTAAATTTCTTTAACCTATACAGCATCCTCGCTTTTTAAAAATAATGCTTGAAAATAGAATATGGAAATGGATAGCACTAAAAAGAAGCTAAAAGTCTGAACACTGCATACCCTACCGTGAAAAATTGGTAATAAGTACTGTGGGTGCAGTACCATAAAGACAGAATTATCCACAGAAAACAGGGCAGGAAATGCAAGTTTTAGTGTCCCCCCCCCCAAAAAAAACAAAAAAGTCAGTGAAATTTACATCAGCACATAACAACTAAAAAACATTTACAGGGAAGACTAAGTGCCCCCCAAACACAACACACAAATATCCCATCAGAATACACAAAAATAGCTTTGCTGCCTTTGACTAGTCTCACCTACCATGACAAAACAACTAGCTGTACCAGAGATCCCCAACGCGGTGCCTGCGGTGGCATCTAAATGCACCCGCATCCTGGCCAGCGGTCAAGCATCCACCAAAATGCCGCAATAATTTGGCAGCGACGCCTCTTGATGATGCCGCTTGCCGCCAACAAGCAGTGTCATCGAGAGGTTTCTCCCCAAAATGCTGCCGAAATTTGGCGGCATTTTTGCGGATGCTCGACTGCCGCCACGGTCTTTCGGCTGGCGCCCGCCAAACAAAAAGGCTGGTGACCGCTGAGCTGTACCAGCTAATGACCAGCTTCCTAGATCATATTCTTCAACTCCACCTAGATCAAGGAGCTTATAATTTTTTATCACTTCCCCACCCAAGGACTCTCCAGTACTGTTCCAAGCATTTCCTCCTTCCAGAAGTGTTTTCAGTAAGTCCTTCTGGTTTCTTACCCTATTACTTTATAACAAGGGTGGGCAAACTATGGCCCACGAGCCGCATCTGGCCCACCAGCCGTTTGAATCCGGCCCTCGAGCTCCTGCTGGGATGCAGGGTTTGGGGCTTGCCCCGCTCTGTTGCTCCAGCCAGGAAGCAGGATCAGGGACCGGCCCGCTCAGTTCCCGGAAGCAGCAGCATGTCCCCACTCCAGTTCCTAAGCATAGGGGCAGGCAGGGGGCTCTGCTCCGCATGCTATCCCAGCCCCACGCACCGCCCCCACCACTCCCATTGGGCCAGGAACCGTAGCCAATGGGAGCTGAAGGGGTGGCACCTACAGATGGGGCAGCGCGCAGAAGAGCTGCCTGGCTGCCCCTATGCATAGGAGCCGGAAGGGGAACATGCCGCTGCTTCCAGGAGCTGCTTGAGGTAAACACCATCCAGAACCTGCACACCTGAGCCACCCCCACATGCCCCAGCCCTGATCCTCCTGGTCTCAGCCTAGAGCATCGTTCTGCACCCCAGACCTCTCATCCCCAGCCCCACCACCAGCCCCATCCCCAGCCCCACCACCACCCCCAGCCAGAACCCTCCATCCCCCGGTGCCCCAACCCCCTAACCCAGCCCTGATCCCCCTCCCACCCTCTGAATCCCTCGGTCTAAGCCCAGAGTACCCTCCTGCACTCCAAATCCCTTATCCCCAGTCCCACTCCAGAGCCTGCACCCCTCTCCGGAGCCCTCACACTCCCCACTGCCCCAGCCCAGAGCCCCCTCCTGCTGCGTGAACTCTCATTTCTGGCCCCACCCTGGAGCGCACACACCCCCAGCCACAGTCTTCATCCCCTCCCACACCCCAAACCCAATTTCATGAGCATTCATGGCCCGTAATACAATTTCTATACCCAGATATGGCCCTCAGGCCAAAAAGTTTGCCCACCCGCTTTATAAGGAATGGGTGCCAGACTCAAATCTCTTGTAGCAGTCATGAGTTCAAAATAATCTCTTGTAGCAGTCATGAGATAAGCAAATTGATGTTTGTCTTCTGAAGTCATATCACAATTTTGTTTTCAGTCCTTTTTTTTTTTTTTTTTAATAATAGTATAACTATTACTCATTTTGGCCACTTTTTTTCCTCTCATACCACAAGCTTAAAACCCTCATACAAGAGTATTTAAAATTGAAGTGTAGGCAATTTACAGAAACAACACAAATTACTTAGACTTGAAATATTTTACATCAGTGGGAACTAGTGTTCCCATTTAATCTTTATTTTTATTAAAAATAATTTCTGATCAATAGTCATGTTTTAATCAGTTTTAGGCATGATTTCACGTACCCCTTAGGTTTTTCCTTTAATGAATTAGATTGCCAGTCCAAACAAGTCTGGATTTTTAATCCTACTTTGTTTCTTTTTATGCATATCGATTTAGATTAGAAGTCTCAGTTTTTGCCAACACTTCCAGACGTTCTGAAGGTTGTACTGGTACAAGGTTACATCATTACTGTTCATTGTCTGGATTTCTTATACATTTTACAGTACAGCAGCATTCAATATATTCCAAAATCATTTCTACCAAAAAAAAAAAAAGTACAGGGCCGCCCGGAAAGGGGGGGGGGCAAGAGGGGTAATTTGCCCCAGGCCCCGGGCTCCGCAGTGGCCCCCATGAGAGTTTTTCGGGGCCCCTGGAGCGGGGTCCTTCACTCGCTCGGGGGGCCCAGAAAATTCTTGTGGGGCCGAGCCCCGGAGCTTCTTCCGCTCCCGGTCTTCGCTGGCAGGGGAGTCCTTCCGCTCCGGGGCGAAAGAACCCCCTGCCATCGCATTATTGCCGAAGCGACACCTGCCGCTGAAGTGCAACCCGGTCTTCAGCGGTAATTCGGCGGTGGGGGGCTCTTCCATTCAGGGACCCGCCGCCGAAGTGCCCCGAAGACCTGCGGCGGGGGCCCCTTGCCACCGAATTACCACCGAAGAGTGGGCTGCACTTTGGCGGCGGGTCCCGCTTCGACGGTAATTCGCTGGCGGGGGGCCCCCGCCGCGGGTCTTCAAGGCACATCAGCGGCAGGTCCCAGAACGGAAGGGCCCCCCGCCGCCGAACAGGGCTGGATCTAGACATTTAGCCGCGCAGGGGGCCCCCTGCCGCTTGCCCGTCCCACGGCTCCGGTGGACCTCCCGCAGGCATGGCTGTGGAGGGTCCGCTGGTCCCGCGGCTCCGTTGGACCTCCCGCAGGCGTGCCTGCGGATGCTCCACCGGAGCCGCGGGACCAGCGGATGGTCCCAGGCCCCCGGAATCCTCTGGGCAGCCCTGAAAAAGTATATACCATTTAGAGAGCCTGCAAGTTAAATTCCACTGATGTGCTTCTAGTCAAAGTGATTCAAATCATTGCAGCAGTTTCTCAATAATCTAGGCCCTATCGAACTGAGGAAAATAGGCCGTGATTTACCATGTTGGCTAACAGATTTTAACTAATGTGCTTTTATTATATACAGAGTGTAAAGCCTTCAAAAATATGCTACTTGCTCCTAGTCAACCCTAGGCTCCCTCTTGAACTGTGACGTATTTTTAAAACAGTTTATTTTCCTAGACTAGACCTGCCTCCTAGACTAGCATACTACTATCTCATGCAAATTTGAGTGATGAACTCAATCTTCCTTTCTGTATCAGGCAGCAAGGAAATATTGGATCACAAAAGTGTTTCCTTTCATGTAGCATGGTTGCAATTAAATCTACATGACTCCCACAAGTACTTTTGCAGAGAGCTGGAGAGAATAAAGATGACAATAAATGTGCCCACTAGGGCACTTGGGAAGGGGACTGTACTTGTTTCTAGGTCTTCTGTTTCTGATACATCATTAGCAACAACTAGTACAAAGAAATGCCAGGTTAACAGACACGGATGGAAGCTTCCTTGACATAGAGCTTCAATTCTATTCAAAGGTTTAGCATGAAAATTGGTGGTTTTGCTGGGCATAGATACTTGTGAGAACACACACAGCCTTGGGACTACAAAATGGCTGACCAAAAAGAGCAGGCCTTATGCATTATATCAGAGTGTTAGACCTGTTGTACAGAAAGAAAAGGAGAGCCTCGGGACTCAAAGTACGACATGATTGTATGTTTAAAAACAACCTATACTAAATCTGTCCTCAATTAAGAGTACCACTGCAATTACTCAGATTTCATGACTGCCTTTGTAGGGAATATATTCAGACCTACTTTCAGTTAGCATAAATATTCTACATTGCAATATTCAAGTTTCAAGATCATACTTAAGTGGAGGAAGGCTTAAAAATAAAAAAGTACCCTCAAGAAAAAACATTACCTGTTAGTAGAAAAAGTGCAACATATCCCTACGCTAATTAAAATTTCTTCCTATTGTATTACTTCTGCTTATCAAAAATATTCTCATCTTTTTTTGGAATTATGGGAAGTATTGTTAAAAGCAACCAAATTCTTATATTTGCTCTGTCCGATAATGAGACAAAAACGAACAAAATGAAAATAACAGCAGGAAACTTAGAACAAAAGAAATTACTACACATAGTAAGCTTATGCAGATCAATATCACTGGTGGTCAATAAAAATACTTTAGCAGGATTCTTTTGTTTAAAAGGAGATTAGCTTTATAAGCATTTCCAGCTATGGCATGCAAGCTAAGGATCACATGAGTAGTCAAATGTTGTGCTTTAAGGTGTAAGCTGATCACTGGTGAGGGTCAGAAAGGAATTCTCATGGTCACAAAACCAAGCAACACCACTGCATGATTGGCCAGATTTAACATACAGGTATTTTATCCTTTTCTGAAGTATCTGGTACTGGCCATAGTTAAAGATAGGTTATCAAGCACATGCTCCCAACCCTGCAAGCTGTCGCATGTGTGCATCAGCAGACATATGCAGAACAGCTTGCAGGACCCAGGGCCTCAGAATTTCCTTGCTCTGATCTGATATAATAAGTCCTATATTACCTAATACACCCAGTTAGGGGAAAAAAGCAACTACAGAAAAAAGCTTCTTTCTAATATAGATTCAGATAAGTTTTCCAACAGAAAATAACAAATAAATAATTGTTAATATTCTGCAATGTTTTGATGGTTAAAATTTTGATAGGGAATCTCATTACAGATGATTCCACTTTATTATATTTTTCTGTTTCTTTTCTATTAAGCTGTCTTCCATTCACCCTTACTCACCAGGAGATTCTCCTGTCAGATCTGGGGCCTGCGTTGAATCTAATGAAGAAACCACGCTGACAGCATTTGTGGGTACACTCATGGTAGCTGTAGAAGGGGAAATAGTTGATTTCTTTGGAGCTACAACAACACTCCTAGAGGGAGAAATAAATAAAGTTAGAAAATAATATTATATATTTATTTATTTATTTTGAAGAGTTCACATACAGTGGACCTTTTTTGAAAGCAAAGAAATATAATACATACAGAATTCTGTTTTCTGCAAACCATGTTAGCTAGCAAGTTCAATACTTCCTTCCACATTCTCTTAGGTTGGCAAAAGGGGTGACCAATCTAAAGATATGCACTGACACTTTATCTATTTTCTCCCTCTCCTCCTTCCAATTGTTTATAGCAAGGCTTTAACATTCATTTCAATCTCCCAGAAACATGGTCAGCTAAAACTGTACGGATATACAACTACTAGGGTAGGTTACTGGAACTGGGATAGATCCCAAAGTAAAAACAGTTTTTGCCTTTGATATTACTCATATTGAGTTCTGCTTTAAGAGCAACACCATGCTTTAATGATCTAACATAGCTGAACACAGAAAGGTAGAAAGGGGCTAGGATGTCAATATACTGTACTCAGAATGAAAGATACTGAGATCTGACAATATACACCTTGAAAACTGTCTAAATGTGATAGGGTCCTTTAATTCTCTGTTTTACAATACTGGACCACTTCTCAATGGAGACAACTACAGTATAAAAATAACTAAACCCATCCTGAAATGCTAATGAATAGTACATACATTAAATGTCTTCACTACATTTCAAATTCATCTTATATGGAAATAAATCTATGGAGATATCTGAACTTAAAGATATACTTATTAAACAAATCAGAAGATTCTTAGACCTGAAGACAGTGTCACCAGTCTTTACATAAGCTCAACTTCAGGCATTACATTCAACAACAAAACATAAAAGGAGAAGAAAACATGTAAAATGTCAAGTTAGGCATGGAGATTTATCTTGTATGTTACCAAGAAATCTATTTATGATACACTAATTTCAATTAAATTGTAATACTTTATTCCAAATACCTAAAAGACCTTGTTAAGCATACATTTTAAGGCATTTTTAATTGCAAGTTAGCTCCATAGACATGCAAAAACCCAACTAATGAGGTAAAGAGTGCGGCTGATATATAATGCACTCCCACAGCAGCGCTTACTTTTAATTACCTGGTGTTAACAGTAAGTTGAAAGTCTTCAACCATTCAATTTATTTAACCATATCTTCTGTTGACAGTAGTGTAACTACACACTGAAATTATTCCCTTAATAACTTTAAAGAATTCAGTTTCTAAATAAAGTTACTTAGAAACTTGAACCAAATTCAGGCATGGTAACAAGAGGTTTTTGTTAAATACTTTAAAAATAATTTTAATTAGAAGGAGAAAATGGATCAGTTGTCTTTCTCCTTCACACCAATGTATGTCACATAAACTAGTCTGTGTTACCAATTAAATCAACCTTCCTATTGCTAGGAGTAGGCAGCCACCATACTTGGAGATAGTGCATGTCACATCATTATAAGGTTGACTGCTAATGTGAACTATACACTAAAAAACAGACGTAACAACCAACTGAGCCCCAAGCCAAGACAAAGTGCTTGAGCCATGAATTTCTATCACATGTACATATCAGTTTCCACCAAACCTGTACATTGTATTAGAAAAATAGTTTATATAAATATATACACTGTCTGCTAAATTACACATACATTGCCATTAATATACAATAGGGCCTTGCATTTCCTCATGCCTTACATTACAGAGCATAAAACAGACAATATCCCTTTAGACATGCGATACCAAGATGCTATTATTGCTCTTCTTTAGGACAAGTTCAAGGTAGTTATTGTGTATGCATAAATAGCTTGTTGTTGAATAGCTCTCTCCTACATCAATACAATTATTTTTAATACTGAAAGTACCAAATTAACAAACACGTGCTACATTTCCTTTTTCATTTATAGTGTCATATGTTTTCAGGATTTTTCTATATCGTCTGTTCTCAGGAATCATGAAACAAGAGGCCCTCCACCTTTTACTCCTGGGGGAATTCTGTGCCAAAAAATAAAAAATTCTGTGCACAATATTTTAAAATTCCACAAAATTCTGCTAATTTTATTTGTCAAAATAACACTATATAATCACAGCAGTTTCAATTATTTTGGTAACTTATTCAAAATACCTGTCAGCAAGTATGTCTGTAATAATACAGAGACACAAAAATTCCCACAGGAGTTGAGTTAGAGAAACCCCCATGACAACCCAGTTCCTGTTTCTCTACCCCCTTTCCCCGCCTAAGCCCACCCAAGGGGCCAGATACCCACACCCCCTCCCCACCAGAGCCCAGCCAGGTTCCCCTAGCCCAGACACTCATACCTGCTGCCCTTCAGAGGCCAGCTGCAGGTCCCCATCTCCCACCCCAGCCCAGACATTCTCACACTCTACCTCCCCAGAGCCCATCCACATCCCCCCCAGCCCAGACACTCATATCCCCTAACCCCCCCTCCCACTGAGACCAGGGATCCGGAGCGATAAACAGCCTGATACTGGGTCCCGGGTTTCCACTGAGTTTCCCACATGCCACCACCTTCTTCCTTCAGGCTGTGTGGGGAACTGTAGCTGCCAGAAACCCTCTCAACTCCCTTCCCCTCCTCCCGGCCTTGTCTTCTATTTGCAAGCTGGACTCTGCCAGGTCCAGCAGCCCCTAGTGACAGCCAACATCTCTGCAGCCCTTTTCTGTGGGGAAAAGAAAATTCTGTGTACACAACATTAATTTTTGCACAATTCTGCATTGCACAGTGGCAGATGATTCCCCCAGGAGTAACCTTTAAGAGGGCTATGAAAACTACACTGATAGGCCCCAAGCAATTATGAAGCCACTATGGCTTCTAAATCTCTAGGGTAGGAAAAGCCTGGATTCTCTGAAAGTATTACACATAAATGGTTGATCAGAATCTTTAATTTTAGATTTTAGGATTTCCTTCTCTAGCTTAAGAACATATGCACTAAGTTTTGAGATAGAAGGAATTTTGGAAGACTTCATAAACCTTCTGTAATTGTCTATAAGAAATGTGCTCATTAGGGTTGCCAGGTGCCCAGTTTTCGACCATAAAGTCCAGTCGAAAAAGGGACCTGACTGGTTCGGTCAAATGTACTGACCAGACATCAAAAGTCTAGTTACTGCGGGCACGGACAGAAGGGCTGCCTCCTACCTGCATCTCTTGGGCAGGCAGACAGGCTCCATGTCAGGCTACAGCTCCAGAGCAGAGGAAGCCCAGCGAGTGGGGCAGGGTGGAGAAGATCCAGCTACAAGGATGAGGGAGGGCAGTGAGAGTACAGGGAGGGTGGAAGAGAAGCGAATGGGGGGCAAAGCTTCAGGGAAGAGGCAGGGCAGGGGCAAGGCAGTAGGGGTCAGTTGTCAGCCATTAGAAAGTTGGCAACCCTAGGGCTAATATAAGTCACAGCACCAGAACTGGACACAATTCACTGCACAAAACTATGATCATGCCAAGTTAAGGTTGACCAACAGTAATAAATTCCCTTCCATCAAATCCACCTATACTTAATCCTCTGAAAACCAAGGGTGGAAATTGAAGATTTCTCCAAAACCACACCCTACAACCTCAATTCTCCCAACCTAGAACTGGCAGTAAGCACTGGGACAAAACCAGGCATGACCAATCAGAAATACGAGCTGTCATTTTTTGTGTTGTGGCTAACACAATGTTACACCACAGTTGTTCTTCATACCCTGATACTAACACTGCTACTACTGTGCTAAGTGTAGCTGAACTTACCAAGGAATTAGTTACACCAAGTTTCTAGAGTTCGCACTGCCATTTGAGGAGAGGTGCAGGTGCAGCTACAGCTAAAGCAATCTGGGATCCCTTTTTTTCCTGCGTTGTAATATGCAGCAGTTCAAAGCAGATGATCAAAACGGGCCCTCTGGCCTCTAAAATCATCTGTAGAGAGTATTAGGACAACTATAACAGTTGTTATTCACATTCACTAGGTATATGAAGATAGTAGGATTTTAGGACTCCCTAATATTCCCTAATATTCTCTTACACATTCTCAGAGCTCAGCAGACAGCAAAGGAAACAATGAGTAACTGCATCACAAACGTGACTATAACACACACACACACACAAAATTAATTACCATTACGTAACTTCACAGGCTTTTTTTAATTACAATCTCATTATTTCTTATTAGAATGGAAACTTGCAACTGAAAACAGAAAAGAAAATTGAGCTTTAACTAAGCATGCGATAATGGCTCAACACCACAAGTGATCTACTTGAATTCAAGTGGTAAGAAGCAGAGTCATTAAACATCCCAAAGTTGAGTATACAGAAGAGCCTATGTTGCAGTTCAGTAAGAGGATTTATATATACCCACCCTGGAGGATGTTAGAAAAACTGCCTCTCAGTTAAGGCTGGTCAAAAATTATCCATAAAAGTTATTTCAATTGTTTTTCACAAGAACTATCTGCTTTCCACAGAAATTTTTGTCAAAATAAACCCCAAATATCTGAAACAGGAAAATGTTTCAGTTAAAGCAAAACAATTCAATTTAGAAACATGTTGGTGTCTCATGGAAGTTGTATTTTGAGTGTCCCCATTCTCCTCTATAAATCCGGTTCTCCAGCAAGATTATATCTACCATGATGCACCGCAATCAGGGACTTCCATAATGCACCACAGTAGCTCAGCAAGAGGGAAGACTGTAGTGCATCATAAGAGATGGAATCCAAAGGGAAAACATTTTCCCTGATCAGCTGTAATTTAAGTGTAAACTGTATCCAGCACATAAAGGAGTGAGTGGAGTTCACAATGCTAAACTGGCACCTAGAAAAAATATCAGCCAGTCATTACTCACAGACTTTAAGGTCAGAAGGGATCATTATGACCATCTAGTCTGACCTCCTGCACAATGCAGGCCACAGAATCTCACCCACCTAGTCCTGTATCAAACCTGTGTCTGAGCCACTGAAGTCCTCAAATCATGGTTTAAAGAATTCAAGGTGTAGAGAATCTTCCAGCAAGTGACCTGTGCTCCACGCTGCAGAGGAAGGCGAAAAAAAACCCAGGGCTTCTGCCAATCTGCTCTGGAGGAAAATTCCTTCCCTACTCCAAATATGACAATCAGCTAAACCCTGAGCATGTGGGCAAAACTCACCAGCCAGACACCCAGGAAAGAATTCTCTGTAGTAACTCTGACCCCACCCCATCTAACATCCTATCACAAGCCATTGGGCATATTTACCGCTAGTAGTCAAAGACGAATTAATTGCCAAAACTAGGCTATCCCATTATACCATCCCCTCCATAAACTTATCAAGCTTAGTCTCGAAGACAGATCTGTCTTCTGCCCCCCCACTGAGATGATCTGGGATGGGCCCAAAAGTTTTATGTAGTAAATCTTTGAACTTGCTCTCTTCTCAGTTACCCGCAATTGCCATGGTCTCCGGAATCTGGAGTTTAGATGAGAACTCAAAAAGAATGAAATGTAATCTTTAAGTGCCGTAACATCATCTTTTTGCAACTAAAGTTTGGCCTATTATCCATTTATTTTAATCTGGTATTTAATGTATTTTTTATGTAATCCATTTATACTCTGCATCTTTCCCTTATTTTTTATGCACAGTTTAAAGAAGCTAATCAAATAAGATTATAGCCACAGGATTTATTTTGTAGAGGTTCAACTCAAGGGCCTCTTGAAGGCATGTTACCAAGGCATGTTTATTATAAGTAGATTTGTTTGCTTTCTATTAGCTGGGATGCACAAGAGTACATTTGAATCACAGATCCAGTACCTTAAAGTCCTCTGTTTAAACTTTGATACTGTGATAAATTCTAATACTGTTCCTTAGAAAGTGATACTGATATTTTCTCACCCTCAGTAGCTAAGTAGAAATGTAACAACTTTCAGATAAAAAAATATATCTTACTTGTTTAACAGCTCCATAACTAGCGCAAGTGGTTCTGGTGTTGGTCTCAAAAAAAAGGGTTATTTCACAGCTAAAATACTCTGCGTTAAAGAAGTGCCAACTGACAGACCAATTCATGAGCCACTAGAAAACCCATTATTTTAAGATAAATGTCTATATAAAATAGAAATTATGTAGAAACTATGGAATATGCATCATATTAAATCTAATGTTAAACAAAATTATCTTAAATATCCAAATATTCAAACACCTTCTAGCCCACTAAAAAGTTGAGCACTTGCTTTGTCTTTAAGCAGGTTACCATATAAACAAGATGTTTTCCTTTCCCATAGTAAATTAATTGATTGGCGAATTATGTTTTTAAAAGTGAGAAACTCTTGGATCTACAGAAATAATATATTTATAAGCCTCCATAGTTCCTATTTTACATGTTACCATGTTTATAAGGAATGTTGGGTTATTTTCACACACCAAATTCATGTCCTAGGTTCAAAGATGACCATCATCTTGAGTACCTTGATCACACGCAAGATTACCCATCAATTCATTTTATTCCTTTAATATCTAAATCATTCAGCCACCTCATTTAATTCTATATTTCTTCATCACCTAACATTTGCAAATTATAATACTAACCATTTCAGATATGGGAAAGTTAATATAAATTAGAAAAATACCATAAACAAAATATTCTCACACATTTTCTGAGCAAAGCTCTGCCTCAACACATCTGTAAACATTAGAAGGTCTTGAGTAGATTGTCTCATTAACACAACTACTTCGTGTTTTTCTTCTTTAATTTAAAACCAAATCTTTAATGTTTAAAGCAAGAATTTATAGCACAAGAATTGATAAACGTAGGTCAGATACAGTGTAGACCAGCCGCCATAAATACATCTTACCCAGAAGGTCAATGTGTTATTAGTCCCAATTATGCTGAAGTGTAGGAAGGCTTCGTGTTGCAGACAATTATTCACTGCTGAATGAGCACAGATCACCAAACTGAGCAGTGACTTCTATCAGAGACAAAAGGCTTACAGAAAAATAATCCAGCCAAATTCTTTAAACAATCATCTATTCCTCAATTTTTAGAATGCTTATTTTTGTTTCTTTTGATAAGATGCAAAATATCTATAAATATAAGAAAAATTCTAAGTACCTTTTCCCCTGCTTATTTATTAGTAAAATGATAAGCTTACATTTAATTTTAAAAATGTATTGCAAGTTTCACAGGTTGCTTGGGCTTGACTCAAAGTAAAAAATGTGAATCAAGCCTACCTGATGGCTTCTTAACAATTTAGAAATCAATACATTAATTTTAACTCCCACTGGCACATGGAAATTTACTAGGATTTGATTTCTAGTATCTCACTTTTCACATTGGATACCAATGAAGCAGCTTGTTTGTTCTCCGAAAGAAACAGAATATCCCGAGGTCCCAGACCCCAGGCTCCAGCCCGAGCATAAATGTCTACACTGCAATTTTAGAGTCCCACAGCCTGAGCCTCACAAGCCTAAGTCAGCTGACATAGGCAGGTGTTTTACTGCAGTGTAGACATACCCACATTGTCATCTTACTGGCTCAGTTATCAGTAAAGTTACCTTTCCCTCCTTCTCTGCACACCCTGGGAGAAAGGTAAAAAATGAGAGCTCCTCACACCCCCATCAGGGATCATATGGGCAAAACACTACAGTCTGCAGTCGGGAAGAAGTGGGAGGGAAAGAGTAGGGGCTGAGAGAGAACCTGCCATGACCTATCAATTTTTTTCTACGGCAGAATTTAAGTTTTCAGTTTGTAAATAATTACATCACATCATCCAGCTTTAAAAGAAATCCTATAAGTTGCAATAAAAAAAACAAAGCCACGTCAATTTCATGCTGCTACTCAGGAAAGCTATGGTCAGAGGCAAATACTGGAGTTACTGCCAAGAAAAAATTATCCTGAATATTGGAGGCTGAAGGAGAGAAACAGTACAATCCCATCCTACAGCCAGACTGCACTCATCACCATAGATCTGAGCATTTTCACAGCATCCAGAAGACTCTGGTGGAGGGAGAAAAGAAAAGTTTCCTTCACATGAACAGATGCTAAATAGAGTGGACTTTCACGTATGTTTGAGCTCCTAACTAGGGAACTACTCCCGGTCTTTGTTTGTAGAGCTCTCCTATGATCATCTTTTGTCCATACTTGTAGATGTAGTCTTTTCCAACCTTTTCAAAGTATACCGGGCAATATTTACATGTGTTTATTCTGTACATAAATTATGTTAAATCCACAAAACTCATCATCTAAAATACAGCCACTGAAAAAGGGCACACATGACAGTGGGAAATGCATAAATAGACTGACCCAAACTAAGCAGCTTACATGTGTGACATTCCAAGAAGCAAACAAGCTTATAAAAATATCTGTTTTGCGAGTTAAAGCTTAGCCTCAGATTTAAGTGCCACACTGTAGAGCCATGATTTACACATCTGTTTCTCTTATACCCTCAATGTTTGCTTCCCCAAACTCCGTGATCACTGAATTTGTCCACAAAAAGTAGCAGGAGTCAGGAGAGAGTCACATAGTAAAAGTGGCAAGTAATAGGTTAATAGGTTATTAGACTAGCCAAGAAAGAATTCAGTTTTGGGGTTTTGTTTTTTTTTAATCTGAAAAGAAGTGTTGCTTTTATTTTTCCATCAGTCGTCTTTTCTTGAGACACTAGTAACATTTGCTTGTCTACAAAAAACAGTCTCAGGACATATTACAATTGGACTCTGTTAATTCACTGTCTTTGTGGATCTAGTGAAAAAGTCAGCCCAGCCCTTGAACTTTATCAAGATAAACCCCTGGCACAGACTAATCACCATATTGGATCTTCACATAAGATAAGAGGAAGATTTTTGGCATGGGAATGAACACACACACCTTGTTGTTTGCAAAAGCCTTCAACCTGGCAGCCTTTCAGCAAGGTTTCACTCACATAGCTGTTACTGTATACTCTCCAGCTACGGCTGGGAAGTTGATAATCCTTAAGATATGAGGAGAGTTTTGATTTCTGACACAGCATTCCTGAGATAAATGCAGGATCAGAGAGATGCTTTGAAATTTCCAGAGATACTCCGCTGGTAAACTGCTACATGGGAACAACTTTTAACAAGGTGTCTCAAAAAAAAAGTTAACTTACCAAGCTTTGTGTTTGCCACCAGACAATACATTAAATGCAAACCAGACCCAGTAAGTTGCATAGAGCATCCTGAAATCTGCCCTTCCAAAGTTTCCCACTGTACTGTTAGTATTTTGGTGATCCCTCAGAGATAAAAGCTATTCCTTCTAACTCTGCTACAGCTTCCTGTAAAAAGGTCATAACCTAGTCCACCCACTCCAACCAGAAAAATCCCAGTAGATGTAGATATCATTTCAGAGCCAAAACTTACTTTTTAAAAGTTTTGCACTAAATAAAGTTATCCTCAAGTGTTCGTGAAACTGCCGATTTTCCTCTTTCCACATTTTTAATGTAGAAATTACATACTTTATCTAGTATTTACTATGTTAAAAATCAATTTTTAACACTCTTGATTTATGAGCTAGTTACCTATGTGTCACATTACAAATGAACAGATTTACCCTAGAGGTGAGATTGTGCACGTCACTACTAGGTTGACATGAGTAAAGCTTTCACTTATACATTATGCACTTCTGACTACTTGACACCACAAAAGTAAGGAAATGAAGAGTTACACAACCTAGCAGTACACAGATGCTGACACAAGGGTTTACGTGCCGCTGCTGATGGATAAAATATGCTATATCAGCAGCTATATTTCAACCCTCCACTGGCTCCTGACCTCTTCCTCACACCAGCACCCCCCTCAATTAAGCATAAAAAAACCACAGGAAACCAATACCCTAGAAATGTCATTGTGAAGCAGTCAGCATCACTACGCACACAACACATCTGACGCAAATCTACAAAAGCAAGGAAATGAAAAAGTTGTGGCAACTAATTGTACACACCTTCCGCTCTTCCATTCAACAGCACACAACTTGCCATCACCGCAACCTCAACATGATAGACTGTACATCACAACCTTAACTCAGTCACCCTTTTTTTCTGCACACACTCTATTACTGGAATATTCCCTCTCTCTCCCTCCGCCAACACTAACTCTTGTAGGTTGTAGTGCAGTAGTGAGTTGTATTAGGTCAGTCATTTAATGAAGGGGCCTGGGCAAAATAATGGTTAAAGAAGGCTCATCTTCTTGAGGAGAGAGTGGCAGTTAAGGTTACAGAGTGTGGTAGTTGTGGAAATTTAAAGGTGTGTGCTTGTGGGTGGAGCAGTAGAGGGTATGTCTTGTTAGGTGCCTTATCTCTCCATTGTCTTGCTTTTTGGGGTTTATCTCAGACGTGTGCATGTAACCACTATAACTGCTTCACAGAAAAGTTTGTGTATTGATTTTCTAATTTTTTTTTTTTTGAATACTTGATTGGATGTCAGAGTTGTACAAGATAGAGGGCACAGACCTACAGGGGATAGAAGTACAGCAGCTGATGTAAAATATTTTGTCAGCAGCAGTGCACAAACCCTTCTCTATCGGATAAAATTTAATAAGACCGTAGTTCCTAACTGAGAAGGTTGCAGGCGTCTGTTCCATCCCCAATGTATCAATCAACCAAGCTTGCATGTGCCCAGCATCTTTCCAGATAACCAATCAGGTTTGTTGGCAACAGCTAAAAATGACCTAAATCCAACATCACTCACTCACTCTCTCTCTCTCTCTCTCTCACACACACACACCGCGGCACCAGCCCTCTACCAATTTTTGTGCCAATGGACCATTTTTTCAAGAGATATCAGTCAACAATGAAAAATAAGACTGCCCAGGGGAAAAAAAATCAGCTAGAGCTCAAATTTAAACACCTCCTATTAAAAAGTAGACAGAAAAAAAAAATCCAGAAAATTCAAGAGCATAAAAACTAACACTGTGTGAAATGTCACACGAGTTAGCCACTTGCTTTTAGAAAAAAAACAGGAACATATGCCCTATTTTAAGAGCATCTTAAAGTTCAATTATGAGTATTGAGTAGCTACCATTTTCATCTAAAATACCCTCTAGCTATTATAGTTGTGAGTAAAACCTTCAAAATATGAACAATGTACCCACTTCAGAGACTTCTGCTGAGTTTACACAGAGCCTCAAACAATAGATGCTAATTCAAATGACAATGATTATTTATATGTCTGCTTTGTTATCTGTGTCACTGCACAAAGCATGTAGGAAAGGAGAGGAAACATATAATGAAGACCTACAGCAAATGCTTTCCAAAGCCGATGTGAAGAACCACAGAAGATGTAAATTGAGGTGCAGGGCACAGTTAGTTTTGTTTTCCTGAAGAGAAGGAAAGTTTGAGAAACACGGCTTTAATTGGTTATTCCCTCGCTTTTATCAGTTTGTGTGAGTTTTTAACCAAGGTATTTTGGGTTGGTTCTGTTTTGTTTTTATGGAAATAAATAACTCGCTAGCTCTGCCCATTCAGCTGTATGATAATGTATTAGCATATAAGCAATTTGACATAACTGAACTTACTGTCAAACAGATTTTTTTGTTCAGTTTTATTTCTTACAGCTAATTATTAAATATTCAGATTATGGTATCATCCAAGAGCTCCAGTTATAATCAGGTCCTGGTTCTGCTAGGCAACCTACAAAAATAAGGTCCAGACTTTGAAAAGTTTTCAAATTAAGAAAGAGACAGAGTAAATGGTGTTATCACTTTCTTCCAGTCATGAAACTAGTGGGCAGAAGTACCTCACCCTGAGCACATGACCCCAGTGACCCAAGAATTGCATTTATTTGCTCAATGGCCGCTAGGAGGAGTTCCAAGTGGCAACTGGATCTGGCTCATCCCTATCTCAGACACTATTTCTCTCCTATGCTGTACTGCCACAACTGAGATAAGTAAAGAGGCAGGCAGCCCCTGGAAACCAACAGAGCTTATTCCCCAAGAACTCCCTTACATGTCATTCAGTCTCCCTTACCTGATACCAACTTTCCTTCTGGGCATGCTGTAAAACCCATTTGCTAGATAGAAAAAATGAATATAGTCATGGCAAGATAAATTTTCTTTGAACTTTGTTTCAGTTAAATGTTAAAAATGTGGGCTAAAATTGTCAAAGAAAACCCTCTCCTCGACACACTCTTATCCTATATTAGATATCTTCACTTTCTTGATGCAGGGTATATTCAACTGATTTGGTCAATTTATAATTTGGATAAGTAGACCAGAATCTGCAAGAACTGTCATGTGCAGGGAAAAAGCCAAAGTTAAAGAAAGAATGGTTCAGCTTAACCACAAGGAATTTAGCAGCAGAAATTTTCCACCCAGACAACATAACAGAAAAATGTAATGAAAACAAGAGGTTGGAGCATTAGAGTTTTACAATGTATCTCAAGATAACTATCAATTTGGTATTTTTTTCAGAGAAGAAACTACTTCATCAAGACCCAGTAGATGTATCAGTGGAAGAGAATAGCACTTCAACTAGTGCAGCATGATGATCCTGTGGGTCATGAGGGGACATCTGGTGGGTTGCCTAGCAACAGCTGAGGGGAAAAAGGGCGCAAAATCCTGGACACATTAAGACTCATTGGAAACTAGGGCAGGAAAAGGAGCTACTTGCTCCCCTCTCTTGTTCTTACGTTGCCCTTCCTATCACCTCCCCCAAATCTCAGCAATTTTGGCCCTCCTGTCGTCTTGCTACTAAAATGCACAACTTCCAGAGACTGCTAAGTCAGTTCTATAGCCTTCTGAAACAGCACATCACTAAATTAATGAGATCCAGCACCAGTCAGTCCTCCATTTCACACCAGCACTTCCCCCTTCCATTAAATCCACAGCTCCCAACACCAAGCCAAGAATCACCATCCCTAGTACCATCTATTCCTCCAACAAAAGCCCCTCTGGCAACCAAATACCATGCAGTGTTCTTGCTGTGTCCTAATTCCTCTAATTCTTTGCAGCCATAGAGAACTGGTGTCTCACAGGATCTGTGTTTTTTTTAAACCATTTTACAAGTCACTGACCAAACAAGGCTGTGAACAGTAAAGTATGGAGAACAATAATCTTGAAAAGAAACTCAAGGGACTGCTGTACTTTCACTTCAAGGGAGTGAAAGTGTGGATGAAAGGTAAGGGTGTTACTCTGGGAGGGGGATTTGCCCCACAGAATAAAAGATAGGCAGGCCAGCAATCATTAGGTGAGTAAGCATTTTATTTCCACCATTAATGAACACATTTTCTTTTAGTATAGAGCAATGTCTCTCAATTTTTTTTGCTACCAGGGACCGGCTTGCTGTCTTCCTGAACTGTGTCAGAGATATCAGCTACCAGCGCTGGTCCATGGACCCGTCGTTGAGGAACACTGGTATAGAGTATAGACTGAACTTCCCAGTATTGTTTTGTTGGTGGTCCATGCTCTTTCTGCAGACTCTACAGCAGTGATTAGGCAGCAATCAGGCGAGAGTAAAAAGAGAAAGGGGAGAAGGAATAGTCCTAAGCCAATTCTTTGGCAACACTTTAACCCTTTCCAACAGAAGCACGAAAACCCCCTTTAAAAATATTCCATTTAAAATAACCTATCAGGACATTCTATTTAAAGTGTGAAAATTATATTTGCCAAGTCAAATTTTTGAAAACTTTTCAGTGTTTATAGTGAAAATAATAAAATTTACCATCCTTGCTGGTTTATACAAATCATTACTTCTTAAATTATTGCAGACATACCCCACTCAGATAATTTATTATTGCTATGTCAATGACGAACATGCGCAAGAGGTTTCCAATGTTTTGGAATGTTTTAGGAATTCTATAATCTGATAAACATCAAGTAAGTTAAGTAGCCCCAGTTTTTGCTAATAGCTGATTCTTTCAAGTTCAGGTGATTCGATATTTAATTTTAGTTGCAAGTGATTTTTGTTTTACACCTTTAGCCAACAAATCTAGCAAGTATTCCATCTTATTTTCATTTTTAATAGCTACCAACACAAATTATATTCATACTACCTAATCCTATCTGGTTCTGCAATAATGGAGAATCCAAAGAATCTCAACTAGTGCTATTTGTGAAAGAAACTGACTATCCTTGTTAATGGCAGTTGTAACTCATGGGCCTGAAGACAACTTTCACCTGTTTGACACTTTTTGAAGTCATTTAATATGCTGTCAGTTATCTTGTTCAACTTCCCTCATTATGTGTTTGCACAGGGTTTCCAAAGTCCAGAACTAAACCAAAGTTTTGTAGGTCACACTCCAAGAGCTTCATGCTGTATATCTCATTTTGCTGCAGTTTTAACACACATCTCCGGTAATGGCAATATCACAGCCACAGTCACACAAATAAAATAATAAAATACTTATCAGTTAATTAGGTCCAGATTTTTAAAAGGTATTTAGGTTGACTTTTGAAAATGAGACTTAGGCTAGGTCCACACTTAAAAAGCTACAATGACTGTAGCAATTCAGCATAGATACTCACTATAGTGATGGGAAGGGTTCTCCCATCACTGTAATTAATCCACTCCCCAAGGCAGTAGGTAGGCCAGTGGAAGAATTTTGCCACTGACCTACCCCTGTCTACACCAGGAGGCAGAATAGCCTAGCTATGTGGCTCAGTCTGTGGATTTTTTACACCCCTGAGAGCTGCAGCTATGCCAATGTATGTTTTCAGTGTAGACCAGCTCTGAGACTCCTTAGTTAGACGTTCCAATGCTGAGTGGAGCAACACCTAAATATCTTTAGAAATCTGGGCCTTAATTTCATTATTTTACTACCATGTGAGATTATGCAGGTTGTTCACCAGATACATAACTAGGAATGAGTCAAATTGCTATGCAGCGTAACTTTTCTGTACCCTACATTATACATTTAAGCAAAGAATACAAAATGGTGCTCTTTATACAAAATATAAAGAAAATATATTACCTGTCAAAGGAACGGAATTGCACATGCTGCTCAGCAGCAGTATCACCAAGAGTTCCAAGGAAGGTTGGTGGCAGAAGGGTAGGATCCACTGTGGCACCATCTGCTGGGGTGCTAACCAAGCTTCTGAGAATGTCCTTTACGTTGACATTTTTTGCAGATGGTACAGAAGACGCAGTCTTCTCAGTCAACTCATTTTCTGCCTCACTCCTGTTTTCCTGAGGTTTATTGACTTCTAAAGAAAGTGTGCATAATACTTCACTGATAGCATCTGGACCTGAACTGGCACTCTGAGGTGCTGCTTCAGGAACAGCATCTGAATTGTTTGCTTGACCAGAAGTTGATTCCTCTCCAATGCCCGAGTCTCTTCTTCGTACAGGTGCTGAACTTCCAGTATCAACAGAAGATTCTGAAGTTGAAGCACCAATAGTAGCAGATGGGTTTTCTACATCTTGTTACCCCCAAATAAAGAAGGAAAAAATATTTCAAGTTAATTGTTAACAGAACAACTTCAACCATATTACTTCTAAGATCTATCAATAGGTGATAAAGACATTGCTAATATATTTTATATATACTTGAAGAATGTTATATTTATCTTCAGGTTTGTCTCTAGTTGGTTCATGGGTTTACACTGAAAATTCACAGAAAAAAATCACATCTACAAGTTTCTGACAAGTCCTCAAAAACTGTCTATGAGAATAAAATTTAAGACAAAGAAAAGAAGTTGGAGTCAGACTCAATAGTAAAAGATGAAAAAAATCAGACTAATTGCTTTTTGAAAGAATAGAAAGAAAGAAACACACTACTACAATTTAAACTAAGAAAATGAGGCCTTGACTCTGTAAATACTCATACACATGCTTAGCTTAAGTTAATGATCACTATTACTTATGTGCTTCAATGAGACTAATTGTGCACTAAACAGGACCACACACTATGGGTCCTGGTCCTTGACTATGGCACCTAGGCCCTACAGAGGTAACAACAACAACAAATAGACAGCAGTAGCAATTTGCAAGCTAGGTTTTTCTCAGTGCTGTCAGATAAAACATAAATTAAATGGCACATTCAAAAGTTTGCAGCTTCAAAGTGTTTATAATACATATATTTATGTACATCCATAAGCAGAATTCTATATAGTCCTATAAAGCATAATAAGTGATATTTGATGTATAACCATGTATCCACTTGTGTCACTAACCTGTAGATGTTGCCTCACTACTTCCATTCTCTGTTCCCTTGAATGACTGGCTAAGATGAGGTTGCCTCCATTCATTCTGGGGCTCCAGGATGTCTCTGTATTTTGACACCATAAGGACTGAGATAAAATATACTACAGCCAAGGCCAAGAACTGAGCCTGTTTACTATCCTCCTGTGAAGAACAACATTTATTCTTCCATTACAATTTAAACAGTGGGATATTCCCTTCATATGGTAGCCCATGGTCTACCAGAAATAGAAATGAGTAAACAAAAGTTATACTGAAATGTCATGGATGAAACTGACTTATAAGAATGTATACCTACAAACCACTGTTGCAGAATCAATCCATTAATCAATCATGCTTATACCGAGGATATAAACCATCTCAAAGAATCTATTGCTCTAGTTTAGGTTTCCTAAATTTTGACAAAGTTGCATCTTAGTTTAGATAATAAAATATCAAGTAACATGTAGCACTGGAAGAACAATGTTTTCTAGTCACTATTCACCCAGTCTATAAAATTGGGGGAGATACAATTGTGACCAAATCCCTTTGTTTTTTTCTATGAATGTTTAAGCCTCAGCTTGACTAGATCTAATATTGCATAAATGCTCAAGTTGATCATGTCAAATTGTACTATACCAAGTACATATTATACATGCACACATAGCACTTTCTCACATACTTACAAAGCTATTAATGTTTGCTATGTTAATCCCAGGGTATGAGACATACAAGGTGAGCGAGGTAATCTTTTACTGGACCAACTTGCTGGTGGAAAAGACAAGCTTTCAAGCTACATAGAGCTCTTCTGCAATTCCAGACGTTCTGCCAACAGAAGTTGGCCCAGAAAAAGATATTACCTTACCCATTTTGTCTCAAAGATATTAATACCACTTACTGTAAACTGCAGCCAAGTTGTGTTTATTTAGCAAAGGAGGAAAATGTTTACAAATTATTTCCAAGTTTTGGAACTTAATACAGTAAGCCAAATATCCCAGTTTAACTCCACAACTGGAGCTCCAGCACAAGTGAATATGGCTTTCTAATTTAAAGCCCTATTGTCATAACAGAAATACAGATTCGATTGTGCCGGATTTTAAAAAGAAATGAGACTCGTTTTTATTTTTAGTTTCCAGTAACACTTTATAAGAAATGCATGTGTTTTAATGTATTTGCTTGTATTTAATAATTTCTATAAATATGCACCTAGAAGGGAGTGTGTGCACCCACAGGTACACATAGTGTGTGTGTGTGTGTGTGTGTGTGTGTGTGTGTGTGTGTGTGTGTGTGTGTGTGTGTGTGTGTGTGTGGGTGTGTGGGTGTGTGTGTCTACACACACATACACCTCTACACACTAATGTAAATGAACACAACATTTATAAGGAAAGCAGAATTCCAGAGATTCATGCTCCTGAAGATTTCACTAAGTTCATGCCCCACAGGAACAGAGATTGTACCACACATACATCTGCACATGACCCTTCATCTGACCTCAAAACCTTGTTCTGTAATTCTCCCAGACAAGCCACAGAGTTTCATGAGTCATTTATGACCCCATTAGATAACAGAACAATAGGCAGCTGCCTAGCACGTAGCAGCAGTGTAGCATTCAGAAAAATACAAAGAAAAACTTAAAAATAAAACAACTATAAGGTTTTTCATAACTCACTATATCTCTGAACACTACTGCTCGAAGCCGGTTAATATCCATATCCTGCAGAAGTCTGTCAAGGTCTCGTATTGGAGAAATTCCGCCAGTCACAATGTCAACTGGACTCTATTTAAGAGAAACCCAATTCTGTCACTTGTTTATAAAAGTACCACCCCAGGAAACAGTAACTGTATGATATTTAGTACTACAATACCAGTTTCATAGTTTTTATTTTAAAGAAACAAAACAAATGTAAGAACAACATACAAATTAGGGATGGAGCTACTATAAGATAGATGCAAAACTGGTTGGAAAACTGTTCCCAGAGAGTAGTTATAAGTGGTTCACAGACATGCTGGAAAGGCATAACAAGTAGGGTCCTGCATGGTCTGGGCCTGGATCTGTTCAATATCTTCATCAATGATTTAGATAATGGCATAGAGAGTACACTTATAAAGTTTGTGGACGATACCAAGTTGGGAGAGGTTGCAAGTGCTTTGGGGGATAGAATTAAAATTCACAATGATCTGGATAAACTGGAGAAATGGTCTGAACTAAATAGATGAAATTTAATAAGAACAAATGCAAAGTACTCTATTTAGGAAGGAACAATCAGTTGCACACATACAAAATGGGAAATGACTGCCTAGGAAGGAGTACTGCGGAAAGGAATCTGGGGGTCATAGTGGATGACAAGCTAAATATGAGTCAACAGTGTAACGCTGTTGAAAAAAAAGCAATCATCATTCTGGGAAGTATAAGCAGAAGTGTTGTAAGAAAGACACAAGAAGTCATTCTTCTGCTCTACTCCACACTCATTAGGCCTCAACTGGAGTACTGTATCCAGTTCTGGGCACCACATTTAGGAAAGATGTGGACGAATTGGAGAAAGTCCAGAGAAGAGCAACAAAAATGATTAAAGGTCTAGAAAACATGAACTATGAGGGAAGACTGAAAAAATTGGGTTTGTTTAGTCTGGAAAAGAGAAGATAGAGGGGATATGATAATAATTTGAGTACATAAAAGATTGTTACAAGGAGGAGAGAGAAGAATTATTTTTCTGAACCTCTGAGGATAGGACAAGAAGCAATGGGCTTAAATTGCAGCAAGGGAGGTTTAGGTTGAACATTAGGAAAAACTTCCTAACTCTCAGGGTGGTTAAGCACTGGAATAAATTGCTTAGGGAGGTTGTGGAGTCTCCATCATTGGAGATTTTTAAGAGCAGGTTAGACAAACACCTGTCAGGAATGGTCTAGATAATACTTAGCCCTGCGATGAGTGTAGGGGATTGAACTAGATGACCTCTTGAGGTTCCGTCCTGTCCTATGATTCTATAAACATGATTCTCCTGAAGGCTATTCTTCAACATACGTCAAATTTATGGTACATAGGGCACAGTGATCAATACAGATTCCATATTAAAAGAAATATAGAGAGGGGAACCTGAGAAAAGAAGACAGATTTGGACTTTTTTCAATTGGGGAAGAATCCAATGTTATACAACTCTACCTCATATAATGCTGTCCTCAGGAGCCAAAAAAAAATCTTACCCTGTTATAGGTGAAACCACGTTATATTGAACTTGCTTTGATCTGCCGGAGCGTGCAGCCCCGCCCCACCAGAGCGCGGCTTTACTACGTTATATCTGAATTCGTGTTTTATCGGGTCGTGTTATAACAGGGTAGAGGTGGATATTTAAATGTTATATTTACAGTTTGGAACAATTATGTTAAGATTTAATATTCACATTAGTTGATTCTACATTTCTTTTCTGCTACATGTTAATGGAACAAAAAACATAGGGACTTAGCCATTGATACACATTAATTGCAGTATTAATGTTTGCCTTACTTAACGGTGTCATATACTTGCCTTTGCTGCAGACTTCCCTGTTCCTATCAGGCTCTGCATTGTTTTCTGACTCTTTACAGTTTCTCCAATAGGTTTCATTTGTGCATGCTGCTGGCACTCCAAACAATTTCTTACTGCCACTGCACACACTTAAAGGAAAGAATATGTTATGTGTTAAAATGGGAAATAATAATTGTATATTATTGGTGCATCACTGCAAGGAATACTGCAAAGAATCCTGTGGCACCTTATAGACTAACAGACGTTTTGGAGCATGAGCTTTCGTGGGTGAATACCCACTTTGTCAGGTGCCACAGGATTCTTGGCTGCTTTTACAGATCCAGACTAACATGGCTACCCCTTTGATACTGCAAAGGAATACAACATGCTTGAGTTTACATTAAAAATTAAAAGAATAAGTAAAAAAATGAGAAAAATATTTCTATGTTTTAAGTTGCCCAAAAACAAGGCTTAAGAGATATTTAATCAGAGTAAAAATCAGAGTAATTAGTTATCAGAATTCATATTTCACATATAAATATTTATACATCCAAGAGGATTGTTAGCATTGCTGAGTCCTCACATCATGATTTTCTCTATGAAACATTTTCATTAGCACAACTGGATACATAAAGGAGCTAAATTTCTTTTGCATACTGACACTGAAGAAAAATTAAAATGATACATTAGTGTGACATACAAAAGGACAAACTAATATTTACTACTTTGTTGCTCAGTTGCTCTCAGACTAAGCCTATTCCTCCTCTAGTCTTTTTTTAACGGATTTTTTTGTTTATCCTCTCACTATTTTCAAAAAAGGAAATACACAGATCTAATAATTTACTTCTCTGTTTGCCCTGTTGCACCTGTCTCATGATTTAATTGTTTGGAAAGGGAGAAGCTGACAGTCATGAACTACGGCATGGACAGTCAGGCCTAGTAGTTGAGGCAGTGGCAGTCATCATGCTTAGCAGTTGGAGCAGGAGTCAGGAACCTGCAGTAAAGCCAAGGGTCAGAGCCAGAGTCAGGAAGCAGGCAAAGGAGGAAGGCTGGAGCAGGACAGGAACAAGGCAGGAAAGAAGGCAGACACAGGAGTGATCATTACTGAGGGCATAAACCTTGAGCAGCCACTGACCCTGTACCACTAGGCTTAAGAGCAGGTCTGGTGATGCTTCTCAGCGGCAAGCAGGGCACCTGGCTGATCAGGAAATTCAGACTGTCTGTTCAATTCACCTCTACACAAATATTGTATAATTAAAGCCCTGAAAATCTGCAGATGTCTGCTTTATATCCACGAACCATGATTGCAGATCGTAGATTGAATGCGGATGCAAATTTTGTATCTGCACAGGACTCTATGTATAGTACTCGATGCAGCAGGGCTAGTATACAATGATGCAAGAGTTTGAATTACACTCATTTTAAATTAGCATTTCTAGTTATTTCAGTCTACACCACGGATTGGCAACCTTTGGCACATGGCTCACCAGGGAAAGCCCCTGATGGGCTGAGATGATTTGTTTACCTGCCACGTCTGCAGGTTTGGCCGATCACGGCTCCCACTGGCCGTGGGTCGCTGCTCCAGGCCAACTGGGCTGCGGGAAGTGGTGCGGGCGGAGGGATGTGCTGGCCGCCACTTACCGCCGCCATCATTGGCCTAGAGCAGTAAGCCGCAGCCAGTGGAAGCCGTGATCGGCCAAAACTGCGGACATGGCAGGTAAACAAACCGGCTCAGCCCACCAGGGGGCTTACCCTGGCAAGCCACATGCCAAAGGTTGCCCATCCCTGGTCTACATCATCTCCCAAATCACTTTTAATAAAATGTTAAACCTCCTTAAAGCTTCCTTCCTCTCAGAGTTTTATATATGCTAAAGATGACATTTTCCTGAAACCTGGTATTTTTAATCCCAGTTATTTGGGGTGCATTTTCAATACACGGAAGTCTTTATAGACAAGATGAAAATATGCACCAAATATGGATTTCAGCTCACTATGCTTACCAATACTTAATCACATTCATAGCAATTTTACTCAAATACAGAATAATAAAGGCTTGTATATATTATTTGAGTAAGAAGGAGAAGTCTATTATGGGGCAAACTGCAAGTAAATAAACACAAGATATGAAAAAGTCACTGAAAGGTTAGAAAACTTCAGATCTAATAGCCACAAGGTGAAACATATTTGGTTAAGTGAAGTATAACAAACATCTAAAACTATTCTCCTTAAATATACAAAAACAAAAGTTAAATGATAGTTAACATTATTTTGAAGAAATCCATTTTCCTTCATTAAGCACTTTTACTTGCTTACCCAGTCGAAGGCACTGTCTCAGAATTCCTCCAGATGACATATTTTTCTCAGACTCAATTTCAGTGAAGCCAAGAGAGCTTGCAAAAATTAACACATCCACAAGGCTGATTAATCTCTGGAGAAATGTTACTGAAGCTTCTATTGAAAGTCCTTGAGTTGGCTCTATATTCTCTAATTCATGCTATGAGAGGGAAAAATTGAACACATGTATTTCTATATAAAAGATCATTCTTATAACTAAAAATTCCATGAAGAAACCAGGTTTGTAAAAAGTCCATTATTGCTCATTGCCAAAGTAATTAGACATACTTCAAGCTGAAGAATTTAACTGGAAGAATGCAGACAGAATAACCACATCATATTCCAGGCTACACTGAGGCCCCAAGCCCTCTAGATGGCTCTTCCTCCATCTTCACGTAATGACAGCAGGAGCCTAAATTCCTCCTAAGGGAACAGCCCATATAGATCCATGCTCTCTCAAGTGGACAGATATTCCTATTAATGTACTATATGAAGAAAGGCCTGCCCATGCCCACAAGTAATCACTTATGCAACAGAAAATGAATTTCTTACTGTAGCAGATGTAGCAGCAGAAAGCAATGGCAATATACCACCGCAAGCCATGATCATGTTGTCCATAACTTGAGAGATGAGGTGAATTGTGTTGTGTACAAAGATGACATTGTCACTGCTGTTCACAAAGTCCATCACAGTCTTTGTAGAATGGCTGTCCAAAAAAAGTAAGATGTCGGGAGGGGAGCATTCAGAATAGATGTCTATTTTATTGTGTTTTTAGCAAGTTTATTAAGTTCCTTCAAAAGCAAATAAACTGGTATCAACCAGAGATAGCTGTGATGCAGCCAAAAACATCATGTAAGCATCCTCACAAGGCTCAATCAACGGAACCTAAATCTTGGCCTCAAATTGCCCTTCCTTCACATTTCTAATCCTCTCCAGAGCATAACCTAGTAACTGGGTCCAAGTGTGTTGTGAATAGTCATGTGGATAATTATTCATTATAGATTAGTCTGTCATCATCTGGTACAGCAAAAAGCACTGTATAAATCAATAAAATACAGTTTCTCTGGGGATATTAACTAGATTTTAACTCAAGGCTTTGGAAGAACAAAGTTAATATTAACCAAGTCCACCACATTACAATTTTAAAGCAAAGAAATTAATATAGTACCACAAAAACCTAAATACTGTTAAAACACAGATAACAGATTTTCAACACAGTCCTAAATTATCCACAGTATCTTGAGTAAACCTGGTGCTGTCCTAAACACATACACCTCTACCCCAATATAACGTGAACCGATATAAGGTGGGTTCACATACAAGGCGGTAAAGCAGTGGCGGAAGTGGAGCAGCCCAGCCCCAGCCCGCTCCACTCCGCCAGCTCCCAGCCACAGCACTCCGCTTCCTGCCACAGGTGAGTATGGGGGAGCATCCTTTCCCCAACCTCCCTGTACTCGCTGTGGCGGGAAGTGGAGCACTGCGGCTGGGAGGTGGCAGAGTGGAGCGGGCTGGGGCCACGTCACTCCACTTCCCACTGCAGGCGAGTGTGGAGGGCGTCCTTTCCCCAACCTCCCTGCAATCACTGGCAGTGGGAAGCTGAGCGCCGCAGCTGGGAGGTGGCAGAGTGGAGTGGGCTGGGGCCGGGCTGCTCCACTTCTCACCCCAGCTGGTGAGAGCCTGTCAGGGGGCGGCGGGGCAGGTGGATAGGAGTCAGAGCAGTCAGGGGACAGGGGACCTGGGTAGGGGGTGGGGTTCTGGGAGTGATTAGGGACGGGTGTCTCTGGAGGGGGCGGTCAGGGAAAAGGAACGGGGGGGCCAAAGCAAGTTTGATATAACGCAGTCTCACCTATAACGTGGTGAGATTGTGTCTCCCCCAAGGACCATGTTATATCAGAGTAGAGGTGTACTTTAGTCATGTCTTAAAACTTCAGTTCTAAAGGCAAACAAAAGTTTCATCTAAATCTCAAGGTAAATTTTATGCACCTGTAAATTGTTTTTGTTTTTTTTCTTTTTTTTAAATAGTTCCTTCGTATCTTCTTATCAGGCGAGCATAGCTACGTGGTAGCGAGAACCAATTTTTACCTTCACTATTTCATACTGATAAAAAATAGCACTATAAACACACGCAAATACCAGAGGCACGACTAGCTCCAATTTTTCCTTCATTGCTACAACTGATTGATATTTTGCAGATTTTGGTTACAAAATTTTGTTTTTAACACACATAGGACAACATAATTTCTTCAGCTCCATAGAAACATACATAGCAGCACCTGTTTGCTTATGTCAAAGTAATTTAATTTTAGGGGAAGTTTCTTTAAAGAAATAATATATTCCTGGCTTTCACATTGTGAATGCTCTTAAGATGATGCATATTGCTATCTGTCTATTCAGAGAGTTGGACCATGGTTCCATTGAAGTTAATAGCAAAACTCCCATTGACTTTAATGGGGCCAACATTTAATCCAGAATGTGTATGTAACCCTTCAACCAATACACGCATCTTTAAACATTCCTGAAGACTGGTAGTCAATTCTGAGAAGACCCTGATATAGACCCCAAAATAACTAATTCATACATTAATAATAGCTTTGAAATATATAAAGAAATATAATAATTTAAGCAGTGGCATTAGGTTTCAATAACATCTTAGATTTCTGTTACAGTGCAATGCTAGCAAATATGATTTCCTACAAAGCACAGACTTACCTTCTCCACATTTGTATATCTGTTTCTATTGAAAAAAGTAAATCTGTGAGCAAACGCTGATGCATCTGGGACCAGTTAAATTCAGGAATACGAAACATAGTCGACCTGGAATCTCTTCTCTGCCCATCAGAAGCAGCAGCCAAGTCTTGTCCTGATGAATCTTCCTGCCTTGATATCTGTTTGCATAAAATATAGGCAGGATCCAAAGTAACAAAAATTCAATTTCAGCAGTGTTTACTGGAAAAGTTTCACTTTGGATTTAATAGGTTTGTAAGCCTAGACATTATATAAAATTACAAATGCACATAAATCTAAGAATTAAACCAATACAATTGCAGGGCCACTACTGATGGATTATACCAAACCTACAAACTACAATACAACTGCACCACCATCTCTGCCAGTCTAGACAAAAATAAGCAGCAACTAGACCTTACCACATGGGGAGAATATGTTGCTGCTGACAGTGATCTTCCTCCTTTGAGGAAGAATGTTGTAGGATGAAGGGCATCGGCTGGCAGGTGTCTCTGCAGGAGGGAAGTACTCATCTACATCAATGTTTAACCATGATCAGTATCACTGAACTGGAAGCAGAAGTCTCAAGGAGCATTGCAGTAAGGGCAAAAACGTAAGCCCAATTCTGAGTTAAAATTTACTAAAAACACATCCTTATGTTGGTACTTTAAAGTGATAATGAATGAGTTCTCAACTGATGTACATTAGCAGCAATTAGCTAAAAAATAGCTTCTACAACTTTCATTAGGGAATTCAGGCCAGCTCTTTTCTGACTGATGGATTGGAACTACAAGAGATCTCTGAGGATTCAGAGAGATAGAAGGCTTAAGGGGATGGAAGAAATAAGAAGGAAGTTCAGTTGAAAAATAGAGGGAATTCGAGGTGAAACCTCAGAATCCACAATGCTACTTTTTTATTCTTCAATTCAGAGACTACAGATGACACAAATCTATTAACATTTTAGCTATTTGATTCCTGGGGCCAGCAAAGTGCTTCTTCAGGAGCCTACAAAAATCCTATGAACTGTACAGAATTTCACTAATTTCTCAAACTGTACTGTTGGAAAAGAGTTTTGTTTTTCTTATAAATATCAAACTGATCAGTCTAGTTTTTTAGGTACAGTTTTAATTTGGCATAGGGAGGTATATAAAAGTTACCTCAGGTAGGGGTCTAAGAGGCTGAATTGCTTCCCGGCTTGTGCTGGGTTTTAGTTCCAGTCTCTGCGTGTCTGATGCAACACTGGAAACATCAAGCTTGGCAATTTTTCTCTCTGAAGTATGTGTGTTTGCATCTTCTCCAGTTGCTTTGGTTTCACTACGATCAGTTTTTAATTCCTCTAACTTCTCACTCACTTCTGAATTTCGTTGACTTGTCTCTACTTGGATTTCAGCGGTCACTGTTTCTGATAAGGAAGCCAATTCTTCTCTTGTCTCATTCAAGATTTCAGCACTTTTGGATTCTAAAAGTATTGACTCAGGTTCTTCCTCAACAATAGTTTCCTCTTTCGTTGCTATTGTTACTTCGCTTTCACTTTCAGGTGAGCTAGTCTCCTCACTGGGTTTTAGTACCAACTCTTCTGAAGGTAAAGGCAGACTGCTTTCCTCTTTTAAATCAACAAAGTCATCTTCCACCTCTGGTGTAAATTCCTCCAGCATTTCTGGGCTTTCAGGTGTCTCCCCTTCTAAAACAGTTTGTACAGTTAGAGAAGCCCCATCAATAGCTGCTGTTTCTTCCACAAGTTCGTTAGCTTTACTCAGAGAATCTGCAATTGCTTCAGCAATTCCAGAAGTGATTTCTGAATCCCCTGGTTTTACTGCTTCTGTCTGTGAAGGAAATTCTAAGCAAGCTGCTCTGTTTAAGTCAGGTGATCTCTGACCATTTTCTCCCTCAGATTTCTTCCCTTCATTAGATGGTGAATGACTCTGTAGCTCACATTCAGATGAGGCTTTTATCTCATTTTTCTGAGCACTGTGCTCCACACTATTAGCCCCAACATATGCAGAAGCAGCAGCTTCTTTCACCTCCACATGCTGTTGCCTCCTTGAGAATTCAGCTTCTCTGTTAACTCCTGAGATGGTTCTAACAGGAGTTGAAGGAACTGTTCCAATTCCTTCACCACCTTTCCTTTGGTAATCTTGATACATTTGGGAAAGGCTCTCTTTATGCATTTCAAACGTTACCTAAAACCAAAGGATTATCAAGAATATTAGAAATCAAAATTAGAAGACAGATTCTTCTACAAAAGTAGATTCACAGGCAACTGAACAACAGTAGTATCCAAACTGCAAGGTTGCAATTCAACCTTAACTGTGCTGCTGCTACCAGTCCACCATAATGTACAAGTTAAAAAAGCAGCTCTTTAAGGACTCTTGGATGCTTGTTGAAAAAATTTCATCCCTAGTACTTAACATCTTCCTTAGTTACTAATGGACTAGAAAAAGTACTTCATTGTCCTTATATGATACTACGACATCTTATTTCTTTGCAAATACAGACCAGAAATATTTATTGAACACTTCTTTCTTTTCTCCAGCATTAACAATTTTACCATCTCCATATAGTATACCATTGGGCCTATACCACTGCTAGGATTTAACTCTTTCTTAAACTCTTTCTTATTGTCTCTCTCTCTTACGGATTTTTTACCTCACGTCTTTAGCCTCTCCATCACTTTTCAACACTTATTAATATCTAATTTCCATTACCAATTCCTATTTTAAGAGTTTAATTCTGCTGTAAAACTTCATTTCAGGTTAAAACTTGGATCCAGTGCCCTCCCAGGAAAAAACCAAAACTTGCTAAAAAAAATAAATTAAATAACCCTAAAATGAAAGAACATCTAAAAAATTCATGACGGTAATTTAAGATGTTCTTTCATATCTCTGACTCCAAAATGGTACATAGATATTGTGGGAGGTTGTGGGTTTGAGTAAATAATTTTTAATACAAAATTTGCTCCTTAAGTTTAAAGAAAGACTTTTTAGACGAAAGTGAGCAAGGGTGGGAGAGAGCAAGTGATGGAGGGAGGGGGACTGGAGTGAGCAGAGGGGTGGGGCCTCAAGAGGGGGCATGGCAGGGCCTTGCAGAAGGGGGCAGGACAAAAGTGTTTGGGTTTGTGCGATTAGACAGTTGGCAACTTTATTAATACACGTATTGTGTACTGATGTCAGGTGTTAATTTGTATGTGTTTGATGCACACCAGTTACAAAATCAGTAAGAATAAGCTTAAGTACATTTCTTCACCTATCTAAGATTGTTGTGAAATAGGGACATTACAAGTACTGAGCTGTTTGACTTACAGAGGTATTGCACAGCAGCTGCACGTTATTCGTTACCTCATTAAGGGTGATTTTTAAATATATGCTCTATAGTAAAAATAATGCAGTACAGTTTAGCAGTTGTAGTTTTCTTATCCAAAACAGCAGACACACAATGGTTTTGGAAGCCAATATAAAGTGATTTGCTAAAATATTTTGGAAATTAAACTAATGAAATTGCTTTCCAGATTTCTATTATGTTCTGCAAAAAGTGGGGGAAGGAAGGTCAATACAGACAATTGCCATCTTTAGATGCTGGTCATGTAATCCTATGGGAAGATAAATCCAGATATTATATGGTGACATACACAGACCCAAGACACAGAAAAATGCAAGGTGAGTCATATTGTAAAAGCAAGCTAGAAAGCATACACATACAGTAACAGGGAGGGTAAAGAAGGCTTTTAAAACTAAATTGATGCAATTAAAGCAGCCTTATTTCTATCATAAAAATCTCAAATCAAGATTAAATTTTTTAAATAAATTTCATAGATTCTAGGACTGGAAGGGACCTCGAGAGGTCATCGAGTCCAGTTCCCTGCCCTCATGGCAGGACCAAATACTGTCTAGACCATCCCTAATAGACATTTATCTAACCTCCTCTTAAATATCTCCAGTGATGGAGATTCCACAACCTCCTTAGGCAATTTATTCCAGTGTTTAACCACCCTGACAGTTAGGAACTTTTTCCTAATGTCCAACCTAAACCTCCCTTGCTGCAGTTTAAGCCCATTGCTTCTTGTTCGATCATTAGAGGCTAAGGTGAACAAGTTTTCTCCCTCCTCCTGATGACACCCTTTTAGATACCTGAAAACTGCTATCATGTTCCCTCTCGGTCTTCTCTTTTCCAAACTAAACAAACCCAATTCTTACAGCTTTCCTTCATCAGTCATGTTCTCTAAATCTTTAATCATTCTTGTTGCTCTTCTCCGGACTCTCTTCAATTTCTCCAAATCTTTCTTGAAATGCGGTGCCCAGAACTGGACACAGTACTCCAGCTGAGGCCTAACCAGCACAGAGTAGAGTGGAAGAATGACTTCTCATGTCTTGCTCATAACACATCTGTTAATGCATCCCAGAATCATGTTTGCTTTTTTTGCAACAGCATCACATGTTGACTCATATTTAGCTTGTGGTCCACTATAACCCCTAGATCCCTTTCTGCCGTACTCCTTCCTAGACAGTCTCTTCTCATTGTTTGCGTGTGAAACTGATTGTTCGTTCTTAAGTGGAGCACTTTGCATTTGTCTTTGTTAAACTTCACCCTGTTTACCTCAGACCATTCTCCAGTTTGTCCAGATCATTTTGAATTATGTTGCAATCTCTCCCAGTTTCGTATCATCTGCAAACTTAATAAGCATACTTTCTGTGCCAATATCAAAGTCATTGAACAGAGCCGATCTCAAAAACAGACCCCTGCAGAACCCCACTTGTTATACCTTTCCAGCAGGATTAGGAACCATTAATAAGTACTCTCTGAGTACGGTTATCCAGCCAGTTATGCACTTATAGTAGCCCCATCTAAGTTGTATTTGCCTAGTTTATTGATAAGAATATCATGTGAGACCGTATCAAATGCCTTACTAAAGTCTAGGTATACCACATCCACCGCTTCTCCCTTATCCACAAGACTTGTTACCCTATCAAAGGAAGCTATAAGATTTGTTTGACATGATTTGTTCTTTACAAATCCATGCTGGCTATTCCCTATCACCTTACCACCCTCCAAGTGTTTGCAGATGATTTCCTTAATTTCTTGCTCCATTATCTTCCCTGGCACAAAAGTTAAACTAACTGGTCTGTAGTTTCCTGGGTTGGTTTTATTTCCCTTTTTATAGATGGGCACTATATTTGCCCTTTTCCAGTCTTCTGGAATCTCTCCCATGATTTTCCAAAGATAATAGTTAGAGGCTCAGATACCTCCTCTATTAACTCCTTGAGTATTCTAGGATGCATTTCATCAGGCCCTGGTGACTTGCAGGCATCTAACTTTTCTAAGTCATTTTTAACTTGTTCTTTTTTTATTTTATCTTCTAAACCTACCTCCTTGCCATTATCATTCACTATGTTAGGCATTCCTTCAGACTTCTTGGTGAAGACCGAAACAAAGAAGTCATTAAGCATCTCTGCCATTTCCTGTTACTGTTTCTCCCTCCTCACTGAGCAGTGGGCCTACCCTGTCCTTGGTCTTCCTCTTGCTTCTAATCTATTGATAAAACATCTTCTTGTTTCCCTTTATTCCTGTAGCTAGTTTGAGCTCATTTTGTGCCTTTACCTTTCAAAACTTACACCTGCATCCCTGTGTTGTTTGCCTATATTCATCCTTTGTAATCTGTCCTAGTTCCCACTTTTATATGACTCCTTTTTATTTTTTAGATCATGCAAGATCTCATGGTTAAGCCAAGGTGGTCTTTTGCCACATTTTCTATCTTTTCTACCCAGCGGAATAGCTTGCTTTTGGGCCCTTAATAGTGTCCTTTTGAAAAACTGCTAACTCTCCTCAGTTGTTTTTCCCCTCAGTTTTGATTCCCATGGGACCTTACTTATCAGCTCTCTAAGCTTATCAGAATCCGCCTTCCTGAAATCCATTGTCTCTATTTTGCTGTACTCCCTTCTACCCTTCCTCAGAATTGTGAACGCTACGATTTCATGATCACTTTCACCCAAGCTGCCTTCTACTTTCAAATTCTCAACGAGTTCCTCCCTATTCGTTAAAATCAAGTCTAAAACAGCATCCCCCCAGTAGCTTTTTCAACCTTCTGAAATAAAAAGTTGTCTGCAATGCAGTCCAAGAACTTATTGGATGGTCTGTGCCCCACTGTGTTATTTTCCCCAACATATATCTGGATAGTTGAAGTCCCCCATCACCACCAAATTTTGGGCTTTGGATATTTTGTTAATTGTTTAAAAAAAGCCTCATCCACCTCTTCCACCTGGTTAAGTGCAAATTTGCAAATTAAAGTAACAAAAACACAAATTTAAGCAAGCTTACTATAATGTGGGACTTTACAAAGCAATATTTCAAATTAAAGGTTTTCTTCGTATATAAAAAAATATAAAATGCTACTGTGCAAAGACCAACACTGTAGCAAGCCTACCTAAATTTGTGGTTTTGTGACTTTAATTTGCAAATTAGCTTAATTAACATGGACTCTATATATGGCACAATCCTGTTAAATGTGAAAGGCAAGAACAACTATTTTCTAAACAAATATTCCATGACATTGAATTTATGAAACGCTTCTCACAAAGCAGACTGAGAGTGTTTTAAAACATAACATTAAAAAGCCAGGGTTAGGATTAATGAAGGCAACAATTAACAAAATGTACACTTGAACAGAAGTCACCAGATTCTTTTTTAAATATGAATAGCATAGAGCTAACTTAACTTTAAGATATAAATACTTGTTCATGTAAACTTGTAACAACATGAAAGCTAAATGACAGGTGAAAAACTTAAATTCACCTATCTTCGGTCATTTTTAAATTTTTCTTAAAGCACCTGCAACTGTAAAGCTGATAATTCACAATTAATTACCAGAAATTGTTCTAAATTAGCGAGCTAAAAGGCCAGTCATTAATCTTCACAATCATGTGATGGTTAATCCATAGCCATTTGAAAACCACATCCATGCACTACTAGTTAAAGACACTTGTAAGCTAATAACTACAACATTCTCCTCTGCCATTAATTTTAACTTAATTTGACATTCAGCGTTCACTGATTGCCAGACAAGAAGATTAGCATGCAATATGCAAAAAGGTTAAGACGACTAACATTTGTATTAAAACTAACATGCAAAAGAGGCATTTTAGCTGTGTGTTAAGATTTAGTCTAGGCTCCACGCCCCCTCATCTCCCCCCCCCCCGCCCAAGATTATTTATATATATATATATATATATGCGCATTTTTGTGGAGTAGAGGGAGGTGGCATGGGTAACTGGTTGGCCGGCTAGCCAGCCAGTGACAGTACTGCTGTCCATAGCAAGGTTTATTGTAAACTAGTTCCTATGCTGCTAAGCTCATCAATAAACTGTTCATAATTCTAGTATTTGTTACTATTTTTACTCTGAGAGCTTTATTGACCTGTTTTTCCTCCCTCCTAGGAGCAATGCTAACAGCTGAGGCCTGGAAACTCTCCACTCCAAGCAAGAAACAAATCAACTTTGACTGGAGGCACCAATACCTGCCAATACCAATCCCACTTCATGAATCTGTCAGAGAAAAGGGACAGAGGTACTATATACATTAATCCCACCACACAACCTTCCTCAAAGGAACATATTTTGCCATATCCCCAGCAAGCTTCTTACAGAGGGAAAAACTAAATTCTAAACTAATTTTCTCTTATGTTTATTATCAAAATGCAAATGAATTATAAGAAAGTTATTCTGAATGGCAAATATCAGTCACTATTGACTAATAAAAGTCTTCATTTAAATGGAAGTTAAATGTGTATCTGGGCTATTCTGGTGATTTGGGGAATATATCTACGTACAATTTATGAATTCTGTTTTGGATTAGGAACTCTGTTTAAACCCTTATGATGATCTTCACTGTTCTTTTGTCTCATTCTGCTTGTGCTACGCAGATGGAGTTGTGCCTGAGAGTCTGTCTCTGAACAGGATGGTCAATAAAAATCACCACCACCAGAATAGGTCTTACCAGAACAGAACAAAACGTCTACATCCTAGGTGAAACCAGTTCTCCTCCAGCTTTTCCCCACACAGCTAAGTTTTAAATGAGTGAAAAGGAGGAAATCGAGAGAGAAGTGACAGAGCAGGGTTATAAAAAACAAACAAAAGGAAGAGGCTTGGTCTACACTCAGAAATTACACTGGCATTATGATGTTGGTCAGGGGTACAAAAAAAACCTCACTTCCAACATATAGACAAGGCTGACAAAACGCCAACTGAAGACACAGCTATGTCCATGTAGCTAATGTCATTTGGGGAGGTGGTGAAAAACTGCTCTCAGTTATAGTGCATATACAGTATTGGGCTTTACCAACATAGCTATATCAGCACAGACATACCCTGAGAAGCTGAAGGGATATAGAGGACCTTAAAAGGGTCAGTTTTCTAGAGTGAGTGGAAACCTTTCTGACTGCTGGACCAGTCAGAGCAGAAAGGCACTGAGTGCCTGGTCAGAGAGAGGGAGATGCTACAATTCCAGAGTATCAGGGGGTAGCCATGTTAGTCTGTATTCACAAAAACAATGAGGAGTCTGGTGGCACCTTAAAGACTAACAGATTTATTTGGGCATAAGCTTTTGTGGGTAAAAAACTCACTTCTTCAGATGTATGGAGTGAAAATTACAGATGCAGGCATAAATATACTGACACGTGAAGAGAAGGGAGTTACCTTACAAGTGGAGAACCAGTGTTGACAGGAGAAAAAGCCCTGAGCTGGAGAAATACAGCCGAGCAGAGGGGCCCTCCCTTCCCTTTTCGATCTAACTTTCTACATCCAAAAATCTTTTCCTGTGACTTTGACCATGACATCCCTTTTCCCCAAATGCAGTGGTTAGAATATAGGCAATGAGGCACAGAGTTCCCCACCCATTATGGATGCTGCTTGTCAAAGAGCTCTCCCGAGTGGTTTGTACTCCTGCTTCCCACTCCCTCCTGCTGAGGCTGGAGGTCACACCACACTTAGAAGTCAGTAGTAAGCAGGCTCCTCCATCCACACCCAGGAATATCAGGGGACTCACCTGAGAAAGAGGGGGAGGAAGGTGCCAGAAGCCATACTTTTTGAACATACATTAATTTCAGGGAGGCCCCATATTTTAATCCCAGAGTAACCTGCATTCCACACAAATCTGGCAACCCCTTAATTTTTCTTGTTGAAAATTATTTACATCAGAAACTGAAGTTTTAAAAAGAGAGAGTTACACTCAATTAATCGCACATTTTAAATTTGCTGCATGAATAATTAGTCTTCCTCCGCTCATGTTTGGCCTTTGTGACACATTGTGGCCCATTTGTGGGCCCTGGCAGATTGAGAGGTATGCTAGTGGTGCTAGGTAGATAGCAGCGGTTCTCCTTCACGAAACAGTCTGCAGAACAGAAGAGCTGAAGAACCATTTACCTAACAGATATTAATAGTATTAAAATATCAAATAATCCTGACACACCTTTCTAAGGAGAGTTGAAGTATCTTACGTTTATGGAGTCTTTATAGACTCATTCCCCTACTTCAATATTCAGCCTAAACACATTGTTTTTTTAAATTTCATACCATTGTTCCTACTTAGCCTCACATATACCCTTAGCATTACCCTAAAAAAATCCTCATCCTCCATTTTACAGATTACAATGTTTGTAACAGTTATCATTAATCACTGAGTCCTTGCTGAGGTGTTAAGAAGCATTTTAGATCAAGATATTGCATAAGCTAACTATTCCTCAGTACATTTCTGTCAGGTAGCTAAATATTATTCTCATTTTAGAGATGGAAAACATTAAGCAATTCGTATTTTAAGCAACTAGCCGAAGACCTCATAATAACTCAGGGTCAGTACTGGAATTGGAATTTAGGAGGTCCTGGCATCCAGACCTCTGCTCATTCCACTAGACAATGCTTCCTCTCCTACATATTAAGCTTTTTTAATCTTCCTACATAGATCTATTACTCCAGTGATCTAATCATTTTTGCTGATCTGTGTCTCCAGTTTTTCTGTACCTGCCAGCTACAAAGTTCAGCTTAATTCTATGCACATCAAATTCACTATGTGATATAATCAGTTTTTTTCTCTTCTTGAAGGGGATTATCCGTTTTTTAGGGCACAAAAAGAGGAAATATCCAAATGATTTATTCAGCTTCTTATCTATGCCAATTAAAATTATTTGGGTAGAGAATAATCACTTAGAAATTTGAAAAAAACAAACATTTTAAAACATGTTCATTTTGTTTAGGATTATCAAATCCCTTTTTATTCAGATTAGTAAACAATATTCTGAAATATTTCCACATACAGATCAAAACTGATACAACTTCAGTCTGCAAATGGAAGTATTTTTGAACACTTATTGATTCATAACATTAATGCAAATTTCATTAATTTTATTAAAATATTCCAAGATGTTTCCTTATCCAAATGATTTATCTTTAATTTCGTTACTTGATAACATGACAACTTTTTTTAATTAAAAGATATTTCAAAGGACCTGAAATACTTAAATGTTCACACTTTTCAATGTTTTAAAACATTCAAGTACATGGTATATTATATTGTATAAATCATTATTTTCTTTAAATCTTGGGGAAATTGAAAGGTCAAGAAGGCAACTTGTCCACCATTCTTTATTGTTTCCTATTATTAATCATGAAACCATTGGTCCTCTTTGCACACTAACAGATCTAGACAGATGTAAGTTCAGGATATAGTTAACATGTCTATTATGCTAGAAAAAATAAAGAAGGTGAGTGGTTTCATACATTCAATGTACTTTGAAAGGAAACAAAATTGGGTTTTGATCTAAATTTTTCCTGAATATTTTCATCAAACAGTTTAAACCTTAATTTTTGGTAAATCATGTTCAGCTTTGAAGAAACAGCACAAAGATATAATATGAAAATCAAGGCAGTGCATGAGCAAGACAGAGAAATTTAGCCAAAAAGAGGTTACCCACACCTTTTAAATTCTGGAAGCAAAGAAACCAGTGTAGTGCAATTATGCTAGAAAAACCATTGCTGCTTATAAGGCATAGTGCAGCTGTTGAAAGAGAGGGTTACAGTGACAAACAGCTTCCCTGCTACAAAGGTGGCAGGAAATCTATCAAACTGGACAATAAAATTGCAATTGAGTTTCTTTGGCTTTTTATAGCAGCTGCATGTATCTTGATGTGTAGCTCTGCAAAACCTATCCAATTCTGCAACACTAGTCCGTTATACACTAGTTCTTTATCAAAGAATGGCGTTATAAATTGGGGGGGAGGGGATTTAAAGGGCTGTAAAGGGGAAAAATAAGCATTACCTCCCTACAATTAGAGATTAAATGAAAAAACTGGTTATTTCCTCAACAATATTAAGGAAAAAAATATTTGGGTCTCTATGATTGCTGGTTCCATAGTAGTTTGGAAAGCATGCTAGAAATCAAACAAATCATTGACGCACTTAGCATCTAGCAATATACCAACTGAATTATTTCCACACAGTATTATAAAGTCATACAATATAAAGAGTCTGGGTAATTTACAACTTTTTAAAGTAAGTATATACTACAGTATTCAAAATGTACGTTAATTAGGAAAAACAATTTTAAGAATTCATAACCAAATGAATATTAATATCAATGCTTAAGGCGCACACCCCCCACATACGTCATCATCTCTATCCTTATATCACTAGTTGCAGTGTAAAATGTAACCATTACCTTTACCAACATTTAATTTAATCTGAAAATACACAGAATAAGGTATTAACAGTCCTATTTTAAAAAAAATCTTAATTCTTGCAGCAGGAAACTATGAAGAGAATTTTTTGGACCAGTATTCAGCAGACTGAACTATTCCAGATCTTGTTTAACTACTTCAAACCCAGAACACATTCTGCAACCAACCTCACTTATTCACCCGCTCATCTCTCTTCTCCCTCACCACTACCTCCCCTGCAACGCAAAAAAAAACAGGGGAACAAATGTAACGCAACAGATCTGGGCTTTGGAAAATTGAAGTTAGACGTGTATTCCACAGCTAAGGATCCCTCACAATAGGAATTTCTTGGCTGCAAGCCTGCTTCTTGTTCGAACCTGGGCAACAGGCGGGCAGGGTGGAGGCTCAAGCACCTCAGATCCCATTTGGTATAGTATTGCATGGTCCTGTTCAACATATTCATAAATGGTCTGGAAAAAGGGGTAAATAGGGAGGTGGCAAAATTTGCAGTTGATACAAAACTACTCAAGATAGGTAAGTCCCAGGCAGACTGCAAAGACTACAAAAGGATATCACAAAACTGGGTGACTGGGCAACAAAATGGCAGATGAAATTCAACGCTGATAAATGCAAAGTAATGCACATTGGAAAACAATCCCAACTATACATATAAAATGATGGGGTCTGAATTAGCTGTTACCACTCAAGAAAGAGATCTTGGAGTCATTGTGGATAGTTCTCTGAAATATCCACTTAGTGTGCAGCAGCAGTCAAAAAAGCAAACAGAATGTTGACATCATTAAAATAGGGTTAGAGAGTAAGACAGAAAATATCATATTGCCTCTATATAAATCCTTGGTACTTTCACATCTTGAATATTGCCTGCAGATGCGGTTGCCCCATCTCAAAAAAATATATTGGAATTGGAAAAGATTCAGAAAAAGGCAACAAAAATGATTAGGGGCATGGAATGGCTGCCAAATGAGGAGAGATTAATAAAACTGGGATTTTTCAGCTTGGAAAAGAGACTACTAAGGCGGATATGATAGAAGTCTATAAAATCATGACTGGTGTGGAGAAAGTAAATAAGGAAACATTACTTATGCCTTCTCATAACACAAGAACTAGAGGTCACCAAATTAAATTAATAGGCAGCAGATTGACAAACAGAAGGAAGTATTTTTTTCACACAACGCACAGTCAACCTGTGGAACTCCTTGCCAGAAGATGTTTTGAAGGCCATGATTATAACAGGGTTCAAAAAAGAAATAGATAAGTTCATGGATGATAGGTCCATCAGTGATATTAGACAGGATGGGCAGGGATGGTGTCCCTATCCTCTGTTTGCCAGAAACTGTGAATGTGCGATAGGGGATGGATCACTTGATGATTACTTCTTCTGTTCATTCTCTCAGGGGCAGCCGGCATTGGCCACTGTCAGAAGACAGGATACTGGGCTAGATGAACCTTTGGTGTGACCCAGCAGGGCCATTCTATGTTCTTAACTAAGGTCCTTTCAGATAACTAGAACCAAATCTATTTTAAGAATGTAGCAGTATTTGCATCATCAAGTTCTTGTTTTCAGGGATTTTATAATTCATCCAGAATTTCTTTTTGACTATTTAACCCCAATAAGGTCTCCTACAAACATCTAGGTTCTCTCTACATATTCTAGAATAGCTGGGTTAGCCATTTTGAGTTATAGGTATGAAATAATATAAAATTAGTGACCACAAGTCCATTTCAGTGTTTGGATTTTAACACAGTATTTTATGTTTAATTTTACCAACCATTAGTTCTCATTGCAGACTGCTGCCTTCTTTCTCCACACACATCTCACAAACAAGAACTTCAAAACAACTATGAGTTAATTTTTACAGGTATTGTTTAGAAACTAGGGGCATACTCCTCAGGTATGCCAAAGCTGCATGGGCAAACTTCAGGCAAAGGGGTGGCTTTATGCCACATTTCTGCTTACCCCGATCCTGGGGGCAGCCAATGGCTGGTTCAATTCCCAGAAATTTAGAGCAGCCCCAGAGCTGCTTAAAATTATGCTAACTTGTAACAAAACTTCAGTGGCCTTTACCCTGGTCATAGTTTGCAGCCCACTCCACCTACACACCACTATGCTGATGGGAACACTTCAGGTTTGATATAGAGCTGGCATAGCAAAGGATTAATGCACCACTATGTCACTGCAGACACATTTTGACATGGATTAAGATGTGGTCCCAGATCCTTTGCACCTATAATCATGAAATGTTCATTGACTAAACATTTGCAAGCATTTTTAGTATATGGACATTTATTCTTCTCTCTCACACATAACCACACACAATAGATTATAGAGCTGTTTATTGGATCAATAATTAGTGATCTACAAGATAAACCAGTAGTGCTGTAGTGGTCTAAATAGACTGACACTTTCTGAGAGGAAGTTAACCCATGTAAGGACAGTAATGTGGGATTAAGATGTGCAGCTTTGTATGCTCTCTATATGTGGGTAAAAGACACAATTTTAAAAGTATGTAATTTACAATTTACCTGTCTGAAAACCCAGAAGACAAGTTTCACAGCTTTTTATGTTAGACTTTTTTCTTTTCTTGGTGCAAGGAAAGAGAAATGAAGAGGTGGCTTTTTCTAGTTCTATAACTCAATTTGGAAGAAAAAGTTAATAATAAAATGTGTTTTGCAGTGTTGTTCAGGTTGTAACAAGCCAACAAAAGCCATGAAAGGAGGAAGACTGGCATCTGTATTCGTACAATGGGATTCTCCTTCAGCCTCCTTACCTTCCTGTCTCCCTTCATGGCTTTATACAGATGGAATGTCAGCCTCTACTCTGATTTCCTTAATTTCATGTGTTTGTTTCACTGCCTTTTGATGTTACTAAAAGGTATTTTTTGTCTATGAATAGATAAGGTGCGCCACCTTGTGTTTAAAAACTTCATGCTGTTATTGCACAGAAATCCAGTACTAAAACACCACTGAAACGCTGATTAACCTGCCCTAGGAAATGTTTAAATGCCATTTTTACTACAAGTGAACACTATCATGCCATGAGCAACTGAAAGAATTTTGTGATTAAAAGTATTCTGACAATAAAAAGTCATTCAATTTTCAAATGTGACATGCCATATACTGAACTTGAAGTATATACTATTATAGACTATTCAAGCCACCAAATTTCTACTTATTTTAATAGCTTATTTCTACTAGAAGACTTTTTTATTTGACTCAGTACTTAAAGGCTCCAAATTTCATTAGAGAATACAAAAAAAAGTTATTGCAATTTCAGAACATTTTTCCAAGAAACACTCACCTTTGAATGTGTGATTGACAGCGTATCCACCCAAACTCGCCAGCCACCCCACTCATATTTGACTGCATGATAAAGCAAGATTCTAAAAATGGCATACACCATTTCAGTTATCTTCTGCTCTTCAGAGTTCTTGGGGTTGAAATAGCAAAGAGAAAGCATCCACTCCTGCCACACTGAGCACTGCAACAAGCTCCTGCAAAACACATACTCCTGCTGCTAAATCACATCTCAAAATGGACAAAGCATATTAAAACATACAAAGATCATTAAACTTTGAGACCACATATAGCCGGTGATGAAGTTAGCATATGTAAAAACACTACTGCATGCAAGCTTCTTCAGCATTACACGTATAAGCCTAAAAGAATACAACATTTGTTAAATAACGTGGCCCAGACATGGTAGCCTAATGAAACTATTTTGGCTTAGTCCAAACAGAAGACAGATTTGTAAGACATTGTTATTTACATACGGTCTTTGTATGCATACAATGAGTCCTCTTACCTCCTATTTTCTCTGCTGTTATTAAAAAGTTTAATCATGTCTGAGAGAAAAGCTCGACGAACCTCCAGAGCTTCCGGGCAGTGGGGAGAGTTACGTAGTAGGGTCGCAATTACTTTCAATACCTCTGTAAAACAGTTCACAAGTACATTTTAAAAACTAGAAATCAAGCACATCAAATATTGGAGCTTATTAAACTACATTCACTAACAGGAAACATTTTGGTAAGATAGTTACTTAATGAAAAACTAACTTGTAAAAATGTATTTGTTTATACAAAGAAAGAAAAGCATCTCCACCAGGATCAAAGATGCATCTAAGTAAAGAAGAAATATATCGCCTCCTCCCTCCAAAGAGTTCCATGACTATTCCTCTTCAGTGGGATTTTCAGACAGGGTACTCCCAGAAAATTTTCACATGGTACACACATTTAATTTAGGCACCCGTATTTGGCCCAGCTTACCCTCCATCATGATTGCACGGGTGGACAGGCCAAATTTCAGAGAGTAGCATTGCAAGCCGGCACGTGAGGTTGTGTGCCACTCAGTTTGGGGGCCCTGGAGCAAACTGCCCCTTTTGCCCCTGCCAGTGATATGCACCATGCAGACGGCTGCCAGCACCAGTGTTTACAAATGCATTCAGTGTTGGCTTAGTTCACAGTGGGAGTGGAGTTAGGCCATTATCTATAATGCTGGAATTAAGGATGATCAAGGTTTAATAATCTAATGCCTACTAAGTCACAAATGACTCATTTAAAAGGAAATATCGGTATTTACTGACTATCTTTAAGAAATATGTTCTCTGGAAGACTAGGAACATACCAGCTGATGAATCATGTTATAAAATAAACAAGAAAGCCAGGTGTACTCTAAGTTTCTCTCTTTGAATATCGATTATACTGACTCAATAGAACGTTACGGGTTTATTTTCAATCTTAAAAATAGTTTCAGTTGTAAAAACAATAGAAGTTTGAAAAAAATTGTGTCTTTGGTGAATTTTTCACCATCTATGTACACACATTGGTTTATACAGTACTTTTTGGGGGAGGGCAGAATACAGACACTCATTCTGATTTTTGGGAAGTGGGGTTGGAAAGAATCCCATTGTTTTTGTTACTTTAAGAAAAACAGAATGAACTTTGAAAACAGACGAACAAGGTGAGAATTTATGTCTAGCTGCTTTCACAGTTTCAATTCAGCTTCTAATTTAAAGTTTCAAAAACATTTTCCCTATTTAATAAAATATAAGAACTGACCTTATGAGAGCATTCAGGAAAAAGTTACCGTTCCTTACAGCCTGAGTGAGTCCAGACTCCTAGGTAACAGTTCTAGGAAGTCTGTGTTAATCTAACAGGGACTCTGTCAACTTGAATGAACTGAGTATATGGGATTTAGAAACGGACAACTCAACCCATCTCTATCCCACCAAGACGACACCATTAATTCTCACTTCCTACATTGACTACATCTACCAGGAAGTTTACAACACAGGTCATTTTCCTCCAACGTTATTTTCCTTCCCCAGACTCTGAAGATAAAGATATCTCCATCTTTATACCACATATTAAATGACAATGCAACTTTAAAAGTGAAAATTTACATTTCTCTATGAATAATGGAATACCATATCTTCATTATATCACAAACAGATGATATCAAAACACATCTCAAGAACAGCAATTTGTCCTTCATGGAAGTTCTTAAGAAATCTAAAGTCTCAAATCAGGATTTTTTTTTCTACAAAAGAAAGTTACCCTAAACAATATAGTAAGCAGATACATTTCTTCCACTCCAAATCCGGAGTTTCTGCATTGAACGTAATTTAAGATGAATGTTACTTCCATGCTTCATGTAATTTAGTCTGACATCACTAAATAATGCAATCAGAATTGTGATGAAACCTGAAAATGTATTAAATCAAAATACTCTGTGCATAAAAGTCTTGAAATAACATCTCATACCATCACCACCACATAAAAAAGGGTCAGTACTAAATTACGTATACATTTAGACACACAAAACGTCTTTCAAAAAGCCGGAGACAGGCATGTTTCCCAATTAACTCCAACTAAACATGCATTATCTCCCCTCTTGCATGAATGATTCTGTAAAACTAATTCAGACTGCTGGATATAATTATTAAGCTTTTTTTGGTTTGTTTTTTTTTAAACGACAAACATTTTTAGCTTAACAGTGATGTAATTTAAAAAGATATATAATGCTTACGAGGATTTTGTATCTTCACTGTTGAATCTGGGTCAGGATGCTGTTTATGTATCACTTGAGTGCAAATTTGTTCAATAAGAATCTAGGGGAAGAAGGAAGAAACACAGTGTAAGAACAGCTATTTAATGTTCACTAAAAAGCTAGCTGGAGAATGGTTGATCCCCTTGCTTATAAGGTTTTCTTCAGTACCCATCCTCATATCATCTTAGGGCTAAAGCAGTACTGAAATTTCCTTGTCATAAGTTTTAGTAATTGAATCAATCTTATTTTTAACACCAATTTTTGCATTTTCTGAGACACACAATTGGTATTTTAATTATAGTGGAAGAGCTCCCCTAAATTTAATCAAAGTTACAATAACCTTAAGCCATGATATCAAGTGGAATGAAGCACTCAGATTAAAAGTATCTACTTCAATTATTTAATTTAACAGTTATTTTAAAAGGATTCACACTGAGCTACTTCTATATCTAAATTAAGCAGAACTTCCAAAGTAGTAAGCATCAGAAAACTTTACTGCATCCATAGTTAAGTTTCTAGCGGCATCTGGAAAATATTAGCACAAACATGCAAGCAATTTTATAAAACCTTCTAAGTAATTAGGAAGATTGGATTCTAACTACAGTCTATTACTACCTCAAACAGGACATTGTACGTGGTCATGGTGATTAAGCCTGTATGAAGCATCAGCCTTTCAGCCAGCAAAGAGAATAATCCATGTCCAAGCATGACTTCAGCTTTTCTCCTAAAATAACACAGAAAGGCGGATAAAGTAAATTAGGGCATCTCTAAGTTGTTAGGTATGTGTACACCAGAGCAGTGCTAAATTGGTGAAAGTGTTTCAGCATTTTATTTTGTAGCCCCTTGGTTCTGGGGAAGTTGGGATACAGAAACCCTTATCTGCCAAAAGTAACAATCAAGCCGCCCACTGGGACCTGCTGAAAGTGTGACTACCGCATGGTTGAGTCTCTGAGCCTCTGGGTATGTCTACACTGCAATCAGAACTGTGGCTGCAGTACATGTAGGCTTATCCAAGCTAGTTAGCTTGAACAACAATTGCACTGAAGCCACAGCAGCACATGGCAGCCACTCAAATACATGCCCAGAGTCCTGGGTATCCAGCCTGTGCTGCCGTGCTCTCACTATTACTGGCATTTAAACTAGCTAGACCAAAGCTAGTGCAGGTATGTCTATACATGCTGCAGTCACACCTCTGACTGCAATGCTGACACAGCCTGTGACAGGGGCTACTCACACATTATGTGCCAACATACTACCACCAGCAGCCCAAAAAGCTGGACCCAGACCTTGTGGGACCCTTGATAATGATATAGGGAAGAGCATAACCCTCTCCATTCAGCTCACAAAGATTACCTGACCATGAGCATTAGCTGGTAATTATGTTAACTACAGTTGCAGCAAAGTCCACTCTTTAAATAAATTGGTGGAAACTAGTGTTGTACTTTCTGCTGTAATTGGACAACTATATAACTTCCATGATCAACAATTATTGTTGAGGGTCAGTGTTTCAAGAGAAAAAATTGAAAGACCTATGTAAAGTTCATTCTCCTTGCCATGGTGGATGTCCTAATTACAGACAGAAGTCTGTAGGTTAACAGAGACCAGGTGGCTACATATCTGTGTTCTGGATGGCTGAGGGATAAGAAAAGGGGAGCAGCAAAAATAAGTTAAGATGGATTTTAAAGATAAACTAGAGTTACCAACCCAGTTTAGGTGGCTTAATAATCTCTTACTTTATTCATCTTCACTATAAAGTTGGCAAGAACATCAAAGTGAATATTTACAGAAATGTTTCTGCTGTATACCCAACAACAAATCCTAAATACCTATGTGTTTTGGATCTGAGTTCTGGCAAGATTAACTCATTAAGTTAAGTTTTAAATCACATAACCAGTCAGAAGTACTTTTGTTAGGCATATAGCAAAAGTGCTGAGTTACAAATACTCACTTTAATGTTTTTGCCAATTTTAAAATAAAGATAAAATAAGACACTTTTAGGATACCTTAAATTGAGTCCAGAGTTGGTAATATTTGTTGCTAATCTCACTATTCTAATTGTTACTAAATATTTAGCTGGAGCTATGCAAGCAGGTTGTGTTAAAAACAAATCTATACACTGACATGTCACAAATCACTAGGTAAGCTTGATGGAAGAGCCTTTTATGATGCTATGACACAATTGTGAGTAATTCCACTAGAGAGGGAACCGATTATGAAAAAACAAATTGCATGACAGTGAAGAAAACAGTACACACTATGGACTGAAGTGGGTATCCTGGCTGCATGTCAACAGAACACTTTATATATGTATAACATATACAGAAACAGTACCTTTTCTTCAGATTTAAATCAGTACTTACTTAGGTGCTAGATGTTTTAAGAAGTAGCCCATCACTTTTAGAGCTTGTACCCTGATCCCTTCACTTTTTGATGCTAGAAGTTTGTAGACAACCCTAAATGAAAACAAACAAAACACCAAGATGGCTTGAAATAGCAACTAAAAGAGAGAGTTTCCACACTGACAAATTAACTGAAGCACACTGCAAACAAGTTTGTACCTTGGTTCAAATTAAAGTGACAGATATTGATAAGCCTTACAAATGTGATATGATATTTTCCTAAATTATATAGTACTTTGTACTAGAATTTTAAAGCTATATTTGGGAATTTTGAAATCTAAATTCTGTTAGAGTCCCTAAAAGTGTCAATTGATATGAAAACAGTATCTGTGAAAAGGTCATTGTAATTTCAGTACTCAAATTTGTCTTTAGCTGATATCTCACTTAGGCTACAGTACAGAAAAACAAACAAATTATGTTTGTTGTACTGTCAAGACAGCTGGCTACAGAATAGCTGCAAAAAGCTTAAGTTTCATATTTGGGTGGACATTTGCTAACAGTATTAGTATTTGACATTTGTATCCCATGCTAATCCTTTATGACAGTTTTCAGAAGGATGGCAAAAAAACAATGTCAGCTGGCACTCTTTTCATTACACTTATACTGGTTTCTGCTCCTCAGATTATTTAATAAAAAACACAGTTAATGAAAGAACACATTAGAATCTTAGCAAAGGTGTCTTACATACAAAATTGCATATGCACATATACTCCCCCTTCTTACTGGAAGATAGAAGGTATTATTCCTCTGTCATTGATCTTTCTTCAGATCATACTGGCGCTTAACATAAGGAAATCCCTATTAGCTCTAGAACATGCATTGTACCTTACATTGGGTGACCATATTTTCCTATGCTGAATACAGGACACCTGGTAACATTATGTGTATTCAAGTGAGTTCAACGGCAATCAGAATTATGCAGTACAAACATTCAAATTATCATCAAGTTGACTGAACCCCTGTTAAGAAGAAACACTGTGTAGGTGAATTAATTTTATTCACCTTCCTATCTTTAAGGCTTTAGGGTTCACATAGGGAGAGGTGACACACACACACCCCTCCCCCCCACACACACCCAAACACAGGGAGAGGTGACACACATACACTCCCATACACCTCTCTCACACAGGGGGGTGAGCAACTGACCCAATCCTCCCTGTCCAGTGCTCTCCGCCATCCATGCCTGGCTGGGCCCCTGGGACGGACCCACTTCTCCTGATATCTGGTGCCGCAACTTCCGATGGCAATATGGGGGCAAGTCTGGGGTGTGAACAGGCTGGAAAAGCAATTTCCAGCTTTCCCTCCCCCACCGTGACACTCCAGAGCTTAGCTGAGGGGCAGAGAGGCTTCCCCATGCCAGGGCTTTGGCACATGCAGGGCTCAACTCCTCCTGGCCAGTGCCCTGGACCGGAGGATCTTGAGCTTTCCCAGGGCGCCTACCCAGCCAGAGGCAGTGGGGAAAGGAAGAAGCCTGCCAGCCAGGCTATTGGTGAGCTTAGCACTCTCTGACCAGGGACTGGTTCTCTGAACAGTGCTGGGAATGGGGTGCACCCTGCTGAGGGGCATATGAAAGAGCGGGGCCAAGGGGCAAAGTAGGGACAGGACAGTGAGAGGGGGAGAACATAAAGGGCCAATGGGTGGTCAGCAGAGGTGATACGTAGCTGGCCGCTGCCTGGCACCTGCCACACTCACCAGCCACCGCAGCTCACAGCACACAGCCAGCACCGGCCAGAAATGGGACAGTGGCTGTGCTGACAGACCAGCAGGGGGAGCAGCCAGCCCTGCATGCTGCATCTTTACCCCACCATGAGCCTTGCACATCCATCCTTATCACTGGCCACTAGACCCTGCCCTTCACCACTGGTGGGCAGGAGGCTGATGAGCAGGGATCCAGCCAGGCGAGCAGGGTTCATGTCAGAATATGGCTAGCAGCAGCCAGCAGTGATTGGGGCAGAAAATATGGGACAATTTGCCCATTTTTAAGAAAAAGTCACAATACCTTCGGGAGGGCTAAAATACAAGACTGTCCCTTTAAAAACGGGATGTCTGGTCATCCTAACCTTACAATACCTGCTCAAGGGAGAAAAAAGGCTGGTTAGCACTGAACAATCCATTTTTGTTAGAATCTCACATAATTAAAAGTGACAACATGCAAATATACTGATGAGAAATCTATGTGCAAAATTTCCAAGTATTACTCCAGAGCATATATCTATATTTGAACTTCTCACTCAAAATTTTCACTGGAAAACAAGCAACACTCACACTTCCATCTCAGCTAGCAATCAATTAATGCCCCAGTATATTGCTAAAGGGCAATATGCAGAATCCTTCATATGAGATACAAATTGACACACTGAGCACTTTGCTTATTCCTTTCTTAAGTATTAAAAAATGTCAAACTTTTAGGTCCCACTGAGAAAGTAACATACCAAAAACACCTATATGAAAATATATACCAAAGAAATAAATGCCGGAACTAGTAAATGCCCGAATTAAGACTGTCCATGCAACCATGATCTTTAGATGATCACTTACTATTTTTCCCTACAGGACCTATACCTCACTCAGTGCACAATAAGGATAGGGACTAAAGGGATGGGTATATATTTTTTTTTTATCCTCATCAGGCATACAGCTCCTGCCACCTTCTCAGAAATGGCTAAATCTTTCCAAATAAAACAATTCAGCCTGAGGCAGACACTTGACATAAAAAACTGTGGCCCATATAATTAAAACTTAGCTATGCTATAAGCAACTGAAAGTAGTCTCATAGCGGAAAATGTTGAGTATAGGCACTCTGCCAGCTGATAAGACTGGTCTCTAGTAGACATGCTCTCTGGACACTACCATACTACAATAAATAAATTTAAACTGTGTCCTGAGGGGATAAATTCTGTCCCTGACTGTACACTTAGTATCAATATAAGATTGCTCCAATGTCATCATCACCATTGTGACGTACCTACAACCCATGTGATTTTATAGTTTGGTTGTCTATGATATTCACTAGATCTCCTGAATTTGCATGAACCACACTTGGCTTCTGTCCAGATAAGATAAGCTCTTATATTGTTTTTATGGATTATGTAATTCCTTAATGTTCCATGAAATTGTATTGATTATGAGAATGCAGATGATAAACTCCCACACAGTCTGTACAGTGAACATTTTGGGCGGTGTGCCTCTTTTCATGAAAATACGTTTTTAGAACTTTAAGAAAAAAATCATAATCATTTCTACTAGTATCAAAACGAATGAAAAGGACGATATTACTTAACATAGAAATACCTGGCTGTTGATACTTTTAAGAACAGAACAAAGTAGACTTCCTTGTTTACACACCCAAACCTTCCCAATAAATTTATTTCATAACCTCAGCTGCCCACAACACACCAAAACAAAAGAAAAAAAGTCTCCCCTTCTCTTCAGTACCAGAATCAGAGGGTGAATAGTCAGCAGCGATTCAAATCCAAGCAACACGAAAAACTATTTTAACCTGGGTGAAGCAGCTGTGAATGTAACTAGCTAGGCAGGTGGGATACCATCAGCAGAGTACAAAAGATGGAGAAAGATAACACAGCCCCATTTTCTCTGTCCCTACAAGATGGCAGCTTACAAGACATTAATCAGGACTATCCAGTATCATGGAAAAGATTAAACTTCCATATAGGTTATTTTTGAATTTTAAGAAAAGACACCCAAATATTTATACAGCCTGTGTGAGGAAAAAAATCATTTTATTTTAAACATGGATAGAAAGTATCACTTAACTCAGCTTTTTAAATTTTCAGATCAATTGCACTAGACATAATCAGCCAGTTAAATGGCTGGAGACCATACAGGAGTAAGGAATATAACAAATGAGACAGAACAACAGATTTCTCACTGTCAACTCGCTATTCATACTGAGCTGCCCCTATGCTACTTAATAAAAAGAAAAAAGTTTATTGCCAGTAGTTAAGTAAAAACGAATACAATACGTTAGAGACCTGACATGACATTCGAATACTTTATTATTTAGAGTTTTTATTAGTTTCCCGGAACATAATGTTACCATACAAATGAAGTCAAAGTTGAACAAAACAGATGAAATAACTAGCACTGAGAAGAGGGTGGAAACAATTATGAATATGACTGAATGATTCTTGACATAGGGGAACCGGGGGAAAAAAGTAAAACCCAGGATTAATCAGTAGTTGCAACAAAATATATGAATTGAGAATACACCTTTATATCACAAGTGAATTACTGCTGTAAGTACCCTTCTAGGAACAGTTCTTATATTTGGTTGTATGCTCACACTTTCCCCTGATATCCACACAGGATTCATTTTAAATTAGAAAAGTTCAGTTATCAGGCCACCCATTGAAAGCCACAAAATAAAATCAAAACCGTAATTTAATGCCATTTTTCTAACAACAATTCTTCTACCGGGCTTGTCATAGCATGCCATAGCTCCTTTCCTCAACTACTACTGTCCACTCAGCATACCATGAAACAGCATTTCTCAACATACTGAGCATGGCCTACAGGTAGACAGAAGTTGCCAACAGTAGGTTACACACCATAAGGTGGGGGAAGAAAAAAAGAGAAAAAAACTTCTCAGTAGTGAAAAAACTAACAAGGATCAGAAGAAATCTGTTAGCTAGTTTAGCTGGAATTGTCCCATTACTAAATTCTCAATGAATTGACATGGAAAGGAAGGTTTCAGGCTGGCTGTTAATGGACGATGATTAACATACGAGTATAGACTAACAAACTGACTACTACTTGCCTGAGCATGACTGACAGTTTGGAGACATTAACAATTCATAAGTAATAAAACCAGCGTTAACTCTGGCCAAGAGAACACCTGGACACAAAAAATCACCCAAAAGGAGGAGTTTACAGCTGTAGTACTAGGACTGAAATGACTCAAGGTGGTGTGGGAATTCCAGTGAATAGCAATATCATCAAAATATTGTTCTCTTTTGCCTACGCATGAAATTTAACTTACCATAATCCATTCCTCTGATCAAAAGCGGGAATCATAGAACTGGGATGCTCTGATGTCAGAGCAACAAGCAACTGCAAGACATCCATTAGATTGTCATCCTGTTAAAAAATAAATCACAGAATTCGAATTTAAAAATTAAGTAGCTAAATTGTTATCTTAGCATATTACTCTAAATTTTAAAAGTCATTGCAAATGATTCAGTATGATCCAGGCCTTGGTTTTGGACCAAGGAAGTTCTTTAGGTAGCAGCTGTAAACTGTAGAGCAGTGCCAGGGAGTCAGACCAGAATCCAAATAACTAGGGCCACGCTCAAAGGAGCCAGGAGACAGTACTAAGGAACAGGAAAGGTACAGGGAAATTAAATGGTCAACAACAGTGAGACTGGATTAGGTAATAGAATTAGTTGATCTGTGCATAGTGGTGGTGAAGTTGCATTGTTTTGTACGTAGTGGGAAGTTTGAGCATGTGTGATAGGAGCCTGGTCTACACTGCCGGGGGAGGGGGGGGAAGGTGGTGTTTACCTAAGATACGCAACTTCAGCTATGAGAATAGTATAGATGAAGTCAACGTATCTTAATCCGACTTACCTCATATCCTCACAGCACGCGGTCAATTGCCGCGGCTTCCCCGTTGACTTTGCTTCCGCCTCTCACCAAGCTGGAGTTCAGCAGTCGATGGGAGAGTGATCGGGGCTCAACTTATCATGTCTACACTATATGCAATAAATCGATCCCCAGTAGATCGATTGCTACCCACCGATCCGGCAGGTAGTTTAGACGTACCCAGGGAATGGGCTATCCGGCGATTCCTCCCATGCCCATTTATGTAAGTACACACACGTACACACACTCCACCCATTCAGTGAATTAAAACAAAACCAAACAAACAAAGCAAATTTTCCAAAGGGTGGAGGTCATTGAGATTTTTTTTTTTTAATAAAGAAGTGGCCTATACAATGAAAAACTTTGAGAACTCATAGGCAATACTAAGAGTGGATAATTTAGGCTTATCACCTGTCTAGCGAAGTTTTTTTTTAGCAGTTTGTCTGAAGCACATATATTTAATCACAGCTTACGAATTTGATCCAAGTACATTGCTTTTATTTAAAGGTGACTTACAAAGAAATAATATGCAACTTTTGTGCCCATTTCTTATTCTTTGTGATGTATAAAAAGCTACCTTCACAAATTTTTCAACAAAAATGTCCTGCTCATTTTATACATTAGACACTTGAGTCTTGTATATCCTGGAAGACTATGCCCTTCTAAGGTATGGCAATATTATGACCTCACAGATCTCATGGCTGATTAGCCTGATGAAGAGAGTAGGGCTATTTTCCTATGGCATGTTTAGAATATTTTGTTTTGTTTTGATTAACACCCATGTACCTAAATCACTTGAGAGAAAAGATTGCTTCATTAAGGATTCAACAACCCTGGCTCTCAGTTTAGGCCACACAGGCTCATCTGGTTTAAAAAAAAAAAAGAAAGAAAAAAAGAAGGAAGAGTGGAAGGCTAACTCCTCCTTTCCATTTACAAAATTTGAATGAAGGCTCTGTGATTTCTTTCATTTTCAGGGTTTTCCCATGCACAGCAAGCCAGGATGTGAATGTACAGCAGACTAACTTGCAGTACTTAGCCATGTGGACTCTACTACCATGCACAGAAGTTCTGTAACATGCTTTGACTACAGAACTTTTAGTGAATGGTGGCAGAGTCCACACGGTCAGCTACTGCATAGCAAACTAGCATGGTGTAGATTCACATCCCAGCTTGCCACGCATTAAGTCTTCATGTAGATAAGTCCTTGGCTGCTACCTAGATTGTCATTTCTGCATAAAGGACAAGGATTGGATTGCTTATTTCATGCTGCAGCCAAGTACACTCAATCCAGTACTAGAGTAGAAACTAGAGGATAAGTATAGGTGAAAACACAAAGAAAAAATAAATCTGTACTGCTTCAAGTGAACTCAATTAATTCCTTATTTTGCCCATTTCAAGCACCCTTACAGAGATTAGTTCAGTTAGATTTATGGTCCCATTTTCCTTGTCTTTGATGTTACATCTGGCATAAAGTGCCTTTTCCTGGTGCTAAAATATGAAGATGGATATATCAATGGCAACCAATATTCTTTCCCAATTAAGTTTACAAGCTTCTCTTGGACTTCATTAACATTCTTATTTTTAATTCACATTTTCAATGTATTGTTTTATTTAAGAAGCATAATAAAAACGGTGAAAAATAAAATAAAAAATATTACTTATGTAGCATAAAATAAGGATTTTTTTAAGTCACTCTTGCCATCTGTTTTTCTGATTGATAGATCAGGCTGTTGAACAGCATAGGAAACTACTTTGACTTACTACCTTAATGAACCTCAATCTACTATTAAACCTAGTGTTTAAATCACTACAGGATATTGGAAATTCGACACACTGCACTCTAGGTTTAGACTATATTTGTTATTTCTTACTGCAGAGCCATCTTGTGGCAGGAGAGGGATATTTTTATTTGAAAAAATTGTGAATAAATTTTGCTTGACTTACCAGGAATAGCAAAAAAAAAAATAATACAAAAATATACCTCATGAATTGTGAGCAGATAATTGAGGATAGCCTGCAGTTCATCTTCTTTCACTCCGTAATCCTCAAAAAATAAAATTTAAATTGTATCTAGCATCTTTCTTTCAAGGCATAACAAAATAATTATTGAAGAGCACTATACAAGAGTGTCATCTAAAGCAGAACAGCTACACAAGATAGATTTATCTTTATCCAAGGTGCCATGACAGCTTCTAAGGCAGAGGTGGGTAAACTACAGCCCGCGGGATCCTCCTGCCCGGCCCCTCAGCTCCTGGCCCAGGAGGCTAGCCCATGGCCTCTCCCCTGCTGTTTCCCCTCCCCCGCAGCCTCAGCTCATTGCACCGCTGGCACAATGCTCTGGACAGAAGGGCTGCGAGCTCTTGCCTGGCAGCACAGCTCCAGAGCTGCAGCTCTGTGCTGCACGGCGGCATGGCTGGCTCCAGTCGGGTGGCACAGCTGCCTGCCCTGGTGCTCTGGGCAGTGCTGCTGTAGTGGCACCAGCCAATGGTGCTCCAGGCAGCGCAGTAAGGGGGCAGGAAGTGGGGGGGGGGTTGGATAGAGGGCAGGGGAGTTTGGGGGGGTGGGTCAGGGGGCAGAGGTGTGGATAGCGTTCGGGGCGGTCAGAGGGCAGGGAATAGGGGGTTGAACGGCAACAGGGGTTCTGGGGATGGTCAGGGAGAAGGGGTGGTTGAATGGTCCTGGGGGAGGGGGGGGGGGCAGTCAGGAATGAGAGGATGGGTTGGATGGGGAAATGGGGGTCAGTTGGGAGCAGTCAGGGGACAAGGAGGGGTGGATGGGGCAGGAGTCCCAGAGGAGCCATCAAGGGTGAGAAGCGGGGGCGGGGGGGGTGTCAGATAGGGTGTAGGGCTGGGCCACGCCTGGCTGTTTTGGGAGGCACAACCTCGCCTACTCGGCCCTCCATACAATTTCGGAAACCCAATGTGGCCCTCAGGCCAAAAAGTTTGCCCCCTACCTGTTCTTAGGTAACAGGTTCTCGCCTTAAAGGATTCCTAACCGAAGGATCTAAGCTACAAAAGTTGCCACCAGAAGTGGAAAGTAACTTACAAAAATATAGGCTAAGAGGTGACAATAGATGTATATGAAACAATAAGTGATCCACAGGAGGAGAACAGCATTTCTTATTATTTTCCCTCATAATAGCAGAGCAAATGGACATCCAATGAAGTTAAAAGGCAAATTTAAAGTAGTAAATACTTCTTTGTACAATGCAAAATTAACCTGCAGAACTCACTTCCACAAGACATTGAGGCAAAGAGCTTAGTAAGATCCAAAACCAATATTAGACATTTATTATAGTTATCACTACTAGATCTCTCTGAGGCCTCATTTGTTTGTTTTAGTTTTTTAAGTTTCAGCAAAAACTGTTCACTTGTTTCCATGAAAACTAAGTTGTTTTGCCCATGTTAAAACAGAAGTCTTACAACCATTTAACTGAGACACACTTGTACCTTAATGTTTTGGAGCAGAGTCTAGACATTTGGCAGGCGGTCACCCTGACATCAGTACTTTTTTCTGACCCTGCAAAAATCTGCCCAAATTTGACCTACTTATAAGCTAGTGGCAGGGGAAAAACACAGCTTGCAAATGCTTAGTAAAGGCTCTTTAGAATTTGGTGGCTAAACCACCCAGAGGTTTCATCTGCTATTAGCATGCTCCAGGCAAGGCGCTGAGCAGGACTTTTCCTGCAATTGGTCCTCCAGCTCCAGGGGACCAGAATTGAGAGCAGGGAATCTGTCTCCTTGGCTCTCAGTACTTCTCCTCTGGTACCGAAGGAGCATGGAGGAGAAAGATTAAGTATGATTCAAAAGTACAGAGGTGACAAACGTGGTGGAAAGTGAAGAGAAACAGAGAGAGAACCTTCGGCTCAGGGGAGAGCATAGCACAGGGATACAAGCAGAAGGATTTATAACCACTAGAGAATGTTCCCCTCCAGAACCTAGAACTGAACCTTGGATTCCTGAATCTTAACAGTCCTCTGTTGTCTGGCAAATAGTTGTGAAGCCGACTGGCAAACTGTGTTATCATCCTCTAGTGGCTTGTCTGCATAAAGGATAACAGCCTACTACAGCTAGTTATTCTGTCCACACTAATGCTTCTTCTGAAGCATCTGGTTCTGCCACTATTAGATTTAGGAGATTGAATCTCATCAAATAGAGAGTTCTTATGCTCCCCTTGGTGGAGGGCACTTCATAAATTAACTACATACCAACAGTTCTACTTTTGACATGAAATAGTTTAAACAAACATTTATCAATTCGTGCTACTTACATTAGCAGGCCAAATGGGAGGATCACCCTCAGTGTTGTTTCAAGTACCTTATTTGCTTATAAAAATCGCCAAAATTTCAACACACTTTAAAGACTGCTAAGGTGATATACGGCAGTAGTACACAGCAGAGATTGAGTCAGTGTTACACATTTCATGGGAAAGGCAGCATGGACACAGAATCTCCATCTATAGTCGCCTTACCTTCATCACTAGTTGTTTAATGAACATCAGTAAGAATGCTCGCAGAGATAAAATCTCCTTCTGATTAGGGCGTGGTCCATCTTTAAAAACATACAAAAAAATGGATATATTATACTATCTATCTACTGGATGTGAATTACTGATGGTTGTCTTGTTACTAAAGCATACAATATCTTTTTAATTTTAATAAGTTTTGAAAAAATGTAAGAATTTATATTTTTATATGTGAGAGCACAATTTCAAATACACTGATCTTCTTTGCTTCCCACAGGAAACATGTTGTTTTAACGTTTAATAGTGTAGTAAAATGATCACTAATTAAGGCTACACAGTAAGGCTATGTCAAAGTTTTATAAAACCTTATATTAAAAATTCTTTTAATGCTTTTTCATTTAAATTAAAACTTCTGCAGTCTCCAAATCAAGCACTGAAACATCATGGATGGGGGTAAAAGAATGAGTTTAAGTTGATACTATAACTTTAAATTAGTATTTTCAGACTTTGATATTTAGTTATTTTATGTATGTTTGTTTTTTAAAAATAGAATTTCTACTTCAGCTCCTTAATATTTTCAGGAGATGATTACACTATAGTATTGATCAATATAAAATGGCTTCTGCTTGGACTAGTACTAGCATATATTGGATAAATACATGACATTGTGAGGTATTCCTACACCTCTTGCATACAAACATTATCTTGCAAGTTAGAGAAATCCAATTTAGAAACCCAAGACTCTCAGAGAAGACTCTCTCCTTTCCCTCGCCAAATAATCTGTCACTAAAATATTTTAAAGAGCCAAATATCATAGCTCTTTAGGCTATTCATTGTGTTAGCTATGCCCAGGGAGGGGGCAAATACAACCCCAATTTTAACAGAAGAATATACAAATTCAAACAGCTCCATGAGGCCTTGTGTTGCACAAGTTTAACTACAGATGTGATTTTAAACCAATTTAGTTAAACTGGTGCAAGTTTGTGTAGATGCACTTTGGTCGAGTTTAAGAGTGCTTTATTTCAATTTAGCTCAAATCGAAAATAAGCCATTCACCTGAAATAAGAGCATTCTACACAAACTTGCCCCAGTTTCACTAAATCGGTAAAGAAACATACCTTTAGGTAAGCCAGTTCAATTTTATGAGTAGACGAGTTCTTACTAACAAAAAATCTTCATTCCTTCCAGGGTTCACCACACTACCAAGCAAATATAATTTCCCTTTCACAAATTTTGTTAGAGAATTTCCCTTGTTTGAGAAGTTGGTGGTAGTGAGAGGAACAGGATTAAGGGGCGCCTGCAGGAGGACTGGCATGAGAGAACTTCCTGGGTGCACCTATATGCCCTTCAGCTACCAGATCTCCGCGATCCTCATTCCCAACCCTGGGCTGGTAACAAGGTAACTGAGGAACTATGAGGAGCTCCAGAATTCCTTCCTCCAGTCTAAAAAGCTTCAGGATAGCTTGCAAAGGCAGGAGTAGCCACATTCATCTCTATGTGGTGGTCTCAGCTCAATGGAGATTAATACAGCCCAAAACACCACCTCTGAGAGGAGTTAATTTCATAATTCATCTCAATTGAAAGTTCTCTTCCCTCTCCCAATCTCAGTGATGTGTTTACCTTCTGCCAGACCCACTTTTCAGAAGTGGGTGCCTGTATTAAGCATCAAGTCTCTATGTTCTGAGCTCATAAGAACATAGAATGGCCATACTGGGTCAGACCAAAGATCCATCCAGCCCAGTATCCTATCTAGGTGTACCAGAGGGAGTGCACCTAACAGGTAATGCTCAAGTGATCTCTCTCCTGCCATCCATCTCTATCCTCTGACAAACAGAGGCTAGGGACACCATTCCTTACCCATCCAGGCTAATAGCTATTAATGGACTTAACCTCCATGAATTTATCTAGTTCTCTTTTAAACCCTATTATAGTCCCAGCCTTCACAACCGCCTCAGGCAAGGAGTTCCACAGATTGCCTGTGTGCTGTGTGAAAAAGAACTTCCTTTGGTCTTAGTGCTAAATGTCAGTGACATACTCCGAATGCCTATTTTCAGCACCTCATTCCAGCTCAGCACTGTACATCTGTGGCATGGACTGAGCATGCTCATTCTCATCTCCCATCAACCTCTGAGTTCTATGCCTATGACGTGGGCTCATAATGCCTGTTCTCAACTCTCCCATTCTCATCATTGTGTCTTAATGATGTTCTTGAAGCTTCAGGAGACCCGGTACCTGAATGAGCTCTATAAACAGGTCATGTCTTTGAGCATGTGACATGCTGATAAGAAGCCTAGCTCTGCAATTTTAACATCGTCCCCAGTAAGATATATTTTAATAATGTACATAAATCCTTGGGGCTGAGGAAACATTTATTCTCTTCAGGGTCAGGAGGTGAGAGGGGGCAAAAAAGAAAGCACCTTATGGACAAAGCTGCTTGTTAGAACTGGTATGATGAAACCTTCCACCAAACGAAACACTGCCTGGATCCCATCCATTCCACACACCACACAAAACCGTGCACTTCAAGTGAAGTAGTTCAGAATGCTCATGTGTTGATGAAGGGTGAAAAATGTATACATACCTACACCTTTTGGAGTAATACCACTGCGATCCTGAGGGTTCACAGCCCAGTAGTAATATTTTAAGGAGTGCATTACCAGAAGAACTGTCCCAACACGCCGAACTGCATTGTATATGTTAACAGTGCCAATAAACTCAGTAGACAGGTAAGTGTACAGGATCAGCTGAACCTACAACACCCAGTTAAGAACAAACTGAAAATATCAGCTAGGATTTCACATACACAACAGGGAGGTAAATCAAAATGGTAGTAGATTAGGAATTACATTCTTAATTTTATCCAATTAAAAAAAATTCTAATGTAAAAAAGAGCAGAGTAAATGGAGATACTCACTAGGATAGCTTCACCTAATAGCTACTAAACTCTTTTGATTTTTCCACAAGTCTCATGATACTTGGTGTAATTCTAAATGTCCAAGCTTCTGGAGTCATGTGAATATGAGAGAATCTCATTTTGGCCTTCATGGTTGTTATGAAAAGAAGTTTGAATGTGTGAATCCCCCTTTTTTTTTCCCATCTCATCATTTCGGGGGGGCTTTTTTTTTTTTTTTAAATGCTTAGGGCTGGCAATATTGATGGCTACATCTAACTGCCAGAATACAAATTCTATGTCACTGTCCTTCTCTGGAGCACAATGAAAGGGCAATAAAAAAGATTTCAGGTGCTACTGTTCTCTAGTTGAAAAGTTCCTCTTTTGTGAAGCATCTGTTATATAGTTCTATAGACATTAGTGTGTGTCTAAATCATACAAGGGACAGTGAAATTTTTAATGTTTTATTGCAGTGACATTTTAACAATTCCCATTTCAGAAAGAGCATCCAAAACGTAACATGGTCTAATTTTGTGATTTTTAGAAGAGAGTCTTTAAAAATGAGTAAGGGTCCAAGCAGCTCACTTTCCAAAACACAGCCTCTGACGCACTGTACAAAACTCACCCTCTTACTGGAGTTTGTCTCTATTTACAAAAAACAGTAACAGATTCCAGTCCAATATTTTTCCTATAGTTTCTTATAGTGGCTGTTCCTATAATTTTCTTCTTAAGAGAGGATCAGTCCACACCAATCTCAGACACAATTACTGTGCACTAAAAATGCCTGCATGTGCTTTAGCTTAATAGCTTAGTTCGCTTTAAAGTCTACTATGCTAAGATGCCCAAGTGCACCTGCAGTGTGCCGTAAGTGTCCACACAGGGAGTTAGTGCAGAATGTGCCGTAAACTCACCCCCTATCTTGTACTAACCTCCTTGTAGACAAGCCCTTACTCTGTCTATATAGCCACTCCCACTCCCTTACATCCAGGATAGGGTTAATGAACACCATATGTTCCAAAAGAAGTTATCAGGAATCAATCAGCAGCTCTGCAAGCTCCAACATGATCAAAACAAGGTGAAGCAACAGCAGAAATCTGTCACCATCTTGGAAAGTGTTTACTTGTTCTCCTGTTTATGTTTGGCTAGAAAAAATTGACATACAGAGTGAACACTGAAAATGGCAATACACAAAGAGCTGTCAAATGCATAAATCAAACTAAACAGGAAGAAAGACATTCTCTCTACTAGCTATTCAATTATAGTTATTCTTGACTGTTACTAGAGTTTCTAGAAGTGGGATTTTCAAGTGGAAAGTATGCTCTTAATATGAAACAGTTTGTAAAGTTCATATAAACAGTTCATTATAAAGTTACGATCTTATAGATTTGTATTGCTTATTTCCCCGTCTGCAAACATAAGAGATGCTGCCAATGGTTTTATAAAGGTTTAATTTAGCTGTACCCATATTACATCATTCATTCATGATGCCTCAAAACCTATTTGTATCTAACTTTGGCTCCATTTATGGAATTCACCACAGAATGTCAAGTTTTTCAACCTTGTGATGATGAAGGAGCTTTTAAGTGAATTTCATGCTCTTGAAATATGTCAGATTAAAAGCCATGAAAAATAAATTTTCCTATGTAGTTACAAAACAGGTGCAGCACTGCCTGCAGCATCTTTAAACAACCCTATACTATTTCCGTACTTCTCCCTGAGTGCTAAATTACTTGCCTTTTGTTCCATTAAGAGTTTAAAATAATCTTTACAAGTGTTCTGGCTTCAATTTTGGCAGACTGTTATACCAATATGGATTGGAGATTAGTACAGGCAAATATTTTTATGCCTTAATATACTTTATGTATATAGTAATTCTATAGTATCACTGGGATGATATATGTTTGGTTTACATTATAGTTAAATCTGGAATCATTTGGCACCACTCCACTAAACTCCATATTCACACCATAGCAGAAGTGTAAATGGAACTGAAGTTGGACAATATTATTTTAAAGGGCTACTTAGTCAGTGGAATGCAAATAGTCTCATGCTATTGGTCCAGATCTTCAATTAGAACATTAGCTATTCAGGCAGGGACTGTATCAGACTATGTACATACAGCATTTAGAACAATTGGATCCTGATTGAAACCTTTCTCTGCAGGGTGGCTGGGCCTACTCTGAGGGAGACGATCTCGGCTATCCAGGAAGGCCTCGGACTAGAGCTGCTACTGTCCTCTGGATCGAGAGGAGGCAGTTGGGGTGGTTTGTGCACTTTATAAGTATGACCCCAGGACACTTCCATTAGAACTCTACCGGGCACATCCCACTGGGCTGAGGGTCCGAGGCTGACCCAGGACACACTGGAGGGATTATAGCTCCCAGCTGGCCTGGGAATGCTGAGGAATCCCACAGGAGGAACTGGAACCTGTAGCAGAGGAAAAGGAGATCTGGTCCTCCCTACTTTCCATGCTGCTGCTGCGACCCTCACCAGAAAAAACAGCATAAAGGAAAAAGAAGGAGGGGTCCTGATTGGTCCTTTGTTCTTAATGAAATGGCATCCAAACAGTATCATCATCATCACCACCACCACCATGTATGTTCTAACCTGAACTGATACATGATTAACAAAACCAAAATATTTTACCTTCGCTGGTGTATGAATCCAGATTGCCGGGTTAAGGAGAATGTGATCACACAGCTGTTTAAGCAAGGGAATCCCATTGTGCAAATTACTCAGGTATTTAGCAAAGGCAAGGCATAGTTCTAGCACAACTCTGGTAACATGGACTTTGGAAGACTGTTTAAAAAAAAAGGCTTCTTTAGACTCATGTTTACAGAACTGTTTTTAAACTTTGACAATACAGAAAAATATTAGCAAAAGGATTCTGATAAGCTAATCTTAGATCAGTGTGATTTTGCTTTACCTTTTCAAGACTGTGTCCTATCACAAGGAAGCCCTTACAGGAAAGCATCTGCTCTTGCATAGCAATGGAGTTCTTCAGCAACTCCATGATGAAAGCTAGCAAAGTAGAACTGAAAAATACAGTGTATTGAAATCATTCAGTTTCTTAAAGAAATATCAGGTATTTCAGAGAGTCATAGAAATGAGTTATGCAATTCCCTCACAGGAATATGTTCCCAGCTAAGCTCTTTCATCTTCCAATGTAAGTACATTTAACACAACACTTAAATAGCTAAATTAAGATTTGGAATAAAGTTAAGATTAGAATTTGAAAACATTTAAGACTGCAAAGTTACAAGGTGGTCAGTCTCCTAGTTTCAACTGGATTTTCTCTACCACAAAACTTTGAACTTTGTGATACTTTTCCAATAGCAAAACACTCCTGAAACAATTTTTCACTGATTACTTCCAATTTTGAACCAGTTCTGCCATACAATAAGAGCTATGTTCCATTCCAATTGCCATTCTCTTGCTTTCAGACAGGCCAAAGGATGCTGGCAGCACTTCTGTTTAAAGCAGGACTAACTGCTTTGAACAACCCCTCTGCAGTCAGTGCCACGCCTTAACTGCTATGAAGTCTCATCAATTTCTGTGGCTGGAAGATCAGAGATTGCAAAACAGAGCTGGAGCAAAGGAAAACTCGAAGATCCTCACTTTTTTTTAGGTTTGAAGGTAACTGAGGGGTGGAGGAAGAAATGCACAAGAAGATTTTAGAACAGCAAAGATTTCTGCATTCAATGAAAAAATATTAACACAACATTAAGATTGTCCGGTTAAGCACTCAAAAATCATGAACTGAGAAGTAAACCATTTGTCTTTTCTTTTTACTGTTCCACTGTGAAGATGAGCTCCAACTCCACCCCTAACCCCCCCGCTCCCCACACACACACACAAAGTTTTTTGGTTTGTTTTCCCCCTACCCCATCACAGAGAGACACTCATTTCTCTTGCAAGACCATGGTAAAAAACCTTATTATGTTAGGTTGCAAACTGATATGCATTCTCTCCTCACTGCTCCCACTAACTCTCAACCTAGGAATCAGTATATGCATTTAAAGAGGTGAAAAAGTTACACTTCATTTATCATTGATTAGTACATGAGCACATAATTAAAAACCCTCCTAAGGCCTAAATGCAAGAAGGTCATATAGTCAAACTTCGCTTTTGTATTTCCTGATTTTAGAGGACTTGACTGTGTACACTTGATATTCCATTAGAGGAGTTTTGTACATAATTTTAGCATTATTTTTCTGTCTCTTTAAAAGAAAAAAATTCCATAGTTCTTTAACAGAATGCACATAAAGGCCAATTATTGCTTTGGTGTCAGTAAAATACACACCATTAGACTTAAGTCCCTAGTTGGCTTAGTGCTGTGGTTTACATACATATTTTTGTACATATACATCAATTGGTATAAACCTTTATCATTGTACACATGGTTATGGAGTACTATAAACTGCACATTTATAAGTGTATAACTTATTACTACTGAATTTATTTCTTTTAGACATGATTTTATAGGTCTTAACACAAGAGCCAAGTGGGAGAAAATCAGTTTAGCAGTTGTGAAGTTACTAGCTTTTGAAGCTGAAAAAAACAGCTTTGTGAGTTCATATTTAAATTAGGAATTAAGAAGATTTTTTTAAATGCCAAAAGGATTTAGGAGCAGAAATCAATGGGATTAAATCCTTCAGGCACTTCTGAAAAATCACATCCCAAATATGGATTTTTCTTCAAATACATGTCTATATCTTTATCAGTTTTCTAATGATCATGCCCAGAACATAATTTACAAATAGTATTAACTTTACTAAATGAAAGCCACTTTTAATCCAGGCAAAGGTACTAGCCCTCAGTAAAAGCTACATGTGTGCCTACTGCTATGAAAAGATATTGCTTCAGTTTCCCCTATACTCACCCCATAAAAATAAATTAGCCAAAAAGGTAAACGTGTTTTGGAAAGTTTTGAGTTTGTAAAACAAGTGGTTCTAAAGGAAACTTTTTTGCAATGTTAACTACAGAGTGTATTATGAGTCCCTTATAATTTTAACATCCTTGACAACCCATACAAAGCTTGAGTTAGCCTAGGCACATAACACATCTTTCTATCATCATGCACTATAGGTAGGGATAATCAACTTATCTTCCTTGGAGCTTCAAGAAGGTTTTCTCCCCCACGCTGACAGGAAAGAGATCATGTAGATTTTTCATATTTCTAGTACCCCATAAATACATCACATAACTATAGCATAATGTGCATATTTGTTTTCATTTGTGCAAGTTTACATAGAAAACATGGTGCCAATAATCTTGACCTCAGCTCAAGGTTCTGTTCACATGAGGCTTAACAACTTAACTTCTGAGAATAGAAAAAAAGCATCCAAACAATAATGCTACAATTCCATTAGTTGAAGTTAATTCTTTGCCTAATAGCTAAACAGACATGGTTTCCAGTTTAACCTTCAGTTATTTTATTAACTGTATTTAACAGAAGCTGTGCACTTCTGTCACTTAAGGCAGATGTAATCTTCAATTTATTGTGTTTATGTAGAGAAGCCTGACATAAGAAGTTTTCCCTTTACTTGCCGCTCTATCTTACTGGTGAAAAAAAAAAGAATTGTGAACTACAAGAATTCTTTACAACATAAGGTAGCTAGCTCGCTCTGTGGCCATTTAAATTAAACAAAAACCCATTTCACTTAAATTAAAATGGGTTGAAGTTAAAATGGAAGATGAAATGAGGTAGCCATACATACTCACCAAACAGTTGTGTCAACTTGGTCCAAAGAATATTGACTATGGTCTAACTGTGCAAACAGAGGAAAAAGTACCTGCACTCCTCCAATTGAATGCATAGCACTTTGGATAGAATGTGTTAGGACTGCTTTCACATCCTGACAAAGAAGAATTAAAAGAAGAAGATTAAAACCTTTTCTAAAACCACTTTAAAACAGTTATCGTTTGACTTAAATACTTAAGAGTATCTTTAATATAAAATCAGATTATTACCACGCAAAGAAATTCTTACAAGTAACAGCTACTACTGTTGAGGAGACAACCACAAAAAAGATGTCCCAGTTCCAGCCTGACCCAGAGCCTGGGATGCCTGTCTACAGTGCTGGTCCTCAAAGATGACTTTAGATGGGCACATAGGTAACCGAGCAGCTCCATAGCTTGCTGGTCTTTCCTTAAGTGCCCCGTGCTCTCCTAAAGTGGAGGAGAGCAAGGTTTTAGATGGGATGGAAGAAGCAAGAGTTACAATAGAATGTCCCCAAGAAAAAAAACAGGGAGGGGAGGGGTTGGACTTTGGGGGGGGCGGGGACGAAGGAGGAGGAAGAAGACTGTTTTTAAAGTTATTTTCTAAACTTTTGCTGTGTTTCAAAAAAAAATTTCTGATGTAACCTTCCTGAAGACAAATTTAATTGAGACTCTAAGAATGGAAAAGTGAGCAAGTTCACTTAGGGAAGGGAAGGGTGACATGGCTGTACACTGATGGGGGTACAGTGCACAGCTTTGATGCAATGAGAAGCAGCAAAATTGGTTAGGAGAGGTTGGAAATCCCTCCCTCTTGGGGTGCCTGACCAGAAGTGATAGGAAAGGGGAGCTTGATGTAAGGCAGTAGCAGTGGGGAGAAGTCAGGAGGCTTGATGACAAAGGGAGGAGAGTTACTTTACAGAGCTGGGAACAATTTTCCATACCTCCAACTAAAAGGTTGAGGAAGGAGAGCAGTGCAGTTCTGATAGCTTCTCCCGATTAGTCTGTTATGTGGGGCCCTCTCACCTGGCACTAAAATCCTGGTTACAGACTTCACAAGTACAAGCCATTTTTCTCCTAAGAAGGTCTACTAAAGTGCCAAAGTACCTGAAGCATGAGAGCATGTGGTGAATGAACAAAGATAGAAGGGTTATCCTTGGGGGATGATTCTAGACAGAGCTGTGCATCAGTAGCCCTTGGATTGTACATGAAAGCAATAGCACTGGACAATTTGCCATCATACAGTAACAGTTTGTGATGCTCAGCAAGGAAGAGATCACTTTCTGTCTTGAATTTAAACGTTCCCTAGAATGATGGAAGAAAGAAAAAAATTAAGGTGACTTGCACTGAAAATACAATAGGAAACAAAATAATTACAACAGCATTACTCCTCTATTCTAGCAATGCATCAGAACAGTCCCACTACAACACCGTTAGCTCAGGACAATTTTTGCAGAGTTAGTATTATATAGCATTTACATTCTGGAAGCTAAGAAAAACATAAGAAAATATAGTGCCTATTACTCAGTGTTCACTTAGAAACTCTTTGGGCAGAGGTAAAGACAAAAATAATGTTGCGTTGGTACAGCACGTAAGGGCCACAATCCCCAATTGAGGCCCATCAGGGTTACCACAATACAAACAATAAATAAGTAAATAGCATAACAGAACTAAACCTCAGTGCTCATCACTTTTAATGTGTTAAATTAGGTATCAAGATACTTTTCTGGCATGAAGAAAGTAAATTTGGTAGCAAGCCTCAATGAAAAAAAAAAAAAAAGATCTAGCCACAGTTAATAGTTAGTGTTCTATCCACTTAGACAGCATGGCCCTCCCCATCACCCAAAAATCCAAAGCAGAACTCCTGAGAAGTGAACACGACGAGACAGTAAACAGAGTTTATTATTTGCATTAGCCTTGTTTTAATACCAAGTTGGTATTAAATATGTGCCAACTTGGGTGGTGGGGGAGAGGTTGTGTTTTGTTTAATACATGTACAATCTATTTCATTTCATAGAGTAGGACTGGAGTTTTATAGAACAGAAGAGATGGAAAAAACAAAAACACCAGCAAACAAGTCTACTGCTGTGCTGCAACTCCCACTCTGACCATGAATTTATATCAAGAATGGTTTTTAATTACATCATCAAATGCTCTCTTCTCATGCAGATGGGCCTGCAGCATTTTTATAAATCAGGGATGCAAGGCAGGTTACGCATCATGGCAAAAATAGGAAACATTAAATATATAGAAAGTCACAGAGTCACATTACTGAGCAAATTATTTTTTGTAATGAAATTATGCAAAAAACTGTTTAAAACCATTTAAAAACCCAGATGACTATAGAGAGTTATATTTATAAAAAGTTCATGCTCACTAGCAGCTGGATAAGGTTACAAAGCCCAAAAAACCCTCAACTGTCACATTTTTCTCAAGAAAATAATGCGATATGTTTGTCATGGACATGATCTATACATTCATTTTTCTCCTCTTTACACTTTTATAAAATTGAATAGATTAATTTAAACTTTGTGATATTAGATATTTTATTTCTATAAGCCTATGTAAAATAAAAATAGGCTGGTAAGAACACTGTATACATCATTGTCATTGACATCCTAAAATACTCCAGAAATTGTCTTATTAGAATTAATCTTTCGTGTACTATTGAATCAATTCCAAAATACCTTGTATCCCAGGCCAAGCTGATAAATGGCAAAAATCTGAGCAGCATTGAGAGCGTCACTAAAAAGGTAAACAGCTGTCATCTGCCCACAAAACACTCGATTAGCATCTGCTGTTTCTGAAGAACCCAGGAAACATTTATCAAATGTCTGAAAAGGACAACACAGGATAGTTGTACACAATAAAAGACAAGAAAGGATTCAATGTGAAGCACACAAATATTAATCATGTGGATTATGTACTTGTTGTTCTTAAGAAAAGCAATACATTTATTTTACACCCAAAACAGCCTTATATTATTATAATTGATCAAGGTGAAAAAATATTTTTCAACAGACAAAAAGCAAAAATTTCCCTCTCCCAACTCAAATCATTTATCGTAGCCAAGGCAAGTAAACTGGGTGTCCAAGCTGGTAACGCTTTCATTCTAATTTTGAAAGGCTGCATTAATAAATAAAGTAAATGTTTTCAAAACCTGCAGTTTAAAACAGAGTTTGTTTTATAAGCAAAACAGTTATTTTTCGTTTTATTTAGCTGTCAATGTCTAGAATTTGTAAAATACATAATATACAATATTAATTAAAAATAAACTATGTTCTCTGCAATTTTTACTCTACTCAAATACTGATAGGACAGATCTGCAAATATATACACGGCGAGAGAGTTAAGAAGCTAAGTTCTAGAACTGTCATACATCATCAGAAAGTCAGCTATTTCTGTAGTATTAGGGTAACATTAATTGTATTGGTGTCTCAATACATGTTGGAGATCAGTATTATCAGACTGCCTTCCACATATTAGGAGAGTAGAAAGTGAAACTGCAGGAAAGGAAAATAAGTTTTTAAAGAGACATGACAGCGTTCATCTATAGGGCCCAGTCGTGCAAAGCTAAGCATACACATAACTTTACTCCAGTGACTAGTCAATGGACTGTTCATTTAAGTAATAATGGATGTACTTAGGTGTTTGCAGAACTGGGCCCATAACTTTTACTGACCATCTAGCACACTGACTACATTTGCATTCTCTTAGTTGAAATGCAAAGTGTGTCACCAGGTACATTTTTTTAATTAATTTATTCAAAATTCTGTTAGAAAACCTACTTTTTTCCTCTCAAGCCAGGTTATCGAAACTTAAAAATATAAATCAAGTATCAAATTAAGTAACATAAAATTAAATAAAAGGTACTTACATCACTGGTATTGACAAACCACGTTATCTCTCCATACGATGCTAGTTCCCCATTCACATAGCACCGAAGTTCACTGTTCTTCCAGCGGTTATAGATATGCACTATAGTAACCATATACCACTGAATAATAAGAGAATAATTATTGATACTTTAAGCCTGTAAGTATTTTTTAAAAGTTACTCAAAATAGCTGGTCCCAGAAGATCAAAACTATTGATATGAGTTATGAAAAGGCAGAAAACTTTTTGAAGATGACTTAGGGATTTCTTTAAAATTAATGTGAAAGAAATGCAAAGTTCATTGCTGGCCTAGGCTAGTTCACTGTACCCAGACAGTGTGCTCAGTAACCCTGTTTACTGACAAATAGGTGTATGATCTTAAAAGAGATACATGGTCACGGTACATAACTTTTTCTTGACAACACTAAGGGCACTATTGATGCCAAAATAACTGACAAAAGAAATATTGTATCTTGCTTTGTTAATTTTGTTGGGCTTAGCGCAATGAATTTTTTGCGATCATTCCAAAAGAGCAGCAAGGGTGACACCAAAGCTTAATGAGTCTCCAAGGACTGTGTGTCAAATGGCAAACCAGAATCCATTTGAACAGCAAGGGATTACTGATCAGAATTACCAAAATGTGTTTGGAGACCTGCTCTCCCACAGATGTTTAGTACTTTTTTTCCTTCAGAAACACCAGACAAATGCTCCATTTGAGAAAGCAAACATTTTCAAGTCTACTAAATATTCAAGGAAGCCTTGAACAATAGGGCCGGTTCCAGGCACCAGCATTCCAAGCTGGTGCTTGGGGCAGCAATCTGCAAAGGCCAGCAGTCTCTGTGTTTTCACTGTCCCAAGCAGCACGCCAAATTGCCGCTGCAGACAGTGGGGGCAGTCCGTGTGCCTTTAGGGTGGCAGGCACATTTCCGTGGTGGCAGCAATTCGGCGGCAGTTTCTATGTTTAGCTGTCCGTGGCAGCTTCAGATAAACATAGAAGCTGCCACTGAATTGCCGCAACCGCAGAAATGCGCCTGCTGCCCGAGGGCACATGGACTGCCCCCGCCGCCAGGGCGGCAATTAGGCATGCTGCTTGGGGCGGCAAAAAATGTAGAGCTGGCCCTGTTGAACAATGCCATTTAAATCAAGTCATGCCATGCTGCTAAATATGATTATTTAATAATGTGGAATAACTCATCATAGTTGAGAAGAACATACTTTTGGATACACTGAATAATTACGAAATATTATTCATTTAGCGTATTCTCTTACACATGATTCTGTGTTCTTGAAACTGCATGAGAACAACATTAAGCCTCTGACTAGATCAGGACAACAAGGTGTTTGTTTCATAACCACGTTAGCCAACACATGTTATTACATATTTTTTTAAACAAACAACACTATCTGTCTATCGCCAGTGCTAAGCGGTGTTTAAAAACCATACTAGTTGGTTGTGATCGCACTAGGTAGAATAGTTATAAACAGTTATTCCTGGGGTCATCCCAGACAGTGAGCGAGAAAGAGTAAACTGTGTTTTTTGTCAAAGTTGGCGTATTGACTGCTTTGAGTCCTGTTTGTCCTCATCTACACACACTCTTCCCTCCTGGGAAGTCCCCAGTAGATTCTTCAACACTCCATCAGCCCAGGAATTATCAGGGAAGAGGTAACATGTATAATAATGCAGGGCCGCACGGGGGGGGCCAAGAGGGGCAATTTGCCCCAGGCTCCGCAGGGGCCCCCACGAGAGTTTTTCAGGGCCCGTGTAGCAGGGTCCTTCACTCACTCCAGGGGCCCCGGAAAATTCTCGTGGGGCCCAGGCTCCCGGAGCTTCTTTCGCTCCAGGTCTTCGGCAGCAATTTGGCGGTGGAGGCCCCCCGCCGAAGACCCCAGGCCCCCTGAATCCTCTGGGCGGCACTGTAATAATGATAATACCTAGCTGTAATATAGCACTTCTGTCAATAGCTTTCAAAGCACTTTACAAAAGAGGTAAGCATCATCATCTCCATTTCACAGATGAAGAAACTAAGACATAGAGGGGAAGTGACTTGCCCAAGATCACTCAGCTGGCTATAATAAATACATTTTAGTACACCTATAAGTTCCTACTTTGCTAATTTTTAAAGGGTTAAAAACAATAACATTGTGGTGTATGTTATTTAGTTTAATCATATCAGGAGTCAGCCCTAACAAGTGAAGTCTTCTATTTATTCTCTAAACAGGACGTGAATTCCATAAGCCGTAACAGTGAAAGTTCTCCTACACTTTTCCAGTCATTTCCCAGATCCTGATATCTATTCAATCTTTACCATTTCTGCTGCACAAATACCAACTGATGTGGACACTTGTCCAGCAAGAAACAGACAAAGACCATCAATTAATTACACTGAATTAAGCCAACAGCCAGTAGATCTAACATTCAGTCACTATTCACCTAGGCCACATGTGATTTACTCTTTAGTAAACTGTATTTTTTTCTTTACAGTTGGGAACGTATTAAAACACAATCTTAAAAAATGGCAGGTTACTACGTACATTTGTTTAAGTTTTACTTGTAAAAGTTGGTATTATTTACTTCTCTAAATAATGCCAACTGATACTATTGGTAATATTTTTGCAGATATTTTTCTCGGTCCATATGAAGTTAGTGATTAGCAAACAAAACAGAACACTCCCCTGAGCTTACTAGGACACTGGTCTAAATAAAAAATAAATACAATTAATGGCTAATTATACACATGTACTGAGGTAATTTATGGCACTTCTTTGAATTATTTACTTGCTTAACCCACCTTCTGTGGCTTGAAATCAAATTTCACACAGTGCTGGAATCCTTTTCCCTTTGACTTTATTGATGTCACAATCAAACAGCCTCCAACAAAGTGAGCAGAATAACCAAGTCCTTTGTTTGTTCGAAAACTACAAAAAAGTTTTTTTTAAAGAAATGAAACTAAATTTGCATGTAAACAAAAAAGTTATTAGGTTATTGTTTTTTTCAGTGTAAGTAGAGACCATTGAAAAATGAATATAAATGGAAAAAAACATTAGAAATCTAGGTTTTCATAATACATACCAATATAAGTAAGGCTTATCCTTATCCACATTGATATTATTTACAGGATCCATTCTTAACCAAGTGTGAAAGGTAAATCCATTCTGGTAGGGCCACTTGGCTATAGGAGGTAAGGCAATAGCCTAAAAAGGAAGTAATATAGATATTTAATATAGGAAGATTTAACATAAAATCATTTATTAAGACAGAACATGGTACAAGTTAGTCTTCTAATGTCTTACTGCAATAATAACATGGCCCAAGGTTTGTTTCTTTTTTTAAAAAGAATCTTTCGATTCTGAAGATTTCATGACAAAAATATTTATACCTCAATAAAAATAACTTATAATGAAACTAAACTTTTTTGCAGAAATATTTGGTCCAAAATTGTCTTAAGCTCATTTTGTTCTGTTGTGTACTCACAGAAAAGTGAAATTTACAGACTCATGATCACTACAATGCTGGCACACCAGACTGCATCTCAAAGGGGAGAAAAGTAACTGACTATGGATAGAAGTTAGGCATAAAAATGGAAGTCTCTAGATTTTGCCTGAAACAAACAGTCTTATCTGCAGAAAATTCATGCCTATCTTAGCCCTGCAGAAAAATATAGACACGAGAACGTGAGACTTATAACTGTTTTCAAAAGAAAACATTACGCAATCTTTCCAGCCAAAATTTTCCCATAAAAACATAGTACCTACATTAACTAGAAAGTCTGTAAATTGCTAACTATATGCTCAACAATTTTAATAGTATTTGATTCTTTGTTTTGAACAATTTTTAAGCATTACCATTCACCTTTCATCATTTTGCTTCACAGACTTGCAATGTAAATTTCAACTCAGATTTCCATAACCCTCTGATCAAAGATGCTGTCCAGATGATCAATACCAATGAACAAAAACATCAAAGAACGTAAGTGTTGCCAGACTCCTCATTATGCTCCCCAACTCTGTGTAGCTATCTCTGTCTAAACACAATGCTATAAACAGGCCCGGCTCTACTGTTTTTGCTGCCCCAAGCAGCGCGCCGAATTGCTGCTGCGGACAGCGGGGGCAGTCCATGTGCCATGAGGGCAGCATACACATTTCCACAGAAGACAGAAGCTGCTCCTGAATTGCCGCCGCAGGCAGCTGAATATAGAAGCTGCTGCCGAATTGCCGCCACCGCGGAAACGCGCGTGCCACCCTAACAGCACATGCTTGGGGCGGCAAAAACATACCCAAACTGCCACCCCTTGCACATTGCTGCCTCAAGCACCTGCTTGGAATGCTGGTGCCTGGAGCCGGCCCTGGCTATAAATCCTTCTGTAAAGCTGTAATTCACTAATAAGTCTACATGTCTGAGACTGACTCAACTTTTTTGGGCTGATATCACAACAATTGGTTTAACTCACAGAGCTTTTTACGATGGCTTGTGCTAATTATCTAAAATATTAAGATTCCTATAATATTAAGTTTCTCATTGTCTTGAGGCACTTAAATATTAATCTAATACAACCAGTAACCAAAATAATGTTAATATGCCCATTATAATTATCATATAGTGAAGGTTTCAGAAATATTTCTATTCTTATCTTTATTTTTCAGTCCCTTAAATTTTCATTTACATACAATTTATTTTGGGCTTAAGTATGTTATGTTTAATGTCAAGACAGAGGGTGGTTTGTGTGTGATCTTGAGTGCAGAAAATATATATGGAAGGAGAGATTGTGAGATGATCCAATGTCTCTCTTTTGAGTTATGTGCGAGGTTGTGAAATCATACATTTTAATTAACAACTAAAAGATTTTAGTTATAGGAGACAAAATTTTCATGAATTTGATCCTTAGTGAGGACAACTGCATGATGTTTTTGAACATATTTGGTTTAAAAATAAAAATTGTTTTTAGTGTACAAATTATTTACCATCAATGAATGTCACAAAATTTATACTGAATTCAAGTATTTACTGTGCCATAGTTAGGATCCTACCAAATTCACAGTCCATTTTGGTCAATTTCATAGTCATAGGATTTTAAAAATTGTAAATTTCATGATGTCAGCTATTTAAATCTGAAATTTCACTGTGTTGTAATTGTAGAGGCCTAACCAAAAAAGCAGTTGGGGGGGGGTCACAAGGTTATTGCAGGGCAGGCTGCAGTACTGCTACCCCTACTTCTGTGCTGCTGCTGATGGCAGTGCTACTTTCAGAGCTGGGCAGCTGGAGAGCAGCAGCTGCTGGCGAGGATAACCAGCTCTGAAAGCAGAGACGCCGCCAGCAACAGTGCAGACAAAGGATGGCATGGTATGGTATTGCCATACTTACTTCTGCACTGCTGCCTGCAAAGCTGGGCCCTCAGTCAGCCGCCGCTGCTCTCCGGCCACCCAGCTCTGAAGGCAGAGCAAAGGTAAGGGTGGCAATACCGCAACCCCACTAAAATAACCTTGCAGCCCCCCTGCAACTCCCTTTTGGATCAGGACCCCGAATTTGAGAAACTCTCGTCTCCCCCCATGAAATCTGTATAGCATAGGATAAAATCAGACAAAAAGACCAGATTTCACAGGAGGCGGCCAGATTTCACGGTCCTTGATGCATTTTTCATGGCCGCGAATTTGGGAGGGCCCTAGCCATAGTGTTAGCTTGATCCTGGTGTTTCTCAGCAATATTTTGGTAGTATTTCTTATGTGTAACAGAAATGCAGTAAAACAGTGCAGTAAATGCTGATTTTTTTCCATATGGTCAGCGTATAAATGAGTCAGCTCATAAAGATAGCATGTGCTATTATATTCACATGTATGATGTCTGATCATTTGAGGCAGGGGGGAGGGAGTCTCTGGGGAGACTCCATGTCTCTTGCCATAAAAAGGAATAGACAGTGGAATTGAGCCAACTTTCAATTTGGTGCATTCTGGGGCTTCCGCAGGAATGCCTCCCAAATGTGCATAATATTAAGGGATTCCGTTGTGCGCTGCACACTAAGGCAGACATCACTGCTAAGGAATATTAAGAGAAGAAATAAAGACAGGCAAAGATTCTGCTTGTGACAAATAAGGGTGAGTTAACTGAACCAATCTCACAAAATGGGCTACAGGCTATTACTTGTACCCGATCTTTCTTTAGCTAAAATGGTTTGTCCTTCCATAAAGGTAGTGCATATTTAATAGCAACATATTTCAGTTAATGTAGTTACCACCCTCAAAAAATAATTCTCTCTAGGAACAATGTCAGACTGGTGAATATAATCGTATACATGAAACAAGAAAGCCAAATGAGAATAGGCAAGAAAAGAGCCAGCAGTAAGAGGAGAACAACAAATAAAGGTATAGAAAATGTATATAACCACTTACTGCAGCACTTTTTCCTGGAAAGTTGAAGAAGGCATCAGGACCATATTTATGAGGCATGTGTTTTAATACAGACAATAATTTTCCAGCATGTGGTGGCTATTAAAAGAAATTATCACAAATATCAAACATTTTTATATTCTTCTGATACATATTATAAGAAAGGATGCAATTTGACACATTTCTCATCCTTCCACAGACAAACACTAGGCCACCACATGACTCAGGAGAGTAATAGTCAAGGAAGAATGTCAACCTCAAATTCATCTTAGACACCAACAGCCCAGTTCTGCTCCAGCTAACTTTTCCTATTGAATTCAGTGGCAGTAATCTCAAAATAAAACTTGAGAGCTTGCATCAATTTATTATATCAAGTGTTATAGTTATGGTTGCAGGCCAACAGTTTTCAGACTGTTTTTTCACTTGCCTATAACTTCCAGAGGTGTGAAACTTTTAATGACTGGTCCTTCTCTGAGGTGAGAAGTAAAAAAATTCCTTTAAACTCCCTCAGAGTTACAGGGAGTGCAGAGGAATAGAAGAAGAATGAAAATCACGTTTTTCTGGCTTTCAGAAGAAACTTCAAACTGTTTGAGCCTAGGAAACAAAAAATAATAAACTTAAAACTTCATATGAAGCCACTCACTGAAGACTAATCACTGTGCCATCTTAAAAAGTTACACCTCTACCTTGAAATAATGCTGTCTTTGGGAGCCAAAAAAATCTTACCACGTTATAGGTGAAACCATGTTACATTGAACTTGCTTTGATCCACCGGAGTGTGCAGCCCCCACTCCCGAGCACTGCTTTACTGCGTTATATCGGGTGGCGTTATATAGAGGTAGCGGTCTATTTAAAAAATAAACGCTCAAAGCAAATCAAAATGGTTCACACATGCAGAAAATAATGGGGGAAGGGAGATCACAGTTTAAGTTGACAGTCTGCAGCACTGTGGCACAGCACAAAAAGTTGGATAACTATGCTGCAGATAGTTAAGTTTAAGATTTAGGAAGCTGTCCAATTTCCTAGCAATGCAGTTATGTTTTTCTCCTCTTTCTCTCCTCTGTATTTGTTCTTTAAGAAGAAAATTAAATGCAAACAAGAGAGTCAGGAAATAAAAACATTAACATTACAAAGAGAACCTTAGCTCACTCACACTGAACATATGCAATATTTTTAACTACATTCGTCTTAAATTTAAACTTCATGCACAATATTTTCTATGTGAGCAATTTGGAGTTTTGTCTAAAAATTTCAATTTTAATTGAGTATTAGCATAGGTTTTTATATTTAATATGTATTTGTTTTTACTCGGGAAGAAACCAGATCTGAGAAGCCTTTTCTCTATATTAGGGTGACCAGACATCTCGATAAAATTGGGACCGTCCCGATATTTAGGTATTTGTCCCGTGCCTCGACCGATCTTCGCATATTTCGCTCCACCGACAGCACTCTGCTATTCCCCCCCCCCTCCGGTCTGCTGGCGGACCCCCCCACATGTGTCCCGATATTTTCTTCCTCTCATCTGGTCACCCTACTCTATATTGAACAGATTATTTTAGGGGCCACCAAAGCAGGATTACAAATATTTTTCAAAGAGCTTAGAACAATTCTTAGAGCAATTTCTATTTCCATCGAAGTAGCAATTCTGATGTTTAGATTCCACCTGGAGGATAAAGTACATTTGGTAGCATCAGTATCATATGAGAAAAAAAGCTAACTTTTGAGAGGGAGGTTGTCAGGGGTGTTCTGTTCTCCTATTCCACTCCAGGTGTAAACAGTAAAAAATTTATACTAGGACTTTTCACTTGGAGTTTGCTTTGGAATCAAGCGGCAAGCGATATTACAAGATTGCCTTAAATTCAGATCTTTCTACAAATTCCTACTTCGCTAACCAAATCAGTTTCTGCAATATTTACCTAAAAGGAAAAAAAAAAGTGAAAAGAAAGAGACAGAGACACTTTTTGGGTTGTGTATGTGTAATCTACCTTTTTAAAATGTCTACACTTTTTTTTAATCCTCTGCTTTTTTTTTTCCTCCCTTCGTTTCATGTAACTGAATTATAAAAAGAAAAACAGGTACCTACTCCCATCAAATTATCTGCAGGTATATAAAGAAGACAAGTGCGACCTGTTTGTCAGGAGGATACTGAAAGCACTAAGTATCAATATTCCTAGAGCAATCAAACGTAAATCTAATTGGTAACTTACTCACACTTCTATACCATATATTTTATTACTAATATGCAAGAAGACATCTATTGATAATACTATTGGGGGGATCCCTACATCTTTGATAGCTTTCATATTTGGTTATTAAAAATGTTTGCAAATAGACCTTTTTGTTTGGAAAGGTTAGGAGACAGTATAACTAACATTAAGACAACAAAGTTGTTTACCCATTTTCCTTTTTCTCCTTGGAGTTTGCTGAAGAACAATTTTAGCTCCCGGACCGTCAAATTATAGCTAGCCAGCACTCCCAACATATCAACTAAGAGATCTGAAGGAAAAAATATTAAAATGATATACATGCAGCTCTGTACATAATGACCAAATGCGTATTCTTTTATTTTGACAATAAAAGTGCTGTGTTAAGGGTTTATATAAACACAATCATATTTAGTTCAAATAAACATATTCTGTTACCATCTAAAGTCATACCTGCAATCATACTGTCAGCTTTATCAATTCTCTGTAGCACTTGTTCAACAAGCCCCACTTCTGTGCAGACTTGTAGATTCCGTATACTCTTCTTCAAGATTGCTGTAAACATGCTCCATACCTCAGCCTGGCAAGTGATGTCACATTTATCCAACAAGTCTACCATGCAGATGATACTCTCCCCTTCTTGGATAATAAAGTTCATTTCCAGATCAAAATGTCCCCCTACAAGCTTTAAGGAAAAAAAGGCAAAGCATTAGTAACAATCACTTCCATACATCATTTTACATTTAGGACTAGCTGTGCAAGTTCCCAGGGATGTGTGTTGAAACATTTACAGAGGTTGTGGGGTTGGATTTGGATTAGATTAGGGAAGAGGGATTGGATGATGACAGCCCATGAGCCCAATTGCTACTTCTGTTATGGATTCACTATGTAGCTTTGATGAAGTCACTTGACCTTTCTGTGTTTCAGTTTGCCCGTCTGTAAAAGCACTTCCCAGATAGGTAAGAGAACAGCTGCTGCAAAGAGCTAACCTACCTCACCAAAAAGTGTTGCTCTTTACAAACATTAAGATGCACTTCATGTATATTAGCTGAAAAGTGGATTGAAGTACACCTCTACCCCAATATAATGCTGTCCTTGAGAGCCAAAAAAGTCTTACCGTGTTATAGGTGAAACCGTGTTATATCGAACTTGCTTTGATCCACAGGAGTATGCAGCCCCGCCCCCCTCGGAGCGCTGCTTTACCGTGTTATATCCAAATTCATGTTATAACGGGTCACATTATGTCAGAGTAGAGGTGCATCAACTGCAATTTTACTTCGTAAGCAAAGGTACTATGAGTTTTGGGGGGTTTATTTATTCATTTTCAAATTATAGCACAAAACAGTTGTATCTGAGTGAATGCTAATGATCATTTAAAAAGTGAAGGAACAGCAGCACTGATTGGAGCCCAAGACTAATGATTATGCCTCCTCCTACAGATCTGCTAATGCACTTAAATCTAGAAAAGCAACACTTCAGAACTTTTTGTCATGGACGTTTCTTGAGCAGAAACTGGTGAGTTTGCCACATTAGGTGGTTTCTGATATGCACAGGTAAACAGCTACAAAGAAATCAAAACTCATCTTCATTTGTGACCTGAACTAGAATTAGAATTTAATTCTCTTGAGGTTAACATACTAACCTACCAGTTTCACCAGGCTATTTCTAGACTTTTCTAGCAAGTTAGATGAATATGAATACAGTACTATGACATCTTAGATATAAAATCAAGTTTGTGTTACATTTCCTTCCATTTACAGAAAGACTTTCTAAAAACAAAAATAATTTTTTGGTGAATTCCGTCTCTTTAGATCTTTCAAGTGTTTAGGTGGATGTCACAAAGCACTTTTCTCCTTCCTTCCTCCTCCCCTCATCTGCCTTCCTAAGAAAATAACATCATGATTTCAATTTGGGGGACACATGAGAAAGTCAAATATCTTGATACATTTGTGGAAGGGGATGAGTAAATCTCCAGAGTTAGATGTGGATATTTTCAAAACTAACTAAACAAGTGAATTATATTATTTGGACAGGTTTGATCAGTTACTTAAAATGACAGCTTAACAGTATCCGATTAGAAATCTAGTTGATTTCCTTCTTAAAGTTATACTGTGACAGAAGTCACCCCCAACAATACTTATTCTCTCTTGCCTTCCCATAAGCCCCCATAGGTCCATTCACTTGGTCAATTATGTCTAACAGAAGACAACTGTTGCCCTTAAATATGGTAAGTCCAACACTCAAATCACTGTAGAATATCCAAAAGGTCCTAAATTTTGTTTCCAGGTTGGAAGCAGCACCTTTCAACATCCTGAACATAAAGCAATGATGTCAAATACCATAAGAAATTGAGAAAGCTAGCAAAGGTGACTGAGGTTGTATAAAGAAAGGGAGAGTTTCTGAATGACCATTTTAAAAAGTTATTTATATTTCCCGTTCATGTTCACTTTTCCTGAATTGCAATAATTTAAGTAAATAATTAAAGAAACATCTAACAGAGTATTATCTAGTAAAGTCACAGGACTGGGAGTCAGGAGATATGAATTCTATTCTCAGCTTTGCCCCCAACTTGCTCTCATCTTTATCTAGTCACTCAGTTTCCCCCTTCAGTAAAATGAGGTTCAGGTCTATCTTAATTCACGCGTGGTTGCAAAATGCTTGAGATCCTTGGGTGGAATGGGCTAAAGTAGTAACATCACAAAACACACTTAAAACAAAAAAAAAAGAGTCAGAGAAAAAAGCCTGAAGACAATTGGATCAAAAACAAGGAAGCGACTCTCAAATTATTATTTTACACTGAATGCAAGCATATCACCCACCCTAACAGATGGATTGCAGCCTTCCTCAAAAGAACAGTCTCCCAAATGAAACTTGACTAAGAAACCAAAAAGTAAAAGTAATCTTTGGTGCAAATACAATGGCTATATGATTGGCGTCAGCTAAGAGTCACACCATAGTTTTTTATCTAATTATGTATTTAGTTTATCTAACCAGTCAAAAGCTATCACATCAGAACTGTACAGGTCAACACTTAGTTGCAAATAAGATGACCTCACCTTCACCCTATCATTTCTACTATCAACCCTTCATTTTTGGCTACAAACACCATTAACAGTAAAAACCCACCCAGGAAGCTATCAAATTAATTTTCCAATCTAACCAGTAAAAAACAAATATTTCAGCAGGTATTATATTAAAAGTATATATCTAGTGCAGTCACTACATTTTAAACATTTCTCCTTTAAGTGTTTTAAGTAATATCTTTTGACAAAAAAAATGACAGGAAAAGCAGTATACACAATGTGGACTATATTTTATATACTCTATGCATGCATACCCATTAGATACACATAGGCACACACACTCTACAGTATGTCATATTAACCCTTTCTAATGGTGATTTGGAACTTATCAACCTTCAGAACACAAATTTGTTTCCAACGACAGAAATCACAATCCAGGCCCATGCACTGGCTAGTTATTATCTGAGCTGCAGTAATGGCTGTGCACAGCAAAATGTAATCTTCCCAAATGTCACAGTAAGTTATGAATATCTGAGCAGCTTAATGCACCTTACTAGGCATGAAGTGTGAGAATGTAATCTTATTACTTTTTTATGGTTGTATTTTTTTTGAATAATGTAGCCTTTGAACTGATGTATAGTCTTTCCCTGCACTTTAGCATGATTTGGTCTCCTGTGTCATACAGTACATTTTTCAAAACTCTCCAATTCAACGTATTTTAAGTCTTAGACTGAACTTCATAAACATTCTTTATAGCAACCCACAGGGTGGCATAACATTTTCTTTCTATAGGGTGTAGTATAATGTGTAAGCATACAGCAGTGATTTTAAAGCATAGTGTTCTAAGTATTCCAATACATCTTCACAAATTTTACATTATGTCTTTAACATCTTCCAGTTATATTTATTTTCAGAAAAGAAAGTCATAACATCAATAGCTGGAGCTCTTCAGTAACCACAAGGAATTTCTGCATTTGATACTTTGAGACTAGGAAGAATATATACACTCTTCAATTTCAACCCAACCCAAACAGTCAAGCCTTAAGTATGTTTCTCTCTTTCCTAACCTTTCTAGAAATCAGCAGATTAGGAGTAAACTGTGCATATTGAGGTTTCCCTGTGTTAGCAAAACCTAGAAATGGAGAGACAATAAAACAAAATTTAAAGATGGGAATGAAATGACTGCTAGGAATTTTCCATCTGACTTAAGACGGAAGGAGGATTCACAAGATATAGGAAGAGCTGCTGGGGCTTGTTTATTTGGTGCAGCTACTGCCCCTAGATACAGAAATTTTCAGATTTAACACATAATTAGGAGGTTGCTTTGAATATAAAGTAGCTACCAAACTCTGCCCTACTGGAAGATTTAAGGATCTGCAATTATAATTACAGGGCAGCTGTATATGCCACTAATGAAAACATTTAAGAATCTTCAGATAAATGGGGAACTACTTTCCCTGCACGGTGTAGTAAAAATAACTAAATTAAGTCTGAGACCACAATTAACTTTTGTTTAGGAACAGTCCAAATCCACAGCAGTGAAAAAGCCACAGAATTGACCATTTCCAGTTTTGACTCAAATCACCAGGAACTAAGATTTTACTTGCATAAGAACTTTCCTGCCCTTTGAGATATTAAAATAATCCTGATGTGTAGGTTAATGCACTTGTCTTGCTCACTTTGACACTAGGAAGACTGAAAGATTACCATCGCAAGCTATCTTTCCTTCTACATAAAAAGTTCACTTTGAAGCCTATACATTGCTTCATTAATGAATATGTAGAGTACATCCAACAAACATGCTTGTCCAGTGCACAAAGACATACCTGATACTCACCTCATCATTCCTTTTGAATGGAAATTTTCAAAGGCTATTTAATTTGCCAGCAAAACGACACATGCAAGATTATGAACTGCTTGTGTCTTCATAAAGAAAATGTGTTCTGACCTCACATTAGCTAATATGTTCCAACTAACATGAGGATATTCTATTGAAGAGAACGCAATTGTAGTTTTAGCATGAATTCACAGGTTGAAGTAACATGAGGTAGGAAGACATTTTCTTCCTAGTGAAGATGCAATCTGAATGTGTGGTGAAACTTTGGCACATACAGATCCAAATATGTTGGGTTCACTTCAGCCATCAACTTTCAAAATATGACCTTATACATATTTGCTCTAAGTTTTTTGGGGTAGGGACTATGGACACATTTGTGTCTGTATAGTGCATAGCACAAGGAATCCCCAATCCTGTCCAGACCCCTAGATGCTACAGAATAAACATTAAAATCAACTCCTACTACCACCACCGCCACCATTCACGCATACATTCACGAAGGTCATGAATGTAAGAGGAGCTTGGACAGACGGGTCTGACTTTAGAATGAACTCTGCAGATAAAGGAAGGTGGGGTAGAGGAAGAGGAAAAAGAAAAAAAAATAAGTATTGATTGTGAAAACTCCCTTTTCCTAACTTCTCCAGGGACACCTCCCTATCCCACCTCTCAGAGGATTTTTATATAGATTCCTTTTCACATTTAATAGGATAGATATTAGAGGACTCTGTCATGAATGCAGGTATTGGTATGAAAGAATCACATTTTGAGATATTACAAGTCAGTGCAGTCATGATAAAAATACTTATGAGCAGGAAGGGTTTAGGGATCAAGTCTCACTGAGAATGCCCTGCTGGGAGGCCCCTCGCCCCCAATACACACATACACCCCTCTTATAATGTGGCAGATCCAGCCAGTATATTTCCTCTGATGGCAACTGTGTCACAAGTAGAGAGATGATCTCTTAGAGCATTTCTCAAATGGAAATTCCCCATATTCCAGGAGGTCCGCTGATCAACTCCTCCCCATCTCTCCCAGTGCTTCCTGCATGCCAGGGAACAGCTGTTCAGCAGCATGCAGGAGGCATTGGGAGGGGGAGGTGCAGGGATGGGGCAGAATGAGACAGGGAAGGGGCGGGGCCTTGAGGGGGAAGGAGTGGAGTAGGGCCAGGGCCTGGGGCTGAGTAGGGGTCAGCAAAAAATTTTAAATCAAAACGGGGGTCCTCAGGTTGCTAAATCTGGAGAATCACTATCATAGTGTACATACCTACACTTTTAGCAGGAGCCTTAATTCTCAGCTTAAAGAGTCATACCAGCACTAGTTTGATGGAGCTAGTATGCTAAAAATACAGTGTATACTCCCGAGATTCTGTGCAAAAAAAAACAAAAAAAACCAATTCTGCACACAATATTTTAAAATTCTGCTAATTATATTTGTCAAATAAATGTGGAGGCTCCAGCATGGCATTGGAAAGGCCACTGGCTGCAGGGTGCACACAGGTGGGAGATCACTGTGCAGCTCCCCCCTGGGAGACAGACTCAGCAGTGAGGCTGCACCCAACCCTGACACAGTGCAAGGATCAGACCCAGAAACACCCCAGAGCCCTGCCAGGTGTGGGCAGGCAGGCTCAGTAAGGCAGGATCCAAATGTGGAGGGGCTTAATGTGAGGGGATCCAGGTGTGGGTTGAGAGGGTCCTGTGTGGGCCAATCTGAGTGTGGGCAGCTCGAGGGGGATCTGGATGCAGGGGGGGTTGGGGGGACATGGGGAGAGGAGATCTGGATGCACAGGGATTTGTTACAGGGTTCTGGATGCAACAGCAATGGGACTTTGCAGGGGGATCCACGTGAAGGTAGTTGGGGCTCAGCAGGAGGAATATCTGGAGTGGGGGGAGAACAGAGCTTGGCAGGGGGTTCTGGGTGTGGGGGCTCAGTGGTGGGGTCTAGATGCTGGAGTGAGGCTCAGTCAGATAGGGATCCAGGTGCATCTAGCTGGGGCTTGGTATGGATCTGGGTAGCTTGTTGGGGTGGTGCAGGGGGAGTGGGGCTCATTGGGGGGGGTTCTGAGTGCAGGGGGATGAGGCTCAGAAGGAGGATCTGGGTATGAGGGAGTCTGGATACATGACATGGGGGTTGGGCAGATGGAGGAGCAGCTCCCTGTACAGTGATCCCTCCCACAGCAGCTGAGAAGCGTTGGGTGCAGGAAGCACACGGGGGAGAGTTTTTGCAGAGCTTCCCATAGCCAGCAGGGAAATCTGGAGGAGGGGGTCTGATACAGCTCCGGATCCCAAGCAGGGGAAGAGGAAGTCCTGTCCTCCCCAGCCAAGCCAGGACTAGCAGCAGAGCCTGGCACAGGTAGGAGCCACCACCCAAGTCTTCCCCAGTCCTGCCTCCTTCCCCACAGTGGTTTACCTCTTTACTGGCTGCCCTGGGTACCTGAAAAATACTGTGGGGGTGGGGGAATCACATGACCATTCTTGTGGCTTCCTTTTGCTTCTCCATCAGAAAGTCATTTTTCTGCAGGGAAGCAAAGAAATCTGCAGGGGACATAAATTCTGCATACGTACAGTGATGCAGAATTCCCCCAGGAGTCAGTGTAACAACATACATCCTGAATATTGCCTGTCCAAGCTTCTAGCTATGTACTCAGGCAGCTAGACAGTGCTGCAACTTGCACCTTCCCAGCTACACTATCTTTAGTGCGCTAACTGGATCAAAACCTCTTCTCATTCTGAGTGCCTCAAATGAGTTAAGGTAGCTCAACTGACAATTTCACAATTTTAAAAAAGCATCCTTTTTGCTCCTGTAAAAACAGGACCCTAGAAATAAGAATCCTCCTCAAACTGGTGATATGACCTATACCAAGAGAAGAGAATTAAGAAGTAACACCCTACCCCTGTTGGTTCCCCCTCTCTATCCAGGTACCAGTTGTGCCTTATCCACTCTGATCAGGTTAGTTTGTGTTTTAGCAGTGCTTGCACGATTTTTCCATGTTACACATTTTTAAAACAGTCCACTACCATGTTTTAAAGCAAAGAGGAACTGATTTTACATTAAGTTAAAAACAACTTAAAATTGTTTTGGTTTTACATTGATTCACTTTAATAATTGGTTTAGTATTTGGATCTGCATTTACTTATGTGTTTATAAATCACAAAGAACGCTCTTCTAGAAAGGGACATTTGAGGCCTTTTATCATTGGGCACAACTCCCACTGAAATTTAAATGGTTCCCAAGGCTAAATCTGACCCAATGAAAAAAAATTTAAAAAATTAAAAGTAACTATACATGTTTTTATGTTATCAGTTTGGTATCTTAACAGCATCATTTTACAAGTTTTATTAGTTCAAAGCACAAGATTATAGCAAAGCCCTCATGAAAAAAAGCACATGAACAAACTAACACAGAATTCAAACTCAAAATACTAAATCATTCCACATCTTATGATGAATTTAGCCAGGGTGACCAGACGTCCCGATAAAATTGGGACTGTCCTGATATTGAGGAGTTTGTCCCACGTCCCGACCAGAGTACGGTCAGGATGCTATTTGTCCCGATATTTTGTTTCTTGGTCTTCAGCAGCAATTTGGCGGAGAGTCCTTCAGTCACGGACGGTCTTTAGCAGTATTTCGGCAGCAGGTGCTTCTGTCTTTGGCGGCAGGATTTATTACCCGCCGCCGAAATGCTGCCAAAGACCATCCGCGACTGAAGGGCTCTCTGCCGATTTGCCACTGAACGCCCGGACAGGTGAGTGTTAAAAAAAGATAAAATAAAGAAAAAAAAAAAGTTCCCTGCGGCGGTCCCAATATTTTCCCCTTACCATCTGGTCACCCTAAACTTAGCATTTGTGAAAGGTAACAGCTTGACAGCACGGAAAATGAAGATTTCTGTTTCAGTTCTGGCAATCACTTAATTCAAAGTTAAAAAATATAAATATTGTAGACAAACTCTGTGGCTAAAAGTGTGGCCACGGATTACTCCCAGGTATTAGGAGAGTTTAGTCCCTCTTCCACAATATTTTGGGCCACAACAACAAGCGAAAATTGCCCAGAATGCACTGTACTAGATAGCAATGTCAGGAGCCGTCATAAATATATATACACAAAAATCAACAACTCCAGTGTGCATGCACAGCACAACAGCACATCAGATTATACAGGTGCAGCACTGACATATTAGATTCACTCCAGGATTCAACTAGGATGATTCCATCAATTGATTTTATGCAACATAGACAAAGCCTTTTTCCCCATTCAACTATTTTTCTCGATCATGACTGCACTGCTGTCATCCTCACATCTGAAACTAGGAAAACGAATGAAACTACCAGCTGATTTCTCATAAACCAAACAACTTCGGGTCACTGCTAACTTAGACAGTGCTCAGAAACACTGACCCATGAATAGACATGCTATCCTAGTTTTAAAAAGTTGTGTAACATTTTGTTATGTCTAAATCTAGATAAAATGTATGCCCTTTTTCCTCCAAAACCTTTTCCAGTTTCTGTATTAATAGCCTTAAATAAGGCCTTTATTTTAAAAATAAATTTATTTCAGCACATTTTAATCTGAGACACCGTTTAAATATATACAAGTAAGATATGACTCCAGGTTATGGTCTAATAATATGCAAATTTCTGCCTCCATACAGGAGATGAAATTTCGTAAATCCATTACATCAGATTCATATATGTGCTCTGAAAGCCACTAAATCATTTAAACCATGATACAGAGAACCTTTTTAAATTTGCATTTATCTACAGTAAATACTGCCATGTTCTTTAATAGCTTGCTAGTGCAATCTTGGAAAACTAGTGATTTATGGTTGTGACATATTTTAAAAATCAGAAATCCGTCATTGTATGACAGCCAGTAGAAAGTCAGTTCAAGTTACATTACTCTGAATTTAAACTCACTAGGATGTGAAAAGCACTATGCAATGTTACTATTTTAGTTACCCCGCTATTTACCTCCCTAGTTTACAGAATTGTATTATCTGTAATATTTCTAAGTTTTACACAATATTTTCATTTCAATTTTTAATATTATTATATATAGATTATTTCAGGGTCTAGGCACCTTGATGTTTTATTAAAACCACTTAATCCCATAAAGACAAATCCAGAAACAAACTCACCAGCTAACAAATATAAAAAAGCCATATCCTTAGAACAGAAGATTGAGGCGTGGTCTGCCCTTAAAAGTTAGGTTGACATAGCTATGTTGGTCAGGAGTCTCAAAAATCCACTACCCTGTCCAACACAGCTATGTTGACAGAAGAATGCTTCCATCTACATAGCTACCATCATTCGAGGACGTGGTTATCCTACACAAGTGGTTCTCAAATGTTTTTTTTTTTCGTGGACCACTTAAATTGCTAAGGGTCTCGGTGGACCAATTAATGATCTTTCCAAATGTTGTTTGTACCATTAGCTAACTATTGTAAAGTGCTTTGGATAAAAGTACTGTATAAAACACACACACTTAATAAACTTTTTTTGTTCTACAAATAAAAGCAAACAACTCATATTATAATATCAGTAGTCTTACCTTTCTAATGTAATCAATGTGCCCTCTCTCCCCTGCCACAACAGCCCCTGACCCAGGGCTAGGAAGGAGGGAGGTTTCTCCCTGGCAGCCGCAGCCCTGGAGCTGGGGAAAGTCACCTCTTTCTCTGGCCGCCACAGTCCTGCACATGCCAAACTCCCCATCACCCTCTCTTCTCACCCCACTGCCCCCTCCCACCTACCCCTTATTCCCCCCAAGGCCACCACCTCACCTTACATGTGCATCTTGTCCAGGCACCTAATTAGTGGAACCACTCCTGCATGGTTCCACTAATTAGATGAATGGACCTTCATTCTCTCATGTGTGGCTGCCCAGGTGCACACGTAGAGGGAACTATCTGTGGACCACCTGAATGAAGCTTGCAGACCATTGATGATCCATGGACCACAGTTTGAGAATCTGTCCTACACCAAAAGAAAAATCCCTTCACTTAGCATAGGCTGCATCTGTAATATGAGGGAGTTATGCCAGCATAGCTATGGAAACCTCGCTATAACGGTACAGTCTCCGTAGCGTAGATATTCCTCGAATGCTTCAGTCAGGGCCCAACCATGGGTGGTTGGTGTGCCCTGGTCAGCTGCTAAATTGTGATCGGGAGATGAGTAACGGGGTCAAAAGCAAGCCAGGTCAAAATGCTGGAAAGTTAGAGTCAGACACCAAGTTGTAGGCAGCAGGCAACAGCAGCACAGGAGTCGAGCCAGATTAGGATACCAGGAAGTCAAGGTTTGGTGCCAGGTTACAGACAGCAATTGAATAGTGAAGTCAAGGACAAACCACGGTCAGAAGACAGAGTCTATGGTCCACCACAAACAGGGCCTGAAGCAGAAGCAGGCAGGCAGTCTGTGTTGTTGTTCAGTCGGCTTCTTATGATGGCTTTCTGGTTTAAGTATCAGTACTGGTCAATCAGTAGGCTAAGAGGGTCCATCACACAGGCCCTACTTGGCACTACCTCCTGCTGAGTTTAGCTTCATAGGGCTCTCCTGTGGGAGCCAAACCTAAGCCTCCAGCGGCGATGCAAAGGTGTCAGCAGCCCAGAATCCCCATGAGCCCAGGTTCTAGATTTGCAGGTTGTTAAACTCAGTGCCCCACATACCAATCCTCAGAAGACTGCCTCTCCCTCCCCCTTGGTTTTTCACCCCACAAAACAGCTAAAAGGATGGTTTTTGCAACATGCTACAAAAATAAGTGCACAATCTGCTGTTTTTTTAATTTCCCCAAACAAAGCATAGCCCCACCATGGCATGCATTTCACTAACCTAGCGGTTGGCAATCTGCAGCTCCAGAGCCACAAGCGGCTCTTTAACTGCCCCCTTGCAGGCAGCTGTTTTTTCAGTGGGTGCGAGGTGGAAGCTCTAACTGGGAGGTGCTTACCACAGGTGACAGAAGGGCTCAGCAGGCTGCCTGCTTCCCCTAGCCCCACGCCGCTCCTAGAAGCAACTGGCTGCTGGCACATCTCTGCGTACCCGCTGGGGGGGAGGGGAGCAGTGAGTCTTCATGCACTGCCCGCACCTGCAAGCACCACCCCGGCAGGAGCCACCTCCCCTCCACCAGGGATTCGGAGTCTGATACAAAGCCAGGGTGAGGTTCTCATAAGCACATAATCCACTGCAGCACAGGTGTAATTATTACGTTGTTGCGGGTACGCAATGCTCCTGGCACCCTGTGATTCAGAAGGGCAGAGATCACTCAGCCCCCCAGAGAGCACACATATTGTACAGTGACATTGCATTACTGTGACCCCCTGCCAGGATACTAGCCTTATTCTGAGCCTTACTTGAGGGACTGTTACATCACTACAGGCCCTGTGGCAAATGCATTTTAACAAACCCAAATCTGAATGCATGTATTTGCAGGAGAGATGGGTCCTAACTTATTTGTAAGTCAGTAACATCAATAGGCCCCAAATGAGATCAGGTCCCCGTTGTGCTAGGTACTGTACAAGGTGGGGTGCCTACATTGCAAACAGAAGCATGACTGTAGCTCTGCTAGCTTTAATCTAGCTACCCTGGCTAAAGATATCAGTGAAGATGCAGTGGCATGGACCCAGCCTGATTCAACACCATGACTACCTACCCAGACTATGGGCAGTCTGGTATAGTCCTTGCTGAAGCACCTAGATTCTAGTCGCATTAAAAGTATTGGTGCGTAGTAATAACTTTAGTATGTTCAATTATTATTAGTTTATAAATTCTAACTTTATAAGTAGCTTTGCATGTGATGCGGCTCTAGAAATATTTTGGTCTTCTTTGAAAGGTTGCCAACCCCTGCACTAACCTAATATTCAGGTGACTAAATCCCTCTAGGGAGCACAGATAGGCTCAGATAGCACATGTTTCAAAGTGTTAACCCTATCTATAGTAGATGCCAGCACATTTTTAAATACCACTTAAGTAATATACATTAGCTAACTGTAAAATTGAAAATCATACCTTTTTTCTAGTCTACCATACCAGTTCTGCTGAACAATAAGCAATAAGTAACATAAGATGAGTTAACACCAACTTTTGCATGTTTCTTTTTTTTTTTCTTTCAAGTGGCCCATCTTTATGCTATCAGAATGTGTGCATACAAACATGAACAAAATGAATGAATATTAGAGCTGGAAACTATTTAGCTAGAGAAGCACAAAGTAATATGAGGAAGGCACATTTTTTTTAAAGGACAGATTTACAAAGTTTAAAAAAAAATTTTAATCTTTCCTCTGCAAAACTTAGTAAATATTTTTCTAAGAATTATCTTATGAAGTTGTGCCCTTAGAACTAAAATTCTTCTAGCTATGGAGTAGCTATAAATGATTCCATAATTTTTAAAAATACAAACACCGACAACACTGTAACTAATATTGAATTGTATGTATGCACACGTCTGTCCATATAGATAGATGTACTCATACATAGCATATTAATATGTCGCATTTGGCTATGAATTCCAATTTTAGGGTAAGAAACTCATAACATGTTTTTATTTAAGGTAAACATATTCCTACAAGTCTCTCAGTGCATCTCGCCTCTATGTCTGTCTTCTAGATCGTAAGCTCTTTGGAACGTAGTATCATGGATTTCTGTGTATTGTACACCACCAATTACATTATCCACGCTTAAAAAGTAAATAAGTAAAAAAATAGTAACTGTAAAGCAGCTGTTCTTCTAATACATTGCTAATGAGAACTTCAGTAATCCATTTCTCCACTGTGACTCCCTGTCCTTCATTTTCATCCCATCAAAACAGTGAAATCTTAATTTTACTTAAGCTTAAAAAGTTAGATCTTGAAATAAAATGTTGCCACTGGTTTCTCTTGATGAGTTGCCAGATGTTTTTATCTCTGTTCTTCATGATCCTACATCCCTCTCTGTAAAGCCAAAACAGCACTGACTAGAGACTAGTTTAGGTAGATGTAATTTAGATTTTTCCCAAGCAGCTCCTACCAATCCAGTTGTAATTCCAGTACTGAGTCTCTCTATGAGGGAGCGGACATTTCTCAGTTGTGCCACATTGTGTGGTAGTTACACAATATGTAATATGCACTGATGGGGATTATAAGGAAACCAAACTCACTTATGAACTGATCAGGATATAAAACCAGGTCTCAGAATACAAAAATCCCTGAATCACCTAATGTACATTATGAAAAATGCAATTTTACTCTATTCTTGTGCCACCAACAGACGAGAGAACTATTCTTCAGTTTGCTCTCTTATGTCCAACTAAAATCTTTCTATCAGATTCTTTAAAATCGGGAAACCAACAACTGTTAGACTAGAGGGGTTTGAAATAAAAGCCTGACATAAGCAAACAATTAGCTAGCAAAATAGTAATTTTCTGTATCTGTAATTACCACTAAAGTAGACTTCTGGGCTTCTAAGAGAAGTACAATGAACAACAAGACAGCAGAGATCAGGTTAATTAACTGATCTGAACAGACTGCAGATCTCCGCAGCCAAAAGCAGCATCTGCTGAGGCTTGACCATTTGTTGAAGCTTTATGCAACTTAATCAGCAGGTTTAATTTCAAAACTCAGACACAAACCCAGATAATCCTGGAAATAATGTGGTTCCCAATATTGCAAGCTATTTCATTTTATTTAGTTATATTTGCAAAGAAAAAGCTTGTTCTGGAATGACAACCAGCACTAGAATTTAGAAGGATGTTTTAACATTACTCACTTGAATCAAAATGAAACACAATCCCCTGGACGAAGCTGCAATAGATACCCTGAAGAAGGCTGTAGCCAAAGCCAAACATAAAATGGTAATATGCAAGGTGGTGTTTCTTAGAATATGCTTTTCTTCTGAAAAGTGAGATTAACAGATGACAATAAATCTTTTTCCTCATCCACCCTTTCACTGAAATATCTGGCCTAAAAAAACCTGATAGAATTGAACACTAAGAAAGTATCATTTTAAAAGGGAGAGAATAATGCCACCAAAACAAAAAAAAGAAAGGACCATCTCCTTAGTAATAAATTTAGACTCTGATGTCATTTTTTGATTTAGATAGGAAATTCTTTTTAAAATTTTGTGCAGAAGTTGGATGCCTACAAAATGTCTTTCATCTCTCTGGGCATTCAGGCAACTTTACATTTAATCCATCCTGGTGAAATTCTACACTTTTATTTACTGATAGCAAAAGGAATGTCAATTTCAAAGAAGAAAAATCACTCCATCATATATCATCTCTTACAAGCAAGATATCAGGACTCAAAGTGTAGCTGCATTGTGAAAAATAACTAAAAATGGCAGCGGGTTTTGATATTTACCATATTAATGTATCAACTCAGAGCAAATATGCTTAGTTTACAAGTAAAGCAATGTTTCATTCAACTGCCCATCCCAAAAATTCAACCTGGGATCTAACAGCCACACTAGGTTCTTTCCTTTTCCAAGCCAAATTCAGAACTGAGTGCATCATCATCTTTGCAAATCCCAAATGCTTTCAAATTAGGCTCTTGGCAACATTATTATCTTCAACTGGTTTCCACTTAGGTAACTGCTTGCTTACAGTGGAAACAGACTGAGTAAGATGCCACTGATGCTAGCCTCAGTAGAGCAACATTTTAAGGGAAGAGTTGAAGAAAAATCTGGAATTAGCAGCACTAAAATGAGGTATGACAAAGTGGTCTAATGCTGAGAATGACACAAATAGTGTCATTATTAGATCATTGCATATAGTGGAGTATCTTGAGGTTCATAAATATTAGTTTCTAAAGAAAAATAGTACAAAAAATATTTTTTATTTTAGACCTGGTCTACTGGTATAGCTGTTTTGGTTAGATGTGTGATTTATTTTTACTGAAATAATTATATTGGTACAATTAGTGTGGTTATACCAGTATAGCTCATTACCATTCCCATACAGAAGGAAGCCATACCAAGATCAACACTGTTATACCAATATATTTACATCCACACTAGGGTGATTTAAGTGGTACAATTTGTGCATGTAGACAAGGCCTTACTTGATTTATTTTTATTTTACCAATTAAGATCCAAAAATCTAGATGCATTATATTTTGCAAATTTCTGTAAAAGGCACGTACAAAAAGAGCTGAATTAAATGACTGATTTTTCAGTTCACTGGCAGCATTAAAAAAAAATCTGATTTGGGCTGAACATTCCAAAGTTCGTGAAAAATTTAAGCGTATTAAAAAAAATCTGTTAAGGTATTTTTAAAGAGCTAGCTTCATACAACAGGAAGAGGGATGGTTGTGGCAGCAGCACCACCTCCGTTATAGCCATTAGGCCAGTGCTTACGGCATACACCTGGGACATAAGAGAACCAGCTTCCATTTCCCCCACTATCTGATGTGGGCACAAGATTTGAACTTGGGTCTCCCTCATTGCAGGAAAGCATCTTAATCCACTGGACTATGGAATATTCTGGTGTGGGTTTCAGTCTCTGCTGAGGCTACTGAATTGTGTATAAGTATTTTAATAGTCATTGGAGCAGGAACTGGAATGTGTATGAACCACATCTCACTCTCTGTGACCAAATGGATTATTCATTGCCATTCATACTCAGATTCTAAGGCCAGAAAGGACCATTGTGCTCAACTACTCTGACCATTTGTGCAACACAGGTCACAGAACTTCCCCCAAAATAATTCCTAAATTTAAATAAAAAAACCATCAACGTAAACAAAAGAGACTGATACCCACAGCAGAATATTTCAGCCTAGAGAACAGGGCACTCTCCTGGAGTGCAGGAGACTCAAGTTCAAATCCCATCTCCAAATGGGAGATGGTAGGGGGGGAATTGAACCAGGTCTACCACATTCCAGTGCTCTAACCACTCGGCTAAAGATTACAAGAAGGGTGGCAGCGGCACCACCTCTTCCTCCTTCCATTTTGTGAATGGTGCCTAAGCTGCGAAAAAACATTTTGGTTTAAACTATTTGGTGAATTTGCATCAAATTTATTGGCAAAATAGTTTTGGGTCAATTAAAGCTGCATTTATGGCAAATAAACTACTAATCAGAAAAATTTCATCCTGCTCTTTGGACAAATCCTGTAGCTTATTCACATTCTTTCACATTGCAAAATAACCCAACTTTAAAAAAAGCACTCTGCCCTCCCCAAGAAAAGAGTGCCATTTTTCCAATCCCCCAAATCTTGGGGAAAACAGATGACTTAACTTTCAAGTTGTATTTTACCTTGCTAAATGATGAATTTTAGGATTATTTATCAACTTTGTTCCTGCATTTCACTATCCTGTTCATGTAGATAAAAAAGCCTGCCATTTCTACAAGATGATATTTAGTTAGTTCAATCCACAGTTGAGGGGCCATGGGGGGGTGTTACTTAGGTGGGATAAGCTACATGGAAAGAAAACAGAGAGGAAGAGGGCCAAGGGGGAAAGGACGGGGAGGAGAGAATAAGGGCAGGTGTGGAGTAAAGTAAGGTGACAAGACTAAGGGAGGAGGGGATTGGCACAAAACAGCCAATCAGCACAGAGCAGAGAAAGTCCAGTCAAAACTGTAGAAAATTCACTGAATAATGGTCATGGAAACAATTCCAGACTGTCCCGTAAAAAAACACTTAAATATTGCTCCCACTTAGAACATCTCAAGTTGCATCTATATAGCCTCATGTCTACTAACAGTGCATACTCCAAACAGTCAGAAAATATTCCCACCCAGGCTTCAGGTTTTAAACCAGAGATCGGTAACCTTTGGCACGCAACCCGCCAGGGTAAGCACCCTGGCGGGCCAGGCCGGTTTGTTTACCGGCCGTGTCCGCAGGTTTGGCTGATCGCGGATCCCATTGGCCGCCGTTCACCGCTCCAAGCCAATAGGAGCGGCGGGAAGCAGCAGCCAGCACATCCCTCTACCCGTGCTGCTTCCTGCCACCCCTATTGGCCTGGAGCGGCGAACCACGGCCAGTGGGAGCCGAGATCAGCTGAACCTGCAGACACAGTAGGTAAACAAACCAGCCCGGCCCACCAGGGTGCTTACCCTGGCGGCCTGCAGGTCAAAGGTTGCCGATCCCTGTTTTAAACAGTCTTCACAGGCAGGCTACTTTTTTGTAAGAAGACAGTAATTCGTTACAAAGGTTAACAGTTTTGAAACTACTAGTTGAGTTTTCCTAGAATAATAATTTGCTGTTTCTAGGAAGGAGAAAAAAAAACTTGCTTCACAAGAAGCCTAATGGAGGGAATGTTTTCTTCATAAACCCAGTTTAATATTACTGCTCAACTTATGTTATTAGTATTAAGGGGTTACAGTAGAACCTCAGAATTATGCACACCAGAGTTACAAACTGCCCAGTCCACCACACACCACATTTGGAACTGGAAATAGTATTCTGGCTAGCCACAAAACACTGGACATTAAACATGAGCACTACTTTAGTGGAAAAAACAATAAATATTTATTAACTAACCCACCTTCTGTAGAGCTCGTTAATTTGTTCACAGAGAACCAGGATGGATTTGATTTAAATCAAATTGATGTAAATGATTATTTAAATCACTAGTCAGGAAGACTCAATTTAATCATGGATTTCTACATAAAAGTGCATTCTTGTTGGTTGTTACCAACCTGAAGATCCTGCGTGTTCAGACATGTTCCTCCTTTCATCATCATCATCATCAACGCAGCTTCCTCCTGAGAAGGAATACTTCTCATGATGTTGTTTCATTTGGGCAATCAGCCCCTGCATTTCTTTATTACACTGTTTGCATTTTGCACACATGCCTGTCTTACCCACAAGTAGAGGAACTTCATTAAAATATTCCCAAACTGGGTCTCTTTTATGGCCTACTGCCATTATAGGTTTTCCCTTCTAGTGAGAGAATGCTAAGGTAGAGCTCAAATCAATGAACGCTACACTTAGAAAGACCTCAAGATTTCTGGAATATGCTGCTCAAACAGTTTCACTTTTGTTTCTACTGCCTGTCCCTCCCTGCTCACATTTATCTCCAGACTTCTTCTCCTTGTCCAGATCTATTCCACTCCCTTCAATCTTCTATTTGTTGAACTTTTTGAAACTTTGCACTTTTAGAGAGAGGTAAGGGATTGACTCCGTCCATACAGATTTGCAGAGGGACAATAGGGTTGAGGTCTGTCATTTCTCACCTCTATATAGTATTTATTTTTAAAACATTTTTGCTGTCAACTAACATGTTATCTCTGGAGCCACAAATTCACAGTTTGAGAATTGCAAAACTACGCATCTCTGATGGTATCTTCTGGACTGAGCACTGAGTCCCATAGGATAGATAGAAAGATTAACCTAAATAATCTATACAGAAGCCCCTGGAACTCCATAAAATTGGGTCCCTAATCCATGAACTATTGGAACTCATTTACAAAACTTTTCTTAAACATTACATGAATATATTGCCTCATACTATAAATTAGAATTTATAATCTCTATTCCATGATGAGATATCTTTGAGCTATAATGTATCTTAATTAAAACTCTTTTCTCAAAAAGCATTTTATCAAAAAAAATTGATTTAAATAAAAAATCTGATTTCTTTTATTTAAAAAAATCATTGATTTTTATCTGCTCTGCAGAGAACTATCAGGCTGAGCCCATAGACATTTGTGACCAGAACAAAACATGATCAATACCAGAACCATTTTCTAAGGAGGAAAATTTTGATGTTGAAGTAGGCACAGCAGAGGAGCTGCTTGAAGCAAATTGCAATAAAGGAAAAGAAAACAGCAAAAGGCAAAGATCAGACTAAATAAAATAACTTGTTTTACACCTAATGTGGAATATTTATTTTTCATTTTAAGGTCAGAAAGGTCACGTGGTCATTTACCATCTTTGTCAATCAGCATCAGTAATTTGAATGACACACAGTCTTTCCTAAAGTAGCAAAGCTAGCATATGATTGGAGCCTGTCCTTAAAGCACTCTCCAAAATAGCATATTAATTTATATATTCTATGTCAGCACACAATACTATGAGTATATATAATTTTAAATAATCCAGAGCAATACATCTGCACACTCAGTCATAATAGGATCCTATACATCTTTAGATTCTTCTAACAGGTCTACCCACACACAAAATCACAACTGATGAGCACCACCTTATGGGCATTTGAGGTAACAGATTCTGAAGGCCAAGAGACTATTACTGTAAATGTCTAATATTAAAATGTGTGAAAGATAACCACACAGAGTTTTCTCCACCTCTCCCCAAACACATCCAAATGAAGTGATACACGAACTATGGTAAGAAAAATATAGTTTAAATGTTTGAAGATACTTATATTTGAAAATATTGCACAACTTTATCTGAAACAATCTTAAACAGCTCCTATTGCTAATCTGTGAATTTATTTGATATGCCTAACACTTTGGAATCCAGGTTAAGAAATACTGTCCTAGTCAGTGAAGCCAGATTTTTAAAGTTATTCAGGCACCTAAAGATTAAGAGAGGTGCTTAATCAGATATTAACAAGTGCCTTAGCATCTATCCGCATCTTCAGGCACTTAAATACCTTTAAAAATCTGGCCCTACGTGAATTAGAATTTTATTACGTGAGAATGAAGGGCAAAATTAATGTGTTGAAGTACACTGTGAGGACAGCAACATTGATATAATTGTTAATATTACATTTTAGCATCCATTTAAGGAGGTTTACAATAAAGTTGAACAAGGCACATACATGGAAAAATCATTCTGAAATAGTTTTTAGATGTTACTATTTATTTTCCTTTACAATTCAGTGAAGGAAAATCAACCATAATGTGTTTCAATACTGAATGAAACCGTAGAGACTGCTTTTTTAGGTTAGCTCCCTTAAAAGCTGGCAGGCTACAAATGTTACTTTCCTTAAGGCAGTAGTATGGGCTATACTAGTTTGAGTACTTGATACCTGACAATACAATTATTCTGACTTGAAATTTTACCCAGTAAGAGCAATACCTCAGAGAGAACCTCGGTGTCAGCTTCTTCATCAGTTTAGGTTACAAAAGACACATGTGCTGAAGCTCACAGTATTCTAATCAAATGTGTCTCTCTAATGAAGAGGAAGACAAATTTAGTAATCATAAAGAGTAGTAAATGTAGGCTAAGTAAAACAAACACACCATGCAGACAGAATAAGAGAAGCCAACCAACTTGCTACTGTCATCAGAGTTTCTAATACTTATTATGACATAAAAGAGCCCCCAAAATGAAGAGGTGCTAATCTCTGTTTTGGTGGGATGGCACTGAGAGCTGAGTGGATAGTTAGGATAAAGCAATTCTTGTAGACCAGGGGTTCTCAAATTAGGGGTCAGGACCCCTCAGGGGGTCATGAGGTTATTACATGGGGGGTCAAGAGCTGTCAGTTTCCACCTCAAGCCCCACTTTGCATCCAGCATTTATAATTGTGTTAAATACATAAAAAGTATTTTTAATTTATTGGGGGGGTCTCACTTAAAGGCTTGCTATGTGAAAGGGGTCACCAGTACAAAGGTTTGAGAACCACTGTTGTAGACCCTTACGTTCTCAAAGTACAAAGAGGAGATTTTAAATTGTCAGTGTATTTAAAAAGCAATAATTCCTAAACAAACAAGATTTGCAATTCCTTTAAAAAAGGAACCATGTTTACACACTTTACAAAGTTAATCCATGAATTTATTGACAAGGGTAATAGTAATGCCATTTCTCTCTCTGTGTCCCTGAAAGAAAGATGATCTGTTCGTGAGCATGTGGACCAAACACCTTTGTCTCAGTTTCATCTTGCAAGTTTGAAGAGAGGTTTGATAAATGATATGACCTGGAAGATTAAGACAAGCATTCATTTAGGATTAGAGAATTTACCTCACTTACGCAGCTAGGTTTCCACCCTTAGGAGAAACACTAGGCCAAACACTGAGTATAAGAGGGACAAGTGTTGAAGTCACTAACTTTCACTTATGTTAAGAGGAAAGAGTGGAAAAGCACAGAAGCAGGTAAAAGAACGTGCATTTAGCGAAGATGAGTAACTACTCTGGAATATACATATGTAGCTGTGGTTTCAGTTTAGAAAGAGCAGGTTGCACTAGTTAGAAAACCTAAGAATGAGAAAGCCAGTTAAGACCCCTGCCATTTTCTACGGCAGCATATCATCTCAGTAAGGGGACCCTGGAAGATATGGATTTGTGAATAATTACATTGGTTCTTGATACCTACAACTTTGTTCATTATACTTTGATGTACAACTTTTTGACAAAGTGTCTTGTTGTAGTGTTAAACTGTAAACAGATAGCATGAAAGTTGCTTTAAAGTAATTAAGAGAGATCCACTGTGAAACTGATAATTGAGAGCTGATGCTGATGATACAATATAGCAGTCATATCCACTTTAATAGGACTTCGTACACTCATTGTTTAATAATAATTTCCTGTTCATTTTTTAACACTTAAAACACATTTGAATTTAAAAGTAAAAGCATTCACAGGCAGGACACCTTGTTACAGGAAGCAGAATTAGGAGTTGGTGCATTCAGAACTATTGCTTTCAATTCTTACCTCTGATCACTGAGTATTTTAATTTTAAAAGAGTTAAAACTTCTTAGTACTGAAAAGTAGAACTCCTTGTGTATTAAATAAAAAGGGATAAAAATTACTGCCATGGCCAAATGTTACAGCAACGGTTAAACTGTTGGATATGGTTGCATTTAACGTCTCACCCACAGCTGTCTCTTTCCCCACTCTGCTCATCTAAGTTAGCACTCCTGCTTACTGCTAATTGGTATTAGTGCTATGCAATAAACCTAAAAGGCTCATTCAGGGATTTATAGGCAGCGGAACCCTGCCCTTCTGTTCAGAGCTTATTCCAAACCAGCCTGTTTTCTACCAATCCCCCCAAAATTTGGCCTGCCATTTGAATTCCATGTGAACTCTCTCAACTTCTCTTCCACTAAAGGACACTTCATTTTTTAAATGCAAAAAGAAGGCATGAAACTCACAGATATATAGTCTCAGCACAACTACAAAAGTATTTTGAAATATTAATTTCTGTATGAAAATCTATAGGCATTTCTCTATCAAGCAATGGCAGTAAGCATTACAGACAGAGCCCAGCATAGCCTCACTCTTGAATATCTTGGCTCATACATACCAAATCAAAAGCAAAGTATTGCAAACAGCAAAGGATTGCTATCCCTGTATAGAATTAAAATCTTTCACTACAGGAGCTGTGATTTGTTGAATAATGTTATTCTTTATATATGTGTATTGTCATAACATGTGAAGTTATGAATCTTTGCTATATGTTTGTATCTCAAACATGTTGTGTTTCTCGGGTAATAACCCACAAGACAGATTTACATCAAGACCAGCCAGCCATGGTTGATGGGTCATTAAAAAGAATCAACTCTTCCAAAGGGGCCCTCCTAAAGATGCCTCAGACAGCATGCAGACAAGGATGCCTCATCACTCAGCAAGGGCATGAAGAACATGTGATCCCTGACTCCATGTTTGAGACAGTAATTTTCCATGCACGTAAGTCAGGAGTGGGCAAACTACAACCCGCAGGCCAGATCCGGCCCATCAGAGCTTTGGATCCAGCCTTTGGGATTGCCACCCCAGAAGCGGCTGGCACCATGTCCCTGTGGCCCCTGGGGGACGAAGCAGCAGAGGGTTCCGCACACTGTTCTCACCTGTAGGCACCGCCCCCGCACCTCCCATTAGCTGGGAACAGGAACTGCAGCCAATGGGAATTTCAGGGAGGTTACCCGCAGACCAGGTAGCACACAGAGCCCTCTCCCCCTCTCCCCCAGAAGCTGCAGAGACATGGTGCCGGCCACTTCCGGGAGCAGCACAGAGCAAGGCCAAGGCGGGCACAGTGCCTGTCCTAGCCCCACAGCATGCCGCTGCCACCCCGGAGCCGCTCTAGGTAAGCGGCGCAGGGCCACGCTCGCACCCCAACCGCCTGCCCTGAGCCCCTGCCCGCATCCTCCTGCACCTCAACCCTTGCCGCACCCTGCACCCCAACCCCCCTGCCGAGCCTCCCCATACACCCTGCACACCTCCTGCACACCCAACCTCTTGCCCTGACCCCCTTCTGGCACCCCACACTCCCTTCCACATCCCAATGCCCTGCCCTAGTCCTACATTCATGGCCCTGCACGCAATTTCCCCACCCAGATGTGGCCCTTGGGCCAAAAAGTTTGCCCACCCTTGACATAGGCTGAGGATATAAATGGAGGAGACTTTCCTGCTCCACATCTCTGGACTATGATTTCAAACAAAGGGAAGATTTGAACAATGGACTGAGGATCCAATATTCGAGATGAACTACAGCGACTTATTGCAAACTGGCAGATTTAACATCACTGCTATTATCCTGATCTACAAACTCTGAAATAAACTGTAATGTAAATGATCTATTTTAATCATTTAATAACTCTTGTTTTCTATTAATAAATCTTTAACTGACCGCAGGGTGATATTTAGTAAGATTCTGAAGTACATATATATTTACCTGCAGTGAGTGTCTGGTTCTTTGGAACTGGAAGAACCTAATATATGTGACTTCTGGTTTTAATAATAATTTATCGCAGAAGTCTGATTTGTCTGGGTGATGCATGAAGGGCTAACGGACCTCAAGGAGACGGTCTGTGGCTCCTTAGTAAATAAAAACAGCATTTTGGAAGCATAAATGTGTTACTGGACTGGTAAAGTCTTATGACAGAATACACCACCAGTCTGCGATGTATGACCTGTATTCTGGCAATCTGACCTGAGATTGGCACTCTTACTCCCTCTTCCTACCACTCTTAGCTGTGTCCTGTACCAGGCAGAGTTACAGTTACAAGCAGGGACTCTTTTCCCCTGACCAGAGGATTACCGTTTGCAGTGTTGAAACACCAATAGTGATCCTGTGGGACTTAGCCTACTCCTTGCTGATGAAGTCATACACCAGCTACCCTGACAGCAGCAAGGGATGATTCAACTACCAGTTGAATGTGCTTTTGGTAGACTGAAGGGGACACTGGTCTTGTTTACTCACAAGATTGGATCTCAGTGAGGAAAATATCCCAATGGTTATAGCTGCCTGCTGTGTCCTGCATAATATCTGTGAAGCAAAGAGGTAAAAAAGTTGCCACGAGGGTGGCGATAGAGCATCTGTCTGCTGAGTTTGAACAGTCAGACATAAGGGCTAGAAGAAGCTCAACACAGAGCTATATGTTTCAGGGAGGCTTTGAAGGAGTACTTAACCAGTGAGCCACAGTAATGTGTTGAAGTACACAATGCTCTATCTGGCCCTGCTGTCTCGGGGCCTGTTAGGAATTGCGTGATGGTTGGTGCACATCTATAAATATAACACTGACAATGCACCGATTAATTTTGCAGGGGTTGTTGTACATTTATGATTATTGCAGTGGATGTGTTTGTCACTGATCCTGCGTTGTGTTAAACTGTACAGTAACAAGTGGGTGCTTTCAGAACTGTTAGGCACACTGCAGATATTTTGTGAACTAATAAAGATGAATTATGTTCCAAATAATTGAATTTTATTCAATACCAAAATTAGTGAAAACAAGAGGGAGCAATTTCAAAGCAAATTCATTAAAAACTTATATATTAACAGAACAGAACTATCAAGTGGAAAGAACATTCATGTCCATTTTAGCAACACACAGAGCTACCAGAGTTTTCACAGGTCAGTTATGTGAAGCTGTGGTTGTCCTTTATGTCCCCCTGTATGGAGTGGTAGGAATAGGAGTAAGGAAATGTTGGGGGGAGAAAGGTGCTGCAATGGAGTTCTCCATGGACTGCAAAGGGAGCTGAGCCTCCCAACCTGACGCAGCACTAGCTTGCAGGATCTCATGGAACAGGTCTTCCCAAGCCCTCTTCTTTCTCCTCCTTATCTGGCTCAATCTCTCAAGGCCACAATGGCAACAGATGCAGCTAACACAGACAGAGGTATTGTTGGCAGTATAGTCACAACAGAAACCAAAACTTAAGATTCTGAACTCCTTTCCCTTGCGCTCCCCTAAAGTTTTAAAACAGGCCATGCTTATTGACACTTGTGCTTCAGAATGTTTGCCACTCACAGGACCAGCCATGGTGAGTATGGCCAGACACGGGTGAGGGAAATGCGGAGGGAATTGCTTTGTTGCATGACATTGAGTATAGTACAATGATACTGAACAGTAGCACCATTTTCCACAGGGTGGTGTTTTTAGCGGATATCTCACTCCTGAGGGTAAAAAAAAATAATTTTTTTTTTAAATGGGAAAAGGCAAGCTGCTGCTGACGTTCATAAGCTGCCCAAGCCCGTATGCGGCTAACCTGCGTACTGCAACAGTACCTGCCAAAGTTATCACTGACTGGTGTGAGAAATTGTCCTATGAGAGAAATAACTAAGGCAGCCCTCTCTAGAAATCTCTGGGAGAGGACTGCAGAATATCTCCATGAAAGTTCCATTGAGAAGTTGCAGGCGGATTCAAGGGACATCCCCATTTACATAAACTTGTCTGCATAGCCCTTGCCTAACTCCAGGGGAACAGAAAGCATATAATGCTCTTTGTTGTACCACTACCTCTTCCAGTATGAGTAAATTAATGAAAAGTCAATAGCTGTATCCATGTCCAAGAATCCTTCCCTGCATCAGACTTGCCCTTGGTCACTGCTGGGACTGACTACACTGCAGTGGAGTCTCAAACAGGTCCTGGCTTGTGTTCTAGCCAGATCCCCCAGTCACATGTCTCCCATCCTCCATCCCTTTCTTCTCATTCTCACTGTTCAGGCCAGGAGCTGATAGCTTGGGCACCTCAGAAGCATCCACAATGGCGTGCAGGATGGTGGTGGGGTTTCCGCCAAGCATAGCATGCGGCTGTTTGTAAAACCAGTATATCTGTGGCTTGGCATCAGATCGATCATTGGCTTCCCTGGTATGCCTGCCTCAGCTCCTTCACTTTCATGCAGCACTGCTTGATTGCTAGTCCCCCACAAGATTGCTAGTCCCTGTCATACACCTTCTCCAGCATCTACAAGCAGATTGCAGGGAGGATGTCAACATTTCTAGAGCTGGCCCATAGCTGTGCTTGCACAGCCTCTTCTCCCTACAGACAAAGGAGATCCACTTAGTTGCTATCTACTCTTGTCATAAACACATAGTTAAGGGTTAATGTCTCTTACCTGTTAAGGGTTAACAAATAGGGAACCAAAAACACCTGACCAGAGGACCAATTAGGAAACAAGATACTTTCAAATCTCGGTGGAGGGAAGCCTTTGTTTGTGTTTTTTGTGTTTTGTGTTGTTCTCTCTGGATTCTGAGAGGGACCAGATATGTAAGCAGATTCCTCCAATCTTTCTGAAAAAAATCTCTTCTATTCTAATTTTAATAAGTACCAGGAAAAGGCGAGTTTAGTCTTTTGATTGTTTTCTGTATTTGCAAATGTGTATTGTGCTGGAAGTATTTTAAATTGTATTTTGCTGGGGGGAGGCTTCTCTCTAGTGTCTATAAGCTGAAAGACTCTGTACTTTTACCATCTAAATTACAGAAACAACTTTTACCTTTTTTCCTTCTTTTTATTAAAAGTTTTGCTTTTTAAGACCTGTTTGATTTCTTCCCCTTGTTGAGGCTCAAGGGAATTGAGTCTGTACTTACTGGGAAATTGGTGGAAGACAGGGAGAAAGAAGGGAGGTGGGGAAAGGGGGAATCCCTTTGTTTAGATTCATGGAGCTTGAATCTGTCTCTCTCTCCAGGATAGCCCAGGGAGGGAATGTCTGGGAGGGGGAGAGAAGTGGGGGAAAAACCTGATTTCTCTGTGTTGTGATTCAAGGAGTTTGAATCACGGTGATCTCCTAGTGCACCCGGGGTGGTAAAGATCTGGGAGGAAGAAAGGAGAAGGAGGGGAAATGGTTTATTCCCCTTTGTTGTAAGACTCAAGGAATTTGGGTCTTGGGGTCCCCAGGGAAGGTTTTTGGGGGGACCAGAGTGCCCCAAAACACTATTTTTTTGGGTGGTGACAGCGTATCAGATCTAAGCAGGTAATTAAGCTTAGAGGAATTCATGCTGGTACCCCAACTTTTGGACTCTAAGGTTCAGATTGGGGAATTATACTATGACAACTCTAAACCAGAGCGTACCTGGGCATGCAACAGAGAGTTGCAAGGTGTACTCACCAAGACAGACAATCAGGAAAAGACATTTCCAAAATTTTGGAGTCTTTTTTTGGGGAGCAGGCAGGTGGGCGTTTTCAATCTACCTGACCCCTGGGCAGTGGAGTTCACAACTGAGACCAGAGCAGTCAGTATCTGCCTGAGGACTGCTAGGGTTGACATAAGTAACGCAGTATCTATACATGAGCAGTATCAACCTCAGTACATTGACCATGGCGCAATGCCATTTGGGGAGTTGCTGTTACTATGTTGGCATAATGGGGTGTTTGCATCAGTGAGAAACAAATGTAAGTGTCAACACATGAACACATATGTAGCTTATATTGACCTAACTTTGCAGTGTGTAACAGGCCTTAAGACCCTGATCCCTTGAGGCAGCCCCGGCAACCACATGGAAGGCAATGGGGCTCTGCTCAGATGAAAGGGTGAGCCTACATAGGTCAAACTTCAGGATCACAGTCTTATTTTGTACATTATGTCAACAGAGCAGCAGGGAACACGACCCTACAAATGTGAAAATGTATTTTAATCTTGGGACTGCAATACTACTTGTTTATATCAGTGGCATAAAGCCATTATCTTGATGACTGTCCACCCCAATATTTATGAGCTAAAAATACATAAAAAAATCCATTAACAAGCCATGCTTAAACAAACTGTCAAACAGACTGAAGACAGAAACTGAGAAACTGTTGCTTATTCCTAAACTACTATTCTACTTCAAATTTACTGTTTTATGGCCTGTCGAGATCTCTTTTTTATTAAAGATTTTTCAAATTAACCATTTTTAATTGAAAGCTTTGTTTGAATTTGTCCACTTTTCACCAAAAAAAATCTAAACAAAAACAAACAGTTGTTTGTTTCATCAGACTCTCAACCCTCAGAAGCTGCAGTGCTTCTTGAAGAGTGGGTTCAGGTTTGAAGGTGGATTTGGAACTTCTGCTTTGAACCCTGATTGTATCCAATGTATAACAGTGCATTTGGCAGTCTTATCCCACATTGTTTGATGGGTGACAGATATGGACCTTTCATGGGTTCCTTAAGGTAAATCATGAGTCCATTCCCAACATGTAATGATACCTTCCATGGGAGGTAGAAAAGGTTTGGGACAAAAAGAAAGGGAAGATTCTCCTGGGATTTATGGATTATGGTAAGAGGTCAGTGGCGGTCTGCAGTATCACCTAGCCCTCATGAAAAATGCAACACTGTAGAAAAAGTAAATGTAAAGAAAGAAATGAAAGAGAATTGACTGTTATAATTGAAGACATTACTCAATTAACAATACATACCTATATTATGCCTTCAACATGCAGGGAATACAGTGGCATAGGTATTTTCCACTCTGGGGAATTGGTGTCATGTAAGTTTTTCAAATGTTAGTGATGCTGCACTCCATATGATTTTATAAAAATATGCTAATGAGTGAATATAATGTAACTGGAATACGCTCCATGGAAAAGGTCTCTTGTAAGGTATCATTACAAAGCTTAAAATCTACTGAGTGCGGTCGTCCAAATTGTGTAAATGTATCATTCTTGTATCTGAAACTAGAAATATGAAATAACTGAGGTCCTATTGTAATTATGCAAACCATGGGCCATTAAGGGTGGTTTGGGAACTTGATTGCTCCCATCAACTGGGACAACTGGTTGTAAATAGCTCTCTTTATTTGCAAGCCTTCCTGTAAGTCAGGCCAGGAAGAATGAAAGCTTGGGGTCTCCCAGGACGGGTGTCCAGGTCACCAGGTACTGGAATCCATCTTAAACCTGGTGCTTTTCCATGTACCCACTCTGGGTAGGGACTCAGAGAGACAAAAGATTACTGCCTTGTGCCAAAGCTATACAAGGGGGTGGAATAGAACAAAGGGGCTACAGACATGAGAAATCCCCTATCACCTGAACTGGAACAAGGATTGTACCGGGGAAAGGATTGAGCACAGAATAGAAAGGAGTCTAGTCTGTGAAAGAAGCTTATTGGAACATCTCTGAGGGTGAGATTTATCTGTAAGTTTCTTAATGTATCAGGCTTAGGCGTTTTTATTTTATTTTGCTTGGTAACTTACTTTGTTCTGTCTGTTATTACTTGGAACCACTTAAATCCTATTTGTTATACTTAATAAAATCACTTGTTTACTAACCCAGAGTAAGCAATTAATACCTGGGAGAGCAAACAGCTGTGCATCTCTATCAGTGTTATAGAGGACAGACAATTTATGAGTTTACCCTGTATAAGCTTTATACAGAGTCAAATGGATTTATTTGGGGTTTGGACTCCATTGGGAACTGGGTATCTGGGTGCTGGAGACAAGAGCACTTCTTAAGCTGTTTTCAGTTAAGTCTGAGGCTTTGGGGCACGTGGTTCAGACCTGGGTCAGTGTGGGAGCAGACCGGCATGTCTGGCTCAACAAGGCAGGGTTCTGGATGCCCAAGCTGGCAGAGAAAACGGGCTCAGAGGTAGTCTCAGCACAGCAGGTGACAGTCCCAAGGGGTTCTCTGTGACCCCACCCATCACAGTTATATAAAAAACTAAGTAATAGATACAATTCAGAGCAGGACATACTGCTTTCAGCTCCAGGAATAGCGATAGCCAGTTTTAATGGAAGTGCTAGCAAGGTTCCTTTGTTAACATAGGGAAGAGGAAATGCTGTAATGTTACTGTTCACTCATGCTTTGTTAAATACATGAAAAATAAGACGAACTAAAAAATTACAAACTTCAAGCGTAATTACCAAAAACCTATTCAGTGACTGGCATCTGTCATCAAAAGTTTCCCCCCTTGAAGTTAGAGTATTACTGAACAAGATTTCTTTAACTTTATCATGCAGATGGAGAACTAGAGAGCTAACTCCCACATTTAAGGTATGTCTAGATTGCTTTTTAACAGGTGTGTTCTTAACTCGTGTTATGTAGCCTACATTAGCTATCTCAGGATAAAATAGAAGACAAAAAGGAAAGTTAGCGCCCGTAACAACATCCTCCGAAAGTTGGTCACCCCAAAGTGGGAAGCCAATCCAGGTACTTTGCAAACCACCACTATCACCTTGTGCTACTCCATAACAGAATATGTATGTCCAGTAGGAACAATCCATCCATGCTAAGAAATTAGACCCGATTCTATGCAACAGTTGTCATGGCATAACAGTATGTATAAAGCCAACACCACAGGATGATAGCTTGTACTTACTGGCTGACATTGTACCACTTGACATGAGGAGGAAGGTAGCAAGCCAAAGGGAAAGATCACAGCAGACGGAAGATCCAAGGCATCCATTATATGGTAACACAGGAATAATTAAACACCTTAAATTGCAAAAGACTTTTATACCCAATATTGTGCCTTTGGATATGACAACTGGCAAGGCACAAGGTTATAGAATGAAAGACTATGCACAGTAGGATGCACTGAAATAGATCTGGAACCTGAGGGGTACCCTTCCCAGACGGACGATACAGACTGGTCAATGTGGCGATGCCTGAACCGCCTGCGTGCACAAACTGGCAGAGCAAAAGACTAATATGATCAAATGGGGCTATTCTGACAAATATATGCAAGTGTGGTGAGGTGCAGACCATGGAGCACCTGCGTATTTTCCAACTCTGTGGGAATACCTGTACAAAGGAAGGCCTTGCTGCAGCGACGGAAAGAACCATTGCTGTATATGGAAAAACATCAAGTTTGTGACAAGGACAAGAAAAGAAAGATGACGAAGGAGGAGGAGAAGGTTAAAATAGAAGTGAAAACATGGCAACTCAGTTGTTAACTTGGGTTAGCAGATAAAGTTCAAGGTTGTAAAATTGGATTGCTGAGTCATTGCTATTTCAGTTAATCTGAGATAAGAACATGCTCTTTTTTTTGCAGTGAGCATTCACGCTTAGCCTTGGTCTACACTACGAGGATAGGTCGAATTTAGCTGCGTTACATCCATTTTTTAAGCACAACCAACTCCGTTCCGTTGACCTAAAGGGCTCTTAAAATCAACTTCTGTACTCCTCCCTGGCGAGGAAAACAGCACTAAAATCAACCGTCTTGGATCAAATTTGGGGTAGTGCAGACACAATTGGATGGTATTGGCCTCCGGGAGCTACCCCAGAGTGCTCCAATGTGACCGCTCTGGACAGCACTTTCAACTCCGATGCACTAGCCAGGTACACAGGAAAAGCCCCGGGAAATTTTGAATTTCATTTCCTGTTTGGTCAGCGTGGCAAGCTCAGCAGCACAGGTGATCATGCAATCCCCCAAGAATAGCAAACGAGTTCCAGCATGGACCGAACAGGAGACACTGGATCTGATTGCTGTATGGGGAGTACAATCTGTGCAGGCCAAACTCCAATCAAAAAGAAGAAATGCTAATATATATGCCAAAATTGCACAGGGCATGGTGGACAGAGGCTACAACGGGGAAACACAGCAGTGCCGCGTGGAAGTTAAAGAGCTCAGGCAAGCCTACCAAAAGACAAAGGAGGCAAATGGTTGCGCCAGGTCAGAGCCCCATACGTGCCGCTTCTATGATCAGCTGCATTACATTCTGGGGGGGGGGGAGACCATACCACTACCCCACTACTGTCCATGGACACCTGCAAGGGGGGAGTCTCACACAACAGGGAGAAGAATTTTGTGGAGGAGGAGGAGGAGAATGTGCAGGAGGCAAGCAGTGAATTCATTCTCCCTGGCAGCCAGTACCTTTTCGTCACCCTGGAGCCAATACCCTCCTAAGGCGGGGTCCTGGACCCTGACACAGGAGAAGGCAGCTCCAGTGAGTGCACATTTGTAACTGCAGTACAGGGTTTTAAAAGCAATTGTGTTTAATATTTGATTTACTCTGAAGAATTGGGATGCATTCACGCCCAGTACAGCTACTGGAAAAGTCTGTTAACGTGTCTGGGGATGGAGCAGGAATCCTCCAGGCATATCTCCATGAAGCTCTCCTGGAGGTACTCTGAAAGGCTTTTCAGAAGGCTTCTGGGAAAGGCTACCTTATTTCATCCTCTACAGTCAGACACTTTACCACGCCAAGCCAGTAGCAAGTAGTCTGGAATCATTGCAGCACAAAGCATAGCAGCGAATGTTCCTGGGTTTTGGTCACATTCAAGCAACATTCAGTCTATATCTTTCTGTGTTAGCCTCAAGAAAGTGATATCATTCATGGTCACCTGGTTGAAATAAGGGAATTTTTGTAAAGGAACAGTAAAAGGACCCTGTTGACACTGGACTGTTTGCGCTTGGCTAAAAGAGATCATCACAGAGAATAGCCATGCAGTGGGGTGAGGGGAGGGGTATGCTGCACATCCACCCAAGAACTGCAGCCCCTCCTTTTGAATGGAAAACCCAACCGGCATTGCTTGCTATGGGAAACCATTCCCACATGTTATGAAGGAGGAAGAAGCCAACCCCGCATATCCTTTGGCTTACCATGGCTGCCTGGAAACCGAATTCTGTTGCCCAGTCTTGTATGATGTGTCACCATACTGGCAGGCGCTCAATATAAAAGGTAAAATGCGACCTTGTACCTAAAGCACATGTTCTGTCTGCTGCGAATTGTTTGACTGTGAAAGAGTCTCCCTTTTTTTCTCAGAAATGTATCATCTTAAATTTTACTCTCTCTTTATTCCCCCGCAGATGCAAATGTTTCTATGCTCCCACATCATCTCCGTCCCTGAGGTTATCGCAGATTAGAAGGCAAAAAACCACACGAGATGACATGTTTTCTGAGCTCATGGAGTCCTACCGCACTGATAGGGCACAGCTGAATGCGTGGAAGCATTCAGTGGCAGAGGCCAGGAAAGCATAAAGTGAGTGTGATGAGAGGAGGCAGGAGGTGATGCTGAGGCTAATGGAGGAGCAAACAGATATTAAGAGGCAAATGCTGGAGCTGCAGGAAAGTGAACAAGAGCACAGACCACCACTGCATCCATTGTATAACCACCTGCCCTCCACCCCAAGTTCCCCCAGATGCCCAAGAGTGCGGCCGGGGGGGGGGGGTAAGCTCCAGGCACCCAACCACGCCGCTCCAGAGGATAGCCCAAGCCACAGAAGGTGGCCATTCAAACAGTTTTAATTTGCAGTGTGGCTGCAATAAGCAATGTGGCCTTACCCTCCCCTACCCCACCCAGGCTACCTTGTCAGTTATCTCACTTTTTAAAAAAAAAGAATAAAGAATGAACACGTGGTTTCAAAACAATAGTGACTTTATATCCTTTGCCAGCTGTGATCAAAGAGGGGAGAGTGGTTGGCTTAAAGGGAATTAAGATCAACAAAGTGGGGTGGGTTTGTGTCAAGGAGAAACACACACAACTATCACACCATAGCCTGGCCAGTCTTGAAACTGGTTCTCAAAGCCCCTCTGACGCGCAGCGCGCCCAGCTGTATTCTTCTCGTCCTGGTATCTGGCTGCTCAAAATCAGCCAGCAGGCGATTTGCCTCAACGTCCCACCCCAGCATAAACGTCTCCCCCTTACTCTCACAGATATTATCGAGCACACAGCAAGCAGCAATACCCATGGGAATATTGGTTCTGCTCAGATCTAACCTAGTCAGCAAACAGTGCCAGCGAGCTTTTAAACGTCCAAAGGCACATTCTACCACCATTCTGCACTTGCTCAGCCTAGAGTAGAACTACTCTTTACTACTGTCCAGGCTGCCTGTGTATGGCTTAATGAGCCATGGGAGCAAGGAGTAGGCAGGGTCCCAAGGATAACTATTGGCATTTTAACGTCCCCAACAGTAATTTTCTGGTCTGGGAAGTAAGTCCCTTCTTGCAGATGCTCGAACAGCCCGGAGTTCCTAAAGATGTGAGCGTCATGCACCTTTCCCGGCCATCCCACATTGATGTTGGTGAAACATTCCTTGGGATCCACCAATGCTTGCAGCACCATTGAGAAGTACCCCCTGCGGTTTATGTACTGGTTGGCAAGGTGGTCCAGTGCCAAGATAGGGACGTGTGTTCCGTCTATCACCTCACCACAGTTGGGAACCCCATTGCAGCAAAGCTATCCTCTGACTTACACATTTCCCAGAGTCACTACCCTTGCTAGCAGAAGATCAGTGATTGCACTGGCTACTTGGATCACAGCAGCCCCCACAGTAAATTTGCCCACTCCAAACTGATTCCCAACTGACGGGTAGCAGTCAGGCATTGTAAGCTTTCACAGGGCTATCGCCACTTGCTTCTCAACTGTCAAGGCAGCTCTTATCTTCGTATTCCTGCACTTCAGGACAGGGGAAAAGCAACTCAAAGTTCCAAGAAATTGGCCTTACGCATGCAAAAGTTTTGCAGCCACTGAGAATCATCCCATACCTGCAACACTATGTAGTCTCAGTCTGTGCTTGTTTGCCAGGCCCAGAATCAGCATTCCACTGTATCAACCTGCCCCACTGCCACCATGTCATCCCAATTGCCACATCCTGTGCTTTCAGGAACCTCTGTGTCCATGTCCTCCTCACAATCATCCTTGTGCTGGCGGCTGCTAGCTAAGTTCTGCACATTCTGCAGGATAATGCATGAGGTGTTTACAATGCTCACAACAGCAGCGGTGAGCTGAGTGGGCTCCATGCTTGCTGTGCTATGGCGTCTGCACAGGTAACCCAGGAAAAAAGGCGCAAAATGATTATCTACTGTTGCTTTCACAGAGGGAGGGAGGAACAGATGGAGGGAGGGGAGACTGATGACAAGTACCCAAAACCACCCATGACAATGTTTTTGCCTCATCAGGCATTGCGAGCTTAACCCAGAATTCCAATGGGAAGCGGAGACTGCGGGGACTATAGGATAGCTACCCACAGTGCACTGCGCCATGAGTCAATGCTAGCTACGGTATTGAGGACGCACTCCACTGACTTAATGCGCTTAGTGGTGACATACACAATCAACTGTATAAAATCATTTTTTAAAGATAGACTTCTATAAAATCAACCTACTTTCGCAGTAAAGGCATACCCTTAGTTACTCAAACAATCATACTGTCTTCACAGCATTGCTGCTAACATTCTGAATGCAAGGCCAAGTTTTGGACTCATACAGCTGTTTTACTCGAGAGTGGTATAACTTTTGGAGCCACTAGAGTAAAGGATAATTCTTTCTTTCAGCATCTGAGCACACCAGATAAGAGGAAGGGACTGCTGCAAAAGACAATTAAAGAAACAGCACAACTCTCTGCTTAGCACAAGCTGTGGAATGAAGCAACTAGTAACAAGGTTCTACAGGAGACAAGTTTGTCACAGGGTAATTGATAGTAGAGATCCCATCATGATCACCCTATATGAGGGGGGAGAAGAAAAAAAGAAGAAGTTATAAAAAACAGAAGTATATCTTTATATGACAGACAGACATGCTTCTACATAATTTCAGTCCTGTGTCCTCTAATGTTTATGAAAAATCTTAGGACTTCTACAACAGAAAATTTCAGGAATCCAAGAACATGTAAAAACTCAATGCCATACCAGACAGCAGTGCTTGAAAAGCTTTACATTAATAAGTTTAGAGATGCCTCAGTTTCAGTGAGAATTTAAAATACAACCATTTCTGAAGGGAAAAAACAGGTAGATTTCTCCACTCATGCTTTCTACTACTACAAACACAGGACAACTTTGTTGCAATTAATATCAATTTTATATGTTACATACACACTCCTCAGATGTAGGGTGGCAAAATACCTGTTTAAATGTAAACAAATGGCTTCACCATTTAGATACATCTTTTATCACTTCACATGCCCTCTGCCCACAAACTGTCTCCCCAGCACTACCATTCTAAATCCTTGAGTAGCTTCTCACAAACTTAAGAGCAGAGCTACCAGAAAATTGTCTAGCATCCACTACTGTGTATTGCTTTAAAAAAAATAAAAAAATCAAGTATGCATTACATATTTAAATCATTAGTATCAGTTGCATTATAATGCAAGCATCAGGCTTTAGCGTAGAGTATGCCCCAAACTGTAATCTATCTACTCTGGTATCTTCTGCAACCTAGCAGCCAGGTCACGAGTCAGAACATAAAGCCCAGAAGGGGCCATCATACCATCTAGTCCGACTTCCTGTGCATCACTGACCATCAGCACCTCCACACTAAACGCAACAAATGCAATTAGACCAAAGCATCATGGCTGCATTTCCTCCCCAAGCCTGTGAACTTTTTGCAAAATGGAGTAAATCAATTCTAGTGACAGAGCTCAGCAGCTCAACACTGTGAGATACCTGCTGTGCAAAAGATTCAGTGATTTGCATATTTCTGCGGTATAGAGTACTGTTATGAGACAGAACATGAAGCTTTCCTCAAATAAGCATGGAAACCATGACAAGAGTTAAAACCAGCAGCTTCATACTCTGTAGAGTCTTAATCTAGATCTCTCAAGAATCTGTATCCCCCTAAGTCATGTTTTAATTTCTGAAACCTAATTTCAGTTTTTAGGTCACTGCATGTTCAGTTGTCAGTTTCAAAAAACTGATTACTTTTCTATGACAAATCAAGACCTCAGGCACAATTTGAATTTCTTATATATATAGTAGCTAAAAATGTCCCTATATAAGTTAGTCACTTGTGGTGTGATATGACTTGGCATACACAAACCTAGCTACATACTGATCTAGTTAGATCTGCTTTTCAGGCCTAGTGTTCCATATTATCGCTCATTGAGCTGTGGAATACAGTACTGCTAGAGGAAGTGTCTTGGAAAACAAAGTTTAAACCAGTTATCAAACTAGGGCCGCTGCTTGTTCAAGGAAAGCCCCTGGCGGGCCGGGCCAGTTTGTTTACTTGCTGCGCCCACAGGGTCGGCCAATCACAGCTCCCAATGGCCACAGTTCATCGCTCCAGGCCAATGGGGACTGCAGGAAGGGCAGCCAGCACATCCCTCAGCCTGCGCCACTTCCTGGGTGCTAACAGAAACTCAATTCCCAAAGGTTGAGATGCGTGAAATAAGCTAGGTCTACAGGTAAGGGACATACGGGTAGATCATTTATTTTGTTTAAAACCCCTTCTCATGATTTGTACCTGCTATTGTGATTAAACAATATTTTGTTTTGAAAAGGCTATTTCAGATCATTGTATTTACTACTGGTCACACCACATGAAGAGAAGACTTGCAAGTAGCTGAACCCAGTCAACTAGCTGAGTAATCACGAATAGTACACAGGGTACTGTAGCCCTGAGCCTGGTACAAGAGTAGGAGAATCACAGGATTCCACTCTAAGGGAGATGAAGGTGCAGGGTCCATCACTTGTGAGGGTACACTTAGAGAGACCATGGAGGGGTTAAAAAATGCAGCTAGCCCTGAACCATGACAGAAACAACTAACACAAAGGTTTCAGCTTAAATTTTTATCTATATAAGTTAGGACAAAAAAAGTACACAACTCAACCAGTAGGACTGAGGATTCCTGGAAACAGGAATAAAGGATATGTACTCTCTTCCTAATATGCCTAGAAAACTGAAGCCTCAAGGTCAGTCCCAAACCCACTTGCCATGCAGGACAAAACAACATGTTACTGACTACCTTGGTGACATGTTAGCAAGTGTTTTACAAACTATGGGAGCTAATGCAAAGAAAAGTGTTGTATTTGCCAGAAAGACATCACTAAGCTCATGTCTCATCAGTGCTTCTGTACTGAACTGTCAGCTAAGCCATGACAATGTCAAAAAAGTTGAGATGTGTCAAAGCATTCTGTCCAAGATTATTCTGACCTCAAATAAGGAAACAGTAACTCACATGGAAATGAAAATCAAGGAGGTCCTATTTAAATCTAAAGAGCATGCCACAGAATGATGATAATAAATCTCGTATGTGTGGTTATGCTACAGCCAATGCAATGGGCAGGTGATGGGACAAGAAAACTTAAGAGGCAATAGGAAAACTGCACAAGGTAAGACAGCCAGAGGTGGTCAAAAATGAAGGTTGTTTTTTTTAATTACAAATAAATGAACAAACAAAAACCACCACAAACAAGAACTCATTCAAGAAAACACGAAATAAAAACTAGTGATTGCTTCAGCAATACGGTTTAAACTTCTGCAGGCTCAGAGTAACTACTCCATCTTCAAAAAAAGTGCTAAAGAGTTTACAAACTGTCGGCATTTTTCAAATTTTCAGACAAGAACTTCATTAAGGTAGAGATGTAAATGCATAGAAGTTACTTGGAGGAAAAGGTTGGAGAACATTGAGAGGCTTTGCGAGTTTCTTTAAAGCCATTAATAGACATTTTATTTAACGTAAAACTTTTTGGCACCAGTTATGGTGTCCCAGACAACTTTACCTCCATTCTCCAATATACAGCATTTAAGACTCAGATATTTTGTTTTAAACAGTTAAATACCAATGTTATTCTTTTCTGCTTGGTTACCACTTAAAACTTCCAATACCCTCCACCACACTGGGGATCACAGTCATGTTTTCACATAGTTAACTCCTACAGGGGCAAGCTACTTAAATACATACTTGGATATTTTCAATTAGGGATTCACATTAATAGACAAATTGACAGGAATTTTTAACAAGCTAGTTTAGAGAATGCAATCTATGATGGACATATCCAATTTAAATGGTCAAAATGGTGGTAAGGGTGACCAAGTTAAGTTAAAGATACCTGGAGGCGTGTTTCCACATTTGATTAATTTTTTCTGTAACTGAATTTCCAATCTTCCCTCCCCCATGTTTTTTATTTTACCTCATTAAGTAGCATATAAAGACAAAACACTCTTAGCTATTTTAAAAATTTGTCTGACAATTTCATTAAGGTTTTTTATACACTAATAGGTAGAGACCTACCAAATTCAGGGTCCATTATGCTCTATTTCGTGGCCATAGGATTTGAAAATTGGTAACTTTCACATTTTCAAATGTTTAAATCTGAAATTTCAGGGGGCTCCAACCCAAAGGGGGATTGTTGGGGAGGTTGCAAACCTGTTGTAGGGTGGTCATGGGATTGCCACTCTCACTTCTCTGCTGCCTTCAGAGCTGAACACAGTGGGGAGGAAGGAGTGCAGACCTATATGCAGCCAGGAGAGATACCCAAGAGCAGCCATGCAAGGAAAAAGCAAGTTCTGTCCTGCCCCAGCTCTTCCCAGACTAGTGCTCCCAGCAGCACAGGGAAGATCATATCCAACTGAACAAGCCTCCTCCACCTGCAGGAATCTCTAGGGCTGCTGCACCATTCCAGAGTGTACTGCAGCAGAGGGAGGCACCCAGAGATGGGTCTGGTCTCCCCCGGCCCCCTTCCCAGAGCAGCTGTGCAGGGGATGGACAAGTCCTGTCCCTCCCCACCCCAGCCCAAGCTAGGAGCCCCCTTTGCTGGGGCGCTCCTAGGAACCTCTGGGGTTGTTGCATTAGTTCCACTGGGGTTGTTGCATTAGTGTCCTGCTGCAGGGGGAGGCACCTGGAGGTGGGTCTGGTCTCTCCCCCACCAGAAGCTGTGCAGGAGCTTGGACAAGTCCTGTCCCTCCCCAGCCAAGTTGCAGCTAGAACCCCCTTTGCTGGGGCACTCTTAGGAATCAGATTTCACAGGGAAAGGCTTATTTCACACTCCCTGGCGGTGAAATTGGTATGGCCCTATTAATAAGCATCACTGGAGATAGAATCTACACCTACTCCAATCTATCTCCTGCTTATTATACCTGCATTAATATTTCTTTTAACATCCACCCGTTGACATCTTATGCAGCACCTAGATTATAGGATGCTAACAGCTCTGCACGCATCCTTCAACTGGAGTTTAGGAACTCTACTTCAGTGAGAGCCAGCGTGGATAAAAATCAATTTTTTTTTTTAATAAAAAAAATCTGATTTTTTTATAAAATGCTTTTTGAGGAAAGATCATTTTAATTGAGATATCCTTGAGCTATAATGTATCTTATCATGGAACAGGGATTATAAATTCTAATTATATAGTATGAGACAGTATACTCATGTAATGAGTAAGAAAAGTTTTGTAAATGAGTTCCAATAGTTCATGGATTAGGGACCCAATCTTATGGGGTTCCAGGGGCTTCTGTATAGATTATTTAGGTTAATCTTTCTATCTGCCCAGTGGGACTCAGTGCTCAGTCTAGAAGATACCATCAGAGATGCTTAGTTTTGCAGTTCTCAAACTCTGGGTTTGCGTCTCCAGAGATAACATGCTTGTTAACAGCAAAAATGTTTTTAAATAAATAAATATACAGAGGTGAGAAATAACAGACCTCAACCCTATTGTCCCTCTGCAAATTTGTGTACACAGAGTCAATCCCTTACCTCTCTCTAAAAGTGCAAAGTTTCAGAAGTTCAACAAATAGAAGATTGGTGGGGGCGCAATAGATCTGGACAAGGAGAAGTCTGGAGATAAATGTGAGAAGGGAGGGACAGGCAGCACAAAGAAAAGTGAAACTTTTTGACTAGCCTATTCCAGAATGCACTTTTATGTAGAAATCCACAATTAAATTGAGTCTCTCCTAACTAGTCATTTAAATCAATTTGATTTAAATTAAATCCACCCTGGTGAGAGCTCAGTATTTCTGAAAGTCAGGCAACGTATTTAGATGGCTAAGACTCAGATATCTAACTTTAAGCTCCTATTTTGTTTTCTGCCGAGTCCACATACTAATGTAAGCCATTAAGTTACAGGCTACCCAGTAAACAACCTTTAAAAAGTATTAGGGATGATGCAACAAAACATGCCTGCAATGAAATACTGCAGAACACATTGCAAGGAATTAGGTCTTTTGTACCAACATACAAAACAGCACCAACATTAGCTAAGAATTTGTACCAGCCTCTCAGTGTTATCTAAGAGTTAGTGGTACATGGCAATTAAATATATTTATGTTCCAAATAAATTTCCAATCATGTCACTAGTGTCAGCTGAAGCATTGGCAAGAATGTGAAGATGATGACATTGTTAGACTTCTCCATTTATTTATCCAATACTAATCCAAGAATGGGCCTCCTAGTGGCTAGATCTTTTTCTTGAGAATGCTTTGCTAAGGCCATGGCTACACTGGCACTTTACAGCGCTGCAACTTTCGTGCTCAGGAGTGTGAAAAAACACACCCCTGAGCGCTGCAAGATACAGCGCTGTAAAGCCTCAGTGTAATCAGTGCTGTAGCGCTGGGAGCATGGCTCCCAGCGCTGCAAGCTACACCCGCAGAGGATGTGGTTTACGTGCAGCTCCGACCACACTCACACTTTAAAGAGCTGTTGCGGCAGCGCTTTGAAATTTCAAGTGTAGCCATACCCTAAGAATTGTATCAGCAGCCATTGTAACCCTGCCTCATTGTTAAAAAGGGGCCATATTTGGAACAAGGCGCTTATTTCTTTAAGCCTACTGTAATGCAAGTTGACGTTTTCTATTTAATCATCAATTGAAGGCCATTTTCAGAATTATTTGCTTACAGAATCCTACTGAACCAATTAACATTCCTGATGAAAACAGCAAGCACTATATTTAACTATAGAGTTTTATACCTACAAATGCTACTGTAGTCTTTTAATGTGTGTTTTGTTGTACTCTTTTGTCCAATAATGGATTATGAAAAAGTCTGGAAATAAGGCATAAAGAGGAACACAAACATTATAAGGCGGCCAATCCAAATATTCAGTGATTCTGCAACCATAAATTTCACCCCTTTTCCCAGAATTTTGCTACCATCTCTTACGGCTGTGGTCATAACCTAAAAAAAACATGAAACAGTTTCCTGAGAGTCCGCAGATGGCCTGAAACCATAGCTCTTGCTGGTGAGGGGTTCCCCATTCAGGGAAATCAGGGTCCCAGGCAGTGGTGAGCTGGAGCCGGTTCTCACAGGTTCCTAAGAACCGGTTGCTAAAATTAGACCTCCATGGAGAACCGGTTGTTAAAGGGCCAAAGAGCGGGCAAAGAACTCCGGTCCGTGGGCCGGATCATCCTGTTGCTCCCAGTATCCCTAGCTGGGAAGGCTGAGGCTTCCCTGGCCCATCGCCCGCTTCCCCCCAGCTGCAGCATGGCCAGCCACCGGCATCAGATGAGCAGCTCAGCTAAGCTGTGGAGTCGTCCTGCTGCTGCTTTTTGAGAGGCTCGACGAGGTGTGGGGGGGTCCTGCTGCAAGCTCCAGGGCCGGCCAGAGGGGAGGGGCAAATGGGGCAATTGGCCTGGGCCCTGCAGGGGCCCCTGGCCCCACAAGAATATCTCCCCCGGGCCCTCCCCCACTTCCCCCAGCCCAAAGAGCTGCAGCATGGCCAGCAGCTGGGCAGCTCAGCTGAGCTCGAGTCATCCTTATGCTTTGAGCTGCCGGCAAAGTAAGGGGAGAGGGGGCTGCAAGTTCTAGGGTTGCCGGGGGGGCAAGTGGGGCAATTTGTCCCAGGCTCTGCAGGGGCCCCTGACCCCATGGGTATGTCGCCTCCCTCCTGGCCCCTCCTCCGCTCCCTTAAATCAGAACTTTTTATAAGGAACTGGTTGTTAAGATTTTGGCAGCTCATCACTGGTCCCAGGAATTGTGCAGCAGCAAAATCTCTACTTTTACAGCACCCCAAGATCAAAGTTTCAGGGTAACCGCACCTCCATTCTTTTCCATGGTCCCTCAATGCCCCCGATTTAAAGGTTTCCAGCTCCCAGCTCTCACATCTCTTGGGCAGAGACCTGCACTTTAGTCCCTCTTGAGAGGCAGTTTTAATGCCACACGGCATCCTGGATTTACATTGTGATACCTCCAGCCAGACTGCCTGTGCTTTACTTTTTCTCCTAAGGCTATGACTGGGTTTCTGCTAGGGTTGCCAACTTTGAACTCACACAAAACCAAACACCCTTGCCCCACCCACCTGTCCCAACCCTCTTCTGAGGCCCCACCTCTGCTCACTCCATCCCCTCCTCCCTCTGTCACTGGGTCTCCTGACCCACACACTCTCTCTCATTTTCATGGGGCTGGCTCAGGAGGCTGGGGTGCGGGCTCTGGGGTGGGGCCAGAAATGAAGAGTTCAGTGTGGGGGAGGGGGCTCCAGGCTGAGGCACTAGGTTGGAATGCGGCCGGGGGTGGAGCCAAGGGGTTTAGAATATGGAGTGGGCTACAGGCAGGGGGGTTAAGTTCTAGGGTGGGGCCAGAAATGAGAAGTTCAGAGTGCAGGAGGGGGCTCTGGACTGGGGCAGGGAGTTGGGGTACAGGTGGGTGAGGACTCCAGCTGGGGATGTGGGCTCTGGTATGGGGCCACAGATTTAGGGTGCAGGAGAGAGCTCCAGGCTGGGGGAAATGGTTGGGGTGTAGGGGTGTGAAGACTCTGGATGGGGGTGTGGGCACTGGGGTAGGGCCAGGGGGTTGGAATGCAGGGGGGTGCTCCGAGCTGAGACCGAGGGGTTCAGAGGGCAGGAGGGGGATCAGGGCTGGGGAAGGGGTGCGGGCTCTGGGATGGGGCTGGGGATGAAGGGCTTCAGGTGCAGGAGGGTGCTCCAGGCTGGGATTGAGGGGTTCAAGAGGGTGGGAGTGGGATCAGATCTGGGGAAAGGGGGTTTGGGCATGGGGGGGGTCAAGGGTGCAGGTTCTGGGTGGCACTTACCTCAACGCAGCTCCTGGAAACAGTGGCATGTCCCCCCTCCAGCTCCGATGCAGAGCTGCGGCCAGGCAGCTCTACATGCTGCCCTGTCTGCAGGCGTCACCCGCGCAGCTCCCGTGGGCCATGGTTCCCGGACAATGGGAGCTGCAGAGCTGTGCTGACTGGAGACACCGGGTCCCTTTTGACCAGGTGTTCCGGTCAAAACTGAATGACTGGCAACCCTAGGTACTGCCTACAGTAATAAGTTACCACACAGTTCCTTTTAAGCAAGCACATTTATTCTTAAGGTAAAACCATTACAGAGCAAACAATGAATCAAAGAACCCACATGCATACTAGAAAGTAGACATCACCCCCAACTCCAACCTAGGACCCTGGTGGGTTTCAGTCCTACAAAACACCCAGTTAGGTTTTCTCCATGGTTACCAGTTCATCCTCTGTGATCCACGACTAGCATACGCTAACCTCCTCCAGGAGGAGCTACTTCTCAGGTGGATTTTAACCTAGCTGAACTGCCTTAATCACCATTCACAGTTATTAGTTCTGGTCATGTGCCACCTGAGGTACGTTGCACATACATTAAGAAGTTGTTCTTGAAAGAACAGTACTAGCCCTCCCCCACACAGAACACATACATAAGCTATTCATTTAAAAAAATGCACCCCAAAGATGCAACCTCATACAATATTTGTCAAACATGGAATTTGTTATTTTGCTGTAGCCAGGTGCCTGACAGTTTGCCTCCTGATGTCTCTTGCTCTCCAGTTTTCGTCACACGGTTGAGTTACGATGTTGCCCTACTCGCTAAGTGCTGAAACTAGGGGTGATGGAAGTGCTGCTGCACCCTCGTGCTTGAACTAGTTTCCATCACATAGAGGGTTTACAGTTTGGTTTAATGGCTCTCAGCACCCTTGCCCTACTCACTGTTATAGTCACTGTTCACAAAGAAGAGTCCAGCTTGCAGTCAGGAACCAGGGAGGCCCAAAAAGCCTAGACAAGCAAGCTGGTTGCCTGGAGAACTACACAACAGCTGAAGCTCAATCAGGGCTTGTCTACACTACAAAATTAAGTCGCCTTAAATCAAGTTGATGTAAAGCAGTAATTGAAACGGTGGTTCACATCCACATTACGCTCCTGTTGGCAGTGGGCATCCTCACCAAGAGCGCTTCCGCCAATTGAAGTAGGGAACTAACAACTGGAGCCAGGTAGCCCAGCAACCGACAGCCTCAGTTGCAGGCTCACAGCTGCCCCCCACAGCTGACAGGTGGACGCTTCTTACAACCAGGGTCCCCCACCCCAACCGCCTGAGCTGTCAACTATGAAACCCACCACAGCTCCCACACAGATACCCTGACCTGTGAGCCCATACAGGGCTAAATTTCACAGCAGAGAGCCTATCATCATTGAAACTGAAGTTCTCGTCAGTTTCATAGCTACTATTATTTCACATTTTGGCTTCAGCTCCACTTTCAGTCTGCAAAGAGGGGGGGTGGGGTGCCTCAGCTGGAGGCTCCTCCCCCTACTCCTGGGATGACAGTTTGAGCTGTCACGCAGGGCTCCCAGCTCCAGAGCTGACAGCCAGAAGCTGGAGACCAAATATAAAATAATAGAAGCCATGAAACTGACGAGAACTTCAGTTTCACTGCTGGTAGCCTTCCTGCTGTGAAGCTGAGCCCAGTGCAGACCACCGCTGGAGCTGTCAGCCCTGAAGCAGGTGGGGGCTCATAGCTCAGGTTGCCAGCCCTGAGACAGGGCAGGTGGAGAGCTCTTGCGGTGAGCCCTGCTGCCGCTTCCCGGTGAGGGATTTGGGGGGGGGGGTGGAGGACAGGGAGACCAAGCCCGGGCATCAGTCAGGATTGGGCTCTCCTCTCCCCCCCACTCCCAATCCCTCACCAGGTGGCACCAGCAGGGCTTCGGTGTGTCAGTGCCCGGGCAGCTCACAGCTGCAAACCAGCTGAGTGGCGAACAGTGGAGAGGCAAACAGACGAAGTTTGACTGGGATCTGTCCGAGAGAAGATATGCTAAGTGCTGCACTGGGAGGCAGTGCTGGTGAGTATTTGAGTGTCTGTTGTGGGGACAGTTTGACTGTGTGCTTGACTGTTTGAAAAGTGTGAATTGGGAGTGCTTTGCTCCAGGTGGGCCTCACTGTTATAAAAAGGCAGTCAGCTGTGAACAGCGGAGAGGCTAACAGAGGGAGTTTGACTGGGAGTTCGCCTGAGGAGAGCCCCTGAGTCTTTCATCTTGCAGGCTTCTCTGAGTAGTTCCTGCAACAGCTGAGGAAGCTCTCAGAAGGAAGGTATTATGGATGGTGAGCGATCGTTTTGTGTGACCTGCACAGGATGTGCCATGTTTGTCTTTCTTCCACAGGACAGAAGCAACTTTGTCCGTACAAAATGCAAGCTGGTCTCCATATTGGAAGAGAAAGTTCAAGGTCTGGAGAAATAAGTATCAACCCTGCGTTGCATAAGAGAAAATAAAGATTTCCTGGACAGACGTCAAGATATGCTCCTCTGGGCACAACATTCTTCAGAATCAGAGCAGGCCACACAGCAGGGACAGAAAGATGGTGAAATAATTTGGCAGCACATGACCTACAGAAGAAGAAAGAGGAGTGTCCATGTACCAGCAATGCAGATACAGGTAAGCAACCATTTTCATGTTCTCTCCACAGATACTAATGCGGACAGTGGTAATGATACATCTGAGAGCAGAAGCAGGCTCCACCAATTGGAAGGCATGAGATGCACTGTCTTAGGGATGGGGGTTCCACGACCACCACTCCCAAGAGAAGGAGGCAGGCGGTGGTGGTCGGGGACTCCCTCCTCAGGGGGACTGAGTCATCTATCTGCTTTCCTGATCAGGAAAACTGAGAACTCCGCTGCTTGCCAGGAGCTAGGATTCACAATGTGACAGAGACTGCCGAGACTCATCAAGCCTTCAGATCGCTACCCCTTCCTGCTTCTCCACATTGGCACCAATGATACTGCCAAGAATGACCTTGAGCAGATCACTGCAAGCTACGTGAATCTATGAAGGAGGATAAAGGAGTTTGAGACGCAAGCGGTGTTCTCGTCTATCCTCCCCGTGGAAGGAAAAGATCCAGGTAGAGACCATCAAATCACGAAGTCAACAAATGGCTACGCAGGTGGTGTCGGAGAGAAGGCTTTGGATTTGTTCACCATGGGATGGTGTTCCGAGGAGGAGGAGTGCTAGGCAGACATGGGCTCCACCTAACCAAGAGAAGGAAGAGCATCTTCACAAGTAGGCTGGCTAGCCTAGTGAAGAGGGCTTTAAACTAGGTTCACCGGTAAGGAGACCAAAGCCCTGAGGTAAGTGGGATACTGGGAGGAAGCACGAGCTGGAGAGCACAAGATGGGAGGACTCCCTCCTCATACTGAGAAAGCAGGATGATCAGCCAGTTATCTTAAGTGCCTATACACAAATGCAAGAAGCCTGGGAAACAAGCAGTGAGAACTGGAAGTCCTGGCACAATCAAGGAACTATGATGTGATTGGAACAACAGAGACTTGGTGGGATAACTCACATAACTGGAGGATGGTCATGGATGGATATAAACTGTTCAGGAAGGACAGGCAGGGAAGAAAGGGTGAGGGAGTTGCATCTGCAGAAACTGCAGAAAAACCTGAGAGTCTCTGGATTAAGTTTAGAAGTGTGAGCAACAAGGGGGATGTCGTGGTGGGAGTCTCCTCTAGACCTCCAGACCAGGGGGATGAGGTGAACAAGGCTCTCTTCCAGCAACTAACAAAAGTTACTAGATCACAGGCCCTGGTTTTCACAGGAGACTTCAGTCACCCTGATATCTGCTGGGAGAGCCACACAGTGGTGCATAGACAATCCAGGAAATTTTTGGAAAGTGTAGGGGACAATTTCCCCATGCAAGTGCTAGAGGAACCAACTAGGGACAGAGCTCCTCTTGATCAGCTGCTCAGAAACCAGGAAGAATTAATAGGGGAAGCAAAAGTGGATGGGAACCTGGGAGGCAGTGACCATGAGATGGTCACATTCAAGATCCTGACACGAGGAAGAAAGGAGAGCAGCAGAATAAGGACCCTGGACTTCAGAAAAGCAGACTTTGACTCCCTCGGGGAACTGATGGGCAGGATCCCTTGGGAGAACAACATGAGAGGGAAAGGAGTCTATGACAGCTGGCTCTATTTTAAAGAATCCTTATTGAAGTTGTAGGAACAAACCATCCCGATGTGTAGAAAGAATAGTAAATATGGCAGATGACCAGATTGGCTTAACAGTGAAATCCTTGCTGAAAAAAGAAGCTTGCAAGAAGTGGAAGATTGGACAAATGACCAGAGAGGAGTATAAAAATATTGCTCAGGCATGCAGGAGGGAAATCAGGAAGGCCAAATCACACTTGAGTTGCAGCTAGCAAGAGATGTTAAGAGTAACAAGAAGGGTTTCTTCAGGTATGTTAGCAACAAAAAGAAAGTCAAGGAAAGTGTGGACCCTTACTGAATGAGGGAGGCAAACTAGTGACAGAAGATGCGGAAAAAGCTAATGTACTCAATGTACTTTTTTTTTGCCTCTCTGTGTTCACAAACAAAGTCAGCTCCCAGACTACTGCACTGGGCAGCACAGCATGGGGAGGAGGTGACCAGCCCTCTGTGGAGAAAGAAGTGGTTCAAGACTATTTAGAAAAGCTGAACGAGCACAAGTCCATGGGGCCAGATGGACTGCATCTGAGGGTGCTAAAGGAGTTGGCAGATGTGATTGCAGAGCCATTGGCCATTATCTTTAAAAACTCATGGTGATTGGGGGAGGTCCCGGACGACTGGAAAAAAGCTAATGTAGTGCCCATCTTTAAAAAAGGGAAGGAGGAAGATCCAGGGAACTACAGACCAGTCAGCCTCACCTCAGTCCCTGGAAAAATCAAGGAGCAGGTCCTCAAGGAACCATTTCTGAAACACTTCAAGGAGTGGAAAGTGATCAGGAACAGTCGGCATGGATTCACAAAGGGCAAGTCATGCCTGACTAACTTAATTGCCTTCTATGACGAGAAAACTGGCTCTTTGGATGAGGGGAAAGCAGTGGACATGTTATTCCTGGACTTTAGCAAAGCTTTTGATATGGGCTGGATGAATGGGCTATAAAGGTGGATAGAAAGCTGGCTAGATCGTCGGGCTCAATGGATAGTGATCAATGGCTCCATGTTTAGTTGGCAGCCAGTATCAAGCAGAGTGCTCCAAGGGTCGGTCCTGCGGCCAGTTTTGTTCAATATCTTCATTAATGATCTGGAGGATGGCGTGGACTGCACCCTCAGCAAGTTTGCAGATGACACTAAACTGGGAGAAGTGGTAGATACACTGGAGAATAGGGATAGGATACAGAGGGACCTAGACAAATTAGAGGATGAGGCCAAAAGAAATTGGATGAGGTTCAACAAGGACAAAGGCAAAGTCCTGCACTTAGAAGAATCCCATGCACTGTTACAGACTAGGGACCAGCAATTCTGCAGAAAACGACCTGGGGTTACAGTAGACGAGAAGCTGGATATGAGTCGACAGTGTGCCCTTGTTGCCAAGAAAGCTAACAGCATTTTGGGCTGTATAAATAGGGGCATTGCCAGCAGATGTAGGGACGTGATCATTCCCCTCTATTTGGCATTGGTGAGGCCTCATATGGAGTACTGTGTCCAGTTTTGGGCCCCACACAACAAGAAGGATGTGGAAAAACTGGGGGGAGAGGGGGGAGAAAGAGTCCAGTGGAGGGCAAGAAAATGATTAGAGGGCTGGAGCACATGACTTGGAGAGGCTAAGGGAACTTGGATTGTTTAGTCTGAAGAAGAGAAGAATGAAGGGGGAGTCAATAGCTGCTTTGAACTACCTGAAAGGGCTTCCAAAGAGGATGGATCTAGATTGTTCTCAGTGGTAGCAGATGTCAGAACAATGAGTAATGATCTTAAGTTGCAGTGGGGGAGGTTTAGGTTGGATATTAGGAAAAACTTTTTCACTAGGAGGGTGGTGAAGCACTGGAATAGGTTACCTAGGGAGGTGGTGGAATCTCCTTCCTTTGTCAGGCTTGACAAAGCCCTGGCTGGGATGTTTTAGTTGAGGATTGGTCCTGCACTGAGCAGGGGGTTGGCCTAGATGATCTCCTGAGGTCCCTTCCAACCCTGATATTCTATGATTCCTCACCCCACTGACAACTCAGGCTGTCAGTGCTCACTGGGGGGGGGGGGGAAGAGCTCCAGCTGTCAGTCCCAAAGGGCTGAGCACTTCTAGGAGAGACAGAGCACTCCCAGATCCCACTGGCTGTTCCCAATCACCTACCACCTGACAGTTCTAAAAAACTGTAGATTTCTCCAAGTACATATTGAAAAAACATGCCTACAAGAAGACTCATCCCTCATTCTCAGAACCTCATTGGAATATGCTGCAGTGGAAGATATTACTGTTTCCCCTCACAAATTGTTTCTCAATTGAAACTATATGCCGATGTCTTAACCGTTTGTAAAGGTTTGGAACTTTACAGCACTATATAAATGCTAGCTTTTGGGAAAGCTTTGTAAGATTATGATGCCAGCATTGAAACTGCAGTGAAATGGAAAGAGTAGTAATTATAACTGTTCATATGGTGTCACCAGTTGGCAGGTTTGGGCTTATGGTGGTGGTTGTAGGGAGGAAGTTTGAGAACTATCTGCCCTAAATATGGAGTACTGCAGGTTAAAAACCATAGTGTCCACTAGCGATACTTTGTACTAAAAAAAAAAAAAAAAAAAAAAAAGTAGCAAGTGTCTTCTGCTTTATGCACATGAAGTAGGACCCTCAGACTCCGGGCAAATCTCCTACAGGGTTCCCAGCTAGATGAAGGCTGGATGTCTATCATAATAGAAAAGACTGACCACTGAACAAGTTTTAAAAGGCAACAATACGGTCATGTAATTGGAGACAGTAGTACAATAGTGGATCTGCAGTACAAAATTAAGAATTAGTTAAAGCAAAATAAATCTAAATTAAGAAGTTAATAATTAGGTCAAGTTAATACCCAAAACCCTCATACAAACTAATATGAGCAGGCCAAAAAGGCATCAAGGCGTTTAGGGAGATACTTGAATGGTAGAAAGTTAGCCAACTGTGTAACTGTAATTAGGAATTACGAACAAGGTGGGTTTTTTTCCCCACAGATTGACCCACTTGAAATAAATAGAAACTTTTTTAAAAGATACATGCATTAAATTCAATGCATGCAAGGTGCAGTTTGCCAGAATATAATCTTAAATCTTCTCTCATACAGAAACACTGAAGAGTAGCAAGTAGCTATTTCACATCTAATGACAAATCTGAAGAGATTGATTAATGCAACAATATCATGCAGCTGTCCCATTAAATCATCATAAAGAATGTTTGGACAGTATAAAAAAATAAACTAGAAATGCCATTTCCAAATTATATTTCTTAAGAATCAGGTTAGAATGCCGTATTAAATGAAGATTTTTTTTTTTTTTTTTAGGAAGGGATTACTGCATTTACCTTTAATATGGAAAAATTGAGTGTATGTGGGGATAGTGCAAGATACACTATGGACATTTTGGTTTATCTGACATATAACTTCAAATCAAGACACCAAAACATATTTGGTAGTCTTCAAAAACTGGCAGCTTTGACAGTCCATATAAAACAGCTGTCAAAAATCTCATTAGCTATCAATCTGATCTGCCCTCACAGGTTTTAAACCTGCCTACTTCCACTTTACCAAGTGGAGACTTCCTGGTTCTCTCCTTCAAACACCCTGCACAATTCTGCCCTTTCCTAATAACCTAATCTTTAGCTCTTTCTGTATCTCCCCGTATTTCCCAGCCTTGATGCCAATCTTGACACTGTTCATCCATTTCAATAGTTATCACTGTGCCTTCTTCCATGCCTCCCCCTAAGTATGGAATGCCCTTCCTGGTCCACAAAACCACTACTTTCTTCATATTCAAATCCCCAACTATCTCTTAAAACATTTCTTGGTACTATGCAATGAGAAAGACCGACATATTGAAGTCCCACTCCTATCAAAACCTGCAAGAAAGTAGCTGACTGATAGTGGCTAACTAAGGGCTTGTCTACACTGGCACTTTACAGTGCTGCAACTTTCTCACTCAGGGGTGTGAAAAACACCCCTCTGAGCGCAGCAAGTTTCAGCACTGTAAAGCACCAGCGCTGGTAGCTATGCCCCTCATGGAGGTGGTTTTTTAGAGCACTGCGAGAGCACTCTCCCAGCGCTCTACCGTGACTACACAAGCCACATTAAAGTGCCGTTGCGGCAGCGCTTTAACATTGCCAGTGCAGACTAGCCCTAAGAAACTTGGTAAGTCACAATGTTAGTTTATTAGGTCGCATTGTTTTATTGTGTACAATCTTCACCTCACACATGATGCATCCTTTCCCTCTATTCTGTCTTTTTTATACTCATACTAGCACTGAAAGTACCTTATTTTAGGTTTGTACAACAGACTGTGGATGCTACCAGAAAAAGCTACATGAATAATACAGTGCAGACAAAAGTCCACAGGCTATACATACAGATATTAGAAGCTTTGGGCCAGTTCTGAGAAGGTAAATAGTACAAGAAAAATTTCATCTAGCAGATTGAGGAGGAGGGCAGAGCACCAGAAACTCCCGAAATCTGTTTCCAGTATGTTGGCTTAACATTTTGCATTCTACAGTATTGTAGGCTACTGGCCTGTCTCCCCAGATCAGAAACAAATTGACATCGCATTCCTAGTCCTTTGCTTCAGTGTTTCTGCTTTATTTTTTCCAAACACCATAAATTCAGCACTTCAATTGTCCCTTCCCTGGTAATCTGAGGTCTTCTGCAGTTGCATCTATTCCCTACAGGTTCCCTGCTCTGCTGCCTGCCACAGGAGTCAACCTGCTTCCTGTAGCTTTCCTCCCTCAACTAACACCTTTAAGCCTTTATTAGGAATCAAGTACTTGTGAGGCAAACTACAAGGCCCCAACCTGTTCTTAACAGGGCTCTACCTCAGAACAGGGTTGACTGCCCCAGGCCCCATGGTATAAAAAGGGGCAGACTATCCTGCTTCACCCTTTTACCCTAGGATCTCAGAATGCCTTAATTATGCCTTACAAGTCATCTGTCTGGTAAAAAAGCATTATCCACATTTTAAATATGGAAAAACTAAGAATCAGAGCAGTTAAATGACCTTCTCAAGGCCTCAGAAGTCTTGTTACAATCAGAATTAGCAGCCAACCTCCTTGCTTGGTACGTACTCTGCTAGATTGCATTGCCTCCCATGAAAGGCACAACCTTTCAATGCCCAAATTCCTATTTGCAAAATGAGGAAGCTTACCTACCTCATTAGGAGAGTTGGAAGGCAAGTGTTAAGCACTTCGAGACCCTTTGATAAAGAACATTATTTGAGTGCTTAGTGTTACTATTTTGAAAATCCAGAAACAGGGAATTCAACATTCAGATAAACACAAAAAAACCACACATAAAAATACTGGAACGTATGGAAAAGCAAGTAATATCCCTAAGAACCTTAACTCTGCTCTTGTACACGTGTGTACTCCTCCTTGTAAATTAGATATCTACCAAGTATCTCAGCTGTCTTAGATGTTAAAAACCTATCGATACTTTGGTGGTTAAGAAAGTGTTAAAGATCTCTACGTTATGGGTCTTCAACCCAGACCACTGCTTTACACAGGTGATGAATACAGAGTTTAGGGTGTCAACAGCTTCAGAGAACTGACCTCTGAAGACAGTGAAGGGTTAAACCAGTAAAGTTTCCAATGAACGACTGCCATGAGAAAATCATATCAGGAAGGTAAACTTGGAGCTAAGTACGACTGTGGTATATCTGAAGGAGAAGAGAAGAGAAATTGATTTTGCTGCTTTGTCAATAGAAGTTAACCTAAGGAAGTCTCTGGTTAAACAGCCGGGATTTACATGGGTGATTGTGACACATCAGCCATAACAGTCATGTATGGAAACAGCACTCCTTGAAGTTCCATTACACTTGTCAATATGTTTAGTAGTTTTGTAGAAACAAAAAACAAAAAACAAAACAAAGTCTTCCCACAGAGTTTTAAACCATGTGCTCAAAAGCTTTCCAACAAACTCATTCCTAATTAACTTAAAGGGGATGGCTTTTTAGAAGCCAAAGTTTTAGTTGGTCAAGAAGTTTTCTTCAACTGTATTTCCTTTGTCCCACAAGGTGAGGCTAGCTCCGTAAGACAGATAGCTAAAGATTATATGTACATCCCATTTAATGTATGCTGTAGTATTAATAAGAGCCAGGCCCAGCCCTTTTCTTCACAGACAAATTCTCTGAATTACTGCACATGCAAATGTAGCTGTGGTATTTCCTTTAAAGGAAGGAGGTGTAACACTCTCCCCCAACACCTGTATAAGCCATATACACCATCATAATGGTACACGCATTTGTAGTTGTGTAAGGTATTTCAATGGGGTAATGTATGTGACTCAATGTCAGTGCTGAAAATCGATTATGCAAATGTGTATGAATGATTTTGACCCAGCCTGTGCCATGGTTCATGGCACAATTAGGTCTCATTTACACCACAAGATAGACACTGTTAAACTAAAGTTATGAGATAATCATGTTCTGTTACTGGATTCTCATCATCCCTGGATTTGGAGCATAAACATGCGGCTCAAGTACACAGGGGAACAGAACTGAGGAGTGAAAAGGAGAAGCACAACACTTCACAAGCACGCTCAAATTCATTTTCGGCATGACTAAGGAAGGAGAGGAGAAAGGAGATGGTCATCCTTGGCACAAACGCGTCCACCATGATTAAGAGTTAGTGGGTTCATATTATGCTAAATTCAACAGAAAGAACAGTAAGGGAAATATTTTGCAAGTACTGAATTGAGTTTTAGCTCTATGCCTCACATTGACTGGTGGGAAATCAAGGCAGGTCATACAGCTGAAGTTATGCATAACCATATAAAATGTAGTGAGTTGACTAGTTTACTGAGATTCTTAGACTGCAAACCTAACTTGGCTAAAAACCTGTTACCTTATCATGCATGCTGTAGTTAGGCTGAAGTGACAGAACAGGGATAACTATAGCTAGAGGGTAAATCACCACTGACAGAGAGGAGATTATGCTTTGGTTGCAACAGACACTTTCATTGAATCTGAAATGCTGCTTTTGAAACTAGATTAGCACAGTAAAACATTAACAAGCTACAAAAATTCATTAGGCCAAACAATGCACACCTACTGAGGAACTAGTGGTCTACTTTGACAGCTGTGGTAAATGTAAAGGTGCTCATTTTATTTTAATCTGCTCCAGCTTTTCCTTTTTCACAATTGGATACAAATTAAAAAGAAACAGTTTCTATAAGGAAAAACCCTGATTTTTCCTTCATAAACCCATTATGCATGTGTCCCAGTGGAGTAAGAATTTGACAAGAAAAAGAAGCCCCTGGAATTAATTTCAGAAGGAGATGGTCTGACAAGTGTTGTGCGTTTTTTTTGTTTGTTCTCATTAAGTTATGGGAACTAGCCTTCCCATAGCCTTCTTCCTCAATACAAAGCCAATATATTACCATCATACTTGTTCATAAGCCAAATATTTTTGGTAAAAAAGTAATGCATCAAAAAGCGAGGTCAGCTTAGAAACGGGTCTACACCAAAATTTGATGATTTTAAGAAAACTCTAATACATTGTCATTTTGTTTACCTGGAGCATCTGCAGGTGTGGAGCCCTTCAGCTCCCTGTGGCCACGGTTCACCATTCCTAGCCAATAGGAGCTTTCCCACAGCTTCCATTGGCTGGGAACACTGAACCGGGGCCACAGGGAGCTGAGGGCTCCATGCCTGCAGATGCTCCAGGTAAACAAGACATCCCAACCTGCCAGAGGCTTACCCTGACAGGCCGGGAGCCAAAGTTTGTCAACACCTGAAATATAGGGTCAGCTTATGAACGGGTCATACAGTTTTTGCTATTTTTACCCAACTATCTTGGGGGTGGTGGGGTCGGCTTATAAATGAACCGGCTAATGAACAAATATAGACAGTATATCACATTCTTGAGATACTGATACATTTCCTTACCCAAAAAAAAAAAAAAAAAAAGCCAGCAATTTTTTTCTGCCATCACATTTGCCCATTAGCTTGCCTTCATTGGCTTGCTCTTAATTGTGGTAGAAACTATGGCCAAGATCCTGAAATCTCTTGGGGAAGACCTTTACATGTATGAAAGAATTAGGACCAATAGTTTATCTGCCTCTTGGGAAAAAAAGACAGGCCTTTCAAAGAAAGCCCACCAGAGATCACAACCTTTGCATACAGACTGGGAAAAGGGGAGAGAAGCAAGCCAAATAACTGTCCGTCTATCAGCTTTGACAGTGTTATGTCCAAGTGATTAAGGAGTGCCAAAAAGTGGTCCTCTTCCTTTATACATGGGCAAACCAGTTCTTGTCCTCCTCTTTTTTATAACTTACATATGGTAAGGTGATGCAGCAGATCAGAGCAACAAAGACAGACCAGAGTGTTTGACCTGCTTGCGTTTGCTGGAGAAATGCTTAGTCAACTTAAACCCTGAGCAAAACCCTGGCACAAATTCCCAGTCCCCGATTACACACACCACATTCATCCCATCAGAAGGGATGACCGCAAGTATGCAATGCTAGTTGCTTAAGACAGTCAGGGATCTTGCCATATAGATGTCTATTTCTCAACACAAGTTAATGTGGCATAGCTTCGTAACACGCTTTGAGATCTACTGAAAAGCGATATCATAACTAGGGACTATTAACAAATATTGACCAATGAATAAGATTTCAGCAGTCTGTTACTATGGTTGCAGAAAAAGATACCCAAAATAGCAGCTATATCTAATACTGCCCCATGATAGAAAGGAGGCATCGCTACACAGGAGTGTGACTGATATTGCAAGATGCACATCTTTATAGGTGCCCCTCTGCCATGTACATTGGCCAAACTGGACAGTCTCTACGCATAAGAATAAATGGACACAAATCTGACATCAGAAATCATAACGTTCAAAAACCCGTGGGAGAACACTTCAACCTCTCTAACCACTCAGTGACAGACTGGAAGGTGGCAATTTTGCAACAAAAAAAACTTCAAAAACAGACTCCAAAGAGATTGCTGAACACGAATATGCAAATTATATACAATTAACTCAGGCCTAAACAGAGACTGGGAATGGTTGGGTCATTACACTAATTGAATCTATTTCCCTATGTTAAGTTCTCCTCAAACCTTCTATGGGTCATCTTAATTATCACTTCAGAAGTTTTTTTCTCCTGTTGATGATAGCTCTTCTTAATTGATTAGACTCTTCCTGTTGGTATGCATACTTCTACCTTTTCATGTTCTCTGTATGTATCAATCTCCTGTCTGTATGTTCCATTCTATGCATCCGAAGAAGTGAGCTGTAGCTCCCAAAAGCTCATGCTGAAATAAATTTGTTAGTCACTAAGGCCATGGCTACACTGGCGCTTTAAAACGCTGCATCTTTCGCGCTCAGGGGTGTGAAAACATACCCCTCTGAGGGCTGCAAGATACAGCATTGTAAAGCCTCAGTGTAATCAGTGCCGCAGCGCTGCAAGCAACACTCGTAGAGGATGTGGTTTATGTGCAGCGTTGGAAGAGCTCTCTCCCAGCGCTGACGCTGCGACCACACTCACACCATACCCTAAGGTTCAACAAGTACTCCTGTTCTTTTTAAGAGTGTAGCAGTGTCCCAGTGGTGGTCAAGGGATGAACAACTCTTTTGACAAGCATGCTGGAAGTATAACTCAGTAGATATTGGAATCTTCCAATACATTTATGTGCAAAGCTTAAAGATTTTGTCCTCAGCACACTTGGAGTTACTGCATAACTAGACTGAACTATTGTTACTTATGCCAGCATTATCACTTGACTGGATTTCTATTTTCTTTATAAGTGACCTTCAAAGGATATTTAAAAATTGGGCTTATGAATTTTTTATACTTCTTTATAATGTAGACTGAAAGCCTCAAAAGTTGTCTTTAAAACCATGATTTCTTTTTTTTTTTTTTTAAATCTTAATCAGCAGGAATGTCAAGTCTTTGCTCATTTGTTTTTGCTGGGGCAGATGAACCTCACAGGGTTCTCCCTTAACCAGCTAGCACATGGTAAAAGACAAATTGCCCAGGCTACATGAAAGTCTGAGAATGTGTTTAAAAATCCACTTTTCATCCTAGTTTAAGCATTCCTTTAGAGTGTAGTTCTGCTATGAACAGTGACTATGTAATGACACATTCCTATTCAGTTCTGCTCCCTGTGCATGTTCAAAGTCTGCTTGCTTTGGTAACAAAAATATGGTTCCCCTGGATTTTTTATTCCTATCACCACTGCTGAACTAATACGGCTATGAGTTAGTGAAATGAATGAAACCCAGTTCAGGGGGAAAATATTTGTCCTCATTTACTTATGTACAACCCACTACAGAAGGCTAAAATTTAACCTGAAGAATCTATTACTAGTTACGGAACACAGTAGGATATTCAGATCCCAAGCTGAATTTGCAGGACTGACAGAAGGGCAGACTTCTTTTTACAAGTTATTAGATAATTTGCTCTGGAAGTAAGTGAGACACAGAGCACATCACAACATTCTTAAAAGTCACTTTTCAAATTCGATCAGCACAAGAGAGTAAGTATAAGAACGGCCATACTGGGTTAGACCAAAGGTCCACCTAGCCCAGTACCCTCTCTTCCAACAGTGGCCAATGCAAGGTGCCCCAGAGGGAATGAACAGAACAGGTAACCATCAAGTCATCGCCTATTCCCAGCTTTCGGCAAACAGAGGCTAGGAAAATGATCCTTGCCAATAGCCATTAATGAACCAATCCTTCATGAACTTATCTAGTTATTTTTTGAACCCTGTTATAGTCTTGGCCTTCACAACATCCTCTGGCAAGGAGTTCCACAGGTCAACTATGCATTTTGTGTGAAGAAATACTTCCTTTTGTTTGTTTTAAATCTGCTACCTATTAATTTCATTTAGTGACCCCTAAGTCTTGTTATTTACTCCATCTCATAACACACGTCCTTATTTACTTTCTCCACACCAGTTATGATTTTATGGTACTCTATCACCTCCCCGCCCCCCGTCATCACTCTCTTCCAAGCTGAAAAGTCCCAGTCTCATTAATCTCTCCTCATATGGCAGCCATTCCATACCCCTAATCATGTTTCTTGCCTTTTTCTGAACCTTTTCTAATTCCAATATATCTTTTTTGAGATGGCACACAGTATTCAAGATGTGGCCACACCATGGATTTAGATACGGGCAATGACATTTTCTCTTATTATTATCTACCCCTTTTCTTAGTGATGCTCAACATTCTGTTTGCTGTTTTGATTGCCACTGCACACTGAGTAACTGTTTTCAGAGCACTATCCACAATGACTCCAATATCTCTTTCTTGAGTGGTAACAGCTAAATTTAGACCCCCATCGTTTTATATGCATAGTTGGGATTATGTTTTCCAATGACTGGAAGACAGCTAATGTGACATCAATATTTTTAAAAAGCCTCTACAGGTGATCCTGGCAATTACAGGCCAGTAAATCTAAGTTCACTACCAGGCAAATAGGTTGAAACTACAGTAAAGAACAGAATTATCTTACACACAGATGAACATGATATGTTGGAGAACAATTCTTTGAGGAAGTCAACAAGCATGTGGACAAGAAGGATCCAGTGGATACACTGTACTTTGACATTCAGAAAGCCTTTGACACGGTCCTTTGCCCAAGGCTCTTAAGCGAAGTAGACACTCATAGATTAGTAACTAGTTACAAGACAAGAGACAAAAAGGGTAGAAATAGACAGACCATTTTTACAGTGGAGAGCAGAAAACGGCACAGTCCCAAGGATTTGTAGTGGTACCAGTGCTGTTCGACATATTCATAAATGATCTGGAAATGGGGGTAAACAGTGAGATGGCGAAATTTGCAGAGGATACAAAATTACTCAAGATTGCAGTCTGCTTTTGACTTAACTAAGAGTTACAAAGGGATCTCACAAAACTGGGTGACTGGGCAACAAAATGGCAGGTGAAATTCAGTATTGATAAATGCAAAGTAATGCATATTGAAAAACAATCCCAACTATACAGACGAAATGATGCAGTCTAAATTAGCTGTTACCACTCAAAAAAGATCTTGAAGTCATTGTGAATAGGTCTCTGAAAACATCCACTCAATGTGCCTCAGCAATCAAAAAAGCTAACAGTCAGGAACCACTAGGAAAGGGATAAGACGGAAAATATAATGCCGCTATATAAATCCATGGTACATCCATACCTTGACTATTTCATTCAGTTCTGGTTGCCTGGTCTCAAAAAAAGATATTAGAATTGGAAACACCACAGAGAATGGCAATACAAATGATTAGGGGGTATGGAACAATTTCAGTATCAGGAGAGATTAAAAAGACTGGGACCTCTCAGCTGGAAGAGAGATGACAGAAGGATGTGATAAAAGTCTATAAAATCAGCAATGGTGTAGAGAAAGCAAATAGGGAAGTGTTATTTACTCCTTCATATAACACAAGAACCAGATGTCACCCAATGAAATTAATAGGCAGCAGGTTTAAAACAGACAAAGGAAGTACTACTTCACACAATGCATCCTTCGGAACTCATTGCCAGTGGATGTTGTATGGCCAAAAGTAGAACTGGGTTCAAAAAAGAACAAGATAAATTCATGGAGAATAGGTACAGCAACAGCTATTAGCCAAGATGGTCAGGGATGATGCAACCTCATGCTTTGGGTGTCCCTAAACATCTGATCACTAGAAGCTGGGACTGGATGATAGGGGATGGATCACTTGACAAATTGGCCTGTTCATTCCCTCTGAAGCACCTGACACTGGCCACTGTCAGAAGGCAGGATGGGCTAGCTGGAACATTGGTCTGACCCAGTATGCCTGTTCTTAAATTCTTAAGAAATTATGGCTTTGGACAAGTGAAGCTGTTAAAGGGAAGAAGGTGTGGTGCTTGGATGCAGCTTCTCAGTGGGGATTAACAGTGGTTTAGCTTCTCATCTTCCCCTGAACTGCACTCTGATCATGAAAGAGTGTCCTAGAAGCCATCTAAGTTCTGTGAGCAGTAGGGACCCTGGGTTCCAATGCCACTGGCTCTCCACTATCTTTAAATGATGCTTCCCTGTGGTAGAGTGGGCAGGGGAGGACTGAGGAACTCAAATGGAGCAGCAGGAGGGAATAGTAGCCTCTGCATTCCTGCAATTTTGCTCAAACTCTCCCAGCTACTCCCTGACAACTCACCTTTGGCTAAGGATCCTCAAAGTATGAAAAGCAATGTGCCAGAATATGGTGGAACTTCACATTTGCCCTTGAGAGCCCTAAATAAAGAGGACTCCACCAGCCATTCCCTATGAGCCTTCCCCTCCATGTGCTTTAAAGCTGAGTTTACTTTAGAATATGCATTTGCAAAGTATACTTTTAAGAACTGAATTTAGTGTCTCCTAGATGAGGCATTTATGGAAACTCACTGATTATGGCTTGCCCCTACTCCTCTCTAAAGTTTAGGACGTGTACATTAAACTCACAAATATTCTGGTGCTCATTTGTTTTCTCTCCTTGATCCTGTAACTTTTTAATACTAAAACAACATGTCAACAGGAAATATTTTATTAATCTGAAAATCCAGACAAATTTATTGAAAACTATACATTAAAGAAGGGCTAATCAAATTAAGATACTGTCAAAAGCCATTAGACAGACCTAACAAATGTAGATGTTAAGATTAGCTCCAAAGTACAGACAAAAGCATATTGCTAACAAAATAACTGAAGTACAGATAGTAATTAACACCTAATATACTTTCTGCAGTAACAGTGACCTTTTCTTGTTACAAGTTTTACACTTGTTGCATGTGCTCCCACTTCCTGGTTTGTCAGAACAGAAGCCTCATGCAATCTCAGACATCTATCTAAAGCAAGCACAAAAAACTAAAACTACCACCAATATATTCATTATCCATATTCAAGCAGTTCCTAGAGGCCACAAGTAAAAGTAGAGCTCCATTGTAAAAATGTAATAAGAAAAACAGTTACACACACATCCAACACTTGGGCACCCTGTATAGTGCGAGTTAAACATTCGGGCAAAACTGGACCAACTGTTTTCTTAACATGGTATTGAGAGTTCATTACAACATTGTGCTGTAGATTACTCAGAACAAGAAATACATTCAGTTTTCATTATTGCTTGTTATGAACTATTAAAAACATCTATGGTAAAACCACATGTCATGGTAGTGTAAAGATGCTCACTCTAAGATGGTAACCCCCTGTAACAGAGAGAGATCTGATGATTAATATTACTGTTTTACTATATTGTTTCTCTAAACAAAAGCTCAGTTTTCATAATTGTTTTCTCTCTAATGTTTGCATGGCAAGAATTTGTAAACTTGTTAAAACTTCCTAAATAAATACTTAAAAAAAAAACAAAACACTTGTATTCTTAATTCAAGCTACTGCTGTTTTGAGGTGCAGAATCAATATGGCATGCATCTGGTTACTTTGTAAATTGAAAGGCCATGTGAACAACAATTTTGCTAATAATCAAAGTAAGTGTGACTGACACCTATATTTAAATAAAATAGCTTTCCCACCACCTTAGAATATGAAAATTCCATGCATAAATGGAAAGAAAAAGGATTATTCATTCACAGCCTTTAGTGACAGGCTGTCAAACCTTAGTCCCAGATTTGGACCTTAGCGTCCAAAATATGGGGGTTAGCATGAAAACCTCCAAGCTTAGTTGCCAGCTTGGACTTGGTACTGCTGCCACCACCCAAAAGACTAGAGTGTTTTGGGGCACTCTGGTCCCCCTGAAAAACCTTCCCTGGGGACCCCAAGACCCAAATCCCTTGAGTCTTATAACAAAGGGAAATAATCCTTTTTCCCTTCCCCCCTCCAGGTGCTCCTGGAGAGATACACAGAAGCAACCTCCGTGAATCTAAGCAGAGGGAATCCACCCTCTGTAATTCCAGTCCTGGAAACACAAGCACTTTCCTTTTCACCCAGAGGGAATGCAAAGTCAGACAAACAAATCCAACACACACAGACCTCCCTCTGACTTCTTCCTCCCACCAATTCCCTGGTGAGTACAGACTCAATTTCCCTGAAGTTTCCCAGTAAAGAAAACTCCAACAGATCTTAAAAAGAAAGCTTTATATAAAAAGAAAGAAAAAATACATACAAATGGTCTCTCTGTATTAAGGTGACAAATACAGGGTCAATTGCTTAAAAGAATATTGAATAAACAGCCTTATTCAAAAAGAATACACATCAAAGCACTCCAGCAACTATAGACATGTAAATACAAAAGAAACAAACTCTTTGGTACTCACAACTTGGAAACAGAAGATTAGAAAGCAGAAACTACTTCTCCAAAGCTCAGAGAAAAGCAGGCAGAAGAAAACAAAGACTTCAGACACAACCTTCCCTCCACCCAGAGTTGAAAAAATCCTGTTTCCTGATTGGTCCTCTGGTCAGGTGCTTCAGGTGAAAAAGACATTAACCCTTAGCTATCTGTTTATGACACAGGCCCATAAACATTATACCTTCACGGAAAAGTTTTTTAAAAGACTTAACACAGTTTGCCATACTTTTTCAATTAAAAATGAACATGTTGAACAACAATGTATACTACATTACACTGATGTGTTTCTCAATTACTACTGGGAAAAGCTACAGCTTCCCTCAAGGCAAATGAGATTGACATCTGTGTAGATTTTTTTAAAAGCTTAATTTATAATGCATAGACATATTACCTTTAACATCTGCAAAAGTTGTAAGCAGAAAAAAAGAGAATCTAGCCAGAATATATTAGTAAGTATTTCATAAGAATGTAAATAAGTGAAAAAAAGAGTTTTCAGAAAAGGAAATAATGTAAGTGTGCCCAGAGTTTTTACTTGCTTCTCTTGCTTGCGTATTTTGTTACTTTCACTTTCACCTCCAGAAAGAGCATTAGAAAAATGATCTGCTTACCAAGTTGAATACAGTTTCTACAATATCCCTGTTGGATACTTCACCAACTTCCACCAGTCCCGTCAGCACTGCAAATTTCATCCTGATGCCTCGGATAGGGATTCCTGGGTTCAAGGGCTGCAGGGTACTCCCCACTTCAGCAGCACTTCCTCCTTTCCCTCCACCTCCTCCTCCTCCATCATCACCTGCTGGCTGAAGAACCTGTTTGCCTTCGCTAGCCATAGCTAGCTCAATTCAGATTACCACTAGCTGAGATGCCAGAGGCACAGCCGCCACAGCCAATGAGGAGCGATTTCAGGGGCAGGGAAAGGGGTCTCTTGCTCACTCTCTCTTCAGGTCCAACTTGCGAAACACCCCAAGTACACGGGGTGTGGAGAAAGCTCGCCCAAGCTTGGCTTTTCCTCCACAGCAGGGCTGGGTCAGCTGCCCCACTGCCCCGAGGCAGGTACGGAAAGCCCTGAAAGGCAACACATCCAGTCGTTTGAAAGCCCCTGCAAGGCAGACGTCCCCCCAAGTTACCAATGGTCCACCTCCTCCTCCTCCCCCCCCGCCCCACAAAACAGGGACTGTAGCAGCCGGAGAGCAACCATCTCTCCCCGCCCCCTAGAACTTGCCCCACAGACAGCGCTGGGTTTCTCAAGGGGAATCAAGGCGACGCGCCCAGTGCCCGGCTCCATTCCCTCCGTGTTTCCAGCTCCCGGGTTCGGACCTCCGCCGCAGCTGAGCGTGCAGAGCCCGCTGCCCCTTCGCCCGCTTGTGCACGCACAGGTGCAACGACAAACCACTCAGGAAGGAAGTTCAGGCTCACCCAATTCTCCTCCTCGCGTCTCGTGCGCCGCGCGGCTGGGGCGAGGGGGGTGCTTTAATGCCCGGCTGAGAGCGGGCTGCTTTGCTGCCCCACTCGCGAACCCTTTCGCCGCTAGCCCCCCTGGCGGAGAAGCACCCGCCGCTCCTAGAGCGGGAAGGAGCCGAAAATTTCAGCCACCGCTGCCTCACCCCGCGGTCTCAATTAGCCCCGTGTCTTCCTGCCCAGGCTGCAAACGCGGCTGCTCTCTGCCGCCATGACAGCACGGAGCCCCGGGAGAGCTGCCGGGCGAAAAGCCGTGCGCCTGCGCGGCCAGGCACTGGCAGGCGGGCGGGGCGCAGAGCAGGGCACGGGGGCCGGAGGCCGCGCACACCCAGGTGAGCGCAGGTGAGCGGCGCGCGCAGCGGCCGGCCGCCAGGGCGGGAGCTCTGGGCGCAGGGGCAGGTGGTCGCCGGGCCGGAAGCTGCTGCGCAGCAGCCACCTAATCCTGCCTCCTGGCCCGGGATTAGCCGCTGGCGGAGCGGCCGGGGAAGCTTCCTCGTGGGGGATTCATTTTCAGTGTTCGTTTATTGATCGTCCAGACGCGTGTGAGGCGCCCTACGGCCCCCGCAGCGTTGATTGACTTGATTTCCAGAGGTGATGCTGCGCTGCTCCCACGGGACCGGGAGGTGCCCGCACCTGTGGAAAGCAGGCTGCTGCAGTGTCCCGATGAGCAGAGGGAAGGGGAGCAGTGAGTCAGGAGAGGTGTGAAACCTGGCGAGCCAGTACTGCTCCTTTCCCCTTTCTCGCCTTCTGTAATGCGCTCCTTCTTCTCAGCTGTTTCTCTTTCCGATCCTCATCCCCAATTCTCTTCTCTGTCTTCCTTTCCCACCCCCTGGACTGAGGCTGCAATCCTGAAAAGAATCACCTAGCTTCAGTCGGGTTATTCATATGTTTTAAGTTGAGTGTGTGGGAAAATCTTTAGTGGCTGTGGGCCTACCTATGGGTCAGGTTACTTGTGGTCCAAATGTATGTTAGGTATAGGAACTTTTGCAAAACCTTAGCCCTGCTGTAGGAGGATTTTGTGATTAGAGTTAAAACAATGGATACACTTTTGAAGAATTAAAAAAACTAAATAATTTGCCTGCCCTGTGCAAGTTGTGAAACTAACTAGAAAGAAAAGTGAAATCAACTGGTCTGTATTCTCTAGTCAATCTGAGAGAAATGCTACTAGTAAGCAGCATATTAAATAGTAAATTTAGATGATCTTTAATAATTTCATCTCTCAATCACCTAATTTAGTAGCATATATCATTTAAAAATATGTATATATCTCAATTCAACTCTGGATTACACTGACATCTAATGTTTTTAAAATCAGCCTGAAGGGCAGTGATACAAGGCACCTGCAGCCACCATTCCAGCAGGATGGCCACAGCATGTCAGTGCAGTCCCAAATGCAGTAGAGTGACAGGGGAGAGGACATGGTGAAGGCAACCAGGGGATACACAGGTTGAACCGCATGCCCCAGAAAGACTTTCTAAAGCACCTGGATGGGAGTTCACCTGGGAATCCAAAGTACTAGCTAGGCCTGGGACTGTTTAATTTCTGACATCAGACAAGATTGGGTGCATTCAGTGTAATGAACACATGCCCAGCCTCTGATGGTGGCTGCAGTTTAAATCACAATAATAAATTAGGAAAAATTGAGTAAAAAATGCTTAAAATGAAATAAATTAAAGTACCGTGCTTCATAATGTGCATATTTGTATACCTCCGTTTCATTTTATTCCATGCATTTTATTTACAGTTGCCAGGCCAGTATGTTTATCTTAAATTGGGAGAAAATGTTTACTATAGTCCTAGATGGGGCCCAAACAGATAAGGCAAAATTTTGTAAATAGCACTTCTGTATCTGTATTATCTCTGAATTATTTAGTAACATATAACTTCGGGTAATCTTGTATATTGTGTTCTATTTTTTATATTGTATTTTATATTTGAAAGACTTCAGCCCAGTTACCTGAGGTTAAAATCTGTTTTATATCTGAAAGGAAATAAATTTGTGGGTGAGACCTTGGTACAACTCTTTATATTCTGGCAGTATGATAGGTAAGATTTAAAATGTAATAATCTAAACCCCTGCCTTTTATCACCTGAAAATATTTTTTTTTCTAAATGACACATTTATTGAAATACACTCTTTTCACAGCCAATATCACGTTTGGACTGTTGCTCTAAAGACTAACATGTAGGGTTCAGTATAGGGACACAAATTGCACATCAATTAATTAGACATTCCTATAACTTTTGAGGAGACTGGTTGTTTTAGCACCCTCTAGCTGCTTTTTCCCCCTATGTTTTCCTGGCTTCTTTCATTATAATTAACTTCTGAACATGCTTATGTCAAAGTAAATTATTTTAAGTTTAGTGCAGGATTTCAAGCAACAGAATGTGATGTATATTTATTAAATGGTAGCTAAACAACACTTAATGAGTTGTATCAAGGGTCTAAATGCACTAATATTTAAAATATCAATTAATTCTGTACAGTTTTGTAAAGAATAAAAGCAGAGCCTCATGGACTTTATATATATAACTTTTCATTTTATTTTTTAGGAATTTCTTGTTTTGTTTTATCCATTATCCAGTCACCCTCTCTCACTGAACCTCACCCCCCAATCCCACATTACTACCCAGAAATCTCTCCCTTTAAACATTTCTCCTCTCCCATTGATTCCCAGTCCCCCATTCATCCCAGGAACCCTTCTCTATCCCCCCACTGAACCCCAATAACTCCTTTTCCCTAAGGGCTGGAAGGCCCTGGGCAGGTGATTGGGTCTTGCCCCTAGATGGATGGAAGGCTCTGGGAGGGGGCATCAAGGTCTGTGCCTGGTGTGGGAGGCCTTGGGGCAGAGCTTTAAGGGGCATGGTGTCACAGAGCAACCTCGCATTTCAGCAGCAGCTCCAGCATCTTCTGTTTTGTGGAACTGGGCCCAGCTCCAAGTATTGTGACTTTGTCCATGGAGTTGCAGTAATGTTGAGGTTTGGCCCAGGCTCCTCTCCTTCATCATGAATGTGGGGCAGCTGGGCCAAATTTGAGTGAACAGCACTGCAACCCCATATGCCAGATTGCAGCACTGAGCACTCAAATTTGGCCTGGCTGCTCTGCCTCCATCAGGGAGCATTGTGACCCTGTGCACACTAGATTGCAATACCCAGAGAGAGATCCAGTCCCAGTCCCAGTCCCACAAGATAGAAGCTATGACTGTGAAGTGAATTTTTCATTTTATGTCTTTTCTTAAAGTTCTTTTTCATTCTGTGTTTTTGCACATTTGTGAAAAACACAGGGCTCTACCAATAGCATTGCTTTCATGGAGCAGGAAAGAGACTGAAGCCCGGATCCTCCAAGTATTTATGCTCCTAACTTCCACTGAAATTAATCGAAGTTAGGAGCCTACATATCTTTGAGGATCTGGGTCTGAGCTGCTTATCCTATCCCAATCATTAGTTTGGTCATGTGTGAAATGAAAGACACCACCTCTCCCATAGCAGCACTTCCTCAAGTAATCTGAATACAAATATAAGTTGTGTGATTTGTAGGTTGTATGATTTTTCAGGTATATTTATTAAATTCAGGTAAAAATTAGCTGAAATAATGTAAAAGTTATTTGTTTTGTTTTTTCCTTCAGGTTACTTCTATAAAATAGTTTTGGGGTATTCCAGGTAAAATCTGATCATTTTACATAGAGGTTGAAAAGATGCATTTCAAACACCTTCAAGTTGAGGTTGTATCATCATCTGAATGTTCCACCATGGTGCTTTGTTCAGGTTATGGATTATAGTGATTTTTAAGCAACATTATTTATATGTGACATGCAAGAAGGAGAGCTGCTCAGTCCCTCCATTCCACTCCCACTGAAATCAATGGCAAAACAAGGACTAGGACTGAACCCTAGCAGTTGGGGCAGGAACAAAGAAACAGCTAGCATTAAAAATGTGAACCCCGGTCCTTCTGACAGGCCTGAGATGCAATGGCACCAACACACAGCCAGTTTTTAAGAATCTCCTTTTCAATGTAATTCTACAGTTGTCATATGGATTTTGGAGTTTGAAATAAGGGAGAGAAAGGGATTTAACCTAAAAAACAGAGAACCTAGTGCTCTTCAATCTATTTACACAGGTGGTGATGAGCAAAGCTCAGTGGAAACCTGTCTGTAATGCAGAAATAGTGGAGCAGTAGCTCCTACATGTTTCTTTCCTCTCCTTGGGAGCCCACAGAGCCTTTCCAGGGGCATTCTATGGGGTTGCAAAGAGCAAGAAAGGAGTGGGGCAGAACAGGAGAGCAGCCAGTGAATTTCTGCTGCAAAAATTAATGCTGGTGTAAGATTTACAGCTTCTATTCCCCCTGGGAGATGAGGGTAGTACAGTTACAGATGGGAGTCAGATTCAGCCAATAGCAGCAGACATCACTCACTACTTAAAGGCAGCCATTTCTTGGGTGGGACAAGATAACTATAATAATAGCAGCATTGTACAGCAGTCTTGAACAGGAAATGAAGAAACCCTTGTACAATTGGTGTGACAAAGCAATTTATTCTGAAAAACGCTATTTATCCAAAGTGGAATTTGATCAGTTTTACCACTGGAAAAAAGCAACGTAGGATCTTTAATAAAGGTGATTGATCAGGAGGACCTCAGTTTCAGCCTTCTGAAAGTTAGCCTTGTATCTTTTCTTCATATGATTCTTTTATTTTTGAGGCAATGAGTGGAGAAGATTTGCTCCTCCCTTACAATTGTGCTAAATAATAAACTGTCAATAGAAATGCTAAGTAATTGCATCTGTGTTAGGGTTATAATATTGCCATTACCATAGTGTCTGAGCACCTTTCATGTAACATTCATAGCAATAGTATAGTCCCTAATGGATTTAAAATAGTATCTGTCATGTCTCCTTTTTAGGGCTAAAAACTCTGCTTCAAGAAGGGATTTTGGTTTTGAATCTGTTTTGTTTGTTGTTTTTTGTTTGTTTTTGTTTTAGGTTGATTAGTTTCAGAGTTTTGGGGTGTTTTTTTTGTTTGCTTGGTTGTGGTTTATTTGGTAGGAAGAGGTATCAATGTTGCCTCATTCTTATGGTGAAAAGAAGAGGAAGGTTTTTAAATTTTATCCTAAAAGCTGTCAGATTCTGGATTTTCCTAATCTCCTCTGAATATATAATTGTTAGTGTAGATGTTGAAGGAAAACAAAAACAATCCAAGGCCTTGTCTACATGGAGCAGCAGTGTGTACTACAGTGATGTGATTTCTGAAGCACATTAATGAGTTGCTGTCATAACTATAAAGAGAAGGGTAACAACCCTCCTGTGTACAGTACTATAAAATCTCTCATGGCCAGAGACACCAAAAACCTTTTACCTGTAAAGGGTTAAGAAGCTCAGGTAACTTGGCTGACACCTGATCCAAGGGACCAGTGAGGGTACAAGATACTTTAAAATCTTGAGGAGTGGGGGGGAAGGTTTTTGTTTGTGTGCTCTTTGTTTTGGGGGTTGTTTGCTCTTGGGACTAAGAGGGACCGGACATCAATCCATGCTCTCCAAATCTTTCTGAACCAGTCTCTCATATTTCAAATTTGTAAGTAACAGCCAGGCAGGATGTGTTTATTTTATCTTCCTTTTCTCAACTTGTAAATGTTTCTCTTGCTAGAGTGTTTACCTCTGTTTGCTGTAACTTTGAACCTAAGGCTAGAGGGGGGTCCTCTGGGCTCTCTGAATCTGATTACTCTGTAAAGTTATTTTTCATCCTGATTTTACAGAGGTGATTTTTATCTTTTTCTTTAATTAAAATTCTTCTTTTAAGAACTTGATTGATTCTTCATTGTTTTAAGATCCAAGGGTTTTGGATCTGTGTTCACCAGGGCTAATTGGTGAGGGTATACTCTTAAGCCTACCCAGGAAAGGGGTGTAAGGACTTGTGGGGAAAGGAATTAGTTTCAAATCTGCCCAGGAAAGGCAGAGTTCCAAGTGGCTCTCCCTTAAGATTTGGAACACATTTGGTGGTGGCAGCTTCCTGTTAACCTAAGCTGGTAAATAAGCTTAGGGGGCTTTCATGCGGGTCCCCACATCTGTACCCTAGAGTTCAGAGTGGGGAAGGAACCTTGACAGTTGCAAATTAGTTGGTTTGTGTAGACTCTGCTGATGTGCCCTAAAGGTTCCTTACTGTATTACATTAGCCTGCCCTACAGCCCTTTAGTGTGCACCAGCAACGACTGTATGGACCAATTAATCCACAACACATCAGAGCACTTTAGAAATCACACCTCTGTGGTACATATTGCTGCTCCATGTACACAAGCCCCCAGTGAATAATGACAATCCATGTGTAGTTATTATTTACTCAGAACAATAGTTATAATCAGATAAGTTTATTTTGTATTGCACCATCACAGTATCTTTTTTCCTCTCTTCTGCTTCAGAGTTCAGTTCTGGCTACCTACTAGGAGAAAAGAAGTTCATTACATTTTGGAAGCATTTTTATATTATTTTTCTTTGTTATTATATACATAAATATGTACCCAACATTAATATACATGAAAATGGCAAACAAAATTAGCTATGTTGGCTGGAGTAAGGACTTCTACATGTTAATAATATTCAGAAAAACATGTATTAGAAATAACTTTGTTTTAAGATATTAGTCATATATATAGCAGTATGATGTTGGCTTTATCCAACAGGTGTCCCCACCTAAGGGTGGGTAAGTACTAGAGCTCTGAGCTATTTCTGAAACAATCTTGGGAGGAGTTATTTCTAATTGTATTCTTACTACCAAGCAGCATGGAGATAGATGTATCCTTTTGGACTAATAATAACCTCTTAGTAAGTGTTATGTCTGACTACTTATTAATACTTGTGATTTCATTTGGAATAATACTAGAGAAATAGGAGTACTTGTGGCACCTTAGAGACTAACAAATTTATTTCAGCATGAGCTGAATGAAATACATTCCATTCTATGCATCCGAAGAGGTGAGCTGTAGCTCAAGAAAGCTCATGCTGAAATAAATTTATTAGTCTCTAAGGTGCCACAAGTACTCCTGTTCTTTCTGCAGATACAGACTAACACGGCTGCTACTCTGAAACTAGATAAATAATATTTTCTTTGCTCTTTAATGGTAGTTTTTAAAGGCGGTCTCCCTACGTAGCTGTTTGGCAGCAGTTTCTGCTTTCGTTACCTAACCTACATTGTGCTTCATTTTCTTTCCATGATCTTAATGTGTTTTTTCTTTCAACTTATATATGTAATTTTTATTGGTTTTACATAATGAATAAAGTGTATATCTGCATTCCTCAGAATTACAATTTAACATCTTTAAGAGTGTTGCAGTTTGTAGAGGTTATTGTTAGACTTACTAATGCTGGCTCACCAGTAATCAAATATCTACAAGAAAGCATGTAACATAATATCTCTATGTTTTAACATTAAGTATGTGAGGTGGCCACTCCTGCTCATTAGCACTGAGGCCGATTAAGCCAAGGTAGCTAAAGAATTGTTCAGTAAAAAGTGCAGAGTGTAGACAGGAGTAAAGATAGAGTGGGGTGCTAACAAAACTGGGACTGAGAAAAGGGAAAGTTGTGTAATTGGACTTACTTATGAAATTTAGGAACTCTTCCTCTCCCTCCTCTTCCCATCTCTTTAATGATTTTAGGGCTCAATCCTGCTCTGGTTGATGACGGTCGCAGAACTCCAACTGGCTCCGGTGGGAGCAGGATAAACCCTTAATCATAATGAAACTGTTACATTCACAGTCACACAATATTCTCTTACATGAGACAGTTGTTTATGTTCCTCATCGTGTTGTTGTTGCTCTTGTTAATCCCTGGTCTGCCGGGACCACAGGTTCTCTTTTGGATGTATGTTTTTAATAATGGAAAAAACATACTGCATAAAGTATTAAAAAGTAAAATAACTTTTGCATAAGACTTTTTAGAAATTATTTTTGAGAAATCTGGCATTGTTGCAGTGAATGGAGCTAGGAAGTAGTAAGTACAGATGTGTCATTTGCAAAGGAAGTTCTCATAAAGCTGAGGGAAAAAGCAAATTGTGGTTCTCAAGTTCTATCTGGAAATAAATGTTCAGTCTGAGTCATAGAAGTAGTATGCCAGGAGTAATTTGACACATGATCGTATTAATTTTTTAAAGCTGCCTATTTGGATTTGCCATGCAGTTTTCCATAAAGTATGGTGAGAAGAGTCCTAATAAACAGGCATGAGTTCAGTGTATTCATAAGGTTTCCTCTTTTTACTCCTCTATGCTGTGATGCATACAAAAAACACGACTGATTAGGCAACTGATGTGCTGAGACCACTGCTTATACAGTTCAGAATCATATTATTGTTACCATGTGCTTTCCATCTGTTTTTTTGTATCCACCTGTTGTCCATCATCTTATACTTAGATTGTAAGCTCTTCAGGGGAAGGGCTGGCTATGGGTTTGTAGTGTCTCACACAAGGGAGCCTTGATCCCTGATTGAGGACCCCAGGTCTTACCACAATACAAATAATAATAATTCTTCTTTGTCAGAAGAGCAGCTGTGTGCAGATTGATGATGTTTGTTCTTTCCACAGGTTTGTTTTTTCGTACTGTTAGCTGCCAGTAAAATCATCACAGATGAAACTGATACACTTGTATTTTGGGGAGAGAGGTCAAGCTTTAAGCTCTGATCCCATGATGAGCACTGTGCTGGAGTCCTCCAACATGAAGTTTATTACAGGATTGGACCCTCACCTAGGATGTCTATGAGTATATATAGATAAAAATTGTACACACTTTTTAAGTGTTATTAGAACCCGTAATAACTAATCAAACTAACAAATCATGTGGTATGTTCGAGATCAGATCGGGAGGAGAGCATGTTTACAGACTGTAGGTTTCAGGCCTTTTCTATATAGACAAAACTACCACTGACTTCAGTAGGAGTTTGCCTGACCAGAGAGCATTAGTGAACATGGTGGCCAAAACTACTGATGGCCTGTCTGCACTTGTCCTACCATCAATAGTAGCATTAGAGGAGCTGCACCAGCACTAGTGCAATAGTGGGTGATTTGGTCCCAAAAAAAAATCTGCCAGTGTAGACTCCGCAATGGAATATCAACCAGAACCATGATTATAAATGGCTATTGCTAGATGGTGTTAAAATAGTTTATAATTCCAGTCTGGATAAAACATAACCATATTTCAAAACCAATTATAAAATTACATTATTAGCAGCTTTCTTGAGGAAACAATTTTGAACATGACTAATGTGTTTTGAATTATAGTTCACAGGGTATAAAGTTAACTTTGTATAGTTGTGACAAACACCAAAGTTAATTGATATTATGTTGTATTTACTACTTTATATATGTACAATGCAGCATAGCAAAATAACAGCATCAAAGTCTTTCAAAGGAAAGATCATTTCAGAAATGTAGGTGTGGTCTGTCTGTATAGATTTTTTAAAAATCCCAAAATATGTTTCATAACCTCATCCATTCAGAGGAGAGTGATTTTATTTTGTTTTTCTAAGAAGCAGGGTAACAAATGTTCAAATCTGTTTCCAATCTTGAAGTCCTGACTCAAGCAAAACTCCAACAGGGCCAATGAGAGTTTTACCTGAGCAATGAGATGTTCTTAAAATAACTGACATTTCATTGGTTTGATTGGTTATTTTCACCTCAAATGGTAGACACAAACTTTTGGCCATTTTAGCTTCAAGGACAATTGACTGGATTGTTGTGTTGGGTCTGTCTGGTGAATTGCTTCAGTGGATGGCCAGTCTAGATGGGCAAGAAGCAGCAAGCAATTGGTCTGGTTACTAATGCAGTCAAAATGAAGACCCTCATCATTACCATCAAGCAGCCTCCAGGCTCCAGATTACAACTGCTCAGTATTAACCTGTCCAGATGGGATATCAAGCAGGTGGAAGCTGTCAAACACTTTGGAAGCTCGATAGTGTTGGTGGATGAAGTTTTTGAAAGATGTGAATGCTTATATAGAAGCAGCCACTGCCATGGTCCAAGCCTCTGTGAAGATGTCCGGACATAATCTTTGTTTCAAAGCTGTGGCTCTAGAAATTCAGTAGAAAGGTTATAATTCTCTATTAAATTATTGAAGACTTTCTGTGAGAGGCCTCAGCAGTGATACAAGTCTCACAAATTATCCCAATTTTTGTCTGTAACATTGACCATATTGCAATCCATCATTCCTCTCTTATTGAACAGAAAAGGGACAGCAAAGGAAATATACCAATAAATAAGCAGTGTGAAAAATGATGTAAATACCTGTGTATTTTGGTTCATGACGCGCTCATCAACTATTCCCTAAAGTGATTTTGGCTGCCACTTGAAGCTGTGGTAGTCTCTGAGACTCTTAAAATTGCACCAAGATAAAATTCAACCCCTTGGATGTGAGCATGGGAAGTTTCCATTAAAATCAATGAGCAGACCTTCATCCTTTCTTTGGCTATTTCTGGGAACAGGAAACCACACAAGTCCGCACTGATCTCTGACTAACCCAGTGTGCAATATTCAATTTAAACTCAGTCTGCAAGACGAGCTAGAGAAAACGGAATGTAGTGCACACAAAATAATGCTGTTCTGCAAACAGAGTTGAGAAAACAAATGTTCATAATCCTCCACAGATCATATGCTCTTTCCATGGGCAAAGTCCAAGTAAATGGATGTGTGCGGTTGTGACGCTTCTCAAGACACCCAAGGCTGTAAGTCACTTTGTTGCCTCCTGCTTACAGCATGAGTATTGACTGTGCTAGCTAATTTGTGTCCGCTCCCTAACATAACCACCCTACCAGCACTCAAGCCTTGACTATGCCTCTTGTCTTTGCCTCTGCAGGTTGATGTAATTTGAGTCCTCGGAGGGCCAGATCACCTAGACGGTAGCACACCCAGTTTCCTGCCTTGCCTTCCAGAAGGAAGCTTTTCAGTCCAGTTCCTAACCCTTGTATAGGGCTTAGCTTCACGTTAGGGTTTTCAATGTCCTTGCCCTCTCCTTTCTATTGGGAAAGTGGAATGGAAATGAGGCTTAGGCCCTTCCAGTTGACAATAGATGCATCCCAACCCCTGAGTCCCTTGAAAGTGTCCCTGGATGGTATCCAGCCCCTGATCACTGGGTACCCACAGATATCCCAGATCCTCCATTTTCAAAGGAACTGTGTACCCCAATTTACTAGATTTCACTTTACACATCACTACACTAGAGTTCAGTTATAGTTATATATATATAAATAAACTAAAGAAAGAAAAGAGATTCAAAGAGAAGGTGTGTGAGTGTTGGAAACAAATGGTTACGTGCAGAAATGTACAAAACAAGATAACAAAACATGAACTAGAGCCTACACAGATTACTTTATTATATAGGAAAGGTAACTATTAGATTCTTATCCCAAAGTTCAGTCTCTTGCAGGGGTTGCTAGCCCTAAGGAGCCAGTCTTTCATGAAGCACTTCGCTCTTTCAAGGTACCTCGGTGAATGGATGAAGTCTTTTTCTCCATGCTGTGATATAGCCAATTAGTCTTTTGTCTTTATTTATAGATTCATAGATTCCAAGGCCAGAAGGGAACGCGGTGATAATCTGTTCCGATATTCTGTATGATACAGGCCATAGAACTGCCCTCAAAATAATTCCTAGCTCATATCTTTTAGAAAAAACATCCAATCTTGATTTTAAAATTATCAGTGATGGAGAATCCATCACAACCCTTGGTAAGTTGTTCCAGTGGTTAATTACTCTGACCACTAAAAAAATTATGCTTTATTTTATGTCTGAATTTACCTAACTTCAGCTTCCAGCCATTGAATCATATTATACCTTTCTCTACTAGATTGAAGAGCCTTTTATTCAATATTTACTCCCATGTAGGTACTTATAGACTGTAATCAAGTCATTCCTTAACCTTCTGTTGGGTAAACTAAATAGATTGAGCTCCTTATGTCTTTCACTATAAGGCATGTTTTCTAATCCTTTAATCATTCTCGTGGCTCTTCTCTGAACCCTCTCCAATTTATCAATATCCTTGAATTATGGACATCAGATCTGAGTACAGTATTCCAGCAACGGTCACACCAGTGTCAAATCCACAGGTAAAATAACTTCTCTACTCCTACCTGAGATTGCTCTTTTTATGCATCCCAGAATTTCATTAGTTCTTTTGACCACAGTGTCACATTGGGAGCTCATGTTCAGCTGATTACCCATTGTGACCCCCATATCTTTTTCAGAGTCATTGCTTCCTAGGATAGAGTCCCAATCCTGTAAGTATGGCCTACATTGATTGTTCCTAGATACATACATTTATATTTAGCCATATTAAAATGCATATTGTTTATTTGCACACAATTTGCCAAGCTATCCAGATTGCTTTGTATCAGTGATTTATCCTCTTCATTATATACCAATCCGTTAATTTTTGTGTCATATGAAAAGTTTATCAGTGATGATTTTATGTTTTCTTCCAAGTCATTGATTAAAAATGTTAAATAGCGTTGGGCCAAACACTTATCCCTGTGGGACCTCTCTTTAAATGCACCCACTCATTGACGATTCCTCACTTACAATTACATTGAGTCTTATCAGTTCTCCAGTTTTTAATCCCTTTGATGTGTGACATGTTAATTTTATATCATTCTAGTTTTTTAATCAAAATGCCATGTGATAGCAAGTCAGACACCTTATACAAGTGCAAGTATATTACATCAGCACTATTACCTTTGTCAACCAAACTTCTAATCTCATCAAAAGGAGATATCGTTAGTTTGACAGGATCTATTTTCCATAAACTCAGGCTGATTTGCATTTATTGTATTACCTTCCTTTAATTCTTTATTAATCAGGTCCCTTATCAACCTCTCCATTATCATGCCTGGAACTGATATCAGGCTGATAGGCCTATCATTACCCAGGTCATTCTGTTTACCTGTTTTAAAAATTGACCCAACCTTAGCTTTCTTCTAGAACTTCCCCAGTACCCCAAAGACTTATTCAAAATCAGTGTTAATCATCCAGCAAGTTTCTCAGCCAGCTCTTTTAAAACTCTTGGATGCAAATTATCTGGACCTGCTCATTTAAAAATGTCTAACTTTAGTAGCTTCTGTTTAACATCATCCAGATATACTAGTGGAATAGGAAGAGTTTTATCATCACCATAAGATGAGACTATATCATCTGTTTTCCCCCAAAAATACAACCGAAATATTTATTGTACACTTCTACCTTTTCTACATTATTATTGATAATTCTACCATTTCAAACCTAGTAATGGACCAATACCATTGTCAGGATTCTTTTTTTCCTAATATGTTTTTAAAAACTCCTTCTTCTTGTCCTTTACTCTGCTGGCCATAGATTTATCCTGGTGTTCATTTACTTCACAGATAGAGTGATCCCTTCATTGTCATATCATTCCTTTTCACTTTCATGTGGTTTAGATGTTTATAGTTTTGTCTTTGATGATTTTTCTTTGACTTTTCTGGATTGCTGAAATGGTTGACAATTAAGCAATATATTATATAACCAGCTAGCTAGGGTGGGTGACAACTCCTTTCTCCTTGATTGGGCTTTCACCAAGACACATAATTTCCTGGTGACTAACTTTTATTCCAAGACCATAAGGGCATAATTTTAAACATAGTTATGTTATTCCTTGACTATTATCTACACACACATCTTCCAATAATTAGGAGTATGGATAAGTTACAAGCTTTCAGTAGAAACCTCACATGCCTTTATGGATAAATACTATGAAAGAAATGTATTAGGTGTAGTGAGTTTGTCAGGTCTGAGACAGGTGTTGATTGTGAACCCTTTGCCAGCTGGCACCAAGGGGCCTCTGTGTTACACTAATTGTGGTTTTTTTGAGGTCACTGTGCCTGCAGGGAGATAGGGAAAGATTTGGACCTCAGTGAATAACTATAGAATATTAGCTCTTTAGGCAAAGAAAAAAGATTTATCACAGCAAAATATTTTTATATCTCTGATATGAGAAACTGCTGTGGAAGCACTTAGCTAGAAGTTAAAATCCAAAGAAAGCAGCTTATAAAAACTGTTGAACTCTGATATGAGAGTGCATCTCTGTTTTTACTAAGATAATACTCCAAGAGGACAACTTAATTTTGAAATAGACTTGTCTTTGTCAGAAGGAGACTCTTGATTATGTGAGGAAATTTCTGCAGCATGTGTTAAATGGTAATAGTTTGATTTTGGTTCATATTTTGTAATGCTCTCTCATTTAAATGAGCATTTAAGTTATTTTTCATCAACTTAAATGAAAGTAAACAGAATGCTTTATAACTGAAATCTGAGTGAATTTGTTTTTCATGTTCCTGTATCACAGATTTGCTGTTCATGATTAGTAGCTTACTGATATTTTTAAACATCTGTGAATTAATAAATGAATTTACAATGAGAACCTCTCATTGGTGGTACTAGAATTTGAATCTTCAGTGTGTCAGGAAATTATGCTGATATTAAGCTAAACAAGCTGATTTAGCTCAACTTTTCTTTAGCTTAAGCTTTAGATGTCACCCCTAATTCCTTGCAAACTCCAAGGCATGTCAGGAGATACCTTGTCTGCATCAGAAAGAGAGGAAATTTCAGCTGCATTTTGCCAAAATGTATTCTAAGTAAAGTTATTGCATAACCAATTTTGTCTTAATCAGTATTATCAGTTATGCCTAGTTATTTTCTCCTCATTTGAGTTATACACCAGTGGCTCATTAACCCATCTCTATACCCTCACTTGTACTGACATATCCATTGGTTCTTCAGCAATTTTCATAAGAATCTGCTTTCCTGTAGTGCACAATCTGTAGACAGCATGTGGCCCCTCAAGTTGTTTTTTCTAGCATGCTGGTGGCTCCTCAGTGTGGTTGGTTTGGACAAAATGGAGACATAAAACATCAGAGTACAGAAGACAATACAGAACATATCCCCTCACTAAGGCCCTGGCTAAGCAGTTCATCCCTATTCAGCAACACAATTAATTAAGCATGTGCTTAAGTTCCATATTCAGCAAAGCACTTAAGTACATGCTTGCTTAATTGTTTTCCTGAATATTATTTATATTGCAACTGAAAAGTATTTTGAAATACTTGTCAAAAGCTCTAGTAGAAGCTTCTCTTTCTGAACAAGCAGCAAGTATTAAACATGCATCCTGGAGTCCATTCTGAAAACAAGAATTAGAAATTTTGTGAGCTCCTACATTTTTAGGGGATTTTGTGAGGAACTAGGGAAATTTGACTTGAGGCTTTTCTACTACATGTCACAGAAAGCCTTTTGAAATCTCCAAGCTGCTGTTCAGGGAGATGTGCTGGGTCTGTGGGATAAGTGTCCAAAGGGCAGTGGAACTATAATAGTGTGGGACATCAAAAAATGGATGTGGGATAAAATGCAATGGAAACAACATGGCTAGTGTGGAAACACTGCACTGATGTTCTTACTGTGGTGCTCCTGCATCAATTCACTTACTAATGGTTCAATTTGTTAGTATAGATACAGCTGGAGACTATTGGTGCCTCTGAAAAGCATACATAGCCCATTTGATCTCCCCTTAGCCCTCCTTTGACTGAGTGGCAGCAGCTGAGTAACTTCAAGCAAATCCCTGCCCAGACAAGACACAAGAAGATATAAGAAAAAGGTAAAGTTTGGAGATTGTTGTTGGGATAAAGTATTTTTAGGAAACATAAGGGGTGGGGAAGGGAAGAGAGACAGAAGACCTGGAGGAAATGAGAGCGGATCAAGCGGGGAATAAAAACCAAGGCAAGAGAAGAGCAAGTGATGCTTGGGTCTGCCCAAATTATAGTGTCTTTTGTTTGAGTTCTGTAATCATCACATGTATTTCCTACTCTGCCTGTGATTACATCTGCTGAGGAACATTCTTTTTCCACACTTCCATGATTATACCTGGGAGGGAAAAACCATAGTCAAACTAAAGTGACTAAGGATCATCTGAATGAAGCAGGTTTGGTGTTTTGTTTTATTGAGCAGTTACTCAATCCATTAATAAATAGATAAGAAAATTACAATTGGCCACTTTGCAAGGCAGCCAATATTCTAAAGGTGGTTGCTTGTGTAAAACATGAGATATCATGCAATTCACTGTCTTTCATGAAGATGGAACTTATTTGCATAATTGTTTACATACTGGTCCACCCTTGTTGTGAAATCATAAATCCACTGCTGATCTGGTAAACTGAGTTGGCATTAACTCAAAAAAGAAAACTGTATGTTCTGGGAGCCTAGCCAACTATGAAGGAGGTGTAAGATTTTAGGGAGCCCATGAGAAACAAAAAATGAGAAATCTCTGGAGAGATGTTAGAATAGAACCAGGAGCAGGTCAAGGCTGAGCCTAATGGCATGAGGTGAGGGAGTGTCAAATTCTGTTGTGCCATTGCCTTTGTACTTCTTGTTGATACTGCCAAGCACTCTCAATAATTATCAAAGTCAATATTGTATGTACAGTTTTTTGTGTCATACATATGAAAGTAGAGATGTTCCAGTCTCCAATTTCTTTGGGGTAATTTAACTGAATGCCCTACAATGACTCAAATGGCATGTTGGCATATTGTCACCCAAAGCAATTAATTACAATGCTATTACCAGAAATTAAAACAGTAAATAACTGAGACGTTTGTAAGGCTGCCACTCACCAACCTACAGACTTATGGGTTCAGCTGAACCAGTTCTGTTTGTGAATATCAGAAAGAGCTATTGAACAGAATTTTTGGAAAATGTACGTGGAAGGAAAATTAGGCTTCTGAGAGCCTAGGCCAGTTTACACTAAAGAAGTCTGGTGTTTACAGTACTGTGTGAACACCTGGGAGGCTTAAAAAATGCAGTGGACCAGACTCTTCAATCTATTGCAGTCACTTTGCACTGTCTCAAAATGGCCCTATTCTAGCTAGAGCTGGCCAGTGGAGAGGGCAAATTCTGCAGGGGGACTCTCTGCTAGCACAAAGGTGCCTCCTTCCCCAGACAACCCTTCACCCTGATGTATAGGTAAGAAGCTATGAGGGGCATGGCAGATCAGAGCTCATTTATGCCTGATGAGCCATTGGTACAAGATCACTTGGAGACTATATGCTGATGGTGTAAGTCAGAAATGCTCCTCAGCAGCTCTAACTGGTGGCTAGTTACATAGGTTCAGGAAACTGCAGCTGACTCCTTGATGACCTCCAACATACCAGCACTCAAGCTCAGGAGTGCTGGAACAATTTTTATAGTGGGAATGCTGAGAGCCAAACTGTAAACTCTGTATATAGCGGAATCCACTTCAAGCCAGGGTGTATAGAAGCACCTCCAGTTCCAGCATCTAGGCTCAATCTCTTCTTGTGCATAGCTCAGAATCCAGCCTACTGTATCTACGTATGAAAGTGCTCTAAACATTTTACAAGAACTGTTACAATTGCATAAGCTCCAGACATCATCTTTTTTGCTGCTAATAGTGATGAGACAAGGACAGATGGCTATGGTAAAGTAGTGAGGAAAAGGTATGTTAGCCCCATGCTAAACAAATCCCTGGTACCATGGTAACCAAATGGCAGTTGCTCCAGGTTAATCAAGACACCTGGGGCCAATTAAGATCCTTCTAGAAGGCAGTGGAGATAGTGGCATTGATTGGGACACCTGAAGTCAACCAAGGGCTGGCTGGAACTAGTTAAAAGCCTCCCAGTTAGTCAGTGGGGTGCATGTGTGAGGAGCTGGGAGCAAGAGGTGTGCTCATAGACTCATAGGTCAGAAGGGACCAATATGATCATCTAGTCTAACCTCCTGCACAAGGCAGGCCACAGAACCCTATCCATCCACTTTTATAACAACCCCTAACCCAGGACTGAGTTATTGAAATCCTCAAAATTGGTTTGAAGACCTCAAGCTGCAGAGAATCCACCAGCAAGCGACCCATGCCCCACACTGCAGGGGAAGGCGAAAAACCTCCAGGGCCCCTGCCAATCCGCCCTGGAGGAAAATTCCTTCCCGACCCCAAATATGGCGATCAGCTAAACCCTGAGCATGTGGGCAAGACTCACCAGCCAGCACCCAAGAAGGAATTCTCTGCAGTAACTCAGTTCCCATCCCATCCAACATCTCCCCGCAGACCATTGAGCAGACTTATCTGGTGATAATCCAAGATCAATTGCCCAAATTAAACTATCCTATCATAACATCCCCTCCATATATTTATCAAGCTTAGTCTTAAAGCCAGATAAGTCTTTTGCCCGCACTACTTCCCTCGGAAGGCTGTTCCAGAACTTCACTCCCCTAATGGTTAGAAACCTTCGTCTAATTTCAAGTCTAAACTTCCTAATATCCAGTTTGTACCCATTCGTCCTCATGCCTACATTAGTACTAAACTTAAATAATTCCTCTCCCTCCCTAACGTTAACCCCCCTGATATATTTATATAGAGCAAGCATATCCCCCCGCAGCCTTCTTTTGGCCAGGCTAAACAAGCCAAGCTCTTTGAGTCTCCTTTCATAAGGCAGGTTTTCCATTCCTCGGATCATCCTAGTAGCCCGTCTCTGGACCTGTTCCAGTTTGAATTCATCCTTCTTGAACATGAGACACCAGAACTACACATAATATTCCAGATGGGATCTCATCAGCGCCTTATATAACGGTACTAACACCTCCTTATCCTTGCTGCAGGAGGACTGAGGAGTACAAGCATTATCAGACACCAGGAGGAAGGACCTGTAGTGAGGATAAAGAAGGTGTTTGGAGGAGGCTATGGGAAGTACCCCAGGGAGTTGTAGCTGTCATGCAGCTGTTACAGGAAGCACTATAGACAGCTGCAATCCACAGGGCCCTGGACTGGAACCTGGAGTAGAGGGTGGGCCTGGGTTCCCCTGCAAACCTCCCAACTCCTGATCAGACCTAGGAAGAGTTGACCCAGACTGTAGGTTCCACCAGAGGGGAAGATCACTGAGGTGAGCAAATCTGCCAATAAATACAGGACCCACCAAGGTAGAGGAGGAACTTTGCCTGTACTTTTTGTCTACATTATGTGACAATGGACATGGACCTGCACCTGCTAATTTGGTTGTTCCAGAACAGTCCCACAATGCTCCTCTATGCCCCTCAGCAACCACTTAGACAAAAATCTAAGCTGTGCTCTGGGACAACTCCCTATAAAGTCCCATACCATCCAGAATGCCCTGTACTCACCGTAGGCCACAGTAGCTTATAATCAGAATCACTTTCGTGAGACTGTTGTATTTTGGGGCATGTTACTTGCTACTATTGAATCCAAAGTTCTCTTGTGGACCTGGAGCAATTAAGAGATCCAGAATGAACTGAACTCCACCAACCAGAATGGCATGGTATATAGCAAGGAATCCCAGTAGCGGGCTGAACTCTGTATCAATCACAACCCTTAATGAAGTAAGGACAAGATTAAGAGTCTTAAAATGAGATGTATTAAGTCTTGGCAAAATAACTAGAGTTGTCGGTCAGTAAGGCATTCCTACCACTTCTTTAATGAGCTAGAACATATTCTCAGCCTCAAAACATTGACTTTGGACAGCAAAGATGCCCCCAGTAGCAGAGGCATAGTTTGACTTCTGTATATCGGGTGGCAGCACTAGTTAGGCCAATGCGTGGGGGGGAGAGGCAAATTCTGCACCTGCCTGAGATTTGCAGGGTTTTTTGGGGGGGTGGGTGCAAAAGGGTAAGTCTTTGCCATTTCCTACATTTTGGGAAGCTAGATTATTCACCTGATATTCCAAAATATCCTTCTGCTTCCACAGAATCTTGCACATTCTTTCACATACCCCAGGTCCAAGGAGCTCTGTCAGGTACTGTAAGTTAGGTTGGTCTGGATACTCTCAGTTCATTGATACTTCAACACTGGTAATTACAACAAGACCATGCAGGTTCAGGGTTTCTCCAGGCCTGTCAATCTAGTAGCCTTCATAAATGCTATATTCCTACAACAGATTTTGAGAAAAAATGTTTTTGGTGGACTCTGGTCCTAACTTGTATTTTCTTGGGTTCCCAGCTCTCTGATGGGCCAGTGAGGTGTTCTGTGACTTCCTTTTAGCCAATGGTCTGCATCAGATAGAGATGTACTGCACTTCAGATGATTGGATAGACAGATGCCAAGGGAAACCACAATAAGAAATCAGGGCATTCCAAAAGAAGATGATAAATGAGGGATTAGTAGAGCACAATTCTTTTCTTTAAATCTAGTCCTGTAAGGTATTCTGGAGTAACAGTTTTTCATTGAGTGTAGAAAAGTGAGTGCAAATATAATACAGCTTTGGTTATCTAACGGTCTTGGTGGGCACTAGAAATCTTTACATAATAAAGGGGTTCAGGTAGTCGGGGTGCTGGTCTGTCTCAAAAGGACACAGCATGATTTCTGCTACAGCTTCACTCTTGTGTCTTCTGGGCCTGATAGCTAGTGGTCCTTGCACATCTTCATTTATCTTATTGTCCATTAGAATAAGGGACATGATTCCAATCTGGATAACAAGATTTATTTTAAGTGAGATACAGATAAGTGAAAAATTTGGTATCAATATCATTTATATAAATCTGAGAGGAGAGAAGTATCTACCAAGGAGGTTATTTTTCTAAACACAGCTACCATTGTAATATAATAATAGATTTTGTTAAGCAAGAGTTGTAATTAGCACTTTCTTAACTTTTTAATTCCTTCAGATATTCTGGACAATTCCTCTGTCAAATTTAAGCACTAAAGGGCTCTCTAAATAATAAAACAAAGCTTGCTGCCTTCTGTATATTTCAGTTTTTGTTTTTATGACCTTGCAAATCAGTAAGCACTTTGTGCTATTTGCAACCCAACATGAGCAGGTCAGGATGTTTATAAGGGAGCCCCAGTTCCAAAAACTTCAGTTTGTATTTTAATTATTATTTCTACTTAGTCATAATGTAAAAATCCAGCCAATTAAAACTTCAGTTTCAGTGGATATTGCTTCTATGTTTTAGTAAAATACTGCTAATCAAATTACTATGAGCAATGCTTCTATAAATAAAACATTAAAAAATGAGGTGAGCAACTTTTCTGTTCTAACATGGCCATCTGTCATATGTAAAGACATCACCCCATTAACTTGTCTAATCAACTCCATTCGCCTTTCAAAGTTGGTTAGGCAAGATTATGGGGAGGCCTAGATGTTCTCGTTTAAATCTGTTGTAAAACCTCCTCCCTTGTGTTCTGCTTTCTGTGCATTTACATGCGTAAAGGTGAAGTGATTATAAACAGACATCACTACTGTAAAATCCATGACCCTGTTATATTACCATATGTGACATTTTCATTTCCTCCTGGCAAAAATGAAATCTGATGTTTTCTTTTCAAGGAATCATGACTAATATAGATTGTTATATTGAAGACTGCCTTAAAAATACTCCAATTCCTGTTTTGGTGTTTTTTTTTCATTTTTTCCAAGAATGTAGTTGTTTTTGTTTGTTTGTTTGTTTGTTTGTTTTCCAGTGTGACAGAAGTGGTGTGACAGGTTGGATCACAGAAACCCTCTTGGGATCTGCCACCCGATGTGCCAAGACTATTTTTGCCCCTGTTTTCCCTGCTAGCTTGGGACCCCAGCACCCTGTCTTGCTGAGCCAGACACGCCCATCGGCTCCAGCAAAAACCCAGGGTCTGAATTACTTGCCCCAAAGCTGCAGGCTTGACTGAAAGCAGCTTACAGAAGTGTTCCTGTCTTTAAAACTCAGATGCCCAACTGCCAATGGGGTCTAAACCCAAATAAATCCGTTTTACCCTTGTGGAACTAGAGCAAGAACTGACAGGGGTTTGAAGAGGATTTCAATGAAAACGGTCTCTTTTGTGAGCAAAAGTCAGGCTAGCTGTAACTCTAATAACGCGAGACTTGTAGAAGCAAGGACTGTGTGGGGGGAGTGGGAAAGAACTGTGTGAGAAGTTGTTGCGACCTTGTGTAGATAGATATGGAATGTAGACTGGAGTCTAAATAGATGTGAAAATAAGATATCAGGATGACCTATGTATAAACAAAATGCAGCTGTTGCTCATTATTGTATGTAACAAAAGGTATAAATGCTTGCTGTAATTGTTTACCTGTAGAGAGACCTGTTTTAGCTCTCTCCCTCCATGCAATTGCTAGAGATAAAGTATCTGATTTTCTGCACCTACCAGAGAGTGAGAACTATGTTTTTCTCCAACACCCTGTATGAAGGTTATACAAGTTAAATTCATAAATTGTTTGCCCTCTATAACACTGATAGAAAGAGATGCACAGCCGTTTGCCTCCCCCGGGTATTAATACATACTGTGTTAATTTAATAAGTAAAATGATTTTATAAATTACAGAAAGTAGGATTTAAGTGGTTCCAAGTAGTAACAGGCAGAACAAAGTAAATCACCAAGCAACATAAAATAAAGCATGCAAATCTATGTCTCATCAAACTGAATACAGATAAGATCCTCACCAGTTCCAGAATGCTTCCTTTTACAGACTAATCTCCTAATCTCACACCCCTTGCAATCACTGTCCTTTGTTCCAGGTTCTTTCAGGTATCCTGGGGGGTGAAGAGGCTCTCTTTAGCCAGCTGAAAACAAAATGGAGGGGATCTCCCCTGGGGTTAAATAGACACTTGTGGGTGGAGACTCCTTCTTTTCTGCGCAAAGCCCAGCTCCAAGTTGGAGTTTTGAAGTCACCTGGGCAAGTCACATATCCATGCATGACTCAGTTTCTTACCAGGTAGCAGCCATGGGTCACATGCTCCTTGAATGTCCTCAAGTAGACTTCTTATGTGGATTGGAGCATTCCAAGATTCATTGTCCTTTAAGTGTTTCTTCATTAGGTACTTAACTTCAACATTCCTTTCTCCAGGAACTGACCAAATGCTCTATTAAGGTTATTTAGAAATCAAGCTAGTACATAACTAGTATTCATAACTTTGAATACAAAAATGATACATGCATACAAATACGTTTAATAGATTCAGTAGATCATAACCTTTAGAGACATGTTACATGGCATATGTAGCATAAAATACATTCTAAGCATATTTCCATAAAGCCTTATGGGAGGTACCATCACATAACACCACCTGCAGGCATGCTACTTCAGACCTGGTTATTGCTGGGGGATCTCCAAAGAGCACACAAGGTGCTGTATGAACTGGTGTTGACAGGAACATAGCTGTGTTTAAATTTTAAAGGGCAGGAAGATGACGAGTTCAGCACTGCAAACTCCCAGCAATTCCAGATACCTGCCTCTGATCTTTCCACTGTTCCCTCCTTACAGTCTAGTTTTAACCCAAAGACAAAAGGTCAAAAATTAGCCCTGATGTAAGTGAACATAATTCCACTGAAGTTGCATCAGTTTACAATGGTCTGATGCCTTCAACAAGGAATTTGCTATGTGGGTTCCACCAGTAACAGAATACCTGGAGCTTAGCATGATCCAAAGGGTAAAATAAAGGCAATTTCTAGCTTATTGAATTGTGGTGTTAGCATTTTCTCATTGAGGAAATACCCCTCTGTACCTTCACTTAGCAAATGCATTTAACTAGTTCCACTGGCAAGAGAGAGTGTGCCATTATTGACCACGGAGAAGAAAATATCCTTTATACAACACTTTATTTTGAAATATTTATTCCTAAATGAAAAAAGCAATTACTGTCATAGAAATGTGTTAATGTTAATTGTGGTGACTAATCTATTCCTGTCCAGTGTTTATATTATAGCTGAACAGAACAATCTGCAATTAGGCAAATTGGTACAATCTATACATGCCTCTTTAAAAATTAAAAGGGGGAGGGGCGGCCCAAACTACATTTCCTCCTCTCAGTTTGAAGGGGATGAAGGAGGATAAGTATAAAAAAGTATCTGTTTGGTTTTTTTTTTTTTTTTTTTTGTGCATGTTGGAAACCATTCCCATATAGTGATAGGAATAAATGCTACTGCAGAGCTATTTAAGATGTGATTCTACTGTCAAAAGTGACAGTAAAAATAGCATGGGGGGGCTCCATATCATGATGGCTTAGTGATTTCCATATCAAATTTGCTGAATTAATAGTAAAAACATCTTTTTACTAATTGCCAACCCCACAAATTCACTATGGGCTCAGACAGTCAAGATGGGTTATTTTCATCTTGTGCAGCGTTACCAGTAATAAAGCATCATGAGACAAAATTATACCCTTAGCTCCGCTTGGGCAGGCCATTAGGAAAAACAAACACCCCTCTCCCCGGTTCTTAGCTTGTAAAGTCAACAAATATATGACATCAGTGAGAAATAATAATCAGGTGCACGGCAGTACTATTTTCATAGTCATCCTTTGGAGTAGTATGAGGCTTTAAGGAAAACGTAGAACATAACTTTCACAGACATAGGAGAGTTCTGTTAAAGAGGTATGTGATCGGCAAAACTTGTTCTCGTCAGTGCAATGGTAATCTTACAGAGAAAAATCACACACTGTATTTCCTTCAGTGAAATCACTAGATAAAATACATAAATGTTAATTATTTGGTCAAAACAAAAGCAAAATCCTGCAAGTATTCTTTTAAAGTGTGGGTTGGGGGTAACACTTCTAGTGGAAAATACTGTACATTTAAAAAAAAAAACCCTATAGGAACAAAAAAGAGAAATCTGCATCTTAGCGGGCACTGAAGTAGAATTTATAATTAATACAAGATTTTCCATCACTGGAACCAGTCATGCCAACCCCCTGTTGAATTTGCATATCAATGAACAAGTTGAAAGTAACAATTAAGAGACACAATGTACCCATTCCCTGTGGAGCATTATTTAAAACACACTTTTTTTTCCAAGTACAATTAAAAATCAGAGTAAGAACATGCAAGGAGACAATGCATTGCAATTAAAGTGATAAACACTGTGCCAGCTCATACCAAAACACTTCTACTCCTGTAACAAAGCAGAAACGGAATGAGTATTTAAATTGACTATATTTAGAACAATGCCAGAACATTGTGTGGAGTTCCAAATTCATAATATGTAGCTCAATTTTATTTTAGAATTGATTATAAACAAAAAATATTTTTCCATCATAATTGGGAATGCTGTTTTCTTGAACAAAACTGGAATAAATCCATGTCTTAGGCCCCCATTACCAGAATGCCTCACAAATTTTAACATATTTATCCTCATCTCACCCCTGGGACTGACGCACAGAGAGGTTAACTGGCTTGCCTGTGGTCACACAGGAAGTCAGGAGCAGAGTAGTGACTTGAGGCCTTTAAAATCCTAAACTACTGTCCTAACCACCTAAGAATCCTTCCTCTCAATATATATGTATATGCAGTAACTATTGCATACAGATAAAATACAGAGAAGTTGTTGATCCTACAACTGCTTCAGTGAGGTGGACACCTATACCACTTCAGACCACCTACTGTAGGGTGACCAGGTGTCCAGTTTTTGATCAGAACACCCAGTCGAAAACGGACCCTAGTGGCTCCAGTCAGCACCGCCGACCGGACTGTTAAAAGTCCAGCTGGCGGTGCTGTGGAGCCAAGGCAGGCTAGACCCTATTTGTTCTGGGGCACCGTGCTGCACCCCAGAAGCAACCAGCAAGTCCAGCTCCTAGGCAGCAGGGTCACAGGGCTCCACATGCTGCCCCTGCCCTGAGCACTGGCTCTGCACTCCCACTGGCCAGTTCCTGGCCAATGGGAGCTGGTGGGGAGGGGCAGTGTCTATGGGTGAAAGCAGTGAGCACTGCTGAGCTTCCTTCCATGCCCCCTGAATCCTCAGCCTCATTCCCTAGCCTGGAGCCCCCTCCTCTGCCCCAAACCGCTCATCCCCAGCTCCATCCCAGAGCCTTCACCCTCTCCTGCACCCCAACCCCTCCCTCAACCCACAGCCCTCTCCTTCACTCAAAATCCCTCAGTCCTACCCCCCCCGGAGCCCCTCCTGTACCACAAACCTCTCATCCCTGACCCCCCCCCCAGATCCAGCACCCCTACTCTAGAGCCCTCATCCTCCCACACTCAAACTCCCTGCCCCAGCCCAGAACCCCCTCCCAAACCCTGAACCCCTAATTTCTGGCCCCACCCCAGAGCCTGCAGCCCCGTTTAGAGCCTTCACCCTCTCCTGCATCCCTGTCCCAGCCCAGTGAAAGTGACTGAGGATGGGGGAAAGCGAGCCACTGAGGGAGGGGGGAATTTAGTGAGTGGGGTGTGTGGCCTCAGAGAAGGGGTGGGGCAGGGGCAGGGCCTCAGGGAAGGGGCGAGGCTAGGTGTTTGGTTTTGTGCCAATAGAAAGTTGGCAACCCTACCCTACTGTTGTAAGTGGGACTCCAACTGGCTGTAGCGAGTAAGCTCATTTAAAGGCAGTTGCAAGAGCAGTGTCTTACAGCTGACTCTCAATAACGTGGAGTTTAAGGCCAGAAGGGACCATTATATCATCTAGTCTGACCTCCAGTATATCATGGGCTACTAACACCACCCATACACTAAACCCAACAACTGAAATTAAACCAAAATATTACAATCCACAGGAGACTAGACTATTCCGTGTCATAGGCAAAGAATAGAAGGGACTGAAGTGCACCTGTGCCTGAAGCCCCTGCAATAGCAGGGAAGTGAGATATACACAGATATTACTGGCAAGTGACCTGTAACTGAACACTGCAGACTCATGTCCAAGTACCGTTGGAAACTCTGTATAAAAAAGGAGATGTGAAAACATGCGTTCTGTATCACAAACATTTGCTCCACTGGAAGATTCCTGTTTAAGTAGTTGAATCATATAAGCAAAATACTTAAAATGAAACCACATAGAACACTTATGCAGCTCTTGGGATGTGAAATATTCACATAGGTTAGCACTATAGAGAGGATGTGTTTCATTGATGGGATTTAGGAGTCATGTTTATTAATATTGTGCATCCCTAATCCTGATGGATTAAAAATCATCATATATGACTAATTAAGAAACACTGCATTTGTAATCGGTATGAACATTACAGGGGATATTGGGTAAAAGGAGTCCTGACATAGCAGTGCACTTGAACCAATACTTGGTGTTTACATTCTCTTAGTATTCTATCACTGCAGAATTCATCAGACTACAGTAAATTCTCATAGTCAATTAAGTAAATCAGGGTTTGGAATGAAGACTATGATGACAGAACCTTAAACAGTCTATGGCAATGACAGATGGATCCTTTATAATGGTCTCAAATTACTTGTGGAGTTTTCCTGAACATTTATTTTTTGATGGTTGTAGTTATATCTGAGATGTTGCTTTCCATCTAGATCAGTCTTTCTCAATGACCAGTCCATGAACCAGCACCAGTCCCTGAGATATCCCTAGCCCAGTTTTGGAAGGCAGCAAGCTGGTCCCTGGTATCAAAAAGGTTGAGAAATACTTATCTAGATTGCAGATGCACAATACCAATACATCTGACTCCTAAATCCTATCAATATTAATACCTGCCACATATAATACTAACACGAGTGAATGTGCCATGTACCCATTATTTAAAGTACACAGAATGTCGAGTTTTGGAACCTTGTACAGAGGTCTTCTGCACTTGAGGTAGTTTATTTCTGTTGACTCACCCTGACAGTCAGTCAGACCAGGTGAGTCTCATTCGCACCTTTGTTTGACGTACTGGGACTGAATTATCAGAGAGGAGGCTTTAGAAACAACCAGATGAGATTTATATTCAATGGTTCTTAAGGTCAGAATAAAGGGAAACCAGAGGAAGTTGTATGTGTTTATGCATATATACATGTGCTGTGTTGAGAGAGGGGTAGGGACCCTGACCTGTTCACATTAGTAAGAAATTTCTTACTATTTTTCAGTGAATAAGCAAGATACAAAGGAAAGCCCACCATTGCAGTTAGGTATGCATCCAGGGGGCTGAAAAGTGTATGTTAAACCAGGAACTGGCAACTTTTCAGAAGTGGTGTGCCGAGTCTTCATTTATTCACTCTGATTTAAGGTTTTGTGTGCCAGTAATACATTTTAACGTTTTTAGAAGATCTCTTTCTATAAGTCTATAATATATAACTAAACTATTGTTGTATGTAAAGTAAATAAGGTTTTTTAAATGTTTAAGAAGCTTCATTTAAAATTAAATTAAAATGCAGAGCCCCCTGGACCGGTGGTCAGGACCCGGGCGTGAGTGCCACTGAAAATCAGCTTGTGTGTCGCCTTTGGCACGCATGCTATAGGTTGCCTACCCCTGTGTTAAACAAATCAGGGTTTCTACTGGTTAGTGTGCTAATCAAAAAAACTTAGAAAAGGTTTGTGTATATTTATACACCACTCCCACCACTCTAGCTCAGATTCTGCAAGTACTTCCATTAAGAACCTTATTTTCGTAGATTCATATCTTGTCTATAATTAAAAATTCACCATGGACTGAAACTTATTAGACAAGGTTTCTGAACAATGTTACTTTATTTTTAAAAAGCAACATTTAACTGCTGTAGCAGGAATGAACTTCAGAGGTTAGGGAGTCAACACAAACTATGGGAGAGGAAGATTTCTATGCAAGAATGAGATTCTGAGAACGAATAATACTAGGCCCAAGAAAAGATCAGGGTATGGAGAAAAGGAGTCAGGCCTTGGCTACACTCACACTTTACAGCGCTGCAACTGGGGTGTGAAAAAACACCCCCCTGAGCGCTGCAAGATACAGCGCTGTAAAGCGTCAGTGTAATCAGGGCAGCAGCCCTGCTGCACGCTACACCCGTAAGGGATGTGGTTTACATGCAGCGCTGGGAGAGCTCTCTCCCAGCGCTGCCGCTCTGACTACACTCACGCGGCAGCGCTTTGAAATTCCAAATGTAGCCATACCCTCAGATACTGTCCTGTAGAGAGACATTGGCAAATTATCAGGGAAGGAAAGCTAAATCTGAAATAACTATGTTTAAAAAAGAATTCCAACCATTTTATTCAGGCTGGAAATCCAAAAAGACAAGAATGACCAATTGTGGAAGTGTATTTGAAAAGAAAATATCTGCTGATTAAATGCTGTACACAAGGGCAAGATTGTGCATACAAATATGAGCAGATAGGAGCGAGCAGCAGGCAGGGGGGCCTCAGGAGGGGGTGGGAAGAGGTGGAGCAAGGGAAGGGCCTTGGGGGAAGAGGCAGAGCAGGGGTAGGGCCTTGGAGGTAAGGCCACACCTCAGATGCTGGAGGGTGCCCCCCTCCCCCCATACTTCTAGGTTGCTTCCAGAACTCACAGGTGAGTCTCCTCAAATGAAGGACTCTCACCACCTATACAAGCACCTGAAACTATGTGAGAACTGTGTGATGCCCTAAAGCACACAGCTGGTATCAGGTATTTCCTAGAAATGGACAGTTATTTTGGGAGGAGGGGATACTAACCAAAAAAAAACCAGAACAACCAAACAAGACCCTGTGAGCTCTGCTTACCAATAAGAACTGCTTGCATTTTGTGCAAAGTGGGAATAAAAAGCTAACCAAGGTGCAAAGCAGTAGAGAATCAGGCCCTTTAATTTAGAAAGGTCCTCCATAGGTTTTGACTGGGGAGAATCAAAGAAGCAGAGTTTACCTGTAGTATTTTTATAGTACCATTTTGATTGACAGACTAATATAGTAGCTCATGGGCTAGGTGCATTGTTACCTACTAACTCAATTGCAGCCGGAGGAACTGTGGATACCAATTGCTTATGTTTCTAAAACACTAGGTCTCAACTCCAGAAACACTTGAACTATAGTAATAGAATCACTTTAAAGTAACTCCTGCTAACTGTTTAAATACATTTTGTCTGGCCAACGCAAGCAAAGTATAACTGTTTTTAAATAATTATATTTAAACCTGCCAACCTGTGGCCCCAAGAAGCCATTCCAGAATCAGAGCATTGCTAGGATGTAGGGCTATCCTGGCCACATTCTCTTTCCCAAGAAATTTTCCTTGCACTTGATGCTGAGAGGGGAGGGTCACTAAGCTGCTTTGCTGGATCTGTCACTTGGGGACACTCATTATACAAGGATAATCTTCTTAGGGCCTGATTCACTGGCTTTACAGCTGCTTGGTTCCCTGGAGCGATTAGCAGCATAGCCATAGCAGAGCCAAGAATCAGGACCTAGGTGTTGGGAAGTTGGCTTGAGGGGAGTGAAAGGGCTCACTAGAAGATCTTGGAAGAGGAAAGGCAGTATGGCAATATGTAAACAGTCCACTAAAAATGGTCCTGGATTCAAATATGGGCTCTTGTCAACTTGTTGTTAATTTCAGTTGGCAAAACCTGGAAACAAACTTAGTTTTACCAAAAAAAAAAAACAAACCCACCAAGATGTGTGTTCAAAACCAGGAAATGTCTAAACATTCAAGAATATACACACACTCTAGATCTCTAGTTTGAGAGGGAGGGCAAGGCACAGCAGGGCAGATGAAATCATTCCAACAAATCAGCATTTTCATGTATGGGCCCTTCAATATTAAGTTATATATTGCTGACCTTGCTTACTCTTCCCTGTGGTGCTATGTAGACTGGATAAGTTAAAGCAGAACACAGGACTTACTGCAACTGGATATCTAACACCTGAGAGCATGAATTTTCATGGATTAGATGAAAGTATAATAAAGAAAAGAAGGGAGAGTTTTTGAATTATAGAAGCCCCATCAATAATAGATTTCCTATGAGTTGACTACTGAAATACTGGCAAGGAGGCAATATATTCAGTCCTGGATAGGAACATTGAGAATAGTTATAACAGGTAAACCTCTTGTACGTAGTGCCTATTATTAAATATCATTTAATTCTATATTGGTTGGTTTCTATTAATGATTGAGAATTTAGAGTTTAAAGAAGTTTATTAATTAGTGGCTGATAAGTATTCATTTCTGCTCCAAGAAAATCCCACTTGTCTATCTGCCTGCAGTTTCTGGTTGACACCTGCAAATGGGATATGTTTCATCTAGCTTCCCATGAAGTTCCCTTTGTTGAGCTACTTGCCAGTGTTAAAATAATTAAATTAAATTAAATGGACTTTCCCCCAAAAAAAGTTGGGGGTGGGGGAAGAGGTAGCAGGCTCTTAGCTGTCAAAAACTGGGTATACAATGTGGTTGTCCATCCAATTCTTCCTTCCTGCCACAGGGTTCAACCAGTACTTCTTTGAAATTCCAACTCCTGTCGTGGTCTATACTACAGACTTATGTTGGTATCTACTTCACTCCGGGTGGAAAATCCACACCCCTGAGTGGAATATTTATACCAACCTAACCCCTGGTGTAGATAGTGCTGTCAATGGGAGGGCTTCTCCCATTGACATAGCTTCTGTCTTTCAGGGAGGTGGAGAACCTCCTACACCAATGGGAGAAGCTCTCACTAAGTCCTACTATGGCTCAGCTGAACCAGTGCAGTGTAGGCAAGCCTATATTAATGACAGTGTGAGGCTGACAGCATCAGGCCGACTGGGACTTCCTTTTCTAGATGGCCTGCTCAGGACTCCCACTGCCTCTTCATTCCTGTGAGTCACTTGTTTGTCTGCAGAGCCCTTTCTTTAAAAATTGATTCCAATCCCATTTGGGGAAGGAGTTGCAAGGCAGACAGCCTTAAGATATATGGAGGAGTCTTGCCAAGACTGGGATGCTGGCCTCTTACAGATACTGGGCGGGCAGGAGAGAGCAGGAAGTTTTTGATAGGTGAATATAATCTTTGGAACTTGATGCAGAAAGCTGCCAACAGTCTCAGGATGGTGGCCAGGACTGAAATTTATTTTGGCTAGGAGTTGTGCATTGTTCTTTATTTGAGTGAGTGGGAGTTTGATGCTTCCCTAGTGCAGCCTGAGGTAACTTTAATCAGTAACGTATGAACAGAAAAGAATCACTGAGCTGGAGCTCTAGCTAGCTTTTCTGCTGGGAACAAGAAAAAAGATCCTTGCTGTATGGCTTCCCAGGTACCTTCCTTTCCCCGCTCCTCCCCCAGGGCCATCCTTAGCCATAGGCAGAACAGGCAGCTGCCCAGGGTACCACTAGGTCTGAGGGCACCGCTCTGCCAGGAGCTGGGACAGAGGGGAAGCAGTGGAGAATGTAAGAGCCGGGCTGCTGGGTCCTAGAGAGAGCCGAATGCAGCACAGTCTGAGGGAGGGGATTGGCTGCTGGGGTCCCTGAGAAGGGGTGGGGGAAGAAACTCACCTGTGAGTGTGACTCTTTCCCCCAGCGTGAGGTGAGGCAGGCTTGGCGGCTCTGGCAGTATCTCTGTTGTCCCCCATAACATCCATTCTTCTCTTCCCCTGCCCCACAGAGCACCCCCTCTTTCCTCCCCCCCCCCCACGGAGCACCCCTCTCTCTCCCCTTCCCTCCATCAGGGCTGGGTTGGGTGGGAGGGGAGGCTGGCTGCCTGCCTGCTGAGGAATGACAGTGAGAGTAACTCACTTCCTCACAGGCAGCCAGGATTGGAATGGTCACACATGGCTGGGCTGGGGATAGCCAGATAGCATGTGTGAAAAATCAGGACAGGGGGTTGGGGTAGGGTGAGCAGATGTCCCACTTTTATAGGGACAGTCCCAATTTTGGGGTCTTTTTCTTATATAGGATCCTATTTCCCCCCACCTCCCATCCTGATTTTTCACACTTGCTGTCTGGTCACCCTAGGTGGGGGTAATTGGTGCCTATATAAGACACAGCCCCAAATATTGGGACTGGCCCTATAAAATCAGGACATCTGGATCTGGTCACCCTAGCTGGGGAGCACATCTCTCCCCCGAGCTCGCAGTGATCCATATCATCTGGGGGGAGCTGCACAGGGCAGGATGAGGTGCTGTGGCTCCATGGGTGCCCCATCCCTGAGATCAGATGCTGTGCTAACTTCACCATGGTCCGTTGGGCTGGCGGTGGTGCCCATTGGCATGTAATCAGACCTGAGGGTTTGCTGCTGCTGTTGCCACTCTGCACCCCAAGAGGTGGATTTTGGGGTCCTGCAGTCTTCCGCCTATCCCCTCCTCTACTGCAGCTGTTGGACCAGCAGCCTGGGGGGTGAGCAAAGCATGAAAGCAGTACTGTTTTGCCATTTAGATTGTCATTTAACAAATTTGTTCATCAAAAATGCTTGCTAACAATCCTGAATTCAATTTCAATATTTTTTTAAATCAATATCTTAGCCAAAAACAGAAAATTAAGTTGTTGACAATTATTTGTGACAAGTTTGATATGGGGAAAGGAGTGGGCCAGTTTTCATCAGAGAAACAAAAAATGTTGACTGACTTTCCTATAGCCCTGTTACTGCCAAATAGAGCCCTCCAATAATTGTAATACGCTCATCTCCTTACTAATGTATAGAGCAGGGGTCGGCAACCTACAGCACACGTGCCAAAGGTGGCACGCAAGCTGATTTTTGATGGTACACAGCGGCGGGCTGAGCGGCTCAGCCTGCCGCTGCTCTGGGGTTCGGCTGCTGCCCCATTGCCGTCCAGGGTCCTGGCCGCCGGCCCCACTCAGCACCCACTGCTGGCATGGGGACCCCCAAGGAACCCCAGGTTGGCAGCAGGCTGAGCAGCCCGGCTGTTGATACCCTGACTGAGCCACTCAACCCACTGTCAGCCTGGGGTTCCATTCACTCAGCTGGTAGCAGGCTGAGCAGGACTAAATTCAACGAAATAGGAAAACAAGAACATCTAATGACAAAGTGCAAGAACCTAGAGCAGTGCTCCCCAACCTTACCGTGACGGCAGATGAGCAGCGTCATCCAGAGGCGTCTCCGCCGAAATGCCACCGAATTTCGGCTGCATTTCGGCGGATGCTCGTCCACTGGCCAGTACGCAGGCGTACTGAGGCCCCTGCGGGTGCCATGGCACCCACAGGCACCACGTTGGGGCCCCTGACCTAGAGAGCCTCCTGAAGGACGGCAATCGTTTTTATTTAAATGGACTTGAACTGTATGAAGAATTGAGTACACTGTCATCAATGTTGCCACATGCAAAATTGATGATGGGCATTGTACAGTTTATTCATACCAGCAAACTTCTTGATATATCCTAATGTGTACATTACCACTCGTATTCTACTGACAATACCTGTAACAGTAGCATCAGGAGAACAGAGTTTCTCAAAACTAAAGCTCATTAAAAACTATCTCCGCTCTAGAAGGAGTCAGGAACACTTGACTGGTCTTGCTATTCTTGCAATCAAACAAGACATCACTTTGTCATACAATGACATTATTACTGATTTTGCAGCCAAAAAAGCCATAAAGATTGCTTTTAATTAAAAACAAATACTTGTTTCAGTATCTTTTCATATAAATTTCCAATAAAATGTTGACAAATTAAAAAAATTATATTATTTGCATCATTCTGTCAAACAGAATTTTTTCTATAGTGCTACTTCTTTAGTGCTAGTCCATCAGCATTACAGTGTGCTTTAATTAAGTTAAACTGATTTTAATAACATGCATGTGGCAAGTTTTTCAATAGTGTAAGCTTATGTTTGTGTTGCTAAGAGCAAGACAGGCACAGGGGCACCAGTTTAATAATCCCGCCTAGGGCACCATAAATTCTAAGGATGGCCCTGCCCTCCCCCCCTCACCTGGAGGAAGAGTGCAGATTCCCTTGTTGGACACTGGTGCCATCCTTCAGGGGAGAAAAATGAAGATTTCCCTCATTCTAGACTGATCCCTGAGGGAAATGAAGATGAGAGCTCCCTGCCTCTCTTGTCTGACTACATTCTCTGGCCTTCTGGGTGGGGTGGTGGTGAAATTCAGTGACTTTTTTTTTTTTTTTTTTTTTTTAGGTGTGTGTGTGTGTGTGAGATTCCTGGTGGGGGTGGAAATAAGTGGTGAAGCAATAAAAACATGCTGTTGTCCTAATATAGTTAGTAAATGAGAAAGTAAATTACTGAGAAATACAGCTTGAACATCTTGCTCATGGCAGTTGAAACTGTACTTGTTTGCAACAACTGTATTTAACAAGGCTTTCTGTGTCTCTGTGGACTGGAGTAGTGGGGTGCTCAGATCCGGGAGCTTGATTTGGGTCTCATTAGGCTAGCATAGATGGAAATGATCTTTTCTGAAACCATCATATATACTACATACCATGACAACTGGCGATTTCAAAGTCTGTCCTTTATTTGGTGGCCAAAGATGAGTATCAACTCAGTATTGGGTTTTCTTTGTCCTACATTACAGCAACAATAATTTTTATACTATGAAAAAAATATGCTGAAGTTTTGCCCAGGTTAGACTAAGGCAAGACTTCAGGGCTCATGTGATCTAATCTTTCATTTTTAAATGTTTCTAGCTGTCATGGTTGTGAAGAAAAATTTGGACGTATGAACTGAGTGTACTGTATACAGCAGCAGTTGTAGAAACCCTGATAAAATACCCTGGAGAGGTGTGAACTGCTCTTTGCATCTCCATGGGTTCTTAACTCTGAAACCTGATGTGCAAGGTGGCCAACACAGCTCCCACCCCCACCAATCTAAATAAAGAATTTGGGGGGCCAGGGGGCTCTTTTCATCTGCCACTTCAGAGGAATGGCAGCAGTGGGGAGCCCCACTGCTGCCATTCCTCTGCCGCACAAATCTTTTTTTTAGGTTGGTGGCATCTGAGTCCACTTTACTGGGGCAGCCCCAGCTGCACGAAAGACCCCTGCCAGCAATGGCTGTTGTGTGGCCTCTGCCTGGGGTCCAATATGGGGATGTGCCTAGGGGCTCAAGGAGTCTTAATCTGGCCCCAATAATGTGTTAAACATTAATATCTTGTCCTGTACAGTGAGTACAGATTCACTATAGCTGGTGTCTAACCTCCCTCCCACCTCTCCCAGTCATAGGTACCTTGTCTCTCTCTGTCACCTCCCTCCCACGATTTTTGTGACCTTTGCTGCTTTAACAGGGAGGCGGGGGCACAGAACTAAGTGGGAGGCAGCTGTGGACTGAGAAATGCTGGAGGAGGGGAAGGGGTCGGTTTCTCAATTAATTCCTGGGCGGCGGCCAGGCCAACGTGGGGCTGAGCGCTCCAGCGTGGGGGGGGGGGAAATCACCCCAAAAATAACAGCACTGGCAGCGCCCACGGCGGGGGGGCGCAGCCGCAGCGCAAAAATCAAGGCACCCTGAAACCTCGCTGTGCGGAGGTTTTACATCTGTAGGGCACGTGCACTGGCGGGGCAGCGCAGGGACCGCATCCCAGAGCGCTGGGCTGTAGCCACGACGCCAAGGGCGATGGACGCGGGATCCAGGGGATAGCCACGGCGCCCACATGTAAGCAATCACTAGGGTGAGCCCATTCTGTTCCTCACCTTCCCCTCCCCCGCCGCTGGGCTATTTGGTTCAGTCCAGGAACTTGCGGAAGCTGAACTTGAGGAAGTCGCCCCTTCCGCTCTGGTTTCTCGCGAGAGTTCGGTAGGCTGAGTTCTCGCGTGAGACTCACTTTCTCGTATAATCTCGCGTTGCTGGCGGGCTTCGGCCTCTTTGGCTCCAGGCCGGTACCATGGCGGTTGGCAAGAACAAGCGCCTCACCAAGGGCGGCAAGAAAGGCGCAAAGAAAAAAGTGTAAGTGGGGGCGAGGGGTGCCGGGGGCCCCGCCGGGGGGGCTGCTGGGCTGCGGCCCGGCAGGATGCGCCGGATGCCGGGCGGATTGGGGCGGCCGGCGGTGGCAGTGTTGACATGGGGGCTGCTAGACCCAGGGTTGGAGTAGGGGTTGTACAGCGCGCAGGCCCCCGCTGCACGGGAAGGGCGGGGCTGGCTCTGCTGTGAATCCCCTTGTCCGAGATGGGGGGCCAGGGCCCGGCCGCACGGAATCCCCCAGCACTAGGCTGCGGCTCTCGGGGGAAGACGGGAGTTAGGGGGCCGAACTGCCTCTGCCCCACGTGCTGTTCGGAGCTGTCTTTAGCTGCCCCTGCAGCTCGGCCGCCGATTTACCCCTAGTTCTGGCGCGATCCCAGTGCAGCCGGGACAGAGCCGCACTGTGCGCTGGCTCTCGGTCCCGGTCTCTGACCCTGTCCGTGAACGTGAAGGGCCTAGAGGGCTAACACTGAGCCCCACATTGGGATGGGTCGGTTACTTATCTGTTGGTCCAGTGGCTGTGTCACGTATTGGTATTTGTAAACTTATGCTGATAAGAAAACAAGTTTGCATTAATTTGGAAATACATAAATTGCGGCAGCCTATGGTATTTGAAGTATGTTAACTCTACAACAGTTCTGTTGTACATGATAAATATGGAGGAAGTAAACCAAATTTTAGGCCAGATTTAATCTGAAGAATGAGTGGAAATATTTATTTATTTATTTATTTTATTTATTTATTAAACTAAGGGTCGATCCCTTCTCAAAGAAGGATTGGTACGATGTCAAGGCACCTGCAATGTTTAATATCCGAAACATTGGGAAGACACTCGTCACCAGGACCCAAGGAACCAGTGAGTATCTAAAGTGTTGAGGTAACAGATATCAAGTGTTATGTCCTGTCTTTTAAGACCATGTAATGCAGTATCAGTTGTAAGAAGTTCCTGCTTAAATGAATGTGATTTGCAATATTATAGGATAACTAGACTTAAAAAATGTGTTTTGACCTCAATGTTTGTTGGGTAGCACTAAGGTTTATGTCTTCAGTAGACAAAGAATCAAGTTTTACATACAGAATATGGTATGATTCTTGTCCATGCAAGAGGAACAAACTGATCTCTATCGAAAGCTATTGGATAATCTGTGGGACTGAAATGCAGAGGAAGACCCAATAAAGTTTAGAATTCTAGGGTGTAAATTACTTAAAGGTATTTAAAAGCATCTGAGGGAAATGACGACAAAAAATGATCAATATCTTTTATAGGAGAGGAAGATCTGGAAAGCAGTGATGCAGAAAGATCTTAGGAAGGACATAATGGGCAGATCTTTATATGTGGGGTTTCATTGTAATAGGGTAGCAAAACCACTAATTTTTTGGGCACTGTATGTGCAGAAGCATCACTTAGTAGAGAGAGCTGTGGTTTTCAAACTAGGGGTGGACCCCTTAGGGGGTCACGAGATGTCAGCCCCACTTTCCTTCCAGCATTTATAATGGTGTTAAATATGTAAAGAAGTGTTTTTAATTTAAAAGTGGGGGGTCACACACAGAAGTTTGCTAGGTGAAAAGGATCACTAGTAGAAAAGTTTGAGAATCACTGGAGTAGAGGGAGGTGGTTATCTTTCACATGATCAGGTATGACCACACTCGGAATACTATATTCAGGTACAGCAGTGGTTCTCAGACTTTTCTGTTGCTGGCCCCTTTCAAATAACATGCTTCTGAGTGTGACCCTCTCCTTCCCCCTCTTCCCCCCCCCCCCCGCCCTTATAAATGAAAAACACTTTTTAATATATTTAATACCATTATAAATGCTGGCGGCAAAGTGGGGTTTGGGGTGGAGGCTGACTTATCATGACCCCCTGAGGGGTCCCGACCCCAGTTTGAGAACCCCTGAGAACCTCAGTCTCTACTATTCAGAGATCAACAATGGAATCTGGATAAGCGCAACAATTATGTAAACATAGGTTTGCAGCTTGGCCAACATGATTAGGAGGGAGTTATGTTTACATGTGTTTCAGGGTTTAAATATCAAAGGACACATTATTTAGCATGGTGCATGGGTGTAATTAGGAGCGATGGGATAAAATTAAGGAAAGGGAAACTTTGGTCTGATTATGATTCATAAAAGTAAAATCTAGTAATGTCCCATGATAACTGGACATAGAGAATCTACTGCAAGGACAGTCCTGCATTGGCAGAGGTATAGCTGTTAAGTGACGAAATTAGACTTGTCATGTGCGCTGCTCCCTAATTTCAGTTCTTAATCATTTATATCTTTAGCTCTTATTTTGCACATGCATGTGGTTTTTTTGTATTAAAAAAAGTACACTTAGTTCTTATATTTTTATACGTATACTGTCCCCAAAATGTTGACCCACATTTCTAAAGGTATTGCAACACTGAGCGCACCAACAACCTAAATGTCTTTTTTTTTTTTAATGTTTGACTGAATATTCAGGCCTGAACATAGAATTTGTTTTTCGAATTTTAAATATGGAGCACAGCATGATGTCTTTCATCGCTTTGTACCGATGCCTGACTAGTTCATTGACTAACTTTAACTTCAACGTCAACTGTTGCAGAGTTTTTTTTTAATAAAGTAACCAGCTAAATTTTTGTAGATCCAAACTTAAGTGAATTTGTGTTCAAGTCTGAGTCTAATGTGGACTCTAATATTATAAATAAATATCAAATGAGGGTTCAGAATCTGACTCAGCTAGTCCTTCTAATTTTTAACAAAAAATATTATTTCATATGTATATAGAAATTGCTTCTGATGGACTTAAGGGCCGTGTGTTTGAAGTGAGTCTTGCTGATCTGCAGAATGATGAAGTCGCCTTCCGTAAATTCAAACTGATTACAGAGGATGTTCAGGGCAAAAACTGTCTGACCAATTTCCATGGAATGGACCTCACCCGTGACAAGATGTGCTCCATGGTCAAAAAATGGCAGGTAAGTGGTAATGATATGTATCTGTGAAGCTGCAAAAATACTACCTTGATAGTAAACTGCCTCTAAAAATTGAGATGAAATAACTTGATCTTTGATACTGCTTGTAGGCTGATCTTTTCCTTGTTCAGGCCAGCCAATATTATATTTGTTTATTGGTTGGTGTTTGCTTCCTTTTTTTATTTTTTAAACCAATAAGATAAAGCTTACAGATCACATTTTTAAAGACCAGCATCTGCAGCAATTGCTGTTGCCCGCAAAGCCACACAGTTGCAGAAATTATACACAATACTTCTAGCACATGGACTTCAAGCTTCGCTTAAAAAAAAAAAAAAGGGCAAAACCTGTTTCTGAGGCCTTATTTACATTTGTTGTAGTTAATCATTGGCTCCACTGAGGCAGCTACAACTTGGTTATTTGAAGCAAATCACTGAGACCTCTTATAGTGAGAAGGGCAGGGTTTGGGAGGGCACCTTAAGACAACAGAACACCTTGCTGCATGTATCATAGTTACTACTTTCAGCTTACACTTAATAACAAACTTTCAATATATAGGATGTAGACATCATCCTTATCTCAAATTTAAGACACCACAGAATGTCTTTATTCTAATTGTTGGATGTTCGTGTGCTTGTAAAACTAAATTAATGGATGTTGACTACAGGCAAGCTATGATTTTACTGACTCCAAGTTGCTCCTGCTTATGAGGCAGGGAGTTGGGATGTTCAGTAGAAGTGCCCGCACAAGAAGAGGGAGGTTGGAAGGGAAAGTTACTTGGCAAGGAGAGACTTCCCACTAATAGCAAGGATGGCATATAAAATCCCAACCTGGGATGGAGGAGGTGCATTACAAGAATCAACACCTTTGTGCTCCCTGTTAGTATTAGTGTTACTGAATTCTCTCTCCTTCACTCAATCTGCTCATTATTAGGATGCCAGATGTAAGAAGTGCTGCTGGTGTCATCAGTTAGTGCTCTCCCAAACCCTGTTTAGGAATTGGAAGTGTCAATAGCAGTTTAATATTAGGTAGAATTTATAATAATTTATGGGCTAACTATTCTGACCTTAATGTTGGGGTTAAATGACAGCAATACTAGAGTATTGTTTAGGAAGGTCTGACTGGAAATGCTTAGAAGCTGTGACTTGCATTGTGGTGTCTTTCTGTGATGATAGAAGAGACAAGTGTATTCTATAACTTCTTTTCTAGACAATGATTGAAGCCCACGTTGATGTCAAAACTACCGATGGCTATCTACTGCGCCTCTTTTGCGTGGGTTTTACCAAGAAGCGCAATAATCAGATTCGCAAGACCTCATATGCCCAGCATCAGCAGGTCCGCCAAATTCGCAAGAAGATGATGGAAATCATGACACGGGAGGTGCAGACTAATGACCTGAAAGAAGTTGTCAATAAGCTGTACGTCTCGGTTGTCATTAATCAAGCTTTAACTTGGGAAACAGTTGCTATTCTACTCTGGTTTAATTGAGTTTAAATGTTGGTTTGCACAGTCAGATAGGTTTAATAGCAATTCATGTACTAACCTAGTTTAAATTTCTGTGGGGACAGTACTATTGTGGTTAGCTGTTTTTTTTTTAAGCACCTCTGTGAGCAGTAAGGTGAAGAAACTGATTGCTAGAGTATCTGGATGTACTAATTTAATTAATATTTGATAATTAAATAACTTACTATCTTGTAAAACAATTAGCCTTAGTCATTTTCATTCCTGGTTGAGGGCTCAACAACTACTTTTGTTGGGGAACAAAATATTTAACAAAATTGTGGAAAGCTTAAGATACTGTTCCCCCACACACATACTCTCTTACCACCTGCACCACATCTGACATCCACCAAACTGTTCTGATTATGTAAATCTAAAAACAGAGTTTGGGAAAAGACTGCATGACACACAAATCTTTCTGCAGAATTCAGCAATGTCTGTGTTTTATAAGGACTACAGTTCTTAACTCACGGGAGGGAAGGTGGAATGGACTGCTGTTGATAATATTAAATACTGAATAATTTGAACTCTTTTATATAAATACTGAAAAATTTGGATTTTTTTCAGGATCCCAGACAGCATTGGCAAAGACATAGAAAAAGCCTGTCAGTCCATCTACCCTCTTCATGATGTGTATGTCCGCAAAGTGAAGATGCTTAAGAAGCCCAAGTTTGAATGTAAGTTGATTTCTGCTTAAATGTGGAAGCAAATCTGAATTTCTGTAAATGGTATTTCATTTTGAAATATTCTTGTTCTTGCTTGAAGAACCCAAATAAAAGTGCTGGAAAGAGCCAACTAAATGTTTGACTGTTTTGGGTTGGGAATGAATGATGACAACATGTTTCGGTCCCATATGACACCAAATGATTATACTCTTTCCCACTTTCTGACATTCCCATATAATGCAGGACTGAGTTACTAATGGCATGTTTGAAAGACTTAATTTATTCAGTTACACAAAACTCTCATACATGTCACTATTTGCTCTCATGTCTTTGTCTAAATACAAAAGTTAACTAAATCAGTGCAGCCTCCTTGTGTGGGCACTCTTAAATGGGCATGTCTTACTGATTTAGCTGTGGTACAATTTTGAGGTATAGAAAAGACCTATTTAAATGATTTGGATGTTTAACTTATCTTGCAGTGTATAGATTACAGGGAATTTAATACAAATAATACTCAATCCTTAACAATTGCAATATTGTATGGTTGTGTTTTTTAGTGGGCAAGCTGATGGAACTGCATGGTGAAGGTGGTGGCACTGGAAAACCTTCGGGGGATGAGGCAGGCGCTAAAGTAGAGCGAGCCGATGGATATGAGCCCCCTGTGCAAGAGTCTGTCTAGAATCAAAAATGGATGGAAAAAATAAAAAAAGAATATACAGCAGTAATAGTATTTGGTTTCATGCAGCGATACTAGACACTTACACCATATGTGGTATAAGATGCTGGACACTTATACCTATTACCCTTATCAGGTATGCCACTTACTGCTATTGTTTCACATGCTAAAGATGTGAGCTGGTATGGAGTCGACCTCTTAATTGATCACAGTTAGGAGAAAGCAGGTTGTCAGGGTTCTCTCCCCACTTTAAACTTTAGGGTACAGATGTAGGGACCTGCATGAAAGACCCCCCCAAGCTTATTTCTATCAGCTTAGGTTAAAAACTCCCCCCAGGCACAAATTCCTTCCTTGCCCTTGGTATCGCTGCCACCATCAAGTGATTTAAACAAACATTCAGGGAGGGCCATTTGGAGCCCTACCTCCCCAAAATATCACCCCAAGCCGCTACACCCCCTTTCCTGGTTACAAATTGAGCACAGATCAACCCCTCTGGGTCTTCAGGACTCTGAAAAACAATGAGGTTTTTCAAAGAAGTTTATTTAAAAAAAAAAAAATTAAATACCTCTGTAAAAGATTTGAAAGAATCTTCTCCCCTTATTTGTCCTTTTGGTCAGGTGCCAACCAGGTTGTCTGAGCTTCTTAACCCTTTACGGGTAAAGGGGGAATTAACCCTTTATAGGGTAAGGAGGGATTTTATGCTACCTTTAGCTGTATGTTTATGACACACACACTCCAAATCACAAACTGTGCTGGACAGCCAGCTCCACACTGGCTGTGATTTCTTCTTGGAGCCTTAAGATAAAATAGAATTAATAAGACACATGCACCTCTAGATATACTACTGATTATATAAAAACTAACAATATTTTCCACATTTCAAGGATGATTTTTAACCAGTTGATTCTGGGAAACTTTCATGGGAGAGTGCATCAGCCTCTTTGTTAGAAGCTCCTGAAATGTGTTGTATTTCAAAATCAAAATTTTGGACTGCTAAACTCCATCGAAGTTTTTTGTTGTTGTCCTTGGTGGTATGAAGCCACTTCAGCGCAGCATGCTCGGTTTGCAGGTGGAAACGCCGTTCCCAAACATAGGGGCGTAGCTTTTTCAGCGCATATACAGTGGTGTAATATTTCTTTTTGCTGATTGACCAGTGGCTTTCCCTCTTAGACAGTTTTTTGCTGAGAAACATGGAATTCTTGATCTGGTCCTTTTTGCATTAAAACTGCTCCCATACTATGTTTGAATGCATTGTTGGTTACTAGGAAAGGTTTGTTAAAGTCTGGGGCCCTTAGCACAGGGTCAGACATGAGTGTCGCTTTAGGCTGGTTAAAGGCCTCGTAACTTTTTCATCCACTGAACTGCATTTGGCTGGCTCTTTCTGGTTAGGTCTGTCAGTGGGTGGCAATTTGACTGTAGTGCAGTACAAATCGCCTGTCATATCTGGCCAAGCCTAAGAAGGCTTGGACCTGTTTCTTTGACTTTAGGACAGGCCACTTTTGGATAGCATTTACTTTGGCCTGTAGGGGGTTAATAGTTCCTTGACCCACCTGGTGTCCAAGGTAAGTCACTCTGTTTAGGCCTATTGGACACTTTTTAGCCTTAAGTTAGTCCTACCTCCCTTATGTGCTAAAAGACTTTGCAGATGCTTCAGGTGTTCTGCCCATGAATTAGAAAAGATGGTCGCATCATCAAGGTAGGCCACTGCTGATTCTCCCAATCCTGCTAGAGGACTATTTACAACTTTTTGGAAAGTGGCAGGTGCATTTCGCAGCCCGAAAGGGAGTACATTAAATTCATACAGCCTACATGAGTGGTGAAGGCTGACCTTTCCTTGGCGGATTCATTCAATGGTACTTGCCAGTACCCGTTGGTTAAGTCTAAGATAGAGATGAACTGGGCACATCCCAGTTTCTCCAGTAGCTCATCTGTGTGTGGCATTGGATAGTTGTCTGGGCGAGTTACAGCATTTAGCTTGTGGTAGTTCACGTAAAAGCATATCTTCCCATCTGGCTTGGGAACTAGAACCACTGGAAATGCCAATGAACAGAGGGGCGGATTATGCCCATCTATAACATGTCCTGGATTTTCCTTTCTATAGCAGCTTTGGCTTGAGGAGATACCTGGTAAGGTTGGGCTCTAAATGGGCGAGCATTGCCTGTGTTAATGGAGTGGTATGCCCATTCGGTCCGTCCCGGAGTGGCTGAGAACACTGGCGTGAAGCTAGTGCACAGCTCTTTGATCTGCTGTCGCTGCATACACCCAAGGGTCATGGAGAGGTTCACCTTTTCCACACCTCCATCACTTTTTTTCTTCATAGTAGATCTAGTAAGATGAGGCCCTGAAACATAAACCCTTGCCTCAGAGACCCAGTCTGAGGCCTGAAGCCTGAACCAAAGTACTTCCAGGCATTGCTTAGCAAAAGCTGGGCTGTGAGTCAGAGGCAGGCCCTGCTCACAGAAATTGACAAGAAGAGGGTTGTTAAAATTAGGTTCATTCACATGTAAGTGCTAATAAGAGGAACTTGTGCTAAGATGACATCAGGACACTCCACAGACATAACAAGGAACAGGTAGGTGCATCTTAAAGACAGGGTCAAAAGGACAGCATGATGGATAGATCTATCTGTTTGAAACAACATGATCAAAGGAGGAGAGAGCATCCTAATGAGTCAAGGGGCTGTACTTCAGTATGTCAGTAGTGGTGAGTAATCTGTCCTGTAACTGTATAAAAGTAGGTCCCAGAGTGTGCATCTTTCCCAGCCTAGGGGCAGTGTCATGTCCCGCCACTGGCTGAGCTGTGTCCATTGCCAGGGGGCACGTATTCGTAGTATGTCCTGAAAAGTCAATCAGAAACTATTACTGTGCTTCGTTTGACAATAAACCTGGCTCGGGTTCCTTCATACCTTACGAGAATCTGGTCTTTGGGAAAAAGAACAAGAGTACTTGTGGCACCTTAGAGACTAACATTTATTTCAGCATGAGCTTTTGTGAGCTACAGCTCACTTCAGATGCACAGAATGGAACACAGACAAGAGATATTTATACATACAGAGAATATGAAAAGATGGAAGTATGCATACCAACAGGAAGAGTCTAATCAATTGAGATGAACTATCGTCAGCAGGGGGAAAAAAAACTTTTGAAGTGATAATTAAGATGACCCATAGAAGGTGTTAGGAGAACTTGGTCTTTGGGGATTCTCTCTGGGTTTGTTGTGTCAGCTATCTGCGCAGAGCCAGGGCAGCACACAGGGAACATGCACACAGCTGACTGTTATCATCATTAAGCAAGAGCAGAGCACCACACTGGTAGCTACTGACAACAGTAGACACCTTCAGGCCACTCAGCTTCATCTCCCTGGGCTGTAAACTGAAAAACCTTTAATTCTCTGGAATAAAAGGGCTTTAGAGAATTAACATGGTGTATATTTAAACCTTAGGCTTTAGGTTTGAGTTCAGGGATGCTATGAGAGAGCTAACAGTTCCCAGGCACTTCTCAACCGTGAATGGCCCTTCCCATGATTCTTCCATCTTTATAGGCCTGAAGCGCCTTCAAGACCATGACTTGGTCCCCTACTTTTGAAGAAACTCTTTTTGCTGTTCCTGAGCATCTTAAGTTATTCTAACAAGGGCTAAAGAGTTTCGGAGAGTGTTTTGTAGGTTGCTTACAAAGTCTAGAATCCTAGTTTCTGGAGAAGGCGTAAACCCCTTCCATTGCTGCCTCACCAACTGTAATGGCCCCTTAACCTCGTGGCCATGCACAAGTTCAAATGGTGAAAACCTTAAACAGAGATGTGGTACAGCCAAGAGTATCTGCTGCAACACTAAGTCCCAATCATTGGAGTGCTTATTTACGAATTTACATATCATGGCCCCCAAAGAACCATTAAACTCCACCAGGCCATTTGTTTGATGGTGGTAAGGGGTGGCAACCAAGTGGTTCACCCCATGAGCTTCCCAAAGGCTTTTCATGGTCCCTGCCAGGAAATTAGTTCCCAAATCTGTAAAGATGTCAGAGGGTCAATCTACCCTGGCAAAAATATTTGTTAGTGACTGACACAAACTTTTAGCTCTGGTGTTGCTGAGAGTTACTCCTTCCGGCCATTGACTGGCAAAATCCATGGAAGTCAGTATGTACTGCTTTCCTCTGGGTGTGTGTTTTTGTTTTGTTTTTTTGGAGAAGGACTCAGAATATCCACAGCTACTTGCTGAAATGGAACCTCAGTTATGGGGAGTGGCTGGAGAGGGGCCTTGAACTGGTCTTGGGGTTTTCCCACTTTTTGGCGCACACCACAAGACTGGACGTAGGTAGAAACATCCTTGCCCATTTCCTCCCAGTGGAAGGACTTCCCCAAATGGTGTTTGGTCCTGTTCACCCGAGCATGGCCACTAGGATGATCATGGGCTAAGCTGAAGAGCTTTACCCAGTACTTAGTTGAAACTACCAACTGTCTTTGAGGATGCCAGTCCTGGTGCCCACCAGTCCTGCTGATGCCCACCAGAAAGAGTTTCCTTCTAGAAAAGTCTTTCTACAACAAACCGGGATGGATTAGAAGAGCTGGGAGGCGGTGGGTTGCTGCGTGCCGCCGTCCAAGCTCACTGGAGGCTTTCATCTGCTTCCTGTTTGGCCTGGAACTGTTCCCTTGACGCAGTCCAGTGAGGAACGGGGACTTACTTGGGCTTGGTCCCTTTGGAAGCGATGTAGGTGATTGAGCTGTTTCTGTTGACTTAACTGCTCTCCACTGGTACACTATGTTGTATTTCAGGCTTTGGCTGAGCCTCTTGCGTAGATTTATTTGCTGCTGCCAGTGCAGGCTCAGTGGTGCTCTCTGGCATTGGAACTGTAGATGGGGTTGCCAGCGCTAGATTCAGTGCTGGCAGTGGTTCTGGTGCTGGTTGCTCCGCCAGTTGAGGTTCTGGGACTGGGTTTGTCTGGGTTTCTGCGACTGGACCCGCTACTGCTGTTGCAGACGTTGGCATGGGGTTCGGTTCTATCATCTCCATCTGGGTCTCTGGTAACGCAGACGGGGCCCAGGAGTAGAGCTAGGCTTGCTTAGCCTGGCTGCAGGTGACCATTCCCGCCCTCTTGGCTAGCTTTACATGGTTGGCCAAGTCTTCCCCCAGCAGCATGGGAATGGGATAATCATCATAGACTGCGAAAGTTCACATTCCTAACCAGCCCTTGTACTGGACAGGTAACTTGGCTGTAGGCAAGTCAGAAGAGGTTGATTTGAAGGATTGAATCGCTGCTTGGACTTCTGGGTTGATTAAGTTGGGGTCCACTAAGGATCGGTGGATAGCTGACACTTGCACTCCAGTGTCCCTCCACGCTGTAACCTTCCCACCCACATTCATAGTTTTCATTTGCTTTGAGGGTATTTGGAAGGCATATGGGCCTGAGGACCTTTGGTGGGACCCCGGTGCAATGAACTGTACTCTACTGGGGGTCTTGGGACAGTTGGCCTTTACATGCACCAGCTTGTTACATTTAAAACACTGCCCAGCTGACTGGTCAGTAGGGCGAGGTGGGTTGCTGAAGAATTGTGTGGTGGGATGGTAAGATGTCTGGGTTTTTTGGGGGGGTATAGGTGGAGCCTTGGGCTGCCCTTGGTGGAATGGTGTGGTCTTGGGGTGTTCCTTCTGGTATCCGCCCAAACTGCGACCAGGGTTGTTTCTGATACCTCCACCCATTTTGTTCCAATTTTCCCCGCCTATCTGACCGTCTGGGACTGCTCATATTGATCAGCATAAGAAGCAAGACTTCCTGCTGAGTCCATTTTCTTATCCCATAACCACTGTTTTACATTATCACTGGTCATAGTCAGGAACTGCTCCTGTACAACCAAATCACACATTTCTTCAAAGCTAAGTACATCCTTTCCTTTGATCCATTTATTTAACAGATCCTTTATCTGGTTTACATAAGCCACATTACTTAATCCAGCCCCTCTCTTAAGGGCTCTAAATTTTACTCTTAAGTTTCAGCGGTAATTTTGAAATTGTTTAAAAACCAAATCCTTATATTTACCATAGAAGCATCAATAGGCATCTTATTGAATATGTCCAGACCTCTTCCAGTCAATTTTGCTACTAATGTGGTCATTATGTGACCATCAGAGATTGCATGGAGGGTGCACAGTCTTTCAAAGGTGATGAAATATATATTCAGCAATATCACTGGATTTATCATACTGTGGACATAGTCACTCCCATTTGTGGATTTTTGGGGAAATGGAGCCAGCTGCTGAAGGGTTCTGTCTTTCCAGCTCCATAACAGCGAGGTAATACTTCCTTTGTCTTTCCCTCTCCTCCTGTTCATGCTTCCGGTCCTTCATAGCTCTCTTGAGGGCAGCCTCCTCTCTGGCTGTTTGTGCCTCCAACTCCAAGAGCCTTAAGGCTGTCTATTATATTCTTTTCGTCTCTCTTCAGCTTTGAATTTGGCTAATTCTAATTTCTTTTGAACTTTACTGTCCATCATCCTAGCTTTCCTGTGCTTAACCTAGCCTAACTTGAGAGCTAGACAGAAAAAAAACCCCACCACACTTGTGAATTCCCCTGCAGGAAGTTAAGTACCCTGCCCTCAGGCAGAGAAAAAAACTTCAGGTGCTCTCAGCTTTATTAAAACAAAAAAACAAAAAAAAACCTTCCTGCTTTTCAAGCAGCCAAAAGGAGGAAGAAAAATCCTTTTAAACCCTCTGTGCTTCTGGTTTAAAATGGTGCTACCATGTGGCCACCATGTCAGGGTTCTGTCCCCACTCTAAACTTTAGGGTACAGATGTGGGGACCCGCATGAAAGACCCCCCTAAGCTTATTTCTATCAGCGTAAGTTAAAAACTTCCCCCAGGCATAAATTCTTTCCTTGCCCTTGGTATTTCTGCCACCAACAAGTGATTTAAACAAACATTCAGGAGCCCTACCTCCCCAAAATATCCCCCGAAGCTGCTTCACCCCCTTTCCTGGGGAGGTTTAAGAATAATATCCTAACCAAGTGGTTATGAAATGAGCACAGATCAACCCCCCTGGGTCTTTAGGACACTGGAAAACAATTAGGTTCATAAAAGTTTATTTACAAAAAAATCACCTTGTATCTATTGGGTTTCTGGGAAGTGGGCTTCTGCCCGCCCACTGCTAAAGGATCTCTCCCAGCCTAAGGGGAGGAGCCACAGGACCTCAGAACCCCACTGATTCCAGGGGACAACTAATAAAAATGGACAGGAGTGAGGTCAAAGGGTCATAAGAAGGGAACCTGATGGGGACACCGAGCAGAGAACCCCAGACAGCGTCCACTGCTCCTCGAAGACGTCAAAGGAGCCCATGGACGCTGCCCAGAGGAACTCGGCCCTGATACGTGAACGGACCCACAGTCACCGGAGTCTCCATCGGCCAACCTCCTCTCCCTGGTTGTGTAGATGGCTATTTTAGCCAAGGCGAGGAGGAAGTTGACCAGGAGGTCCCAGGACTTTGTGGGGCCACGGATAGAGAGTGTCGAGAAGGAGATGAGGGGAAAATTGCAGCCAGAAACGTAACAGGATATTGGTGAGGAGCTGGTATAGGGGCTGCAACCTGGCACAGTCTAAGTAAATGTGCGCCAGGGTCTCCCTCACGCTGCAGAAGGGGCAGGTGTCTGGGACGGGTACACCACGCCAAATACACACCCATGCTGACGGCCCCATGAAGGAGCAGCTAACTGATATCCCCAGTGGGCTTCGGGAGTAGAGTAGAGGCTGGCCACTGGGGCTCCTCACCCTCCAGCGGTGGCAGGAGGTCCTGCCACTTTGTGTCGGGGCGGGACACAAGGGTGAGGAAGTGAAGGGTGTGGAGAATGAGCATGTAGAGATGCTTCCTTGGCACGGTTTGGAGGCGGACTGGCTGCAGGTCGTGCAGCCGGCTTGCGGAGAAGGGGCAGGGGGGTCGGTCTGGTCCACGGGGCAGGGGCCCAATGAAAAGGTCCGGAGGGCTTGAGGTGGTGGGTGGGTGGGGCATGCTCTCTTGCAGGACCCAGTCGAGGTAGGCCCGAGCAGCGGGTGGCAAAGCGGCCTCCACCCCCTGTAGTACGCGCCAGGAAGTACAAGGTCTGGAGAGCCCCATGCGCTGAGCAAGTGTCAGGGGATCCAGCCAGTCTCCCCGGTTGTAGTCCAGGAGGTCTCCAACCGCCTTGTAGCGGGGTGGTCACCCGTTCCTGCCCGGAAGGGCTTAAAACAGCCCTTCGAGAGGGCTGTGGCAGGGGAAAAGCTTGACTGATGGGGGGGGGAAAACAGCCTCAACTGTGGCCATGCCCCAAACAGACCCAGCTGGCCCTATAAAGGCCAGGGAAGCCAGAAGTAAATACTCTCTCCCTTCCTTTAGAGGGAGAAGAGCCTGGCTGCTAGGGAGCATACTTGGGCTCTCCCTAATTTCATTCTTCCAGATATAGATCTCATCCTGGTTATCATTGTTTTAGGTAGACCTAACTAATTTATTTTACTTGGGGCTACTCATTAAATCTAGGACAGCATGCATCTTCCCCAAGTTGTCCTTCAGGCAGAGTGATTAAAAGTTTTGAAGCTGTTTAACATGCTTCTTAGTCACTGCTGCTAGTTCATTTTTTGGCTCAATTCAAGCTATTCTCTAGAAAAGCCCTTAAACTAGGACCCATAGACCTCTGAAATCATCTCTCCATCATGCCCTCTTTTGGGGTTTTGTTCACTAATGCTTCAGTTGATGGTCTCAAGAGTAACTTGCAGTGGGACCAGTGGAAGAGCATTTTAGGTCCAGTGTGTTGTTAAGAACAGCCCAATAGCATAATGCAAGGGGCACCCTGATATCTACCAGTGAATTACAGCTGGCCTGACCAGATCAGTGTACCCCAATTCACTATTGTTTATAATCTGTATCTAAAAGCTGTAATGTAATATGTCCTAGAAAGCCCATAACTCATTATTAATATAATTATATAATGTAGGTGAAAGCAGCTGATGCCAAGGTATGGACATAAATTGAAATTATAATTCTTAATTTAGTGAGACACAAGGAACTCAGTCTAAGGCATGTTTTCTGTGTGTGCAGTCTAAGGCCAACTGAGGACACAGAAGGGCTTCCTGCCTACTGAATCAAGGTAATTGAACTTTGAGAGAAATAAGCAAGGACAGAAAGCCATATTAGGCATCCATCACTGGACAGATGCAGGAGGAGAGAGCTTTCAGAAGCTGAGATGGGTCCTTCATCCCAAGAATGGGGTTGGAGTCCCTGGGAACTGGACTTTTGCATAAGGGGAGGCTAGCCCCTAAGAGCTTTCACTAGGGAAGCCAAGGGAAGCCAGCCTTTTTTTATCTGTGAAGAGAGCCTGGCCAAAGGTATGGTCAGCCATTTTGAGTCACTTTGTTGACAACACATGGTAAAGATTTTTTTTTTTTACATTGAAATGAGACAGTAGTTTGTTAAATCTTAGCCATTAGAAAGTGTTTTGTTTTGTTATCCTATCTACCTTTATTTCCTTGAGCTCATTCAGTTCACTCGTTTAATTCTTGCTCTTTTGTTAAAAAAATTGTTAGGTTCCAGTATAATAATAATTAATAATTTAGTGTTGTCTTTAAGTTGCAGTATTAACTCCAATTAGTAAGAAACTGATGGGTTTTGTTTCTTTACAGGAACAACCTTATTATTTCTCTCTGCTGTCCAGGAGAGGCCTTGGTGCTGTAGGGCACCTGGTTTGGGGAAAAAAATTGGGGCTGGGAGTGTATTGGGGATTGTTGGGGGGGAAAAGGGAATTAAAGGGAAGTATTAAAGGACCCTTGCTAATGATGGAAGTTCAGATTATCCTGTATTTAGAGTCTGTCAGATATGGTCTCAGTGAAACTGAAGGACAAGATTAAAGGTGAATGAGAAGGACACTCAGTGGTTTGTAATCAAGGGCATGAAGCCCTGTCCCTCTAGCACTTACAGATATTATGGACTTGTGATGGGTTGGATCACAGAAATCTCCTTGGGAGCTGCCACCTGATGTGCCAGGACTACTACTACCCTTGCTTTCCCTGCCAGCTCAGGACTCCAGCACCCTGTCTTGCTGACCCAGACACTCCTGTCTGCTCCAAAACAGACCCAGGGTCTGAATTACTTGCCCCAAAGCTGCAAGTTTACTTGAAAGCAGCTGACAGAAGTGCTCCTGTCTTTAACACCCAGATGCCCAACTCCTAATGGAGTCTAAATCCAAATAAATCCATTTTACCCTGTATAAAGTTTATACAGGGTAAACTCATAAATTGTTCACCCTCTACAACACTGATATGCACAGCTGGTTGCCTCCCCCAGGTATTAATACATACTCTGAGCTAATTAATAAGTAAAAAGTGATTTTATTAACTACGGAAAGTAGGATTTTAGTGGTTCCAAGTAGTAATAGGCAGAACAAAGTAAGTCATCAAGCAAAATAAAATGCGCAAATCTATGTCTAATCAAACTGAATACACATAAGATCCGCACCAGTTACAGACAGAAGTAGTCTGGGCACATCGGGTGGCAGCTCCCAAAGGGGGTTTCTGTGATCTAACCTGTCATTGGTGTGGTCAAGCAGGATCTGTGCACAGCTGATTGCGTTGAGATACTGGTAGTGATTTTAAGTGAGTTTTAAGTGTGGTGGCTGGAGAACAGACAAAATGGTTACTGGTTTGTTATTTTCTGTTTGCTTATTTCGGGTAAGGGAAGTAGGGGCAGAAAAGGAAGTGGAAGAAGGAAGATCAGAAGAAGCTAAAACTGAAGAGGGTGCAAATTGCCCAGAAAGGCTGAACACTTGGCACTGTGAAAGGCTCTGTTAACTAAGAATCGCCTGAGCTGAGTGCATCCCAGTTTCAGTGAACTGCAGGGGATGTGGCCCAGCAGAAGAAAGCAGGAAAATGACTACCAGTGAAGACGCTAACAAAGTAAAGCTGGCTAGACAGGAAGCAAAAGAGAAAGAAAATGAACATAAAAGACTGATAGAGAGGGAGGAGGCTGCCCACGAGAGCTATGGAGGCAGAGATAGCAAGGGTGGAGGCAGAAAAAGCCAGGGAAGAGCTGCCCACAACAGAGCTAGGGAGGCCCAGAACCATCAACTGGCTGTAATGGAATTGAAGAGATCAAACCCTCCACCTGCTGGCTCCACTTCCCCAAAAATCTATAAAATGGGAGCAACTGTGTCCACTGTATGAGAAATCCAGCGATGTTGCTGAATATTTCATCATCTTCAAGAGACTGCACCCTACATGCCATCCCTGAAGATCAAAAGATGACCACATTGATAGCAAAATTGACTGGAAGAGCTCTGGATATATTCAGTAAGATGCCTATTGATGTTGCTTCTAACTATGGTAAATTTAAGGATCTGTTTTTGAAACTGTTTCAGGTTACACCTGAAACCTACAGGGTTAAATTCAGGAGTCTTAAGAGGGGATCTGGATTGAGTAATGTGGCATATGCCAATGAAATGAGAGATTTGGTAGATAAGTGGGTGCAGGGGAAAGGCATTACAAGCTTTGAAGGGATGTGTGATCTGGTTACTCAAGAACAATTCCTGAATATGTGCAGTGATGATGTAAAACAGTATTTGTGGGACAAAAAGGTAAATGCAATGAGTGAATTAGCTGGATATGCCGACTCTTATGAGCAAGCACAAGCTGCAATCAAACATAAACCATTGGCAGAGGGGTACAGGGTTGGGGGAAACAATTATCACTTTACACCTGGGAAGAAGGAGGCTGGATGGTCACCTCCCCATTCCCCTGTTACTTGGCCCAAATTTCCTGTACAAGCAGGGGATCCCAGAAGGTGCTTTCACTGCAATTCCCAAGGGCACCTGAGAAGCAACTGTCCCAAATTAATGGAGAGTAAACCTCTCTTGTCCCAGGTTAGCTCGGTTGCCCTTAGCCCTGAGTCCCCAGAGCACTCCTACCTCTTATCACACCAGCTTGGTGGACATGGGGCCTAGTGAAGTAGACAGGGAATACATCAAGGTTATCAAGACTGATGGTATGGAGTGTCTGGGGTGGAGGGATACAGTAGCTCTGTTCTCTCTGGTTGGACCAAGTGTGCTTCTAGATGCTAGTGTTCTGATGGGGCAGACAACCCACATTAAGGAGGTGGGGCCACAGAGGTTCCCTGTGCCCCTGTCTAAGGTTCATGTGGAGTGGGAAGGTATGGATAGTGATTTACTGGTGGGAATGCTCCAAGATATCCCTGTGGACATGTTTCTGGGAAATGATTTTTTTCAGCAAAATTAGGGCTGTTAGTGTGGTAACTCGCAGCATGAAGAAAAGCTGTGAGGGGCTCCTAGAAGGGGAGGCTGTTCCAGCTGATGACTGTAGGTCTGATGCACCTGAACAACTAACACATCCTGCCCCAGGAAACACGGGTGGGTGACTGAGTCCCCAAAAATGGGATGGGGACCTTGGAACCCACAGGGGAGGTGAGGGAGGATCCCATTGACACTACAGTGCAGAGAGGCAGGGTGCTTCCAAGTAGGAGAGTGGCAGAACCAAGCCTCTGCCCTGCTGAAGACAATAGGCTCCCAGGGCCAGGGGCAGAGAAGATGCAGTCAGTGCTCTGGGATGGGGATGCTGTCTCAAGGGTTGTGTGTCAGGAATTTGCAGCTAAACAAAGGGTAGACCCCTCCCTTGAGAGTATATGAAAGTGTGTCTTGGAGGGAACTCCAGGAAGGGATGGGGGGGAGAAGTTTTTTGAAGAGGATAGGAAACTATAGGCAGGCCCCTGTAGGGAAAAACCGGGTCCCAGTTAACCCTAGAAGCAGTTGGTTGTACCTAGCCAACACCGGGAGGAATTAGTGCTGGAAGCACATGACAGTCCCTTTGCTGGTCACTTGGGGGTACAGAGGACCTATGACAGGCTGAGGAGGAATTTCTTCTGGCCAGGGATACAGAACAATGTGAGCAGGGGCTACTCCAGGCCCCAGCATGCCAAGCGTGTGCTTGGGGCAGCATGCCACGGTGGGCACTCTGCCAGTCACCGGGAGGGCAGCAGGCAGGGCTCCGGTGGACCTCCCCGCAGGCGTGCCTGTGGAGGGTCCGCTGGTCCTACAGCTTCGGTGGTATGCCTGTGGAAGGTCCACCGGAGCCGCGGGACCGGTAACCGGCAGAGTGCCCCCTGTGGCATGCCGGCATGCTTGGGGCGGCAAAATGTCTAGAGCTGCCCCTGGATGTGAGGGATTATTGTAGGACTTGTGCAGTATCTCAGGAGAGGAAGAAATTGGGGGGTGGGGGTCCCCAGAAGGCTCCGCTGCATCGCCTGCCAGTCATCCAGAAGGCATTCCAAAGAGTGGCAATGGACATAGTGGGCCCTATGCCACGCCCCACACGGAGGGGGAACAAATATAACTTAGTAGTAGTAGACTTTGCCACTCGGTATCCTGAGGCAATAGTGCTGTCTAACATAGAAGCTGAAACAGTGGCAAGAGCCCTGCTCACCATATTCAGCAGAGTGGGCTTCCCTAAGGAGATTTTGTCTGATCGGGGGGGCAAATTTTATGTCTCAGTTGTTCAATGAGCTATGGTGTGTGGAGTGAAACAGCTTAAGACTACCCCTTACCACCTCCAGGCCAATGAGCTGGTGGAAAGGTTCAATGGGACCCTAAAATCAGTGCTGGGGATGTATGTCAAGAAAAGGGGCCAGAGCTGGGACAAACTATTGCCATTCCTGCTGTATGCCTACGGGGAGTTACCTCAAGAGGCCATGGGCTTTTCTCCATTCGACCTTCTGTATGGAAGAAAAGTGAGGGGTCCCCTTGATCTCATCAGGGATACCTAGGAAGGGTGCAATATGGTAAGGGAGGAATCCATGAATGAGTATGTCCAGAGTTCAGGAAGGAGCTGAAAGACTTGATGGAACTTGTCCAAAACAACTTCCAGAGCAGTCAGGCCAAGCAAAAGGCGTGGTATGGTGGTAATACTTCTAAATGCACTTTTGACATAGGGGATTTGGTCATTAACTTTTTGGCAGGGCTGAGTACCAACATGTAAAACTCTTGGGAGGGCCCTTTGAAGTGGTGGAAGTGGCGAGTGAGGACACTTACAAAGTTAAAAAGCCCCTGGATGATGCTGTGCCCCAACTGGTGCATGTAAACAGACTCAAGGGTTATCACAGTAGAGTGGCTGGAGTAAACGTGATCTGTTGAGCCAAAGAGGAAACTGAGGCACACCCACTCACTGATCTGATAGCTGAATGCCAAGATGGGTCAACCCTGGAAAGTATGGAAATCTGCAGTGAGCTGACACCAGTTGAAAGGGAGGAAGTGTTTTCAGTGCTGCAGAAATACAGCAAGGTATTTTCCAACAAACCAGGGAGGACATGCTTGCTGTCCCATAGAATCCTCATGAAAGGGGCTCAGCCTCCTCCTTCTTGGCCTTACAGGGCCATCGGCAAGGTGAAGGAGAAAATTTGGGATGAGATACAAAGCATGTTGGATGGGGGGTGATTAAGAAATCTGACAATGCATGGGCTTCCCCTGGGGTCTTAGTGCCCAAAAGGGATGGCACAGTTAAATTTTGTGTGGACTATAGGAAACTCAATGCTGTCACTATAATAAATGCATGCTACATGCCAAGAATTGATGATATGCTGGATATGCTAAGCCAAGCCAAGTACCTTTGATCTGACCAAAGGTTACTGGCAGATCCCTTTGGAGGGGGAGGCACAACAAAAATCAGCTTTTATCACTGACATAGGGCTCTATAAATTTAGTGTTACCTTTTGGTCTGGTAAATGCTGGTGCAACCTTCCAGAGACTGGTCAACAGAGTGTTAAATGGTTTGCAGAATTATGTGAGGGCATACATAGATGATATTGCTGTATTCAGCAACACTGGGGTGACCACAAGGAGCACCTGGAAGTTATGCTATCAAAGCTCAAAGAAGCTGGGCTAACTGTGAAGCCCTCTAAGTGCAAGACGGGGGCAGCCGAAGTCCCTTATCTGGGACACTGCAGGGGGGGCCTAAAATATCCCCTGACCCTCTTAAGGTGGAAGCCATCGTAAAATGGCCTATACCCCAGACTAAAAGGCAAGTCCAATCCTTCATAGACTTGGCAAACTATTATCGGAGGTTTGTGGAGGAGTTTGGTGACATTGTATCCCCAATCACAGACCTATGTAAAAAGCATCAACCTAATAAGATAATTTGGTCAGAGGCGTGCCGGAAAGGCTTCAACAAGTTAAAAGCACTCCTGTCTGCAGAGCCTGTGCTGGCCAGCTCCGACTGCAAAAAACCCTTTGAATTGTGTACTGATGCATCAGACACAGGATTGGGTGCTGCGCTGATGCAGATGGGGGAGACAGCAAGCATCCCATTGCCTTCCTAGGCAAAAAGCTGTCCCTTGCTGAACAGCATTACTCTGTCATGGAGAAAGAGTGCTATGCCATTGTGTGGTCAGTCAAACAACTAAGGAGGTTCAGGATTCTAACTGACCCTTCACCTTTGGTATGGCTTCACCTGACTAAGGGCACAAACTCCAAGCTGCTACGCTGGAGCCTGGTCCTACAGGAATTTGACATGGAGATTGTGCATATTAAAGGAAAGGAGAACTGGGTAGCAGATGCCCTAGCCAGAAAAGAGGAATTTTAGATGTACTACCTCTGCCATGGACAGTGTCCAAGTCTCTGGCAATAAGTTCAGGAGGAGGGTGTGACACTGTGCCACATAATGCTTTATAGACCAATGTGACCTAACTGGAATAGATTTTGTGCTGCTTGTGCCATGTAACATACTTCTGTAAAGGTTATGGGTTACTATATCTATTCATTCTATTTGTACACATATATCATTTTGTACTTGAGGTTAAGAATATTGGCTGTACGCTTGCTTGATTTCTAAGTAAGCTTTGTGAGGCATTTGGTCAGCTTCTTTAGGAAGGAATTTGCAAGGTTAAGTACACAATCAGGAAGCACTTGGGGAACAATGCATCTTGGAATGCTCCAATCCACATAAGTCTTCCTGGAGACATACAAGATACCATGTGGACAATGGCTTCTGCCTGTAAAGACTGAGGGCTTGTCTACATCACAAAGTTGCAGCGCTGGTGAGGGGGTTACAGCGCTGCAACTTAGGAGGTGTACACATCTGCAGGGCATCACCAGCGCTGCAACTCCCTGTTTGCAGCGCTGGCCGTACTCCCGTTTTGTCTCGGGTGTAGAGGATCCAGCGCTGGTGATCCAGCGCTGGTAATCAAGTGTAGACACTTACCAGCGCTTTTCTTGACCTCCGTGGAATAAGCAGGTATCCCAGCATACCTGAGGAAGCGTCTGGTAATCAAGCAGGTCTCCTTCCCTGGTTTGCAGGGGGGTTCGGGGAACGCGAGAGCAAACCGCGGCGAAGTTGGTCTCCTTCCCCGGTTTGCTCTCGCGTTCCCCGAACCCCCGTGCAAGCAGGTCTCCTTCCCTGCGGTTTGCAGGGGGGTTTGGGGAACGCGAGAGCAAACCGCGGCGAAGCTGGTCTCCTTCCCCGGTTTGCTCTCGCGTTCCCCGAACCCCCCTTGAAGCCGCCCAACAGCGCTGCAGTGTGGCCACATCTACCACCACTTGCAGCGCTGGTTGCTGTAAGTGTGGCCACTCTGCAGCGCTGGCCCTATACAGCTGTACTAATACAGCTGTAACAACCAGCGCTGCAAAATTGTAGATGTAGACATACCGTGAGGGCTTGTCTACATCAGAAAGTTGCAGCGCTGGTGAGGGAGTTACAGCGCTGCAACTTTGAAGGTGTACACATCTGCAGGGCATCACCAGCGCTGCAACTCCCTGTTTGCAGCGCTGGCCGTACTCCCGTTTTGTCTCGGGTGTAGAGGATCCAGCGCTGGTGATCCAGCGCTGGTAATCCAATGTAGACACTTACCAGCGCTTTTCTTGACCTCCGTGGAAGGAGGAAGCCTCTGGTAATCAAGCTGGTCTCCTTTCCCGGTTTGCTCTCTCGTTCCCGGAACCCCGAGCAAGCAGGTCTCCTTCTCTGCGGTTTGCTGGGTGGCTCCGGGAACGCGAGAGCAAACCGCGGCGAAGCTGGTCTCCTTCCCCGGTTTGCTCTCTCGTTCCCGGAACCCCGAGCAAGCAGGTCTCCTTCCCTGCGGTTTGCTGGGTGGCTCCGGGAACGCGAGAGCAAACCGCGGCGAAGCTGGTCTCCTTCCCCGGTTTGCTCTCTCGTTCCCGGAACCCCCCTTGAAGCCGCCCAACAGCGCTGCAGTGTGGCCACATCTAACACCACTTGCAGCGCTGGTTGCTGTAAGTGTGGCCACTCTGCAGCGCTGGCCCTATACAGCTGTACTAATACAGCTGTAACAACCAGCGCTGCAAAAGTTTAGATGTAGACATGGCCTGAGAGTTATGCACAGACACGTGACTTGCCCAGGTGACTCCAGAACCCCATCCTGGAGCTGGACTTTGCATAGGAGTGAGAAGAGGGGAATCCTCCATTTGGGCTTCAGCTGGCTAAAGAAGGAGCCTCTCCACCCCGCAGGATATTTGAAAGAAACTGGAACAAAGGACCGTAACCACAGGGGGTGTGAGTGATTGCTGGACCCAGGCTAAAAGGAGATTAATCTGTAAAAGGGAGCATTCTGGAACTGGTGAGGATCTTATCTGTATTCAGTTTGATTAGACATAGATTTGTGCATTTTATTTTATTTTGCTTGGTGACTTACTTTGTTCTGTCTGTTACTACTTGGAACCACTTAAATCCTACTTTCTGTAGTTAATAAAATCACTTTTTACTTAATACATACTGAGTTAATTAATAATACCTTGGGGAGCAAACAACTGTGCATATATCTCTAGCAGTGTTATAGAGGATGAACAATTTGAGTTGTCCCTGTATCAGCTTTATACAGGGTAAAATGGATTTATTTGGATTTAGACCCCATTGGGAGTTGGGCATCTAGGTGTTAAAGACAAGAACACTTCTGTTAGCTGCTTTCAGATAAACCTGCAGCTTTGGGGCAAGTAATTCACGCCCTGGGTCTGTTTTGGAGCAGACGGGAGTGTCTGGCTCAGAAAGACAGGGTGCTGGAGTCCTGAGCTGGCAGGGAAAGCAAGAGTAGAAGAAGTCTTGGCACATCAGGTGGCTGCTCCCAAGGGGGTTTCTGTGATCCAACCCATCATAGGACTAACAGTCCATAAATCTATACTTTACAGCCGAAACGCCAGTCACAGAGGGAGGGTTGTGTCTGACTGATTGATTGCCTCAGCCCTTGTGCAGTGGACGACCCGGACATTCTGCTGTGCCTGGTGATGTGTACAGGAGGAACACAGATCAGATCGGCTGCTGGACCAGAATCCCTCAATCTCAGGTAAGTAGTGGTGAGTTGATGTGTTGCCCCTTAGAGACTGCTCACAATGACCGATGCAGACATGGGCTGCCACCATGATGGACAGTATCCTATAGCATATGAGAGGAGCTTATATACTCTCGTCTCCGAGCAGAATTGCCGGATCACGTGACCAATCTTTTCCCGCCTTACAGAAAAAGGGCGCCAAAAGTCGAACAAGAAGGGAGACCAACATGGCTCCCAAACAACTTTACAGAATTCAAAATGGTGATTGTGAACAATTTTTTAAAATACTATAACACAATATACAGTTAGAATACATAACACAACAGTGTTGCCATACAGGGATCTTGCTGGTTGTAATAAATGCTGGTGGAAGCCAGAATGGGGTTATAAGGTTGTTCTGAACAGGGAGGGTGATAGTGTTCTTAACACTCAGGATAGGACAAGAAATAATGGGCTTAAATTGCAGCAAGGGAGACTTAGGTTAGACATTAGGAAAAACTTCCTAACATAAGGGTAAGGTAGGGTTGTTAAGCACTGGAAAAAACTACCTAAGGAAGTTGGGGAATCTCCATCACCAAAGATATTTTTAGAACAGGTTAGGCAAACCAGGGATGATTTAGATAATACTTAGTCCTGCCCCAGTGCAGGGGATGGTCTAGATGACCTATCAAGGTCCCTTCCAATCCTACATTTCTCTGATTTTTGTGACTGAGAAAACAAAGCTTACAAAGTGGCATAACTGAGTTGAGTGAGCTCTGCAGATTGATTTGCAATCCTTGGTAGAAATATTCTTACTAAATACTTGAGCAACAATTATTTAAACTAGGGAACCAGATTGCCATTTAGTAGGAAGAGACATCCAACTGTATTGTTTAGTTATGATAGCAATGTTAAAATAAACTTATTTCTTTGTGTGGCACAAAGCAGGGCCAGCTAAAATTTTTTGAATAGGTGGGTAACCTTACAGATACCAGGACTGATGGACTTCAGACCTGTCTGAAACAGGATTAAATTGAGTTGGAACTGCAAGAGTTCAGGGTACTTGACTATTTGACAGCAGCAAGGGTATTTGCCAAATTAGATCTTAAGAATTGTTCTTAATTCTCAACAGCTGCATGGTGGAACTTCGGAGAATTCTGAGGGTACTGTTACAGAATTTCTGCAGGCTTTATACAGGATGTAGTTACTGGAATACCAAAACATTGAGTGCTGGCTGGTCTCTTCAAAGTAAATCTGAAATGTGCTGAAAGTCAGACTATTCTGGTAAAATGTCTAGAAGATACCACTACAAAGAAGTGGTGCAAGGTAATCTAAAAAGCCATGAACCTGATTTTGTCTTGTCAATTGTATAGAATAGAAATGATTACCTTTCTTTCCAAAGTAAAAATGTTAATATATGAATTTAGTGTTCATGGGGTATTGGATTGACAGTCCTGAGGACCAAAGTTGTTTAAACAGAACAGAAAGTGGGATTTCAAGTTTAGTTTAATTGCCCTGACCATTTCCATCCTTGCTATGTGTTCTACTAACAAGGGTGCTAATTGTAATGGCTTTAGAGATGCCTGTTTACTGGGAATTAGAGTGAAACTTCTCCATTCATTCCATATAGGCTACTCAAGTGATAGTAATTTCCAGTTGTTTCTAGTGAAAGACACTCTGTATCCTGTTACCAATCCCCTGAACCATCTAGTTCTCCTGCTATTAGCCTTTTTACTTATTAGCCTGTGTATTAAAGCACATATGAGTGATCACTCTTTGTATTCTTACCTGTTTACAACAATCCAACTACAACTGAGATTGCTGAGACTCAAGTTGTATTGGTATAATTAAAACAATACAGATAATGTTGTACAACCTCAGTAGTATAGATGCAGTTAAACCACTGAGTGCTTTAGCAATATAGCTGTATTCCTCCACAGGAAGGAAGATAAGCCATCCACGTGTGACAGGTGCTATAGACACAGGCAACATCTTTGAGAGTATTGTTTCAACTTTATTAAAGTTACCTGTAGCTCTGAGCCAGGGATTGCATGCCAGCTCCATGAGTTGCTAACTCCCTCCAGAACTAAAACCAGCATGTGTGTGGGTAATTACTACAGACCCTGGGACAGGTAAGCAACTCCGGAGAACTTCTGAATGCTAGGTGAACTGCATATACTGGTTCTGGCTGAGTTCCATAAGATAGAGAGAGGCTTTTGATATACAGGCTCAGCTGAAATTGACTGAGAAGTACTTGATCTAAAAACTGACACAAACTGTTAAACAAGAGGGCAAACTCAGCTGTAAAGTTTGAAGGACTTTGGAATTTAACAGTGTTCCCCTGTGGAATTTGGGTGACATTTGGTAAGCTTAGCATTCATTTAGACAATTTATTATTTTGTTTTTTGGACTAAGGCATTAGAGAACTTATAAATGTGGTTGGCAGGCTCTTGAACTGCAGCTTAAATCCCTGGGTTGGATGGAGAGAGTTGTGTAAGGCTAAGATTTTGTCATGGATATTTTTAGTAAAAGTCATGGTCAATGAAGAAAAAATTCACGAAAGCCTGTGACCTGTCCTGACTTTTACTAAAAATATCTGATAAAATTGGAAGGGGCAGGGTGGCTCAGAGATCCAGGGTCCCCCTGTGCCCTCCCCGGCGGCAGAAGCTGCATGGGGAGGGGGTCCTCCTGCCCCGCTGTGGTGGGGATACCTGCTGCTGTGGAAGGTGGTGCAACCCAGCCGTCAGGTCTGAAGTCACTGAGGTCTGTAGAAGTAATGGATACCGTGACTTCTGCAATCTCGGTGACAAAATTGTAGCATTAGTCATGTGACATTTCCAATAGAGAGGAGATTGCTAGAGGCCTGGTCTATTGAACAGACCATGGAGGGACAAAGGTGCAGTTATTTCCAAAATATTGACTACTGGTGTAAGGTACATTTATACAGTGTACGATTTTTATTTAAATCCCTAATGGAAATATTTATACTGGTATAAGATCTGTGTAGACCAGGCCTAAAACTATAGCTCACCAGACAAAGCAATTATTGCATTATAGACCATGTTAACTGAACATAACCTCACGTATTTAAAGATATCAATCCTTTCATTAAATCAGAATTATTGAGAGTTAAAGGTAAATACAGACTCAGATGTGACTCAGACATGCATATAAAAATTTATTGATTAAATACAAATTTAATTTATACTGGTACCATAATGTTGGAGACAAATTTGGACTTCCAGAATGTAAAAATTTTTTTGTACTATATTCATTATATATAAAAATCACAGAAAAACGTATTCTGTCACAAAGATGCTACTTTCACTGTGGATAATTTAACAAAACACTAACAGCCTGGAGCTTAGGAAAACCACTCTATATCATATTAATGCATCATAGTCCCTAATTGAATTTCAAGATAGCATAATCTTTCATATTAATTGCAACTGTAATTTAGGATTTTCACAGGAATTTCCCCTTTTTATTTCCCCTTTCTGCTGAATTACATCTTTGTAATCAATAGGGATTTTAGACTTTCTGTGAAAACTTTTGTGGGCACAGATATTGTCTAACAGTAAAGGAGATTTTTTTGCAAAACAGATTAGTTAATTTAAATTTATCAAGGGACTGAAATTTAAAGCAATTTTCTGAACTGGCAAAGCTACAATAATGTAAAAAGCCCTTAGATGGCGCTATTGTTCTCAATTTGCAGCTTCCAGCCATTTTATCCTTATAGCAAACATGATACCACTTATAAATTTCCTGATTTAGTATTTGGAGTTACAAAATAAAATACAAGGATTATTCAATTAAACAGATGTTTATTTAAAAAGTTTGAAATGTAATGGCTGTCATGCATTTAATTAAAGTGGTAAAAATTATTAATAGGCCAATATAGCCAAATCTTCACACACCCTTTTTTCTTTTGGAAAAATCTATAAATTCACTATTGGTTCAAAAATATTTGTATCAAAGCTTTAGAGAACTGACATATTTAAAGGGTTGTCTACACCTCAAGGTAATGTGAGCTATGGGGGTGTGTGAGATATGCCCATGTTAATGTGCTTTAGAAATCAATGTCTCCATGTAGACCCTGCTGGTGCATGGTAAAGGTTCACTAGTATGGTTTAATGTAGCACTGTTTGAAACAGCACTGCATTAAAGAGCACCAGTAATGTCTACACAGACCAACTAATGCACAGCACATAAGGGATGTGATTTCTGAAGTGTACTATGGAGCCCATTATCCCCCATGTAGACAAGCCCAAAGTCAATAGTAAGTAAACATTGCACACTAATACCTTATCTTCCTCCTCAATGATTTAGGTATCTCATTTGGAGGAAGTAAGTTAAGTGTCGTTTTTTATAAAGTTCTTATTTTTACTAGTTCTACTGTTAAAAAATATTTACAGGCGGTTTACCAATTGCATTGGCGCACAGCCATGGTGAGAAAAGTCCATTTTGCTTAAACCTTTGACATTGCACCCATACTGTAAAACAACACTATATATATATATAATTTTTTTTTTCTTCAATTGAAAGGGAAGAAGACTTTTCCAAAAAAGTACATACAGGTTTATCATTAAGTGGAATTAGAATTTACTTTTTGGGCACATAAAATAAAAATGTCCTTTTCATCCATGAACTAAAAAGGCAAGTTTTGATTCTAATGTCCATTGTATTTTATCAGGGTTTTTATAGTCCATTACTATAGTATCTGAGCAGCCTTTCTATAAGCCCAGGGGGAAAGCAGCATCGTAGGATGAGAGATAGTAGTAGAGAGGCCTGTATTAGATTTCAACATTAAATCAAGATATTAAAGATGGAACTTGCTAAAAAGATCTCCATAGTCTCCAAACTTTAAATGATCAATGCTGAATCAACACCTTGATGCTCTGACTTTTACCCTATGCTGTACTTTTCTGATGGGAAGAGATTCTGAAAAGCCTGGCTTTTTTTATTTGCCACCTGCACCTATTAATCCTCAGATATAGTACACACACACTTTATTCAGTTGCCTTGTTCGTCAGAGAATACAAAAAGAGGCCAGTTGCTCATGTGGGAAATAGGATGCCATGGAACACGTATAGAACAAACTGCAATATAATGAAGATTAAATGTTTCGTTTGTTTTTTTACAGTACACATCAGCCCAGAATGGGAGGTGGATTAACAATTAATTTGTTTAATATGGAGCTATTGTCAAACATTCTGGAAAGTGTTGGTTTCCAGAATGCGGTATTCTTATCTGGAAATATGTATAATATCAGACTTATTTAGTCTATGTAATTTAACTTGTATACTTTTGCATTGTTTTTGTTAAAAAAACAAAAACAAAAAACTTTGTGCCTGTTAGGATAATTTCTCTTGGTGTCTGCTGCTTTATGCCTTGACAGATGATTTATAATGCTACATCTTAGGTTAGTTAGGTGATTTATAGAAAATAACTTTTTCAGTGGATACCTCAATTAGTTGTTCTCACTCATAGACATAAGGCTGTGAAGTATTCTTATTAAAATGAACTATTTAACTGAAAGAAACAAAACAAGAATGGCAGCCGGGGTGAAAGGTGCTGGGGGTTTATAGAACGGATAGGTAAGCTTCTTTTGCTAATTTCAAACACTGTCAGGTTTGAATGTTAAGCTGAAATGGGAATGGAATTGGGTTTGTTTCTGTGTAAGGGAAACTAAAATTGACAAGGAAAAAATATCTTAAAAAAAATAAATTAAAGGCAAGCAGACTGACAGACAAACCTAGAGACTGGATCAGGGTGTGAATATGAGAGTCTCTAATAGGAAAACACTCTTCCTGGGGCACTAGCTTGAACCAACCACAGGGTGAGGGTTTTTTGTTTTTAAATGTTAGTGATTTTTCATCTATTCCCTGGTGCACAGAGCAGGTTTCCCTTTAACTAGAAAAATGTGTTGGGGGCTGACAGGCGTAATCACTGTTCAGTAAAAAAGATTGAGTTCATTCTAGTTTTATGAACTCTTCCAGTACAAAACCCTTGAACTCCACATGTTCACTCAACCCTTTCAAAGATGGAGAAACTATTAAGTGAGTGAAGTTTTCTTAGCCTTTTGATCCTCCTGCTTGTTAGACTTTGGTATCCCCTATATGAAATGACAAACTCTACAAAGTGTCGATCCTTTATCCTCTCAATCCTAAAACAACTGCTTTTTATTGCTAATGAGGATATTAACTCAAGCAGTAGTGAAATCTGAAAATCAAAAATGTGGTGTGTATATATATATATATATTTAAAATAATACTTAATCTGCAAAATAAATGCATTTCTAAAAAGCCTATTAAACAATCTTAATTTATGCAAATTGTATGCAGGATAAATGAATACCAGATCAGGTCAACTACTAGAATGCAGTTCACTTAATTTGTAAGATATTGTACCACATTTAATTTCCCTACCTGGAAACTATTAAAAATCCTGTGGAAATTCTGTTTGCTAGCTCATGTGGAACATTCACAAAGTATGACTAAGTTTTGTTGTCACAGCAAATGTTGGTGTTTCTGGAAATTATTATATATGATGTGGTTCTCTTTCTAGAGACTATAGTGCAAATCATATTTGATAGTCAAAGTATTAACTCAAGTGACAAAAAAGATGGTAGTTCTTTGTCTGCTGAAGTATAATGTGCCTTTGTGCTAAGATAAGCATTTGCTTCCATATGCCTAGTGAACAGAACTGAGCTCCATCCTTATGATGCCTATAGAACTTGAACAAAGTTCTTGGGAAATATTCCAGATTTGCCTTGTACTTCTCCACTCATCCAGTCTTCATCTACAGGTTCCAACTCTGTTATCATATCACCTGCCTGTAAGAAAATGAGCAATGATGAATCTTTTCTGCTCATATATAGCTTGATATGGGATTAGAGGGAGAAGCAGTAACAAATTCACCTTCATAAAACTTAGATTTATACAGAGAACTATAAAATATTGGCATCTGTTGCTAACTTTACATTTATACAAAATAAAACATCTTCACAGACTTGGGAGACACCTATCTCAGAATATCTCATAGTCAGGGCTCTGTTCTGAGAAATGGGACGTGCTGGTTCAAATTCATGCTCCAAATCAGGCAGGCCTCTGAGCATGTCTATCACACTGGGCCCCTTAGGCAAAATAAGTGGGGCAATGCCTAATTGGCAGATCCCACCAGGACTTAGGCATGAGCTAGGTGCCTGGACTGAAGCAGCTGTGTACCTGGCTAGCAGTGGATTTTTAGGCATCTAAAGAACTTTATCACTGGAAACTTAGGTTCCTGGAAACAAGGTCATAATAGCTGAGCAGGGATTTTGAAAATCTAATTTTTTTGAGTCAGGTACCTAAAGTTACAGTTAAGTGCCTAAATTTCTTTTTGGATCTAGCTCTTTGAGTTTTGGTGTGTATGTATAACAGTATATGCTGATGAACCACTTAAACTTCTTTGATGTCATGGAACAGGGAAATATATTCTCTTAACTGTTGTTTTTTTTTTCTTCTAGTAAGCACAATTCCTTTTCAGCTCTTTGCTACAAGCTAAGTGTCAGACCCCTATTGTTCTGGTCATCCACCCCTGACACTCACTCCTTGAGATTTTCCTCATTATGGTTCCCAAAAGTGTGGCACAATGGTCTGAAGAGTTTAACAGGTTGTATGAAGTGGACTAGAATTAGTACTGTCTGATCTACTATTCTTTGTTCCTATTTTTATCATGCTTTGTCCCATGCTTATTCTCCCATAGTCTTGTCCTTTCTTCCAGTACATTGGTTCTGCTTTTAGTCTAGAATACTCTGCTCCTGTAGTTTCCCAAGAACATAAAACTCAAGTGCTCACATAGGATCTTCTTTAGGCACAGTAAAAGGTAGTATTTTTGAGATTACTAGTCATCTGATCTTGCTTTGAATGTCTATGCAGGTCTTACCAATTTAAGTTTCAAGTTCCCTCACTATCTAGGTCATTGGTTCTGATATACTATAGACCCACTACTTCTTGGTAACATCCTTTAGCTCTTCAAATAGTCGGTCAGAAAATCAAATGGCATACTGCTTGCTGGGTATTCAATGTCACAACTGCATGCTGTGCTGTGAAAACATCTCAGGAAACCCAAATACACACTGTACTAAATGTATTTTAAAGAGCCGACCATCATTGGGTGTAGGTGCTGTTGCTACTACTGTTATGTTCCTATATTTCATCCTGTCTTCTGCTTCCTAGGCACAGTGAGAAATTCTATGGTGCCCTATTCGATCAGATCTTTAATTTTTGATACAACTGAAAATGAATGCATCTGGTCAGAAAACTTCATTTTACCTTTTTTCTAAGAAGTGCAACAAAGTCACTTTGACAAATTGAGCCTGTTAAACTACTCTCTGACTTTGGAAATAAATAAAATATATTGAAAAAACAGCTGTACTCTGACAGAAGTCACAGTAAAGTTATAGAAAAGCCAAAAACATCCACATTAACAGAGGTACAGACAAACATTTGGGACTTCTGATAGTTGTAACTATTTATATTTACCACACATCAAAAAGTTAACATTTTGGAAAGATCCCCAGTAAATAGACAAAGATCCAGGAGCAAATCCTAGTCTGTGATATACCCTCATGATGTCAGGTACCCTGCTGGGATGTACCATAAAATAGCCCTTTTGTAGCATGCAGATTTTCAACTTTTCCCTTTGGGAAGAGACATGTTGTGGTCAGTCCATGTACTGCAAGTGTTCTGAAACAATTGATTCATTTTCAGTAAATAACCACTTGGCTGCTGAGTCTCAGGTTAATCTAATATTAGTGATCTTACTGGAATGTTGATGAAGAGTACCTGGATGTGGGCTTTCCTAGTACTTGCTACAATTATATTTGCACTGTTAGCAGAGGTGGATATGCTAGCTCTAAGCACGACAGAGGCTGAGTAGATGTTTGAGATGAGGCTATTGTAAACTGTTACTTTATTGACCTTGTAACTTTCAAATCTGAATGTGGTAACTCTGGCCAGGCAGCCTGGGATCAACGTAACCAGCCAAAGGAGGATCAGCCCACTGCAAAGTGAATCTTCCTGGGATATAGATTAATTGTAACCGCTCCTTTGCCAACCACCCTACTGCTACCACAGAAGCATGGCTGGCATGGATGAGGCTTCACTATTCCTTCATGGATTCACACAGCTGTTGTTTCAACCCCTTGGGGCTGGTTGATAACCTGCTCTGATTTATGCCACAGAACTGGACTGACACAGGGCAGCAGATTTCAAAGGTGAGTGTTATGCCATCTTTGTGCCCCTTTCACTCTCTCAGTCCCAGGATTTGGCCTTATTTCCAGTTTACCTTTTCTAGCTGTGTTTCTAAGGTAGATGAGGTTCAGCTCAATTGGTCTGCTCCATACAATCTGCTTTCTCAATAGGGTGCTGTTCTATTTCTTTCAAAGTTTGTGAGCTAACAGCAATGACTAAGATATTTACCTTGAAGGAGAGCTCATCCTCATTTTCTCCCTGGAAGTCATATAAAGCCTTGGCTTTTCCTTTCCTGCATCCTGGAGACTGTGCTGTCTTTACTCCAGCTGTGTAACAATCGACAACACAAGTGATTAAAAATTGTTTTTATATTTTAACAAATATTTTGTAAAGAGAATTAAGATAACAGTTTTCAGTGCTTGGATTCTCTCTCTCCCTACATTCACAGAGTGCATTATTAGTACATAGTGTGGAACACAACTGCAATAAATCCTACATATTGCATGGGTCACAATATAATAAAATAAGATAATTATGCTGAGAAATGAACTTCTACCACTATAAAAACTAAACAACTTTCAGCTGAAATCTGCCGTTGATATTCCTTACAGATTGATTGTTTCCTCTGCAGTAGAAATGAGTTCATTTTATAGGAAGGGGATTTCAGAGTTTGAGTCAAGAGCTTGTCCCACTGCTGACCTACCTAACCATTTTCATTAACTGAAGTTTTACAGGGAGTAGTTGGACTTTTCTCTTCCTAACTGGAAAATGTAATGCAGGGATATTCAGTAGGAAGACAGCAGGCCAAATCTGGACTTCCAGATGCTTTTGAATGGACCCTGAAATATTTTTATTATGGTAAGTGTTATTTTTTATTTTTTCTGGAGCCTGGACTTTGACAAAAAATAATTGACTACCCTGATGTAATGTATACAATAATGGAGCAGTAGGTAACAGTATCAAACTCTGAAACGGACTATGTAAAGCCACCTTACTTTCTGTATATTCTGAATCACAGGTATTTAATTGAGTGGGAAAAAACCTAAAATTTTACTGCTTTTGGCTACTGTTAGCCATAGAGAACTAATTCCATTCTTAGAGTGAACTAGACTGGTTTCCTGCTCATGTTTCTTCAATTAAACAGAATAGAGTAAGTTAGTTTTTTGGACAGGGCCATCAGTGCAAGTCCACTGTCCACAAATTATGGGCCAAATCTTCAGTGGAACTACACTAATTCATACAGCTGCCAACTTGACTCAGTGCCTTCAGTTACACCTGTGAAACCCCACTGAAGGCTATAGCACTGGACAGCTGTAACTGTAGATTTAATTTGAAGACAATGGTTTTACCTCAGTGAAAGCCCAGGCCAGAACTAACCTGGCTTTCCTCTCGGATGTTAGTATTACTTTAGAGTACAGGGAACACTAAACATTCCAAGCAGTAATTAAACCTGGATATTGTTTACTGATGCAAAGATCAGCTTCAAATGCAAACTAAATTAGAGCAAAGTTCTCATCTCTAATGGTGTCTATTCAGCTGTAAAGATTGACTCTGTGCCATTATTTGGAAAATGTTGGTTCAAGGTCTAGTTTGATCTCTAGGCAATGGCATGTCACTGTAGTATTGCTTAGTGTTACAGATATACCTAGCTAATTACATCACTCTAGGAACCAGAGCACCAATCATCATTATGAGCACAGGGATTTGGCTTAAAAAATGAGAATTTATCTTCCACTAGAAATACTGTACTTGAGCAGGTCTGAACAAAAACTGCCGGGAAAATGCCTTCGCTATCATCCAGTCTCCCTCTGCACCACTCTGAGTCCACATGCTCCAATATCTGGATGTAGTCTCCCTTTTTAAAGGATAAATCTTCATTGGTTTCTGCTGTAAAATCATGAAGCGCTTCACACCACTCTCCAGAATGTCTATCAGTCTGTCAAAGTAAACAAACACAGATCTGTTTGCAGGAAATGTCAAGTTTATTTTAAAACAGAGACTTGGGTGGAGTAGTAGATTTAGACAGGAAGGGTAACCCACATGAATACGATCTATTTTTTTTTCCATAATATTATATTTGCTTAATTGGTTTAACACACAGAGTATCAAAGTTAAGAGGGCAGGGGGAGGTTATAACAATCCTGACTTGCAAAGTCTACAGAGGATATTGTGAATCCAGACTTGGTTTACGATGCTTGTAGAGGTGCACAATCCTTTTCTTAGTACAGTGCTTTGAAAGGAAGAGAGTCAAGCAAATTTTGAATATGATCTTTCGTGTGCGCATGTTTTACTTTTGTAATTTCTCCCTGTTAGACATCTCTTAGAAGCCTGAAAAGGAGATTTTGAAAATTATTGTTTTGTCCCCCTGGTCACTTCTTATTAACTCCGGAAAGTGTCACTCTGCCACAGAAGCTGGTTTTCAAGGAGGCTCTGCTGAATGAAAATGAACACAGGAAAGAGAAGGGGTAATTTGTACCAAAGCCACACAATCAACTGGCTCAACTGAATTTAAGCCTCATGATCTCCCTGACTCCTACTCTTTTGTTTTAACTCAGTTAGGAAATGCATGGCTCGTATAATGTATTGATAGGACCTGCCTGGCATATTCAGATTGTCCATAATCTAAGTTTTCATAAATTAATTAAATTCTCTCTGCAGCTATGAGGGCTGGAACCTTCCAGCTGGGAACAGTATATAAGTGATTCAGCGCAAACTGCTCAATCCCTTATTAATCTGATTGAAGTGTCATCTTTAAAGGCCAATGACAAAACTTTCCTTCCACCATTAGCTATGTAATCACGGATCATTTTTTTCATCTAGGGGATAAATGAGAGTAGAGTCCACTGAGTTGGGAACTAGGAGTTACTATAGAGAAGGAAATGTGGAAGAAAGAACAGAGAAGACTCACAAAGGTAGGGAAAGAAGCAGGGCCGGCTCCAGGCATCAGCTCAGCAAGCAGGTGCTTGGGGCGGCCAAGGGGAAGGGGCGGCAAGTCTGGCTCTTCCGCGGCAATTCAGCGGTGGGTCCCTCTTGGAGGGAAGGACCTGCCACCGAAGAAGAAAGTGGCGCGGTGGAGCTGCTGCCAATCACGATTGTGGCTTTTTTTTTTTTTCCCCTGCTGCTTGGGGTGGCAAAAACCCTGGAGCTGGCCCTGTAAAGAAGATAAAAGGCAGGAATAGCAGCTGACTTTCTTACTGAATGATGAATGTTACAGGAAGGCACTGAACTAGTAAGAGCTAACTTTAGATATTACATACAGCCCATATACCATATCGCTGTCTGAACTACTGGTGAAAGCAGCAGATATTCCACTGTGAATTGTTGGGGCACAGAGTGCTGAATGTATAAGCAGGCCCACAGACCTTAATTAAGCAAAGAATTAATCCCTTCCCACAAATGAATCTGACACTCCTGTGTTAACCGTTATACCATATGTGCTCTATACAGTTGTAGATTAGAATAACATTTCAATGATCATCCAATTTAAGAAACTTTCACGTGGGTTACTCCTGTCTCATACTGTCTGCCTCCCCTTTTAATATATTTAGAGGTGGGATAACAAACAAAAGACACTATCTAATGCCCATTACAAATTTAAAAGCAGACTAAACTAAACTACAGTAGCTCAACAAATCACAAGAGACTGAACAATAGAAATTGCCTAAACAAAGGAAATAAGAGTAAGAACAATGTCTGATGACTTCCTGCTAACTGAATGATATCATCAATTGCCATTTAGGTTTTTATGAGTAATTATTTACACAATGCACTGAGAATAAGATGCTTAATAATGCCTACTAATTTCGATGAAAGTTATGTAGCTGATCTCCCTATGCATCACTATGAAAATTTATCTTATGCAATTTACTCTTGTTAATTTGGCTTCAGTGTATTGAATTCCAGTAGCCTACCTGAGAAAGACAAGCAGAACTCTCCGTCTTGTTCTTCAGTGGTGCTCCTACACCTACATAATAAAGTATAAACAGTTCAAATATTTGCTCTTGCTCTTCAGAATTTCATGTGATGTGAGTTCAACATGTTGGCCAGGAAGTGAAAATCAAGAACAGCATTTTGTGACACCATATTACAGTAAAAGCTTTTTTATCCAGCATGTTGGGGGTATGCGAGGTGCTGGTAAGTGAAAACTTCCGGTTAACTAAGAGGGAGGGAGTTTAGCCCATGCCCCCTCCTGCACTCCAAACACCTCATGACCATTCCTCCACCTAGGAGCAGCGAGGACATGTCACTGCTTCTGTGCAGCCACGTGGAGCCAGGTAGGGAGGCTGCCAGCCAGACTGCCACTAAAGATGAAAAAATGCCAGTTTATAGAGCGTTCCAGCTGGTAAAGTGCCAGATAACACAGCTTTTACTGTATTCAACAACTGGCTTCTCTTCAAAAGGCTAATTTTCCTTTCAATTTTCACTTTTGTCCTCTTTCATTTTTGTCTCTTGTTTTCACTAATCCCTTTCCTCATTTTTAGTAGTCCTCCTAAATAAAGTGCATTTTTCTTTCCAGCTCCTCATACATTATGTCATACTACCTACATGCAATACTAAATGTTATACACTGACTCTATTCCAGTTATACACCTAGAGAGTGCTGATATATTGTACCTAATCCAGGCAGATCTTCAATAATTTCCACAAAGTTCAAGGGGAAAATTCCAGATGTGCCTTTCAGCTCTCCACTGGCCCATTCTTCATTTACATATTCCTTAAGAAGAATAATTTCACCTTCTGAAAAACTTAGTTCATCTTTCTGGTCTCCGATATATTCAAACCGAGCTACGCATCTTGGGCCCCTGCACAAACACAAAAGAATGAGTTGGCTTTACATATTAATTTTAATATTTTTGTCATTTCACTTCTTGTCTTGGGCATTACATAGCCAGAACAAATTGCATAGGATACTCACAATAGTTATCATGAAGCAAAACCCACCATTTTGATATCTTTCTGGCCAAGATGGTTAAAAATAAGGGCCTAAAGGTTATATTTAGACAGCACAAAGCAGGCACAAAGCTGCCCTATATGGGTACAAACTATCCATAGGCCTAGATCTCCAATACCCAATCCCTGCTTCTCAGTAGGGTGTATGGCAAGTGGGGAGTAGCAAGATGTAGGACGCTAAGAGTGGGAGGGAGTGAGGTGGTGTGTGCAGTGCTGTGGCTGATCCCTAGCCGGCACCTTGGTCCTGGAGAGCTGCTTTCAATTGCATCAGGACTATCCTGGCTGGCCTGCCCAGGATCAGGGGTTTGGAAAGATGACTTGAAGCCACTTTGCCCCTGTCCACTCATATTTTGCACACTTAAGAAGATGGCCCATAGAATATTTCCAAGTTAAGAAATACACAAAAAAGGAAAAGTAATGCTGTCTTAATTCCATGGAAGCCACATTAAAAAACAAAAAACTGAGCAACATAGGCTTTTAAAACATTTTTTACAGCTGGACGGCCTGTAGTCAGTCTTCAGTGGAAGGGATGGGATGGGGGACACACATCAGCAATGGCTGTAATCACATTTTTATTTAGTCTGTTTGATAGATGAGCCACTGTGAAATGCTGTTTAAATAGTATACTAAGATTCACACATCTCTGCCCCCTAAAACCTTTTCCTCTATTGGGACAAGCTTTATTTTTCCATGGTGGATTTCAGAAAATATAAACTCTTAATGTAGGGGGGGAAAAAAAAAAGTCAATGCCCCTGACAGCTTTACAATTTACAGCAGGATACCACACACACAATTCAATTTTTTTCATTTAACTGGAACATAAAGTGGCTGTGGAGCAATATTTAAATCACTGAATGCACCAATCATTTAGTACCACCCCTACAGGGTGAAGGAGGCTTTGACCCTAAGAGCTCCTCATGCCAGATTGCATTCTGTTATCATGCTATTTTCCCAAAAGGTGGCTTGTAATATATCACTGGAAAACTAATAACTCACTGATCATTAATATTCTTGCACAATGAATGTATAGTCAAAGAACTGTAAAGATGTGCTGGAAATATGTGACAAAAATGTGTTTAAACCAGGGATGTCAGGGAGAATTCATAAACGGATTTTCTCCAGACAATGGAAAGAGGCCAACATCTCAGATCAGATGTGGCCAAATTCAATGGGCTAGTCACTTGTATCAGAGGTTGCAGGATGGGATAATTTGCATTTTAAAAATCACCAGCAAGGGCGGAACCAGCACAGAATCTATACCAGACAGCATGGTGTCCACACCCAGCGGGGAAAGGAACTTTATCTGAGGATACACTTCAAAATAACACATTTCAAAGGTTTACTGGACTATAAGGAGGGGAGTGAACGCTTTAGTTATTCTTCACCTTAGGAATCAAAGAAACCATGTGCTTTCAGCTCCATGTGCTGGATCCTGGCTAAAGGTCAAGCCAGCCATGCAGGAAGAAAGACTATGGTGACAAAAACTGCTTTGAAGAAAAGACACTAGTATATTAAGTAGTTTTAGACTTAGAAGCATATTTTATTTTGTTTGTAACCTGTTTTGTTTGCTTCTACCCTGATTCCTTATATTTGATATTACTTAAATCTGTGTCCTTTTGTTAACAAACCTGTTTTACTTATAGCATACACCAACTCAATGCTTCGATTGAAATAGACTTGGTTAACCCCATTGAACGTAATAAGCTACTGTGTACTGTCTTGTTAAAGGACCAGTGAACTTGTTTTTGTGAGAGTGTTGAAGAAAGACGTCTATGAGGAACATGGGAATGGGGTTCACTGATTGTTACCTGCGAGACAAGGTTTGCACTGGCAGAATCCTAAAAAGTTTGCTGGCAAGGCAGACAAGCCAGTGTGTCGGAGAGCTGATACATAGCAAGTGGGAACTTTGCTGCTGCTGCTACACTGAGTCTGAGGGGGCAACACAGAAACTCACAGTTTTGGGAACCTCAGCAGATTGTCACATAGCTGTAAAAAGGAATCCCTGCCCCCTCCCCACCTCTTTCTGTGATATAATTTGAACCCTGATCACGTATTGGTCACCCTTCTTCATAATTCTAAATTTTTCAGTTTATTTAGCTAAAAGTTTTTTGTTGTTTTTTTTAAAGAGGGTAATATGGAGGGAGGGACTTTTAAAATCAGATTGCTACTGCTGATCTTTTCTTGTGACTTTCAAAGCTGCCAGAAAAGTGGAGTTTGAATAGTTCTATTAATTTGAAATTATTTTTTTCTTAATCTTACCTTTAAGGGAAAGGCTCAGACTGTTTTGTGTAACCCAGCTCTGCTTCATTTTGTTTTTCACTTTGCAAGTGAACAATCATGTAAGTCAACAAACTAGGACTGTCCAAAAATGATACTACAGAATGCAACTGAAATCAAGTTGTATCCATTTGCAGCAGGAATGATACTGCCTCTCGTAGTCTTTCTGTATTAAAATAAGTCTATAATAATTGATCATGTGAGGTGCTAAGCACATGCAATTGATGGGACTGGTAGGTTCACAGACCCTCTCAGCATCAACCCCTAGAAGTAGCTCTTCTCAGTATCTCAAAAAAGCAGATTGATTTCAAAGTCAATATCATCTACCATTTCTTGAATCTGTGAAGTTCAGTCTGTTGTTTATATTCCAGCCAAAAATAAAATTGAATTGTTTTGAGTCATCTTTCAGGAATATTTGTTCTATTTTACAGTAATTAGTGCTTAATTTCATATGAATGAGACGAAAAATTGAAAGATTCTTATTCAAATATTCCTAGTTTGCAAAAATTAAACAGCATAAACTAAAATATTGGTGCATCAGAATTTGACTAAATTAACTCTAATGCCTCTGTAAATCTGAAGTAAACATAATCCGTCTGCTTATTTGTTTTTCATATATGTCAAGATTAAAAAGAGAGCAACAATGTGTATGAAACTCACTTAATATATGGCGATGAAAACAATACTTTTTTCCTGTTCTCTTCCTCTGGAACATCAATCTAATAATGAGAAGACCAAAAAAACAAAACAATACACAATCAATCTTAAAATTACAGTGGCATAAATTTAGCATATTTAATGTTAAAATTAGCATATTCTCCATTCAAATTAGTCAATTACATTGCAGTTTCAGCTGCAGATGCCACACAGAATGACCAGATGTCCTGATTTTATAGGGACAGTCCCAATATTTGCGGCTTTGTCTTATATAGGTGCCTATATTTTATATAGACATGTATTACCTCTCACCCCTGTCCCAATTGTTCACACTTGCTATCTGGTCACTCTATCTACATGGCACTACATAATCAAGGGAATGTTCTGATCATTGGCTACACTGGGGGTGGTGGTGGTGCTGCTACTGTTTTGACATAATCACTTAACTCTTTGATGCCAGGGGCCCATCATCATTGCTATTCAACATTATGGAAACAAACAACGTTTCATAATTTCCATTACTAACAGTGTGTTTTAATAGCAATAGTCCTCTTTGTTGACTGGCAGAAAATGGAATTGAATGCTACTACACACTGTTGCTTTTGGCTCCAGGCTCATAATTGATATTGCAATCTATTATCTGCTAGTGCAATATTTAGAAATATCCATTCCGGGCTTTGATCATCCAGATTTTGCCATCCGTACCCCAAATAAACAAACATGTCTCAAATTGTACTTCAGTCTGCATGCAAAGACAGAATGCAAAAAGAGATTAAGTGTCACCAAAAGCCCTCTTCCTTATCCCATTTGGAGCTGTAGGCTGTGCACTAAGGGACCCTGCATGTGTATGGTTTTAAGTTTTTATTTAAAAATATAATCACAGTCATCTGATCTCTTGTCACACAAGAGAGCTGCAAAATACGCAGCATGGCCTAGTGGAGTAAACATAAGATTGGGAGTCTAAAGACCTTGTTTGTAGTCCTGGTTCTGTCACTACTCACTGATGGCCTGACCCAAGTCCCTCACTAATCAATGGGAGTCTTTTCATTGAACATCTGTGGGTGCTGGATTGGGCCATGCTTTACTTTCAGATAATGTTTGAAGTGTACCATAAATGCTAAGTATTATTATTTGATGCCTAGACCTCATGCTGATATCCAGCTTAACATTATGAGATAGAGAGAGAATTGGCCCTTGTATCAGTACTGAATCTCTGGCCCCAATGAGCTGATTATCTCTGTTAACTGTTTTTTTTTTTAAATAAAGTGTTCTCTCTTCCCAACCGGTTTTTTTTGTTAATTTCCAAACTGTAAAGAAAATATTTTTAGTGCTAAAAAAGTTCAATTCCCTTTTAAAAATAAAATAAAACCTTCAAAATTAAATATTAGTATGTAAGAATCATTCCTGAGTACACAGAAAAAATTAAAAGGGGAGCAGCTCAGGAACACGTTCCTAGGTTCATTTTCCCCTTATTTATTAGCTACTGGATCCCACAGTATGTTGTCTAACAATTCCAGTATTGTCTGACAGAGTGAGCCAAATGCCGGCCTGGCGCAGCTCCACTGACTTTGGGCTTGTCTATACAGGGCCCCACAATTAGAGGAGCGTGAGTACTCTAACTGCTCCAAGTAGACCCCGCTGACACAAACTAAAAGATACCTATTTCATGTCAACATAATCTTGTTTCAAACAAGATTGTGTATGTTTACACCACTGCTGCATTTGGCCCATGATGTTCACTCTACTGTTTTAAAACAGAATAAAACTTTGTTTTTAAAAGTTAGCCATCAATAGAAATCAAATTGTGAATTACAAAATGTTTGCTTAGAAACAAGAAGGTGAAAGGTGCAGTCTGTTTACCTCACAAATCTCAATATTAGTCCTGTGCGAGAGTAACACCCCTGCCCCATCTCACTATTCCCAGCTATGACAATATTTATCATTCAGTAATGGTATTGAGCATATTAAAACTCACTAATCTAAGCCATTAAAAAACAGAATCAGAGTCTCTTGTGTACAACTCCCTCATGATGGTTAGAAAATACCCAAAGTTATTAATGTAGCAGCAGTTCCAAAAGTAAGTTGTGCATGTGTAACTTAAGGTGTGATGTTAATCCCGTTTAGTTAAACCAGTGTAAAAAACTGTCTGAACATGGTGGAACACTGTATGAACATTTTGGACTAGCTAAAGTTGATTCCTAATACAAAATTTTGGACTAGCTAAAGTTGATTCCTGATACAAAATTTACCTGGATAACAAGTGGAATAAAATGCACAGGAGAGAAGGTAAATTAGGCCTTGATCATGGACTTGATAATGGACTTGAGCTAAACCAAAATCACCGTGTCCACAAAGCCTTTGGCACTATTTTAACTAAACTGGTTTAAAATCTGACATTAAGTGTCCACATAAATAAGCCCACAGAAATGGCAGGGCTGGGAATGGAATCCAGATCTCTTGACTTCCTTGATCAGTACACTATCCACCGGATGACTAAAGATACATAAATGAAGTGGAAGTTTCTATGCCACTATCAGTAGGCCCTGGTCTACATTACAAACTTATGTTGGTATAACTACACCTCTGAGGGCTTGTCTAGACTACCTGCTGGATCGGTGGGCAGCGACTGATCCAGCAGAGGTTGATTTATCACATCTAGTCTAGACCAGGCCTGAGTGGTGTGGAAAATCCCCAAAGCAACATAGTTATACCCATCTAACTCCCAGTCTACACAGCGCTATGTCGACAGAAGTCTTCTCCCATCAACATGACTGCCACCTCTTAGGGCAGTGGAGTACCTTCGCTGATGGGAGAAGCTCTCTTGTTGGCATAGGCAGCATTTTCACTAAGTGCCACGGTGACCCAGCTGCTTCAGTGCTGTAAGTGTAGACAAGTCCTTAGAAAAACTGTGTCTGCTAGGTCCCATGTCTCAGATTCCCTTATCCAGGTCTCTTCGCACTGAGCAGGCTATCCTGTAAAAATTTGCAGCCATGGTGTTATCTCCTCAATACTTCCTCACTACTGGTTTGATTACCCTTATTGTATAAAGTGACCCTTCCTTTTAGGAGTTCTAAATTTGTTTTCTTTTGGGAGCTTTTTTATTGGTGACTTGCATCATTCAAGAGGTTTTGTTTTTGTTTTTCCAAAATAAACTTGTCTGCTGCAATTTTTAAAACATACTTCAATATCAGCATACCACATCAGGGTGCACATCTTGGGAGGGTTGAAGGTATCCCAATACTCAAATAATTGAATGCAAATCCTTGATGGGACTTCTTAAGTGTAGCTTAATTGCAGCTTCTTGCTTAAGTGTAGCTGTTTAAAATAATCTGCTCTGTAACACCAGGGAAACTCCCATGGGAATTTTCCCAGACGAAACAGAACAGAATCTGGTCGGGGTGATTTATAGCATTTCTTAAGTAACAGCTGCAATTCTCTCACTTGACTTTAAATTAACATGAGAATCATATCTATAATGGTTGGGCAGAGTTGCAAGATTAAGTAGATTTCTAATATCACACAAACAAACTGATCTCTCTTCTGTGCACTGATACAAAATTTACCTGGATAACAAGTGGAATAAAATGCACAGGAGAGAAGGTAAATTAGGCCTTGATCATGAACATGAGTGGAACACGCTATATTTCAATGGAAATGGGCTACATACAATCACTTTAACGAAGTTGGCAGGAAATATCCCTGTGCGATTCCTGAGTTTTCCTCTGTACCACTCATTATCTATTTTCTCCAGAAGATAAACAGTCTCTCCAGAATGGAGGTCCAAATCATCAGCATGCTCTGTAAGACAGCATAATTTCAGTTACAGTTAGTGTTAAATGCAGTGAATTTCTCTAAGTAAAAGCTTATTAAATATATACCATACCCAAAAGTTGAATCAGTTTTAAAAAGTCTTTATTAACATAGGTATACGGTTTGACATGTAAGCTTTAACTCAAAATTGGTCTGAGCTAAAACCATGGATCAGAACATCCACACATTCACGGCAAGTCTAGATCCAAACTTAACAACTTGGGCTCTGCAACTGTACCACATTTCAAATTCCTGTGAAAATCAAAACGCTACATGCCTTTTAAACCTGTGTTCCAAAGAACAGATAAAAAGTTTTGACTATTTTCTTCTCTGCTTTGGAAGCACATTTTACACTATTAGTCAAACTATACACTTATTAGTATTATTTATGTGCACTCACCTGCTGGAAAATCATGCAGCACTACAGCATGAGGAGCACTTTTGTCAGAAACCCTCTGAATATTGTTTGAATCCTTACAAAAAACACAAGCAATTTAGAAATTATGAAAGATATTAACATGAACATTCAATTATTAATTCTGAAAGATATTTTTGGTTTTGGACACAATTCTATCATGCATGTATGATTCCAAACTGCCACCTTTAAAGAAATGGGCCTGATTCTTCTCTCAGTTATACTGGTTTAAATAAAAAGTAATTCCATTGAATGCAGTCAGCCAGGTGTAGAACCAATGTAAATGAGAGGAAAATTGATGCAGTGTATTCATATCTATTCTCTCTTATCTGACTGTATTACAACAATTTTGGAGTTCTGCAGCACACTCTATCTGGAGACTTTTGCCATGTTATTCTGATGGTACTGCCTTTTATACCCCTTAAAACCTCTATAGACCTTTTCTGTCATAGTAATGACTCTCACAGTAACTTTCCTTCTTCCAGGAGCACCAAACTTTGCTGGTTGATGGCACTTATATTTTCTCCCCTTTTTGTTTTTGGCCATCAGCTATGTCATCTCCATAACATATTTGGCTCATGAAGTGTTAATCTAGAGGTTTTTCTACATTGTAGCACAAATAAAGATACTCTACTGATAAGATTTAGTTGGGGCTGTGCATGATATTCAATGTAAAACTAAACATAGATATTAAATTTCAACACTGGCAGTTTTTTGAGTTTGCAGATTCTGTGAACATGTGATGTTTCACATGAACATTATTATATCAGTGAAATTTTGATTTAGCTGGGGGTGCATTTTCATATTAACTAGTTCCTTTTCTATACTAGGAAAATTTTCTAAAAAAATTTCTCACTGTTTCTAACATCAGTTTGGCTGAACAAATTTTAGCAACATTGTAAGCTCTAGTATAGATAGGCTATCAGCTGTCCACATATTAAACATCACATCAATTATGCTCAGAGCTGTTCATATAAATGAAGTTTCCTAGGGCAGACAAAATGTTTTCATGCATTTTGAAACTCTGGTGAATTTTGAGCTGGGATTGGCTGCATGGTTAAAGTCAAATAGCTGTAGTCATATGATATTCCTGCTGGTTTCCTGATTGGCTAAGCACCCCTAGGCGCTTGAATCAGGGTCAGCAGAAGTCATTCTGACTTATTTTCTCAGGTCTTGTCTACAGTACAGCATTCAGCTAGTTGCGCTTCAGTTGCTTGTATTGCACCAATTGAAGCACCAGTGATTGAGTGTCTCCATACTAGTCACTCTCAACTATTTTAAGGTTCGCCCTTAAGTCCACACTAAATCAGCCCTAAACCAATTAGAGTGGGCTATCAAAAATTCATTCATAAATTTCATAGATTTTAAGGCCAGAAGGAGCCATTGTGACAGTCTGACCTCCAGCATTCAAAGCTGGCAAACTTTAGTCCACCAGCTGAGAGCCCCCATTCTGCCCTTTCAGCAATGCGCCCCACATTAGCCCTGCCTACTCAGAAATACCCTCCCAGTCATACCTCCACCCCTGCAGTGCAGGTCCTCATAGTGATCTAACCGTGGATTGCAAACTGAGACTACCTCAGCCCACCTGTGATTCATCAGAGTGAGATCATCGGCTAGTAACCCATCAGTGGTTCACTAGTTAAGGAGCAGTACATTGCTGGAGGGATGTGCATATATAGAAGTTGCGTGGAGTGTGCCTTGGAAGAGCATGGCTGGGGTACAGGGGAGATTCCATAGTAGGAGGTATCGCAACAGAGAGAGAGAGCACTGACTCAGCTGATGATCCAAAAATGTCGGGAGACTGGCTTTTCTGAGTAGATTGGAGTAAGTTTATAGGAGAAATATCACAAAAACTGCATATTAATCTACCTCCCACCCGCTAGTAGAAGGATTTCAACTCGCTGCCTTGGCTGATGAAGTGAGGGCTGATGAATAATTGCTTTGTTTGAATGTAATTCAATGCAATACAAAGAGTACATAACATGAACACAGTGCAAAAACTGAGCAATGTGAATTACAGTGTACCGGAACATAACATAAGAACAGCCGTACTGGGTCAGACCAAAGGTCCATCTAGCCCAGTATCCTGTCTTCAGACCGTGGCCAATGCCAGGTGCCCCAGAGGGAGTGAACCTAACAGGTAATGATCAAGTGATCTCTCTCCTGCCATCCATCTCCACCTTCTGACAAACAGAGTCTAAGGGACACCACTCCTTACCCATCATGGCTAATAGCCCTTAATGGACTTAACCTCCTAGAATTTATCCAGTTCTCTTTTAAACACTGTTATAGTCCTATTAAGAATAAATGTATTCTTAATATGTATTAAATAAGAAATGCACACGTTTGATAAAATCAATGTGCTGCTGAGAGCTTGGAGTTGCTATTCTTATTATTAATCATTTTACCACAGTTGGGCCCTGAAACGTGCTAAGCACTGTACAAATGCATAGCAAGGCACAATTCCTCCACAGATGAGTTTACCATCTAAAAAGATTTAATGAATTCTTAATGTTTACCTTTTGCTTGCTTTTCAGACGCTCATCTAGGCGGGTGATTATCTTCATATGAGACAAGTGCACTTTGCCGGTTTCCCCTCCCTTTTGGCACTTGAAGTAATTGCTGTCAATCTGCTCCAGCAGCACAAGAACATCCCCATGCTTTAAGGTACGGTAACATTTTTTGAAACCAAGAGATTTAATAAACCAATATTACATTTTTTAGAGTGTAACCTTTAAAGCTTAAAACAGTTGATGCTTTAACATAATAAAAAACTAATGATTTAGTGTGTACCTGCAGAGAGAGAGAAAGAGAGCGAGAGAGACAGAGGGAGAGAGAATTTCTTTTACCTTGCAGCTGAGGTCTCCAGGGTTTCTAGAAGAGAAATCTTCCTTGACAATTCCATGAGGCACAGGCAGCTTAAATAGAAATCCAGACAAATTACTCACAAACTAAATTAACTCGCACACTCTAAACACCTGAAATTCATGCTGCATGAACACAAGAGCCTGTACAGTGATGCAATGTAATACAGATACATCCATCTTTCCCTCCTATGTGTTTTGGCCACTGGACAAACAATTTAGGAAGAAATTTTCAAAGGTTTTTTTATTATATTATTATTATTAAAGAAAATGGGTATTTACAACTTAACTGCCATTTGTGCCTTTGAAAAATATCATCTATACAATGTAAGTCAGAGTTTAAGGGTGCACAAAAGGGACAAGAGACCTTTCCCTTATCTCAGTCCTTGCTCACCCCACAGTGTAGCTTCCATTTCCTCCTAGCACCCTAGGTTCATTCACAAGACACCCAAAGGCTGTGGAGAAGGTCAGGAAGGAGGCAGAGCTCTTATTTATTGATAGATACATAGACAGACAGACATAAAAACAAACACCCCCCCATGGAAATATGCTGAAGGTAAAGAGCAGCAGACTCCTCCCTCACAATAAAGCACCTTATACTCTGTACTGGAAACAGCTCTATCCTATATGCAAAAGCCAGGCACAATATCTCCACTCTCACCATGTATTTATTGTAGAGAGTGTGCCCTGGTTTAGGTCGAGGTGGTAATGCTGGGTCTTGATTTTTTAAAACTTGACTCTTTGCTCTCTTGACTCCCATTCCAAACATGTCATGTCTTTTATGGAGTGTCAGGTCAGACGAGGATCGGCAAAAAGGGTCCTTTTGGGAAGAGGTCTTGGTTCCAAAGTGTTTTGGTGGAGGTGGCCTTCCAGGAATGGCTTTAGGTGGAGGCAGTCGAGCTGGTAAAATTTTTCCATCCACAGACCTAGAGATTGGTTGAATGATCAAAGAAGTGTGCATTTTAAACGAGCATATATACCCCCAGTAATCTCTGAGACAGCCACACAGAATTCAATAGGGAAATAAGATTAATTAAAACAGGAAGAACAATACAGTAGAATTTGGATTATTTGAAGCTCTCTGGAAATACCTGAAACCTTTGGATAATTGAGGGAATTGAATAATCAAGGAAGCCTTCTCAGTAGGGTTCCTTGACTGCAGATTTCAAATCTTGCTGGCCAGTTCCAATTACAGGGAGCTGGCTGGCTGGCTTCCCTAGGGCCCTCTAACTAGGTAAGACTTCAACCAGGCCACCTACCATTAAAAAGCTTTGTCCAGAGTGGAAGTGCTTTGAATGAAGTGCTTTAGCTGAAGACTTGTTGAACACTGCTGGTTCACCTGGATTTAGGAAATTAATCTGACTCATTTCTTAGGATCTCACTTATCTGAAACATCCTGTCGTGCGAACTCAATCATGCCCCCAGCTAAACTGATGGGACAAGACCCTACTTTGGATAACAGGCATCATCAGATTAATAGAACCATTTGCCACTTTTGTGAAATGAGATTATTCTGTACAGAAAGCTACATTCAGAATGTCCAGGCTTCCTGGTTAAGTTCTAAGTATAAATTTTCAAAAGTGCCAAGAGACTTAGGATCCTAAGTCCCATTGAATGTCTACAGGATTCAGACACCTAAGTAACTTGTACACTTGAAAATGTACCACTACAAACACTGGTCAAAAAGAGCTAAAAAAATGGTGCTGCCTGTACTGTGTATTCACGGAATGTGATTTTCAAAGGCTAAGAATGTGACCAAATCAATAACTTGTGTACTCAAAAGGTACCTCTCTTCTAAATAAGGACTGCTTTCCTGTCAAATTTCAGTTTTGTATCCCTAACTGGATAGGTACTAACTGTCCAAAAACAGGATTTATTTTTTTTAAATAATGGAGAAATCTTTATGCAATCTTGAATATAGTGACCCAGATATTAGAAACACCACAATATTACATGTTTCCTCTACAATTTACTCTGGCATTTTATAAGAGGTTCATTAGTTCAACGCAAACAAGTATTCACAAGCATGAGTTCTCAAAAGGTCGTAATAACAATAAGCCACCACAAGTTATGTATTAATAGGCTTTTGGCCTGCGTGTCTGGTGTTTTCAGCAAGTGCCTTCAACCACTTGAGAAGAGTATTAATAAGCTCATCAATGCACCCACCACGTGTTCCTTATCGCTATTACAATATGGGCTCTAGTCAATACACAGTTTTGTGAGGATTTATGCCAGATATCGTTCCATTATGAAAAAAAGTCTTCTAAAAGAGTAAGTGAACATAGTAGGAAAATGGTTATATACATCTTTTCTCAACTATTTTGAATATATTCATTCTAACCCTTTCTCTCTTTTTTCAGAATTTCTTGGACCTTCATCTCCCCGTTCTTGTTCTTCAAAATCCCAGCTTATCATTTCAGCACCAATTAATGTTCCTATGGCCCCCTTCAACTCACTTTTGTTAAAAAAAAAATAAAAAGAATGAGAGAAATCTTTTCATCTCTGTTCAGTTCCTCCCCCAATCCCTAACCTTCCACAAATAAGCATTTTAAACTAAAATGACAAAAACACAATTAGGACTGTTCGAAAACTGAACCACAAAAATAACCAGATTCTCAGCCCACTTTTTGTGAGGAGATATTATCAAATATCCAGCCTAAGAGATCTCATGTCTGGAAAATCACAGGGTTGTTATTAATCATAGGTCTTCTCTGAACTTGAGCAGAAAGGGAGGGGACAGAATTTCTATCTATTGGGTTCACGGAGAACATAAGGGAGAGGTCAAGAGTGATCTAAAATTAAATAAAGGCAAAAAGTGATACACATATAAAGAGAAACAATGAGTCATCTCATTTGTTCTCAAGGCAACTCTTCTTATAATCACTCTAACATTAGGAGATGCACTTAAACTTCAATAACAGAAATAGAGCTTTATTGTCATGATATCATAAGCAGAGTAAATTCAGTTCCAGGATCAGCTCAAGCCTCCTGATATAGGAAGGGGGAGAGGGTGACACAGTAAAACTTTGTGCTTTGGTACACAACCAGCTATAAAATCCATACATAGATATCAGTGCCTAGGTGGCCTGGGCTTATCAGCAGATCTTCTACCACTCACCATCCTGCCCCTGACAGTCAGTGGAGCCCTGGTCCAGGGCTGACCAACTTCCTTTTGCCTGTGAGTGCTACTCCTCTTCCTGTTGCTGAAGGGGTTAGGGAGGCTGTCATTCCTCCCACAGTTCCACTAGGGTCTCGGGACTGAAGAGTAAGCAAACTGTGGAGGTACTGTACAGCAGTGGTTCTCAAAGCCCATCCACCGCTTGTTCAGGGAAAGCTCTGGCAGGCCAGGTGGGTTTGTTTACCTGCCACGTCTGCAGGTTCAGCCGATTGCGGCTCCCACTGGCCACAGTTTGCCACTCCAGGCCAATGGGGGTCTGTGCGAAGCAGTGGCCAGCACATCCCTTGGGCCGTGCCGCTTCCTGCAGCCCCCATTGGCCTGGAGCAGCGAACTGCAGCCAGTAGGAGCCACGATCAGCTGAACCTGCGGATGCGGCAGGTAAACAAAAAGACCCGGCCTGCCAGAGCTTTCCCTGAACAAGCAGTGGATGGGCTTTGAGAACCATTGCTGTACATAACACATCTAGAGCTTCAGAATGACTGCTGACCTGGCACCTTTCCTCTTCAGCAACAATTCCTAGAAGGGCAACTGCCACCTCTTTGCTCCCACAGCCCAGCCCCAACCACAAGAGCAAGTGAAGACTCATAGATTCATAGACTCTAGGACTGGAAGGGACCTCGAGAGGTCATCGAGTCCAGTCCCCTGCCCTCATGGTAGGACCAAATACTGTCTAGACCATCCCTGATAGACATTTATCTAACCTACTCTTAAATATCTCCACAACCTCCCTAGGCAATTTATTCCAGTGTTTAACTACCCTGACAGTTAGGAACTTTTTCCTAATGTCCAACCTAAATCTCCCTTGCTGCAGTTTAAGCCCATTGCTTCTTGTTCTATCATGAGAAGCTAAGGTGAACAAGTTTTCTCCCTCCTCCTGATGACACCCTTTTAGATACCTGAAAACTGCTATCAGGTCCCCTCTCAGTCTTGTCTTTTCCAAACTAAATAAACCCAATTATTTCAGCCTTCCTTCATAGGTCATGTTCTCAAGACCTTTAATCGTTCTCGTTGCTCTTCTCTGGACCCTCTCCAATTTCTCCACATCTTTCTTGAAATGTGGCGCCCAGAACTGGACACAATATTCCAGTTGAGGCCTAACCAGCGCAGAGTAGAGTGGAAGAATGACTTCTCGTGTCTTGTTTACAACAGACCTGTTAATGCATCCCAGAATCACGTTTGCTTTTTTTGCAACAACACTGTTGACTCATATTTAGCTTGTGGTCCACTATGACCCCTAGATCTCTTTCTGCCATACTCCTTCCTAGACAGTCTCTTCCCATTCTGTATGTGTGAAACTGATTGTTCCTTCCTAACTAGAGCACTTTGCATTTGTCTTTATTGAACTTCATCCAGTTTACCTCAGACCATTTCTCCAATTTGTCCAGATTGTTTTGAATTTTGACCCTGTCCTCCAAAGCAGTTGCAATCCCTCCCAGTTTGGTATCGTCTGCAAACTTAATAAGCGTACTTTCTATGCCAACATCTAAGTCATTGATGAAGATATTGAACAGAGCCGGTCCCAAAACAGACCCCTGCGGAACCCCACTTGTTATACCTTTCCAGCAGGATTGGGAGCCATTAATAACTACTCTCTGAGTATCGTCATCCAGCCAGTTATGCACCCACCTTATAGTAGCCCCATCTAAATTGTATGTGTCTAGTTTATTGATAAGAATATCATGCGAGACTGTATCAAATGCCTTACTAAAGTCTAGGTATACCACATCCACCGCTTCTCCCTTATCCACAAGACTCGTTATCCTATCAAAGAAAGCTATCAGATTAGTTTGACATGATTTGTTCTTTACAAATCCATGCTGGCTATTTCCTATCAGCTTACCACCTTCCAAGTGTTTGCAGATGATTTCCTTAATTTCTTGCTCCATTATCTTCCCTGGCACAGAAGTTAAACTAACTGGTCTGTAGTTTCCTGGGTTGTTTTTATTTCCTTTTTATAGATGGGCACTATATATTTGCCCTTTTCCAGTCTTCTGGAATCTCTCCCGTCACCCATGACTTTCCAAAGATAATAGCTAGAGGCTCAGATACCTCCTCTATTAATTCCTTGAGTATTCTAGAATGCATTTCATCAGGCCCTGGTGACTTGCAGGCATCTAACTTTTCTAAGTGATTTTTAACTTGCTCTTTTTTTATTTTATCTTCTAAATCTACCCCTTTCCCATAAGCATTCACTATGTTAGACATTCCTCCAGACTTCTCAGTGAAGACTGAAACAAAGAAGTCATTAAGCATCTCTGCCATTTTCAAGTTTCCTGTTACTGTTTCTCCCTCCTCACTGAGCAGTGGGCCTACCCTGTCCTTGGTCTTCCTCTTGCTTCTAATCTATTGATAAAAAGTCTTCTCGTTTCCCTTTATTCCCATAGCTAGTTTGAGTTCATTTTGTGCCTTTGCCTTTCTAATCTTGCCCCTGCATTCCTGTGTTGTTTGCCTATATTCATCCATTGTAATCTGACCTAGTTTCCATTTTTTATATGACTCCTTTTTATTTTGTAGGTCATGCAAGATCTCGTGGTTAAGCCAAGGTGGTCTTTTGCCACAGTTTCTATCTTTCCTACCCATCGGAATAGCTTGCTTTTGGGCCCTTAATAGTGTCCCTTTGATAGCTGTTGATGGTCTTTTCTGTAGAGGAGAGGATGGTCTCCAGCTCTATCTGCTTTCAGTTATGGGCGAAGGGGCTAAAGCTGAGAGAACAGAGTGGCAGTCAAACAATAAGAAAAGAGCTGAGTTGCAATCTTTCTAAAGACTTCCCTTTTCCACCATACCAATTAGCCACAATGTGGTGTACATTAGTTGGCTATTGGTGCATGCCTAATTATTAGTGATTATATCAAAAGCACAACTTACACAAGCCTACTGTCTTAATAATATACAGTTGATAAGTATGCATACTAGACCGACTAAGCAAACCAACCCAGTAGCTAATCTGAAATTGTTACTTAGAAATTCTACTCACCTAGGGGGCAGCACAGGCTCTGTCCAAGAAGTACCTGTTGGATCTGAATGTTCAGATTCCTACAAGAACACAAAAATGCGATTTTTGTTAATGTAAGAGATAGTAACAGGTTACTGTTTAAAAAGATACCTTTCTTATTTAAATTATACTTAACAGAGAAGAACTTCAAATCAGAGGCCAAAGGAAGTCCATCAAGAGGAACTTTTTGGGCAATGCTGTATAAGAATATATTAATTGGAGCCATGGAATGAATTTAAGAAGGGGAAAATTTAGGCTGAATAGCAGGATAATTGTAAATATGATAACTCTTAGCTTGAGGGATAATATTTCTCTCTCAAAAAATGTGGTGGGAGCACCGTCACTGCGGACATATAAAAAGTAGACTGAACAATGCACTAGAAATAATATTGTATGGAAGAAACCTGCACTGGCAGGGGATGGACTAGATCAGAATTGTGTTGTCTCTTGCAGTTACTTGACTCTTCTACATTCTCTTTCAGACAATGGCTCTCTGTGTCATGCAGCTAATTGGGCAATCATGTCACCCATGGTGGTGAACATCTTTTCTTATGAATAATTATTGGTATTACCATAGTGTGGTAGGACCCCTAGTCATGGACCAGGACCCCATTGTCCTAGGTGTTTTATAAACACATAATAAAGACACAGTCTCTGCCCTAAAGTGCTTACAGCCTAAGTGTAAGACAACAGAAAAGAGAGGGATGCAGACAAATGGGGGAATACAAGAAAACAATTAGTCTATTAATATTGGTCAACATGATGGTCAGCCTAACGGTTGTCAAGTTTTTTGTAGACATCACGGCAAATGAGTTTCAAGGAGGAATTTGAAGGAGGATAATGAGTTAGTTTTGCAGGTGTTTATGGGGAGCTACTGCAAAGTGTGAGGGGCAGCATAAGAGAAGCACAAAGGTACTTGTTTGAAAATTTATCAAATGGATGGAGGCTAGCATCATGGCAGGAGTTGACTTTTTAATACTGAATGAAAGATAAGTAGGGTAATGAAAGATAGTTAGGGTGGGGATAGATGGTGAAGGGCCTTGAAAATGAGACAAGTAGCTCAGATTTGACAGGATAGAGAAGGGGGTGCCTGAGGAGGGATGCAAAGAGAGGGATAACACAGTCAAAGCAATGGGCTAGGAAAGTGATTTTGCAGTAGCATTCTCAATGGATATGAGCAGTGCAAGATGTATTTGTCAAAGCCAGAAAAAAGGATGTTGCAGCAATTAAGATGTGAAATGGTGAGAGCCTGGACAAGAGTTTTAGCTGTGTGGATGAATATGAAAGGCCATATCTTAGAGATGTTATGCAGAAAGGATCTGCAAGACTTAGACATAGCCTGGATGTGAGCACCTCAGAGGAGGTCTGAGCTGAAGATGACTACCCAAGTTATGGGCCTGAGTGACAGGCGGGATAGTGGTATTACCCACAGTGATCAAGAAAGGGGGCTTGGGTGGGAGGAGATTAACAGCTCTGTTTTAGCCATATTGAGCTTGGCAGCTAGACATCCATGAGGAGATGTCAGAGAGACAGGCCAAGATTTTAGTTTGGACAGAAGGAGACAGATCTGGAGTAGAGAGAGGTAGCTCTGTGAGTTGTCAGCATAGAAATGGTAGCTGAATTTGTGTTGGTGGATGAGATTACCCAGAAATAAGGTATAAAGGGAGAAGAGAAGGAAACCAAGAACAGAGCCCCGTGGAGCCCTCATGGAAAGCCAGAGGGGTGATCCACTGAAGGAGCAATTAAGAAAAGACCAAGTCACAGGAGACAAGTGAGAACAAATTATCAAGAAGAGCTTGGTCCACTGTGTTGAAGGTGGCTGGTAGGTCAAGAAGGATGAGGATGGAGTAGCGGTTTTGAGCCTTGACTAGGAAGAAGTGTTTAGAAACTTTGGTGAGAGCAGTTTCAGTGGAGTGCAAGGCATGGAAGCTGGATTGGAGAGAGTCTAGGCAGGAACTGGGAGAGAGGAGCTCCAGACTGTGATTGTCAGCAGTGCATTCAGTGATCTTAGAGATGAAAGGGAGAAGGGGGGCAGTAATTGGAGAGGCAAGTGGGATCAAGCAAGGGTTGTTTTTTTAAGAGAGGAGAGACTAAACCATGCTTGTATTGTGAAGGGAAATATTCAGAAGCGATTGAGAGGTTAAGGAGAAGAATAAGGGAGGGGATGAGAGTAGGCATGAAGGAAATCAGGAGATGGGATGGAGTCTCTCAGGCAAGTTGAGGGGTTAGAGGAAGAGAGCAGATAAGAAACTTCTGAATCTATGACAATGGAGAAGAGAATCAAAGCAAGGGGAAGAGAATGCAAGACATTGCTTTTTATTTTGCCTTTCTAAGACATGTCCTTTGACAGATTACTCAGTGCTAAAGAAATCTCTGTAATATGAGGGTTTGTGTCTTTGCTATAATGGCCTACAATGCTTTGCAGTCATTCACAGGGGTGCAGGAATTCCATGCCTGATGATGCTCTGTCCACTGTTTCTTGTTCAGGAAAGTGTTCATATGGGCCTTTTGGTTTCATCTCTTTTCTGCTTGTTGTTTTAGCTGATTTCTCTTCCATTTTTGCCATCATGACTCTAGATTTAGACTTTTTTCCCCTGAATTTTCAAAGTTTTTCTCAAATAAATCTGAGTGAAAGGGGTCACAGCTCGTGGGGTGGGCAGAATCCCCATTTCCACAACTTTGTGGGACGTACTAGTATCTCCTGCTACTAGCACATCACCGATCATGAGTGGAAAGTAGAGAAGATGCATTTGAGAATAAACTATTGTTCTCAGGCTCTGGATAAACTAGTGGAAAATGTCTATATAATGCAGCCAGAAGTGAGAAAAGGGTGCTGTCAAGTTCCTCTTTATCATCAGAAACAATTTTTTCCCTCTCAGACTGGCATACAGACAGAGAGGTGCCTCCTTTCTGAAGACAGAGGATGCACTTTCAGAGGGTTGTGTGGGAATTTGGCCATGTCAGTCCTATCAGTTTAATGCCCTCTGCAAGACTTTGAAAGTTTACCCCAGGGAGCATGACAACAACTACTAAAGTACAGAAAACGAAAGATAAACATGATCAAAGCATAACAAAGTGTAAATATAAATTAACTAAGTGTTTTCCAGCACTGACAACAACCTAAATGATGTAGCCTGATTAAAAAATAAAATATGGAAGAAAAACATATGAAATGCCTTATAATTGTAACATCCTCGCCCCCCAAATGACTTATTTCACAATGAGCAATTTGTTACAAGAGACTGTTTGCTTTGCTAACCAAAAGGATGTATTACAGATACAACTTACCCTTTTTCTTGTTTGTTTCGCATTACTAGGCTTTCCAGCAACAATCCCAGAGGTGTTCCCAATTGGTTTTTCAGCAGGAAGAGGTGGAGGGATATGTGGAACTTCATTTAAAGCTGGAAAAGTATTAAATTGTAAATCTAATAAGTTCTTTGTAGGGACCAAAAGGGAGTGTAAAAAACCATAGATATTAACAATCAAAATGGATCCCCCAACACCTCTTTGTGAACACAAAAACTCCTTTAGCCTGTGCAGGTAGGATATGAGCAGGAGTACTGGAAAATACTGAGGACGTGCATAGGACACATCCCCATTTTGCAGAACATTGTAGGAGTACTTTCCTTACTGCGTAACCAATCTTCCTTTAAATCCAAAGACACTGGCTTTTTCCTCAGCTGTTCAAGTACAGTGAGGTTAGGGCAGTCTGGACAGAGTCTAGTGTGGTAGAAAAGAGAGAGCAGGAGAGAAGAGAGGCAGGTATGGTTGGAGGGGTTCATCTCTAGTCCATCAATAAAAGCCACTAAAAAGAATTTAATGTGTCCACACCATTGGCTTTAAATGCACTCTCTGAATGAAATCTGTGAAATGTTTGCATAAATTCTGCCAATATACTTATCCGTAATGCGTCTGTACGGACTGGGACATTTTTCAATCTATTTTACAGGGTATTTGTGTATTCAAATGATGCACTCAACAAAGTCTGAGGCACTTCTTTAAACCTGCTGGGCTTCTACCCATTATCAGAACTATGTAAAAAATGCTTATTGTCAGCCTAGACAGTCTAAACATTTAAAATCTTTTAAAATTATTTTTAAAAAGACTAAGTGAAAAGTTACCATCCAAATGAAGGCCTAGAGTCTTACCTTATGAATCAGCTGCTCACTGCATGAAAGGGGCTCTTAGGAGAGAATGTGGGGTTATTTTATTTAGCATAGAACATTTAATTGTATCTCAATGACCTGAAAGTCTGGATTGGAATTTAAAAAAAACAAACAAAAAACCCAAAGATGAATCCATCCCTTAGACCAGTGGTTCTCAAAGTCAGTCCGTTGCTTGTACAGGGACATCTCCTGGCTGCCCGGGCCAGTTTGTTTACCTGCCACGTCCGCAGGTTCGGCCGATCGCGGCTCCCATTGGCCACAGCTCACCGTTCCAAGCCAGTGGGGGCTGCCAGAACATCCCTCGGCCCACGCTGCTTCCCACAGCCCCCATTGGCCTGGAACGGTGAACCACGGCCAGTGGAAGCCGCAGTCGGCCAAACCTGTGGATGCAGCAGGTAAACCGGCCCAGCCCGCCAGGGGCTTTCCCTGAACACGCGGCAGACCGACTTTGAGAATCACTGCCTTAGACACTGAGTATTTGGAGACTGAGCCAAGTAGAGCTAAGTTAATTAAGTTTTCTTGCTTATCTAAGTCAGTGTGATGGGGACTAAAAGAAGGATTAACTGCAAGAGAAAAATCTCTTCTTAACATTCCTCACTGATTTAAAAAGAGCATTAGAGATTTATTTTTACACACCACTTTCAAATCCTGATACAGATACAGATGGCCTAGTTTTCTGCTCACATCCCTTCCACAAACAATATTGCCAAATCAGAAGACAGGTGTTGTTTCATATCTCTTTCTTCTCAGGTTTTACACTTGGGGAGAGCCGCTTTACTCCCAATTGGACCTCCACAGAAGCTCAGTTACTGGGAGTTACTGAAAGGAGATGCTGAATCAGTAAGTTCCTAAGCACCTGGCCCTTTCCCCTTTTTTTTTTTTTTTGGGACAGTGCTGTTCATTTGCTGTGCTATGTTGGCTCCCTACAGGAGCCATCTCCCTCCATAGCAAGTGGGGCTGAGGTCACCTTGAATCACTCCTGCCTGATCTTTTCTGGTGGCAGGACACTCCAACGAGGTTTAGTCCAGCCCAATCTCCTTACGACAACAAGGCCCTGTGTAGCTACAACTGAGTCAGACTGAAACCCATGACAGCCTAGGGTTTGTTTGGATTTATTTGTCTCCTTCTGAAGCATCAGGAATGACCACGGCTGGAGATGGGTCACTGGAAAGGGTGGGCTCTGAGGCGATACTGAGAATTCTCTCTTCCGGGAGCATGGCTCGCTGGTCCTTGTTCACATGCTCAAAGTCTAATTGATCATCATATGTGAGGTCAGCAAGGAATTTTTTCTCAGATCACACTGGCGGGAATCTTGGGGAGAGGGAGGAAAGGGGTTTGCCTTTCTCTGCAGCATATGGGCACAGGTCATTTGCCAGGGTTATCTGGGTATTATCTCACTAAATTAATTCTCTGACATTGGTGCTCCTCAGTCCCTCCTGTTCTTTCCCTGTGGCACATAACAGTTTAGTCTCCTGAAGGCTGTAATACCTTGTTCCAAATTTGGTTGTTGGGCTTGGCATAGGGGTAGCTGAGTAGCACTGGTGGCCTGGTCAGAATGGATGATCTGGTGGTCCCTTTTAGCCTTAAGCTCTATGACTCTAAGGCTACATCTACACTATGAGCTAGGGGTGTTTGTCAGTATAGCCACAATAGCATAGGTAGTGGCAGCAGAGGCATGGCTTAGCCATGCTGAGTACGTACTCACCAGCTTCAGGTGGGTTTGTACTTGGGATGGCTAAGTCATGCCTCTGCTACTGCTACCTGTGCTACTGCAGCTACACTACTACTTATACTCGTGGATATACTCAAGAAAAGCTAGCATTAACATGTGTATATGAGCAGGGGAAATCATACTCCTAGCTCACAGTGTGGACGTAGTCTTAGGCTTTGCAACAGCTTGCATTTGACAATAGGGATAATTGGCTCCACTCTGGGATCTGAAGAGCTTCAGAGGCCACTCTGCTTACTGTGAACCCCCCTTTCCCCCTTTACCTCCATCTCTTTCCCAGTTGCAGTCTCTCGCTGAGTGGCTCTTCACACCCGTCTACCAACTGACAGAACGTGATTAAGCCCTTTGAGGGCAGTTCTGTTGCCACTAGAGAGCAGCAAAAGACTGTCTTATCTGTCTTGCAGCTAAAGAAAAAAAAAATCTGTCTGGACATGCATATTAACAATCGAGACCTGAGAATTACACTGGGAAGGAGGAACACACCTATCTGCCTTCATTAGATTGGCTCTTACAGCTGAGGGTCCATGTGATTGTGCAAACCAAAAAGGTTATTACAAATTTTGATATAGATTTTTTTTTTTACACAACTTTTGTCTGTATTTTTTTAACTATTTCCACCATACTTCTTACCTAAAAAGCTAGAGTTTCAGTGGCAAATTAAACACTCTTCTGGAAGCAGTGATGTAAATGTAAAGAGAGGGTAAAACACTCCCAGCAGGACACTCTGCTACTACAAATTTGACACAGTGTAGAGGTATGTGGGTTTTGAGATGCTTTTAATAATCTCCTCTTGAGTTATTTCTCTCTTTTGCATGTAATTTTGGGCGCATCTACTAGGGATGTGATGATTCCTCTGTTTTGGGAAGCAACCCCAGAGTGAAAATTTGTAGTTTACTAAATCTGAATCTTGGCAACATGCAATAAAGCACTCAGTAGATTGAAGATTTCAACATCAAGACATCTAATGCTTCTCCTCTGCAGCTTTCCAGCTTTGTGAGAGCTAATCAGTGCCAGCTCTTGGTGGCGTGGGCTGGGAGATGGAAGATATTGTGGTTAATAGTCAAGATGGGACCAAAACGCCACATTTGGTATCCAAGGTTTGTGGTGCTATTTTTTTTTAATTTCTAAAAACACCAGCAAAATGCCAGTACTTGAACAGCTGTCAATTTTAGAGACAAAATGATTTCATCCCTATCAATATTAAGCAATGAAGTCATGTTTACATCTTTCTAGAAAACTAAAACAGTTTAATACAAAAGGTGTGAGCTTCAATAGGAGTGTCTACATTTGGTAGAGAAACAAATTTAGTACCTTTGTATTAAACTATTCTTTAATTATAGTTTTCTAGGAAAATGTAAACATGACTTCACTATTTAATATTGACAGGGATGAAATTATTTTGGCTAAGATTTTTCTAACTGTTAATGTAACTAGCTGCAGTTTGTTCAGTATTTCAGTAGTGAATTCTGATAAAATGATTTCTTTATTGAACTCTATCTGAAAACTTCAGATAAGAAATAAAAAAAAAGTGTGAAGGACTTACATTTCCCTGATTTAGATGGGATTCTGATCACGGTAGGCTTTCGTGCTATAGCTGGTTGAACTGTCTGTTCCTTTGCAGGCTCATTTTTGGAAGGGAATTGAAAGGGATCTGATAAAAAAACACAACTTATTCAGCATATATTTGTTAAACACACACCTTGACAGACACTTCATTCATTATTAACCAACTTGTATACTTCATGACTAAGGGAAAAAATCACCATCTCAGTACTGAGAGACAATAAATATAGAGCTAATGAAAGCAGATTACTCGGCCCTTAGTAAATAATGTACTTTTTTTCTAAATGTGCACTAAGAAGAGATTCAAAAATGAGTTAACTTAAACTCTTGTATTGTACTGGTGACCCCTTTCACATAGCAAGCCTCTGAGTGTGACCCCCCCTTATAAATTAAAAACACTTGTTTATATTTTTAACACCATTATAAATGCTGGATGCAAAGCAGGGTTTGGGGTGGGGGCTAACAGCTTGCGACCCCCCATGTAATAACCTCGCGACCCCTGAGGGTTCCCGATCTCCAGTGTGAGAACCCCTGTTCTAGATGTTTTCCAGGACTATTCAAATCATAGTCCAACAGCAAACGCTCCTCTAGATAACAATGATTTGGGAAATCAGTACAGCTTTAGGGAAACATGTTCCAAAGCAGTTGCTCTGATATGCATACATAGCTGTGAATGTATCTGTAAAAGAGTTAAGTCATTACACAGAAGATAAAAGACCTACCGAAAACAAGCAACATATTCCATTGCAAATATTAGGCTCTGGTTACAAAGTCCTTTTGGTGCCTCCTCCATCTCTTAATAAGTGACTAAGTCAGGTTTTCCTTGAAATTTGTGTTGCTTTTTTACAGATCATAATCCTGAAGTAATGGGTAAGGCTTGTCTTGTGGTTAAAACATAAGACTAGAGTCAAAGCTGGGTTCTATTCCTGGCTAAGTGACAGACATGCCTGGGTGACCCTGGGCAAATCACTCACTCAACCTCTCTGGGCCCCCGTTTCTCTATCCGTAAAAATGAGATTACTTTCCATGCTTAATAGGCAGTTAACACTTAATTGATTATGGTTTATGAATTGTTCAGATACCATGCAGAAGGCGGTCACAGAAATGTATTGGGATAAACAAATAACTCCTGTTCCGGCAGGACTCCGATTGCCTCCATGCCAAGGAACATGTATCTATTTAAGATCCACTCCATATTATCAAGTACTATTTCTTCCTCTGGCAGTATCTATCCCCATACACTAAGATGCCAACAATTACTGCACCATAATTGCACAAGATGGAAATTGGAGATGTATTCTGACCAACAAATTCACCATGACTCCCATCCACCATTCACACAGAAGCCCCTGCAAATCAGCACTGATCTCATGTAGTGGCCATTTCAGATGTGTGCTAGCTAGACAAGGCGTTATTGAGTGTCAGATGCACTTAAATAAGGAAGCACAGTGCGCGTTCCTTTAAATTCTCCAGTTTCTTCTTTTCACTGAAGGCAAGAAAGGACAAAATAGAATTAAAGGAAAAGCACTCTGCACAAAATGACAGCCTCCCTGGGGTAAAATATAAAATCACTTCTTTAAGTTAACTGTTCAGAATTTACATTAATAAAAGACTGTGGGAGGACAGCATTTCTTATAAAAATAGTAAGTAACAGAATTTGATGCTGTTTACCAAGAAACTGAAATATTTGCTACTTGGAGATTTAAATTAGAGTTTTTAAACATAAAAAATATAATGTTTGCCTCTGGTCTTGTTAAAAATCACATTTTCATTTAAATGCTTTCAAATTTGGATTATGGATGGGGAGGAGGCATATTCTAACTACATCATTCCATTAAAAATAGGCCTAATTAAGATAATTTCACTTAGAGAATATCCCTATTGTAGTGCAGCCAGTTTATATAGTAGAGCTGAACAGGTCACTCAACACCCCCCCACCCCCAATATATACTGTTTTGTACTGTGGATTTCATACAAATATCTACATCCACACATTGAGCTGTCTTTGTAAATGGGCATTTTGTTGAGGTCACTAAGAAGGATTTTTCAAAAGCTGTATATTGACACCCCAATCCTGCAAATATATATGCAGAGTCAGGGCCGGCTCTAGCGATTTCGCTGTCCCAAGCACGGCGGCACGCCGCAGTGGACGCTTTGCCGCTCGCCGGTCCCGCGGCTCCGGTGCACCTCCCGCAGGCATCCCTGCGGAGGGTCCGATGGTCCCGTGGCTCTGGTGGACCTCCCACAGGCATGCCTACGGATGCTCCACCGGAGCCGTGGGACCAGCGGACCCTCCACAGGGACGCCTGTGGGAGGTCCACCGGAGCCGCCTGCCACCCTCCCAGCAACCAGCAGAGTGCCCCCTACGGCATGCCGCCCCAAGCACGCGCTTGGGCCTGGAGCCGGCCCTGTGCAGAGTTAAGTCAAATGGGACTACTCGTCTACTTAAAGCGAAGCTCATGCCTGCATTTTTATAGAATGGAGACATAGACTGTAACAAGCCCCTAGTTGTCAATAGTTTCCATTTTTCTCTCTCCACCCCCTTTAACAATATTTAGTGCTGTTCTAGAGAGACTGCTCTACACAGGTAACCCTGGAGGAAAAGTCACCATTAAATCTTCATCTGTGTGGTATTCGTCACAAGGTTAAGCACAGCATTTATTGGAACATGAATTTTCCCCTCATCATCTTATGTTCAATAATACTATTGTCACCTCATAATTAGTTTATGCTTCATTAACTTGTTTGTGTCATTTCTTTCCCCAGAGCTGTGTTGGTGAAAATTGTCTGGTAAACTACTATGCTGCTTTGTGTAATGGGACTGACAGCATATGGATTTTTTTAAAGGTATTTAACAACAACTGGGCATGGTTTGAGCATGATTCAGAGAAGCGTGAAAATAGAAAATACACTCACAACTCCAGTAAATTAATCTTCTAGGGCATTCTTTATAACAGATAAACACCAATATCAATAGACTACTATCATTTTTCTTTAATAATCCTTTTATATTATTTTCACAGCCTTTATTTTCCTGAGTCTGACTTTTCTGCAACTGCAAATAAAACAGTTTATTTTATAACCTCCCTTTGATAACATATTTCCCTACATATGTGCTTAAGTTAGGGAAAATGCAGTGTGCACCTGACTACCACATATATATTTTCTCTTGGTTCTACTGGCTTAGAAGAGACAGACATATTTCATCCAGCCCCATTTTACCATCTTTGTTCCACACCAAAAAATAAAGGGATGATGTAGCAGATATTTGGCCTTTATTTAGGGGAAGATGGTGGCTATCTTTCTGAAGCTGTTATTGTTAGTCCATAGCTAGGAGACAATAAGATGAGCGATCTGTTTTATGTTCCTTTCTTCTAAGAAAAGTAAAAGATGTGGTAGATATCACAACAAAAATGGGGGGACCTCCAAACAGGTAGGTCGAGGAAAGTGAGAAATGTAATATTTATTATGTATTTTGAAAAAGCCACCCTGTTTTGACTAAGTCCTGCAAATAGTGCTCTCAGTACATCCAAGAATGACATAATAGCCCTATTGATTTGTTGGCATCATAACATGCATTACCATTATAGAAGTATGCACTGTGTCTACTTGAAATGTTTGATTATATATTAAATAAGCTACTAGACTGAGAGACACAAAAAATCAAGATGGCTATCTGGGTCTTCTAGGATTAGTCTACTCTCTTTAAAAACACAGAGATTTATTGAAATCTCATCTTGGTGAAACCACTTCACAGCCTGAGTAGAATCATGCCTAGCCACACTTAAGTAGAGACTTTCAAGATAAACCTAGATGCTGCTGGAAATATGGTTGGAGATTCAATAGACAGGATTGCAAACTAAAATGGAAGCAATACTGAACCAACACTAGTCTGGTGATAAGTGATACAGTGATAATGGAAATACTGCCTGGTGGATATTTAAACAAAAAGGATCTGACCGCTCAGACATTACAAATTCTCCCAATTTGCAAGATTTGAGGTATTAACATAGGTGTCCTGCCTAATTCCAGCTTGGTTAATCACATTCTGCCTACCTCAAATTTTCCCTGTATTTTGATTTGGAGAAGTTAATTGTTTGTTTTTGTTTTTAAAAACCATTCCTGTCATCTAATGGCTGCATAGTCCACACTAGCCTTTCACTGGTGGGTAAGTGACCCCTAACATACGTTGTTCTCACTGTGCTTTGCAACCCTCCAGCATGATAGGTGCTATGGGCATGTTCTGCCCACATCTCTCCCCACAATGGTTGCAGGTGAGAACCACAGTGGAATCCAGTGCAGTTCAGCTGTGCAGGAGGCAGGATTTCAGGTACTCACACAGGGGTGTGTAACATGGAGCCCAGCTGTAAGAAAATTTCCTGTGGTGCTCTGCATTCTGTGACTTTTGGGATTAATTAGGAGAGGTGATCAGCTTATCCATCACTGTACAGATCTGGAGAGGAAGGACAGTAGGGCTACAGAGACTACTCCAGATCTAAGACTGGAGTGGTAGCCATAAAGTTGATCTGCTGTCACTCTGGCTATGTCTACACAAAGAAAAACCTGCGGCTGACCCATGTCAGCTGACTCGGGATGTGAGGCGGTTTCATTGCCGTGTAGACTTCTGGGCTTAGGCTCTTGGACCCTGAGGGATGGAAGAATCCCAGCACCTGGACTCCAGCCTGAGCCCAGAAGTCTACACAGCAATGAACAGCCCCACAACCCAAGCCCCATGAGCCCAAGTCGGCTGGCAAGGGCCCGCTACAGGTGTCTAGTTGCTGTGTAGACATAGGGCCAGTGGCCTAGAAAGGAGGATTTCTTCTTTCCCTGCCCACACAGAGACTTCCAGCAGCCAGCCTAGTTATTCAGGAAAGCATACTAGGAACACATCTTATGGCCCCAATTCAGTAAAGCATTGAAGTGAATGGGACTTAAGAACATGCTTTCTTCAATCAGATCCAAGATGATCTCTTATAAACTGCAGGATAAAATAGACAAGAACTTTCACTTCCACACTCACTAAGGAAAGCTACATTCTTCTAAGGCTAGTCCTGGACCATACTAGGCTAGAAGCATTTATAGAAGTGCAAGATCTTTTATTACAAGGAAACAACTCAAAATAAGCAGCCAGGCAATGTCCCGTAGAAGACAGGTCCCAGATTGTATGTTTTTAAGTAACTTGGAATACTCAAATGTAATTGTTAACAGATCTTCTGAATTATCTTTTGCTCTGATGACTGTATCCAAGCCACGGGTCACATATAGTTACCACTATATCCCAAAAATACAGACGAGTCCATACTTGACTGACATGAAAGATGATGGTGGCTCTTTGTTTTCCCTGCAGACAAAACTGAACTTTCCTACTATAATTATGAGAGAAATAGACATAATATGAAATGCGGCAATAGCCGTGCTTGTAAAATGGAAGTACACTAATGGGATGGAGTTCATGACGGAAACCTCTCTACTCCAGATGTACAATATGCTATTTCTGTCTACAAATCAAGTCAATTCCTCTTAAAGTGCATGGGCCAAATATAGCTCTGGTGTATCAGGAATATCTCAATTAGTGAACGGGAAGACATTTTTTGAACAAGATCTGAATCTAACCATCCTATCAGGAAGGCAAAAAATAAAATAATTACCAACTCCATTCCATATAAAACCCCTGTAGCCTAAAGGATTTCTATGGAAAATCATTTGAAGGTCTCTTAATTTAAAATATGTGTTTTAAATAACTCAACTGCATTATTTCCCCATCTCAAACAAACTTGCATTAGGCTTTAGTTGGTTATTCAAGACAAGGGGCATGTCTCCTTGCCTGACTGTTCAGTGTCAATGCTGATGCTGTAACACAGCGGTTCTCAAACTGTGGATTGTGACCCTGTTTTAATGAGGTCACATTAGACTTGCTGGGGCCCAGGGCCGAAGCCAAAACCTCAGCCCCACCACCCACGGCCACTGCCTGGGGCGATGGGGCTCAGGTTACAAGCCCTTTGGCTTCAGTTTTGACCCCTCTACTTGGGGTGGTGGGGATCAGGCTTCGGTGTTGGCCCCCCGCCAGGATGGCGGGCTTGGGCAGGCTTAGATCTCAGTCCCGCCTCCTGGGATCATGTAGTAAGGGGGTCATGGTGCAATGAAATCTGAGAACCCCTGCTAAACATATTATACCAGCAACACATACACACATACAAAAAAGTGTGTAGTAAGAGATGGTGACAACATCAACCAATGGTTTGCAGTGACAACTGGAGTAAGGCAAAGGTGCATTATGTCCCCACTATTGATTGCACTGGTCATTGACTATGTCATGGAGAAGGCTACTAATGAATTTTATGGATAAATGATTAAGCACTCATTTTTGCTGATGACATTGTTCTGTTTAGTTTAATATATCCTGTAATTGAAGAAAAGTCCCAGCTTTTGGTAGGCACAGGAAAACAAACTGATTTGTTTATCAACAAGGGGAAGACAAAATATACCGCTATCAATGTCCTGAAAGCATCCATCACAGTAGATGGAGAAACACTAGAAGCAGCAAATCATTTTACCCAACTAGGGAGTGAGGTGTACAATAATGACAAGCAATGAATATCAAAAGCAGCACAATTTTCAAAAGCTTGAAAAGATTTGGAAAAGAAGCAAGACTGGCTACTGTATACCAAAACAAATGTTTTTAATATCATTATTATGTCTCTCCTCTTTCATGAAGCAGAAGCATGGAAATCTACAACTGAAATTGATAAGAACCATAACTCGTTCCAAAGTAAATGCCTAGGGAAGAGCTTCAGAATACAATGGAAAGAGTTTCTTGCAACATCAACAATTCTAACTAAAGCAAACAAAACTAAATAATTTAAAATGGTAAGATGACGACAATGGAAGTACTTAGGACATGCTTTAAGGATGCCACCAACACGACTTCCACCTGGGAAGAATAAAAGTGGACAATCTAGGGAAACTTTATACACCACAATGGAGAAAAAGTGACATGACACTCAGAAGCCTGAACAGACCAGCACAAGACAAAAGTAAATGGTGGAAAGTTTTGGACACCCTATGCATCTGAGGGTGCAGGAGGATAAAGAAAAGTAGAAGAACACTACATACATGTTATGGGTGAAATGGGGCTAAGATTTCCATCCTAAGTCATTGTAAAAATGGCGATGCTGAATCCAACTTGCTGATTACTGAAACCTCTGACTATATGAAGTCACAAGTGCACAGGTCATAACTTGGAAAACCATAAAAAAACCCAAACACCACAAACCTTTATTAAAGCATTAACACTTTAAGAACTATATTCAAAATAGATGCTTGCACATTTTGAGTGGTTGACTTTTGGCCTATTTCTCTTCCAGAACCTTGAGTCATTTCATTATGATATAAACACAGGCCTTGTCAAGGACAGGGCTGGCCTTATCATGAGGTGAACTGAGGTGGCCACTTCAGGTATCAGACTGGGGGGGGGGGGTGCCACTAGGACCCAGAGTCTAGAAAATTGTGTCAGCTGCTAGTGCATTATGTATTTTCTCTGCTCTAGATGCACAGAGATGGTGGAGTGCTGTGCTGGAGGAAGGAGGACACAAGAAACATAACAGGCAGACAGGAGAAAAGGTGAGAGGGAATAACAGAAAGCAGCAGGAGCTGCAGGGAGAGAGAGGAGGAGGAGCCTCTTATGTACCTCTCTAGCACCCCCAAGAGCCTGGACTGATTAACGCCAGCTTCTCAGGGAGCTTCCTGTTTCCTGCTGCTTCCTTGAATCCACTTGAGGGGAACAGGCAGTCAGCTGAAGTAGTAAGAGCTAGTTATGCCCTTAAGACGCTGATATCTTCTCTCAGGCCCTGCTAACAGCCTGCTTATTTGTCTCCTTCAACTGAGTGTTGAGAGCCACTCTAGCTGGCACAGAACAGCAGTCATGAATGAAAGAAGAAAATGCCCCTCTGGGGCAGCATTCAGAAGAAGAAAGCAAGCAAAGGAAGCTTTTCTATCTAAGCAGGAAGGAGCTCTGCTGAGATACATAGACACAAATGTTCACAGTCAGCCTTCTGGCCCCAGTGAGTATGTGAGTGGTGAGGAGATGCCTGATCTTCCAGTTAGTCAGAGTGCAGATGACCTGGCAGCTACTGCAGCATCCATATCTCCATCTCAAATGGATGTAACCATGCACATTCCTGAAGGAAAATGTAGAGTAGTGTGGTGGAGGCACAAGAAAAAGCTGCTGCTGAGTTAGTTCCTTAAGTCTAGATGATCCTGGACTGTGGACCCACTTGAGCAGAAGCCTGAGGGATTTCCTTGTACTGCATGGGCCACAGCAAATGAAAAACTTCATGTTCCCCAAAGACAATGAAAATACAAGTTTCCATCCAACACATTACTGATGTGAAATCCCCAATGGTGACAAAGCGGAGAGGCCATGGCTTATGTACTCAAAAATCCAGAATGCTGCATACTGTTTTTGTTGCAAACTCTTCCAGTCTAATGTTCCAGCCACATTGGGTTCTACAGGAACAAAGGAATGGAAAAATCTGGCTGGAAAGCTGGCATGCCATGAGAAGGCAGCAAATCACCAGAGAGCATTCCATAGGTGGAAAGAGTTTGAGATGAGACTAAGGTTAAAGGCCACCATAGATGAGCAGCATCAAGAGAAGATTGCATCAGAGTCTTTTTACTGGCAAAATGTTCTGAAAAGGCTCATTGCCATTGTGAGAATGCTTGTACCCAAAACCTAGCACTGCATGGCACTTCATTTTAGCTGTATGTGTCAAAGAATGGAAACTTCCTTAAAATTGTGGAGCTGATGGCTGAGTTGGATGCTGTACTCCAGGAGCATCTAAGAAGAGTCACCACCCAAGAAATGTACACACACACACACCACTACTTTGGAAAAACAATTCAAAATGAGATCATACAGTTACTGGCAACAAAAGTCAAATAGAAGATTGTGGCAGATCTGAAGTCAGCAAGATATAGTCTTATTCTGGACTGCACACCTGACATCAGTCATATGGAACAAATGACTTTAATGGTTCATTTTGTAACAACAACAGAACCTAGTGAAAATGTCCCTGCAATGGTGACTGTCAGAGAGCATTTTCTAGAATTTATTGACATTGATGATACTACAGGAGCTGGTATGACAAATGTGCTTCTTAAAAAAATGGAAGTTATGGGAATTGTGATAGCTGACATGACAGGTCAGGGCTACAATAATGGTGACAACCTGAGAAGAAAGAACAGAGGAGTGCAGACATGCTCGAGCTTTTTTTGTCCCATGCAGTTCTCATTCATTGAACTTGGTGGTCAGTGATGCAGCATCAGCTTCTAGTGAGGCTGCTCAATTTTTTAATGTAATTCAAAGCATCTATGTATTTTTCTCTGCATCAACTCATCGATGGCAAATTTTGAAGCAACGTCTGGGAACATCCTCTCTGACACTGAAACCACTGAGTGCTACATGATGGGAAAGTCGAGTGGAGGCGATTAAACCTATCAAACACCAAATTGGGGAAACAGATGATGCCATAGTTGCCATTATAGAGGATAATGTTATGACAGCAACTGTTTGTGGGAGAACAGTGGCAGAGGGAAATGGAATCACCAGAAACATAGACTCATAGACTCATAGACTCTAGGACTGGAAGGGACCTCGAGAGGTCATCGAGTCCAGTCCCCTGCCCTCATGGCAGGACCAAATACTGTCTAGACCATCCCTGATAGACATTTATCTAACCTACTCTTAAATATATATAACTTTAAATTTCTGTGTGGCTTAGTGTTGTGGCATGACATATTGTTTGAAATAAATGTTGTAAGCAAGAGATTCCAAGGTGTTGACCTCGATATATCCGGAACAATGGAACAACTGGACAAAGAAAAGTCATACCTACAGTCTTACCAGTCAGATGAGGGATTTCAAAACGTTCTGAAGAGTGCACAGAAGTTAGCAGAAGAACTTCACACTGAAGCTATTTTCCCACCCATTCAAGAATACAAGAGTCACCAAAGAAGACGACATGTGTGATATTGATGCACGTGATTTAATCCCATAAGAGACCTCAAAAAACAATTCAAAGTTGAATTCTTTAACTAGGTGCTAGCTTGTGCAATACAGTCAGCTGAACCTTTCACGCAGCTCAAAGAACACAGCAGTATATTTGGGATGTTGTATCATATTCCAAAACTCCTCACTATACCTGAAGAAGGCCTACACCAGCAATGCAGGGTACTAGAGACAGTGTTGACACATGATGACATGTGTGATATTGATGCAAGTGATTTAGGTGATGAACTGAAAGCCTTTTCAAGATACATTTCAGCAGGATCAACACCAAAGGCTGTTCTGGAATATACCGGTATGACCACCCTCTTTCCAAATGCTTTTGTTGCTCTGTGCATACTTCTAACACTTCCTGTAACAGTTGCCAGTGGAGAAGGCAGCTTCTCCAAGCTGAAGTTAATAAAAAAAAAATCTACGCTCCACAATGACACAGGAGAGGCTGATCAGGAGAGGCTGATCAGCCTTGCAACAGCCATCTCATGACCCAAGAGCATGAGATGACCCAGACTACAGACCTTCAGCAGGAAGCAGTTCAGACCTTTGCAACCAAGAAGGCACAGACAGCTCCACTTTGATTATTCAAAAAGATAAAAATGCCAGTGTTTACTATGCAGACAAGAAAGTTATATTTGTTGTGCAGGGGTTTGAAAGTGAAGTGTTACTTAAAAATTCTGAACAAGGCATTTTAAGCTGTTAGTTTTCCTTTATTGGGGTAGGTAACAGAGCGGTACCATGAGAGGAGTAGAACAGGAAGAAGGCAGAATTGAGACCTTTCAAAGTTTTGGCCCAAGTGAAAGGGCATGGGGGTGTCATTTGAACTCCCCGCCTCAGATGCCAAATTGTTGTGGGCCGGCCCTGGTCAAAGAAGGTTTAGGCTGCATTGGGACTCAGGAGTTGGCATCAAGGCTCTGCCTCCTATATGACCTTGGGAAAGTTGTTTGGGGCTTGTTTTTGATAAGTACTGAACATCCAATGCTTCCAATGCCTTCAGCTGAAGTTGTGGGTGCTGAGCACTCTTAAAAGTCAGGACTTTAAGCTTTCTGTACCTCAATTCATGGAGATTAAACACTTCTCTCCTCACAGGGGTGCTATGAGGATAAATTCATTAATGTTTATATTAGTTTTTAGCAAGCCAGTTGAATGGCTGTGATGCCACAGAATCTGTTTCATCACGTGTGCTTACATTTGTGTTTGACACTCTCTTTCTGTAGAACAGTTTGCTGTGTTATATTTGCGGCAGGCTCTAACTAAAGTAGTGATGTATCTGTGCAGTGCTAAGACATAGGTCTAAGCACCACACAAGCATATTTTAGCTGCATTTCATAAATATTATGTTTCTGTACATTATAATTTGTGATGTAAAACTGTTTTTTACAAACAAGTGGTAAGTGCCGTATCCCAAGCACCACCTACTAAAGCCCTTTCTTCTGTTCTAGAGTTGCCATAGCAACAAGTGTGAAGCCCTGGCATTTTGCTATGTCATTCATTACAAATGCAAAGGTCGGGAGAATTGGGAGCAGATTATAGCTGCTCTTCATGCCTTTACAAAGCATTTTACTGTGGATTCATCTTGCTAACTTAAAGCTGTTCCTATGGGAACATGGAAAGCACCTAATGTTAGTGTAATATGTCACCATACTTTTTACTGCACAATTGCTTTTCTTGTGGATCCTTTGTCATGTCATAGTGCTGCCAATAGTAACAAGAGACGAGGCACGATTCTGATCTCACCAACACCTAGGCAACTTTACTGATTTCACTGGTGTTAATCCTGATTTACACTGATGTTAAGTGAGACCACAGGCAAATCCTTTTGTCTTCTGCAGATAAGAGGTAGGGTGAACAAACAAGCCTACTTCCCACATTAACAAAATAATTACCATTGGAGAAGTCAGACAACTAAAGTCTGGTTCTTCTATACTTAATTTTTGAGTTTGTAAAAAATACCTTGAAAAATTGAACGTAGTATTCTTTTCATATGTGTCCATAGGATGACTGTAAGTTATCAGAAAGGTGAACAGTGATAATCTTCTTTTCTGGTGGAGAGTTAATTTTTCTGGCAATTCTCTGTGTTAGCACAGGATTTCTGGTTCAATATTTATTTAATTTCTCTTGGCTCGGTGGGGCAATTTGTAATGTATGTATGAGTGAGGGATGAACAAGCACTCGAAGAAGAAAAAAGACGGTTACTCACTTTCTTGTAGCTATTGTTCTTCAACATGTGTTGTTCACATCCATTCCAATACCCTTCTTCCCCTCTGTCGGAGTAACTGGCAAGAAGGAAGTGAATGGGGGTTGGGTCGGCAGGGTCATATATTGAGTGCCATGAGGGCATCACTCCAGGTGGCTCCCTGGCTGACCCGACGGGAGCTGCTAAGGGAAAAAGTTTCTGATGACAGTGCACGTAGTGCGTGCACACCTGATTGGAATGGACGTGAACGACACCTCTCGAAGAACAACAGTTACAAGAAGGTGAGTAACCGTCTTTTCTGTTTTCTTTGAACTGGACCCTTAAACGTAAGAATTCTGCCTGACTGCTTGTCAGCTGGACTCTAGAGTATTTATATTTGTTTATTTCCTTTAACCACTGAAGTACAAATTTTACTTTGAGTGTTTGGAAAAAAGCCTTATGCTCTGCTTTGCACTGCAGCAACATCCCTCCAGACAAAAAGAGCAAAACATAACTCTATTCAGAGCCAGTCATTTCCAGTCCTACAACATTTCCTGGAGTGGACTAGGAAGTAATTCTCAAGTAATTCAAAAGTTCTCTCTTCCTCCAGGGAATGATACTGCTTCTGCAGTGTTCCAGATCCCATCAGTCCACGAAGAAATGGGCTCTGCCTATCCTGAGCTGATGACCTACATTCCAGCACATTTCATTGCCAACAGAATGCTGAGTCAGCCTTATTTCACTTCTTTTAAAAGCAGTCTGTCAGCAAATGATTCAAAGCAGTTCTGAAAATACATGTATCGCTATCAGCAGTACTCAATTTAATATACAAGGCGTTTCTACAGTTTCCTTCCTAAATCCACCCTGGAGTTATGATGTCAATACAGAAAGGAAGAGGTAGTAAATCAAAATTCCATCCAATTATGCAAAGCACAAGTTATAATGAGAATACATTACATTAATAAATATAAACGTAGTGTGACAGCTATGTATTATTTATGTATCCATTTCCAAATAGGTGAACATTTTTAATGCTAAGTGAAGCAAACAGCTAAAAAAGTGTTAGACCCTTCTCTCTCTCTCTCTCTCTCACACACACACAGTCTCTCTCTCACTCCCAAATTCACATTTTCAAAATTGTATTTCATTCACCATGGGCTTTATCGTATCATCTGTTTTTAAGAGGCACTTCCTATGGATTGCAGTTGGGAATTTTGCTTAAAAACTTATGGTATTGTAATGATAGCTGGAACTCTGAAGTAGGAACCAAAGTTACCCATAGTGTAGTATGTAATGAGCCTTATCAGCAGAAGGAATGGCTTGTACCTGGAGCTAGGCAAGCAAGCCAGCAACAGCTATCTGTACAGTTATCAAAAAAAAATTAAGTAAATTGTTTACTGTTATTTAAAAGTCTCCAATATGTTATTTTATGTTACCTGTTGCTAACATAAAATAACATATTGGAGTACTATATGGCCCATGAACAGGCTTAAATCAGCGTATGCTTGAATTCTTATCAAGAAAAACCCATTTTTATAAGGCTACCAAAGTTCAAGAAAGAAAAATTTAGCAATAAAAGCTATGTAATATTAATTAGTGTGTGTAAACATAACTGATAGATGTTTTTGTATAGTTTTGTATAGTTCCTAGCACAATGGACCCTTCAATCCCTACTGGGGGGTGGGAAAATAGTTTTTCCCCCAATCAGGACTGAAGGGTCCATTATGCTAGGAACTATACAAAAACATAAAAAGAGAGTCACAGCACTGCATGGAATTTACTATCTAAATTCCCAATTCTGTGATGAGCTCAGTGTGGGCACCAGGGTCCATTTATTGCAGGAACAGGGCCTATGCTCTAAATTCTGAGGGACATATTTTCAAAGATATTTAGGTGTCTAAAGGCACAGATAGAGGCCGAATGGGATTTTCAGAAGTGCCTCAAATTTTTCTGATAAATAGATTATTTGCTATAATATGCAGTTTCAGGTCAACCAAATCTATTCGCAAATTTGGTCAAGTTTGCCAAACAATTTCTACTGAACCGAAAAAGTAAAAACCTTTTGTGATGGCTGCTGGTGGTGGCACCACCTCTCTTATAAGCCTTAATCCAGTGGTTAGGGCACTCACCTGGGATATGGGAGACCCTGGTGCAATTCTTCCCTTTGCCTGATGAGGAGAAGGAATTTGATTTTGGGTTTTCTGCACTGCAGGGGAGTGCCCTAGCCAAATGACCAGAATATTCTGCCATGAGGCTCTCTCAGTCTCTCCTCTTGAAGCCTTTCCACTATTTATAAATAAATAAATAGTCATCAGAGCAGGGATTTGACCTTGCGTCTCCCACATATCAGGTGAGTCCCCTAATTTCCAGACACCATCTCTGGCCAAATGACTATCCATTGTCATCATCAATGACTACAAATAGGCTTGGATTAGATTTTTATTGGTAAATGTCTACTTTACTGTACACAATCAAAAAATGACAAAAAAAATTTCCATCAATAATAATCAAAGTTTACAGATAGGCAAAGTTAGAAAAATTCTGCTTGTGAACGTATTGAAGTTCAAATTAAGGATATCTATTTTGAATATTTTGACATGATGTTGAAAATTTGCATTTGAACAGTCATAACTTTATAACAGTTTTAACTTTTTCTATCTCAATGTCTACCATCCTTAAACAATTGTCTGACCCCACCCACTGCCAGACCCACAATTATGAAAATTTAAATAGATAAACATTTTAAAGAAGTTTAAACCCCACAATCTGGTACACCTGTGAAAATTTAAATAGATAAAAATCAGAGAAAAATGCTTAAAAATAGATATTGATATTATCTGTCAAAATTATAAGGGGAAAAAAATCCCAAATTCTGCCAAATCTAACTGAGTTGCCACTATAAATGACAATGGATAGCCACACATCCCAGGTAAGTGCTTACCCAATGGGCTTAAAGCTGATAAGGAAGGCAGCACTACCACCACACCCTGTTTTGTCCATCTACTTTTCCTTCCTTTCTCAAAACATCTGAAAGTTGAAACAAAATTTGTCAGGTTGAAATGTAACATTTTGTTTTAACATTAGCAAAACATTTTCTTTTTACTTGAAATCTTTTTGACATTTCGAGTTGCTGAAAAACTAAAAAAAAATGTTTTCAGTTTGATCCAAAAGAAAAAAACATTTTTTTAAATTTTTTTAAAATTGCCAGTGAACCAAAAAAGCCATTATTCATCCAGCTCTAGCCCTAAGAGCCTAGCTGAATCAACCAAATTTTCCAAAATGTATGCAGCAGCTTTTAAGTGAAAAATGATTTCACATGGACGTACTAACTGACTAACTTACAGTTATATGAACAAACATGCAGTCCATGTAACAAAGTAATGTGTGTACTGGAAATACCAACTGTGAAAGTCACAAGGGCCTAATGAAACACATCCTAGAATACTCAAATTGCTAACTCAGGAGGTATCTGAGCCACTAACGATCATCTTTGAGAAGTCATGGAAGACAGGAGAGATTCCAGAGGACTGGAAAAAAGGGTAAATATGGTACCAATTTATAAAAAGGGAAATAAAGACAACCCAGAGAATTATAGAACAATCATCTGAACTTCAGTACCCAGAAAGATAATGGAGAAAATAGTTAAGCAATCAATTTTCAAACATCTAAAAGATAATAAAGTGATAAGAAATGATCAGCATGAATTTGTCAAGAACAAATTGGGTCAAATTGACCTAATAGCTTTCTCTGAATGGGTAACAAGCATTGTGGATAGTGGGGAAGTGGTAGATGTTGCATATCTTGACTTTCATAAGGCTTTTGATACTGAATCACATGACCTTCTCATAAACAAACTAGGGAAATATAACCTAGATGGAGCTACTATGAGGTGGGTGCATAACCAGTTGGAAAACTGTTCCTAGAGAGTAGTTATCAGTGGTTCACAGTCAAGCTGGAAGGGCATATCGAGTGGGGTCCTGCAGGGATCAGTTCTGGGTCTGGTTCTGTTCAGTATCTTCATAAGTGATTTAGTTAATGGCACAGAGAGTACACTTATAAAGTTTGCAGATACCAACCTGAGAGGTGTTGCAAGTGCTTTGGAGGATAGGATTAAAATTCAAAATGATCTGAAATGATGAAATTCAATAAGGACAAATGCAAAGTACTCCACTTAGGAAGGAACAATCAATTGCATACATACTAAATGGGAAATGACTGCCTAAGAAGGAGTACTGCAGAAAGGGATCTGGGGGTCATAGTGGATCACAATACTGGTCAACAGTAACACTGTTGTGTTTAAAAAAAAACCACACACACACAAAAAAAACCCCATCACTCTGGGATGTATTAGCAGGAGTGTTGTAAGCAAGACACAAGAAGTAATTCTTCTGCTCTACTCTGCACTGATTAGGCCTCATCTGGAGTATTGTGTCTAGTTCTGTATGCCACATTTCAGGAAAGATGTAGACAAACTGGAGGAAGTCCAGAGAAGAGCAACACAAATGATTAAAGACCTAGAAAACATGACCTGTGAGAGTAGATTGAAAGCATTGGGTTTGTTTAGTCTGGAGAAGAGATGACAGGGGACATGATAACAGTTTTCAAGTACATAAAAGGTTGTTACATGGAGGAGGAAGAAAAATTGTTCTTCTTAACCTCTGAGGATAGGACAAGAAGCAATGGGCTTTAATTGCAGCAAAGATGGTTTAGGTTGGACATTAGGAAAAAGTTCCTAACTGTCAAGGTGGTTAAGCACTGGAATAAATTGCCTAGAGAGGTTGTGGAATCTCCATCATTGGAGATTTTTAAGAGCAGGTTACACAAATACCTGTCAGGGATGGTCTAGATAATACTTATTTCTGCCATGAGTGCAGGGGCCTGGACTAGATGACTTCTCACGGTCCCTTCCAGTCCTATGATTCTATGATAATGGCACTAATTTCCTCCACCCATGGTGCACGGTGTTTTAGTGTGCTGGGTCATGATTTCCCAAAACACAATGCACACTGCTGCTTCTCTCGCTGACATAATGGGGAATAAATATCTATACATGTACTACTGAACTGCCCAGGAGCTAGATGCTATGAACCACAGGTGCTCAGATATTAGTACTAGATAGATTAGATAGCACAAGGCAAGATGTCTCCAGCGCCTGAGAAGGGTCCATGATGCATGATGCAGGGATCTGGAGGTGGTATCTGGAGTATAGTATTGAGTTTATGGTATATTATTTTAGCTATTAAGTTATAAATCCAGCTGACATGTTCTCAGAATTACACAGCCTGGGAACCTTATTGGTCAATCATATTGACCTCTGAGTCCATGTAATTTCACATGAAGCTTAATACAATGACAAGCATAGAATTTTACACACACACATACCAATACCATTGTAAATATGTATAATATCATGTGCATGCATATTTATAACCATGTTTACAATTTATCTCCTTACACTTGTTCTTACCTGCTTCAGAACTGGTACATTCTTGAACTGCACTAACTGAACTAGGGGGCAAAAAGTCATCATCAAAACTGATAAGATCTCCTTCCTCAGCTGGTTTACTTTGCAAAGTACATGTTGAGAGGTTGGTTGGAGCCGATGACTCTCTCAGGGACTTGAAAGCTGTTGCTTGAGAAGTTACCGAGAGACTGGGAGCAGTGATGATTGGTTTTAGTAAGGTCAAATGAGGGGCAGGACTTTCTACAGAAAGAGACTTTTTGGGAATGAGTGGCCTTGGAGCAGGAACTGGGAATTTCTTCTGTCCATCATTGTTCTCTGAAGTTGACCCATTCCTTGCATCAAGCAAATCATTACTAGTACTTTTTACAAGGCCAGGTTTTGGTTTCTTTGGCAATTCAGGTTTGGTTATGACATTACTCCCAGCTTCTTGAGGTTGAGAGTGCCATTTCCTGGATGTAGCTTTGTGTGTGTTTTCTGTCCATGAAGCCGACTCTCCCGAAGCTCTCCTGGCCCCTAGCTCTGGTTTTGGAGCTATTATTGGCTTCTTTGCAGAAACAGTTGGTCTTGGGACAAATGACCGTGGAGCAACTTCTGGTTTCTTTGATAATCCTGAGATATCAGAATTTGCTTGGGATTCAAACGCTTTGATCCTTGAACCAATACTATTTTGGCTTTTTTCTGTACTCATACTGTTCATCACCATGTGACTGTCCAATAAGCTATTATCTAAGAGGGACACTGGCTGACTTGGAGATGGCTCCCTTTCAGCTTGAGGCTGGCTCACTTCTTCCTGATTGTCTTGTGATTGGCTTTGACTATCTCTGACCACAGGTTTGAGATTGCCTTTTGATCTTGGTTTTGGCAGTGGACCTGTCACATTACTGGAATTTTCTTGGCACTTCCATTCTTCAGGCGCTTCAGAGACAACTAAGGGAGCCTCATTTTCTGAAGGATTGCTATTTAAGAGAGGTCTGGGAGGTTTGAGAGGACGTTGCACTGCCGACAGAAAAGAGAAGCTTTCAAATTGTATTCTGACACATCTTAAATACAAATCTACTTTGTCATTTGGCCTCTCTAACCATTCTGACTGGAAATTTACCAACTATTTCCACTTAGAACTCATCGTTTCTTGTGTTACATTTGTCATTCTCCCTTTTTCAAGGGGGCAAAAATACATTACACTCTAGAAAGGAACTGATCTTTGCACAAATGCATAGAATTTACAAGTAATAAGTCCAAAATTACTTTGCTGACTTGCAGCACTTTCATTTTAACATACTCAAAGCAACATCAGATAAAGAAAAATATTTTTTTAAATGTTTCATGACATTGAGGGTTTCCCAGCAGAGGCTAGAACAAGGAATAGTACAGCAGCTTCTCTAACCAGCTTTGTGTACATCTCAGTCCTGACCTACAACCTCCCTGCTTTTTCATTCATTATTTTCAGATTCTCTGGCCAAAAAGGATTGCAAATACAGCTAAAATGGAAAAATACTTGTAATGGTTTTATGGGGAAAAAATTAAATGCATTATAGCCTAGGGTGATATTAAAGAAAAACACGTTTTTACTTCTGACATAGACTAGAATGGAGTATCAGGTCATCAGAGGTAAGAAGCATATGCAGTAATTCATAGCAGCACCTAGTCCATAAGTGAAATACTTTTATTTGGTGTAGAAAGGATTAAATTGATTTTTAAAAGCATCCCCAGAACATAATATGTAAAATCTTTGATAATATGAAGTCCATAGAGCATTTACCTGGAACAATTTCAGATTTACAGAGAGTAGGTAGGTTGTTTTTTACATTACTTCTTGGCAAATGGCTGATTATTTCCTCTGGAAAGTCAGTCTGTGTTGCACACGTAGCAGTGCATCTAGAAGCAGCAGCAGCATTATTGTTATTTGTTGTATTGACTTGCACTTGGTTAATTTCTTTTATCACCTGCTCATAAGATGGTGGAAGCTACAAAAGAAAAAAAGGTAAAAATTTTAATGTGTCCATATGTGAAAATTAAAAAAAAACCTACATGAATTCAGAAATGCTACACTGTACAACAAAAATACAAACAAAAAACAGAGTAGTTCTCTTTTAAGAGGACAATGAGTTCCGGTGATGTTATTGTTTCTCTTTGCACTTTAAAATTAACATGAATTACACATGTAACATAAACACGTCTCTTATTTGCGCACCTCAGCTGGAACAAGCTCATTTGTCCTCCAGTTAGTCTGGGAAGGAGGAGGGAATCCTAATCCTTGTGGAGTGACATTTCCACCTGGGAACCAGGAGGATGGTCTGAGAGGCTCAGCAGCAACTATTGTAATCTCAGGACGTCTGAAAAGAAACATAAACAAGGTGATGTGCGGGAGAGGGAAGGAATGACTGACTAGCAAGCTTTACAGTAATTATTTAAATAAACACTAAAATAATATGTTTTCCTAGTAGTTCCAGTTTTATTCCTGACTTTGCAAATATGCCTTGTATGATTTCATACAGTCACTTAACCTTTCTGGCCCCAGTTAAGCAAGCACTCAGGGTCCCCATTCAGCAGAGCACTTAAGTACATTCTACCTCTAAGCAAAAGAGCAATTCTACTGACTACAACAGACTATTCCTGTACTTCAGGGTAGGCATGTGCTCAAGTACTTTACTAGAAGGTGTCTTTGTGTCCTTGCAGAATAAAGTGGTTTGGGAATCTTCTGATGAACAGGCACTAATAAATGCAAAGCATTATTATTAACTACTGTGTAGAAATAATGCAAGGCAATAAACCAAATTTAAGATGATTTTTTAAAAATTAAGATGTCTTAGCCCAGCTAGTGCAAGGATTGGGGGTAAATGTGTACTTTTTCACCTGTTCAGCCCAGTGAGAAAACAAATTGCAACATTCATGTCATGATTTTTTTATTAACATTTATTTATTTATTTAGTAGCACAACATTACACGTACAACATGTTGAAACGGCAACAAACTTATTGTGAATATTTAGGCTGATTTTTTTTAAAATGAATTTACTTCAGCCCTGCTACTTGCGTTCATTTCCTTTGATCATTTACAAGACTGAGTTTTAACCAACAGAAATACAGAAAGCTAACTGAAGGCTACAAAAGTGAGTTTTCCTGCTGGGAGTTTTTGTGTAGTAATCTAATCAGAGAACAAAAACACCACCATGTGATATATCTGACTATTAGAACTATCGTTAGTTTGAATAGAGAATATTGAATATTCATGCAGAATTGTTCATATTGAATCCCACAGAGTTTAAAAATTCACAGAGATTACAAGTAATTTGGAGTGAAGACCAAATCTGACGAAATCATGAGGAAAAGAGGCTGAAGTTTTCAACCAATTAATTTGTTCTAATTTATGGACATGGATCAAATTACTGCTGTTTTCTCTGTTTTTGTGTATGCCATTGTTCACATGTGATTCTAGGCTCACTTATGCTGTGCCTCCTAAATATATTTAATAAACAGTTTAGACACTTTTCAGAATATCTGGTTGGCAGTGGACAGTTCTCAACATCATTAATAATATTAAATGTTACCACACTGCACTGGCTACCTACTAACAAGTGGCAGAAGCTGGGGGAAATTTAATGCGTTGATTTAGAAAGCCTTACCTGGTTTGGTTCTTTGATACCTAAAGGCTTGTCTACAGGGAGAATTTTAGGAAAATCTCCCCACAGTTCTAAAGCAAGGGTAATCAAGCCTCAAACTCTGTGGGGCAGAGCCTGTCCTTTTGTTATATACCTCTACCCTAATATAATGCAGTCCTCGGGAGCCAAAAAAATCTCACCGCCTTATAGATGAGACCGTGTTATATCGGGTTCTGGCTGGTACGGTGTACCGGCAAGAGCTGATATGCTGTGCCAGACTGGACCAGCTTCCCCGGCAGTGATTTAAAGGGCCAGAGGCTCCAGCTGCTGTGGTGAGCCCTGGTCCCTTTAAATCACCGCCACAGCTCTGGCAGTGGGGCTTGGGCGGTGATTTAAAGGGACTGAGGCTCCAGCCGCTGCCAGAGCTCCAGAAGTGATTTAAATGGCCCGGAGCTCCCCGCAGCGGCTGGAGCCTCTGGCCCTTTAAACCACTGCCAGAGCCCCGGCGGGATTTAAAGGACCTGGGGCTCCCCGCTGCTTTACCGCGTTATATCTGAATTCATGTTATATCAGGTCACGATCTATCAAGGTAGAGATGTATTTGTGAACAATGCTTAGCACAATGAGGCCCCAATCCCTGATTCCAAACTCTAGGTGCTACCACAGCATAAATAATGATAATGCTTATGAGTGTAAATCAATTGCCTACAAGAGTAAAGGATGTATTCCCTATCCCCCAACACCAATATTCAGTATTGCACAACTGTGCTCTGTGGAACCTTTCAAGATATTCTGCATAATAAAATATTTTGAGAACCAAACAGTGTTGGGAGGGATCCGGAACATCTCTCTACTGTGAAATTGTCCATAGAATGAAAAGCTTGGCCAATGCTTTGCTTTATTAATGAGTTGTATGCCTTTCTTGGCCATTGCGGGATGCTGGATATCTGGCTACATGGACCATTTGCTATGGTAACTTCTTCCGTCATTTTGCTATCAGAAAATGCACAAATATATGTTTAAAGGGTACTTTTAAAAAAGGATAGGAAGGGATAGAAAGTCAGCACCCAGAGTTTATGACAGGTTAATTGGGACTCCCTTTCTGAGAAGCTGTAGGGGTGTGTGTATTTAAGTTGTATTTTCAACCTGAAACGATCACCTAGAAATGGATGCCAGAAGAAGTTTTTTTAAAATTTCAGACCAAAAAAATCCATCTGCTTAAAATCTCATTATTTTTAAAATATATTTATTTCTTTGGTTCCAGTCATTACTATTTTTACACAGAAAAATCAGAAAGGAAAAAAAAAACTAGAAGAAAAGGACAAAAGTAGGATCCTGATATGATCCGTTAAAATAAACTCTCAAGCCAACTATTAGGATGACATGTGGTTGAAATATAAATAACCATGTTATACCTTCTATCTCTCTGATGTTCGGTATGAGAAGAAGTCCGAGAAGCTATTGAAGTAAAAGAAAGAAAAACAAAGTTAATCTGGACTTGTACAGCAACAAAATAAAGATAGTAATACTAGAATTGTCACCAAGCTATCATAAACATAACTGATTGTACATAGCATTTGATCATAAACTACAGATTTCTAAGAACGGCCATATCTAAATAAAAATGATTTGTATTTAACACGGGAAAAATTTTCAAAGCTATTCTTTAGCAATACTTTCAGATTGACACAGAATATACATATTTACATACACACTGGAGTTCAAGAATCCCATTCAGACAACTTGCAGAGAAAAGAAGGAAAATATCCAAAACAGTTACCACAATATTAAATACATATTATGATGCTTAAAACCACATGAAAACTGTGAAAGAAACTAACAAAAGCAAGAGAATTAATGAAAGCAAAGCTACCACATCCTAACACAGACTTTTGTGCCTTTTTGTTTTTCACCACTCCATGAATTAAGAACAGAGTAATAAACCTCAGCCTTGTCTTTTGACAATTTATTTCCTAGACTTTGTGTAAAAAAAAACTTACAAGTTTGTTAGTTCAAACTTTTGGTTTGGTTTAATAATTAATTTTTTAAAAATCTAATCCAATACAAAAGACATTTACCTGAAAAACTATTTCAGACTAGTGGGTAAATATAACTGTGTGCAGGAGAAATGTACATAGCATTGCTTATTAAAAAATTAATTCAATGTCCACTAATCAGTGTTTAAATTCTCGGGCACCTCATTCACACAAATAATGGGACCATTTCTGGGCTAATAGTTATCTACATTTATTTTTTATATCCACTGCATTTTGGATTTTCACAAGCTCATTAAATCCTCACTCTCTAATCCTGTATTTTTGTCATATTTACAATCAAATATTTTTTTTAAGGCCACACTAACTTTTTAAAATGTGATTAAATAACAACATAAAACAAAACAAAAAAGGAATTAACTCTCAGCTGAATCTTTGCATAGCAAATGTGATTTAGGGAGAAGTAAAGTTTATTGTGCAAAAAGCTGACAATTGTTCCATTATTATGCCATCATAGAGTGATAGCTGAAATCAGCAAAGCACCGCTTGAAAAATCCCCAGCATAGTATTGTCACAGACATACCTCTTCCACGGGGCATTTTTGATGTGCACTATTCATGAGTGCTAGAGGAAAAAAAGAAGGGGTTAAAGTAGAAAAAGAGGGTGCAGAGAAGAAAAAGAACAATCCAAGGTTCCTATATGTCAATAGACAAGATTAATTGGATTTGTGTTGTTAGTCACACAAGAATAGTGCAGATTTCACGCGGGGGGGTGGTGGTGGTGAGGTGGGGTGTAAAAAAACCTGATAGCTCGAAATAAAATCTATTTTAAAAAGATCAAAAGCAATTTAATTGAGTTTTTAATTTCTATTCTCACACTGAATTTTATGGGGGTTTACTTATTGCCTGGCGATATCATCTTAATTGTGAACAGGAAAACTGAGGAAGAAAGGACCTTTGTATTGTTGATTTCAAATGGGAAAAGAGGCATAGTTTGAATGCTCTTTTTAGGTATGTATTAATTGATGTCTGCTTTGATATAAACTCTCTTGTTTTATTTACTTTATAAACAGATGGAATATACTTTATACCCTGATGGTCTGACCCAACTCCCAAGAAGTTGAATCAGATTCTTCAACAACATGCATTCTACCCATTCCCAGCTTATCCTTTAACCCCCATGTATGCATAAATATACATTTCCCTTCTTAGATTTCCCTTTCACTAAGAATAGAGAAAAGAGGTAAATCTCTCCAACTGGTAAGACACACCTATTTGCAATAAGTGTTGTTATAACCATGTTGGTCTCAGGATATTACAGAAACCAAGTGGGTAAAGTAATATCTTTATTGGACCAACCTCTGTTAGTGAGAGAGAGAAGCTTTCACCAAGCTCTTCTTCAGGTCTGTGAAATGTATTCAGTGTCGCAGCTAAATACAAGGTGGAACAGATTGTTTTGGGTAATTAGTTACATATTTCAAGGGACCATTCAAGGTGAAAAGGCACATTAAACCTCTCATGAGGCTATGGGGGGGAAATAAGGCAAGTGGCTGTAAGGGGTTATAGAATGGTGTAATAAGCCATAAATCCAGTGTTTCTGTTCAGCCCTTAAATTCATAATTTTTCTAGATACTAAAAATTAAGTTCCCAGGCTTGTCTTTTGAAGGTGTTGTGCAGGTTTCCTTTGAGAATGAGGACTAAGAGGTCAGATATAGAGGATCACTTTGTGAAAAATATTAGCAATATAAGTGTTCTACTCTCTGCACTGCCTCCCTATAAGGTAGCTGGCAATTGTCTGTCTTGTAAGTGCCAAAGCTGTTCAGTTACTATGACTCAGTTACTGCAATGTTGTGAATGGCTAAAAAGTCCAATTCTCAAGCAATAGATTGTGTAGGAGTGATGCGCAAGGCCAGAAGATGAAACCAGTGCACTACTGGCACTTAAGGTCTGCTGCACTTTCCTCTTTGCTCTGTCTTCACTTTTCTCTCTCTCAGCCTCTGACTTCCTGGTGCAGCACAGTCCTCCAACATAGCCTTTGCTAGCTGCCTTTTCTGGGCTTGCAGTGCAGATGTTGAAAGTTTTCAGCTCCCTCTTGCAAACTTCCTTGAACTTGAGCCTACGATGGCTCAGTGACCTTGGAGCATCCACAAGTTCTCCATACAGGTCCTTTGCCATGTGTCTATCATCCATCCAGTACAGATGACCAAACCAACAAAAATGTCTCTGTTTAAGAATAGTGAATAAATATTAGACTTGGCAATTTTGCTTTCTCAGATACTTTGGTATCAGGGACTTGTATGTGAAATCAAACTAAGACAGGAGGTGTGGAAAGTGTTAAGTCTTCTTTCATGCCTTCTGTAGATGGTCCAGGTCTTGTCACTAAACAGTAGCATGCTCATGACACACCTTGTGCCATAATCAATGTCTTCTTTAGATTGATCCCTGTTGGTTAGACCAAATTTATCACAAGCTAACACAAAGCTTTTGCAAAGTTTCTGGAGTGCCTATGTGAAACAAGCCCTGAGCTGTTGGCAAAAAGAAGTTCTAATTCTGCTTTTAGACAAGCAGATTTGTTGAAGAATTTTCCATCTGATCTTGCATGGAGACGTTTACTCTCAGTGCTAGATAAGAAAGTATGCAGTGGATTTTATTTCAGTGACTAGGAGCATTTCTTCAAATTATGCTGCAAACCAGTCCTTATCTTGTGCAGTCTTTTTACCGAAAGCTAAGATATTCATCCAGAATGCGCTCAATACTCCATCAGCATTCAGGAAGGGGCAATCAATGACATAGTTTCCCTGAGATTCATAGTGAATTGGAAACACCTTCCTTGGTCTTTTGTGTTGTTGAAGTTCATTTGTGTGCAACAGCTTTGTTTAGTACAATGGAATTTCTGTAGTGAAAGCCTCACTTTCCAGTATACATGTGCATGGTCTGTGTCACAGTCTGCATCACGAAAACAGAGTATGGAGAACATCCTGCAAGTGTTTTCTAGAACTAACAATTAAATCCAGTTGGTGCTAGTGTCCAGATCTGGAGTGTCTTCACAAGACCCTTTGATGATGACTGCATTGAAAGTAAGTGTTGGTAATGCATGCTCCTTGGTTGGTACAGAACTAACCATTTGTAATTAATTTTTTCCACTCTATGGTGGCAAGAACCTAGCAGACATATCATGATCTGAGCCGACCCTAACAATGAAGTATCCTAACAGACAGAGTCACTTGCCTGATGGTCACTTACTGATGATGCTATCAACGTGCTTATAGAACAAATCCTTCTCTTCAGAAATGGAAGAAAGCGTTGGGGCACATATATTGATGATATTGGCAAAACCACCTGTCATAGATATTCTTAGTTATATAATTCATTCTGATATTGCAATGAGACCCTTGACATGGATGCTAATGAGTTTTTGACTGGAAATACCACCCCATGACCAGAGCACCCTTCTTTGCCTTTTCTATGCCAGAAGAGGGTGTAATGCATCTTGCACAGAGAGCCTGTGTCAGCTAGTCTGGTTTCAGAGAGAGTGGTCACATTAATGTCAATGTTCTCCAGCTCTTTATCGATGATAGCATACCTTGTAGAATCACTGACCTCCTCCAGTCATTTAATATACTAGGGCACATTGTCCTCACATTCCAATGAGCAAGTTTGAAGAGGATGATCATTGTACCTGGAACTTTGGCACAGATGCCTGGGCAGTGAAAATAAAGAATCAGATGGTTGCCCTAGGACAAAAAGTCCCCCTCTTGGTGGGCCTAACTGGACACAAAGGCTTGGAGATCAACATATTTGGAAGCAAGCACAGCTGCAGGAACTACCTGAAGAAGCTCATGCCAATCACCTGATATTTTCTCCACTGTGGACTGGGTGTAGTGTTTCCTCTCCTAGCCTTTGTAAAACCAAAAACTAGATGCTAGGTGGTAGCACCAGATGGAATGAAAAACAATATCCACAAAGAATAATTCCAAAAGGGATCTGGCATTATCCCCATCAATCAGGGATTCCCAGTTTAGTCACTCGACCCGCAGAAGGTTGTACTGGGTTACATGGAACCAGTAGCAGGCCTTACATGCCTGACCTTATCCCTATGAGATACAAAGTCTTATTCAAGGTCTATGCCCTAATATTCAAAGCTCTCCATAAGATTAGTCCCAACTATTGAAAAGATTAATTCTCTCTCCATAACCATGAATTCCATCAACAGCTAAATTCCACTGGAATAATAAATGACACTTTCAACCAATGGGAGAAGTTCATGAGTGCAGGAGAAAGAATTTTCATGGGGCTTGGATTTAAACTATGGAACTCACTCCTGCAAATAAATAGAAAAGCTCTGTCTGTGTAAGCTCAAAAGCTTGTCTCTCTCACAAACAGAAGTTAGTCCAATAAAAGATAGTACTTTACCCACCTTGTCATAGCTCACACTGCATTCAAAAGAAAATGGAAAACCTCTTTTTTCAGCTTAGCTTTCTGTCAATAGGCCTCCCCCGTCCCCCCACAGAGTTAACCTGACCCAATCAATAAATGAAAGCTCTGCCTGGCTGAGTTATTCTTACAGGCAGAGATGGAACAGAGAGTTTACTTTACTTTAATTACTCAAGAGATCAGAGCCCTATACACACTTAGATATATACTTATATACAGATATAGAAAAGATATCTATATATTAGTCCACTCAAAGTGTCAACTTGGTTTCATTGCATCTTCCAGGCTACATGACCAGTTGTGTTGTTTTGTTCAATAAGACAGATGTTATTTCCTCCCTTTAGTTTTAAAAAAATGCCTGGAAGACCTTTCCCCCTGGAGGTGAGAAAAGAGGAAGCAGGGGTTGGGATGTATGTGGCAGTGCACATGGACCAGGGGGTAATCCAGCAGAGAACTACTCTGAGTGGAAGTGTGAGGATGTGTGTGTTGTTTATCTTAATGTACAAATCCTACACAACATCTTCCTATTATGTTAACAAATAAGAATTTTAAAATAAAAGTATTAATATTTATTAAAAAAGATATTTAAAAGTAGGTGCACGTCTTGAAAAGAAGCAGTCCTTGAGTTTTTTTCAGTCTCTCCAAAAAATCATCTATACTTCAGTAAAATTAAATTATTTGCAAAGGATTTTTTTAACAACTGGATTTGCAATCTTTTTTGCTTCTTTATGATGATGGAAGAGTTTCTTGTTTTCCCTGCCCAGTTTTTAACCGTAGAACGACAGCTTTCTGTGCTTTTAAAGAAGGACCTTTTGGTCTCAGGATTTGTATTGTAAGCTCTCACACCTTCACTGAAGGGGCAGAGGTGAAAACAATTACATCCTTGCTCCAAAGTGATCTTTAGTTGATGGAGTTGAATAGATGTCAACAAAAATTTTAATCTTCCCTTCTCCTCTCAGTGGCTCAGCTTCCAGTCTTGTAATTCTCATGAGCTCATCATTTCAATACTTCTAGCATAACCGGAGAGAATTTTAGGATAGATAAGACCTGAATTTCTAATATTTAAAAAAAAAAAGGCAGGAAAAATGTAACTTGACACAATAAGTCCAATTGTTTTTCCTTTGCGGGTGACCGTTAAAAAGCATGCCCCTATTTTTGTTCCCTAGAATACTATTTATGAATGTCAAATACTGACAGCTTTAAGTCAAAAGCGTAATCAATGGGAACCTGTTTCCATTTCAGTGTGCATGTTCACCAGTAAGACGGTTGTTACCTTGAATTCAGCTCAGAGCCATCCATTGCCATAGAAATGCTGACACTTTCACAGGGATATATGAGTAATATTAGATAAATAAAAATTAATGATAACTATATGTGTTATGGTTGAAGAAAAACAGAACAAAAACCTGAGTTCTCCTTTAGCCCTTTCCATCTTATGGCTCTTAGGGAAAAAAAAATCTTTATGACTGATTTGACATAACTTTCTCTTTAGGAGGATTTGTTTCTTTCTGTGAATGTCCATGAGTTGTCATAGTGTGCTTTTTATTCCAGTACTGCATGCAACTTTCTTTAATGCTTCATCTGCAATGGCAATAGGTACAATATAAATGATAATATATTTTAAATAAATATTAATTCTGAGAGTTCTAGATTTCAAAATTTGCATTGTTTTCTTCTTGTAACCAGTATTTTTGTATTTCTTTCATTCCAACTGAATGTGCAGCGGCAAGAGAGTATATTCTGTGTTTTGGATAGGGTTATACTCTAGTTCCTTTATGACTGGAGTTTTTCCCCTCATCCTTTCCCCTTTAGATAATATTCTTGCTAACTAGTTCATTTTTCTTCTAAATTTGACGCACATATGGATTTATTGTTTTCAGTGATGAGAAGTTTAAAAGGCTATCAGACATGTTTCACAATTGGACCTATGGAATCACATTGCAAATTTTCAACATAGGATAAAAAGTAATAAGCCTGTTCTGACAAGAAGGTTTGATTTTCAGCTGAGGCCAGAATGTAAAGCTCTTTGGGAAAGGGCTATGCCTATGTTTGTACAGAATCTAGGTTCAGAGCTGCCATCCTGTTTGGGCCACTGAGCATCACTGTAATATGAATATCACAATCATATTTTTCAATTCCCAGAAAATTGCAGTTTTGGTCATTTTTCTTAATTTCTTTTAAAAAATATGAAACATGGATTTGTTTTTTATTGTGGCAGATTCCACCATTTTTATAATTTCTAATTTTAATTATAATTAACTAATTTCATTTTTAACTAGAGAAGCCAACACCTCAGACACAAACATCCCCAAACGTTGGGGGAAGTCCAGGTCCAAAGTGTGCAGCACAGACTCTTTTTAATCAATTTTAGTCCTAGCAATTGTAGTTTCAGAAAATGAGTTCTGTCTATTACATCTTTCAATAACGGTAGCTAGTGTGATCATGATGAATTTTAAAATAATGCTAATTGTTTTAAACAGCAAGGATATGTACTGATCATTCTAACTGAAGATTCTCTTAGTGCTTTCTCATCACGAGTCAGACATTCTTGCCCTCAGTCCAGTATAAAATGCAATACATTGGCATTTCTAAGAAATTATTCTTGTCACTGTATATCTGTCTTGGTATTTATATGGCCTCCATCACTGTAATATCTGAACATTTCCAGATAATTAAAACAGAAAAGCAAACCATACTCTCTCTGTTCCTTCCCCTACCCATATGAGTAACTTGGAACAGTTAGTACAATGTGTGTGTGAGAGAGCAGGTTGTGTGTCCGTAAGAAGCGCTTATTACGGAAAAGCTAAGTTGAAGAGACAAGTTAAAAACAGACAGACAAATTGATTTCACAAAGGTCTTACTGGATAATTTTCATAAAACAAGAGGTTCAGATAATTGTGAGCTTTGTTGTTATGAAGCTCTTTAAAACCAGAGTGCTGAAGCTAGCACCTCAATAAACTCCTAAACTTCACTCAGGCAGAGTTTAGGAGCCTCTATCATGCAGAACATAGCTGCTCTGCAGGACTGAAGCTCCACATGGGAGGCATGCTCCAGTCAGACAGTTAATAGCCCCAGGGAACATAACCAAATTTTAGTAAAACCTAGTGTTTCAGTTAATTGCAGTTTGAATGTAATAGTGCATCTGTGAAAGAAAGTCAGTGAAATCTTAGGGACGTGTAGCTACCAGCTAGTCATATTAATGCAGAAGTATAGATGGTAAACCTTGAAGTGTACCAGGAAAGTACTGCTTGCAGATATCAGCATGAAGAAATTTTCATGGCAGACATCACTCCAGAGGATAAACTAAGTTGCCAAAGCACGAAGCCAGGAGCTTAAAACACAAAGTGTACATCTGCTGCCACAAAGAAAAGGGCAACTGTCAGCTTCTGGTTGATCTAGCTACAGCCCTACCATTGTGGGAGGGCCTGTCCAGACAGGGACATTCCACCAGCAGCTGCTGCCAATCACTCAGCTTCCTCACCCCACCCACAAAAAGGTATTAATAAAGGTGAGCTATAAAACCTGCTGTCCACAATGCAAGTTACTACTGCTCCTCTTACCTCTAGCCACATTCTTGCCTAGCAGATGACATCAGTGGAATGAGTCATAAAACATCTTCCTGTGCCAGCCACTGCTATACCTGGCTCCAGCTATGCCTGTACAGTTTCCCATCCTTGCCCAAGGCATGAACCCCACTCTTCTCCATCTCAAACTTTCAAACATTACAAATTTTCACAGACTTTCACGGTCTGTTTGGTTTTTTCCGTCTGTGACATAAGTCTTATTTTCAAATATCTGTTTTGTTTAAACTGGAAGACATATTGGGCTGGCTTTTCATTAGCCAATGTTTCTTTACAGTTCAGGTAATCACATATGTTTATTTTTATATATAAAATACTGAATTTCTCTAAATAGTCCATGTGCTTTAGTATTATTTTTGTTTGTATTATAATAGTGTCTGGAGGCTCCTACCATAATAAGGGCCCCATTGTGCTGAGCCTACAATACACAGAGCCCTGGCTGATAGAGCAGTTATTAAGGCTAGGAAATGGCGGTAATGGAGAGGAAGAAATTGGGGGTTGTACCCCTTACTACTATTTCTCTCTGTCCTCTAAATTGTGACATCTTAACTTTACTAAGGAAATCAATCTCAGGAAGAAGGGACTCTGCTGAGCTACCTAGCCATTTGAAATTATATGTTTTTATCTCCCCAGCTAGGGCTACAGTCAGGGACAGCAGGAGAGAAATAAAACTCGCCACTCCTCTGCTAAAAGCAGAGAGAGAAGGAGAGAGAGAACTCCCAGCTTCAATACATTTTAACCGCTGTCCTCAGGTTGTAAACTTTGCTGACAGCTGTAATGAGGCCTTGCAAATGGAAGCTAATGACACCACGGAAGTTGAGATTCAGAAAAAGAAAGAGGTTTCTAATGCGATCAAGGAAATATTGTTACAGTAGATACTGTACATTCTTGAGATTAATATTAAGAGTGAGTTGGGATCAGTCAGAGCTAGAGTTTTGATTCAGAACTATCAATAACTAAGATTGTTGGCATTCAGGTGACTATGGTTTTATATATTCTGTCTACATAAATATATAATGGCTGTTTCACCCCTTTTTAAATCACGGGATAGGTCTCTCTGAATATTTTAACACACCTGATCATATACTAGTACTATATTATCATTACTTATTATTTGTTTTGTATTTGCTTGATTGCTCATTGAGAGAAATTATACATGTAATTGCCATAGATGGCGCACAAGTCTTTCCTTTAGGGAAGGCTATGGAGTGCCAGAAGCTCCCTAGAAGTAGGGAGGGGGGCACTCTAGCACCCGGACCATGGCCCCACCCCTGTGAGGTCCCACCCCTTCTTGGCCTCTTTCCCCTGAGGCCCTGCCCCCACTCCACCTCTTTCCCCCCTCCCCCTAGACCCCATCCTCACTACGCTGCCTGGTACTGGGCCTTAGGCTGTGCTACAGGGCTCTCACTGCCCCCCCACTCCCGGCTCCTCACTGCCCACCCCCCACTCTCTGGGTTCCTTACTGCCCCAAATACCCCCCTCTGCCTCCACCCAGGCTCCTTACTGCCCCCTACCCAGGGCTCATTGCTGCTCCACCATGCCCCCCAGGGCTAAGTCCTGTCCTTTCCTCCCACTCACACCCTGTGAGGCCCTGGTAGAAGAAGGGGAAAGACCCGTGCTGCAGCCAGGGGGCAAGGTGGCTCAGGGGTATGGCCGCCTGGGGAGCTTGTGGGGAGACAGGAGGTCCAGGGCATCCACCACTTCTCCTTGCAGCGTGGAGGACAGTGCGGCTTGTTTGGTTCCCCACCACCAAGGGGCACAGGGAAGTGCTGCCTTCCTGGGTCACTGCTAAGGGGAGCTGGGCATGGGCCCACGGGTTGTGCCAGCAGCCGCACTGAGACCGCACCACTGGCATTCTACTCTGGGATCCCCACTTGGCAGAGTGCAGCACTGTGGACAGCCTGGAGATGTGCCTGTGGATGAGCAGAGCCAGAGCACCATGCCAGACGCAAGCAGGGGGGAAGAGGCAGAGTGGGGGCGAGGCCTTAGGGCGGAGCAGGGGCAGAGCTCAGGAGAGGAACGTAGGATGTGACCCACGCTGCATCCAGCATATGCACCCTGCATGGCCAGCCTTTTTTATTTTGGGGAGGCTTAGCTCAGTGGTTTGAGCATTGGCCTGCTAAACCCAGGGTTGTGAATTCAATCCTTAAGGAGGCCACTTACGGATCTGGGGCAAAAATCAGTATTGGTCCTGCTAGTGAAGGCAGGGGGCTGGACTCAATGACCTTTCAAGGTCCCTTCCAGTTCTAGGAGACAGGTATATCTCCAATTATAAAATATAAAAAACCCTTTATATGTGCTACCCCTGGATAACTGCCTTTATATGTCTAGGATTTGTGAAATGTTACTCCATAATTGTGTAATGCTTTTGTGAATGGTTTTATAACTAAAACAAAGGACTACGGCGTAGACAATCTGGATTCAATTCCTGGCCCCAGTAGACTTCCTGCGTGACCTTGGATGAGCCACAATCTCTCAATCCCTCAATTTCCCATTTGTAAAATGGGAATAACAATGGCAGCACCGGTGTATAGAAGGTGCTGCGTTTTAAGCATAGCATCATGAAGACTTGTTCTGAGCAGTTAGCAGCACAGTGCTTACAGTGCTGTTGAGCACATTGTGCCCTGTCTATACTAGAGATCCCACAATTGCTAGCACAGGGGGGAGATAGATCAGTGATAGCAACAGTGGAGAAGTTTAGTAGGAAATTACACACTAGTGTACATATAGCTGAAGACAAGATAGCTTTCTGAAATGCCAGCTAATGTCGTCAAAAGAGAAACATGAAATACAGAGGAATGAAAACATTATTTTGGATGATTCCAAGTGAAGTGAATATCTGAGAATGTCATGGTAGGGGTTAAGAGGACAGAAAGGAAGATAAAGAGAGAAGTTAGACGAGGCATAGACTAGACTTTCATCCAAGGCCTAAAAACAAAATCTCTACCCCAAAATTAAACCACATTCATGGGTCCAAACCCAGCTCCCATTAAAGTCAATGTAAGTTTTGCCATTGACTTTAATGAAAGCAGGAAGATGCTCGAACCAACCAGTCAAGTTAAAGTAGGCAACTAACAGCCAGATTCTTCAGAATCAGATATACACAGTTCACAGCACAAATGCACAGATAAGAGAAAGGCTAGTGTTCTGCAAGAAGAAATAACTCAGCAGCAACTGGGAGACTTGGTCTAAAACAGGAGTGGGCAAACTACGGCCCGCGGAACAGATCTGGCCTGCAAGCCATTTTAAGCTGGCCCACGAGCTGCACCACGTGGCTCGGCCCCACTCCAGCACTTCAGCTGGGGCACTGGATCAGGGGCTGGACCATGCGGTTTGGCCCCAGTCCGATGAGAGATGCAGGGTGGTGCCTGTGGACGGGGAAGTGTGCAGAGCCACCTGGCCGCGCCTCTGCATAGAAGCCATAGAAGGGACATGCCACTGCTTCCAGGAGCTGCTTCCAGGTAAGCATTGCTCGGAGCCTGCACTCCTGAGCCTCTCCCCACCCCCACCTCCTGCCCCAACCCTGATCCCCCTCCCATTCTCCAAATCCTTCGTTCCTAGCCTGGAGTACCCTCCTGCACCCCAAACCTCTCATTCCCAGCCCCACCCTAGAGCCCGCACCCTTAGCCAGAACTTGCACCCCTTCCTGCATTCCTGCCCCAGCTCTGATCCCCATCCCATCCTCTGAACCCCTTGGTCCCAGCCCAGAGCACCCTCCTACACCCTAAACTCCTCATTCCCAGCCTCAATTTTGTGAGTATTCATGGCCCGAAATACAATTTCTATTCCCCGATGTGGCCCTCGGGCCAAAAAGTTTCCCCACCCTGGTCTAAAATGAGGCAAAGCAAAAATGGTTACAGTCTGTCAGATGATTAATGATTCTATAAACTTACCTTTGTTTAGTCATTTAATCTTCTCATAAAAAGTAGCCACTTGCTGGAAATGAAGATGCAGCAATTTGAAATTAAGAGACCCAAGAGTAGAAGAAAAATAGACTTACTTCTCTTGATTGCTGCTCTAATGGATGACAGGGGTCCTTGGCTTAATAAAGAAAAGAAAGAAAATTAAGTACATCACTAATCTACAGGGAAAAAGACAAGTAGCTCCCATTACTCAGAGCTTCTGTACCAGGTGGAAAGTACATTGTCATACACAAACTCACAGCACAGTATCCGGTTGTCTTTTACAAAAATAAAAAGGGCAACTTCATATTTTACAACAAGATTCATGTTTCTCCGCATCTCTTAGACTACAGAAATTTGTCTCAAATTGCAAATATATGTACCCACATCTAGGGCCGGTGCAAGGATGTTTTGCACCTAGGCGAAACTTCCACCTTGCACCCTCCCCCCCCTGCACCCCCACCCTGAGGTGCCCCCCCCTCACGGCAGCTGCCCCCCTCCGTCCTGAGGCACCCCCCTTGTGGCAGCTCCCCCCCACCCTGAGGCACTCCCCCGCCCCAGCTCACTCCTGCTCTGTGCACGAGCACGAGCACCCCGAGCACGCCGTGGCTGCTTCACTTCTCCCGCACTCCCCAGGCTTGCGGTGCCTAAGCTGATTGGTGCTGCAAGCCTGGGAGGCGGGAGAAATGAAGCAGCTCACCCCTGTCCCGCCTCCACCCTGAGCACGCTGTCGCTGCTTCACTAGCCTCTGCTTCCCAAGGCGACCGCGTAGGTTGCCTAAATCATTGCACTGGCCCTGCCCACATCCAACTCTTTCTAATGAAAAATAGTATATGATTTTAAATCTAAAGTCATGCAAAAACTGCAAGATGATTTTCTTTTAAACTATTATGTTTTCTGAATAGTGTGCTGAAGTTCAGATTAGTCACATCAGATTGGAAAACTTTGGAAGATTATCACAGTTCATATATTATCAGATTACTTAGCATTTTATAACTGGACATTCTTGTAAATAAGCAAAAATGCAAACAATAAAATCCCACACTTCATCTGCTAAGCATTTTCAACAGCTACTTTAAAAAATGATTTTATCTTCACAGTCAGCTGGGTTTGCAGCTTTCATTAACAGCTTACAGGGGAAAAACCCATGACTGAAAATTTGTTGATATGCAAGGACAGACAAATCCGTTTCTTTCTGGCAACTCATTTGTTTTCTTACTAGAGCTAAGGTCATTGATACTTTCCTTATGAGATAGTTATTTAATCTAGACATAACAGCGTTCTTTACTCTGCACCCACAATCCAGAAGAACTTGAGAACATTCACATTTTTAAAGTAGTATATTATCTTCAAGAACATAATATTAAGAATCTGGGAAAATATTAAGCCACAAGAAGTCTTATAATCACTCACTAATAACCTTATTCTGAAGCCAAACATGTTTTACACAGTACAGATAAAAAATAAGGCCCAACTCTTTAGTGAGAATTCTGTGGGAAAACCAATATTCATATTAAAGGCTAAAGACTAAGTTGTACCAAATACTGTATATTTTATATAATGTCTTTAATACAAACAGCTGAGTTTACATAAGACTTTTCCACCCCTGCAGCTCCACAAGTGGTACCAATGGCGTGAGTATTAGTGTAGACAGACAACTGGCATAAGGCCTGGCAGTAATGGGAGACTTTAACTACCCAAACATCTGTTGGAAAAGTAATCCAGCAAAACATGTTTTTCAATCAATTCTCGGAATGTAACGGGGACAATTTTTTGATTCAGAAATGGAGGAAGTGACCTTTAGAAGTTGTTCAGAAGGTGACTGAGGACCAATGGCGGATTTAGAGTTAGTGGGGCCCCGTGCGCAGCTTCATTTTTGCCCCCCCCAAAAAAACCCAGCCAAGAAAAAGAACATTCCCTCGTAACTCCTCCCCATTTTTCATTCTTTTGTTCTTCATCCTCCTCCTATATCATAAGTAATAGGAAGTAACTGAAAATAAAGTGAAGTACCTTGATTGCTTTGGAGTCTAACTTTTTTCCCCACAGACCATTTGAAAATTGCTGAGCGTCTCGGTGGACCACTTAATGATCTTTCAAAAAGTTGTTTGTACCATTAGCTAACTATAGTAAAGTGCTTTGAGTAAGAGCTCTTTATTTAAAAAAAAAAATCTTAATAACCTTTCCTCGGTCCACCTGAATGAAGTTCTCAGACCACAGTTTGAGAACTTCTGGTCTAGATAAAAGCTTGTATTTGCATTACGCCAACATGAAAAATGTGTAAAAATAAAAAGTATAGATGATGCATGAATGGAAAAATTAAAAAAAAAGTTAACTTCCTCTGAAGAAACATTCAATTTGGGGGGGGGAAAATGTATTCAGATAGCTTTTTTCTACACTTTTTCTTTACAAAATTGTCAATTAAGTCATCGTAAGTAATATTTTGTAAAGAGGCACTTTCCATTGTCAATATTGCCGAACTTGTCAAATGTTCCTGACTCATCGTATTTCGCAAATAATTTTTAACTCATTTCAATATAGAAAAAGAACGTACACCCAGAAGCATTTGTGACAGGTATTGTCAAAAATATTTTCAGAATGGTTTCTACATTTGGAAAGGTTGCCTGCAAACCGTCACGTACAAGTCTATACAAATCAACTAGTGATCTTGAAGCACAAACCTCATCATCGGGGCGGCTCCAGGCCCCAGCACACCAAGCGCATGCTTGGGGCGGCATGCCGCGGGGGGTGCTCTGCCGGCTGCTGGAAGGGCGGCAGGCAGACAGCCTTCGGCGGCACGTCTGCGGAGGGTCTGCTGGTCCCGCGGCTCTGGTGGACCTCCCGCAGGCATGTCTGCAGAGGGTCCACTGGTCCCGCGGCTCGGTCCGCAGGCACGCCTGTTGGAGGTTCACCGGAGCCGCAGGACCAGCGGACCCTCTGCAGGCACGCCTGCGGGAGGTCCACCGGAGCTGTGGGACCGGCGACTGGCAGAGCGTCCCCCGCGGCATACAGCCGTGCTTGGAGCGGCGAAATCTATAGAGCCACCCCTACTCATCATTTTCAATAAAATGAATGAAATGTTTCGCTTCATCTTTAAAAAGATTTGTGCCTATGTCCTCAAGGTAGAATTTACTTAATTTCTTACCGTAGTGGTTTTTAGCATTTTTGTCCATACTTCTGTCAAAAACCACACAAAATAAATCAACAGTTTTCTTTAGAGATTTACCTCCACTCTGCAATTGCACTATTATTGTGCCAAAAATAACACTGACCATCTCAACGATAATCTTCTCTTTCCCTTTTAACTTGATTTAATTGTCTCTAGTTTAATCAAAAAATAACTTCCTGGTTTTTTTATGCTTATCAGATATATCAGAGGAACCTATCTTTTCTGTTAATGTTAGTGCCTCTGTTTCCACTGAGCCATAGCCATTTTGAACGTCCATGACAAAACTTAACTGAGGCTAACAACTGTGCAGCATTCAATAAATTTGTATCAACCTTTTGCAGCAATTTGCTAATGGCATTCTCTCTTTGAAATAGTTCCACAAAAGAGTAAGAACAGCAATATTGTATTTTTCAAAATTTTCTGCTATAGATTTTGCTTCAGTTTTTGCATACAATTTTTCAGAATTTGATGTGGCTATGTCTCATAAGGTTTTCTTTATATCCTCATAGCTCATTTTCAAAGCCAAAACAGCATCTGCATGAGCAGACCACCTGGAGTCACAAATTATTTTGGCTGTCAAATGTTTTTCTTTGCCTGCTCCAAGAGTGATTGCAGCATGCTCCACCGATGTGTGGAAACCAAAAAAGAGGCATACATGTTTTGAACAAAGTCAAAAAAATTTGTAGCTCCCTCACAAGGTTTGGCTGCAGAGATGCAGATTAAATTTAAGGAATGGCTGCAACATGGTATAAATAAAGGAGAGGGGCTTGCATTGTCCAGTCTTGCCTGTAGACCTGAACATTTTCCTGCCATATTTGCAGCATTATCAAAGCTCTGCCACGGCAATTTTTGATGTCCAAACCTAAATTTGCAATTATTTCCAAAACGGTTGTCTCTAGACATTCAGAAGTGCAGGATTTTAGCGGGACAAAACAAAGAAATCACTCTACAACTTCACCATTGCCAGTCACATATCTTAAAATGAATGTTAATTGGTCTACATGACTCACATCTGGTGTTGAATCGACCATTATGGAATAGTACTCAGCATCCTTTATTTCATCAGTGAATTGGTTTCTGAGCCTCTCTGTCATAGTGATGAATTCATCATAGGTTTGGTGTGTTAAAAAGTTGTTCTTCCCTGAGCCACAATACTGAAAATTTTTCAAATTTTTTTGAGAAAATCATCAAATTCACTAAGATATTCAAGGCAGGTTAAAAAATAACCGTTTCAATTTGACAATGATGACTCATGATGCCCTCTTAGAGGTAGTCCCAAAGAAGACAACAGTTTGACAGTGGCAACAACACGTCTCAGCACTTTCCTCCAATAAGAACATTCCTTTTCAAACTGAGCCGATGACACAGAATCAATTATTACACCTTTGAATGAACTTACATATAGCATTAATACGAGCTTTGGAAGTTTCATGATCAACAATATGTCTTGCAACATTTCTCCAACTGCAGTGGCCGTCGACGAATGTTTGTTTTCCTTTACTATGGTCAGGGAATAATTTGCAAACATAACAGTAGACTGCCTTAGTGGTTTCCAGAAGGAAAAAAAAAATCAACAAAATTCTCATTTCAGTCGTCCCACTTTTTTTCATGCTCAGAAAATGGGACTCATGAACAGCTATAAATTGCTTTTGTCCTGCAACCTCTACTCTTTTCTCAAATTTTCCATATTACCCACGTTCTTTGGTTAATTTACTATGAAATATTATATCAAATCCAATTAAACAGAGTTTGGCCATAATGCAATGTCTTCAGGGAAGGTTTCTTCTCTTACTTTGATAAAATTACCAATATTTTGTAGTTCCATTGTCACTTCAGAGTCCATTTGTTCAACTTTTGCAATTGTTGTGGTATCCCAACTTGGCAATGATCAGATAATTCAGATGTTTCGACACCCATACTTTTTGATGACTGTCCACTACTCAATACTTCAAGCTTTTTAAAAAATGATGACAAACTCTCTTTTTGCTTAGCTTTGTCTTCTTACCTCGCGTTCATTTTTTTTGCGTTTTTGACTGCCAGACTCATAGTGTCACTTCATTATTGCTAAAAAACTGACCTTGATTTCAGGCAGATTAAAAATGTCTGAAAGAGCAGAAGTGTAGCCACGTGTGGGCCGTGGATCGCCCAATTAGGTTTAACACAGTTAATCCTACATTTTTTAATCAGGCTCTGTAAAAATGGGATTTTGAACCATTACATACTAGTGACAAATTACAGGCATTGTTGCAAAGTGTGGGGGAGGGTGCTTTTGTTCAATTGGATAATTGATCAAGCAGACAGACTTTGATTGGCAAATGATGATTTCCCTTAGTTGCTGTTACTTCTTTGCTAGACATTTCAAAAAACCACATTTCCACAGTTCACAAAATAAGTTTGCAGAATGCAGAAAGCCTGGACCACTTCGCGACTTGCAACACTTATTACATTCAGTAATTTGTCTGATTTGTCCTGCATTTTGGGGCCCCCAATCGTTAGGAGCCCTGTGCCACTGCAAAGTTTGTTTCATGGTAAATCCGCCACTGCTGAGGACGGGTAATGTGGTCCTGACACTTACTGGAGCAGAAGCATAGTCTACACCAAAATTCTAGATCCCGTGACATTTTACAGTAGAAATTCAGGAAGGCCATAGAAGAAAGTTCTCATATTAACCCCCATCTTCTCCAAATTAACCAATAATTTCTCATGTGTAACTGCATCAAATGCCTTACTGAGATCCAGGTAGATTAGAGCTACTGCATTTCTTTTGTCTAAAAAATCAGTTATCTTCTCAAAGAAAGCTAATAGTAATTTTGTTACTGCCTCTTAATACAATAATTGAAACAACTGTAGAAAAATCTACAATTACTTTTATCATTTAGGCTACTTACCTTTTGCAGTTCACCAAGCTTGAACTAGGAAACATCCTAACAGCCCTTTCTTATCTTAATCACCTATTAAATCACTCTGTTTATAAACAAAATTCTGACTCCCTTCCTCAGGGGTGCAAGTTGGGAGCTGCACTCTCTGATCTCCTCTGCACAACTCATTACACTGCGCACTCAGGCTGCCTGCCTGAGGCTTTCAGTTGGGAGCGGGGGGCAATGCCCCCCATGTTCCTCCACAGAATCCGCCTATGGGAGTATTATACCAGTACTACTCACTCAGCATTGGATACCTATCAAGTTTCAAGTGCAGATCAGGGAACAATCCTTCCAACATAGCAACCATTTTCCTACTGGAAAAGCAGGGCTTTGTTATTCCTGGAGTTCGGACCTTCTAATAGCAAGCTAAGAAGGAGGAGAGGATGCAGTTGTAAAAATTTTATTAAGATGTTAAAAAAAAAAGTGAACAGTACAGAGTTTAACCATAGAAGTTTCTGGTTATCAGGGAATAGCATACAGATTATCGAGGGTGCAAAGTCTGGTTTAAGATCAAGTGGCATAAAGAATACATAATCTGCTACTATTGACCAAAGTATTTACACTGTACTCATCACTGTGATATTCCAGAGAGCATTCCTTGTGCAAGAATAAGCTGAGATCACACCAAGATACTTTAGACACTGGTGTAAAATTACTGTTCCTAATAACCCTAATACACATCTATCAGTTTAAATATGAATTCATGGTGACAACGATAGTGTAAAAATACTATGTCAAATCAGTTAAAACAGTACAAATATGTACATGTAAATACACACCACATTAATTTCATTGAGTTGCACTAGTGATACTGACAGGAAAAATTTGGCCTGTGCAAGATAGCTAAGACGACAAGAAACAAAGGATTAAAAAAAATCCTATAAGGAAGAGCCAACACTTTTGAGATAGCAAAACAAATGGCAAATATTTGCCCTTTAATACGATTCACAGCCTCTTGTTTACAGGCAGGGAAACATGATTGTGCAAGATCTATTGATGTAGCTAAAAGATATGGAATGAAGTTTATTTCTGACAGCATGGTGCATTACTCCAATTGCTTGTAGTACTGTTTTCATAAATATTTTAGTGGATAAACTAAAAACACTTGAAGCCACTACACTATACTTTCATCTTGACATATATTTCCCTGTGCATTCAGATGAGACTGAGGGTTTGTCTATATCTACAGTGCTGTAGCTCTTAGTGAAGACTTTACCTACGCTGATGGGAGAGCTCCCATCGGCACAAACACTCCTCCTTCGCAAGAGGTGGTAGCTCTGTTAATAGGAGAAGCCCTCCCATTAACATAGCGCCACCAGGAGTTAGACTGGTATAACAGTGTTGCTCGGGGGGGAGGGGTTCCACCCCTGAGCAATGTAGTTATACCATCATAAGTTCGTGGTGCAGACTAGGGACAAGTAGCTGAATGGCTTTTGCTTTGAATCATTATGATTACAAATAAACAAAGAGACCCACACAGGAAAGTCGATAGGCCTGGATCTACAAGTGTTACCTAGCAGCTCTGTGTTCTTGGGGAACCAGGGCGCAGTACCCAAGTACCCAGCCTTGCTGACTCACAAAAGACCTCCATCCCCACCCCTACTCCTACCCCTACCCCTACCCCAGCCTCTGCTTGAACCAAATCTGCATCAGAAGACAGACTTACAAAAAGCAATGAAAAGGCAGTCGGAGACACACCTAAACCCCTGGGATAAGGATGACGGGATTAAGGAAACTCCCCTAGCCTCATTTGCATCGAAGATGAGACAAGGAGGCATCACTATTAGCATATGGAATGGAGAACACAGATTCCAAGGCAAGAAACACATGGAACTCTAGAACCAGAAAAGCAGGGAAGCATTGTATGATGGGGGATCTCTGTTCCAGATGTTAATGAACCTACGCCTGCACACACCCAGCTCAGCAGTTATCAGACCAATTCTAGTAATAAATCCTTTACTGGTATCCAAAATAGTGAAGCTGCCTAATTGCATTGTGAGCTCCCTCCAAGGAACACAGCCCAAAGCCAGGAATGATCAGCTCCCATGGTCTAGCCTGAACAAAACAACTTTGGTATACTCCCTTCAGGGCTGGCTTTAGGACATGCAGAGCCTGATTAGAAAGAGCTGCCGCCGAAATGCAGCCGAAGACAGTGGCAGTGATTGAGCTGCTGCCAAAGACAGCAGCAGCAATTCAGTGTCAGCTCAATCAGTTGCCTCTGTTTCTGGCAGCACTTTGGCGGAGGGTGTGGGGCCCCTCTTCCGGATGCTGCGGGGCCCAATTCCTGGGAATCGGGGGAGTCGCCCTAAAGCCGGCCCTGCTCCCTTGTTCACACAAACAAATCTAGTGTTCTCCCTTGAACCATTATTGTTTCTCTACAAAAACTCATACCCATGCTCAAGTAAGTGTTCTAATGCCTGGATCCAAACTCTGCATATGTTCCATTGGAACTTATCTTCTCCTGACTGATCATGCTGGGGGTTGTACCTGTTTCCAGCACTCCAGACCCTCAGCTACCACCAACACCTAGGACCCCTGATCAATTCAAGCATCACAGAGTGGTGAGAAACACCCCCCCCCTCGCTAGGGACAGCCTTCTGACCCTGACTTATGTGATCAGTTAGTTTTGTAAACCTGACTTTTATAATCAAATTTAAGTTAGATTTAATATTATAACTTTTGTTTGTTTGGGTCCCCTATGGTTATTACCTGACAATAAATAATTTTCATGATTAAGCTGGTTGCTTCTCTCTCCCCCTCTCCACTCCCCATGGGTGGTGGGTTTTTTTTTGGTTTCCTCATTCACTCTGCAGCAACACTCATTGTACCTAAGCTAAAAGATCCCTGCAGCACCCAAAAATCCTGTGGGGTTTGCTCATCAAGTGGGTTACTACAGAATAATTGTAACGTGAAAGTGGGGAATAGAGATGTGCTGAACCAGGGGCCTATGAGGGTGGCAGGTAGAAAGTGCTGCTCGACCCTGCCTGCTCAGGCATGCTCTATTCCAGTGTGGTACCAATGGCATGTGAGGGTGACAGCTTGGAGGTGCTGTTTGAGGGCATATGAGGACGAAAGCTTGGAAGTGCTACTTAACCCAGGCTACTGAGTCCAGGGACATACAAGGGGTCAGCTTGGGAATGCTGATTGACCCAGTCCTCTCAGATGCGCTCTGCTAATGTGTGAGTGCGAGTCTGATTCTGGGGCTGGAGGAACCCAGCCCTGGGGAACCTAGGTCCTGCAGTATAGCTCCATTGGGAGGGAACTTGCAGCAGGGAGAAGTAGAGCTCCACATGAGAACACAAGTGACACAAGCAGTACATTGACAGACAGGGGTGGCTCTAGACATTTCGCCGCCCCAAGCACAGCGGCATGCCGCGGGGGGCGCTCTGCCGGTCGCCGGTCCCGCGGCTCAAGTGGACCTCCCACAGGCGTGCCTGTGGAGGGTCTGCTGGTCCCATGGCTCCACCGAAGCTGCGGGACCAGCGGACCCTCCACAGGCATGCAGCCGCCCTCCCGGCGACCAGCAGAGCACCCCCGCGACATGCCGCCCCAAGCACGCGCTTGGTGTGCTGGGGCCTGGAGCCGCCCCTGTTGATAGATGTACAGACACCCCACCTCCACCCACCCGAGGAGTAACCCTAATAAATGAGCATACCCCAAAGTAACAGGCAAAACTGGTAATCATAGAATAGAATCATAGAATATCTGGATTGGAAGGGACGTCAGGAGATCATCTAGTCCAAACTCCTGCTCAAAGCAGGACCAATCCCCAGACAAATGTTTGTCTCAGATCCCTAAGTGGCCCCCTCAAGAACTGAACTCGCAACCAACTAGCAGGCCAATGCTCAAACCACTGAGCGATAGAAGCCACATCTATACTGGGTGTACTTTACTGGTATGGGAAATTGTATACTACAGTAGTAAAGCACTCTTGCTGTGGGTGCAGCTGACACCAATAAAACTGTGCTTTTACTTAGATAACTGCATCTACACTAGGGGCTTCTGCCAACACAGCTATGACTGTCAGAGATCATGCCTCTTCACACCCCAAACTGACAGCTGTGCTTGCAGAAGTCATAGAATACCTGGGTTGGAAGGGACCTCAGGAGCTCATCTAGTCCAACCTCCTGCTCAGAGCAGGACCAATCTCCAGACAGGTTTTTACCCCAGTTCCCTAAATAGCCCCCCCTTCAGGACTGAACTCACAACCCTGGGTTTAGCAAGCCAATGCTCAAACCACTGAGCTATCCCTCCACCCGCCTGTAGTGTAGTCTTTGCTTAATGCCTTATCTTCACTGCAATGTTAGCTCAAGTTATCTACACTTGAGTTAGCTCCTCTCAAGTTAACCTAGTTCAAAGAAGATTGGTCACACTATAAAACACACAAACTGCACAGAGTATGAGTCTGCACTGCACTACTAGCTCCAGGATCAGCAGTAATCAGCTTCAACCCATAACCAGTGATGGGACAGCTAGCTCAAGTTTAAAGCACCACTTAACTCAAGCTAGGGATTGTGTGTGCGCCTGGGAGTCAGGTTAAAGACAGCACTCAAGTTATACTTTGAGCTAACACTGCAGTGAAGACAAGCCCTAAAGGAGTCTTAACTATCATTTAATTGATCTTAAGGGTGGGATTTTCTGAAGTGCTGCATGTTAGCCTAACTCTGCTCCCAATAAAATCAGTTCACTTCAATAAGAGCAGAGTTAGGCCAATGCAGAGTCCTTTAGAAAATCTCACCCCAAGTGACTCTCTCTCCCTAAACCTACTTAATCTATATTCAGAATGTGTCACTCAAAAAGTCAGTATGAAAAAGCTGGAGCTTCTAACTTTAGGTAAATGAGTAGTATTCCTAAAGGGAAATGAGCCTTTATAAGACATACTGGGGTTTCCTAATTTTTTTAATTGTATGTTTACTCTCCTTCAGCTCACTCACATTAACATATTCGTGGGGACGGTCTGTAAAATAGCAGATTTATTAGTCCATATGCACCTTTAACTCTAATATGGTGAAGCCTATTATCTAATCATTCCCCGCTCAAAAATCTTATCACATAGTAAATGTAAACCAACAAGCAAAAATGTTGTGCGAGAATATAAATACACATACACACAGTCTCTCAAATTAGTTGCTTATATGCTTTAAAAACCAGTTTCCAGGTAATAGAAATACTAATTTTAAAAGTATTTCTCAACTGTTAAAGTCTTACAAAAACAAAACTATCTTCGTATACGATCACAGCTTGCTCCAAGTAACTGCTGACTCATTCAGTTACACCCTACAGTACATAAGAAACACAAACTTTTAACAGTGGCCTCTAAAGAATGTGCACTGCACAGAAATTCTAAATTTCCCCCACCCTGCACCAAACCTGTCTTTCCAGATACAACAACACTATATGCAGAGCTTTGCCAAAGAAATGCCAGAGTTGCCTACAATAATTCCCCCAAATCACTGCCATTTCTCCCACAGTATGTTGGACACTGACACTTTACTGTAAGAGATGCACCAAATGATTATCAGAGATGATCTCCATTGTGGAGAAAAACGAACAATTGTAGTTGAAAAACTTTTAGAGCCAAGTCGAAATGCATTCCTGAAAACTGTTTATATTCACTGCTCACTACTCATAAATGAAAATTCAGCTGTTTGGAGAATGAGGTCAGCCAGAAAAAGTCTGTAAATTCAGAACTTAAAAGGGAGGGTGGACATTTAAGACTATTAATTGCTTTTTAATAGATATTTTCTTCTTGATTTTAATTTAGTAATCTCCAGGATTATTATGTATTTTACAGTACTTCCAGAAGCCCCAGTCAGAATCAGAACCCATATTATTCTGATCACTATATACCCATATTAAAAGACAAGTCCCAGCACTGAAGGGCAGACACATTTTAAACAAACGTCACAAAAAGTAGGAAGGTAGAAAAGTAGATAAGATCTGGATAACCAATTCAAATCTGTCCCAGGTAGTAATAACTAAACACCTTTACTTACTGAAAGGTGTTGAATAACCATCTGGAAAGTAGTTGATGGTTTCACTCCAGTTCACTGTGGACAGGTGTTCACCCAAAAGAAATGGTACCCTTGTTACCAATTTTATAGCTCAGTGGTTTGAGCATTGGCCTGCTAAACCCAGCATTGTGAGTTCAATCCTTGAGGGGGCCACTGAGGGATCTGGGGCAAAAATCAGTACTTGGTCCTGCTAGTGAAGGCAAGGGGTCGGACTCGATGACCTTTTGGGGTCCTTTCCAGTTCTAGGAGATAGCTATATCTCCAATTATTATTATTATAGAAGAGGGACTGATCAGATATGAAGACTGAATTTCTCTGTTATCCAAAGCAGTAGGGGTGTGGTGTGAAAGCTTGTACTGCTGCTGACTGTTCCATGGACCTTGAAGCATTTATGAGCAGCCCTAAAATAAAGCAATAAGCTTATGGAAAAAAGCAGTAAAAATAGATTCCACATGCAAGTTTCCCAGGAACAGTTTAAAAAAAAAAAGGAAGAAATAGTATTTTTAGAAATCAAAAATAGCTTAAACAGTGTGTTTAAAAACATGTTGCTCAGAGCTTCAGTCTTCTGCATAGTGAGCAGTTTGCACAGACACAAAGCAAGAAGTCATCCAAGCCCCTTTCCGCTACATAAGGGGAATACTGCAGACTATACAGTTGATTCTTACTCTCTGGTTAGACCTAAAATTACATCCTTAAACCAGTGCCTCTCTTTGTCTACTGCAACATAATAGCTACCATTCCATTTTTGCAATTACTGCACCATACTTCTTACGCAAAACTTTAGCAATTCAAACAGAATTAAATGGCTAGATGAAAGGGAAACAGTATTTTTTGCATTACAATTGATTTTTGTTTTGTTACTAACAATGAAAAACATCCACTAAAAAGTACAAGCATAAAAACATTATTCCCTTCGAATGGATTTTTGTGCATTAGAACATAAGCTGTCAATATCTATGACAATTGTGTCCCTTCATCTTTTTGTGCCAAATTGATAATGAATGGCAAAATAGGAAATGATGTGTCCAATGAAGCATTATTTATTATGTAAATAAATAAAATAAAAATAAAATCCAAAAAAAACCTTGTAGAATTTACCATTTAAAAGAAAAGTAGATTCATAACATGCTCAAATCACAAACACACAAAGAAAAATAGCAGATGTCTAAATAAATGTTTATTCTTTAGGAACTTGACCCTTCCTTGCACTCAGTGAAGTTTCTTTTGGGGGTACTCTCAACACTACATTTCTGTTGACATATTGATGCACCTTCATGGTATGAAACAAAAGTAAAATTTGAGATTATCTGCCTTTATGGATAGTCTTGAAGGATGCAGGTTAGATCTGTGAAAATGAGGAATGTCCTGCATATTTCAGTTTGTTTGCAGTGTTGTTGTAGCTGTTTTGGTCCCAGGATATTCGAGAGACAAGTTGGGTGAGGTAACATCTTTTATTGGACCAACTTCTGCAGGTGAAAGAGACAAACTTTTGAGCTAGTCAGAGCTCTGGGTGTCTGAGACAGGGGTATTCAGGTCTGTATTTCAGAACAGATGGCAACCTCTTTTGGCAATGGGAATTTGTGAGTAGCCTAACATCACCCCTGCATCTAAACAGAGTCAAATCCTATACTTGTTGCATATACATACTAAGGACATCTCTGTGCTGAGGATTCACCCTAACTACTGATATTTGCCTCAATTTCAGCCATCTGTGGCAAGCAGCCAGTATGGCTGTATCAGTGCTACCCCTTAATGTAAATAGGCAAAGCCACTATTCGCACAACTCAATCTTAACCCTTCTCGAAGCCAGGATAAGATGAAACAGAGCAAATCAGATCTTATAGCAGTTTACCATCCTCTACACTAGGGATTTGCATTGGTGCAGCTGCACCGGTGTCTTGTCACAGATGGCTGAAACTGGGGCAAATCCCCAGCACAGATAAGGCCTAAATCCAAACAATACCAGGCATACTTTACACAAAATGCTTCTGAATGGGAAGATAGCCAATTCCCCCCCCCCTCCATCTTATGTAACACAACAATAACTTGTCTCACAGAGCCACAAGATCAGAGCTGAACACACATCTGTACAAGTTCTACAGAAGGCAATATGTATAATTCCAATAAAAGAAGAAAACTGACAGTTTCTGAAAGGTCTGAAGAGAAATATTTGCCCCAAAGATACAGGTGCATGTAAGGTAATTATAGCTGCCTTGGAAGTGCTGCGTGTATCAGTGGCTTCAGCCTATCAGAACCAGATGCTGGTTAAAGAGACAGGCTAATTTCAGTGTATGCAGTAAACACAAGAAAAGAGAATACATGGTGATAGAATAGCATGCTGAATACGCATTTTACCAAAGGGGAGACACAATAGAAAAAAGTAAAAATCTCTCCTCCACCTATAGAAAACAAAACCAGAGGCAATGGAAACCAATGTAATATGCTAACAGCAAGAGCAAATCTAACCCTTTAATTGAGATTCCAAACAAGAAGCATAAATACAAAGACTAACCTTAGCCTAAGTGAAACAGAACACAAGTCTCCAAACCATAAAAATCTTTAAAAGAGAAATCAAATGCCTGCTCAAGCATGGAGTTTGGCATTGTCCATAATGTTGGTAAGAGAGTCTTTCAAACAAAGAATCACCTGAACTATCCTCCTTTATTATCGCAATTTACAACTCGCTAGATCTGCCAGTTCAGTTCTAAAATCATCATTAGGTCTTTAGGCTTCCTTGTCTGGCTGGCGACAGTGGCCTCCTGCTCTTTCTGGAGGTATTTATTGTTTCCCTAAGAACACTAAAAATAAAATTTGTAAACAATCCTCTTCTATCCCTTCTACCCCATCTGTTGGATGATTTTCACTTTCTCTCCATTGCCAAAATGTTTTCATAAAACAAAGAGATAAAAAGAGACAGCTGGAAGTTACACCCAGGTTTGATTAATTTGGCCCATATTATACACAATTTATAAATCAGATCATTCCATTTCTCTACATCAGCTTCCATCAGCCTCAGAGTTGCTTGTTGTGGGGACTAAAAATCCTTCCAGTTGTTTTTAAGAGTGACTGCTGTTTTCCAGAAATAAAAATGAAAATCCTTCAAATCTGAATTTAAAAGGGGGGGGTGGGGGAGGGCTGTCATTAGCAGATTGAAAAATGTCACTGTGTCTTCCACGAAACAGCCCTGCCTAGAACTACAGCTGTCATCATGAACATTTTTGCCAGACAATTCTCCTAATAAGCAGGGACCAGAGGGTGGCCAGGCCCCAGTTGCTGGATAGTTCTGTGCACATTCTATTAGATTTTATTTGATTTTTCTTTCAGAACGGTGATGAGGGGACAGAAGACAGAAAATGTGCTCCAGTGTTATGTAAATCCTCTCAGTAACATCCTAGCTTATTTCAAAAGTCATCCACGGGGGAAAAAAAAATGTGATTCCCTTTTCCCTGTTCCCCCCCACCGGTTCCCTCACAACTCTCCTTCTCTATCATGATTTCTCACTTCCCACTTCTAGCTCCATGGCTCTCCTTCTCTGTCCCCATGTGTCTTACTGTGTCTCATCCTCTGCCTGACACCCCTTCCAAGCATCTAGCCCCACTGTTACCTTGAGGGAAAATTGGGGCTTTTGATGTTCCTCCTGCGCTTGGTGCTGGGCTGCATACTCCCAGGTGCTTTCACTGCCTGGGCTGTTCTCTGCTCCTGGTGATGCCTGCAGGTGCAGTTAGGGACCAGAGAGCATCCCCATCAGTAAAAGTGGCTGTGTAGAGTATCGAGGAAGCCAGCCCAGCAGACAAGAAAGGTGCTTATTTTCCACATAAAAGTTGGCAGCTGTGGTTTAAATCCATATTAAGTTACTCTGTGTTCACAAGCATGACTGAGACTAGACTTCAAAGCACGTAATTTAAATGGATTTATCTTTAGTTATTGCAGTCCAGTTGAGTAAGCACTGGAATAGGAGTCAGGAGACCTGAAATCTTCTCTCCCCTTGCCAATGGCAGAAGACTGAGATGGCTAGGCCTGTCCCTTCCCAGGACAAGTATAAAAATCCAGATTTCTATAAATATAAAATTTTGCCTGGATTATAAAATATATTTTTTATATATATTGTAATCCAGGCAAAATCTATTGCTCTTTCCCCATCAACCATCCAACGGCTCTCCCCTGCCAAATGTGTGACAAAAATCATGGTGCCTAACAGGCACAGCTTAAGAATCACATCATATAGATCAGAAATCCACAAGATCACCAAACACTGGCACTCCAGCAGGCTCATAAACAGCACTCCCTCTAATTTTTCCCATGCATGTGCGAAATGAATTTTGCTATGTGCACCAATATGGAGGTGTTGTGTAACACATCATCTCCATATTGGTGCACATAAAATTCATGTGGCAGGAGTGGGGCTGAAGGATTCATAGTGTGGGAGGGGGCTCAGGGCTGGGGCAGAGGGTTGGAGTGTGGGTTCTGGCTGGGGGTGCGGGCTCTGGGGTGGGGCCAGGGATGAAGGGTTTGGGGTGCAGGCAGGGCCGGTGCAAGGATGTTTCGGGCCCTAGGCAAAAACTTCCACCTTGCGCCCTCCCCCCCCCTCTGCCCTGAGGTGCCTTCCATGCAGCAGCTCCCCACCCCCCACCCTCTGCCCTGAAACACCCCCCCACGCCCCAGCTCACCCCTGCTCCATCTCCACCCCGAGAATGCCATCGCTGCTTCACTTCTCCCGCCTCCCAGGCTTGCGGCGCCAATCAGCTTAGGCGCCGCAAGCCTGGGAGGCGGGGGAAGTGAAGCAGCCATGGCATGCTCGGGGAGGAGGTGGGGCAGAGTTGAGCTGGGGCGGGGAGTTCCCCTATGTGCCGCCCCCCTCCCACTTGCTGCAGGCAGCCCTCGCCGCGCTCCCCTGCCCCAGCTCCCTCTGCCTAAATGCCGGCAGCAACCGGGGAAGCTGACGATCCGGCTGCTGCGGTCGCTGCCGAAGAAAAAGGTGCCCCCCCCCCAAATCCTAGCGCCCTAGGCGACCGTCTAGGTCACCTAAATGGTTGCACTGGCCGTGGGAGCAGGCTGCCCTGGGGCTACAGTAGGGAGAGAGGACTCCCTCGAACAGCACCTGGACTGGGTGAGAGAGGCGCATCTCCCCGCCGCGGCTTAGTTCCAGAGCTGGGCTGGGTTGGGGCTGGGCGCCTCTCTCCTCAGCCACAGCAGGTCCAGGGCCAAATTGGAGTCAGGGAAGGGGTGCCACTTCTCCATCCACGCCAAGTCCAGGCTTAGGGAGAGGCCTCTCTCCCCACCACAGCCCTGAGCACCTGTGTGACACTTAATAGGCTGCTGCATGGCCGCACAGCTTACAGGGGAATGTAGCTCATGAACCATGTTGCCATTAGCTTCTTCACTAAGGGCTTGTCTTCACTCCGAAGCTAAATTGGTGTTGGTGCAATCAATGCAGTGGGTCTAGTGAAGACACAATCATGATGGGAGAATGTTCTCCCATCAATTTCTGCACTCCACCTCAATGAGAGGTGGAAGCAATGGCAGCGGGAGAGCATCTCCCATCAACATTGCATAGTGTGGACCCCGCGGTAAGTAGATCCAAGCTATGGCGACTTGAGTTACGTTACTAACACAAGTCAAATGACGTAGCTTAGATTGACCTGCCCTAAGTGTGTGAGCTACTTCCCCCCTAAGATGGATAAGAACCGTTGAAGGAAAACAAAACGTTGTGCTAAATGAGGCATAATGTCAACGGAGCATGTTGCATCAAACAGTTCCACTCTACTCTTCCACCTAAGCACACCTCTGAGGTTTACATGGGACCCAAGTTTGTTATGGAAGGGCTGCATGTCGTACACCTAAATAGTGACAGTACCCCATTTTCTATGATTAGTGAACATTTGCTTCCCCTACAGAGGAGAGGGGCTCTGTGTGTTAATTACCATAAACAGAAAGATAAATTTATGGGGGAAAAAAAGGAGATGTTTGACTAGATTCTGGTCTCACACTGGTTCAAATTAGACATGCCAAACCTGCCGAAATGGGGCTTGTTTTTGGCTTAATTGGCTTGTGAGTTGCCTGCTGGCTAGTTTTTGGCTTGTAACTTGTTGCTGCTTCTTTTTTTTTTTTTTTTGCATCAGCTCCCGGCAAGCAGAGGCCAGTGGCAGCAGGGACTGGGGGGTGGGGACAGAGAGAGTGGGGATGCACAGAAGGCCTACTATAGTCCCAGACTGCATGCCAGGGGGATCTAGTCACGTGGAGTGTTGGGGTTCTTAGGGATTGGCTTATTTTGGCCTTGTTTTGAAATGGAATTTGCTTGATTTTTGGCTTATTGTGAAAGTTGAGGTGCTTATTTTCCACATGAAAGTTGGCAGCTGTGGTTTAAATCCATATTAAGTTACTCTGTGTTCACAAGCATGACTGAGACTAGACTTCAAAGCACGTAATTTAAATGGATTTATCTTTAGTTATTGCAGTCCAGTTGATTAAGCACTGGAATAGGAGTCAGGAGACCTGGATTCTATTCTCAGCTCTGCTGCTGACCAGTTGTGCAACCCTGAACAAGTCACTTCCCCTCTGGTGCAGTTTCTCTATTTGTAAAATGGGGACAACAATATTTACCTCCTTTGTAAAGTACTTGAGGATCTACTGAGTAAAAGGCTAAGTATTATTATTCACACTGTGGAAATCTCTATGGAGAGTTTCTTGTTCTCATAGCTATCATGGCCTTGAGAACTTCAGAATCACAACTGTATTTGTTCATTCTACACATAATTATAAAAATTGCATTAAATTTACCATTATAATTGAGCAGTCATTGGAAACTACCTTTGATCTCTCACTTCACCCTTGACCCCATTCAAAGAGTACAGAGTCTAACATTCTCCTTCAAGAGCTATTACCATTCTTATAATAATTAGTTATAAACCCCATTGTGCTAGGCACTGTATACACAAGATTTATCTAACCAATTTCTGTATATTGTTAGAAGTCTATTTATTGACTTCAATTATATTAAAAGAATGTTTGGATTTGAAACCCACTTTATCATCGGAAAATGAACACGTCTGAGTTGACATAATTACCTTGACAATTTTTTCTAATTTATCCAAGGGCTGAATAATTTCTTGATATAAAAGTATTTTCTAAATATACTTTTAGTGCTTCTTTTCACAGATATTCAGTGTGAATTCCCTTCTCCCCCTCATTCTACCATAAATATTATTTTGCTCCAATTTTAAAAAAGCATGTCATTTTACTGATTCTGTACTGCCAACCCAAAAAGTTCAAAAAACATGAGTCAATCCACCCAAAATTATGATTTTTTTTTTAAATCACATGATTTTGGAGACAAAGATTAAACCATGATCTTTGATCTGTCTTCTGAGGCATGGGGATTTTGTTTTTATTCTTCCTGATCACTAATCAGTGAGTGTGAGTGTGTCAAGTATCAGAGATCCCACCGGTAATGGTACTCATCACAACCTGTTTTCACAGACACCTCAAAATCATGTCCTTCCAATCTGCACTTCTACAGATCCCAAGGTTATAGCTAAGAAGTACAGTATCCCCAACTTGCTTCAGAATGAGAAGAGTTTCTCTGAGTTGTCAAGCCTGTGGTTTGAGGGGGTTCCTGCCTACCTAGCTAAAGATGTAAGGACATGTATATTCATAATGGAAGGCCTCTCTTGTTGATAATGTGCTTCAGAGCTGCACTGAGGAAATATACCCTTAAATAGGAAGCAGAAAATTATAAATGTATTATACAGTTTTACAAGCACAGAAAACAAAAGTGGAGCATACATAAAAGCCACATTTTTAAAACAGACAAATAAAATGCTGCTATTGCAACTGGAAAGCTTTGTTACATGGAGAGATAAAAACAAAATTTAAAACAAACACTATACAAAACACCAATTCTTAGAAGTCATGGCCTAACTTTCATCTCAGGCCTCACTGACCAGCTGTGAAAGAGAGAAAAGGAAACTTGTTGCCCCCTTTGTTTTTATCTCTTCAAGCATCTTTTTCCAAAAGACAAAGAGGACAGTTGTGCTCACTCATCTGATCATTCATACATATTTTAAACTAAATCTGCCACATCTTTGGTTGCCTAGAATTGGCCATAATGACTGTAACATGTTTTTGGATAACCAGCAGATAGCCCTCCTACTATTCCCGTGTAAAGTACTAGCTTGTGGGAATGTCCAGTTGTTTCCCAACTTCTTGTTTGCAAATTTTCCCACAACAGATCCATGGATGTGAAGGCTAAAAGGGACTATTATGATTAAGACTTTGACGCAGAGGTCATGGTATTCATGAATTTTAATAAAGACAGTGATCCCCACAAAGTAGGCCCAGATCCCTACCCCTGGCACTGTGACTTGACCCACAAGGTTGCAGTGCCACTCAGATTTGGTAGGTCCACTAATTCTCAGGGTATGGCTACACTTACATTTGTGCAGCGCTGGGAGTTACAGCTGTGTTCGTACAGCTGTGTAGGGATAGCGCTGCAGTGTGGCCACACTGACAGCTACCAGTGCTGCAGTGTGGCCACATTTGCAGCATTTGCAGCGCTGTTGGGAGTGGTGCATTGTGGACAGCTATCCCACAGAGCACCTCGTCCCATTTTGGCGCCATGGGTTGTGGGAAGGGGACGGAAGGGTGTGAGTCATTCTGCTTCCTGTCCCAACGCCCCGTGGTGCTTCGCTACGCATTCCAAGCAGTTTGGTGCCATTGTGAGTCTGCAGTGCGATTTCTGTTACAAATGGAGCCCGAGTTGCTGAGGACCTTGCTGATGAATGTTGCCAGCACATTACATTTGGCAGTTGAGCTATTCCTTCAGCTCCAAAGTGACAGTGAGGAGTCAGACGATGACATTGATTCGCCTGACGCGCAAGACACTAAATTGCTTGTGGTAGTAACGGACGTGCTCAGCACCGTGGAACGCCACCTTTGGGCTCGGGAAACAAGCACTGAGTGGTGGGATCACATCGTCCTGCAAGTTTGGGATGACGAGCAGTGGCTGCAGAACTTTCGGATGAGAAAAGCCACTTTCATGGGACTATGTGAGGAGCTCGCCCCCACCCTGCGGCGCAAGGACACGAGATTGAGAGCTGCCTTGCCAGTGGAGAAGCGGGTGGCTATTGCAATCTGGAAGCTGGCAACTCCAGACGGCTACCGATCGGTCGCGAACCAGTTTGGAGTGGGAAAGTCGACCGTTGGAATAGTGTTGATGCAAGTTTGCACGGCCATTAATCGCACCCTGCTAAGAAGAACCGTGACTCTGGGGAACGTGCAGGACATTGTGGATGGCTTTGCACAAATGGGTTTCCCTAACTGTGGAGGGGCGATAGATGGGACGCATATTCCTATTCTGGCATCACCCCACCTGGCATCTGAGTACATTAATCGGAAGGGGTATTTCTCTGTGGTTCTCCAAGCGCTTGTGGATCACCATGGGCATTTCACTGACATTTACTCAGGATGGCCTGGAAAGGTGCATGATGCACGCATCTTTCGGAACAGTGCCCTGTTCAGGAAGCTGCAGGCCGGGACTATTTTCCCAGACCGCAAGATCACAGTAGGGGACGTCGAAATGCCCATTGTGATCCTTGGAGACCCCGCTTACCCCTTAATGCCATGGCTCATGAAACCGTATACAGGGAAGCTTGACAGGAGCAAGGACCGGTTCAACTACAGGCTGAGCCGGTGCAGAATGACTGTGGAGTGTGCTTTCGGCCGTTTAAAAGGACGCTGGAGATGTCTTTATGGGAAGCTGGATTTGGGGGAAAGCAGCATCCCCGCTGTTATATCTGCGTGCTGTACCCTCCATAATATTTGTGAAGGGAAGGGTGAAACATTCAGTGAGGAATGGACCTCTGAGGTTCGACGCTTAGAGGCTGAATTTGCACAGCCAGAGAGCAGGGCTACTAGAGAGGCCCAGCACAGGGCTTCAAGGATTAGGGATGCCTTAAGGGAGCAATTTGAGGCTGAAAGCCAACAGTAATGTTTGGTGCCTTGAACGGGTGTGAAGTGCAGTGGTTACAATGATTTGCTGTGCCTGTTTTTCCCTTGGGGTACAGTATTTCTCACTTTCTGCAATAATAAAAAATGTTTTAAAAGCCAAGAAATCATTTATTCAAAATACAGTACATAAAAGGGCAGGGGGGTAGGGTGGTGGACTGTACATTCAGAGGTTTGAATATGTCCTGCCTGGATTGCTGTGCAATGCCTGCTGCACTTCAGGATTAATATGCTGCATGGTGATGGGGGTTGAGTGCATAAGGTAAGGGTCGTAGTTCTCAGGGCCGGTAGGTGAACGTACAGGTGTTGGGGGCAGCTGGTGGTGGTAAGAACCAGGCTGCTGGAGAAAGGTGTTTTGAGCAAACACTGGGGAACAAGGGAGAGAGCTTTTTTTTTTTTTTTGGGGGGGGGGCAGAGAGGTGTTAGCACGGTACTGATCTGCCTGCATGGCTACAAGAGACTGCATACAGTGCATCTGCCGCGCCAGGAGGCTTATCAGCTGCTTTGTGCTTTTCTTGGTAGCCAATTCCTTTCTCCTGCTTTGTGTTTCCCTCCACTCATGCATTTTCTCTCTCCAATCCTGCAGCCTCTTACTCTCTCTGGCATACTGATTCGTAACTGCTTTCACCAAATCTTCTTTGCTTTTCCTTGGCTTGCGCCTCAAGTTCTGTAGTCTTTCAGCAGGCTGTGATAGAGCCGGAGGATTCAAGGACACTTAAAAAAACAGAAATAGAAACTTTTAATACAGAGGCTACATTGTTTTTTATCACAGTGAAGGAGTTTGTAGACTATTTGTAGCATCATTTACACATAGCAAACATAGCACAGAGAGGCTACAGCAGTGAAGACATGGTGAGTAATGGGGTGAGTGCTTCTGCCGCGACTCACCTGGGAAGGGGAGCTGCTTGAGTCAGGGCTCACTGCGGTTTCTGTGCATTGGGGAAAGCAGAGAGCAGCTGGGGGAAAAGTGCACTGAACACCACCCCCACAATTGCCACAGCAGTTACTCCTCTGGGAAGGGGAGCTGCTTGAGTCAGGGCTCACTGTGGTTTCTGTACATTGGGGAAAGCAGAGAGCAGCTGGGGGGGACCTGCACTGAACACTATCCCTACATTTTCAACAGGATTTTCTACTGCCAGATATATCACTGCTGCGTGTTACCTGGGAAGAGAGGGAGGGTCTTCTACAGCAATGTGGATTCCGCCCTGGTCCCTATGCAGCTAGCCTGTGTGCAGCAATGGTCCCCCCACCCCTCGCAGCACAGTGGCGCGGACGCGTTAGCCTGACTGGGACAAGGACCACGGTGGCTCTCCCTATAAACTTGCGCAAGCACATTGCCCACGCTCTGGCTGAAACTTTTGATGAGATTACCGAGGCCGATTACAGAGACATGATAGACCAAATCAATGGGCTATTCCACATCTAGGCATGCATGCATGCAGCCCTAACTCCCCCCCCAAAAAAAATATTTCCATCCTTAAAATAAAAGCTGCTTACCAGGAACCCGCTCCTCTGCTTCTTCTTCACCAACAAGTTCCAGCTGCTGCGACTGGCTAGCTTCCTCCTGGCTTGAGAAGAGCTCCTGGCTGCATGCCTCCTGGGACTCCAGGGTGTCTCCCTCCACCCCAGGAGCCTCACTCTCAGCTTCCTCTACACCCTCCCCCACTTCTCCCTGCTCTTAACTCTCCATCGTGGTCCTTGGATTGGCAGTGGGGTCACACCTAAGTATGGCATCCAGCTCCTTGTAAAAACGGCAGGTCATGGGGGCAGCTCCTGAGTGGCGGTTTCCCTCACGGGCTTTGCAATAGGCACTCTGCAACTCCTTTACTTTAACCCTGCACTGCAACGCGTCCCGTTCATGGCCCCTTCGCTGCAAGGACTTTGATATCTGCCCATAGGTATCATAATTTCTAAGGCTGGAGCGCAGCTGTGACTGCACAGCTTCCTCTCCCCAAACACTGATGAGGTTCTGCAGCTCGGAAGTGTTCCATGCTGGGGCTCGTTTGGGGCGTGGAGGCATGGTCAGTGATTGATTGATTGCACTCCACACCTGGCTGAGCAAACAGGAAGGGGATTTTTAAAATTCCCAGGGCATTTAAAGGGCGGGTCACCTGAGCCCAGGGCAGTGGAGTGAGAAACGATGAGCAGAGTGGCTGAAAAGATATGCTGGGATACCTCCTAATACCCTGGAGGCCAATAAAAGCACTTTTGGTGGCCACACTTGATGACCAGTGCTGCATCACCAGCTCTGGAATCGCTACACCCCAAGCAGACCAGGTGTACAGCCAGCGCTGCAGCCAGGGAGTTGCAGCACTGGCTGTGCTTTGCAAGTGTGGACACAGAGTGAGTTGCAGCGCTGGAACCCCATCACCAGCGCTACAACTCTCCAGTGTAGCCAAGCCCTCAGTTAGAGATGAAAAGGCCAAACTTGAGTGGTGCTGCGACCTAGTACATGGGGTCACAAGACCTGGAGCAGGGAAATGGGGCCAACCTGGCAGGAAGCAGACACTACTGCAGGGTGAGTGAACTCTTTAACCTCCCACCCTTCCTGGACCATAATTCTTCTGTGACAATGTTTTTTTCCCCTCTACTCCTATGTCATTAAATCGACTAAAAGTTTTCATGACAAAATTGTACCTTTAGTTATTATAATCCAACCTAACCTCCTGTATAGCACAAATTTTACAGCCTCACGCAGTAATTTGTGTATTTAACCTATAACTTCTTTTTGAGCTATAGCTTGTCTTCTGGAAAGATATTGTCTTGATTTAGAAACAGAAGTAATGGAGAATCCACCACATCTCTAGGTGGGTTGTTCCAATGGTTTGTTACCCTCACTGTAAAAACTGGATGGTATATGAGGCAGCTGCAGGTCATCAAACCCTTGTTCCATGGTAAAATCTCTTCACACCATTTGACCAGTCACTTTTTTCCTCTGGGACAGTTAATGAAAAACTTCTCCCTTTGACTCCCCAAGTCAAATGAAACTGATTAGAACTCACTTCTCATAAGAGTGAAGACTGAAAGCAAAATAATTACAAGGAAAAGTTATATCATATTATAAGATTACACTTAAAGGAATTTTTAATCCCTATCCCATGCCCTACAAGAAAATGGGAGAAAATTAATCCATTTTTTTCTAGCAGATTTATTCATGTTCAGGGATTAATTATAAATATGTGGATGCCCAGAATCAGCTGTTAATTACCATCTAAATGCTTTACATTTTCAAAGCAAAATAATACAGACAGTAAACAGAGATTTTGTTCCTTTTGGCCTAAATCTGATATTGCTTACAATGGTATAATATCAGGGAAAATTCCATCAAAATCAATGGAATTACCTAAGTGACAAACCGGCCCCTAATCTCAAGATACCACAGTAATTACAGATCATCATTACCAATATAAAAAAAAGACATCTGTTTCAATATTTCTTGAAGTTTAGCAGTTCAGGAATATAATAAAAGATCATTTCAATGGCGTGGAAAGTCATCACAAGATAATGAATTCCTGTAGCAATTAGCAAACTGCTCATTATTTGGATTCAGAGAATGAATAGTAGGATCTTTGAGGCTACTAATATTTAGGAAATAAATCAGAGAACTGAATTAGTAAAACCACGGGCCTTGAGGTCCCCATCTCCTCCTAGCCTGGCCATCTTTAGTGGGAGAGTTCAGCTTTCTCCTCCTGCTCCTCCAATTCCTCGCCTAGCTCTTTGAGGGCCAGCTAGTTGACCACTTCCTGGTTCTTTGGAGGGTCATCAACTGGTCTATTTCCTGCCCTTCTTGAATTCTTAAGGTGCTGGCACTCTTCACAAATCCAAGAGACGGTCCTATGCCTTCTACCTCTATTCAAGAGCCATCTAAAGGTCTCTGGAGCCTTTAGGGTACATCTGCTGCAGAAAGGGGAACATGCAAATGACCTGCTTCCCCTTACAATAGCTCCTCACTTTTGGGATGAGCAGACCTACCTTGCTAGCCCCTCCCACTTGCAAGATTGGGGAGCTGACCAATTGAATGCACCAGGAATGACCAAGGGACCAGCCATAGGCCCTCCAGCATCCTCCAAAAGAGAGAGCTAGGGAGGGAGTGAGGAAGAGGCCATTTTCCGGCCAAATATGTCCAATATTTACAGTAATTCAGGCAAAATGTAACGGACTATTTCATTTGCTCATCCTTAATCTCTTGCAACTACATCCGTTTTAAGGCAAAGTGCATACGGTTATTTTCAAAGCAGAAGACACTGACTTATAACCGTGTTCCAGTACCATGGTTTTCTGTTATAAGAAATGGTTGATATGCTCTCCCGTTGACTACTGAACTCCAGCAGTGCAAGAGGCGGAAGCAAAGTCAACGAGGGAGCCACAGCCGTTGATCCAGTGCCGCGAGGATGCAAAGTAATTTTAATTTGATCTAAGGTATGTCGACTTCAGCTACGCTATTCTCAGGGCCAGCGCTTCCATTTGGCGGCCTAGGAAATCGCCTAGGGCGCCAGGATTATTGGGGGGCGGCATTATGCCGGGGGGGGGGCGGAGTGGCAGGCGGCTCCAGTGGACCTGCCGCAGTGGTGCCTGATGAGGGTCCCCTGGTCCCGCGGCTCCAGTGGAGCTGCTGCAGGCATTCCTGCGGACGGTCCGCTGCTCCCGCGGCTCTGGTGGACTTCCCGCAGGCACAGCTGCGGCAGCTCCACCGGAGCCGTGGACCAGTGGAACCTCTCCGCAGGAATGCCTGCGGCAGCCCCACCGGAGCAGCGGACCAGCACGCAGGGTGGCAAAATGACCGTGCGCCTAGGGCGCTAGAAACACTAGCACCAGTCCTGGCTATTCTCGTAGCTGAAGTTGCATACCTTAGATCGATCCTCCCCTGCACAGCGTAGACCAGACCTAGGTTTAGCTAGAACTGTGTTTGGGCACTGTTCCTTTACTCGGTTGCCGGTCCACTGTGCTTGGGCCCTTAAACCCTGATCCTACAAACACTTGGAAACAAGCTTACCTAGAAATACATGAGCAGTTCCATTAGTGAGGCTGCTCATATGCTTAAAACTAAGGATGTGTGTGTTTGCATTTTGTATTACAGCTTTTAAGGAGAACAGTAAGAAAACTGCTGAATCCCAGAGGCAGTGAATGGCATGAGGGTGCTCACTGATGACCAGGTAAATGTATCTTTCTAAGAAATTAAACAAATATACAACATACTCACTATTAAATCTAAACTTAGTTTCAGTCTTCAGTGCTTTTTCTAATCAATAGTTGTTCCTGAAAAATCATGTAAAAAACTGAAAATTAACAGAAAAAGCAAGTTTTACAAGGACACAAAATTAATAACTGAATCTGATCCAGGAAAAATTGAGGTCAGGCTTTTAACTAATATGCTTAACGTGTGTGTATTAGGCTGTGTCCAGCTGCCTAATTTTTACCCCCAGTTTTTTTTTTTTTACAGAACAACATACTCTATTCATTCTAGGCAATCTACACTAGCCCTGAGCAATTCCACTGCGTTATGTGTTTGCTTTTAAAGTGGTCCTGTACTGACACTGAAGAAAATTTGAATATGATCCTGGAGACAAAATGTCTTTGTCCCTGCCCTCCTCGCTCATCTTGATTTGTTCTCCCAGATTCATGTTAGGGGCCTTATTTCTGCTGCAGAAAATAACTAAATTTGAACCTCAAGGTCTTGAAGAGGTATTAAAAACAGCGTTTTACAATAGCATATTTATTATCTAGCACATGTAGCATCTTTTTAAAAAAGTTTATCTATAGCAATAAAAATTTCAGCAAGTCATCAACCAAGGTATTTATAAAACAAACAACCAGGTTTATAAGTTTTGAAATTTGGGGATTATACTGGATTCTGGTTTGACCAGTTATTGTCAAACATTTTGTTCTGGGGAACTAAAAGGCAACCATTCGTGGATCACCTCCCCTTCCAATCCCTGCTGTCTTTTTAAACTATTTAATTCTCAGTCCACCAGCAAAGACTCTCTGGGTGAGATTTTGTGTTGCAGTCCTAAGAGATGCAGCACAGAACTTGCAGCCCAGGGAAGGGAAGGAAATAAGTGACTAAGAAGCCACCTTTTTGCCCTTTCCAAGGGCTCTGGGGACCACAAAACTCAGATAGCCCCAAAGAGATGTCCATATTATAGCAGCACTGCTGCCCAGAGTCACCACAATACCACATGCTGTGGCCCATCCCATCCCTAGCTTCATCCCTTATACCAGAGCCTGTGAGGGAGGTCCTTAAATGACAGCCTATGGCTGCTTTCCTCAGTTCCTATGTCTGGGGAATTCTCCCCAGCCCTTTACACTAACTGGTATAGCACACCAGCTGGACTAGTGGGACTAACACAGGCACAAAGGAAGAGGCAGAATAGGCTGGTTAAAAACACGGTCCTTTCAAAAACGTCCCTCTCTTTTTCCGTAGGCCATATCTGGAAAGGAAGAGTAGGAGGAAAGTGGCACGGTAACTAATAAAGTGGAGAGGGAGTCAGAGGGTATGTGGATATCATTGAGAATCAAACTGCGTCTGGAATGATAGGAGGAGAAGGTTAGCAGGAGTTTCCCAACCAGCTTGAGCAAAGGCAGTTTTTCTTACAATATTAGAAACTTGTCATAAAACTGAGATGTAGTTTCTAAAGCAGCTTAAACCACAGTGCACTCAAGGTCTTATATTGTTTTGGGGGAAACAGCAAATTTTATGGAAAGTCTCTAATTCGATCAATGTTTATGTGATAATTGTGAAAAATGGCTGCTGTTCATCAGATTTGAATTAAAATGCATACAAAGGAAAAAACACATATAACCACACAGAAAATGGGAGAAGAATTTAAAACTAAAAGATGGAGATGGGTGGGCAATTAAAACAGTTAATTTATCTGCATTTTGCAGGTGAAAATTCTGAAGATGTTACTCATCACAATAAGGGCAGGTTTAAACACAATTATATCATGGATGGATCCCTATATCATAGGGATGGATCACTTGATGATTACCTGTTCTACTCATTCCCTCTGAAGCACCTGACATCAGCCACTGTCAGAAGACAGAATATGGGCTAGATGGAACATTGGACTGACACAGCATGGCCATTCTTATGTTCTTATTAGGCCCAGTCATTAGGAATTTCCATTCAGTTCAAAATTCAAACATGTCAAATTTTTCTTCATTCCAAATTGGAACAAGAAAACCAAAACTTCAAAATATCCTTCAGAACTGGAATTCCAAAATTTCATTTGAGAAAAAAAATGAAACATTTTTGTTTTGACACGGTTGAAATAATTTCATTTCAACATTACTGATATGATTTTTAATGTCATTATCTATATTATAATTTAACAGAATATAAAAATCAGAATATTTCAATTTCTATACCAGTCTATGTCATTGTCATAATATAGTTAAAATATTTCAGCTTTTATATTACAAAATATAATATTGTATTGATATTAGGGTTTAAGAATTTTTTAAATTATAAAATGAAAAAAATGACTATTAGTAATTGTAAAGTTACTGCTGTAATTGGTATAATATATAAATGATATATGTCATGTTGGTGAGCAGTTGTGGAGCCCACCTGCCTGTCTGCTGGGAGCAGGAAAGCTTTCTAGCATGCTTGGCTTAATGCCCACAGCTATCTGGGAACCCCACCCTCTGACCAACCAGGCATCCAGCCAGGAAGCAGGCAGAACAGCCAGTATATCTGATTTCCTGCCAGCCTATTTGGCTGGCAGGTGAGCTAGCAGGAAATCAGCAAAGCAGGCAGGCAAAACACTTCGATTCCATCCAATCAATCTAGCATTTTCTGATGGAAAACTGTTCTGTCAGAAAATTTTCAACAAGCTCTATTTATCATGTTTGAAAAGAGCTGTGGACAAGTGACTTCGGTGACATGGTGCCATCTAAAACTTTTACAGTCAACGCAGTCTGGGACAAACTGTGTTCAGTGTCATGTGCATGCCTTAGGAGTAAGTCTTGGCCTCAGCAAGCAATTGGTGAAGGAGGATGAGAACGGACAACTTGTCCAAAATTTAGCAAAGAAGAGATCATTAGAGAGACTTAGGGAAGAACAGTATTATTGGAGCATGGGGGACAGAAACCAGATTGGACAGGGTCTAGAACAGAATTGAAGGAAGGGAACACGAGACAGCAGTTGTAGCTGACAGGCTCAAAAGAATTTATCTTTGTTTCAAGTGTCATTATCCTCAACTGCTCCATTTACTCTCTAGTAGCAAGAGGGAGTTCAAGCGAGGGAGTTGGAGATAAGGTGATAGGCAGAAATTAAAAAAATAAAGCTGACTATAATGGAAAATGAATGGTTGGAAAGAGGAAAATGGTGAACAGAGAAGATTCAGATAAACTTCAGGGGCATCAGACTTTTCAGGGTTTTATCAGAATCTAATGGTTTGAAAGTTTATGGCCTATTACTAAGATTACAATTTGGGCACAAAACTTTTTAAATAAATTTCACAGCAGAGGTGTGGGTAAAAAGAAAAAAAAATGATGGAAAAACTGATCCTGGAATGGGAGGTGCTGAAAGGTGAGGCCTGGGTGGTGGAGCTGGAGAGCGAGCCAACACTGTGTATTCACTCCATAGCAACAGCTCCAGTCTCACAGGGCTGGGCCAAGCTTCCCACTGGGCATTGCAGCCTAGTGAACAAGGTTGCAGCGCAGCTCCAGTTTGGCCTGTCCACCCCTTCAGAGATGGAAATGAAGGGTCAGACAGGCCAAATTTGATTGGCGTTGTGACCTAGTGCACAGGGTCATAATGCCACTCCAGTTTGGCCCATCTGCCCCTGCACAGAAGGACCTAATTCAAAATCATGATTTCTGTGGCCATCATGACTTCCATGACAAAATCATAGCCCTACCTATCACTAATGGGAATTCTGAATCAATGAGAGTTCTTTTGTATACGAAGGATATTGATAAATTGTAGATGGTTCAGAGAAGAGCCACGAGAATGCTTAAAAGATTAGAAAACATGTTTTACAGTGATAGACATAAGGAGCTCAATCTATCTAGATTAACAAAGACAATGTTAAAGGGTGACTTGATTACAGTCTGTTGTACCTACATGGGGATAAATATGCAATAATGGGTAGTTCAGTCTAGCAGAGAAAGAAATAATATGATCCAGTGACTAGAAGTTGAAGCCAGATACAAAATTATACCTCCTTTCCAGTCTGAATTTAACAGTTAGGGTAATTAACCCTTGGAACAATTGACCAAGGGCTGTGGTGAATTTGCCATCATTGGCAATTTTAAAATCAAGATTAGATGTTTTCCTAAAAGACATACTCCAGGAATTATTTTGGGGAAAGCTCTATAGCCAGTGTTATACAGGAGGTCAAACTAGATGATCACAATGGTCCCTTCTGGCCTTGAAATCTATGAATCTGTAATATCCATAATCCTTTTCCAGCTCACTAACTTTTAGGTGTGCTGGCATCTAAGCTCTGGTAATATCTGGATGCTCATGTGTCTGAACTGAAAGTTGTTATTCCTGTCACAAAAGCAAACACTCAGAAACTTATGGAAGCTGACGTCCCTGTTTCAGCATTTAACAATTTATTGCTGGGGCCTTTCTTTAAGTCAGAGTTTTATCAAACAAGCCTTTTGCAATTTTGTGTTTGAAGTACAAAAGACAATAGCGAAAACCTATTAAATTTATTAAGATTTTAGCCCATTAGAAAAATAAAATAGCTAATTTTAATCCAAAGTGAATTTTAATGCTTTCTTACTATTATTGAAAGAGAATAGGTTGGCTAAACTCCCTAACCCACACCATCAAAGGGGGAAAAAAGGGGAGGGAGTTGAGAAATAAACACAAGAACAGAGTTCTTACCCTGAGGAACGGTAGTCTGGTTTATTTCTTTCAGAGCGATCTGAGAAGAGAAGAAACATATTATCAGCACAAAAATGTTAATGTTCTGTAGCAACACTTGTACAAAAATCTGAAACAACTTTCACACCATACTATTAAATATTATAAAGGGACTTTTCAAAATAGAAGCTGGATTTTTTCTTTTACAGGACTGTTTGTCTGCATTTAATTGGTTTGCCAGAGAGAAGATAAAATAACTGGAAATGTGTATTAAATTCCCCTCCTCAAAACACATCCTTTTTGCATGCTTATTCTTTTATCTATGGTTTATCAATCTCCTTGCTAAAATGAAAAGGACTTCAGTTTAAGAAAGAAAAGTGAAGGGGGAGGGGAAAGAGAGCAAGAGAGAAAGAAAAACCACAGATTACTCAGTGCAAAAAAATCATTCCATGATTCATAGGTGGCAGAGTTCCCTGACAGGATGGAGGGGGGAAAAAAATCAGTCTCAGCTGTTGCAACATCTGCAAATACACTGAATTCAGTGCTGCTCTATCATTAACTCTTTGATTTCCTTGCAGTTTTAGATGTGGAGTTCTTTTATATTATCAGTCAGGGCTTTGTTTATTCAGAGGAATATTAGCAGAGGGAGTCTAATGAAACTGAGCAGCAAATTTAAATAAAGTCTATTAGGTGCAGTCAAGGACTTCGCTAAATTGTACTGAAAAGTGCATATATTTGTTTCTTATACAGACCCACAGACAATTTTAAAATATGAATTCTCACTTATTTTACTTTTCAAATATTCGTATTATGCAAAAAAAAGAATATATTACATTAAAAACAAATAGAGCTATTCTGTCTAAAGTAAAGAGTTGGAATTATCAACAACACATGGCAAATATTTTATTTAATATACTAAAGATACTTCAACTCCTTGAAAGAAAAGTAAAAGATTCACATACTATTGAGATACACATATTCCAAAGTTATAGTTTTTTTGATTTATTTATAATAAGGGATCCAATTTATAATTAGAAGCATGTTCTTATGATTATATCCCCACTCATCACAGTTATTTTGCGTCTTACATTTTGTGTGCACCCTTTAGGATCAAAGCTCCTTTATTTGTATTAGTAAACTGTTGGTTTACTAAAAAGCCTGTCTAACCATAAGAAACACAGATATCCATGAAGATCCTCCTGTCCATTTGACATGTATTTTTGAATGTATTTTGAGATTTAAAATCTTGTATTTGAGCAACAATTTGTTCTCTGGTAGAACACCAACAGAAAATATTTGTGTCAATTATTCTGTATAACGAATGCACAGTGGAAATGTGTTTCCCTCCCCCATTTCTGCATGGGTTTGCATTTGATTCTATCTTGCTGCAAAAAGCAGCAAAGAGTCCTCTGGCACCTTATAGACTAACAGAAGTATTGGAGCATAAGCTTTTGTGGGTGAATACCCACTTCGTCAGACGCATGTCAGATGCTGCAGTTCGTCAGTAAAACTGATTACATGACATTTATTTCCGCATCCAACTCACTTTCAGTTTACATGTGCTCAGTTCTGATTCTCACAGCCCTGCAGCACATCATCTGTTAAATTTCTGCTATACTTTGCTCTCCATTTGATCACACCCCACCCTGCTCAGTTTGCTAGCTAGAATCAAATGTAATGTCTCAAACCGGAGCCACAAAAGCAGCTGCTCATACACACAAAGAAGGGCTTGCTCATTCCATCCTTAAAATTTCCCAGGTAACCACCTTACCTGTGGCTATTCAGGGACGACAGGCAGAAGTTCCCACTTAGTCTATTTGCCATCTGTTGCTGGAATCCCAGTTTCCCTGCCATTTATGCAGCCATTTAACAGGAATATACTGACAGTACATTCCAAGTTGGTACAACATGAACGTGAATGTGCCAGCAACCACGGAGAAAAAGAGTCAAAGAACATGTAAACAACAGCACCAGAGCTTTCCTCCAGAGCCCACTTCTGATTGGCAGATTTTCTATGGCCAGTCCCCACAACTGGAATGCTGTCATTCAGGAAGTTAATCCAAATCCCTTCTCTCTTTCATTCTTTGTTGAAACAGGAAATGATACAGTTGTTTTTAAACATATTTTATTTACTGCTTAAAATAGAGAAAGAACATCATCCACTATACTTCTAGACTGGGCTTTATTTAAAAAAAAAATTAAAAAAATAAACACACACCATCAAGGGAATGTACTACTTCTAAGTAGCAGAAAAATTAAAAAAAAAAACACCTGCCCTTCTTGAGGTTATAGGCTCACTAAGAAGTAAATAAGCTCTGTTTAACATCATTTGCAGCAAAAGACTCAGTCACAAAGGTTTTAATTTCAAAAGTGGCTTTACCCTAGTTTCCAGTTTTGTTTCTATAATTTTGCAATCCTGGGCAGAATTTTACTGTTACAAATAACCGCAGGCTCAACTGATGCCATTTAGATCTCTAGATATCAGATCTGTGGGCACAGAATAGAAAGCTAATTCTAAACAATTCTGAACAAAATGAAGCCCCAATGTTTGTGCTGTCCCCTGCTAGTCAATCCTTTGCTCAGAAAGGACAGCATACAGGATTGAGGCCCCAAAAATATGATATATTTTATAGAAAATATGCCATGTAAGATAACATGAAAAGTCATGATTTGCTGAAACCCACTGTTCTGTCCAAATATGTATATCGTTAATGTGTATGAAGTTATGAGATTTTGCTGTATGGTTGTTACTGAAATATGTTATAAGTTTGAGAGTCTCTACTGCTAGTTCCCCAGTGACAAGAATGGTGATGAACCCCAAGAGGGTGTTAAGCAACCATTAATCAGCTGGGGAGTTGTAAACAAGGGATTTACAATGCTATAAGAGGGCTACAAAAGCATAACATAATGGGGGATTGCTCTACATTGTGAGTCAGCAAAGCCCCCCGATTACATGTATCAAGCGGAGTGCCCCAAGGGTCGGTCCTGGGGCCGATTCTGTTCAATATCTTCATCAATGATCTGGAGGATAGTGTGGACTGCACCCTCAGCAAGTTTGCAGATGACACTAAACTCGGAGGAGTGGTATATATGGTGGAGGGGAGGGATAGGATACAGAGGGACCTAGACAAATCAGAGAACTGGGCCAAAAGAAATCTGATGAGGTTCAACAAGGACAAATGTAGAGTCTTGCACTTAAGACAGAAGAATCCCATGCATTGCTACAGACTAGGGACTGAATGGCTAGGCAGCAGTTCTGCAGAAAAGGACCTAAGGGTTACAGTGGATGAGAAGCTGGATGTGAGTCAGTGTGCCCTTGTTGCCAAGAAGGCTAACGGCATTTTGGGCTGTATAAGTTGGGGGCACTGCCAGCAGATCGAGGGATGTGATCATTCCCCTCTATTTGACATTGGTGAGGCCTCATCTGGACTACTATGTCCAGTTTTGGGACCCACACTACAAGGAGGATGTGGAAAAATTGGAAGGAGTCCAGCAGAGGGCAACAAAAATGATTGGGGGGCTGCAGTACATGACTTATGAGGAGAGGCTGAGGGGAACTGGGATTATTTAGTCTGCAGAAGAGAAGAATGAGGAGGGATTTGATAACTGCTTACAACTATTTGAAAGGGGGTTCCAAAGAGGATGGACTAGACTGTTCTCAGTGGTACCAGATAACAGAACAAGGAGTAATGGTCTCAAGTTGCAGTGGGGGAGGTTTAGGTTGGATATTAGGAAAAACTTATTCACTAGGAGGGTGGTGAAGCACTGGAGTGGGTTACCTAGGGAGGTGGTGGTGGAATCTCCTTCCTTAGACATTTTTAAGGTCAGGCTTGACAAAGCCCTGGCTGAGATGATTTAGTTGGGAATTGGTCCTGCATTGATTAGACTAGATGATCTCCTGAGGTCACTTCCAACCCTGATATTCTACGATTCTATGTCTGGGCTAGTGTTTTTCAGGCACATGGATTGAGGACATAAAATAGACGGTACTGGCATCATACCTTTGCCCTTCTCCTCCCTCACCTATGCTGTAAGCAATAAGAATGCTGGGAAGACAAAAGACTCGAATTGAGGAGAATGATCCCAGGCTTAAAGGGGAAGCCTGTGTATTAAGCAGGGTGGATTAAAATCAATGATTTAAAATTTAAAAAATTGAATTTTTTTATTTAAATTAGATTTTTTTCGATAAAGTGCTTTCAGGGAAAAACTCTGTCTAAAGATAGTTTTAATTAAGATATCTCATCATGGAATAGGGATTATAAATTCTAATTTATAGTATGAGACAATATATTCATGAAACGTTTAAGAAAACATTTGTAAATGAGTTCCAATAGTTCATGGATTAGGGACCCAAGTATAGATTATTTAGATTAATCTTTCTATCTACCCAATGGGACTCAGTGCTCAGTCTAGAAGATATCAACAGAGATACTTAGTTTTGCAGTTCTCAAACTATGGATTTGTGTCTCCAGAGATAACATGCTTGTTAACAGCAAAAATGTATTTGAAAATAAACAAACAAAATATAGAGGTGGAAAATAAGAGTCATAAGCCCTGTTGTCCCGCTGCAGATTTGTGTACACAGAGTCAATCCCTTACCTCTCTTTAAAAGTGCAAAGTTTCAAAAAGTTAAATGAATAGAAGGATTGTTGGCGGCGGAATGGATCTGGACAAGGAGAAGTCTGGAGATGAATGTGAGAAGGGAGGGACAGGCAGTAGAAACAAAAGTTAAACTGTTGGAGCAGCATAATCCAGAAGTCTTGAGGTCTTTCTGCATCTAGCCTTCATTGATTTGAGATCTACCGTACCATTCTCTCACTAGAAGGGAAAATCTATAATGGCAGCAGGCCGTAAGAGACAGGGGCAGCTCCAGGCACCAGCACACCAAGCGCATGCCTGGGGTGGCAAGCCATGGGGGGCGGCCTGCTGATCGCCGTGAGGGTGGCAGTCAGGCTTCCTTCGGAGGCATACCTGTGGGAGGTCCACTGGTCCCGTGGCTTTGATGGCAGGTACGCCAAAGGCGCGGGACCAGCGGATCTCCCGCAGGCATGCCGCTGAACGCAGCCTGACTGCTATGCTTGGGGCGGCAAAATACATAGAGCCGCCCCTGGTAAGAGAGACCCAGTTTGGGAATATTTTAATGAAGTTCCTCTACCTGTGAGTAAGACAGGCATGCGTGCAAAATGCAAACAGTACAACAAAGAAATGCAAGGCCTGGTTGCCCAAATGAAACAACATCATGAGACGTGTTCCTTCTCAGGAGGAAGCTGCACTGAAGATGATGAAAAGAACATGTCTGAACATGCAGGATCTTCAGGTTGGTAAACTTTTTCATTTCATACTTCTTTCTTAAGGGCTGCCTGTCTTCCTTCTGGACTATTCTTGAATTCTCATGTTTGAGCAAAAAATAGAGTTGTTACTCTATGGTACTATCATTTTAGATGCAGTTGTGATAAAAAAAATAAATAAGTGAAATAGGCAGACCTTCTTTTTACAGTTTCATCTTTAAAGTAGAACTGAGTGTCAGTGAATGCAGTGAGTAATACTAAATGAGCAGTATGGTAATAACAATTAAATAACTGCATTGACTTATTTTGTTTAGGAGAATCTATCCTCAACACACAGGATTCTGAAGACTATCCACCTTCAAGATCACCATCATTTTCTATAGTTTCAAAGTTATCTGCCAATAGTAGTGTTTCAGTCATATCATGTGTTACACAGCCACAATATATCACCTGTAGCAAGAAGGGGGGGGGGGGAAATCTCCATTATCCAGAAACAACTATAGGTAAGTATGTGATAACCAGCAGATTACAAAAAGAGGTAACTGATGAAAAAATTGAGAGTTTGTTGCATAAATAAACTGGGCCTTTCCGTATGATTAAGAACCCACACTTCATTAACATGGTTCAGTCCATCCAACAGAGCAGGTGTCACAGGAAAATTGCTGGATAAAGTATATGAAAGAAATTGAGCAGTGTACAAAAGGTCTAGAGGGTGACATTATTAACCTGAGTCTTGATGGGTGGAGCAATGTCCACAATGATCTTGTTGTATGTGCCTGTGTGACAACAGAAGAAGGGAATGTCTTCCTTCCAGAAACAACTGATACATCAGGAAATGTACACAGCAGCATACTTTCAAGAAGTAGCAGTAAAAGCTATAACAAACTAAAAAAAAAAAAAATTCAAATATCTAGTACGCAGCTTGGTCACAGACAATGCTGCAAATGTATCCAAGATGAGAAGAAATTATTAGAAGAGAGTCCCAAGCTAATAACATACGGTTGCAGTGCTCACTTGATGCACCTTCTAGCCAAAGACTTCAGTGTTCCAGAAATAAAGGCAAATGTTGAAATTGCAAAATAGTTCTGTAACAACCACTTTGCAGCAGCTGCTCTGAAAAAAGTGGGAGGAACCAAGCTAACTCTCCCACAAGACATGCAATGGAACTCAGTAGTGGACTGTTTTGAGCACTATATCAAGAACTGACCTAATCTGATGACAGTGTGTGAACAAAATCATGAAAAAATAGATGGCACTGTCACAGCCAAATATGATGACCAGACAGCAAGTGTGAAAAATTGGGACACGGGGTGGGCGGTAATAGGACCCTATATAAGAAAGACCCAAAAATCGGGACTGTCCCTATAAAATCAGGACATCTGGTCACCCTACAGCCAAAATTCTCAACACTGGGCTTAAGAGAAATGTTGAACACATGCTGAGTACCCTGAAGCCTATTTCTGTAGCCTTGAACAAAATGCAGAGAAATAGCTGTTCTATTGCTGACGCTGTTGAAATTTTGAATGAACTGAGAGAGATCTTAAAAAGAGAACTATGCAATGACAGAGTTAAATTACAAGCATTAACAAAAATGAGTGGGACAAGCATTATCTACAGCTCATTTTCTTGCAAATACTCTCAATACTTGGTACCAGGGTAAACCTTAACTGCTAAAGAAGAGGAGTTGGCTATGACATGGACATCCAGCAATTATCACTCTATAATAAAAGTGCCAACTATAATAAAGTTCAGAGCTAAGGGTGAACCGTTCAAGAAATAGATATTTGCTGATGATGTTTTAAAGAAAGTCACACCAGTGAACTTAAGTACTTGAATTCAGAGACTGTTGAAGTGATAATCTCACTTTTAACAGCAGTAGCGTCTTCTGCCGGCGTAGAAAGAATATTTTCTTCCTTTGGACTAATTCATTCCAAACTGAGAAATCGTTTGGGACCTGAAAAGTAGGAAAGCTTGTTTTTCTTTTCCAGATTATGGACAAACATGAAAATGAAGGTGAAGATGACTGCGTTAGCTGCAGAAGCCAATATTTTAAGTTTCTCATGTTGACCTGGCTGACATCGTCGATTTAATTTTTGTTGTTTTTTTTTAAAATATTTCATTTAACTATTTTAGTTAAAAACAATTTTAACTAAAACAAACCTGATTTTAAAAAACTTGAATGTTTAAATTCAAAAATTCATTTACTTGTTTTGTTAAAATATTATGTTTGCTATTGAAGAAAACAATCCAGAATACATAATATTGTTGTTTTAGTTAAATAAAACAAATTAAATGTCTGTCTGGTGATGTTCTTCTCCTAATACAGCATAGCAAGAAAATCCTCCAAATATTAATAACCTGTTGAATTGGAGACAGTTCTCCTCTAAATGACTTGATAAAAATCTGCTTCACTTACATTTGGCAAATGAAATAACCAATCATTCATTTTCTATATAGCTGTAAAACTAATCTGAAAAGTTTTCAAATAAATCACTTTAAAAATGTATAGTGTGTACCTTCTAAAAATGAAACCCACATCTCTGAGTTGTGAAGAATATGTATTAAGGTTATAACAACCATCAAGAATCCATGATTAAATCGAGACTTCCTGACTAGTGATTTAAATCAAATCCACCCTGGTATTAAGAACTGTAACCTTCCTGCAACATATAGTGGGATGATAAAAACTGCTTGATCAGATACTGCCTAGTGTAATAAGGTTTAAGATTTAGACTATGCACTTACCTTTTATTTTCTTTGGTAACTATCTTTGTCCTTTTGTGCCTTGCACTTACAATCAAATCTGCCTGTGTGTAGTTAATAAATCTATTTTACATTTTACCTAAAACAGTGTGTTTTGGTTGAAGTGCCTGGGAGATCTGCTGGGAGCTTGGGAGATTTGCAGGTGCCTCTCTCTGTGTGATTCGCGAGTGGCTCAGGGAGCATTCAATTACTCCTGGAGGAAATCTGCATCACTGCGCATGCGCAGAATTCATGTCCCTCACAGATTTCTTTGCTCTTGTGGCTCCCCTTTGCTTCCCTGTCACAAGTAATTTTTCAAAAGGGAAGCCGTAAGAGCAGTCCTGCACCCCTCCCTGGCAGCGCAGGCAAATGCTCTGGGTGCCTGAATCTGTCCGTAGAGAAGTAAATCACCACTGCGGGGGAAGGATGGGCACTTGTGAATGTATGAGGTACACACACACTTCAGCTCTCACTCACTACTGCAGCATCCTCGGCATGGAGGGGCATGGCTTTGGGGTGTTTCTGAGAAGATAGGAGTGGGGCAGGCTCTGTCCCCTCAGGCAGAGCAGAATGTAGCAGCCTGCCTGCTTAGTGAATTGTTCCAATTTTCTTTGTGAATTCCCCCAGGAGTATAAAACAGGTGTAAAAGTTTTAAGGCTCCTTATGTTGCCAGAGTGGTGTAAAGGACAGTATAACCTTATAAATACTATGGTGCTTTAGTGATCAGAACTGATTTTCTCCACACCAAAGAAATAATTTGTTTGTCCTATAGTTAGGGCCCTACCAACTTCATGGCCATGCAAAATATGTCATGGGCCATGAAATAAGCTCTTCCCTGTGAAATCTGATCTTCTCAAAATCAACTAGGCTGGGGAGGGACAGGACTTGTCCTTCCCTTGCATGGCTGTTATCAGACAGAGATTCGACCCACCTCCAAAGGCAGTGCAGAAGTGAGGGTATACCATCCGTGCTTCTGTGCTACAGTAGCCCCAGAGTTGGGATCCAGGCTGCCACTCCCTGTGGCTCTTACTGGGGCTGTGGGCTTCTGTCACCTACCCACAGCTCCTTCCTCCTCCTCCTCCCGCTTCTGCCTGGACTCAGGATGCCCAAGTTCCGGGACTGCTGCCACCATCTCTCCCCCTCCCCTGTGGCTCCTGCCGGCACTCAGGGCACCTGAGCTCGGGGTGTCAGTCCCCACAGCACCTGCTGGGGCTCGGGGCTTCCACCATGTAGCTCCTGCCAGGGCTGAAGCACCCATTTTTCAAATTGTCCAGCGTCCCTGGGCATGAACCCATGCCCATGGGCCCATGCATTAATCCACCACTGGTCCTGACTAGCAGCTAGAAGCCCTACTTGGGGTGCTCCCAGCAGCACTAGGGAGACTGGACCTATCTCCACTTCTGGAAGGCTTCACCAGCTGCAGGAAACTCCACAGCTGCTGCTTTCAGAACTGGGCTCTGAAGGTAGCACAGAGGTGAGTATACCAATCCTGCAACCTTCCTACACAGCTTTGGGACCCCCTCACAATCCCATTTTGGACCAGGACCCCCATGGTTACAATAGCGTGACATTTCAGATGTACATCTAAAATCGTGAAATTGACCAACGTGAACCATGAATTTGGTAGGGCCCTACCTATAGTGCTTAGGAGACATGATACCCTATATCTTGTTAGAAAGCTATTAGTCGTTTCTAAGTCCCAGAAGCCAAAAAATAATAGAAAATTAGGTAGAATGGGGTCTACATTCAAAGCACAGTGAATTTATAAAGGTGAGATAATGGAAATTACCTTCCAAAAAGAACACCTACGTATATATAAAACTTGTACTACTTTAATAGGATAGTTCAGATGCATTTTTACCAGTACAGCTTCTTCCCTTACAGAAAGGCTAATAAGCTATAACGGTGTCCACATTAGGAGTTACACCAGTATAACTCTTTCGGTAAAACAAAAAAAAAGGGGGGGAAAAAAAAAATCACACTGTGCTAACCAAAAGAGTTTCTATAGTTTTTGTATTAGTGTAACCCTTTTGGTGTGGTATGATTTTTTTGTTTTCTGTTTTTGTTTTACCAAACAAGTTACATCAGTACAAAGACTACAGAATCATAGAAATGTAGAGCTGGAAGAGGCCTCAAGAAGCCATCAAGTTCAGCGCCCCATGTTGAGGCAGGACCAGGTAAACTTAGGCCACGTCCACACTACAGAGTAAAATCGAAATTAATAAAATCGATTTTATAAAACAGGTTTTATAAAATCGATTTTACGCATCCACACTAGGGCACATTACTTCGGTGGTGTGCGTCCATGGTCCCAGGCTACCATCGATTTCCGGAGCGGTGCACTCTGGGTAGCTCAGTAAAAGAATGGGACCAATAACTTCGATTTCCGTCCACACTAACCCTAAATCGATATAGTAATATCGATTTTAGGGTTACTCCTCTCGTTGAGTAGGAGTACAGAAATCGATTTTAAGACCCCTTAAAATCGATTTTAAGTGCCTTGTAGTGTGGACGGGTACAGCATTAAATCGATTTAACGCTGTAGTGTGGACCAGGCCATAGACCATACCTAACAGGTGTTTGTCCATTCTGTTTTGAAAAACCTTCAGTCATGGCGATTTCACAACCTCCCGTGGAAGGCTATTCCAGAGCTTAACTACCCTGATAGAAAGTTTTTCTTAATGTCTAACCTAAATCTCCCTTGTTGCAGATTAATTACATTACTTCTTGTTTTATCTTCAGTGGACAGGGAGACAATTGATCCTCGTCCTCCTTCTAATAGCCCTTCACAAATTTGAAGAGTGTTATCAGGTCCCCCCACGCCCGTCTTCTTTTCTCAAAACCTAATATGCCCAGTTTTTTTAAACTTTACTCATAAAAGATTTAGAAAACTTGACTTTTATCATTTTTGTTGCTCTCTGGACTCTCTCCATATCTTTGCTAAAGTGTAGTGACTCGAACTGGACACAGTACTTCAGCTGAGGCCTTCATCCATGCTGAGTACAGAGTGACAACTACCTCCAGGGCCATGCATACATCACTCCTGTTAATATACCCCAGAATTTTATTAGCCTTTTTTGCAACTGCCTCACATTACTGACTCATATTCAATTTGTGATCCACTAAAATCCCCCAGATCCTTTTCAATAGTACCACCACTAAGCAGTTATTCACCAATTTGTGGTTGTGGATTTGATTTTCCTTCTTTAGATGTAGTGCTTAACACTTACCTTTATAGAATTTCATCTCGTTGCATTCAGACCAGTTCTCTACTTTGTCAAGGTCATTTTGAATGCTAACCCTGGCTTCCAAAGTGCTAGCTATCCCTCCCAGCTTGGTGCCATCTGCAAATTTTATAAGCATACTCTCCACTCCAAGTCATGAATGAAAATACTGAATAGTACTGACCCTAGACTAACCCCACTTCAATAGAAACACTCTCTCAGTTTAACAAGTGAAGCATTGATGATTACTACTTGAGAAGGGTTTTCCAACCAGTTGTATACCCACCTTATAGCAGTGGTTTTCAAACTTTTTTTTCTGGCAACCCAGTTGAAGAAAATTGTTGATGCCCGCCAACGGAACTGGAGATGAGGGGCTTGGGGTGTGGAAGGGGCTCAGGGCTGGGGCAGAAGGTTGAGGTGAGGGCTGTGGCTGGGAATGAGGGGTTCAGAGTGTGGGAGGGGGCTCTGGGCTGGGGCAGGAGGTTTGGGGTGCAGGATGGGGTCAGGGCTCTGGGTTGGAGGTGCAGCCTCTGGGCTGGGACCGGGGATGAGGGGCATGGGGTGCAGGAGGGGGCTTCAGGTTTGGGCAGCCAGCCAGGAGGGGGCTCCAGGTTTGGTGGGGAGGGCTCAGGGCTGGGGCCCCCTGCATAGCAGCTGGACCTGCTGTTGGCCATTTCCAGGGTGCTGCACAGTGCCAGAAGAGATAGGGACTAGCCTGCCTTAGCCGGGCAGCACCACAGACGGGACTTTTAGCAGCCAGGTCTGACCACAGCCACCATGACGCAGTGCCTTGCATTGCGTGACCCAGTACTGGGTCACAACCTGCAGTTTGAAAACCACTGCCTTATAGCAGTTTAATCTAGACCACATTTCCCTAATTTCTTACGAGAATGTCATGTGAGACTGTGTCAAAAACTTGACTAAAATCAAGATGTACCATGTCTACTGCTTCCCCTCTATTCACCAGGCCAGTAATCCCGTCAATGTGCAGACAAAGCCGTGAGTGGGCACTACCAATCGATTGTGATCTCAGCAGTGACTCTGGTTTTACACTGGTATAAATGAGTGCAGAAACTGGCCCTACCTCTCTTTAAGAAATAAAATCTAATATACGATTCATGAGTAAAGCATTTGATAATTCTTTTCGTCTTTGATAATTCTTTTTGTCTTTGGAGTTTACAGTCAATTTGATGATACTATGTTGTTTGTCTGTCTGCAATACGCTAACACTGAATGCCACATCCAATCCAATAAATTCCAAAATTTCAGGGAATGTTTTAGGCATCTATGGCCAGAATTCTTTTGATTTTTGGGGAAATCAGAAAATTAAAATAGGCAAAATGGGGCACACATGAAGCCCATGCCAGCTTTTTAGCACAGCCACAGCTTCAAGTTCTTTAGCACAGCCACAGCCTCTGCAATTGTCTCTGGATCAAAGAACTGGTTGATGGCATTAATTAACACCTTCCAACATAACTGTACCCCTGCTCATCTCTGCTAATCCTCCCAATAATGTAAATATTCATATGCTGAATTATTTGTTTCCCAGACAGAAAGATGAATAATAATGGGGGGCAGCGGGGGAGAGGAAAACGGCAGCCAATAGGGGTATGTATGCACACAACCCAGGCAAGTAATTGGGGAAAATGAGGCACACAAAAGCCCTCTGATCATTGCAACTCCAGTGGGGGATGGGAACCTAAGGAGGCACTGAGGGATGCAAGGAATCCCTGGCATGTGCAATAAACTCATTCTTCTCTGTATTTCTTCTTGTGTTTTACAGAGATGGTATCTTCTATAGGTCAGGTTTTAACAAGTTTTGCTGATTTTTGTCTACTGTCCTCCCTCCAACCTTCAAATATCTCACAAAATATGGCCCTGTGCACTTCTTTCTGTCATATATATGTCTTGTGTGTGAGAGGATAATTTTTCTGGAAAAACACAAGGTGAACTGGAGAAATAGTTTCTGGCATGGGTTTAAAAATGGAGAGGAAGTTACGTTTTTAATTCTTTAACGTTACTTTGTGACACATCGAAACTTCTAATTTGCTTCATTTCAATAAGAGCTAGGGATCTTCAGGTGTTCCTAAGAGATTTTCAGGAGTTCATAGTCCCATTTTCAAAAACAAGTCAGGCACTTAGGTGCTTAAATCCCATTGACTTTCAATGAGATTTAGGCTCCTAAATCACTTGGGAGCTTTTGAAAATGTTCACCCTTGTGTATAGAATTATGTTTTGAAGCATTTATTGTTGGAGTTACCCATTTCAGAAATAGAAAATGTATAATGTGAAAGCTTCATCAGGCTTCTGAGAACTTTGTAAAGCTTTTTAAAGATCAGATCAATTTTTTGTAAAGTTGCTTTGAAGTTTCTACACCTTGATAGATTCCCACAGTGCTTTATAAGCTACTCCTGAGGATGACTAAAGTGATTTATACTGTTTTGATACCTCATAAAAGCAGAGATTTCATCTTTCAAATACAATAATGTGTATCAAAGCTAGGGTGACACTTCAAGAAAATGAAGGATTACCCTATGAAATGTACATAAAGCTTGTTTTTAAGCGACACTACCACCCAATGTTTTATTCAGAGTACAACATCATACATTTGTAAAAACATGTGAGACTCTTTGTATTGGTATTACCTGAAAGCACATTTTTAATATGATCAGATGCTTCTTGGTAGCATATCACCAGGCATGGGCAACCTTAAATCTGGGAGTTCTAACTTTCAAGTGCTTCACTTTGCAACTTTAATAACATTCTTTTAAAATTGTGTGTGTGTGTATAATGTAATTCCTTAGGGTTTTAAAAAAGAAAAACAGTAAAAACAAACTCTACTCTAGCAACCTCCCCATCATGCATCACCACTAGGATTTGAGTTCTGAACCTTCAGTCCAGCTCAGGGTATAGGGCTAAGTACGTTTGCTGGCAGCAGGAAAAGACTATTATTCAAAGGGAGAAACAGGCTGCTGGGGCTATATGCTGGGTCTAGGGCAGGGGTGGGCAAGCTACAGCCCGGGGGCCGCCTCTGGTCCTTTAGATGTTTCAATCTGGCCCTCGGGCTCCTGCCAGGGCGCGAGGTCTGGGGCTTGCCCCGCTCTGCGTGTGCTGTGGCTCCAAGTGACTCCCAGAAGCAGCGACATGTCCCTCCTCTGGCTCCTATGAGTAGGGGCAGCCAGGGGGCTCTGCACTCTGCCCCAAGCACCGCCCCCACAGCTCCCATTGGCTGGGAACCATAGCCAATGGAAGCTGCAGGGGTGATGCCTGCGAACGGGGCAGCACACTGAACCACCTGGAAGCACCTCCGCATAGCAGCCGGGAGGGGGTGGGGGGCAGGGCATGCCACTGCTTCCGGGAGCTGCTTGAGGTGAGCACCGCACAGAGGCTGAACCCCGATCCCCTCCTGTGTCCCAACCCCCTGCCCCAGGCCTGATCCCCTCCCACCCTCCGAACCCCTTGGTCCCAGCATCCCCAACCCCTCATCCTCAGCCCCACTCCAGAGTCTGCACCCCCAGATGAAGCCTGCACCTGCTCTCACACCCCAACACCAAATTTCATGAGCATTCATGGCCAGCCATACAATTTCCATATCCAGATGTGGCCCTCAGGCCAAAAAGTTTGCCCACACCTGGTCTAGGGTGTGGTATGGCAAGCCTAGGCTGTTTGGCTGTTTCTCTCTCTCTTTTTCCCCTTCAGGAGATAGAAAGAGCTCCTTCCCCATATGGTGCCCCTAGAAAATAGGGTAGGGGCCAGTGGGCCCATGTGCTGCATCTAAAGGGGTTGTTTGTGTGGAGGCTGGCCTAGTCTCTCTCACCTTATCCTGGAAAGGCTGCCTAGTCCCCAGGGTTTGCAGCATTGCTCATAGTGTGGGCCTACCCTTATATTAGAGTGTTCAATTATCTGACAATACAAAAGGTACAGAAAGGAAATAGTGATTTTCAAAAGTTTACATCTAAGCCAAACTGGAGCAGAATATCATAGGCACTTCTCTTGACACAGTGCTTTCTAACTCTTAAATTCCAAAAGCCAGATGCAAACACTGATGCGTTAGAGATTCTCAAATATCTTTTCTGATGCAAAGTGTTAGCCAACCTAAATATAGGATTTTGGTACCAACTCCCGCTATAATATACATAATATGTTGCCAGGTATGTGCCTTCACCTGTGCTATGCACCTGCTGCAAGAACTGTGCTGCGAATTACACAATAGATGCCCCCCCCCCTACATAGGTACAGAATAAGTGCTGTGTGTGGATTCATTTTATTGGTTTACTCTGGCAAAGTTTATTAGTGTGGACGCAATAAAAAAGCTTTAGGAAGAAAATGGTACTAGAAACACTAAGCTGCGATGCTTAACCTTGAAATGATGCAATATTGTAATGTAGACAGAACTGATCTGCAGCTAGTTGACCAGACGTCCTGATTTTATAGGGACAGTCCCGATTTTGGGGTCTTTTTCTTATATAGGCTCCTATTACCCCCCACTACCTGCTGTCCCAATTTTTCACACTTGCTGTCTGGTCACTCTATCTACAGCTCTGTCATTTTAGGAGTTATTGCCATTCATGGACAGAGTGCTAAACCCGAGCAAGGTGCTGGGCATGAGACAGGTTCAAACTTTCATTGTTTCCTCTTTCTATTTACACCATATGAAGAACAATGAGGAGTCTGGTGGCACCTTAAAGACTAACAGATTTATTTGGGCATAAGCTTGCGTGGGTAAAAAAACCTCACTTCTTCAGATGCATGGAGTGAAAATTACAGATACAGGCATAAAGGCATAAGTACAGAAATGTACCCATGAAAGCTTATGTCCAAATAAATCCGTTAGTCTTTAAAGGTGCCACCGGACTCCTCCTTGTTTTTGTGGATACAGACTAACACAACTACCCCTCTGATACTTGGCATATAGAAGCTTACCTACATTTTTTTTTTTTTTAAAGGTGGTTGTAGTTCATTGTTTAGCTCTTTGAAAAGATGCACTTCTCAGGGTAACTGGAAGATCTCTAATGATCAGCAAGCACTTAGAACTGCCTCAAGAATACATATTCACCCGAAGAGCTTAATGCATTACAGGGCAGATGCATTCTTTTCATCTTTTCACAGCACTATATCTCCTGCTAAAGAGGAGGAAATGTGTTACTTCCAAGTTACGAAATTTAAAGACTGCTTTGTGCTCAGGAGCTTCCAACACTGCTTAGTGACTGTTAAAAATCGACAGACTGGTGTCATTTTATGCTTTTGTCAATTTACTCCTGGAATTTTACAATTCCTTACAGAGTTTGAATAGGCAAAATGACTGCCTGCTTATGTAACTGTTTGCCCACTCTGGGAGCATTCCTTTTTTCACCTGGGTTATAATAGACAGTGATATTATTGTGGTGGGCCACAAATACAGCTGCTGTGACAACGTGCTAGTCAACAGCAGCTGAGCCAGTTAGTTGCCCCAGAGCACACCTGAGGCCTGGTCCACACTACGCTGTTAAACCAATTTTAACAGCGTTAAATCGATTTAACACTGCACCCATCCACACTACACTGCTCTTTATATGGATTTAAAGGGCTCTTTAAATCGATTTCTGTGCTCCTACAAAACGAGAGGAGTAATGCTAAAATCGATATTACTATATCGATTTAGAGTTAGTGTGGACGCAAATCGACGTTATTGGCCTCATTACTTTACAGTAGCTACCCACAGTGCACCGCTCTAGAAATCTGCGCTAGCCTCGGACCACGGACGCACACCACCAAATTAATGTGCCTAGTGTGTGCCTAGTGTGGACGCGCACAATCGACTTTATAATATCTGTTTTATAAAATCGGTTTAAGCTCATTCGAATTTATCCTGTAGTGTAGACGAACCCTGACTACTGAACAGCTCCCAGTTGATAGACAGGAATGGGCTGATGGGAGTAAAAAGCCACTCATTAATTCATTAGCCCAGCTGGAACAAGAGGCACTGGAAGGAAGTATGAGAGAGAGGAAGAGAGTGATGTATACTTGTAGAGCTAGAGCCATAAGAAACCTCTTTCCTCAGGTGCTGAAGGCTCCATGTTTTTGCTGGGATAAGGCTGCACAGTCTGTGAAAGTGGTGGCAAAGAGCACTAAAATAAATTGCATGAGGTGTTTTACCAGAAAGTAGTCTCCAATTATGGGCTAGAAAGTAAGTAGTGGTGAGTCCACCCTACCACAGCATCCAAATAAAACCCCTCCCCTCCTCAAGATATCACAGAAATACATAGTGGGTAACTATTTGAATTGCCTATTTGAATAACCTCGTCAGTGTTTGTGAAGCAGAGTCTCAAATCTGTTAGCAGCCCCTGTTCGCAAAGCTTTAAGATATACTGGCACTAGAAAAGGTTTTGAGAAGGGCAACTAAAATGATTAGGGGTTTGGAACGGGTCCCATATGAGGAGAGATTAAAGAGGCTAGGACTTTTCAGCTTGGAAAAGATGATACTAAGGGGGGATATGATAGAGTTATATAAAATCATGAGTGATGTGGAGAAAGTAGATAAGGAAGAGCTATTTACTTATTCCCATAATACAAGAAGTAGGAGCACCAAATGAAATTAATAGGCAGCAGGTTTAAAACAAATAAAAGGAAGTTGTTCTTCACACAGCGCACAGTCAACTGTGGAACTCCTTACCTGAGGAGGTTGTGAAGGCTAGGACTATAACAGTGTTTAAAAGAGAACTGGATAAATTCATGGAGGTTAAGCCAATTAATGGCTATTAGCCAGGATGAGTAAGAAATGGTGTCCCTAGACTCCGTTTGTCAGAAGGTGGAGATGGATGGCAGGAGAGAGATCACTTGATCATCACCTGTTAGGTTCACTCCCTCTGGGGCACCTGGCATTAGCCACTGTTGGTAGACAGGATACTGGGCTAGATGGACCTTTGGTCTGACCCAGTAAGGCCTTCTTATGTTCTAATCACCCAGCCAGTCCAAATAAATATACCTTAACAAGGGAAGGTTTTTATACTTAAAAGGATTTTTAACAAGTATTGACTGTGTGTGAAGTTAGTCCATTAACAAGGTTTTCTAAGGTGAAATGGAACTGTATTCTGCCCAACAGCCAAATGAGAACAAAAGATGTTGAGTCTTTAGGTAACAGAATGGTTTGTCATTCATATTGTATTTTTCCTTAGGCACTCAGGACGCCCCCTGACTCCCTCCTCCTTCCCACTACTCTTAAGGGCAGAAGAGGAAGAGATGTTCTGTGAGCTAGCTGCCCAGAGTGCACCGCTCCAAATACCCTACAAGGCCACAAGTGTGAACATGCTATTGCGCCGGCAGCTGACAGTGTAAACACACAACAGTGGTTTCCCTTCAGTGCTCTCTGAGCGGTGCTGTACCTTCTGGCACTGTAACTCTGCCAGCGTAGACATATCCATAGACTGGGATATACTGGAATCTGTTAAGGACTCTCACACTTTATTTTTAACTTTACTCTAAATTACCAAAGATTATAGGATCTAAGGATACTCTGAAAGGGATCTGGCTAGAGGTGCAGAAAAGTAAATTGTTTAACGATATTGGTCTACCCAAAAATTGCTGAGATATGAGCCAGCTCAGCTCCATTAGCCTTAAACACATGCCAAAATATTAAGTTCTGCAGCCACAAACTAATATTTCAAAATAAGAAGAATCTAAAAGTGCTCCCATTTCAATATAGGGACACAGATATCACATGATAAATTTGAATTTGCCTTCTTAAAACAACTAAAACCACTTTAATATTAGACAAAAGGCCCTCCTAAATTCAAAACAAATGTTATTCTCGGAGCAACAAAACGAATTAAGTGGCTTTTTTTTTTGCATGTTTCTCTATGTAAAAGAATGGATTACCTAAATATATAATCACATCATCCATCACCATGTAAACTTTTTTGTTTTTAAAAAGCATACAAGTTGAAAATTTACTCAGTGTTAATCTATACAAATTATTGTATGCCCCAAACTCAGTTAATAGGACACAGAGTAGAGATCGGTAAAACATTAATAATATATGTTAATAAATTAATTTGGGTTTTACTTTAATTCCAAAATAGAACTGCAAAAGCACACAAATTGGAAAAGACTGAACAGTTGACAGGAACCCGTGAAACCACCAATTTTCACAAAGGGAACAGTTGTGAGCAGAGCTGGTAAAAAAATCTGAAAACTTTTTTCTGTCAAAAAAACATTTTCTTGAAACTGAACTGTTTCACGGAAATATATTTATGTCAACAGGATGGTGGGGGGGAGAGAGAGAGAGAGAGAGGGAGGGAGACAGACCCTCAAAATAGCCAACAGCTTAGTGATTAGGGGTCTGATTCAGACAGGGTAGGGACTTGAAACTGGGTGTTCCATACTCCAGATGAGTGTCCTAACCAGGCTATTTTGAGGTGGTTCTCTCTTTGATGTGGAATTAAAACAAATTTTGAAATGTTTAAATTTTTCACAAAGCAGAGTTCTTCTTTTCCAGTCAACTGTAGTTGAGAGTTCTTGTGGTCATTAAAGATCCTGTAATAGGAGCATTAATCCCAATACACTGGCCAAATACCAAGGCAGCAAACAGCACTGAATACAAGCTGGATGGATAGCATGGAGCATGCCAAACCTCCTGATAATCATGTTTAAAAGACACATTCTAGCCTAAGTAAGAACCTAAAGTAGAACATGGTTTTTAAATAGGTTTAAAACCAACTCTAAACAAGAGTGCATATCTCAAGCCCTGCGTATATATACACAAGTTACAGCGCTTAACTAAATCAATTAATTAAACAGGCACAAAACCCTCATGTAAGCACTCTTAAATTGTTTTACATCTGATTTATATCAATTTCGCTTACATTGTAAAGGCAGGTACAAGCCAGTTTAAGAGAATTCAACATTCAGGGTTTGTACCAGGTTTATCTAAATTGATTTAAACAAACAAAAAAAAGCAGGTGCAACTTTAGGCCTTAGTTCTCAATGCTGTTTAGACAATCACCCTACTGTCTGATCTACAAGGAGCCAGTGCTTATTTGACTTGACACCCACATACAAATCTGTAGCAGTTTAAAAGTGTTTTAGTTACACCAATGTAAGTTTGTATGTAGACAAGGTCACTTACGAAAATTATCATTTATCAACCCTGCAAGATGGGAATAGAATGGTGAGTGGCTGCTCTCTAAAAGCAGGTGAGACTGAAGTGAGAAAGCTTGGTTTACAGACAGCTACCTCACTGCGCATTATTCACTGTTTTACTACATCAGCATCAATTACTTCAGGCACATTTAAAGTTTTAGTGATGATGGTAGGAGTAAAGGAGAGGGGCTGGTAACTAGAATTACTGATAAACTGACAACAGGTTTTAGACCTTTTCTTACCTAACTTACAAACATTATATGCCCCTTTACAGTAGCCAGGATGAAAGAAAGGAAAATGCTCCTTTGTTTCATCAGCCAAATGGAGTTTGAAGACGACTTCACATTATCAGCTACCTGCTAGCTGGATGGTACAAAAGATGGAGCCTCCTACCAGGTACAGAAATAGCATCTTAGTGAGAATTCCAACTTTGCCATTAGCTTGGGAGTCAGGGCAGAGGCTTAGCTTTCACCTGGGTCCTCATCTTACCTAATAGCCAGAGAACTAAAGTATCTGCTCAATTTTCCATGCCCTATGTATGATAAGGTGTCGAGAGCGAGTAAGCATCTGGAAGAGGAAAGGTGTGTTTCACTATGTAAATATAGGTGGATAGGAAAGAAATCGATTGGATAAGTTAGACTGTGTCTCCATTACCCAGACTATACAGGCATAACTATGTTGGTGTAGCTATACCAGCATACCGCTGTAGTGTAAATGCAGCCTACACTGATGGAAAGGTTTTTCTTTCAGTGCAGGAACACCACCTCCCTGAATGATACTAATTATGTTGACAGAAGCATTCTTCCATTGACTGAACTGCATCTACATTAGGTTGGCATAGCTATGCCGGTCAGGGAATGGATTTTTCACACTCCTGAGCAACATAGCTATGCTGACCTAACAAACATTTAAGTATAGGTCAAGCCACAAAAGAGTAGCAGTGTGAAAGAGAATTGGGGAGGAAGTGAGAGGTTAGAAATGTACGGGAATAGGTGGATCACACAATGAAAGGAAAGGAATAGAAGAGAAAACAACAGATGCAGAAAACAATATAAGAAAAAAAATGTATAACTGAGGTTGTAAGAAAGCAGTGAATTTTTTGGTTCAAATGTTGCAGCCATGGTTTGCTAAAGCTGTAGTTTTGGTGTGGGCCTATTGTGCTAGGCAGTGGCATCGTATACAGACACAGTAAGAGAAAGGCACTGCATAAGGAAGAAGTAAGAACCAGCTTTGTCAGCTCCTCCCACACTGAGAGCTCTCCCATGTTGGGGAAATCCCCAACAGGGAACTCATAAGTGATCCAAAGTGAGCAGACCGGGGCACAAAATCTGCTCCACTATTTTGAGAGCTTTCTGTTTTCTGGCCGATGAGACTGAGGACATACACAAAACACATCAATGGGCTGCTACTTTGTCCTCAGTGCAGTTAAAATGCAATTTATTTATAAGAGATGCAAGAAGGTGCCCCCTGCAATGGCACATGTAGTATATTCCAAGCTCAGATGTGAAGATCAATGGTGCACAGACAGCAAAGTCACCAAAATTAAACCATATTGGCTTTTGCTCCATTAGAAATAAAGAAAAATATTATTAGCCAAACTGAAAAAGAATAAATCACTGTGCTCAATCCTATGAGATCTCTTCATAGGAAACTCCAGTGACTTCACTGCTCAGTACCACTGAGTTACAGGAAAAAAAAGGAATATTGGCTATACCAAAGTACAGACTTAGCTAGTCCACAACGCACACTTCTACAAGTGCCATCACTTATTATATTGCAAACAAATTAGACATTTAATACGATCTATCTTGCTGTAATACAGTCATAATCACTGACCTGGGTACTCGTCCAAAATGGAAACCTAAGCAATAATACTGTTGTCACAAGAGAGAGACTTGTAACAAACATCAACCTTACCCACTCAAGGAGTAGCAAGTCCCAAATAGAAAGAACACTGACAGTTCTTTCACTTTCATTATCACATGTCCACTACTGATTCCATGTTCCTGCATTTATTCTTTGGTTTAATGAAGTCTGTCTATTAAAAAAACACAAAAAACTTTCCATCATGTTTGGGTTATATAAATTTCATAAGGCCAAATCCTGAACACTTTCTGCAGGGTGCTGAGGGCCTCGGTATCCACTTGATGGGTCAATGAACACCGAAGGAGCTCATAGCTTTGCAGAATCAGGCCCCTAAATTTCAAGAACAGACTTATAGCTTATTATCCTTTTACTCTTGGGACCAAACAGATATTTTGCATAAAAATGGGAATAGAATGCAGAGGCTTCTCATATCACATTCATAATTTCCCTTTGGAAGACAGAGCTGGTTCACTGCAAAAAACTGTTGCTGCACTCAAGTCTTAGTTGGATCAACCTATCCCACACAAACATACCCCAGCAATTCCCCTAGCTGTACAATGACTGGTGAGATGGTATGCTTCTAATGCAATCTTGGTTTGTTCTACTGGACCCAGCATGTCAGCACAGATTGGTGTAGGAGTGCAAAGGAAATAGGGCTCTTCTAAACTGGGTCTAGAGAAAAATAGACAAGTAGAAAGCTATGAATTTTTTCAGTAGCTTAAAACTGACCAACTGAACTGAAGAAATTCCACAAAACTGAGTCTGAAACATCTGAAAAAAACACCCATAAAAAAACCAGAGTAAAAAAAAAAGTATAGAAAGGCTATTGATCCCTGTAGCCAGAAACTATTTGCCACATTTACTGTCAGCCACCTGTAGGAATAAAATAATTTCCAGGAGTCCTATGACAATCTTACAAACATCAAAAGCAACTTCAATAAGACCTCTCTAAACCACACTGATAATGACATGATGCATTCCAAATTACAGAAATTTGTGGTTAAGCAAGTGAGCAAAAAAAAAAAAAAAAAAGGCAATATTAAAAGTCAAAATCCTTTCCTGCATTACTGAACACCCATAATATTACCAGGAAACTGCAGCACAATCATGACAGCTTTTTACTATGAACTGGATAAGCCTAGTCATAGGTGCTGACTCTGTGAGTGCTGCGGGGCTGGAGCACCCACAAAAATTAGCGGGTTCTCCGCATCCACTGGCAGCCAAGCTCCTCCCTGCTGCCACCCCCTCCTCACCTCCTCCTCCCCCAAGCATGCCAGGTCTCCACTGCCCCTCCCTCTCAGTGCTTCCTGTCCCTCTCCCCCCACCCCCAATCTAACAGGTGTTTGGCAGCACTTAAGACTTTCCGACTTTCCGGGAGGAGCGGGGACATGGCGTGCTCAGGGGAGGGGGTGGAGAAGAGGCAGAGAAGAGACGGGACTTGGGGGAAGGGCTGGAATGGGGGTGAGGGAAGGGCAGTGCAGGGGCGGGAAGAGGTGGGGAGGGGCCAGGGGGTTGAGCATCCACCTGGCCATGGGGAAGTTGGCACCTATGAGCCTAGTTACTAGGGTGACCAGATATCCCAGTTTTATAGGGACAGTCCTGATATTCAAGGCTTTGTCTTATATAGGTGCCTATTCCACCCCAACTCCCTGACCTAATTTTTCACACTTGTTATCTGGTCACCCTACTAGTTACTGATTTTTTACAGCTCATAAGTTGTCTTGAAATTCAGAGAGTGTCTGCAACATTTGTAGCTACCCAACTTCCCCCTAAAGCAGTTAAAATGAATTCAGGCTGAATACAGTAAGTTAGCGTAGACATTAAATGTAGTTTTAAGTATGAGATTTCGAACACATTCAATTATAGAGGCTGTCTCATGATCCTCACACTCTATTATTGGCCAGATGAAGCTCATTGCAGGACTAGATTCTTTCCCCCTCATAGAATATTCATTATTAGAGATAGCCAGGAAACAGACTTTCAGGCCTGCAAAAAACTTCAAGTCTTGAGGGAAATTTTTTTTTCCTGAATCAGGATGAACCTCCAAAAACTCAAAAATTTTCACAGACCTGGAAGTTTGCAATACTTCATTTTAGAATCACCATTCTAGAATCTGTCAGAAACCTGCCTGGCTTTTGCTGAATATTTCATCAAAATTGAGACATTCCAATGGAATGTGTTGATCTGACAAATGAGCATTTTCCAAAATTTCCAACTGTTCACTATCTTTTCCTACCCTCCCAACAGTAAACTTATTATAAGACTTGCTTGGTATTGCAAAGAAGAGATTGTCCCTTTTCTCCATAGCATGAAATGTGGGGGATGCAGTGTAAGACGTATAGTTTTCTCTTCCATTTTTATGTATTTAACTTCTTAAAATCCACATCTCTATGTTCTCAACGCTACTTACAAGTGAACCACACTGGGACTGAGGTAGTGCTCATTCACAAATCTGTATTTCCATGTATGAACTGAACTTTTATTTTATAACTGTGGCCTATGCGTATCCATCACATTTAATGTTGCAGACCACAAGTTGCCTCCATTGCTTTCAACAAAATGTAGTTTTAAAATGATAGATACAGCATAACTCACTACCCTATTTCTCAATTTAAATATTCCCATTGTTTGTTTCACTCTTACTTACATGATCATTTCCATCATTAGACCTTTGGCCTGTTAGGTGCAGTTAATTTTTTTAATCCAAAAAAATATCAACTGGGAGGTGGGAGGAGAAGAAAACTTGGTACATACAGCTCAAGTGATTTTCTCAAACACGTTTTTAAAAATACTGGGCCTCAGGATATGCCTAGACTTCTCCCAGCATAACTATGTCCCTGACCAACACAGCTGTACCAGGAAAAGTCTGTAGTGTAAACACAGCTATATTGGCAAAGCTGTGCTTTTATCAGTATAGCTCAGGGGTCAGCAACCTTTCCGAAGTGGTGTGCCGAGTCTTCATTTATTCACTTTAATTTAAGGTTTCGCGTGCTGGTAATGCATTTTGAAGTTTTTAGAAGGTCTCTTTCTATAAGTCTATAATATGTAACTAACTATTGTTGTATGTAAAGTGAATAAGGTTTTTAAAATGTTTAAGAAGCTTCATTTAAAATTAAATTAAAATGCAGAGCCCCCCGGACCAGTGGCCAGGACCCAGGCAGTGTGAATGCCACTGAAAATCATCTCGCGTGCTGCCTTCGGCACACGTGCCACAGGTTGCCTACCTCTGGTATAGCTTATTTCATTTGTAGGCAGTGGTTTTACTATGCCAGCATTTTCCTTACTTTGCCTATGCTGTCTTATCGATGGAAATATTTTTTGTTGTTTTGTAAGTGTACAAACTGCAGCTTTGCCAGGATAGCTGCACCCACACTATGAATACTTTACTGGCATAGTATAATGCAGTTATACTCAGACCTCAGTGGTTCAGGAGCCAAATTAGCAATCAACATTACCCAAAAGAGCCACAGTAGTGTGAATGACAGGGGAAATATTTAGTTTTTATATATGATTCTCACAGCAAGTAAATAAATAACTTAGTGCAAGTTGATAACTTAACTGGTTGATAACTTAGATTTATTAATAATTAAATCACAGAGTGTTTTAATATCATGTGCGGCAAAGAGCCACAGGAGACACATTAAAGAGCCACTTGCAGCTTGAAAGCCACAGTCTGAGTATCACTGATACAATATATTTCTGTAGTGGTAAACTGGTCCTAGTGTAGACATGACCCGAGCCTGCATTCACTGCAAGCATGTAGTCATTACACTAGTACAAAGTAGGTGGAGCACACCACTAAAACGAGACAGTAGCAATTTACACTCCCTTTGCACCAGTATAAGCAACTATACAAAGTACAGGGCAGCAGAGAATCCAGCCCTTTATTTTTTGTATAACCATTTCATACCTTAAAGTGAACTCTGGGATCAAATTTAGCTCCAGAATGAGGAAACACACACAATTTCACCAAATCTAAGATCAACATAAATATTTTCTACTAGTTTAAAAAAAATCCAATGGAAAGAGTTTTAAAATATACATCATAATTATTCCTTCTACAAAGGAGGACTTGCTGGAGCAAGGCCTTAAACTGTTTATAGCTGGTTCTGTCAAATGAAAATGACTAGACAGTTTCCATTGTCTACTCTGAGAGAAATGCAGAAAGTAAACAAAAATAAAAAAGTAAACACTGATTTTAAAAGTTTTCAATTTTAATAAAAAAAATTATTAGAAACAAAGCTAACATTTTTGTTTAGCTGGTTTTTTAAGATATGTTTCTGAATGTGATATTCCCCCTGGAACTGGGCTTTTAGGAAGCTGTCTCAGCACAGAGTGGATTGTATATGGACAGAAGAGGCAAATAATACAGCAGCCACCTCAAGGACTGGCAAAAGTTGCTTATCACAAGTGATCTTTAAGTAACGATTGAATTGGAAGCTACAGAGATACTTTATGACAAGGCTACATTGGCTCCCTTGGCCCACCATATGAAATAAAAACTTATCCTTGCCTTCAAGGATCTACATAAATCCATTGTAATCTAATCAATGACCCCGGTCTCATCACATTCTCTCACCCTTTTTCCTCATATGTCATCCCACTTGTCTCTTTCTTCCACACCAGCAACTCCTAATTCCAGCTTGCCAAGCCCTGTTGTCATGCAAATCTCTTCTTAAATCACCTCCTAAAGGTGCCTTAGGCTGGTGTAGTTTGTTCCCCTTCCCATACAGGAATAAACTATTCTGATATAAACACATTTATATTGGTATAAACTATCTACATTAGTTAAAGTGATAAAGCTTTTATGTATAGAGAAAGTCTACAACTCATTTCTCCTGTGATGGCTACAAGAAGTGAGTCAATAAAAAAAGTTCCCTCACCTGAGTGTCCCAGTGCACCCCATCTTTTCTGGGACTGTAAACTCTGCAGGGCAGAGGCTGTTTGTAAAGTTGTGTCTGGTACAGCATTAAGCACCTTGCTGACACTTTTAGGCCTCCAACCCCAGGCTGGCAGACTCTTGTGACCGAGGAGCTCCAATGCACAACAACGAGCAAAAGCTAGGGCTTCATATTGGCAACAAGCAATGTGGGGTTTGTTTGTTGGGGTGGTGATCCTTAGGGCATTTTAAGTATTGATCAATACAATTTATATTTAACCATCCAATTGAGGCAACAGCACTCTGGGAGTTAAAACTGTGGAAGCTGGACATTACACTTTTTCTTTAATATTAATGACTATCCCTTGATTCATCAAGGAGATAAGCATTCAGTCGAGCCTATCCAGTTAACAAACAGTTAAGTGACTGTACCTTGCCCTGACTCCCCTTCCTGCTCTCCTCCCCCTTTAAAAATCCCTCCATTTCCAGGTAGGATTGTAAACATAACTTTAAGGAAAAATCCCATTTGTTAAGTAACGGTCAAACATAGATTAACACATTAATCTACTTAATCTGACCCCCACCCACACTTGTTCTTAGCGACCATAGCCCCACTCGTGTCCTGTGCACCACTCGCTAGTGAGACTGGTACATGGACAGACCTGCACTGCGGGGTTTAATGGCTTTGCCCAGCATTCAACTAAAAGCCTCCTGCTTACCGGCTGCAGAGTTCAGGTTCCCCCTTCTGTGCCTTCTGCTGAACTCCCTCAGCTCCTCTTCCTCGTCCTCCAGCCTCCAGGCTTCAGCCATCAGCGAGGGGTGCAGGAGGGGGCATTTAGAAAGCAGGCGCCCCCATGCCCGAGCGCGCGCGACTGGGGGGGTTCTTTGTCTCGCTCAGTGAGTGAGCAGCGAACGCCCCAGCGCTGGAGCTGAGCCACGCTGCGGTTCCCGGAGCAGAGAAGCCCTCCCGAGCCGCCCCACTCTGCACCTACACCTCTCTTCTCCTCTGCTCCGGCAGCCGGCAACTCCCTGCAAATCTCGCTTCTTTTCACTCCGCCTCCCCCTTCTCTGAAGTTTAAGCCTAGGCGTGGAGGATCCTCTTTGGGCCTTTTCTCTCCTCCCCTTCCCTGCAAGCTCAGCAGGACGCAGGTTTGGGAGGAGAGAGAGGCGCACCCATACAACCAGTTGGGAGGGAAGGAAAGTTAAAGGAAAATGAAGAAGGGTCGCGTTTGCGTTCCCTGCCCATTCACAATATTCCGGTGTCAACAGGAAACTCCACTGCTGCCTGGCACTAAAACAAAAGGAGGAGGGGGAGGTACCTGGAGCAGAAAGCAGCAATCAGGGCTGCAGCATGCAAGGGAGGGAGCGAGCCTAAGCTGGGAAGGAAGATAGACTCGCACTTGCAAGCTGGAGTAGCTGAAAACTTTTATTTTAGGGGAAAGGACATTATTTTTTTTCTTGTGGATCCACTTATCTTCAGGGCAGTTTCTCAGGCTGGTAGCATTTTGAAGGAGGGAAAGTTCTAAACAGTGCAGCATTGAGTGGGATTTTAAAGGTCCCTTCAAGAATACAGTACATTCTTCCTCACCAGTGGGAAAGACCTTTAAAAACTGCTTAAATAATTCAAAACAAGAGCCTCTGTTCAAATGAGGACTTGGCTGATTTATGACCCAGTCCCATTGTTGAAGCATTGTTGAACTGCATGCGAGTTATACCCAGTACAATCCCACTGAACCGTAGTGTGGTAATCAGGGGTGTAAATCAGGGAAGAAAAAGAAGAGACTGGTGCCACCTGTTTAAAGGGTTGTTTTATTTGCTATGATGAGCACACAGTTCAGAAAAATGCTTTCACTTTATGGTTAAGGGTGAATTAGTAGTAAAGGTCTCACTGTGAAAAGTTAAAACCTACTCTTATTAGCATATGCGCAGTATGCCTCAGGTGGACACCAGGCTTCATTAATCACTGAATTTGACTGCCGGGCTGAGAAAAAAAGGTTGGGTGGTGCTTAGGTACCAATATGACGGCACATTAGAAGAGCCCAAGTTATCAGAGTCTTTGGTTTCAGATTGTTATATAGGCGAAACAGTAGTGCTGCTATAAGTAAGGTGCCTGACATAGGATGTGATTGGGCTCTGGGGATGACCGGGTGTTATGTAGTGAAAGAGTCTAGATCTATAAGTACCCCTGTGCTTCCTTCATTGCACACATTGTTAGCTGTGTAGTGATAAGGCAAGGAGCAGCAGAGAGAAACCGGATGGTCTTGTGGGTTTAGGCAGTTTAATGCCCTCCAGATAACTCGACTCTCTCCCCTGGACTTTTCCTACGAGTTCCTGTGGTATGATGCCCTGGGAATTAATTAAAACCAGAACCTTTTCATATTTGTAAAAGGACCACTCAGTGCACAAGATGCACACTACTTTCAGTAGTGCAAACTGAGAAGAACATCCTGCTTTATTCAACTGTGTAACAAAGAGGTGGTGGGTGAAACTCTCACTAACTAACAGGAAGTATGAGAATGGTGGAGTACTCTGAGTAATGCAGTTAACCCCTTGATGATCACTTTATTACTTCACAGGTGGGCTCTAACTGTGCACCTCACTTTCTGGGTGCCTTACATAAACCTGGGATTTGAGTTGCAGAAGTGCTGAGCACTCTCAGCTGTAAATGAAGTCAATGGGAGTTGTGCTTGAGCATATGACATGTAAAATGCTATGTTCTCTGAAAAATCAAAGATTATTGTGTGTGATTATTTGGGGCTCTATGTACAACTTATACTGGTTGTAGTGATGTTGTAGAGTGTTGGTCCCACGATATTAGAGACAAAGCAGCTGAGGTAGTATTTTTTTAGTAGACCACTTTCTGTTGATGAAACAGACAAGCTTTCAAGCTATACAGAGCTAAAGGAGAGCTCTGTGAAACTCCAAAGCCTGTCTCTTTCACAAACAGAAGTTGGTCCTATGACATTACCCCCCATATTACTTATGGAAATATTCTTATGATAGATATGGCATACCTGAGGTATATTTTCTGCAAGATGGGTCTTGTAGGTATCATCGGGAAGGTTATTTACTGAATGTGATTATCCAATTTGTATGCATGTATCATTTCTGTATCTGAAGTTAGGAATATTGACTATGTAAATTACAACTGTGATACATGAAGGGAGAGGGGGTAGCTCCCTTTTGTGGACGCCAGCCAACCAGTAGCTATAAAATCCCTCTTAGTAGCTGTTCTCTAATTGCTCTAACCCGTAAAGGGTTAAAAGTCTCACTGCTATGCAAAGGTAAGAGGAAGTGAATGGGCACCTGGCCAAAAGAGCCAATGGAAGGCTAGAACTTTTTAAAATTGAAACAAGATTCCCCTTTTGTCTGTCTGTTGTTATTCTTGGGAAGAGGCAGACAGGGAACCAGTTATACTGTGAGAAACTTGGGGCCAGGTATGATAAAACATTAGTATCATACCTAGCAACCTACTCATCTAAAACCCAGATATGTAAGTAGATCAGGAAATGTCTAGGAAGACATGAATAGATTATCCCTTTATTCGTTATGGCTTGTGGACTCCTCTGTGCTAACACCCAAGTGCTTTTGTTTTGCTTGTAACCTTTAAGCTGGACCGCAAGAGAACTATTCTTGGTACTTAATCCTTGTAGTGCTTTTAAAAAAATCTAGCAAAGCCTAAATTCCCAGATGTATTTTCTTCTTTTTTTTATTAATAAATGTACCTTTTTAAGAACAGAATTGGATTTTGTGTCTAAAAGGTTTGTGCACATGTTGTTTAATTAGCTGCTGGCAACAGCTAATTTTTTTTTCTTCTTTCTCATCTCTTCCCTAGAGTGGGGTGAAAGAGCTTGAGGGAACCCCAGAGGAAGGAATTCCCAAGTGCGCCTTCCTGGGCTCTCAAAGGAGTTTTGCACTTGGGCGGTGGCAGCATCTACCAATCCTAAGTTTTTAAATAAATAAATAAATAAATACATAAAAAAGCTGTACTCTTGGAAATTTAATACAAGCCTGGAGTGGCAAGTATTAATTTTTAGAGTCCTTGTGATCACCCACTTTCTGCACTCCAAGTGCCAGATTGGTGAATCAGCCTTGACAACAACTGTGTGTATACTTGGAGATGCCCACCAGACAATAAGCATCAGCCTTAGTGGGTGTTTGGAAAAAGACAATGAGTCAAGGATGTAGATCACCCATCTTCCAGGAGTTCCTTCCTGTGGACATTACAAATAAATCTGGTTTCATGGTTGCTTTAACACTGCAAAGTCAGGTGATAATGTCACCTGGTAAAAGGTGCCACCGTGGACTCTGCTGGTACTTTTCCACTAGAAACAAAGCCTTCCCGCCTTAGGCGCATTATATTTAAGGCTGAGGAGTAAGGAAAACAGGACTCCTCTCCACTGCCTTCCTGCCCAAGAAGAAAGACTGCTGAAAGTACCTGAGGAGACAAAGAAACTGAGCTGTGAGAAAGGCAAGGGCTGAGTCCAGAGAGAGACAGAGGAGTCTAGTCTGTAAAGAGAAATACCTGGGACTGTAAGCTACGGAAACTCTGTAACTTGCCTAAGACAACATTTGGAGTAAGAAATTACTTCTTCAAACCAGTCTCTTTAAGATCTTAAGCTTAGTATGAGTGTTTTGTTTTATTTGCTTAGTAACTGCCTTGTTCTGTTTGCTAGCACTTAAAATCTGCCTTTTATAGTTAATTAACTTGTTTTTGTTTATTATTAAACCAAGTTTGTGCAATTTCTAATGGGGCGGGATGGGCAAGAAGTTGTGTATATCTTCCTCCACATTGAGGGAGGTGGCAAAGTTATGAGCTTACGTGGCATAGGTTTCTCTACATCCAGGGGTGAAAGTAACTTAAAGGACTTACCAGTATGCAGGAGTCCTGATCAGGGGCATAGCCTCAACCAGAAGAGGTGTGACCTTTCAAGATTTAAAGGCCCTTAGGGCTGTGGCTGTGGCTGGGAGCCCCAAGGGCCTTTAAATCACCCCGGAGCTACCTGCTGCAGAGGCAGCTGGGAGCCCCAGGGTGAATTAAAGGGCCCAGGGCTGTGGCTGCTGCAGAACTCTGGGCCTTTTAAATCATTGTGGGAGCCCTGCAGCACTACCACTTTAAAGGGCCTGGAGCTCTGGCTGCTGCAGGGAGCCCCAGGCCCTTTAAAGGCCCTGCCACACTAACCTGGGGCGACAGGGCTCGGGGAGGGATTTAAAGGGCCTGGGGCTTCTGCCACTGCGGGGAGCCCCGGGCCCTTTAAAGCACTGCTGGAGCTCCAGCAGCAGGGTTTGGGCGGTGCTTTAAAGGGCCCAGGGCTCCCCGCAGCGGCCAGAGCCCCAGGCCCTTTAAAGTGCCACTGGAGAAGCCGGTCCAGTCTGGCACAGCATACCAGCTTTTTGTCTGTCTGTTGTTGTTCTTGGGGAGAGGCAGACAGGGACCAGTTATGCTGTGAGAAGCTTGGGCCAGGACCAGACTGGCTTATTTTCATCTCTGTCTACATCACAAGACAGTATTATTTTGGGTATTCTTTCCAGACGGGAGCTGCACTTGAGTGCTGGGCAATTTCCTAGCTGAGTCTTCTCACAGAGAGCTGTTTGCAGACTCTGTGATTCTACAGCTGGTGCGTCCCTACCTGTGTGTGGGGGTGTGCTGCCAGAGGCTGGAGAGACTCAGGGTATGGCTACGTTTGGAATTTCAAAGCGCTGCCCCGGCAGCGCTGCAGGAAACGCTGCCGCGGCTGCGCTTTGAAGTGTGAGTGTAGTCGGAGCGGCAGCGCTGGGAGAGAGCTCTCCCGGCGCTGCATGTAAACCACATCCCTTACGGGTGTAGTGTGCAGCGCTGGGAGCCATGCTCCCAGCGCTGCTGCCCTGATTACACTGACACTTTACAGCACTGTATCTTGCAGCGCTCAGGGCGGGTGTTTTTCACACCCAGTTGCAGCGCGGTAAGTGTGAGTGTAGCCAAGGCCGTCTCTTGCAGAGAAGTTGGAGAAAACTCGTTCTTCCCAGCTTCACCACCCATTGTCCTAAGGTGCTCCCATTTGAATGGGTGAACCCTCTCTTATCTCTGATCTGAAGATATCCTGACAGCAGATGGTGGATTCCCATCGATTGAATGATACAATGATACGCAATTTCATAAAATCAACTAGAATCACATAAGTATGCATAAGAGACAAGATGGGTGAAGTAATATTTATTTTATTGGACCTTGACGGATTGGACCCTCCGTCTGGGATGCCACCTGATGTACTTGGATTTCACTGACCTGCTTGCTCCACTAGCCTGGCTCCCTCTCCCTGTTTTTTCTGAAGTACATTGTGTCTTAAAAACTACAGAGCTCAGATATGCAGAGAAAGGATTCACATGAGGAAGAAAGGCAAAGGCTTTTGGAGGGAGAGCGGATGTTTTGGTGGCAGTGCCAGACAAGGCAAAAGGATGCTGTCTGGACTCCAGGGTGGGAAGAGAGAGCAAGAATGAGCACATGCAGACTGACTGAGTCACGTGGAAGAGAAGCCTGACCTGGAGGAGTGGAGTCCTGAAGAGGGGACCTGGAGCCTTGAAAAGACACTTTTATTTACTGCTATCTAAAGTAAAGAATATTTGGTTTTGGACCGCTTTGCATAGCCTGTGCCTGTTTGCTTCCACTATCATGTATTCCTGAAGAAATAATTTGTAAGCCAGCCTGCACATATAGTGGGAAAGAGGGGGAAAGCCAGGGGAGCTAGCCCTAGTCACAGGGCCTAGGCAGTTGCACTGTGGGGTCTCAGCTGGCAGAAAGGGTGTGATACAGGATGTGCACCTTGAGAGTATGCCTACAGAGCCAAAACCAGAAGAAAAAGAGATTTTTTAAGTTTAGGAAGCTTAAAAAGCACACAAGTGCAGTGTAACTGACGCTCAAACACAGTAGCCTGGTATTTGTTCAGCACAGGAAGTTTTAAAGCAGGATTGTGACACTAGGCATCTCAAATTGGCCAGATTAGTGGACTTTTTATTTAATCTCTTTGGTGCCTTATTTCCCTAGCTGTAACAGGGGGATATCAACCCTCTCATCTCAGAGGGCTGGGAAAATAAATTCGTTAGTATTTGTTTCAGAGTAGCAGCTGTGTTAGCTGTGTTAGCAAAAGAACAGGAGTACTTGTGCACCTTAGAGACTATGGGCGTGGCTATACTTGAGAGTTAGAGCACTGATGGTGGCTTTACAGCGCTGAAACTTACTCCCCGTCCACACTGGCAAGGCACATACAGCGCTGTATCTCCCTAGCTACAGCGCTGCATTTACTCCACCTCGATGAGAGGAATAAAGAGAACAGTGCTGGGGTGCCAGTGTAAACAGTGATTAATCTTACTACGCTGTAACTGACCTTCGGAACCTTCCCATAATGCTTTTAAGTGAAGATAATACTCTTTGTTTTGTTGTGATGCCTCTCTTTGTTTTGTTGTGAACTCGGGGTTCCCAGAGCTGCTTATCTAAAAAACAAACACAGCTACTGTTTGCAGTGAATGAGGCAGGCAGGGGGACGAATGTCCACAGCTAGTGTTTGCTTGAGGAGAGAAGCAGCCCGGTGAGGGGGAGGGGGAGGTCCATTTTGGAGCAGCTGCTTATCTGGTCTGAAGACTATTTGCATTTAGTGAATGAGAGAGGGGTGGGGGAAGGGGTCGAAACTTTTTTAAAATGATTGAAGGTAGGTGCTGTGTATCTTCAAGTCCTTAGAACTTGCAAGGCAGGGAGCTGACAACAGTGTCAGCTCCAAAAATCCACTCTCTCTGTCTCCCCCACGCTCCCTGTCACACTCCACCCCACCCCACCCCCCCTTTTGAAAAGCATGTTGCAGCCACTTGAACGCTGGGATAGTTGCCCATAGTGCACCACTTCCAACACCACTGCAAATGCGGCCACACTGCAGCGCTGGTAGCTGTCAGGGTGGCCACACTGCAGCGCTTTCCCTACACAGCTCTATGAAGAGAGCTTTAACTCCCAGCGCTGTACAGCTGCAAGCGTAGCCAAACCCAAACACATTTATTTGAGCATAAGCTTTTGTGGGCTATAGTCCACTTCATCGGATGCATGTAGTGGAAAATACAGTAGGTATATATATATATATATATATATATATATATATATATATATATATATATATATATATATATATACACACAGAGAACATGAAACAATAGGTGTTACCATACACACTCTAAGGAGAGTGACCAGTTAAGATAAACTATTATCAGCAGGAGAGAAAAAGAACTGTTTTTAATGGTAATGAAAATGGCACATTTCCAGCAATTGACAGGTGTAAGGAACTGTGTGTGGGGGTGGGGTGGAATAAGCATGGAGAAATAGTTTTACTCTGTGTAATGGCACATCCTCTCCCAGTCTTTATTCAAGCCTAGTTTGATGGTGTCCAATTTGCAAAGTAATTCCAATTCAGCAGTCTCTCTTTGAGTCTGTTTTTGAAGTTTTTTTGTTGTAATATTGCGACTTTTAGGTCTGTAATCGAGTGGCCAGGGAGACTGAAGTGTTCGCCAAATGGTTTTAGAATGTTATAATTCTTGATGTCTGATTTGTGTCCATTTATTCTTTTATGTAGAAACTGTCCGGTTTGGCCAATGCACATGGCAGAAGGGCATTGCTGGCACATGATGGCATATATCACATTGGTAGATGTGCAGGTGAATGAGCCCCTGATGGCGTGGCTGATGTGATTAATATTTGTGAAGCCCGCAGAAACTATAGTGATGAGTGCCAGAGACAAGTCCATGAAGAAATTAATAATTCTGTTTCAGAGCAGTGTTTGAATAATTTGCAGTAAATATGTACTAAAATGCCCATTGAACAATGAAGCAAAACCAAAATATTGAACAGTGCTCATTAACTGAGCAGTTTATTCTGTGCACAGAATGAAGCAGGGGTCCTGTTGAAAAAATAGTATGTGATCATATAACTAAAGACTATCATAATGCATACACACAGGAGGTAAATTAATGTTGCACAGGCAGCCTTAATTGTGGTATTTCCTAACTCTTGAGTGCTTGTCTTTGCAACCTTAATAATGTTCTTTTAATGTAATTGTTTGTGTGTAATTTGCTATTCAGTTAGTATGATAGTTATGTATAAAGGACAAACACTCTGCTTTAACAGGCTTGCACTCTTAAAGGCCCCAAATCTTCACTGAGGTCTGCATTGGTGGACTCCCATTACATCTTCATGTGAGTGCACAGTTCTCTCCCCACAAAGATGTAGGACCATGGTTTTATGTTATATCTAAACTGGCAAAGTGAGACCCATAATTCATCACCACTGCAGTTATGTACAGAATACTATGTGGGGCTTCACCACTTCAGAGTTGCAAGTTTGAATTTTTCCAGCACCAACACGGCCATAAACTTGGACTGAAGACATAAAATAATTACAGACAAGAAGAGTGTGAGGATGACAACAGTCAACAAGAGAAGAGACAAGCTATTTGTGAGTGCTGAAGAGGAGACCAAGGAGAGAGAGTCAAGTATAGAGCTAGAATTGAAAGCCATTTGCATGCCAGACAGATTTCTTAGTTGATATATGATCAGTGTCCAGGCCGGGGACTTTGTTAACCACACCTTTCCTGAGCTTTCATGACTTACCTGGATTCTCTCCAGAACCCTCGAATAACCATGCGTGGCCAGGACACTCAACCCTCCACAGGGCTTTCTTCTTACAATTTCCTCATTTCTTTATATATATATTCATACCCACCCTATTTACCACAGAAGAAGTGTCACTGCCTTGTGAAGGGACTTTGCTGTCACTTGAAGCAGGGGACCCTGACAGGAACATCAGCATAAAAAATCAGAAAAGGTGCAGGAAATACAGCTAAACAAACACTCTATCACTGCTAACCACAAAAGGAACACTGAGGCTGCCAAATCCCTAGACTAGGGAAACAGATTTGAAAACAACTAAGAGGCCCTATCTACATGCCCAAGATCAAAACTGCTAGAGCACTCTGTTTCAACAGTCATCCAAAAGAAGCAATAAAATCTGAAACAATGCGGGGAAGTGAGAATCACTTACTGTATTATTAACCATCACCAACAACATGCTTGTTACTGTACAAACCAGAATAAGTCATGGTTGCTGCCCCAATGAGCATAAAATCATAGCACTCATCTTGCAAGCTGCACCATGCACAGCTGAGGCAGAAGGGAGTTCCAGGCATAAGGTGTGGTATGGAAGAAGGCAGGAAGATAAGTAGGAGATAAACAAAGATGGAGTGGTGAAGAAGACAATGAATAACTTGGGAAACAGTGTTCCCTACTACTCCTGCTTTGCCTGAAACAACAAATTAAGGTACAAACATAGCAAGGTATACAAATGAAAGCACAAGGGCTAATTACACACACATCCTTCTCTCCTCAAAACCAACATCCTCAGCTCAGCCATAAGAAAAAGTACAGTCAGGCTTGGACTGGGCTACAGAGAAATTTCTCTAGAACACCCAGGAACTGGAAGATTGCCTCTCTCCCCCCGCAACTTCTCCAAGAAGTAGCAGAATAAGCCTAATTCTCATTAATCTGTGGATCTGAAGTCCTGGCTGGCAGGGGGCCCAGCCTCCAGCAGAGATTAAATTCTGTTACCTTGAAGTAGAATGAGTCCAGGAGATGAGAGATTAAAGTAAGAGTGGAGCTGGCTCTGGTTGCTTCCTGTCACCTCTTATTTGAATTTATGAATCTCAGTCTCATGCCTTATGAGTAATGATCTGAGATAACCCCCAAATGTGCAGCATAGTAGCTTGCTAAATTCAAACACAAGGTGCAGCAAATGAAAAAAGGGCAGAAGATCTGGCCAACCAAGCACTAGCTTTCCAGGGACTGAAGGAGCATTTCCAGGTCCCATAGCTAAAGAGAGAAAAGATTGAAAGTGACATAAGGAATCCTTAAAGCTAAATACACAAAATGGAAATTAGTGACTACAGGTTTCATAACACTAAAGATAAGCAGTTAAAATGTCTAAATTGGTCAGTATAGAGGAGTAGAGGTCCCTTGCCTGAACCTCCTACCCCACAGTTCTCTGAAGGATTGTCTTCACATACAATGCTACAGCAGCATAGCTGCACTGCACTTTAGTGAGGACGCTCCTATGCCAATGGGAGAGCGTCTCCCGTTGGTGTAGTTAATCCACCTCCACGAGATGTTAGCTATGTTGATTGGAGAAGCTTTCCCGTTGACACAGCGCTGTCTACACGAGCGTTAGGTTGGTATAACTACATCATTCAGTGGTATAGATTTTCACACCCCTGAGTGATGTAGTTACAGGTCTACAATGTCTAAATATAGGTATATATGTAGATCTGGCCGGACTGTAGCTGCTCTGGTAAGCCTTCTTCAGGGGAGCAAGACTGTGGGGAAAAAAGTCTCTAAATAGGAGTCATCATTTGAAGCCTCAAATATTCTTACATATTTCCTATTAGATACTGGGAGCATACATTTATCTTTACAATGTAACAAATCTTGCACAAATGTGGGTGTGTAGGAAAGGGGTGTACCACAGTATACTAATAATTCAAAACTGTATTATTCACCACAACTTAAATACTTTTGATTTTGTCTTACACAATATTAGGTGAAGAGAGGCATGTAAGGGCAGGCAACTAGGTAAACATGTCTTGGTACTCTCTGCAGAACTATAACTTGTTACCTTTCCAACTGTAGGCTCCACTGAGATCTTTTATTCTGATATCCCTCTCTGGAGTTGGTACTGTATATGGCCATATAGAAATAAGCTGTTCTTCCACCAAAATATTTTTGCTAAAGAATTGCTCATATGGTCAAATATCAATTCAGGTTTTGACTTTAAAGCAGCTGAAGCCTGAAACTAGTGCATTGATATTTGGAAGGGATCCAAGGGTCCCTGACAACAAAAGAACAACATTAAGTGATTTTGTAAAAAACGTAAGGAATGAAGTAGAGTTTCCAACAGGGGTAACATAGCTCCTTGATACTGCAACATTATTTCTGTTCTGATCAGAGGTAACAAGAATGTTCTCCATAGACTGACGCAGGAAATACAAAAAGATATTAGCCTTAGAGTTTGCCTACATTGGCAAATTTTGTTGCCAAAAACTGCCTTTTGGTGACAAAAAAGCGATAGCGTACACACTGCAATTGGACTTTTGTCAGAAAAAAAAGCCCAGTTTTGGTGACAAAAAACTTCCACCCTTGTGAGAGACATCTTTTCCCCTCCCTTTATTGTCGACAAACAGCCAGTGTAGACACCATGCCCTTTTTTTTTTTTTAATTGTATTGGCCTCCAGAAACTGTCTCACAATTCCCATGCTGCCACTCTGGTCAGAAGTTTGAACTCCGCTGCCCTGCAGCCAACCTGCCCCTCCCCCTTGCAAGCCCCAGGAATTTTACATCTCTTTTCCTGCTTCCCAGCTTCCCATATGAGCTTCCCAGGTAAGCATAGCTGGCTATCGCACCAAATGTGCTCCCACTTGGACCACACCTGACCTGTTGGATCTGATCAGTATATGGGGAGAGGATTCTGTTCAGTCGCAGCTGTGACTGACCTGAAGAATCGGGACACATATGGGCAAATTTCTCGAGGCTTGTGCGAAAAGGGTTATGATTGGGGCACGCAGTGGTGCACAGCGAAGATAAAGGAGCTCAGGTAGGCGTACCATAAGGCGCGGGAGGCAAGAGTGACCCCACCTCAATCGCCATTAGCCCCGTGGATACTTCACAGGCAGCAGAAAGAGGGGATAACCCAGACACTGAAATTCTGGATGAAGAAGCTAGAGAGAGCTAGAAGAGGATGTGGAGCTCCCAGCGGGGCAGGCAGCCAGGCACTTTTCTCCACTCCAGAAGTGCTCTATGGGGAGTAGGAAGCAGATGAGATGCTGGGTAAGTTGCTGTGGCTTGTAGAATTAATTGCAAAATTAATCAAAAAATGGGAGACAGGTACTGTTTTATGTGAGCTGGACATTGCCCTGTGTAGCTAATCTGCATGGCCAAGCAGGGTGTTGATGGACATTGAGTCCTGCAGGGAATCCTCCAGAGAGAGGCTCTGGAAAGTTTCCAAGAGGTACCTGTTAATCCTCTGCTGCAGATTCCAAGGGATTGTAGCCTTATTAGGTCCCTCATTGTAGGAAACTGTACCATGCGATTTAGCAATCACTGGGACCAAAGCGACACATAGCTAAGCTGCATATAGACCGGGGTGAAAGCCGCAAGCATGCAGTAGTTGTGCCCTGGTTTCCCTGCTTACCCGCAGCAGTGAGATGTCAGCAAGCAGGTTGGCCACCTGTGAAAAAGTGTGATAATTTTAGAATGAGTTCCCTGCAAAGTTGCCCTGCAAGCCGTGACTGTTTTGTCCATATGCACAACTGCCTTCCCCCCACTCACGAGTGCTCGTAGAGCTGTGTGCCTTTCTAAGTCAGTGAGAAAGTTATTGCTACTACTTGCAAAAGGCCCTTGTTACTGAAGTGTTTCAGTCATTTGCTGGAATGTAACAATCCCTCTTCTGTGCATTGTCCACAGCAGCCAAGACCTTGAGGCACTCACTGCGCACCCCTGCCCACCGGCTTCGGCAAATAAGGAAGAAGCCAAGATGCAGCAAAGAAAACACATTCATGGAGGTGCTGCAGCGCAATGGGAACTTGTCTGTCCTGCTAGGCACATTGGAGGAACTGTGAGAAAATAGTGAAGAACTATCAGCACTCAAGTGGCACAGCCTGCATCCTCACTGCAAAGTGGTGAGTTACCAGTCCAAACAAATGCAGCTCCTACAGTTTATCCTACAGACCTAGGGCTTGTCTACATCACAAAGTTGCAGCGCTGGTGAGGGGGTTACAACGCTGCAACTTAGGAGGTGTACACATCTGCAGGGCATCACCAGCGCTGCAACTCCCTGTTTGCAGCGCTGGCCGTACTCCCGTTTTGTCTCGGCTGTAGAGGATCCAGCGCTGGTGATCCAGCGCTGGTAATCAAGTGTAGACACTTACCAGCGCTTTTCTTGATCTCTGTGGAATAAGCAGGTATCCCAGCATACCTGAGGAAGCCTCTCTGGTAATCAAGCAGGTCTCCTTCCCCGGTTTGCTCTCGCGTTCCCTGAACCCCTGTGCAAGCAGGTCTCCTTCCCTGCAGTTTGCAGGGGGGTTCGGGGAACGCGAGAGCAAACCGCGGGGACGCTGGTCTCCTTCCCTGGTTTGCTCTCGCGTTCCCCGAACCCCTGTGCAAGCCGGTCTCCTTCCCTGCGGTTTGCAGGGGGGTTCGGGGAACGCGAGAGCAAACCGCGGGGAAGCTGGTCTCCTTCCCCGGTTTGCTCTCGCGTTCCCCGAACCCCAGTGCAAGCAGGTCTCCTTCCCTGCAGTTTGCAGGGGGGTTCGGGGAACGCGAGAGCAAACCGCGGGGAAGCTGGTCTCCTTCCCCGGTTTGCTCTCGCGTTCCCCGAACCCCCCTTGAAGCCGCCCAACAGCGCTGCAGTGTGGCCACATCTAACACTACTTGCAGCGCTGGTTGCTGTAAGTGTGGCCACTCTGCAGCGCTGGCCCTATACAGCTGTACTAATACAGCTGTAACAACCAGCGCTGCAAAATTGTAGATGTAGACATACCCTTAGACAGGCATGAACTGTAAGCACCACCAAGCTCACTCAGGGGAGTTAGGAGTAACTCCAGAAAGTGAACTCTGCAGTGAAGACATACTCTTAGGTATACATCCCCACTGCAACACTTCACCCACATTGTGTCCTTATTGTTTCTGCATTCATCCATGTCCATTTGGAGCTATATCATATCTCATGGTTCTTTTTGCAGAGACATTCTAGCATTCTTTCCCAATGATTGTTGGAGAAACTGTCTGTTCTTTGGGGGGAATTGTGAACTATCAGCACTTAAGTATTTTAGCCTGCATACTCACTGCAAAGTGGATAGGTTCCAGCCTGAGTTACAGCAGAGTCTGGGTTTTAACCCCCACTACGAAACATGTACGATAGCCCAATCTTAAAAGCATTTCCAACCCAAGTTTTGCTGTGTGGACGGGAGAAGGGTTAAGGCTAAAACCTGGGTAAGAGCCTAGGTTAACTGTGCAGTGAAGACATATCCTTACAGTCATAAAAGAGCATGCCATGTTCAGATTCTAGAATTTACAGGCTTTTGGACCAAACCACAAATTCATATCCAGATGGCAATTTCAGACCCTTCAAAGTTGAAGGGCATTTGGATCAGGGGTTCTGATTCAGCCAATTAGAGATGAGAGACATAATCTGATCTGGATCCCAGATTAGATTCTAAAGCATCTTTTAGATTTGGGGGTGTTCACATGAGGGTGTTGGTTAATCTTTTTCTCCACAGAACATTTCATCTCGGCAGCACTTTTTATTGCTGAAGCAGTGGCATCTTCACTGTTGAGACACACACACACTTAATATGGGCAAAAACAACACTATAGCAATGAGAAAGAAATGGAGAAATTTGGAAGAAGAGAATGTAAAATATGCCATATAAAACCTTTGTCCCACCTCTCACAATTAAGAGAAATATAAATTTCTAAAGGGATTAATATTATCATCCAGTCTCAGAGCAGGACAGATAAGGAGTTTATGGGAAAATGGGACAAATAATGAAGAGCAGTTGTTCTGGAGTAAACAGTCTGTTTTTACCTGCTGGTTGCATTGGCTGAATGCTCATATACTGCTGTAGCAATAGGGTTCACAATACTTTGGATTAGCACTAAAGAACTTTGACAGTTGCAGTAAATGAGCCTTGAGCTTTTGATTTTTATTTCATGACCAGTCAGGTGTGCAGGTCACATTCCAGCCTCATTAGCAAATGATGGCAATTGAACACTAGTTATCAATTCTCCAGTTTATGAACCTTTAGCAACTGAAGCTCAGTAATGCTGACATACAGTAATGTTAGCTGAACTGGAGATTCCTGAATCTAGCAAGACCTTTTAACTTTTGGAACTTAATTGTAAATTTTTTCAAGTACTTGATTTTTTTTTAATTGCCAGACAGGCTCACAGCTGCAGATTTAATAGTGTGTTACTGCTATAATTAGCATTGTTTGAACATTTCCATTTTGACCCCCATTTTAGTTGTTCAACACTTACATCTACTGGGCTGAAATTTTACAGGCCTGGCTTCTGCCTGAAGATGATTATAAACAACAAAGTGATTGACCATCTGCTCTTCCTGAGAGGTGAACTCCTTCCCTGAGTGCCTTAGTCCTTGGTAATGCCACAAGCAACATCTTCCACTAGCAGGGTTGAATTAGTCTTTTCCTACAGCATCAACTCTCTAATGGTCCAACTCTCACACTCCCTCCATGTGGGTTACCAGGGCAAAGCTTTTGGGTAACAATTTTAAATATTCAGAACTTTCTAATCTACAAACAATGGTGAAAATTTGGTCTGTCAAAAGGAGCGGGGGTGGGGGTGGGGAAGAGCTGTTAACTGTGTATTTCTATTACATCCATCACTGAGTCTGAGGCATCTAGGAATCATATTATAATTAATTAAACATAATTGAAGGCATGCACTCATCTCTCCTTTTGGATTGCAAGAGGGGAATTCTATTTGTGTCATACATTTGAATGTGGTTTTGTGTATAGAATCATTCCTGTCTCTCTCTCTCTAACAGAGATTTGATGTACATGAGAGGTGGTAAGAGGGTGGACTTATTTCCTGGTCCTTGTCATATGACTCAGGCCATCGTTACACAAAGTCAAATGTTATATGATAGTGTTTAGCATCCACTAACTGGCTACAGTTACAATTTCCAGTGAAATTTTTCAAGTCATCTTCTAATCTCCTCATTACCTTAACACTGACATTAATTAATTCCTTGGTCTCTGAAATTTCATTCCCCTTGCCCAAGAACCCCCTGTAAAAATGAATACCGCAACTACTGTCAGAATTCTTGGGTATTCCATCCAAACTTCAGGTGTTGGTTCTCATTATGACTGCATGTTTATATGCATTGCTTTTCTTGCAGTGACTACTCTGAGCGTTAGAGCTGTAGGAATATTGAAATGCCAGCATGCTGCATGTGTATAAATACAGACCAGGCACATAAAGCAAAGGGTGCTTAGGAAAAATCCACTTCTTGCATATATCCATGGTCCAGCTTGACAAAATTAAATATAATTTGTGTAGTGTGATCAAAAACATATTTGATGGATGGACAATTTACCATGCAGCCCTGTCACCATCATCCCTTTAACACAAATATAACTAATCCTTTTAAAAGGTAATCTCTTTCTGTAGCAAGTGTTATCTGAATACAAACAGTGGAGCAAGAGGGAGGAGGAAATCCCTGAGTACACACTGCACATAATAAAGCAAACTGACTAGAATCCATTTAACTAAAATAGAGATTCAAAATGGAGTCCACTGGAAATTGAGTTTACTTAATTTCTGATTTGCCCGATACCAGAGTTTCAGAGTCCCACCACTTCAATCCTTTAATGCTGAAAAAAAAAATCATTGGCAGATTTCAGATTCCTAAATATGATTCGCACATATCCAGTCCACTTGCAACCTGTCTGAGTACAAATTTGCTCCTCCTAGGACCCTCACACAAGCCTTTGTCCATGGTGTGCTCCATACGCTAAGCAGTAGCCTACAGCATTGCAGAAATTCTAACCAGTGTTGCAGGCCACAGGGCAACCTGCTGTAACTTATATAGGTCCTTGGGGCTTTCTGAGTTGCTCTGGGGGCCATTTCAGCCCCCAGAGCAACCCAGAATTGGAAGGACATAGCTGGAGCTTAAAGACACCTTATTTTCCCCCTCTCTCCAAGCTGCAAGTTGGTGCTGTGATTTGTATGGGTGCTTCACAGAAACTTACCCCTAGCCTTTCAGCTGCTGCATCTCTAAAGTCGTCCAAGCTCTCTTCTAGATTGGGATAGGATTGCCCCATTTCAGCAAACATTAAGGCCATCCCCATGTTGCAGTAGTTAACTTTATTTTAATCCACTATCCGTAGACAAGAACATGCTTCCTAAGTCATTACAGTCAATAGAGGAGTCTTTCCACTGACTTCAGTGGGCTTTGGATCAGGTCTGAACTTCTCAGTTTATCCACAGCACACATTTAGTGTGAGCAGCATCGGTGGAAGTTCTTACAGGCTCCCTGACAACGTGCTTCTGTGCTGACCTAATGGGATCATATCCAGGGGTGAAATGGCCAATACCATTCCAATTCAATCCTAAAACTCTCTGCTGAAAATGATAACAACGCTGCCAATTACTGCCAACTATGGCAATATTTTTGAGATGTAAACACTTATTAATGAAGTGGACAGAGTTGACTAAATCTATTCTGGAGTGAAAATTCCAAGAGTTGACACAAATTAATTTGAAATCAAAAAAACACAAAAACATGAAACAAAAATTATGGCAGCTTGTCAGGTATAAGGTCAAAGGGAAATCCAGCTAGCTGGTAATGTGAAAATGACTAGCTTTTTTAAGGATAAGATTTAATATACTGCTCCCAGAAATCCATCACATTCAATTATTTTATGAGAGACAGTATAACTTAATGTTTGTGTGACAGGGAAATATACCATTCTGTGTTCCCAGAATATTGCATTGTTAAAATATTCCTTGAACAATTCTTTTCTTTACCCTTCAATAAATGACTACCGGTACTACTGTGAGCATAAAATAGCATCCACAAAACATCTGCTATAAATACTATTTTAGATCCATTGCTGACACGAATACTCAAGAATAAAACATGTATTAAAGCTAAAAAGAAGGAGAAATGGTAGCTTACATATAGGTACCTAGCTTGCAACACAGAAAAATCAAATACACCTGGAAAACAGAGGCTATTTTGCTATAAAATATGCTGTGAGGAAGGCCAGGGCAGAAGATGTGCAGTAGCTAATGAGGACGTGTAACATTCCCCTCTCTAATGCCCCAGCTCTCTCTCTTTAACATCCATGGTATTGCATCAGAGGTAGCATTCCTAACCAACTCTCTGTATGGCAGATTGCTTTCCATACCTGTCAGCTGGCTGGTTTGCAATTCCAGCTGCCTTTGTGCCAGGTGTGAAAGAGCAGAGACTTCTGCAGTGTATACAAGCAGATATCTGGCACACTAGGCAAGAGGTATCAGTGAGTCAGTAGCAATAAACTGGACTAGACCTGTGTTCAAAGAGCTTGGACTGCCTGTATTAAAGTTCAGACAGTCTTGTTTACTTTTGTCCCTACAGTCTTGAGAAATTTGTCCTACATATTTCCTCCCTTAAAAATTTTTTTACCTCAGCATGTGGGTTTTAATATCCTCCTTCCACTACCAGTTCCATCTGCATTGACTACTGTTGATATAGTTGAGAAAATGAGTTTATTTTTGCTCTCTCCTCTTGTCCTGATTTAGTTCTTATATCCAGGTTGTGTCTCATCCACTTCTCCTCCCAAATCCTAGTTCATGTTATTTAATTTATCTTCCATAGCCATCACCTTCTTTCTCAATCACTTGTAATCACAGACGCTGACTCCCCGCTGGTAATTGCTAATGGCTCAGATATCTCCTTGAGTATTCTAGGATGTATTTTATCAGGCCCTGGTGACTTGAAAACATCTAACTTGTCTAAGTAATTTTTATCTTGTTCTTTCCCAATTTTAGCCTCTGATCCTACCTCATTTTCACTGGCCTTTACTATGTTAGATGTCCAATCGCTACTAATCTTTTTGTTGAAAATACTACCTTGATATAACGTCACCCGATATAACACAAATTTGGATATAACACGGTAAAGCAGTGCTCCCGGGGGGGCAGGCCTGCACACTCCAGTGGGTCAAAGCAAGTTCAATATAACACGGTAAGATATTTTGGCTCCCAAGGACAGTGTTATATTGAGGTAGAGGTGTATCTATATCCATAATATCTGTAAGTTTGGAGTACTAGTGGGAGTTTCTGAGCCTCACAATATACCTCACAATTTGGTATGTTGAGACACAGTGCACAATCAATTTGTGCACAAAACTTGGGGAGTGGTGCTTAAAAATCAAAGGTGCAATATGGCCAATTGTACCGGCTAGGTATTAAACTCTAAGCAGTTTTAGTCCTAGTTTTGTAGGTTGATCTGAGTCCTAATTAACAAGAAATAGTAAAATGCTGGAAAGACGTCCAGGAATATTTGTTATTTTACTTATAAAAAGGGCCAAGGATCTAATCAAGCGCCCACTGAAATCAGTGGGAATTCTGCCATTGACTTCAATAAGAACAAGATTGTTATCCTAATTCACAGCCAAAAACTGTGTACAGAGAAAGATTCAAAGGAAAGATGCATTAAAATTATTTAACTTGTTTACAAGACCATCATGAATCATTTTCTTTCAATTTGGCCTGCTGTAGTGTAGATGGGGCCCAGAGAGCTTTCTGTAGTATAGGGAATGATATTTGGATTATTGCTGCAGAAGGAGGTGATTTCCTTCATCTGGACCAAGCATAATTCCTTTGCTTTGGAAGATTTTAATCTTCAGATGAAATTCCCAGATTGTTTTCAACCCTGCAAGCATTTTTTGTACTGACAATGTTTTCTTGATGTTGAAGAACTAGATTTTAGCCTTACACTTTTTTATATGATAGCAAATTGTTCAGCCAGAGGAGGCAGGGTCTGCAACCTTCTGATCTGTGGGAAGGGTCTGTCCATTCCATCCTGGGGCTTTCCTTTTGCTCTGGTCTCCTTGACAAGGGCAGCTCTGGAGTGGACTAAGTACAAATGAGTGCTGTTTCAAGCTTACTCCTTTTCTGGTTTCTGAATGGAAATGTGTAGGCTTGGTTAACAGGGAGAGATCATATGGGGCACAGAAGTCCCCACCTCCACCCCTTTCCACCCAAGTCCCTGGGACATTGACCTTGTGGCACCAGATCCCCGTCCCTCTATCCCATAGGAGAGATTTATTAGATTTTGGTCCTCTCCATTTGCAGAAGCAGAGGTAATAATATGGGCGTAAATTATAACCCCTTTAAGCACGTTACTTAAAGCCTACAAGAGTAAAAGTCTCTTGCTAAAAGTTCAGGTAGAAACACTGTGTCAAAATCATGCTTTGTGAAAATATTGACGAAGCATGTATTTGACCCACCCCCCGACCTCATATTTAAAATATACCTTGCTGTATAACTAGTAAAGTTATTGCAGGGTTCTAAAAACACTGAACAGGATCCTGTAATATCCAAGAAGTTCCAAATTTAACATCCTAATGCATTGTCTCACCTGGGTAGGTTTAAATCATATACTCAGCATGCATTGCTTACTGGCTTCATGGGGCAATAGGTAGACTCATTATTCCCTTCTTTCCCTCAAAGCTTGTTCGCAGTGTCATTTCAAAAGTCCATTATTTTAGGAAAGTCTTCCCCTAAATCTCCATGTGTGAAATTGCATCACAGCATTAGACATTGATTACATTTTAGAGTATGTACTTTGTATTATCAATCAAGAAGGTGTCTCCCAGGGTTTGAAATATCTACTTATGCGGTGCCCATATTCTCCTCTAAATTAATAATGATTTTTGCTACAAGCTATACAGAAGGCATGAAATACCCTTCAGATGAGCTATTTCTATCACATACTCAGTTTGCAAGCATTTAATGTCAATGGAGTTTGTTTCACGCAAGGTAAAATTGCAGTTCAACATATGACCATTGAGGGGCAGGGTAACAACAAAAAAGAATGTCCTGAAAGTTCTGAGTATCATAGGTATAGTGTGGTATTGCAACTTTGCAACAGAATTTTTAAGACCCAGAGTTGAAAATAAGTGAAGCTCGAATATTCCCTTGAGAAAAATTGTTTTCTGTTCTTGATGAAAGTGGAGGAGTAAGGAGTCTGATGTATAAAAATTAATGAGAATTAGATGGCAGAGGGGGTCAGATTACATGCAGTCATGAGCAAAAGCGATCAAAGGATGAGAAACCAGAACTTAATTTAAGTCTTGAAAGTCAGATGCTGGATCAAACCCTTCTCTCTCCTTTGATTCAGCAAGTCAGTACTTCCCATCATCTACAAAAGCTAGTGGACAGGATTATGTTAATACAAGCTAATTTCCAGTTAAGTGGTTTCACAGACTTCTTCACCGGTAAAAATAAAGCTCAAGAAATCTGTGAATGTCTTGAGCAGTACTGCAGCACAGAAACATTAAAGCACAGGAAATTGTTCGCTGCCCAATTGTCTCCCTTAGAGATTTGTGTGAGAAATTAAAACAATTAGATTTCCACGAATGGTACCCTTGATTTTTATGTGCAGTTAAGTGGATTTAGCAAACTTGAAAAAAATATGATTTCAGCTAAACATTATTTAGGCCTGATTCTCCTCTCACTTATGCCAAGATTAATTCCATTCAGAGTTACACCAGCATAATATAGAGTTACATAATACAGAGTACAGAGTTACATAATACAGAGTTACACCAGCATAATACAGAGTTACACCAGCATAAAATGAGCATAAGAGAAGAATCAGCCTCAGCAACTTTTTAAGAACTCTGGTCTCAATATACTGAATTATATGACTCTGTGTGATTAAAAATATCGTGATTCACACTTAAGATATGAATTATGTACAGTTCTAGTTCAAATAACTATAGCTATTTGCCCTCAATAACAGAATAACTATCTGCAATTCTGTATAAATATGTGCTATTATAGGTGCTGGAACTAGGGATGCTACTGCACCCCCTGGTTTGCAGTGGTTTCCATCATATACAGGGTTTACAATTTGATTCAAAGGCTCTCAGCACCCTTACTATACAAATTGTTTCAGCAGTCCTGTGTGCTATCATGCTGCCCAAAAACTTTTGTGGTTCTGTTGATTTTGGAGCTATGACTGAAAAGAAATTAGGAAACTAAAAAAGACTAACTTCAATCAATTCAACAGAAGTTGCAGCTACACTTCTATCCTGATATAACATCCTCGGGAGCCAAAAAATCTTACTGCGTTATAGGTGAAACTGCATTATATTGAACTTGCTTTGATCTGCCGGAGTGCGCAGCTCTGCTGCCTCAGAGCGCTGCTTTACCACGTTATATCCGAATTTGTGTTATATCAGGTGGCATTATATCGAGGTAGCGGTGTATTTTCAACAAAAAGATTAGTAGCGATTGGACGTCTAACATAGTAAAGGCCAGTGAAAATGAGGTCGTGTTATATCGGGGTGGAGGTGTACCATCAGGCTAGTAGCTTTTATTGCAGTAAACATCAGGACTGTTAGCTACCAGGAATTGTCTGCACTTCCCTGTTCCCTTCCCTTCTGAGCATGCAACTTGTGTTCTCCAGGGATGAAGGGAGAAATGGGAACTTTGACCATCCTCAGCTCTCTCTACGCTACCAGCACAACTCTTCTGACCGCTTTGTTTCTTATTGCTTCTTAGAGGGGAGTATCCCACTTCCACCCAACCCTCTGCCCCTTTGGCTCCCTAACCAACTCCACATTGGGGGGCACACACTCAAACCCCAGAAGAGGGGACACTCCATTGACTAAAAATGAAAGAAATAAGTGTCAGCTTCCTCTCCTGCAGAGCGCAGAGAAGTCCCACAGTTCCTGGAGCCATGCTACACCAATGAACTTACATGGTATGGTATGGAGATGTCCTCAGGATTGCACAAGAGCTGTGGTAGAGGGACCACACTGGACAGTTCTGCTATCAGAAATCCTGCTTCTGTCAGGAGCAGCTCTCTGTACACTGGAGGTTCAGGTTCAGAGCAGTGAGAACAGCCTGCATAAAACAAATGTCTACTCTACATAGTTATTTTCTTAAATACATAGGGCTTGATTCTGATCTCAGTAGAAGCAACTCCTCTGAAGTCAACAGATTTACACCAGCATAAATGAGAAGAGAATCTGACCTTTAGTGCTGGTGTGGAAATTTATTACCAGAAGCGGCTACAATTTCACCAAAAAAAGATGTTAACACACTGTGCCTGATTTATTTACATTGGTTTAAACAAGTGCAAAGCCACTGGTTTTAATTGAGTTAGTTCTCAATTAGAGTGGCGTTAGTGACAATAGAATGAGGTCCACTCATCTACAAGTCTTACTAAATTCAGGATGGAGTCAAGAGAAGAACTTAGGAGGGAGAGGAGAAGCAAAACTTTATTTTCTTCTGTCAAGTTGAAGAGTCATAGATGTAGGTCACTGTGCTGAGCATCTGATCAGTTACTTAATACTCTGATAACATGTTTAACTGATTCCCAGAGTGCTACCAGACAAAAAGACAACTGTTTGAGGAACTGGAAGGTATCAGCATTGGGGTTGATGCACATTGTTAAGGTGAAGTCTTGATTTGCTGAGTCCATGTGACGGGTGGCAGGAAATGTACAATGACAAGTATATTAACTAACAGTTATCCAGATGGAATTCTGGTTAGAAGCAAAGGAGGTTGACCCAGGGCCCTGGTCCTCCAATCAGATTTGCATGTGCAACCACATGTACCTGTGCAGAACTCTACTGAATTCAGAGGGTCTCCAGGTAGATGTAATGGTCTGCCTATGACTGGTGAGTAACCCCTACTGGGTACCTAAAGATTTCCACAGACGCATCAAATTTCCATTCACAAGGCTAAACTTTGCCCACAGTTATCTCCATACATCTCCCACTGAAATCAGTGGGGTTGTTCTGGTGGAACTCAGGGCAAAATTTGGCTGATTAGGAAACTGATTTTGCACTTTTTATTCCAGCAGAACTCTTAAGTTAGGGTATGTCTACACTGCAGCTAGGAGTGTGCCTCCCAGCCCAGACATACAGACCAACATAGCTCTGCTGGAGGTAGCATGGTAAAAATAGCAGTGTGGATGTTGTAGCATGGGCAGTGGGCACAGGCTAGACACCTCATTCCAAGCCTGCCTGACTGTCTAGGTCTGAGCACAGATGTCTAGCCCGAGCCACCACCATGTCACAGAATGGTCCATAGCTAATGTGTGTCTGTCTATTCAGGCTGAGAGGCATGCTCCCAGCTGTAGCACTGACATACTCTTATTGACCTCAAAGGGAGTTTTACCAGATTGAAGTGTGCATGAGCAGGTGGCTCTTAGGGTGGCTGCTCTCTTGAAGCTCGTTATATGTAAATTCAGAGATTTACAGAGTTTAAGGCCAAGGGGGACCATTAGATGACCGCCTGTATATCACAGGTCCTTAAATTTCACTCAGTTATCCCTGCACAAAGCCCAAAATCTTGTGTTTGACTGAAGCATAACTTGAATGGTTTGGCTAACATATTTTCCAGAAAGGTATCCAGTCTTGATTTGAAGACATCAGGAGATGGAGAATTTGCCACTTTCCCTGGTAGTGTGTTTCAGTGGTGAATTCCCTAACTGTTACAAATTTGTGCCTAATTCCTAACATTAATTTGTCTGGCTTTAACTTCCAGACATTGGTTCTTGTTACGCTTTTCTCTGTTAAATTAGAGAGTCCTTTTTCTTTTGTGAAGGTACTTATGCACTGTAATGAAGTTACCTCTTAGTCTACTTCTTCAAAACAGATTGAGCTCTTTAAGTCTGTCGAGCCCTTGAATCAATTTTGTGGTTCTTCTCTGCACCTCCAGTTTTTCAACATCTTTTTTAAAATGTGTACACCAGAACTGTAAGCAGTATTCCAGTATCAGCCTCATAGATACCATAAACATTGGTACAATCACCTCTCTTACTCACTACTCCCATTTATACATCCAAGGATCACAATACTCTTTTGGACACACCATCACACTGGAAGCTCATCTTGAATTGTTTGTCCACTATGACCCCTAAATCTTTCTCAGGGTCACTGCTTTCCAAGATACAGTCCCTCATTCTGTAGGTATGGCCTCCATGCCTTGCTCCTCAATGCATAACTTTGCATTTGGTTCTAGCTGAACATTCTGTCTGAATAAACCCAAGTTTCCAAGCAATATGTGTGACACTGAATATAATAGTATGCTGGGCCAAAATAAATGGCCCAGCATACTATTCAGAAGTTCTGTCTGAATAAGGACTATAAACAAAGACAGAAATCTGTAGGGTTGGGCCCTCAAACACACTGCAAACGCAGACTTTTTTTTTTAAGATGTAGACTTACGCCATTTTATCTGTCCTTACATATAAAGGAATTTTTACTCATATTGATAACATAAAATATCTGCTAAAGCTAATCATTTGCATATTTTAACATTTAAACTCATTCTTCAAAAACATAATCTTTCAGAACAGCGGGAATGCTATGGTGTAACAAAACACACATTTGCAGGGGTTTAAAAAAGATTTATGTTGGTACTGGGAACAAATACTGGTTATTGTAATCTGGCAGGTGAGATAATTTCCCACAGGTCCCCAAACTCTTCATATTAATTTTTAGTGAATACAATCATCTCTGCTAAGGAAAGCAGAACTGACCAGCTGAAGGTTGCCATCCCATCAAACGCTGATGAACTCCAGCAATAAACCTTGGGTGACTGCAGCAGATGTTGCTGTTTATTTATTTTATTTATTTTACTAATGCACAGCTGCCAGGTCAGACAAATGAAAGCCACTGAGTTCCATCAGGATTATGATCTCCAATTACTACATTTTAAGGGATGGAGTCTCTAAAAAATGATGGATTTAAAAAAACACAAAGGTGTTTAATATAAGATTTTAAAAAGCAACTGGCCTGTTGTAGAGATTCTCAAGACAATAGCATCTGACAATCTACATTGGTAATATATTGTTCTAGATAATGGTTATATAAATCTGATTTTAATTTGTACGAGACAGTTTTGTACAATTCATGCTGCAAAGATACTCCATATTTCTTGAATAGAGATTGGATTAAAAATGAAATTTTGTAAATACTGAATGCAAACTGTTTAGGGCACTAATTAGATATTCTACTCTTTTGCTAGAGATGGGTAGATTGAAATAATAAATAAGTACATTTCCCTTCTATCAAATAATATACTACAGTAATTCATTTGCAGGACAAGACACACACACAGGACAGAAGAGGGAAAGCATATCAAAACAACTAGCAGATTGATCTGAAAGGCAGAACATCCTGAGTTTCAATACTGACTCTACTATAGATTCTCTGTTTTGCCTTTCACAGGTCAGTAAGGGCTAGATATTCAAAGGTGTTTAGGTGCCTAACAATGCAGATAGGTACCTAGTGAGATTTACAAAAGCAACTAAGCAGAGTAGGCATCCAACTCTCATTGATTTCATACTTTACTTCAGTGGGAGTTAGGCGCCTAACTTGTTTGGCACCTAGTGCTATTTTCTAAAGCACCTATCTGCATAATTAGGCCCCAAACCTGTAATAAGCTTTGCTTGGGCAAATCCCATTATAGTGTATTGAAAACTATACTTAAGATGTAAGCTACCACTTTAAATATCACTGGGTTTTCCTGGTATTGTTTGCAGGCTAATGGGCTCTGTAGGGAAACGTGTTTGGGGTCTAGCAGCAGTCATTATACCAAGAGCCAGACTACAGCATAGTGGCTGCCACAAGGAGCAGCCTGCTTTGTCTCTCTCTGTTTTTGGTTTTTGTGTGGTCTTGTGTGTTACAGTTCTGGATTTTAGTGTTAATTTGCAGCCTTCCTGAAATAATATGTTATGTTTTTATCTAACTTCTCTGTTGGTATGCCATGAACATGAAACCCATACCTCTGTTTGGAAGGGAAGAAGTTGGCATTTTTATCACAAACAAAAGGCAATGTGAAAGTTGTCTTCCATTTTGTTTTTACTTTAAAAAAAATACATTGAGTTAGCTGGAAGACATGTTGGAGGTCTTTTGTATTGCGTTTTCTCAAACCTTAACTGAAGAGTTGAAGTGATTAATCTTTAACAAAGGCAGCTTTTTCTCCCCAGCTGCTTATTTGAGTTAGATAGTGTAGTAGCAAAAGCAGAAAAAAGCAACACGTTTTAAATAGTTTAAATAAAAATAATTTCTTCTTTCAGTTAACTTGGTTTTACTTGCATACTATACAGTACCTTTTGATGTCACAATCCTACCAATTGGCCACTTGTCCATAGATTCAATAAGAAAAACAGGGTGGATAAGATATAATGTAGAAAATCAAGAAGAAAAACAACTTTGTTTTTGAGGGAAAAAAATGAAGTTTTCCTTATACATCATAAAGAAGCAAAACACAACAAAAAAAGTGCAAACGATCATTCTCATCCTCCACAAGTCACCTTTAACCTCAGTGTCTTATTTTCTCCATAATAGATAATACCTACTGACATCACAAGATTTGTGACAATAGTAAAGAGTCGCTTTCTTCTAGTACTAAACAAGTAACATTATTAGAATAAGGAAAACACTATTAGCCCAAAAGCTACTCTGTCTCTCTCTGATTCACTGTAGAGCTTCTGCCTAGAACCTACCCCAGTCCCCTCATTCCCACATCCTTTAAAGAAATAGTATTAATACACTAATAGAGAGGTCTTTTGAGGATTGATTAATAATTTTTGTACTGTTCTTAAATAAGCACCATCTTTTGGTTGTCAGTTGATCCCTTTTTGTCTATCCTTCTTTTCAGATATACTGCCAGACAGTAGCTCTCATAGTTGTTTGAAAAGTCCTGGCAAGAATTCTGTTTGCTTCTCAGGTACAACAACATCTGGGGGTTTTTCTTCAGCAATAACCCAGGCACAAAATTGTTTTAGTTCAGGAAAATTCCAGAATTTTTTAACCCTGGTCTACACTTAAAACAGTTAAACTCAAACCCTTAACCAACATAGCTATGATGACAAAAGTCCTAGTGTAGATTTACCTATACCAGCAAAAACATCTACTTTGTTCAGGGAATTGCTACATGCTATAATCTTGCTGGATTAAGCTGTGTCTCCACTAGGAGGGTTTGCCTATATAACTGGCAAACCCTTTCCAGTGTAGACAAGGCCTTAGTGACTCTAATTTCAAGTCCTGTCATAGATGGCCTGAGATCACCCTTCTTTATACATTTAGTGGGCTTGCCAATAGGCAGCTTGTATGTTTCATTCATTTTGTGACACACCTGCCAGTTACATTAAACAAGGTCTCCCTTCTGGCTGTCAGTGCTTGGGGAGCTGGTCCATTAAGAGCACAAAGTGGGAGTTCTTCTGAAGCCAGGCCAAAGTGCAAGAGCTCAGATGGAGCAGCAGATTATTGCTGAAGTAGATGGATGTTATCAGCTGTACATGCTCTACAACTATCAGTGAGCAACTCCTCCCCTGACGAACTGGCGTAGTGTCTCATTGTAACGAGTGGAGTAAACCTTTGTCTTTTCTATGGAGGCATGTATTACACTTGGCATTTAACATGAATACTTCTTGGTTCTCTCATGGTTTCCATATGGACAGACTTGCCAATATTTTGCTTTTTAAATCAGAGACAATTCAGCGATAAATCTAGTTTGTTGAAGAGGATTTCATAGAGGGCTAGGATAAGGGACTTGAACATGTATTCAGTGGCAAACCCAATGTATCACATGTGCATGCTGGAGGGCATGGAGTAGGAGCACAGGCATGTATCCATTTAAATAAAATGCCAACCATAACTAAGAAAGGAAAGTGACACTGCCAATCAAATTTACATTAAAAGCCATATTTTATATAGTTCTTAGACAAAACTCCCACTGGGCCCTTACAGCAATTTGTAATTTGAAGAGAAGGACTGAGTCCTTAGAGAGTGATTTTTGGTATTTTCTCCATAGGAAAAGTATTTAAAAGAATCCCTTTAGTGTATTCTTAAGGCAAACAACTTACTATTAAGCATCTGTATGAGTCAGAGAAAAGTCTTCCCTGGCAGGAATGGTTTAGAAGTACCCAGCGAGGGGACAATAATCCACCAGAGGCATGAGAATCTCCTATCCTCAAAGTGAATCTGAACACTGATATAGCCCACAGAGGGTTTTTGTTTTTAAGGCAAAAGAACGATCATGTGTCCACTTCCTCTCACATGCAATTTGAAGGATTTAAAGCACAAGGCTGGGCCTCAACTATGTCTATTTAAAATGTGCAGAGGAAAGGAAAAGATAAAGTATCTGTTGAGGAGAAAGGAAAGGCTCCTACACCGTGCAAAGGTCATATATTATGTGCTCTAGAAACATGTCCTACTGTGGTGTCTGGTGTCCACATTACCCACCTTCTGTTAGTGGTGCATGTCCTCACCAGGGGTGCTTCCACCAACTGAAGAGGGGTGGTGTGGGGGGCTGAAAGTCAGGCCTCTCAGCTCTATGCAGCTCCCCACTGGAAGCCCAGCTGCCCCTAGGGATTTCTCGGCTCCCTACGCAGAGAGCCAGGGTCAGGTCAGCTCTAGCTGCCTGGCTTTCTTGTCAATTTCACAGCTCCAGCAGGGAGCCCTCAAATTGACAACATAGCCAACAGCCAATAAAAGTAACTCAGTGTCTGCACAGACACTGCATTGCCCTAACTACACCGACATAAGCCCTACGCCTCCCATGGAAATGGAGTTATGATGTTAGCATAAGAGGGCACTTACATCAGCGGGGCAAGGTTGTAGTGTGTCCACTGACATAATTAGGTTGATGTAAGCTGCCTTAGGTGGACCTAACTGTGTAGCGTAGACCAGGCCTGAGTTAGGAACTTCCAACCAATTGGGGATTTGTGCTCTGTTTTGTTAACAGTTTGCCCTGAGGTTGGTACTCACACTCTTGCACCATTGTTGAGAGCATCATCACAACTATTATGAACTGTTGTGTAAATGACAGTGAGTTCAGCTAGGAAGTCTAAGACTTCCTAGTGGGTAAAAGTTCATCAATATGCATAAAGTATTTTCCAAAATAGAATGTATACTCACATATTACCACGCTAAAGATAGAAATTCCACTGAAGGAGAACCTTACCCATAAATGAAAGGAAAAAAACCCCTTAAACATGCATTTATGAATTACTAAACCACTGGCGTGCAGGGCCGGTGCAAGGAAGTTTCGCGCCCTAGGCGAAACTTCCGCCATGCCTCCTGCAAGCCCTGCGGCAGCTCCCCACCGCCCGCTCTGCCCTGAGGTGCCCCCCCCACGACAGGTGTCCCCCCCCGGGGAGCTGTGCAGCACCTCCCCACCCCAGCTCACCTCTGTTCCGCATCCTCCCTGAGCATGCTGCCCCTGCTCTAATTCTCCTTCCAGGCTTGCGGCACCAAACAGCTGATTGACGCTGCAAGCCTGGGAGGCAGGAGAACTGGAGCAGCGACCATGCGCTCAGGGAGGAACTGCTATAAAAAAATTGGGTGCACCGCTTTTTGGCACCCCCAAATCTTGGCGCCCTAGGCAACTGCCTAGTTCGCCTTAATGGTAGCACTGGCCCTACAGGTGTGCATACATTATATATTTCAGGAACTATGATTTGAGTTTTTTTAGAGGGTATATTAAGCCCATCGACTCTAGAATAATAAATTCAAACACATCACTATGCTATATGATAATATATGCTTGAATAGAAAGATACAAGCATAACAGTGAATTGTGAATCCAAATTCAAAATACTGAGAACTGTAACACTAGAGAAAGAACATGTAACTTGCTAATGGCCCATTAAAGTGTTAGCTGTCTGTTACTATTCCTATGACGATGTCAGTAAGTTTATATTCTGTGCTAAATTCAAGTAAGGAGAAAATTACATCACATTTTAGAGCTATTGAAACTCTGTATTTACAAATTAAACTAACCTGTGAGGTAATTGTTCAACATGCTAATGAACAGTTCTCAAACCTGAGCCTTAGCTGGTCTGTTCTTGAGTTACAGGAGGGAGAGGACCATGGGAAGACATCTAGCTGAGCTAGGTCACTATTCAGGAGAACACCAGCTGGAGTGTTTGGCGAGAGGAAAGCAAGCTTTCTAAAATGCAAGATTTTAAATTTTGCTAAGTCATTGGTTCAAAACTAAAAGGTCTGGCCTAGTTAATTATACTTTGGCACGATATTTAGTCTAGCTGTTACTGAATTTTTATTCTGTTTACCTTTATGATGATGATTCTCTCACTGTTTTTCTCTAATAAATCTGTTTCTAATTATTTGAGACAACCTAATTCTGAAATTGGTGATAGTTAAGTTAGATGATACTCACAGCCAGGCACCCTGGGAGATAAAGGCCCTAATTGTGAGCTGGATCTTGGTGCAACAGGGGATAAGAAGTTGGCAGTATGCCACCACTGCAGCCCCCCTGGATTCAGAGGCTAGTTGGGAACATATCTAGTTTAACACAGAACAGCCCTTAAGACTGCTCTAATTTACATTTGACTGCTCACAGCCTCAAAGGGTCATTCAGGCAGCCAAGAATATTTGGAGTGAAGAACAACTCTGGCCACGCCCCTTATGCTGGAGATTACACAGTCTACCCTACAAACTTTTGCCTATGCAAGTTATGTTGGCATGAAGCTACTGCAGTTAGTATGTTGCTTGTGCACATGCCTATTTGGCTCCTTGTATCAGCACTGCGCATACTCACCAGGACTGCTTGTTTTGATGCACAGTGCGGTAGGAATCCCAGTGTACAACTCACCACCATCCAGGATGCTGTCTTTTGAAAAGTTTTGGCAATGTTTAGTGGAGCAGAAATTTGTCACACAGGGGTGACTGGCACTGCAGGGTCAAGTTCCCATCACACAACTTTCTCCACCCTATAATGCCATCTCTAGCTCATAATTTTCATGCTTATTTTAAAAATCCCACAAACCAACATGGGACTTGCTGCTGTCTGCCATCTCTAACAGAAGCATGGAGCCAGCACAGCTCTGACCTATTGTTATGAACTCTGCAAGCACAGGATGCCTGACCCTCTGGTATTTGCAGAGCTGCAAGTAGAGCTGCCGGGAATATGGCAGTTTCCTGGAGGGCAGACTGCGGTGGGATACACAGAGAACCAATTCAAGATTGTTGGTGTTCACAGCCGTGAACGGTGGAGTGCTGCTTCTTGACCCAAGAAACAAGAACTGACTGGTGGGATTATATCATACAGCAGGGTTGGGATGATGAGCAATAGCTACAGAACTTTCAGATGCACAAGGCCACATTACTGGATCTGCCACACTTTCCCTAAGCCTCCAGCCCAGGAACACCAGAATGAGACCTGCACTGATAGTGGCAAAGACAGCGGCAATCACATTGTGGAAGCTTGCAACACCAGATTGCTACCAGTTAGTTGGAAATCATTTTGCAGTTGGAAAATCCACTATACAGGCCATTGTTATGGAAGTGTGCAGGGCCATTAATAGCTTCCTACTACGCAGGCCTGTGACACTCAACAATGTGCAGGGTATAATAGATGGATTTCCAGCAACACGGTACTTAATTGCTGTGGGGCGATAGCTGGCATACATATTCCTATTTTGGCACCATACCACCTTGCCCCAGAGTACATCAACAGAAAGTGCTAGTTTTCTAGTTATGCAAGCGCTGGTGGATCACTGGGGATGCTTCACCGATATCAATGTTAGCTGGTCAGGAAAGGTACATGACGCTCATAGCTTTAAGAACAAAGGACTGTTTGGAAAGCTACAAGCAAGGAGTTTATTTTCCAACTAGCAGATTACCATTAGCAGTGTTGAAATGCCAGTAGTGCTCCTGGGGGACCCAGACTATCACTTATTCCCCTGGCTCATGAAGCCATACTTCAGCCATCTTGACAGCACCAAAGAAAGATTCAGCTACCGGCTTAGCAGCTGCAGAATGAGAGTTGAATGTTCTATTGCTAGATTGAATGCATGCAGGTGTTCCTTACTCACAAGATTGGATCTCAGTGAGAAAAATATCCCAATGGTTAGAGGTGCCTATTGTTTCCTGCATAATATCTGTGAAGGAAAAGGGGGAAAAGTTGCTCCTGGGGTGGAGGTGGAGAAGCTGTCTGCTGAGTTTAAACAGCCAGCCACAAAAGCTATCAGAAGAGCTCAAAGCAGAGCTTTAGGGCTCAGGGCAGCTTTGAAAAAGCACTTTAACAGTGATCCACAGTAACGCACTGTGGTGTATTGTTCCCCACCTGGCCCTAAAGCTTGGGGGCTCTTAGGAAGTGTGTGGTGCTTTGTGTGCATTTATGAATATAACACTGTCACTGCACCTATTACTTTTGTGGGGCTTGCTGTACACTTATAATTATTACACTGTGTTTGTCGCTGATCCTATGAGTTGTGTCATATTGTACAATAACAAGTAAGTGGATGCTTTCACTTCCACCAGGCACTCTGCAGCATATGTTGGGAACTAATAAAGGTGAATTATTTTCCAAACAATACTGTTTTATTGAGTAATGAAAACACTCCAAAATTTTTTGTGCAAGTTAAAAGCAAACACATTAAAACCTTAACAAATGTATGGAACAGAACTTGAAGAATGAACCTTCATGTCCATTTTAGCTACACATACAGCTACTATGGCTCTCATAGGTGAAGCTGTAGTTGTCCTTAATATCTCCTAGTGTGGACCAGTAGGGGTAGGAACGTGACTCCTGATACTCTGTGGAATGTTGAGCAGTGGTTATTGGGGGGTGGAGTGTGCTATAGTGGAATTCTCCGTGTACTGGAGTTCACCAAAGGGAGGTGAGTCCAGGATTATTGAACCCGTAGGTCCACAGGACTCTGCAGCATCTATGTTTGCTGCCAGAGAAATCCCATTATATCCTGGTGCATCTTCCTCTCTGGCATCTGGGCCTTTCTCCATACAGTCTGCAATATTAATTCTCCAGGTCCTCTGTTCAGGGTCTGATACAGCACTGGCTTGCAGTATCTTGCTGAACATGTCATCCTGAATCTCTTATTTCTCTTCCTTATCTGGCTCAGGCATTCCATGGGTGTGGAGGAGGAACCCCTCATGGTCTCAACAGCAGCAGCTACAGATAAAACACAAAGTTACCATTGTCAGTATAGGCACAACAAAAAATGAAAGTCAAGATTCACAGCTCCCTTCCTTCCCTAAAGTTTTAAACAGGACATTGACACTTGTGCATGGTGCGACTCACAGCACCAGCCACACAGAGTATGCCTTGCCAGGGGCAAGGGAAATGAAGAGAGAAATGCTCAGTTGCATGAAACCAGGAGTATAAGGCAATGGCACTGAATATTGGCACCATTTTCAACAGATGGTGGTGATTTTAGCTATCTCACTTCTGAGGATAACAAAGGCACACAGTTGAAGTTGCCCAGGCCCATATGCTACTAGCTTGTTTACTGCAATAGTACCTGCCAAAGTTATCATAGAGGAAGAAATAAGGCTGCCATCCCTAAAAACCTTTTGGAAAGGATTGCAGAGTACTTCCATGAAAGTTTCATTGAGATCATCCTTGTGGTAGGGAAGGGGATATAGACTAGTTTGTTTATGTACACACCACCCCAAACTCTACAGGTATGAGTAGATTAATGAAAAGTCAATAGCTATGTCCTGCTAAGTTGAGGACACTATCACTTTAATGGTAAATAAACTTACATACATACCCGAGATTCCTTCCTCTGCATCGGGTTTGCACATGCTCGACTGACTGGATTGTGGTGGAGTCTCAAACAGGTCTCTACTCACCCCACAGTTGGATCCCTTGGTCACATCCCCCATTCTCCTCTTCCTCTTCCACCTCCTCCTCGCTGTGCGAAGTGGTGGTGGGATCTCCGCCAAGTATGGCATGCATCTTTTTGTGAAAGGGCCAGGTCTGCAGCTTGGCACTGGATTGACAGCTTCCCTGGCCTTCTGATATGCCTGCTGCTGTTCCTTCACTTTCATGCGGCACTGCTGCTGATCCCTGCATCCACCATTCAAATTAATCGTAGATGTCCACGTTTCTGTGGATGATCCGAGATTGTGCCTTCACAGCCTCTTCTCTCCACAGGCCCAAGCATGTAGCCAGCATAGTCAGCTGGGCAGTTGCATGCAACAGTGGAGAGCTGCTAAGTGTGCTCACCAAAATGGACAATCACTAAAAGGCATTTCAAAAACATGTAGGGCTTAAGGGGGAGGTAGGGAGAGCTTCCAGTCTCCATGACCCTTGGGCAGTGGAGTTCACAACTGTGACCAAAGCGGTCAGTGTTGGGTATTGTGGGAAAGCTGCTGGAGGACTATTAGGGTCGACATAGGTAATGCAGTGTCTACATTCGTGCTGCATCAACCATAATACGTCAACCATAGCTCAACAGTTCTTGGGGAAGTGGTATTAGTATGTTGGAGTAATGGGGAGCTCACATCAGTGGAAGACAGGTTTCAGTGTAGACACATGCACAAGGCAGCTTATGTAGGCCTACCTTTGTACTATAGACCAGGCTTAAGTTACCCAGGGATTTCCGCTACTGTGCAGGAATGATAGGAAAAATGCTTATAGGGATGGGAGAAGCAAGTGGAAGAACTGGGATATCAGCATCCTTAGTTGAGAGGGTATGCCCACTGTTTCAAAGGTTTACAGCCTGGGAGTTCTGTTGGATCTCTAGCTATTCTTGATTACTCAGATGGCAGCTGTTCGTAAGAGCATATTTTATCATTTGCATTTAGGAGGAGGTTTTGTCTTTTTTTCCTCCCCCAAGATATGGATCTTATTGTAATAATCTTCCTTGGATTATTGTAATGGGGCTATATCTTAAAACATCTGGAAATGGCAGCTAGTACAGAAATCACAGGCCTGTTTATGAAGTGATGTTTCACACAAAATATTACACCTGCGCATTGTGACATGCCCTAGCTGACAGTTCATTTTGGGGTATAGTTTAAGTTACTGGCTCTATCCTGTGATGACCTAAATTATCTGGCCTATTTGAGAGTCTCTTTTTGGATAATAGCAGCACATTTGCAAGTATTCTATGTACTTGAACTAATACCCATTCCAAGTCTAAAAAGGAGACAGCAGCAGGATATTCTTAGTGAGAAGTTCTGGTCTCTGGAATTTGCTTCCTTCCTTGTTTCATTTGACCCTATATTTAGTGAATCTTCAAGGCATACTCCCAGTCTTTTTCAGGTGAGGCGGTCTGACTGGGGTAGATATGAAAGTGGCAGAGAAAATTTGCTTGAAGGACATTTTTTATGCATTGCAGGTGTATATATTCTGTGGAGGTCTGGGATTTTGGGGCAATTGTTTTATTTAGGGCTGAGGAAGGTTTTTGGAGTGAGATCCTTTTAACTATCTTTTTGTCATTCTGACTGAATATATATGGTTTTAAAACACTTTGTAGGGATCTAGAAGTTACCGATAGATACAATAAGTCTGAAAGATTAATTTATTCATTTATTGTATAGATCTTTAGGAAGAGTACTTCCCATATTCACGGAATTTGCTGAATTTATTCTTTTTATTTAGTTACACGGCACTTTTATTTGAATGAGTTTTTACCTTAATCTTCTCTTCTCATTTTGATCTATGGTAAAGCCATATTCACAGGTTTGGAATCACTATTCTGATGTTCTAATTCATACAGCTAAAGCCATATTTTTTTTTAAAAGGAAAAAGAACATAAGAACGGCCATACTGGGTCAGACCAAAGGTCCATCAAGCCCAGTATCCTGTCCTCTGACAGTGGCCAATGGTAGGTGCCCCAAAGGGAACGAACAGACAGGCTATCATCAAATGATCCATGCCCTGTCACCCAATCCCAGCTTCTGGAAAAAATGTAATATGTGTAATAAATATGGCAACTACTTATGAAGGTAGTCTGTCACTGTTATATTAAGGTATTTGGGGTGGAATTCTCTCTCACTGAGACATAAGTACCTTAGACTAATGTTTCTTTCAGATTTATAATGGTCATTAATACTGTCACCTCTCTGCTGAGTGTTAGCAGTTGTTCTGGGCCTGCCACATTAGTTGCCTCTTGGAAGAGAAATCAGTGACATGGAGTCTGGGTATTTTCTTAGTGCTACTTTTCTATATTATACTATACAATTGTGTCTTTAAACTGCAGCAAGGGAGATTTAGGTTGGACATTAGGAAAAAGTTCCTAACTGTCAGGGTAGTTAAACACTGGAATAAATTGCCTAGGGAGGTTGTGGAATCTCCATCTCTGGAGATATTTAAGAGTAGGTTAGATAAATGTCTATTAGGGATGGTCTAGACAGTATTTGGTCCTGCCATGAGGGCAGGGGACTGGACTCGATGACCTCTCGAGGTCCCTTCCAGTCCTAGAGTCTATGAGATCTTGTCAACCATTACATAGGCTCTCTCTTTCAAGAATCAGTTAAAACACCAGTGTCTAGTTCCCAGTGAACTCTGCACCAAGAATTGAATCTAGTTTGCTCTAGGTAGAGAGCAAACACCATTGATTGCTACTTGTCACAGCTCTCCACAGACAACCAGCATCACACAACTAACAGTACAAACATTCTAAGATTGAACAGCTTCCTCAGGCTAAGAAAAAAGCATTTGTAGCACTATATGTAACAACATCAGCTAGTGTCTCCCACCACAAATGATTACCTGTTTTCCCCATCTTATCAAATGTAGATATTATTTATAATATACATCCCTAATTATTATGCCTTAATTTTCCCCTACCCCAAAATGTGTTCTTTCCTACAATTACAGTGAAACCTCATTATCCTGTTAATCGATAGGTCTTATTCTGAAGCTCTTACTTGCAGAGACCACAAGACTACTCACATGACTAAGCTACTCCTGGGAATTCTGGCCGCAGGACGAGATCCCGTGTTTGTTCTATTACTGACAAATATTGTGGATTGTTGCATCACTTAAGTGGGGTATGATGACTATGGGGTCACCGGACCAGGGCAAGGTGTTTGAGGTGCCAGCTTCACCAGGTTTGCCAACTGGCGGTTCGTTCACAGGGCCTGACTCAACTGCGTTCCCCTCAACGGAGCCATCCACCATGGCAACTGGGACAAGCGCTGCAGGAAGTGTGACTACACAAACGAGACCCTGCCCCGTGTCCTGATGGCTGCTGAAAGCCATCCCACCATCCCTGGGGAAGATCACCCTCGACTCGGCCATCCCTGGGACAGCAGACTGTGACCCGACATCGTCATGATGGACGCAGAAAAGAAGGTCCTCGTGGTAGATGTCACGGTGCCCTGTGAAAACAGGTCACTGGCCTTCCACTGGCCCGAGCCTGGAAGGCACCAAAGTACATCCCTCTGGCTGAAATCCTGACAGCCCAGAGCTATGAGGTCCAGATACACCCTGATCGTAGGAGCCCTGGGCTCATGGAACCCCCACAACGAGCTGGTTCTGAGAGCGTGCAGAGTTGGTCAATGCTACACCTGGCTCATGAGACAGCTCATGATGTCCGCCACCATTAGGTGGTCCAAAGACATTTATACGGAACACATCACAGGATACCATCAATAACACACTGAATAATTGAGACTGCCGACCAGGGAAATAACCCACTTCCTTCGCTGACGAACCAAGGGACGCACCCCACCCATGTACTCATTCGCTACAACGATACTGACTTAGACTCCTTATACATTCCATGGGTGGTGTACCCAAGCCCACTTATCCACTGTCACTTTAAAAACTCTTGCACCCCAATCTGGGTCTATGCCAATTACGTGATATCTATGTATCTCTTCACCCTTGCAACCGATACCTGTAATCCCTCATAACTCAAGCCTGACCCTAGATGTACAATATCTTCCCTTTTCACTTGTGTCTATTTAATTTTAAACAATAACTTTAATACAATTTTTAAATTTGTTTCCACTCTTGTATAAAGCAGGTGCTTTCAGTTGCACTCCAATACTTGAGATAATGGTTTGAACTGCAGAGAATAATACAATAAATCATTTTGCTGACAACTGTGGCTTCATATGTACAGAATTAATGCAATATCAAGGTCAATATTTGGTTTTCATTCACTCAGAAGAATAAGAGAAAGATAGGTTCTGATATACAATTAAAAAAACAAGGTATGGAAAAGAACTAGGGTAGATGGATTTACGATGAACTATGATCTAAACCAGTGGTAGCAACCTATGTTATGCATGCCAATGGCAGCACACAAGCTGATTTTCAGTGGCACTCACACTGCCGGGATCCTGGCCACCAGTCCAGGGAGGCGGGGAGGCTCTGCATTTTAATTTAATTTTAAATGAAGCCTCTTAAACATTTTAAAAACCTTATTTACTTTACATACAACAATAGTTTAGTTATATATTATAGACTTATAGAAAGAGACCTTCTAAAAACGTTAAAATGTATTACTCAACCCCAATCTCAATTTACAAGAATTCACCCTAGATCCCACTTGAAATTGAAGCATCATCCTTCTAGCTCCACAAACTCTTTCAGCAGCAACTTCCCCCGTGCGCTTCAATGATCCCATGCAATTAGTAAACACCTGGAGCAGGCACGGCACCCGCCCATTATTTTTATGCTAGGGTGGCACGCTTGCACAAGGGCAGCCTGAAGGGGGCGCAGCAGCAGAAGGTGGGGACGCTGTGGTAAGACAACTTCCACCGCAGCCCGGGCTCCAGCTCCTCCTCTCGCTGTTGGGAGTCTGGGGCTCGCGGTGAGTCACGCACTCGGCCCCGGCCTCCTAGCTACACAAACTTTATTATTGTTCCCAAGTCGCTGTGGGAGCTATTGAAAGGCTCCGAGCCTCACGGAGTTGGAGGTACCAGCCCAGGGGTAACAAAGCCCCGGGGGCAGCAGGGGACGGCGCCCACTCCCTCCCCCCGGCTCCTCCCTGGCGCAGGATTATTGCTCAACAACCAGGAGGGATTTACCTGCTGCTCTTGGGAGTTGCCTCCTCCCGCGGCGCCAGCTGAGCCAGAGGCGGCCGCCTGCATCTCCCCTTCCTCCTGCGGCTGCCGAGCCGGGGCCGCTCCCGGGATTTCTCCGGCCCCAGACACAGCGGCGAGGGGGCCCCAGCCAGGTAGGCGCTTTACGCGCTCTTTGGCGAGCGGCGCCCACGTGTGGGTGGGTGTCTGTTCTCCGGGGCTGCGCTGGCCTGGGGCGGCTCCCCGCGCCCGATACGGCCCCGTGCACAGTGCGGCGGGGAGGGCCGGGGCTGTGAGGCGGGATGCGCGGGGACAGACTTGCCCCGAGGAGTGTGGTGATGGGTCCCCGGCGCAGGGGGGGTCCGCCGCGAGCTGGGAAGGGAGGCGGCGCTGCGTTGCGCTGCGCTCTAGTCCGCGCGCGCCCGCGGAAATGGGATGCGCAGCTCCTAAGCCAGAGCGCGGGCCCGCTCTCCCCTTGCGCGCAGGGGGCCCCCAGCGCTGCTGGGGGGCTCGCGAGCTCGTCACCTGCGCCCGTGGCTGCTGGGGCGGCGTGTGCAACGGAGGGCTGGGTCGGTGCTGCTCTGACCTTGCGTGTGGCAACAGGAGCGATGCCTCAGCTCAGCCCCTTCCCTGCCGAACAAAACCGGCCTCCTTCAGTCCGCAAACTGGGTCTGCCCCCGCTTGGGGTGCAGGATACCGGGGCAGGGACGGAGCCGGTGAAACGTGAGGACGCTTTTCTACCGCCTTTTGTTCGAGCTCGGTGCTAATAATTGTCCCATTTCCCAATCGATTGGACAGACTCTCTAGCTTCCCCCAGGAAGGGCTATGCTATTGACTCCATCTCATTAGGAAGTTAGATCTCCTCTACGAATAGGAACCGGCCGGTTGATGACATTATATAGGTCATAGGAAATAATTCCCTCTTAAGCGCCTTTAGTGCCTCAGGATTCTTTGCTGCTTTTATCTTTTTGGTTGAAGGGAAGAAAGGTTTCCCTCTTCTAATGCAAACCCCCTCCTTTAGCAGTGTAACTTGCACAGCCTGAGCCACAAACTTCCCTGATAGAAGGTACATTGAGTACTGACTATTCTCCTGCAAAACATCTAGGACTGGAGAAAGAAAATACTAATTTATTTCGGAGATTACTTTCACCCTATAAATGTAATTCATACATCTGAAGCATTTGTACCACTTTGTTAAATTACACAAGAGATTATTGCATCAGTTAATCAGTTTTCTCCCTTTGGGAGCTGTTTTCTGTTTGTTGTTGTAATACAGATTTTTTATTTATTTTATTTATTACTAAGGAAGTTCACATCCTATAGTAGACTGCTTACACATTTCTTTCTGTGTGTAAGCCACATCCCCACCTCTTTCCAGACAAACATAGAATACAATAATTTATAGAGCTGAAATGCCAATTGATTGGTCTGTCCTGATAAGGTATTTCCCGTGTTGCCCTACTCTTAAAGGAACACTGTAAAAAATGTTTGACAGAATGTTAAAAATAATACTAATGTGTGACTTTTCTTCTCTCAATCGTTGTTGGTGGTGACATTTAAGGCCCAGGCCCTGCAACATGCTCCACAGGTGTACATTGTTGTGCCCATGTGGATACCCATGATCTTTCATGGGGCTCTGCACTGGCACAAAGATCTGCCAGCATGGAAGATCTTCCAGGATCAATGCCTATGATTTCTATAACTTTGTGCATTTGGCAGCACTCTAGTGTTTTTCATGTTTTCCCTCTGTTTGGTTTCCTTTATTTGCATGGATCTCTCACTCAGCAACAAAGAGCAGGAAAACACTTAAAAATAAGCAAGTGTGACCGTAAAATCCGCAAAACAGATAGGTAGGGCCCTACCAGATTCACAGTCCATTTTGGTCAATTTTGCAGTCAGAGTATTTAAAAAAGTGTAGATTTCAGATATTTAAATCTGAAATTTCAGGGTGTTGTAACTGTAGGGGTCCTAAACCAAAAAGGAGTTTTGCGGGGAAGGGTCACAAGGTTAGTGTGTGTGTGTGGGGGGGGGGGGGAGAGGGTTGTGGTACTGCTCCATGACTTCTGTGCAGCTGCTGGCAGCAACTCTGCCTTCAGAGCTGGGTAGCTGGAGAGCGGGGGCAGCTGGCCGGGAGCCCAGCTCTGAAGGCAGAGCCATTGCCAGCAGCAGTGCAGACATAAGGATGGCATGGTATGGTATTGCCACCCTTACTGCTGTGCTACTGCCTGCGGAGCTGGGCCCACAGCAGCTGCCGCTCTCTGACTCCAGCTCTGAAGGTAGCAGCGCAGTGGCATTTGCATAGTATTGTAAACCTTACTTCTGTGCCGCTGCTGGTGGGGTGGTGCTCTCAAAACTGGGAACACAGCCAACGGCCACTGCTTTCCAGCCACCCAGCTCTGAAGGCAGTGCAGAAGTAAGGATGGCAATACTGCAGCCTCTCTAAAATAATGTGGTGACCCCCCCCCCCCGCAGTGTCCTCTTGAGTCAGGACCCCCAATTTGAGAAACAGTGGTCTCCCACCGTGAAATCTGTATAGTATAGGGTAAAAGCACACAAAAGACCAGATTTCATGGAGAGAGAGACCAAATTTCATGGTTTTTCATGGCCATGAATTTGATAAGGCCCTACAGACAGGGGAATTTAGGAGCAGGTGTTTGTTCCTGAAACTACTTTGAACAATTACAGAATACTAGATTTCTGATGTATTGTGCCCCTTTAAGTTTCCAAATCATAGTCATCTTCCTCCCAGCTGAGCCAGAATGGACTTCTTCAGCAGCCAGCAGTGCTGCTCTTTACCTAGTTGGTTGCTGTTGACCAGTGCAAGACCCCGATCCTGCACAGTGCTCCATTTCTTTGTGTCCACGGAGTGTCCATTTAACTTCAGTGATCCATGTACCCACGTGGAGCTGTTTGCAGGACTGGGGTCTCACTTGCTGAGGATTTGAGGATGATGCCTCTACAGTATTTCCAGCTTTTGGGGAGAGAGGGAGATATCAAAATTGTGTCTCTTACCTAGTAGTAGTATACAATATAAGATTGAGCATTTGACTGGTCCATAAATAATTGGTCAGATGACCAGAAAAATAATTATTAAAATATTGTCAAATGTCAAAAATGGTCCATATATCTTAAAGAACTGATTTTATTGGAACAGTAACAAAAAAGAATAAGACTTTATCGTTTCCAATAGGCTTAGCCTTATTTATATCTACTTACAAAAGCAAGTTTCTTAACTGAGTTATTTTAATTCTGAAAATGCAAAACACAATGAAATTAAGTTCTGAAAAACAGAAGTATACATGATACAATCATGACATTGTGTGCATCAGCAGGTTCTTGCTGAAATGTTTGGTATTTGACTGTGGTCAAATAATAGTTGATCAGTTGACATTATTTGACCTCTCAATTGGCCGGTTTGCCAAGCCAAAGCAATAGAACAATATTGTTATGTCATCAGTTCAATATTTCTGCAAATTTTGATAGAATTCTGTGCTCTTTTTGGATTATAATTTTGTGATGTTAATGTATTTTCTACAATAACACTTGTAAAACAAGTGGGGAAAAATTATGGATTGGAAGGTGATTACATTTCTGATTTAGGCTCTCATCCCTCAGTTGGATTTGTGCAGATTATTCCATTTTTCTACATAATGTCCCATAAACTTCAGTAGAGCTGTGTACAGGTGCAGGGGTCTGCCTGCTTGGAACTGATTTCTGGGATTAATTCTGTAATGTGCTGTTTTTTTGGTCCGTTGCTAGTTGGGCTTCATGTATGTAGAGGTCAGAGAGAGGCTGGAGGAGAGGAAAGTGAAAAAGCCTGAAGTTTTGAAGTCTGTCTCTCAAAGTGGTTGCAAAGGAAAACAATCCCTTTAATACATTGCTGTGGTGGAGAATGTGGTTGCAGTGCAGAGTTGCCAGAACCCTAAGATGCCTTTTTTCCATTTTTCTCTGGATAGATTTGCTTAACCATTTTCTACTATTGGCTATTTTTTTAATCTATTTATTGAGCAAAAGAAATTGATGAGATGTGTATGGAAAAAAGAAAGGAGTTTTTATAATTTGTTTTGACTTTGGAAGCTGCTGATAGTTTTTCTTTTATGAGTTTGCTATTTACATTCTGATTTTTCTGCTTTGGATTTCACTGCATCTGTATCTTGGTCCTGGCTAAATTACAAATTATGAAAAATAAAACGGTGGGTTGTATTTGTTTTCGTTTTTTTTTTTTAAATGCCATCAGGCCTTTCTATAGGAGTCTGTCACAGAATTTTAAAATTCAAATTTGGTGTATCTGCTTTTTTCTTTCAAAGGAAAGGCTAATCATGCCTCTGAGTGCATATTTGTAACCGTTCAGGTTTGCTAACTTTGTGTTCGCTTGGAATCTAAACTTTTGAAGCTATTCACTTGAGAAGTATTGAGGTCTTTTCAGTGTACAACACAACTCTTAAAATGTTTGATTTATTTATACAAATACTGCTGCTCTTACCTTTGAATATCTTGTACTATTACACTACAAACACTACCTCAGCCATTCTCACAGAAAGTCTTATAGCATGATCTTTTTTCAGTTCTGACTGGTGTGGTGGAATATAGGCTACCCCTTATTTGAGCTGCATACTCTGATATTTAATGTGCACCTCGAATCATCTGGCTTGGTGTTCATCCCAGGATAATCTTATTATGGCTCTTGCATTCTCTTTCAGACATAACTCATCCCTGTGCTAAGTGAGCATTGACATACTCTTCCCACACTTAGAGCAAACGTGCACACTTCATGAATTTTTCATTATCCTTTTCTCAAGACACTGTCCTCGTAACCCCTTGTCTCAGGGGTTGTCTCTGCTGTGCTGTGGTGGGGGTGTGAATTGCAGAGTAAACCGAAGTGTTGCACTCTGACTGCCCTGTGTGACGCTGGTGTGAACTAAAAGTTACCTAGTTCCTGTTCAAACATAGTCCTCTTCAAACAGGACTATTTCAAATGTGAAATAAGTACTTTTTAGTTTGTTCCAGCAGCATCCATGCAGGGAAGACTGCAAGTTTAGAAATCAAATCAGCACAATGTAAAGACTTGAGACTATTACAGAATCAAACCCAGCTGCACTCAGAAACACTGATCCTTCCAGCTGCTATTACTGAGAACAGAGTAGAGAAGCTGGCATCTTCTGACAGTTAACACAGCTATTGTATAGAGCAGGGGTTCTCAAACTGTGGGTCGGGACTCCAAAGTGGGTCATGACCCTGTTTTAATAAAGTCGTCAGGGCTGGGGTTAGACTTGCTGGGGCCCAGGGCCTCAGCCCTGAATGGTGGGGCTCAGGCTTCGGCTTCAGTCCTGGGTGGCCTTGCTGAGTTTACAGCCCCTGCTCCCTGCTGCCTGGGCTGAAGCACTTGGGATTTGGCTTTGGCCCCCTTGCCTGGGATGGCGGGAGTGGGGCGGGCTTAGGCTTCAGTCCCCCTTTCTGGGGTCATGTAGTAATTTTTGTTGTCAGAAGGGGGTTGCCATGCAGTTAAGTTTGAAAACAGCTGGTCTAAAGCGGACACTCCTGAAACATTTGTTCCAGGACATACACATTTGTAGCATATCTAGGTAAAAATACTAGTACAACAATAACCAAGAGGTGGTATATGTTTTTAATCATGTTAACTCGATTAATTTAGTGCAATTGAAAAGCCCCGATAGGATGCAGGGTTCTGTCTTGGGCTACAACATAGCCAGCTTCAAATTTAAGCCATGGTGGGAGTGTTAGAATTAGGCTTACTACTGATGTGTTAACTGCTATGTGCTCTGGACCTGCTTTGATTCTCTCAGAAGTTTCAGTGACAGCATATAATATTTCATATTTTGCATGAATTCAGAGCAAACTTGCATGTTTTTAGCTGTACTTTTGAAGGGCTGTACTGGGAGATGGGTCAGGATCTGAATTTTAAACTGAAATGTCGCATTTCAGTGTTCTAGAACTAGTGTGTGTACCTTGAAGCAACACAGAAACTAATAAAATAACTAAACTTTTTGGTTATTTTATATTAGGGTGCAACAACTTAAGTATTAAAAATGAATAACTGTTGCAAATGGAACTATATTTTTTTTCCTAAACAGACTTTAGTGCATAGTTCTAAATGCATGCATATTTAAGAGGATAATGACTTTAGAGAAATCATTATAGAGAGGCATCAACATCTCTAGTGTGTACATTTCATTTGGTTTCACATATTATAGTTCTGGGTTTCATTGTGAGCATATAAGACTTGCTCAGTTTGAGGCCATGTCCACACTACAAAATTCAGTCGATGCAAATAAAATCAGCATACAGCCGCTGAAGTTTGTATATTGTTTGGGCATGTGCATGCATCAATGTGACATTGATGGAAAGTGTGGTACACCCTGCAGAGGTATCCTACTATGCCCCTCACCGCAGTATGGGGCAGTGCCTTTTGGCATTCTTTTTTGCAGTGCTTTGTGGGACAGTAGTGAGTCACCAACAGACTTCTGAAAAGTAGGGGTTAAGTTCCCAATATGCTACTTTGCACATCCCATAATATTCTGCAAATCCCGTAAACGTGATGCCATTTTTTAAAACCCCCACTATCCCGTGGGGGTCATTTCAGTGTCTACTATCTCTGTGACAGAAGTATGGAGAGTGCAGAGCCTAAGCACAATTCTCTGGTACATCCTTGTATTAGCAATGCCTACTTCTCCATTACTTGCACATCCTGAGGGTGTACTGCTACAATTTGGATTGTGATGCAGAGATGGGTGATGCTGATGGTCATAGTGAAAAACAATGCCAGGTTGCTCCTGATGTTCATGGAGCAGCTCCTCACAGTGCAGCACCATTTTGGGGCCTGAGGAATGAGCACTGATTGGTCGTGGGATCAGATTGTAATACAGGTTTGGGATGACTACCATTGGCTGCAGAACTTCTGGATGCAAAAGGTGACATTCCTGGATTTGTGTGCCAAGTTTGCCCCAGTCCTCCAGAGCAGGGACACCAAAATGAGTGTCATTGACCATGGAAAAGCAAGTTGGGATCACGCCTGGAAACTTGTAACACCAAATTCCTATTGGTCAGTGGGCAATCATTTTGAAGTTGGAAAATCCACTGTGGGGGCCACTGTCATCTTCTGCTTCTGTGACTTTTGGTCATATGCAGGACATAGTGGATAAATGTGTAGCAGTGCGTTTCCTAAACTGCAGTAGAGTGACAGACAGCGCACATATCCCTATTTTGGCATTGGCCCACCTTGCCACAGAGTACATCAACAGAAAGGGCTACTTTTCTATGATTATGCAAATACTAGTGGATTACCAGGGATGCTTAACTGATATTAATGTGGGCTGGGCAGGGAAGGTATATGTTGACTGCATCTTTAAAAACACAAGACTTTTTTAAAAAGCTGCAAACAGGGACACTCTTCTCCGACTTGTGCATTGACATTGGAGATGTTGAAATGTCCCGATATATTCTGGGAGACTCAGCCTATCTTTTGCTCCCCTGGCACACAGTTATTTGCTGGCCGAAAAGATTAAACTATTGGCTCAGTAGGTACAGAATACCTGTTGCATGTGCTTTTGGTAGATTTGAAGGGGTGCTGGTTGTGTTAACTAGGGTGATCAGGTGTCCTGATTTTATAGCGACAGTCCCAATATTTAGGGATTTGTCTTATATAGGTGCCAGTTACCCCTCATCCTCTGTTGTGATTTTTTTCACACTTGCTGTCTGGTCACCCTAGTGTTAACTGACTAGATTGGATCTCATCAAGGAAAAACATCCCAGTGCTTATAGCTGCTTGTTGTGTCCTGCGTAGTATCTGTGAAGTGAATAGGGAAAAGCTGCTACCAGAATGGAGAGGAGAGATTGACTGGCTCCTGTCTGCTGAATCTGAACAGCCAGGGACAAGGGCTATTAGAAGAGCCAACCATGGAGCTATGTGATTAAAGGAGGCTTTAAAGGAGCATTTTAACCGCAACAGTAGCGGTCTCTGTTGATTTTCATGAAGCAGAGTTTGTCTGGTTTGTATTATAATATTCTGTATGTTTTTATGAATTCTGTAATACTTGGTGTACATTTACAAATGTGGTTGATTCTTTGCCTCCTGCTATATGTTCTACAATGCTTGGTGTGAACTAATAGAGATACTCTGACTCTACAAAAATAGAGCTTTATTGTGTGCACATCAGCAGTTAACAAAATTAGGGTGCAAACAAACACATACAAACTGAGGATGAACCACAGTTTACAATCCCAAATTGAAGTGGAAGTAAACAGTAAACATGTATGTCAATGTTTGTAAACTGTAGCTCAGTGCAGTCCATTGTGGCTACATACATACCCGTCAGTCTGTGGTTTTACATGTCACTTTTTGCCACTTGGCAGGGGGTGCTAGGGGTAAGAATGTATATTGTGGTGCCAAGCCAAAGCAGCTGTAGAAGGCAGCAAACTTGGAGTTCTTCTAGGACTGCAAAGGCTGCTGAGTCTAGATTCTTTGGACCTGTAGGTCAATAATGGTCTAAAACATTTGGGTTTGTTGCTTGAGCAAACCCATTATGCCCAGAGAGAGACAGGATTCCTGCCTTGTGCCAAAGATATGAAAGGGGGTGGAACAGAACAAAGAGGGTTGCCAGTCATGAGAAATCCTCTAGTTACCACCTGAGCTGTAACTAATAAGAACTGCACCAGGGGAAGGGATTGGGCCCAGACTAAGGAGGAGTCTAGTCTGTGAAAGAAGCTTATTGGAACATCTCTGAGGATGAGATTTACTTGTATTAGGCTTAGACTTGTGTGTTTTGTTTTATTCTGCTTGGTAACTTACTTGGCTGCTACTCTGAAACTTGTTCTGTCTGTTAGTACTTAAAACCACTTAAATCCTACTCTTTATACTTAATTAATAAACAGTGATTTTTATTAACCCTGAGTAAGTGATTAATACCTGGGGGAGCAAACAGCTGTGCATCTCTCTATCAGTGTTATAGAGGGTGGTCAGTTTATGTGTTTTACCCTGTATAAGGTTTATACAGAGTAAAACAGATTTATTTGGGGTTTGGATCACATTGGAAGCTGGGTGCTGGAGATAGGTGACCTGCTGAGCAGTTTTTGGTTAAAGCCTGCTGCTTTGGAGGTGTGGTTCAGACCTGAATCTGTGTTGCAGCAAACTAGTGTGTTTGGCTCAACAAGGCAGGGTTCTGGCGTCCCAAGCTATCAGGGAAAATGGGCTCAGAGGTAATTCCAGCACATCAACTGACAGCCTCAAGGGGGGTCTCTGTAACTGAACCCATCACAGGAGCGAGCAGGGGCAAGGCCTCAGAGAAGGGGTGAGGAAGGGGCAGGGAAGGGGTGTTCAGTTTTGTGCTATTAGAAAGTTGGCAACCCTACGTAGAAGGTCCGTGGTTCCCCACAGCTGCCTGGGCTTCCTGGTCAGCTCTTATTTGGGCCAGGCTCTAGCTTCTGACCTGACTAGGGGGTGGTCAGGCAGAAGAGGAGGGGCCAGGAGCCGGGCCTGTGATGAAAAGTGGATGAGCCAGACTCGTCCACTTTTCACTGTTCCAATGCCCCTAGGTGGGATGCCTCAATGTGTCCATGCCAGAAGCTGCTGATTTAAAAAAAAAAAGACACCATTAGATTTATAATCAGAATGGAAAGGGAAAGCTAAGTCTCAAACTCTCTTGTATTATTCCTATAAATATCCTTAATAAGAAATGCTTTTTGACATTTTAACTTTGGAGCCGCTAGCTACAGCACCACTCTCTAGCTCAAACTGTGGCGAGTATGACCTGGCTGGGAGGAAGGGAAGTGCTCTGTTGCAGGTAGCTGCCACACCTCCTGGCTTGAAGTAGTAATAACAAACACCAAATACACGGTTTCCATCGTTGGCACCCCCACTATAAAAACTGTTCCAGCACCCCTGCATGTAACTATACAGTTTGGCCCCTCTCCCTGGGTACAGGTACTGTGAAGTGGCAGTGAATATATTTGCAATATTTTAACAGGCAGTAATTTGGGGGATTGAGGGAGGGCTGCTGTCTCACTCCTGATGGTGACAGAGGCACAGAGAACCCAGCTGCTACTAGTGTCCTGAAACCACTCCAGCCTGTATCCTGCTAGCTTGTTAAGTGCTGTGGTGCTATTGTAGTGGAAGAAACCAGGCTGCCATTTCTAGAAATCTTTGGGAGAGGATTGTGGAGTATTTCTATGAAAGTTTCATTGAGATCTCTCAAGAGAATAAAAGAGCCATCCCTATTCTGATAGGCAGAGAAGTCATGCAGATGGTCTCCTGCTTCCCCTCCCCACCACAATGAGCCACAGAAAGGAAATGCAGATGCCAATTCTACTTCTGTCTGTTCTACCTCTATCGAAGCACAGGATACTGATCTAATGTGGCTTGTGAAACTGGACTGCTACACAACCCTTTTTAGAACATGCTAGCCTTTCCTTTTCTAACAACATACCAGTAAAAGAATGAAAAATCAATACCTGTCGTAACTTGCAAATGGGCCAAGTGCGATTTTTAAATGGAGAACAAAAGCAGAGTAAAGGGGAAGTAGAGATGAGGCCTGAAGGAAAGGGGAAAAACAAAATTCACATTTTAAGATTAATGCATATACATGCTTACCCAAGCTTCCTTCCCGCTTCATCACCAGGCTCACCTGCACTTGTCAGCCAGGACTGACTTCTGTGGAGTTTCAAACAGTTCCTGGCTTGCAGCATGGTTGGAGGCTCCTGCTGTGTCTTCCTCCTCAAAGGGTTCTTTATCTTGGGTTCCTCCAAGATAGCCACACTAGTATGTGGGGCACTGACGGAGTCATCACCACGTATGGGATGCAGTTTTTTGTAAAAGCAGCAGGTCTCCAGGGCAGGATGAGATCTCTTGTTTTCCCTTGCTTTCTGGTCTGCCTGGCATAGTTCCTTTGTTTTCATGCAGCATTGCTGCTGATCCCTGTCATGCCCCTTTGCCAGAATCCCCTGGGCAATCTTCTCATAGATGTCAATATTTCTGTGGCTTGTTTGTAGCTGTGTCTGCACAGCTTCTGCTCCCCACAGTCTGAGGAGATCCAATATTAATTTCCTATTCCAGGCAGCTGTGTGTGTATGGAGCTGGCATTGTTTGTTGGTTAGGCAGGGCACACAAGAAAGGTAAGCTGCTAGGTGTATTGACCAAGGTGGGCAATCAGGGAGAGGCATTTAAAAAAACACAGGGGTTTTTGAAGATTGCAGAGACTGGAAGCCTACCCAATCACTGGATAGTGGAGTTCAAAACTTTGAAATGAATGTTTGCTATTGCAGGGATAGGAGCATTGTGAGACTGGTGCTGAAGGACGGTTAGAGTTTCACAAGTAATACAGTGTCTATGCTGAAACTGTGTCAACCTCAGTAGGGAGAGGCAGTTCTACTGCATTGCTGTACTAGGCCACTTACTCTGATGGGAGACCAATTTTAACATAGACACGTGCATAACTAGGTCAATGCAAATGGACCCACATCAACTTTACTTCGTAGTGTAGATCAGGCCTAATTAAAAAATGTCTTTTGAACTACTAGGTATGGGAACTGAAAGTCAAGCTGTGTTTTTTTGCTTCTTACTACCAGTAGGAAAGATTTTGCCACTAGAATGTGGCTGATGATTTTGGTTTGTGATATGCAAGGCAGAAGAAAATTCAGCTTGGTTCTTCACTGCTGTGCTGGCATTACAGCATTAACTGCAGTAGAAACGTTTACTTTCTCAAACAGGTTGCTTTCTGTGCTTATTCAAGCTGTTATGTTGAATAAGAAGGTTTATTTTTATAATCACACTTCAGAGCTGAAATGCCTTGTTATATTGGGATAACTTATTGTGATGTTTCTTCTTTAAGCATGTGTGTAAATCAAATAAATTATGCTTGCACATCAAAATATGGTGCATAATATAAGGTCAAATCATACCCCCCTAAGAAAAATCCAAGGAGGAACAAAGAAACCCTGTAAAGCTCATCTCTTTGAGCTTCTGACAAATATCCTTCTTAGAACTGGTCTATGCGTGAGGTGTGGGTATGGATTCCAAATCCCACATGGATCTATTGAGGAAAGGAAATTGCACTGCCATCGTGGCGCCTTGCTTCCCCTCCTCCGCCTGCCAACATGGCTTTTTTTAGAAGATATGCCAAGTATTTTCTCCTTACTTGTGCAATACCCTTCTCTTCTCAGAGAGAGGTGCAGCTGGAGAATAAGTTAATGGTTCCCAAAGTGACATTCACAGGCCCACTGACAGCAAGTCCGGGCCCCAGGACAGAACAGTCAGTGGGCCCCTAGCTTGCGCAGACACAGTCCACCTGATATTTTGTGTGGTGCTGTGCTAACTGGTGCCCGGCAAGATGCTGCTTGCTGCACTGCTGGGTGTGCTCTTCTGGCACAGCCAGGACTTCTACGTGCCCACCCAGCTGCCTTCACTGTTGCCGGGACCACCCCACGCACGCCTAGGAGCCCTGCTATAGGTGACTAGTGGGAGGGACACAAAAAGGGGCACCAGCTAAGGGGAGATGCGTGACCCCTCCCCATGACCCCCCCTCGTGACTCCTCCCAGCCTGGGGCCCCTGCACTCTCCCCATCCCCTCCTTCCCATCTCATGTTACCTGGGCGGGGGGCTCTATCCTCTTGCTGCGCCAGCCCGGCTCTCCCTGTCTGTTCAGCTGCTTTTCTGGAGCCACTCCCAGATGCTGCCCGGTTCAGCACAGCAGTTGCCTGGGAGAGTGCTTGGCTGCAGCAGCAGCAGGCCACCCCGCCCAGGCTCAGCTTCTCTAGGGACAGTGGCCTAGCGAGCCAGAGCCCACCCCGGCATGCTTAGAGTTTGCTCCTGTCCCCAGAAGCTGAGCCTGGGCAGGGAGAGGGCTGCCTTGCCCAGACTCAGCTTCCCAGGACAGGAGCCAACTTTGAGCTCTCCCTGGCATACTCCGGCTCGCTTGGCCACTGTCCCTAGAGCCTCAGGGCAGTGTGCCTGGAAGAGGAGAGGCTCTGGCCCCACCCCTTCTTTTCCCCAGCCAAGGCTGGCTACTGGGTCGAGGGCCCTGAGCAGGTGTCTGGGGAGGGCAAGCGGCTGACCCTTCCTGTCCATCTCTCCCCATGGTGTTGCCTCTGAACCCTGTGGCGGTGGCTGGGGGTCCCCCGGCCCTTTTAAATGGGCAGTTGCCTGCCCCCTCCCCCATCGGTGGGCCCAGACATTCAGTTGTGTGTATGACCACCTTTTCAGAAAGGTGCATGGTATACCCAGTAACTGTTTCCAGCTTTCCTGCTAAATGACTTCCTACTCACCCAAATACCCTTGGAACACCTATGGCATAGATTTGGTGCAAGAGGCTTTCAGATGCTTTGAGGTTGGGGCAAAGGAACGGTGGGTTCCACTTCTCCATGGCTTTTGGGACTCTTCCAATAATGCCTTTCTTTGTTCCCCTTTGTACCACTCGTTGCAGGAACATGTAAGACAGTGGCTCTCAACCTTTCCAGACCACTGTACCCCTTTCAGTAGTCTGATTTGTCTTGTGTACCCCCAAGTTTCACCTTACTTAAACTACTTGCTTACAAAATCAGACCTAAAAATACAAAATGGTCACAGCACACTTACTGAAAAATTGCTTGCTTTCTCATTTTTACTATACAATTATAAAATAAATTAATTGGACTATAAATATTATACTTCATTGTATGGTATATAGAGTAGTATAAACAAGTCATTGTCTGTATGAAATTTTAATTTGTACTGATTGTACTAGTGTTTTTTATGTGGCCTGCTATAAAACTAGGCAAATATCTAGATGAGTTGATGTACCTCCTGGAAGACTGCTGTGTACCCCCAGGACTACATGTACCCCTAGTTGAGAACTACTGGGGTAAGACATAGCTTTGTGCTTAGCTCTAAGCATAGCTCTGATGTTTGCAGTTTCTAACTGCAACAAAGTATGTTCAGAGTAGCATATTCTTCCTTTGATGCAAATTCCTAACTTTCGTTAGTATTAATTTATATGTGTGTGCGCACTTAGGGGAGAATGCCTTGTGGTTTCAAATAAAGGATTAGAAACTTCATTAGTTTCTTAAATGTTTTTGAATGGTGAGGAACTGGAATGATTTCATAGTCATAATACTCAAAATTGAGAGAGTACTGCTTGCACATTTCCCACTGTTGCTGACACCCTCAGCCCTACCAAGGCTGGCAACATTGCCAATAATAATTGCAGACATGGCGATTAGATCCCCTCTGAGAAGGGTTAGATGGCACAGTTCTTAAAACACTGGTGACAGGCTGCGGTCAATCTATGCTAGTTTCCTAACTTGGTAATGCTGTTTGCTCTTAGCTGTGGTGAGATGTTTTTGCAAAATTTCTCTAAGCAGATGAGGTCTGAGGTTGCCTATGCCCATGAAAGCAGATGAAGTCTTTGGGGCCTGGAAAATTGCTAACTTGGCCTTCCATTGAACAAAGTTTATATGCTCCTGGTTTAAATGATTAACCCTTCATGGTGTACAGTTTAAATGTTTTTTATCTTTTTCTCCTTAGAACCCCCATAATCACCCCTTGAGAAAAGCAAAACTTTTCTGAAATGGTGTGTTTACTATGATACAAACAAAAATAATTAAGACAGTTTAACAAATTGCATTTGTGATGTATTGCATTTGTCACGTAATAATTTCATAGATGGATGTATGATTAATAATCTAGCATTTTTATAAGTGTATTTGGAAGGATTTCCATACGGGGGCCAGCTATGCAGCTGTAGTACTGTAGTGTAGATACTTCCTACAGTGAGTGAAGGGTTTCTTCTGTTGTGCTAGCTCAGGGGTAGGCAACCCATGGCACGCATGCCAAAGGCGGCACGCAGGTTGATTTTCAGTGACACTCTTACTGCCTAGGTCCTGGCCACCAGTCTGGGAGGCTCTGCATTTTAATTTAATTGAAGCTTCTTAAACTTTTTAAAAACCTTATTTACTTAAATTACATGCAACAATAGTTTAGTAGTTATAAGACTTATAGAAAGAGACCTTCTAAAAACATTAAAATGTATTACTGGCATGCAAACTCTTAAATTAGAGTGAATAAATGAAGACTTGGCACACCACTTATGAAAGGTTGCCGACCTCTGCGCTAGGTAATCCAGCTCCTTTAGCATTCTTCCATTGATCTAGCTGCATCCACACTGGAGTTTAGATCAGCTAAGCTATGGCACTCAAGAGAGCAGTGTAGCTAAGCCAATCAAAATGTTAAGACCTAAATGACTTCTGTTGCAACTCAAGTCATCTTGGTAAAATAAAATCACATCACATGACTCGTGAACAAAATTCTTTCACTCTTAGGGTACAATGAGCAGGGTGATTGATTTAAATCACCAATTTTAATCATGACTGAAACTAGCAAGCAGGAAACCTTGATTTAAATAATCGATTGAAATCTTGTTTTGCATTTGTACTTACTCTTTTCCTAAAAGGAGATGATTCTCCTGTGTTGGTAACCACTAAAACGTGTTGATTGGCAACTAACTATAGCCTTGCACCAAATTCAGTGTGTCACTATTTCTATATACATTTATTTAAGCAATTATATAGCTTAATTTACATTTATTTAGATTCATAATAAAGGTAAAAATTAAGGTTAGAAAATAGTGAATGTTGCATTTGTTAGTTACTGAACAATTGTTTTATTTAAATTTGATTTATATCAAGTTCTATTCATATGGGAACTCAAAATCAATTAAAATGCACAAAAACAGCAGCAGTGTTAGCAAATAAAGCTATTTTAAATGTGCTAGATACATAAGAAAATAAAATTTATCAAAACCATGTTTTGCATTTAAAACTAACTTACTAGACAAAGAAAATAGTGAGTGAATTGAGCTGATTTGTTTCTGGTCACCATCAGTGTTCCTTTTAATTTTTTATGTCCGTGTGCAGAATGAATTTTATGTGCACCAATGTGGAGGTGATGTGTAATACATCAGCTTCATATTCGTGCACATAACAAAATTCATGTGGTGGGGTGGGGCTGAGAGATTTGGAGTGTGGGAGGGGGCAGAGGGTTTGGGTGCAGGGAGGGTGAGGGCTCTGGCTAGGGGGTGAAGACTCTGGGGTGGGGTCAGAGATGAGTGGTTTGGGGTCCGGGAGGAGGTTCAGGGCTGGGGCAGAGATGTGGGAGGGTGAGGGCTTCGGCTGTGGGTGCAGGCTCTAGGGTAGGGCCAGGGATGAAGGGTTTGGGGTACAGGCTGCAGGGGGAGAGAGGACTCCCTGCAGCAGCTCGGGGCCGGGGCAGAGTGCCTCTCCCTGGCTGTGGCAGCTCTGGCTGGACTGGGCCGAGGGAGGGGCTCCTCTCCCTGGCAGCTCCAGTGGGCCTGGGCTGGGCTGAGGGAGGAGCTCCTCAGCCCCAGCCAGGGCAAATCCAGGGCAGTTCCATGCTGGGGCTGGTGGGGAGGGGCGCCTCTACCCCGGTCGCTGCAGGCCCATGCTGGGGCTGGGCAGGCTGGGAGGGGTGCCTCTCCCCGCCTCGGCCCCTGTTTTGGGCTTACTGGCAGCTGCGCGGCCGCACAGCTTAGAGGGAATTTAGGTCACCACATCCTTCTAGATTTTTAGAAAGAGTAGATCTCATCCCCTCATGCTTAGTTTTGATTAATAGATTGGAAGAGGAAAAAGCAGGAAAGTTTTTTTTTGTTTTCGACTCCTATTCAGTTTCTTAACTTTGAATCAACTGGTCATTGAACTGAAATAATTGAGTGAACTGAAATGAAGAAGGTATCTCTCTGTACATGCACAAGAGGCTACTGCTGTCAGAAGCTGGTTTAGCATTTCAACAAACTCTGTTTCCAGGTGCTTAGCCTGTGACTTCCAGTGGTTTGGCTTTCTTCAGTAGCAAATGTATTGTTTAATACAATTTTGTGTATTTAATCATAATAAGTTTAGGCTTTAAGTTGTTATAACTTAAAATTTAATTTTAAATTTTTTAAAAAACTTTAAAAAATTTATATCTGATTTTAAATAAAAAAAAGTTTTATTTTGTTTCTTATAGATTTGTATCCACCCTGACAATCCAGTAGTCTGTATTCTCTACTAGTTGGTATAAACTACAATGTAATATGTTGGCTACAAGGAAGAATTCCTAGCAGAATCAGTGGCATATATTTTTGCATGAACACTTCCCTCTAGGCCTGAGTAAAATTCAGCAACACTTGGCTTGAGTTACCTTATTTATGGATCAGTTGTTTGTTTTTTAAGTTGCATGAATTAAAGATACAGAAAACATGATCTGATTCCTTCTGATGCCAATGTAAAAGTGATAATGCTTCATATGTCAGTGAGGCTGTGTTATCTTAAGAAGTTTTAAGCTTTGAATCGCTTATATACAATACTTACCGCTGGTCTCAGCGTTACCTTAACATCCGCCTGTGTAGTGCATCAACTAGCAGAAAGTCAATTTTTTTGTGAAGTAAAGGCAGCTGGAGACAACATTATGTTGTAATGGCAGCAAGGCAGACTGGATTGCCTCTTTAGGTCACATGGGCTGCTGCTGAGCTATGGATAATTGCAGTAATGTTGTGAGGTCATGTAATGTTGAGGTTGAATTAATACCTTTTAAACCAAATCTTTTGCAATTTGTAATGATTACAAGAAGTGGTATCTGTCCAGAATTTTTGGCAGAGTATGTTTAAATATTCAGAGATAACATGAATTTTACATCTTGGTTAAAAACAGGAACATTTGGGATTTGTAGGGTAAGAGTCTTGAAAAAGCTACCAGATTTCTACTGGCAGGAGTGTCATAGCATGAATTTCCCTAAGCTTAATTACCAGCTTAGATTTGATAGGCTGCCACCACCCAAAAATATAGTGTTTTGGGGCACTCTGACCTCCCCAACCTCCCCTGGGGACCCCAAGAACCCAGATCCCTTGGGTTCTTAAAACAAGGAGAAATAAACCATTCCCCCACCTTCCCCCTCTCAGAACTCCCCTCCCTGGGCTATCCTGAGATATTGATCTAACCCCTTAAATCACCATACAGAGAAGCAGCTCCCTTCCCTTTCACAAAGAGGCAAACAGATTCAAGGAAAACAGAGAGAAATTTTATCTCTTCCTCCTCCCGTCTCCCCCACCAGTCCTGGTGAGTTATCTCAGTCCCCTGGGATAAAACAAGGGAAACAAGAAAACAATCAATCAGGTTCTCTAAAAAGAAATCTTTTAATAAAAGAAAGGAAAAAGTAAAGAATTATCTCTAACTTCAAGATGTAAATATTACACGGTCTTATAGCTTACAGACACCAGAAAGAGACTTTCCCACCAGTACCAATACAAATCAAAATATTCCCAGCAACTACACATATAAAAGTTAACCAGCCAGATCCACAAATACAAATAGTGTAAAACAATTAAAAAGCCTAAACCGCCTGTTTTACTTACTATATGAAAAGAAACCTAGAGAGCCTGTAGTAATGTCTGGTCTCTCTCAGACCCCCCGAGAGAAGAAAAAAGAACTCTCACCCAAACTTCCCTCCACCCGAATTTAGAAGTATCTTGTCTTCTGGTCAGGTGTCCAGTTTCCTGCTTGTAACCCTTTACAGGTATAAGAGACATTAATCCTTAACACTCTGTTTATGACAAGGAGGCATAAACTAACTCTCCAGAGGTAGCTATGAAAGATGACAGTGGAACAGCCCCACCAGTAAGATCTAAGGGGAACACGGATGAGAATCCCCCATCCCACTAGCTGGGGTACCAGAATGAGGCAGAGGTGGTTCAGCTTTTATCCCTGGATCTTACCTGGGGACTCCATCTTTCTGTCATAGTATATCTAGAAGATGCATGATACATTTGGAATTTCGTAATCATTCTCTCTTTGCTGGATATGGTAAGGAACTTTTTATCTCTAGCTGCTGTGAGGAAAGGACATGAAAGAGGCCTCTCTTATACTAATCTTCTAGTTATTTTTCTCCCCACCTGCTACTATTGGAAAAATCTAATTTGCATGAAATTGATGCAATTCGTGACAATTTCACTTCTTACTATAGTGTTATGAATAACAGAGTGAAATGATAGGGTCTTATTTTCAATTTGTTGTCACTCAGCAAAGCTATGAGCAACAGCAGGAGTCCTGCAGACTGAGGAAATCCACATTGCATCAGTTAATCTTTGAAATTTGAAGTGAATAGATATATTTACATTCCAGCTAAAAACTTACGCTTTTTTCAGGCTCTCATGCTCGGGAAAGCTTCACACTGGTAGCTTGACAGAGTGGACTTTTCAAGCTGTGTGAGAGAGAAGGAGGTAAATACTTCATCTCATTTTTATGACTATCAAGTTTAGCAGTGAAGCTGTAGCTTTAAAACTGTTTGCAAGTAGAAATAAAATATGTGGGCCTGTAAAAGATTCTAGACTTTAAACAATGTAAGTACTTAAATATTATTGAAAATCAGGTTGATTGTGGGGCAGATTTTCCCATGGTTTTGTTTTGTTTTTTTAATTATTAATTACTGTACTATATCCCATATGTCAAATTACCATATATACTTGTTCATTAGCCTGTTCATTTATAAGCTTATCCCCCAAGATGGATAAATAAAAATATCAAAAACAATATGACCCTTTCATAAACCGACCCTGCATCTCAGGAGTTGGAAAACTTTGGCTCCCAGCCCGTCAAGGTAAGCTGCTGGCGGTTTGTGACTCATAGACTCCAGGACTGGAAGGGAGACTGGAAGGGACCTCGAGAGGTCATCGAGTCCAGTCTCCTGCCCTCATGGCAGGACCAAATATTGTCTAGACCATCCCTAATAGCCATTTATCTAACCTACTCTTAAATATCTCCAGAGATGGAGATTCCACAACTTCCCTAGGCAATCTATTCCAGTGTTTAACTACCCTGACAATTAGGAACTTTTTCCTCATGTCCAAGCTAAATCTCCCTTGCTGCAGTTTAAGCCCATTGCTTCTTGTTCTATCATTGGAGTCTAAGGTGAACAAGTTTTTTCCCTCCTCCTGATGACACCCTTTTAGATACCTGAAAACTGCTATCATGTCCCCTCTCAGTCTTCTCTTTTCCAAACTAAACAAACCCAATTCTTTCAGCCTTCCTTCATAGGTCATGTTCTCAAGACCTTTAATCATTCTTGTTGCTCTTCTCTGGACCCTCTCCAATTTTTCCACATCTTTCTTGAAATGCGGTGCCCAGAACTGGACACTATACTCCAGCTGAGGCCTGACCAGTGCAGAGTAAAGCGGAAGAATGACTTCTCGTGTCTTGTTTACAACACACCTGTTAATGTTTGCTTTTTTTGCAATCATGAATCATGTTTGCTTTTTTTGCAACAGTATCACACTGTTGACTCATATTAAGCTTGTGGTCTACTATGACTCGTAGATCTCTTTCTGCCATACTCCTTCCTAGACAGCCTCTTCCCATTCTGTATGTGTGAAATTGATTGTTCCTTCCTAAGTGGAGCACTTTGCATTTATCTTTATTGAACTTCATCCTGTTTACCTCAGACCATTTCTCCAATTTGTCCAGATCATTTTGAATTTTGACCCTGCCCTCCAAAGCAGTTGCAATCCCTCCCAGTTTGGTATCGTCCGCAAACTTAATAAGCGTACTTTCTATGCCAACATCTAAATCGTTGATGAAGATATTGAACAGAACCGGTCCCAAAACAGACCCCTGCGGAACCCCACTTGTTATACCTTTCCAGCAGGATTGGGAGCCATTAACAACTACTCTCTGAGTACGGTTATCCAGCCAGTTATGCACCCACCTTATAGTAGCCCCATCTAAATTGTACTTTCCTAGTTTATCTATAAGAATATCATGCGAGACTGTATCAAATGCCTTACTAAAGTCTAGGTATATCACATCCACCGCTTCTCCCTTATCCACAAGGCTCGTTATCCTATCAAAGAACGCTATCAGATTAGTTTGACACGATTTGTTCTTTACAAATCCATGCTGGCTATTCCCTATCACCTTACCACCTTCCAAGTGTTTGCAGATGATTTCTTTAATTACCTGCTCCATTATCTTCCCTGGCACAGAAGCTAAACTAACTGGTCTGTAGTTTCCTGGGTTGTTTTTATTTCCCTTTTTATAGATGGGCACTATATTTGCCCCCTTCCAGTCTTCTGGAATCTCCCCCGTCTCCCATGATTTCCCAAAGATAATAGCTAGAGGCTCAGATACCTCTTCTATTAACTCCTTGAGTATTCTAGGATGCATTTCATCAGGCCCTGGTGGCTTGCAGGCATCTAACTTTTCTAAGTGATTTTTTACTTGCTCTTTTTTTATTTTATCTTCTAAACCTACCCTCTTCCCGTAAGCATTCACTATATTAGACATTCCTTCAGACTCCTCAGTGAAGACCGAAACAAAGAAGTCATTAAGCATCTCTGCCATTTCCAAGTCTCCCGTTACTGTTTCCCCCTCCTTACTGAGCAGTGGGCCTACCCTGTCCTTGGTCTTCCTCTTGCTTCTAATGTATTGATAAAAAGTCTTCTTGTTTCCCTTTATTCCCATAGCTAGTTTGAGTTCATTTTGTGCCTTTTCCTTTCTAATCTTGCCTCTGCATTCCTGTGTTATTTGCCTATATTCATCCTTTGTAATCTGACCTAGTTTCCATTTTTTATACGATGCCTTTTTATTTTGTAGGTCACGCAAGATCTCAAGGGTAAGCCAAGGTGGTCTTTTGCCACATTTTCTATCTTTCCTACCCATCGGAATAGCTTGCTTTTGGGCCCTTAATAGCGTCTCTTTGAAAAACTGCCAACTCTCCTCAGTTGTTTTTCCCCTCAGTCTTGATTCCCATGGGACCTTACCTATCAGCTCTCTGAGCTTACCAAAACCCGCCTTCCTGAAATCCATTGTCTCTATTTTGCTGTACTCCCTTCTACCCTTCCTTAGAATTGCAAACTCTATGATTTCATGATCACTTTCACCCAAGCTTCCTTCTGCTTTTAAATTCTCAACAAGTTCCTCCCTATTTGTTAAAATCAAGTCTAGAACAGCTTCCCACCTAGTAGCTTTTTCAACTTTCTGAAATAAAAAGTTGTCTGCAATGTAGTCCAGGAACTTATTGGATAGTCGGTGCCCTGCGGTGTTATTTTCCCAACATATATCTGGATAGTTGAAGTCCCCCATCACCACCAAATCTTGGGCTTTGGATGATTTTGTTAGTTGTTTGAAAAAAGCCTCATCCACCTCTTCCACCTGATTAGGTGGCCTGTAGTAGATTCCCAGCACGACATCACCCATGACGTTTTGTTTACCTGGAGCATTTATAGACACGGTAACCCTCAGCTCCCAGTGGCCATGGTTTGCCATTCCCAGCCCATGGGAGCTGCGGGAAGTGGTGCGCCACTTCTCACAACTCCCATTGGCTGGGAATGGTGAACTGCGGCCACAGGGAGCTGAGGGGTCCATGCCTGCAGACATTCCAGGTAAACAAAATGACAGTGCATTTGATATTCAATAGAGTTTGAAGTCATCAAATTTTGGTGTAGACCCATTTATAAGCCAACTCCCGCTTTTTGATGTGTCACCTTTTTACCGAAAATATTCGGCTTATGAACGAGTATATACGGTAAGTGGAATATATGCAAAAAATCAATCTATTTTACTCTTCATGTTTCAAGATTCACTTGTGGTTCTTTTGTTTGTTACCATGTTTCAAGTTATAATGTGTTTTTTTTAATATTTTTGTGGTGGTCTTTTTTGGGGAGGGGGGGAATGGTGGTCGTGTGTGTGTGTGTAATATATATAAATATAAATTTCGACCCAGATAGATGTCAATATTTTCTTCCAAGGACAGGAAATTGCTTGGTTCAGCATATGTTACTGTTCATCTTTCCTAGCGCTAGCTTGGATGGTGTAGGTTATAGAAAATGGACACAGGGTGCAGTTGAATCTCTAAGGCAAACTTTTCATTTTGAATGCAATTCAGTATCTTCTTATGGTGATACCATGGGCTCAGAGTTTATTGTGGAAAAGGGACCTGGTTATTGCTTCTTTCACAGAAATACTACTACTCCTTGGCCCTCTGTTTTCCCCATTCCCCTCCCCCAGATGCTTCCTGACTTAACACAAGTGTTCCATTCCGGAACACCTTGCATAAGTTGAATTTTGCGTAAGTGAGGAATGTATCTCTGACTATTACGTGCCTCTTCCCCCCCCCCAAAAAAAAAAAAAACAAAAAAAACAACAAACGCACACTTATGGAACTTTTCCTGTAAGTGCAGATTTCCGTAAGTCAAGTTTGTGTAACCTGGATAGCGTCTGTATAGTTATTCTATTATTTTATTATATTAAAATTGTTACAGTTTCCTATGTCCTTCATATTAAAGGAAGAAAGTGAAGGAGGAAAAGGTTTTGACTTTGACTAACCTTATGGAGTTTTATTTGTCTTATATTTATCTACTGTACATGACAAGCTTGATCGGCACTGAAAATGTGACCTCTCCCATCCACAGCCCCTAGTTGCTGTTCAGCACCTAGTATTCCAGAATATTGGTTGAATCTTAAAAATATGAAAAAGGTAGACATTACTGTGATAACACATTTCAGTATATTAAACCATGTGTGAAATCCTGGCCTCGCTTAAGTCCATGTCAAAACTCCATTGATTTTGTGAGGTACAGATTTCACTCTGTAACTTTTTATAACTAATGTACTTTTTCCAGTCTCCAGTATTTCCATGAATTCTTATTTTATTCCCTTATTTTTTCTGGTATGAGTGGTGTGTCATTCAGTGCTCCAGTTTGGAAAGTGGGTGGTTGTGTAATCTTAGTGAGTGTGGGGTGGTTTTTTTGGTTTTTGTTTGTTTGTTTTTATAGGTACCTGCCATTTGGTACACTCTAAAAGCAAAATATTTTCTTAAAAGTATATTGAGTAAAGTCCAGCCCCAGGCCCTGCACCTGCCTTGGGCAGGGGGCCAAGGTGCCTGAGAACAGCCCCCCAGCCCTTGTCCCTGCCCCGCAGGCTATGCTGCCCAAGGCAGGTGGTGGGTCCAGGGCTCTCCAAAGTGGCCCGGCTCCCTAGGCCGCTCTGCTCTTACCATGGCCTGACTTCTGGCCAAGCCAGGGAGTGGAGCCTTGTGGGAAGGGGAGGAGCAGGGGGTGGGGCCCCACGGTAGGGGTGAGGATATGGAGTTTCAAATGTTCATTGTGCCCAGGGCGCCACTGTAGCTTAATCAACCCCTGAAATCACTGTATCCTCAAATACAGTGGAGCCTTTCAATTTTGTTCCAAGAATTGGAGCCTAGTAGTAGTTAGTAATGAAAGATCTGTGAACTGGAAAAGGGACTAGTCTTTTCCCATGCTAAACTAAGATGCATCTTTTCTCCTGAAAATTAAACAGGCTAATTCATGTAAACTTGAGGCACCTAAATTTGTCCATTTTCCAGGACCCTGCTTTTTGAGGTTTCAGATACAAAACTTACCTTTAAACCTGTCTGATTTGGAGAGTCCTGTTTATTTTATAAACATCCTTTAAAATCTCCTCCTTTATCAAAAGAAAATTATAGCATTTGGCTTTTTGTAGACCTTATTCAAACACTGAGTATTTTGTGGTTATCCTCTGTCTCTGCTGCAGCACGGAGTTAGTAAAATGGGGTCCAATCAATAATTATGTTGATGCAGAAACAAAGATTTTTGCAAGACACTTGGCTTTTAAATTTTGTGTTGTACACAGTGTCAAGCACATGATATAACAGAAAAGAAGGCATTAGATGGTGTAGCTCATCTCCCTGTAATGTGGGCTTGTTCACTACAATGTTATTTCAGTCCTTGGTACCTGCTTCTAGTTTTGGAGGTCTGCTGGACTCTACTGTTGCTTGCTCTTAAAAGTATGCTAAAAGGCTCATCTGTTTTTGGCCAACTTAACTCCAGAACTTGGGGCCCATCTATGTGAGCTTCCAGCCTGTTTTCCTCCCCACAAAAAAATCAACAAAAAATCCCCCCAAACCCTCTCCTCCCCCCAAATGAAAAACAAAAACAAAAAATGTTGGAAATTCAATTCTTTGGTTGGTGAAGGGATTTGTTTCCTGGCTTCTGGATTTCCCTCTGTGCCATATTCTTTGGTTTTGTGTGGCTGAGTACTTTGTCTTGTTCCTTCCCCAGTACCTCCTTCTGGTCAGTTGCCTAGTGATAAACAATTTGCAAATGGGTCAAAGGAAAATACCAAATTGGACATTTTGTAAGTCATAATGTTGAGGACTTCATTTGCTTGTAAACAAGCAACCTTTGTATTATAATAGCATGTAGAGGCCCCAGTTAGAGTTCAGAGCCTATTGTCTTAAGTACTGCAGTGCAGTTTACAATCTTGTTTTATGACCAGTCTTACCAGGATATGAGACACGTAGGGGGGAGGAGAAGTTGTAACTGGTGTTACCTGTAATACCCTCCCCTCAGGATAACCACAACTGAGCAATTCAAGAAGCTAAGCATAAACCAAGCCTTTTATTGTGGGCATTTGATAGCACTTTGAATAGTGACAGTTTACTGTTTTGCTGCTGCAGTGTTTTAGTAGCAGCACCAGAACTTAGATGGAAGAGGCAGCGGGGTGGGCAGAAGTGTGCAAAGCCTGATGGGAGGAAGGGATAGATTGCAAAAAACCTGAACATCCTTGCCCCAGCTGAGGTGTCTCCCTGCTCCATCCCCCCCTCCCTCTGTTGCTCAGTCTCGCTCCCTTTCATCAGGCTGGGGCAGAGGGTTGGGATGTAGGGGGAGGGGGTGAGGGCTCTGGCTAGGGGGTGCAGGCTCTGAGGTGGGGCTGGGGAGGAGGCATTTGGGGTGCAGGAGGGGGCTCTGGGGGAGCAGAGGGTTGGGATGCGGTGGTGGGGGAGGGTGCCGGTTGGAGGTGCAGGCTCTAGGGTGGAGCAAAAATGAGGGGTTCAGAGTGCGGGAGGGGGCTTAGGGCTGGGGTTTCGGTGCAGGAGGGGGTGTGGGCTCCACGAGGGAGTTTAGGCGTTGGAGGGAGCTCAGGTACTGGGGCAGGACGTGGGGTGTGGGAGGGAGTGAGGGGTGTGGGCTCTGGGCAGTGCTTACCTTGGGTGGCTCCCAGAAGCGGTGACATGTCCCTCTGCCTCCTAGGCTTGTTGTACAGACAAAACTACACAGGATCGTTTTAGGGGTCAATACAAAGATGCCACATTTATTATGATCTATAACCCCACACACACACACACACCCACACACACACGTGTTCTGCAGCTGCTGGATAGTTACCAGTCCCGATTGTAGCTTGAGTTCGTGGCTTGAATTTGCAGCTGGGGATCGTTGCTTGTGGAGCTAACTGGCCAGGAAAGCTGGGCATGAGGAGGAGCCGGGCCTCTGTCGGGTGCCCACTGATGCCCCTTGATGTTGATAGCAGAACGTTACCCAAAGTCTCTCATCTCACCCTTCTTTTTTTATAGGCTTTTAGTTTGGATTCAAAGTCTATAGGTCTTGCTGTGTCACGCTGCCTCCGGGTTTGGTGACTGATCACCTGTCAATTACAGGCGTGACTTTCAGCCTTGAACCTGGCTTTGATCTTCCTTCTGTCTGTTTCTTTTGTCCTTTTCTTTTTAGGGTGGATGCTTCTTACTTTGTTTAGGGCTGTTGTCTAGGTCTTCAGCCATTGGTATTTGAACTTTATCTCATCAGGACAGGCTGGCGGTGGAGGTGGAGGTTAATTCTATCACCCATACATACATGCCTCATTCACACATCTAGGCCATGTCTACATCTAAAATTTTGCAGCGCTGGTTGTTACAGCTGTATTAGTACAGCTGTATAGGGCCAGCGCTGCAGAGTGGCCACACTTACAGCAACCAGCGCTGCAAGTGGTGTTAGATGTGGCCACACTGCAGCGCTGTTGGGCGGCTTCAAGGGGGGTTCCGGGACGAGAGAGCAAACCGGGAAAGGAAACCAGCTTCGCCGCGGTTTGCTCTCTCGGTCCCGGAGCCAGCCAGCAAACCGCAGGGAAGGAGACCTGCTTGCTCGGGGTTCCGGGACCGAGAGAGCAAACCGGGAACGCCGCGGTTTGCTCTCTCGGTCCCGGAGCCACCCAGCAAACCGCAGGGAAGGAGACCTGCTTGCTCGGGGTTCCGGGACCGAGAGAGCAAACCGGGAACGCCGCGGTTTGCTCTCTCGGTCCCGGAGCCACCCAGCAAACCGCAGGGAAGGAGACCTGCTTGCTCGGGGTTCCGGGACCGAGAGAGCAAACCGGGAAAGGAAACCAGCTTCGCCGCGGTTTGCTCTCTCGGTCCCGGAACCCCGAGCAAGCAGGTCTCCTTCCCTGCGGTTTGCTGGCTGGCTCCGGGAATGCGAGAGCAAACCGCGGCGAAGCTGGTCTCCTTTCCCGGTTTGCTCTCTCGGTCCCGGAACCCCGAGCAAGCAGGTCTCCTTCCCTGCGGTTTGCTGGGTGGCTCCGGGACCGAGAGAGCAAACCGGGAAAGGAGACCAGCTTGATTACCAGAGGCTTCCTCCTTCCACGGAGGTCAAGAAAAGCGCTGGTAACTGTCTACATTGGATTACCAGCGCTGGATCACCAGCGCTGGATCCTCTACACCCGAGACAAAACGGGAGTACGGCCAGCGCTGCAAACAGGGAGTTGCAGCGCTGGTGGTGCCCTGCAGATGTGTACACCTCCTAAGTTGCAGCGCTGTAACTCCCTCACCAGCGCTGCAACTTTCTGATGTAGACAAGCCCCTAAACTAAACTGAGGGCTTGTCTACATCAGAAAGTTGCAGCGCTGGTGAGGGAGTTACAGCGCTGCAACTTAGGAGGTGTACACATCTGCAGGGCACCACCAGCGCTGCAACTCCCTGTTTGCAGCGCTGGCCGTACTCCCGTTTTTTGTCTCGGGTGTAGAGGATCCAGCGCTGGTGATCCAGCGCTGGTAATCAAGTGTAGACACTTACCAGCGCTTTTCTTGACCTCCGTGGAATAAGCAGGTATCCCAGCATACCTGAGGAAGCCTCTGGTAATCAAACTGGTCTCCTTCCCCAGCTTGCTCTCGCGTTCCCCGAACCCCGAGCAAGCAGGTCTCCTTCCCTGCGGTTTGCAGGGTGGTTCGGGGAACGCGAGAGCAAACCGCGGCGAAGCTGGTCTCCTTTCCCGGTTTGCTCTCGCGTTCCCCGAGCAAGCAGGTCTCCTTCCCTGCAGTTTGCAGGGGGGTTCGGGGAACGCGAGAGCAAACCGCGGCGAAGCTGGTCTCCTTTCCCGGTTTGCTCTCGCGTTCCCCGAACCCCCCTTGAAGCCGCCCAACAGCGCTGCAGTGTGGCCACATCTAACACCACTTGCAGCGCTGGTTGCTGTAAGTGTGGCCACTCTGCAGCGCTGGCCCTATACAGCTGTACTAATACAGCTGTAACAACCAGCGCTGCAAAATTTTAGATGTAGACATGGCCTGATAAGATTACAGCAGGGTTTGCAAAAATGAAGGTGGAGGAAGCTTTTACAGAATGGAGCAAGCGTTTTAAAATGGGGTTTGAATTACAATATGGCAAACAGTGAACAGAAGTTACAATGTAGGCAAGTGTAATAAATGGTGAACAGAAATTACATTAATAAAGTGAACAATTAAAAACAATGTCATTTATCAGTTCTAGACGCTGAGGCATGCAGCCAGGGGCCTCTGTGCACTGCCCCCACCCGCAGGCACTGCCCCTACAGGTCCCATTGGCTGGATTCCCAGAGCCGCTAGCATCCCTTTTCAACCAGGCATTCCAGTTGAAAACTGGACGCCTGGCAACCCTAAGAAGGGAGGAACTCCTGAGCATGTTTCTTGGTGCTCTTGAGCTTGTGTGAAAGACCCTTCTAAGCATCAGTTGAATTCAGGGGAAAAAAACCTTAATTGTTTTAAAGAATTTTTAAAGGAATTTAAAAAACCCACTGAGGACATACTATTTAAAGAGTACTCGATTGGAAAACATACCTTTTTTAAATTATCTGGGTTGATGCTGTCTCTTTAAGTTGGCATTTTCCTCTCCATGCTACTTGTGGGTTTTGAGCAGTGGGAGTTCTCTGCCAGAGACTATTGAAGGGGGTCAGAAGAGGACTGTATTGTATTCGAGGAGGCCAGAAGAGGACTGCAGGACAGAAAGCCAGCTGATGGCTCAGAGCTTGGTATGAATCTGATGGAATCAGCTAGTTTTGAGGTCCAAACCTTTGCTGGAAGGCAGAAGTTATGTGAGGGGATGGGGAACTGTCCGCTCTTCTACATGATGGACAATTGACACAAAGATTTGCAACCCCTCTCTTCAAAAAAAAAAAAAAAAAAAAAAAAAAAAAAAAAAAAAGCTACAGTGTATCTTTTTTTTTTTTTTTAAACCTTTCTGAAACAGAAGAATAATTTGAATACATTGCTTCTAGTGGATACAAATTAACAAGTTCCTTGTTTTAATTTATTTTGGTCTTCTAGGGCAGTGGCTCTCAATCTTTCCAGACCACTGTACCCTTTCAGGAGTCTGATTTATCTTGTGTATCTCCAAGTTTCACCTCACTTAAAAACTTCTTGCTTACAAAATCAGACCTAAAAATACAAATCTGTCACAGTAAACTGTTACTGAAAAATTGCTTACTTATTTTTGCCATATAATTCTGAAATACATTAGAATATAAATATTGTACTTACATTTCAGTGTATAAAGCATTGTCATTGTCTATAAAGTCATTGTCTATAAAATTTTAATTAGTGCTTTTTGTGTAGCCAGTTGTAAAACTAGGCAAATATCTAGATGAGTTGACATTCTATGATTCTATGATGTGGAATACCTCTGAGTACCTGCAAAGGAACATGTACCCCTGGTCAGGAACCACTGTTCTAGGGAATTGCTGCCAAATAGGACTTTGGCTAAATTAATTTATTATTAATATCTGCCATAATGAAAGTGAATAGTCTACCACCTTATTTCCATAGGTTTTTTTTTTTTTTTTGGCATTGGTACATGCTACATACAAGCTGAATTGATATTATTCTCCCTAGCATTATGGTGTTGATTTCTCCTCCTCCTGTGACTTGAAGTGTATTTATTTACAGTTTAACAATACATAGGCATTTATTTTCTGTGGTACAAAGTTTTTCAGCTGATAAACTGAAAGGTATTACCTAGGCATTGTCCAATTACGTGGTATCAGTAGGAAAAATGTAATTAATACTAGATGCTTTTTCCCCCACCTTAGTGAACTTAATGCTTCCGAATTTTGCCAAATGAAGAGTCTTCAAAAGTAGCTTAGTGTATGCATAAAATACATAACAGGAGTGTCTGTTGAAGAGAGAGTTCTCTTGCTAATATGCATCAGCCCTATTGTGTGGGGGAATGCATGTAGTGATGAGAGAGTAGTTCAGGCCATGTCTACACTTACAGTTTTGCAGCGCTGGTAGTTACAGCTGTGTTCGTACAGCTGTGTAGGGCCAGCGCTGCAGTGTGGCCGCATTTGCAGCACTTGCAGCGCTGTTGGGAGTGGTGCATTGTGGGCAGCTATCCCAGCATTCAAGTGGCTGCAACGTGCTTTTCAAAAGAGGGGGGTGGGGTGGACTGTGACAGGGAGCGTGGAGGAGACAGACAGAATGGATTTTTGGAGTTGACACTGTCCTCAGCTCCCTGCCTTGCAAGTTCTAAGGACTGTGCCTACCTTCAATCATTTAAAAATTTCTAACTCCCTTCCCCCACTGCTCTCTCATTCACTAAATGCAAATTATGTACTTTTAAATACCCGTCAGACCAGATAAGCAACTGCTCAACACGGACTCCCCCCCCCCCCCCCGCCGTGTGAGCATGCTGTTTCTCTCTTCAAGCAAACAGCTGTGAACATTCCAAAGTAATTCCCCTGCCTGCCTCCGCTCGCTCAGCAAACAGGAGCTGTGTTTGTTTTTTAAATAAGCAGTTTGGCTGAACTCCGAGCTCTCCCTTTCTTCCGGTTTGTTGTGGACAGGAATTCTGGGATACCTCCTTATACCCCGGAGGTCAATAAAAGCGCTGGTGGGCGTCCACACATGCTGATCAGCGCTGGATCACCAGCGCTGGAATCCCTACACCCGAGGCTCGACCGGGTGTACAGCCAGCGCTGCAACCAGGGAGTTGCAGCGCTGGCCGTGCTTTGCAAGTGTGGCCACATCCTAAGTTGCAGCGCTGTAAGCCCCTCACCAGCGCTGCAACTCTCTAGTGTAGCCATGGCCTCAGTCTCTGTGACCAGAAAACTTTGATCTCTTTAAGACTGGATGGTGGGTTTTTATGTTGTGGACAACTGTCTTCTGGAAACTGGGCTCAAGAACACAACCTTACTTGACATATCAGACAGCCATTTAACTTTAATAAAGACCCTGGACTGGAACTTAAAGCGCACATTCTCCAGCATTTTCATGGAGTGGACTACATCTTAACTGATGGAGTGCAAAGTGAACTACTTTCCTCCCCATTCACAATCCTATGGATCGCCTCTGTGCCTGTTGACAATCCTATAGCATTCCTGAGGCAACTACAGCAATTGTTTACATGGGGAATTAATATTAAGGAAGCATTTTAGTGTATTTTTAGTTGTCTTGCAATGCAACTTAACCACTGGAAACAAAGAAAGCCAGTACCATGTGACCAGAGAGCTGTACATGGCAGGCTGTCAGTATTGGCTTCACTGCAGGACAGTGGTTCTCAACCTTTCCAGATTACTGTACCCCTTTCAGGAGGCAGATTTGTCTTGCATACCCCCAAGTTTCTCCTCACTTAAACTACTTGCTTACGAAATTAGACATAAAAATACAAAAGTGTCACAATACACTTACTGAAAAATTGCTTACTTTCTCATTTTCACCATATAATTCTGAAATAAATTGTGGCTCACAGGTTGAGAAACACTGATATACTATATAGAGCAGTATAAACAAGTCATGGTCTGTATGAAATTTTAGTTTATCCTGATTTTGCTAGTGCTTTTCATGTAGTCTCTTATAAAACTAGGGAAATATTTAGATGAGTTGACATAACCCCTAGAAAACCTCCTCATATCGCTGGTTGAGAACCACTGCTGTAGGATATCCAGGGGTTGAGGAAAGAGACAAGTCTCCTCTTTCTCCACTCTTGTAAACTTTGAACTGTCTTTAAATTGTTTGTACTGCTAATGCAAGTAAATGGCAGCTGATGATAGAAGAGTTTGGATAATTGTCTGTTATCTTCATAATCCATCTCTGTTGAGAACCAGTTCAGTTGATAAAGGAAAACTAGAGCCTCACAAATTCTGGGAAATCTTTTTCGCCCACTATGAACAGACAAAAGTGGAATTTGGTGCTTGATGCTCAGTTGTAGGGCTGTAAAATACAAACTCTGCTGTAGAAGGGTAAAATGTGCCAAATGAACACAAGTCCATTCCCCAAACAGCTCACAGTCTCAAGGAATGAGAGGATACAGATTATAATGACCTTGAACAGAGCAGGGTGTGGTCTTCAGATCTTGAATGCTTCCTGGAACAGGCGGCACCATTTTGAGAGAGGTTGCCATAAGGATAAGGGGAGACATGAAAGAAATTGGAGGTGGGCAAATGAGTCCAGGGGGAGGGGATTTTGGCCAGTTTCCAAAGTGTGGGAATGGGAAGTAAGAGGAGAGACTTGTATAACAAACCAAGTTTTAAATTGCCAGTAGCATTTATATAATTTCCAAACTTAAATAGATCATGCAGATAGAGGAGTGGAAGAAAGGAAGTGACTTTTAAAAATGTCAGTTCCTATTATATTTCCAGTTTGACTTGGAAACTGACTTACATTATTTCTTTAGCTTTACAATTAAACCTGTTTTCCCAACTGTTTTCCCCTCACTCATAATTTTTAGGGCCCTACCAAATTCACGGTCCATTTTGGTCAATTTCATAGACAGAGAATTTTAAAAATCATAAATTTCATGATTTCAGCTATTTAAATATAAAATTTCATGGTGTTGTAATTGTAGGGGTCCTGATCCAAAAAGGAGTTGTAGGGAGGTTGCAAGGTTGTTGGTGTGTGTGTGTGTGTGTGTGTGTGTGTGTAAGAGCTACCCTTTCGCCCTGCAGCTGGCAGCGGCCCTGCCTTCAGAGCGGCGGCTGCTTGCCAGGAGCCCAATTCTGCAGGCAGAGCCCTACCAGCAGCAGCGCAGAAGTAAGGATGGCATGGTATGGTATTGTCACCCTTACTTCTGCAGTGCTGCCTGCAGAGCTGGGCCTTCAGTTATCAGTCACCACACTCAGGCCACCCAGCTCTGAAGGCAGCAATGCAGAAGTAAAGGTGGCATGGTATGGTATTGCTACCTTTACTTCTGCACTGCTGCTCGCAGGGTGCTGCCGTCAGAGCTGACCTCTCTGCAACTCCTTTTTGGGTCAGAACCCCCAGTTTGAGAAACGCTTGTCTCCCCTGGGAAATCTGTATAGTATAGGGTAAAAGCACACAAAAGACCAGATTTCAAGGGGGAAGACCAGATTTCACAGTCCACGATGCCTTTTTCATGGCTGTGAATTTGGTAGGGCCCTAATTATTTTATACCACTAAATATCTAGCTTAAGCAAATTGCCATGAAACCACAGTCTTCTCTCCTTTCACAACTCAACATCCTCCTGTTTCCATCCCTCTCCCACATAACACCTGGTCGTTCTTCAGCATCCCTTTTCAGTAAATGACCAGGGAGAAATGAGTAGTTTACCAAATATCGCATCAGTTGATGTCAGGGGTGGAAAGAACCTCTGGATCTGAAGGCAGGCTATGCTCCTATTACTGCTGCAATTCCTCTGCCTGTGTTTGGGATGTGCTGGGTCAGCCTGATCATGAAGGGGACTGGAGGGTGGCAGGAGTACTTCTATCTCACAAGGACCAAAAGGGAGCATCTAGCTTCCTGGATTGGCTTGGGCTACTGTCTAATGGGTAGGGAGGGGTGGCTGGTTTTGTCCACTCTGAGAGTGGCATAAATTATCCAAACTACTGTACCTAGCAAACACTTTAAAGTGAGTATAGACATAGTGGTGCTTGATGGATTGAGCACTTTTTCAGTGTGATCTATGTGAATATAACTAGATGTCAGTCCTCATTTGAAAGAGCCACTGGTGTGGCATTTAGTCAAGCAAAAGTGTGTGTTTCCAGGACAGATGGCACTGCAGCCAAGAGCAAATGAGTACATGCTTGATCTCTGACATGGACTGAGCTGCAAATAACTACATAGTGTTCCCCTGTCTTTGTTCTGAGGCAGTTGTGACTGTCCAAACTGACGTTTTTTCCTTTCTTAATCAGATGTCTTAAATCAAATATAGTTGGACATCAAAGGATCATAGTGTTAGAAATTTGGTCCTTTTAATAGGTCAATTTGCCTTACAAGCAGTGGTGCTTCTTCAGGGGTGCACATTTGAAAGCAACAAAGTAAAGTGATTATTTTTGTATGAAATTCTGTTTTGTGGATGCAACGGTCCTGTGATATATATTTTAAAGTAGGATTTGGCTAATCCCAACTTTACAGTTATGTACCAACATTAATACGAACAGGTCTTAGCTGCTTTTTTAAATAATTGATGATAACCAGGTTAGAGGGGAGATTATTGTCCGCCAGGAAATAGAATAGAAAAACAGTTATAAATGAGAGTATTTGAGACTACAACTTTGTTTACACTGGTCTGTGGACTGTTGTGAATTTCCCTGACACTCCTCACCACCACACACACAGTTTTAGAGAGGGCTGGTCCACACTACAGGGGGAAATCGATCTTAGATACGCAACTTCAGCTACGTGAATAATGTAGCTGAAGTCGAATATCTAAGATCGGATTACTCACCCGTCCTCACCGCGCGGGATCGATGTTCGCGGCTCTCCCTGTCGATTCCACAATTCCGTTGGGGTTGATGGAGTTCCGGAATCGATATGAGCGCGCTCGGGGATCGATATATCATGTCTCATCTACACGTGATATCGATCCCCGAGCAATCGATTTTAACCCGCCGATACGGCGGGTAGTCTGGACGTTGCCAGAGAAGCCTGTGTGTGTGTGTGAGAGAGAGAGAGAGAGAGAGAGAGCGAGCATTGTCATGTCAGGTTGAAAGTACAACCTGCACCAAAAAATTAAAATTTCTGCAAAATGTTTTTTGTCAAAATTGCACTGCATAGTCCCATCAGTTTCAATTATTTTGGTAATTTATTTCAAAATATCTGTCAGCAAGTATGTCTGTAACAACACACACATGCTCCCCCAGGAGTAGAAAGTTAAAGGAACCCCTGTGACAACACTGTTCATGTTTCTCTGTCCCCTTTCCCCCCTCCCAGAGCCCAACCAGGGCCCCACTTGTTTATCTGAAAGGAGAACTGGATGGTGGCGGGTATTAAAAATTGACTGTTCTCCTCCATTACTACCTGCGTGGGGGTGTGTTTGTGGTGGTGGTGTTTTTGTTTGTTTGTGTGTTTTTTTTTGAAAATTGAGATGTTTTGGTCATTATTTCCTGAGGGTATTTTGGTTTCAAATCATAGGTAAGTTGAACATTTGTGACTTAGTCCATAAATTTCAAAATGAAAAGTTTAAAAGGATAGGTGAAACATGCCAAAACAAGAGGAGATAGGACTGTTAACTAAGTAAGCCTAGAATAATTGAGTTAAAATTAAGCTGCTTTTTCTTTCCTTTGGCCATATGAGGATCTAATTGATTGATTGAAATGACAGGTAGATAATGTGCTCCCATTGTCACACACAGGCACCTGGTTAATTATATAAACAACCTGTCCCTTAGACAACATGATGATACTGTACTACAGAAAGTAATGCCATTGTTTATTGGCTCTACAGATGACATTGGTTGTGATCAGTGAAGGCTTTTAAGCAAATAGCCCCTGACTTAAAAGGAGGCTGAAGGAAAGATGCCATCTTAATGGTTCTTTGACTCTGGAACTTTGTTCTCTCTTCCCCTTGGTCTGTTTTGGGCCCTCAACCTGCAAGCTGTTCTGCATAAATAGATTGATTGATTGATTTCTATCGAGTTTTGCAAAGGTGCCGAGGTCCAGCTACACAGAATAGCTTGCAGGATAAAGGCCACAGGCATTTAATTCTTGTATCGTTTTATACTCTTCTGAATGAATGTTATACACGTATGTATGTTTATAAGATTTTGAATGTGCTCTCCCCCATCCTCTCCCTGGAATTGTGCTCCATTGACAAGAGTCCCACTGAATCCTTACTGCTAACAAATCTGCTTTTCAACTGAAGTGAATTTCGAGAGCTGCCAGTCCTACAGTCTTGTGGAAGATTTACTGCATGTGAGTGGCAACTACTTCTTTTAACATAATTTCTTGGTATTTTGAAAATACTCCAATTTAATTAGCCCAGATTTAAGAACTAAGATTCCTGGAAATGTGTAAGAAGATTAAAAAAGGTAACCTATTTCTGTTTCCTAAAAGTGAAGAGAATATTGGCTTAATAACAGAGCCTATATTAAAAAAGAACTGAATGTGTGTTTTTGTTAAAAAAATTTTATTTTATGTTTAATTCCCTACCATGCAAGGTATTCTAAAATTTAAACCAAACTTTTTTTGTTGCAAAGTTAGAAACCTTTGAAAACGGAAGTTGGAACACTATTTAAAATTTACAATAAAAACAAAGCGTTGTGAATGCAATTTAGGAGAAGCTCTTACTGCCCAGTGTGTATTAATGTTTACTAATGATGTTGAACCTCAAACACTGTTGTTCAAAGCGAAGTAGGATAAGTAGGGAACCTAAATTATAGGTCTGTCGCATATTATGCGCATTTAACATACATGATTTCAGCTTTGCGCAGTCGGGGAAAAAAAAACAACAAGAAACCTGGGCGATTCCACCAGCGTGAGATGCGAATCTGCTGTTCCCACTAAAATATTTGGGGGGGGGGACTTGACAGCAACAGCATGTCTTTAGGCCTGTGATAAGGTTCTCCCGTATAATAACCCTGGAAGGTTGGCAAAAAAACTCAACCACCCCACCCCTCAAAAAAAAAAAAAAAAAAAAAAGTTGAAATAGTGCGTCTGCCGCAGAGTGAGTGTGAGATGGGAGAAGCGAATCTGCTGTTCCCATTACAGTACTCAGTCCCCCTGTGCCTCTCATACTATGTGCATCTCGCAGCACTGAGTGAGATTCTACTGTGCCTGTACTGTTTAAAGAGACAGTATGTATTTTTCGTACTGTATAACATGGCCCCTAAATGCAAGGCATCTACTTCATCTAGTGCTCAACTGAAGAAACAGCGATGTGTTCCAACACTGGAGGAAGAACTGACTGTGTTGGACTTATTGAGAGACGATATGTCCATCGCCAACGTGGCGCGTAAATACAGCTGCAACAAATCTAGCAACCGTGCCATCAAGATTCGAGAGACAGAAATTTGTCAAGCTATGGCATCAAGTGCTCCAGTAACTGCTAAGGTGACGAGCCAAGTGCGTGATAAGACTTCAGTGAAGACTGAAAAGGCATTAAACTTATGGCTGGAAGGCATGAACTGTAAACGTGTGCCTGTCAATGGCAACATGTTGCTAGAAAAGGCTCTTAGCATCTATGCACTGTTTAAACCTCCCACCGTAGAGGGACAGCCTTCTGATGAGAAGGAATTCAAAGCCAGACAAGGTTGGCTTTACAGTTTTAGGAACCACTTCAGCCTCAGAAACGTGCAGACTACTGGTGAAGCTGCATCTGCCAATGAGGACGCAGCAAAAGCCTACTCTGAACAATTAAAGAAAATCATAGAAGAAAGGGGCTATCTTCCTGAACAAGTTTTTAATGCTGATGAGACTGGGCTCTTCTGAAGAAAAAATGCCCACTCACACTTACATTTCAAAATCAAAAAGACAAGCCCCTGGCTTCAAAGCAGCTAACGACTGTGTTGATTTGTGGCAATGCGGCTGGGCATTTAATAAAGCCAAGCTTGCTGTACAGGGCTGCAAATTCCCGTGCCCTAAAAGGCAAGAACAAAAATCTCCTGCCTGTGTTCTGGCAATCAAATAAAAAGGCTTGGATGATGGCAGCATTATTTCTGGATTGGTTCCACAAGTGTTTCATTCTAGAGGTCAAGCAGTACCTTGAAGAGAAAGGAATTGACTTTTAAGTGTTGCTGATCGTAGACAATGCTCCTGGCCACCCTGCGGCACTCCAGTTTGTGCATAATGACGTTGAAGTCGTCTTTCTCCCCCCTAATACCACCTCCAACCTCTCGACCAAGGCGTCATTCGCTGTTTCAAGGCCACATACATGAGGCTTACATTCTCACAGATCCTTACCACTATGGATGCTGATCCCAATGTTAATGTGATGGAGTGTTGGAAATCCTTCAACACTGCTGATTGCATTACTTATATTAAACAGGCAAGGGTTTCAATCAAACCTGAAATAGTCAATGCATGTTGGTGAAACCTATGAGAAGACTATGTGAATGGATTTTAAGGATTTCCTGACCATTGACAAAGAAGTGCAACTCATCATTCAGGTAGCCAGGCAAGTGGGTGGTGATGGCTTCATTAACATCTTTGAGGAAGAAATTGAGGAATTAATTGAGGGCCATAGAGAAATATTGACTAACGAAGAGTTAGAGGAACTGATAAAATGGTCTACAGAAGACTAAGACAAAGATGATGATGAACAGGAAGAGCCAGCAACTTGGAATCTTCGTAAATGTTCTGAAGTGTTCCAAGCAGTGAAACACTTGAATGATTTAATTTCTGAATATGATCCTTCTATGGAACGAAGCCTCAAAATCACACGTAGTATTACAGATGATTTGAGACCTACCAAGAAATGTTGGAGGAGCTCAAGAGACAACAGTGACAGTTTCCAATCATCATGTTTTTAAAGAAAAAACAACCAGCAGCAGCAGAGCCTACACAATCAACTTCTCGAGCTGAACCAGAGCTGTCCACTTCATCTACGACTTGCTCTCCATCACCCAAGCCTGGCCCATCGTCTCCTGAATTGACATCAAGCCCTGACGACTCAATAATAGTGTTGTCGGGGGAAGAGGAAGGCTAATCATTGGAGTGTGTACAGTTCAAGACTAGCAAGAATATCCAGATGGCTGGTGACTGTTCAGGTTTACGGTACTGCACTGTACTGTTTTCATTTGTTTTCTTTCATTCTTATGTCATTAAAAGTACTGTAAAATTATATTTTGCATATGTAGTCTTTATTATACTGTACATTGCTATATACAATACATAGTACTGTACAGGGTTGTATACACAAAATTGTACTTTATGGGTGATTTAAGGGATTTTCAAGGGTCATTTTGACTATATGCGGTTTTCGCTTTACGTGCTGACTGCGGAACATAACCCCAGCATAAGATGAGACAGACCTGTATGATCCCAGTGCCATATGCCCATTACTAGTCAAACAAGATCTAAGTTCGTAAAATGCAAGCTTAGCAGAATGCTTATATGCTCTGTGTTTTTATTGAGCTAATTAATGTGTACAGTTGTTTGGTCAAACCAAGGTGTAAACAGAAACTGATTAAACTAGACTAATATTGATATATTCCTGAAGGACACTAGTTGCTGGAAATGGCAGAACTCATGCCAAATCATTCACTGTAGCGTTATCCCTTTTTCCTCTGTTCCCTTCATCCCAAATTCCTAACCTCTAAAATACAAGAACACAAGTTCTTTCATTGGGTCTTCATTTCCTCTCTTTGGATCACAACAGGTGCGGTCTGCATGTGAGGCTGTTTGAGGCCAGTGGGAAGCTGGGCAGATGGCCATTTTCAACACCAGTGCTAAACCCTTTAAACCAGCCCATGTGTGAGATGTTTGTAAAGCATATGGTCATAGTTGCTTTTCTTCCAAGAGCACCACCTCAAAGGGGCTGCACTGTATTTTGGGTTGGGGAATGGTAATCTTTCTGCAGAAAACAAATCTTCTTATCTGTCTACATCCCTATGCTGTCTGAATGCCTGTGTTATAGTGGGATTTGCTGCTAAGACCTCTTGTACTGACTGAGGAATAACTTCACAATGGACCAATTTTAAGACTTTGAAGCATAATTGTGCTTTCATACTGGTATAAAACTAGTGAAACTCATTGACTTCAGTGGTGTTACTCTTGTATACAAGAGATTAGAATTGGGGCCAAGACTTAAAAGCAGTACTTATTTACAATGCTTGTGTGGATGTTGGCAATAGCTGCACTACTAGAATTTAACTTGCTGCTATTTGAAGTGTTTTGGGATGCTTTAAATAAGAAGTATAGAAAATCAAATGCCATTGAAGAAAAAATCTTGTTTGAAGAGATCTTTTTTGCATTTCCTTGCTATCACTATGTAAGATACTTTACTCTTAATATGTACCCGAACCTACTGAGAAGAGCAAGTATAATGCTATATTACAGACAAATATTAAAGGTATTTTTATCACAAGATATCAAGACTTACAATCACTTTCTTTGCTTTGTTTTTAAAGCAGTGAGAGTTTTGCTGAAGTAAGGAGTCCTGAACACATTCCTGTATATCTAGAAATCACATTATGTACCAGTAAAATGCAGTGACTTCTCAGGTGAAACCAGAGTTACTATTCTGTGCCAACAATAGTACAGTAAAAATTTTTTGTTCTAATTTTAGGCTAGGAATTAGCTGTGGGGGAATATTCCAGAGACCACAGCTGCAGCTAAAGAAATTTATTTAATTGGCGAGAAGGTAGTGAAACTTTACTTTACTATATATACAGTAGCTTCTAAAAGAACAGCAACATCACTAGCAATACAGCAGACTCCAAGATCTAAATACCTATATAGTCAGTTAAACACAACTTGTAAAACAGTCTGTAATAGTGTTGTTTAATAATTCCATGGTTAATATTACAGGTGGCATACAGAATAAATAGAACAGAATATGACTTCCAACAGGACATGGCCCCTAGATAATGTATGGCTGGAAGGAACCTTGAAGTCCAGCCCCCTGCTCTGAAGCAGGGACCAGGTAAACCTAGACCATCCCTGACAGGTGTTTGTGCAACCAGTTCTTAAAATCGTCCACTGACGAAGATTCCACAACTTCCCTTGGAACCATATTCCAGAGTTTAACTACCCTTATAGTTAGACAGTTTTTCCTAATATCAGACATAAATCTCCCTTGGTGCTGATGAAGCCCATTACTACTTCTCCTATCTTCAGTAGATATGGAAAATAATTGATTCCCATCCTCTTTATAACAGCCCTTAACACATCTGAAGTCTGTTATCAAGCCCCGCCCCCCCCCCCAAGTCTTCTTTGTCAAACCTAAACGTACCCAGCTTTTCAACCTTTCTTCATAGGTCAGGCTTTCTAAACTTTATCATCATTTTTGGTTCTCTCCTCTGGACTCTAATTTGTCTCCATCTTTGCTAAGGTGTGGTGCCCAGAATTAGACATAGTATTCCAGCTGATGCTTCATCCGTGCTGAGTAGAGTGGGACAATTACCACCCGTGTCTTAAATACAACACTCATGTTAATACACTCCAGAATGAGATCAGCCTTTTTTTGTAACTGCATCACATTAACTTATATTCGATCTGTATTCCACTGTAATCCCCCAGATCAATTACAGCAGTACTACCACTTAACCAGTTATTTCTCATTTGGTAGTTGTGCATTTGTCCTCCTTAAGCAAAGTACTTTTCTTTATTGAATTCAGACCAATTCCCCAATTTTGTCAAGGTCCTTTTCAATTCTAGTCCTGTCCTCCAATGTGCTAGCAGCCCCTCCCAGTTGGTGGTATCTGCAAGTTTTATAAGCATATTCTTCACTTTGTTATTCAAGTCATTTAATGAAAATATTGAATAGTGGCTATCCCAGGACTGACCCCTGTGGGACCTCACCATATACATCCTCCTAGTTTGACAGAAAACCATTGATAATTACTCTTTGAGGATGTTCTTTCAACCAGTTGTGCACTCACCTTACACTAATTCCATCTAGATCACATTTCCCTACTTTGCTTATGAGAATGTCATGCCAGGCTGTGTCAAAAGCCTTACTGAAATCTGTATCCACTAGGCAAGGAACTCTGTCAAAGAAGGAAATTAGGTTGATTTGGCATGATTTGTTTTTTACAAAGCCATCCTGGCTACTCCTTGTAATCCTACTGTTCTCTAGCTGCTTACAAACTGATTATTTAATAATTTGTTATAGTATCTTTCCAGGTATTGAAGTTAGGCTGACTGGTCTATAATTCCCCAAGTCATCTTTGTTCCCCTTTTCAAAGATAATGCCTTTTGTCTTAAGGAGACTGCTTTGGTATATTCAATGAAAGTAAGAGATCAGAGCCAAAGGGTAACATTTTCAAAAGCATTCAAGTGACTTTAAATCCATTTTCAAAAGTGTCTTAGTCACTTAAATGCTTTTGAAAGTTTTACCCTATGGCTCTGACCTCTTTGAATTCATTGAAGAGAAACACTTGTTCTCCACTTGTAAGGTCACTCCCTTCTTTTCATGTGTCAGTATATTTGTGCCTGCATCTGTAATTTTCACTCCATGCATCTGAAGAAGTGGGTTTTTTTACCCATGAAAGCTTATGCCCAAATAAATCTGTTAGTCTTTAAGGTGCCACTGTACTCTTCCTTGTTCCCTTAAACTGTCTCCTTTTATTCAGATTAAATGTAGGAAACCGTAGTGATCTCCAAGACAAAGGCACACCCAATGACAGTCAAGGATTCAAATGACTTGATGGGAGTGGTTTCTCGAGGGGCATTGTTTGGGTAAGGGGTTGTGCACAGGAGAGAGAGAGAGAGAAGAAGCAGAAAAGGAGACACGTACTGAATAAGCAGGTGGTAGCACAACCCTGAGAAAAGACTAATGAGGAGGTTGTGGGGGATGCTGCTTAAAGAGGTTTGGAGCTGAGAGCCAGAAAGTTTCTTCTGCTGTTCTGGTTCCTCCTGTGCTCAGGTAAACAGGACTTTACATACACTCTTTGTAAATGAACAAGATTGCATCAAAAGTAACGGACTCCATCGGTTTCTTCTTCCAACTGGACCAGTCTACAAGATTTGCCCTCGTCCTCTGTCTAAAATCATATTCTGACCTAAATCCATTTTCAAAAGTGACGTAGGTTCTTAAGTCGTTCTGGGTGCTCTTGAAAATGTTACCCACAGCCTATGTTCAGATGTCATTTGAAATATGATATAGAAGCACGTTTGAACGCTGGCTCATTACTGACTCAGAAGAGTGTAGCCTTTAATGAATCACTGGCCTGGTATTCCTTCAACACCTGAATTTGCTTTGATCTCTCATCCAATTACTAACCATGTCCAACCCTGCTTAATTTAGATCATGCCCCATAATGTAATACCATACATGCCATTCTGCTGCTCGTAATCATAACAAGGTAGAAAGATCACTTTAATTACTGAATTCAGGGCTAAAGCCTTGGGCTATGTTGAGCATTTCTCCCAGTGAAATTCATGGGGCTGTGAGAGGTGCACAGCACTTGAGTTGGCTCCAGGTAAGTACTGGGAGTCTCAGTAAAATAAACTAACCTACTTACATTTCTTAGGCTTTGTCTACACTGTCATTTCGTCAGCAAAACTTTTGTCATTCGGGGTGTTAAAAAAAATGTCACCCCAGCCACCCCGGCAACAAAAGTTTTACCAATGAAAAGCACCAGTGTGAACAGCACTCTCCTGCTGACAAAGTTGCTGCCACATGTAGGGGGTGGAAGCTTTTTTTGTTAGCAGGAGAGCTCTCTGCTGACAAACAGCAGCTACACTCTGCGGAAGTTGTGTGGTGTAGCCATAGCGCACGTCCAGACTAACCAGCGGCATCGGCGGGTTAAAATCGATTGCTCGGGGATCGATATATCGCGTCTAGTCTGGACGCGATGTATCGATCCCCGAGCGCGCTTACATCGATTCCGGAACTCCATCAACCCGAACGGAGTTCCGGAATCGACACGGAGAGCCGCAGACATCGATGCCGCGCCGTCCAGACGGGTAAGTACCTCGATTTTAGAAATTCGACTTCAGCTACGTTATTCCCGTAGCTGAAGTTGCGTATCTAAAATAGATTTTAATACCTAGTCTGGACGTGGCCATAGGCTACATCTCTAGGGAGAGGATAAAGGAGAAAAACAGGTTTTCTGTCAGATAATAAATGTTTAGATATGTCTATTTACGTGTGATTTAAGTATTGTGTAGTTCACAATGGGCTGCCTCTTGCCAGTCTGCACAGAACGCTAATGAAGGATTCTGAAAACTTTAAAGAGAGAAAAGTAATGAGAGGAACCACATTGTCTGTCTCTTAAATTTAACTTCGCTGGGACTGATTCCACTCTTGCTTTCACTGGTGAAAATCTAGAGTAACTGCTGAAAACAATTATCTTAAACCAAAATTTGTTTTAGGGTATGGCTACACTGACAATTGTACAGCACTGGGAGTTACAGCTGTCTTCATACAGCTGTGTAGGGAAAGCGCTGCAGTGTAGCCACACTGACAGCTACCAGCGCTGCAGTGTGGCCACATTTGCAGCATTTGCAGTGCTATTGGGAGTGGTGCATTGTGGGCAGCTATCCCAGTGTTCAAGTGGCTGCAACGTGCTTTTCAAAAGTGGGGGTGAGGGGGAACGTGGGGGAAGAGAGAGTGTGGATTTTTGGATCTGTCAGCTCCCTGCCTTGCAAGTTCTAAGGACTGGAACATACACATCACCAACCTGCAATCAATTTAAAAGTTTTGAGCCCTTCCCCCACCCCTCTCTTATTCACTAAATGCAAATTATGCACTCCTAAATAGCCTTCAGACACATAAGCAGCTTGGGTGGGTTGTATAGTTTTTCTTTTGAGCTTCGATATTGTACCCTGCTGTAGGAGCCAGATAGTGGAGTGCTCTGTCTGCATAGGGAAAATGCTGTCTTGTGATGACCAGGGAACCCCTTGTGCAACTGGCAAAGTGGTATTCCATACCTGCCAACCACTGCTAAAAATGTAGTGGATGCCTGTTTTCTTATCTGCCATGGCAAACACTAATCCAGATTACATAAATCAGATTAAAGTACATATTTGCTGCCTTAAGGGCTATATTTTTAACTTTCTTCACTGTTTTTTCTTTATTTAAAAGAATGCCTTTGTATTAAAAATGTTTGACTTGATGCATAGATATTGTATGTGTGTGAGACTCATAAACAGAAAGATTAAAGTGATATGGGTGCACACCTACCTGTAGGTAGGCCTTTGGCTTGCAGGAGCAAATATTAGCACATATTCCTGGATTCTGATTATCGCAGCATTACCGGCAGTAGGACACCTGCTGAAAGGAATCAGACTCCTAAAAAGCCAAGAGGCTGCCTACTGTGTACATCTGGTGTACCGATAATTATCACCTGAATCATCTGAGGGCTTGTCTACATTTACAGCGCAGCACACCTGCACCACTGCAAGCGGCACCACTGTAGCACCTAGTGAAGACACTATCTATCCTGGTGGGTGAGCTTCTCCCATCGACGTAGGTACTCCACCTCCCTGAGAGGCGGCAGCTATGTCGACAAGAGAAGGTCTCCTGTCAACATAGCACTGTTTATGCTGGGAGTTAGATTAGTATAAGTACATTGCTCAGGGGAGTGGATTTTCCCCAGCCAATAGAAGTCGGTGTGGACCATGTCTGAGTTAGACTTCCAGGAGAACCTAGAGTTTGTTTCTCATGTTCTTGACTTCTTCATCATTACACATGATACATCTCTAGGAATAGTGTCTTCTGTAACTCTTACATTTTTGGCATGATTACATTACAAATATCTTCTGACATATAGAACTGTCAGCCTAGTAGTGTGGTATATGTTTTGTATACGTGGAGAGGTGGATACTGTGTGTGTATGTTAAAATGTTGGGTTACGATAGATCAAGTCATTGACAATGCTGATCCCTTCCCCCATTCAAGGTGTGGGCTATATGCACTAGTGCCCTTATTTACGTTAAACTGCATATGAAAGTTTGACATGTGGGTGGGTAGAAAATGAAACACAAATTGAGATGGTTAAAGTAGGCTTGTTCTATTTCTAATTTGTTTAGCAAAAGTGTGGCAATTTCTTCAAGTGAAAAATTAACAAGTGACAGCTTTGCATTTTAATAATGCATAGTAAGGTGATCTTGTTTGCATAAGCTAAAGGTGAGGGATGAGAATTTTTTTCAGTGTATGTGTTGGTTTTAGATATGTTGACTTTTTAAAAAAAAAAAAGTGTATAGAAATGGAAGTTTTAATACACTTTGCACATACACTGTTGTTGTTTTAAGTATTGTCGTGAGATGATCATATGCTGGCAAATGAGCATTTCTCTCTGCCAAGTAGTGATGGAGAGAGCTCCAGGAATAAAAACTTTGAGCATTTAGATCTCATAGGGTTTTAAAATCCTGAATTAAAAAACAAAACAAAACTGCCCAATAAATCCAGTTCCATGCTGAGCAATGAGCAACAGCTTGGCTCCTGACCCATCAACATGCAGCGTTTACCCCTAATTAATGGATTTGTATCTATTTCTTCTTGATAAATATTTCAAAATGCAGGAAAAACCCAAATAAATATTTTGTCTTCCCCTTGATTTTTTTTTGTTCTTTTCACTTTTCTTTTCTCTTATTTATTTTAACTCCCAAAAGTATGCTTTTTTGTCTTCCCCCCCCCTTCTTTCTTTTACAAGCCAAAGACCTATTTTTAAAGTATTAAGCCCTTCAACTCCCACTGTAATCAACGGGAGCGGAGGACATGGGATCAAGCCCAAGGACAGTGATCCCTTCCTATTTATTGTATCTCTTTTAATTCTACCTAACCACCATGCTATTGGTTACTCTATCTCCTTCCCTCTGTTGTCTTAACCTGCTTTCTCATCTGTTTGTTTCTCCTTCTATACCTTCCATTTTGTTCATGCATCTCTTCTTCAGTCCTCGGCAGCAGAGGAGGATTGTATTTTATGTTTCCGCCGTTGCGCTTCCATGGTGGAAGTGGCAGCCAGAATAGAAAGAAAAAGAAGATCATAAAGATTTAGTCAATTTTCATTCTCTGTTCCTGCTGGAGCTTTGGCGGGAAGACCAGCAACAGCACAGGCAAATATCCAAGTGGTGGTATGACTGTGTTTTGTGGAAAATTTTGAAAGATCTCATTTTCATCTTGATATGTAATAGGAACATTTTTGAAATCTCAGAAATATTTGCTGGACAGGAAGAACATTTCCAACTCATGTCTAGTTGTTAACATAAACTTATTTAATCACCTATTAGATAGTAACTTTAGCACTGAGAATGGGATATGGTGCTACCACATCGTTTATTCTGTTAGGCCTTGGCTACACTGGCGCTTTACAGCACTGCAACTTTCTCGCTCAGGGGTGTGAAAAAACCACACCCCTGAGCGCCGCAAGTTACAGCGCTGCAAAGCGCCAGTGTAAACAGTGCCCCAGCGCTGGGAGCGCGGCTCCCAATGCTGCAAGCTAATCCCCACGGGGAGGTGGAGTACATGCAGCGCTGGGAGTGCTTTGAAGTTTCGAGTGTAACCAAGCCCTTAGTGTCCTTGTTAGTTAATCATATTACTGGGCATTTTGTAACTCTTTTGCTTCTTGTTGTCTTTGTGAAAGTAACAATTTTAAAGTTGCATTTCTAAATATAAAAGGCTCTAGAGGAGTTTTTAAACTAAGGGCTGAAGAAAGCCAACAGGTGCGCAGGAGCACATAATTTGGACCGAGACAGCCCTTAGGATTTATTAAAGGGGATACTCTGTATATTAATAAAGAGGAGAGGTTGAAGTTGATAAAGTACAGGTAGGAATTGAAGAGAAACTGTCAAATGAAAGAGTCCCATTCAGTAAGCTCACCTGAAGGCAGACTACTAAATATTGACCAATTTTTATAAGTGCTTGTATACAAATGCAAGAAATCTAAATACAAACATAGATCATACATTACTAGGGTTGGAAGGGACCTCAGGAGATCATCTAGTCCAGCCCCCTGCATGGGTGAACTTGGGTGTGCATGGTATTAAATGAAGATATTGATATAATAGGCATCACTGAAACTTGGTGGGGTCATGGTGGTGGGAGTGTTGGTGCTATCTGTGAAAGAAAGGGAAGAGTCAAATATAATAAAGATCTTAAATTAATCAAACTGTACCATAGAATATCTGTGGCTAGAAAAGTCATGCCTGAATAATAAGAGTATAGTAGTAGAAATATATATTTATGGACTGCCTGACCAGGATGGTGATGGTGACTGTGAAATGATCAGGGAGATCAAAGAGGCTACAAATACAGAAAACCCAGTAATTATGTGGGATTTCAGCTATTGACTGGGTACATATCACCCCGGGATGAGATGCAGAGATAAAATTTGTTATAGGGTTAGCTTGCCTACTTTCCCATTTGGAATTCTGTCTCATCTTTTTGATCCAACATTGTATCTCTCTACTATTGTTTGGGAGGAGTAGGGAGATAATAGAGGTGGTCAGATGACCAAGTACACTTGTTCATAAAAATCACAGTTGGTAGTACTCAATTATAATTTCTCGTGTGCATAATTTTCCTCCCCAATTTGTACTTTTAAATACTGGCATGTTTGAGGAGATGTGGCTGGTCAGAGTGGTACTGCTTGCAATCCCAGAACAGTTGGGGATTTCTGCTAAAATGGTCAGTAGTAAAATAGCTAACGATGATTATTAAAAGTCATCATTAGCTATAAAGTTAATATCTCGCTGGCATAAACAAAGGCAGTTCATCCCTCTCACACCTATTATTTCAGGTCTCCTGACTGGCTTCATTGGTCACAAAATCACATTTTGGAGGATTTTCTTCTTGGCAGTAAGTTGGGATGGATTTTGGAATAGGTGAGAGGGGGGTCTTCTAAAAACTCCTTCCTAACTGCAGACTCCTAAAATTACAAGTGGCTGAGAGTGTGCTGCTTGAAAGGGTGCAAAGCAAGTTTTATTGAATAGCTCACTCTCGGTAGTTCTAATAATCCTGTTTCTGTAGTGAGAGAGACTGTGGATAAAGTTATTTTGGGGGTGGAAAATGCATGTCAAATAAATTTAGCTGTCCCAAAACTGTTTGTCAGGAACACTTAAAATGTTCTTACTTGGTTCTGGCCATAGTACTGCTATTCTTTCAGCTGATGTCAGCCTTATGTCCTGTCAGGTTTCTAATGGTCAGAGGAATGAGGTTCTGGAACAGCCACGCAATACAGCTTAATTAGTTTTAAGACTGCTGGACAAATTCATAAACGGGATTGCATGTCAGGGTTGCTTGTGGTGGTGGAGAGCAGGGCTTAGCAACCCCAGGGCTCCCTTCTGGTTTAATTCCTATGTTGCTAAAATCTTATACCTCAGAACTTCAGCCATCACCTGCAAAAGTCAGGAATGGATTTTGTTCTGCAGTGTTTTGTGTCCTTCCTCTGAAGCATCAGAGATGGCCACAGCTGTAGATGGGACAGTGAACAGGGTGGAATAGTGCTTGGAAGTGGCACTGAGAATTCTTTCCCTTTCTGGTTCTTGCTCACATGTTCGGGGTCTAATTCATCGCTATATTCACGGTTGGGAAGAAATCCGCCCCCCCAGTAAAATTGGAAGTGATCTTTCCTTCTTCTGCTGCATGGTGCGAGAGTTGCTGGGTTAGATAATTTGGATATATCTCATGTAATCAATTCCTTGCCATTGCAGGTACCTCTGGCATTGGTGTACTTGGGTCCCTCCTAACCTCTGCCTATGGCACACAACAGCTTAGTTTCTTCAGAGCTGAAATATTTTGGTCTAATTTTGGTTATTGGGTTTAGTGTATGGGTGCAGGATGGTTTTGGAAATACAGAAGGTAGATGATCTAGGGGTCTTCTCTGCCCTTAAACTCTGACACAGTGTGGGGTGTGTTTTTTGTTGCTCCATTTTCAAGGAGGGGAGGGATGGTAATGTGTTATTTAGAAGTGGTTTAGATACATGGCTCTTGCTGTAAGTTTCTTGCCTTTCCCTTTCCCTTCAACAGCATCAGAACTGTTGTTTTTTCACTGCAATCAATTTAGCTGTCTGTTTTGTTTTTCAGAGCACACTCTGCTCTTAATGAATGTGATCATTTACATACTGTCATTGTAGTATTGGCATGCTAAATAATTTAGTGGGCTGTGGCAGGTAGATAGCTCTGAAGTGTCTGTGTTACTATGGTAATACATTTGCTTAATGCAAATATTAGTCATTCTGACCATATGCATCTCTGGGCTTGACATTATTTATTGGTCTTAACTTTGGTGAGAAGGGTGGTGGGGGGGTGGAATCTGCTTCGTAACAATTTATTTTCAACGCTAGTAGCCTTGTCCAGTAGTTACATTTATTTACTGTTCGTAGAACAAGCAGTCGACCTGCACTTAAAGAGCAGTTTTTCTCATTTTCCTCCTCACTCATAACCTTCTGGCTACCACATACGCTAATCATTCTTCTCTCACACCAGTCTGTGTTGGCGAGAGAGGAGTTGTTTTGGAAATAATTATAGTTTAGAACCATATTTTTTTTTCTTACCTTCACTTCCTGGCTGAGATGATTTCTCTAGTGATGATGTAATGAATAGAGCAGAACACTTAAAAAAACAAAAACGTAATCTAGCGGAGTCACGATCAGGGCCACATTAAGGATATGAGGGGCCTAAGGCTAATGGGAGGAAAGGGCCTAAGTATGAATTACATATTGCAAACAAAATTATGAAAGTCATCAAACATTTCTCTATATACATATTTATTTATGTAAAATTAACAAGTTTTATTCTACTTTCACTACACTCAGTTCTTCATATTTCTGAGTAAGAGGTAGCACGAGGTATGCTATGCTGTCCTTCTCTTAGGCCTTCTTCCTCCTAGGCAGTGGAGTGCTCATCTGTATGAGGATGAACACTGCAGCATTCCCCATCCTGCTCACCTATTTCAACCTTGTGCCTCTACCCTCAGCTCTCCACACAGTTCGGAGCCAGCCCTGCTGGTGTTTTCCCACCAAGCTATGGACTCTGCATCACATACTCTATCTCACTGTGACTGCTGTCTGGGAGGCAGCCAGCATTTATTATATAAAAGAAAACCACCCAGGCGTAAGATCCACTGAAGTAGAGGAGGTAGCAGTGGTATTATTTCTCGGATGATACCCAGTTTGTGTAGTTAATCTCCAGTAATTCACCACATCAGGCCATTCTGTCACCAAGCTCTTCCACAGTTAGAATTACAGATGCTCTCCAGGTTACGCAAGGCCCGACTTACGCAAATCCATATTTATGGAAAAAGTTCTGTAAGCTAGAAATAGGAGTAGTGTTTTTCTTTTGCGTAAAGGTCGGGTGTATGTTTCCGGCTTACGCAAAATTCAAATTATGCAAGGCGTTCCGGAACAATTGCGTAAGTCGGGGAGCATCTGTATAGGACTGGAAGGGACCTCAAGAGGTCATCTAGTCCAGTCCTCTGCACTTATGGCAGGACTAAGTATTATCTGTTCTAGAATGTGTGATCGGCAGCTCTGACATGAGCAGCGATGGCCAGCCTGTGGCTCTAGACCCGCATGAGGCTCTTCATAAGTTTGACTCCAGGGCTGGAGCTATAGATGCTAACTTTCCAATCTGCCGGGGGGTGCTCAGCCCCCCCTTCTACCCCTTCCCCTGAGCTTGCCACGCCCTCACTCTCTCCCAATCCTCACCAGAGCCTCCTGTGCACTGCGTAACAGCTGATGGCGACAGGCGGAAGGTATGGGGAAGGAGCAGGAGGCACTAATTGGGCAGGAGGTGCTGCAGGTTGGAGTGGGGGGAGCTGATGCGAGCCTGATGACCTGTAAGTGTGGCTCTTTGGTAATGCACATTGGTAAATTTTGGATCCTTCTCAGGCTCAGGTTGCCCGCTCCGGACATGAGGTTTTTAAAGTCTGAGTTCTGCGTGCACCAACCCCTTATGGTTTGCATTTTTGTTTTAAGCTTTCTGTAAGAAAAAGGTAACTGCTTGAAGTGACTCAGATCTTTAGATGGTTGCCCAGTCATATTTAGCACTTCTGTACTATGTTAGCTCTTCAAAATCACTGTACAAACATTAAACTTAATCTGAAGAAGATAAGGAAAATGTTATCTTTAATCTTTTAAATGACTAGGAGTTGACAAAACAGACCTATTCTCTGTTGTGTTGTCTGCACCTTGCCTTCGTGCCCCCCCTCCCCTGAACAAAAATACTTCATTGAAAATCAGCATCTTTAAAGAACCATTAAGGATCTTTTAAAAGAACAGGCCAACCAAGGCTGCTGTAGTGACACCCTTGTTACATCAGGTCTGGTGTTTGTTTAAGGCTAGTGTAGAATGAAGGGAGAGCGTCCTGTTTTGTTTGCATGTGTAAATCAAGTAGACCTTCCTTATTTTTTTTTTTTTCCTTAAAGTGCTCAGAGTTTAGGGGAGGAAAGTGAATGAGAGTCTGCCTATATAAAGTGTGAAAAAGCAGACGGGACCAAAATTTATTCTTAGGCAAAAATCTGTTCTCCCTGAAGTCAATAAGGCTACACTGGTGCAACTGTCAGCAGGAATTGGCTTGTGTTCTCATTCCCTTCTTGAATCACATTTCAGGCTTACCCAACATTTTCCACTTGGGGAAGAAGTTACTTTGAGTTGGGGCAGAAAAATGAGGACTAACTTTAGGTTTGTTTAGCTTTGGTTTTGGAATGAAACTAAAAAGAAATCAAATGTGAGGTACTTTTATGATGGATTGAACTGCGAGAGAACCAGCAAATGGGCAGAATCTGCCTTTAGCTTATTCAGCCTGTCTTTCTATCATTGCCTGCTATGAAATGGATTTAAAATCATTGAGGGAGAGGGGACGGAGAAACCTGCAACATTGTGTGTTGAGCTTCTTCCAGTGCTTTTGCAACCCCTTCAAAGTACAAAGATGCATTGGCCTGTGGAGCTAGGCTGAGCATAAGGAAAGAATTTGGTTGCCTGTGCAGAAAAATAAATCAAAGAAAAATATTGGATTTTTAGCATTGTTCAATACAGTATTGAACACAGGGCATCATAAATCTGAAGCCCCTCGTTGGAAGGTACTGTAAAAGTTAAAGTACTGGTATCCTGAATGAGATGTTCTGTTTTGTGTTTCCTACAAATGGGTGGGCAATAGTTCTGGCTGAAGCTGAATAGTGTGTGTGCAGATTCTGTGCAAGCTTCCCACCCTCCTGCAATGAGGGGAGGATGAGGGTTTGGGAGGGTTGGGATGGGGAGGGGTGCAATGATGAGGGGGATGGAAGTGCGTGGAGGTTGGGACAGGGAGAGCTGCGGGGATGGAGGTGTGGGGAGGTTGGGACAGGGAAGGATGCAATGATGGGAGCTTGGGACAGGGAAGTCTGCTGTGACCAGGGAGATGAGGGTTGGGATTGGGAAGGGTGCAGTGATGGGGGGCGGGGGGGATTGAGGGTGCAGCCAGGTTGGGATGCAATGATTGGGATTGGGAGTGCTGGAGAGGTTGGGACGGGGAGGGATGCAATGATGGGAGCGTGGGACAGGGAGGTCTGCTGTGACCAGGGAGATGAGGGTTGGGATGGGGACGATGGAGGTATAGGGGGGTTGGGATGGGGAAGGGTGCAGTGATGGGGGGGGGTTGAGGGTGCAGTCAGGTTGGGATGCAATGATGGGGGTTGGGAGTGCTGGGGTGGTTGGGACGGGGAGAGGTGCAGTGATGGGGGGATGAAGGTGCGGCAGGGTTGGGATGCAATGATGGGGGAGTTGAGATGGGTAGGGAAGCAATGATGGGGGTGCAGTCCCACTCCCAGCACTCGGAGATGGGGATACACATACCTCGAACTCCTGAGTGCTGGCAATGGGAGCAACAGACAGACTGTGGTTTGCTTTGGGGCATGCGCCGCAGCTCGAGCCCAGCCACCTGAGGAGTGTGAGGAGAAGAGGGCTGAGCAGCAGTGGGAGAAGTGCCTGCCACCTGACCCCTCAACTGTGACTTGCTGAGCACTCGCAAGTGGCGCTAGTTCCTCCGCTCCCTGATCCAGCCAATGGGAGCGGTGCCAGGAGGCGGGGCAGCACACGGACGCCCCTTCCCCCGTTCCCTTCCCTCCCCTCCCCTCCCCTGCAGCCCCTAAGGCTAGGAGTCAGACATGCCGTCTGCTTCCGGACCTGGGAGCCGCGCAGGCCATGGCGCAGCACTATGGAGCCTGCCAGCTCTGCTATGGCGCCATGAACTGGACATTCAAGGGCCTGGTCAGCGGTGCTGACCCAAGCATCGGGATTCCTTTTCAACCAGTTGTTCCAGTCCAAAATCGGACACCTGGTTACCCTAAGGAGTGCTCCAGCAGGGCTGCATGAGCAAGCTTGCTCCCCTCTCCCACCAGCTGCGCTCCTTGCCTGACCAGTAGGCCTAAAAACAGGAGGGCCTAAGGCTCTAGCCTTATTAGGCTGATGGTTAATGCAGCCCTGGTCACAATAATGAAATGTATGATTTGATTCCTTACCTCACCAACTCAAGCGGGTTTTTCAAAGGAGGAGCCTGAGCGGATCAAGTTCTTGAGGCTCTTGAAGCTTGTCTTTGGTCAGGGTCTGAAGGCAGATCTGAAAAAAAGAAAATGTTATCTTAAATCAGACTGTTATTAAAAATTAAACACCCAGATGAATTCTCTGCAAAGAGGTATTACAGAGATGAAGAGTGGCCGGACAGTGCCACACACATCTTAAAGTTCCTGGGTGCCATTGACTTCAAAGGTTAATCATGAAAGTGGCCTCCAGCTCCTTTGCAAATGTCAGCAAATACGGAAAATTCCTTTAGCAGATGAGATAGAAAATATTATTTTAGTTACTGGCATAGGTAATATAGATAGCTGGCAGTTACCATATTTTAAAAACATTCATGTAGAAGCACCTCATAAACCTTTCAGATTTAGTTCAATGCTGTATTTATTAGAGAGGTTCAGACATTTACATAAGGAGGACAAATTTTTAACAGAGAGACTGGCTTGGACACAATCTCCCCTCCTTTTCCTAATCTTATGGAATGACCATGTTCTTTCCTGTTGATGATCGAATAACTACATCAGTGGCAACATGGGAAAAGTAACACGCACACACCCCTCTTAAAGTGATATAACAGCTGAAAATCAGTAGTCAGCATAATGTGACAGCCAGAAGTAGTCTGCAAATCACTAGTAATTGCTCCTCAGACTACAATGCTATAATAACAATAAACCTTCAGTTTCCATCATGTTTTTTGCACCATTTGCAAACCTTTATTTGTTAATCTAGCAGTCTATCAGTTCTTGCATTAAATAGTTTCTTTGTTTCTTTGAGCTGTCACTGATACTTGCCAAGGAAGCAATAAAACATTTAATAAAAAAGAATAACTGGGCCAAATCCTGAAGGTGTTGAGCTGTAACTCTCACAGATAAATCTGCAAGGCTTAGCAGGAATGTGATCTTGTGAGGTGCAGTAAACTAAGTCCATGGAATTTGAGTGCTCAGCAACTACTAGGGTTTGGCCCATTAATTATCAGGAAAGAAATAATAAAAGCATTTAATAGAGAAACATAGACATGGAGTTTTTTGGATTGCATAGTAGCATCCACAATCAGTGGTTAGAGGCTCTGATTTTTTTTTCTCTCTCCTGTCTGTACAGTGATGGAACATACAGTTAGTGTCTGGATGTAAGGTAAATGCTGTTACTGGACAGGAATACAAAATAAGAATCTTCAGCAGCAATGCTGTGGAACTGAAGCTCACAAATACATATCTGTAATTTAAGTAAACCTGGGGAGATTAATAATTAGCAGTTAAATTGAAACTCTCCCTGACTCAGGCATGTGGGAATACTTTGCTATTTTTTTTAATTTACTTTGAGTTTATAGATATGGGGAAGCAGGGAAGAATTTGGATGCTGAATGTACCTTGAATCGTAGAATAATTTATAGAATAATTGCAGCAACTTTTCCCATGATTCTTTTTAGTAGACAATGTTATTTATAAAATAGTTTCTACAGAGCTGCATCCGCTGTCATTTAATTTATTGAAAGAAAAAGACATTAAGGCTCTATTTTCTCTAGTGTGGCAACCACCTGTGTGGAAAGGTGAAAACTTGGGTTGTGTCCTTTTGAATTTGTGCCCTGAGGGGATACAATGGGCAAAATATGCTCCCTGAGGAAGAGGTCATGGGTTCTGTACTCCCAAAACTCCATTAATATTTCTAAGCTCTACATGACTTGAAGGGATCCATTGGTGTTGAGAGACTTTTGCAAAAAAAAAAAAAAATAGCAGGGCAAAGAGATCTGTTTAATTCCCACATCCTACAAGACTGGTTTTGTCACTGTGGGGATCCTACAAGAAAGCTGCTAGGGGCTTCTCTGACTGCAAACTTCCACTCTCCTTTCAGTATTGTGTAGAGAGCTTGCAGTAATTTACACTGCCGTGCCCGGTGGTTGAGAAAATATGGTGGAGGTTAGCTGGTCTCATGGAGCCTGTACCACGCACAGCTCCTGTGCAGAAGTTTTCAGAGGGTCGTGAGGAAGCAGGGGCTGTCACAAAGGCGGCACTCACACCCAACCTCCCTGGAGAACTGCAAGTGCAGGCTTGCCTCTGCTCATGGGACTGCTGAAGTATGTGGGGGCTTTAAGTCATACATACTTTTCTGAGATTCACTGAATTCTTTTGTTGGTACTATGGACATGTTTTAAATCTGGACTGAAGGAAATAGAATGGATTGTATTATAAGCTTAATGTTAAAACAGGTGATAAATTGAAAAAGAACAGAAGTGCATTTCAAAAAGCATAATGCTTCACATAACTTTATCAGTTAGTTATTTTTATTGTAATTTTCTAAATGCTTTTTTCTCCCGTTTTTGCACAGTGGAAAATTATTTTTGATCTGCTTTCTTTTTTCCATGTCTCTAATGGAAATTTGATTTATAGTGGTATATTACAAATAAAAAATGATGGGTTGTTTTTTTTTTCGTGTGTGTTGCTTTTGAAAGGCAAATGGTGGCTGCTATGTAATACTTGTCTGGTACTTAATCAAATAATTTAGAACTGGATTATGTCTGGCTGCTATGCAGGTGAGCAGGAAGGAGGAGCGCATAGAAGGCCATCTTTTGCTCTTGTCCATAATCAGAGTTCCTTCACTCCCTGAATTCAGGGATTGTGGTGCCTCCTCCTGTCCTCCCAGGATATATGTACATTGCAATTAAAAAAAACATAGCTGGCCTGTGCCATTTGACTCGGGTACGCAGGGCTCAGGCCAAGGGGCTGTTTAATTGGGTGTAGATGTTCAGGCTTGGGGTGCAGTCCCAGCTCTGGGACCCTCCCACCTTGCAGGGTCCTAGAGCCTGATCTCGAGCCTGAGCCCAAATGTCTATTCTGCAATCAAACAACCCCTTGGCCTGAGCTTCGTGAGCCTGAGTCAGCTGGCACAGGCCAGCCACTGGTTTTTAATTCTAGTGTACACATACCCCCAGTGTCCCAAAGAGGACAGAGAGGTCATGGTCTTACATTCCCTTAGCCCGACCCATAGATCTATGTGTGCATGCTGTACCTTCATAAGGAATGTGGCAGTGCTAATGCTCTTCTGTTGGGGCTGGGGTGCTCCAACAGGAATTGTGCCTCTTAGATGCAATCTCTCCAGGAGTTCCTCTTGGACTGGTACAGCCTGGCACAGCTCCCAGTGCTCACTGTGGCTTAAAGCTGCAATTGATCCTTCAGTATTTAGAACTTAATTATAGTCTCTCTTGCCTGTCTTCCATCACTGGCTCAATACTGATATACTGTGCAAATCCAAATTGGGCCATGACTTTTTGTCCCATTATTATTGTACTTACATGGACGCTTTCAACCTATTCAGGTGCTCAGATACATGTTGATGGATGTGGTATAAGAAACTATATAGAATAATGTAGGCTCTAAAATATACTTTCAGTATCCCTGGAAGATATTTTACTTTAAATCTTTGTGTGTGTGTGTGTGTGTGTTTAAGTTTAAATAAACATGGAGTCCAAGTTTGTCCTGTTTGCTAAATACCCAAACACTTGCTTTTAAAGACATTAAAAATCTATACTAAATATATAAATATAATGTGGACCCAAACATGTTTTCTGTATCTTTTTTTTATCTTCTTCACTAACATGCTTCTAAATTTAATCTTTATCACTGGAATAAAATTTGCAGACACAATCTCAGGAAGAGCATGGCCACAGATCAAATGGTGACAAAGCAGTGCTAACGGCCTTAGTTTCAAATTTGTGCTTATCTATTTAAAGTGATTCAGTAGGCTACATATTAGTTGTATTTTTTCTGAAGCTTTGTTAACACATGAATTTTGTGCTTTTGAGGAGGACAGGGAAAAAGACTTCATGCTGGGTTTTTGGTTGGTTGGTTGGTTTTTTTCACTATTTTTTTCTCCTTCCAGTACAATTATACTGTTTATCCCCAAACGGGGAGCACTTAACTTCAAAGTAACAGTAATGCTAATGGACATGATTCTACTATACCATTCCCTTGTTATAGTTTAATGCCATTCTTGAGAACTAAGCTTTTCAAGTGTTAATAAATGGCATTTATTGTAAAGATAATTGACTGGGTTTAATATTCAAACCAAGGTGTTGGTTTTACCAGTGAACTTTACCAATGCAGTAAAGTGTAAATTTTTATTTATTTATCTCATTAGTCTTTAAAGGGATCATGCTTTGCAAATAGTAGACATAGCTGGTAATTATATCCTCTGATGTACTAAGCAGAATAGCATGGTAATAGTAATCATATGCTCTATAAAAACCTCCCTCTGATCCTCCAAAGAATTCAGTGCCTATTTTTGTTTCTGCATTTGTCTGAAAGTTCCACGTGCCCTTGTTTTTTAATGTCTATATTAAAATGTTTGTAAAATAGGGAAGATGTATGATTATCAATGTAACTGGAGTCAGAGGGCAAGTGTTCCTGGAGAGGCTGTTATGGATGGGATATTAGGGGAACAGGGAATAAGTGCAGTTAAGCTGGAAGCAACTCGGCAGTGCACAGGGTTTAATAAAGTCCCACTTGTGCAACTTAACCTGCACTCAGTTTCACTTTTTGCTGATGAAACACTTCCAGACCCCATAGAGCATCTGCATGCAACATATATTGAAACACAGCTCCCAGCCTCTACTAGGCACAATAACTTTAGACCTAAAGATATTGAAAACAAGGAGTTCTACTCTTCCTACAAATTTTGTTTTCTGCGACAGTGCCAAACACACATGCTTTAAAAATTTGTCTCCATTGTCCATGGGACTCTCCCTTTTTTGCTGCATGTCCTGCAGCTATAACATTCTGATGCTGCACCCTGATCCAGTCCATGGCTTGTACAGCTGTATTCCCCAGGCAGGGTCTGTGGTGCTTACCATCCATCACTACAAAATTTCAGTTGGTACCATCTGTGACTTTTTGGGTTAGTTACTATGAAGTCACATTTTTGTACAGGCTTTGTTATGCTCTCACTGTACATTATCCGAGTACGCCTGCTTTTTATAATGGGTGGGTTCAAGTCCACATGAATCACACTGCAGGAGGCCCCTGCTACACAGCTGAAATTGCACACGACATATCTCTGTTAATGTTAATCCATCTACCTCTTGTACAAGTGTGATTGAATCTTTTTGGGACCTTCCCCTGCTCGCTCACGCGTGCTCTCTCTCACACACACCCCTAAAATGGTTCAACTTGCCACATTTCTGGCAGTGCTGTCCTGGTGCAGGGTACTTCTTCTTTACCCATTCATGCTGTCTCTCACAGTAAATGCATCTCACTGTGGATATGGAACTGTGGTCACCTACTCTTCTTTTTGATTTTCACCACACCACTTTTGGAGGTGTTGTGCTGCCTTGGGCTTTCATCTTTTCTGTTGCATCATCTGCTTCTGCTGCAAGCCCCATGTCTAAGCATCTGCAGTATTTTTACCAGGAATTGAAATTAGGGGCAGTGTTCACAGCCCTCGCCCTCCTGTAAATGTGAGGGCGAAGGTGGGCAATATGGCACCACAGTGAAAACTGAAAAATGTTTCATGACCATTTTATTAGACTTAACTTCATGTTTTAAAATGGTTACACAAATTAAAGTTGGCTATTCAGACCTTGCATGAGGTTCTATATCTGTCAATGAACTTCTTGAATGCAGTGCGTTCATCTTTGGTGGCTTCTGGTGTGTCCGGTACGTCCAGTCGTTCAATTGATATGCTCTTTAGTTCATTCACATGATCAGGCAGAAGTCAACTTCTTTCAGAACACAAAATTCTACCAAAAAAACCAAAACAAACCCCGCTCAATTGTAGCTGTTGTAAGTGGGAGTAGTAAGAGAAGAGTTCCTACTTCTTTCATCCCAGGAGACATGGCACAAAGATCGGGTTGAGCCACTAGTGCTGATTTAAAAAAAAAGAAATTGAAGTTGAATCTTCATTCATTGTATGACATTCCACTCTGTGTTCAAATTCTCTATTTTGTCCTGATCACATGGCAGCCCCATTTCTAGTAGTGCCTCACTCCACTCAAGTATCAGTGTTTTATAAGACAGGCATCTGTAAAAACTACATAGAGATTGAGTAGAATTCAGAAGTCCCTGTTGTAGATTTGTTAGACTCCAATCTCTGTCCTTTTTCAGCTGTCTTAATAAACACTTCTTGTCCACTTTAAAGATTCAATATAACTTTTGGACTGAAGTCTTTGCTTCTTCCAGTACATTTTCAAAGGACTTTCTGTGACTGATCCAAATGTAGCTTCTATTGCTAGACAAAGATATACTACTGTTGTAGCAGATGCCTGGATGGCAGTGTTTAATGACCCAAGTGGTTTCAAAAGTAGACTTACAAGAGAGAGAGTTGTGATTGTCTTTTCAGAATATAGTAGCAAAAGTAATCCACTAGCCTCACTGCTTAGATCTGTCCGATCTTGGTAGATCAAAGCCAGTAATAACCATTGCAGTAATTTTAAGACAGTGGCCAGCCGTTGCTCATGAGAAAGCCAGTGAGTTTTCCCAGGTTAGACTAATTTGATCTTTAATCCCAGAGTGACTTCTAGTTTTTCCCAAGACGTCCAGTCTTTCTGAGAGTATACTGAAAATATAAAATTTATGGCTTTTTAAAATGTCTTTTGACGATTCTGTAGCTTGTACTAGTGTAGTTGATTAGATCATAGAATCGTAGGGCTGGAAGGGAGCTTGAGAGGGCTTCTAGTCCAGTCCCCTGCACTCAAGGCCGGACTAAGTATTAGCTGGACCATCCCTGACTGATGTTGTCTAATTTGCTCTTAAACTCCAATGATGGTGATTCCACAACCTCTCTGGGCAATTTATTCCAATGCTTAACCATCCTGACAGTTAGGAAGCTTTTCCTAATGTCCAACATTAACCTCCCTTGCTGCAATTTAAGCCCATTTGAGGATAGGACAAGCAGCAGAGGTTAAGGAGAACATTTTTTCTCCCTCCTCCTTGTAACAACCTTTTAAGTACTTGAACACTGTTGTCCTGTCTGCCCCAAGTCTTGTTTTCTTCTCTTCAGACTAAATAAATCCAATTATTTTAATCTTCCCAGATTGCTCACGTTTTCTAGACCTCGAATGATTTTTGTTGCTCTCCTCTGGACTTTCTCCAATTTGTCCATATCTTCCATGAAATTGGCACCCAGAATGGGACACAGAACTCCAGTTGAGGCCATATAAGTGCAGAGTAGAGCAGAAAAATTACTACTTACTTGCTTACAATATTCCTGCTAATACATCCCAGAATATTTGCCTTTTTTTAATTTTTGGCAACAGTGATGCACTGTAAAAGCAGCAAAGAATCCTGTGGCACCTTATAGACTAACAGACGTTTTGGAGCATGAGCTTTCGTGGGTGAATACCCATTTCGTCAGATGCATGTAGTGGAAATTTCTAGGGGCAGGTATATATATGCAGGCAAGCTAGAGATAATGAGGTTAGTTCAATCAGGGAGGATGAGGCCCTGTTCTGGCAGTTGAGGTGTGAAAACCAAGGGAGGAGAAACTGGTTTTGTAGTTGGCAAGCCATTCACAGTCTTTGTTTAATCCTGAGCTGATGGTGTCAAATTTGGTTTTTTTGCTGCAGGATGGCCACCTTAAGGTCTGTTATAGTGTGGCCAGGGAGGTTGAAGTGTTCTCCTACAGGTTTTTGTATATTTTCATTCCTAATATCTGATTTGTGTCCGTTTATCCTTTTCCGTAGCGACTGTCCAGTTTGGCCCATGTACATAGCAGAGGGGCATTGCTGGCATATGATGGCATATATTACATTGGTGGAGATGCAGGTGAATGAACCGGTGATGGTATGGCTGATCTGGTTAGGTCCTGTGATGGTGTCGCTGGTGTAGATATGTGGGCAGAGTTGGCATCGAGGTTTGTTGCATGGATTGGTTCCTGAGCTAACGTTACTATGGTGTGGTGTGTAGTTACTGGTGAGAATGTGTTTCAGGTTGGCAGGTTGTCTGTGGGCGAGGACTGGCCTGCCACCCAAGGCCTGTGAAAGTGTGGGATCATTGTCCAGGATGGGTTGTAGATCCCTGATGATGCGTTGGATGGGTTTTAGCTGGGGACTGTATGTGATGGCCGGTGGAGTCCTGTTGGTTTCTTTCTTGGGGTTGTCTTGCAGTAGGAGGCTTCTGGGTACACGTCTGGCTCTGTTGATCTGTTTCCTTATTTCCGTGTGCGCGTATTGTAGTTTTGAGAATGCTTGGTGGAGATTTTGTAGGTGGTGGTCTCTGTCTAATGGGCTTGCAATTTCATGTGCCAGTTCCATTAATATTCTTGGATGAAGATTATCTGGGCCCCCTGATTTAGTCCCATTAAGCTGTTCAAGTTTGGCTTCTACCTCGGATCTGGTAATATCTACCTCCATATGCTCATTCCCATTTGTCATCCTTCCATTATCCCTAAGCTCCTCATTATCCTCATTAAAGACTGAGGCAAAGTATTTGTTTAGATATTGATCCATACCTAAATTATCCTTAACCTCCACTCCATCCTCAGTGTTTAGCAGTCCCACTTATTCTTTCTTTGTTTTCTTCTTATTTATATGGCTGTAGAACCTTTTACTGTTGGTTTTAATTCCCTTTGCAAGTTCCAACTCTACATGGCTCTTGGACTTTCTCACTTTATCCCTACATGTTCTGACCTCAATAAGGTAGCTTTCCTTGCTAATCCCTCCCATCTTCCACTCCTTGTAGGCTTTCTGCTTTTTCTTAATCACCTCTCTGAGATGCTTGGTCTATAACTCCTGCCTATGAGTCCCCTCCCCCCCTTTCTTGGGATGCAAGCTTCTGATAAAAGAACAGGAGTACTTGTGGTGCCTTAGAGACTAACAAATTTATTTGAGCATAAGCTTTCATGGGCTACAGCCCACTTTATCGGATGCATGCAGTGTAAAATACAGTAGGAATATATATATATATATATATATATATATATATATATATATACACACACACACAGAGAACATGAAACAATGGGTGTTACTATACACACTCTAACGAGAGTGATCAGTTAAGGTGAGCTATTACCAACAGGAGAGGAGAAGAACTTTTTGTAGTGGTAATCAAAATGGTCCATTTGCAGCAGTTGACAAGAAGGTGTGAGGAACTGTGTGTGTGTGTGAGAGGGAAATGGGGGGAAAAATATTTATTTCCCCCGCGCGCGCGCGCACACACACACACACACACACACACACACACACACACACACTGTTCCTCACACCTTCTTGTCAACTGCTGCAAATGGACCATTTTGATTACCACTACAAAAAGTTTTCTTCTCTCCTGCTGGTAATAGCTCACCTAACTGATCACTCTCATTAGAGTGTGTATGGTAACAGCCATTGTTTCATGTTCTGTGTGTATGATTGTGTGTGTGTGTATCTATATATCTTCCTACTGTACTTTCCACCGCATGCATCCAATGAAGTGGGCTGTAGCCAACAAAAGCTTATGCTCAAATAAATTTGTTAGTCTCTAAGGGGCCACATGTACTCCTGTTCTTTTTGTGGATACAGGCTAACACGGTTGCTACTCTGAAGCTTCTGATAGTTTCTGCAACCTTGAATTGAAAAAAATCCAGGTCTTCTCCACCTGTTACCCTGTCAAAGAAGGCTGTTAGGTTGGTTTGACACGATTTGTTTTTTGCTAAAAACATGCAGACTGTTACTTATCACCTTAATATCTTCTAGGTGTTAGCAAATTGAGTGCTTAATTAGTTGCTCCATTATCTTTCTGGGTACTGAAGTTAAGATGGTCTCTGCAGTGTGTATAGGAGAGATTAGTGTAACGCTTTTCTCTGAGCAAAGCTGTACTACTGTTTTCTAGAGAATTTTGCAGCTCCATCAAATGCACAAGCAGCCATCTGTTTGGAGTCAATTTACAAGCATTTAACTCTTCTAAGTTGTGGGTTGTCACAGATGCAGCCAATGTGTCTTCTATAAGCAGATCATATAGAAATGCGTCTACTGGCCTACCACTGACATGAAAATAATGCACATAGTGACTTAATACTTGACACCCATTTGCATTGGTACTTTCATCAGCCATGTATGCACATCTTTTGAGTACAGTGAGAGTTCTTCACTTTTTCAACTGCTGAATCTGTCAGTGTTGCACCACATGCTTTTAACCTGTCGAGTTTCTTGCAGAAAGTTAGTGAGCATTTGCTGGTCTTGTTAACCTTGAAGTTGGATGCTGATTCCAAATAAGTAACAATGCATTTAACATTGGCCTCCAGTCTGTAGTGTGTGGTATCTCTTGCTTAAATAGAAAGTATTATGTGGCAGCCAAGTTTGTTCGCATGAACTGTGGTGTGTCTCCAGCATTCCTGACAGCCTCATTAAATACTTCTAAAATTGGCTTTGACAGTGACTGACTTGTAAGGCTTTCTACCTGTCAATGCAGTCCAGAGGCTTGGTGTTCTGCTAGCTGCTGATCAGTCTGGCAAACAAGGCTCCTGCAGTTTTACCAGTGTAATCTTTCCTTCTTAAGCTTTTTTGCAAGAGGTGCACCAGTAGCTGCTTTTGTAACTTCAGTGAATGGGAAAAGTTTGACCGATAAACATTGGAACTGCCTTTAGGTTGTGGAGACACTGTTTCTTCAGTAGGTAGCTTTATTTGTGCTTCAGGCTGTTTGGCTGTAGATATACCACTTGAACCTTCAAATGATATGATGGTATATTCTTGGTTCTTGATATGTTGTTCATCTTGGTTGGTTTGACTACTTGGGAGGTGGTGGTGGAATTTTGGGGGAGGGAAATGAGCACACTTTCCCGGAGCAGCTGCTCCCACACGTATTGATCCCAAGGACCACAGACTATCCTATCCTGAAACAGGGAGTTTGTGACATCCCCAAAATTGCATGTAGCAGCCAGACTGTTTAAGGCAGTAACATGGGGTCTATCTCCTCCCCTTTGGATTGGTCTCTAGTGGAAAACCTGTGTCGCTCTACAGTTTGGTTCTGCTTTGGGGAGCAGTAGTTTCCTAGGACTTCTAGGTTGCTGTGAGGCTTGAGGCAGTGGTGCTTTTGAGAGTGCTGCAGATATCTCTGCCTTGTTCCCCAGTGTCGGGTCCATGGGTCTCAAACCCCATGTCCATAGGGCTCTTAAGAGCCAGTAAATTCTGACCTGCCACCCAGTCACCAGAACTGAAAGCTGAACTCTGACAGAGGACTCCAGGGCTAGGATCAGATTGGTGGAACTCTGGGCATCCTGACTAGTTCCCTTCTTGTATTAAAGTGAGCACATAACTTTAGTATCTTAAGAAGGCTTTTCCTATCATGTATTAATTTATCACCAATTTATCAGTTTTAGTACGGATTTAGTAATAACTGCATTTATTTTTCATTAGTTTTCGAAGAGAAAACACTTGGTATTATGGGAACTTTTCCAGAAGGAAAATGAATTGCCTTCCCAACCATTCAGTGATTATCTGGTGCTGTGAGTTAATCTAACCAGGAGTTAATCTTAACAAAATAAGTGTGTTTGAGAAGACTGGGTAATCCTAGGTGCTGATTGGTGTTATTTATTTAGAAACACTTCTGTAGTGTTTATTAGTTTAATATGACAGTGGGTTCTGATAAATGTATTATTGTGTGTATGGAAGGCAGGATGGAGTAGAAAAAGTATATGACCGGGGAAGAGAGGCATATAACAATGGGTAATAGAAAGATTGTACTTTTAGCATTAAGAGTGGGGTAGCTGGAAAACTTGTACTGTAGTTTACTAAATGGCATATCATGTTCCATAACTCATCTCTCAAAATAAAAAAGTTGATTGACATTTTGCCTTTAATTGATAACTGATACTTCTGTAGTTTTCAGGTCTTCATAATTTCCTGGCCATTTTTTCCTTTTGAAAGATCATAGGACTGAATTCTTGCAATCTGTGGGTATAATTCTGGATCCTTATCTGAGGATTCTGTTTGCAGTCCTGGACTACCACTAATTTCAGTCCTTGTTGAGACCTTTGACATTGTGTATTTGTTCAACTAACTATTTCAATACTCCTCTCTTAAACTTGCATAGGAAGACAATAAACATGTTAAATCATTCCAGATTTTCCACCAAGTTACCAAGAAACCCTACAGGAGAATTGCCAGACTTAAATAAAAATAGTGTTCAATTTCAGGGGGGGAAAAAAAGAATTTTACAATTTTGCTTATTTTTAAAAATCTATCGTTGTATTGTGGTTTCTATGCCACAGCCTAAGGAGGAAAGATTGTAGCAGAGCTGTGAAGCAGCAGAGGCATCCTTCTTAATTCCTTCCAAGAGGCATCGTTCTTAATTCAACACACATTCTTTTTGAGGCCTGCATGCTGGAGTGAGAGCAAACTTTTACAGGCTTCAGCTTGTGCTTTCCCTTGCCAGTTAATTCTCTGTGGTAGAGGAGGGCTGGGGTCTATGATCTGGCCTCTTATTACCACCAGTGGGAAGCCTAGTGCCATGGCTGGGGATAGTTTAACACAGCTCCTGTGTTCCTTTACTAGTCTTACAATGTTGTCAACCCAAAGGGTTAAAAAAAAAATCAATAAAAACAATAATTTTTGGCTGTCTTTTGATATTTTTTTTTCTTTGCCCTCATTTAGGGAGCTTTTCGTGGGGTTCTCTGGTTCAGAACTGAGCCTTTTAAATACATACACAAATGCAAGCCTCCCTGTTTTCTCCTTTACTTACTCTCCTCTATCTTCTTGGGCAGTGGTGGGCAACCTACAGCCTGTGGGCTTCACATGGTTCTTCAGGGTAATCTGCTGGCGGGCCCCGAGACAGTGTTTACCTGGATCATCCACAGGCATAGCCGCTCACAGCTCCCATTGGCCAATGTTCCCGGCCAATGGGAGCTACGGGAAGCCATGGTCAGCATGCCCCTGCCAGCTGCGGGGAGTTGTGCCTGCAGACGGTCAATGTGAACACTGTCTTGGGGCCCGCCAGTGGATTACCCTGATGAACCACAGGTTGCTTACCACTGCTCTAGGTCAGGGAGTTGCCATTCTATCCTTTTTCTCTAACTAGACAGGAAAGGTAGCTGCTCCACTCGTGTTCTCTCTCTCTCTCTCTCAGCTTCAAAGGAAAGATTGCAATCAAATAATAAATTTGATGCAATAAACCAGACAGTGGTTACCCTGAAAAGTTTTTTGTTCACTTTCTAAACAAATTTATAAAGAAAAATGCCTTTTGAAAAGAGGTAAACAAGATCCCAGACTTGTTAGTCATTGTTATGGTAATAGATTGATGGTTTTTCTTTTTCACCCCTCATTTTGAAGACAAGGATTGTAAAGAAAGTATCCCTTTGAGTTGCTGCAACATTTTAACTGTTCCCTAATTTGATTATCTGGCTCTTCCTTTTCTCCCTAGTTACACAGTTGGCAATGTCTATGATGGAGGTGCTCTGGCTCCCAGCCAAAGGGATTAATATTGCTTTTCCCAGACTATATTCATGTGCCTTGTTCTCAAGGCAAAGATAGTCACAAGACCAGAACATGGCATGACATTCATCAATTTCTAGGATACTGACTAACAAGATTGAGAAATGTACAAACATTACCTGTTGTAACCATCTTAATAGCGCAGTCTTGCATGACAAGATCAGAGATGGAGAATTCATTTGTGCTCACAAGCATGAACAGCTCCACACTATTCTCGCATGACAAAGTATTTGCACTCTTGGGAAGGTTGGTGCAGTTTAGAAAAACGACATATTTTCTATGAAGGGTGTAAAATGCACTAAAAGTAAGTGGAACCAGATTTTGTAATGTAATCTCTTTAGTTTTTCTGCACGGAGCTTTATGGAAAATATTAGATATTTCAAAGGTAAAAACACTTGCTGGCTGCCAGTAAAGTAAATTGGAATTGTAGGGCAACACTTTTTCTCTTTAGAATGGACTCTGTCCTTCCTAACCAGTATTCTTTAGCTATCCTCCCTACATAAAATGTTTTTGGTTAAGTGATCAGCCTGCAATGGCAAAATTGGGAATAAAAATACATTTTTTTTAAATTGGACAAACATTAGAAAAATGTACAATATGGTCACACAATAACAATCTGTGTTCTTCAACTTTAATTGTATATGATTTTCCTTTTTTTAGCGTAGCTTTGAAGAGACACGTACTTGTATTTCACAGAAATTGCCTTGAAGAGCCCCTGGCCCCCTTCCATACTCCTATGTCCTCGAGAAAAAACTGCACTTTGGCTTCGTCTATTGATGAGTCTGCATTATGTAAGTGTGTGTGTGTTCAGCAGTGTACTTTTTGACTTGGTGTACTGTTTATACTAGTTTATATAAAATAAATAAAAATCAAAATACACCAAAGACCATCATGCAATAGATTTTCCTTTTTTCCAATATTCCTTTTTTAAAACAGGGTATCATGTTGGAGGTCTCGGAGTTATTTTCAATTAGAGAATGAGTCTCTCAATAATAAAATGCATCTAAATGGATAACACATCTCGCAAGAGACGGGCAGACTTTCAAAAGTAAAAAATGGTTGCTAGGCATCTTTCTGCTGTGTGTGCTTTTTGAAAATCTCCCCCTGAACCTCTGAAAATACTTGACCCTGTCATGGTATAATCCCCACTCTGAACCTTAGCGTCCAAAAGATGGGGTACCAGCATGAATTCCTCTAAGCTTAATTACCAGCTTAGAACCTGTAGCGCTGCCACCAACCAGGAATTCCAGTGCCTGGTACACTCTGGTCCCCCCAAGACCTTGCCCGGGGAACCCCAAGACCCAGACACTCTGGATCTTAACACAAGGAAAGTAAACCCTTTCCCTCACTGTTGCCTCTCCCAGGCTTCCCCTCCCTGGAAGATGACTGTGGTTCAAACCCCTTGAATCTTAAACAAAGAGGAAAATGCACCTTCCCCCCTCCTTCTCTTTCCCCCTCCCAGACTTTCCCTGAGAGAGACAGTAATCCTAACACAGAGAGAAATTAGCCTCTCTGTCCCCCTTCCCTCCTTCCTCCCCACCAATTCCCTGGTGGATCCAGATCCCGTCCCCTGGGGTCTCACACCAGAATAAAAAAACAATCAGGTTCTTAAGAAATTTTTAATGAAAGAAAGAAAAAACAGTAAAAGTTATCTTTGTAAATTTAAAAAATGGAATAGGTACAGGGTCTTTCAGCTATAGACACTGGGAATACCCTCCCAGCCTAAGCATACAAGTACAAATTAAAATCTTTTCAGCAAAATACCAATTTGAACTCCTTTCAGCCAAATACACATTTGAACTCCTTCCAACCGAATACACATTTGCAAATTAAAGAAAACAACCATAAGCCTAACTCACTTTATCTATCTAGTACTCACTATTATGAACTTACAAGAGTCTGTATCAGAGAGATTGGAGAGAAACCTGGTTGCACATCTGATCCCTCTGAGCCCCCAGAGTGAACAACAACCAAACACTAACAGTACACACAAAAACTTCCCTCTCTCAAGATTTGAAAGTATCATGTCCCCTGATTGGTCCTCTGGTCAGGTGACAGCCAGGCTCACTGATTTTGTTAACCCTTTACAGGCAAAAGAGATATAAAGTACTTCTGTTGTATTAACTTTTACTTATCTGTTTATGACAGACCCTTTTTATCTTGAATGTATTTTGCCCATAGGATTTAGTTGTTTATTTACAAGTTGTACTGTCTCGGGGAATATATTTGCATTCTTGGGTAGGTCAGTGCAGTTTAGAAAAACAGCCTGTCTTCTACCAAGTACATGGTAATATACCTGCCTTCAATATTCTACAGCAGGTGTCCTACAAACTGTATCACTGACTATACAACTCTACCTGATTCATTCCCTAAATCCTGTGCATGGAATGAGGCTGTGGTCCTGTAGGGAAAAGTCTCGAATTATATGATTATATGCTATACCATAATGCGTATGCACAAGGGGGATAAATTAAAGTGCACTGGCTATCTTTATATTTATTTCCCAACATTTGATTACTTGACTTTGCAACATAAATAAAATAAAAAGTTCTGGAATAAAACCATTTTTTTCTCAAAAAATTAATTTAGTTTTATTGTATGTAGGCACCTTTTTTGAAAAGTAAAACCAAATTCCATTATCTGGAACTGCACCCTCCTCTCCTACCCCCATCATGCATCATTGGTAGAATGTGAACTCTGAACCTCTAGCACTGCTTCAGCTGCAGGATTAACTAAATTAGCTGGCTAAAGGAGAAAGCTGCTAGTAGGTTTGGGAGTGGATTGCTGAGACTGAGTGCTTGGTCTGCAGTGGGAGTAATTTGTGGGTGATCCCAGTCCAGGTCTCTCTCTCCCCTTCTCAGGGAATCTGTCTGCTTCCTGTGTTCCCAGTGCAGTTTGTGCTACACTTCAGTGATAGCATTGTCTGACTTTAGACTAGAAAGTTCATGTTCAGTTGGTTGTTTTGCCATGCTGCCAAAATTTTGCTGCCAACTCAAGTGACAGAGAGGAAAAAGTGACTTTTCAAAAGTTTTGATCTCAGCCAACCTTAAACAAAATTCAGGGCAAAGAAAAGGCACTTCACTGGCCCCAAGACTTTCTCCTTTCTGAATTTCAACTGCCTGCTGCAAACCAGAGGAAGTGGTAGAACTTTTAAAAAAAAAATAATAAAAAATTACAGGAATATTTTTATAATAGCAGCAAAGAATCCTGTGGCACCTTATAGACTAACAGACGTTTTGGAGCATGAGCTTTCGTGGGTGAATACCCACTTCGTCGAATGCATGTAGTGGAAATTTCCAAGGGCAGGTATATATATGCAAGCAAGCTAGAGATAACGAGGTTAGTTCAATCAGGGAGGGTGAGGCCCTATTCTAGCAGTTGAGTTGTGAAAACCAAGGGAGGAGAAACTGGTTTTGTAGCTGGCAAGCCATTCACAGTCTTTGTTTAATCCTGCCAACTACAAAACCAGTTTCTCCTCCCTTGGTTTTCACAACTCAACTGCTAGAACAGGGCCTCATCCTCTCTGATTGAACTAACCTCATTATCTCTAGCTTGCCCCTGGAAATTTCCACTACATGCATTCGACGAAGTGGGTATTCACCCACGAAAGCTCATGCTCCAAAACGTCTGTTAGTCTATAAGGTGCCACAGGATTCTTTGCTGCTTTTACAGATCCAGACTAACACGGCTACCCCTCTGATTTTTATAATAGAAAGTATTAAGTAATCTAAATACAGGGGTTGCTACCAGCTCCCCCAGTAATAATGTGTTTGATGCAGAATGTAAAATGTGCACATTTTAACAGACCTCTATGCCTAGTACTTTTGCTGAACTATTTGTGACTCACTTCTACTATTCTGCAATGTTAAATGTGCTAAATGAGACTTGGTTTTCAGTCATGCCATGTCAGAGTTAACACTACCGGATGTATCTGTCTTCCGTAGTGCATTATTCTGAACATAACTGAAAGAAATAAGCTTTTTCTAGTTGAGAATTTAAGGCAGAGACCATTCATTAAATTCATGTCCTTTCATATCCTTTAGGATATGAAATATAATAATCTTGAATTGTTGGATAAATATGTTGGGATGCTTACAGAAGTTTCTGTTACCAGATTTACCTTTTACTTTGAGGTATACTCATTTATTAGGGTTACTCTGGGGGGGGGGGGAAGTGTTCTGTAATTCTATCAATATACTGCTTGTCTCACTCGTGTTTTCATATGGAGCTCTACTTCTCCCTTCTTGTCCCCTCCCAATGGAGCTATCCTGCAGGACCTAGGTTCCCCAAGGCTGGGTTCTTCCAGCCCCAAAACTATATACACACCCACGCCTACACCCACCCCTGAGTGGACCAGGTCAATCAGCACTTTCAAGCTTGCCCTTATCTGCCCCTGGACTCAGTGGGCTGAGCCAAGCAGCACTTTCAAGCTGCCACCTTTATATGCCACAGGTTCAGCAATTCCCTATCCCCACTTTTGTGTCACAATTGTACTGGTAGTAACCCACTTGATGAGCAAACCCCACAGTATTTTTGAGCGCTACAGGGATCTTTAGCTTGGGTAGGAGAAGCGTTGCTGCAGAGTAAATGGGGAAGCTAGAAACACAAGAGTAAAGTTCAGGGAGAGAAAGAGAGGGAAGCAACCAGCTTAACCATAGAAGTTATTTATTGAATAATAGTGATAACTACACAAGGAGAGCCTAAACCACCCTAACAGTTACATTATTAAAAGGTTACCAAAGTCATATATACAGAACTCATATATACAGAACTATATCTGATCAAACAAGTCGGGTTAGAAAGTTATACCTGAGGTAGAAAAGAAAACAGAGAGAGAGAGCTGGTATCTCACCCATTCGCTGAAGCTTGAAGTGGTCGGGGTTCCCAGGTGATGTTGGTAGCTCAGGGTCCTGAGTGCTGGAGACAGTCAGAGCCCCGAGCACAATCAGGCAAGAAAAGATGAAATTCCAGTGGAACTGATGCGGAGTTTGGATCCATGCATCAGAACACTTACTTGAACATAGGGAAACATAAAATTTTACACTTACCAATCAAGTATTAACACGCAAGGGTCTTTGTCTAAATGTGTATAAAAGGTTTGTGAAATCTGTGTAAAACAAAGTCTTTTGTACCAAGGTACAGGCTCTCCTTTTTCTGCAAAATAAAGCATTTTTCCTTATCCCTGTCAGGCTGTTAATTGGCTCTCAGCTAGGCAGACCCAATATTTCGGTAACAGGGGTTTTTGTAGAGAAACAGTGGTTCAAGGGTGAACACTAAATTTGTTTATGGGTAAACTGATGACTTAAGGGTTTTCTTTAGACTGGACAGTAGGAGCTGATCACTCTTGGCTATGGGTGGTTTTCCTTCCAGGGAGCTCATAATGCAGTTAAGCTACCTTCATATTCTGGATATCAATCAAGGATTTATTACTAGAATTGGTCGGATAACTGCTGAGCTGGATGCATGCAGATGTAGGTTCATTAACATCTGGAGCAGAGATCCCCGTGATGCAGTGCTTCCCTGCTTTTCTGGTCCCAGAGTTCAGTGCAGTTCTCCATTTTGTATGCTAATGGAGATGCTGCCCTGTCCCATCTTTGATGCAGATGAGGTTAGGGGAGTTGCCTTCGTTCTTGTCACCCTTGTCAGGAGGGATCTAGGGCCTGGTCTACACTACGTGTTTAAACTGATTTTAGCAGCGTTAAACCTATTAAACTGCGCATCCGTCCACACTACGAGGCTCTTTAAATCGATTTCTGTACTCCCTCCCTCCACCACGTGAAAGAAAAGGGAAAGAAATCGTTTCTTGACTTTTTTCAATGTCACCCTATGTCTACTGAATGCTGGTGGTAGACGCGATGCTGCAGCAGTGAAGAGCAGTATCCGCTCCTCTCCCCTCCCTAGTGGCAGACGGTACAATATGACTGATATCCGTCGTCACCATCAGCCCGTAAGTGCTCCTGGCTTGCCTCAGGTGAGGTCGGCCGGGGGCACCTGGGTAAAAATAGGAATGATTCCTGGTCATTCCCAATAGATGGGACAGAACGGCTGGTAACCGTCCTCATCATAGCAACTGGGGGCTGAGCTCCATCAGCCCCCTCCCTTTCCTGTGTAAAGAAAAGATTCTGTACTGCCTGGACTATCATAGCAGCAGGATGCTGGGCTCCTCTCCTCCGCACCGCTTAATGTCCTGCCTGGACTGTCATAGCAGCAGGAGGCTGCCTCTCCCTCATTTTATCTCACTAACAAGTCACTGTTTCTTATTCCTGCATTCTTTATAACTTCATGACACAAATGGGGGGGACACTGCCATGGTAGCTCAGGAAGGTTGGGGGAGGAGGGAAGCAACGGCTGGGGTTGTTGCAGGGGCACCCCCTGTGAATGGCATGTAGCTCATCTTTTCTGCGGGATCTGACATGGAGCAGCTGTACTCTCTGATACACTGGTTCTCTAGCACACTTGCCCCATATTCTAGGCAGGACTGACTCTATTTTTAGAAACCATAAAGGAGGGATTGACTCGGGGAGTCATTCCCAGTTTTGCCTTTGTGCCCCCGGCCGACCTCAGCCAGGGGCACCCATGATAGCAGCAGACAGTACAGAATGACAGATAACTGTCATCTTACTAAAAGCAGCAAAGAATCCTGTGGCACCTTATAGACTAACAGACGTTTTGGAGCATGAGCTTTCGTGGGTGAATACCCACTTCCTCAGATGCATGACATGCATCTGAGGAAGTGGGTATTCACCCACGAAAGCTCATGCTCCAAAACGTCTGTTAGTCTATAAGGTGCCACAGGATTCTTTGCTGCTTTTACAGATCCAGACTAACACGGCTACCCTCTGATACTTGTCATCTTACTGCCAATTTACAATGGCAGCAGGTGGTACAGAACAACTGGTAACAGTCTCTGCTATCATGCAAAAGCAAACGAATGCTGCTGTGTAGGGCTGCAGTAATGCCTCTGTCAGCGGCATCCAGTACACATACAGTGACAGTAAAAAACACAAACAAACAAACAAAAAAAAAACGCTGAACGGGCTCCATGGTTGCCATGCTATGGCGTCTGCCAGGACAATCCAGGGAAAAAGGGCGCGAAATGATTGTCTGCCGTTGTTTTCCTGGAGGAAGGAAAGAGTGACGACATTTACCCAGAACCACCTGCGACAATGATTTTTGCCCCATCAGGCACTGGGATCTCAACCCAGAATTCCAAGGGGCGGGGGAGACTGCGGGAACTATGGGATAGCTACAGAATAGCTACCCACAGTGAACGCTCTAGAAATCGACGCTAGCCTTGGTACATGGACGCACACCGCCGAATTAATATGCTTAGTGTGGCCGCGTGCACTCAACTTTATACAATCTGTTTTATAAAACCGGTTTATGTAAAATCGGAATAATCCCGTAGTGTAGATGTACCCTAGGTGTGTCTCCCACCGCCCTTCACTTTTCTCTGCAAGTCTTTTCTCTGATTGGTTTTGGTTTCAGCAGAGGCTGGGGCGGGGGTGTCTTTTCATGAATCAGCCAGGCTGGATACTGTACCCTGGTTCCCCAAGAACACAGAGCTGACTGGTATCGTATCTCCCTTAAAGAAATAACCTTCAGTAGCTGCAGGATGAAAAGAGGTAGATGACAGCAGGTTTTCACATTGATTTAAACTATCTAGTCAATAACTATAATCCATTTGTTGTAAATATAATATTGGCAAATGTGCAGGGATTTCCTTAGCTAAGCTATAATTACTTTAAAGAAAAACACCCTATACATATTCTGTAAAGTATGTAACATATTGCTAAAGCACAGTGGTTAAATTCCTTTTTTCTAGAAACTTGGTAAGCCAAAGGAGATGCTGAGGGGAAAAATGAATTTGCTTTTGTAAATTTATATCAAATTTAGGATAGTCAAAAAAGAAGCTTTGCTTGATATGATGCTCATTATAGCAATTGGGCTTGAGAGGTCAACTTTTATTATTTTTAATTTTAAGCCCATTTGGAGATTTTGCTCTTACAATATATTTAGTTCTTTTCTAAGGCCAGGTCTACAAGACAGACCTATATCAGTAGAGACCTGCACAGAAACAAATTTTTATCCACGAATAGAAATCTGTCTCCATAGAACTGCAGGGGCGAAAGGAGCAGAACATGGGGCTGCTGCTCCCAGCAGCCAGTGCCCCACTCCAGCAGCTCCTCTGGCGCAGCTATACCACCCTCAGCCCCGCCCACTGGGATGGACACCAGGCTCACTGGCAGCTGTCCCTGGTTGTGCTCTTGTCTTCAAGCTGCGTGCATGCCCCCAGACAGGAGACGCAGACAGCTGCATGGAAGGGACAGGGGCAGAGCTGCAGGTGGTAAAACTACCCCGGAGGAGCAGTGGCCCCACGTTCTGCTCCTTTTGCCCCTGCGGTTCTGCGGATACCGATTTATATCCGCAGATATCCACATCTATGGATGTAAATTTGTATCTGTGCAGGGCCCTATATATCAGTATAACTACCACACTCATGGGTATCCATACCTATACTGACCTAACCTCAGGAGTAGACAGGAGACCTTCTCCCATCGACATAGCTACTGCCTCTCTCCCAGTGGCATAGTAGCTGTAGCACTGTACATGAAAGACATCTTGTAGAAGGCAATTAAAATAGTATCAGAGGGGTAGCCGTGTTAGTCTGGAGCTGTAAAAAGCAACAAAAAGTCCTGTGGCACCTTAAAGACTAACGGATGTATTGGAGCATAAGCTTTCGTGGGTGAATACCCACTTCGTCAGGTGCATGTAATGGAAATTTCCAGAGACAGGTATAAATATGCAGGCAAGAATCAGTCTGGAGATAACGAGGTTAGTTCAATCAGGGAGGGTGAGGCCCTCTTCTAGCAGTTGAGGTGTGAACACCAAGGGAGGAGAAACTACTTTTGTAGTTGGCTAACCATTCACAGTTTTTGTTTTATCCTGATCTGGTGGTGTCAAATTTGCAAATGAACTGAAGCTCAGCAGTTTCTCTTTGAAGTCTGGTCCTGAAGTTTTTTTTGGCTGTAGGATGGCTACCTTTACATCTGCTATTGTGTGTCCAGGAAGGTTTAAGTGTTCTCCTACAGATTCTTGTATATTGCCATTCCTAATATCTGATTTGTGTCCATTTATCCTTTTACGTAGGGTCTGTCCAGTTTGGCCGATGTACATAGCAGAGGGGCATTGCTGGCACACGATGGCGTATATAACATTGATGGACGTGCAGGTGAATGAACCAGTGATGATGTAGTTGATCTGGTTAGGTCCTGTGATGGTGTCGCTGGTGTAGATGTGTGGGCAGAGTTGGTACCGAGGTTTGTTGCATGGATTGATTCCTGACTTAGGGTTGTTATGGTGTGGTATGTGGTTGCTGGTGAGAATATGCTTAAGGCTGGCAGGTGGTTTGTGGGCAAGGATTGGCCTGCCTCCCGAGGTCTGTGAAAGTGAGAGATCATTGTCCAGGATGGGTTGTAGATCACTGATGATTCGTTGGAGAGGTTTAAGATGGGGACTATAGGTGATGGCTAGTGGAGTTCTGCTGGTAAAATAGTTGGTAAAAAGTTAAAATAATAGGTAACTTGAACTTGATCAATCTTTTCAATAAGGGCGGCAACTCTTTTCCACTGCCTCACGCTCATTTTAGTATTGAGAATAGGGCTGGGTGGGTGTATATGTGTGAGAGTCAGTGTGGACCATATCTAAGAGGTAAAGTTCTTCTGCAGGTATAGATGTGAGAGCAGGCATTGTGTTTTTAATACTGCAGCTGGAGTACAAGGGTCATTTTTCAAATGTGGCATATAACTTCAATGCGTTATTCAGAGGCATAGGGTTAAGTACATGCATAACTAGTTGCAAGATTGGGACCCAAATGTGCACATGGATAATTTTTCAGTGTACTTTTGTTGTGGATTAAGACTGACTGTGCAAAAATCTCTGTAGCCTGCCATAAAAATGTATTGGGGATCTTATGTTTCCAATCAGCTCAAGTGATTTTTATTTTTGGTCTGGTTTTGAGGATGGTCCATTGATCCATTATTGGTATGGATGCAAGTATATTGAATAACTGCTTAATTTTGTTTCCATTAATGTCCATAGACAGTAGAGACTAGAAACTGTTACTCAATGCATCTTTCTGTTGTCCTGAAGAGTTTGTAAATGCAGCAAGCATAGGAGCTCCCACTGCTTCCCATGGGAGAGTATTCCACAGTTCATATATTTCCATGTCAGGAAGTTTTTCCTACTATATGACCTAAATATTCCTTTTAATTTCATCATATGACCTCTGGTTATATACCCCCTCTTACTATTCTAAATAACTTCAGTGGAGTTTTCCTCTTCAGTCCCGTGACTTAAATGGATTGTGCCTGGTCACATCACTGGAATTCTGCTCCAAGTGTGTAGGACTAAGCATCTCATATCAATGTCAGAATTATTGTAAAAAGTAACATCAATTTTCTAAGATAGTGGTCCTCAACCTATCATTCAGCCCACAATGTGTTACATGGGCCACAGGCTGAGAACCATAGCGCCCCCACAATCCCCTATGCCTAGCGCTCCTGCCCAGAGCAGGGCCAGAAGCTGAGCAGTGGGCGGGGCACCCAGGACCCAGACCCCCGCATGGGACCTGGCAGCTGAACTCTGGACCCCGCTGGGTGAGTCCAGGCAGCCGGAGCCTGGGATGCTGTTATGTGGGGCTGGGTGGCAGCTGGAGACCAGCTTCGAGACCCCTCCGCCTGGGGCCAAACAGCCATACCCCAGGACCCAGCAACCGGACCCAATCACAGAAGCAGAGCCCCACATTAAATCGGGGGGTGCTGCAACACCCCTGAAAAACTCTAGATCCCAGAGCACCCCCCCAACCTACCCACAGACCCACTGTGCTGCCCCATGCCCCCCTGTGGCACTCACCAGCCCCCTGCTGGCAGTAGCGCTCATGGAGGCTGCAAGATGCCATCTCCCTCTCAGCCACCCCATCTCTTGCCAGACCAGCATGGCAAATTTTGAAATTTTTTTAGCACACAACTGTGCCGCTGCTCTAATGGTTTAAGTGGATTATTTTGATGTCTTTCTCTTATACCACCAGAACCCAGTATGTTGAGCAGTTTCTGTTTAATGTCTAGTGAGTGTTGTTTCTTCTCCACTTCCCCCCCCTTTTTTTCTTTGAATGAGTGTGTTCTGTTTTGTTTTTCCTTTATACTATATTACTATCTAGATTCTTTTCTTTGTAAGGAATCACAAGGTAGCTTGTCATGCAGTTACTTGTTTTATCCCCCTAGGGGTTGCTCTTTCTCTATAATATCTCAGTATCTTTAGTATGCTATTTTAATCTGACGTGTGTTTCCATGTAATGAATGTTTTTTTGCTGATACAACTCAACAGAAGAAAGTTCTCTTCTCTTTTGTCTCAAACTTATTAATGTTCATCTTGCTGACTGGGTTCTTGTCAGAACATTCTATAGTGATTTGGGACTGAATCTGCAGAGTTATGGCCTTGTAACTGAATAAGAGGAAATCAGACTAGCTAGATTATTTTATTAAGCTTATAGTTCAGACTGAATTTTTATAAAATAACTTTAAAAAATATCCAACCCCCCTTCCTGGTGTAGTTTAAAGGTCTAACATTTCTATTCTTGTTGTACTTATTGTCAGCTTTTCACAGAAAGGAAACCTGAATTATGTTCTGGCTGAGTGTTACTGCTAGATGGTGCAGAATAATCACAGATACAAATCTTGGGTTTTAAGAACTGTGGCTGCAACTTTTTTCAGAAATTTGATTAAACTCAGTCTGTGGATCTGAACTATTAACTGCTACCAAGTTGACACAATCATTGAGGTCTTCCCCTTAATAGTCCCAACTGGCACTAGGAGCTGAAGTACCATTGAAAAATAAGCTTCCACCCCCTATACTTGCGAAAAGAATAAGGGTATGTTGATAGCAGTGTATTGTGCAATAATGCTGTCCTCATCGGTGGTAACCGCAGTCTCAATTTAGCTCACCTGTTTCTTTCTGAGCCCAAGTGTGTGACATAGGGATAAGACCATGGTTGTTCATACCTCCAGGGACTCTGCCACAGGAACACTAGTGAATTCATGCTATTTGGCTATCAAAGAACTCCCTATTCACAAAAGAATGTGAGCAGTAAACAAGTGTGTGTCCTTGTGGCCCATCAGGTGAACACATTCATACCTAAGGAGCTCAAGGTCTCTGTAAACTATTCAGCTTTTGCTTAATCACTTCTCTAGTTTCTTCAACCCTTATTCTGCACTGGTTCACCTTCGCTGGTAGCTGTATACCTTCCTAAACCCACTACAGTACAGTTTTGGATTAGACATGCAGGGCATCTGCCAGATCAGCCAGAATTCTTCCCTATTCTGTACCTGAGGCTGTCTCTACACCATGCAACTTTTAGCAACATGGCTATCCCACTACAGCTGTGCCGCTAAAAGACGTGCAGTGTAGTCGCTGTTTGTTGGCGGGAGTCTATGGTACATGGGCCACTGATGGATTGTTTGTAGGCATTTTTAATGTTATATGACAATTAGATCTGCCCTAAGCAGAGTTAAATAACATGTTTAATAAAATGTCAGTAGCCATCAGCAACTCATCTACACTACGGCTTCCAAAGTTGCTAATGTTAAAGGAGCTGAAGCAGTGTTGTAACGATGCGCCGTTTTTAGAAAGGTTTTAAAGAGGATATTTGAGCACTTGTTGCATGCATACTGTCTGTTACATTTTATTACATAGCGACTAGTTATGTTGTCACTATCCCATTGTTTGATAAAGCATTTTGGAATACCTTATGTTTGACAAGCACTGTACCACAGCAAATTTTGCTCAAATATTTATGTTTGTAATTATAAACTCCACCTGAAGGATCCTTGCACTTATTGGGGGGAAATCACAGCTGTAAAATTTTATGCCCTTAAAACCTAATAACCCTGAAAAAAAAACTTTTCAGAGCAAACTACTCAAACAATAGTTGATCACAGACAGTAAAATCCTATTAGAATTAATTCCTTGCTTCTCATTAATCCTTCAGCCTGATTTTTATTGACTTCCCATAACAAAAAACCAACACAATTTTAGATTATTGCATAAAAACGTTTAGCCTAGCACACATTATTTTAGCCAGTGATGCAGTGCTAGGTTAATTTGCACATAATCCACCTACAGATTATAAACCTAAGAATATCTAGGAAGAACATATGCTTCTCTCAGTACAAATTCATATACAAAATGCTTTGTCAGTAACACATTTTCCAGTAGTGTGGCTTAAAAAGGTCACAGCAACAATGAGTACAATGGAAAGATGTGGGAATATTTTCAGGATCAATTTAATCCACTCAAAATATTTACTTTAATTTCTGACTTTGTCTTAATATTCATATTGGAATCCTCTAGTTCCAGTTTTGGATACGTACTGAGATACTAGTGTCTGATAAGTAACACAAAGTAGAGCAGTGCAAATATCTGACTTTTCATTTTGCTTGCAGTTCTAGAGGGGGAAAAAATAGTTTCTGTTCAACCTGAAACACTTTTTAAAATTGTTTTTGTTAATAACATTGAAGGAAATTTCTAAGCAAAAGACCCAAAGACTGCAGCATCAACTTCTTATTTGAGAAACAGAATGCAAAACCAACTAAAAATAAAATCGGAACAGATTCATTGTCTATAGTGAGTGAAATTCAAAAACAAAGAGCATAAATTTGTTTAGAGTATACTGATTTTTTTTTCTGTTTAATTTGCCATGTTGTTAGAAACAAAATTAAGGGCTTTATTTTAAACTGTTAATATAGGCTTAAGTATCTCCAAGATTCCACCTTTTGTCTAAACCTGAATTGAATGAATGAATAGTTGAATGATCAACTATTATAATTTCCCATTCATTGGCCTTGAACAAGTGCAACAATACTCCTCCTGAAGTTCATTCACAATGCTGCTTCCAAGATCTCCCTGGTTCAATGTTCTACTCCTACTGCAAGAAGCAAACTTTTTGTCTTAACCTTCAACTCCTTCCACGTGACTCAAGAATCTCTTGATGCCAGCTGCCAAAGGGGCACAGAGCTTGCAGATATCTCCCAAGTCGGTCATGTATATTCTAGCTCACCAAAGAGCATGATGTTGGGATCTCTAATAAAACCGTATGTCATACTGATCCTCACAATCACTGCAAGATGTATATACGGATGATATTTAAGGAGTTGTGTATATGTACTGAAAATATGTTTTAAAGTCTGTCACCAACCAAAGAGGAAAACAGGCTTTCTTCCAGTCAGGAGGCAATATATGTATCTCTCTGTAGAAATGTAAATTAAGCATTTGTAAGCCAACACAATGGAAGCCTTATTTACATACAGAGTCAACCAGAAAGGAGTGCACAGGAAAAAACAAGCCATGAGGGTTAGCCTGGTCATGTGCTAAGACAATGAACTCTGGGGAGAGAGAGGGCATATGTTGGAGACAAGGAAGATACCCCTTTATCCTGCACTTAAGAAGTAAACTGACAGCACATTTACATTCATGAAAACGAGATCCCATTCAGCCTTGCAAAGGCTTTGGATGAGAGAAGATGCCTTAGATAAGAAGTTAGCCTGTTAAGTTTAGTCTCTAACAGTCATGTTATGATTTTGTTTTATATGTAACCCTTCTGTTTTGATTATCCTTATTCACTGTCTCTTAAATCTTGATGTTTGATAATAAATTTGATTGTTTTCACCATAATTGTATCTCAGTGCTGTGGAATTATAAAAGGAGCAGATCATGAGCTGAATCAAACAAACCAGTGTGTGCACTGTCCACTTTGGGGATAGTAAACCTGGTATTTCTCTGAGTGCTCAGTGGATAAGGAGCCGAACACTACAGGAGAACTCTTCAAAGGCTCTCGAGGAGTGGGGTGCACCTGTTGTTAACTCGCAAGGCAAAATGAGGACTGACACAGCCCACTGGAGATTGTTTGGGTGACTAACAGACTGGTGGTGTAAGGGAGCTGGCACCCACACAAGCACTGGCAAGTCTCCCTCTCAGTGGAGGCAAGGACAGGAACAAGACTCGTAATCCTGGGTATTCCAAGAACCACCACATTCCACAATTTAACTTCGCACTGGGAAACTGGGGTATTTCCTTTGTGTAGACAAGTTCTCAGTGGACTTTGTACAGGAATTGGGGAAAGAAATGCTCCCTACCAATGTGGGGGCTCGATGCACAGTGTCTGCACAGATACTATCCTTTTGCCATGGGCTATAGTTGTGACTAGGGTCCACTTGTGTTCTTTTTACTAGTTGGCCAGGCATATGGATTCAGTCACGTGAGAAAAAAATGTATTGCCCATACTACAGCTGCAGCCAGCAAAAGTTCATCTATACAGTTAGTAAGTCATTAACATAGTCAGGACTCAGGTTTTTCAAGACAGGGTGATTATAAACACCTGATCCCTGCCTGCACCACTACTATTGGTAGTAATAATGCAGCTGTAGAGTTGTTGTGGGGGGAAATATATACAAACTTTCCTAGTGCAGGCAAACTGTAATGGCAGATCCAGTGGCCATTCTCGCAATACGTTGCACCATTCTGCATTATCTTAGGGAGGGAAAAGTTGTGAACAAGAACTCCATAGCAAATAGATTCTTTGGAGTCCCTCTTTCTGGTTTCTGAATGGAACTGGTGAATTTCTCTTTAGGTCTTTCCATGCCTGCTGAGAATCCTAGCATTTGGGTAACTATGTGAGAACCTCTAATGGCCAAGGCCAAGTATGCCTTCCTTTTCTCAAAAAGTGCTATTAGATATGTCCACAGCCTCAGGAGAGGGATAGAAAAGATATTTGATGTCTCATTTAAAGGACAGCCCTTCTAACAGGGCAGCAATAATACTTACCATCAGTGACAGGGATTGTATGTTTACTCAGCTTGAGTGCCCTCTGAAGATGGATGGGAAATCCCACTAGATCTGCTAGATATCAGTTTCTTTGTTTTATTCTGCTGCTCTGCACTGATGTATGATAATAGCTGTCTGCATAAAGGTGTGCATTTTTTATAATCTGTAAAGTACAGACAAAATGGGATAAGTGATACACCAAGGGAATGAGCTGTGTCTATTTTATGTTTACACTCAAGATGTTAGAATTTTGTGGGTAAATTGGGAGCTGCCAATGCTGCATCTCTGATTAACGTTACTGAAAGATTTTTTTTCCAGTAAAGCTGCAAAAGGCAAAGATTAGTATAGTTGTCCACTGAAATATATTACACACTTATTTGGTACATGTAATATTAAAAAGCTTTTTAAATGAAACATTTTAAACAGAAATACTTAGTAGTATTGTTTCCCCTGATGTCAAGCTTTAGGGTGGTGAATTTTACGTATAGAAATAGCTTTTTTTGGAGAAAGCAATCTAAGCTACTTACATAGACACCAAGGTAATAGAGGCTAAGTGCCTCACCATCTTAACTGTAGTTATCCTCCCAGTACTCCATTTATATAGGGAAGTATCCCATTTTGTATTGTGGGGCTAGTGATGTTAGGGTACCTAGAGCTCTGGATAGGCATCTTTTTATTTTAAATTTGAATATAAATGGAAAATTAAATTTCACAGATGGGGAACTAAGGCACAGAGAGACTAAGTGACTTGCCCAAGATCACACAGCAAGTCGGTGGCAGGAAAGGCAATCAAACCCAGGCCTCCAAGTTGAAGACTACCGCCCTCCTCTCTGGATCACCCTTACTCCCCTTCAACTTCTGTGTATAAATATATATCTTAAGACATGATTCTTCCTTTGTTTTATTTATCATAGATGGAGCTGGCAACAAAGCTTATTATTAAGCTTTTTATTAAGGCTTTTCATACTTCAAGTTATAAGATACCCCACTCCCCCAGTTGCTTATAACATTGTCTGTCAAGGTATTATTCCCACTTTGAACGTTAGCGTCCAGAAAGTGGGGATCTGCATGTACCCTTCTAAGCTTAATTCCTAGCTTAGATCTGATAGCGCTGCCACCAACCAAAAATATAGTGTTTTGGTATACTTCCTCTTCCCCCAAAATCTTCCCTGGGGGACCCAAGACCCAAACCCTTTGGGTCTTAAAACAAAGAGAAATAAATGATTCCCCCTCCTTTTCCTGCTCCCAGACTTTCCCCTCCCTGGGGTACCCTGAGAGATCACTGTGATCCAAACTCCTTGAATCTTAAAACAGAGAGGAATTAACCCTTTTCCCCCTTCCCCCCCACCACTCCCTGGTGAGTTCAGACCCAGTCCCCATGGGTCTTACACAAGGAAAAAATCAATCAGGTTCTTAAAAAGGAAAGCTTTTAATTAAAGAAAGTTTTTTTTTCCTATCTCTGTAAAACCAGGATGGAAAATGTTCACAAGGTCTTCAGCTATACATAGACTAGAGAGACTCCGTCCCCTCTAGCCTAAGTACAAGTTACAGCAAACAGAGGTAAAATATCCTTCCAGCAAAATACACATTTGCAAATAAAGAAAACAAACAAAAGACTAATTGGCCTTCTAGCTAGTACTTACTATTTTGAACATGAGAGACTGTTTCAGAAAGATTGGAGAAACCTGGTTGCACGTCTGGCCCCTCTTAGTCCCAAGAGAGAACAAAGAACAACACAAACAGCACAAACAAAGACTTCCCTCCACCAAGATTTAAAAGTATCTTGTCCCCCGATTGGTCGTTTGGTCAGGTGTCAGCCAGGTTCACTGACCTTGTTAACCCTTTATAGGTATAAGAGACATTAACCCTTAACTATCTGTTTATGAAACCCCCCCACCCCCAGTTGCTTATAACATTGCCAAACTTAAACTATTTGGGAGGGAATTTTACATGCCGGATGTCTGCCCTCAGGCTGGCATATTTGGGGGGGGGAAGCTTCAGCCAGAGTGATTCAGCTGTTTGAGAATGAAGTTAGGGGAAAATATTGTTTTTCCATGTTAAATAAAAATTCTTACAACCATTTGGTTGAGAAGCTCTAGTAATTCCTTGTTTTGAATTACTGTCGGAAATGTGCCTTTCACTGTTTCTGTGAAAATCTGCCCAGATGTGGCCGTTATAAACCTTTGAAAAAATCTCAGTTCACAAGCGCACAGTAGAGATTTGTCAGATCTTTACAGCTGAACTCTGAAGATTCTCCAGTCTTCACCACTTCTGGTATGAATGGACTGTGCAAACTCCATCCCCAGTACAACTGGGCATGTTCTAGCCCAGGGCTACAGGGCATCTGCAGGGCTTGTCCTGCTATTGCAGCTCCGGGTTGCTGCAGGCTGGGATGGAACCTGCAGGAGAAAGACTGTCTTTCCTGTGCTTTCCTTGAACCCCTGACTTGGCACCCAGACAACATTAGAAGAGGAAGGTACCTGACACAGAAGCAAAGTTGACAATAACTAGCATGGCAGAGAGGAGGCAGGAGACCTGGGTGAAGCGCTTGGACAGTGTAGGTAAGAGAATGGGACTAGAATGAGGAGACAGGAATGGGACAGGCTGGAGATGACAGGGTAGAAGGGACTTAGGACTAAGACAATTGAATGCTGCCCTAGAGAAGTGGATTCTGTCCCTTCTTATGCCACAGAATTCCTGTGAGATATGAGCACGTCATTTAAACCAGATTTTTCCAGCTGGCCACTACTTGTATACTCTTCATTTTCTACATGTCTGATTTGATACCCTGGAATCTGATCTGCAGAAGTGATGAGCGTTTACTGATGCAACTGAAATCCGTGGGAGCTGTGCTTGAACATACAGAGTGTTATAAATGCTAAGTACTCAAAACAATCCGCATCTGGTCATAGGCATCTCAAATTGAGCACCCACACTTAGTGGCCTTAATATTTCTGTGCCTCAGCTGCCCATCTATAAACTGCCTCTCACCAGGTTATCGTGAAAATATATTTGTTTGTGAAGCACTTAGGTATTCTAGAGATGACTCCATGAGGAGATGAATATTCTGTCTTCAATGCAGGGTTTGAACAGTATACAGTAAATAAGGAATAGGGGTCACACTTTGAACAATAAGGATATAACAAAATGTTGAATAGCTGTTCAATCTGTGAGCACCGACCATCCTGTGCACTAAATAAGGCAGGGGCTTTGCAGAAATAATGTTATATAATGAAAGACTGTACCATTATACATAAGCACAAGAGGGCTGGAATTAAAGTTGCACAGGCTTACCTTCAGTCTTGCATTTCCTAACTTGAGTGCTTGACTTTGTAATATTTGATGCTTTTTAGCATTTTTTTGTGTATAACTTCCTAGGTTGTAAACTTTGTAAACTCCTGGAGTTTTGTACTTACAGTTGAGAGAGAAACTTTGTTATATGGCAGGTCTCAGATCACAAATTCTGTTTCCACTACAGAGTTCCATGAATGTAGGTAGAGCACAAAAAGGGAGACATTGTCCACCATAGAGAGGATAATTTTGATCTTACAAGAAATATACTAAAGAACACCTAATGTAGTGTTAAAGGGCTCTGGATTATGCAACAATTTTATTCTTTAAAACCAAAAGAGATTCAGCCATGACAACAGACTTACAATGTGACTTTATTAAGATATGAGAATTTCCTGTTTATATATGTGTGCGTGTTCTACCTGTTTTCATGAAACTCTCCAGGGACAGTAGAATTTGATTCAGTATCTGCCTCATAGTTGAGAGAGAAGTTTACAAAGCTCCAGGATGTCTTGAGTTGGAACAGGAATTGAAGAAGAAAGGGATGTTTCAGACAGACATCTCTATAAATAATCATGTTTAACTCCATGTTCTCTGTTGTGACCTACTGTTCACAATATAATCTCACCTGTATGCATTTGTTCTCTCTTCCTACCACCTTATAGGGATTTTCAGTTGTGATCCAAGAGAGAGTTAAGTTAAATGTCCAGATTTTTTTGTGTGTGAAATTGAAAGCCCAGTTGGTTTGCCTGTTCTCCCCCACCCCAAAGAAAAAAATAGATGCAGGAGTACATGTAGAATGATGTGGTTGTTCAAGACCTTGGTGCTTGGCGGAACAGTATGTTCTCATAAGCCTCTCATAAATATCTGGGAAATGTCTGTCTTTCTATTTCATTTTGACTCTCCCCTGAAGGTGTATCACTGCTTAGATGCTGTGATATACAGAATAGTAAATAATGCATGACAAGAAAAATCCAGTGTTCGGTCTCTATCTTATTCTCAAATTCCTCTGAACTAATATAACATTTTAATTTATGTGACTTTGGATAACACAAGTTCTTCTCTTCTATACTTTTATGTTCCATGTTTCTGATATGTTTAACGTTGTATCAATGAATACTGTTGTTTGTATGTTGTGTTCTACAGAGCTTTCTAAATGTACAATGTTTACCTTTATTAATCAAAAAGGTCAAGTGTTGGAAAGAATGGTTGTTTGTAAGGAAAAGATTATAAAAAGCCCCTGAAATAACCTGTAGCTTGTTTACGTATATAGCCTGCAGAATGTTGTTAGTTACTAAGCAATACTGTACAGAGAGGAGGGTGTCAGAAAGCATGCGCGCACACTCACACAAAAAGTAAATGTTCATATATACCAGATTTGAATGCCCTTATTCATGTTGAATATATCACCTTACTCCATGCATAATTTCACTGACTTCAACAGGGCTATTTGAGGAGTAAGGTACTACTCGTGACTAAAGGTACATTAATCTAGCTCTATGCAATTTGCTTACAAAGCATTCTACTCTGGAAGTCTCAAGGAAAAGTATGTCAGTGTTTAAGTCCTGCTTTGTTCTGCATTACAATCTTATGTGTTTTGTCATTTTTACAGATTTCTATGAGCTGCAGAGTCAATAAAGAAATGGCCATCCTAAGATGATGCTTGCACCTCATTGACTTCACTACAGAGTTTTCAACAGAAATTGAATATGGCCTAGTAGGATTGACCTTTGGAGAATTTATGATGTCCTCCGGTACTAGTAGAAGCAAGAACCGGCAGGCTGTGAGCCTGCAGGGAGTTGACCCAGAAACATGCATGATAGTGTTTAAAACGCATTGGGGACAGGTAATATAATTTAGTAATACTTGATAGTTGTATTGATTTGAAGTAGGTTGTATTCATAGGAATCCACTCAAAGCAAAGACTGGTATGGCGACACTGCACTTTCCAGATACAAGCCCATATTTCACAGAGTTTATTGGCTAACATTGAAACATGTTTAATAATATAACTCAGTTTTTGAGTTATATTAGGACCTTGCTAATCCACACTGAACTAGACCTCAGATTTGCAGCAAAAAGAGAGGTAATGTTGCCTAATGATCTGCTACTGGAATTGGGAGACCTAGATTCTGTTTCCAGATCTCCCAATGGTTCACTTGGGGTATTAGATAGGTCGCTTATCTTCTCTGTGCCTTTGTTTCCCTATCTATGTAATGGGGAGAATAATGGTTAACCACCTTTTGTGTAAAGTGTTTTTAGATCTAAGGGTGAAAAAGTCTTCTGGTATTAATAATTGACTACAGATTTTCAGGTTGCATGGTGTAACTTACATATTACTGGCTTCTTATCCTGTCGGGTGCTTTTTCGAAAAGCTATTGTTTGTATTGCTGCTGAAAAGGAAGCTGGCCTAGGGTCTTTATTATTCCTGGAACTCTGTTGTAGGGTTTGAAGAGCCACCTGGTGGCTGATCTTGTGATGACCACTAAAGCTTATATCCTCAAAGTTATTTAGGCACCTAACTCTCATTGAAATCAATAGAAGCTTGAAATGAATGGGAGTCAAGTTCCTAAAAACCTTTGAGGATCTGGGCCTTAGTGCCACTGAGATATTAAGCAACAGTCATTTTAGGAGAGCTGTCACTCAGGAGCAGCGCCAGGGTTTCTGACGCCCTAGACGGACGGCCATTTCACCGCCCCCCACAGCCCCGGTGGACCTATCGCAGTCATGCCGGCGGATGGTCCGCTGCTGGAAAGGCTCCGGTGGAGCTGCCGCAGTGATGCTGGTGGGCGGTCCGCTGGTCTAAAGGCTCTGGTGGACCTGCCACAGGCATGACTGCGGTAGGTCCACCCTAGCCTTTAGACCAGCGCACCGTCCGCTGAAATGACTGCGGCAGCTCCACCGGAGCCTTTCCAGCAGCGGACCGTCCGCCAGCATGATTGCGGTAGGTCCACCGGGGCCATGTGCCGCCCCCTCTGGCAAAATAACACCCCCCAAAAATTCTGGCGCCCGAGGCCATTACCTAGGTCGCCTAAATGGTAGCGCCGGCCCTGCTGTCACTAGCCTCTGTTTCTGTCACATAGACTGATAGTGTTGCAGGAGAATCTGTAGTGATCTGCAAATTTTCTGATGCCTGAGCCCAATGGACCATTTTTAGTGAGGCTCTGCACTGGCATCCTGTAGTGAAGAAACTCTTAATTTAAACGTCTTGTGGTATTCAGCCTAGCCAAGGGAGCTACCTGAGGTGGCCTCTGCTCTGTTCTGTGTTGGAGAACAGTCACCTCAGCTCTGCTGTCTCCTCTTGGGGAGGGAGAGAAGGCAGAAAGGGGGAGGAAGTGGTATTGTGATTTAGCCTAAAGAACAGGTTGGAGTAGTGGCATTTATTACTTGTTCTCAATGTTGGGTTGATTACTGCAAGAGTGGGCAGGAAGCAGTGGCCACTCTGTTCTCACTTAGCACCTTGCATGATCATGTCTTATCTGAGCACCTTCTACCACTGGGAAAATAGAATGCTTAGGGCCTTGCAGAGTCTGACCATGAAATTAGTGGGTGGGAGGTATTTTCACCCATTCCTAATGACTTTACTACATCCAAATTTAACACATCCTGCATACCTTACTGAGGGCAATATTTTAATAGCCCTTGCTCACACTGAATAGTACCTTGAGTAGGCCCATTGACTTCAGGCCTCTGTTGCACAGAGTTTGGCTGACACTGAAAGAAACTTGCCTAATACAATAGTATAACTCAGATTTGAGGTACACTGGAACCTACCTAATCCACACTTTAATAAATCCCAAATTTGCAGCAATGGGGCTACTTGTGGAATAAGGGACTGGTCAATGTGACTAAAGATGTCACAGTTTAGTCCAGAATGTGTGACAAGTGTGAAATTTTAAAGATTGATTTATCAATGTGCAAAAAGATTAAAGCATAAAAGTAAAAGACATAGATCTGTTTCTATTCAACTATATATTTTTAAACATGTACACTGGGATGATAAATGTGCATTTGGTTTGTTTAGGTTGTAAAAATCTTAGAGAAGCATGATCCTTTGAAAAATACTCAGGCGAAATATGGGGCAATTCCACCAGATGAGGCCAGCACTGTGCTGAATTATGTGGAGCATATGCTTTTCTTATTAATTGAAGAGAAAGCAAAAGATGCTGCAATGGGGCCTATCCTTGAGTTTGTGGTCACAGAGAACATAATGGAGAAACTCTTCCTTTGGAGCTTGAGGCGGGAGTTCAACGATGAGACAAAAATTGAGCAGCTGAAGATATATGAGATGCTGGTTACTCAGTCCCATCAGCCTGTGCTGCACCACAAACCCATCTTGAAGCCTTTGATGATGTTGCTGAGCTCTTGCTCAGGAACAGCGACACCAGCTGTGGAGTTGGAGCTGGCTGTCCTGCTGAACCAACTCTGCTCTATCCTAGCCAAAGATCCTTCCATTCTGGAACTGTTTTTCCACACCAGCGAGGACCAAGGAGCTGCCAACTTCCTCATTTTTTCCCTTTTGATTCCCTTCATCCATCGGGAAGGAACAGTAGGTCAGCAGGCTCGTGACGCTCTGCTCTTCATAATGTCCCTGTCAGCTGAGAACAACGTTGTTGCAAATCACATAGTAGAAAACACCTACTTTTGTCCTGTAAGTTGTTGGGTTTTTTGTTTTTTTTTTAACCATAAATTTACTTTCTCTCTAACTTTTCCCTTTTTTGCTTCCACTATCCTTTTTAGGAAAGATGATTCATTTTACTTATTCCATAATTCTAAACTATAGGGCTGGAAACCATGCTAGTCCTGTAGAAACTACGGATGCTATCGGGGTGGGGAGGTGTGGCTGGCAAGGGAAACAGTTTTCACCATTAACCACCATCTTGCTGAACAGAGGCTTCCTTTATCAACCTTGGCAATAGGAGTCCCTGTTCTGAGTCTTTTAAAACAATATTTATATTCAGTTGTAGTACTTGTTAGAAATCTAACTTTATAATTTTAAACAATAATAAACCTATTACTTTAAAGAGACAAGCAATCAACCCTCCCACAGAAGAATAGTTGTTTGCTAAGCAAATGTTAAATCAGGGTGCAAAGATGGATTTCTCTTGTTTGACTGCTTCTTTGCTTGCCTCCAAGTAAAATAAGAAATTGGGGCCTGAGATGAAATTATAGATGCTACACGTGGTATTTGGTAAAGAGGGCTAAAACAGAGCTATGTAAGACCACCTGAAAAAAATCACCTTTTTCTGGTTTGATATTTAATTCTTATTTACATTCTGTGCGGTTTGTGTTTTAGTCTGGCAGTGAAAGACGAGGCAGGTTTTAAATGGGAAAAGAAAATCTTGTCTAGTTAGCATAGAACTGGGATTTATCAGGTATTTGTTCTGGCTTTGTCAGCTCTGCCACAGGCTTCCTATGTGACCTTGGGCATGTTAACATTTTTGCCTCAGATCTCCTATGTATAACATGTCAATATAATGGTATTTGGAGTATTGAGGCTTATTTTATACATTTACAAAGCACTTGTTGATTCTTGAATATCTATGCATATAAAATGATGGGGTCTAAATTAGCTATTACCACTCAGGAAAGAGATCTTGGAGTCACTGTGGATAGTTCTCTGAAAACATCCACTCAATGTGCAGCAGCAATCAAAAAAGGAAACAGAATGTTGGGCATCATTTAAGAAGGGAATAGATAAGAAGACAGAAAATATCATATTGCCTCTATATAAATCCGTGGTACACCCACATCTTGAATACTGTGTGCAGATGTGGTCGCCTCATCTCAAAAAAGATATATTGGAATTGGAAAAGGTTCAGAAAAGGGCAGCAAAAATGATTAGGGGTATGAATGGCTGCCATATGAGGAGAGATTAATAAGATTGGGACTATTCATCTTCGAAAAGAGATGACTAAGGGGAGATATGATAGAAGTTTATAAAATCATGACTGGTGTGGAGAAAGTAAACAAGGAAATGTTATATACTCCTTCTCATAACACAAGAACCAGGGCCGGCTCCAGACACCAGCAAAGGAAGCAGGTGCCTGGGGCAGCCAATAGAACGGGGCGTTAGTCCATCCGTTGTTGGGGCGGCATGTCCAGGTCTGCGGCGGCAATTTGGAGGCGGATCCTTCAGTGCCTTGCAGTTCAATCGCTCCGCTCAATTGGCCTTTTTTTTTTCTTTTCTTCACCGCTTGGGGTGGCAAAAAAGCTGGAGCTGGCCCTGACAAGAACTAGGGGTCACCAAATGAGATTAATAGGCAGCATGTTTAAAACAAACAAAAGGAAGTATTTCTTCACACAACACACAGTCAACTTTTAGAACTCTTAGTCAGAGGATGTTGTGAAGGCCAAGACACTAACAGGGTTCAGAAAAGAACTAGATAAATTCATGGAGGATAGGTCCATCTATGGCTGTTAGCCAGGATGGGCAGGATTGGTGTCCTTAGTCTCTATTTGGCAGAAGCTCAGAATGGGTCACTTGATGATTCCCTATTCTGTTCATTCCCTCTGGGGCACTTGGCATTGACCATGGTCAGAAAACAGGATACAGAGCTAGATGGACCTTTGGTCTGACCCAGTATGGCTGTTCTTATGTGTATAGATGTCCAAAGTATTTTTATTCAGGATATTTTTTATTGATTACTGCTTTGCCCAGCTCCGAATCAGAGAACGGTTTGCACAAGCAGAGATTATGGCCATCAGTCAGAGGCTAGAAATGCAGATTTTGATTTAAAACATTGTGTCAATAACTATTTCAATTATAAATATCTTTCTCCATGTGATTCCCTCTTTCCCCCCACTAACTGCTAATAAATCCTGCACTGTGGCAGTTTCCCGTCCCCCAATGGAGACAACCCTCCACAGAGCACCAGAAGGGTATGTGGGTAAGAGATTGTGTCTAGATCTCAAGTTGTCTGTCACTTTCACTGCTGACCCAGTGCATGCTTATTGGCAGCATCACATATGTAAATTGCTTCAGTTCAGAGAAGCAGTAAACAGTCCATGGCAGGGCATAGTAATTACTTGGCCTGAGCCCTCCTGCAGTGAAAGAGATGTCTCCTGTGCCAGACATGCAGGAGGCAATGCACTGGCATCACATTCACACCTCCCCCATGTGCCAGCTGCCTCAGGCAAGAGCAGGAGTTGGGGCTGTTGATAAAAACAGAAAAAGACAGCAAAACCTCCTTCTCTTTCTACATGAATTTTCCCACATTTAGATGCAAATCCTGAATCCAGCAGCTAGCCTGAGTAGCCAAGCTGTGGCAAGGACAAGATGTACTCCTCTCCAACCAGTAGCAGAGTTGCTCACTGAGGCTAGTTCTTCCTAATGGCCCTTTTTTGGTCAACCCTTTCAACTCCATCCTGCAACCTCTTCCGCAAGTGCGGAACAGGGCTCAGACCAAGCAGGGCTTCAGTAACTGCCTAAAAAACAGGTTTCTGTCTAACTTTTGATGATTCACTTTTACAATTCTGAACACCATACCCGTACATGGCAAATAATGAAGCAGTCTCTTGCACCGAGAGGCTCTGTTTGACCTAATTTAAATAGATGCTACTAAAGAATACATGAGCTTGGTTTTTCAATTGTCCTTCAGATAATACCATTATTGAATCTATGCAATAACTTCCATAATTACATCTGCCAATTAATTTGAAAAAAAAAGTCTTTAGTATAAAAAGATAAAAGCCAACTATCTTAACCTACAAACAGCGGGGAACTGTGATTTGACAAAAAGCCTTCCTAATTAAAATGATTGTCAGTGTGTCTTAGAATCAGATTTTCTGAACAGTAATGAGACTAGTCCAACTCCGTAATAAACTCTAATGCAATCTTACGGTTTGTGCTTCTTGTTTCCCCTGGGAGGAATTTGGCTGTCAGTACTGTCATTTTTTTTTTCTCAATTTTGCTCTTAACAGAATCAAGGGCCAAATTTTGCTCTGTTGCACATCTGGAATAACTCCATAGGCCTGAGTGGTGTCACTCTAGATCAGAGGTCCCCAGACTGTGGGGCATGCCCCCCTAGAAGGCTGTGGAGGAATGTTTGGGAGGGTGCATCCAGGCCCTGCCCCCAGCCGCGTCCCCATCCTGGTGCCTGTCCCCATCCCCAGACTTGGCACTGCTCCATTCCCAGTCTTACCTACCCAGTCTCAGCTGTTGGCCGTAACTCCATTCCTAGCCCGGGATCAAGGCTGGGGGCAAGACCATGAGAAGAACAGCACCTGACCGTGGGCCTGGCTGCCGGCCCCCACTGCTGGCTGTGGGGCTGGCTGAAGCCTGGCTGTGGGTCCGCTCCTACCCCCAGTCTTGGCCTCTAGCCACAGCCCCGGTTTCAGCCCCAGCCCCACCCCAAGCTGCGGCCCCAGCTGCTGCCCGCTTATCCCTATCTGGAGCCAAGGCCCCAGCTCGGTGGGGGGGAGGGGAGCGTGGACAAGAGTAAGGGGGTCGCGACTCTCAAAAGTTTGAAATCAGAATGTGGCTCCAGTTCCCTTCTGCTTGGGTGCATACAAATAGAAAGATTAAAAAGCTTCCTTACTGCTATTTCCTGAGAGAAGTGACACAAGCTGCTTTGATTTACTCCACTTAAAACTACAGTGGACAAAGTGTTCAAGCTTAGATTATAGGGTAGAGGGATGGATTGCATGAGCCAAGACATGGTCTACTCTTCTGAGCCTAGAACTAGGAGATGAGCTCCTGAACTTTATTCCCAGCTCTTGTATAGACTCCCTTTATATCTTCAGATGAATAATTTGATTTATTTGCCTCAGTTTCCTTCTCTGTGAGTTGAACATACCACCTACTTCCCGAGATGTAGTGAGAATTAACATTTCTAGAGGGTTTGAATTGTAAAAGTTCACAAATACTGAATATTTGCTAGTAGTTACCAATCCATCCATTATGTACTGGCTTTGAGAGTGCCCACAGTTTGTGGGAGGCCCACTATGAACACATAAGATATATAGACTATCCCTAAATAACTCACGAACTTGTCATATTCAGTCAGTGTCTTATGGGCATCACAGAAGATGTGAGTCATCAGAGGGGACTGATGTATAGAGTGTGGCCTTGAGGACCACCTCATAAGGGCATTACAGCCATAGTTGACAGCATGGAAGAAATAGATAGTGTGTTGGCAGTGGCAGCATTGTTGGAATGAAGGGAAAGGGGAGATGTAGGAACGATTTCCTTTGTCTCTTTCTACATCTGTTTTTCTATGATCTTAGCATTTATGGTTGTGTCTCTACTGATCAAAAATAGAAAAAAATAACAAAAATCCATGAAATAACCCCCCAAAAGTACCTTATTCTATGTTCCCTGTTACAGAAATTAAGAGTTTTTGCTTTTAATATTTGACATTCATCATTTTGGTTTTTTGAATGAATTAGTGCCAAGCTTGTACACATTAATTTCTAGCAATAGCTATGTTTAGACCTTAGCACATGGTAAAAATCCTCAAACGGTTTTGGCTAAATAAACTGCTGAAACTGCTCCCAACATAGATTCTGCTTTTGAGAACCTTATTTAAGTAATTCCAAGGTGAGTTGTTTGGGGTGGTTGTGAGTCTCACTCCTTTTTCATGTGTAGTGAGGCATGAAGTTGAAAGTCAGTTTTATCTAGTTCCAGGGAGTGAATTTGTTTCTCAGTGAGAACTATGGATAGTACTCAGCACCTCAGAACCAGGCCACTTATATTTAGGGGCCTAAATATGGATTTATGAATAAGGTGGATGGATGACTGAATAAATGGCAGATCTAAAACCAAATTCATGTTGACTAATCCAGTGCAATACACAAGTAACACAAATCATCTAATGAAGATTTTTTTTTCCTGCCCAGAATTGTCTGTAATTCTGATATGTGAATATAAGGCATTTGTCCAATGCAGAAGTAATTTTACAGGCCAATTAATTTCTTTCTAATCTGCCCCATCCCCTACCTTCCTTCACTTCCCTCTCTCTCTGATGGAAAAAACAAAACTAAAACACACCTGTCATGAAATTCTTCTTAGAAATAACAATGTCCTTCCCCCCAAACTATATTATGGTATGAACATTGCAAAGTAGTTTTCTTATCAATTTCCTCTCATTTTCTTCTCCAGAATCTGAACCTGTGATCACTTAATATACACTATAGTTTTTTTTTGGAGGGAGGCAGTGAGTTTCAGATCCCAGATCAGTTGACTCAGGCTCATGCTACAAGGCTAAAAATAGCAGTGATGTTCAGGGTTTGACTGGAGCCCAGGCTTTGAGACCCAGCGATGAGGGAAGGTCCCAGAGCCCGAGCTTCATCCTGAACGGGAAAGCCTATTCTGATATTTTTAGCCCTGGAGCATGAGCCTGAGTCAGCTGACATGGGTTCTGAGACTTGATGCCGCAGGATTTTTTTGTTTGTTTTTGTTGTATACCTGTGCCCTTAATATCAAAGGCTAAATAAATACAATTTTGTGTATTCCTGAGTGGATAGTATTTAAGCCTTGTGCAGTGACCTGGAGGAGAGGCAGAACATAAATACCTAAAACTAATCCTGTCTGTTAAAAGGCCGCTGAGTCACACTTGCCATAAGGGCTTCACAGAGGTTTTTCAGGTGCCCGAGGCAATATCTGAAACTGAGTTCCCCTCGAAAAGAATTACCGTGGAGATGAAAGAGTTTAAAAAGAAGTGAGAAGTCGTGGGGAGTTAGAGGGAGCCCAGGCCTGTGGGGTCACTGCTCTCCCTGTAGTGATAAGGGGGTTGTGCCCTGTGTGTGGCTGGCAGGGATGTGCTCCAGTTTTCACATTTCCCTATCCTCTGGCCCCACTACCAGTGGGAGTGGCATCCCTGACCCTGCTCCTACCTCCAGACTCTTGGCCTGGTAGATTCTCTCGGGCCAGTGTGACATTTCCGGTGGCAGCAGTGGTGGGATCGGAGGCAGGCAATTTGCTCACTGGACCGTCAATGGCAGGTGGACTATCAATTGCCTCTACCTAAACCAGTTCACAATGCCACTTGCTCATGTTTGGCCACTCTGTCATTTTGGGGGCTCTGTCAAATGAGGGCTCTGGTCATGCTGTCACTTTTAGCCTCCCCCCACCCTCCCAACTTGTTTTTAAGTTATTCTGGTACTGAAGAATGTGATCATAAAAATAACTTGAGCCGTTGCTATAACTACACATACTCCAGCTTCTTAGTTCTTAGTCTACATCCTGACTTAAAAAGAAACAGTGCAGCTCAGCATTATCTAAGCATTACTTTTCCCACAGTATTTTTATATTTGGCTTAATTATGCCTGTCTACAGAAATCTATCTTCAAAGTTAGGTGATTAAAGGAATGGAGAGTATTCAGGGATACTACCTTTGCCCTGTAGGGTGAGCTACCAATTGTAATAGATTTAATTAATGCACCCTCAGGACTGGAATCCCCATAAAATTAACTTTTGGATCTCTGTTCTCTACTGTGACAAGCATTCATTTTGTAATAGATAAATCCACTTGCTTTGGAGCAGGGCTCTGACCCTCTCATGTTATAGGGGTCAAGTGGGTGTTTGTGGAGAGTAGAGATATTCTTGCCAAGAATCTGCTGCATGAAAGCTGAAAAGATCCCCTTGTGCTTTGGTCCTAATGACCACATTAAAGTGAGGCTCATTTTAAAAAGTAGCATAGAAACTGTAGGAAATCATGAGAGAGAAGGAAAGGTGGAGCTGTGGACAAGATAATGCCTGAGAACACTATGGTTTTGGTAAAATCTGTGACTTGAAACATCTCCTAACTTTAAGAAAATACAGTTAACACTATAACAGCTTTGTAATGGTGTATTTTATATTCATAGTTATAAAACTGTAGTGTTATACTTGCACAGCATCTTCTATATGTAAAGTATCTTTACTCATTAATATTAGCAACAATGCCCATAATTTCTCCCAAGAGTCTTTTCCCCTCCTCCGTCTCTCCTCGGTGGTAAACAGAACCTATAACTGTTAAGAGTGACCATTTTCCTTAAAAAGCAACAGAGTCCTGTGGCACCTTATAGACTCTTTGTTGCTTTTTACAGATCCAGACCAACACGGCTACGCCTCTGATACATTTTCTTAACTATATCTGGCACCATGAGTTCCAAAGCCTAGGGGCAAAAGGTGCCAGATGTGAGATGCCTGAATGAAGTTGTACTTGTTGCTGATGGGGTGATCCTACTTCCTATCATTCATAATGGAACTGCTCTGTCTAGTCACCTGTAACCATAAAATGGCAGACCTCAATGATTCCCTCGATATTCGTAGTTATGGAGTTCTGAAGACAGTGACTAGTATTTCTCTGATGTTTCACCAGATGGTAGAGAACATGTAGAGACTGGTACTAGACTGGAGAAAGGTGAAAGCAGGAAGGAACAGATGTAAAATGATCTTCTGAGCATAAAGAAAACAATGGAGGTTTGCCAGTTAAAACAGATTACAATCATTAGGGGGCCTTTGTCTTGGGCAAGTTTTCCTAAGTGGCAGCTATTAAAAGAAGAGGAATTTCAGATTAAATGAATTTTAAAAACTGATGATTTTGTGCAGCATCACTTTAACATTCATTTCCCTCCTTTTCTGTCATCCTTTTAAGTATTACTGAAACTAGTAAGAACAATGTTTTAATGTTTTCTTGGAACATTGTTTAAGCCCATGAACTGAACAGTTAGGTAAAGGGCTGTTTCCTCTTTGTTTCTGAATACAGGTACTAGCAACAGGACTGAGTGGTCTCTATTCATCTTTGCCAACAAAGCTGGAAGAAAGTGGAGAGTGGCACTGTTTGCTGAAAGATGACTGGCTCCTGTCCCCAGCTCTTGTTCAGTTCATGAATTCCCTAGAGTTTTGCAATGCAGTGATACAGGTACTGGATCTGACTCAGACTTCTTTGTAGCAGCAGTTTAAACTATATAGTTAAAAGCCTTTTACAGGATGTGCTTATTTGGTGGACAGTAGTCTATAGAACTAATCTTTAGTTTAGTTTAAATCTTTGTTTAAATGGATGAATGAAAGATCTGCTCTAGGAGTTATTTTGGGGAAGTCCTATGGCCTGTGTTATACAGGAGGTCAGACTAGATGATCACAATGATTCCTTCTGGCCTGGAAAAATATGTATGTATGAAAAAAAAGTGTTCAAAGCTGTTATTGTGCAGTATGGCTATAATGATTACTCTACATGGCTAGCTTTTAAGTAGTAAATGTTTCTAATTAATAAAATGTAAATATGCAGGGTTTGGGGAGATATTACATTGAGTAATTGGGAGACTAGTCTTAATTATCTTCCTAAAGATTGTTGATTGCATTTTAAATACCCACATTGATATTAATACCCACATTGATATTAAAAGAAATCAAATGTCTTTATTTGAGGAAAAAGGTAATTTTATCTATTTGAATAGAGAAGAATACCCCATCTTTACATCTAGGTTCTCATAAAAGTCTACAAACAGAAACACTTATTTTCTCTAATGAAGTGTACTATATAAAGAATGTTGTTACCCTAGTTGAATTTAGTGGAATTCCCCTCAAAATTGGTCTGTTTATGTTTAGAACACACTCTCTGTTCTTCATTTCTTAATTAGATTTTTTCCCCCTTTTGATTCCTGGTTATTTTCATCTCCAGTCTAAAGATAAAAATCAGGTTTTATATATATTTTAGGCTACGGTTTTAAATTTTGCTGCATCTGTGGATTTGTTTTCTGTATAAAGAAATGCTCAATAACATTAGTGAAGTTGTCATATTTTACTGTGAATTAAACAGTAATTTCTGTAAAGATCTGTATGCAAAATATAGTGAAGCAGCTGACTATATTTGTTTAACACAAATGAAGCTTTATCATTTAAAAAAACCAAACCTTACATGTCATAAATAGAATTAATAGTTGTTTTCATCCCAGAAGCTGCAATATAATCAGCCTTCTAATGTGTACATGTTGAAATGTGAAGTGGTGACCGTACTCCTTTCTGTCTACCCTGTACCAAGAGAGGTTACAATCTTAGCCAGTGACATTTGGTACTACATTTTTTCATTAGAGTGAAGGCTGTTATAGATAGTAAAGAAAAAATGAAATTATTTTAAATCAGTTTAAAAATAAATCCAGACAACCAGATATTTAAAAAAATGTTTCTGTAAGGGGGTGGGGGAGAGACATTGAAAGAATTCTATTTTTTTTATGTACTGCTAGATTGTAACTTTACAATCTACCCTTGGTATGAGGCAGAGCATAACTGGAACACCGCAGGAGCACACCAGAGAACTTAATTGTGACTCAGGGTATGTCTGCACTGCATTTTAAAACCTGTGGCAGCAAGTCTCAGAGCCTGGGTCTACAGACCCTCATGCTACAGTGCTAAAAACAGCCGTGTAGCTCAAGCGCTGGAGCCTGTGTGCCAGGTTTCATAGGCCAAGCTCCAGCCTGAGCCTGAAGATCTAAATGGCTGTTTTTAGCGCCTTAGTGTGAGCCTGAGTCTGTAGATGCAGGTGCTTGACTCTCTGCTATAGGTTTTAAAACACAGTGTAGACATACCCTCAGCCACAGATTCACCTTGGTTGCTTTGGTGAAGGGAATATATTGCTGCTTCTCATGGAGTAGTTTATTCTGTGCTGGGACAGCTACTTGTACCAGTGAATAAACAGGGAGGGTGGAGCCAGGACTCCAGCCCCTCTCTGACTCCCTCCCTCTCTCCCCATCCACTGGGTTGAAGAGGGGAGTATTATTGGGGTAGTATCCCTTGTTCTCCCCTCCACAGCCGGAGTCACAAATCTGAGGAGGGCTGAGCAGAGGCGTAAGAGGACTGTATTCATGGACATTCTGAGGAATGGGTGGGTGGGCGGGTGGGTGGGTCCTTTGTGGGTGTGAAATATATGCATATACTCAGATACATGTATAGCATAATTAAAATATTTTTTTAAAAAATACTTGGTTTCTAATACACTTCTGTACTCCTATAATACCAAATTTATTTTTAGAAAGTATTAGTTCCTAATATGACATAACTGTTTTGCTCTTTTGAAAACAAAAATTAACTCCACATTGTAAAAATAAGCAATGGTTTGTCATGTTTTACTACACATTTTTTATTACACATGACAAGTAACTTATCTTTTAAGTGCTTAACCAGTCTATTGAGTGAGTAATGCACTTACAGAAGGAAAAAAAGATTGCGTGTTTGACCAGTGGAGTGAGAATGCTCCCAATATAGTGTACTCTTGAAATATAGAGAAACTGCCATTCTGCTTTTTTATTGTAGTATTACGAGTTAATTATGATATGTCCACCTGAGTGACCCTGTCAGGGCTGGTAGGGCTAAAATTAGACCTGCCAGTTCTATTTTGGTTCATGGGCGTGTGCATCACACTGTCCGTCCATTCATTCTTGTCAGCAGGCAGGGAGATTGAAATATATGGGAAAAGCCCTGTCTCTGTGTTTGACTGTATCATTCTTGTTGTTACTCAAATGTACTTTGTGTATTTAATCACAGAGGGGAAACGTTTTAATACCCAAAACAAAAGCTGTTCAAAAGAACAAAATCTAGGTATTGTTGAAATGGGCAGACGGTTTTGACAGTGATTAAAGATATTCTGTGTTCTTTCTTAAGAATTTTTGCAGAGAACTATTGCTTTAAGAACAAATATGATGGTTCAGAGATGCAATTTATCATGACACGAGATTTCTGTTTTAGGTGGCACATCCCTTGATTCGTAACCAACTTGTGAACTACATTTATGATGGGTTTTTGGTGCCAGTGATGGCTCCTGCCCTCCATAAGGTCAGTGATTTGTGTGTGCATACACGTAAGTTTATAGCAGACAAAGGCAACATTAATAACCAGTGGGATATTAGGTGATGGTGAAATTCCATATAATCTAATTGCATGTGTTTAGGCCGACTTTGCCCCCTCCCCTTCCCATACTCTCCATTTATCTTTTATGGCATTTGGCCATTTACCAGGATGGAGTCATCTCTCTGTGATGGCAGGAGATATTCTTTCAGTAAAGGAGTATGTACTGCTTTATTCTGTTAGAGACGTGACTGTAGTACATCTATTTGAGATCAGCATCCTCCACTTGTCTGGGAAATAAGCCCTAAGTCAGTTGCCAGCTCAGGTCTTACACATGATTATGAAGTAGGTTGGTTGTGGGATGCTGTGTCAATGCAAGAATGGACACATTTGAAATGTAAAAACTAAGTCTTGTTTGTCTGATGTGACCTTAATGTTAAATCCATATTAATCCTATTAGTACCAGCATGTTGGTGATGTTAATGGTAGGGGGCCTGCTCCCACTGCGTGAGGAAACCATGGTAGGAAGACTGACTTTTTCAGTAATAAAAAAATATTACATATGGAGATGCACAAAATTTGGCAGCTATGACTCTGTTAAGAAATGTATGCATCGTGGTGGTTCAGTTGAAGTGTCATTAGCCTTACTGCTGTACTATCTGTCTACTTCTTGCTCTTCAACTTAGTGCTGCTCTTAGTTAAAGAGCTAAAGTGGGAGCTTCTAACCTGTTTCCAGCTTTCTAAAGCAAGGTTTATATTATATATTGTCCTACAGCTTCTATAGAAGTGCTGAGTACTGTACCCATGTTTGGAGAAGAAATTGTGATTCTCCTTCAAGTGCTGGTTCCTATGAATATTGCACTATGGGAACACATGTACTCCATGCGCTTAAGACCAACAGTGCTTGCTGTTAGCTACTCCTGGGCGAATTTTGGTGGGCAAAATTAAAAATTCTGCAAAATTCTGCATATTTTATTTATCAAAATAACATAATATAATCACACCAGTTTCAATTATTTTTGGTCATTTATTTAAAAATACCTGTCAGCAAGTGTGTAACAATACAGACAAAAAAGATTCAGAAAACATTTTTGGACAAAACAGATTCCTTACTAGGCATATTAATACAGAACTCTATAGCTTAAATGAATTATTACTCAGTACAGAACCATATTTCCCACACACCCCAGAAGAAGTGCAAAGGCTGGGGGGAGTCAGGGGTAATGGAGGAGCTGAGGGAGAGGGACATAATTGCTGAGAAGGAGCCCGAGTGTAAACCTGGAAGGTTGTTGGATATGTGTGGGAAAAGTATGGAACAGGTTTTTGGGGGGTGCAGGGAGGGATTCTTAGGCCAGGTCCACACTACAGCTTTAAATCGATTTAAACAGCGTTAAATCGATTTAACGCTGTAACCGTCCACACTACAAGGCACTTAAAATCGATTTTAAGGGGTCTTAAAATCGATTTCTGTACTCCAGCTAAACGAAAGGAGTAACCCTAAAATCGATTTTACAAAATCGATTTTGGGCTAGTGTGGATGGAAATCGAAGTTAATGGCCTCCGGGAGGTATCCCACAGTGCACCAGTGGCCGCTCTGGACAGGTAAAGGAACTCTACTTCACTGGCCAGGTACACCGCAAAAGCCCCGGGAACATTTGAATTGTATTTCCTGTTTGGCCAACGTGGAGCTCTCAGCAGCACAGGTAACAATGCAGTCTCCTGAGAATAGGAAAAGAGCTCCAGCGTGGAACGCACAGGAGTTATTGGATCTGATCGCTGTATGGGGAGAAGATTCTGTGCTGTCAGAACTGCGTTCCAGTAGACGAAATGAGAAAACTTTTGAAAAGATTTCTAATGCCATGAGGCAGAGAGGCCATAGCAGGGACTCGGTTCAGTGCAGAGTTAAAGTGAAGGAGCTCAGACAAGCGTACCAGAAGACCAAAGCAGCAAATGGCAGGTCCTGATCTGGGCCAAAAACATGCCGCTTCTACGCAGAGCTTCACGCAATTTTAGGTGGATGCGCCACGACAAGCCCCCCCTTGTCTGTGGATTCAGAGGTGGGGGTAGTAATCTCAGCCACTGCTGATGATTCTGCAGACGGCAAAGATGTGGAGGAGGAAGAGGAGGACGAGATGGCAGAGACCACACAGCACTCCATTCTCCCCAACAGCCAGGAGCTTTTCCTCACCCAACCAGAATTACCATCGCAGCCCTCCCAAGCCACTTGCACAGGCAATGAAGCCATGGAAGCAACCTCTGGTGAGTGTACTTTTTTTAAGTAAAAACCATAGTTTAAAAGCAAGTGTTTTTTAATGATTGATTTGCCATGAGGGCTTGCATGCAGTAGCTGGCATTAAAGTTACTGGAAAAGTCTGTTAACATGTCTGGGGATGGAGCGGAAATCCTCCAGGGACATCTCTATGAAGCACTCCTGGAGGTACCCCAATAGCCTTTGCAGAAGGTTTCTGGGCAGGGCAGCCTTATTCCATCCACCATGGTACGAAACTTTACCATGCCATGCCTGGAGCACGTAATCGGGTATCATTGCATGACAAAGCCTAGCTGCGTATGGTCCCGGGGATTGCTGGCACTCAAGAAGCATAATTTCTTTTTCTCTGTCTGTTATCCTCAGGAGAGTGATATCGTTCATGGTCACCTGTTAAAAAGTAATGTAGTTTATTAAGGGGACAGAGATGACCATTCCTTCGTTTCTGCTTTCCTGCTCCTTTAAAAAAAACCTTCCCTAGCAGTTAGCCATGATGGGGGAGGGTGAAAACCAGCACATTCCTACGGGGAGGTGTCTCTAATGGCGCTGACCTTTTTAGCATTTGGGCAGCAGGAATTATCGCTGCTAATTGCCAAGGCATAGAGGGGGGAGGTGGTAAGGTTTCAGTGACCAGCCATTACAGCAGACATGCAGAGTGGGGGGGGAAACCAATCACAATTTTCCTGTAGTGCTTAACCTTTCTGAAGCCATAAGAAAAGAAGCAAAAGATGTGCTTCTTAGCAGTTTGGCTGCCAAGCATGAATGTTACCTGGTAATTGCCAGTGGTACAGGGGAATAAAAGAGGTTGCACGGTTAACTGCCAGTAGATGTATGCCTTACCATGTCTGCCAGCAAGCTGATTTGTAATCCCCGGACCTGCGTCTGTGTTGATCTCTGACACCACAGCCGCAAGCACTAAATACTAAAGAATCCAAAGGCGACCTTGTAGTGAAGTGACATGTGCTACATACGGTGAATAGTGTAGTTCACTGTGAAAGAGTATAACCATTGTTCTGTGAAATGTATCTCTTATGATCCTTCTATCACTCTTCCCCCCACTCATGCAGCTGCACATTTTTCAAGCCTCCCTACCCCAGTCTGACAGATAGGTCAGATAAGGAGAATAAGGAAGAAGAGGACACGGGAGGAGATGTTCACAGAAATAATGGCAGTAACCCGCAGTGAAAGAGCTCATCTGGGGGAGTGGAAAGACGTGGTTGCAAAGTACAGGAATGCTGCCAGTGAACGTGAGGACAGGAGGGACGCTCGAGATGAGATGTGGCGGCAGGAAGATCAGAGGTGTAGGCAGAAAGATCAGCGGTGGCGGGCTGCAACACTGGAGCTGCTGCGCGATCAAACTGACATCCTCCGAAGTCTGTTGGAAGAGCTGCGGGGTCACAGAGTGCCACTTCAGCCCATGTTTAACCTCCCTCAGTACTCACCATGTCCCATATCTTCCACACCCAGACGTGTAAGAACGCGTGGGGGAAGGCTTTCTGCACCTGCCCACCCCCGTGGACAGTCCAACCAAAAGGCTGTCATTACATTGAAATGCCCTTAATGGCCTTTTTCTTCCCTCCTATACTCCTCCCAAACCACTCCCAGGGTACCTTTTCATTTCTTTTACTCTTCTTATAATGACATGCTATTCAAAGGCAGTGAGAGGGTGGGTTGGTTACAGGGAATGACTTTATTTCCATAAGCAAGCTGTTAGGGAATGGTGGAGGGTAGCTTGCATGCAGCAGGAGTCAATAACTGGGGGTGGGGGAGGTTCATGAAGCGGAAAGAAACACAGCAGTCACACCGTACCCTCCCCATGATGAAACTCGTTTTCAAGGCTTCCTTAATTGCCTTTTTCTTCCCTCCCTCCCATCCTCCTCCCAACCCCCTACTTGTGTATTTTTAATTACATGCTTTTTAAAGCAAGAGGGAGGGTGGGTTGCTTACAGGGACTGACTTTTAATAAAGAATACAAGGTTTTTAAAAGATAGTAACTTTATTTCCATAAGCAAGCTGTTAGGGAAGGGTGCAGGGTAGCTTGCATGCAGCAGGAGTCAATAACTGGGGGTGGGGGAGGTTCATGAAGGGGAAAGAAACACAGCAGTCACACCGTACCCTGACCCATGATGAAACTCATTTTCAAGGCTTCTCTGATGCGCACCGCTTCCTGGTGTGATCTTCTAATTGCCCTGGTGTCTGGCTGCGCGTAATCAGCGGCCAGTTGATTTGCCTCAGCCTCCCACCCCGCCATAAAGGTCTCCCCCTTACTCTCACAGAGATTGTGGAGCACATAGCAAGCAGCAATAACAAAGGGGACATTGGTTTGGCTGAGGTCTGAGCGAGTAAGTAAGCTTCTCCAGCGAGCTTTGAGACGCCCAAATGCACATTCTACCACCATTCTGCACTTGCTCAGCCTGTAGTTAAACAACTCCTGACCACTGTCCAGGCTGCCTGTGTATGGCTTCATGAGCCATGGCATCAAGGGGTAGGCTGGGTCCCCCAGGATAACTACAGGCATTTCAACATCCCCAACTGTAATTTTCTGGTCTGGGAAGTAAGTCCCTTGCTGCAGCCGTTTAAACAGAGTAGTGCTTCTGAAGACACAAGCGTCATGAACCCTTCCTGGCCATCCCACGTGGATGTTGGTGAAACGTCCCTTGTGATCCACCAGTGCTTGCAGCACCATTGAAAAGTACCCCTTGCGGTTTATGTACTGGGTGCCCTGGTGCTCCGGTGCCAAGATAGGGATATGGGTTCCATCTATGCCCCCCCCACAGTTAGGGAATCCCATTGCAGCAAAGCCATCCACTATGACCTGCACGTTTCCCAGAGTCACAACCTTTCGTAGCAGCAGCTTAATGATTGCTTTGGCTACTTCCAGCACAGCAGCCCCCACAGTAGATTTTCCCACTCCAAATTGATTCCCGACTGACCGGTAGCTGTCTGGCGTTGCAAGCTTCCAGAGGGCTATTGCCACTCGCTTCTCCACTGCGAGGGCTGCTCTCATCCTGGTATTATGGCGTTTCAGGACAGGGGAAAGCAAATCACAACGTTCAAAGAAAGTGCTCTTACGCATGCGAAAGTTCCACAGCCACTGCGAATCGTCCCCCACCTGCAAAACTATGCGGTCCCACCAGTCTGTGCTTGTTTCCCGGGCCCAAAATCGTCGAGCAATGGGTAGAACCTCCCCCATTACCATCAGGAGCTCCAAAGCGCGGGGGCCCGCGGTTTCGGAGAACTCCAGGCTCCAGGTCCTCATCACTCTCGTCGCCGCGCTGCCGTTGCTGCAGCATCCTCTGCTGCATTTGCTGTTCATGGTTCAGCATAGCCAGCACGAGAATGCGTGAACTGTTTACAACGTCCACGATCAAGGTACTGATCAGACCAGGGTCCATGCTTGCTGTAAAATGGCGTTTGCTCACTTCACCCAGTAAAAAACGCGTGAAATGGCTGTCTGCTGCTTTCAGGAAGGGAGAGGGTGAGGCTGTACCCAGAACCACCCACGACGGTGATTTTTGCCCCATCAGGCACTGGGGTAGTAACCCATAATTCCTAGGGTCAGGGAACACTGCAGGAACTATGGGATAGGTACCCACAGTGCAACGCTCCTGAAATCGATGGACGCCTGGGACCATGGACGCACACCACCGACGTAATGTGCCCTAGTGTGGACGCGTAAAATCGATTTTATAAACCCTGTTTTATAAAATCGATTTTACTAATATCGATTTTAAGCTGTAGTGTGGATGTACCCTAAGGGAGCTTCCCTCATGCTGAGTCTGGCTGGACCTCTAACCTCTCCCATTCAGTCAGGCATGTGTCCCTCCACTCCCACTCAGACACCCTCTCCTCCCATCCCCGTGTGTCCTTGCACCCCTTGTCCACACATGTTCCTCCACCTCCACTCAAACACCCACTCCTCCCATCCCTGTGTGGCCCTGCACCCCATCCCCATGTCTTTGTGCCCCCATTCAGCCACCCTCTATCCCTATGTAGCTCTGCACCCCTCCCTCATCACCATATGGCTCTGCACCTTCCTCTTCTCTATGATTCTGTGCCTCCACTCCCATTCAGCCCCTACCCCAGTCTGTCTTCCCCCACTAACCCTTATAAGCCCCATCTGACATCTCAGTCCATAGCCTGGCCCATTACAAAGATGGCAGGCTTTTTCTCTTTCCTTGCTGGCTGGCAGCGGCTGCTGTGGTCTGTCACCACAGCGCCCTTTGGTGGGAAAAATGTGGAACTTCAGCAATTTTTCAGCAGAACCTTTTTCTCTGTGCAAAAAAATTAAAAATATGCATTACTCGTTAATTATGCACACACGCAGTGGTGCAGAATTCCCCAGGAGTATATTAGTGTCCGTTTGTGGGTTTTTTTGTTTTTTTGCAGTGTAGACATGCCCTAAGTGTGCTTGATCTCCTCTTCCCCTGAGGTCAAACACTTCTCTAGGTAAGTGGTACTTATACACTTGTTTCTAAGTTTAGTTAAGTTTCCCATGTTAAAGAGTTCTTAAAATAAACTGTTTCTGTAGAGCAGTATCTTATGGTCCTCCACGTTGCCTCAAAACTAAGTCTGTTCCCTACATCTACAATTGTGATATTAAACACAAACTCTACTGGACAAGTGCATGCTGAAACAAGAAGCCAAATAGTCTGCTCAGCTGGCACAACTCCTTTTCTATTAGTAGGGGGTTGCCACTGACGAGTTTTGTGTTCATGTCTCCATCTGAGGATGGTGAAGGAAACCCTTTCCCTCCGCCCTCATGGAAAAGGTAGAGAGAGCCCCTAAGAAGCTTTAACTCTCTCGCACTGCATTATTGGATGTCTCATTTCCTATATGGCAGCCCAGAGATGATGATGTTTCTATAGGGAGTTAACCGAATGTTGCCAGACTTACACTATATTTACACTGTGCCACAGTTCAAACTACAGGGATATGAATACAGTGCCCACCAAAGTGCTCTGCTGTTACTCCTCCATGTGGATGCTGTGAGGGCAAACTAAAAGGTTCCTAGTTGGCATTAATGTAGTCCTACAATATTAACCTTTTAGTTTGTGCCCACAGTGTCCAACATGGAGGAGTTACAGCACAGCACTTTGTGTACACTGCTGTTCACACCTCTGTAGTCCAAACTCTGGGACAGTGTAGACAAACCCTGAGTAATTCCTCTCTGAGCAACTACAGAAAACGTATCAATATTGGGACAACAGAAGCTCAAAAATCTTGTCAGAAATAATTTATTTTCTGGATGAAAGTTTAAACTTCTTTACATTCTATGTCAACAGCTCAAAAGAAACTACACAAGAGCAGGAAAGTACTATAAGCAGAGACCAGTATTAGAATAGAGAGTTATGTGTGAAATTTCATTTATTGAGCAAAGCGTACAATTCTGGCTTCTTACAAAAGGTAAAAATAGTTTCCATTTTTGCTAGTGAAGTCTTATAGATTTTTCTTGTAAAATTTAGTGATTTTGGTAAATTTTCTTTTTTTGCTCAATTACAGCAAAATACTATAAATTACTATACATTTACAAGAGTTAGACTAAACTGGAAAATATTTCAATCTACAGATTTGGCAGTTCCAACAAATTTCTGTTTTGCAATGAAAATATGCAAGACTTAAAATCAGGGATTTTTCCAAAATCCATCTACCAAACACACAACTTTTAATTGATATTAAATTGTTATAAAAACTGGAATCTGAATGGCAAAAAATAATCTTTTTTTGTGCAACAAGTGAAACCTTCTACCAGATAAATCAGAATTATGGATTTACTGGTCAACCAGACACCCTATGGAAATGGAAGTCTTCAATCCGGCAGCAATGCAGACCAGAAAAAAAGGAGAGAGGAAAAAAAAAAGCAAACACTGTATTGCTTTGGGGCTAAATCCCAGAGGCTTAGGGCTTCAGCCACTGGAAGGGCGGATGGGAGGGGGAGGGAGGCCGGTTTGGGGCTGCAGTTGCAGGGTTGGGGGTGGAGTCAGGGCTCCGGGCGTTTTACCCTTGGGAGCACTGGGGCTCAGGGCTTTAAATAGGGGTGAGTGGGGGAGGAACAACAGGGAGCAGGGCTTCTGCCCGTAGCATCGCTCACAGTTTCCGTGGGGGTTAGGGGTGCGTGCCAGTAACAGGCAACGGCTTCCTCCTTGCTTTGGGGGTGCTCAACCTCCGCTCTGGCCCAGGCCCGCACCCCCATTGTACCCCTTCCCCCAAGCCCTCAACCTCTTCCTGCCAATTTCCGCCCCCCTCTCCTGAGCATCCCCCATTCCCACTCCTCCCCCCCCCGTGCCTCCTGCACACCATGGAACAGCTGATTGTAGCGGGCAGTAGGCGCTGGGAGAGAGGGGGAATGTCATCCTTATAAAAAGATCTCGTGTGCTTTTTATAGGAGGAAAAGGCAACACGCCGCATTTATTGAGAATATAGCAGTTAGCGTATGCTTTTCAGTCTCTCTCTCACATACGCACACGATGCACACAGTCTCGCCAGTCAATGTTTATAGTTACCAGTCCAGAGTCTGTATCAATCTAGTGGCCAGTCAGATTGGTCACAGAGGGGAGCCAGGCTCTGTCGGTCGCGATCCGATGCTCCTGGAGTTGTGGCAAGACAAACCCAAAGTTCCATGGCAAAGCACCATGTTCTTATAGTCCTTTTTTTCTGTCAAAGTCTATGGATTTTGCTGTGTCGTTTATGATTGGTTACGCTTTAATTGGTGTTATCTTTTGATGTTAATACTCCAAAGCACCTCCAAGAGGGCATCCTGTCCTGGTCTCGATTTGATCAATTATCTTGTCTTTAGGGGTGCCCGCCTCCACCACACAGTCGTCAGTCTGCCCTTCCTCAATTATGGATGCATGTTGATAATTCTCCGCTGTCGGTAAATCTCTTTACTCCTCCTTCCTTGACCATCTGACTTTAAAATGGCCTTCACACCTTATCTTTTCCTGATGCATACACTCCTCATTCACACAGTCTTTTACAAAGGTATACAAACAGCAGTGTTTTATGTTAAGCAAAAAAGACATTTTGAATTAAACCTTACTAAATCTTGTGACCAAAACAGTTCACATTGGGCCATGGGCCTTCAACATGCCTCTAATCTCATTAATATAGACACAGTACAAGATCCTGTCTCTTACTTACTAAACCTTAAAACTAAGAATTGTATATTTAACTAAAAGGCCTAATTTGTAATGCATATAGGAAACAAGGCCCCATAGTAAACATTATAACTTATCCTAAAACAGAGGGTGACCATAAACAGCCATAAGGACTGTTCTTAATATCAGCACAGACACTGGCAGTCTGTCAGATGCGTTTCTGTCAGTGTCCCAGAGGGTCATTCCGTTCTACTATTCAAAAAGATGGCTGGCAGGATGATCAAACCCTCCCCACCCCCGTGGCTGCAGCCTTAATCCCCCATGTGGCTGAGCTCTGTAACCTCCTCTTCAGAATTACGGACCATTTCAGAGTTACAGACAAGCTCAATTCCCAAGGTGTCTGTAACACTGAGGTTCTACTGTATTGAAAGTGGAGAAAACGATTCTAAATTGGGTTGTCCAGTCACTAAGAGCCAAATTCTTTTCACAGTTACTCTTTTGTCAATCCAAATAATTTTATGAATGTCTTGAGAGTTGTTCTGAGTTTACTCGTTTTAATTGAGAGCAGAATTTAGCCCCAAGATTAGTCTGATCTGGCCCTGGCTATGAAGTATTTGAGATTAGTTGGGCATCAGTATTAAAAAAAGCTAAAAACTGTCAATATCAGTAATTAAACCAATTAATGAGAAATTGGGTTGGCTATCACCATGTAAATGTTACTTAAAGAAATCAGATCTCCACATCAATGAAACCGCTGCTAACATTTCCTTTTTGTGGGATCCCTCAGTGGTACTTCAGGCTTATACACCTCTGAAGTCAATTGAATTCAGGTTTCTTTTGAAAACAGAAGTCAGTTTGGCTGTTAGGAGAGTATTTGAGCTCCAAGCCTTGTCATTAATGAACCTTCTTCAGATTCAGCAAGTCCATTGTTCCTCCAATAACATACCTTTGCTGGCTACCATAACTTCTTTTCAATTTTTATGTTCAAAATTAACGATTTAATGCACTATTTCACCTAAACATATTTAATGGAGTACAGACTGCACCGTCTAGTGGATCTGAAGAAAGACTCAGATGCATCTGAGACAAACCCCTTAGGAGGTAATGAGCAGATGCAGTTACATCTGAGGTCTTCATAAAACCCAGAAAAACTCCATAATAGGTTACTATTTTAAACCCTTGCTTCTGGGACCGACACCTCCTGGCTGAGTAGATAAGGAAGATTTTTCACTGTGCTGGAACAACTCCTTCATATATAGAAACCATTTCTAATTGCCACCCAAAAGTTAGTGCTGAGTTGATGATGATTTTTCAAGTTATCTCACTCATCCACCTGGAGACTTGTTTTTTAATAAAGGGCAAAATGAGAGAAACACCTGAGCCAAATCCTTACTTAAATCAGAAAATAGATTCCTCTTCCATTATACACAGTGCTGTGGGCTTCCTAATTTCTAAAGTAATTGAAGTTATTTTGGGATGCTAAAATATATCTGGGATCCAAAGGCTTAAAGGTCCAGGTAAATATCTGATCTTTTTGGACATTTCTGGCTCAATACTGCAAAGCATGCTGCTGCTATTCCTCCCCTCCTCTCTCCCCTCTCCCTTTTGAGAGCTCAGATACCAAATTGATAAGCCTAGTTAGATAGGTAGGTCTGTGGATGGTTAAATGTGAGGGAGAGATGGTTGTGTTTATTACTATAGATGAATTTTTCTAGTCTAGACCATTCTGGTTGGGCAGTTTGTTTAGGTTTTTTTTGTGGATTTTAAGTACGCTATTATCCAAAGCCATGGAATAACTGCTTTCAATAAATCTACATAAACCTTCTGTCCATTATAGTTGTTAACTCAAAACCTAGGAGCAGGGCAAAAACAAGAATCCAAAATTCATACATCCCCAAAACATATCCATCCCCAAACATTTTTGTGGGTGGACCTCAGATCTGAGCTTTCGATCCATACCTGTTCCCATGGTTTTAGTTCAATACATAATCCAAACAATGGCCTAAGTAACGGCTCTGCTTTGACAGGAAAGAACATGGAAACAGTCATTTCAGTTCAGACTAGCATTCCATCTGGTCCAGACAGGGGTGAAAGTAAGGCAGAACGGGCCAGTATGGCGTACTGGTAAAAAGTGGCCTCTGGTACCAGCCCATACCACTGACTTTAAAGCGCTGCCGCGACAGCACTTTAAAGGACCCTGCTTACAAGCACTGCCGCAGCAGCGCTTTAAGATCGCTGCCCCTTTTGCACCCCGCATCGGTGACACTGCTGGGTCCCTAGCTGCAGGGCTGCTGATGGGGGGGCAAAAGGAGCAGCTGTCCCGGGGCCGGCCATTTAAATCACCACTGGAGTCCTGGGCAGCACGGATGGACTGGCTGGGGGTGCTGACCCCCAGCCCCGCCACTTTTGCCCGAGGCTTTGCCCCTTCCAGGAGTGAAAAGTTTTTGGAAGCCCCATGTCATAAACAGATAGCTAAGGGTTAATGTCTCTTTCACCTGTAAAGGGTTAACAAACAGTGACCTGCAACACCTGACCAGAGGACCAATCAGGAGACAAGATACTTTCAAATCTCCGTGGAGGGAAGCCTTTTTGTGTGTTTTGGGGTTTTGCTTTGTTCTCTCTGGACTCTTGAGAGTGACCACACGTACCTACAGGCTCTCTAATCTTCGATTCCCATTTTGTGAGTAAAAAGGGAGAAAGGCGGTATAGTCTTTTTATTTCTTTTCCTTTATTTGCAATTGTGTAGTTTGCTGGAAGTATTTTAAATTGTATTTGCTGGGGGGAGGCTTCTTTTTAGTTTCTATAAGCTGACAGACCCTGTAACCCTCAACTGTACCGGTAAGAGAAATTTTACTTTCACGCCTGGGTCCAGTATCCTGTTACAGAAAGGTGCAATGATGGTTAAACCATCTTTCTTCCTAACCTCAGGAAGTTGGTAGTTGGCTTATGCCCTGAAGCATGAGGGTTTATACACTTTATTTCTTAACTGTGGACGTATGTATTAAATATAGGAAATACAGAAGGCAGTTTTCTTGTCTATTCCATGACTCTCCAAAGCCCTGCTACACTCTCTAAAAAGCTTCCCTCTCTGTTCTAGAGCCTCCTGGAGCTGACACCAGCCACATCAGGTCTATTATACTGTCAGGGATAGTCTAGACAAATACTTAGTCCTGCCATGTGTGCAGGGGACTGGACTAGATAACCTCTCGAGGTCCCTTCCAGTCCTATGATTCTATGATCTATTATCTGTATACTGTAAAGAAATTGGTATGAATGTCTTCTAGAGAATCAAACCCAATATATTGCACTTAACTCAGGACACAGTCTCCAATCTGTTCAAAAGGGAGAGAGGCAAATTGAAGGTTGAAGAAGAGAATAAAGAAAACAGCCCTATAGTTAAAATATAGTGTATCGAGGCCTTCGAGCACTTCCAACGCTGCCACTGACTCCAACCAGCTCCCTCACAGTGCCAGTGAGGGAAGATTTTGTGACTCTTCCATCTATGACCAGATACTCTGTAAGATCAGAAGTTGTTTTATTTTTTTCTTGGGTAATGGGAAGTTTTCCTTGCAAAAAGTCTCAAGTCAAAAACGGAGGGAAGTAGTTAAATAAAAGTAAAAGTTGTTTGACATAAAGCAGAAATTGAGAGGAATCACAAAATGTATGACAAGTGTAAATGACTACATCCATTTAGCTATTGTGGAGGCGCTGCTGGGTGAGCCCAAAACTTGAGTTATGAAATTTGTCCCTCATCTGTAGTCTAGTCTCTGTGTGTTTTGTGTAACATTTCACTGCAAGACAGAGTTCTTTCTCCTTAATATACTCCTTTCCCTTTCAGTCTGGAAATGCAGATACTTCATTATGTAGCGGGGCCCATTGCTTTGGTGTCTGTGTGGAATTGAACAATGTTTTTCTCCAACCACGGTTCATCTTTGGTGTAGCATAAATTATTTTGTTCTCTTATTTTGTTAGATCCTTTTTTCTTGTACTCTTGGTATTTACCTGAATACTAATTTGCATTTAATAAAAAGGATTTACACACTTCCCAAAATCCCTCTCCCAAAGGCATTTAATTGAAGGCAAGGGAAGCAGCCGGAAGTCTGCAGAATATTTAATTGATTTCCTTATTTTTGATATTTCCTAGGAAAAACTGCTTCTGTGTCAGCAAATGAACTGAGTCACAGTTTCCAGGCTAACTGTCCTATAAAATAACCTATAGAATAAAATATTTCATTTCCCAAGGTTCCCAGCGAAACTGCAATTCATATAGGACAGAGACATCAACTGTCACAAATAACATGAAAGAAAACAAAAGCAAAAAAAATGTGAGATGAAGAGGAGATGCACAGAGTACCGATAAACTAGTTTGAAAAATCCAGTTGCCACGTTAATGGCTTCCTTTCCCAAGCCACTGGAGGTAGAACCCATGGCATGTAGTTGAGTACTTTCTGCCAAACAGCAGCAATCCTTTCTTTTGCTAGGTTGTGAGCTGGGCTTCCTCAGGGTATTTTCTCTCTCTCTCTCACACACACACACACACACACACACACACACACACACACACACACACACACACACACACACACACACACACACACACCAAGGTTGTGAAATGCCAAAATTCATAGGAGTTGCCTGTGCAACCTTAATTCATCCCCCTGGTGCATATGCATTATAGTACAGTCTTTAATTACATGAGCACATACTATTTTTTGACAGGATCCCAGCCTCATTCAGTACACAAGATGTCTGTTGCTCACTTAGTGAGCAGCTGTGCAATATTTTTTCTCCTTGTTCAGCATGTGGCCCCAGGCCTTATTTAATTTAAATCCTGCTCTGAACACAGAACTGTTAACTTACTCAGGAGCTTTTCTGTGATGCACATCACCATAGTCTGGCTTCCTTAAGGCCCTTGGCACATGTTACATACTGTTATGGTTAGTAGAGACTTACTAGATCTTCACAGCTAGATTCCCTGAAGATTCTGCGCACACTGTGCCTTCAATGCTTCCTTGGGGCTGGTGGGAGGAAGGTGCCTCATTCAAATGCAGAGGGGACAAGAACCAGATCTTGGGGTGTCAGGGGAAGAGGTGAGTAGATTAGGACAAGGAGCCTGGGGTGGGGTAGACTGGCATGGGAGACTGGGACTGGCAGGACAAAGAGACTGGGAACTGTGTGGGAGACTGGAACTGTGAACCATTGGGGCAGGGTAAAGGAAGTGATGCGGGGAGATGTATCTGATGAATAGTCAAGTTGCGAGGGCAGTTCTGGGACTGGCTGGGTGAAGAAACTGTTGATGAACCATATGGGTGTCAATATGATGGAATTTGAGATTTTTGCAGTTTGCTTTTCAAAAACCTAAGGATCCAGTTCTCCAAGAAAGCATTCAACTGCCTTAGCCATGACACCCTGCCTTCTCTTCCTGCAACCCCCTGCATCATTCACTACACATCTTTCAACTTCTGCAATAAATGAAGCAGAGGTCCAACAGACAACAGCCTCCTTCACTACACAACCCTGATTTATCCTGAGAACCGTCCATCCTGTGCAGGGGCCCTCTTGTAATAACTGGGCCAACAAATTTGCCCTAATTGTAAGCTTAGCTGTAAAAAGTATGTAAAAGTTCATAAAATGTCACCATAACCGATGCTGATGAAAAAGTATGAAAGAGAGAGAAAAACAGAATTAGTCTAAACAAAAAGGCCTAGTGATATAACTCAAGGACCATAATAAAATCATGCTTAGTAAAAACGTAAGATGTGGAACCAGAAATTAATGAACCAAAATTGGCGTGTAATTAGTGGACAGAATAATGAGGTAAGGAGATGGACTGTTCCACCCACCATTCTCTTCGTGTGTCTTTAAAGAAAGAGACTCGGGGAGTGGGGACAGAGAGGAACAGATAGAAGCTACTGAAGAAAATTTCACCATGATGGCTGCTACCCCACCATCTTCTGATAGCCCAGACCTCCTTTGTCCTAATTATGAGAAATGTTCTGACCACACTAGGCCAAACAGAGGGATCCAGATAACATTGCCACCTCTACCAGACTGAATCCCAGTCACCACCTGGGATGAAACAAGATCAGACTGTAACATCAGCAACAGCAGCAACTCAACTAACTATTCTTTTCCCCAAAAGGACGGTTATTAGCATCTTTCTTACCGTCTAAGGGACTGTCAAACAAGATTTTTCTTCATAAAAACTCTCTCCAGCTAAAGGGAAAGGGAACAAGTGATGATGTTAAAAGTGAAAGTCTTACTTTACACTTCAGATGCTTTACTTGTTTTTCCTTCTCTTTTGTATCTTCAAGAAAATGTTAAAAGGATTGTTAATGGTGTGTTTGCCATGGTACTGTGCAGGCTACTGAATCCCGAATCTTATTTAACACTGATACGATTGTTTGCAGGTGATCCTAAAAAGGGCTTTAAAAGAAATCTGCAACACGGTATTCCTGTGTGTGTAGCTAACATGCAGCATAATGGAACTGGCATTTTAATATTTACGGCATGTTACACAAATGCTGCCCTTCTGAGTACTTTCTAAATCCTCTTAGCTTTTAAATGACAGCTTTGATGCTTTTTAATCAAATCTGTCTTTTCATTCATCCAGCTAAGAGTGGTAAACAAAAGATATTTAATGCCCCTTTTCTTATAGACAGATTCCTATATGTAAGGGTTTATCTTTGTACATGTAAGCTTATTAGGCTCATAGGTAGCTATTTTTAAAAAGCTGACTTTGTAGCATCAGTGCATGATACAGAGGCAGTCTTTGGAATACTTTGTGCCTTGCCAGCACATATTGTCAATAGAGAAGCTTAAAAAAACCGTACATTAGCAAAGGAACATGCAGTATCAGTTTTGCCGTATGAATACCAAATACTTGGGCCTGAAATCTGATAGGAAACTTTGTGCATCAGTCTACGTGTGTGTGTGTGTGTGTGTGTGTGTGTTTGGGCTAGGGTGTTAAAGTGCTGTTGGAAAGTAAGAAGTGGAAAGGTAAAGATAATACAACTTCATGGAGGGATACATTTTTTTAAAAAAACCCTGTATCCTTTTTTGTTGGTTCATTCATAATTGTTTATTTCTAGGGGTGTGGCATATGCTGGTATTCAATATATTCATCTGAATACCAAATAAATGGCTTTACCATTCTCTGAATGCAAATCTGAACAGTGGCAGGAGAATGGAGCCAGCCCAGTGTTAGAGGTATGGTGGTGAGGGTCTCAAGGTATTTGTGAACCAGCGTTGTGTTTCAGCAGATTGGGGGGGGGGGTGTACTTTCTTTAATCACGTCATTGAAATAAGCACAAAAATGTTGGTTCTTTTTAATACATCAGAGGCTTTCCATTCCACATATTTAAAAGTAAAAAGTCAAAATGTGCTGCTTATAGTGTATTGTGTATATAGTGTTACTGCAGAAGCCACACATGATGTAAGCACAGTGGTGATGTTTGTAAGATGTGCACTTACCATATATTTGGTTGTAGGTGACTGTGGAGGAGGTAATGACTACAACTGCATACCTGGATCTCTTTTTGCGCAGTGTTTCAGAGCCAGCTCTACTCCAGATTTTCTTGCGTTTCATCCTGCTGCACCAGCATGAGAATGTGCACATCCTAGATACGCTCACGAGCCGAATCAACACTCCATTTCAGGTAAGGCAAGCAGGAGGGAAGCACATGTGCTTTTGAGTAATTTGGGTTAACAGATTTAGTGGGAGCTTCATCGTATCTGTATTTACTATGGCTCTGTTTAACCTCTAACTGTGAACTTGCTTTCATACCTGTCTTTGTGATCTAAACCTAATGTTGTTTTGCTGTAATTGTTGTCACTTAGCCACTATAGTGATGAGCAGTTTGGGAGTGTGTAAGATAGCTGCAGAGTGGTTGAAGGAGACTCTGGGGGGCTTCTAGGAGCCTAACATCTGCCACAAAATAGAAGGTAGGTTTGAAGTAATTCACCTGCCTCTAGTGGAGTTATTCCCACTCTGGATACTGCTAAATTATTCCTGCCATAGGTAACTCATTCCTGAGATTTATACAAATATTCAAGACCAATAATTTTGGTGGCCATATGAAATAGCTCAGAGTGCACCAACTAATAGGCATTTTCAAATAATTTTCAAAGAAGAAACTACCCAGCCTCAAAACTATGAGATCATTATACCCACCCCACTTCCAAATTATCTGAGTTGAGCGCTGGCAATATGCCCAGTTTGTTCTTCAGGAACCAAATATAAACCTTTCCTGCATGTTTTTTTACCAGTAATGTTGCCTGCTGCTTTGTTTATAAGAGCAATTTTGTTTGGCTGTGTATTTAAATAATCAGATTTCCCTCTTCTCTGCAGCACATGCACCTTTAGTACACAGGGTTTATCGCAGGCTGAGGCTACAATTTTGCAGACAGACCCTTAAAATATAAAAAAATATATGGAGATAATGCCTATATCTACTAGAACTGGAAGGGACCCCGAAAGGTCATTGAGTCCAGCCCCCTGCCTTCACTAGCAGGACCAAGTACTGATTTTTGCCCCAGATCCCTAAGTGGCCCCCTCAGGAATTGAACTCACAACCCTGGGTTTAGCAGGTCAACGCTCAAACCACTGAACTATCCCTCCCTCTTGTTAAAACATTCATAGAATATCACTGTAGGTAACTAGTTGATGAATATTAGTTGCTTAATAATCATAATAAATAATTAATAATAGTTGATTTGGTTGGGGATTGGTCCTGCTTTGAGAATCAGTGTGTGCATTACATTTGTGTATTAGGGACAGCAGCTTGGACCAGAAGTGTGTTTAGGAATGGGAGTGCATGCATCTATGGATATATGTTGCTGTTATCGCATTTCAGAGATGGATTATCTCTGAAAACTCATAAACAGCTTTTGTAGACAAAAAATGCAGATATTGTCTTGGCTAATCATAATTACTCTTCCACGGGCAAAGGAAATGGGTATTGTAAAGAATTCTCCAGCCCTGAGCAACTCAGGATCTTGGCCAGAATGGTTCTGTGATACTGAATGAGTTTTCTGCAATATCACCTGCCAAGTGCAAAAGCTAGAATTGCAGCTTTCTGTGGGCTTCCATAGAACAAAAGCTGCACACGTTATTATTGCTGAAAAGATTTCTTAATAATTGACAGGATTAAATTTACAAACTCTTTTGGCCATCTATCCATACATATAAAACACCATCCTTATTGTTTCCTGCTAGTACATTTTACATACTTGTTTTCCTTTAATGAAATACAAATAAATAGACTGTCTCTGTTTATTCAAATGCATGTTGATTTCTCATTTTTCTTTACAACTGTATTATGAATGCAAGAGATGGTTCTCTATAAATAACATGGTATTTAGTGTAAATAATGTGTCTTCCATAACATTTAAGGAAGTCATTTTGATTTTCTTTAGCGATCATTATTTTGAACCCTTAAATCACTTTAGAACAACTCTCCACAAATCACAATAAGGAAACAAGGAGAGCTCTTCACAAATCTCTCTCCTTTATCTCCGAAACACCCCAACTCTCTCCCTAACTACTGATATATCTCCCCCCCCCCCCGCCTTTGCAAAACCTTTACCTCCTCCTAAGGCTCCTGCAATTTTCCTTCTGCCGACCCACCTGTGGGAAGAACCCCACTTTCCTCTGCTCCTGTCATCTCCTTACCTATTTCCTCACTGCTGCCTTCTCCAACTCCCTACACAGTCACAAGGTTGTGGTTGATTAGTCTCTTCCTATTGGCTTCTGATCTTACTGATAGTACCTAACCCACCTTGTACTTGTACCTATCTTTTATTGGACCAACTTCTGTTGGTGAAAGAGAGAAGCTTTTGAGCTACACAGAGCTCTTCTTCAGGTACAGGTGGCATTTAAATGGGCCATGTGATAAGGATTTCCAACAGGAGTCTGTTAATTGCTCTGAGCAAGAGTCAGGCGCTGTCCTCTTTCTTTGGACTAATGTTCTTCTATCTGCCCAATTTAAGGACACCCATGCAGTTCTCCACCAAGACAGTGAACATTTTTGGAAGGGTTAAAGCACATATGTGTAATTTAATGCCAGCGAAGGTAATTTTGAAATTCAAGTTCCTAATCTCTCTTCAGCCTAGTGTAAACTAAGACAGGTATTGCAACATCACAAATAATTTTCACCCTGCCCAGCAACCTCAACATTTTTGTCCTGGATAGATAAACGATCAGTCTCTCCTATACACATAGTGTCAGTCATTCATTACCAGGAAACATGCTGCTTTCACAAAAGAAGCTTCTCTCAGGGTATGTCTACACTAGAGCTGGAGACATACTGTGCTAGTTGTGATTGAGGTATTGCACTAAAACTGGAAGTGTACCTGTGCTAGCACAAGTGGGTCAGGCTAGCCACCCCAAGTATATACTTCGCATTTCGTAACTACACTTTTATTTTTAGTACACCAGCTTGATCAGAGCTAGTGCATGTATGTCTACTTGAGCTGGAATTTACACCTTCCAGCTCTAGTGTAGACATACTCTTAGTTTGTGAGATAACTAGTCTCTTTCCAGCAAAGGCCTTCAGCTGGTCAAACGAAGTCTGTCAGAAATAAAAGCTAATGCTTAATCCACTGAGTTGGCCAGAAGCCCTTTATTGCTGAAACCAAATTAAATTAAATTGTCTAAAATAGCAAAATTCCTTTGAAAGGTGTGCTTTCTCTCACTTTTCGGTGCTTGCAAACTTTTCTCCTTCAGCTTCTTAAAAGCAAATTGCTGTTTTGTATGTATTTTATAAAAATATATTTTGTTGTATGTATAACTTCAGGTATCTAACAAAATCCTGACAGAATGAAATAAGCATACTTTTAGTCTCTATAGAAAGCACAGCCTGAATTTAGTGCTTTATCAATGAAGAATTAAATTCACCTCATGGGAGGGATGAAAAGTTACAATTGTCAGATCAAAAACTGAATGTGTTTATCATTTCCCAGCTCTGTGTGGTATCTTTAGCATTGTTCAGAACACTCATCGGCTTACACTGCGAAGATGTGATGTTACAGCTAGTTTTAAGGTAAAATCCATGCTTCTTTCTCTATTCTAATTCTCCAGTAGGAAGTCTCTGGATGTAAAGCTAGAGCTCTTTAAAAGGAACAAGCAAACAAATTCAGAGATAAAACATTTATGTTTCTGACACAAATATACCAAACCAAGAGAGGCACAGTTTATATATCCTATCGTGCCCAGGCACAAAGAGAGACCTTGCTTTTCACATATTCTTTTATTGTAATTTATTTGTAGAAAAGTGAGGGAACAGAATCCATGGATTATTTACCACCTCTAAAGGTTCCCGGGTTCTAAATTTATAATATTTTTTCACTTCTGAACATTTTCTCTCATGAATTATAATCTGCTAAGCACACTATGAAGCAGGGCTATATTTACTTTTCTGCAGCTTCCAAACCTTTTTACTCCCCCTTGTCCAGGAATTTCTCAAATAAATTCCTGACCAGTTGTACCTAGGGTAGAAGGACATGCTGCTTTAATTGTGCAATGTCCTGGATTAGTTGATTTCTGCTTTTAACTGAGCATTTCTTGAGTTATATCAGAACCCTCAGTTTACATTTTTTTAAATTTTTCTAGCTGCTTTTCTTTATTCTTTTTATGTTGTTATTTTAATAAGTGTGGCTGGCATGTCTGTTAGAATTAGATTAGATTGGATCAAATCAGGTCACTGGTAATTAATCCTTAGATGTATTAACAATGACCTAATCAGATCATTAACTCAATGGGAAATCCAGGGGTGTTAGCTATCTCGTCCCGTCTCTTTTCCCTCCCTCCACTACAAGTTACACAGGGATCCCATCCAGTCCTTGCTGATGTCTGTGGGTACGTTTGTAGGGACTGAAACAGATCATTATATAACTGTAGGGAACTCAGAGCTGGTAGGATTCCTCCACTGACTTTAAAGAGGTGAGTGCTACATTTATTTTTGTATTGTTGTTTATTTGGGGAGTCGCTTGTTGTTAAACACTGATTTACTTAAAATGACAAAACACCAATCTAGTTAACCCCTAAATCACTCTAAGAAATAGAATGCAAGTATGTGCTGTGTCTGCTCCTCGTCCCTCCATAAGCCCTCCTCTGCCTAAGAGCTTTATATGTTGATTCTTCCCAACAAAATGACCCAGTTGGACTTTTGTTGCTAGTCCCTTCCCTGACATGCAATGCCTCAACTTGTATTTATGTGCTGGCTCTTTCTGTGGACTGGGCTCTCCAACCCTTCCTCCCTAACTCATCCTGAATAGATCCACACAAACTGGCACCCTCTGGCATGTGCCCATCCTATTCCACTGCCCCTTCCTGCCCACATTTAGGACAATGCTGTGACACAGTCCTGGTCCAGTGGTTTCCTGTAACTACCCCCACAGGCATTTCCTCCCAGGAGCACCTGTCCTTCCCTTCCTCCTCTAGACTGGGGCCCAGTGTAACTCATCAGACTCCAGACCTACCCCAGAAAGCTGCCATGTTTGATGTTCTTAGGGAGATGACTGTAATTTGGCAGATTGTGTTTTTTAACTTGAGCAAAGGGGAAGGTGAGAGGAGAATTTTCCACACAGCTACTCTCCTTAAAATACAAGGAGTGTTGTTGTGGACGTGTAATGATTGGCTTTGTTGTTTCAGATATCTGATCCCATGTAATCACATGATGTTGAGTCAAAGATCGACTGTGAGGGAAAGAGACTGTTATTCAGTATCTGCTGCTAAACTGCTTGCTTTGACCCCTGTCTGCTGCTCTACTGGGATTACGCTGACTGTTGAAAACCAAGCCAAAGATTACATCCTATGGACAAAGGCCACACCCGGTGCAGGTAAACATTGGGTGTGCACTGTGCTGTGAAGGGTTTGGTTTGGAATATCCTCAGCATAGGGTGGGAAAATAAACACGTTTAATATAAAATAAGTGAATTTACTATTGAAATTTCACAAACAATATGTAATTAGTCTGGATTAGAGGGGGCCAGCATTTAATCACTGCCCCATGGCAGCTCTATCCAATCTTTTAAAGAATATCCATGTTGGATGTATATTCCCAAAAACATGTGAAGATGTGACAACATCTTATGCTACTGGAGGGGCTATATGGTCTGATGGATTGGGCTCCAGGCGGGTCTCTCAGAATTCCTGAATTCTAATGCTGACTCTGGATTAGACACACAGCAATGAGCAAATATCTTAACTACTGTGCCTTGGTTACCCATCCCCTTTGGGTGCCTGAGGCAAAAGTATTTTCCTGTCCTCCTTAGCAGCTGCCTTGCATTATTGTGGGGACTTCAGTTAGATTTTTTTTATCATATTGTGAATACTTTTGTTTTATCTTGCATAGGCTATTGCGAATCCATGTGCATTGTGAAATACGGAAGAGCTGTGGACATCAGTTACCTGCAGTACCTGTGGGAAGCTGAAGCCATCATTCTCCATTGCATGAAAGACTGCCAGGTTTGGTCTGCCCCATATGATGGGGAAGACCCTGACCCAGACACCTTTATCCAAACGCTGGCAGAGGAAAACAGTAAAAATGTGGAGCAGTCTATGTTCCAACTCCAGCAGCGAACTTCCAGTAACTGCAGCTCCTCTCAAATTACTCCATTGGGAGAGAAGATACAGTTGGAGCTGGAATGGGATGACAGCTACGATACAGGGATTTCTCCTGGGTCTGATGTGAGCTCACCCCAGCCTTATGATGATCTAGGGACAGTAGAGAGACAGCCGCCTGCAGAGCCACCAAAGCACATTCAAGAGATGAAGAAGAATGCAATCATGCTTGTCAAAGGGTCTTACATAGAAGAATCAGATTTTCAGGATGATGTCATGGTTTACAGGTTATGTGCCCAAAAGGACGCTCAGGATGACGACAATTCCAAGGAAGAAACTTTAAGTACAGCAACTGAATCTCAAAACACAATTCAAAGCCAGCCTATTAAGAGGTCTTTGAAAAACTCACATCCAGACACAAATTTAAAGGAACACAATAGGAAAAATTCTGGTTTGCCTCAGGATGTAACAAAGGAACAAATAAACCAGAAAGTTGTTGAAACAGACCCACAGCCAGACTTAGAGCTGAAACTCTCTCCTCCAGAAGCAGATCAAAACTCAAATGTGAGGCTGCTGAGCCCAAATAGTGAGGAATTCATTGCACAATATGACAAAATTATTGAAGAACTGGATTCTAACACAACAGGCTTGGAGGAGCAGAAATTGCTGACACCTGATCCTGTATCTCCAGTGGAAGAGGAGGAGGACTTCGAAAATTTTTCAGTGGACACTCCCTCTACAGAAAGTATACTGTCTCCATTTGGGCCAAAGGAGGATACATTTTCCAACCATCCTGCAAGGAGCCAGAATGCTGCATTTACAGGTGGAATTTCCTCATTAATTAATTTATTTTTGGTGTTCTTTACCTTGTTTATTATGGTTTATCGGAGCCAACCAAGAACAGGATCCCATTGTAACCAGCAGTGTACGAATATCGAATAAGAGACGGTCTTTGAACTGAAGAGTTTGCAATCTAAATAGATAAGACAGGAAACGGGTTGGGGAAAGGGGTGGAATGTGCAGAGTGAATAATATGATAGCAGTGAACATTAGGTAATTCCATGATTTCGGGTTTGTTTTAAAAACCCTTTTAGTGGGGTCACGGTAGAAGGAGATTAGCTACACTGAAATAGAAAGGAAAGGAGAGGGCATTGGTGGCCATGAGAAAGATGGCAGGAGAGGTTGGAACAACAGCCAATCAGAAGAGGAGAGAGGGTTAACCAATATGAAGGACAGAAGGGAAACATGAATAACAGTAACTTATTATGGTACTTTTAAATTAATGTTTTTTACTTTGATACAATGTAACTATGCCATTAAAGTGTGTGGTGCCATTCTTGGGCTGAAGTTTTTGACCTTCATATTTGTTTAGTTTGTTATAAAAATTTAGAACAAGACCAGCACCAAACAACTGTCCTAACCACATCATTCCAGGGAACAATCCTGCCATTGTGAGTGGTTGGACTATCTGACCTAATATAATAAGTTCACTTAAAATGTCCCATCTCTGCAACTGCTTTGCTACCTATACAGCAGCATATGCAACATAACAGAAAAGGGACAGGCTTCTCTGCCACCTTCTGCTGCTATTTTGCTTTTGTGCACCAGGTGGCAGCACTATTGTCATTTCTGCATGCACCTCTTTGAAAGCAGGTCTAGGCATCTTGCTTTTCAAATGCCAATGGCACCCTTGCTGTTATGTTTTTCTCTTGTGCAAGGCATCCAGTGAAATTTGGCCACAGAATTATATCTAATCATTGGGAGGACATGATGTATTCAGGCGTGCTTACCCACAGCAAAGTCTATAAGGGCTGACTTTAAATAACTCAGGATACATTAATCTTTTAGTCATTGAAATGCAGCCTTTGAAATGTGGCCAGTAGGCCTGGTGTTCAGTCTTTAAGTATTTGAGGAAGGCAACTTGGTTTTCAAGTACATTTGCCACTATTTCTATTATGAGTTCTCTGTACCAGGCACTGAAAAGCTCCCCTTATGTCCCTAGGTTACATGCGGCTCTGTCAGTCTCCTGTCATTCCCTGTCAAACATAGTTCAGATACTTTGGCCGCATCCCTTTCTGTCTGTGTCAAGTCCTTTTCTCCCCTTTCACTTCCTTTGAGACAAAGCTTTGCTACTACCCCTCCCAAGCCATGTTTCTCTTTGTCTCTCCACTCTATTTCAAATGGTTTTCTAAATGGTGACGAGCGGGGAAGACATTGGCAAAGTTGACTTTGCAATGGGGGTTATGCTATCACTCAAACAAATGACATTTCAGCCATCTCTGTGTTACTATACAGAAATAGTATTTTGCATATAATTTGGATCCACTATTACATTATGTGTTGGTCTAGGGCTCTGATTTGACAGTGTCAGCTTAGTGTTATGGGGTGCTATTAGAGGAAGGAGCTTTGTTCTACAGAATGAAATGTTCAAACCAAGTCTCCCAGCACCAGTAAATCCCACCAGTGTGTAGACAAGCACCCACCGGTGCTGGAGAAAGTTGGTGCCTATTGTCGTAGAGACATTTCAGCTCAGATCCCACTGTCCTCAAATCCTTATGTCACAGTCCTCCCAGGCTTTGTAGTAGCACCCTAGGGAAGCCAGTCTTTCTCTAGTTCGCTGAGGAAGGAGCTTTGTTCTACAGAATGAAATGTTCAAACCAAGTCTCCCAGCACCAGTAAATCCCACCAGTGTGTAGACATGCTGCTCCACTATATGACTTGTACCTAAATAAAGACACTGTTATGTGGACGTGGCACTGATGCTGGACCCTTAGTTTAGAAAATGGTGACTGTTCTTTTAGCATTTATTTGCAGTATAAGATCATTAAACACAAACCTCCCTCCCTCCCTCCATGCCACCCAAACCAGGAAAGGTCAGTAGTAGAAATATGTGGCAAATAAACTTTTATTATGGGTAGGTCCCCCATATCTCCAGGTACATGCATTGGACCAGGTGTAAAATTAAAAGAATTGTTCTAATTAGTTTGTGTTGCTTCTTTTGAAGCTTATAAACACCTGCTGAGCTGCTCTGATTGTTGCTCTAGTACAGTGCTGGAGGCCCTTTTATTTTTCCCGAGTTGTTCATATGACAGAGACCACCTGTGTATTCTGATCAAGTCTCATGAGGTGGTTCTGCTGTTGCTGGAAGTGCCTGGCTTCAGCCTTTGCTGCTCAGATCCCAAGGCTGACTTGGAATTGCCTCAATACCCTTTCTCTTGGAACCTCTTACACAGCTGCCTTCATTGCACGGGGGCAGGGAGAGTGTCCCAGCACTACACTGAGACTGCTGCCATGAATGTGAGAGGAGGAAGGGGCAGGATGATCAGATAGTGCAGGCAGTGTTGGGTGAAGGCTTTTTATGTATCTCAGCAAAATATTGCAAGACACCTCCATTGGTGGTATTGCAAATGTAGACAGGATCCAGATTAGTTACTGGTGTTTTAACCAGCTGTGATGTGGCTCAGCCTTCTCGCTTGTCCTTGGGCCGCGTAGGAGTACACTGGCCTCTTGCTGAGGTGTGAACCCCACCGGCTTGCCATACACTGACTATCCATGTAGACCCTGGTGGCATGCATTAACAATTCATTAGTGTACTTTGATCTATCCGGCTTTGAAATGGGGTAGATTCGCACCCCAACTTGCTGCAAACCAAATGGTCGTAGACATAGGTGCCAACTCCGTGGGTTCTCCAGGGCTGGAACACCCATGAAGAAAAATTAGTGGGTGCTGAACACCCACCGGCAGCTCCCCGTGGCCCTGCCCCACCCTCCTGCTCCAGCTTACCTCCACCTCCACCTCTCCCAAGAGAGCCGCTGCCGCGTCCTGCTTCTCTCCCCTACCTCCCAGCGGCTTGCACCACAAAACAGCTGTTTCGCAGGGTGAGGAGGGGGAATGTGGCACGCTGGGGGAAGAGGTGGGGCTGGGGTGGCGATCCCATAGGGGCAGGAAGGGGGAGGAGACTTTGGGGAAGGGGTTGGAATGGGGGCAGGCGCAGGGCCAGGGCCAGGGAAAAGGTGGAGTCAGGGTAGGGCCGGGTGGGGGGAGGTGGCACAAGCACCCACCGGTGCTGGAGAAAGTTGGTGCCTATTGTCATAGAGACATTTCAGCTCAGATCCCACTGTCCTCAAATCCTTATGTCACAGTCCTCCCAGGCTTTGTAGTAGCACCCTAAGGAATCCAGTCTCTCTCTAGTTCGCTGAGAACTGGAGAAGGGAAGCACATCCAGGCTGTGGGATTTCCCTCAGCAGTCTCATCCTAGTCTTCACAGAATTTGTGATCTAGCTCCATGGGCAGCTTCCTGCCAGTTTGCTGCTGACATAGAATAGTCCTTGGCCTCACTGGCAGCCACCCCCTTCTGCCAGGGCTGCAACTTCTTATTGTGACTGTTGCTGGTCAACCAATTGGCCACTGCTGGGACGGTGGCTACTGTGTCTCTTAACCCTGTGTTTTAACCACTATGTCATGTGAATTAGAGTTGTGACATGGTAGTTAAAAGCCAATAGTCACCTGGACCCTTGTCTACACTAGTACGTCCACTTGTGCTCTCCTCAGTGGGGCTGTACCAATGTCAGTAGTGGGACATGTTTAAGAAGAGAGCTAGTGTAGACCCAGCCATACTGTGCATCCATAGTAGCAGTAGTCCTAAAACAAAATTGGCTTTGATCCTCAGCCATGCCCTGTGCCTCATGGGTGGAGCTGCAAAGTAGTTACTTGTGGTTTGGTTCCTTGATTGTTGGGCTGCCCAGGGATTCCTTTCGGCCTCTAGCATAGTTTAGAACAGCCCACACAGCTGCTGTAAACTGCACTCAGCTATCCAGGACATTGAAGAGGGTGGCTTGATAGAAGAAGCTTGCTGGAGTGGTTACCCATGTTATATTCTTTCCCCCAGGCATGCCTCCTATGGCAGGGGTCACAGGAGGTAGCATAGAAATTGGCTACGCTTTGTGCCACCCAGGGATTTCCCCCGTGTCAAGGATCTCCAAATGGAGAGAGTTTGCTGGCTTTCCAGTAATAGGAGCCTATATAAGAAAAAGACCCAAAAATCGGGACTGTCCCTATAAAATCGGGACATCTGGTCACGCCATAGAACGGTTATAAGTAGCCTGACCCTGCTTCATCTGAAATCTTTGGCTGGACTCCGAGTAACTTCAATGGGAGAAGATCCATAGAACATAACATGCTGGATTAAATCTTTATTGGCACATCTGAGGTAGAATACTTACGGATGCTTTATATACTTTGAACATCAACTGATTGGCTAACCAGTCAAAGTGCCCCTACTCATGATACAGTTAATGAGATTAAATATATTCAAAGCTGCATCCTCTGTTCAGACTGGCTTGGCACGTGGGAAGTCTGATTTAGTCAGATATGGAGATTTAAATTCATTTTCAAATGCTTATTCCCCTGATTTTATGAATTTTTTTTTCCTGTTTTTCCTGTAGGGCCATTTATCAGCGTAGTGCTGTCAAAGCTGGAGAATATGTTGGAGAATTCCTTGCATGTTAATTTGCTGCTCATTGGGATTATTACTCAACTGGCCGGTTACCCGCAACCTCTTCTTCATTCCTTTCTGCTCAATACCAACATTGTATTGCAGCCTAGCGTACGATCATTATATCAGGTACTTCATCAATTCCTCATTTCATGCTCACTGCAAGCTTTGCCAGTAATTCTAGTGCCTTGTTTACTTGTTTTTCAGTTTGCTGCTGTGCATTAGCTGTCCCCTGTTTGAGGACCTCTCTGTTTAGTTTGATGTTTTGACTGTGCCAATGCAAGGAGCTGGAAATTAACTACCCAATGAATTGTAACAGTCTTTAATTTGGAAAGAGAGAAACAGAGGTTCCAGGGCATAATTGCAAGGATAGTATTAAAAATTTACCATTTTTATTTTGGCAGGTGCTGGCCTCTGTGAAAAATAAAATTGAGCAGTTTGCATCCATCCAAAAAGATTTTTCAGGTCTTCTTATACAGGCCCAGCAGTACTTGCTTTTCCGAGCGGACATGTCTGACGTGGCTCCAGAGTTACTAACCAAAGGTAAATATCAACCATTTCCACAGTGGTATATGATCTAAAACACTGACTTGCTGGTTGTCTGCCCTATTTTCCACAGAAAGGAGGCATTATGCATATCACCAGCCAAATGTATTTCTGTATCTTTGTAACTTTAAAGGGATAATCCTAAGTTTTTAGGCCACAATATGTGGATGCACCTTGAAATTGTCTCTCATCTGGAAATTCTTAATGTGCTTTATTTTAGCACATGAAAACTTATTTCTGAAAGAGTAACTGAAGAAGGTGTTGACATGACTTGCTGTCAGACTGGCCGAGTACATGGTTTATGGGGAGTGGTTGCATGTGTGCACTACCTCATTTTATTTTTTGTCTCACATTGAGCAATGTAGCCACTCTTTTTTGGTAATTCTTGGAGAGAGCAGTTGCGGAAATAAATTTATTGTGAAATTCTAGTAGATAAAGCCTTATAGGCTGGACTAGAATATCTTTGAGAGATAAATATGAGCCAGAAATGTCTGATTATGCCCTTTTTAAATGAAAGAAGTAAGTTGAAAATGAAATGCAGTACTAGGAGGGGCACATCAAAGGTGGTGGTGAGTTGGTGCCACCCCAGGGCACAGTGTTCCCACTCCAGCTGACTTTTCTATCATCTGCTATTTCTCAGGCATGCTGTGTGCTACACCTATTTTCAATGGGCTGTCAATCATTAAAATTTCATACAGCAAGTTCAGATGATAAATTTAAAATGTAGAATCCTCTTTTCTAAAAGATAAAATTCCTCCAGCAGCTGATGGGGTCAGGGCCTCACATTGTAGTCAGAGTTCAGAACTTCAGGCACCAGGTTCTAGAACTGCTGCTGAGTTGTCAGCACTAGGCTCCAAGCTTCCATTAAAACCCTGCTTTCACATATGATGGGAATACATAGGATCTGCTGAGAACAGTAACCATAGAGATAGCAACAGAACAGGGTTCAAGAGATTCTGTTTATTGAATCATTGTTATCAATCATTTGGAATGAATATCCTACTGTCCCTACACCAGATTTTTTGTTTGGCTTTTCATTGGTGTGTAAGAAGCAAGGGAGACTTCTTAAAAATGCTTATTTAATTGCTCTTTTCTGAAGGACTTAATTTTCCTCAATTCTAATCAGCATGGTGTCAGCTTCTAACATTCACAATATGCATACTCTGCAAAATCAGTGTCTTTCTCAGGCTACTTCTTGAAGAATTGGTCTGTGGAAGGTGCATGCTGTAAATGAGATGTTTATCACAGAGACGGGTGGGGTTTAGAAGCCAGGGTCAAGAACAGTAGATGAGAGAGTCTTACAATTAGTGCGCACTGTAGCTGGCATGTGGGATGCAAAATTGGAAGCCAGTATTTAATGGCTTTTTTTTTAGGTACTGTCAATGAAATCTTTGTATAATGCATTCCTAACATAACTTCATCCATCTTGTAAATGTTATGCTTCAAAGCTCTCTGTTGTAGCTATTCAGACACAGTGAAACTGCTTCATAAAACAGTCTCTGATTTTGGCATTTATTTATATTTTCCTGTTTTACATCAGCATATTTGTGGGCTTCAGTGTTTGCTGAGTCCCTTCATTGTGGTCATTATTCCAGAACCTGAAGCAGAGGCTGCTCGGTCACTGGCCTGTAACCTTTTCTCCTGCCCTGTGGCAGCCCCTGTAAAGAATGAGCCTCTTGACTAATGCGTAGAGACTAAAATACCTAGATAACTGCAATTTTGGCTCTCAGCTATCCTAGCGATGCCAGTAATCAAACAGTAATTCTGGGGGCAAGTTACCTCCCTAGTCCACCAACACACCACATCATTATTAAGATTAAGAAATGTAAAGTTGAAATTGCTACAGTATTGACAAATAATATATGGTTGGACTTCATGAGATTATTGCAGGAAGCTAAAATGAAAATTCAGTATTATGGAACTAAACTTTCTCCTAGATTCCCTTTTCAAGTTGAAAAGTGAAAGTGATGTATAACTGCAAACACAATCTTTCCTGATTCTTCCTGCATTACTGAATATAGTTGACCTCCTACAGGATTTAAAATAGAAAAACAGGAACTGATCCCATTGGTGAAAACTAATTCAAAACATAGGTGTTCAAGAGAGGGGACATACTTGGATTACAATAATGCTGTAAGAGTTCTAAGAATGACAGAAAATGTACATCTCACCTTATTCTGAAATAGTACATGGTGAAGGGAAAAGTCTATTTGAGATTGCATTTGTAGAAGCATCTGGTTAATAACCAGATAAGTGACACGCGCTCTGTGTCCCTAGTGTTAAAAATTAAAAAAAATCTAGACTATTAGACCTTTTCGGTCTCTATGCTGTAAGTTTTTATACTGTGCACAGTTAGTTCTGTGCACCTAAATTCCAGAAAAATGGAAATTGAGAGCATAACTGGATGAAAAATTTGACAGAACAGATTTCCATTGAACAATACAGTTTCATTGAAATATTTTGCAGAAATGGGTCTATCTGGATGAAATTATTCAATAGGAAAAAAATCAATGTTTAGGCTTTTTACTTTTAATTATCTATAAGTATTAAAATATATTTAATATGTATATAAAAGATAATTCATCTTAATATAATATAAAAGTCAAAACAAAACATTTTGATGGCTATTAAGACTACTTTTTTGAATTTTTATTTTGCAGGCAATTTCAAAAATGTTAGAATTTCCTGCAGAACAGAAATTCTGGTTCCTGGCCAGCCCTAGTTGGGGAAACTCAGAGAACAACACAAGTGACTAAAGAGTCTGGAGGCAAGAATTATGATTAACTAGAACTAGAAAACGTATAGCTTTACCAAATTATTGCTAAGAGATTAAAACTTTATCCAAGTATCAGATGGATATACACTAACACTAAGCGGAAACAAGGATGGAGAAATATGGAACAGAGGAACTGCCATGGTGCATCAGACTAGTAGTCTATCTAATCCCATAGCCTGTCTCTAACACTAGTTGGCTGGCACCAGATCCTTCAGAGGAAGGTGCAAATAACCTGCCCATACTTTAAGGGAAGTTTCCTCCTAACCATATCATGTAGTGGTTAGTCAATGCTGTGAAGGATGTAGGTTTAATCCTTTTTTTTTTTTTTTTAATTGTCTAATATGAGAGTGGACATTCTTAGTGGTCATGTAAATGATTAATTACATTTTGAATCCTATTAAGCTCTTAACCTCTAACACTTTGGGGCATGAATTCCGCAGTCTAATTATTTATCATGTAAAAAAAGTAATTTTTATACATTTTGAGTTTGTGGCCTTTCCGTTTCATTGAATGTCACTTAACTAAAATGTGGTTCCAACTGGGGTTGAAAATGAGAAGCAATGGGTTGAAATTAAAGTGCTGCTCCCTTTTTAGTTTACATTTTAAAATTTTGTGTTACTTACTTTGAATAAGAGACTAATCTTAGTCCCAATCCTGGAACGAGCTCGGTGAGGGCAGACCATATAGATGTCTAGATAATGGAGAATGTGTGGTGTTCTCATTTATTTTTAAAAATTATTTCCTGCCTGTTCACAGGAAGATGGTAGCCTCCATGGAGAAAGCTCAGAGAGGGTTACAGCTGCAGAAAAAACTGAAACTTCAAATAGTATTTCTTAAATAATGGGTTTGAGCTTTGCAGAGTTATGAAAATTTACCTGCTGAGGCCCAAAATCCACTCACCTGCCTTTCCAGGGTGATGATGGGGAAAGGTATTTTACTTGTCTGTCCAAAACAAAACAAAAAAAAAAATGCTAATGCCAGGTAAGCAGGAGAGTAGACTAGTGCAAGGCTGTATTATTTTAAATTATACTTTGGGAAAGTGTTTTCCACCCATAAAGTGCATATAACTCTGATTTCCCTTTTTAACAGTACCTTCACATATGTTCTTCCTTCACTCTGCCTTCACTTACATGTTGTTTCTTCCCACTGGCAGCTCCCAGCAACCAGACTGCTAAAGAAAAAAAGGGAGTACATGGGGAGTGGGGGTGGGGAATAACCCCACATGCCTATCTGAGCCTTGATAATTCTCTTTTTTGAAGGGTGGGATGGGAAATAGAATTTGGGCCACACGGTGTGTAAAAATATTACATTACATACCAGTCGTGGAGTGACTGCATTCTATAGTACTGTAGCTTGCAGTTTTAATTAGGTTTGTTTATTGGTCAAAACTGATTCTCTCTCTTGTTCTTCCTGGATTTAGAGAACATCCAACACAACAGCAGCACAGGGAAAGGAAGAAATCTTTCTGAAGCTTCCCAAACCCTGCTCCAGCCTTTCTTGGGACACAGAGCTAAGAGAGTAAAGGCTCTTCCTGGCATTCCCTTGCCTGTGAGGAATGCTGTGCTTGCAGCTGCCCTTTTCCCAGAGTTTCTGAAGGAGCTAGCAGCTCTTGCACAGGAACATTCCATCCTGGGTTATAAAATACCGGGTGATGTTGACGATTATTATTAGTGTCTTTTTTTTCCCTAATACAATTAGCAGATTTTTAAATGTGAAGCTGCTTACAAAAGAAAGTTCTGCTTTGATACTCCTGACAATACTTGATCTGGGGGAAAAAAAAAAACCTCATTCTATGTTACCTTTATATTGGGCCTTATGACTTCCAACTGTGCAACATACTAATTTGAAATAGAACCCCTCAGGAATATATCATGTGTACCCTTCTTCCCTTGTGCAGTTACACAACTTCCTTTACCTCACTGCTCCAGTTTTCAATTTTGGCCTAGAAAAGTGGGTTGCCTGGTGGAAGAAATATCTGATATGTAAATATATATGAAAATTGCACAAAATTGGTCAAATAAGCCTTCTGTGTTAAGGGCCAAGATTTTGGGGGGGTTAAGGGGGGTGTTTGCTTTATTTTTAAAAGAAGAGTCTACAGTCCCACCTCTGAAATCCCCTTTACCAATGGCTGGGGTTGTGAATCTCAAGTGGTCTCATGTGTTCTAAATGCATGATTAGCTGAAAGCAGGTGCTGTACCCAAGACATACCGTATTGCCTTATGTTGCATACAAATCTGCAGCTCTCAGCTGTTGGTCTTTTGAAGTCAAATGAAATGTATAAGTGGATGTAGAGTGCAGACTGCTTGGAATTTTCCTTACAGTTTCTCAGCGTTCTTTGATAAATATTATATTGCTGCCTAAAATCTCAAGCAAGCCTTATTTAGTAAGATTTGCACAAAGTACAAAGCAAAATGTTTCTATGCAAGCTCTAACAAATTTGTAGAAGAAATTTGTTTGTGTTCTTCTATTGATAAGCTGAAGAAAAATATTCAATAGCTTTCAGTAGTGTTACAAGGGTGACTCCTATCTATTTTTGTTAAGTACTGCTTTTTATGAAAAAGGACAGCTTGCCTCTGAAAAGGTGCTTAATTTTTTTTTTAAATGTCATTTTGGTTAAGGAAAAACAAAATGACTACATGTAAAGAGAAACTCGTTATTTATTTTTAAGTTATGTGCTAGCTTTGCCTAATATTGCACTTTTGGGGTAATGGGGACAGGGGAGGAATGTTCAGCAGTTGGGGAGGAAAAAGTAACAGGGATAACTGAAAACTGTTTGCTAGTGACTAACTGCAAGAAAATTCTCTTCTGTGAGTAATGAGGTTCATTAGAAGAATCCCAACATGATGAATTGGTGCATCACTGCTGCATTTTGTCTTACTCTTAGTGGCATAATTGTGCTTCCAGTGCTAAACTTTGCTCTACATGAATGAGGGCTCAGTTCATGAAAGCCTTAATGCTTCCCCTTTCTACTACGAGAAAACTAAAACAACCCAAAAGCACTGAAAACCAGAGGTAAGAATGATATTAAAACAGTTTATGGTGCTGGTTATAATTCCTCAATACTGAAAAGCCCCATTATATAACTTTCCCAATTTCAAACATGCTATCTTCACTTAGGGAATGTAAATGAAAAACCTATAAAAAGAAAGATCAGGTACCATTTTGTAAAGTACTTAAATCACTTAGGAGCTGAAGTCCCATTAACTTAGTCCTTCGTCACAGGGGGGTATGTCTACACAGTAGTTAAATGCTTGCAGCTGGCCTGGGCTGCAGGCTTAAAGTTGCTGTGTAGATGTTTGGGCTTTAAGTTAAGCCTGAGCTCTGAGATTGTGTGTGTGTGTGTGTGGGGGGTCATACCAGAGTCCAGGCTCTAGTTTGAACTTGAATGTCTGTCTATACGACATTTTTTTAGTCCCACAGCCTGAGTCAGCTGGCCCAGGCCAGCCACCAGTCTTTTATTCCAGTGTAGACATACCCGTTGGTGCTTTGAAAAGTGCACCCATTTTCCATAACAGGGAGAGGTAGACTAGTGCCTGACTACACTAGGTTCTGTCTGTAGGAGACACCAAAAGTCCTAAAGTGGATCTGTACAGATTGCCACCTGCAAATACTTCCCTTGACCTGTCATCACTTGTCTGTCTAGATATCTGTAATGTATTCAGTTCTGAACACCAGCTGCCCTCCCTCAAAGCCCTGACTGCTGCAGCTCAGCCCTTTGTGCTCAGGCCCCTTTCTTTTCTGTTGTTCCTGCTCCATGCAACTCTTTGCCTGTCAGATGCAATTCCACCAAACCACCCTCTAACCTCCTTGCAGCTGCTCCACTCACCACCCATTAGATTGCCTTTTTTAAAAACTCATTTAATTTAGGAATGGGAGAATTCTTCTACTGATTCCATTGCTGCTGGAGCCATGGCCAACCAGCCTCAGGTCCCTTTCCTTCTTCTAGCAGCTGGTAGGGTCTTCACTCTCACTCAATCACCCACCTTAGAACTTTGGTTCATGCCTGTTCTCTCAAATTATCCCTCAGGGGAAGAGAGAGATGGCGAAGCATCACTTACTACAGTGCTCCAGCCTAATCTGGGCTGGGTCAGTGGTTGCTGAATTCCTTAAGCACTGATCTAATCTGTTCCCATGTCATCAAAGCATAGGCACTACCTTCTAGCAAGAAGCTGATGTGAGTGCTTTAAAAAGAATAAATACATGTAATAAAATAAGCAAACTTCAATGAGTCATAACCAAGTGGGTATTTACTCCCAAGAAACCATCCACATTTTTAAAAACTGTTAATGGGGTGAATTTGTTTGGTAATTCTCCCTTTCCTTGCCTTTAAGTTAAAATCAAACTCTGAACGGTTTAGGAATGGTTTCATATTAAATGGTCTCTCTCATTACAGTAGTCTGTTCTGAAGACAAAGGTAGATGGAGACCTTAAAATGTGGACTGTGCAAACTAGATCTGTAAGTTTTCTGGTTTTGACCCAGTAAACTGTAATAGTTCCAAAGGAGTTATTCCCGCCTACCACATTAGTGAGCTTTAAAAAACCTACAGTGTGCAGAGGAATTCTTACAAGTCATTACACTGTATGTGCACAAGGTACGCTTTAAACAAACAAAAACTCTGTCACCTATCTAAAAAGAGAGACCATATTATGGACTTGTAAATTTGGCAACCGATTCCTCAATTTTTGAGATACACAAAGGAAATAGCACATATAAGTCTGGTCAGTTTATACTCAAACTCTAAACTGTCCAAATAAAGATTCAATACTTCTGGTCTGAGATAGCGTAGGCAAGGTTTCAGTGAGGGCTGAATTACAAAACCATAACCTCCAGCAACCTGAGAAAAAATAAACTATGATATTGGTACTTCCTACCTTCAATGTGCAGAGCAAACTACATGTAATTCAGTATGAAAATGGTGGTTGTTTCATTATCAGAGCCTCAGATTAATAATCCTTTCTTGTTCAAGCCCTTCATCTGAATGCTGCTTAATATGCTGCTGCTTTCAAATTGGACTGATTTGGAACAACAGAAATCAAGACCTGATTCTGATCTGTAACATTGGTGGAGATGATGAAAATCAGACCCGAGGAGGGTTGTTGTTTTTTTGTTGTTGTTTTTTAATTAAAAAGGTTGCCCTTCTTTTAGTACACTTAGATACATTCCTTCAAAGTCTCTGCTGTTCACAAATTCCTTTCAGTATTTAATATTTCATCGGGGTTTGTCACATCCTGTAGTGAAAGTGCAATGCATTCACTTAGTGAAGTTATGCCTGTTTGGTGACTACTACCTAGTTGTCCTTAACACAAAAAGATTATCCAGACAGATAAGATTGATCCATTTAACAGAATTGTTTTTATAACTCGGGTAAAGGCACAGGTTTTCAGGGGGAAAAGAGTGGGTAGGTAATAACTCACGTACACTTAGTTTTCACCAGTTCCAACCTGGGCACTAGTGGCTGAAAGGCTTTGACAGCTCCTTGGCGTATGTGCAGTGAGACAGCTTTCTGTCCACTCCCTAGGGACGCAACTGTCTTGTTCAGCACAGAATGAGGGTTTACAGTCAAGCTGCCCTTCTACCACTAGAGAGGTAGGTCTTCCAGTACAAGGCTGAAGCATGCACTGTCATTGCCTGTGCTGGCATGCCTCTGGGTAAACAGAGGACTCCATTCTCCAGTGTGGTCAATTCAGCATAAGGATTTAAAAAAAAAATCTCTAGGATGGGAGAGAAAAAAAGAACAGTCTTATTTGGTGCAGTTAAATGATGTCACGCCTTTTAGTGTATTACTTTGAATTGTAGCCAGAGCTACAAAGTCATTACTGCTTACTGTGCAAATCTTCTTTTATACATTGATTATAACATAGTTCCTCTTTGAGGGCAGCTTGATTTAATAAGCAATTTACTGTGCTGTACTGACTGAAATTACTATGTCATGCCTACAGTTTTTATGAAGGCTGCAATTCTTACATTTATAACATTTAGACCTCAGCTACAATTGCAAGTAATATAGTACTTTTACCCATGCTAGTTCTGGCACAATACAGTAGTGTCATGCTGTCACTGTCTAAATTTAATTTAGGTCATTACAGGATGTCCTTGGTTGCACCTTTTGGGCTTTAGCGATAGAAGATGACATTAATTACCACCAACTAAGTTAAAACAACACAGGCTGGCAGTGTGGTACTCACTTCAGTGTGAAATATAGACAGAACTGAAATGTGTATTACTCTTGTTTGTCACAAGCAGAAAAAAGTCACAGTGGCCCTGTGTCAAGGACCATTACTGTAAAAATATAGAAGGGGGGGGGTAAAAGTTATCTCTTGTTAATGTGTTTTTGATCCTCTGGCCTCTAAGGGCTGCTGGGAAGTCATTACAGCTTACTGAGCAAATCTTTTTATTCATTGATTATAACAGTTTGTGTGGCAGCTGGATTAAGGCCTAAAACCCTTTATGGAACTTTTGTGCAAAGGCTGCATTTCTGAACAAAATAATTTTCTTTGCCAAAGTTAAAGTGCCCATGTATACCTGTGTTTGATATATTAGCTTCAAGAGAGCATTTGATATCACTATTTTATTGCAATTTGCTTAAAAATAACCAAGTGGATCTAGGCTAAAAAATAATGTAGCTGGCTTAAACCTAGGTCTAATCAAACTGTCTAAATGCTACTCTGTCAGCTTGGCTAGCACCCACACAGAATGCCATCTCATCTCTAATGGAAAAATGTAAGCCTTTAGAGACTACAAGTCTCAGCATTCAGTGCTCCAGCTTGAGCCAAGAGGCCATATCGCTGCTGGACACAACTCTCTGTTAACAGGGAGAGTGACATTCAGTTTACCAACTCTAGCAATATTTACTTTTCCTTAAAGCTCCAGCTCAGAGTATTGTGATTAAATTAAAGTCAACATTCGCACATAGAAGTTTCTAGTGCTCATAAATGTAGAGGAGCTTGAACCTTCAGCCTTCCTGTCAAGTTTGGTGGCAGAATTTTAGCAAAGTCCTGCTGGGAGCCTGCACCAGCATATTGCTCATTCAAACCTGCTTTCCTTTTCTTTAATATTGCATAACCCACCCTCCACAGAAGTCACCAAATCGGGCTGTCTGCAAGGACAGTGATTTGAACCCACAATTTATGGGGATAGAGAGCTGCCTTTAAAAAAAAAAATCCATTGGACACTTGTGCCTGCATCCTGGCCTGTTCTACCTGTTCTGTGCTACTTGGGTTTCAAAAAGCAGGTAGAAAGAAAATCAGCTTTGCTGTTTAGCTGGTATCAGGCCACTCTTCGGTTCCTAATCACTTCCCCTCCCTCAGGACCTCAACAAGAGAAGAGGAGAGGGCTGCTTCAGTAATCCTTAGCTACCAGAGTAGCTCCTTCCAAGTGCAACTTGAAGTTAGCATGAGGCTGTTCTAAATTGTACCAGGGCCCAAATCAACTAGCCATAGGAGTAGGGAGGCAAAGGTGAATCCAGTGCAGCTTGCCGGGACCTGTGGCTTTAATATATATTGCCTCACTTATAACATTAACAATACAATTACATCTGGGGCATTTGAACTGTACAGCCAACCAGATCCATGCTATATCTGAAAAGATAAATTGTGACCTCCTTGCTGCTGTAACTTGGTTTTCTCTCATCCTTAGATGAAGTAGAATGTTACAAACTTCCTGTCTGAATCATATGAAAATAGCTATGCAAGGGAGATACAGCGGAGGGCAAAAGTTTTGATGTAGTGCTCTGTCTCCTTTCTTGAGCACCCTGAGATTATAGCTTTAAACAAAAGATGAAGGAGGGTATTCGTTCAAGAGTGAGATGCTACTTTACACATACAGCACACAAAGGCCATTAATCTATGAAAGGCTGCTGCTGCTGCAGTTAGTGACTGTGAAAGTCTGTATATTACAACGGCTGCTCAGCAAAAAAATAAGATTATTACATTAGAATGATATCACAGCACCTACTTAATGGCCTGGAAAAGGGTTCAAATTACATTAACATTCACAAGTAGAATGCCTAACCTGTAATGAAAGTTTCCATCGGACACCTCTATGACATGGATCAAATTAAACTCTGCAGCCAGGGCTGATGGCTAAAGGTTGTCTTTCCTCATAACTCTCTCAATGCTAGAAAAAATATTTTGGCAGTTTCTCCCTCCAACCCCCAAATGCAGGATAACTGCTGCTACACACACACATAATCAATGCCCCCTGCCAAAAGCTTTTACACTCTATCGGGTAAGAGCCCATGTTTGCCTACCTCTCTGTCCATCTGGATGGGATTGTAATGACTGTGTATGGTGTCAACTTTTATACATTGGTGAAATTTCTCTCCGTAAGCTGAAGGGCCAAAGGAAATTCTCTCACACAGGCTGTGTATTAAATTAACACCGAGGATCTGGATGAAACTGTCTAACTCACCCTGCCTAACAACAGGAACACATCAGGCATCTAAGCAGCAGCTCAGTGAGGGCTTCAGTAGCAAACTGACACCGGAGTTAAGGGCAGAACTTGAGCCTTACTTCAAGGAAGCTCTAGCTTTTGTTCTTTGTACAAGCCTTGTGACATTGATCACTCCGTAGACAGACAGTCTCTGCACCCTCACCCCACAACACCCAGCCTGTGCTGCGTATTTGTCAGACAGTTGATTAACTCCTTGAGTATGTGGCGGAGTTGTCACTCTCTGTAGGGAACAAACTTTTGGGAAGTTTAGACTTGGCTCTAAGCTTTTTGGTAGGGAGCAGGAGAATCCTTCTGGCCATTTTTAACTGGATGTTTTATGTTCTGCTCAGAGGGGCACAAAGGCTGGGGTGTAGGGAGGATAGCTCAATCAAGTTAGCTGAAAGTGAACAAAAAGCACTTAACACTCAAACAGGATAACATGTGTGAAGCCATGGTAACCAGCCCTGTCGAAGCATAAGCTCCCCCCACCCCAGCTGACACTGCTTTAGACATGATAGCCAGCACCTTAATGAGCATACAAGGACTTCATACACATTAAGCTCTGATTAAAAAAGCTTACCCTTTTTGATTGTCAGTCAAGAAACATCCTGAAGATAAGTTTTTGTTCCTATGCAAAATGTTGGTTTAAAAATTCAGCAGGTGAGGAGTCCATAATATGGTTTCAAGTATCAGAGGGGTAGCCGTGTTAGTCTAGATCTGTAAAAAGTGACAGAGTCCTGTGGCACCTTATAGACTAACAGACATATTGGAGCATAAGCTTTGTGGGTGAATACCCACTTTGTCGTAATATGGTTGAAGATTTTTAACCTATGTCCTTCTGTCTGATTCTACTACAAGGGAAGAGTTTGTTACAATTATCCACTTCTAGTTTGTGCTGCCTTCCTTGTTCTCCATTGTATGTGTGGCAGGTAATGTTGAAAGTAGGTTGAGATTTATAGTAATTGCTATTTTAAACTTAAAGATCTAATGCTATATATTCATAGAATTTGTCCATGAATTACAGGCTATTTTCTACCCTATTACATAATTGCCTAGAACAAAATGGCTTTGAAAACAGGTAACCATTAAAGATATTTACGAACAGTAGTCATGCTATGGTATCTGAGAGCCTTCTATTTTAAGTATAGTGCAGTTACCCCCTCACCTGAGAGAGAGTAGTTAGCGTAACACACATCCCACTCCAAAGCTGCCCAACAAAAAGCATTAATAATACAAGAGGACAAAACCTTCTGGAAAAAGGTCGGGTTTGTTTGTTTGTAAAGGTAAAGAATAGGCTTAACACACATGGACCCATAAAATTCAAACTTTATGCAGATGCTCAGTCCATAATTCACAGTCTTGTGCCTTTTGTTTCCTCCCAGAATGGCAGGAGTTAAGGGCAGAGCATTAATCTAACAAATTCAAAGTTCAGTGTATATTATGGTTTGTGTCATAACCATTTATTATCTGGATGTGTTTTGTAACATTGATTGAAACTTAGCACTCTGAACGAAGTCATCATGGAACAAAACAGGTGCCACTAAGTACAAGATAAAATGGTGGTTTTGCTCAGAGGTGACAAAATGATAGTTAAGCCTTTGTTTGAATGTCACTTTAAAAACACAATTTTTTAAAAGGTCAACGTCTGTCATTGCAAAATTCAGAGTAAATCTTATCCTTTTCAGACAAAACAGGCAACTTAACGTTAATGCTTTTTGTCAGCTGCACAACCTTTTAACTAACTTATTTTTATGTGAACAATGGGTACATGTTTTATTCAATAAATATATTTGAAAACTCCTGCATTTTGCCTCTTTTCTGCTTAAACTGTGAGCTTGTTTGTTCAAATGTTTCCCTGTCAAGAAAGATAGTAGCACTGATAATCAAAGAATGAAGTACCAGTGAGCAGGGCTGAACTAGGAATTCCATAACTTGAAGACAATAGCTAGATTCCACAGAATTCTCTGAATTAAGCCCAGATTTTGAAAGGTATGTAAGAGCCCAAATCTCATTTTCAAAAAGGATTTAGGCATCAGAGTCAAAATCCCATTGACAGTCAATGGGATTTAGGCTAAGTGCCTAAATCAGTTAGGCATTGCAAAACTGAGCACTGCAGCATGTAAATAGCTTTAAAAACCTGGGCCTAAGAGCGTAGTACGGTATGTGCATGCATTCCAATGGCAAAACATTCTACCCTTCAGAAGTATCTTTGAGCTTGAGGATAACTGTGGTTGTTAGAAGGGATTATTTAGCAGCATCAAAAGAGGCTTCTGAACTCCAGAAACCACAGTCCATAGCCCTATCAAGTATTTATTATAGATGTAAGATTATAGATATGCATATAGCACAGGCTCTTAAAGTAGCAGGATTTTTCCATAATGCACAGGACTGCCTAGGCTTCAGCTGCCTTAGTTGGTTTTAGGGGCCTATTTAGCCACTGGGGAGCAGGTTTAGGATAGATCATCACTTGAAGGAAGGAAAGGCAGCTGGGCAGCCTCTTCTCCTTTCCCTCCCTCTGGCAGAGGCAAGGAAGGAGTGATATAGCACTGAGGAACTACTTCCCCTTCCTGACAGGTTGGGGGAGTGGCCAGCAGTGGCTAAGCTGCCACTGGGTGTTCGGCAGAGCGAGTAGGTGGTGTGTCCTGTTCAAATCATTACATTCCACACTCTAAAATGCATAAATTTCTATTCCTTCAGAAAAACATTGCTACGTGGCAAGATTGAATCACAACATACATCTGATACAAGTTCTAGAGTATTCAAACAAACAGCAATGTATTGAATCATTTACCTTTCTCATGTGTGCAAAACCAGCAACAGGAAAAGTGAACAGCACTCAATACTAGCTTCTCCTATTCATTTGCACTGAATATCTTTTCTTTTGTCCTGATAGAGGGTGAAGCATTCAAGGAAGACTGTATAACAAGATACTACCTGAATAACCACCAAAAGGGAATAATAATTCTGTTCCATGCTGAGACAACACAGTATCTTTTTCTAGCTCAGGCTGGAATTGAACTGTACAAAGTCCAGGGAATGTCCAGTCGTTCCCTCTGTAGGGACCTGTGCAAGTTGCTCTGAAAGTTACTGTGACAGCCTCTTCTCTAATATTTGTTTCACCAGCACAGGATCTGCTCGCCCTCTTGTTGTTCTTTGAACCAGTCCAATCAGTTTATTCAGAACTTTTGGGTTTCCCTTCTTTATCTCCATAACCTTGACAACAAGAGCACAAAGTATTTATCAAGAATAATAAAAGATGTTCTGTTTTCCCTCTAAACAGATGCACATTTTCTAACCTTAGCACCAGCTTAATGTAGGCCCAAAATTTAGTATTAAAGTAAGTTTTTTGGCCTCGATTCTGCAAGGGCTGTGTGTGGCTTGAACCCTACAATTGCCTGGAGCCCCACTGGATGAGCAGACGCCATTGCAGGATCAGGGCCTTAGTCCTAATAGAATTACTGGTTTCATTATTTATTTATTTATTTTTTTTTAAAGAAACCCCTTGCAGTGTTTTCAAGTCAAAACAGAGCAGTGCAGAAAGACAGACTTGTCTATTTTACTTTTTCTAATGGGGTGACATGCAAAAAGTAAGATAGCAATCAATAAACAGATTTTAAAGTGTTCAGTATCAACTTATTAGTAATAAATTGAAATGTATTAATTTGAGCTCAGAATTATTTTAAAAATTCTACTATGACAGTGTCCTTCTAAAGTGGAGACACTTGTATTTCATTAACACTGACCTGACATTTTTCACTGGAGCAGAAACTTTAGAACTAACCCTTTAAAACCTCTATATCAGATATAATAACTTGAAGGAATCTCTTGCAACAAAGCATTAAATGTTTAACTATGTTTATTTATCATAAAAATACTACCAGTGAGAGAGACAGGTTCCTTTTTTAGACCCACTGACTGATCCCAAAATGCCTGCACATTGGCCTGCACAATTACTGTGCACTGGCCACTTGCATGGCCAGTGAGGTTGTATGCAGAAATGGGTCAATGGCTAATACCCAATCTGAAAATAGAAAAGTTTAAGCTGGAAATGATGCCTAAAAAAACCTAACCGTTTAACAAGGGAAGTATGAAGTTCACCCTCACTGTGTCTTAAAATCAGGTAGGAGGTCTTCCTAAAAGATATGTTCTAGTTCAACCATGAGTTACTGAGCTCTATCATGTTTACTTACAGAGCAGGGGAAAATAATTCTCTGCATTGTGGGAAAGTATTAGGTGAAATTTTGTAGCCTAACTTATGCATGTTGTCAGACTAGATAGTCTCCACTGGTCTTAAACTTATTAATACGTCAACTACCAGCTGCATCATATTGCATGCACAATTGCAAATACATCCACCTATTATTGTATCTGAATTTTAGCCCATCTATAACATCCCAGCATAGATAAGGCATGTTGCTATCTTTATCTGCTTAAAATTACTTAAATTAGAAAGTTAAATTAAGTTTAGGTATTGCACTCATTCATAAATTGCTCAGTATTTGAGTGTTAGTTTCCCTTTTTTAAAAATAAACTACTATTAAAAAGCAAGGCATTTTCTCTTGCAATAGCCAACTACCTGTTCTGTAAGATAAGCTTTTAGTTCTTGCTTTAAATTACCATAAGATCTTCTTTACTAAAATGATCACCTGAAAGCAGCTGGAAAATAAGGCTGCTTTATCACAGCTGGCTTCGCTAAAACACCGGAAGCTGAGGGAGGAATTAAAAATTATTTCGTAAGAATTTATTATTGAAACAGGAATCTGGTCATGGGCCTTCATCTTTTGTGCTGTTGAACAGTTCTAGCTCTCTGCTCTTATGCTTCAGTACTCGTCTGAAAATACAGAAGCATGTTTATCAGACACTGCAAATGAGTCAATATAAGGGAGGTCATGCAGATCTACTGCAAGTTCATTTTCTTTATCAAAAGCTCTTTGCAAAGCTGTTAGTGTCTCCCAGTGAGACTCTGGCGTGGGTGGTATCGTTCTCAGAAGATGTTCGCTTTTTTTTCCAACTGCAAATGTCGCTAGACAATGTTTATACTTAAAATAAGCCATTAATTCCTGCTTTTACATTTTGCACTCCACAGAATACAAAAGCACTTTTTTTATAAAGCTGATATTGGACGTGATCAAAGTTACCCCTCCATTTTGCCCCCCTTTCATAATTTACAAGTTTACTTTTTCTAACTGAAAATCTCTGGAATCTTGAAATCAAAATGTTAGTGTAAGATTGCTCATGAGGGTTAGCCAGTCAGTATACGTTTCTTAGGAGAAGAGACATGCACTTTGCATAGAGACACAATAAAAGCCAACTTTTTAGCTTACCAACATTGATGCATCTCCTTTAAAGCTAATACTTTCATGTAGAATAAATAATGACTTCTTGTTAGATACCCTGAGTTTTCACACAGTTATATTAATTTCATCTCTTTGACCTTAGATATCTCCTAAGATGACAATGAAAAAAAAAAATCTGGGAATTATACTGATCAAAATTGCCAGGCCAGGTTAATGAAAGCGCTCTCTGCACACATACAGTTGAAAGGGACACGACTTCTACTGTGCTTGTTTTCTTGCACTATCACTTTTATGCATAGTCAGAATGACTTAGCTTCTTGGACAAGCCAGACTAATAAATCCTTCATTTCTCTTTGAAGATGTGCAAACAAATGCAGAGCCAGAGGAAAGATGGCAATTTAACCTGTTAGCATCACAGACTACCAACGTGTCCAAGCTGCTGTATTCTATTCCCACCCCGGTTCTAATCACCTCTTCCTGATGTCCTTCCACCACTGCCTGACAGATCTGTTCAAGCTCTTGCTGATCCTGGATCAGTTCAAGTTTCTTTTCTTCAACAATTTGAAGTGGGGTCTTCCCCTCCGCCTTCCACAATTCCTCAAGCACCTGCAGCGTCAAAAAAGATAGAGGAGGGGAGTCAGTGCCTGTTGCATTCACTCTTTCCACTGCAGTAATGTGAGTGAATTTAGTCAGAATAAAAGCAAAGGGTTAACATTTATGTGATTGACAAACTTTCCCATGCAGCTCTGTGGACACATCTCAATCTTGACTTGCTAGTGCCTCTCCAGAGCAAAACCTGCTCACCTACAAGAGCACAGGATGAGATCAAGCAACTTAGTTTAATGTATGATCTGAACACAGCTTAAAGTCGAGTGCAATGATCCAGAGCACACCACATCCCCTCCCTTTATTCTGAAGCACAATATGCATGTCACATAGCTTTGCAACAGTGATGCTCTTTGTGCCCCTACTGTAGAATTGCCATACGAGAAGGTGGTGTAGTAATCCCTTGTTATTCATATGAGTGTTGCTAAAAGAAATTACAACATGCATGGTCAACAGAGAATGCCACTGCAGAGAACTGACAATTAGCCAACTATCATGCCTAGACAGATTCCAGGTAACTCATTTCATTTACAGACCATCATCACCGCAGGAGGAAGAGAGTGAGGATGCTTAATAAAAGAAAAAATATTGCAAATCAGAATCCATGTGGCAGCCCTATCCCATCCATATCTCACCTCCAGGAATAGCTGGGTGAACCTAAGCTTCTGCAATAATTACTAGCTAATATGAATGTTTTTCCCTACTTTGTAGCAAGGCTATCACCATGGAATAAACTTGGAAGAAGAGAGCATTTATAAAAAAGCAATTTCCTTGAGCAGTCATTTTCTGTATTTCCTCTGTTCTTATTTCAGAGATGGGGGATGTGAGAGAGAAAGCCATTATTAAAACAGCTGCTTGATCTTGCCCTGAAGATATAATTGTATGTTTGGGCGGCCACAGTGTGCCAGGATGGAAACGAATGCCAAAAATGTAGCACTACAAATTTGCTGTGGGATCTAGAGGAGGCTGGGGTGAGGAGCCCTAATTTAAAGCCATTTTAATAATTAGCAGTGCAGCAAGATGGTTTATGAAAAACAAAATAAATAGAATGACATTTTAATCCTCTCATAGATTTTTCTCCAATAGGAAAGCCCTTCTACATGAAACAATGTGACAGTTGTGACAGGTACTTTAAGAAAACTGCATTGACGCTACCTACTCCAAGACAGGCGTGATTCAAATTTGCCTCCTATGCTCCAATCCCTTCTCCCCCCAATAGCAGCTTACTGTTTTTGTTTTGCCAGAGGCTTGAGAGAACAACAACAAAGTTGTCTCTGAAGCTACATTGCAGGTCTTGTGTTTTCCTTGTGAGAGGGAGAAGGGCAGAAAAGACTGATCAAATTATTAAAATTACTGATATCCAATCAGAGGCTGGTCTACACTATGCGTTTATACCGATTTTAGCAGCGTTAAACCGATTTAACGCTGCACCCGTCCACACAACGAGGTCCTTTATATCAATATAAAGGGCTCTTTAAACAGGTTTCTGTACTCTTCCCCACTGACAGGAGTAGTGCTGAAATGGGTAGTGTGGCCGCAAATCGACAGTATTGGCCTCCGGGCGGTATCCCATTGTCATAAACAGATAGTTAAGGGTTAATGTCTCTTTTACCTGTAAAGGGTTAACAAGTTCTGAACCTGGCTGACACCTGACCAAAGGACCAATCGAGGGACAAGATACTTTCAAATCTTGGTGGAGGGAAGTCTTTGTTTGTGCTGTTTGTTTTGTTCTTTGTTTGCTCTTGGGGCTAAGAGGGACCAGACGTGCAACCAGATCTTTCTCCAATCTTTCTGAAACAGTCTCTCATGTTCAAAATAGTAAGTACTAGCTAGAAGGTGGATTAGTCTTTTGTTTGTTTTCTTTATTTGCAAATGTGTACTTTGCTGGAAAGATATTTTACCTCTGTTTGCTGTAACTTAGGCTAGGGGAGAGGGAGTCCCTCTAGTCTATATATAGCTGAAGACTCTGTAAACATTTTCCATCTTGATTTAATTAAAAGCTTTCTTTAAGAACCCAACTGATTTTTTCCCCTTGTTTAAAACCCAAGGGGATTGGGTATGAACTCACCAAGGGATTGGTGGGGGGAAAGGAAGTGGGGGGGGAAGGTTAATTCCTCTCTGTTTTAGGATCCAAGGAGTTTGGATCAGTATCTCTCAGGGTAGCCCAGGGAGGGGAAGTCTGGGAGGGGGAAAAGGAGGAGGAATGGTTTATTTCCCTTTAAGACCCAAGAGGTTTGGGTCTTAGGTCCCCCAGGGAAGATTTTGGGGGGACAGGGAGTGTACCAGACACTGGAATTTCTGGTTGGTGGCAGCGCTGTCTAGGAATTAAGCTTAGAAGGGTACATGCAGGTCCCCACTTTCTGGACGCTGAAGTTCAAAGTGGGAATAATACCTTGACACCCACAGTGCACCATTGTGACCGCTCTGGACAGCAATCTGAACTCTGATGCACTGGCCAGGTAGACAGAAAAAGCCCTGCGGACTTCTGAATTTCATTTCCTGTTTGTCCAGCGTGGAGCTCTGATCAGCACGGGTGGCGATGCAGTCCCAAATCCAAAGAGAGCTCCAGCATGGACTGTACGGGAGATACTGGATCTGATCGCTGTATCAGGAGGCAAATCTGTTCTACCAGAGCTCCGTTCCAGAAGACGAAATGCCAAAGCATTTGAAAAAAATCTCCAGACAGAGGCCACAGCAGGGACTCAGCATGGTGCTGCGTGACAAGCGTAACAGAAAGCCAAAGAATCAAATGGACGCTCATGGAGGGATGGAGGGGGTACTGAGGACTCCAGCTATCCCACACTCCCCGCACTCTCCGAAAAGCATTTGCATTATTGGCTGAGCTCCAAATGCCTGTAGGGTCAAAACATTGTCCGGGGTGGTTCAGGGTATAGCTTGTCAATTTACCTCCCCTGCCCTCTCCCCCCCCCGTGAAAGAAAAGGGAAAAAAATCGGTTCTTGACTTTTTTACAATGTCACCCTATGTCTACTGCATGCTGCTGGTAGACGCGATGCTGCGGCACTGAACAGCAGCACCCTCTCCCCTTCCCCTCTCCTCCCCTCCCCGGTGGCAGACAGTACAATATGACTGCTATCCAGCAGCAGCAGCCCATAAGTGCTCCTGGCTGGCCTCAGGTGAGGTCAGCTGGGGGCGCCTGGGTAAAAATAAGAATGACTCCCGGTCATTCCCAGTAGATGGTACAGAACGACTGGTAACCGTCTTCATCATAGCAACTGGGGGCTGAGCTCCATCAGCCCCCTCCTTTCATGTCTAAAGAAAAGATTCTGTACTGCCTGGACTATTATAGCAGCTGGAGGCTGCCTCCCCCTCATTTTATCTCACTAACAAGTCAGTGTTTCTTATTCCTGCATTCTTTATTACTTCATCACACAAATAGGGGGGGACACTGCAATGGTAGCCCAGGAGGGTTGAGGGAGCAGGGAAACAACGGGTGGGGTTGTTGCAGGTGGGGTGGGGTTGGGGTGGGGTTGTTGCCCCTAGAATGGCATGTAGCTCATCATTTCTGCAGGATCTGACACGGAGCAGCTGTGCTCTCTAGTACACTGGTTCTCTAGCACACTTGCCCCATATTCTAGGCAGGACTAACTATTTTTAGATACAACATAAAGGAGGGAATGACCCGAGCAGTCATTCCCATTTTTGTCTCTGTGCTGACCTCAGCCAGGAGCACCCATGACAGCAGCAGACGGTACAGAACGACTGAGAACCGTCATCACCAATTTACAATGGCATGGCAGACGGTACAGAACAACTGGTAACCATCTCTGCTATAATATTGCAAAGGCAAATGAATGCTGCTGTGTAGCACTGCAGTACCGCCTCTGTCAGCGGCATCCAGTACCCATACGGTGACAGTGACAAAAGGCAAAACGGGCTCCATAGTTGCCATGCTATGGCATCTGCCAGGGAAATCCAGGGAAAGAGGGTGCGAAATGATTGTCTGCCGTTGCTTTCACGGAGGAAGGAATGAGTGATGAAATTTACCCAGAATCACCCGCGACACTATTTTTGCACCATCATGCATTGGGATCTCAACCCAGAATTCCAATGGGCGGGGGAGACTGCGGGAACTATGGGATAGCTACGGGATAGCTACCCACAGTGCAACGCTCCAGAAATCGACACTAGCCTCGGTACATGGACGCACACCACCGAATTAATGTGCTTAGTGTGGCCACGTGCACTCAACTTTATACAATCGGTTTTACAAAACCGGTTTATGTAAAATCGGAATAATCTCATAGTGTAGACGTACCTCGAGTTACAGTCACGATAAGTGATATTTTAATCCATTCCTATCTAAAACTCAAAATGCCCCCCCTTCCAGTTCATTCCTTAGCAACACTGCAGAGGCACCTGGAATAGGAAAAAATTCAGCTTACCCACTTCACTAACTATGCTGAGGGCTCACTTAAGGAACACCCACAGTTGCTTCCTCCCTACTATCAGCAGGTGCTCAGTCCTCTCCAAGGGAGCAGACGGGAAGCTTTCTGGAAGGTAATTCTCCCTGATCTCCCCTGAGGCATTGTGATTCCATGTCACACCTCATGGAAGTGCAACTTGCAATTTGCACACACTAGCTCAGAGAAAAACTCCCCAAAGATCTTGCTCAAGATGGAAACTAACCAAAGAACCCATATCTTTCTAAGAAAAGGGCAGAAACTGATTTTAGGTTGGCATGTACCAAACCTGCAATTCTGAAACCGTTGTCCTTTCCCAGACTGCCCAGGGAAGGAGGAGGGCACTGAAGCAAAACACACACACACAAAACTAACAACAAAATCCTCTATTCCAAGCAGAATTACCAAGAGAAGCCCATTGAGTGGGCTAACTTAAGTCAGGGCTAGGGAAGTTTGAGAATCAGGGAGCAATAACTGGTTCCCCTGACAGCCGTCTCATCTCCGATGCTAAGCATATCATGCCCAGAGAGATTTTGCCCATTACACAATATCTTAAGGGGACCAGGGAGAGACTGGATTTACTCTTGTAAATATACACAACAAGCTATGTCGGTTTGTGTTTTGTAGCTTTAAAAAGTATCCTTCTATTGCTTGAGTACAATACTGGCTCCCTCTATGGAGTACGTGGACACAAATCCTCCTTGGGCTATTTCTGAAAGTCGAGGAGAGAGAAGCTAATTAGTTATATTGGTTAGTCCATTTTAAGGAGAACCTTGGACACTGCGTGTAATATATTTCAGTAGTATTCAGAGGTTAAACAGAAAGCATTTTATTCATGTAGGCATAATCAAGTGCAGTTCTACTCCATTTACTTTTTCTTGGGCTCTTGTAGGCTTTTCTCAGCCAGAGAGAATTAGCCTCAAGGGTTTAAGGGCCCCTTTGCCCTCTGCCTCTCCATCTACATTGTTATACACATACACAGCGGAGAGACCAATTCTATTCAAACATGGTTTCCTATTAGGCTGATGATATAGTTTAGAGAAATAGCTAGCAGATTTGACAGGCCAAAAGACTGGCCTCATCCTACTCTTTTTTTAATGTTCTAGTCTAGATAAAAGTCTAGTCTAAAAGCAGTGTAAAATAATTTTAATTCATCCACACTAAGTGGTCAAACCAGGCTATAAACTGGCTAAACATGAACAATGGAGCCTAATTATAAAGTCTCCAATGCCAAAATGAAATTCTCAGTCTCTCCTTCATTACTGAAATCCCAACAGCAGCAACTATAGACTCTAGCCAAGGTTTGATTCAGACTATTGCCAGGTTCTGCCTGCTCTAGCCATGTAGGCCTAGCACCAAACCACTGGTCAGAATGATTTAGTAACAGCTTGCAAGTCTTGCATCCACAAAAGCGTCATTTTAAGCACTTTACAACTTGAATGTGCAAGCTGGTTGTGACACCTGGGAAAAGGTTTTCATTGAAACCAGTCTGCAACCGCTTGTTCCATGTATGGGTACAAATACTGCTACACCATTCTGGCCCGTCCTGTATCCATGCCTCCTCCCAGAATGCAATGTCTTTGTGTTTGCAAATTATCCAAAAGCCTCCGCTTCTAACAAGTGCTGTGCACTTTGGATCAGGTGCTCCAGATTCCCCAGACTGCATTGTTACAATCATGATTGTAAAAGGGTCCTGTTCAACTTAGGTTCATACACTGTGCTCACCTCCCTGGTATCTACTGTATGTAGAAGTGCCAAAAGGTTCTGTCAAAGTATTGCCGTGCAGATGAGCTAAACTATTGTGCAAACAACAAATGTTGTCAATCCATGTGCCTGCAATGGTAGGCCTGGATTAGCGTGCACACTATTTTTGAAGATAAGTTTGGTTTGTGTGCTATAATTACATAAACACAGCAGTGTCCCTTCTTTGACATGCAATATCCACCGTGTAACCTTCCACATTTAATCAATGTTCACAGTTTTTATCTATGTGGATTTTATTGCCTTGTACAACTGAGAATGAGCACAGACCTCTTAAAAATTTAAACTGTTGGCACTTCCTGCAGTACAAGCATATGCATATCTATGACTATTTGCTCATCCCATCAAACTCTTCCATCTTTTCTTGTTGGCTCTGTCTTCATTACTGCAGTTAATTCCTCCCACCCACCTCAAATGCTGTACTGCATCTGCTGTTGTCTGTATATATATATAGCCTTTTTCGCCTTCAGGGCATCCAATATCTCTGCCTACTGCAGAGAACTGTTATAAACATTTGTTATTCTTCTGACATCTAGGCAACCAAACACTTTTCTAAATACGGCAAAGTTTGATAGCATCACTCAGTGATGGGCAAACAGAGTTATTACTCTGTGTCTGAATTCAGACACAGAGTGCAATACATATACTACAAGGAGCTGGTAATTAAGCAGGAGATGCAATCTCTCTGAAATTCCTCATTTTATATCCTGTCAAAACTGCCTCTGTATAAATAAATTAAAATGAAAAAGCTCCGTTAAAACAACGTTAACTTTCTGACTTAAACACCACAACAAGGAAACAGCTAAAAATAAATTCTGAAGGTCATCTTCAAAGTTTTAGGCACCAGGCTGATGGGTGCTCTCAAAAATCACATACACAGAATTTCTGTATATCCACATGCACTAAGTATTCTCAGTGTTTTCTGCCCATTACAAGCTTTTATTGTTTTAAGACCACTTCCAACCACCATGAGCAACCACAATTCTGAATGGCTTAACTACGAGCTGAGACGTCTCAGCTCCACCAAAAACCAGGCCAGTTTAATTTAACTTTAAGCACCCAGACTTAGAACTCTTGTCCTCTTTATAACAATTTTTTGATGCAAAGACAAAACATGCAAAAGTGAATAGACACTAATTTCATTCCAAATCTATAGCTAGAATGAAAGACTAGGTGGAAGGAATATGCAAACACCTGCCCTTGTTGATCTAAGAACATTAACCCTGGAACCTCATTATGTGAGTTAAATGTCTTAATTTCACTGATGACTATTTTAAAATAAAAAAACTAGCTAGTGTATTTATCCAGTGGGGTTTGTTTAATATTCTACAGCTATAAACTTGCAAGGTTTAAAGAGACAAATAGTTATTAATTATATTATCAAAGGGCCCAAAACATGATAGGTGCTCTGCACTCAAAAGTCACAATGCCCCACACTAGTTTTACAGTTTATTTTTTTAAAGTATGATCAAATATATATACACAGATTTTTTTTCATCACTACAGGATTTAGCTGGAGTTGGAAGAAACAATTTACAGGGGATCAGAAAACGTCAAGTGAAGATCTTGAAGGGGAATGAAAGATGTTATTTTTTTTTAATAAATATAAAATGGTGAAAAAATAAATTTTATAAAATTATTCAAAAGTGTACTCGCCATGTTAGAATTTTGGAGTGTATTTCTAAAAAAATATCCAGTAGCGTCTCCAGAAAGATCAGCAATTTTTTTTTTTTTTGAAGATTACCAGTAACCCTGCAAAAATGCTCACTGTTGTCAAATGTGACATGAACACCTTCCTCGGCTCTGCCAAGAGTTTCGACATTCGGGAGCCATTTGTTAAATTTTTCAAATAAGCACCTTTATCCTTTCTCCCTCACTGCCCAGCACGCATGAGAAAGACTCACCATAAACAAGTGCAGAGTCACTTCACTAGTGTCCTAAAATCTCTCCTTTGAACTCACTTCCACCATGAAGCGTAAAAAAATCTTGATAACAGTTAGGCAGCTGGGTGTGCTGTGACCACTGCCTATCATGCTAACTGGCATTGTCTCATTGTTACCTTGTGCTCCCCATGTGTTTTGTCTTCTACTTAAGTTGTAAATCTTTTGGGGCAAGGACTGTCTCTTTGTTTTATGTTTGTTCAATGCCTAGCACAGTGGGCTTCCATCCATGATTGGCATCCATAAGCACTACCTCAATACCAATTAATTATTAGGATTATTTATAATAATGTTCATTAACATATTCCCTGATGTCAAATGTATTGTTAGCACAGTTTCTTAGCTCCCATCTTTGTTTTGGGAGACTGGCCTAAACAAGCCAGCTATTTGAAAAAAGAGGGGGGAAATAGTTGGTTCTGTCTTGAGTGCCTGACTAAGATGCAGCAAAGAGTGTCATTGGATTATCAAAAGGGCAAGTCTTCCTCCTTCAGTCTCGCAAGACACTTGACACAAATTTATCTTATAAACCCAGCTATGTTTTGCCCTTTGCCATTCAGTGGGATGTGTGACCTCTTACAGCTGCAGCTCCTATTAAAATTATTAAGAACCATGAAACAGCAAGTTTCCCAAGCATCAGATAATCTACTCACCAGGGACTGGATCAAGCCACCAAAACATGGATGTCAATTCTAACCTTCCCAAAGTGCAGGAGTGTTCAGAATTTGAGATTTGATTATAGAGGTTACTGGTCAGTGGCATCAAATCCAAATTGCCCAAAATTCAGGCATGTTTGGCTTTGTTAGGGATTTGTTTCAGGCCTCTCTCTACTATTTAACCCTGAATTTTTATACACATACATCCCACCTCCAGTAGCAGTTTGGCATATTTCATGATTTAAATATAAAATGAATTTACCGACACCATGGAAATCATATGGATTCATGATGGACATTTACTGTTAAAATGAAGTTAGTAGTGGCAGTTTCAAAGGTAAGTCCAAAACAAACTCACTTGTTTGGCTGCTGAAGAAGAAATTGTTCCTCTCTCTAGAAGGTTTAGAAGGTCAGCCAGGAAGAGAGAACTGACTGGACTAAATTAAAAAAAATAAAGTTGAGGTAAGAGCTCTAAAAACAAACAAACAAAAAAACACTACATACAACATAATCTTAACATCTCTACATGGTGCCTGGTCATTTGTATAAGTGACATACAATCATTTAAACAAACATTAAATGTTATTATTGAAAGCAAACTAGTTACCTTGTTGCCTAGCGGTACACTGTGTCAGTACAACTTTTCAAAATGTAATTGATTTTTGGTCAGCTGAGTAGGTTTTGCCATTTTAATACGATAAAAATGGAAACCCCACAGATTACAGTCGATAGTGATTAAAGATTTCTCGTCTCTGGAGGGTATGGAATAGAGTTGGTTCACCAAGACACCATACAGGTCTAGGCTCCCAAAAGAAGTGGTGGCTATTTGGACCTCTGTTGTCCACCCACCATGGAGTTTCCATTGCACTAAACGAGGAGTCAGTGCTGGTGTTAGGGGATACTATTCTCAATTATTTGTTTGGCTATGGGAAGACAGATGGTTCTGTTTGATCAACTCAATATAATCGGAAAGCTTCACCTTTCCTGGACTGTAAGGTTGTGCTGTTTTAAATAACCGAGCATAACATTTAGAATCCAGCCAATCACTTTCTTTGGATTCATCTGCGTCTGTCTCACTACATTTTCAAAGAACTCCATTAATCCATCTTCATTCTGTTTAGAAAAAAGAATTAAATGGGTTAATGACAGAAAGGTACAAAAATGAGTATTTTAGGTCCTGGTCCTCTCTCATTTGCAGGTAAACCTGATCTGTGCACTCACTGCAAGATTTTGGCAACCTCTAGTAACTCCAGTAAGACAATAGTGCAATCTATATTAGGAGATTCTCTATGAAAAGAATACATAAGCATAGCTGTCAGCCCGTCTGCCAGGTTGATAAGATTGTACCTATTATGTAGTTTCTATCTTTCATTAATCCTTCCCTGAAATTAGTGTATAGGGAGAAGCTGCTTCACCCAAGGCAGGTGTGGAGAGTTCCCTTGTTCTGTTGTAGCCTGCCTACCCTCTGGTGAAATGAGCTGTCAAAGAACATGCTATGTTTACCATGGAATGGTTTTCTGAAGCCACCTAGATATATTTCATGCTTGATCTTGCAGACACATTTCTGGTTGCTGGAATAAGATGGACCCGTTTCTAACCTTGGGTGATTTGGATAGGTCAGACTAGAAAAAGCAGAGTTTTTATTGTTCTAGTTTTTTCGAGTCAACTCTGATGAAGGCCCTCAGTATTGGAAATGTATTGCACTGGGGACACAGATTCAATTTTAAAGTGTACAAGAAATCTGAGATTGTTTTTAGTAAAACAGATACAGCAGGATCTGATAGATGCTGTGATGGGTGTCACTTGGAGAACGATGGCTCAGTAACTGTAGCACATAACTCAGAAGATCTCCAAGAAACCGTGGATATTGTAAGTGGGGCATTCTTACTTTTCAAGGGAAGAACCCAAATTCAGTTGTCCTATTGGACTTTGTATACAAGTTAAAAGTAAAATTATTAATTTAATTGACCCCTTAATAAATACTGTAATTTTTCTAATTGCCCTCAGGACTCATTATTCCAAATACAAGCGTAGAATATTAAGTCTTAAAATGACAAAATAACTAAACAGACATTACTACCTTTGAAGTTCAGTCAGGAAAAAGTGAGCAGACATTAATGCCCCTTCTTAGCAAATACTGTGGGCCTTTACAGCCACATTTTTAACATGGGGTGGAGCAGGTCTGGATACATTCAACCAAACTGCCAGACCCACACTTATGTACATTTCCATGTGAAAATCAAGTATTTGCAACCACTTCATTGTGCTTTTCTTTGAAAATCTACTTAGTATCGTCTTTACCAGTACCAGTCTATGATGAGTGAGACAAAGCACGTACTTTTATTAAATTAAAACTTGAACCAAATTGTATCAGTGTGACAGGGATGGAATATTTTCCTTATTGTTCCTGCAACATGTTATATGACAGAAAAGACTTGATCTGCCTCTGATTTTCAACAGTCTTTCCTACCCTACTGTTGGAAGTTAGTTTGGACCAGTTGTGCATTCTGACCAACTTTCCTCGAGTCAAATTCACTGACACTGGAGTGCCAAAATCATCCTGTGACTCATATTAGGAATATTTATCTGAGAAGATGTTTGTCAGCCTATTGAACATCTCATGCAGACAGTTTTGCTATGGAGCTCTTATACATTGCATACAAACACTGAGAACAACTTTCTCCAAAATCCTAACTCTCATCCCTTGCTATTCAGTATAAAACAGCTAATTTTCACCACAACTTCCAGTTTTCTTAACTGCATTTAGTAAATATTTCTGCATTTCTATCATCTTATAAAGATTAGCATATATTGAGATAAAAGTTTCCAGGTACAAGAGAAGATTAAACACTACTGAAGCATATGTTTTTATATACAACTAATATAAAATGCTGCACAAGTATCAGGCTAAAAAACAAGATGTAACTCAAATAATGGAGAATACTGGCAGAGAAGGCATCCGTAACAAACATGTACACTTCAAAGCAAATATCTCCTTACTGCCAGTTACTGGATGACACAAACCAAAGGATATTTTGGATCTTTACCTACCTCATAGAAGCCATTTAACTGGTCATATACTGACAGCACTTAACACACCACACCTTGTTAATGCAAAAATACAAACTACAAAACCAAAACTCTCCCTAGGAATAATTTGTCATCTTAAAACCATCACAGAAAAAACTGCTATGTTCTGATTTATCAGAATGTTAATTGACTATCCCACTTAATCCTGAACAACAGAATGGGAAACAGAATTTCGGAATTATAGCATTGTGTTCAGTATGGAGGGTCACTTGGCACTTTCATTACATAGTGTACCAATACATTGTCACTTGCTCATTAGAATCTCATTGGAATGAAATGTGGCATGCAAAATGTCAGCCAGATGCAAAAAATTTTCTTACACATGATTTAAATTGATGCTTTAATAGTCATGAGCTGTCAAAAAGAGATGGTGTGGTTTCAAATGCTTTTTTGACAAGTTTAGCTTTAAAATGCTACAATGTTTTGCAAGGTATCATGGAAGCACTCTTTGCAGACATTGGGTCTGCAATGTGAACTGGTGCCTTTAAAGACCAGCTGATGCTTCTCAGAAAACTGAAGGAAAAAACAGAAACGGAAACCATTCTATTGAAAAGTAAAGTAATTGTCTATATCTCATTTTCTGCTTTGTTCTTTCTCTATTTGTACCCAGACACCAACTCCATGGGTGCTCTGGGGCTGAAGCACCCACAGGGAAAAATTAGTGGGTTCTCTGCACCCATCAGCACCACCTCCTCCTCTGCCCCGAGCACGCCACATCCCCGCTCCTCCGCCTACCTCCCAGTGTTTCCTGCCTGGCCGCCGCCAAACAACAACTGTTTGGCAGCATTACCATGCTCTGGGAGAGGGGAGGGGAGGCACAGGAATGCAGTGTGCTCAGGGGAGGAAGCGGGGAAGAGGGGGCTGGGATTTGGGGAAGGAGTTGGAATATTGGCAGGGAGGGGGTGAAGTTGGGGTGGAGACTTTGGGGAAGGGATGCGAAGAGGGGCAGGGTGGGGTGTCAAGCACCCACAGGAGAGCAGAAGTTGGTGCCTATGTTTGTACCATCAGAATCTCCACAGCACCCGACTCTGAGGAAATAAACCGAGGAGCATATGGGAAAGGGCAACAGGTGAAGGTACAGACTGTGTGGCAAAGAGAGACAGACAATTATGTAACAAACAGAATAGTTTTCCATGTCTTTCATGATATATCAATCAGGTCTTAAAAAACTCTAGATAGTTAAGCTTAAAATAAGCAGAAATGCACCTGTATTTTAGAACAATAGGGTACTTTAGACATGTCAGTAACCTATATTAGAGTGAGCATAGGTACTAGAGAGAGCTGGTAGAGGAAGAGAATGAATGATCATATAAGTCTTTTCTATCTCTAACTTCTATACCTCAGTGACTCTGATCTTCGGATAGCAATATGCTTTTTTATTATTTTTTATAGCAGTACATTGACATGGGACTCTGGAGTTAATAAATCAGCAAAACAAACAAAACCCAAATCAAAAAACAAACAAACAAACAAAAACCCACCAGGAAGAAAGCCAAAATGTTAAACACCACACGTGGCCAAAAACTCAGCATGTCAGGTGCAATAAGGAGATTCAAAGTGAAAGATGTCCTTCCATTTCAGTTCATCCTGTTGTACTTAGGTCCTGCAGGAGCTACAATCTTCCATACTGGAGCACACACAACTAATTACTGCAATACCTTCATGCAATGGTGAGCTAAGAGACTAATGTTCATATTGAAGTCTGACATTTTAACACAATTTTGTGCATAATGTTCACACTAGCAAGTTGGGGTAGAGTACAGATTCTGCATTTTGAAGGCATCCCTCTACCATTGCCATTTATTTAATGAATACTCTTGGGCACTCTAACTTGAAAGACTGTCTCTTAGATTTGTGCATCTGGCCCTATCAGCCATCTACAGTAGTTCTGAGTTAGGCATGGAAACAATTTTCAGGTGAATTAAGGTTAACTATTCTCTCAGGGAGGCAAATAAGTGAATTTGTACATCCTAATCTACACTAAAAGGAGAGACTCAGAATGCAGACAAGACCACCCTACCCTTCATTTATTGAAGAAAAACAACTTTCAATGCAGCTGTATTTGTACATCTTTCTCACAAGCAGCTCCAAAATCATCTTCAGAATTAACAGTTATAAAGAACAAATTGCAAGAGGAGAGAAATTAAGAGGAAAAAGGAAGGAAAAAAATGTTTTCAAGTGAGATCTGCAAAGTGAAGGAGAGTCAATGAGACAAACAGCTAACAGTTACATATGGCTAGGGCTGCAGAGGAGAAGGCTCTTGCACCATCACTGATGAGACTATGTAATAGCAAAGAGGGGAAAGGATTAGCTAAAAAAGGGTCACTGAGGTGAAATGGAGGAGGGTCCATTTACTGTCCCTGATCAAAATGTATTTATTTTCATAAATGATCATTTTTCCTGAGGTGAAGTTACTTATACATGTGTGGAGAGAAACACTGGCTGCAGACCAATTTAACATCATTAAATTAACATCTCTGAACTGCTACCTTCACAGCAATAGGACTTCTACATGATTTATGACTGATTTGCCACCAAAATAAGGAAAACTTATGACTTACTTGTAAGATGCAACACCAGTAAAGCTAGAACCTTCCTAGCCACTTTCTTCTCAAGAGATTTCTGTAAAATTTGATTTAAATACTGACACCCAAAGTCATAACTGCTGGATCAATTAAAAAAGGATTGAAAGAGAACAAGGATGTTGCAATTTGTTTTCAAGAGAGACTGGATAGTCTTTAGATGGATTCCAGAGGTTTCTAGATTTTAAACAATCTATTCATTTGCATCCACAATCCCCTCACCCCAACAACTGTATTTTTTGGGCAAAGTTTTCACCAAGTTCGATATTATACATATTTTACAAAAACAATGGTCATTTATTATTTTGTCAAGCATGGACAATGTGCTTGGCCCTGTTCCAGACACAAAGATAAAACAATACATGCTGTGAAGATCATGCACTTGTGGACAAGACTTAGTTTGTCAGCAAAAAGTTGCACACTTGCAGCAGTCAGCACTGTTAATGAGTCCGCTTTGAGAGAGATGAGATCATCATTCACTAGCAATTTGTTAGCTCCCTATTTGTTCAGGAATCGCTTCGCATAGAAACAAACTGCACATGTTATTTCTGAGCCTAGTTGAAGGATTTGGCACAGAGGTACAATTTAAGAGAGCTGTTAGACACATTTCCAAATTTAAAAATCCATGGCAGCTGACAGCTGGTTAATATGACATTTTACAGCACGTTTTGTCTAAGCACTGAAACTTTGAAGTTTCTTGGTTTATTTTAGCACTCGATCAATAGACCTACCAATAAGGTGAAACTGTGTTCAGGCAGAATCCCATACTGTTCAACAAGCTTCACTCTCCTCACACTGGGTAGATCAGGAAGCCTCTCCCGAATCCAATCAATATTCACTACGTGCTGATGGTTCGTATTAGCGGGCAACGATTTATTATCACACAGAATCAATGGAGGGAGGTTTGGCTCTGGCATGAATCTGGGGAGAAAGAAGAGAGACAAATTTGGGGTTATTTTTAAGCAAGACAATCCTCAGCATCTCAACAACAGGCTGTAAAATTTGTGTACGAAAGTTAATGGTCCTCTGGAAATGGTATTACTGGAATTAACTGAACAAGATACTGAATCTACACAGCTCAGTATATTATTGTAGAATAGGAAAAAAAAAAAACAAGTCCACAGCCACTATTTTCTCTCTGATTATCTGTCACTGTTTGCCAAGCAACCAGCAACAGAAAAAGGGTAATTTAAAAAAACTGACACCCAAAATTTTAACTGTGGATGCAGCCCATCACTCGTTGGTGAGCATGAATTGTGATTCTGACCAGCAAGGCAGTGTGGAGAGAAGCATATTGACAGCCAGTTGCCAGGAGTTCTCTGTGCAGGTTGCAACCTCTCTCATATTAACCTGAGGAGTACTGATGAAACCGCATGCTGTGTTAAAAGCAAAATTACCATGCTCAGCAGGATGTCATAGTAAATAAAACTGAGTGACAACATCAAAAGAACAAAGGATCTCAAAGAGAACGCTAATTCAGGCCATCAGAAAAGCATTGTAATTCAAGCAGAACCTTATCCTGACATGAACAAAGATGGACTGATAAATCTCAAAATATATATAAAAAAAATTGTTTTTGCCTTTGCAAACCTTTGAGAGACACCCTTTGAGCCTATTGCACTTAAAAAGAAATCATGTTTAATGTGTTGGATTTAGATTTGGCATTTAGTAGACACACACAAAATACACAAACAATTAAATTTAAAAAACTTGATATAAGTTTTGTCCATCTTTAACTGAAATAGCTTTGACTCTCTTCCTACGCACATTTGCCTGAATATTTTCTTATAGCTGTTATACATATTAGCCATGTTAAATAAGGATCTGGCCTGACGCTAACATACTAGAGAATTATTCGTGGAACACAGACTTTTTTTTTTTTTTTTTTTAGTACATGCACACAGAAACAAGGGCTAACCAGGCTATCATATTAGCCCCCAGCCACCCAAGCACACTAGCTGTCAAAAACTGAAAATCCATTCTGTCCAAATAATGGTTACTGCTGTATTTCCACAAATACTCATCTGTAAACTTGTAAATCTAGGGCAGAATTTTTAAAAATGCTCTGCCTTGGTCTAACTCTGCTCTCTCACTCAAGTCAACAGTAAAACATCCATTGTCTTTCAGGGGAGAAGAGATAAGCCATCATGGTATATGAGGCCCTATAATCTGAACATTTGCAATTTTCCTCAGTAAATGCTTAAAAAGGAGAAGCGATTTCACTGAGCTCAAAATATGCCTAAAAATACACTAATGATTATTATGCCACTACACAATTACCCTGTAGCATATGAACTGAGCCCACCAACAATCCAACTCAAATATGTAGTAACGTCCCCACTGATTTCAGCAGGGATAGATAGGATGGAGCCCAAATTCTTAACTGCTGTGAAAAGGACCTGATTTTGAGAGGTATCCAGTGTCCTCAACTCCCACTGAAATCAACAGAGGTTGAGTGCATTCAAGAGGTGAACTGGGCTTTTAGTTCTTGAATAAAAGTAAACTTTAGAAATAAAATGATCTTCATTACCGGTAATCCTGTTTTCCTTCTTTATCTCTCATTGGTATGGTACACCTAAAATAAGACAACACAGGTAAAATAGTACATATGATGGGTTTTACTTTTCTCCAGTCATGCTGGCACCTCTGCATAACTAGTTGTGCGGCAAATAACTTCACACCATGGAGATCAAGAAAGCTTCATTAAGCCTGTTCAAGGCAAATGTGTGTCTTAGTATGGAGTCTAATTCTACCCCCTACATGGCCCAATGTAGAGTTTATCATTTTTTCCCCAATATTACAAATATTTAACTTTAGTGCTACATGGCAAACAACACAAAACCACATCAGGGCTGATTCCCCACTCTGGCACTTCGAGTGCAGAAGGTGGGGCCCACAAGGATTCTAAAAATTAGTACTGGCCATTCCAGGCTTGTATTAAACTCCCAAGGTTACAGCTTTTCTCTGACCTTAGATTGGTAGATGCTGCCATCACCCACGACAGAACCCCTTTGAGAGCCCAGGAAGGTACACTTGGGGATTTCTTCCTGTGGGGTACACTCAAGCTCTTTCACCCTCCCTCCGGGGAAGAACTGAAAGGGGGAGGGCAGGGGAAATCAGCTGTTGCCACCAGCTAATTAAACAACACGTGCATAAACTTCTTAAGACACAAAAATCCAATTCTGTTCTTAAAAAAAGTAAATTTTATTAATAAAAAGAAAGAAACTACATCGGAGAACTCAGGCTATTGCTAGATTTTAAAAGAGCTACTATAAGGACCAAGCACCAAGAATAGCTTTCTTGAGGTCCAGCTTAGAGGTTACAGCAAAACAAAAGCACCTGGGGTTAGCACAGAAGAATCCACAAGCCATAACGAAATAAAAGGGATAAACCTAATTGTGTCTTCCTAGACATTTCCTGATCTACTTACATATCTGAGGTTTTAAATGAGTGGTTTTCTAGGTATGATACTGACAATTTTTCATACCTGGCCCAAGCTTCTTACAGCATGGCTGCTGCCCTGAACACCTCTCCCCAGGAGAACAGAAGACAGACAAAAGGGGAGTTTTTTTTTCAATTTTAAAAAGTTCTAGCCTTCCCATTGGCTATTTTGGCCAGGTGCCCACTCATTTCCTTTTACCTATGCATAACAGTTAGATTTTTAACCCTTTACAGGTAGAGCAATTAGAGAACAGCTACCAAGAGGGATTTTATAGCTACTGGCTGGCTGGGTGTCCATAAAAAGTGGGCTACCCCTACCCCATCATTTATCACACCACAAAAAGGGGAGAGTAAAGAAGATACATCAGGTGGTCCTGATGCTATAGCACCAGAAACATATAGGGCCCAATCTTACAGCCTTTCACAGGCTAAAGTCCCACTGCACTCCAGTGGAAGTTTTGTCTGACTTAAAATAAGTTTACCTGGATCCTGCAATTGTTAAATAATTTCAGTAGCTTACTACATGCAAGAGAGCAGTACATGTCCCTGGGGAGAGATGGAACAGTCTAGTGTATATGGTATGGGCCTGGCACTCAGGAGACCTGGGTTCTAGTCCCAGCTTTGCCTCTGAACTGCTGTGTGACTTCACTTCTTTGTGCCTGTTCCCCCTCCCATGCTTAACCTGTCTTGTCTATCTAAATTGAAAGGTTTTCAGAGAAGGGATTGTGCCTAGCACAACGGACACCAGTTGAGGCCTTTAGGCATTACTGTAATATAATTAATGCCTGTGATGGGACCAAACTCCTGAATGGTAATTCAACAAACAGAAAGGGAGAGAGGATGTTTTAACATCAGTGACAATCTCGCTAGGAAGCATTAGAACTCCAAAGATGCTATTTCAAATACCTCTCTAAAATATGAACTCACCCAAGTTTGTAATCAAAGGCTCTGGTTTCATTAATAACAGTTCCTCCATTTTCAAGTTCCTTGATTTGCCTCTGTATTTCATAGTCTGATAAAAAAAATTCAGCTGAATTACACTGCACCCACTGCATTTTCATACCTTCCATTACTGCGTTCTTCACTGCCATGCAGTAAATGAAAAAAGGTTATTTTAACCTTACTGAAACCAAAAGCAATCTATTAGGGACGGAATTACTGGCAAAACTGACCTCTCTCTGGCACTGTTGTGTATGCATTTGGTTCCGGAGAGGTCCCCTCCACATACACACACTGCAGCCAGTTCCAGACACTCCCGACTTCAGCTAAACTGTACAGCCAAAGCAGTTTTCCCATCATCATATCAGGGGTTGCGTGGAGGCTCTCCATCCAATCTCCATGCATTTTTTCTTGGGAGATGCATTGTTTCTCCTCTCCTGCCCATACCCATACTGCAGCTGCATGCCCTTGCATCACACACACCAGACACCATGCCCTGGGAAAGCAATCAACTTTATCTGAGGACACAGACCTGGTACATTGCTCTAATCTATCAAAGCAGAACCATCCACTTTACTCTCTTTGGAGACAGAGGATCACTTCCACAATAAAACTGACAGCCAATGTGGCTGACATACTTACATTTTGTGAGACTTGGTTCTGTCACCTAGATGAAAAGTATCTAGTATTTCAATAAAGGAGCAAAATTTACCTATTGCTCTTGCCAGGAATCGTGCACTATTGATATTCTTCACTTCAGTCCTTACTCCTAAAGCTTCTCCAGGGTGGTGCACAGATACATTGGCATCCACTCTCAGTTGACCCTCTAGAAAATGAAACATAATCACTAGAGTAGATGACCTTGCCATATGTTAATAAGCAGCACGTTATGTACAGGATGTTTATACTGGACTTCTGTAAAAGATCTGAGGTCAGGAAGAGAGCAGCCGCCTTATTACAGCTTCCTATTTATGGTTCCATTTTAAATCTCCATCCTCAATCCTCAATTTTCTGAGACTACTACCTTTTGGAATGATGACATGATTCTTCTCAAAGACAGCAAAGAATCCTGTGGCACCTTATAGACTAACAGACGTTTTGGAGCATGAGCTTTCGTGGGTGAATACCCACTTCCTCAGATGCCTCTGAGGAAGTGGGTATTCACCCACGAAAGCTCATGCTCCAAAACGTCTGTTAGTCTATAAGGTGCCACAGGATTCTTTGCTGCTTTTACAGATCCAGACTAACACGGCTACCCCTCTGATACTTCTCAAAGACAGCTGTATAGTGTAAGTGCGCGTGCTTAAAACTATACTCCTTAAAAACATAGTTCTTAAAACCATACTCTAGGAGAGAGGTTATGTCCTGTAAAGGGAGGACAGAACTAGGGTGAATCACCTAAAAGACAATTTAAAAAAAAAAAGCAAGCTGCAAGATTCTGGTTTTTATTTTTTCATCCTGACAAAAGTGTGAGAAAACACCCTGTGAAATGACTACTTGATCGCTGTACACTGCCCTACCATGGAGCACAAGACTTTAACAGCAATGCTGGGTAGATTTATTGAAGCATCCTTGGGAATTTAAAGCTGAAGGGCAAATGTCAGAAACTTGGTTTTTCCTCCCTCAAGGAACTGTAATCTTCTTCCTCAACAAAGAAGATTTTAAATCCTTCCTGACTGACAAAAGCATAACATATACAGGCAAACAGAAAGTTACACAGGGGGCAAACCTACACTAAGGCAAGGGGTGGACCAGAAGCCCCAGGAGGTCCTGTCTGACCATCTTGCTGGTTTTACCAGGTTCCTCCAAAACATCCATCTACGCAGAGAATTTGTTGAGATAGTCAAATTAGACATAAAGAAAGGAAAAACAGGCATATATCTCTCACACTATAAGCTCATAAGACTCTTGCTATATCATCAGAGGAAACCCATTCTCTAGTATTCGTCCTTATCTGAACTTAAAATTAATACGCTGTAAAAAGAAGCAAATATTTGATATTTACACAACAGCACTAGTGAAGGCAATATCAATAGCCCAGGGTTAAATCTGTAGAGAGATGTAAAGCCTTAGAGCCCATTCAGGACAGCCAATGTAAATTTGCAAAAGTGGACCTTGCCCATTCTGTAAAAGCCGAATGGATGTCATCTTGTTAATCTTCTCTGTATTGATGGAGACTTCTTGAACAGGCAAATGAAGAAGGGAGGTATAGAAGGGACCCCAATGTTCATTTTAAAGGAGACTTTTCACACTGGATCATACTTAGGGGTGAGGAGAGGAGAACACTTGTACCAAAGGAAATATATGTTAACAGTATTCTTCTGTCTTCACCTTGCTTCTATTGAAGATCTAGGTTTGACTCTACTCTCTCACTGTCATTAGTCAGAAGAGAATGGGATTAACCAGGCATAACTGAAAAGAGAACTGGAGTCTGTGTATTTTTAAAAAGGCTGTCTCCCTCACAACCTAGCTTCATCTCCTATTTGATTATCTTGCAGTGAAGTAATGCTTTCAAGCAGTTTGCTGCAAAGTGATGGATGACGAATTCACCAAGTGTTTTCCCGGCACACGGAAATAGAAAGAAGATAAAATGTGAGGGCGCAAACTCTCACCTAAACACGAACAATGCTGGTTAAAAAAAAAAAACAACATAGCAATAAATACCTCATTAAGCATACTTGAATAAAATGATTTAGTTTAAAAACTAATAAGATTGGGGGGAGGAGGGGAAATATTGCCAGCAAGGCAGGTCTTTCTTTAAATATAGTGTGGGATACATTGATGACATGCTAATGGAAGTCTCAGGGGGAAATTCAGCAATGAAGGATGATGCTAAGTTACTGTATATCATAAAGTCTGTATAAATCGCAGAATAATGTGCTGATTTGGCATTCAGAAGGTATGCAAAATGAGTGACCTCCACTGAATGCTTGAGTTTCCTCTAACACTGGTGTAAATCCACTGGAGTTACAATAGTGTAAAACTAGTGTAAGTGAAGACAATCAGATCTTGAGGCAGTGGAAGTTGTCTCAGAAAAAGCAGGTAGCCTGAGGGTACAAATTAAAGTAGTCGTCCACTAATATTCTGTTTATTACAGTAGTGTCCAGAAGCCTAAGTCAGGATCAATGTCCCTCTGCATAAATACATATGAAGATACCTGCTTCAGAGAGCTTAATATCTAAGAACTATTAATTATCCATTATTTCAAATTAAACCTGAACCATTCCCCAATATTCCCAGGGTCACAATCCACTTTGGGCTGAGCAGGCACAACTCTGATTGAACTCACTGGGAGTTGCACTTGCTTACCTCAGGGGCTGAATGTGATGGTAAATCACTAAGTTGCGCTGGTTCACTGCTGAACATCTGTTTTATGATCAATTTACACCCAAAATTTAACTTACACAATCATCTGTGCCGGGAGCCTTCACTCTCAACTACTAATCACTGTTACAATGTTTCCCATCCACAGTTAAGTACATGCAAGATGAGCAGAGAAAGACAATAAGTGAAAAATAACAAGAACGCTGTGCTCTTTCATCCTGCCCCGGTCGATTATCTAAAATTGATGTATGCGGCAGTATAAAAATCCAAGCGCTGCAGAGGAAGCTGGGCTTATAAAGACACTTGAAGCATAGCTGACCTTATACAGACACTGAAGATTTTAAAAGAAGGAAGCAGCATTAAGAAAATGCTAAATGTTAGGCAACTACAGAGCAACATAACCAGAAGCTGTGAAACTATCCCTGCACATGCAGAGAATTACAATTAACTGGAGGGCATTGCCCTGCCCGCTCCTTTACCTGCCATGATTGCCTGGCTGCTCCCAAGTGTTTGAAGAATAAGCTGAAGCTCTCTGACTGCTGCAGCTGCCTCTTCCCCAGAGCTCATATCAGGCTCCATGACAACCTCCATGAGGCCAACACCTACCAGAAAGAGAGAGAAAGGAGATTCCCAGCAATAGCTTTTGATCTTGACATATTAAAGTGCAACAAGCTAAACACATGACAGCATTTGGGTTTGTTTGAGAAAACTGGGACCATTTTTTATTTAATAACTGTCAAAATGGGGCTATCTGCAGAATTGTCACATAAAAAGAAAACCAAAAATAGTCCAAAATTTAACTTAAAGGCATTTCTGCATACTACCCCCTTTGGTGACATAGGGAACAGCTTTCCTCTGAGAAAGCTCCTGCAAACAGGCCACCTGATTTCCCAATTTCATTTTCTCATTACAGTCAGGTAATTTAATGCAATCACAGTTTTCCGACAGCTTCCTACAGTAAAGGTATTAGTCAATATTTGCAAGCGTGGGGCCTAAAGTTAGGTATCTAAATCCATAGTTAGGCGCATAACTAAATGTTTTCATTTTCAGCAGTGATGAGCACCTGCAGCTCTCAACTTCACTGGCAGCTGTGGATGCTCATCATCTCTGAAAGTCAGGCCAGGCATTTAGGCACCTAACTACACATTTAGGTACATGGATTTGTTGGTCAGCGTTTGATTTATACAATAGACATTTTAGAGCCTTATGGAGAAAGTGATTGTTTTTATAAAAGCTAAAAATGAAAAGCCATTTCTGACTCAAGCACTGGCAACCCACTCTGCCGTCTGTGCATTTCTGCCACATTGCTTCAGTCAGAGTCTGCACTTTCTAAACAACACTTACAGCTGCAGGAGCATAAGTGGCTCCTCTGTCCCACTGAATACCCCCTTGACATGTTAAAGGTCTGATTTGGAAGTTGGCTGGCAGACAGGTTTGAGAAACTGAGCCACTAGCCTTCTGACTGGCCAGTGCCACTGTCTCATCAGCAAACAGGCCAGAAAAGATGGACATCAGCCACATATGGAATTTTTTTTTTAAAATGCATTTAAAAATTTATATTGAAAGCAACAAACCAGAGTCCACCCTGCCCCTGCCACTCCAATGAGTTTTAAATATTCAGCCCATACATAGAAAGACTGAGGGGATAAGAAAGTGATCCAAGCCTACCAGCCCTGTTCAAGTCAATGAGAGTCTGGCTCCTTGTGTCATCATGAAGACTCTTTCCGCTGTCTTGTTCCAACTGGATCTGCTTAATCCTCACAGTCCTGGTTACCACCTGGTTCTTTTTTCCCCCTACACAGAGGCTGTATGAAAGACTACCATTCACAGCAACAGGAAGTCTCTGCTGAGTGATTTGATAGCCAGCCTGCATACAGAATCAAGTCTGTGTTCAGAATTGCAGTTACATGAACAATAATTTCAATTCTTGTCCCAAGATGGACTGGCCCTACTCAGGCCCAACCCCCTCTGCCAGGCCCCTTGCCCCCACATGCCAGCCCCCCCCCCCCCCCCCGAATAGCTGGGACTGTCACACCTACTCTGGCCAGAGCTCTATTGCTGTTGGTGAAAATCAGAAAAACTAGAAAAGCCTGATTTCCACTAAAATCGCCATTTGGTCACTCAGGATATAGGTAGAGACAGTGACCCCTCACACAGAGGCCTGTGGCAAGGGAACAGTCAGTCTGGACACAGGGTTGAGTCTAGCCAGGGCCCCCTTATCCCTGTCCCTCACTCTGGCTGGGCCCCTCTCCCCCACTGGCCAGAATCCTATTGATTTTGGTGAAAATTGAAAAACTGGGGAAGCCTAGTTTTAGTGGAAAATCAGCCTTCTCTGATTTTCACCAAAATCAACAGTGTTTGGATCTGACTAGCAGGGGAGAGGGGCCCAGCTGGAGTGGAGGGGAAAGGGCCAAGCTGGATGTACAACTTGAACTACATAAGCAGTGAAGTGTGCAAACTTCTAGTTGTAAGAACGCTTGGTAGTACAGTATTAGAGTTTTAATCAATAAACATCAATTTCACTGTATACACACAAACTGACGAAAAAAATATTTCTAACAATGATAATCAACATTTCAGATAGGCCGGAGAACTTTTTAAAGTTTGATTTCAAGATATTTACTTTACATATTTTGACATGTGATATTGTCAATTTGTGTTTTTAACAGTGATAAAGCTTTAGCTTTTTGAATCTCAATGTCTAGTCATTAAATATGTCTGACACCCCCCATAATTTCATGCAGCTGTGAAAATGTAAAGAGATAAAAACAAAACAAATGCTTAAAAATAAACATTGATATTATCCATCCAAACCATAAAAAATAAAAATTGAATTCTGTCAAATCTAGTTTTAAGCACTATAATAAAAATGAGACAATTGACTCCATTCTATAGGCTCAATATAATCTATGCACATAGCTTTTCCTGCCTCCCCTAGCTTCTCATTAAAGTGATTTTTTTTAAAAAGCCTCAAATGGTGCGTGACAATAAAGAACAAGAATCCCAATTCCCATCCGAAGCCCCCTTTTCAGGAGTAACAATAATCCCATTGTCAAAAGACCCTAAGAGCAGGATTTATTTTATCTATTCCATTCAGCTCATTAGCTTAAACTCTGTATCTTATTACAGGGCTCCTGAGAAAACTGCCTTATTAGGAAATGCAGGCTGGACATTTTACAGCTAGTGCTCAACACTATAGATGCCAGCTGCTAGATCCTGAGTTCTGTGTGTTTAAAGCTAATAGAATGTGTCAGGTATCTTCTTGACACAAATTTTCCTAATTATTTGACTAAAAGATGCTATAATATAAGCCATTAAGTAGTGGCAGAACACAGTGCCTATGTACTATGCATGCTACCTGAAGATATATCTTCCCATTGCTCTCTCTTTCAAAACAGATGGACTAATTTTTACTCTGCTTCATTCTTTTCTGTTCATTTCTGTTCATTGGAGGAGTGATCACCACCAGGAAAGTCAGAACATTCTTTAATGTAGGAGCAGAACCACCTACAATTTAAAGGTGACCAGCAATTGGGTTTGTGAATTCTTTTTTCTTCTTCTTCTTCATGATGCATAAAGTCAGTTTGAAAAGCTAGGCTTGGCATCTTTTGTTTCTACTTTTTTCTCCTGCTTGTTTAGAATTTCAGCTCTCGTCAACTTACTGTTTTTTATCAGGAAGACTATCGATGATGACTGCAGAATTAGGAGTGTATTGACAACCAAAGTAACTATCTAGGTACTTATATGGGCCCAGATCCACATAGGTACATAGGTGTTTAAGTCCCAGTTTTAGGCTCCACTGCAATCCACAAAACTTTTTCCACTGCTGCCTAACCCTCTAGGTGCCTAAATTCACTTGGTACCTAAGTTCTCAGGGCAAAGTTACCTAGGCACCTACGTTGCTGCCTCAGGGTATGCACAATGCTGCCTTCCTCTTAGGCATCCAGATGCCTATCTCCTGCCTAGTCCCAGAGTTATCCATGAACCCAGGGAAGACTGATGTTCACCTGCCTACCTTGCCTGGAGGGCCCAATATGGGAAATGTGCTCAGTGGCTGCCTACCAGATGAGGTTCCATTCAAAATCAGGCACCAACAGCACTCACCTTATAACTTCTACCCCAGTGCTTAGAGCAATCATCTGGGATGTGGGAAACCCAGGTTCAATTCCCCCCTCTGCCTGAGGGAGGAGAAAGGATTTGAACAGGGATCTCCTACCTCTCAAGAGAGTGCTCTAACCTCTGAGATATGGGATATTCTGTGTGGCTCCCTCAACCTCTCCTGTTGCAGCTGTTTCATTATGTATAAAAAATAAATAGTAATTGGAGCATGGGGACTGGACCATTGGTCCCCCTCCTCCCACATGGGTGCCCTAGCCACCAGGCTATGTAGTCAGCCTCACTGTCGCTCTTTATCTGGCCCTGAGACTCTTTAAGCATCGCAACACCTAAGTTACTTTGTGGATTGGGGCTCTAGTGTCTCACAAATATTAATGACTTTATCCTCAACACCCCTGTAAGCAAGGTAGGGATGCATTATGCCCATTTCATAGATAGGGAACTGAGGCACAGAGGTAACAACTTGCCCAAAGACAAACAGGACATTTCTAGTAGAGATGGAAATTGAACCTAGATCTCCTGGGTCCCAGCTATGCATTAACCATAATATCATCTTTCTTCCAAGGACATAAAATGAGGAGGAAAATGGAATTTAATTCAAAAACTCTTGTGTCTTACGTTCTTAAAAAATCTCAAATGCCTGAACAAACAGTTGGGAGAAAAAATCTTTGATTAACATTTCAACACCTCTACACATTGATCTATGGCCTGAAGGACACTTCCTCCCTAATTCTCTGGACCTCCAAGGACACCTCCAAGAAAAACTGGGAAATTAAGATTTGATATTTCTGATTTTTCTTGGGTAAAACACAAGCAGGAGAAAGCATTCAAGTCTTCTTTATTCAAAAAAGCAAAGTGAAGCACATCCATTGTTTTTCCCTTTACAGGCCACTTTTATGTTCAACAACATCCAGAACAAATATATGGAGGGAAAAGCCATCTTTAAAGTTAGAACCGTGACTTTGTTAAAACAAAAATAAGGTCTTTGAGCTCTGCTGTACGTTATCAAAAAGGTAAAACCAGACTCTCAACTAATTTCCATATTTTTACTTGACTTTGTCAAGTGCAGCTCACTTCCAAAGACAGTTTATTCCAAATATGAAAGCAATCCACAGGCTCCAAACCTATTACTGCATGTGGCAAAGGCACATTTATTAAGTTCATTCAAGATCCTGGCAAAGATTAGAATGTTTGAAAAGCAAATGCGATATTTATAGGTCCTTAAATTTAATAGCAAAAACAAAAAAAAACAGATGCTATGATGTTTATACTATTGTAATGTGTGTTTGCTACACATTCATTTTAAAAGAGGGGCTATTATCAGACTGGTTTGCTTTTATCCTAACAGACAATTAGTGCTAATACTAGGAATGGAAAAAGTACGGGCACAGCAGCTCCATCTCCTAATTCAATTACATAAAGCCACTGGAATCGTGAGGCTAAGCAAGGAGTCAGCAATCAGGGCAATCATATTCAATCAGTGAGCACTAGGGTATAGCTATCTATTCATCAGGGCTTGGTGCAGCATCCTGTTAGTTTGGGCAGAACACTGACTGAAAACATAAAAAGCATATCTTTGCTAATGCCAGTCCTACTCCAGACTCATCCTTTTCTACAGCTATAGAGGGACCAACTATAATGCATACTTACAGGCAGATCTGCATAGAAATAGTGTTTTCTGTCAAACAAGGACTTCTTGTTTATGCTGCAGTTCAGTGCAAGGCCTGTCATCACTGCTGCTTCTACACATCTCCTGTTGAGGGCCTGAAGAAACATGACATACAATTTTACTCATTCACTATATAACAAATGCTTCTCCCACACGCTGCCTTACACAGAGCGTATATTCAATTTTGCTTGCCTTCAGTAGGCATTATCTCTGTTTTCTTGCGTGAGTAACTCATATTCATCAGTCTGGCAGCAGCTACAAATCTGCAAAGTTTTATATGGAAAATAAAACCATACAGCTGTTTTTGTTGCATGAGTGTTTTGGGGATTGCTTCTTTTGCAAACATAACCAGTGCCCTTGACACCCCCAAACCTTCACAGGGTATGTCTACACAGCAAAGAAAAACCTGCAGCTGGCCTGTGCTAGCTGACTTGGGCTCATGTTCTTTCATTGCTGTGTAGACTTCCAGGCTCAGGCTGGAGCCTTGACTCTAGGCCCTGAAGGGTAGGAGGGTCATAAGAACATAATAATGGAGATATACCTATCTCCTAGAACTGGAAGGGACCCCGAAGCCCCCTGCCTTCACTAGCAGGACCAAGTACTGATTTTGCCCCAGATCCCTAAGTGGCCCCCTCAAGGGTTGAACTCACAACTCTGGGTTTAGCAGGCCAATGCTCAAACAACTGAGCTATCCCTCCCACCCTAAGAACAGCCATACTGGGTCAGACCAAAGGTCCATCTACCCAGTATCCTGTCTTCCAAGTGTGGTCAATGCCAGGTGCCCCAGAGGGAATGAACAGGTAATCATCAAGTGATCCATCCCCTATCACTCATTCCCAGCTTCTGGCAAACAGAGCCTAGGGACACCATCCCTGCCATGCTGGCTAATAGCCGTTGATGGACCTATCCTCCATGAATTTATCTAGTTCTTTTTTTGAACCCTGTTATAGCCTCTTTGCCTTCACAAATCCTCTGGCAAAGAGTTCCACAGGTTGACTGTGTGTTGTATGAAGAAATACTTCCTTTTGTTTGTTTTCAACCTGCTGACTATTAATTTAATTTGGTGACCCCTAGTTCTTGTGTTATGAGAAGGAGTAAATAACACTTCCTTATTTACTTTCTCCACACCAGTCATGATTTTATAGACCTCTGTCATATTTACCTCTCACCATTCTGACTGTTTATTCCTACCCTTTGTTTCCTATCTTTTAACCAGTTAACAATCCATGAGAGAACCTTCCTTCTTATCCTGTAGCAGCTTATTATGCTTAAGAGCCTTTGGTGACGGACCTTATCAAAGGCTTTCTGAAAATCTAAGTACACTATATCCACTGGATCCCCCTTCTCCACATGCTTGTTGACCCTCCTCAAAGAATTCTAGCAGATTGGTAAGGCATGATTTCCCTTTACAAAAAACTATGTTTACTCTTCCCAACAAATTATGTTCATCTATGTGTCTGACAATTTTTTTCTTTACTATAGTTTCAACAAGTTTGCCCAGCACTTAAGTCAGGCTTACCAACCTGTAATTGCCAGGATCACTTCTGCAGCCTTTTTAAAAAATTGGTATCATATTAGCTATCAACCAGTCATTTGGTACAGAAGCTGATTTAAATGATAGGTTACAGACTAGTTAGTAGTTCTGCAATTTCACATTTGAGTTCCTTCAGAACTCAGAAGTTCAGCCCGAGCCTGGAAGTCTATACAGCAATGAAACAGCCCCACAGCCTGAGCCTCGCAAGCCCGGGCCCGCCATAGGATTGTTAAAGAGATAGTGTCAAGATAAAATCATTTAAGTACTCAAATTCCCTTACCTATGTTACAGATACCATCACAGGTGATAAAAATGGAGACATCTTTACAAGTTGTCAAACAGATAGTTAAGGGTTAATGTCTCTTTTACCTCCAACGGGTTAACAAACAGTGAACCTGGAACAACTGACAAGAGGACCAATCAGGAGACAAGATACTTGCAAATCTCGGTGGAGGGAAGCCTTTGTTTTGGGCTGTTTCGCGGGGTTTTTGTTCTCTCTGGGTTCTGAGAGGGACCAGACATGTAAGCAGATATCTCCAAATTTCTGAAACAGCCTCTTCTGTTCAATTTAGTAAGTACCAATTAGGAAGGCGGTTTAGTCTTTTTGTTTGTTTTCTTTATTTGCAAATGTGTATTTGCTGAAAGGATTGTATCTCTGTTGCTGAAACCTGTATTTGTGCTGGGGGGAGGATTTTCTCTAGTGTCTATAAGCTGAAAGACCCTGTAACATTTGCCATCTTAATTTTACAGAGACAACTTTTACTTTTTTCTTTCTTTTATTAAAAGCTTTTCTTTTTTAGAACCTCATTGATTTTTTGGTTATCTTGTGTAAGACCCCAGGGGAGGGAGTCTGCACTCACCAGGAAATTGGTGGGAGGAAGGAGAGAAGGGGGGAGGAAAAGCCTGATTTCTCTCTACGTTAAGATTACTGTCTCTCTCTCAGGGAGAATCTGGGAGGGGGAGAGAAGGGGAAGGAAAGGCGAATTCCTCTTTGTTTTAAGATTCAAGGAGTTTGAATCACAGTGATCTTCCAGGGTAACCCAGGGAGGGGAAGCCTGGGAGAGGCAATGGTGGGGGAAAGGGTTTACTTTCCTTGTGTTAAGATCCAGGGGGTCTGGGTCTTGGGGTCCCCTGGGAAGGTTTTGGGGGGGACCAGAGTGTACCAGGCACTGCAAGTCCTGGTTGGTGGCAGCACTACAAGTTCTAAGCTGGTAATTAAGCTTAGGGGAATTCATGTTGGCACCCCATCTTTGGACGCTAAGGTTCAGAGTGGGGACTCATACCATGACACAAGTAATACTGATTTTTTTGCTATTTATGTAATCATTTGCTTTTTTGTATTTACCAGCTTGAACCATGAAAACAGATTAACAAATTTTCCTTTTATTCTATAGTTAATATTTTGGCTCTTTCACTTTAAGGTTATTTATACATTGCATAATGATACAATCTCTATATGGCAAACACAAAGTTAGTTTTAAAAATGTTGCCGACTGAATCACTTTTCAATTTCAGGAGGAACATTTCTATTGGTCTCGAGTCTCACAAAAGATAATTTTTATGAAGTTTAATCTTCAGGTCAAATTTGACCTCATCGTGTCCTTCAATTATTATTTTCATTATATATCAGACACTTAAAAAAAAGTAAAATCACACTGACGCTGTATGGCATATGTGAGACACTATGATATTATTGATACCAATATTATAAAATTGCAATGAATCTTACCAGATATGCAGTGTAAGGTATCTGTGAAAATGTTATGATTTGCCAAGTATGATAATCTTGTTTACAGGTTTGTATCATCTTTGTATTGTGAATTATATATTTTTGATATATCTGTATTTCAAACGTGTACTGTGCTTCTGGGTGACATCCCAAGACAAAAGGGCACCAGCACTATCTAGCTTGCTTGATGGCCTATCAAAGGCAATTAGCTATACAAAGAACCCATGGAACAGAAGCCTGGGGCTACATCTGAGTCAGCCAGATGCGTAGGGACATGCCTATGGATAGGGGACTCCAAGGTTTTTCCAGGCCTATCTACTTAGGGAGAGGATGTACAAGCCACATCGCAAAGGCTATAAAAGGCAGCTGCATCATCTTCATTTGGTTTTCAATCCTGCTTCTCACCTCTGGAGCAACTTTTCTACAAACTAAAGCTCTGAACAAAGGACTGAATGATCTATCCAAGCGTTGGATGTGTTCCAGAGGGACTCTCAAGCCAACAAACTCTAAGAACCTGATATATGTACTTTAAATCTCTGTATGTATCTGACTGCTTTACCATTTAACAAATCTCTCTTTTTTTTTATAATAAACCTTTAGTTTTAAATATTAAGGAATTGGCTGGCAGAGTGACCTGGCAATGTGGCACATCCTTTGGGGATCAGAAGAAACATTTTGTATAGCAAGAAGAGTTTAAAATTACTTCTCACCTTACTGGATCGATTTGCTAATCAGGAGACTGAGAACTGGAATGCAATAAAGGGAGCTGTATGATTTCTTTTTTCAGCTTCTTGATAACCAGTGTGTGAGATCAGGAGCACAGTTCATGACTAGTTGGTGAGTCTAACTTCAGTGTGAACCACCAGTTTTTGGAAAATCTGCTGTCCTTTTACAGCCTGCTCTGACCCTAGCATTTTCAGTGAAGGCTACACCCCAGGTATCCCGGGTCACACGCACAACATTTAAATTGGACATAGTAATTAGGATCTCACTACACTGGAGTTTTATTAATAGAACAAAATAAACTTCCTCTTTCCCTCCCCCCAAAAAAGAAACCTCACAGATTTGGTTTTGGGTTGCCTCTTTAGCAATTGAGAAATCAAAGCTCTACTACAATGGGATACAACTCCTTAATATAATTAAAAGAATAAAAACTTTTTTTCCTCCCAAAAAGAAGAAAAGGAATTACATATTTATGGCACTTAACCGGAGTACTATTATCTCCTTATTGCAACTACATGCTTCTGGCTTGGATACTCTGTCTGCTGAGTCTTATTTTAGTTGTAAAAAAATTTGGCGGTGGGTGGGTGGGTGGGTGAGAGGAAATAAAGCACAGATAAGAATAATTTCCAATTTGAATGTTGACCAGCAGCAAATGGGCTCAATTAGTCCTCAATGCCAGAGAGAAACATACTGTATAATGTTCAAGTACTTATTTGTTTTAATATCATAATTATAGTTTCTTACACAATTAGTATTTTAATGTTCCTGACAATAGACAGCACTCATTACTGAAAGCTTGCATTTTATCACAATTTTAGTCTGACCACGGAATTTTAAAAAAACAAAACAAAACAAAAAAACATGAAATTTCAAATTCCCCAGGCAACTTTCCCTCTCTCCCTCCATGGCCTGTGGTTTTATCTCCTTAATGTGTGATCCTGTTAGATCCCACAAGCTGGCTGTATAGGTCAATAGTTGAATAGGAGACCTCCAAATAATGCTCAAGTGCTGCACAAAGTGGGGTTGGTGACTTAAGGTGGCACTCTACCCTCTGAGTAAATATTGAATGGGGGCCCAGAATCACGCTTCCAGAGCTGCTCTTTTGGGGAATGAGATGCAAAACCAGTCACTGATACTTGTAGCCATTACGAATCCTATGACGCTCTGTGCATGCACCAGAGCAAGCTAACCCAAGTGTCTGTCCGGACTATATTTTTACTCATGTAACAACTAACTTTCACCACCTAACTACCCACTTAATTTTCAGCAAAATACAGTATTCTTCACTTCCTAACCATTGGATAATGCTGCTGTGCTTACTTCATTGTCAAGTGAAGTGATCCTGTCTATGTATTAGCTACCTCAAAAGAGTGATTAGGCTTAAATACTCACTTTTCTTCTGCCTGGGCTGCAGTTTTATCATCTAAGTTTTGCACCTGGGTAACTCAGGAGGTTAGGAAAACTACTATGTCTCCTCAGAATATGCACAGCTTTTAGAATAATCTATAATGATAAACATCAATTTTGTGTGTGAAAGCTTTCCTTACTAATGACCCAGAGTAAGTTCCCCCGCTTATTTATGTAGTACAATGTTATTAATTTGACAGCTTTGACTAGCACTGAGAAGTTAAATTATTGGCTTGAACTGACAAGCTGCCAGTCTGAAATGCTTGCACAGTCCTGGTTTTGAGAGAAAGATATGGAGCTGCGGGAATAGATCTGAACAAAACCCGGCACCAACAAAGAATTCTAAACATTTTCCTCCTCCTAACATCTGTCATGGATACTTATTTCTAGGGAATTCCTAAAAAGTTCTCTCATAAAGAAAATGTAAATTGTTTGTATTGGAAAACCATGTCAATGATGGCATCAATATCATCCTCCCTCCACCCCTCCCAGCTACATTATCTTGCTAGCGGTACCATGGTAACTGAGAACCAATGAAATAAAAGAATAACCTTGCGAAGATCTATTTGTATAGAAATTAGTCTACTCCTTCCACTACTCCTTCCACTGCTGGAGAAGATGTAAAGATTCTTTGCATGACCTTATCTTTAGGTGCAAGATCAGTTTAGACAGAACCTCGCTTTTAAGTCCATCTGAGATAGCACCTTCAACAGCATGAACATCTACTAGCACCAGTGCTGGCAATCTAATCACTATTTAACGTACTTCTTCCTCCTCTTTTTTCTTTTTTTTTTTTTAAAGACTCAAAGATGTTTATCAATGGACTGACTAAAATTAATTTGCTTTTAGCTAAAAACCTAAATTTCCATATTCAATAACCAATCACTTCTGTACAGTAAGAAAGCAGGTATTCTCTACAGATTGCTAAAGAATATAAAAAATGTGAATGACAAAGATGTGACTCACCTACTCCTTTCCCTGGAGAAAGCATCTGCTTGCTTTCCCTACAATCCTTTTGTCAATACATTTTAATTCATTAATTATTTGTATTATAATAGCACATAGGAGCCCCAAGTCATAAAACAGGGCTCATTGCATTAAGTGCTCTACAAACACAGAACAAGGAGACAGTTCCCGCCCTAAAGATCTTAATAGTCTTTTGCTTCTAGGCTGTGGGTCCTCACCCATTTTCATATGGTACACCACATCTTAATAGTGTCTCAGGAAACCTTCTCTGCCATTTATTATCATGCAGACCACCAAAAACACACCAACAATCCCATGGCAACCACACACAATGTATTTAGTTTATTTTTAGCTTCTTTAAATGCAACTTAGCAGCTGGAAACAAAAAGGACGCAGTACAACGTGACCATCCATTCACCTCTCTGAAAACCACCAAGTACTCCATGAACCACAGGTTAAGAACCTCTATCCCACAATAGCTAGACCAGCAGTTCTCAACTTGCAGCCGCATGCAGCCCAATTAGCACTAAGCTGTGGCCCATCTATGTGCTAAAGGCTGCTGGGCTACCCGGACGCTCAGCATGGCATTGGGGATCCGAGGGCTACTGGTTGGCCCCATGGGGGCAGGTCTCCAGGGGCTGCCGGCCAGGTCCAGGGTCAAGGCTGCTGCACGGGGAGTCGAGGAGGGAAGGGGGGTGCTGTGGTTCTCAACCTGCGGCCCAGGTAATACATAATGAGTAGCTTAGAACCACTGAGCTAGACACACATTTTCAATTTAAGGATATTTTATGTCACTCTGGTTTCTATTTGCTTCCACGAATGCATTCAGTCTTATCATTAGTGCTGTGTGGAAAGTACTAACTTTGCTCTGATATATGCTTCTTTGAAATGCATTAATAATTTAAACTTCAAAATTATTACTCTCAAATCTATTTCGTTTTAATGTAATTGTGAATATTAGCTCTGCAACTGCAGACAAATGTTTACACAGAGACCTCTTCCTTTGTGTCTTCCCACCATCTAGAAAGCAATAACTATTTTGTGTTTATAATTGTTTAGAATGTGTAATATGAGAGCTTATGGGCTAAGCATAACACCAAAGTCAACAGACTAATTCCTATTGACTTCAGTGGGAGCAAGATCAGACTCTGTCATTAAAGAGACACAGCAATCATTCCAGAAGAGGACCTAAACCTGCAATTCATTGGGTCTCCGCAGATTTCACCATTGTGGTCTCTTTCCAGAAGGAAACTTTTAAAAGGACAATTTTAGGCTAATTAGACATTCAGTGAGATAGAATTTGGAACATGAGATTTTCCTCACTTTTGCAATACTCAATAGTCTAGAACTGAAGATTTATTTTATTCCATAGTTTTGAACAAGATCTATGGCACAGGATAAACCTGCATGTACAACTTTGGAATTTTGAACCGTTGAATACTATTAGGTCCCACTGTATGTTTTGTACTTTGCCAAAGACTGCTTCTAGCAGAGTTAAGAACTTCACTGGAGCACCACTACTCTAGCAAAATTTGAGAGAAGTCCAATCACTCAGATTCAAAGAATCTATGAACTCTGCTGGCACAACCTGAGGAATCCATAAGACCCATCAGCCAAATCACTGAAAGGTAGGCTACGCTCTGTTGATGTGGCCTTTTGAGCAGGGCTTTGGAGCAGAGCCTAAAGCTGGAGGGCGAAGCAGCCCTGGAGCAGTAGAGCTGCAGGTTTTTGCCCAGAGCTGGAGCGGAGCTGGAGCACAGCTCCAAAGCCCTGCTCTGAGACTGTAAATTCCAGTCTGGTTCAAGGCTGTTATAAATTCCAAACACTACAGTAACAGGTTTGAATAAGTTTCATTGTAAAAAAAAGAATCATCATTGAAAAGATGCATTTCTAGGGGGATCCCGCAGGGACCAGTCTTTGGCCCTATACTATTCAACACTTTTAATCAGTGACCCTGAAGCAAAAAAAAATTCATCACTGATAAGTTTGCAGATGAGACCAAAAATGAGGGAGTGGTAAATAATGAAGAGGACAGGATACTGATACAGAGCAGTCTGGATCATTTGGTAAGTAAGGTGCAAGCAAACAACATACATTTTAATCCAGCTAAGTGTAAATATATACATGTGGCAACAAAGAATGTACCCCATACCTACAGGACAGGGACTATCCTGTGAAGCAGTGACTTTGAAAAAATTTGGGGGTCATGGTGAACAATAAGCTGAACATGAGCTCCCAGTGTGATGCTGTGGCCAAAAGGGCTAACGTGATCCTGGGATATATAAACAGGGAAATCTCTGTTCGAGTAGGAATAGAGAGGATATTTTATCTCTACTAGTGCAACTGCTGCTGGAATACTGTATCCAGTTCTGAAGTAATGAACGCACTCTTGGCAGACATGCCAAGTCTTGGTGAAATCCATCAAAACAAACAAAAAACAAGACAGAGAAATTCTTTACTAAAAGATAAACGATAAAAGTTGGTTTTTGGAATTTTAGAACAAAGGCTGCAACAACAAAAGCCAGACAGGTAATGACAGAAATGGACAAATATAACCCCCAAATCCTTGGAATAAGTGAATGTCAATAGCCAGGAGCTGAGTTGAGAAAAGGCGATTCAAAAATCAAAACAAAATCATAACACATTCTGGGAAGCAATATAGTTACCACACAGAGGTAACAGCAAAACAGCAAAATCTCTTACAGAGTGGTAGCCAATTAACAGCTTCCAGATAAACATGAAAATTACAAGTATACATTACATATCAACAGGCAACTACCATGACAAGATCTAAGATCAATTCTACAATGGTCAACAAACTCTGACTGACAAAATTGCCAAGTATGACATCCGCTTAGTAATACCAAGGTTGGGGATGACAACAACAGAGTGGAGAAGGCAATGGGGCAAGTGTGACCTTGGTCCCCAGAATGAGAAAGGTGTCAGATTGGTAGAACTGTGGCAGGTATCAGGGCTCAACTGATGAAACACTAGTCACGCACATAGATATCCATATTGTAACTTGGACAGAATCCCATGGAACCAATCTGACTTTTTATGTACTGGAAAGAACTTTAGATCAACTCTCCAAAATGGGACCTGTGTCAGAAGTGATCACAGGTGTGTGTTCACAAGACTGAAGATCACACTTAAAAAAATAATAGAACACGCGTAGAGAAAACTGACAGCTAAAGTCTAACAGACAAGACATTACATCAGCAATTTTGAATGGAACTGAAAAACCCATTTCAGATGTTATAAGCCTTAACACCATCACAAGAAATCTATAGACATGTCATGGTTCTTTCTGCTTGATAATTTAATAGATGCCGCAATGCCTGCAGTTTATTTCCAGACAAGTCTGGATATGTGAGGCCACATGGAACTGTGTGCTAGAAAGGAAACAAGCCAAAGCAAAACATCAATCCTCAAAAACATCTTCAGAAAAAGCAGCAGACAAAAAGAAAGGATAAAGTAGCAAAGAGCAACATGGAGGAAATATGTGAACACAGACACTGAAGCAGTTGCTGAAAGAGGCACTATCACTGACTTTATCACATTTTTAAAGAATCAACAAGATTCTGACTGGCAAGTTTATACCAGCCGGAGAGCCCGTTAAGGCTGAACAAAGAGCTTAACAACAGAAAAAGAACATAGACACATGGGCAAGAGCCATGGGCAGAGCACTTCCAAGAGGTGAGAAACAGGCCAACACCACAAGGAATTATTGATATTGACAAAGAAATCAAATACCCAGAACTAGACACTAACATTTCACATCACAAACAAAGAGAGAAAAATGCATTTAAGTTAAAACCTGGGAAAGCTGGCAGGTGCAGACCAAGTCACCAGGGAAGTGTTCAAAGCTTGTAATGACGAGACTATCAATAAAATTACTGAATATTTCAAAACAGTACACAGCCAGGAAAAGTTTGCAGAAGAATCTAAAATAATGGCAGTATAGTCAAAATACCAAAGAAAGATGATCTAAGCAACTGCAGTAACTGGCAAGACATTACACTCCTTGCAGTGATAGACAAAGTTTTCCACAATATCATCTTAAGCAGAATAAAATAGCAGATAAGGAAAAGCTAAAGGAATATCAGGTGGAATTTTGACCTGGAAGATCATGTGTCAACCAGATTTTCACCCTATGACTAATTACTGGAAACAGGAAGTAAATGGCAAAAGCCCACATCGTAAACTTAAGAGATTTTGAGAAAGCATTTGACAGCCTCCATCACAATTCACTGTGGAACATCTTGAAGTGTTATGCTATGCCAACAAAAATGATTAAAATCTTCAAGGCCTTGTATAAGGGTGCAGTATGTACAAATAAATAAAGGCAGACTTGAGAGAATGGTTTAACAGCTGAGGGTGCCAAAGATAAGTTCTCTCACCTTTGCTGCTTGGCATTATCATTGACTTTATTGTGAGAAAAAGCATAGATGGATCCAACACAGGCATTGTGTGGCTTAATAGTAGTACATGAGAAGATCTAATTTTTGCTGTCATCATAGCTCTTCTAAGTCACAGCTCAAGCTACATGCAAGCAAAGATCAAAAGACTGGTCTGGCATCACAAGAAAGATGGGGTTAATAATTAATTATGAAAACACAAATGTAATGAGAACCTCAGACACGTCCAACTCAAGCATTACATTAGAAGAGAAAGGATTACAACAGGTGAGTCAATTCACATATATTTGCAGTAACATGAAAGCCAATGAGGATTTCAGGAAGGAAATAATGTCATGAATTGGCAAGGTGGCAGCTGCATTCATCACCTCAAACAAGATTCATCACCAGCAACTTAAACAAAAAATCTGCAACTTAAGGACCAAACTATGAATCTTTAATGCCAATGTTATTTCTACCTTAAATATGGATGTGAAAGCTGGAAAATCCACAAAAGGTATAGGCAGACGTCTAAATGCCTGTAAATGCAAATGCCTCAGGAAAATACTAGGTATAAAATGGAAAAAAATTAAAATAAGTGCCTGAGATTTATCACAGTCGAACAACTTCTTTACCTCTGAAGCTATCCAGGAAAAAAAAAGATGATGGAAATATCTGGGACATGTAATATGGATGAAGCCAGAGCCTCTGCCATAACAAACATGCCCATTTGGAGCTGGAGAACATGTAAAAGAGGCTGACCAAAAAATCCCTCCATTGAACAGTACTTACAGAAGGAAAACTTATACCATCTAACAATACTGAGAATGTGCAAAGAGTAGCACAGGATAAACAGGGATGGCAGAGCCATGTTCATGTCCAAAGTGACATCCGAAGGCATGGGAAGGATGCAAATTCAGATAAATTCGAGACATCCAAGGTGAGATTTTCAGAAGTGCTCAGCAGTGATGTAACTCTGTTCCCACTGAAAACAACAGGAATTTATGTTGACTTTAATGGGAGCAGAGGTAAGCCATCACAGAGTGCTTTTGAAAATCCTCTCTTCATAAATATCTGAAATCTTTATCATTTAAAAAACCATATAAATAGTACAAAAATACAGTTCATATTGTAGATACATTGAAAATACATTAGGAGCTTTCAGTTATTTTAAAATGGTTGACAGTCTAGAAACACATAGCTATGGTTAAGCTCATTTTCAATTTGTGTTCATTTCTATGACTATTTAAATCCTGAATTATCTCTCAGTGTTTCTGTCTGTTAAGGAGAAGACGAATGACTTCACTGTGTAGAGAAACTGATGAGCCTAAGAGAAAGGATACAGCAACTTCCTATGATTAACAACAAAAATTGGGTAAACGCAGGCATTTTAAATGTGTAGAAGCACCTGTAATGGAAAAAATGCATAGTTGCTTTTAGTTGGAAACTGTTGTCTGGAAACCTCAGCCATTGTGGGGAAAAGTGGCTATAGCTTTTAAACACCAGACATTCCATTTTATTTCTAAGACTAAAGCTATCATTTATTCAGGCACCTCTCAAGTAATCCTGAGATGAGTTTTCATTCCCTTTCTATAGACCTGATTTCAGCTCCCATAAATAAAGACTTCCAACCTCAATGGTAGATCAATCAGGCCTTAAATTAGGTCACCTTCATAGCTCATAAACAGAGCTTTACAAAAAGCTATGGTATATGTGACGTGTCTTGTGCCACCTGGCTTTTCTATGGCAGGGTCTATAGTGGCTGCTGTTTATGCCCCCAATTCCCTCTTTGTACTCGGTCCTCTAAAGACAACAGGACACAATTCATCTGGTGCTTTAATAGGGCCAATTTCATAAAGCTGAAAACAATTATGAGCCAAATCAGTTGGGAGGAAGAATTTAATCAGAAAAATGTGAATGATATTTTGGAATAATTTAAGAACATCTACTAGGTGTTCAAAAAGCCACAATCTAGGAAGAAAACTGTGCTGGCTAAAAACAAATATCCCCACCTGGTTTAGAGGGTAAGTGAAAGCAGCTGTAAACAAAAATTTGTATATAAGTGGAAGAAAGGGGGAGCTGATACTAATGACTACAAATCAGAAGTTAGGAATTGTAGAAAATTGATAATGGAAGCCAAAAGGCACAAGGAAAAAATCTATGGCCACAAGAGTTAAAGACAATAAGGAGTTTAATAATACATTAGGAACCAAAAGAATCTTGACAGTTGTGCTGGCCCATACTAAATGGAAATGGTGAAATTATCAGTTCTAAAGAAAAGGTAGAAGTGTTCAATAAATATTTCTGAACTGTATTTGGGTGAAAAATAGGTAATATAGTCTCATCAGATGGTGATAACACTCTTTCCATTCTACTAGTATCTTTGAAGGATGTTGAACAGAAGCTACTATGGCCAGACAGTTTTAAATCAGCAGGTTCAGATAACTTGCATTCAAGAGTTTTAAAAGAGCTGGCTGAGAAAACTGCTGTACCATCAACTCTGATTTTCAATAAGTCTTGGAGCACTGGGAAAATTCCAGAAAACTGAAAAGAAGCTAATGTGCCATTTTTAAAATTGGGTAAATGGGATGACCCGGGTAATTATAGGCCTCTCATCCCAACATCAAATCCAAACAAGATTATGGAGTGGCTGATACAGGAGTTGATTAATAAAGAACTAAAGGAGAGTAATGTAATTAATGCAAATCAACATGGATATATGGAAAACAGATCCTGTCAAACTAACTTGATATCTTTTTTTGATGAGATTATAAATTGACATAGGTAATAAAGTTGATGTAATAGACAGACTTCTAAGGTGTTTGACTTGACATCACACAACATTTTGATCACAAAACTAGAATGATACAAAATAAACATGGCACACATTAAATGCATTAAAAACTTGCTATCTGATCCATCTTAAAATGAAGCTAGACATATTCAGACCAGAAATAAGGTGTAAATTTTTAACAGTGAGAGTAATTAATCATTGGAAAAATTTAACAAAGGTCATGGTGGATTCCTTATCACTGATAATTTTTAAATCAAGATTGGATGTTTTTCTAAAAGATATGCTCTAGGAATTATCTGGGGGAATTTCTAAGGTCTGTGTTGCACAGGGGGTCAGACAAGATGATCATAATGGTCCCTTCCGGCCATAGAATCTACAAACCTGAGACCCCATACCTGGCAGCTGTAGGCTCTTTGGGGGTGGGGGGGAAGGTCACTAACACTAAGACAATGCTTAGGGTAGAGTTTATTTCATTCAAAGAAAACAAACTCATTCAGCTTTAAGGAAGATGCTCCTGAGTTTGCTGCACTTTTAACGGGACATATAAATGGTGAAAAAGTTATGCTTTTGTCCATTATAAAGCTTTGGGTGTCCCTATGTTATTCCATGAGAAAGCACAACCCTAAAAGGATTTGGATGCAACTGTGGAGAATGGTATGGTATGTTCTTCACTGATGAGGGGCTCCATTACCGCTAATAGTTCTAGGGTAAGTGGAAAAAACATGTATAGTAGCATGGAGACAAGGTATGTGTGGAAACAGTACAGATGGCTCCACCACTGCTACAGGAACAGCTCTGTGGGAAGAATAAGGGGGAAGAAGAGTGAAACAAGCTGCTAAACAAAAACAAAAACAAAATCAGGGAGTAGGAGGAAGAGATTATCTGCTTTTTATCCAACCTCCTGTCATAGTATAATTCCCAAATCTGGACCTTAGCGTCCGAAATATGGGTACTAGCATGAATTCCCCTAAGCTTAATTACCAGCTTAGATCTGATAGGCTGCCACCATCAGGATTCTGAGTACCTGATAAACTCTGGTCTCCCCAAACCTTTCCCTGGGGACCCCCAGACCCAGATTCCTTAGTCTCACACAACAAAGGGGACTGAACCATTTCCCTTCCCCCTCCTTTTCTTCCTCCCAGCTCTTTCCTGCCCTGGGTATACTAGGAGATCACCATGATTCAACTCCTTGAATCACCCCTTCCCCCTCCCTTCTTCCCTGGAGAGAGATACAGAGATAAATGCAGAGAGCAGGTTTTCTTCCCTCCTCCCTTTCCTTTCTCCCACCAATTCCCTGGTGAGTGCAGACTCCCTTCCCTGGAGTTTTACAAAAGATAACCAAAAAATCAATTAGATTCTAAAAGAGAGGAAAACTTTAATAAAGAAGAAAAAAAAATAAAACTTGTCTCTGTAATCAAGATGGTAAATATACAGGGTTTTTATAGCTCAGACAATAGAAAGAAGCTTTCTCCAGCAGAAACACAATTTAAGGTACTTCCAGCAAGTACACATCTGCAAATAAGAAAAACAAATTAAAAGACTGTAACCGCCTTTTTTTCTTACTCACTATTCTGAATAGATAAGAGACTGTAGCAGGGAGATTGGCAGAAACCTGGTTGCACCGCTAGTCCCATCCAGGACCCAGAGAGAACAATGCACAAAAACCCAAAACCCACAAACAAAGGCTTCCCTCCACCCAGGTTTGAAAGTATCTTGTTTCCTGATTGGTCCTCTGGTCAGGTGTTGCAGGTCACTGTTTGTTAACCCTTTACAGGTGAAAGAGACATTAACTCTTAGCTATCTGTTTATGACACCTCCCCTTAAAAACCTATCCATTTCCAACCTTGACCACACCTGAGCTGCTGTTCGTGCCCATAGCTATTTCTCAGAGGCATCACCATGAGCAGCAGCACAGTGAAACAGACATGACCCTCAACCATATTGTTTCTGGCGAACCCCTTGCAGAGTACTAGAAGCAGGAGAATCAATTGCATTCTCCTATAGCTATAATATAGGGGCAAAAGATACTTAGGACAGAAAGAAAATACAGACTTCTCCCCCTCCTCCTACATAACATACTCAGCAGTAGCAAATCACATCTGTATTCCACCAGTAATCCAGGAATGTAGGACAATCATGTCAGTTATGTCTAGAGCTTCTTCTTCTAGGGCCAAGAGGGAAGCATAATGGGAGAGCTGAGCAGTAATATAGACATGATCCTTGCTGCAATTCTCTCTCAATCTCATAGTAAATTTAACTTTCTCTGACCCTGATACCTGCAGATTTGTAGGGCTCTAGTCATAGTTATCCGCTTTATATCCGTGGATCATTTTTGTGGATAGCATCGTGGATGCGGATTCAAATCTTGTATCTGTGCAGAGCTCTGTCAGTAAGAGCCATGCAGCCACCGTGAGGAACTGCGGTGCAGACCCTCCACCTGCCCTGGGCGGGGGACCGGGACGTGGGCTGGGGGCTGTTCAGGCCTCTCACCCAGGGCAGGTGAAGGGTCTGCCACGGCTTCCCACAGCTGCCCAGCCAGCTCTTACCATGGCCAGGCTGCGGCTCCAAGCTGCCCTCGACCAAGCCGGGTCAGGGAAAGCCACACTGGCAGTAGTGGAGAGTCTGGGTCCCTCCACCTGCCCTGGGTGGGAGAACCTGAGGGGTGGGGAAACTGGGTGGGCTCCCCGCCTGGGGCAGGTGGAGGGACCCAGATTCTCCACAGCTGCCCACCTGGCTCTCACCGTAGCTGGGCTGCGGCTCTGAGCCGCCCTCTCTTCCCGCTGGTGCGCCATGCTGATAGCTGTGTGGAGCCTGGTTCCCTCCACCTGCCCTGGGTGGGTGGCCTGGACAGCTCCAGCCCATGTCCCTGCCCCCTAGGTCCTCCACCTAGGGCAGGTGGAAAGATCCTGCCAGCTGCCAGCACAGCTCTCCCCAACCCGGCTCCAGTTGGGGCTGCTCAGAACCTCAGCCTTGCCACAGTAAGAGCCAGGGAGGCAACTGTGGGGAGCAGTGGTGGACCCTCCACCTGCCCTGGGTGGGGGACCCAAGCAGCCCCTGTGCAGCTCCACAGATCACCCCTCTCGCCCCCAAGCCAGGCCAGTGTGAGCCCAGCCAGGGAACCGCAGTAGACCCCACACCTGCCCGCAGTGCGGGGGCTAAGAACAGCCCCCAGCCATGTCCCTGCCTCCCAGGCTCCCCGCCCAGCTGAGGGCAGGTGGAGGGTCCATGACTCCATGCGGGCTCCCCACTGCTGCTCACCCTGACAGTGCTCCAGCACGGGATGCCTCGGAGCTGCAGCCCAAACAGGGTAAGTAGAGCCCTGCAAATCTGTGGACAGCTGCAGATATCTGCATCTGCAGACAATTTTTGCGGATCGGATGCATAGATACATTTTTGTATCCGTGCAGAGCTCTAACTGTGACTACAGTTCTTAGAACATCTATTACTGTGATTATCCTCTATTGCAGACATAGCACAAATATTGTGTTTTCTCAGTTCTACTATAACATTGCTTTTCCTTGTTAGTTTCTTTGAAAAACAAGAAGAGTTCAAACGAACTACTACATATGTAGACTCTAAAAAGTCTTATACTATCAAAATGCAACAACTTTAACACAGGCAAAATATTTTGGTCTAAAAAATTAGAGGAAAAATTATATTTAAAACATTTCCAAAAATACTCTCTCTATGTCTCCACAAATTACCAATGCATATTCTAAAATACCTTGCTTAAATAAATAAGTCTACATTTATACTGACAAAGCAAATATCAGCCCTGGCTAATACAGTAAGTGCTACAGAAAAACAAAAAACTGATACTAAAGAAAGGATTCCATATCACATTCTTACATATGAATACAATAATTTTTTAATATTCACTTTCAACTCTGCTCTCTCCAATACTGGGAATAAGATTTTTTGTCCTTGTACAGATAAAAGCAGTTGGAGGAAGTGAACAAGTGCAGGATCACTAATTTTTAATTAAGCTATCAGGCTGCCTGCTAATCAGGTACAGTTATCATCTCTGCATAAGCCTGCATGTCCTGGAGCCCATGATTTTCCGCCAGGGTACAATCATGAAGGAAACAGCCATTCCCCCTATAAAGCACAGAAATCAATTCAAAAACAAGAGAAACAAAGTAAAGAAATATATAAAAAGGGAAACATTCTACCAGCTTTCATGTTTACCCTGCTCAAATTTTTACTCTTTCATGGGAAAACTTCCAATTTGATAAAAGATATGATTTAAGTATGATTTCCTCACATCATTAACAAAATGTTAACAAAATGGGCCAAAACAAACATCTTGAACGCAAACCGCATTTCAAGATTCACTGTGTGGGGAGGTGTTCAGATGTGAATCTGACATTCTGGTTTTGGTTATAGGCTGGATTCAAAACTGGAAGGGACTTATTTTGCAATTCAGGTGCAGCGAAAATCTCCTCAGAAAAGCCACTCTCATACAATTTCCTCTCAAGATAGCACCAATCTCCAGAGAACTGCTCATCTTATAAGATTTTCACTTTCTGTATCATCAGATCTGAAACTCAGCCCTAATTTGGCACTGACCTCGTCTAAACTCTACCAGGATCTTTCAAACACCGCTTCTTCAGCCATCTAACTTTCACAAACTGTGATTTGTCACCGTGCATTTCTCTTCCCAAGCCCCACAAGTCTCTCCAAACTGCTTGGATTCCCTCCAGATCCCAAATATATTTCTCTAGGTTTATTCTCAATTTCAGAATCCTACCTAAAGCTATTTTTTAGTGAAGGAAATAAAATCTTCAAATAGCACAGTAAAAAAATAGAACGCTGCGAAAGGAATTCAGGGTTTACTTCCAATAAATACATTTGGGGAGGTACTTTTACCGTAAATACTTTGACTCCATTTCTTTATAAAGAGCATACTTGTTATATGATACAACAATAACCTTGTTCAGTGGTTACTTTCTCTTCACATCAAGTTTGTATATATAGTAAATATATTTTACATTATATAGTACTTGCCACCAGAAAGGACCCCAGGAAGCTTACAGTGAACAAATATTTGTAGCACCATCATGCCCACCCCAATAGACAACTACATTAAAGAAGTAAAAATGTGACGTTAGAGGATAAACTAAAATGATTAAGGGGGAGACAGCAGCAGAATAACTGAAGTGGAAAAGAAGCTGTTTAACCTGAACATCAGCATCCTGAAGGGGCTGCTGACCAATGAAAAGCCCTATGTTACCAGTGTGACAGGTTTGGTCACAGAGACTCCCTTGGGACTGTCACCTGATGTGCTGAATTTGCCTCTGAGCCTGTTTTCCTTGTCATCTTGGGACTCCAGAACCCTGCCTTGTTGAGCCAGACATGCAACCTGCTGCAACACACAGACCCAGGTCTGGTCCATGCCCCCAAAACTGCAGACTTTAACCAAAAACTGCTCAGCAGGTCACCTATCTCATGCTTATCTTTAGTGTATTACAAATAAAACAAACAATCAGTAAGTATGGTTCACACTTTCCCACACCAGATCGGTTTTGCTTAGAAGACCAAATAACTCTATACTGAGACATTCCAAATAGGAAACAGCAGCTACTTGAGAACACATATGGCAAAATAATGTCAAACTAGAAAACCAAGATGCTCATCACTCATAGGTAAGGATAAGATTTTGTCACAAAGGTCCCGAAAGTCATAGATTCCATGATTTTCAGAGACTCGTGATATTTTCCGCTTTAGCCCTGTGCTATTGAGACTGACAGGGGGTCCAGAAGCCCTGAGCTGCCATGAGTGGTGGGTACTGGATTCTCCAGCTCGCAGCAGCAGATCTCAGTCTCTTACCCCCACCATGGGGCTCAGGCTTCAGTTATCCCCCTGTCAGGCCCCACCCAATTAGTCTTAGTAATTTTATTTCTTAACGTATTTTAAAAGCATTTTAGCTTCTGTGAACTTTTGTTTATTACCCATGACCGGTGACTTTTACTAAAAATAACTGACAAAATCTTAACGTTACTCGTAGGATTTTATATGTCTTCTCACATTTAATGAGCTTCCAGTGCTTCATGCTAATCAAATATAGTAAAATTAACTAAAGTAACATTGCCATTCAAATACACCGACTTTGACAGCAAAAAGAAGTTGCCATTAATTCAATCTCTGCAAGAGGTATTCCTGAGTTAATTCCTCAACAGGAGCTGTAACTTGATCACCATGGATATCTGACAGAGTAAGTACACAGAAAGAAAATAGTGAACCAAAGTTTTAGAAAACAAAGAACAGTGCTAGAGACAAAGACTGTTACGAAGAACAAAAGATAAGAATTGTGCTTCAAAGTATCTGCTCAACAAAAAATGTTAAGATTCTCTTACGAAACAAATTAAGATGAAATGTAACTTACTGGTAAGGTCCCTGGTAGAGAAGCATCAAAGAAAGATACCAAAGAATTAGGTGGTGCTGCAAATTGGACTTGGGAGCCAGAGAAAAGCTTTGAGTTGGAACTGATCTGTGCATGAATTTCCAGACCCACCACTGCTACCCATGGAGCAACACTGAAAGAGAAGGGGAAAGTAAATATGATTAACATATACTCTCTTAAACCTCCATAAACTTCTAAACACAAGACCAAAAAACCCTTGCAATACCATATGGTAGCACTGCGCTGCTGATCCATAATAAATATTGAAGGGAAATATGAGGCAAACTTTTTCATTATATACAGGTACAGGATGGTAAGTAGGAACAATTATATAAAAAGGAAAAAAATAAAGGTCTAAATCCATGAAATCTTACTCATATGAGTAGCATCAATGAGGCAAATCCACACGAGTAACAGCTTGCCTGATCAACCTCCAATTTTATACCCAACAGAAATTATAAATATGAATTGTACTTCATATACTTTGATAAGTCTCCAACAAACAGGTGGCATATCAATTATGTATACATTGTCAGCTAATCACTTGCAAGTTGGAAAAGGTTGTACTGCATTAGCATAAACATTAGTAGTCTGATAATAAAGAAATCATAATTTCCATTGGAGAGCAACTGCTCTCTGAACATACTCCACAAGAATGAGCTTCTACATATCATCTGAAAAGTAACTGCAATTCACACATCCATAACCCTCATATAGGCAAGAGATGGGGGTCACTTTCACAGTGTGAATTGCTTAACTGTTTCTGTAAGTAATTACCTGGCCTTGTACAAATGAAATGACAGAAATATAGTATTTCACTGGTGAAGTCAGGTTTGTATAACAAGATACTAAAGCAATATTAAGTACTTAGATATAGTTGATAAGTGGGAAAAACATTGAACAAATACATCACATGCAGCATTTCTTTCAAAAGTGAACACAATAAACTTGATCTGTCAAGACTTGAGTTCAGGGTTCTGTCTTTCTCCTTCAACCACTCACTACATCACTACCAAAAACTGAGTAATGGGATGGAAATACTGTCACTTAGGATTATTTTCAGGAATTTAAATAAAGTATTTTACAACAAATAGTTCTTCTCCATGTGTTGACTGAGATTACAAAATCATATTTGTAAAAGCAAGATTCATTAGCTATGTTTCAGACATCAGGTAGAATATCTAAGGCCCTAAATCCAAAAACTCTTACAGGTGCTTAACTTTACAACTTTGAGAAATCCCATTGATTCCAGTGAAACTTGGGGACGAAATTAAAAAGACAACTCATGATAGTAAAGTTAAGCACATGAGTAAGAGTTTGCAAGATTAGGGCACCTAACACTGCTTTCATTATTTATGTGGTTTTATTTCAGCATTTATCTCAACAAGGAATCATATTGAACTGGCTTGTGGTGGCTTGGCAGGCAGTTACTTGTTTATGGTGGCTGCACTGTTATGCTCCAGAAGCTCAGGTTTCATTTAAAAAAAACCAATTAAGTATTGTATCTAGCTATTATGTTTGAAACCAATGATATTTGCCTGTATCTGCAGAAGACCTGAAACAATAGCTCTGATGAATGTGGACAGCTTGCACCCATGTGAACAGAATCTTAATTTTGAATCAATTATGTCAATTTTAAAATCAACATTAAACTACTTCATTGTTGATCAAAGTACACACAAAAGTAGTCAAGTATCAGAGGGTAGCCGTGTTAGTCTGGATCTGTAAAAGCAGCAAAGAATCCTGTGGCACCTTATAGACTAACAGACGTTTTGGAGCATGAGCTTTCGTGGGTGACTACCCACTTCCTCAGATGCATGTAACGGAAATATCCAGGGGCAGGTATATATGTGTGTGCTAGCAAGCAAGCTAGAGATAACGAGGTCAGTTCAATCAGGGAGGATGATTGGCTTGCCAATTACAGAACCAGTTTCTCCTCTCTTGGTTTTCACACCTCAACTGCTAGAACAGGGCCTCATCCTCCCTGATTGAACTGACCTCATTATCTCTAGCTTGCTTGCTAGCACACACATATACCTGCCCCTGGATATTTCCATTACATGCATCTGAGGAAGTGGGTATTCACCCACAAAAGCTCATGCTCCAAAACGTCTGTTAGTCTATAAGGTGCCACAGGATTCTTTGCTGCTTACACAAAAGTAGACGTGTGACGAAATTACAAGTACCTGCACAATCTACTGAGAGTGGCATCTCATTTCTGTGTTGTGAATAGGTGGAAATTTAGACTACCTCACTCACCATCTCCCATTTTGACCTCTGATCTCAGTTCAGACTCTGAAAAACAACTGATCTGTTTAATTTATGTTTATAGCCTGTTTCTAATTAATTTCACATACTATACTGCAATGTTTGGTTTGCAAACACTGCAGAAGAATGATTGCTTAAGATGATTTTCACTAGGATTTTCAAGTACTTAATGGAAATATTTCCATGCCTCAAGTTTGGAAAAAGCTTATTTTTACCTAAATTTTGGGCATAATTTGACTTGAAAATATCCCCCCAAAATCTCCCTTCTAACATAAGGGTTTTTTTTTTCCCAGAAGCTTTCTGAAATAAGGTCCTTATCCTGCATTCAGATGCATATAGTCAGAGCCTGGGTTTCCACTCAGGTGCAAAGGTCTCTACATGAACATCAGATTGTATCAGAGCTGCAACTTCCCTGAACAGGAAAAACCCACAATTCTGTACAGTGCTTTATCTATATTAGGTTTATCTAAGAAGCCAATCCCTGTAACATGCAACTGCATCTGATCCCTGTGTTAAATAATGTTTAAATTATCAACTGGTGCAGAAAAAGCACAATCCCAAATTCAAATCCTGGCAAGCAGTGAGCTTCCAAAATCTCCTTTGATTCTTAAAGTTCTTAAAAACCATTTATTCTCGCAACAGGAATACGATGTTCTAGTGTCTGATCTACAGGAACTGGTGGGAAATCGGGGAAAGGGAGGGGAAAACTTGGGTGGTGAAGTTATGAAACTGTAGGGGGAGGGATACATAATTTGAGAGCCGATATTGGAAGTAGCTGAGGAATATTAATGGGGATGTGAAACCGTGGGGGAATCCAAATAAGGGCATGATATTGGGGAGTATAGCAGGGGGCGAGGAAACTGGGGCAGAAGTTCCAGGCTGGTGAGATGGGTACAGTGAAGAGTTAGGATATTGGGCATAGCGTGTGTGCAGGGAACAGGACAGCAATATCCCGCAGGTGGAGCGATCGGGGTGCGCATGGGCCGGACCGAAACCTATCAGCCTTGTAGTCACGCACTCCGCGCTAGGCTATCGTTACCCCCCGTAACCTGTGCCTTACCTGCGCTCTCCCGCAGGACTTTTCCCCATTCTCCGGCCAGAAGCGATGGGCCCTGGGGCCTGCGCCCTTCTCCGGCTCGGTCCACTGTGCAGGGCGGCGACATCCCCGGCTCTGCAGCGCGGAGCTAGAAGGGAGCGTCGCAGTATGGAGGCCGCCATCTTGCTCTGGGCAGGTGATGGAACAGCTGACCCAGCCGCGGCTGCGGCGCCTCCTCGGAAATGTAGTCTCTCAGGGGAGAAATTGCGGGGCGGAGAGGGGCAAGGAAAACTACAACTCCCGCCAGGCCAGGCGAAGCCAACTGCTCCTGTTCCTGCCCTACCATTCTGCTCTGGAGTCGTGCGGGGAGTATGAAGGTTGTTCGCATGGCTGGCGACCCAGGGAAAGCTCAGGGCTGTGTCTCTGCTGGAGGAGGCATCTCACTTGATGCACAAGCAGCCACCACACCGCTACCTGAACTGAGATTTGGATCCAGAGCCCCAAAGCTCAGGCTCCAAGGATTTGGAACTTACCCGTACAGATATGAGTCCAGTCAGGCTCCAGCTGCTTGCAAAGTTCACATGCAGATACCTGGCCCATCTCCTGTTAAACGTTTGCAAATACGTGGACTTCACTTTGAAAAGATTGTGCATCATAAATTCTCATCATCTCTCTCTCCCTCTGGCCTTCTATCACTGATCAGCTGCAAATCGCCTTCCTCCTACTCTGAGCCCATACTCAGCTGCTCTGGATTGTTATCATCTCTGGGCAAGGGTCAGTCTAATGAAACTGTGTTTTATAATCAAAGGTCTCCTGGCCCATAAGATTGCCATTTAACCCTTCTCAAAGGACAGTTTCACACAGTGCCAAAAGACATTAGTGCATTGCATCAAAACATCTTGCTGTAACATTAAGAGGTTTCACAAGCCTTGATACTTGATTTTACAGTGCTTGCAGTATGCTCATCCTATGTAAAATAACAGCAATCCTGGAGATCCTAGAACAGAAGGCAATCCGAATACCTTGATTTTATTTATAGTTATGTACATAATTTAAATCACTTAAACACTGATAATTCGAGCTGCTCTGTGGCTAACCCCTGGCTCCACACAGGCAAAGATAGACTAACTTGTGCATGGGCCTTACATTGCCAGTCATATCATTTTTCTCTGCCCCTCCCACCCTGTGTCCATCTTGTTTGTTTAGATTATAAACTTTTTGGGACAGATTGTTTTACTACATGTAAGATAGCACAATAGGGCCGTGATCAGGGTAGGGCCTTGAGGGCTACTGTAATACAAATAAATAATAACAAAAATCGTGCATTGTCACATACTTATGCAAACATCACAGTTGCTAGTTATACAGCTACAGGGCATGGAGAATAGAATTAACAACTCTGTTCTAGATCACAGGCTTGTGGAGCTTAAATGAGAATAGTCATTAGCTGTTGTTTATATCATTTTTTGTAGGCCAACTGCTAGGAAAAGAGAATCAGTCACAAACATTTGAGCAGGTCTGATTTCATCCAGTAGAGGACAGTGGTGCACATAGACACCAGCTAGTATTTTGCAACCCTTATGTCTTTCATCTTGCCTCAAAACAGAATGCAAGGAAGCTGTGACTGCAAAAAACTCAGAAAACTGTGGAGTGTAAATTATTTAGCAACGATAGCACATTCTATTCTTTTGGTTCCATAGTTCTGGTTTTCATATATAATTAAAAAGTGAGGTAGTGAGATGAGAAAGATATTAATTAATTTTAAGAGAGAGCTGAACAAATTTATGAGTGCTGTTGTATGACAGGATTGGTTGTGACGGTGAGGGGCAGGGCTCAACAGGCTTACTTCCAGTTTATGTCTTATGTTCCTAAAGCTCATGCTTCAGGGTTTCAGCCGGCCACTGGCAGGGTCAGGAAGGGATTTCCCTCCCCCCACAAATGCATTCTGGGAGAGTTTTTTTTTCTAACTGATTGCCATTGCATAAGTGGGATCAGGAAAGAATTTCCCCCAGATCAGATTGACAGTGACCTTAGAGGTTTTTTGCTTTCCTCTGTAGCGTGAGTACAGGTCACTTGCCAGATTATCTGGGTATCTCTCAGTTAATAATTTCTCTGCCACTGTGGGAGCCTCGGGCACTCGAACACCTGATCCCAGCTATTCACTGCCTGTGATGCATAATAGGTGAGTCTCCTGGGGATTATAATACTTTGGACTCTGTTCAGTTGGGCTTAGTGTGTCGATACTACCTGGTATGGGTGGTCTGTAATGTGTAGGAAGTCAGATTAGATGATTCCTTCTGGCCTTAAATCTTGTGACTCTATGTTCCTTTTAAAAAGTACCATTTGCAAGATATGCTTAGTAGGTATTTATTCCTATTTGTTTATACAATCCAGAATTTTGAGAGTGCTGGATTCTGGGATTATCTGTATTATCCTCTCAAAAACTGATGAGCAGAAAATAATGAGGCAAAATAAAAAAAATCCTTGCAGCAAAGATGTACTGGACACAGCAGCTCAGTGTCACTTTTGAGAGAAAGAAGATCCATTGTCCCTCTGCATCATCCCCTGCAGTACCCTGGGATTTTTCAGACTCCTTAACTTGAATCGCAGATCAGTGCTGTTTAATCAGTAGTTTTATTTTAAAGTTTTATTTTATTTATCTTGCAATAAACTTTGTATGGGCAGACTCCTGGTCTCCTATGGGTCCCCTTGGAGCTGAATGGGGCTCCATGCAGGTGCAGGGGTCAGCCCCTGGCAAACTCATTGGAGGATGAGGCTTTAGTGCAATCAAATGATATTTTGATAACAAGTTCATTCCTTTCACCATTGTCTCTGGAAGTTCATCTGGATTTTATAATTATTTTCTGCTTTATAGGGAGTGGTAGGTAAAAGTAGACACTTCTGAATGTGGTGGTTATGTTTGTCCCAGTGGGAAAATGGCAAGTTTTTGGCTATTGTACTTTTTTTTAAGCCCAGTATTGTGGTGTAGTAGAAGATTTCACAAATAATAAGTAAGAAGTTAAAACCTTATCAGTATTAAAACCATGCTAGGTAAAGCCCTGCCTTGCTATGCTCTAGCAGATTTCTCCCCTTTGAATATATAATTGAAAAAGGGAAAGGTCCACTTAATAGGAATGAAAAGGGCCTCCACCTTCCACACCTAAACAACCTTCTCATCTCCCAACAAAATACTCAGTGGCTTTTTCACTTAAATAGTTTTGGAAAAGACCCAGTGTTTGTGCTTCAGGCTGCCCCACACACCCTCTTACTTCCTTTCCCAGAAAATCCCATTTTAAAATTTTTTTCTGATTGGCCCTCTTTCATGCACTTGATGCTGGTTAGTTGCAGGCAAGCAGGGAATAACTGTCTTTTCCAGCAGATTGCTTTGAGGTAAAGGGCTTCCTGTTGTTTGTTCCTTTGGACCCTAGTCAGTGACATACATTTTACAGTGTGTTTATAGATCATGTCCTGCCTTGGAATAGCAGGGTATCTCCAGTGTTGCGTAAAGACTCGCGTGACAGTAGATCTATACTAACCATATCGGCTTCCCTATTGGTGAGAGCCCAAGGGACAGTTTTCTGTGAATCTGAACTTCTTATTACTATTGGAATGTAGCTGATGCCTGAGAGGAAACTGGAATTTCATGTAGGACAAAAGCCCTACTTAGTGTATCATCTAAACCATACACACCCACTTATTTGAAAGAGGATCTTCCTGAATTTCAGTTTAGAGAGTTTGACCGCTCTAAATTTTGCTTTCTTGTAAGCTATGTTTAGCATGAGTTCTTATCCCTTTTGTGGACTGGGAGATCTCCCTGTAGCGTATCAGGGAATGGGGTATTCAGGCCCAAGTATTTGTTGGATGGCTCACAGGCTGTCTGCAGTGTCTTATTTCAGCATGTGGAATAAAAACAGGCAGGAGCTTCTGTTATATTCTGAAGTGGAGGGTGTGGCTTTTGGAACAGTGGATCCTATGTCTATTGAAAACCAAATATCCTACAAGGAAAAGGAATGAAGATGATTATTCAGTATGGAAACCAACTATGGTAAGGGATGTTTTCAGGCTTCTATAGTTCCTAAACCCACACCTGTATCTTGTTTTTCTCTACAGGTATAACAAGGAAGACGCTCCTCACATCCTGCAATTTTCAGCTAGTAGGTACAAGGATTTTTCATAGCAGATCAGACCATGATCCAACTTATCATGCTTCCTGCAGTGACAGATATTTTTTGCCACCTTCTTCTAAAGTAAAAAAAAAAAAAAGTTAACCAATTAGGCAATATCTTATATTAGGGGGAGGGAGGGCATTTTTTCCTGACCACAGCAGATAAGCAGCTAAAACAGTTGCCTTCTATGATCCACTAAGCAAGTCTCTGGATGCATGCACACATGCTGAGGTAGGTGGGTGGTATGGGCCTCCAAGTTTGATGAGATCTTCTAACAAAGCATGGAAGAGTAGAGCAATAAACAAAATAGTTTTCTTTACTGGGGCAGTGAGTGCCTCTCACCAGTTTGTTTTATTAAAAGTGTTACTACTGATCAGAAAAAGGTGCCAAGCTAACCTAAGACAAAAATCCAACAAATATATTGGCCATCAAATGATATTATACAATAAACACAACACTAACAAAAAAGTCAGAAGGTGGATTAAGTAGTCCTCACAGGCTGTGTCGTAGGATGTGCCTATGGCACGAAGATCCCTGGCCTCACCCTGCAACAGTTCTATGCAGACTTTTACATTCCAAATGAACGTGTCAGGGTGGGTGAGTGTATATTTTGTATTTGAGATTAATTTAACTTGGTAAGAAATAAGATCATTGGCTCCATCCTTTAATTATCTGAGTGCTGTTTTTAATAGGTTGGAGGCCCTGCAATTTGCATTCTATGCAACCCTAAGTTTGGAAAATAAGATCTGGCAACCATAGAAGATAATCGCCTGTGACACAATGCCCTCCTTATGTTTCAGTTTACTTGGATAGGGCAGAGGTACTGTTGTCCTTACTGCACCTGTGGAAGCCGTCAGACTATTCCCTATGGTCAAATTCACAGATGGCATAAGTGGGCACAGATCCACTGTTTTCACTCAACAATGAGTAGAGCTTCAGCCATATCTAACCTAGTATCTCTGCTAACCAAGTAGAACCAAACACCCCTCCTCCTGCAGAAACGTATTCAAATATTGTGGGCATAGGGATGTTTTTCCAGCATCTTTAGGAGCACTGAACTCTTTCTTCTCTTTCACTAAGTTACTTGACATGCACAATTTTTGCATCTCTTCATCTCATGAGCTTTTACTGCTTTTTGACTGATTTCCAGCTGAAATCCATTCCTTTTAATGGGAAACCCAAGGTATTTTCAGGGTAACACACCCTATAGTATTGGTCCCATGTTTAAAGGTCTTTGAGCTAAAATACTGTAACTCAGGAACCAGATTTATATTTAGGTACTACACAATTTTCCAGGAAGCTATATTTTGATATAGCAGAGACAGTGACCAAAGTGGACAAATTACAGAAACATTAATTAATTTGTTTTGTGAGCCTCATGAATTCCTGAAGGAACACATAAAAGGAAGCGATCTAGAGTTTCAGCAGATAAAAATATTTGTAAGTCTATCAGGTGCTTTTAAGTCTCAGTTGTAGCGGTATCTGCATAAAAGAATCCTTTAATAATGTCTTCACATTCCTTATTTTCTGTCTGTTTTTTCCTCTCCCCATTTTTCATTTTGTGTTTTGAAAGAAGAAGGTGTGTGGAGGATTTGAAGACACTCTTTTTTCTCTTTCCTTATATTTTGCTAGTATTTTTGTTTATTTTTCTCCTCCTTCCTTATTTTTAACTGTAGTTGCAAAGAGCTGTTATTGGTAACTATGTCTGAGACCTCATATATTTCCTAAATTAAGAGCAACAACTCTTGTTACAACTCTTGTTTCAGACTATGACTTGATATGTAAGGTCAAAGCTATAAGATTTCAGCAGCATATGGTTTCATATAACACAGGCCTAGATCAAGAACTTCCTCCTATGACCTCCTGGATATAAGGGAAAATACTAAGTGCTATTATACAAGCCACAAGTCTAAATCATAACCTTTCATTGTTTCTAAAGCCACTGTGACACAGTCCTATGGCTTCTCATATCTATTTTCAGACAAACTATACCATCCAAACTACATTTGAAGTATGAATTGTCTATCACAACATCCTTTCAAATTATTCAGAGCTTCAGTTTCATGTGCTCACTTCAGTTTTAAGATTCCAGCTGACAACCTCACCCAAGGTAAAATTAGACACAAAGACCAATACTAAGTTTGTTTAAGACAAAAAATTCCACTGATCCCAGAAATACACATCAAAGTGTTTTCGCTGTATTAAAAATGACTGTGTCTCATATGAAATAGGTGGGGGAACTGTTTGAAAGAGTTGTTAAGCAACACAATACTTGTGGTAAGCCCATTATAATAATGGCATTATTTTAGTCTAAAATTATCTTTTTAATTACCAACTTTAAAAATAGTCTCAAGAGTTAAATCCCAGTCCAGTACTGTTTTTCATAGAGGAATTTTTGTAAAATGCAGGATTATTTATAGGTTACAAGCACTTCAAGAAGTTACATGATAAAAGAAAATGATACTCTAGAGCTTTAGCACTGTGCTGATGAGTCTGCCTTTATTGTACTTAACACAGATGATTGCTTTTAATCTTCTGAAGCAATAAGATATGAGAATTAAAAACTCTTGACCAGTTGCAATGTTCTGATTATTTGTTGTTGGTTTTTTTAATAGAATAAGGTAAAATGAAGGAAAAGGGCAAATTCTGAAAATGAACCGAATAGGTGTTTGTAATAATGCATCATCACTTCATGGGCACCCCGTCATCTCTGGTCACAGCATTGCATAGGGCCTTTCTTTGGCATCCCACCCCACTGGGTTCTCCCTCAGCCTTCCCAGCCTTCATCTTCCCCCTTTGGGTTTTCTGTGGCTGAGCCCTTCAGCCAATCACATGAAGTCTAAACCCCTTCTGGGTAACACAAATAAGTCCAAATGAAAGTTCAAACAAATCTTCAAACTAATATCACTTCCGCCCCTCTAAGGCACCACTGTAATTCTCTTGGGTTGGTCTACACAGCATTTTGGAGTGAGCAAGACGGAGGCTGGGTGGACAGACTTGGGCTAGCAGGGCTCATGCTAGGATTCTAAAAATAGCCTTATAGACAGCATGTAGAAGTTGTGGCTTGGGCTCTGAAACCTAGAAAGGGGAGCGGTCTTACACCTTCCTGTTAGTTGCTTTTCCTCTTACAAATCCTTGTGTCTGTCTTTTTGGTGTTTAAATTACACCACCTTTGACCCCTAAGGCCAGATCCTCAGCTGGTGTAAAGTGAAGTAGCTCCTTTGACTACAGTGAATTCTGTGGAGCTTTACCAGTTTACACCAGCTGTGGATCTAGACCACACTGGCTTACACTGACTCCCCACTGAGTAACTAACATAACCATTGTCAGCAGCTTTGAACCTGGCCCCAAGGATTTTAACTGCACTCAAAGATTCCCTTACTTATGACCTTAGGAGGTAGGAGTATAAAGTCACTTGTCCTTCTCCTTCAGTAAGGAGCATTGATTTTGATGCATACTATACAATTTATTTATATTGGACACGTGTTTGATAACTTTGCGGACATAGTTAGCGGGCATTGTAATCGAGAGGTGTAAACAGGGCTTTCCTGAGAACAAAGAAAGAATGATAAAGCTCTTGACCAACCTTCTTGAAGCTACTCCTTTATTATGCAATTCCATCTACATGCTTCTCCCCCACCACCCAAAATCAGGTGCTCAGATACCACAGTGATGACCGGGGTATAAATGGCTAGAAAGATAGATTAGCTGGACATACAGCATTTTCACCCGGATACAGAAAGGCTTATCAGTTTCTCATCTAGATAGTGGCTACTTCATAGCCATGATGTGTAGGCCTGTTTACTCTAATTCATCATCCAAAGAATTTATTTGTATGAATATTTGAGTTCGTATGAATGGTTCTAGATGGACAGCCCTGAGCAACAAGCTCCTTTGTTTAGCTACAAGACAGATACAGCATAGAAAACATCCTCCTCCATGTTGTTCTAAATCCTTAACTGGTGACATCATCTCCATAGCCCTTGGCCTTTATGCTGAAACTGCCAACTAGTGCAAAGAGTGGTGGTTTTTGTAATATGAACTGCTGTCCACTGACAATAGAGTCATTTCACATAGGCTATTGAGCAGCTGTCAGACGGTAAAAACTTTCAGCACTTTTTGGCCTGTTTTTGAACCGAGGTAAAAGTTTCTGTTTGAAAATTTGGCCCCATTGGAAGTTTTTCCATTAACTTAAATGGGGCCAGGATTTAACCCTCTAAACTTTGATACCACTCCCTTGAGCCTTTCAGTCCACCAGGTTATTGGTACCCAGAGCATAATCCCCTTCATCCATTACCAGATAAACTAACAAATCAAACATACCTGTACCTCCATTCAAAAGAGTAGTAATGCCCCTAACTGAGCTGTTCCTCCGGTATCGTGGGCTCTTATTAAATTTCCATTTTCATACCACAGTAAGTAATAAACTGAAGTATGCCCTCAATGCCTGATACGCCATGCAGCCTTCCACTCTCCAGTTGCCTCTGCACTCCATGTCTAACATTAAGGTTTTGCTGCACAATAATTGGTTTTGGTGAAAACTTCTATGTAGGCTTTAGTGGCTGCTAGCGTATTCTTCTTCTCCAAATATGCTGAGTTGTTGAGAAGGCTGATGATGCCCATGCCCTCCAGTGTTCCCACCAAGGTGCTCTCTGGTCTACATAGTAGCAGAGAACGTGGAGAAAGGAGCATAGATCTCAGGCATTACTACAGGACAAACCGAGAGATGCCATCGTACACCTTTACCAGCACTCAAACTACTATGGTGAACATCAGGAGGAGGAGATAAGGTAACATATTACTGTAATAAATACAGTACAAGGTACATCCACTCATGAATTTTAATGGCTTAAAGGGAGAGGAAAGGAGAGACAAAGGGAAGAGGGACATGGAAAAGGATACCAGAGGTGGATTCGTTGGCTCAGAAATTATCTTGAAAGTCCTAAAACATGCTATAAGATACAAACTCTTTAGCTCTAGCTCCTGCAGCAATCATTGGACCAATCTTACAGACTTTATTTACACAAAACTCTCGTTAAAGTCCATGGGAGTTTTGCGAGAGCAAGGTCTGCAGGATCGGCCTTGTCACACAGAGAAACTGCCATGTCTGCTGGCTAATACTGAATTCCTTGCACGTGCTGCAGGATAGTGTTAAGCAAAGATGAAATAGAAACTTCAAAGATTATCCAATTTATAAAATGCTCCAATATGTGCAAAGCAGGAACATCTCCTAAATGTTTGGCTTCAGACTGCAATTTACCAATCAGTTACTGGAACTGAACCACTTCAATGTCACACCAGTTACTGATTGATAGGTTAATAAGTTTCTACACCGAGAATCTTGCTCCCATAATTGGAGATTTAAGGGCAAATCTCAGATCATGTAAAATAATAACAGTGCTTAATCTTTTCCCCCTTCCTCCTCACCCCACCCCTACACCTTTCTCCCTTTAATATAGCAGAAAAGGGAAGCATCACAATGACAGATACATTTTGTGTGCTGATGTATAACTCTTCATATGACTGTTGCCCTCAAGGCAGCACAAAATTTTCAACCTTTTATAAGTAATAAAATTGGAAAGCAGATGCATTTTGATACGAGATTTAAAAAATACCTATCCAAGGCCAAATACTAAGTCAAGAGCTAAATATGCCCTAAATATTTAGAGCGAAACCCTGCTACCATGTAAGCCAATAGGAACTTTACAGTGGGGGCAGCAGTGAGCTCCCAATGATGTTTATTAGTTATGGATTTTCCTTCACATTTGTTCATTAGAAAACAGGGGCTGGGTTTAAATAGTGAAAATAACCTCCACCCTTCACATGGTTTTCAGCCTACTCAGAGGAAGTCTCCTTCTTGTTGGCTAGCTTCTCCACCTCCTGGGAAGAACTGTAGCAGGAGGCAGACAGAAGTCTGGCCCCTCCTGTCAGAAGCACAGAGATTTTCCATACAGAAGAGGGGAAAGAGAGCAGCCAATGTCATTTTCACAAGAGGGGAATGAGAGAAAGGAGCAAAATAAACCCAGCAGCTCAAGGTGGCTTTGCTCCCTCCTCTCCCACTGTGAAAAATGGGATTGTTCCTGTCTACTCCTCCTTTCTCCTCTCTAATGCTGAATTCCTTCTAGAGCTGCCTTTCAGATGTGGGGCTGGGAGGCAAGGTTAGTGCAGAATTGTGGGGCTGGTAGCTGGGGCAGCTTTGAGAGCTGGGAGCACAAAATTCGCTCATTTGGGGTTGGGGATTCAGAGTCATTATGGGGAAAGGAACACAAAATTAACTGATGTATGGATGCAGTGGCCAAAACTATATGTCTCAGTATAAATGAGCAACACCATTTTTCACAAAGAGTGGAGCTGGGCAGGGGGACTTCAAAAATCAAAAGACATCTCAAAAAACATCATTAAATGTACACTTAATGTTAAAATACAGGTGGAACCTACACCAATTATTATATGATATAAATTGAGCAATGAATTACAATGTAGCCACTTTTATCATGTACAGATTATTTTTGACAAGTTAATTAATTGCATGTGTCCAATTAAGCTATTCATTTTACAACATATCTATTCACAAGGTGTCTGTGTTTTTAGCTTAGGTGTTCAGGGTCTGACTTTTCACTGCTTTGCCTATATGTACTATGAATGCATCAGAATGATAGATTTCAGTATTGACAACCCCAAGCATTCAAAAAATAATGAGTCAGGCTCCCTCCCCCCAAAATCATAAAATGGCCTAAAATTCATCGGACTCTAAAAAATAAATGCTGGGTTCTTTTTATTTGCCTTCTGGGTTTTGAGCCACTAGGGTTCTTTTTTTTCAAAGTCTGCTCTGCATTTATGAAGGACAGAAACTTACTTTAAAAAAAATGAAAGCTGAGAGGCTCATGTAATATAATATGACTCCAGGAGCTGGGGCTTGAAGTAAAACAAGAAATTTCACAAGATTCATAACAAAATCATGAGAAATGTAAATCACAGAATTTTACCCCCACTTTGCAAAAGGTGTAATTTACTACACCAGGGTAAAGTAAATGGCTACACAAGGTAGTGGAATATCAGAACTTCAGTATAACTCCCAGACTGAAACCAGGTATAGTCAGTTGGTAATAGAATCTGTTGGTTTACTACAGCCTGGTCTACACTACAGAGTTAGGTTGATGCAAGGTAGCTTATGTTGATCTAACTGTGGAAGTGTCTACACTTAAATTTCACTCTCACCAATGTAACTGCCCTGCTACACCAACTTAATAATTCCACCTCCACGAGTAGCATAGAATCAAAGTCAATATAATTAGATTGATGAATGTCCATGTAGACCAGTGGTCTCCAGGGCCTCCCAGAGCGGGGAGCAAGTGAGGCAATTTGCCCCAGGCCCCAAGCCCCACAGGAGCCCCCACAAGAGTTTTCGGTGGGTCCTTCAGTGTCGCTGCACATCCGGAGCAAGTGAAGGACCTGCTGCCGAAGACCCAGAGCTTCTTCTGCTCCAGGTCTTCGGCAGCAGTTCAGCGGCGGGTTCTTCACTCACTCCGGGATCCACTGTCGAAGTGTTCCCAAGACCCAGAGCACAAGGACCCCCGTCACCAAAGACCCCAGGCCCCCTGAATCCTCTGGGCGGCCCTGGTGGTCTCCAAACTTTTTAAGCACAAGATCACTTTTTGAATTTAAGTGCAACCCAAGATCTGTCTCAAAGAAAATGTAGAAATAACAATAATCACTCAAACCCAAACACCCTTGCCCTGCCCCTGTCCCGCCCCTTCTCTGAGGCCATGCCCTTGCCCACTCCTTCTCTAAGGCCCCGCTCCATTCACTCCATCCCCCCTCCCTCCTTCGCTTGTTCTCTCCCACCTTCACTCACTTTCACTGCACTGGACAGGGATTTGGGTGCAGGCTCTGGGAGGGAGTTTGAGTGCAGGAGGGGGCTCAGGGCTGGGGCAGAAGGTTTGGGCAAAGGATGGGGTGCTAGCTCTAGGGGGGGCTCAGGGCTTGGGCAGCGGTTTGAGGTGCAGGCTGCATGCTCTGGGAGAGGGCAGAGGTTTGGAGTGCAGGAGGGGATGCAGGGTGCGGGCTCTGGAAGGGGGTTGGGGTGCAGAAGAGGGTGTGGGAGGTGACTCAGGGCTGGGGCTAGGGGTTGGGATGCAGGAGAGGATGTGAGAGGGGACTCAGGGCTGGGGCCAGGGGTTGGGGTGCAGGAGGGGGTGTGGCCTCTGTGAGGGAGTTTGGGGGCGGGGGGGTGTTCAGGGCTGGGGCAGAGGGTTGGGGTTCAGGATGCGGGTTCCAGCTGGGCAACGCTTACCTTAGATGGCTCCCAGGTGGCAGTGCAGTAGAGCTAAAGCAAGCTCCCTGCCTGCCCTGGTCCCATGCCCTCCTGGAAGTGGATGGCATGTCCGGCAGTGGCTCCTGGGGGGGGAGGGGCAGGTGGCTCCGCATGCTGACCCTGTCCTCAGGCAACACCCCTGCGGCTCCCGTTGACCATGGTTTCCCATTTCCAGACAATGGGAGCTGCAGAGCAGTGCCTGCAAGCGAGGGCAGTGCGCAGAGACCCCCTTTGCCCCCCCCGGAGCTACTGCCAGGCATGCCGGCTGCTTCCGGGAGCGGTGCAGGGCCAGAGCAGGCAGGGAAACTACCTTAGCTCTGCTGCACCCCCAGACTGTTCAGTCTCCCACTTTGTCTGCGGAGGGTTGGCAGAGGTTCCAGGATCATGACCACTGGTATAGACACTTACAGTGTCTGTTATTGGCTTTCAGGAGTCATCCCACAATGTTCCACACTGACAGTACATCAATACAAGCAGTCTTGGTGAGGACGTGCACCATCGACACAAGGAGCGAAGTGTAGACACGTACAAGTAATGTAATTATGGTGGGGCCTGCATGACAATGTAAGTTAGGTCAACTTAATTTTGTAGTGTAGACATGGTCTGATACTGATGTTACTCAAAAGCCACAAAAACATTCATTTGGATAGTATATAGAAAATGATAGGAATGGGATGAATCTGCTTTTCAGTATGAAGCAAATATAGTACAACATTAAGAGTCAAAGGGCTCAGGGATGCCTGAAACCTGCCATAATCAGGGGTTTGGCTGAGAACGGAGCCAGTTGTATACAGTAAATAGACTTAAGGGAGAAGAGCCAAAGAATACTAAACTACTCATCAGGTATTTGTCATCTGAGTGATCAGTAGAGCAATATGGAATTCGCACACAATCAAGTGGCTAATTATACCAGAAATTTAAACTTCAGGGGCCAATCTGATGATCCTAGTGTAGTAGTTTACACAACCTGATGCTTGGATCACAGTGGTGAATTCACCAGGGAACATGACAGGAGATCAGTGTTGCCTCTATGGCTATGTCCACACTTTGAGCTGGGGCTATAATTCTCAGTTTGAGGAGACATTCTTAGCTCTGTTAGAGCTAGCATGCTAAAAACAGAGCATAGCTATGGCAGTGCAACTTGTGGGAGAGGCTAGCCACCCCAGGCCTTGTCTACACTACCGGGCTAAGTCGACCTAAGTTACACTACTCTAGCTACATGAACAACCAGTGGTGCAAGTAGGATTAATTTCTTACTGGTACGCTGACCAGCTAAATGGGGTGGGGGGAAGTGACCTCCCCATGTGACCCCCTTACATGACTCCTCATGTGATCCAGCCCAGGGCCCTGCGCACTCCCCCCCTCCTCATGCCCACTATTCATCCTATGTTATCTGTACCTGCCCTCAGCCCTTCCATGCAGCTGCATCTCCTGAGTCCTGTCCAGGGTCTGCATGGCAGCCAGGGCCTTCCTTACCCATATGCAAAGTACGCAGCTGCATGCTGCTCCAGCCCCTGTGCTGCCTCTTCCCCATGGCCCCTGCCTGCTCTGCCCTAGACCTTCCTCTTCCCGCCCTTGCTCCGCCCCAGCCCTGCCCCCAATCCACCCCTTCCCCAAAGCCCAGCCTCTGCTCCACCCCAACCCCGCCCCAACTCCCCTGAGGACCGCAGCAGGGTTGGGGTGGAGCAGGGGCGAGACTCACTGGCGACAGGAAGTGGAGCGACCTGGCCCCAGCTGCACCATCAATGAGTGCTGGGGGGAAGTTCCCCCTGACTCCCCAAGCCAGCCCCCCTTCTGTGGAGGCCTGGGGTCCCACACAGCCCCCCCACAGGGAGGACTTAGGGCCCCAGAATGGCTAGGGATGGCCATGACGACAGCCTCACTGGAGGACAGGGCTGGGGATGGTACACCTGTGCTGGAGGAGCAGCCAGCATGGGGTTCTGGTCCTTTTGCCCCAGCAGTTCCTGCCCTGGGCTCTTCTGGGAACCACAGTGGCAAAAGGAGCAGAACGTCAGGCAGCCCCACGCCAGCAGTACCACCCTACTTGCACCACCGTGGATAATGTAGCTGGAGTTGATGTGTTTAGATCGACTTACCCCAGTGTCTTCAATGCACTGTCGATGGGAGACACTCTCTGGTCGACTTACGTAACACTTCCTGGGGAGCTGGAGTACCAGGGTCGACCAGAGAGAGCTCTACCATTGACTTAGTGGGTCTTCACTAGACCCACTAAATCAACCCCTGCCGCATCGATCACAGCAGTGTCGATCTCCCAGTAGTGAAGACAAGCCAATCATGTACCGATCCAAGACACTAGGCATTACTTGGGTAACTAGCAGGTCCTGCCTCTGTTTTTAGCCCACTAACTCAATCAACGCTAGCCTAGGCATGTCTACCCAACCTGGGAATTACACCTCCAGCTCCAAGTATAGACATACCCTTAATCACCCCTTCTCCTATCCCCCGGTACAGGGGAATGATGTGTTAACAAGGCGTAGTCAGGACACAGCAGTGTTCCAACGATCCTTGGAATCTGTGGGCATATGTTAGAGCTGCTGGGCAACTCTCAAACTGCTCTAACTTTCCCTGGGGAATTGGGCTAGTGCAGATCAGCCCCAGGATTTGGATGCTACAAAGGTAACCTAAAACTACTTTTATCCTACTCATTTAAATCAAAGGATCTGGGCTTCAATATTTGTCATCTGTCCCATTCCTCTGTGAATTTTAGCAAGAGACGGGTAGTTTAGTTCAACTGTAAAAAGGCTCCTGAAATATCAGCTTACTAAATTAACTGTAGAAGTAGTCTAGAAAATAAATAATCTATAATTGAGATGTAAATTTAACAGTATTCCCCCTCACACACTTTATTCAAAGCAAATCACAAAGTTACAATAGCTCTGGACTCGCTACATTATATATTCACGTTGTTCCCTACTGCGTCATACATTATCTTTGGGCTTCTTGTGACAGGCTATCTTCAGTGGGTCCACCTATCTGTCTACAATTGCTTTGGTACAGGCAGCATGACTGCTCGCTCAGTAGAAGGAGTGGAGTTCTAGACTCTTGGTATAAGCAAATTCCAGATGAGACAGACTTGGCATAAGTCCCTAGCTAGGCAGGGAAGGCTCTCTTTAGGCTGCTACTTCCAGACAACAGTGATCTTGGTTTGAATCTCAGCAGCACTAGTACACATTACGGTACCTCCTCAGCTGTAATAAGGCAGCTTCATGGTGTTCTGGCAGCTCAAAGCAGTATTCAGCTTAGGTTATTTGCTATGTGGGAAGTCCCTGGGTACAAGAGAATTCCCAGGTGGTGGAAACTGAGGCGGAGTCTCCCAACCCTGGTGTAGGGAGTGTAGTGGGGATCTGAAGCAGGTGAGGCTACAGCATTGCTGTGATCTGGCAGTATATGGCTGTCGAACATCTCCATAGGGAAATTGCAGCCAGATGTAATTGAGAGCTGTCCTGATACTTTAGTGTGTTTACAAAAGAATTCAGTTTCAATGAGGAGATGTCTCAAATTCTTTGTGTGGGTTTAAACTCATGTTTTTTCTTTAAAAAGAAAGAGCGGGGGGTAGTATAGACCTATACTATCACCACTTACCAAGCTAGACTCATGGCTCTGATAACATAACCTATGTTCCTTTTTACAATAAGCTTCTTCTTAAAATGTGAATGGTTTTCATGCTCTGTCTTCTTGAGGTTTGCTTGTCCTTGGGTGACAGAAGCAGTAACTTTCTGGAAATCTCTTTGATTATCTTTAAGATTTTGTAACGTAACTAGCTAAGAGTATGTATTGTTATATTTCTGAGCATCCTGGGTGTGACATTCCTGTAGTTATATCTTAATATTCCACAAAGGTGCAAACAAGTTTGTAATGTGTTAAAAAGTTATATTTTATCATAATTTTTGCATCAATATTGAGGTCTTTCCCCCACAGTCCAGGGCCCCCCAGAAGACTCAGGGGGCCTGGGGTCTTTGGTGGTGGGGGAATTGCTGCTGAAGACCAGGCATTTCGGCGGCGGATCCCGGGGCGGAAGGACACCCCCCCCCCCGCGGATCTTTGGGGCACTTCGGAGGCAGGTCCCGGAGCAAAAGGACTCCCTGTCTCCAAATTACAGCTGAAGACCTGGAGTAGAAGAAATTCCAGGGGCCTGGGCCCCGCAAGAATTTTCCAGGGCCCCCGGAGCGAGTGAAGGACCCTGCTCCAGGGTCCCCGAAAAACTCTAATGGGGACCCCTGTGGGGCCCAGGGCAAATTGCCCCGCTTGCCCCCCCTTCTGGGCAGCCCTGCCACACTCTAGTGGTGTCAGTGTAGTTCCACCAATATAAAAGTGGCGTAACAGATTAGAATCATGTCCAGATAGTCCAGAGAGTTCACTGGACAGGGGATTTGGTTGCATCTGCTCTAATATCTAACGCAAGTTAGCAAACAACACCTGGCTTCCTTAGACCTTGGGACACATCCTGCAAGACTGCAGAGCTGTCACAGCTATTACTGTAGCATTAGTACCGTAATTATGAATTGTGTACTACCAGAGTACAAGATGCAGCACTAATTTCAACAACTAAGTTTTCAAAGATTGTTTTAATCATATGTTCAGTTTAGCCACAGTCTTTATATATGTAAGCAGAGTCAGGATGAGCTCTACCCTGATATCTGGTGGAAAGAATTTCAGAGAGTGTATTTGCATAGGCACGCCTGCCCCATCCCAGGCTGCCGAGCTGTGGGACTGCTTTGTGACAGAAATGACTCAACCTCAGTTGGGTGGTACTTGCTAGACAAGGGACATGGGTTCCAAAACCCAGTGAATTGAGAGAGGCTGGGGACAGGTATCTGTGCCTGGTGGTGCAGGCTCCTTGTGGAGCCAGAAGCACCAGTTCCACCCCCTCCTCTTTCCACTGTGGAATGTCAGAGTTGATTTTTTTATTCCCTCAAGAATCTAGATACAGGTTACTGAGCTGAACTCACTTTGGGCTAATGGTGCACTAGCACTGGGGCTCCCCTACTAAGAGCTGAGATCACTAAGAGTTGAAATCACTAAAGAGCTGAAATTACTGAGCTGAGAGCACTGAGTACTGTGCTAACTAGTGGGGGAGCCTGAAGCTATACTGTAGAACAGAGCAGCTGGTGGAGTGGAGCAGTTTGTGGGGATAGCTGGAGCGGATCACGGGACAGCTGGTGGAGCGGAGCGGCTGGCAGAGCAGAGTAGCTGTGGAACGGGTGGAGCGGCTCACAGAGCGAGCAGAGCCGAGCGGTTTGCAGGGACAACTGGAGCAGCTCATGGAGCAGAGCAGCTGGTGAAGCGGAGCAGTTCGTGGAGAAGGCGGAAGCAGAACCCACGGAGAGGCAGGGCAGTTGGCCCCAGACCACGTAAGGTGCCCGTTTCTACCCAGGCTAGGGGGAGGGACCTCTACAGATAAACTCTTGAACTCTGGGGTGGCATTGACCAGAGACTTTTGGGTTGTTGGACTTTGGGGTGATTGGACTTAAAACCCTAAGGGGAAAAAGGACACTGCCAAACGTACTTGGAGGTGGGTTTTTGTTTATGGTTTGTGTTATAACTCTGTTTGTGGTGTTTCTCCAATGGGATGTCGCATTGATTCCTTCCTTTATTAAAAAGATTTTGCTACACTCAGACTCTGTGCTTGCGAGAGGGGAAGTATTGCCTCCTAGAGGCACCCAGGGGTGTGTGGTAAGTAAGTGTCCCAGGTCACTGGGTGGGGGCTCGAGCCAGTTATCCATTGTGTTACTGAAACGGAACCCCTGGATACTGAACCTGGCCCTTGTTGCTGCCAACTCAGAGGGGCAGAAGGGTTACATATACAATATCACTTAGCTCTTTCACAACATTTTACATCTTCACATCACTGCACTAACATTTATTAATCTTTAATTCAGTTAAGTGTTCGTTAGCATAAGCAAACACTTCAGGCTGGATTCATTGTCTGTATAATAGGTGACACAATTATTTAGATGTGGGCAAAATTATTTCCTGGGGTTATTTAAGTGAGAGGGAAATGTAATTGCACACTGGAGCAATTCATTGCTAGTGTTGATATGGTTTACATCCCAGAGGGGATGTGCTGGCAGGGAAACAGGCTTGGTTTCTGCAAGTTAAGGTGTGTGCACCTTTCATTGCTCATGCAGTGCTGGTGTAAGGATGGCCAACTTTTCTCAGTTAAGGCCCTGATCCTGCAACTGCATCCAGGTTGGTGGGTCCCTGCACCTGCATAGATCCCCATTGACTCAGCTCTGATGGCCAGCCTGTTTTTCGGTATAGCATCAAAACTCTTCCCTTCCTATCACTGCAAGAAGGGGATAAGTGACTCTGCAGAGACCACTCTCCCCCAGGTTGCAACCCCCAATGCAGGTATCTCAACAGGAGAGTAAGGTGCCATCTTACTGTCCTTGAGTAGAACTCTAGAGAAACCAACATTCTTGTCCCTCGATTTCAATGAGACTACATCATCAGGTGAAAACCCCACTCCTTATGAATGAGGGTGGAAAAAATCTCGCTCTAGCTAGACAGAGAACAGACAAAAGGACAGATTCTGATTCCCTTACTTGAGCAGCCTACAACCTTATTCCACAAGTAGTCCCATTCTTAGGATAGAGGAAAAATACATCAGGCCTGTTCCTGCAACCCATCTTTACTTAATGAATCTTTGCTCACACAAAAATAGTACCATTGGATGTCATTTTAGAGGGACTATGCACAGGATTGGTACATTCCTCCAAGAGCTGACAGAAAATTAGAAAGGCTTAAAGTGTTTTATTTCAGCATCTAAGGCTCCCAACCTGCAAGGAGCTTTGCACGGCTAGATTCCTGAGCTCATATAGAGCCCTGTCAGCTTCAGGTGGCTCTACACAAGCACAGAGTTCCATCGACGTGGAGCTCCTTTCCAGACTGGGGCCTAGATGTGTGTTTATGTCTGATAGATATTGTTTTAATTCTTTCTTTAGTCAAGAGCTGCTCTTCTAGGATTCATTTCTTGCTGTATTCCAGGATAATAGTACTCAGTATTTTCTCTCTTGTTTTTGAGGTGGGCCCGCCTTTGTGGCTCCTCCAGGCATAACTCACCCAGCTGTACATCATCACAGTTATGTCTCTGTCCCTAAGAGGTCCAGTGTAGTGGCGCTTTCACCAATGCCTTTCAGTCCTACCCCTTCAGGGCATTTATAATTCAAAGGCAATTAGAAACAAAACGAACAACTCAGAAACAGGGTCATTCCACAAACCTTCAGTGGGGCCCCACTCTTCTATTCAAGACTTGCCTCCTGGACAGTCTGTGCATCTACCAATTCCCTTGCCAAGCTCTGGTCAACCTTTCCAGGAGAACTCATCTAGTTGGCAAGCAAGCTCCATCTCAGAGTGACAACCAGGCTTCTCTTCCACTAAAAGAAGCAGAACTCTATCCTCCTTCCTGGTCAGCCCTGAACTCACCTACGCTTTCTCCTCTTATCTTCCTTTGCCATGCCTGGCATTGGTTGCAGGTGTAGTGAGGCAGGGTCAGCTAGAGCCACAGGATCTCCTTAACCTGCTCATCACCAATGTGGGGACTATCTGCCTCCTTAACCCTATCACTGCCCCTGTGAGGCCTATTGGCCTCCTCACAATTCCACATTAGTTTCAAACCTTAAAAGAAAATAGCGTGACAAGATATTTTAAATAGTCGACAAAAAAAAGCATAAATGAAAATCTAACTTCTGTACTAATGAACTTACTCTAGTTTATATAGCTCCAATTTAGCTACATCAAATCTCATTAGATACATGCATAATGGAGCCTGTAGGCAACTTGTTGGGTGGCAATAATTTCTGAAAAACAAATAACTTAGTGCAGGCAACGGGTTAAATCAATGCAGTTGTGTGACAGCTACACTTATAAACTTCCCAATGACCTCACTGGAGTGATCTACTTTAGTACAATTCTATTTATTATCCATTATTAAGGTACCTGACTCATGCTGTGCGCTTTTATGAGAGTGCTAAATAATACAAATTAATAACTTACTCTCTGTTTCCTCCCTGGTATCCACTACCTCCTCCTCCCATAAATTAAGAAAAGAGAGGAAGTTAATCAGAATGTAATTGATGATGAAAGAATTCTTAGCCTTGTATGAGAAGAGACATCCAGGTTTGTTTTGTATAATGTTGTGATTACTTGGCAAATGAACACAGGGGAGGATGGGGCAGGCAAATACAACAGTGCTCTTGCTTTAGTCATTTTTAAACTCTCTTTGTTCAGCGAGACAAAACACAATTAGTGCATGAATGGACATAACCATGTGCATCAGATGCCAGATGTATGGGACTTCCTAGAATTTACATAGTCTTTTAATCTCACCGCCCCCCCCCCCATTTTACAAAGAAATGAATCCCAGTAAGATGGATAAGTTGGCAACTGTGTTACATGCTTAACTTCCCAAGCTCAATAATAGATAGCTTTGACTTGACAAGAAGCTTATCAAGCTCTTAGCAGACCTAGAAAGAAGTTATTTATTCATTTGGATTAGTCTCTTCCAGTCACTCCCTATATTTACTAGGGGATCTTTAAGGTTGTTCAGCTAATATTAGGTAATATTGTTTAACCTTCCTTGTCAGACCTAAAAATCTCACCCATGAAGGGCTTCATGGAGGAAGCAATCACCTGGCTTGCTCTAGACGAGGAATTAAAGATGGACGTACAGGAAATGTTTGCAGGCCACAAAATATATCAAAAGTAAGAGGGTTTAAGGAGGATAGAAATAAAAAGATATTGATATATTTGAAAGGAAGTAGGAGGGGGATTGGTAACTCAGATGACTCAGACCAAATGTTTTCATTTCCTATTTGAAATAATACAGTTCTCAACATGCTAATGCTTTACTTGGGAAAAGGAATTTTCCTGTTCCCTACCTGTATGATAAAAAGATAGCAATACAAGAGACAATTTTTTAGATAAAAATTGAAAAATCAGTCCTCTCTAGAGTATTTCCTGAAGTTTAATGGCTTTATAGTCCACTTGACTTTTTAATGGCTTGATAAGATGATTCTTCAAGGAAGTGTTTGTTTTAGAGGAGAAAGCCTGTCTGAAAAGTTTATATTTGCAGTTGCATTATCTCAGAGGTAATAATCACAAAATTAATTTCTACTATATGTGGAGCATCTGGTTGTCCTTCAGGTTGTGTGCTAGAAATAGTCTGGTGTGCCTATAGATTGTAGGTTTTTCAGCTAATAATTTTCTTACCTTCTGATTTCACTGTGGCTTTTGTTTTCAGCAGTATAGGGCATATTCTAGGTTTTTTGTTTGTTTTTTTTTTAAACTGAATACAGGGTATGACAGGTATGGCAATGTCCTACAATATCATTGGAAAACCTTACTGAGTTAAATCTAAGTATCTTTGGAGTCCGTTGTATTAAATGCAAAGATAATGTATTATTGTGGACCTGAATGATCAAAAGACTGTATTGAACAATGTGGCAGCCAAGAATGGTCTTCTGTGACAATGTGTGCAAAATGAATGTCTTAGGAAATATTAGGGGAAGGTGAATGCAAATTCATCACCCTCAGTTATGCAAAACCCCAGCCTTTTGACACTACACCTTGAGGAGAGACCCACTGTCTACTGATTACCTGTTCCTGGAATCTGACGATCAAAGGCCCAAGTTGAATAAAGGAAAAACTAACCTACGCATGGGTGTGTTTGTTCTGAGCTATAGCTGTTATGAATTTTTAGCCCTTTGTGGGATATTTGAAGGACTGATTCTTACCAGAGCCCTTGCTAGAATTGGGGGGTGATGGGGTAATATATGGTAAGCTTGTTAGCATACATGTAGGTTCTTTTGTCGTTTTTAATATCTATTCTCTGTAATGCTTTCATCTTAAAAATAAATGAGCTTGCTTAGAAAGAGCTGGTAATTTATAACAGGGGGAAATTATTCTGTTTATAGCCTCTGAAGAGAAAGCAAAGCACAGATGGTGCCCTGTCTAAGGAGTCTGACTTGTTGGAAATAACACAGTATAGGCAGTGAACTGTGCAGCCTGGAAAAACCCTGGTCAGGAGGGAGAGAGAGGTGGGTCTCTTCCCAAGAAAGGTGTCAGCTAAAGAGCCAGGAGCCTAGAGTGAATGCCTTTTCTGGACCACAGAGGAGGAATATAGGTGCAGTTGCCCTGAATTGTAACAAAAAATATATGGTAACAAGCTGGCTTTTGTATGTATGCACAGCTGCCCCCTCCTGGTTGTAATCAGAATGGCTCAACAGTGAGTCTTATGCCCTATGTTACTAACAGTCATTCTCCTTTATTCAAGGGATAAGAAGCCTATGATTTTGATGCAGGAGGATCTGATTTATATCTGACGCTTTCATGAAGTTCTGAGTGGCTATAGGTTCAGCATAATGATAACCATAGTCTTAGGCAGAATGCAATAAAATGCCATAATGAGCTTTTTAAAGTGCCATCTGAGGGCTGGTACTTTTGCAGTATCACTTAGAAATCTGTTGTGTGACACATAGTTGATTCATTTTTATTTGACTGCCAACCAGCAACAGCCACCATTGGTGGGTGATTTCTCCACAACCAAAGACAATTGTTGATTTCATTGTTTTTAGAGCCACAGCCCTTCAGACAGTATGTAACATTGTGAGTGGGTGGGTGATGAAGGGGCAGTTGTTATTGTTTTGTTTCTATGAGCTGTTTTCAGAGGCGTGGACTTTCTGAAAGGGACCACACATAAACCAAATGCTCCTTTTGCGCTTTCATGCATTCATGTGCTGCATAACAGCAGGATATTGCTGGTTAATTTCCAGTATGTAACATGTCCCAATCTCCTTACTTTAGGTGCACTGCAGGAGGAATGCAATAGAAAGAGAAATGCTTTCAGTGTTTCTTCTCTAGTCTGTGGCCTACCCAGCTAACCTACCTGGCTAGCCTATCTTACATGGCTACTTTGCACTCTTCCAGCCCCCTGAGTGCTAACAGACTGCCTGCTGCTTAGACCCCGCTCAAATGCAACATCAGGAGAGAGTGTACTTCAACAAACTCAGGGTGAAATCCGAGCTCTATTGAAGTCAATGGCCAAACTACCATTAGAATTTTAGTCTCTCCATGCCTCAACTTGCTCCTATGAGGTTTTACTCCTTTCTTGGGCTGGAATCATTCTAAGGAGTGCTTGTTGTGTGCCGGTTTTACAGGCAAAACATTCAAAAGGAGGTAGATGAGCTGCTACTGTACAGAATATAAATGTGTTATATTTAGATCAGTTTTATCCTTACAGGAAACAGTTTGCAAGTCTAGCTGTCAGCCATCCCTGGCAAACTTTTCCTGATGGGACAGTGAAAGGTACCTGCCCTGCTGTGACTTCAGCTGAACCTTTTGAACTCCAAAGCAGCAGCTGTACCAGCTAGATGGCAGCTCCCCATAAGAAGGAGACTATCACAGGGGAGGGGGAGACTTAAAATCCCACTGTCCTTGTTATTGTTCCTATTATTTAACTTTTATGCTGTGTTAGTGGCTAGAAGCCAGCCAGGCTGGGGGTCCCTTGTGCTAGGTGCTGTACAAACAAGTGGGTCAAGGTGTGAGGCAAGGGAAACAAGGTAACAAATTTTAGGGTGTGCACAATTCCTAGCCACTTAGGATCACTAATCAACAACTCACCATCTACTTGTCTTTTTCCAGATTGCAGTTTACTGTAGGTATTAAGGAAGGGGTGAGTTTTAAGGAGAGAATAAGGTGGTAGCTTTACAGATTTTGACCGGTTTTTCCCACTCTTTAGAGGCAGCATGGGCCAAGACACAAAATGGAAGTGGCCCACAGTCTACCACTATCTCCCCTCCAAAGGCAAGAAACGTCAGAGTGGGGTTTAAACCTCCTTCCACAGAGCCATATTTTTGGTACTTATGGAACTTACTTCAGTTTTCTTTCTCTCTCTCTATTTTTTAAGCAATCATTTGGGCCAGAGATCAGGTGAGATCTATGTGATAAAAACTGTGTAAATACTAATAGTGCATAGAAAGGTATTCTTTAAATATTGTTCTGCACTTCTGGAAGAAGACTCGACTATACATTATTTAGTTCCCCCACCCCCAAATGTCTCTCAAGATATGTCAACAGAAAAATAATAGAGAAGAATGTTACTTCTGAAGTTTAAGTAGGAGGGACTCATGGTTTATCCATCCATCCCCCACCAAGTGCCATTAGTAGTAGCTGCTTGCAATGCTTTTCATTCAGCTGCAGAAGCCATCTCCATATCACTCTTTCTTGATCAAGCTTTCAGTCTCTACTGGAAGCAGTACTTTCTGTGATTCATGCCCCCAAGTCACACTTTGACTTATTTGTGTCAAAGCTTGATTCAGTAGATTCTAAAATTGGTATATTATTAAAGACGATAGATGGCATAGAAGACTACAACAAAAATTGGATATTAAGATTAAGGATTTGCAAGATCAGAGCAAGTGTGTGAAATCTTTACTGGAGTTTGAATTAAGAATAACACCTCTACTCCATTGTAGAAAGAGAAACTGCATGATATTAAATCCTGCAATGTTAGACTATTAACCAGTAAATGTTGAAGGCCCTGTGTTGTTTAATACTGCTCTTTTAGTCGTAGAAAATATTTTTATTCTGTTTTAAGTTTCCTTTCAAATCTTTCTCAGTTCCATTTCTATAAGGGCATCATTTATTTTTCCATCCAAAAATTCCATATTATATAGACCTAAGAATACATTTTTAAAAAAATTTGATGATGTGAAATCTTTTTGTAACTACCCAATTGCAAATAAAGGTTGAATTGAATGGACATAGTTTAGATGTTTTTGATGATTCACTTTTGGAACTATTCTTCTTGAATTTCATTAAGCTTTTTTGATATTTTTCTTCAAATTGAGTATACATAGCTTTTGATTATTTGATTCCAAATTCTATTTTTTCCCTTCAATTTCATCACACTTTTTTGTCTATTATCTGCATCATTGCCTTAAGGCAAATATGCTGTTGGACAATATTTAAATTTCATTTTTTGTCTATTATTGTATGTCAAGATTAAATTCTTTGCTAAGAGCCCAAGTTTATTTGTGGATGTCATGTTTGTGGCAATATGTTACTGATGTAAAATTTGTTAAAGATATACGTAAAATCAGGCAGATGAGCTGCTACTGTACAGAACATATGCCAAGCATTGTGTGATAAGGATAGTTACACTAGCTAGACACATATCTTGCCTTAAACCAGAGGTGGGCAAACTTTTTGGCCCAAGGGCCACATCGAGGTTGTGCAACGGTATGGAAGGCCAGGTAGGGAAGGCTGTTCCTCCCCAAACAGCCTGGCCCTTGTCCCCTATCTGTCCCCTCCCACTTCCCGCCCCCTGACTGCCCCGCTCAGAACTCCCTACCCATCCAACCCCCCCTGCTTCTTGTCCCCTGACCGCCCCTCCTCAGACCCCTGCACCTTATCTAACTCCCCTGCTCCCTGTCCCCTGACTGCCCTGACCCCTATCCACACCCCCGCCCCCTGACAGCCCCCTGGGACTCTTACCCCCTATTCAACTGCCCTCTGATCCTCATTCCCTGACCACCCCATCCAGGGACCCCCGCCCCAACTTCCCCCTGGGATCCCATCCCCTTATCCAGCCCCCCCCACTCCCTGTCCCCTGACTGCCTTAGTGACCCCTATCCACATCCCAGCCCCTGGAAAGGCCCCCCGGGACTCCCACTCCCAACCCTCCCTGTTCCCCATCCCCTGACCACCCCCCCCAGAACCTCTGCCCTATCCAACCTCCCCCTCCTCCCTGACTGCCCCCGAGGACTCCTCACTTCCTTACCCAACCCCCCCGCTCCCTGCCCCCTTACCGGCAGCAGGAGCTCGCAGTCACGACACCTAGCCAGAGCCAGCTATGCTCCCCACACTGCCCAGGAGCTGGGAGCTCAGGGGCCAGGCAAGATGGTCCCATGGGCCGGATGTGGCCCGCAGGCCACAGTTTGCCCATGTCTGCCTTAAAAGTTTACAGCCTGTGCTTTTATGTAGCTGACCATTATGATGTGCCTTATGTTCAGCAGAATACAGAAAATATTTTTTGGCACGAATGTACCCTTCCATCTGATGCAGGCACGGGGCACTGCCACCATATTTTTTGTACACAAAGGGTAAGCAGATCACGGGTGAAATCCTGACCTTGTTGAAGTCAATAACAAAATTCCCATTGACTTGGACTGAAATCCTGGACTCATTCATCTCAGACTTCTTTTGCTATTCTCCATTTTAGGAAGCAGCATGGGTTATTTTTCTTGTTCTTTTCTTATCTCATTTTCCTAGGTTTCCCCCGTTTTCCACTTGTACTGTCAGTGATGCTGAATGCAGGTAAGACAACATCTGACCTAAGGAGAGACTATCTTGGCAATTTTTTTAGGTACAAAACACCTATACATATCTTTGTTTGGTATTCTGATAGGTTGAATTTTTAAGACCACATTCATCTATAGGCCTCCTATTGTCTTTTGAAGACTAAGGATTATGTGGACTCAATGGGTCAAAGTATTGGCAATGTGCTGTGGAGCCTGTCACCTTTAGGATACCAGTTCCAGTTCAGCCCAACCATCACTGCAAGTTATTACCACCTCACTGCTATTTAGTGGCCCAGATGAAATACATTGGTGGTCTGAGTGCAGATCACAGTGCTACATCATAAAGTCGACAACACTATAACTGATGGCCATCTTAGCAAGATGGCCACAGACTGCACTGAACACGGAGACTCACCTATCCCCTCAGCCCTAGAGGTTCAATGCCCATTGGCAGACCACTGTGGGAAGCTTGAGCTGTGTGACGATGATGCTGTACCTGTTCTCTATTTAAAATTCAGCTTCTTTGGCTGTCAGTCTGGCTCCTCTCGAATTAAATATGTATGCAGGGTCTGAATGAACTATCCCCTGACAGCTAGTCCGGGAGGAGGAGAGACTTCAGGAGCAAACTTTATTTACATGAACACATTCTCTGCATAGGTATCTAGCGGACAGGAATTGTGTAAGTCCAAGTGATCAACTTTGGCTGGTGTTGGGTTACAAATCATTTTTGAATGCACAGGTAGTGAAATGTTACCTTCATTGTATGACTAAAGGGAAGCAGAACCATATTGAGCTTGTCCTGATTGAGGGGTCACCCTCAGCTGAAAAGAACTCGCTAAGCCAGAGGCTCAAATGCTAGACCCCTGTGAAAGTAAGAGGGATGGGGGCAGGTGTCCCAGCCAGGAGGTGTGAACCCTTCCCAAGGGTCTCTGATGTTTTATCCTGGTTTAACTTGTTCCTCCCCATTGTTCAAAGACATAGCTAACTAAGCTTCTTTTGTTATGTTAAAGTACTCAAATGAGAGCTAATATCATTTGTGGTCGGACAGTGTTTTTGCCCAGCCTGCAAAGAGATGAAAATCACTGAGACTGATGTGCAGAGGTCACAGCAGAAGATGACTGACAGTCAGCCAGCAAATGAGTGGCTGGCGGGGTGGCCAGCCAGAGCAAGTGCTCAGTTGGGGGAGCAAGCAATGTGCCTTCTCTCCCGTATGGCAGGTGAACTCTCATAGATGCACCTCTGAACCCTGGGTCCTCATGGACCAACGACAACCACTGTGAGTATGGTGTGGTGAGGAGCAGAGAGGAGCACAGAAAAGGAACTGTTGGTTGTAGAACTCAAGAACATGAGACAGAAGGCACTGCACTACTCACTCTGAAGTGGGTGTCCTACTCATAGTTTTATGATTCTGAATCCTACTTCTGGCATTTTCCCTAATTAATATTGGCTGATTTCCCTTCTTTTATTAAAAGTTTCTTTTCTACACTCGGACTCTGAGCTCTGTGTTGTATTGTTGAAAAGGAACCCATAGTTATTGAACCCAGCCCTGGTTATTCTCTAAAGACGGAATGCTGGACCCCTCTGTATACATTGGTGGTGCAGAGGATCTCTGCAGGGCTTCCGAAAAATGGAAAATCCTCCCTCCACTGCCACATACACTGTAAACCAGGGGCTGTAGTATGGCCACTGCACATCACCCCCACCATTCTCCTCCTCCTCCTCCTCCCACCTAGGCTTTGGCCAGCAAATGCACATAGTTGTAGAGCCAACCTGCCAAGCTGTCCCCTGGTGTGTAGGGAGTATGGAGTCCCCTCTGTGAATGCAGCTTACTACCATTGCCACAAGGAAGTGGTGTTTCCACTGTATAAGGCCTTTCCTTATACAGCACAATTGTTCAAATTCATCAAATTCTCAGGAATAAGCAGCGTGTAAACATTGTGTAAACAGAATTTAAGGTTAATTCACAGTAGTGATCATAGGTCTGATTCTAGACTCCACTGAGCAATATTAGCCAAGCTGCAATGTTTTCTCATAGCACCATCTTTCTAGTGGATCAATTTTTCTTGTTTTGAATGTAGTGAATGGGGAGAAACAGGTGCCCTCTGCCTTCTTGACCCTTTGTTTGAAGTGTAGAAAAGGAGTCTGTTGTTCAAAGAAATTGCTTTGTTTTTACCAGGAGGAAGGATGTGATCTAGGCTGAAGTTTCTGCCTTTTTTAGAATTTCATGACTGTATGAAACCAGTCTTACAGCAGTTGTCTCTCTCCTGAGCTGTCAGCAGCTCAGAGTCTTATACTTTGATTAGACCCGTGACTAAAAAAATTACCATAATCCACTGACAGGCATGAAGAAAGCTATAATAAGGCTGATAACAATGCATCAGTTAAAAGGCTATTATGTTTTAGTGCCTTACTACAGCATACTGAAAAAATCTATTCAGATTTACCATTGATATAACCAGTGCCTTGTTAAAATCTGAGATCTTCTCTATTCTTAATAACACTTTTTACAAATATGGGAGGAAAAACTAAAATACACACCCATTTACATTAGAGTTTAGATGTTGGTAGTTTTACTGCAGCCATATAAAGTAGCTAAAAATAGAGGGCCCCATGTTTCCTCTCTCTTCTGGAAGTGATGGGGAGTTGAAACATGCAAAGCTGGGCAGCAGGGAAGCATGGACTGGAGACAGCTAGGTCTGTATCATTATTCCACGCCTCCTCAGCCCTATTAAATCCCTTCTGTGGCATCTCCACAGGGATCTAGATCTCTGGGAAAAGAACTGTGTTCACTAGATTCCTCCACACTCCACCCCCAAAAAATCTGCTAAGTAAATCAGCAAAGTTTATTGCAGACAGATGGAACTGGGTTATATTTTTATTAATCTGTTTGCAAGGAAATGAAACTTCTGAACAGGTTGAGTTTTAGCCCTACATAACATCCACCTGGTTGCCAGTTCCAGCACAATACTGGACATGAGGGGGCCACAGTGTCTTCTCAACATATTTGTACCTCCTTGAGTGCTGTGGCTGGCCAGGGATCTTGTTCATCCCAGTATAAATTAGGGGATCTCCAGGGCACTAACTTACCAGGCTGCCCATAGCCCCAACGGGTCATTTCACCAGTCAAAAATAGCTTGAGTGCCGTGATGCTCTCCCTTCAGGCTATGCCTCAATGCCATTGGCTGTGAGAGGGAATGGCATAGAGTATTATGCAAGGTACCAGATGTAGCTCTTTTTAGCATATGTGGCTTAATTCCTAGTTACGTGAGTGGCAATATTCAACCCATGTGAATGCATGACACCATGGCCAAATCTGTGTCTGATAGGATAAGGTGCACTCTTTTGGCCAGTTGCAGATGGAATTGTGTTTTGCTGCCATCATTTAGTCTATCTCTTAGGAGTGAGAAGTTCAAGGGAACTCCAGGGCTGTGTACTTATTAAACAAGTTGAGGGAAGATGTCTATTATAGTCTGGGATGTGCTTCCTTTTCCCATCACTATCACCCAAGTTCAGCTTTAGCCACCAGGTGTTGATCTCTGATTAGGCATAGAGAAAGCTGGGAAATTGCGTGCAAAGGAGACACAGAGCTTGTGTTGTCTGCACATAGGGTAGAACTTCACCCTATGTTATCTCACCAGCTCTCCCAATGGTTTAATATAGATGTTGAATAGGGTGGGGGAAGAGGACTGACTCTTGTGACACTCTGCAGGAGGACCTTAGAGGTGGAGGAACAGTTATCCATAATGGCCCTCTGGATTCACTCTGAAAGGAAGGCCCTGAGGCATGACAAGAGTATTTGATGATCAGTGACACTGAAAGTCACAGGGACGTCCAGCAGAATAACCATAGATGTTTCCTCTTGCTTGGCAGATTGGTTTTTTCTGTCCACAGAGTAATAAGTGTCCTGACCTGAAGCCTGACAAAGATCCAGGATACAAGGTTGTGGTACTAGAGACTGCTTTTTGCAGTTTGGTCCCCCCCACCCTCCTGTCATGGGGTTGACTAGCTGCACATGGCACCTCCTCCTGGTCACTCTGGGGATTAGCTCCGGTGGTCTCTCTTCCATCATCCTCTTTCACTGCAGACCCCTCCCACTCCAGGGATCACAGCCTCCTCTTCATGACTCAGTCCTCTGGCCAGGTCACTATGTAGTTCCTCCTTCCAAGGGAGTGTAACAAAGTATTTCCAGGAACAAATCATCCCAGGCAGTCCAGTGTCCTCTGCCGGGTATGTGCCACATCCCCAGTGACAGGTAGGGGAATCCAGGCTCTCTACTCCACATTCTAGCTCAGGGACCCTCTAGTCAACAGCCAAGGTCTATACTCCTATTCCTTGCTGCTTTTCCCCTGAGCCTGCTCCTCTCTTCCTGGCTTCCCCCTCCCCCCTACAGGTTTGTCAGCCTCTCAACTCCCTCCTTCTAAGGAGGAACTGTGGATTATTCTCTATAGTCTTAACACCCCCCCCTTCTACCGCCAGCCTGCCTGTTCTCAGCTCTTGGGCTATATACAGGCCACTCCTGTTCCTGCTCACCTCATATTAAGAAGTGCTGTATTCTGTGGTTGAGTAGAGGCAGTTGGTTTCATGAAGTGATGAAGGGGTAGGACAAATTCTGGGAGCCATAACTTTACTACCTCTGTGCCAGAGGAAAAGTAGGTTCTTTTTGCCTCATTCACAGCAGTGGCATTGGTTTATGGAAATACTTGGTATCCAAATATTTCTGTATCACACTGTGCTTTCCACCACAGATGCTTGAGGTTTTTTCCTGCTTATTTTTGCTGTCACAGATTGTCCGAGAACAAGAGTGATCTGTGTTGGTAGTGGGATGGAAGAGGTACTTTGGTGCAAGATATCTATAGCAGTAGTTATGGAGTGAGTGTATATTTTCTGCCCTCCTAGATGGAATTTTCAGTAAGCTTCAGAATTGGCTAGTGTATAGGAGTTTTTAAGGCTGAATCATAGTGATAATTTCTTCTTTTCTTGTGACTAAAATGGTCTAGCAGTAAAAAAAATAAAAAATAAAAGAGGAAGGACGAGCTATAGCTTGGAATGCAGAAAGACAGCAATGTGTCCTGCTCTTTTGTCTATGGATTAACAGAGATAGCAGTGGATAGACCTTGGGAGCTACAATTAGGATTGTTGAAGTTTAGTCAATCTGAAAAAAATATAGTAAGAAAACATGATACGGTCCACCTCTAATGAGTTTCACCTGTGAATTTGTTTTCATTTTAATAAATGAATAAGTTTAATAACAGTTGCATTCAAGAGCAGATAAATACATGCTCCCAGACCTCAGTACAAAAGGCTTAGGCAGGTGAAGTTACTTTTAAAATAATCCATTACTATGAAGATCCATAAGTAATCAGTAGTTATTAATAACCATTGATATGGTTATCGATTCTCACTGTGCTTCACTTTCCTCCATCTATGAGTCTTTTGCCCTTCTCTCCTATTGCAAGGTCTACCTTCACCCTTGGCTTACACCAAACACCCATTTCTTTCATGCCACATCACATTTCTGGTAGAAATCCTGTGCTCAGGCTGACTTCCACTACTACAAATTAATTTTCTCTTCCTTCAGTTCTGCTATCTTCCTAGCTAAAAACCCCCTCTACTTCGCCAACTTAAGTGGACCTCCAGTCTGCAAATCCAGCCACCTTTAACTCACTCATCAAACTCTCCCCTCCTCTTGCTTCCACTGCTCTTTCTTCATAGGATCTTGCCAATTTCTCCCAAGAGAAAATTGACAAAATAAGATGTTACCTACCCCATCCCCTTGGATTACCTCTCCTCTATCTCCCTTCCTATAAATCTCTCCTTCTTCTCCCTTGTCATAGATGCAGAAGTTTCTCATCTGCTCTCATCTTCTAACCCCTTCATTTGTCCAAGTGACCCCATCTCATCTTCTGATCTTTGTGCTCACCTTCATTCCTTCCTTCTCTTTAACCTCTCATTGTCCTCTGGCTCTTTCCCCTCACAATACAAACATGCCTTAGTCTCTCTCATATTAGAAAAAGTGCCTCCTCCTTTGATCCCTCCTGCTCCCCAACTACTGCTCCATCTCCTTCCTCCTTTTCATCTCTAAACTCATTGAACATGGGTCTACAATTACTGTCTGGAGTCCCTCTCCTCCAATTCCACTTTAGCCTCTCTCCAATCCTGCTTCTGCCCTTGCCCTCCACTGAAATTGCCCTCAACAAAGTCTCTAATAACCTGTTTATAGCCAAATCTCAGAACCAGCACTCCATCCTCATCCTCCTAGACCTGTCAAACACTTTTGACACAGTCAACCATGTTCTTCTACTTGAAGTATTGTACACTCTAGGATTCTGAGCCTCTGTCCTTCTCTGGTTCTCCTCCTACCCCTCTAATTGCTCCTTCAACATGTCCTTTGGAGGATCCTCCTCATCCCTCCCCGCTTCCATCTTTCCATGGGGGCTCCACAGGACTCCATTCCTGGTCCCCTTCTCTTCTCCCTCTACACCTGATTTCTGAGTAATCTCATCCACAAACACAAATTCAATTTCCATTTCTATGCAGATAATTCACAGATCTACCTCTCTACTCCAGACCTGTCTCCTTCTCTCCAAACTAAAATCTTGATTTGTCTCCCTGACATCATCTTATGGATGTCCAGCCATCAGCTCAAGGTCAACATGACTAAAATAGAGCTCTTAATCTTCCTCTCCTCATCTCCTTTGTTGATCACTGTGAAAAACACCAACCTGCCTGCAAGGCATGCCCATAACCTGGGCATCATCTTTGACTCAGACCTCTCTCTAGGTCCTCACATCCTTGCTAGGTCTAAATCTTGCTGATTCTTTCTGAATAACATCTTTAAGATATCCATCCACAGAGACAAAACTCTCATCCAGACGTTTATTATACAACCCTGCCCCGCTCACATCCATTCTCTTGGACCATCACTTTGACCACATCATGCCTTTCTTTGTATCCCTTTATTGGATCCCCTTTTTCTATTGCATCAAACATAAGCTGCTTCTCACCTCTTTCAAGGTCCTTCCTGGCCTATCCCCACCTTACTTCTCACCTCTCTTTCATTATTGAGATGTCTCACTGGCCCATGATACCAGCCTCCATTGCCCCCTTGTGAAATTTTTAAAAAAGCACATTTGTGCTTTTTCCAGTGCTGCCCTTATGTTTAGGAGTAGCTGCCCCTAAACATCTGCAAAGCTACCTCAGGATCCTCCTTCAAGTCTCTTTTCTAAATTCTCCTTTGCTATGATGCCTGCAATAAATTTGACAACAGTTAGGCCACTGGTGCACAGATATCACTGCTAATCAGGCTGACCAATACTGTTTAATTGCTTCCTTGTACTCTCCCCTCTACATGTCTGTAACTATCTCTGTCTCTTCTAAAACTTGGATTGTAGTCTCACTGGCGCAGGGGCCATCTTTTTGTTCTGTGTTTGTACAGCATCTACCACAATGGGGTTTTGGTCCATGACTAAGGCTCCTGTGCAGTATAGTAATACAAAAGATAAATAATTCATAACATTATTCTACTATTGGCTTCCTCCCTATGGCTTCATACTGTTCCCCAGCACCTCTGTCACACGAAGGAGAAAATAATGGTGGGCCAATCTATGTTAATTCCCATATAGATTTCCACATTTAAATTCAATGGTGTAACAGAGGTGCATGCCAAATGGAGGTTCTTCTGTTCGTTGGCTTCATCCCCTCTACCACAATACACCATCCAAATAGGGTGTTTACACAAAGGGGCTTACAGAAGGGAAGGAGGGAGGAAGAATGCCATGCTACCTCTTTTTCCTGTGGATTTCTGGTTCTTTGTACCCATTTTCTTGATTTTTGCTCCTCTAGATGGGCCTCCATGCATCTCTCACCAAAAATCAATGGAAAGACTGTCTTTAGTAGGACTCCTCTATGCCGTGTGCCAGAGAGGAGCATTTCTGGTAATAGATGGGGTAGTCTGGGTAATTTACAGTTCTTTCTTGGTTATGGGTAGGAAACTGATATTTTTTAAACATATGTGTTTTATCCCTGCTCATGTATATTATTTTCCTTCTTGGATTCTGAGCCCTTTGGGGGCATTGATGGAATCTTATGTATTTGGAGAGTGCCTAGCAGTTGTAAGTACTATTGTAATTCAAATGAATAATAGTAATACTCGGTATGTTCTGAGTGCATGTAATTCAGCAGAAAACATCTCACAATGTTTGCTATATGTTAACATTTTCTTATGAAAATTAACATTTTCATTTTTTTACAGATTTTTTTTTCTGCAATCATGTACGAAAACTATTTCACACCCGGCAACAAGCTCTAATTTGGGCAAAGTTCAATGTCATTACTGCAATACAATTTTCAGACATCCCCTCTCTCTCTTTCTGGCACTCTCTATTCTCTTTTTTGCCAAGGCTTTTCTCCCTTTCTGTTTCTGTGTAGGTGTGTTTCTCTCTCTTACTTTTGGATCTAAGCATTAGTAATATATTATTTTTTAAATAAACTATCAAGGTCTTTTCAAGTGGGAACTGGGTATGTAGCCATCACTAGACAGACTTATGCCTTGAAATGAAAATACAATTTAAAGATTAAATTCTATTTCATGTGGAATGCACAATGCCATTATTACAATACCATTTTCAGACATACTAGGCTGCAATTTTCTGGGGATGCTATTGTCCAGCTGGCTGGAGTGACTCATGAAAGTGGGTGCCAATCTCAGGGCAGACTGCCAAAAACCAGGGCACAAACCCCAAATTGGCAGGGTGTTCTCTAATTAGATTTCACCAGTCAACTACCAGCCTTAACACAGAGTCACAAACAGTCCCCTTGGACACTCCATCTTGCCACCCAGGCAAGCCTGCTTTTGTCAATTGTACCTCAGATCGCAAACCAAAGACAACACTTTGTATACAGTCCTGTAATACTAACTAAAGATTTATTAACTAAGAAAAAGAAATAAGTTATTTACAAGGTTAAAGTAGGTAAATATGCAACAAAAATGAGATACAGTCTTAGGATCCCAAAGGTAATAGAAGCTGCTGTAATAGGAAAACTCTATACGTCCTTGAGGGCTAACAAAGTCAAGTAGCTTGGGGATCTCTTGCTTATGCTAAGGCTTTGTCTACACTGGCGAGTGAAAGACAAAACTTTTGTTCTTCAGAGGTGTTAAAAAAATATACACACCCCTGACAGACAGAAGTTTTGTCAACAATACGTGCTGGTGTGAACAGTGCTTTATTGGCAGGAGTGCTCTCCTGCTGACAACGCTAACGCCACTTGTTGGGGGTGGAAGTTTTTTGTTGACAGGAGAGCTCTCTCCTGCCAACAAATTGTGGCTATACTTTTAGTGGCACGGCTATAGCTACAGCTGTGTTGCTAAAAACTGTGTAGTGTAGACAGAGGTGAAAGTAACTTAAAGGACTTACTGGTATTCCGGAATCCGGAGGAGGGACGTGGCCTCCACTGAAAGAGGTGGAGCCTTTTAATCCCCAGGCCCTTTAAATCAGGATTTAAAGGGCCTGGGGCTAGGGCTGTGGTAGCAGCAACTGGGAGCCCCAAGCCCTTTAAATCACCCCCTGAGCTCCCAGCTGCAGAGGTGGCTGGGAGCCCTGGGGTTCAAGGGCAATTTAAATGGGGTGATTTAAAGGGCCCAGGGCTCTAGCTGCTGCTACCACAGCAGAACGCTGGGCCCTTTAAATTGCTGACAGAGCCCCAGGGCTCCAGCAGCAGGGCCCAGGGCTCCTGCTGCCATTACCCTCCAGGGCCCTTTAAATTGTCTCCAGAGCCCTGCTGCTGGAGCCCTCAGGTAGCGGCGGCACGGCTCTGGTGGCTATTGAAAGGGCCCAGGGTGGTAGAGACAGCGGGAGCCCTGAACCCTTTCAATAGCCACCAGAGCCCTGCCGCCACTACCCCAGGGCTCTGGCAGGCTCCGGGGGCTATTTAAAGGGCCTAGGGCGGTTAAATTGACCTTGGAGCCCTGGGGTAGTGGCAGTGGGGCTCCAGCGGCGATTTGAAGGGCCTGGGGTGGTAGCAGTGGCAGGAACCCTGGGCCCTTTAAATCGCCACTCAAATCCCGCACCCGGTACCTCATGGATCTGGCAGTAGGGCTCTGGCAGCAATTGAAAGGGCCCTGGGCTCCAGCCCTTTAAGTTGCTGCCTCAGGAAGCTGGTCCACCCCGACATGGCACACCAGCTCTTGCCAGCAGGGTGGCAGGTTTGTAGAAATGTTGGTGGTGCCCAGAACCTGCCCCTGCCCAAACTCTGCCCCCCCAAACTACACCCCCCACCTGCCCAAGACTCTGGGAGGGAGTTTGGGTGGGGGAGGAGGTCTGTGGTGCAGGAGGGGTGCAGGGTGCAGGCCTGGGAGGGAGTTTGGGGATGGGAAGGGGTGTGGAGGGAGGGGGTGAAGGTTCTGGGAGGGAGTTTGGGGATAAGAGGGGGTGTGGAGGGAGGGGGTGCAGGGGTGAGGGCTGTGGGGTGAGGCTGGGGGTGGATTTGGGATGTGGCTGGAGATGAGGGGTTTGGGAGGGGACTCAGGGCTTAGGCAGAGGGTTAGGGTGCAGGGGGATAAGGGCTCTGGCTGGGGCTGGAGATGAGGGGTTTGGGGTGTTGGAGAGGCTCAGGGCTAGGACAGAGGATTGGGGTGCAGAGATGAGGGCTTTGACTGGGGGTGTGGGCTCTGGGGTGGGGCAGGGCTGGGGATGAGTTTGGGGTGCAGGCAGGCTGCCCTGGGACTGGAGCCAGAGAGGACTCCCCCCTCCAGCCCTTTCCCTGCTGGCAGCAGTGAGTTCTGGGGTAGGAACCCCCTTCTCCTCCTTCGGCAGCACACTCCACCACCCCCCCCCCGGTCGCTGCACATTCTCCTAGGGCCCCTCTCACGTCCAGGAATCCCCCTCGCCTCCCCTGTGGTGGGTGCCATGCTGGGGGGGGGCGCTGCCATCATGTGCACCTCCTCCCCTGCTGCTGCCCCTCACAGGGGCTGCCCCTTGCCCAGCGTGGGGCAAGAGCAGTGACTGTGGGCAGGGGGGTGGCTGTACGGTGGAGGGTCCCACTGGAAAATGAAAGGGTCCAAGACTGCCCTGGAAGTAGTGGGGGGGGGGGCACTAGGACCCTGTGGTGGCAGTTAATGCAGGCAGGCAGCATGGAGCTGCAGGGGACTGGGAGAGATAAATGGGACCCAGGGAGGTGCATGGGGGCAGCAAAGGGGGGCCGGGGCACATTCAACATTCAGAGGAAGCACGGGGGGGGGGCAGCAGGTGGGGTCAGGGGGGAGATCCGTCCCCAAACATTTGTGGAGCTGGGCTCCCGGACCCTCAGTTTTGCTGGAGCCAGGAGGCAGAGTCAGAGAGTGAGAGAATGCTCCATTTTCTTGCCGGTAGCTACCGTACCTTTTCTTACCGGACCGCCGTACTGGCCCATACCCGCTTACTTTCACCTCTGAGTGTAGACATAGCCTAGGAAATATGGCCCTCTCTGAATTCCAAGCAGCATAGTGGTAATTTTTCTTGACAGGGATTTTTATCCCCTTCTCCCAGAGCTCAATCTCCATTTCATGGGTGTGTGGGGAGTAATCAACAGAGTCGCTTGTCCACTGATGTTCCACAATGGCTTGTCTGATGTCTATGGGTCTTCTTTCATTGGGGAGGAGATGACACCTCTTGTGGTAAAGCAGTATTTAACACTTGGTAATGTTTCTCCCCTAACTGGGGTTTTACAATTTTAGCAATCACTTTTTATAGTTACAGAGCAACACCTAAATATTACTTTATAACATGGGATACAGATATAAGATTAATACATGCAGGATTCTACATTTCATAAAGTCTGAGCACTAGACACATTTTTATAAAATCTATTTTAATAATATTAACATACAGGTGAACCAGAGTGGTTTCCAGCTATGCATTTGTCAGTGTTCAGTGATGCCTATGAGCTGGCACTACTCTGCCACCCTCACACCCCCAGTGCTACACTGTTGTAGGAAGGGGTCTCACCAATGCTCCTGAACACAGCTCAGCCCCCACCACCATCCTTAATGAGGAATCTGTCATTAAATTTTCTTTCCCCTTGATATGGACTATTTCCATGCCATACTCCTGCAAATCTAGGCTCCAGCGTAACTCTGGAATTGGTCCCTTTGCTCATTGCAACTATATTAGTGTGGAGTGGTCTGTAAAACCTTACATTTTTTATTACACAAATAAAGATAAATTGCCTAAAAACCCAAACTAGGGCATAGTATTTCCACTCACTGACAGCATAGTTCTCTTCAATGTGGGTCAGATTTTTTACTCAAGAAGGCAATGGGATGCCACTTGTCTTCCTGCATTAGCACTGCATCTAACTCCATGTTAGATGCATCAGTGCACAGCACAAAGGTTTTGCTGAAATCAGGGCTGGCTCTTTAGACAAAGCCTCTTTTATGTCTTTGAAGCCTCTCACAGGCCTGTATTCATACGACCCAGTCTGGCTTCCCCTTTTTTGTAAAGTCTGTTATAGGGGGCCACAATGTCACTAAACCCCTTTACAAACCTTCGGTAATAGTTGTCTAGACCAATGAAGGATTGGATCTGCTTCTTGGTTTGTGGGGCACTTCAACTCTGAATAGATTCTACTTTTAAAGGTCAAGGTGAACAAACTCACTGTCCATTCTGTGTCTTAAATACTATACCTCTGCATTTGGAGACCTTGACAATGAAGTTGGTGTCTTTAAGCCTCTGTAGTACAATTCCCACATGGTCCAGGTGATCTTGCCAAGGGTCACTAAAAATAGCTAGGACATCTATATAAGTCCTGGTAAAGTTCTGGAATCCCTGCAGCACTTCATTGGCAATCCTCTGAAAGGTAGTCCATGCAGTAATTAATCCAAAAGGCATAATTTTAACTGATATAGGCTAGATTCCACTATAAAAGCTAATTTTTCCTGGGCATCAGCATCTAAGGCAATTTGACAATATCTTCCAGCTGCACCCTGGTCTGCCAGCGTCACATCTACAATCTCACATCATCCTATGGAGATGGTCTTGCTCTCACTGTAACTGTTCTCTGCTCCTCCCTTGTTTTATTTTTTCGTCTGGATCCTTCAAACACTTTCTTGAATTCTCCGCACAGCTTTTGTAACCACTTCTCATTCTGCTATTCCCTACCAAAGCTTCAGAGGCTATTGCTACTTATCCTTGTCTCTGCCTCCTATCATTCCAGCCCTACTTCTTCTACCATTAGCTAGATACTGGGAAGAGCAATGTAACATCCTAACTCTTCCACATGTCCCCAGCCACCATAAAGGGGGAAGCTTAACAAAAACTGACCCTTAAAAGGTTTGGTTGCACCAGTGAATTTAGTATTTCTCAAATAAAGGAAGTAGTAACAAAGAGAGGGGGGTTCTTCAGGGCAGCCCCAGGAATAAGCAAGCCTGTGGAGGGAATTTACGGTAGACTGACGATGATGTGTTATTTGAGTTACCAATAAAGCCAGGTCCCAAGAAGGGAGTACATTTCAACTATATGGGGAGAGGATGTCAATGCTCTTCATAGTGGGGTGAGAACCATGCTTCTGAATCTGAAGCCTTACCACACCATCAAACCTCACTTAGTGCACGGACAGGGCTCCACCATCCTGGGCCGCTCTTTGCACATCCTGTATGCTAAGTCCCCAAAGTTTTCCCTTTCTAAGTACTGGTTGATGGAGGGATTCTTTTGGTCAGCCGCTTTTGTGTGTTCCACTGGCAGCCCAATGGCAGGCCTGCATAGGGTGACCAGACAGCAAATGTGAAAAATTGGGATGGGATGGGGGATAATAGGAGTCAATATAAGAAAGAGACCCAAAAATCGGGACTGGCCCTATAAAATCGGGACATCTGGTCACCCTAGGCCTGCAATGGCAAATAATCTGGTTTCATTCTTATCCCATGTCCCAGATATTTCCATATCCTTTTTGGGATAACTTTGGAGATGAGAAGTTGTCAAACTCTCTGATGCCTGTGGCACCTTATAGACTAACAGACGTTTTGGAGCATGAGCTTTCGTGGGTGAATACCCACTTCGTCAGATGCATGTAGTGGAAATTTCCAGGGGCAGGTGTTATATACATATATGCATGCAGGCAAGCTAGAGATAATGAGGTAGTTCAATCAGGGAGGATGAGGCCCTGTTCTAGCAGTTGAGGTGTGAAAACCAAGGGAGGAGAAAATGGTTTTGTAATTGGCAAGCCATTCACAGTCTTTGTTTAATCCTGAGCTGATGGTGTCAAATTTGCAGATGAACTGAAGCTCAGCAGTTTCTCTTTGAAGTCTGGTCCTGAAATTTTTTTGCTGCAGGATGGCCACCTTAAGGTCTGCTATAGTGTGGCCAGGGAGGTTGAAGTGTTCTCCTATAGGTTTTTGTATATTGCCATTCCTAATATCTGATTTGTGTCCGTTTATCCTTTTTCGTAGCGACTGTCCAGTTTGGCCGATGTACATAGCAGAGGTGCATTGCTGGCATATAATAGCATATATTACATTGGTGGAGGTGCAGGTAAATGAACCGGTGATGGTGTGGCTGATCTGGTTAGGTCCTGTGATGGTGTCGCTGGTGTAGATATGTTGGCATCGAGGTTTGTTGCATGGATTGGTTCCTGAGCTAGAGTTACTATGGTGCAGTGTGCAGTTGCTGGTGAGAATATGTTTCAGGTTGGCAGGTTGCCTGTCGGCAAGGACTGGCCTGCCACCCAAGGCCTGTGAAAGTGTGGGATCATTGTCCAGGATGGGTTGTAGATCCCTGATGATGCATTGGAGAGGTTTTAGCTGGGGACTGTATGTGATGGCCAGTGGAGTCCTGTTGTATTCTTTCTTGGGTTTGTCTTGCAGTAGGAGGCTTCTGGGTACACATCTGGCTCTGTTGATCTGTTTCCTTATTTCCTCGTGCGGGTATTGTAGTTTTGAGAATGCTTGGTGGAGGTTTTGTAGGTGTTGGTCTCTGTCTGAGGGGGTAGAGCAGATGCGGTTGTACCTCAGTGCTTGGCTGTAGACAATGGATCGTGTGATGTGCCCGGGATGGAAGCTGGAGGCATGAAGGTAGGCATATTGGTCCGTAGGTTTTCGGTATAGGGTGGTGGTAATGTGACCATCACTTATTTGCACCGTGGTGTCTAGGAAGTGGACCTCCTGTGTAGACTGGTCCAGGCTGAGGTTGATGGTGGGGTGGAAGCTGTTGAAATCGATTTCATGCCTCCAGCTTCCATCCCGAGCACATCACACGATCCATTGTCTACAGCCACCTTTTCATGTTCTCTGTATGTGTAAATATTTCCTGTCTGTGTGTTCCATTCTGTGCATCCGAAGAAGTGAGCTGTAGCTCACGAAAGCTCATGCTGAAATAAATTTGTTAGTCTCTAAGGTGCCACAAGTACTCCTGTTCTTTTTGTAGCATAATAGGGGCCTGGCTCTCTGCGGGATTCAAGGTGCTGTGATATCTGAAGTTAAACTAACAGGTCTGTAGTTACCTGGGTTGTTTTTATTTCCCTTTTTATAGATGGGCACTATATTTGCCCCCTTCCAGTCTTCTGGAATCTCCCCCGTCTCCCATGATTTCCCAAAGATAATAGCTAGAGGCTCAGATACCTCTTCTATTAACTCCTTGAGTATTCTAGGATGCATTTCATCAGGCCCTGGTGACTTGCAGGCATCTAACTTTTCTAAGTGATTTTTTACTTGCTCTTTCGTTATTTTCTCTTCTAAACCTACCCTCTTCTCGTAAGCATTCACTATACTAGACATTCCTTCAGACTTCTCAGTGAAGACCGAAACAAAGAAGTCATTAAGCATCTCTGCCATTTCCAAGTCTCCCGTTACTGTTCCCCCCTCCTCATTGAGCAGTGGGCCTACCCTGTCCTTAGTCTTCCTCTTGCTTCTAATGTATTGATAAAAAGTCTTCTTGTTTCCCTTTATTCCCATAGCTAGTTTGAGCTCATTTTGTGCCTTTGCTTGTCTAATCTTGCCTCTGCATTCCTGTGTTATTTGCCTATATTCATCCTTCGTGATCTGACCTAGTTTCCATTTTTTATATGACGCCTTTTTATTTTGTAGGTCACGCAAGATCTCAAGGGTAAGCCAAGGTGGTCTTTTGCCACATTTTCTATCTTTCCTAACCATCGGAATAACTTGCTTTTGGGCCCTTAATAGTGTCCCTTTGAAAAACTGCCAACTTTCCTCAGTTGTTTTTCCCCTCAGTCTTAATTCCCATGGGACCTTGCCTATCAGCTCTCTGAGCTTACCAAAATCCGCCTTCCTGAAATCCATGGTCTCTATTCTGCTGTACTCCCTTCTACCCTTCCTTAGAATTGCAAATTCTATGAGTTCGTGATCACTTTCACCCAAGCTTCCTTCTACTTTCAAATTCTCAACAAGTTCCTCCCTATTAGTTAAGATCAAGTCTAGAACAGCTTCCCCCCTAGTAGCTTTTTCAACTTTCTGAAATAAAAAGTTGTCTGCAATGCAGTCCAGGAACTTATTGGATTGTCTGTGCCCCGCGGTGTTATTTTCCCAACATATATCTGGGTAGTTGAAGTCCCCCATCACCACCAAATCTTGGGCTTTGGATGATTTTGTTAATTGTTTGAAAAAAGCCTCATCCACCTCTTCCGCCTGATTAGGTGGTCTGTAGTAGACTCCCAGCATGACATCACCTGTGTTTTTTACCCCTTTTAGCCTAACCCAGAGACTCTCCACCCTTCTGTCTCCTATGTCCATCTCCACCTCAGACCAAGTGTGTACATTTTTAATATATAAGGCAACACCTCCTCCCTTTTTCCCCTGTCTATCCTTCCTGAGCAAACTATACCCATCCACACCAACATTCCAGTCGTGTGTATTATCCCACCAAGTTTCAGTAATGCCAATAATGTCATAGTTGTATTTATTTATTAGCACTTCCAGTTCTTCCTGCTTATTACCCATACTTCTTGCATTTGTATAAAGGCATCTAAGATACTGGTTTGATCTCGCCTCCCAGCTTTGCCCTGACCCTCCTTCCTCTCTGCCATTATAGCCCGTGCTCCCTCCTGTTTCCAACCCATCTCCCAGGTCTTGTTCCCCACTTACCTGTGGGCTTTGCTCACCTGTCCCCGTCGAACCTAGTTTAAAGCCCTCCTTACTAGGTTAGCCAGTCTGTGCGCAAATAAGGCCTTTCCCCGCTTCGAAAGGTGAACGCCATCTGTTCCTAGCAGTCCTTCCTCAAATAGCATCCCATGGTCGAGGAAGCCAAAGCCCTCCTGGCGACACCATCTTCGCAGCCAGGCATTCACCTCCACGATGCATCTGTTTCTGCCCGGACCCCTACCTTCAACAGGAAGAATCGAAGAGAATACCACCTGCGCTCCAAACTCCTTAACCCGTACTCCCAGAGCCCTGTAGTCACTCTTGATCTGCTCAGCATCACACCTCGCAGTATCATTTGTGCCTACATGGATGAGTAGCATGGGATAGTAGTCAGAAGGCCGGATAATCCTCGACAAAGCCTCTGTAACATCTCGGATACGGGCCCCTGGCAGACAGCATACCTCCCGGGATGAACGGTCAGGGCGACAGATGGGTGTCTCCGTCCCCCTCAGCAGAGAGTCTCCAACCACCACTACCCTACGTTTCTTAGCAGTGGTGGCAGCAGTCCTCCCAGCCTTAGGGGTACGAGGCTTCACCCCCTTAACTACTGGGGGTGATTTCTTCTCTCCTGTATCAAGAAGAGCATAATGGTTATCTTTTACCACAACAGGAGGGTTCGCAGCAGCGGTGGAGCACTGCCTGCTGCTAGAAGTAACCAGCTGGCTGTGTCCGCCCTGAGCCTCCTCCTCCACTGGAGTGTGAAGCATCTCCTTCTGTGCCATTGAGGACCCTGCATGAGTTCCTTGCTAAATCTACATGAGGGTGATGAGTGCTCTCAATTTCCACTGACATTGATTTCACCCTTACAGTCCATCTAGATGATGGGGAAAAAAAAAAGACACTTAAAAATTGAGTTAATAATTGTTTCAAATTATGTTAGTTAAGGTGTAAACTGTCTATACAAGGTCTTAAGAGATGTTTCAAATCATGTTTCGTAACAATTTAAACAGCACATTTCTTTTGTAATTTAGCAGACCCTTAGCGACTAGTAGTTTCTGTTTCTCTATCCCAACAGATCACAAATCAAACTTTAAAGGTGACATGCAAAGTGGTAACTTCGGGCTTCTTCCCTCTTATATACTGTAAGCGAGATTCGCCGGGGCTCGACCCTCCCGGATGAGGAGGGGAGCCACACCGGCCTCGACTTGTCATCTGAGGGTCTTGGTTCTCGGAACTGTTGCCCACCACCCGGGTAGCTCGGTCCCTGTGGATAGGACTGGGTAGTGGCATAGTCAAAGGGGGCCCAGCCCTTGGTTCGGGCAGGGCACCAAACACGCAGTTAATAGGGGCTCAGGACCTTTGTTGCAGGGCTGAGCAAATAAGCACAGTTTAGCTGGCCTCTTCAGGTCCGGGGGGAGGGGGATTCTGCCACCCATGGACGGGTGGTAGGGGGAACGCAGGCCCACCCACTCCACTGCGTTCCAGCCCGGGGCCCTAGAAGCAGTGGTCACCACTGCAGGTTGTCAGTGGGGATCCTGACCGCAACACACTGCCATGGGTATCGGGAAATCTGCAGCCTGACTCGGGTCGGCTGCCCCCAGGCTACTTCCAGTATCTCCCTCCAAGCCTACCTGGTTCGTGGGATCAGCTTCGGGGATGTCCCACCACATAGGCTCCTCACGGCCAGGGCTGGGTGGCAGATCCGGCAGCTCCTCTGGGAAGTCTGTCCAGACCTGTTCCGGGATGTCCTCGGGGCCGCAGCAGGGACGGGGCGGCTCTGGCTGCTCCTTGTTGTAGCAAGCACAGGGAAGCTCTGGCAGCTCCTTGCTATAGTGAGCGCAGGGAAGCTCTGGCCAGTCCGGACACTGGCCTGCGGCCTCAACAATTTCCCTGTCAGGCGCTCCTGCAGACAGGTCTGCCCCTGATGGTGGCTAGGCTCTAACTGAGGGCTGAGGGCCGGCTTTTATCCTTCCGGGTCGCTGCTTGACCCTCTGAGGGGCGGGACTTCCGCTTAGATGCCCCGCCCCTATGGATGATTGACGGGGCTCGACCCTCCCGGATGAAGAGGGGAGCCACACTGCCTCGTTACAATACATATAACATATAAAGGCTTCCCCCTCAGAAGCTGACTTTCTGCTTTTCAGTATCAGCAAGTCAAGTCTCTATGGATCCTGGAAAGCCAGTGAAGTTGTGACTTCACATGATATTGAAAATTGAGCAATAAAGAGCAGAAAGGTGTCCTACTTGTCAATGTTTAAAACTCTTTGTATTTTAACTATTTAATTCTAAGCCTAATAAACATTTACTCTTCTGTCATGGGCTCACCTGAGTCAGTGGGTCACCTGGCAATGTGAGCGTGCCTGAATTTTTCAGCGGTAAATAGCTATTGAAGTCAAGTTGGCCACCGGTGCTTTAAACTCCCAACACATAAAATAATTGTCTAGTGCTGGCACAACTGAAAAGGTGCAGTGAGACCTCAGCCCCAGACTTTGCTAGGCTCCTTAGATTAAGGTAGAGGAGATCTTTCACCCAGAGCTGGGCCCTGGAGAAAGCAGACAAAACTTTTTAATCTTGCCTGCTGGGCCTGATTGGTTTCTGACTGCTCCCAGCCTCTGGAGAACCAGAACTTATTGGTTCTGCCAGCAGCTGATTCTGGGTGGCCTCTCTAAGCTGTTCTTGGAGGTCTGAACGCACTGTTTCCCCTGGAAAGTACCACTTCTTCAGGCAGTATGTGCCAAGGTGATGAGACCTCCAGCAGGCAGAAGCAAAATCATAGTACACCCCACTTCCCTAGTTATCAACCCTAGCCAAGCTTTGCATTTCCTCTGCCATCAACTCTGCTAATATTCCCACAGTCTTGTCTGTCCATATGTCAAATTCTCATCTCTGTGCCTTCTTCTGTGAGCCCTATATGCATGGTACAACCTTCCTAAACTCATCCACAGTGCCTAAAGCCTGTCCACATTTAAATTCTTCCATGCTGCAATACAGCATGTCAAGTTGTCTTATGTAGAAATTGCACATTGTTATTCCACTTCCCCTAACTTCTGTCCACTAGTCCCTCTGGCCGGACTGCAAGTGCCTTGCAACAGAGACCGTCTTTCTTAGGGGTCTAGAAAGCACCTAGCACAGAGTAGGCGCTACTGAAAATACATAATATGAGAGACTATCTTCATTAGAGATTTGTGATGAATCCACAGAACCATGCGAGGTCAGCAAGAGACGTTTTGATGAATCTGCTGGGTGAGAGTTTTTTGTGACTCTTTCCCTCCTGGGTAGGGATGTAGGTGAAGAAAGGTTTCTGGCAGTAGGAGGGCCAGCTCATAAAGCATGAATGTTTGGGTTCTCTTGGGGAAGCACACTGTCTGGTGGAAGTTGGTGGAGTGTTGTGTGGGCCCCACCAGCTGTTAGAGCCTTAGCAGCCAAAGTTCCTTCAGTTCGTGGCGGGGCTGTCATGTGCTACCAGGGTTCAGCTCAAGACAAAGTTTGATAGCACAGCACTGCAAAGACCACACAAGTAGGCACTAATTACAATACAGCCAACCCCAAAAGTTCAAGAATCACATCACCCCCCCAAAACCCATGACATTGTCCCCAAATTTTTTTATAACTTTTAAGAATGATTATATTGCAGTACATGATCTGTCTTTTCCTTTTGAACTCTCCCTGCCACTCACATACGTGTGTGTCAGTCATAGTGTTGACAATTCTTTCATATTTATACAGTAAAGTGATTTTGAACTCTGCAGCAGAAGCTCTCATTGGAAGACCCAACTGAGGTCAAATTATATGGATTTGTTTCCTGATGGGGCATGGCTTCTCCTCAAACCCAAATATTCTAATTAATTCCCAGCCCCACATTTGGCCATCCCTTAGTCAATCAATTAATTATACACACCCCAGCCTCCATGTCAGCTGTGCTCCACCGAGCCACACACCTGCCCTCTGGCCCTCAGCCTCACCTCTGCTCGCTTCCAGGAGCTCCTCACTCCCTCTTCCAGGCCTGCTGGCATCACCCCCCTTTTTATGTATGATAGGGGCTGCTCCTTCTTCCCTAGCCAAAAACTCATTTCAGTGCCTGAGGGGAGGGTGTCTGATGCCTTTAGTAGCAGCACTGTAGCTTTTCCCCAGGAAGCAGGGAAGACACAGAGGGGTTTTTCCTCTTGGGCTGAGCTGAATGTTCCAAGAGGGGTGAAGCTTCTAATGTTAGCAGGCTGGCTCCATACCCATTAATGGGGAGAGTGGGCAACATTGTAATCACAGACTCAGCAACCCAGTGCCCTGCAAGTACAGGGTGAGATGTTCATAACATAGAAGACCCACCCCTCTCCAGCCAGCAAATGCTTCAGCAGAGCCAGGAGAGCTGTGATTTCTAAGGTAAAATGTAAGAAAGGGAAAACCCCAAACACCTATTTTTCTGAGGGGAGGAAAGCGGCGAAATGCATGGTCTTCACTGCTGGAGTTTTGGTCAGCTTCTCCCATTGAGATTCTGGAGACACTGGATTAGCTTCGGGCCTCTGTTGTGAGCTGAATCCATGTAACTCAGTTGATAAAACATCTTGTAAACACAGCAGGCTCAATTCTCTGCTCAGTGCAGGAACTGGGAAGCAGGAGAAGGCAAAGATGGTTTTAAGATACTGGGTCTGGCCCAAAGTGTAATTTAGAGCAGCTGCAAGATTCCTTTAACTTACATTTGGGTTCTTAAGGCCACACGGGGCTTTTCCAGCAACTGAAAATAGCCAGAGCCCAGTTGAAGCCAAACCATGTCCCCTTTTTTTGGTCATGTCCCTTACACCAGGAGTGGCAAGGGAGTCACATACAGTAGGAATTCCAGCTGAATGACATGAGGGCTTCCCCACTATGCTGGGAGTATTTCCCTTTATTTTGATCCAGTAGTATTAAAACTTTCTTTAGCAACTGCAGGAACACTAATGTAAACTCACTGCCAATGCTTTAATCACTGTGTCCACCAATTCTGCTGTGAGTAGGTGTAGATGGCACTCTGGTTAAAATCCTGGCAGCCATGGGAGGGCTCGTCCAGACTGGCACTTTCAGTATTGATCCTGCCAGTGGAGCTACACACTGATGTTCAGGGACCAGTGGGAGGTAGGGTGACCAGACAAGTGTGAAAAATTGGGAGGGGGTTGAGGGGTAATAGGAGCCTATATAAGAAAAAGACCCAAAAATTGTGACTGTCTCTATAAAATCGGGACATCTGGTCACCTCAGTGGAAGGCCTTGAAAGAAATGACAAGGTAGATAAGGCCTACCTAGGTCTACACATTGAGGCCACTCATGTAGAAAGCAGAGATCCATGTGCTTAAGTGTGTTTCTTACTAGAAATATGCTACATCTGTATTGGCTCACTGCTCATTTCAGGATGCAATTTAAGGTATTATTTTTAATCCTTAAAATCTGAAAGGATCACCTCACAGACTGGCTTTCTCATCAGGTGAGATTGCTTGAGCTAATAGTCTGCCAGTGTAATTGCAAAGAGTCTGGAGACAAGGCATTCTCTAGAGTGACAGCAGCTGAAAATTTACTTCACTCACTGGTTCATCTGAACCTGAATCTGCTGAAATTCCAGTAATATGGCAAAGCTTATTTTTTCTCTCAGGGTTTTTTTAGGGGGAGCAATCAGCAGTGGTATGAAATAGCCTTGTTGGGTGACTTTGGGAATTTGGGAGAGAGTTGCTGTTTTTTGGACTGTGGTTGTAGTTGTTTTGTTATAAAAATGAACCTACAACATGTAATGAATGTACATGAACTCTGTATCTACAACTCTTATTTAAAAAAAACAAACACCTAAATAAAAATATTTTTAATTAAAAAAATTAACTAAGGCCTGGTCTACACTTAAACTTAAGTCAGCATAGTTACAGCCCTCAGGGGTGTGAAAAATCTACACTCCTGAGCACCATAGCTATGCTGATGTAAGAGTGCAGACACAGCTAGGCTGATGGAAGAATGCTTCTGATGACCTAGCTGCAATTGGTTAGGAAGCTGGTGTTCCTTCCTACAGAGACAGAACCCCCCCTTCTACTCAACCAGGGTTATGCTGACATCGCTATGGCACCGTAGCGATGTCATTATAACCCCTGTTGTTTAGATATAGCTTTAAAGTTATGACTTCGCTCCAGAATAGCACACAGCATTTCATCTGGTTCTTGTGAGTTTTCTCCTTGCTGTAAATTCCCAGAGTATGCTATGATTACAATGGTTTTGAGCTGTTTATTCCCTCTGAACAGCATGAGTCGTACAGACTCCTCATTGGGGCTGTTGGGGGAGCTAGTTGGCTCTGGGGATTGTGAAAAGCCAGAGCTACAGGAGGTAGCTTTTTTTTTTTTTTAAACTGCTAATAGTAGATTCTGTGGGTGTACAACTGCTGACAGACACATCTGAACACTGCTGCAGAATTCTATCATCCATGCTGCAAATATTGGGCCTGTAGAGCTATAATTTCAGACCTTCTGCCTTTGTATCACCAATTATAGATTGTATTTTGGTGCTGAAATTTCAGCAGGTGACTATAGCATGCACTGATCTGGCTAATTTTTTTATAGACAATACTAAAAGCTAGCACCAGAGATAGAGAAAGGCTTGTCTGTAACCTGAAAATGAGCTACCCTCTCCCTTCTTTAAAAGGCAATCAAGGTACAAAACTTCAGCTTTGAGATTTTTAGCATACAAGAAGTTAAAATTGAATGATGTGCAGAGGATAGATACTTTACAAATGCATTAACATTGCAGCTACATTTGAAATTATAAATGACAGAGTTAATCATGGAGTAACTGTACATAATCTCATGAACTGTTCTCCACCGAGGTCATAATTAACCGTCTGCATGCATAGAGCTGCCCAGTAATGTTTCCTAGCAGTACTTACCATCCATAAGGATCTGGCATTAGGTTAGAATGGCTTACACAAAGCCATTTAGAAACTGTACTTTTCATCCAATGGTACAGTACTTTTGTCTGTTCTGATTAGGAACAACACTTGTTTTCTAGCTTAAGATGCAGTGACAAGTGTCAAAGCAAATTTGTCAGCAAAAACATACTGAAGTGTCAATCCTATTGGATACACACAGAAAAATCATAACCCTAGTGCAGCAAAATAAGGATGGACATAATTGTCACTATAATATCCTAATTTTGGACTGCAAAATTGAAAGCTGTGCAATTTGATAGGTTTGATCTGTGATTTTTTTCCCTCCATGTTACAATTACTGAGCCAGTACTTGTTTTTTCCCACTTTGTAGAGTATCTTATTTTAGCAAATTGTTTTTGAGGTATATTACAGTAGCTGGTAGAAAGGGGGGGGGAGTATTTAAGCATTCCACAACCTTGTAATGTTTCAGACAGAACAAAGAAGAGAAAACAGCTTTGTAACTAGTTCAAAGCTAATCTTGCTAGTGATCGTGTAAAATTTAGACTTTAATATGAATATGAGCATGAAGTGCCTTCAGATATCAGCCCACATTACAATCTGCTACTTTGTTTTGAATGAATGTGTCGTGACTAGAAGTTTAAGTGGTAGCTACAGATAAGATTCAACAGAGTACTTTAATGATATCCCTTTTCAAGTTAGCTGCAGGAAATATTATTTTCATTTAATTTGCTGGAGTCCAGGGAGAATATAATTTTATTTTCCTTTATATAAAATTAACAAATTTGTGTTGTTCAAAAGCCAATGCCAAAATCTTAATTAAAATGGACATTTTCTCTAATCTTAAGCATGTTGTTCAGAAAAAAACATCCTGCCTGAAATAATTTTATCTCGGCTTTTCAACTGCGGGAAATTCCAAATGAATATTTTGTATATGTCTTGGTGGTAACAAATATTTGTTTCACAATGCACCTGTTTAAAAACAAATATTGTTATGATATTAATTTGTAATGGATTCTCCTTACTGAGGTTTGTCCCAAACCATTTGCTTTAATTTGTTTTACTCCACAGTGTCTTTTAGTAAACTAATGTTGTGTATATATTAATAACAATTTTGAAATCATCTAGATTCAATATCTACATTAATCATTATTGTCCCTGCCTGCAGGTATATGGGATCTTGGGGAGCAATTACCACACAGGTGGGGTGCCAATTAATTTCTTTATTAAAGGAAAAAGGAAGTGGTGGGAATTTAACAATGAAATACGATGGGATGGGGTATATAGGGTGTTTACAATAGACAATGATGGGGGGGTTCTTATTGAACAGTGTAGGGAGTTCTAACAGTGGGGTACAGTAAGTGGGGTTCAGCACAATGGGATACAGTACAGTCAATAAGCGTATCAAAATAAATGCAAAATAAAATGGTAGCTTCTATATAAAATGGTCAACAATCTTAGACAGAATGTATTAAGTGGTTAGTGGCCTTATACACAGTGTAACACAATGGTATCAATGCAAATACAAAGTATATCAGAAAAGTGGAAGCAACCAATGGGGTGTTATAATTACAAGTAAAATGTGAATCACAGTGCAATAATACAATATGGGTAATAAGTGAAATTATGCAATGTAACGGTATAAAAGAAAAGTAATGACGTAATTTGTGAGGCTAGGATAGCAGATAATCTGCAAGAGTGTAGGCTGGGTCAAGGAACAGGAGGGGGGAGGGGAGTGAATGATTAGTGGCAACTGATGAGAGGAGAGTGCGGCTGGAAGCAGCGAGATACTCTGAAGCCCTGCAGGGTAAGGACAATGGAGCAGCGTGATGGTGATCTTCAGTAGGGGAGGGGCAGCGGAGAAGTGTAAAGAAGGGATAGAAAGAGGTTTAAGCAACAAGCGGACACCAAAAACAAAGGGAAAAAAAGGCAAAGGGTTTGGGAAGTTTCACAGGGGGAGAAGCAGCAAGGAGTTGGGAAGTTCGGAGGGAGTGCAGATGCGGGGGGGAAAGCAGCAAAGGGTTATAACAGGGAGACACGGAGAAGCACACAGAGGGGGAGATTGGAGCGGGGGAAAAAAAGACATGGGAAAGTTCAGGGAGAGATTGGGACAGCAGGGAGACGAATTTAAGCCACAAAAACCTTATCTACCTTAACCAACGACTAGGCAAAACAACAAATATCACAATTCTAAGCAACACTATAACAAGCAACTATACGGAGCAACAAAACAGTAAATTACAACAAGGCAGGTGAACTTACAAGCTCTACAATTTTAACAAACTATGACTTATTAAACTAAAAAAACCAAGACCTATGGTGCACCTTATGCTATGGGGAAGTCACAGAGGGCAGAGTGGTATGTGCCCAGGATCCACTCCCAAGGAAGCCAAGGGGTGGTGGCGGAAGCCAAGGGATACGCTGAAAGCAGGGAGCCCCGAAGGCAAAGCCCACAGGAGCAGAGCTTAGCAGCGGCACAAACTTATTTTTAGCGGCAAAGAGCCCTGGAGTTTAAGAGAGGTTTTAAGACACAGACCAAGGATTAGCTTGAGTCTGTGTGCTGGGGAAACAGAGCCAGCAGCTAAAATAATAAAATAAAAGTAGGGAAAGTTTTCACAGAGGGATTCTTACCAGTCCCCAAGGCAGCAGCAAAGGCAGAAGCAGCAGCAGCATCAGAAGAAGCAAGGAGGGCTCGGTACAGTCTCAATAATCAGGAGATCTCTCAGGTAGCAATTCGTTCTTCGTGGGGGGGTGGTTAAAAAACCGGGGGTACGCTCAAAAATAAAACGAGAGCGGAGAAAGGACCCCCCAAAACCCCTGGCTGATTAGACCAGGCAGCAATGCAGGAACCTTTCTGATGTTTGTTTCAAAAATGTCTGTTTTTAAAGGCAAACTCAGGCAGTTTCCCACCAGTAATCCTGATAGGCTCCCTCTGTCACAGGGGAGGAGGCACAGGGAAAAACTGCAGGTTAAGCACAGAAACATGTCTGGGCAGAGTCCTGTGCAATAGGTGACTCAAAAGCACATGAGGCCCATGACTCATGCCCAGGATCTTAAAAACACAATAGGTCTTGCAGCTCTGGACATTGCCTGCCCTACACCGAGCCCAGGTTCAATGAGGTGATAACAGGACTAATCCTTTGAACAGGGCAGTAGTCCCATTTAGCACCCAGCACAAGTGGTCATCCCTTTGAGAAGGGCAGTGGCTCTTGTTAAACAACTTAAGGGGCCCTCCCTTTGAGAAGGGCAGTGGCCCTGGTAAACAACTTAACAGCCAGGGAAGGGCGGCCACAGGAGGAGAACAAAAACAAAATGGAGTATAGGGACAGCTGTAAGAAACAAAATGGAATAGGGGGATAGCTGTAACAGACAATTATGAGACACAAATCCTACCTGCCTGTATTGTGGGAATGGAAAATGCTCCTGCAATGGAGCTGGTGGCGTTCCATCATGCAGAAATGGGATGTGGAAGAGAACAGGAACTGTAAGTTAAAATTCCAGGTCAGACAGGGGATGCAATGCCTCCCTGCCCCTGCATGGCACTGAAAAGGACTGGGGTGGGCAAGATGGGAAAAGGCAGGGCAGGCTGGAGGATCTCCCACTGCACACAGGATGACCAGACAGCAAGTGGGAAAAATTGGGACGGGGGCAGGGGGTAATAGAAGCTTATATAAGAAAAAGACCCCAGAATCAGGACTGTCCCTATAAAATTGGGACATCTGGTCACTCTAACTGCACAGATCCTTTAGTCCTTTCTGTACTATAGACCCTACCCTTAATCTTGGCTGGATTAGTTACCACGGAGTAAGTCTGGTGTAACTGTATATGGCCCACCTGTTTTCTCCCGTTCCCCTTCTCCTCCTCCATTAATAGAGGTCCCCAATCCCAAAAGAGGTACTGAAACTTGGAAGAGGATTTGAAACTGTGGGCCAAATCCTGAAGTTTTTATTCTCTATTTATACAAAACTCTTACTGAAACCTGAGTAAGGAGTGTGGTATTTGTCCAGATAAATTAATATCTCTAAAATTTAATAGTGGCTTCTTATTTACAGGGACAACTTTTTTATCCTTTGAGGAATGATAGCTGTTTATTCTGAATGGATGCCTCAGGTCTTTTCAGTCCTGTTATTTCCCACATTCAGTTTCATTTGATCCTTCATACTGTACTCCAAAGTACTTTTTGAAATGAAGAGCTCTAATCCACTAATCTGTAACCCTTAGGAGGAAGGCTCATTAGGGCTGTTGCTTCTCAATAATCTAAGCAGCAGCTGATATATGAGCCTAGTTGGCAAAGATGCCATAGCATAGCTGTTTCTTGGCTGTGATGCTAAGACAGAGAAAGCATTTTCTTCCAGGCCAACTTTCATTATCAGTTGTACCAGGGTCACACTGAAATAGCCTTGAAAGGAAATATGTCGTTCCACAAACTGAGACCCACAAAATGTTTTTTTTTAATTGTAGTCAGGATTTGACTATATTATTATTGTCCACATATCTATTATGTGATTTTAATGTTGGGGAGGGGGGGAGTGATAAGCCTAGTATTTGAACAAAAAACTTTAGTTTGGGGGGAATTTTATGTTTTCTTACAGGCTAAAAGTGTATACCATAAAAATTTGCTTATATCAGGTAATGCAGTAAAAATGTTTGCTAAAAACTGAGACCACAAGGAACTTCTTTGGGTTTCTGTTTGGACTCAGTGTCCTGCCCAGGTTCATAGAAATGGTTGTGAGGTAGACCAAATGTTATGGTATAAACAAGTTGAGAATCAAGATAACCTTCCTTTTGGCCCCCATCCATTCTCTGAGAGCCACTTAACTTTGAAGTGTTCAAAGCACAGCCCCAGTGGCCTGCAACCTTCCCTCTGATGTCTTCTGGGATGGGGGTTGGCCAGATTTCCCCCACCCCGACCCAGACTGTAGCACCAGACTGAAGCAGGATCTTTAGAGGACCAATACTGGGCTTCTGAATTTGGGATTATGAAACAATGGGATCCAGTGATCTCCCTACCTGTTGCAGTAAGGTTTTACCTGAGTGAGTTGCAAACCCAACTGCAGAACCCTCCTCTTTCATCTGGGCTTACGACCAGCACTGTTAGCAGTAGCAGAGTTCCCCTCACAGTAGCACAGTAAAAGCTTTCTGGTCACAGTGGGAAAACCTGGAGTTTAAAGATGAAATATATAGGATATGAGAGAGGCCAGTGGGTTGTGGATGCCGGTACCAGCTGGTTATACCGGATACACTGAAAGAGTAGGGGCATTTTTTGCTGTTACAAAAACCTTAGCCAAGCTAAGGGAAAAAGTCTGTTGCATAAAATGCAGAAAGGAAGTATAAAATTGGTGCAGGAAATGTGATACTTGTATTGCAAAGAAGGACCCCCTCCCCTTAAAATGAGAGAGCCCTTTAGCAGCAGTGTCTTGTGGTGGCCCCAATGGAACACACTGCCATTGATGTTCTTGGGCCCTTGCCTGAGACAGAGGCTGGCAATCAATATTTGTTGGTAGCTATGAACTACTCATAAAATGGCCTGAGGCTTATCCAATAACAAATTGAGAGGCTGTGACAGTAGCTGAGGTCCTAGTGAATGAGTTTTTCAACAGATTTGGGGTCGTGAGTAAATTACATACAAAGCAAGGGAGAAACTTTGAATAAAAAGTGTTTCAATTGATTTGTGAGATTCTAGGGATCCATGAAACTCATAAGTCCCCAGTACATTCACAATCTGATGGCATGCTGGAAAGGTTCAAGAGGACTTCGGGGGTTCAGCGGCCACTTTTCTAGAATAGTACTGAAGGGACTGGGACCAGCATATCCCATTTCTTTTGATAACTTATGGAACAATAATCAATGGGAGTGCATGTACCCCAATATTCCTCATATTTGGGCATAAACTGAGGACCACAGCAAACCTCTTATATGGCGTTCCTGAAGAGGAACAAATGGACTTGAATGATTTGGACTCTGGAAACCCTACAATCCAAAATTGAAGAAGTTCATACCTTTTCTAGGGAAAATTTGAGGATAACCTTTGAAGAAATAAAAAGGCTGTATAAGGTCATTTGGGAAACTTAAGAGAGGACCTGGTCTGGATGCACAATCTTAGAAGAGAGAAGAGTAGGAACCTTAAACTGGATAATCCTTGGGAGGGGCCCTGTACAGTACTGACTCAAATAAATGAAGAGGTAAAGAGGATACAGTTGGGTCCCAGGACTAAAACCAAAGTTGTCCAAACATATGAGAAGATATCATGGAGACAGAATTTCAGCTTGGCTGCCCCCTAACTCTGAGAATGTAGCTGAAAGTTGAGGCTGAAAGTTGTTAAAGGTGAATTCCCCATTAAGAGTTAGGACAAGATGAGCAGAGTCTGTCTCAGCCATCAAATTCCACAGAAACAATAGGTGTTCCTTCAGGGCTGATTGAAAGGAAATTCAGTGAGAGAAAAGTCCCAAAGAGATGTAGGTGGGCAAAAAATTATTTTGGGTAGGTGACATGAAAACATCTTGACATAAAGGCACTGCCTTGGATCATAGTTAACCTTGTGTCATTTTTAATTTCTTAACTTATTTATTTTCTTCCTGTTTGAGATGGGTTGTTGGTGTTACCTATTTAGGGGTCATCGAGATAACAGACAAAGCTGAAGTGGGGAGGGAGGTGTTTTGAGTTGTGTGAAACCTTATTATGGGATGAGGTTGATAGATTTGAGTTTACCTTTCAGTTAGCATAACTGTGAGCATAACTCCCACTTAAGAGAAAAGAAAGTTGTGAACCTGCCCAGGAACTTTTCTGAGTATTGTGTTTGTGAGAGAGAGATGGTTGTGGGAGGCAGACCACAAAGAAACTGAGAACAGACAAAAAGATTAAGGCTATGGCTACACTACAGCTTAAGTAAACATAAATTATGTAGCTCAGGGGCATGAATTAGCCACAGTGGTGGACAGCGCTATGTTGGTGGAAGAGCTTCTCCTGCCAACATACCTACTGCCCCTTGTGGGGGCTGGAGTAATTAAGATGATGGGAGAGCTCTCTTCTGTTGGTTTAGAGTGGCTATATTAGGGCTTGTCTACATTGGCAATTTACGGCACTGCAACTTTCTTGCTCAGGGGTGTGAAAAAATACCCCCCTGAGCACTGCAAGTTTCAATGCTGTAAAGTGCCAGTGTAAACAGTGCACCAGTGCTGGGAGCCGTGCCTCTTGTGGAGGAGTTTTTTTAGCGTGCTGGGAGAGCTCTCTCCCAGCACTGTGCCACGACCACACAAACCATGTTAAAGCGCAGCCATGGCAGCATTTTAGTGTTGCTAGTGTAGACTAGCCCTTAGAGAGCTTACAGCATTGTAGCTGCTCTGCTGCAACTGTGTCACTCTAAACTCTCTAGTGTAGCCATAGCCTAAGAGAGAGAGGGAGCCAACCTAACGGACAAGCTGTGAAAGCACAGTGGCTGACCCTGGAAGAAACCTTGGGGGCGGGGGGTTTGGACCAGAGTGCAGGCTGAAAAGAGCATTCTTGGTGTTGTGAGCAAAAGAAGTTGTGTCCTGCTATTCGATTCCTTCCTTCTGCAGTCAGAGACACAGACTTCATATATTCTTTGTAAATAAACAAAACTGCAGCACTACAGGAGATACTAGTTTCCATCTATTTCTGCTTCCAACTGGAACATCCCCAAGGCCCCAAATTATGACTAGCTGCTCATGTCAAAAGGAGCAACAATATTCTCCCACCCACGTGTAAAGCCACAGGAAGAGGACCTACAATTTTGGTGAGGCCACTACAGTCCTAATCCAGAGATTATTAGGAAGCACTGACTGAACTAGCCCTATAATTTAGGGTGGTTAGATTATAGGTATTTTGCCCCAAGAAATCCTTGAAAGGTCTTCTGCAGGTACAATGTTATCAACTCTCCCAGTTTCATCCCATTTTTGGTCCTTTCTGGAGACGGTTTTGCAATGCCTTGAAGCTCTAGTTGGCTGCCTTTCCACTTCCTTGCTTCCTGGGGAAGAGAAATCAATTGAGGCTGCTGTGGGAAGCACGCAGAGCCCTTTCCCTCTCCCCTTAGGCTCTGACAGAAGTTTTGAGTAGAGAGGGGAGGAAGGAGCAGAAAGAGTCTAGCTGCTCAGGGCAGCTTTGGTCTCTTCTCTTTCTCTCTCTCTCTCTCTCTCTCCTCCTATGGAAATTGGTCAGTTTCTCTTGATCCTTCCTTCTCCCGGAGCCTTCTCCTCTAATCCTGGAACAGCAGGCCTAGGAAGAGGCAGAAGAGCTCTGTGGTTGGAACTGCTCCTTATGCCAGACCAGAGAGAATAGAGTGGGTTTCCACAGCTGCACAAGGAGCATAGGGGAGGCTGGGGGCACTGGGCAGGTGTGGGGCTGTGGGGTGGGCAATACTGATGTGGATATGAGGGCTTAGACAGATGTAAGGGCTGAAGACACAAAATTAATTGATGTAGGGGAGAAAGGGGGTGGGTGTACAACTAACTGCGGTGCTTGGGGACAGAGAGATGAGAGGCTGGTGGAACAGAATTGATTACCATATATACTCAATCATAAGCTGGTTCGTTTATAAGCCAACCCCCCCCCAAGATGGGTAAGTAAAAATTGATTTTTTTTAATAACCAATTCATAAACTGACCTTATAATTCAGGGGTCAGCAAACTTTGGCTCCCAGGCCATCAGGATAAGCTGCTGGTGGGCCAAGATGGTTTGTTTACCCCGGCCATCTGCAGGCACAGAGGTAAACCTAAGTAAACAAAGTGTCCTGGCAGGCCAGCTGCTTACCCTGACGGGCTGAGACAGCAACTGGTGGGTAAATTTTTTGGGGGGAATCTGGGAGTCAGAGGAGTAACTCCTGTGACCACTCTCCACATGACCCCTTCCCTAGCCTGGGACCCCCACACTCTCTCCATCGCATCTCTTCCCACCTTATCTGGGGAGGGCCAGAGGAGGATGTCTCTGGCCTGGCTAGAGCTGCTCTGACGGCTGGGCAGCACAGCCACAGCCTGCTCTGGCGGGCCAGACCAGGCAGCGCAGCCGCAGCATGTTCCAGTGGGCTGGGCTGGGCAGCACGGCTGCAGTGTGCTCCGGCAGGCCGGGCAGCGTGACCATAACTTGCTCTGGTGGGTGGGGCCAAGGGCCAGGGCTGCAGCCTGCCAGCCCCGGAGCTGCAGCAGCTTCAGAGGCTGGGGGAAGAGCAGCATGGCCAGAAGCGGAGAGACTCTGGCCCCGTCTCTTCCCTTCTGGTTCTGCTGCCTCTCCTTGCTCCCTCTGTTGGGGGGAGGGGCTGTGTCCCACCTTTCCCTCTCTATACCTGTTCATAAGCTGATCCCCTTCTCTGATGCATCCCTTTTTTACTCAAAAAATTCGGCTTATGAATGAGTATATACGGTAATCAGAACTTTGGGGTTTGTGAAGAAGATGGAATCTCTGCACCATCAGGCACCACTTTATACAAATCTGTGTAATTTGTTCTCAAGTGGGTCTAATAGCACGATCTCCTGCAGCAGGAGCATTACTCACTATCCATCTTTGAGGTTTGCCAGCACTGTAATTGTCACATCTACTGGAGGTGGGCAGGGGGCGTTCAGAAATGAGAAAACCTATCAAAAACATTATATAATCTCCTTTTAAAAGTCTTGCGGTTTTGGGGGACAGTCTCCTCATTGTTTGGGAGTCTAACTCATGATTTTTGAATTTTGGGGATTACAATAATACAAACCTGCCTCCCTTCCCCCCCACTCCGGTAGCAGGAGGGCAGGAAAGCCTCCAGCTCCAGGTGTTACCTGTTCCATACTGATAGTGTGCCCTGAGCGGTTGCTATGGAAACTCTGATTTTCCTAGTTGCTCCAGGCTCCCCAGTCCATGGTGTTCCAAGTTGTGTGCTCACTATGGAGTAGGAGGAAGCTTTACTATGCTGCTACAGAAAGGGGGCAAGCAGGCCTGCCATCTTCTAGAAGATTCCTTTCAGGGACTGGATGGGGGGAACAAGGAGTTTCTCAGGAAGCTCCAAAGAGCAGAAATGCAAGTCACAGGAAGTCCCAAGAAAAATGTAAAAGGAAATTGGAGTGGGTAGTTGAGCCTGTTGTGGGAGTTTGTTGCTGTTGAGAGGAAGGAGAGGGGTAAAATGGTAAGTTTTATGGGGATTCCAATAGATTTGAACCTTAAATTTGGATTGTACATTAAAGGGTTCACCCTTTGCTTACCCTGGAAAAAAAAATCTTGCAGTGTGGACCAAAAAAATGTATGTGAGATAAAACCAGATGCTTTCACACAGCTCTAAAACACTCCATCTGACAAATTATATTCTCGAGTGGTGTTTCTCAGTCTTTTTGTGCTGGTGACCCCCCTTGGACTTAAAAAAAAAATGGTGATTCCCATATACTGAGACTTGAAAAAAATGCAACAACCTACCTTAAATATCAATAAGTAAATTATTAAAAATACTGGCCCACCAGCATTAATAAACTGATACAGGCAAGTCTCATCTTATGCTGGGGTTATGCTCCGCTGTCAGCGTGTAAAACGAAAATCGCGTGTAGTCAAAATTACCTTGAGTGTAATGGCCAGTGGAATCTCCTACACTACAGGTACAATTTTTAAATTGTTATTTTTCCTCTAATTTTTTTTGTTTTTGTTTTGTTTTTTGCCGACCACACAAAGCTGAGTTTGCGCATGTTAAATGCGCGTAAGATGAGACTCGCCTGTATTTCAAACCTACGCAATATCAGGGCCAGCATTAGGGGGTAGCAAGCAGGGCAATTGCCGAGGGCCCCACGCCACAATGGGCCCTGCAAAGCTAAATTACATGCTTCAGCCCCAGGCATCAGGGCTCAATTTTCAGCTTCAGCCCTGGGCCCCACTGCCCAAGGCTGAAGCATGTAGCTTAGCTTTGCGGGGCCCCCTGTGACGTCCAGCCCTGGGCAACTGCCCTGCTTGCTACCCCCTAACACCAGCCCTGCTTGCGACTGCCCCAATCCTGTCCCACAACCCCCAGGTTGAGAATCACTGTTCTAGAGTAACAGTCTCTGGTGGAGCACTGATTTTACTTACCTGGCTATATTTTTAATATATTGTTTTTGGCTTTCTTGTTTTCCAGAAGGATTTAACTTCTTGAGATGGACAGTATGATACTGGCATTACAAATTATGAATATTCCCATTTTAAGTTGTAGAATGATTATAAATCCTACTAAGTGAAAATATCTATTCAAAATATAACACAGTGTGGTCTCTCAAGAATGCCTTATATGCTGCACCGGAAATTGAGCTCTGTCCTTCTATAGTGCATGCAATCAAGTAGCTGGCTAAGCTGACATTTTAGCTCCCTTGTACAGTGTGTTCTCAGCTGCAGCTCTGGGTGAGACATTCAGCAATAGGGTGATACATCTAACTTGGTGCTAAATTAGGTGTGTGGGGCAGGAGTGGATACAGCACTTGTTTTGCAAAATTCTATCAAGCTGTATTGGTTTCTCATTTAGTGGTATTGGGTGTTCGCACTAGAAATGCAGCTGAGGTTTCTAGTTGCATGAGATGTCTGATGAGTATTATGTTGTCTAATGAGTGCACACAGCCACTGAGGGCTTATGCATCTTTTATGCACCCTGAGTGCAAAACAGAGGATGTCTATATGATGAGACTGGCTTATGAACTTTCAGTAAATTATGCACTTTTTGTAAGTTGTGCAATTAAGCCATTTTTCATTTTTAGAAGACAGTATTAAAGAAGGTGCCATGGTTTTCTAAAAGCAGCTATGTATTTCAGGATTCTGCAATCTAAGAGAAAGCAGAGGGAGGAAAAGTTGTCAGACTAGTGAATCATTTGAAGCCTTTGTGGCCTGAACCTGAGCGGTGTTTAGTAGTCTCAACAGCCTTTTCTTTAGCCTAATAGTATGTCTACACAGCAAAGAAACCCCACTGCTGGTCTGTGCCAGCCAACTTGAACTCAGGCAATGTGGCTGTTTCATTGCTGTGTAGACTTCCGGGCTTACACTCTAGGATGGGGTGGAAGGGTCCCGGAGTTCGGGCTCATGCTGGAGTTGGAACTTTGGCACCCTCTCACCCCGTCCTAGAGTATAAGCCTGAAAATCTACACAGCACTGAAACAGTCCCACAGCCTGAGCCTGAGTCAGCTGGCCTGGGTCAGCCACAGGTTTTTCTTTGCTTGTAGACATACCGTAAAGATCTAGTTTGGTTACCATGATGAGATTTTTAACCTGAAATGACAGAAATCTTGACTGACATTATAATGATGATAATTTTAGAGATACCTATAAATAGTAAATATATTTGTATTTGTCCCTTCCCCACAGGGTGACGAGGTGTCCGGTTTTCAACTGGAACACCTGGTCAAAAAGGGATTCTGGCAGCTCAGGTCAGCACTGCTGACTGGGCCGTTTACTGTCCAGTTGGTGGCACTGTGCAGCAGGACTGGCAGGCTCCCTACTATCCTCCATGCTGCCAGGCTCACAGGAAGCAGCCAGCATGTCCAGCTCTGAGGCTTAGATGTGGCCAGGGGTGGTACGCATGCTGCCTTGCCCACAGGCGCAGCTCCCATTGGCCAGGTCAGGGCCAGGGACAAACTAGAGCAACTTGTGAGCGCTCAGCAGGCAGTTGTTGAGTGATTGTGCGCATGCCTCTCCCTCTGCTGCCAGCCCTCTTCTCCTTCTCAAGCTCCTCCTGTGGCTGGGCTCCATCTGTCACCCCATCCCTGGCATCCAGGAGTTCAAGATATCCCCATCTCCAAATACTGGGAATGGAGCTGCTAGAGGGGAGGAGAGGAGAATGAGATGAATCTAGCCCAGCCCGGCTGCACCATCCGAGCTCCACCTCTGCCCTGGCAGCACCACCTCCCAGACCTGGGATAATCCTCCTGAGTCTGCTGCTGCCCCAGCAGCCCTGGACTCTGGGCAACCCCTCCCCCACAGTCCTGCACCCCCATCACTGCATCCCTCCCAATCCCAACCCCCCCACCCCTGCACTGCCATCCCCCTCACTGCATCTCTCCCCTATCCCATTCCTCCCTGGCCCCCACACCTACACATCCCATCCCTGTACCTCTTACAGTGCTCTCCCACCCATCCACGCCACCTCCCAGAACCGCCACCCCCATGTCCATCACCTCCATATACTGCTGCACTCCCATTTTGTCCTATACACCCCTATGCCCCCCACATCCTCATGCACCTGTAGCCTTCTGCCTTCCCCATCCACCCCATATACCGCCCATACCTGCTCCTCTCTCCTTCACTGTCCCCTCTCATCCCCACCCTGCTCTTGTCCTTGGCCTCTTTCCTTCCCCATCCTCTCTCCTCCATGTCCCCCACCCATCTTTTCCCCTCCAACCCACCCTCCTCCCTTCCCAGCTGGGTGATTTAGGCAGCCCCAGGAAGAGTGATTATGATGGTGCCCAGGAGGACGTAAGAGAGAGAAAATAAAAAGGCAATAAAACCAGACAATAAAATTCAGCCAGCAGCCCGGGGTGCAGGCAGAGCAGAGCCCCCTCAGTGCCAGGTGGCAAGCCTCCAGTCCCTTCACTCTGGGGCCCAACCTTCATGCCTGCAGCACTGCAGCCCCCTGGGCGAGGGCACAGGAAGTCTCCTGCAGCTAGGGTGACCAAGTGTCAGAGGCAGGGAGGATGGAGTGAGCGGGGGACAGGGCTGGGCCTCAGGGAAGGGGCAGGGCAGGGGTGTTCGGTTTTCTGGAATTAGAAAGCTGGCAACCCTACTTCTCCATACTCTCAAATTTCAAGAGTGGGGTTACTCAGGCCCATTCCTAGTTAATACATGCTACTTATTTCTAAATGAGAACTCTATAAATATCAAAACAGTTTTAAAAAGTATTTGTAACTCTTTCACTATCCACATAGTTGTATATGGTCTCTGTGAAACAGACATTTTAATGATGCTTCCTAGCAGAAGGCTCTCTGTGAAGCAGGGAAGAATTCATGGCATGCAGATGCCATTTGAATGTAAAGGCAAACAGGAGACTTTTAAATTTGTTGTAAGGAAGTTCTAGTTTAAAAATATTATAAAACCATTTGATTTTTCACTGTTAAAACTATACTAAGCACCGTTTGGGTCACTGGCTAAACTGTGTATGACAAAATAATGCTTTTGTGATCTGAACCACAAGGAATTTAGGTATCCATTTACTGAAATTAAAAAAGTATGTATATAGGTGAGAAATCTTGTTTTTATTTCTTTTCTTGACTGTGCCGTCCTCATTACTTACCAAGATAAATCAGACCAAAAAATTGACTTTCCATTTATTCCATAATGAATGGCTGGGGATGTGTAAGATCAATATGCAGAAAGATGCTGAAGATTGAGTCAGGCACTGGTAGTATGAGGAATGGTTTGAAAACTGGAAATTTGAAGACTGAAAATGCAGGAGTTAGATTTTTTCACATGCAAAGTGGAACAGAAAGCTACCTTTTGCAGCTCACCTCAGAGGGTATTCTTTTTCTCATATTTGCTTGCTTAAACAAAAATTTGACACTAGAGAAGTAATACTCAAGACACATCATTCCTTACTTCTTATTAATATGGAAGATGAGCTGCAATGTACTGGATTCTCATTCTTGCATACCATGCAACAATAGCAAATTTTAATCATATTTTTTTTTGTTTTCACTTACATGCAGATAAGATTAATTTGCTACTCTCTATTAAAGGAAACAAATTATAGAACAGCATGATGATTTGATAATATAAAGAAAGCTTTTTAACAGAGATAGTAGCCCCTCTAGGAACTGAAATACATTCTGTTCGTGATCTCATTGACACCATTTTTACATCAGTGTAACTTCAATAACTTAACTGTTACTGACTTGTGTTGGTGTAAATGACACCAGAATCAGGCCCACAGTATTTTTTCCTCTGAGGTACTAAACCAAAATGCTGAGAGGAGGATGGGGGAGAAATATAGGAAAGTTCAGAAGTTATTACAAGTACATTTTTTTCTATAGACTATTTTAACTTATTTCGGATGAATGCGCACCAGTCAAGTCTGCCAATTTCCCATCTATTGCAAAAAGATTTTACTGCCTCTGTACCATTAGAGGAAAACTGCAGTGTAATGTAAAAGCTATTATAATAAGCATACCTAATTATAAAGAAGAGTAAATCATTTGAATTTTTTAAATGTATCTTAAATCTGTCAAAGACTTAAAAGAAAATCAAGCAAGAAGCTACATACTTTTAACAGTGTGAGGTTCAGGTAGAATAAGATTCTAATTCTTTCTAATTTTTTTAAGGAAAGTTCTGATTTTTTTAAAAAATGCATGTATGAATTGAAGGGCTTTGTCTAAACAGAGAGTTAAGGTTTGGCAAGTTGGAAAATAAATTAGTTGCACACTGCCTGCCATGCAGTCCTTTCCATGTGGACCCTGCTGCCAGACTTTAAAAGTTCTTTAGCTTACTTTGACCTTCTGCTGTTTTGGACACAAAGCAACAAGGAGAGATTGGAAGCAAGGTTCTCACTGCTCACAAGTTTCAAATCAATTATTAACAAAGTTTGTATTGGGAAACTTCTGTATGGTATGGGGATGAGTACAATGGAATTGAGGAGGGGGGATATAACAAACCGTATAGTGGCTATGAAATACATTTGTCCCTTAAGAGAGAATGCAGCTACAGGAACCTTCTGACCCACCAACCAAATACAAACTCTCAATTTGGAGGATGGGCCACCTTAATAGTCAAGAAAAAGGAATAGATTTCAGTCATATCTGGCAGAAGACAGTATTACTTCATTAAAAGTAGCAGATGGTCATCTGTCCAGCCATTAGAACCACATTTCAGTTGCTCCAAACTGATGTTGGGAATGATTTGCTGGTTCAACTTAATGGGTATGTTAGGAGACCTGTTTGGCTGTCTTGCATGTGTTCAAAGATATTGTCTTTGTCTCGTCATCCTGCTTTCTCTAGTTATGCAGTTATATTTTCTTTGCAGGGATAATAGTAATTAGTTCATTAATATTTTATTTTTATTATAGTAACTTGTAAAGAGCCCAATCATACTGGAGCTGCATGGTACTGCATGCTGTTCAAATACATAAGACAACATAGTCCCTGGCTATGAAAAGGTTACAATCTAATTTATGACAAATAGACTCCCTTTTGGAATTATGGGATAGAGCAGTTATTTGGATGTAGAAGTATTTATTTCTCTTAGCTATTAGTGGACAGCAATTTCTGGTACCGTATACCTTGCTTTCTTGCACAGAGTATTTCCTCTAAATTCTGTGTTTTAAATTGTGTTTTAAGCCTGTTTATTGGCTGTCAACAGTACAAACAAAACTTTGAACATTTAGGCCCTACTTTATTATTAATAATTATTATTATTGGTGCTCCAGTGCAACAGATCTTCCTTTTAGTCAGACAGTGCATTGCACAGAGTCTGCTCATGTTTGGGAGACCATCAGTCTGCCCTTCTTGTCTGAGTCTCTATAGTCCTACTCTGGAGGCAAGGATGTTAATTTCTGTCATAGAATCATAGACTTTAAGGTCAGAAGGGACCGTTATGATCATCTAGTCTGACCTCCTGCACAACGCAGGCCACAGAATCTCACCCACCCACTCCTGTATCAAACCCCTAACCTATGTCTGAGCTATTGAAGTCCTCAAATCGTGGTTTAAAGACTTCAAGGTGCAGAGAATTCTCCAGCAAGTGATCCTTGTCCCACACTGCAGAGGAAGGCGAAAACCCCCCAGGGCCTCTGCCAATCTGTCCTGGAGGAAAATTCCTTCCCAACCCCAAATATGGCAGTCAGCTAAATCCTGAGCACGTGGGCAAGACTCACCAGCCAGACACCCAGGAAAGAATTCTCTGTAGTAACTCAGATCCCACCCCATCTAACATCCCATCCCAGCCATTGAGAATATTTACCGATAATAGTCAAAGATCAATTAATTGCCAAAATTAGGCTATCCCATCATACCATCTCCTCCATTAACTTATCAAGCTCAGTCTTGAAGCCAGATATGTCTTTTGCCCCCACTGCTTCCCTTGGAAGGCTGTTCCAGAATTTCACTCCTCTGATGGTTAGAAACCTTCATCTAATTTCAAGTCTAAACTTCCTGATGGCCAGTTTATATCCATTTGTTCTTGTTTCCAAATTGGTACTAAGCTTAAATAATTCTTCTCTCTCCCAGGTATTTATCCCTCTGGTATATTTATAGAGAGCAATCATATCTCCCTTCAGTCTTTTTTTGGTTAGGCTAAACAAGCCAAGCTCTTTGAGTCTCCTTTCATAAGACAGGTTTTCCATTCCTCAGATCATCCTAGTAGCCCTTCTCTGTTCCAGTTTGAATTCAGCCTTCTTAAATATGGGAGACCAGAACTGCACACAGTATTCCAGATGAGGTCTCACCAATGCCTTGTATAACGGTACTAACACCTCCTTATCTCTACTGGAAATACCTCGCCTGATGCATCCCAAGACCGCATTAGCTTTTCTCACGGCCGTATCACATTGGCATCTCATAGTCATCCTGTGATCAACCAATACTCCAAGGTCCTTCTCCTCCTCTGTTACTTCCACCTGATGCATCCCAACTGTCCCATTGGGGTGTACAGGTTTCCCCTTATGTTTGGTGGGGGTTATCTGGTCCTTGTCCTCAGGAAGCCTAGAACCTCTTTGGTTCTTAAATCTCAGCTAAGGTGTAGGTAGGGGAACCCAGGCCCACCCACTCCATTGGTTCCTGCACAGAGCCCTTAACCCAGGCAGGCAGAATCAGTGCTCAGCAATTCTTCTGCTGTAACTTGAGCGCCTTCCTATCTCCCTTGGTTCTGTAGACTTCTACAGCCTGTGGCTCTGGTCATCAATTATTTGGGTTGTTGTCATTCTGGGCAGTTTCTCACCAACTTGCTGGCAGGACTGTCTTTCTCTGGTCTCCTTGTACCTTGGGTGACCACCCTGCTCCTCTAGTCTCAGCTCTTTTATTCTCTCAGCTGCTGTTAGGCTGCTAATCATCACTGGCTGGCAGTTCCTGCATTAACTCCTTGGTTGCCAGGCCTGCCTTGGCTCTATACATCCCATAACATGGTGGTAGTAATAGGGTAGTACCTTAGGGCCCCAATCATTGATCAGTTGTGACAGCAATCCGATCCATATAGGCCTCTAATCCCATTAAGGTTGCCAGGCGTCCAGTTTTTGACCAGAAAGCTCTGTTAAAAAGGGACCGTGGTGGCTCCAGTCAGGACTGCTGACCAGTGCCAGGGCTTTGGAGCTGTGCTCTGGTTCCGCTCCAGCCCAGGCAAAAATCTGCAGCTCCACTGCTCCAGAACTGCTCTGCGCTCCAGCTCCAGGTTCTGCTCCAAAGCCCTGCTCTGTGCAGCTCTCTGGAAGTGGCCGGCATGTCTGGCCCCTAGGTGCAGGGGCAATCAGGGAAGCTCTGCGTGCTGCCTCCACCCCCAGCACCATCTCTGCGACTCCCATTGACTGGGAACTATGGCCAATGGGAGCTCCAGGGGCAGTGCTTGCGGGTGCAAGCAGCGCACCTCCATCTAGGGGCCGCAGATGCCAGCTGCCAGCTGCTTTTGGGAGAAGTGGGAAGCTGGGGCAGCCAGGGAGCCTGCCTTAACCCTGATGCACTACTAACCAGGAGCCACCTGAGGTAAGCACTGCCCGGGTGGAGCCTGCACCCTAAACCCCCTGCCCCAAATCGGAACCCCCTCCTGCACCCTAACTCCCTCTCAGACTATGCACCACCACTACCGCACCTCGAACCCCTTCCCATACCCATCTCACTATCCCAGCCCTGAGCCCCCTCCAGCACTCTAAACCCCTCGGCCCCAGCCTGGAACCCCCTCCTGTATCCCAAACTCCTCATCCCCAGTCCCACCTCAGAGCTGCACCCCCAGCCGGAGCCATTACCTCCTCCTGCATCCCTGCCCCAGCCTGGAGCCCCCTTCTGCACCCTGAACCCCTCATTTCTGGCCCACCCCAGAGCCCACACCCCCAGCTGGAGCCCTCATCTCCTCCTGCACCCCAGCCCCCTACCCCAGCCCAGTTAAAGTGAATGAGGGTGGGGGAGAGTGAGCAATGGAGGGAGGGGGCTGGAGTGAATGGAGTTTGGGCTTCAGAGAAGGGATGGGGCCTCAGAGCAGGAGCGGGGCTAGGGTGTTAGAAAGTTGCCAACCCTAATTCCCATGTAGAGTTCCATTGTACAATCATTATCACTGTATTTCCATTGTCTACTGCCAGCATTCTAATGGTCACCAAGACTTACAAACTTACATTCTGATTGCTTAAAGGCTTGATTCAAAGCCCCTTGATGTCATTGCAAGTGTTTCCATTTACTACATTGGGTGTAGGATCAGACCATATGGGAGCAATGGAAGTAAACCTGTATCTCTCATGTTCAATTTCTGAATATTACAAGAGAACTCACTATTGTTTCATTTTCTTCAGATCTAATATATATTTTGAACATATCTCATTGCAGTCCATTGACTCCAGCAGGAGTTGTACAATCATAATCTTGTGGCAACCTGAGGAAATGGACTGAAGTGAAAGTTAAAGTGCTGGCTACCCAGCACATCATCCTTCTGCTTATCATGGTAGAACCTTCAAAAAGTGTAAGTTCTAAATAATTGTAGATCATTTTGTGAAGTTCTAGGCCCATATCCCCTCCTGTCCCTCAGGAGTACTTTTTGCACTCTCCCAATGCTGAGCCTGCCAAAAGCTCAAAAGAACTGTTTTGGAAGCTGTGAATCTTACGGGTATCTGGGAGCCCAAGCAAACCCCATTTTCCTTGGCCAAGCCTTCTACACCAGTAGTTGGGACGAGGGTTCCATTGGAGTGTCTATGGAGGCTAGCCGCCCTCCAAAGATCCTGAGGATCTCCCTCTGCAAGGGAGCATCTCTGTAGGATAGAACTGCTAGATTTAGAGCTACATTACACCAATGGAGTGACATACAGCTTCTGGAGCATGGCCAGGATCAGCACCCTAATAGTCTTTAAAATAAATTATGTCTAAATTGAAAAAAATGGAACCAACCTCTTTCATATATTTTTTCTCTTGCCTCTAAGTCCTTTCTGTCTCTCATTGTCTTCTTTTCTCTTTCTCCTGATGCATCACTATGTTATGTTATGTTCCCATGGGAATGCTTCTTGCCTTAGGCAGAGAAATATCTGAGCATGTTCAAAGCACAAGCATGAGGGTATTGTCACAAAACATACTGACTGTGTTCTTTAGGGGTTGTATTGTGTCCAGAATATAAAGGAGCTGCATTTGCAGAACATAAAACTTTTCAAAATGTTCCATTCCATGAGTATGTTTTGAATTTATAAACATCAGGTAGATTCAAATTTACTCAGATACTCTCTCTCTTATCCCTACCTCTGCATCATTTTTATTTATTTATTGGTTGGTTGGTTGGCTGTAAGCTAATATATTTGGACTCGACTGTGAGCTGGTACATCTTAAATCTTTTGTAGCATCACTAGGTAAAAGGGAGATATGAGGCAATAAACATTTAAAAATTGCGATGATTGCAGGTGATGCTTTTATATTTTTATAAAGACAGAAATACAATAAAGATACTTGTGGCCCAAGGTCATCTAGTCCTGTTCCAAGATTCTGCACCTTTAAGCTCAATGAAAGCTAGCAAAGATGCTGCAATCACATCTCCCAGTTGTGGTGTAGTCACACCCTGTGACATGACTACATAAAATGCAAGTCTATATCTCTATCAGGAGAGGAGAAACCTGGAGGAAGGCTCTTTTGCAAGTGGAGGATCTAGGACTCTAGGCAAGCCCGTAGGAGGAGCGAGGAAACCCTGTGCCAAGGGATAAAAAGTATTAGGTGTATTCTCTAGAAGAAGGGCTGTAAAGAACCCTGGAAGTGTTGTATTCAGGGGTGGGGCTAAGCAGGGGGGGAATAGGCTTCAGAGGACCAAAAGAACTGTATGTTGTTTGTTTGGTGTTAAGAAACCAAATTCCCCAAAAGGTGGAATTCTTTTCAACATGTGAGTACAGGTATGTGTTTGTCTGAGAGCAAAGCTGGGGTTACTGAGGTGCTGTGCTGTGGCATAGCCTGTATTGTAAAACACTCTGCAACATTCAGCTTTTAAGAAAAATCAGTGCTGTGAACACCCCTTCAATAATGTTATCTAGCGTCTAAATTCCCTGCTTAAGTGCATGCCAATATTATGAATCTGGAGCAGTCTCCTTGTTACAATTTTATATTTTCCTCATCTTAAAGTAGATTCCTTTCTAAGTGTGATGTAACTTATTTCCACACATCTTCTAGGTTTATATATTTACCACAGCAAATATAGTTGCCTTGTGTCATCTCACCATGGCTAGTTGGGGTATCCAGGACATAATTTTAAATTTTCTGTTTTCTTAAAAAAATACCTGGCAGGTCACCTTTAAATATCTCTCTAAATTTAGTTCATTTTCTCCTCATCAAGCAGTTTCTCTAAGGTATTCTCTGTCTGCTAATCTCACAATTTGTGATATTAGTTGCTACTTGATTTTTTTCCCCCTTTAGAGTATCCTACAAATTCAGAGCTAATCAGTGAATATGAGCAGTTTAGATAATTTTTGCTAATGTGAATTTCCTTAATTGGTCCATGTTAAATTGCATCATGATGTCTGATCCCCATAGTGTTTAAATCCATCTGTAGTTTCTTGCAATCCTCCTTAGTTTTTTATTAACCAAAACAATTTCGAGTCATCAGGAATCTGTAAAAAGGGATTGACAATTATATGACAATTATACATATAATCTCTTATATAATTAGTGAAAAAAATAGTTGTAAGACGTAATGAGTACATGTAGACTTTACAGTTTGCTTTTCAACAAGCATAGCAGAAGCTGCTAGGGCATGAGGGATTCATCAAAGCTTTCAGTGCATCATCAGTGTAGTGTAGAATAAATGCATCTCAATGCAGGTAGGACAGCCATCCATGCAGCCAAGTAGTGGGCGGAAATGCGGACTTGCTAGTTATAACTGAGGCACTTAGAAGTATGTGGAAACCGAAACAGAATTCACAGAGCATGAAAGCTTTGAAGGAGTAAGCCTGCAGTCAGAAAGAAGCTTAAAAATTAGCCTTTTAAAATATTATGTCCTGGTACAGGGGCAAATTACACCTGTGATCTCTCCCCCAGCCTCACTGTGTGCATTCTTTTCAAGTGACAAGCCTCTTGCACTTTCCCCAGAGTGGAACTGCAGTGCTCACCCCACTTCAGACAACCACCCAGCAACAATACCTTCTACTCCCACTATACAGTCATGGTTATAGGGCGACTTGTGCTGTAGACCCCGTTACAGTCACTCTCAAATGCACCCTTAAGGTGAGAGATTTTGCTACCTTAACATTTCTGCGGGTGGAATCATGAGGTCCTACCCCTATGAGGCTGAGTTTCTGGACTGCTGCAGCCCCTTGTCTACCAGTTGTGTTAACATGACAGGCCCAGCTGTGTTTGGTGCCTGTAAGAACTATCCAGAGGCCTATGACAGCAATTGATTAAAAAGACTCAGAAACAGCTTATTTAAAAACAAAGCATTGTTTATTCACTCAAAGATACATAGCATGCGGAACAAAGGGATATAATAATAAATGCCTCTAAGAATGTTTCCCTAAGTTTTAATCTTTACAAGTTTTGGTGCTTCCATCTCTGGCTGGGAGAGACAGTCAGCTCCTGAAGCCTGCACTCAGTGTGTGTATCAGAGATGCCCTTCCAGCCACTATCTCTGGCTGCTCAACCCTCTTCCTTTTTCCTGAAGTTTTTAAAAAACTTTTATGGTATTTTTGATATCTTGTCTTTCACCTTTGGCAGACCAGCTGTATAATTCTGTATGGCATCTTGAAAATAGCATCTTCAAATTAATGGGCCAGCATTGGTATCTTAACTCCCTTGAAATAGTTTACCCCCATATATCTTATATTCACCATTGTTTTGTTTCGTTTGTTTCTCTCCCTAACAGCCTCCTTCAATTTAACGCCTGGCAGACAGGCAGGCTCATATCAAGCAGGTGAATTGAGCCATATATGATAACTCTCTCATTCACCACATTATGTTTAGATTTTTTTTCTGCTTAGGAAGTTTTGGGGTTTGGAAAAATAAGCAGAAAACAGCCCCTGCAAAATCTCTAAGCCTGAGAAGATTTGAATAGAGAAATACTCAGCTAGCTGAGAGCCCAGCACAAGGCATCGGGACCATCAATTAACAACACACAGGACCATTAATTAACCTAATTAATTATTCACATCACTTGTTTGCTTGCTTAGAAAAAAAATCTATTACCATAAATCATAAACTGTTTTGTCAGGTCAGAGTCAATCTGTGCTGTGGGCAATATCTGTAAATCCTAAAGTATTTATCTTAGAATCTATGCGATCTTAGCATCTTCCACTCCCCTTGAATTCAGTGGAAGTTGATGTACACAGCAGCTCCCAAGGCTAAATTGACTTTCAGTCTGTTCTATGGATAATATATGAAGATTATAAATCATTATAAATTGCTTGCTTTGATCTGTGCTATTCATTGGGTAACCGATCTGAATCCCTGTGCTACCCTGTGTCTGGTCAGTGTCACTCTTCTTTGGGTAGGTCTCATACCAGAAGTCTCAAATTGTAGTAATACAAATTCAAACTGCATTTAAATAAAAGCAGACCCTCTTCTCTTTAAACTTGTTTGTAGAAGACACTGACACAATACCATCTAACTAGGAAATATTTAGCTCTGATTTAGAAATATAAAGCCTGATCCTACAAGGTAAGAAATTCATCCTTTGAGTGTCCTAACTCTCTATTCACTTCTGTGGGAAAAGACGGCGCTGAGGATTAGTCTTAGAGGACCTGATTCCAATTTTCCTTGTAGTGGCTTTATACTTATATCCTTTCATTAAGTTCAGTGCAATTACTCCAGAAGTTACTCCAATGTGAGAGAAGATTCAAACTGAGAGAACACTGATACACAGACCACTTTGCTCTGTTTACTTTCCAAGTTACAGTTCTCCTATTGTATCATTTCTGAATGATCTTAAATGGAGATAACTGTTGAGACTTCAGTTCTTGTTTTCCTAATAATCATCCTTCAAAAATTAAACCCAACAAACAAAAAATTCCCCACAAACACAAAAAAATAAAGCTTCAAAAGGCAAATACTGTGGTTCTATCACTGCAGCAATTATTAATAAGTGCACTGGTGATGTTTCCGCATTAGATAATGAAAAGGATAATAATGTTGCTTCTGAGGGTGAGACAAGAGATATAAGTGGCATTAATAATTATATTGAACTCTCCTCATTTGAGATTTTCAGGCCAACTGCTATACAATGGAAGTAATGCTGCTTGTGATTTAAGAGATAAAGGTATAGGTCAGTCCCAGTCTATCCTGCCAAATCTTTCTGTAATGATTTATGGTACAAAAGGGAGACATTTATAATCTTGAATAGTACAAAAGTTATATTGGTCTGAATAGAGCTGTGAGAAATATATCCATTAATTGGCCAGCAGAATGCTGAGGACACATTTACACCCAAAGCCTTTACAGTCTGCGAGGGAAAAATGAGCACTAGGAAAATTAGTTTTCCACAGCACTTGAAAAATGAATGGCAGGCTGGGCTATGTACACAAGTCATCTATACACAAAGCCAACATTTTTCAGCAAGTAAAACACAACAAGATGCAAAATTCAGAAGAGAGGAGAATGCACAAAACTTAGGACTCACAAATTTATTTGGTAAGAAATAGCACAACTCTTCATAACCACAGTGATTGAAAGCAGAGCCCTAACAACAACAGCTTATGGAAAAATATTACAGCTAGCCTACCTAGCTCAGGGAACTGGAAATGGAATATGGATTCTCTTATCAGGTTACTAGCTTAAATTCAGCCTTGGTAGATGAGGGCCATAAGTTGACTCATTATTATGTGATGGCTGTTCTGTTCAATGGCCTATGTGAAATGAGTTGGTGGTCTCAGTCCATTTCCTGGTGAACACGTGTGCACATTACAAAAAGCCATCATCCGAATTGGCATTAATTTGCCATCCTTATTGGCAGTCTCAGCAGAGAGGCCAAGGACAGATTAAGCATGGAGGCTGATGCCCTCACTAACCCCTAGAAGCCCCTCTATCCAGAATAGGGTTGGGAAAGTTTGGCATGTCCTTAGGGGAGAAGTTTATATTGTCACTGCCAATGCTGATAATAAGCAATGAAGAGTCCTGTGGCACCTTGTAAACTAACAGATGTACTGGAGCATAAGCATTTGTGGGTGAATACCCACTTCGTCAGACACACAAAGCTTATGCTCCAATACACATTAGTCTGTAATGTGCCACAGGACTCTTTGTTGCTTTTTACAGATCCAGACTAACATGGCTACCCCTCTGATACTTGACACAATGCTGATAATGTCCCCAAAGGTAAACAGAGGATTTCATTTTCCAGGCCTGTAAATTTGTCACCTTATATGAGCCTGATATTCATTTAATATATTTTTTAAAAGAGATACTGTGACTACTATTTAATGATAAATGGTTTTATGATAACCCATGCCCCATATCAAAATCAAAAACTAAAGTCATTCAGCCGTGTGGGTTGTTGATGCAATGGTAAGTTAAGCAAAGCCAGTTGTGTTTTTAGTTGAAGCCTCTCAGGACAGACCACATTAAGAACAAATGATTTGTGTCAGATATATCTATTATTATTGACCAGTAAAGAGAAAATAAAAGGTTTCTTGGATTTACCAAAGTTATTCTGGATGGTAAAAGGCTTATTGTACTGTCCTGTGTCAAAATACTGAAAAAAAATTGGCATTTGTGAATCTTCTGCCATGTCTGTTGCCCAAACAGGTGATGGAAGACAGCATAACAAATAACCATCACAGAGGAATTAAAAAGCATTTTACAGACTGTCCAAACCATTAGTCATGTCTTTCCTCTGCTCTGTTCAAAAGTTAGATGTTACTCTTATGGATCCTGGCCACCTAATTTCTCTTTATGTGAGAGACCTATTCAACTATTTTTCAAGGTATGCATTCATTCCTTTCAATATCTGTAATACATACTAAGACATTTATTGAGATTAAAAAAGAAACAGGATTAGCCAAACTGTGGAAACCCAAAGAATTTGAATAGCACTAGAAGGGAATGCCAGAAAAGGGCACTACCAGCAATGAAAAATGCTTACAAAGGCATTCTTAGTTTATCTACAACCACAAAAATGCAGTTAGAGTTCAGGTTGTACAAAATGCTTTGATGCTATACAATACTAGTTTTTCTTTCTTTTTTTTCTTTTTTTTTTTTTAACCTTTTCATCTTCTATCAGGTAGTGGGATTTGCCGAAGGCCTTCACAACTTATTGAACTGGAATTGCTTACTAATCTGCTGGCCTGTCACTCTTCTGAATCTACTCTACTACTGGAGGTAGCAAAGGCCCTTCTTGTTAATGATTGGCAGAAGGCAATATTTCTACACAGTAGCAATAAGTGAATTTTTGATTTGTTCCAGTTGACAGAGAAATGGGTGCATGGTCAAATAGTATGAACACAGGACTGGGGTCCAGGGATTCCAAAGTTCTGATCTCAGCTATTGCAGCACAGTGTTTCGGTAAAGGCACTGGATTGAGATCCAGGAGAGCTGATTCAATTTCTGGCTGTGACACAGACTTCCTATGTGACCTTGGGCAAATAATTTAGGCCCAGATTTTTAAATATGCGGTGGTGTTGTAACTGTGTAATTCCCAAGTATCAGAGGGGTAGCCGTGTTAGTCTGGATCTGTAAAAGCAGCAAAGACTCCTGTGGCACCTTACAGACTAACAGACGTTTTGGAGCATGAGCTTTTGTGGGTGAATTCCCAGGATATCAGAAAGACAAGATGGGTGAGTAATATCTTTTATTGGACCAATTTCTATCTCTCACCAACAGGAGTTGGTCCAATAAAAGATATTACCTCATCCATCCTGCTCTCTGATTTTTAAAGATATTTAGGTGTTGTGGCACTCAACATTGTAACACTAATTGATCGAAAAGGCTGTTTCATTTTCTAAAGTGATTTAGGCACTTAAGCCTAAATACCATTGACTGTCAATGTGATTCTGGCATCTAAGTGTCTAAATCCCTTTTGAAAATGAGATTTAGGCGTGGTCTATGCTACAAAGTTAGGTTGATGCCAGTCACCTTATGTTGACCAAGTTGTTCATGTGTCTGTACTCACATTTGTCTCCAAGTAATGTAAGCACTTATTATGGTGATGCAGTAACACTACCTCTCCAAAGAGCAATAAGCTGTGGTCAACTCACTAAGCTCGATGCATGTGAGTGTAGACTCTGCATGACCTATTTTGACTCTAACAGACCTCCAGCAGCTGTCCCACAATGTCCGACAATGACCGTTCTGGTCACAGTTGTCAACTACACTGCCCAGAGGTCACAACCAGAAGCCATCTCCCATTTAAAACTCCTGCATATTTTTGAAATGCCTTTTCCTGATTGCCTACTTTGGCAAGCATGTCTAACATCTACCTGTTGTTGAGAGCAACTCCACACACTAGATGCGCTTCTGCCTAGAGTAGACAGGCGCTATTGGATCTCTTGGGCTTGTGGGGAGAAGAGACTGTGGAAGTACAGCTATGAACAGGTTATAAAAACACAGACATCTACAAAAAGATTGAATAGTGGATGTAGACAATGGGGTAAAACAGGATCATCAGCAGGAACCTTCATGAAAGGAAAGGAACCTCAGCAGGCATACCACAAGGCCCGGGTGGCCAACAATTGATTTGGTGCCAAGCCGCAGACCTGCCGCTTTTAGAATAAGCTGCATGCCATACTTGGGGGAAACAGCACCAATACCCTGCAGACCATTGTGAATACCTCTGAACATGCTGAGACACCAAACCCTGCCTTGAACAGCAAGGAGGGGGAAGAAGATGAAGAGGGGGAACATGCGTCAGGGAGTCCATCTATGCCATAAGCTAGTATCTTTTTTCAAGATTCCACTACAATCTGGCAAGTCCCACAAGCCAAGGATGGACAACCTTAATGAAGGGGAAGGAACCTTGGCTAACTTTGTTCATGCATTTTTCCTTACCAGTGTTTAAAAATAAAGATGGTGCCCAGCCGAACACCAAGTTAGCAGGACACAGGTATCAACTTCTCACTGTTTTACTCATACAAGAAGACGTAACAATACAACAGAGTTATTTGCTTTTAATTCCCATGTAGGATTAGGCAGAGGTTGCATGCGGAGCAGTTTGTTTATGTGCGTAGGGCTCTTCCTTATATCCTCATGCGAGATTTTGATGAACCTTTCATGGAGGTAGTCTGCAATCCTCTCTTGGAGGTTTCTAGGGATGGCAGCCTTATTTCTTCCTTTGTGGTAGGATACTGTCCCATGCCATTCCACAGTGATTTCAGCAGGCACCATTGCAGTAAACAGGCTAGTGGCATATGGGCCAATTTTGGGGTGACAACAGCAGCTGTGTTCTCTGTGCCTTTGCTACATACAGGAATGAGATATCAGCTGAAATCACCACCGCCTGTGGAAAACAGTGCCAGTACTCAGTGCCTTTGCCCTGTACTTGTACGCATGAAAATAGGGGCCTAAATTTTATTGTTTCATTCAACCAAACCAAACAGTTCCCTCCTCGTTTCTGCCCTCCCTCAGCCCTACATTGGCTCAGACTGGAGAGTGAAGCTGTGCAGAGGCACTGCAAAGCTAAAGTGTCAATAAGAAGATCTTACTTTAAAAACTTATGGGAATAAGAGACAGGAGTTCTGAAACTTTCCATTGTGATTGAAAATATGATAAATCTGTCTGTTTTATCTCTGGCTGCTGCCATTGTGGCCTTGTGGGGTGCCCCCTCCACACCTGCAGAATGCCAGACCCTGATGAGGAGAAAGAAGAGCACTAGGGAAGATATATTTAGTGAGATCCTGCAAGGCAGTGCTGCATCAGACCGTGAAGAGAGGTCCTGGAGGATGAGTATGTCAGACGGCATGGACAAGGAAAGAACAGATAGGCCCAGGAATCCCAGCAGGAAAAGGAGAGGGAGCTACACCAGGACATAATGGGGTTTTTCAGGCAGTAAACACTACCCTTACCACTCCAATGTGGGACAACCATAGCTTCACAAATACTAAACTGTGAGGGCAACAGTTAGTGTACATGTAGCCAAAATGGACTGAAATGGATATGAATATTTCCTACCATTCAAATGTTAAAAGTCTGTTCCCTTAATTTTTAATTGCACATTATTTTTGCAATCTTTTTGGTATGAAGTGCATTTCTATGTTTTGGAAAAATCTTTATTTCAGAATGCATAGAGCTATTCAAAATACCCATTAGTTGTAAAAACTGTACAGAACCACAGAACTCATAGATTCAGTAAAAAAACAATGTAATAATTATAAATGTACAGCAAGCACTGAGCCGGGGAGCATGAGGTAGGCAGGGTACCTCACGATCACTACTATTTGCATTTCAAATTGACAGTGGTAATCCACTGGGCAGGAAAGAATGTCCCTGTTTATAGCTTCTGAACAGCCTTGGATTCTTAAAGATGCAAGCATCATGCACCTTCCCTGACCAGCCCATAGTAATATTGGTGAAATATCCTTGATGATCCACCAATGATTGCATAACCATTGACAAAATAGCCCTTTCTGTTGATGTTCTCTATGGCAAGGTAGGCTGGTGCCAAAATAGGGATGTGCATGCTGTCTGCTGCTCCTCCACAGTTCACCAACAACACAAGCACTGCTGGTGAGCATGCGCAGTGCAGATGTAAACAACCACTTATGCATACAAACAAGCAATATAGTAACTGCAGTGTCTTTAGGTTGACGTAACTTGTGTTGATCAAAGTTTATAGTGTAGACAAGATCATAAGCTCTTAATATTAGTTAGGAGTGCCGCAACACCTGAATACCTTTAAAAATCTGGCCTTAATCTCTCTGTGCCTCAGTTCAGCTTCTCAACTTCACAAGGCTGTTGTGATGAAATATTCCTTAATGTTTGTAAGACACTCATATACTACTATGTTGGAGACTATAAATACCTAGAAAGGTGGACTCTGACTTCTCAGTTTCCCCATCTGTACTACGTGAATAATATCCACCTCAGAGGGATGTTGTGAGGATTAATTATATAAGGGTTGCACAGCACTGTGAAGATTGAAAGAGTGTTTTAGGTACTATCTTATTATTATAGGAATGGTCTTCAGTCTGTTTGCAGGGTGAAACAGTGGGACAAGATTCCCAATACTGAAATCCTTAATTCTTGTCAAATATCTGCCATTCAAAGAATGCTCATAAAAGCTCAGCTGCATTGGTCTGGGTTTGTAGTTTGAATGGCTGACTCAAGAATATCCAAAGCCCTATTTTCTGGTCAAGTGAAGCAAGGCCCCTGTTCTTATGGTGGCCAGTAACAAACAATATAAAGACACACTGAAGTCAAACTTAAAAGCAAGTGAAATTGACCCCAGCACCTGGGAAGCAACAGCCCAAGACAGAACAAAGTGACGGCAGATTTGTCATGTCACCATTAACCACTTAGAAACAAGGTGCATTCACACCTTATGTGAAAAATATGAATAGGCCAAAGCAAGGACACAACAGCCTGCAATGCAATGGTCAAGGACAATCTTGTCTACCCCCATGTAACTGCGTTTGTGATTCTCACATTGGCTTGACCTCCCATACGTTGATGCTGACATAAGAATTATCATAGGTACTAAATATTATAAATGTTGAATGGGGTCTTCAGGATGGTGGCTGCTGCACCTGTGGAGCTCCCTCATTCATAGAATATCAGGGTTAGAAGGGACCTCAGGTGGTCATCTAGTCCACCCCCTTGCTCAAAGTAGGACCAATTCCCAACTAAATCATCCCAGACAGGGCTTTGTAAAGCCTGACCTTAAAAACCTCTAAGGAAGGAGATTCCACCACCTCCCTAGGTAACCCATTCCAGTGCTTCAGCACCCTCCAAGTGAAAAAGTTTTTTCCTAATATCCAACCTAAACCTCCCACACTGCAACTTGAGACCATTACTCCTTGTTCTGTCATCAGGTACCAATGAGAACAATCTAGATCCATCCTCTTTGGAACCTCCTTTCAGGTAGTTGAAAGCAACTATCAAAGCCCGCCTCGTTCTTGTCTTCTGCAGACTAAATAATCCCAGTTCCCTCAGCCTCTCATAAGTAATGTGCTCCAGCCCTCTAATAATTTTTGTTGCCCTCTGCTGGACTCTTCCCAATTTTTCCACATCCTTCTTGTAGTGTGGGGCCCAGAACTGGACACAGTATTCCAGATGAGGCCTCACCAATGCCGAATAGAGGGGAATGATCACGTCCCTCAATCTGCTGGCAATGCCCCTATTTATACAGCCCAAAATGTCATTAGCCTTCTTCGCAACAAGGGTACGCTGTTGACTCTCATCCAGCTTCTCGTCCACTGTAACCCCTAGGTCCTTTTCTGCAGAACTGCTTCCTAGCCATTCGGTCCCTAATCTGTAATAGTGAATGGGATTCTTCTATCCTAAGTGCAGGACTCTGCACTTGTCCTTGTTGAACCTCATCAGGTTTCTTTTTGCCCAGTCCTCTAATTTGTTAGGTCCCTCTGTATCCTATCCTACCCTCCAGCGTATCTACCACTCCAAGTTTAGTGTCATCTGCAAACTTGCTGAGAGGGAAGTCCATCCCATCCTCCAGATCATTAATGAAGATATTGAACAAAACTGGCCCCAGGACCGACCCTTGGGGTACTCCGCTTGAAACCGGCTGCCAACTAGACATGGAGTTGTTGATCATTACCTGTTGAGCCCGACGATCTAGCCAGCTCTCTATCCAGCTTATAGTCCATTCTTCCAGCCCATACTTCTTTAACTTGCTGGCAAGAATACTGTGGGAGACAGTATCAATAGCTTTCCTAAAGTCAAGGAATAAGACATCCACTGCTTTCCCCTCATCCACAGACCCAGTTATCTCATCATAGAAGGCAATTAGGTTAGTCAGGCATGACTTGCCCTTGGTGAATCCATGCTGACTGTTCCTGATCACTTTCCTCTCCTCTAAGTGCTTCAGAATTGATTCCTTGAGGACCTGCTCCATGATTTTTCCAGGGACTAAGGTGAGGCTGACTGGCCTGTAGTTCCCCGGATTCTCCTTCTTCCCTTTTTTAAAGATGGGCACTACATTAGCCTTTTTCCAATCATCGGGGACCTCTCCCAGTTGCCATGAGTTTTCAAAGATAATGGCCAATGGCTTTGCAATCACATCCGCCAACTCCTTTAGCACCTTCTGATACAGCGCATCCAGGCCCATGGACTTATGGTTGTCTAGTTTTTCTAGAAGTCCTCAACCACTTCTTTCTCCACAGAGGGCTGGTCACCTTCTCCCCATACTGTGCTGCCCAGTGCAGCAGTCTGGGAGCTGACCCTGTTTGTGAAGACAGAGGCAGTCGTGGTTGGTCGGAAAGACACTATGGTCAGGTATCTGAAAAAGTGAGGCTTGTTACCCATGAAAGCTTATGCCCAAATAAATGTTAGTCTTTAAGGTGCCACTGGACTCCTTGTTGTTTTCATAGTCCGGCTGTGTTCTTCTACTGCTCTCCACTAACTAGCTGGCTCCCCTATGAATCAATCTGTAGACTTCCTGGGAAGGCTTGTCTGCACTGACACCATAGTCATCACTGGGGCAGATCTGGGACTTTTAGCATTGAAAACACATGCCTCTACCACTTGTACGAAAGGAGAATTCCTTTAACTGCAAGTAAATAGCAAGTTATAGTTGCAGGGCTCAGCCATCTGAGAAAGACATGACCATATGCACTAAACTAATATATAGTGCAGGAGCACAGTGCCCTCCCCTACAGGGCCAAATCCCAAGAGTTAACCCTGTGTACTATAGCTATTAGACAGTGATCAATCTGAATCTCAGTATACACTGAACACTAATATTCCTTATGTTTATAGGGAATCAATCTTAATTCTGTTTGGCTTTAGCCAATCAGGGAAAAATTTTGAAGATCATTGTCTTCATTTCAGCTTACACTGTTGTATTTGCAATGGGATATTTAGGACACTTCCTATGTATGGTTTATATATTTCACCTGGATACCGCCTGTTAACTTTCTCTCTGAATTAGTTTTTGACCATTTCATATGTATGTATTTTGGACCCTCACCCAGTGTCAGTGAACTTTCTCAACAAAAGCTATTTAGCAAGTCAGTGAGAAAACAAGTGTATAGCTTTATTTTGTGAACTACTTATGTTTTTTCCTGCTGATAAAAATCCGAGTTGTACATTCAGAAGAGTTGTTCAAAATTACCCCTGACTCATTGGGGGATGGGAGGGGAAAAAGGGCTTGAGAGTTCTTTCTGCTGTGACTATGCATAAAACTGCTCCTGAAAAGCAGCAGGAAGTTATAATAGTGATGTGGTACTGAAGGTCTGTTTCTGAGAAAAACAAAAAAAAATTCACACCATGAAGCTAAGAAATATTAGCAACGCTTCAAAAGCTGAGTGGGCAGGTACATTTGTTAACCGAAAGGAAGAAGAAAAAGAAAAAAAAGCATGCACAACTGCCACAGAGGCTAAAATACAGTATTTATGATTTAACACAACAAAACGGATTGACTTGAAATGTGAGCTTTAGATGCTGCAGTGTTAGTGAAGTGCTTTGGTTTAACAAGCAGCCTTAAACGCTCTAACTAAGAGAGATACAAAAGTTAAAATAAAAAAGGTGTCATTAGACAATCAAGTCTCAAGATCAGCACTCAGTTAAGACAAACACAGAATTAATGGATTAGAAGGTTTTTTAAAATGAGCTTTGAGTAAGGATCTCAAGGATCCAGTTCAACTCCTATTGATATCAATGAAAAGACTTACATTCACTTCAGATGGAGATGGAACAAATGCTAAAACCTGTATTGCTTACAGCAAGTAATAGCAGAAAAATTACAAATTCCAATAGTGTACGGGGAAGCAGGAAAAACACTTTGGGTCCTATTCACTTCAGTCAAAGCCCCTATATACATTTAAAAAAGAGAATGAGTTCTAAATAGGGTCATAATGTAGCAGAATATAAACCTAAAGGTATACTATGTGTTACTAGTTACATAATCCTCTTTAAGATATTTTTTAAAATCCTGTGCATTTCCAGTAAGGACAATGTATTAATAAAGTTTGTTCATTTAATTTGAAGTATTGAGGCCTTGTGTACACTACAGAGGGAGATCGTGAATAACATAGCTGAAGTTGATGTACTTAGATCTACTTACCATGGGGTCCATACTACGCTATGTCTATGGGAGACGCTCTCCCATCGACACCCCTTATGCTTTTCGTTCAGGTGGAGTACAGGAGCCAACGGGAGAGTGAGCTGTGGTCGATTTAGCGGGTCTAGTGAAGCTACTAAATCGACCACCAATGCAGCAATTGCCATACATTGATCCACTGGTAAGTGTAGACAAGCCCTGAAAATTGAGGTTGAGCTCTATGTTTCGGTTTGTTGTTAAAGGGGAAGCCAGCTGAAAAGAACAAAAGTTTTTCCAGGTTCATAATGAAAGACAGTAAAGTGAGGATTTGCTTAATCTACTACCAGATTGTTTGAGGAATACCTATACTTTGTTAACTCTGATTCCAGGATTGTGTGAGAGATTCTTTGGATTGTTGATGCAATTGAATTAAAGCAGTTGGATTTTAAATTATTGCTTTCTTCAGTTCATCCAACTGGCAGAAAAAAATATAAACTGCTATGGAGAAAAAAAAGACTCAGAAGAAATGTTAGGAAGCACTTTTTTGAATACAGTGAATCAGAAATGTGTAGAATAGTCTTTCCTCGTTATTGGTTTGTCCTAAGAAATGTCTTACATATAATTGATACAAAAACAATCCTGAGCCCAGTACAGAGCCTGCATAAAGGCTCAGTTGGAGAACGGGTATGGAACTGTATTGTTCCAGGAGGAGCGCTGGGATTGTGGCTCAGGGCTTGGCTACACTGGAGAGTTGCAGTGCTGTAAACCCACCACCAGCACTGCAACTTACTCACCGTCCACACTTGCAGGGCACATACAGCGCTGCATCTCCCTGGTTGCAGCGCTGGTTGTACTCCTGCTCTGCCTCGGGTATAAGGATTGCAGTGCTGGTGATGCAGTGCTGCTCCGCAAGTGTGGCCACCAAAAGCACTGTAATTGGCCTCCAGGATATTAGGAGGTATCCCAGAATGCCTGTTCACAACAAACTGGAAGAGTGGCTGAACTCTGGGCTCCCCGGAGCTGCTTATCTAAAAAACAAACACAGCTCCTGTTTGCTCGAGCGAGCAGAGGCAGGCAGGGGAATTGCTTTGGAATGTTCACAGCTGTTTGCTTGAGTAGAGAAGCCACACGGTGGGGGGGGGGGAGAGTCTGTGTTGGAGCAGCTGCTTATGTGGTCTGAAGGCTATTTAGGAGTGCATAATTTGCATTTAGTGAATAAGAGAGGGGTGGGGGAAAGGGTCGAAACTTTTAAAATGATAGAAGGTAGGTGCTGTGTATCTTCCAGTCCTTAGAACTTGCAAGGCAGGGAGCTGACACAGTGTCAGCTCCAAAAATCCACTCTCTCTGTCTCCCCCATGCTCCCTGTCACACTCCACCCCACCCCCCTCTTTTGAAAAGCACGTTGCAGCCACTTGAACGCTGGGATAGCTGCCCACAATGAACCACTCACAACAGCGCTGCAAATGTGGCCACACTGCAGCGCTGGTAGCTGTCAGTGTGGCCACACTGCAGCGCTTTCCCTACACAGCTGTACGAAGACAGCTGTAACTCCCAGCACTGCACAACTGTAAGTGTAGCCATGGCCTCAGGAGGCAAAGTCTCTCCCAGCACTTCTCATTGTGCAGAGGACTGGGGGAACCACACAGATGGTGTAGATTGGGTGCAGAATGAGGGCAGGCCATAGCCCTAGCTCTTTCCCATGCACTTGCTCTCAGGAAGGAGCAAGGACTAAGCAGTCTTTGTTCACAGGAATGGCTATTATGCTTTTTGCTTATGTGGGCCATTCAAGGGCTAGGCTCCTTGCAAGCCCCCTACATCATTTGTACAATGGGAGGCAGAACACAATTTAAGTGCACTTCAGAAGACTGTGGGGAATGGAGACCGGGCATTGGACTAGGAGTCAGAAGACGATTCTGGCTGGCTCTAGCACCGATCTGCTGCGTGATCTTGGTGGCTTAACTCCAGGGTGCTTTGATTCTTTTTCCCCATCAGTAAACAGGAATAATAATACTTACCCTCTTTTGTAAAGTGTGTTGAGATCTCCAGATGAAAAGTATTGTGTAAGAGCTAAGGATTAGCATTTGTATTTATTAGCTGATGAAAATCTGCAGTTTTCACAAACATCAATTTGTTAGTGCAAATCTTTGCTTCCCTTAATGCAGAAAAATAACAGCTACATCTTCAGAACTCTATAATCTAGTACATTTTTCAATAACAGTCCGTGTTAAATTACGTCAAAGTGATAATCTGCTGTAAACTGTAGACTAAGCATAGAGTCTTAGATACCAGGGCAATAGCTAGATATCTTAGGTAGATGGATCGGCAGATAGGTGGTTAACTGTATTTGCAGCTAGTAGGAGCATATGCAGTTCCACTGAATTTATGGAGTTGTACCAAGTGCGGCCAGTGGTGAATCTGGCCTGATATTTTCAGTGAACATTAATCTTTATCTAGACCTAATTAAACTACCTAATAGTTTAGAATCCAGGTAAGGCTATCTTTCACATTAGTCTTCGAGCTATACGTTACTTAGTTACACTCGTGTAAATTTAGAGCAATTTTGCAAAAGTGATTAACTATTACACTGTCTTTACACCATTGTAACTGAGAATAGAATGTCCAACTGTATTATTATTATTATTAGTAGTAGTAGTATTTATTTTATTTATTATTTTCATAGGAGTCACAGTATGCAACACACTGTCCATACACACACAGGAAGACAGTAAATCTTTCGGTTTGTAAGAAGAGCTAAGATTCTAAAATCATGGTCCTGCAACTGGATCCCCAAACCCCAAATGCAGGATCAGAAAGTACAAAGACACTGAAATGTAGCATAGATTAATCAAAGATCTAGCACAAACTGTATACAATTTTTTTTTTCATTCCAGTGGCTCTTGCCAATTGTCCTGGCTGAAATTTGCCCCAAGGTAAAGGGCCTGCACAAGGCCTATCTACCACTTAAATACTAAAATAGGGTTTCAGTGAGCCTTAAGCAATGGATGGGCCTTGCACTCGGAGGGGAGCATTTCACCTCCACATACTTCCTATTCACCTCACTAATTAGGCTCTTTCCACACCCCGCTCAACGTGAGTGGCAGAGAGCCTCCATAGAGTTCTTTGCCGCAGTGCTATGGGGTTGCTGAGTTGCTTGTCTGGCCTCTCCATGCCTGGATCTACTGCACAGCAGAAACATTGTGTTTCTCCTGCATTTTGAATCTTGAGGTGACGTGGTCATTATTTTCCCTTAATTATACAAGGAGTACTAAAGGGGTGGCTGACTTGATAAACTTAAGATGAGAGCATAGGATAGCTGGGAGCATTTCAGTAGAACCTCACAGTTATGAACACCAAATTTACAAACTGACTGGTCAACCACACACCTCATTTGAAACCAGAAGTACTCAGGCAGCAGCAGAGACAACAAAAGAAAAAAAAGCAAATACAATACAGTAGTGTGTTTAAAGGTAAACTATTGAAAAATAAAGGGAAAGTTTAAAAAAAAAGATTTGAGAAGGTACAGAAACTGTTTCTGTGCTTGTTTCATTTAAATTAGGATGGTTAAAAGTGGCATTTTTCTTCTGCGTAGTAAAGTTTCAAAGCTGTATTAAGTCAATGTTCAGTTGTAAACTCTTAAAAGAACAACCATAACGTTTTGTTCAAAGTTACAAACATTTCAGAGTTATGAACAACCTCCATTCCCAAGGTGTTTGTAACTCTGAGGTTCTGCTGTACCCATATTCTACATATTGGCTTTACAGTCAGCTTTCCAAGGCCCTAAAATAAAATGTTTTTTTCAGATGGATTAAAATGATAATCAAAGGCACCACAATACAAGCTCACAATAACAAGATATAACATAATTTTTTTCTTCATTATTCATTAGATAAGGGCCCAAACCAGAGCCTTGGACTCAAATGTTCCAAACTTTGATTAACATATGTATGGGTCTGAAGTTTGTAGACCAGATTCTGATCTGACCTTGTAAATCAAGAGCAGCTCCATTGAAGAGAATGAAATTGCAACGGCTTAAGTGAGGGGAAAATCTGATTCTATGGCTCAGGCTCATCTCTAATACATGCATGTGACCAAGTGGGTATTCACCCACAAGTGCTTATGCTCCAATACGTCTGTTAGTCTATAAGATGCCATAGGAGTCTTTGTCGCTTTCTAATATATATATTATTTATGGTATGAATAATCATTTCTTCTTAAGCTTTGATTGTGCCTTACAGGCATGGCCATGCATTGAAGGTGGTCCAGAGCTGCACAATTCCAGGGACTATTCCGGGGACGATGACTCAGTACACAGAATTATTCCTCTAGCTCACTTGTGGACTGTGGGAATGTGTTTGCTGCTTCACCCCTTCATATGGTGCAGCATACTCCTCATTGCTCTCTGGTCCTGCTCTGTGGGTTGGTGTGTAAGCAAAGGTAGTGGTGGGGTCTTGCACCCCAGAGAAGCAAAGAGGGAGCAGATCTCACACTAAGGCCTTGTCTACACTGGCAAGTTTCTGCGCAGTAAAGCAGGTTTCTGTGCTGTAACTCCTGAGATGTACACACTGCCACTTAGTGCGCAGAAACTGCGCAGTTTTGAGCTCTAAAAAAAACCCACCCCAACAAGATGTGTACAGCTTTCTGTGCCAGGGCTACAGCACTGCGGTGCCAGGATAGACACTGTGGCAGTTACAGCACTGAGATTGGCTTCCACGAGGTGTCCCACAATGCCTGTTCTCATTTGTCTGGTCATTGGTTTGAACTCTACTGCCCTGCCCTCAGGTGATCAACCGTCATTCCTACCCCGTACATTCCTTTGCATATTTGAAAGTCTCCTTCCTGTTTGCTCGTGATGCATGCAGTGGCCTCAGTGCATCTTTCCAGGTGGTCATGCCTGCTCCATGCACCAGGCGATGCCCCTCTTGTAGCAATACCGAGCTGCTGGACCTCATCAGCATTTGGGGAAAGGAAGCTGTGTCCCAGCTGCACTCCAGCCATAGAAATTATGATACCTATGGACAGATTTTACGATGCATGATAGAAACGGGCCACGACCGGGACACATTGCAGTGTAGGGTAAAAGTGAAGGAGCTGCAGAACGCCTACCAGAATGCACGGGAAGCAAACCACCATGCCAGTGCTGTGCCCACGAACTGCCGGTTCTACAAAGAGCTGGACGCAATACTCGGTGTTGACCCCACCTCCACTGCAAAGGCCCCTGTGGATACTTTGTTGGCTCGCATGCCAGTTGGGAGTGGACCAAGCCAGGAGGAGGAAATCTTGGACAAAGAGGGAAAGGGGGACCCAGAGGCAGAGGATGACTTGGAGGCCAGAAATGCGTGCAGTCAGGAGCTCTTTGCTAACTTGGAGGAGCCTAGCCAGTTATAACAGTCGGATCTTGGCGAAGCACAAACAGGAGAAGAGGTCCCTGGTAAGTGGACATAATTTGGGGAATTGCTGAAGCAAGTTGTAAGGGGCAGGGGGGATTGCAGAAAGCAGGCTTCTCTCCCACCGCATGCCTAGTCTGAGCGGCGGAACGGGCTGTTGATAGACTCCCTCATTTCATGGGAATCTCCCTCAGAGATTTCCAGGAAACTCTTGTGGAGATAGAATCATAGAACTGGAAGGGACCTCAAAAGGTCATCTAGTCCAGTCCCCTGCACTCAAGGCAGGACTAAGTATTATCTAGAACATCCCTGACAGGTGTTTGTCCAACCTGCTCTTAAAAATCCCCAATGGTGGTGTCATAAACAGATAGCTAAGGGTTAATGTCTCTTTCACCTGAAGCACCTGACCAGAGGACCAATCAGGAAACCGGATTTTTTCAACTTTGGGTGGAGGGAATTTTGTGTCTGAGGTTTTTGTTTTCTGTCTGCCTGCTTTCTCTGAGCTTTGGAGAAGTAGTTTCTGCTTTCTAATTTTCTGTTTCTAAGTATAAGGACAAAGAGATCAGATAGTAAGTTATATGGTTTCTTTTCTTTGGTATTTGCACGAATATAAGTGCTGGAGTGCTTTGATTTGTATTCTTTTTGAATAAGGCTGTTTATTCAATATTCTTTTAAGCAATTAACCCTGTATTTTGTCACCTTAATACAGAGAGACCATTTGTATGTATTTTCCTTTCTTCTTTATATAAAGCTTTCTTTTAAGACCTGTTGGAGTTTTCTTTTCTGGGAAATTTCAGGGAAATTGAGTCTGTACTCACCAGGGAATTGGTGGGAGGAAGAAATCAGGGGGAGATCTGTGTGTGTTGGATTTGCTAGCCTGATTTTGCATTCCCTCTGGGTGAAGAGGAAAGTGCTTTTGTTTCCAGGACTGGGAACGGAGAGGGGGAGTCACTCTGTTTGGATTCACAGAGCTTGTGTCTGTGTATCTCTCCAGGAGCACCTGGAGGGGGGAAGGGAAAAAGGATTATTTCCCTTTGTTGTGAGACTCAAGGGATTTGGGTCTTGGGGTCCCCAGGGAAGGTTTTTCAGGGGGACCAGAGTGCCCCAAAACACTCTAATTTTTTGGGTGGTGGCAGCAAGTACCAGGTCCAAGCTGGTAACTAAGCTTGGAGGTTTTCATGCTAACCCCCATAATTTGGATGCTAAGGTCCAAATCTGGGACTAAAGTTATGACAGGTGGAGATTCCACAGCCTCCCTGGGCAATTTGTTCCAGTGCTTAACTACTCTGACAGTTAGGAAGTTTTTCCTAATGTCCAACCTAAACTGCCTTTGCTGCAATTTAAGACCATTGCTTCTTGTCCTATCCTCAGAGATTAAGAAGAACAATTTTTCTCCCACCTCCTTGTAACAAGCTTTTATGTACTTGAAAACTGTTATCATGTTTAACAATAACCCAGTAACAACCCAGGAAACTACAGACCAGTTAGTTTAACTTCTGTGCCAGGGAAGATAATGGAGCAGGTAATCAAATAAATCATCTGCAAACACTTGGAAGGTGGTAAGGTGATAGGGAATAGCCAGCATGGATTTGTAAAGAACAAATCGTGTCAAACTAATCTGATAGCGTTCTTTGATAGGATAACGAGCCTTGTGGATAAGGGAGAAGCGGTGGATGTGATATACCTAGACTTTAGTAAGGCATTTGATACGGTCTCGCATGATATTCTTATAGATAAACTAGGAAAGTACAATTTAGATGGGGCTACTATAAGGTGGGTGCATAACTGGCTGGATAACCGTACTCAGAGAGTAGTTGTTAATGGCTCCCAATCCTGCTGGAAAGGTATAACAAGTGGGGTTCCGCAGGGGTCTGTTTTGGGACCGGTTCTGTTCAATATCTTCATCAACGATTTAGATGTTGGCATAGAAAGTACACTTATTAAGTTTGCGGACGATACCAAACTGGGAGGGATTGCAACTGCTTTGGAGGACAGGGTCAAAATTCAAAATGATCTGGACAAATTGGAGAAATGGTCTGAGGTAAACAGGATGAAGTTCAGTAAAGATAAATGCAAAGTGCTCCACCTAGGAAGGAACAATCAATTTCACACATACAGAATGGGAAGAGACTGTCTAGGAAGGAGTATGGCAGAAAGAGATCTAGGGGTCATAGTAGACCACAAGCTTAATATGAGTCAACAGTGTGATACTGTTGCAAAAAAAGCAAACATGATTCTGGGATGCATTAACAGGTGTGTTGTAAACAAGACACGAGAAGTCATTCTTCCGCTTTACTCTGTGCTGGTTAGGCCTCAACTGGAGTATTGTGTCCAGTTCTGGGCACCGCATTTCAAGAAAGATGTGGAGAAATTGGAGAGGGTCCAGAGAAGAGCAACAAGAATGATTAAAGGTCTTGAGAACATGACCTATGAAGGAAGGCTGAAGGAATTGGGTTTGTTTAGTTTGGAAAAGAGAAGACTGAGAGGGGACATGATAGCAGTTTTCAGGTATCTAAAAGGGTGTCATCAGGAGGAGGGAGAAAACTTATTCACCTTAGCATCCAATGATAGAACAAGAAGCAATGGGCTTAAACTGCAGCAAGGGAGATTTAAGTTGGACATTAGGAAAAAGTTCCTAACTGTCAGGGTAGTTAAACACTGGAATAGATTGCCTAGGGAAGTTGTGGAATCTCCATCTCTGGAGATATTTAAGAGTAGGTTAGATAAATGTCTATTAGGGATGGTCTAGACAGTATTTGGTCCTGCCATGAGGGCAGGGGACTGGACTCGATGACCTCTCGAGCTCCCTTCCAGTCCTAGAGTCTATGAGTCTATGAGTCTATGTCCCCTCTCAGTCTTCTCTTCTTCAGACTAAACAAACCCAATTTTTTCAATCTTCCCTCATAGGTCATGTTTTCTAGACCTTTAATAATTTTTGTTCCTCTTCTCTGGACTTTCTCCAATTTATTCATATCTTTCCTGAAATATGGCACCCAGAACTGGACACAATACTCCAGTTGAGGCCTAATCAGCACGGAGTAGAGCAGAAGAATGACTTCTCATGTCTTGTATCAGAGGGGTAGCCGTGTTAGTCTGGATCTGTAAAAGCAGCAAAGAGTCCTGTGGCACCTTATAGACTAACAGACGTTTTGGAGCATGAGCTTTCGTGCATCTGACGAAGTGGGTATTCACCCACGAAAGCTCATGCTCCAAAATGTCTGTTAGTCTATAAGGTGCCACAGGACTCTTTGCTGCTTTCTCATGTCATGCTTACTCCTCCTAATACATCCCAAAATGATGCTTGTATTTTTTTTGCAACAACATTATACTGTTGACTCATATTTAGCTGATGACCCACTATGACCTACAGATTCATTTCTGCAGTACTCCTTCCTAGGCAGTCATTTCCCATTTTGTATGTGTGCAAATGATTGTTCCTTCCTAAGTGGAGTACTTAGCATTTCTCCCTATTGAATTTCATCTTATTTACTTCAGATCATTTCTCCAGTTTGTGCAGATCATTTTGAATTTTAATCCTATCTTCCAAAGCACTTGCAACCCCTCCCAGTTTAGTATCATCCACAAACTTTATAAGTGTGCTCTCTATGCCATTATCTAAATCATCAGTGAAGACATTGAACAGAACCTGACCTAGAACTGATCCCTGCGGGACCCTTCCAGCATGACTGTGAACCACTGATAACTACTCTCTGGGAACGTTTTTCCAACCAGTTATGCACCCATTTTATAGTCGCTGCATCTAGGTTGTATTTCCCTAGTTTGTTTATGAGAAGGTCACGTGAGACAGTATCAAAAACCTTACTAAAGTCAAGATATACCACATCTACCTCTTCCCTCCATCTACAAGGCTCGTTACCCTGTCAAAGAAAGCTATCAGGTTGGTTTGACATGATTTGTTCTTGACAAATCTATGCTGACTGTTTGTTATCACCTCATTATCTTCTAGGTGTTTTCAAATTGATTGCTTAATTATTTGCTCCATTATCTTTCCGGGTACAGAAGTTAAGCTGACTGGTTTGTAATTTCCTGCATTGTCTTTATTTCCCTTTTTACGTTTGCCCTTTTTCCCTTTTCCAGTCTTCTGGAATGTCTTCCATCTTCCACAACTTTTCAAAAGATAATTGCTAGTGGCTCAGATATCTCCTTAGTCAGCTCCTTGATTATTCTAGGATGCATTTCATCAAGTCCTGGTGATTTGAAGACATCTAACTTGTCCAAGGAATTTTTGACTTGTTCTATCTTCTTTTAGACTCTGATCCTACCTTATTTTCAGTGGCATTCACTGTGTTAGACATCCAATCGCCACCAACCTTCTTGGTAAAAACTGAAACAAATAAGTCATTAAGCACCTCTGCTATTTCCATATTTTCTGTTATTGTCTTTCCCCCCTCATTGAGTAATGAGCCTACTCTGTCCTTGATCTTCCTCTTGCTTCTAATGTATTTGTAGAATGTTTTCTTGTTTCCTTTTATGTCCCTAGCTAGTTCGATCTTGTTTTGTGCCCTGGATTTTCTAATTTTGTCCTTACATACTTGTGTTATTTATTTATATTCATCCTTTGTAATTTGACTGAGTTTCTACTTTTTGTAGGACTCTTTTTTGAGTTTTAGATCATTGAAGGTCTCCTGATTAAGGCAGGGTGGTCTCTTGCCATACTTTTTCTTTCCTACACAGTGGGATATTTTGCTCTTGTGCCCCTACTAAAGTCTCTTTGAAAAACTGCCAACTGTCTTCAATTGTTTTTCCCCTTAGACTTGCTTCCCATGGGATTTTACCTACCAACTCCCCAAGTTTGCTGAAATCTGCCTTCTTGAACTCCATTGTCTTTATTGTGCTCCTACCATTCCTTAGAATCATGAATTCCACCATTTCATGATCACTTTTACCCAGGTTGCCTTCCACTTTCAAATTCTCAACGAGTTCCTCCCTATTTGTCAAAATCAAATCTAGAACAGCCTCCCCTTAGTTGCTTTCTCCCCCTTCTGAAATAAAAAATTGTCTCCAATACATTCCAATAACTTGTTGGATAATATTTGCCCTGCTGTGTTATTTTCCCAACAGATGTCTGGGTAGCTGAAGTCCCCCATCACCACCAAGTCTGTGCTTTGGATGATTTTGTTAGTTGTTTAAAAAAAGCCTTATCCACCTCTTCTTCCTGGTTTGGTGGTCTGTAGTAGATACTGGGCAATCCACTGCTGCAGGTTCCTCAGCAAAGCTGCTTTGTTTCTTCCCCCATTAACAGTAACTTTCCCACACCACTGTGCCATCACTGCGGGCGGCCGTGGGAATTGACCATTGCTGCACACAGGCTAGCTGCATAGGGGCCAGGGCAGAAGCCGCAGGCTTGGAGAAGACCCTCCCTTGATTCTCTGCTCACCCTCAGCAGTGAGATACCTTCCATAATGAGCACATCCTGTGGAAAGTGTGGAACAGGAATGATTATCAGTCTCCCACTACAGTGCTGGCTCTCCCCAAGAACCACATGCCCAGTGTACAGCAGGGTCCAGGAAGAGTGATTTACCCTACCTCTGCGGCTGCTCATCATTTTGGGGGACTTGTGGCTCATGCGTGCTTGCCTGGGGTCAGCCGGTTAGTGACAGGTGTGTGAGTACTGGCTGTGTTTTAAAGCACTGAATCAGTGTTGTCTGTGTTGCAAACAATACTGCTTCTGTTAAATGTTGCATTTAAACTTCACAGAAATTATCTTGGGAGTCCAGCCTCCCTCTTTGTTATTGGTAGCAGAACGGCTGTGCAGAATTAGAAAGTGGCGAAGAAGAACTGGAGGTTATGAGATTATGATGCACTCCGCCGCCAAGAAACAGGAATTGAAGGTGTCATGGGACAGTGAGAAGAGGGACCTAAAGGAGAACGTGTCACACCAGAGAGAAGCCGTGGAGTGGCTCTTAAATGTTATAGAGTGCCAAGTGAATACACTCCAGGTGCTGCTAACTCTTCAAACTTAGCAGCTCCGCGCCCACTCTCCCCTGCAGCCGCTGTCACAAAACTTTTTCCCACGCATCCCCTCCACACCGCCAACACACTGTTATCAACCTCCTGGCTCTTCTACCCGCAGCATTCCATTTCTCCCTCCTCACAGTCCAGTACGGTGGACTCCCACTACCCACTGCACTCAACACCCATCCCTCTGCAGTTTGGCCCTGCTGAAGTACAGAACCCACTGCATTGTACTCCAAAGGAGAAGGTTGGATATGATCCCTAGACATACACAAATCTGTAGCTGTCCTAGAACCCTCCTCCTCTTGAGACCTTTCCTTCTCCCATCCACTATCCTCCTCCCTGCTGATGAATTTTTTCATTTGACTTTCTGCTCTGGTTGTTGTCTTTTAATAAAAGAATTCTGTTGGTTTGAAAACAATATTTATTCTATTAAGTGAAAGCAAAAAGAGCACTGCACTGTTAGGGATCCCATTTGTGCAAAGCCATCCACAATGTTACACACGTTGCCCAGAGTCATGGTCTTTCGGAGCAGGATGTGATTAATGGCCCTGCACACTTCCATCAGCACAACTCCAGCGGTAGACTTTTCCACTCCGAACTGGTTAGCAACCGATTGGTACGCCCAAAAGCAGCGTTCCACTGTGGACAGCACCTCTGTGAATGCCACAAGCAATCTCATGTAGCTACTATGCGTGGCAAAATCAATGTCGCACTCCTCTTGCCTTTGTAGTTTAAGGAATAACTCCATTGCCACTTGTGACGTGTTGGCCAGAGAGAGCAGCATACTGGTCAGCTGTTTGGGATCCATTCCTGCCGCCCGAAAGAGGCGGAGCACACAGTACACAAACCATTGAAAGATGGCACCAAATGTGGATGGAACCACAGGGATTGCTGGGATGCGAAGCAATTCATCATGGGGTATTGGGACAGGACCCAGGATGCCCTGCGATTCTCCCCACCCACCTTCCCACAAGTCTTAGCAGGAAAAGGGAGGTCTGTGGGATAGCTGCCCAGAGTGCACTGCTCCAAATAGCACTGCAAGTGCCGCAAGTGTGAGCACACTATTGCACAGGTAGCTGTCAATGTGAACACACAACAGCGGTTTCCCTTCTGCGCTCTCTGAGTGGCGCTGTAACTGCTGGTGCTGTAACTTTGTCAGTGTAGAAGTACCCTTAAGGAGTACAGGAATTGTGCTGGTACCCAGCCACTGCACAGTTGTGTGAGAGAGGGGAAGGATTCTTACATGCACTTCCTACTTCTTGTGCACTCCAAGCATAATATAGCTCTTAGCAGCTATTTTGAAGCAAAACCCCAGAAGGGGCTGCCAATTAAGCATTATTGAAACAGCTTTTAATAATGCACCTCTTTCTGAATGGAAATAGTCACAATGTCTTTGTGGTTTTGAGTGCTTATGAATAAATGCTGGCCTTGAAGTTTGTTTTACTGTGTAAGATTCAGACTGTGTGCTAAAGTGTGGTGACAGATTGGCACAGTGAATGCTTGCAAGACTCTGTTAGCCTGTGTATCCCAGCCATGTATACAAAGGATTGTTTAAATTATTCATAATTTAGTATGCCTTAGGACAGAAAAGAGAAAAAAAATTGCATCCAGATCCAAGCTAACTAAAAGTGAGTATTTTTGTACTGGATTTATCCCTCCTGTTGCTAGGAAAGCTGTGCAGACAAATCACTTATAGCACAACTGGGGGGGGGGAGCGAAATCTTATTTTGATGAGTTCCAAAAAAATGAAATATTTTAAAATGTTCATTTTAAATTGCTATTATAGAAGGTGAAGGCAGTTTTTTGTTTGGAAAGGTGTCATTTTGCAATAAAGTGTTTTCCTTGCAAAAATATTTAATTTATCCTTGTGACAAAATTAACAAAAAAATCAAGATTTTTGCTCCCATGCTGGAATTTTTGCTACAGAAAAATTGTTCTCACTGGCAGGAAGAGAGGTATGGGCTCTGACTTCCCAGTGCTTTGGGAGCAGTTTTACACCTCTTTGTAAGGGAACCCTTAGCAATGTTCAGCCATAAGTGGCTCGTGACTACTGGCCTAGGTAGTGTGTACAAAGAAAAGAAGGTGTGACTAGTGCTCCTTTATGTCTTAGGTGCTAGAACTGCCCCTTGGAAGACTGGTCTAATGTATGCCATAGGCTGGACCAGTGCCAGGGATTGTCCCAGAAATGGGGTGTTGAAAGGAAGATTAAGGCCATCTTTGCATTCCACTCTCTTGAACTGCCCTGGTTGCAGCTCAGGATTTGGACCATTCATTCTGGATCAAATTTGTGAAAAATCCCTAATGCAGTCATGAAAGCACAATGGTTTATAAGGAAACACGTCAAAGCAAAGACTGATTACCTGATTTCTAGCTGGAATGTCGATTCTGGGGTGTACTGCTGAAAATGAAGGCCTGGAACTGTTGATATGCTTTGAGAGTATGGCATTGTGGGGTCTTATGTTTATTGTCTGGCATTTAACTTCAGATCAAATGTGGAAAGCTTAGAAATAAAAAAGTGTTTATTTTTAACTGGTAGCTCTGCAGATTCATCCTGGTGTCTGAAAGTCAGGCTGAGTTCTTTCTGCCCCCAGTGTCATCAGCTTTAAAGATGCTGCACTCTGAACTTAGTTAAGTTACTTCTCTAGATGATGTAAGAGTCAAAATAGAATCCAGCTCTAGCTCACTCTTGTAGCTGCTTTGGCTCTGCTATGCTAATGGGAGTAAAAAGGAGTAGTTATTTACTCCAAATCAGTAAAGTCTGAATACACATCAGGAGCAGATTGATTGAATAAGAAGTTGCTGTTTTTACAAATCATAGTCAGTCTTCTGAGCAGAATGCCTCTTTAAAATAAGAAATACTGTTATCCTAGTCTAATATGGTTCAGTGGTTTGAAAACGACTATTGTATTCTAAAACTCATCTAATGAATTGAAATTGAAACTTGTCACATCTTTTTTTAAGGATGGCATTGTAGTTGTGTTAAAACATCTGTAATCTTGTCATCTGTATGAACATTTTTTCCTAATGGTCAGCTTGTCACAGTTAATTAGTCTTTAGACATATGGACAGTCATAAAGCAATGTGACTTTGAAAATCCTTTCTAATTATCTGTAACAATGAACTATAGAGAAACAGTGCATTCACTGGGTATTTGTACCACAACGCCCCTTCACAATGTGAGTTGTAGTTGGCACTTTGCTAAGGGAATACATGTTTCTTTATGGGAAACATTTCTTGTTTCTGTTGTTATTTCCTGTGTGTGTCTCCAGCTCAGAACTCTGTATTGATTTTGACTAGAGATTGGCTCCAGCTGCAAAATTCAAATCCAGACCAGAATTTTGAAGCCCTTCCCACAACATCTGGCACCCAGTCTATCATTAGTGACTACAGTTTTTTGTGCGCCTTAATTTTTGGGTGCCCAACTTGACATATTTTAAAGGGGGACTGATTTTCAGAAAATACTTACCATCTGCCTTCTGAAAATCAAGTCCCTTTATGTGTGGTCCATTTTGGCACCTACCATCCCTAGTCACTTTAAAAAACCTCAACCAGGATGAGTTCAGGTGTGTGGGGTTTCATTTTGCCCATTATAAAAGTATGGGCTGTTTGCAAAATATAATTCTGATCCACACTTGAACTTTGAATGCCTCCAAAGTACAAGTGGGTTCAAATTCCAGGTTTTGGTTCAGACCCATCTATCTCTTGTTTTGAATGTTGACAGTGTGCATACAGCCATATTGCATAATAGAATGCTGTGCATATGTATGGGCGTGATCCCGCAGGAAGGTAAATGCCTCCTGCAAGGTGCTGAACTCCCTCAAGTCTTGCTGACTTCAGGGGGTATTGAGTGCACTGACCACCTTGCAGAAGGTACATCAGCTCCTTGCAAGATTGGGCTTTTTGCTGTATTTGCCATAAAGGGAGACAGAAAAGTAGCATAATCTATAATAATTCTTGTCCATTAACAGAGGTCCAGGAACTGAGACTAGGTGCTATTGTCAGTATTTTGAAAGATGTTCTTTCCTTTACAGCAACAGTTCATTTGCCCTTTTTACATATATGATGATTCCCATTTCACAAGAATTATTTTATTTTCATATCGGAATCAGTTTTGTAAAGTCTTTGGCTATGATTCTTATGAAAATAGATAAGTTCCTGTGATGCAGTGTTGACCCCACACTTGCCCTGAAGGGGTTAATGGAGGTCAGATGAGCCAATTAACCTATTAGGCTGAAGGCTAAGAGGAGAGCCCTAATTAGGGGAAGTTTTCTTCTGCAGGAACAGGCAGGGCTTCTATAAAGCCAGGGAGCTGAAGCAGGAAGGAGGCTGCAGGGAAGTCTCTAGTCACTTCCTGGGAGAAGTGTTTGGTGGCTATAGCCCACAATTGCTCCTTGGGAGAGGGAATAGAAAGGCCTGCAAAACCCGGACAGAGGGGAGTGCCAGGATAGGAAGCAGTCTAGGGAGTAAGCAGCAAGGTTGGGGACTGAACAGAACTTAACTGCATGGTGTAGGGTCCCTGGGCTGGAATCCAGCATAGAGGGTGGGTCCAGGTTCCCCTACCTGCAACTGGGGAAGTGGCATTAGTGGGACAGTGAGCTGGAAGACTGCCTGGGTCTCTGTGGGAGCGATAGACTTCGAAGGACTATACCCTGGAAGGTGGGCAGGGGGAATACTGAATGACCTGGCTGCAGGGCCAAGCACAAAGAGGCCACAGCAGCTCCTGGAACGAGAGGAGCTGCAGACAGAGACAGAGGAGAGGAGATGGTGTCGTGCAACAGTAGGAAGGGGCATCAACCTGGTGAACTATTCCCCAGACTGACCAAGGAGAAGGTGCCTTCCTAGCAATGACTGGAACACCCTGTGACAGTCCCCCAAAACAGAGACCAATGCTAAATTTAGGCCCATAATTAATTTTATCCAGACAATAACCCAGTCTCCAAAAACATTTTAATGTATGTATTTGAAACGATACAGTTGGTTTGTCTTCACTTCCCTATATAATATTATCTAATGGATTTTTAAAACATTAATGAGAATGGAGAAGGGACTAATTGTTGGTGTAAGGGGCCTCCACACCACACCGCACCACAGGAAGCATCTGCTTTAATGTTGTCATCGATACCCTTTTATTTTTAAGAGAGTGGTATAAAGTGCATAAATTCCAGCAGACAAAAGATCCTCCTCACTGGTCTATGCAGAAATAGCCAGACCCTCCCTGTTTTGGGACCAAAAAATGGCTCTTTTCTGAGTCCAAGACCCCTCGGTGGGGATGAGGCTGGACCTGGTGCAGGGCAGGGGGCACAGGTTCATTTCAAGCACCTGATGAATACTCAGTAAAGCTAATAAAATCTGCAATCCCTTCCAAGCTGCACAACCCTTCTCTCCCTGCCCCCACCCAAGAGGGGGAGGAGTGTTCCAGAAGCAGCCACAGGCTAGATGTCACTGGCACCATGAATGAATTAGAGTTGTGTTGCTAGGGAGCAGGAGAGGCTACAGATGGTGTGGAGTCACAGAGCCTCCATGCTGACAGCCCTTTCCTCTGGCAAACCTCAGAAATTGGGGCAGATCTTGGGAAATCTGTGGGCTCCTGGGGCTGAACCTCTCGCTTCTGTGCAGGGGCTCCTATTCCTGCTCAAGAATTCAGAGAAAAAATTGTGAGGTTCTCCTCCCTCCTGGCCCCTGGAGACAGGTTTTAACAGATGAAGAGGTGATTGGGGCAATGTGATTAAATCCTTCAGTGAGCACAGGAGGATATTTTCCCATGATAACCATAATTCAATTTTGTGTGGAGCTGCAGTCTCCCCAGCACCTGACTGGCATTTCACAATATTGCCATGTAATGCAGCTATTCTTCTCTTTGAATCAAGCATTCAGCATGCAGCCTGGCTGCTGTATAAGAGATCCACGACAAAATTGCAGAACACTCTCATAACTACTTTTATTAATCAAGCCCTAAGCCTTTGTACTGCATCACGTACACCCTACAGATTAGCAAAATGGAATCATGATACTCCGAAAAATGCTTAATAGACTGCATGTCCGATATTAGACTTGAAGAGCCAGATTCTCAGCTGGTGTAGGTCAGCGAAGGTTCATTGACCTCCATGAATTTACACTAGTTGAGAGTGTGGACCTAAATTTGTATATTCCTTCCTCCCCATAGCACAATCTGTGAGCCCTGCTTGTATAGATTACAGATTGCATCATGATCCTAAAAATATATCCACAAACATAGGGTTGGATACTAAAAGGTGCTAAGCACCCACAATGCTCATTGATTTTTCCTGACTCAAAGAGCTGCTGCTCAGCACCTCTTTATTTGGTGCATAATCAGGCACATTTCCCTCCAGCAGCACTGAGAGTCACGACCAATCATTAGCAGGTGGCTACCACAATCTCAGAGCTCCTCTTTAGACATTGATGGACACGTTATAGCTGTTTTTTATTCCACACAGGTGATGGAGGTTTCCCTATGAAATCATGGTTGATGATATGCATTCTAAATTACTATACCCCTTCAGAGTTGAAATATTCACAAGGTTCATAAGATCTTCATATCAGTGATAGAAGAGACATTTGGCATTCAGACAATGTTTCAGATGTGTGGATAGATCTGGTGATATGTTTCCCTGTAGCCTCAAAGTCTGTAAGCTACTGCTTACATGCTGTACTTTATTTAATATAGTTATCAACCACAGAATACCTTTAATGGAAGCAGGAATATTAACACACGAAGAATCACAGCAATTGGAATTGATATATATGTGAATACCTGTCTAATCGTACAGTTAGTGTGTTTGCACATGCAGTATTGGGTTGGCCCTGCATATTATGGTCTATGTGGATGTGCATATTTTGCACAGGGACCACAGCCTCCATTCTTTTAAACATTTGACTCTAAATATGGAAGAAAATCATGCTTCCACTTCACCAACTCTTCTGGTCTGTACTGATGTTCTGCTAATCTGTGGCAACACAATATTTGCAGGTACACTCTCAAACTTTGTGTGGCTTACACAGGTATTTTCCAGAAACAAAATAATAAAAAGTTTTTGTAGCACAGAGGGCAGGATACTCATCAATAATTCATGAAGCATAAGGTGAAAATCAAATATAACAGAGATAGGAAGAATTGATATCCTAGATCCAGCTATTCCTGAACTTCAGTAAAGCTAAGCTTGAGAGCCAGGCTTTGCAGTCCACTTTGCTCAGGCCCAAGTCTAGAATAATTAGGAAAAAAGTCCCCATGCCAGTGCCCCATGTAATCCATGTCAGGTGCTATAGCAACTTGAGTCTTATTAAAAAGAACAGGAGTACTTGTGGCACCTTAGAAACTAACAAATTTATTTGAGAATAAGCTTTCGTGGGCTACAGCCCATGTCATCGGATGCATAGAATGGAACATATAGTAAGGAGATATATATACACACATACAGAGAACATGAAAAAGTGGGAGTTGCCCTACCAACTCTAAGAGACTAATTAAGACAAAAAACTTTTGTAGTGATAATCAAGATAGCCCATTTCAGACAGTTTGACAAGAAGGTGTGAGGATTCTTAACATGGGGAAATAGATTCAATGTGTGTAATGGCTCAGCCATTCCCAGTCTCTATTCAAGCCTAAATTGATGGTATCTAGTTTGCATATTTATTCAAGTTCAGCAGTTTCTCATTGGAGTCTGGTTTTTAAGCTTTTCTGTTGCAAAATTGCCACCTTTTAAGTCTGTTACTGAATGGTCAGAGAGGTTGAAGTGTTCTCTTACTGGTTTTTGAATGTTATGATTCCTGATGTTAAATTTGTGTCTATTTATTCTTTTGCCTAGAGACTGTTTGGATTGACCAGTGTACATGGCAGAGGGTCATTGCTGGCACATGATGGCATATATCACATTAGTAGATGTGCAGGTGAATGAGCCCCTGATGGTGTGGCTGATGTGATTAGGTCCTATGACGATGTCACTTGAATAAATATGTGGACAGAGTTGGCATCAGGCTTTGTTGCAAGGATAGGTTCCTGGGTTAGTGTTTTTGTTCTGTGGTTGCTGGTGAGTATTTGCTTCAGGTTGAGGGTTGTCTGTAAGTGAGGACAGGTCTGTCTCCCAAGATCTGTGAGAGTGAGGGATCATCCTTCAGGATAGGTTATAGATCTTTGATGATGCGCTGGAGAGGTTTTAGTTGGGGGCTGAAGGTGACAGCTAGTGGCGTTCTGTTGTTTTCTTTGTTGGGCCTGTCCTGTAGTAGGTGACTTCTGGGTACTCTTCTGGCTCTGTCAATCTGTTTTTTCACTTCAGCAGGTGGGTACTGTAGTTTTAAGAACGCTTGATAGAGATTTTGTAGGTGCTTGTCTCTGTCTGAGCTTTTGTGTGTGGAATCTTACTAGTGCTACAATATGCAGCTCAGTATTTAACAGCAGGTGATTTACAATTGAGTTGAATTGCTTTACTGCACTTACGTCTTCACCTGTCCACAGGGGAATTAAAACTATCAGTTGCTGATCTGAAAGTATATACATTCAGATAAAAATCAGTCCGATCTCCAATTTCTAAAATAACATTCTCCTTATATAAGGTACCCTTTTTTGCTATGCATAACGCATCATCTAGATCTTGAGTGTGTGGCCTCTCTGTCAACAGTGCAACTTTAGAGAAGCATGCTTAATGGCTTCTAGCAAGCTTCATGTTCCCTGGTTTGGGGGTTATCGGGCACCAGTGAATCCGACGGAAAAATGCAAAGTACTACAAAGTACTACAGTTAGGAAGAAATAATCAATTGCAGAAATATAAAATGGAAAATGACTACTTATGGAAGAGTACTGCAGAAAAGGATTGAAGGGTTTGTCATACTGTTGCCAAAAGTAAACATCATTCCGGGATGTATTAACATTCAGAGTTGTAAACAAGACACAAGTAGTAATTCTTCCACTCTACAGAGCACTGATAAGGCCTCAGGTGGAATATTTTGTCCAGTTTTGGGCACCACACTTTGGGAAAGATGTCGACAAATTGGAGGAAGTCTAGATGGGAGCAACAAAAATGATTAAAGGTCTAGAAAACATGACCTACAAGGAAAGATTGAAAAAAAAATTTGTTCAGTCTGAAAGAGGAAAACTGAGGAGGAACATAAGTCTACAAGTACATGAAAGACTGTTATAAAAAGGATATAAGGTTTATCACCTTAACCATGGGGGACAGGACAAGGACTAATGGGTGTCAATTATAGCAAGGGAGATTTGTTAGATATTAGGAAAAGCTTGCAAATTTTAAGGGTAGTTAAAGACCTGGAACAGATTTGACCTAGGGACATTGTGGAATCTCCATCACTGAGGGTTTTTAAGAACAGGTTAGACAAACTTGTCAAGGATGATCTAGATAATTGTTAGTCCTGCCTAAGTGCAGGGGACTGGACTAGATGAGCTACTAAGGTCCCTTTCCAAACCTACATTTTTATGATTCTATAAGATTCAGTCCAAAGCTGCCTTCAAGTTGCAAAGCAGCCCACAGGCTCTTGCATACAATCTTCAGAACTCATCTTCCTGATCTATGGAAATCCTTTCTAAGTTTCCAGGAGATAATGCATTCTGAATTGAGGAAATCCATGGTTTGGAATTTCCCAAGCCACCATCTGCTGTTTGGTATGTCACATCTCCCTTTACTTCCAAAAAGTGGCCTAGTGACTCTTAAGCTAGTGACTCTTATTAATTTGTTTTAAATAAACATAAATGCAAAATTTTCCTCTAAGATTATGCTATTTAACAGACACCTATGTGCTTGTTAACAAAGGCCTCATTCTCCCCATGTGGGAGTTATCCATATTGGGAGGGAGAGAACAGCACCAATTCTGACTTGCAAACTTTCCTAGGAATTCTTCTGTTATGGGGGTAACATCTCCCCTCTTCCCTTGAAAAAAGCAAGAAGTTCATTCTCTGAACGTACTGATTTCCAGAGGTCTGCATAATCTTGCGGATCTCAGCTACCTGTAAACACCATGCGTGTGGATGCACTGTGCATCTGCACTAGCTTTGAACTCTAGTGTTCCTGGACAGTGCATCTCCACTGAGGCCACTCAGAGACAGGGTTGCCAGGCATCTGTTTTTTGACCAGAACTCCCAGTCAAAAAGGGACCCTGGCAGCTCCGGTCAACCCTGCTGACCAAGCCGTTAAAAGTCCAGTCAGCAATGCAGTGGGGCTAAGGCAGGCTTTTTGCCTGCCATGGCTCTGCCTGGCTCCGGAAGCAGCGGCATATCCCACCTTCTGTTCCTAGGCATAGGGGCAGCCTAGAGCCCCCTCCCATACTCTGAACCCTTGGCTTCACTCCCCCTGCCTGGAGCTCCCTCCTGCACCCCAAACCTCTCATCCCCAGCCCCACCCCACAGTCTGCACCCCTAGACTGAGCCCTCACACCCCCCAACCCTGCCCCAGCCTGGAGCCCCCTTGTATACCCTGAACCCCTCATTTCTGGCCCCACACTGGAACCCACACCCCTAGCCAGAGGCCTCACCCCCTCCTGCACCCTAACCCCCTGAGCCAGCCTAGTAGGATGACCAGATGTCCCGATTTTATAAGGACAGTCCTGATTTTGGGGGCTTTTTCTTATGTAGGCACCTATTACCCTCCAACCCCGTCTCGATTTTTTACACTTGCTATCTGGTCACCCTACATCCTGGTGAAAATGAGTTAATGAGGTTGGGGGAGATGGAGTGAGCAGGGGCGAGGCCTCGGAGGAGGGGCGGGCAGAGGCAGGGCAAGAGTGTTTGGTTTTGTGCAAATAGAAAGTTGGAAAGCCTACTCAGAGAGTGAGTCACCAACCACCGTTTTCTCTGGAGCTCCATAGTACAGAAGTACAAATCGCGGGTGGAGGGGGACAGCTGGAGGCTATGATAACTTCACTTCCCCCCCATGCTAGCTACAGTTTTGGGGAAAGGTAGAAATTAGAAGAGAGCCAATGGCTCCCCTGTCTTTTTCTTTGACTCAGGATCCCTATGAATATAACCCTGAGTGTTTATTTTATCCACTACATTTTTTGCAAAGGTTCCCTTGAAGTGACATTCTACCAACTATGGATCTTTATATTTCATTATCTCCTCCACTAGCATTAAAGTTTGTTTCCTTCAGAGAAAAGTTTGGTTTCCTGGAAACTGGCATTTCTCTCTGGCTCATGATCCCCTGCCCAGATGTTAAGCCTTCCTCCCTGTTTCCTCAAATGTGTTTGGTAGACTACTGAAGCTTGCCTAGGGACCCACAGGATCGTCACATAGGACTCCACAAAGCTTACAGTTCATTCAGTTTCCTTCTTACCTCCTCAAGTTATGCAGTATAAATAAAACCAGAGAAGTTAGAACTTAATATGGCTGGTGACACCCTTAATAGGCATTGATGCCTAATTTCAGTGAGGAATTTTGCTTGAAAAAATCAGTCCAAATGCAAGTGTTCATCACAGATTAGTGAAAGCATGGGAAAGGGGGCCAGGTAACTACAGCATTGCCAAATCCCAGTGTTTTCAGCATCAAAGAAGCTAATGAAAAAGTAAATTTTGATTTGCATGGGTTTATATCCTGGACATTTGGTTTGGAATTTCCACTTTGATTTTCAGGTTAGGACACCCCTAAAGCTCAAAACAAAATTCAGCCAACAGTGCTCCATTTCACTGGATTTTCTGTCCGAACACTTACATTTTAGCAGTTTGGCTCCAGATCTGAACTTTGTCATGTTGCAAAACCCTGGAACCAAACAAGAATTTTGAGAACATTTGCAGCTTTGTTTAGAGTTGAACTTTGAATTTCAGGTTCAACACTAGCTTCCGTCCAGGTTTGCACAATACTGTGCTCAGATTCTCTTGAAAAAGGTTCACAAACCTTGGGCTGAGTTTCAAGTTTGTTATGGAATTTGAAACTATGCAAGGTTGGCATAGTTTTAGTGTTTGATAAGAACATTTTGCACAGCTGTGCATCGGTCCATGCTTGAGACACAAAGTGAGTTTCTTGATAAGCAAATATTTTCCAAATGTGTTGTGGGAACAACAGGCATTTTCACCTTTGTTGCAGCCATATTGTTGTTGGCCAGAAATAAAGTGGCTGAATAGAGCATCACTAGTAGCTTCAGAAAAATTTCAAGTAAAAAATGCTGACTTCGTGTTTGCAATGTCTAACTTTTTTTTGCATCTTCATTCAAAACTCTAATAGGTAGGGGAGATGCCACTATACATGAAGCTGAAGAACTCCCTTTCTCTGCACTCTTCCCAGCACATATGGGGAAATAAAGATACCACACAGTCTAGTTAAGGTATACACATTCTTTGCAGTACATGTGTTTCTTGGATGCCACATGTGACAGAACACTTAGCAGCATATTTCCATGCAGCTGTCACAGCCTCTTAAGTTCAGTCTATGCCAAAATTCTGCTTCCACATTGAAAGAGGCTTTATTTATGACTTTATTTAAAACTGTACTGAAGATTAAGAGTACTGAGTAATTTAAGGGTAAAAATCCATACAACAACAGTTATAAACTCCCATCCAGACAAACCAAACTAACCTTTAGCAGGACAAGAAATACAGAATTATGGTTAAATTTAACCACCCTCTAAACATTTGAGATTCACAGTAAGGTACCCTTACGGCCTTAAATCTGTGCCTACAATGAGGCCAGCCTCCCAGTTTCCTTCTTTGTTCCTTTCATACCTACTAGGATGCTATTTTTGGATCCATAACTTTTTAAGAGGAACTTAAGAAGTCTGTAACCTATTACCGCAGATATATTACATTTTGGAAAAAAACCTATACTGATACATGATAATACCATTTCCATCCTCCAGCCTTCCATTCCTTACCTCCTCTCACAAAGCCTTTAAAACATCAGCTATCTAACTGGATCCATCTTCAGTTTAGATCAGCTAGTTCTTCTTCTAGTGATGGTTCCTATTGCATTCCACTGTGGGTTATATGTGCGCACCATGTGCCTGGAGCTGGAGAATTTGAAAGTACTCTCCACTGGTCCAAGCATGCGCTCTAGTTCACCTTGTGCCTCTGTCTGAGAAGATAAAGACTGGGTGGACTGACTACCTGTCCAGTTCCTTCTCACTGACACACGGTTAAGGCTAAGATTTTGTCATGGATATTTTTAGTAAAAGTCATGGATAGGTCATGGGCAAAAAAGAAAAAGTCATGGAAGCAGTGACCTGTCCATGACTTTTACTAAAAATATCCATAACAAAATGGGGATCTGCGGGTCCCCACTCTGCCTGAAGCAGGGCAGCTCCTCAGGGGCTAGACTGCTGCCTGCAGCAGCTGGGGGTTGTGGGGTACCCCCACCACCTGTAGCTCCAGAGGCTGGGGTGGCCAGGAGCTGCAGGGTTCCCCCAGTGGCCAGGAGCTGCAGGGTACCCTGTTCCCCCTGGTGGCTTGGAGCTCTGAGGGCCACCAGAGGCTGTGGGGTGCCCCGCAGCTCCTTGCCCCACAGGTGGCTGGGGACCCTGCAGCTCCTGACTAGCGCAGGCTGAAATCATGGAGGTCACTGGAAGTCATGGATTCCATGACTTCCACGACCTCTGACTAAATCATAACCTTACACATGGTCCAGGTTGGAACCTTCAGAGTCTGTAGCTTTAGCTTCATCCTACAAAATAAGAATTAGATCTGGTTTTGTAATTAATTTTTACAGTCTACAATTTAGTATCTTATAGATTTATTAGTGCAGTAGTCACCATCCAGTCAATCGTGATAGACTGGTCGATCCTAGAGGATCTCCCAGTTGATCGGCGGCGCAACAGAGCTGCTGCTAAGGCAGGCTCCCTGCCTGCTGTGGCTGCATGCCTCTCCCAGAAGTGGCCAGTGTAGCCCCAGGGATGAGGGGCAGGGGTCTCCCTCTGTGTGCCGTTCCTGCCTGCATGCACTACCCCTGCAGTTCCCATTGGCTCCCTCCCCTCTCCCACCAGGGGCTGCAGGGACACATTGGACCCTTCCAGGATGGTTGTGGGGCTGGGATAGGCAGGGAGCATGCCTTAGCCTCATTACGCTGCTGACTGGGAGCCATCCAAGGTAAGTGCTGCCCAGAGGGAGGCTGCATCCCAACCCCCACCCAAGACCCCCCCTTGTGGAGCCAACACTCCATACCCCATCCTGCACCCCAAACTCCTGCCCCAGACCTGAGTCCCCTCCCAGAGCCAGCACCCTGCACTCACTCCTACACCCAAACACTGCCCTATCCCAGAGCCCCATCCCGGAGCCAAACTCCCTCCCCGAGCCCACACCCCTTACTCTTTCCTGCACCTGAAACTCCTGCCCCAGGGTCAACCCAGAGTCCCCTCCTACACTGAAAACCACTCAGCTCCAGCTCAGAGCCTGCACCCCCTTCTGCAGCCCTACCCCTTGCCCCAGCCTGGTGAAAGTGAGTGAGGGTGTGGGAGAGCAAGCAACAAAGGAGGGGGAGATGGAGTGAGTGGGTTGCCCTTAAATTCAAAAAAATGATCTTGGGCATAAAAAGGTTGGAGACCACTGTTTTAGTGTAAAGTCTCTTGGGGAATTGCCCCTGGTACCAAGCCGTCCTTGTACTGTACTGTGCCTAGGACTCCAGGCTTCAAACTCTTTGCTTCCTGCCCATGATCCTTCCCAGTCAGCTGTCTGTAGTGCCCTGGGGGAGCCCAAATTGCGATTAGCCATTTGTTCCCTAGCCATACCTGAGATGGGCAGGAACTTCATCTTCACAAATAGCTTCACAAAGGAGAAGGCTATGAGACCCCAGTCAGACCCAGGCCGGGGACCCCCCTGTACATCAGCCTCATTCAGCAAGGAGTGAGCCTCCTGCTATGAAGTCTGACTCTGGTGTGGAAGAATCTGCCCCACACCCCCACCCCAGACCCCACAGTGGGGTCTTGTCAGGAATCCAGGAACCACTCTTAGAAGCATGAGACTAAGTCTTCCTCTAAATCCACTTTGAAGAAGTTGGATTCAGCTCTAAACAAGCCCATCAACTCAGGATGTCCTAAGTCCTCATGGGCCAAGTCCCAGAGGCACAACAAAAAGCCCATATGCATTGTGATGTCAGTACTGTCTCCTTGGCACCTCCCAAACCCTGGGAGCAGTCAGCAGCACAAAGTCCGATCATTATCAATTTCAGGCACCATCTTCCTCACCAGCTCCAGCTGCTTGAACAAGTAGAACCCCTCAATCTGAATCTGTTGCTGCCCCACAAGCCATTTTCACTCCCCCCAGATCCAGAATCTTCTCCTTCTTTGGGCCCTTCCATTGCTAGAGAGATACACTATCGAGAGAGTCAACCGCTGGAGGGAGTTTATTGCCCACCCCATACACAGAATACAACTCCCCTCCAATGGCACCAATGGTACTGCCACTGGGACGGGAATCAGCCTTCTTTTCATTGGGAGATTCCAAATCATCTCATGAACCTTTCTGCCACATCTAACTCAGAGCTATTGGTACCCCCATGACATGGGGGTTCCCACAGCCACCTATAGCTTCCTTCTATTGGCCATATTGTGGGACCTTGGGACCAGTACCCCCTGCAGAGTTGATCATATCTGTTAGGGAATCACTCCTCATCTCCTGTAAGAGGATGCTCAGATCTGCACCCAGGTCCAAGAGAGGAGGAGGAGGAACATTACACACCAGATCTGGCAGTTCTGCTGGGACTAGTAAGACTGCCATCTTCATCTATGGATAAAATGGTGACTCCTACATCTCCTTCTCCCCTCAGTGACTTCAAACGGTTCCAATACCTTCTTAGCAAAGTTGCTGGAGAACTTCAGATACCGTTTGAAGAGATCCAGGACTCCCAGCGCAAACACTTTGACATCCTCCATGCATCCAGATTCAGCAGAATAGTTCTCGCCATTAATGAAGCCACAGGAGCCAGCTAGGAGAGTTTTGCATAACCCTGCCATCTGCGTTCCCACTCCCAAAAGGGTGGGGAAGCATTACTGTGTACTGGCCAAAGAAGCAGAATTTTTGTTTTCTCACCTCACTCCCAACACATTGGTGGTCCAAGCTAGTTCTGAAAGAGCTAATTCTACTGATAAAGAGGACAAATACCTGGATCTGTTGTGGAGAAAGCTCTTCATCATCCAGCCTTTAGGCCTAATGGCCTTGCAAATCCACTTGACAGCAATCAGTGCAAATCATCCATGTTCTCAGGGCTATTTTATTTTCACGCACCCACGGACCAATAGATTCTGGAAAGGCCCAATCAGAACCTTCCTACCTATTCAGAAGCCCTACTCCCTAGTGGGACCTAAACCTTGTTCTCTCAGTACTCACAAGACCTCTTTTGAACCTTTAGCGTCTTGCTCCACATTTTTCCTTTCCATGAAGGTCACTTTCCTTGTAGCCACCACCTCAGCTAGATGAGCTGGTGAGCTTGGAATGATGATGGCAGATGCTCCATAAGGATAAGGTTTCTTTGCATCTACACCCCAAATTCATCCCTAGAGTAGTTTCAGAATGTCACCTTACCCAATCAATTTGCTTACCAGTGTTCTTCCCAAAACCATATGCTTCTGCAAAGGCACAAACACTCCACTCCCTTGATTTTTGGTGGGCCTTGCCTTTTTACCTTCAAAGAACAAAACCAATCAGAAAATCCCTGAGACTGTTGATTGCTATTGCAGAAAGAGTCAGGGGACACACCATCTCCACCCAGAAAATCTCCAAATGGATCTCTGGCTGCATTCTACTCTGTCAACTATCAAACCTTCCCTTCTTCCCCACCTCCATGGGGTAAGAGCTTATTCCACCAGAGCACAAGCAACACCTAGCACATCACTTAAGGAAGGACCCCTCCTTGACATCTGTAAAGTGATCATGAGGGGCTCTGTTCATATGTTTGTCAGACATTAAGCCGTGGTGCAGAGCTCCTCTGCTGATGCCTTCTTTGGGACAGTGGTACTCTACTCAGCTCTCTTTATATCTTCACATCCTCCCTCTAGTTAGGTACTGCTTGTCAGTCAGCCGCAGTGGAATACAATAGGGACCATCACTTGAAGAAGGTTAGCATCTTCCCATAATAAGTCTTATTGACACAATTGTGCACAGAGTGTCCTCATACATGAAGAGTCCCATTGACTTCTTTAGTACTCTGCATGCATATGGATCATGTGCAATATTGGGCTAATAGATGCCAGGTCAAACTGTATATCCTTAGTAGTAAACACTCTATGGGAACAAATCACAGATACATAATTATGATCTCCTGCTGTGACAGAACTCTTAAATTTTAACTGCAGTGAAGCTTCATGGTAATTATTTGGCTACATTAGGTCACATTTTAAAAAGAATTGTATTGATAATACAGTGATAAATGTATTAGTATACCACAAGGAGATCTGTCAGCAGCATGTACAGCTTCCATTTCCCAGGAGCATGTTCATCAAAGGGCTAACAAGTAGATACAATTTTATTCATTAAAATTCCAAAAATAAAAAGTATCATCCTGCTGCTTAAAATGGAAAAGTCTATAAATAATGAATCATTCTAGTGATAGCTTCAAACTACAGTTCATAGATGCCATTTTTATCTAAATATGAGATACGATAGCTAAAGTATATTTCAGTATTTTATGAAGTGCCAGTTTTCTGTAACCACAAACACAGTAGATATCACTATAATGGTTTGTTATTGATATGCTTCTAAATAATAAGAAAGCAGAATACTACTTTGCATTAATTTTGGATGAACAGGAAATCTCCCCTCTTATTGCTTTATTGGACAGGGCTGCTTGAAGAAATGGAAATTCCATCCTGTGGCCCAGATCCAGCAAGTGGTCACCCCTGCTTCCATGAAGAGCCCTGATAAATCAGTGGTGCTCTGCAGGAGTCTACCTGCAGGAAACAACGTGCAGGATCAGGGTCTACTATTCTAACAATCTACTGTATGGACATGATTTCATGCCTCAGAATAAACAGGGTCATGGTGGCAACAGCTAGATTAATTAAGCAAGGAACTGCAGTTGTGTAGCTCTGTTTTCTAAGGAGAGTTTAAATGATTAGAATTCTATGGTTAGAGCTCCTTGCACTGAGAGTTCTCCAGACACACCATTAAAAAGTTTAATTCGCCTTATCCCAAACTCAGCTTGTTTTTACTCTGCAAAAAAAAAAATGCAAACACTTGTGTTGTGACCTAACTCTCTCAATCACTGTAAAGCATCTTAAATTTAAAAACACTGCAGAGGTACATTATTCTCAACCCTCAGTTTACCTATGTGACTCAAGATTTGTCTGATTCATAAAAGTGACATCTTACAGGTGTAAAGCAAACCTTTCACATTTATTGGGAGAGCATTTTAGCAGTCTCAAGATTATATTTTCTTAAACTACAGCAGGCCTCTAAGTTTTTCATTGTTTGAAGTTGATAGTTATGTATGTTACCATATCCTTTTTGGAACCTCAAATTTATGAGCTACCTACAGATACTTTATCAATTTACTCAGTAACATGCCTGCTGCATGGATTTAACCATTTTTGCCCATGCAAAAATAGTTATATCTTGTATTAATTTAGATGGCATAAAGGGCCCAAAGAGTCAAAAGTATTAACATAACCCGGTCACTGTCCAACATCAAACAGCTTTATACAAGACTCGGGGTATGGTATGCAGAGACCTCAGCCTACTTGGCAAACACCCTTAAAATCCCTTTTAACCTCTTATTAAAGATACAGAAAAGCAGGAAACACAGTTAAATCATTTGAAATTTAAGGTATTAAATAAGGCTTTCATTTTAACAACATCCCTTTCTCCCCCCACTTTATCTGGAGAGATTTTTTTAAAATGAAAACCCCTCATGTTTGATAGACTCTTAGGCGTCTGTCTACACATCAAATAAAAACTCAGGCTTGCACGGTTTGGGGTGCGGGGCTGTTTCATTGCTGTGTAGACTTCCAGGCTCAGGCTGGAGTCCGGTCTCCAGGATCCTGCAGAGTCGGAGAATATTTGCTGTGTAGACATTCCCTTAGAAGACAAATACACATAAGAGAAAAATAAACAGCAAAGATAGAAAATATAGCTTCTATCTCTGGTGTTGACTCTCACATGCAGCCTCACTGCTGGAAAAACACAGGCTCAGCCTATTGTGTTGTCAGCTGCTCTGAGACCTGGCACACTTATACTAGCATTGAACTGTTTAGGGCATTGCTTTTAGCTGCCTCTTTCTGGTCACAGGCTTACAGCTGTGTTGTAAAATATGCAGGCTTGGCTGGCTAAGTCAGATTCTTATTAGATAGTATGATGGGAGGTCACTCACCACAATAATGCCTCCTGCTGTCCATCTTGGGGATTAGCTCTGCAGGTCAGTATGCCCTCTCCTGATGGTGCCTCACCTGCCATCACATCTGCTCCCAGACACACACATACACACACCCCGTCACTCCACAGATTGCAGCATCCTCTTCATGACACAGCCTCTGGGGATCCTGCAGTCAACTGGCCAGTCACTTCCCCACTGCCAAGTGGAGGGAAGCCAGGCTCGCCCACTACTGTGGATCCTGGTCCCAGGACCCTGTAGATGACGCCACGTACTAATTCCTCAGTATATTTTTCTGGGCCACTTCCCCACAACCTTCTTCATCCTTTCCTCAGGTGCCCATCCTAGCAGCCAGCCTGGAGCTCCATCTTGTTCCCCTATTCCTACCCAGCACTGCTCTGTCCTGGGTAGTAGCTTCCATCCACTTGCAAGGCATCACTTCTTCCTTTGGGAAGCAGGGATAAAGTCTCATTTCCAGATGGTTTCTGGGAGGGGTGCTGGCAGAGGTGGCAGTGTAAGCTGGGTCCCTCTTTCTGGCCTGATCTGGTTAGGACATCTCTCAGGAACAAGATGAAGGAAGTTTATGGGCCTCAGGGAGGTAGCAGTGATGGTGATGAATCTTGCTCCAGAAGCCAGTTTTTCTCCCCAAAGTCTTTCTTTAAGGATCCCAAAAGAGAGTGATGGCTGGAATAGCTCTATTCCTTCATTATTTTGTCTATGGACTAGACCTACTTTCCAGCTCGCTAGTTTTGGTAATTGATTTCTGGTTCTTTACTCCTCGTTTACCAAGCATGATCTTAACACAATCCTTGAGTTACATAAGTAAGACTGTTTGTTTGGACTAATTCAGCCTGTCTGTCTCCTGTTTGCATCTTTTCCCATCGACATAGACTCTAGGACTGGAAGGGACCTCGAGAGGTCATCGAGTCCAGTCCCCTGCCCTCATGGCAGGACCAAATATTGTCTAGACCATCCCTAATAGACATTTATCTAACCTACTCTTAAATATCTCCAGAGATGGAGATTCCACAACTTCCCTAGGCAATCTATTCCAGTGTTTAACTACCCTGACAGTTAGAAACTTTTTCCTAATGTCCAACCTAAATCTCCCTTCCTGCAGTTTAAGCCCATTGCTTCTTGTTCTGTCATTGGAGGCTAAGGTGAACAAGTTTTCTCCTTTCTCCTGACGACACCCTTTTAGATACCTGAAAACTGCTATCAGGTCCCCTCTCAGTCTTGTGGTCCACTATGACCCCTAGATCTCTTTCTGCCATACTCCTTCCTAGACAGTCTCTTCCCATTCTGTATGTGTGAAACTGATTGTTCCTTCCTAGGTGGAGCACTTTGCATTTATCTTTACTGAACTTCATCCTGTTTATCTCTGACCATTTCTCCAATTTGTCCAGATCATTTTGAATTTTGACCCTGTCCTCCAAAGCAGTTGCAATCCCTCCCAGTTTGGTATCGTCCGCAAACTTAATAAGGGTACTTTCTATGCCAACATCTAAATCGTTGATGAAGATATTGAACAGAACCGGTCCCAAAACAGACCCCTGCGGAACCCCACTTGTTATACCTTTCCAGCAGGATTGGGAGCCATTAACAACTACTCTCTGAGTACGGTTATCCAGCCAGTTATGCACCCACCTTATAGTAGCCCCATCTAAATTGTACTTTCCTAGTTTATCTATAAGAATATCATGCGAGACCGTATCAAATGCCTTACTAAAGTCTAGGTATATCACATCCACCGCTTCTCCCTTATCCACAAGGCTCGTTATCCTATCAAAGAACGCTATCAGATTAGTTTGACACAATTTGTTCTTTACAAATCCATGCTGGCTATTCCCTATCACCTTACCACCTTCCAAGTGTTTGCAGATGATTTCTTTGATTACCTGCTCCATTATCTTCCCTGGCACAGAAGTTAAACTAACTGGTCTGTAGTTTCCTGGGTTGTTTTTATTTCCCTTTTTATAGATGGGCACTATATTTGCCCCCTTCCAGTCTTCTGGAATCTCCCCCGTCTCCCATGATTTCCCAAAGATAATAGCTAGAGGCTCAGATACCTCTTCTATTAATTCCTTGAGTATTCTAGGATGCATTTCTTCAGGCCCTGGTGACTTGCAGGCATCTAACTTTTCTAAGTGATTTTTTACTTGCTCTTTTCTTATTTTCTCTTCTAAACCTACCCTCTTCCCGTAAGATTTCACTATACTAGACATTCCTTCAGACTTCTCAGTGAAGACTGAAACAAAGAAGTCATTAAGCATCTCTGCCATTTCCAAGTCTCCCGTTACTGTTTCCCCCTCCTCATTGAGCCTACCCTGTCCTTAGTCTTCCTCTTGCTTCTAATGTATTGATAAAAAGTCTTCTTGTTTCCCTTTATTCCCATAGCTAGTTTGAGCTCATTTTGTGCCTTTGCTTTTCTAATCTTGCCTCTGCATTCCTGTGTTATTTGCTTATATTCATCCTTCGTGATCTGACCTAGTTTCCATTTTTTATATGACGCCTTTTTATTTTGTAGGTCACGCAAGATCTCAAGGGTAAGCCAAGGTGGTCTTTTGCCACATTTTCTATCTTTCCTAACCATCGGAATAACTTGCTTTTGGGCCCTTAATAGCGTCCCTTTGAAAAACTGCCAACTTTCCTCAGTTGTTTTCCCCCTCAGTCTTAATTCCCATGGGACCTTACCTATCAGCTCTCTGAGCTTACCAAAATCCGCCTTCCTGAAATCCATTGTCTCTATTCTGCTGTACTCCCTTCTACCCTTCCTTAGAATTGCAAATTCTATGATTTCATGATCACTTTCACCCAAGCTTCCTTCTACTTTCAAATTCTCAACAAGTTCCTCCCTATTTGTTAAAATCAAGTCTAGAACAGCTTCCCCTCTAGTAGCTTTTTCAACTTTCGGAAACAAAAAGTTGTCTGCAATGCAGTCCAGGAACTTATTGGAGAGTCTGTGCCCCGCGGTGTTATTTTCCCAACATATATCTGGATAGTTGAAGTCCCCCATCACCACCAAATCTTGGGCTTTGGATGATTTTGTTAGTTGTTTGAAAAAAGCCTCATCCACCTCTTCCACCTGATTAGGTGGCCTGTAGTAGACTCCCAGCACGACATCACCTGTGTGTTTTACCCCTTTTAGCCTAACCCAGAGACTCTCCACACTTCCGTCTCCTATGTCCATCTCCACCTCAGTCCAAGTGTGTACATTTTTAATATATAAAGCAACACCTCCTCCCTTTTTCCCCTGTCTATCCTTCCTGAGCAAACTATACTCATCCACACCAACATTCCAGTCGTGTGTATTATCCCACCAAGTTTTAGTAATGCCAATAATGTCATAGTTGTATTTATTTATTAGCACTTCCAGTTCTTCCTGCTTATTACCCATACTTCTTGCATTTGTATATAGGCATCTAAGATGCTGGGAGGCAAGATCAAACCAGTTTCGCCCTGACCCTCCTTCCTCTCTGCCATTATAGCCCGTGCTCCCTCCTGTTTCCAACCCATCTCCCAGGTCTTGTTCCCCACTTACCTGTGGGCTTTGCTGATCTGTCCCCGTCGAACCTAGTTTAAAGCCCTCCTTATTAGGTTAGCCAGTCTGTGCGCAAATAAGGCCTTTCCCCTCTTCGAAAGGTGAGCACCATCTGTTCCTAGCAGTCCTTCCTCGAATAGCATCCCGTGGTTGAGGAAGCCAAAGCCCTCCTGGAGACACCATCTTCGCAGCAAGGCATTCACCTCCACGATGCATCTGTCTCTGCCCAGACCCCTACCTTCAACAGGAAGAATCGAAGAGAATACCACCTGCGCTCCAAACTCCTTAACCCGTACTCCCAGAGCCCTGTAGTCACTCTTGATCTGCTCAGTGCCACACCTCACAGTATCATTTGTGCCCACATGGATGAGTAGCATGGGGTAGTAGTCAGAAGGCTGGATAATCCTCGACAATGCCTCTGTAACATCTCGGATACGGGCCCCTGGCAGGCAGCATACCTCCCGGGATGAACGGTCAGGGCGACAGATGGGTGTCTCCGTCCCCCTCAGCAGAGAGTCTCCAACCACCACTACCCTACATTTCTTATTATCAGTGGTGGCAGCAGACCTCCCAGCCTTAGGGGTACGAGGCTTCACCTCCTTAACTGTTGGGGGTGATTCCTTCTCTCCTGTATCAAGAAGAGCATAACAGTTATCTTTTACCACAGCAGGAGGGTTCGCAGCAGCAGTGGAGCACTGCCTGCTGCTAGAAGTAACCAGCTGGCTGTGTCCACCCTGAGCCTCCTCCTCCACAGGTGTGTCAGATACACCCTGAGGCATCTCCTCCTCCACTGGTGTGTCGGTAGTCCTGTCAACTGGGACAGCACCGTCAGCTGTCTCCACATGGATACTGTCCAGGAATTGCTCATGGATATGGATCTTCCTCAGCCTAGCCACCTCCTCCTGTAGCTCTCCCACCTGCTGCCTGAGAGATTCCACCAGTAGGCACCTTTCACATTGGATGCCACCCCCAGCCTGGATATCAGTAAGTGGAAATTGAAAATTACAGTCTTTGCAAGCCCACACCAGAATCTGGGTAAAAGCATCCATGCTTTGGTGCTCTGTCTGGCTACAGGCGCAGGTGGAGGAGACAGAAGCAGTGCTGGCACAGGTGTTGCGGGTCCTCCTCACCATTGTAAGCCTCCCTCTGTCAAACTCTCTCAAATTCCCGTCTACAGCTCCCTGTCTGCTCTGCTGTAAACAGAAAGGTTTTGGATGCGGCCCAGTTTATAGGTTCAGGGGACCAATGGGTCACAGATGAGTCCGACAAGGAACACCCCCTCCCTTCCTACTCCCCTTGCAAAACTCCGTTAGCAGCTCCTGTTCGCTACGCTCCCTGGTCGCTTGTGCGAAGCTTTATAAAGCCCTGGCCTGAGTGAATGCCCCGCCCACTGGTTAAGACTCAGCCAATTACCAGAGCCTTCTAGCTGTCAAACCTTCCTAGTAGCTCCACCTCCAACTGCCAGCTACAGCACACGGTCCTTCAAACAAACAAACCAAACAGACTGACAAACACAAGCTCAGCACACAGCAAGTAACCCCCAAACACAAACACAAACACTGCAGACAGTCACTTACCCCACAGATGCTGTATGTGCTCCTCCTTCACCTGGAGAACTCCCTTGCAAAACTCCCTGTTAGCAGCTCCTGGTTGCTAAGCTCCCTGGTCGCTTGTGCGCAGCTTTATAAAGCCCTGGCCTGAGTGAATGCCCCGCCCACTGGTTAAGGCTCAGCCAATTACCAGAGCCTTCTAGCTTTCAAACCTTCCTAGTAGCTCCACCTCCAACTGCCAGCTACATGTGCAGTTATAGGTTACTACTGTATTACATTTTACTCACTTTTCAGAGTTGAGCTCACAAAGAGGGTAAATTTGTAGGTCCAATTGTCACAACAAACATTTAATTCTATTCCCTTTGTAGATGCAGTCTTACATCCAATATGAAAAAATTCTGATATTTATTAACTCTTTGTTACTTGATCTTCCTCTCTTCTCTTTCCCCTCACAAGAATAACTCCTCTGTTGCCACTTTAAATTAATATTTCAATGAAACCAGAATATACTGGATAAGAGCCTAGGTAGGATTAGTCATTACTCACACAGGGTAACTGAAGTCAATATGCATTCAGGGTGACATTTTCAAAAGTGCCTAAGGTTATGTCTACTCTGCAGGTAGATATCTGCAGCTGGTCATGCCAGCTGACTAGGCTTGCGGGGCTTGATCTGTGGGGCTGTTTAATTGCGGTGTAGACATCCCATCTCAGGCTGCAGCCTGAGCTCTCAGAGCCTCCCACCTTGCAAGGTCGTAGAGCCTGGGCTTCACCCCAAACCCAGACATCTACACTGCAATTAAACAGCCTCACAGCCTGAGCCCCATGAGCCTGAGTCAGCTGGCACGGGCCAGCCATGGGTTTTTAATTGCAGTGTAGACATACTTTCAGTGAATTAGGAACCTAAGCCCCATTTTCAAAATTGACGTAGACTGTACCTAAGCTGCACACTAAGCCCAGGCTCTGACTCAGGTTTGAGCCCAAGCCTTCCTTCCTTCCACACACAAATCAGTCTGATTTGAGTCAGCAAGCACTCAGGAACCTGGTCCTACGACCATGTTTGTGGGGTGGGTCAGTGCCACAGTCCTATATCCAACCCTGTCATTTTGTAATGTGGACTCAGTTCAAGCCACATCCCCATGCAGAAGGTCTGTGTAGTGAAGTATGGATATGTTAGCAGAGCTGGGAGACCCTGGTCCAGCAATTGTAAACCAAGCTTTTGGATACTCAAGCATGAGATTGGAAACACCAGATCCACAAGCCTGGGCTTACAGTGTGCTGTAGACTACCCTTAGGAGCTTTAAATCCCATTGACTTTCAATGAGAGTCAATGCAACATAGACTCCAATGGGTCAGATTTTCAAAGGTACTTCGGCACCTAAAAGCAGATGTGTCTACTGGGTTTTACAAAAATGACTTTCAATGAAGTTCAATGTTGTTTATTAGATTGGTTGTATTTGTGATTAGCTGTACTACAGGAGTTTGAGCTCCCTGTAACACTTTCTTAGTGAGCAGTGGTGCTTAGAATTTGCAGATGTTCTGGTAAAGTGTGTCAGATTAGGCAATCTCTTGGGCTGGAAGTGTAACTCTGGCATTCATGTATCTTTCTCTAAATTCTTTTTCACAGTAACTTAAAATGAATTAGATTTTGGCTCTTCCAAGTTATATACGGAGTGTAGTCTGCTCCTAATAATTAATGATTCTATAACTCATATGGAAATTCGATTTCCAAGGGTTTGGTCACAAAGATAACATCTGGCTCCATCTTGAATCCTACAGAACATAGTTTTAATTTAGGATCCAAAATTCATTTGGTGCCTCCTCTTCTGAATGCAGACTATGGACTCAGGGGAAAAAACACTGAGTATCTCACAGCAATAATAATCCTTTTGTACTTTGTATTCAGAACATAGAAATAATACAAAGGGACTTAGGGAGATTAGAAACATGGCAGAAAAATAACAAAGAGATTTAGTTTAGAAAAATACAAACTGATATACCAGAAGAAAAGAAATCCAAAACTAGCGCCTGATGCTCTTTCAGTAAGGGATGTGCGTGTACTGGAGACACCTGTCTCACTCAGGCACTTTTGTAGATCCCTCTAGGCACTTCTTTGCATATTTAGGCACTGAAATAGTTTTGAAGATCTAGTCCAACATGCCCATCTGATAAATAAAGCTAAATAACTTTGTAAATCTGGGCCTAAGTCACTTTTAAAAATGAGACTTAGGTTCCTAAATTACTTAGATACTTCTGGAAAATTTTACCCTTGGTCTAACTACAGTCATGTGAATTAGGATTTGCAAGGTCTGCAAGCCTCTTATTTAAAAAAAAAAACCTTAAAAAATGCCAAAAATCCAGAGAAAAATGTGGATTGGATTTTTATTTTCTTCTTTATTTACCTGTTTAATAAAAAGATACTTATCTTAGAAATCCCTAATACACATGACATATTGCGCAAACAATTTTCCTGTGGTGAGACTGAGTAAAACATATTTCATCTTCTTCTGCTTCTTTACAGCTGCATAACCTGTATCTTTCTCTAAATTCTTTTTCACAGTAACTTAAAATGAATTAGATTTTGGCTCTTCCAAGTTATATACGGAGTGTAGTCTGCTCCTAATAATTAATGATTCTATAACTCATATGGAAATTCGATTTCCAAGGGTTTGGTCACAAAGATAACATCTGGCTCCATCTTGAATCCTACAGAACATAGTTTTAATTTAGGATCCAAAATTCATTTGGTGCCTCCTCTTCTGAATGCAGACTATGGACTCAGGGGAAAAAACACTGAGTATCTCACAGCAATAATAATCCTTCTGTACTTTGTATTCAGAACATAGAAATAATACAAAGGGACTTAGGGAGATTAGAAACATGGCAGAAAAATAACACAGAGATTTAGTTTAGAAAAATACAAACTGATATACCAGAAGAAAAGAAATCCAAAACTATAGCGCCTGATGCTCTTTCAGTAAGGGATGTGCGTGTACTGGAGAATTGGACCATCACCAATTGAACCAGTGACCTTGCCCATTTGTAAATAGTAATGCAGTTGTGCCTCTGCACTAATTATCCTTGTTTGGGTGCAGTTGTGCCCTACTTTGATATACAGCGTCCTAGTCAAATATGGATACCTATCCGACAGTGATCGTTTCAGCTCTTTGAAGTAGTTGCTTTGTGGGAGGTTTTGAATGGCCTGCAAGAAATCCAAGGGAATAATATGAGAAGTCAAACCCCTGTAATGCCTTAGGAAACATAGCTATTTGTATGGTATATTGACAAAAAAAAAAGAAATAGCTAAGATTAATTACCAGAATTCACTGCTCTGAGAGACAATTTTCCACTGGTGGTCCTGAAAAGTAATCAGGAAGCATTTCAGGTGACCCATGCAAGACAATGGTGCATGTTCTGGTAATATATCTGGAATGCTAAAGACTAAGACCAGCATCTAATGGAATGCATGCTGCAAGTCTATTCATATTTCCATCTTCTCCAGCCTTTAACAACCAGTTGTGTGCACCATTTCATTGGGCACAGCCCTGCTTTTGGTCATGACTTTTACACAAACAGGTGGAATTGAGTTGTTCTCGTGTTAAGCAGCAGTGGCCGTAGAACTTCCAAATAAAGACAAATTAGGCCTATGTACTCAGTAAGTGGGAGAAAGCTGGGAAGTCTTAGTGCTGAAAGGGACCTTTGGATGATAGTGAACACTAGACTGCAAATTAGACCACAGTTTGCAATATGACATAACTGCAAAAAAGGAACACACTTTTTGGTTGCATATGGTGAGGCATTACATTACAGAGTAAAGAACTAATAGTACTCAATGACTCCATCTTGATCACTGGGAATGTAGAACTCTGGAATACAGTTAATGGATAAACCCATGGGCTAAATAGACTCAGTTTCATGAGTGGGCACTTTAGAATGGTGCATAGTATACTTGTCAATACCATGAAGTAAAAGCTTGCCTGGAAGTTGTTTTCTTGACATTTTAAACCCTATGAAAGGCTAGCATCAGAAACTGTGAAGCAATAATGGTTCTAATTCCACTGACTGATGGTATGCACACAGGTGAGGGCTGATTTAAAATTTTCTGTCTAAACTATGACAAAATGAAATTTTTCATAAAAAATATCTGCATTTTGTATAAAAATTGTACTTTTCATCAAAAAACAACACATCCAAAAGATTTCAGCTGAAAACCAAACACTTTAGATTTAGAAATGCTGCCATAGGACTTCACAGGAGTTATAGTTCTGTTGCTTCATACCACCTTTCACTCCTGTGAGTTGGATTCCACAGCCAGATTACATCTCCCATGCTGCACTGCAGTGGCTCAGCAATAAGATAGGACTATGATGCATCATAAGAGATGGTAATGCTGGGCAAGAACAGGATTTTTGTTTTATGGAAAAATCTATTATTTCTAAATGTTTTCCATACCAAAATGGAACAAAACCATAACATTTCTAAATTTGCTGTGGAACAAAATTATGGGGGGTGGGAAATCATTTTGGGTCAATCAAAATATATCGTAATTTTGATCTTTTTAGATCAAAACCCTTTTTTCCAATGTTTTGTTCTAAATTAAATTTTGTCATTTCCATTAAATGTTTCCTTTTGCTTAATTGGCATTTGCTGTTGCAAAAAGCATTCCATTAGAAAAATTCTAGTCAGCTTTAGAGATGTCATCCTGTCAGGGAGCCTGGCCCATTTAGAAGAATGGGGGCATAAGGCACCCAAACTACAAGTCCACTAAGGCATCACAACAGCAATTCTAAATAGTATTTTTTTAGTTTTCAGACTGTCAGTTTTCAGCTGAAATGCTTTGTTATTTTTTTTAAATCAAAAAGTAAATATTTTTTCTGAAAAAAGCCCATTTTATAACCAGGTCTAAGACTGGCACATTTCTACAGATGGCCCCAAACCTCATATCTAAACAACCTCAAACTTTGGGAATGCCTCATCTTATGCAACCCAAAAGTGTATTGGCTTTTTTTTTTTTTTGCAATCTGCATATTGCATATTCTGTCCAGTGTCCACTATTATCCTAAGGGCTCTTTCAGCAGTTATTGTTTCCCAGCTTTCTTCCTCTCAGTGTAAGTCTGTTGATGCATCTGAGTGCAAGCTTTGTGTTATGGACACATATCTCCATATTTCATTGTTTCTTTTACTCTCTAGGGGTAGAAGCAGTGCTCCTATTGCTAATATCCGCAATCAGCTTGTTCCTTTGCACAGTCAATAGATGCATTCTTCACCCAAACCTAGAAAAGCAGTACCCAACACTTGAAAAATAGCAGCTGAATTTCTCAGATCTTAAAGGAATCCGCTCAAAACTGAATTGTTAATAAGTTTGATATAGCAATAAAGGCATCCATAGCAATCCTTTAAAAGTCAGATAAGGACAAACTTCACCGTCAGCTTTTCCTGAGGCCCTTAACTATCCTAGTTGATCTTTAGTTGACAGATAAATGCCTGGTACATTGGTTCTTATTGCTTCATTTTAAACCTTGTTCACAGAAGATGGGGAAGGGGTTGTGCAGCATACACTTGTACTTAGAGCAGACTGTCAAACAGATGTGCAAGATGTATTTCCCTGCTTTGTTCTGCTCAGGATATATAATTTAAAACAAAATTATAGGCAGGCCCTTATGAGAATCTGGTAGTGAAATCTGTGCACACCAACTTCACCTCTACAGCCTCACTGAAAAAGATGATCTCAATGATATAATGGCAAATATTTTAATTAGGCTGAGCCCAGCTTCCCTGTTAGTTGGTACAATTTAGTTGGTACAATTTGCACCTGAAAAATGGGTATCTGTATTTTTGCATCTGCAAGATGAATTAATTATTAACACACATGTAAGTAGCTGTGCTGGTATGTGGTTTGGGTTCAGCTAGGTAGTTAAAGTTGTTGTTTATCAAATTTATGCTTGGACTTCGAGACTGGGAGCTAAGAATCTGTTCAGGGTTCTTATATGGCTCTTACAACTGTAGTAATGATCAGGAGTTGTAATTTGTGGGAAAGTGGGGATATTTAGTATAATATTATCTCAGTGTAAATGTAGCCTATTTTTAAAAAAGCATTTGTTTTACACTAAAACTGGATAAATACCAGAGCTTTTTCCCCACATCTATGGAAATCTGCTCCCATTTTAGCCTCGCATTAGAGATCAGAAAATGTTTTGCTGCAGTGGTTAGAACTTGCTGTAACACTTCATTATGAGCTGTGGTTTTGAATTTGTAGGTACTGTAGCTCGTTAAAATTTCACTGTTATGGTGTTTTGTAGAGAGGTTATACAGCTTAAATATCAATCATAAAAACATTTGTTATAAACTTTGGATTTCTTGCCAGCTTTCATGATTATATGTTGTCTTGTGGTATTTGGTGTTCTTAAATCTCCAGCTCTTGGAGTCAGGGGATTATATAAAAATCTTTTTTTTGTAAGCTAAGTTTCTAGCCTTCATGGTTGTGCAGAAAACCTAAAAACCAAGTAAAAAGCCCAACGTTGATTATTTTTAAAGTCTCAAGATTTATAAGCTAATCATGATTCTGAGGGCCTGACTCATGATTATTGAATGCTTAGAGTTGGCAATACAGGGTAACTGGTAGCTGTGAATCTTTGTTATTATCAGTAAAAAACTGCAACACACACTCATGAAGCAAAACATTTGGTTGCAAAGAAGCACACATTTTGACTGAGTTCAGTAACTGAAACAACAGTTATTGAAGAAAATTCTAAAAGCATGTAAAAATTTGTATTTGGTTCAAAATTGAAATTTAGTAGCAGTTTTAGTCCAAATCTTAAGGAAGTGTATTGCATTATTTTAAACTCAGTGTTATAACTTCAACAGGGATAAAGAGTAATTGTGAAGACATTTGCATTATATGTGAAATAATATTTGCCTCTGTACCTTTATTTTGTGTTGTTTATTAGATTGGTTGTATTTGTGATTAGCTGTACTACAGGAGTTTGAGCTCCCTGTAACACTTTCTTAGTGAGCAGTAGTGCTTAGAATTTGCAGATGTTCTGGTAAAGTGTGTCAGATTAGGCAATCTCTTGGGCTGGAAGTGTAACTCTGGCATTCATGAAAGGGAGGTCCCTCTTCTGGAAACTTAACATGATGAGTCTGACAAGTGATAGGAGAATCAAGGTACAAAAAATACAGTCTGACCCAAATCTTCATCCAGAACTTGAACTGAACTTCTTAAAAAACATCCTTGAATAATTTTCCTCATCATTATTTTTCACTTTTGCTTCATTGACATTTCCTGATTCCTGTTGAAAGCAATGTTATTCGTACAAATTGTGATATTTCTGAGCTGAAGAAAGAAAGTCAGAAAGCCCTTTGTTTGGGATTTCAGACCCAAGGCACCTGACAATACCCTTATGTTCCTGTGCCACTCTAAAGGAGGATTAAAGCCTGGAGACCAAGGATTCCCCAGGTGCTGTAGAGTTGGTGTATACCACCCCTTTTTCTCAGACCCCATGTGTGGCCAGGCTAAAGGGAGCATGGCCAGAGAGCAACTATTCTTGGCAGCTGGAATGACCCCTTAAGGCTATGAGCAGCTGAGTGTAAATATGAGCAGTCTTGAAACTGCTCTGATTCTAGGGTGACCAGATGTCCTGATTTTTTAGGGACAGTCCCGATTTTTTTGTCTTTTTCTTGTATAGGTGCCTATTACCTCCCCCCACCCCGTCCTGATTTTTCACACTTGTTATCTGGTCACCCTAGGGTTAGGGGTTCCCCAACCCAGGGCGAGGGGTACTCTGGTGGGCAGAACCTCTGGGCAAAAGGGCACTGGGGTCTGGGAGGGACACAGGGCTAGCGGCAGGCAACACATCGGCCTGAAAAGGGTGCTCTGGGCTGGAAAGAGCTAATTCCCTAATTCCCAAGATGGCCAACAGAGGGCGCTGTGCTGGTGAGTCATCGCCCCATGACAGGGTCATGTATTCATACAATTTTTTTTTAAATTGTGTAAGTAATGTATCTACTATTTAAAAAAAATAAAAAAGGCAATGGATTGTTTTCAGTTGGGGTCAAACTCAGATCTCATTTATACCAGCATAACTCTAGAATAAGTAGGGCTTCAAAAGACTGGCTTTTTTTAAAGGTGGAGAGACCCCTTCTATAAAACTTAATAGTAGCTACATTTTAGACTCTTTGAAAATCAGATAACAGAAATGCCTAGATACAATGATAAGAGGCACACTTGAAATGCCTAAGACTAAGAAATACATTAGATAACTCAAATTGTTGTTTGACTTTAGATGTGCTTTATTGAACTCTCAGGTGTCAGTTTAGATGGGATTCAGCAGCTGGGTAGCTGAATGAGTGCAAAGTAGATAAGGAAATCTGAAGTTTTTCACCAGTTAAGTTTACTGCATCTTGAACTGGGGTAAGCTCAACCAGTGCAATTAGCAGCTTTTCTAGTTTATACTTAGTGTTTCCATCAGTGCACTGGTACCCGTGCCTAATACTACTAGGCTGATTTGGGCTAATCCCAGGATAGATGTGGCCTTGTGAAAGTGGGGGAAGTGCAAAAGGTTCAAAGTTCAATGGGGTTAAGCAACCAACAGTTCAAATGCTTGTCCAAACATCATGCTAACACTTCAAACCTCTTAAGTCTACAACACCTGAGTTTTAAACCTCAAGAGAATAGGTTTCCTTGTGAAATTTCCTGTACTTCCTGGTTCTTGTTTCTAGTCAGGCCAGAACATAGAGTCAGGTGAGCTGCTTCCAATCAAATTAGAAATGACTTGTTTGAATAACTTCTTCCCCAATTATTTCTCCTATTCCAGCCAAATCTGGAAATGGAAGCTCTGAAATATCAGAAGAATATTCTGACAACAGTTTTTGCCCAGCTAGAAGTAGGATGACTGGAGATGAGAAAGGGATAAGAGATTTGCAGCCCAATTTTATGGACCCTCAGAGTTTTAGAATGTTCTGCTAAGGTTTGATCAAGTCCCTAGGTTTTGGCTGTTTATCCTAATTGAAATTTCCAACCTTTTGGAAGTTAAGAGCCAATTTTATTGTGAGAACAGTGCTGCTGCATGTGAAGTTCTTCAACTAGTGATGTATTACCCATGCAATAGCCATCCCAGTATTGCCAGTTCTTGTGGGTGTTTTTTTTCCCCCTCCACAAGTGATGGAATTTCAGATTTTCTTGTGATGATGCAAGAAGCCCCAGCACCTTTGTGAAGTTCTGCTGTTGGAAGATGGCAGTCTCCCTTCTGTCTGTGGTTCTCACAGGGGAAGAGGATAGATCAAGGAGCTCAGCAGTTCAGTTCTGCTTCCTTCTCCTATCCTTTGAGCAACAGGAAAAGGACAGCACATCTGCTCCTCTGCCCTTCCCCAGGCAGCACCCAGCCTGGGGAGAGGCAAAGAGCCCCCTGGACCTCCCACCCAGTCTGGGAAGTAGAAGAGAAGATACTACTGCAGGCCTCCAGGCTGAACTGCAGGGGGAGCAAAGGTAGTCTGGCAGGGCTGAACTGAGGGGATTTGGACTAAAGGAGGGGCTGACCTGATAGGAGGGCTGAGGGGAGACAGAACTGATGGGGGGTGGGGACTGAGGGATAGGATGAATTACTGGACAGGGGATGGGCAGATGTGGGGGATGACTGTTTCTGTAGTGAGGACCAAAATTAATTGGCAACATTAGGTAACACTAATTGTGTGTTTCTCTCTCTCACACGCACTCATTGGGGATGGGAAGGAACAGGTCAAAAAATCAAAAGACAGATGGAAAAACACAATACATGCATATCTATATAGATATACATCATGATATTTGGGGCTCTGAGTCACAGATTTTTGATCTTTAGAAGTTGGCAATACTACCACCCTGGCTCCACCCAGGCTTCAGCAAATCACAGGGCCTGCTGCTAAGTGCATAACTGGCACTTCATTTCTTCTATCTCATCTTAAATGGCTGTCCTTTTATGGGACAGCCTTTTAATAACTTTTTTGAGCCTTCCCATGTAATAGAATATATTTCAGCTAAAGAATGCATATTTCAGCAGGGGTTAGGGAGGGGATGGTGTAGGGCCATAACACTAACTTTACAACACCCAAAGATTCCCTCTATACCAGCAGAAATTCTAGGAGGCCAGATAACACTGGGTTTCCATTTCCAACAGTGCAAAGGAGCTGAAACAGGCCCAGAAATCTGGCCCTGTAGTCTCTATCAATTAACATGCATTTGTCAGCTGTTTTCCCTATATATTTCTTGTGACAGGCCTTATTACTATGAAGGTTATAAAATAGAAAAGGAATAGTGATACGGAAAAGCCATAATGTAGCTCTTGGACAATACAGCAATGCAAAAAACCACACAAACACAGATGCACATTCATCTTTATTTTAGGTGATAGAAAAGTGATTAAGGGGGTGTCAAGAAAGCTAACATCCAATCTCTTTAGGTTTAGCTCTGGCTCATTATGTGTTTGAATATATTAGCTTCAGTACAGACAGAGTGAACTTAGGCTCTTTTTAAAATACTTTAGGTATAATAAAAGAACCATGCATTCAGCATTTTGATTGGGGTAGGAGAATGCTGTTTGTCTCTCATAATTCATGTAGCTGAGGGAAATGTTTGTGTGTAAAATATTCATAGACATTCCCTTCTGATTTAGTCTTTCAACTTCTGGCATCACATCTATACCCATAAACACTAGAGTTGATAAACTAAAGAGTATTTTGACTGCTTCCTTACAGCAGGTTGGCAATACTGATTTCTTATGACCTCTTAAGAATAATTAATTTCTTGTAAATATTTTGTGGCTTGAACTCTGTTGGCATTAAGATAAGAAAGTTCAACTGATAAACAAAACAGGTATTGTTACTTAACTCTTATTCTCAGTTGGAGGAACTGCTCTTAGACCTTTTGTAGAAAATTGTTGTTAATAATCTTTGATCTAGTGTTATTTGTCCTTACTTTATCTCCGCCAATCCATTTAGAAGTCCTTCGGGTAAGTGTGTCCAGTGTTTCTTGGCAGGAAAGCCTAGAGGTAATATACACAATACATCCCTTCATTTGGGTTGGAAGGTTCTATACATACTGTTATCCTTTATTTCTTCTATTAATCAGCTTACTTTGGTATTACTTGTATTACCATAAATCCATTTCCAGAGTGAGTTTGGGGAACATGGAATATAAATTCTCAAAGACAAAACAAATTTGTTAAGCTAATTCATTGTCTAAGAACAACTAGGTGTACTTGAGAATACTTTGGAATGTAAGGTGCTTTCAAAACCAGACTGTCTAGTGAGCATAGTGAACTAGACTGTCATCTGAGAATATGGCCAATGGGAGCTGCAGGGGTGGCGCCTGTGGATGGGGCAGCGTGAGGAGCTGCTTGGCCACATCTCTGCCTACTATGTAGGAACTAGAGCGGGGGGTCATGCCGGCTGCTTCCTGAGAGCTGCACAGAACAGGGCAAGCCCTCAACCCCGTTCCCCAGTGGGAGGGCCAGATTAAATGGTCTGATGGGCCAGATGTGGCCCATGGGCCATAGTTTGCTCACCCCTGGTCTGAGACCTTAACAACAAAGGCTTATGTCTTCCCATAGCACTTCTGTTATGACCAGGAGTTTATCTTGGTGTCCTTGGCCAAAATTTCTGATTGCTGGTGAAGGATATGCTGCCACTTGCACCCCAAGGAATGCAGAATTTCCTCACTGCAGTGTGTATATTTTGTGAAGTACTTTAGGATGAAAAGTGCTATATGAATGTAAATATATTATCACTATTCTCCTTTCAGTCTCCCTGGAACTATAGAGGTTCCACTATAGATAGAGGAAAATACTTTCTTTTTTGGTTAACTGAGTTGCATAATGAAGTTTGCAAAGCATCTTTATGCTCCCCATAAATTCTGAGCACTGCATCTCCTCTCCCTGTTCAAGGAACCTTGACACCCTTTAATGACAGAAAGATCTGTTGTCTTGTCTTTCTCCATTTTACTCTACCTTTTGATTATAACGATCACACATCATAAAAATCAACTTGACCTGCTCAAAGAGGCACTGCTGCAAGAATACTTCCCCTTCCCCAACAAGCCTCTTTATTTTGAAGGTATTATAAAAGAATAGCAAAGTCTTAAGAAGATACATGTGGAGGAAAAATAAAATAAAATACCTGCTGCTTCCTCAGAATTCCACATCAGTTGGAACAACTTTCTGAACTATGTTCCTCATTTCTGCAGTGCTGTTGGCTTTGGGTGCTCTGTCAACTGTATTAGCCCCTTAGAGGCCTTCATGTGCGTAGGGATGCCAGACTCATTCTGTGGAGAGTACCAACTGTATTGTTAATTATGGTCATTAGGCCAGGGCTGAAAAATCAGGCCATTCTTGATCTGCCATAGAGCTCTTATCGCTGTTAACAGAAGCATTGCACAAAAAGCAGAGGTACAACAAAGCCCTAATATAATGTCTAACCTTTTAGTAATTAAAGTTGTTATTGTGTATCACTTTAGGGGTGGAGGGAAATCATGCTTTTTTTTTTAATGGACTCCCACTGTTTCTGGCATTTGTGATTTTGCCCATTTGGATGTCCTAGTATTTGTGGTAATTGTGTATGTAAATCCTGTCCATGTGCTGAGCAAAATTTTTGGAAAATATGACATATGCCATAATTCAGTTTCAGAATGAACAACCTATTGGATATGAATGTAGGACATTCATGTCTCTGAGTTTTGTCAGCCTAAGACATCACTATTTTAGTTCACAATTAGATGGGTGTCTCTGATACCATTAAAAACAGGGCCCTTAAAAAGTTAATGAAAGCTTGCACTCTGTGGAATTGGTATGTCATGGAAGTTGGTCCTTGAGGTGGCAATGTGGTGCACCTGCTCGTATCTCTGAGGCTTTCTCAAGCTAAACACCTCTACACTTCCTGGGAAGAGAGAGTTAGCTATGCTGTGTGTGTTTAAACACTTCTGAAAGACCAGCCCCCACATTTCAGGAAACAAACAGAGAAAAAAAACTAAAGTTAAAAGAAGACCATGTTCTTCTCTCACTAAGTCTTACTCCTGCTTTCAGTGTGATAACTGGAGTAGGGGGAGAACAGCTCCAGTCTGATACTGATCAATGACTGTCTGGAATGGTGTTGTGGTTAGAACAAGGGGCTGAAACTCATGAACTCTGGTTGTTAACCTCACTATGGTATAATACATGCCATTGGACAAACCACTTGACATTTCTGTGCCTCAGGTTAGCTATTTACGAATGGGTAGAATAACATACCTGCCTGTAGTGGAGTGTCATGAATCTTAGTTAATGTTCTCAAAAGATTTTTGAGGTTTATGGATGGAAGGTGGTATATAAGGTCAAACTAAAATATTTATAAAATTAAGGGTGTTTGCATTTTCACAAACCAGTGAAAATAATGAGGTTGACCTCTACTTGTTCTATATTAGACTTAGGAGTTTCCTTCCTTGTCTGCATTGGTCCTGGGGAGCTGCTTCAACTTTGATATATTCCACACTCTGACTTAAGAGTGATGGAGTTTAGAATGACATATGAGTTGTTCATCTAACAGCTCTGAGTTAACAACTTTTAGGATTCCTCCCTATGTTGGAAGACGCTGTGGGGAAATTCCTGAACACACACTGTCTTCCAACCAACTGAAATTCCAGGATGATTGATTTTGTCTACAGATTGTAGGCAACAGGCTGCATGATATGATTCTGTGCTATAGTATCCTTGGATATTTATCCAGAACATCCACCAAATCAACATTTTATTTGGATAACATTTCATCAACTTGTAATGAATAGTACAGCTAAATATTACTTTCTTCTGTTACCAAATAGCACAGTAAAGCAACCTACAGATGTTTACTTGTTTTGATAAAATCAAGGCCCCTATAGAAAAATGTTATTGTTATAGTCATTGTTTTTCTAGTTACAATTTTTTAATCATCTTGTAACCTGATGACCCTTTTCCTTGCTTAGGTTTGATCTCTGAAAACAGAAGAAATGTTTCTACTTGTCCTCTTAGATATTTCTATGTCATTTGATGAAATAAGGTCACTATGTTTTCTGTTAGTTTATTAATAGCTTTAAAATTGTTAGTTATATAGTCTAACTAAATAATTTTCCTGGTTCCAGAATGTTGTGTTTTGGCATATGTTAAATTCTGACTGACACAATCATATGTCTATATACATTCTCTATGACATAACACAAGGACTCGAGGAACTTTTTAAAATGCATTGTGTATTAAAGGCTATACATTGTAAGCAACCAGAATATTAACTTGAAGCTTATGTGAAATGATATAAGATTAAAGAGTATTAAAGTGTGGTTCTGCTTGGTAAAAATGGCACTCTCTTGCTCCACAGTGCTTCTCCCTGGGTATGTTCAGAATCTAATCATCCAGCTTTAGTGACAAAAATAAGCTTTGTGTGTGAGTTGGATTTCTTTCCTTCTCATGCTCGAGCAGCAGAATGTTTACCAAATTTTAAAAAGTTAGGTTAGTGGCCATTGAAGGCCATGGGATTTCAGAGTTGATACTGAGGGCCTAATTTGGTTTGCAGAACCTTTATTACTGGGATAATGCATGAGATAGAAAGAATCCAGCTTAACTTTCAAATTCTAGGTTGAATGTATATGCCTAGCATGCCAAGACATCTAGCACACTTGAGATCCAGTGCACCTAGAATCTCATGAAGATACTCTATTCTCTTCAGAGGAGAACCACATTTTAAATTCTACTGGAAGGGTTCTCCCCTCGACTATAGCCCCTGAGCTGTCCAGGAGAAAATTCCTGTTGAGCAAGCACTGCAAAGACAGCAAAGTCTATCCTTCTGTAAGCATGCAAACTCAACCCTGTGTCACCTGTTCCAGGAATTAGCTCTCCAGCCTCCAGAGTGCCCTTTGCAGGCTGGTGTCCCACTACTGCTTGGCTTGCCCTGTCCCTCTCAGACCAGTACCCTGTTAGCTGGGGTGCTGCCTCCTGGCAGTGACCCCTTTCTCTCAGGGTCTCCCCTCTCCAGGGAACCCCCACCCACTATCCCTACCTCTCCTCAGTATAAGGCTACTGCTAGTCATCATCTAGCCCCCACACCCTGGGGTAGACTGCAGTATTGGCCTACTCATCACTGGCAAGGTTGGGTTTGGACCTGTTGCCTTGGCCTACCCCTGGGCTGCCCTCTGCAACCCCCAGGATCTATTAACCTTATGCTAGGCCACAGCCTGGGGCTTTCTAGGCTAGAGCTTCCCAGCACCTCTAACTTTCCCCAGCCCTGCTCTACTCAGGTACCCTGTCTCTAGCTCCCTACAGCCAGGCCCTTCTCCTTCTACAAGCAGAGCAAGACTAAATGGGCACCTGGCTCACTGCCTCTTATAGGGGCCAGCTGGGCCTGATTGGGGCTTGGCCACAGCTGAACCTACCTTCCCTAATCAGTCCAGGCTTCTTGACCCAGCTGCAGCCCTCTCCTGGGCTGTTTTAAGCTCCGCAGGGCAGGAGCAGGTAAACATCCCACTGCACCTTCATAAGCTCCTTGCAGGGTATGGTATGCAGTGGTCCTGTTGAGGCTTGAGCCACAGAAGACACTGCTATGGCCGTTTTGGGCACACTAAGTGGTTTGGTCCTTGAAGTAGCATTAATGGTCCTACATGCACTGTATTTTCTCCTTCAGAGAGGTAGCAAAACTATTGGCTACTGTGGCTGGTGGGAGGTATGAAGAGACAGCATAACAGATACCCATTGTGACAGGTTGGACCCCACTTCTGGGTGCCACCTGATGGGCTAGGGTTCTACTGAGCCTGCCTGTTCCACCAGCCTTAGCTTCCTCACCCTGTTCTGCTTCACAAAGACACACACACAGGTAGGGACGTACCCAGCTGTAGAATCACACAGAGTCTGCAACCAGCTCTGTATAGGAAGACTCAGCTTGGGAATTGCCCAGCACTCTGGTGCACACACCCTCTGGAGTGTAAACCTAAAATAATATTGTCTTGCACTGTATAGAGATCTATACAGCATAAACTCATGAAATTAGCCACTCCCTCAATGTGGAGGAAGATATGCACAGCTTTTTGTCCCCCTCCCAGTTATGAATTGCACAACCTGGTTGTAGAATAAACAAAAATTGAGTTTATTACTACAAAAAGGTAGGTTTTAAGTGATTATAAGGAATAGCAAACAGATTAAAGCAGATTACTGAGCAAATAAAACAAACATGCAAATAAATGAGAAGAAATTGGCTACAAATAGTAATTTCTCACCCTAAATGTTTTATGCAAGTTTCAGAGTTTCTTGAATGTAAACTACACTGCTTGCAGCTTAAATCTCCAGGTATACCCTTCATAGGCTGACCTTTCTTGCCGGGGCTCAGCTCCTGCCCAGTTTAGTTCTTCCTTCTTCTGTGAGGAGGCAGTGAAGAAGAGCCTAGATTAACTCACTTCCCAGCCTTAAATAGGATTTGCATATGGCAAGAATCATTATGTTTCCCAGTTTGATCCCCCACCCCCTTCGAGTGGAAAAATACCAGAAGTCCAAAATGATATCCAGTACTAGGTGACATGATCACCTGACCATGCAGTGTTAAAGCAGCATCCCAGGAAATGTCTCAGGAAGGAGGGTGATTAGCATTCTTCTAAGTCTTATTATCCTTCCTAATGTCCTATCCAGGCTGATTGCATACTGTCTGGTGGGCATTCCCCAAGAGTACACACAATCAATATTCCTAACTTTAGATACAGAAATGATACGTGCGTACAAACTGGATAATCATATTCAGTAAATCATAACTTTTCCAATGATATCTCACATGACCCATCTTGCATAAAATTCATCTTAGTTATGCCATAATCATATCATTAGCATATTTCTATGAAGAATATGGGGCATAATGTCACACCAATGTATATCTGTCCTTTTACTGGCCCCAAAACCTGATGGTCCCATGGACCAGGAAGTTAGAATGAATCAACCTCAAGCTCTGTCTGAACACTGATACTGTTTTTTTCCCTTCCATGCATTTTTGTGCAGGGGATCCACATATACAAGCACTTAAAGAGTAAAAATGTAACGGAGGAGAAAAGGATATTTTAGCTGTGCACTAAAAGTACAAGGAACAATGAGTTGAAGTTAATAAAGGGCAAGTTCAACTTGGCAATTACGAAATAGTTTTTGATGGCATGGACAGTCAGAGGAAGAGATTTTCTAATGCGTTACTGTGGCAAACTCAGTAGAAGTCAAGATTAGAGCAGTATATGGGAAGTACAGTGTAGAGCCCTTTATGCTTGATGCAGGGGTTGGATTATATAGCCTAAGAGATAGCTGCTAGTTTTTCTGAGGCAATGGCAGTTTTGAAGTTTTCACAGCTCAATTTAAATGAATATCATAAACAGGGTCATGTTTAAATTCCATTAGAAGAGCCAGCCTTGGTAAGGTTTTCACATTTCATTGTGAAATACATTTTGTTAAAAGTACCACAGCCTTTCCATTTTAGAAATGAAGTGACCAAGTTCAATCAAAAGTCTGTCAATACTAAATCAGTGTCACTGTTTGAATTACATTTTGTGTAAAATATTTTCTAACCTTCCTAATGTTTGGCTTGTCTACGTGTAGAGAATATTACAACACTGCAAGGGCATGAAAGGAGCCAATGAATAATGAAAGCATGTTATAAAGTGGCACTCTATACTCTTTTCCACAGCATAGCACTAATAACTTTTAGAACTGCTTGATGTAAAACTGTACATGGAGTGTAGCTGATACATGTCAGCTAATTTTGCTTTTAATCTCCTGCACATCCAGACAGATCTAAGGTTTCTCAGTAATCAAAATGTCTTTCCTGTTAAGTTTGTAACTTGCATCTGGAGAGATTAATTTTGTCTGTTTCGGAAAAGGGGAAAGTCTAGGGGCAATATTTAATAGTGTTTTCTGATTTAGAGACATGCTTGGCATTGAAAGAACATCTTTTGGCATACTATAACTCATGAGTATTAGCGAAGAGGAAGATTGCCAGGGGTCAGTAGGAGGACTCCAGGCATTTTTTGGTAGCAGTTTAAGGGCCTGCTGCTGTCACTGAAACCAATGACAAAAGTTCCATTGACTTCAAGGAGAGCCGGACCTATGAGAAGATGTTCAAGTGTTGGTATTTTTTTTTAGTTCCTCTTTGCTTTTATGATGGTGACTGAAATTGCTACAATTATGTCAGAAAATATTTTTCTCCACAAAGCAAATGTATCTTTGAAGACAGAATTAAATTGTTTGAAAATTAACTTTAGAGAAATATTCATCATGTAACACAGAGATTCTTTTTGACTAGCTCTTGCATTTTTGAAGATATATCATCTTGTCTTTTCACTCCTCATGATCTCTTTATGGTTAAGGATGGTGCCTAGCATCCCAAATAAAGCTGCATACATTATTTAGCATTTGAGACAAGTAAGGGCAAGACTGAAATACCTGGCTTGCCCAGGGGTACCCACCAAAACACTTCAGTTGGGTATTTTTGAAAAAGTGTCACTCAGATGTTAAATACTCAAAGAGGAGGGGGAGACTAGAGATGCAGCATTCAGTGCTACTAAACCAGCATGAAAAGGGGGAGGAGGGGACGACAGATGTATAATAGAGGAAAATATTTGGTATCTTAGCTGAGCAGAGGCAGGCAGGATGGGATGGCTTGCAGCTCTTTTTATGAGAATATCATTCCAATGATATGTGTGTGCACTGGGTAGAAGTGTAATGCCTGATCTACTATATTTTCAGTATTCTGATTATCCTGCTGAAAGTCACTGACAAACAGATTTAAACAGAGTGCAGAGCATGGTACTGTTATGGCTCTATATGGCCAGTACTACTTTCCTTAACTATGGATACTTTGTTGGCACTGTCACTATCTAATAAATTGATGCTACTAGTGTTCTCACTTTAATAGTCTCTCTCAGAATCAATCAGTAAAGAAATCATGAAGTGATGTGAACATTGTCTAGATTAGCAGTAACTGTACATACATATAGGTATTTTGTTATGTTGGTGTGAGCTTTTTTTGTTACAGCATTCCCCCCCCCCCATACTTGTAATCAGAAAGAGCTTTATTTTATATGAAGAAAACAAGAGTAAGAACAAGAGACTGGTGTTCACCTCCTCTGTAAAAATTGGAGCCACTCTGGGAACAAAATGGCTACTTAAATCTGCACACACAGAGTGTTCTTAGAAATTAAAGGTGCAAACTACAGACAATATTCACCCACACCCACTCACACAAACAATCATCTAATGGTACTCATAATAATCCTCTTCCTCTCTAATCTCATCCCACCCACCTTTCAACTATGATTCACAATACATTCCCCAACCTTCTCTAGTTGGTGGCAGATTTGGGGAGATGGAAGTAGATTCCAGGCTGATTGAACTTCTGGAGCATGTCTGGTTGAGAACTTTGCAGTAACTCTTGGTCTTTTGCTAGTGATGAATGAAACATGTGAGGATCGGAAGTTTGGATTAGCATCCAAATATTTGAATACCTATTTAAAATCCTAAACAAATCTCTACTCTTCTTGAGGGTTGCCTTGCCTTGGCTGCAACATGTGGGCCTTTAACAATCTCCTCATTCTCATGATATTTCTCTCTAATGGGGTGTACAAACTATATCCTGCCACTGAGAGGTTAAGAGACAAGTAGATACCTCCTCAGCTGTGACTAACCGGGTGACCATCAACAGCTGGGATACGAGCCTGCAAATCAGGTAGAAGGAGGCTTCCAAGGAGCTTGTGGAGACTCTGCCTCAGCTACAAACTGGCAGGAAGCAGTGAAAGGAGCTGGAACCTTCAGGGAGAAAGCACTGGGAGTAGTTCCTCTGCAGAAGGGGTCTAGAGGCGGATGCAGGTAGGAAGTGGCTTAGGAAACCAGTGATGAATCTGAAGAAGCAGATTTTAGCTGATTAATACAAGGTCTCTGGGCTGGAACCCAGAGGACAGGGACCTGTGTTCCCCTAGCTGTCACCAGGAAAAGTGCCTTGTCATGTTCTGGGTCCTGCAAAAAATAAAGAATAAGACTGAGCCCTGAAGTAGAGGAGTTGTAGCTAAAGTGAGATAGTACAGTTAGGGTAGTCATAGCAGGGTAGATCAATGTCTAGCTTCAAACTACCAATTATGTTTTTGTTTTCCTTTTCCTTTACCTCTTTATGTGGTTAATTTAGTAATCAATTTTATTTCTTTCATCCTTTATCCCTGTGTCATTTATATATTTGATCCAGTTGAGCAGCAGGAAAAAAATCAGGGATTTGGAGCAATCAAATGTTTTAATTGCTGCACTCTGGCTCCACTCCAGCTCTGGGCAAAAACCTACTGGTCCATGCTCCAGCTCCAGCCTCTGCTCCAAAGCCCTGAAAAAAATAATAAATAGTGCTGGCTCCAAGATCCTGCAATTAAAAAAAATAAAAAGCCTAGCTTATCTAGTCTGAAGAGTTTCTGCTTACACTGAGCATAGCTAGTAAATATGAAAGGCAGATTAAAGAAGTAGTATTTTTTTTGTATTAATGTAAGGTTAAATATATCTAAATGTAAATATTTTTATCTGAAGACTTTTCTGTTTTAGGATATTTCACTGAATTGTGAAATTGGGATTTTAAGATTTTCAGCTCTTAGAAAAAATGCAGAAATCTTATTAATACTTTTCAGAATTTTTCTTCTGTATAGCAGTGCATTTTATAGAAGTATCATTAGTTCCAATTTTTTTAAAATGGGGAAACTGAGGCCCAGAGAAGTTAAGTGACTTATTAAAATTCTCTCAGCACATTAGTGGCAGAGCCAGGAATAGAAGGCAGGTTATCGACTCCAACTCCTTTTGTCTATCTACTTGATCATGCAGTCTCCCCCTCCTTCTTGCTCTATCATCCACAACGTGAACTTGAGGACTTTGTGGGGTTTTAGTTTGTGAAGTTTGCTATATATTTTCCCAGTTCTGTCGGGTCTCCAACCCGACAGAACTGGCCACAAGTTAGGCCCCTAAAACCACAATTTCTTCTGAGATCCAAGCAGATATCCAGGCATTTGCAGAGGCCAGGGACACACTGCCCTGTGCTTCTGTACTTTCACCTGGCTCCACTGCTTCTTCCTGATCTCACTGGTAGCATGGCTCCAAGGGAATCTTCTAAGAGGTCTGGTGATCCTGAGAACCTTCCTTGTCAGTATTAACTCATTCCTAACATTCCTGCACAATTGAGGGGAACTGTGACCAGGGTCAGCTCCAGCTTTTTTGCCACCCCAAGCGGAGAAGGAAAAAAATAAAAATAAAAGCTGCGATTGGTGGCACTTTAGCGACAGCTCTACTGCGCCGTTTCATTCTTCAGCGGCAATTCGGTGGCCAGTCCTTCCCTCTGAGAGGGACTGAGGGACCTGCTGCCGAAGACCTGGACATGCCAACCCGCTTTTACCTGCTGTCATGGGCAGTGGGTGAAGCTGCCGCTTGGGAGGCTAGCTCCCCAACCCACCTCTTCTGCCTGTGGCCCTGCCCATACTCCACTCCTGCTCTGCCCCAGGCCCCACCCCCATTTTGCCAAGGCTCTGCCCCTCCCCACTGTCTCCCTCTTCTCTTCCCTCCTGCACTCTGCTCACTCCGTTCCAGCCAAATCCCGGAACCCAAATGAAACAAATGACATTTGGAAAAAAAAACTTTTCGGCAATTTCTTTCTAAAGAAAATGGAGCATGTTTTCCACTGCATGCCAGAAGATGAAGACTGGACATGCAGAAGGTACCTAATTAAAAGCACAAAATTTGGGAATAAAAAATGTCAGTCACAAGCTTTTTGATATGCCCTGAAGTTAGTCAGAGATTCATTTGCAAAAACTTTGTAGTCAGCTGTCTTGCTGAATACAACATTAAATATTATGGAATACATGATGCGACTCTTCTCTATTTTACATTTTCTTAATCAGTATTTCTAAGCTGATCTTGTATTTTAAATGTATTCTTAAACCTTCATAATGTAATCATTCCAGATTACTACATATATAACTCACTGAAACAAAGACATTATTTTAAATTAATCAGTCACAGAGGTTTAGTGTGTTCATAATTAATGTTCATTGCTTTTAGAAAAAGGAAACACTAATTTACTTTGTGTGATCTCCACAATAGACATGTTTATGAAATTTTACCAACTTTAAAAAATGTTTCCAAAGATTTTAGGCGTAACAAAGGATTTTATATCTTACTAGGTACTTATTTTGCTGGAGGGTTCTCTTAAAACTAATTCATCAGATAGGCAGAAGTAAAGAAAGGGGAAACTCTGTCCGGCTATCTGAAAAGAAAGGGGTGTTGTCCCTTGAAGGGCTCTCTTAAATGTGGGGGAAGGGGTGAAGGGAGACAGGGATGAACAGGAAGACTTTGGAAGCAACTTTTTTTGTTTGTGTTTTTGTTTTGTTTTTTTGCTATAGTAATTAAAATGTGTATTTTAGATAAGGGTGGTCTTTTGAAGGATTTATTTTAAAAAACTGTATGTCTAAAGATCCAAGCATTTAAGGCTAAAGATGATTGTGCATCTAAAATCTATGCAATGATTTTTTTTAGAGATGTAATTTTATAATCTTCAGCAACTCACTAATGAAATATTTTAAACTAACATATTCTGAGTAAATATTACAGTAATGCACAACGAGGGTGACCAGATTGCAAGAGTGAAATATCAGGACACGTTGGGCGAGTGATGGCGGGGAGAAACAGACAGAGGTGCACAGCCCAACCGGAGCTAGAGCCACATTGGTCTGCCTGGCCCTGTGCTACCAGCGTGCCCCTTCCTGTTGGGAGTGGGCCCATGCTGCGCCACGCAGCTCCCCTGCCCAGCGCCCCCTGGATCCACTATGCCCAGAGCCTCCCTACAACCCTTCCACCACAAATGCACAGTGCTGTGCACACACACCCCACGCAGCACCCCCCTGCCCACAGCCCCACCACAGCTGCCCAGCACCCCACACAGAATCCCCTACTCGCTAGTTTCCCAATGCACACCAATTTCCCCTCTGTCCCTTCCTTCCTCCCTCCCAGTGCCTTTCCCAACAGCCCCACCACCATAGCTATACAATGCCCCACAGAGACCTGCAGTGTCCTGACACACACAGATCTCCCCCACAGCCCAGCACCCCCACACACACACCTCCCAGACACTCACTCCATCACACCCTGCCCCCTGCCCTCTTCCCTGGCTGCACCCACCAGCCCTGCTGGGAGGTCTCTGGCTCCTGGGGTGAGAGCAGCAAGGGGAGTCTCCAGACTCTCCATGGGCTGCGCCTGCCACAAATGTGAGCTCCATGGCTCCCATTGGTCGGGAAAAGCATCAGTGGGAGCTGCTGGAGCCGTGGAGCAGGGCTTGCAGGCATTGGCAGCATGCAGAGGCCTCCTGCCCCCCCCCCCCCACTATAAGAGCCAGAGGGACCTGCCAGTCCCAGTGGTGCTCACCTGGGGAGGCTCCTGTCCTGGGAAGCATCTGGCAAGCTGATCCCTCTGGCGGGGGGCGCGGAGGGCTCTCTGCCCACTCCCGGTGCCTGCAAGCCCCGCCCCTGCAGCATGTGGCGCTCCTGCCAGTGGGCAGGCACTGGGAGCTGCCCCAGGAAGCAGTTAACAATGGTGCCGTGGGTGCAGTCCGGACAGTCCCCAATATCTGGACAAAGGGCTTCCTGACCGACATAAGGTTGGGATGCAGGACAAGTTCCCTAAAATTGGGATTGTCCCGATAATATCAGGATGTCTGGTCACCCTATGCACAACTGTTTGTTTTTGTCAGTAAGTTCAGAAACTGACAGTATATACCTGGAGGTAGGCAAATGCCTGTTAAATGGTTTCATTACCACTTGAATGGCTCTTTAACGGTTTCAATGTTGTGCTAATAGGTCTGGAAGGCTTTTTCACTTTTAAGTTACTAGATCCCCTCCGGAGTAAGAGTCACTAGGCTGTAGCAGCCAGCTTTGGGAGCCTGCAGGGAGGATCAGAACAGGAATAGGAAGAGCCGGGAGGGTGGGCACTAAGACCCATTGGTGCCCCAAATTTTCAGATGCCCTGTGCAGCACTATATGCTGCGTATGCCTATGGATGGCCCTGCCCACACAGTTGCTATTAAGCATTTAGGGCACTAGGTGAAGTACACCACATATTGTTAGGCATATGTAGGACCCATGGATCTTGAAAGGTATGTTGTGGGGGGTGTTGATCATTGTAGCAGTGGAGATATAACTGCAGATTTTGCATCTGTTGTTCTGACAATGTCTGGCGCCAGTTTGTGTTGGTGTGTCCTGGTCTATGGGGACCTTGCTTCTAATGATGAGCTTGAAAAGGTTGGGGGGTTGTTTGAAGGCTGGAGAAGGGAGTTCAGGAAAGACTTCTTTAAGGATGGGGTCCCTATCAAGTATAAGTTGTAATTGTTTGATATCTTATATGAGTTCCAGTTTGGGATGGTAGGTAACAACTAGATATGTGTGGTTGGAAGGGATTTTATTTCTGTCTAAAGCAGGTTCTCGTTGAGTATTTGGGTGGTCCATTCCATGAGGTAAACTACTTCTCTAGTGGAGTGTCTTTTTTGGTAAACGTGGTTTTGAGTGTGTTCAGATGTATATCCTGGATTTTTAACTCAGAGTATATTTTGTGATATCAAAGTGCCTGGCTGTAGATAACAGATCTGTTGGTATGTTTGGGGTGGTTACTGGATCTATGAAGGTAGGTGTTGTGATCCATGGGTTTCTTATATATAGTTGTCTGTAGGGTTCCATTGTTGAAGATAATCATAGTGTCCAGGAAGTTCATATTGGTGTGGGAGTGTCCGAGATAAAGTTTGATAGTCAAGTGGTGGTCGTTTGAAGCTGTGGTGGAAATCTGAGGGAGTTTGTCATCTGTTCAGAGGATGACAATATCATCGATGTATCTCAGGTATACCATTGGTTCCATGGTGAATTAATCCAGAAATTCTTCTTCAAGATGGCCCATCAAGAGATGGGGCATATTGGGGAGCCATCCTAGTATTAATGGCAGTTCCCATGGTTTCGAAAGTGTTTTGTTGAATGTAAAATTGTTACGGGTGAGGATGAGTTGGGTGTATATCTGAGGGTTGTCCATTTGTTTTGTAAATATTTGAAGCGGGCAGCTATGCTGTCATTGTGAGGGATATTGGTGTATAAGGAGGTGACATCAGTGGTGGCAAAGATGCTGTTCTGAGGGAGGTTATTAATGTTGCGCAGTTTGTGGAGGAAGTAGGTTGTGTCCTAGAGAAAGCTGGTCCTTTGTGTGGTGAGCAGTTTGAAGATGGTTTCTATGAGTCTCAATATTCCTTTAGTAAGAGTACCATAGCCAGATATGATGAGTCTGCCTGGGTTCCATTATTTATGTATCTTGGGGAGCATGCAGAAGGTCCCTGGGGTGGGTTTTTGGAGGATGAGTTTGTAGAGTTTCTCTTGGAGTTGTTTGGGGAAGGATTTGATGAGATCTTTACATTTTACCCAGGAATTTATGTAGGATCTTCTTTGACTTCTTTATAGTAGGTGGTGTTGGATAGCTGTTGGTTGGCTTCTTTAATGTAGTCATGATGTTTGAAGCCCCCTTTGTCTGCTGGCTTGATCACTAACTGGTGATCAGATTTCAGGGACTGTATAGCTGTTCTTTTAGCAGTGGAGAGATTGTGGTGAATGTGATGTTTAAGGGTTTCACTGTAAAGAAAAAATGTTCTGAAGCAATCAACATAATGATTAAAAGTGTGGGTTCATCCTCTCTGTGGTGTCTAGCAAGATGATTCTTTTTTCTTATGATTGTTGATGGGGACATGATCTTTGTGAGTAGTGGTGTCATCGTTATGAAAGAATTTTGAAGCAGTCAGTGGGCAGACGGGGGTCTGGCAATATTAATGTTTCCCTTTCCCTCTGCAAGATTACATAAGCCTCCTCTTTCTCTTTTCAGAAGTTAAACAACATTGATTTAATGCTCTCAATGTCTGCATGTGATTTATGACAATTGACATGTTTCATGGGGTTCAGGTTGTTTGTTTTGTTTTTTCCTAGGTCTGACAAAATAAGTGGCAACCACCCTCCTCCTTTTTCTCAATTTGTTTCTGCCTGTCTTTCATTAAGGACTGAGAAAATATAATCTGATATGAAAATCCAATTGAAATTTCTTTTAAAATGCTCCCTGTATTCAAAATGGTCACAATGCTTAGAGCTGTACGAATAACTGGGGTTTTTTTGTTTTTGTTTTTTTCCTGGTATGCTGGTCATGTTGAAAAATCCAATTTTTTTTAATTTAACATCTTGCTTTATTTTCAAGGTTTTTTAACTTTATTTTTTAAACAAAATTTATGTATCTCTATAAACAAAGTCATTTTGTATCGAAATGGTTCATTCTGAAAATATGAAAAAATTGTTGGTTTTTTTAGAACTTTCTTTAGGTTTTTAGTTTGAAACAATTTGAATTCTACATGAATGTGGAAAAGATTTGTCAACCCGATTCTGCATTTTCAGCCAAAAAAAAAAATTGTCTGAAAAATTTTGCCCAACTCTAATCGACTTTATACATCTTTCTGAGACTGAGTTTGATAGGCTTTCTCCTGATCCCTTAAATGTGACCACTGCCTCAGTCATCTGCTGTTTGATCAGGTGAAACTCTCACTGATGCCAATGAGAGCTGTAATATAAGATGAGGCACGGAGAGCCTGATCCTGAGTGGTACTGAGCATCATTGATTTCCTTGGGAATTGGGGAGGCGGTAGCATATCTTGGGATTTAACTTATGGGGAGAATTTCTGGCTATGAAATATGAAATTAAAGAAATGACAGAGTTATGGCAGTGTCCTCTTCATTAAAGAGAATACAAGTTTCAACATAACTTGGGGGTGAGGGACCTTAGCTGGATCTATCTGGTAACCCAATTATAGCTAAACTCAACTGCAAGCTGGATTTATTTATTTATTTTATTTTATTTTTTTAGTCATCCTCTCTCATAACTTCCAAAATGTAGAACTACTGAACTTGCATCCAAACCTTTCCTAATTTTCTCCTGAAAGGTCTGGCTTATTTTTAACTTCTGTTTGTTAATATTTCCCCGGCATCATCCTTTTTAAGGTTAGTGCTTGGGGAGAGGGTGTGTGTGTGTGTCTGCCAACATCATGGGGGTCCAGACTAAGCATAAACTGTGCATTGTAGTTGACTGGTAGTATCCCTGAACCTTCCCATTGTTTTGTAGTGTAGTGATAGGAAATATCAAAAGTTTTAGATAGTAAGAGGTTCGGATAAGCCCTAACATATTTGTATTCTTTATTCCCTCAAATTACCGCATTGAGACTTGCTTTCCCATTTACTAAGTCTGGCTGAAAAATGTGGAGTTGTTTTGTTGCAGATTTTCTATCCAGTTCTACCATTAACGCATTTCTTGCACCTATATCCATGATCCCCTTCCTCAGAATTGTCTGCCACAAACTCTCTTGCCAAGCTGCTCTTCTGATCCATATGTCTTCCCTTCACACATACCTTCAGTACAGCTGATTCCCAAGATAAGCCATTCCAGATCATGTCAATGCTACACAACTTAAATGGAATAACTCTAGCAAAATTGCACTTATATCTTATTGGCATCTTAAAGTGATCCACTTTATAATCTAATGAGAATCTCAATTAAACTATATCTAGACAGCTGTGTAGCAACTCTAACATTACATTCACAGTTTTACATTCTACCAGTAAATGTCAGTTTTGTTTATGTTCTAAGCCAGTAAAATGATAACCCTTGGGAGCCTGTTATCAAAAGAGTGAAACCTACTGTGATCTGATGCTACTGGAGCATGATCAAAAACTGCTAATATGGAAGAGTATAATGTGCCTGAATCTGGGCAACATAATGTACTTGATCTTTTGAGACTTTAAAACAAATTAAAACCTACCAGATGGCACCCAGAAGCACTTTTTAAAAAAAAAAATTTTTTTAAATCATGTCTATAGTTACATGTTGTTTAAAAAATCATTTAACTACATTGGGATTGAATTGTTAGAAATTTTTGAGCCATTGAATGAACCACCCGGGGGGGGCGTAAAGTCAGAAACAAAAAATAAGATGTAAAGACTGAAGACAAGCACTTTCACTGTTGATCACTGAAGAGGTATTAAGAGGCCTTTAATGTACGGAAATTAAGCTGAGAGAGACCAATAAAGTGTTTAGAAGTATCCTTTCAGTTTCCTGATGCAAAATCAGAAGTACCAGAAGATTCAGTTTCTACCTCTGATAGCTTTCTCCACATTTTGTGGGGTGGAAGGTCATTTTAATCAAAATGAAAGGTGCATCCTATTAAGACAGCTTTGCTGACAAATAATTAAGATGAATTACTAGCATACACTTGTCCCTCCTGCCTTGTTGGTGTCAGTTTGTAGTAGGCATGTGAGGTTTACAGTATATGCTTTGTTCTTTAAATGCAATTTACAACCTAACTCATAATCTTAACTACCTGAGATTTTAATCCTAAACCTTTCACTACATATTATTTTCAGACTCTGAACACTTCTACATTAAAACAGGGTATAAGTAAAAGTTAACAGGATCTTGGAGTGAAAGGTTTATGTTTCACACAGTGAAACAATCAACATTCTTTCAGATAGCCAGCCAAAGTCAACTCTTCTGTCTGTTTGGAAGAGGCACTGACATAGGAAAGTGGCACATTAAAATTGGTTGTATTGATGATAGGATTTTATAATACTAAGGTACACATAATACTGAGTGTACCTTAATATTATATTGTGCTTTGGATAATAATAGGATATGAAAATTCCATTTGGCCTAAATTGTGTGTTCGTTTCTGTTTTTGAGTTTGTGCTTTCTGATCATACGTGGTGTGATCTCCAAAATTTAGGTAGAATTTTTTTTGCTACATTGAATCAGATCACACAATTTTGATACACAATTTAAGAGTGCAGGCTAGTGACATCTGAAAGTCATTAAGCACACTTGCCACATTAAAATGTGCTAAGTTTGTTTACAGCACTGGCTAATGATCTCACTGCAAATAACTGTAAAAAGGGTAAGAAGAGCCATATTGATATTTTTAACTATTTCACTTCCTTTCCAGCTACAGGTTTAAATCTCAATCCTCCTTATACAGTAAGACCTAGTCTACACTGGTGGGGGGAGAGATCGATCTAAGATGCGTCGACTTCAGTTACACTATTCTCATATTCTCATCGATCGAAGATGTGTCGACTCCACTTCCACCTCTTGCCCTGGTGGAGTTCTGGAGTCGACAGGGAGCGTGTTCGGGGATCGATGTATCGCGTCTCATCTAGACGCGATACATCGATCCCCAATAAATTGATCACTACTCGCCAATCCAGTGGGTAGTATAGACATACCCATAAATGGTCATGGACGGATAGTAGAATTAGGAGTTCCTAAGCAGAGTCGACTTCAGGTATGTGTGCTTTTTACTCTGAAAATAATACTGAATAGTTGACTTATCAGTGTTGTCCCAAATATACAGCAGATTTGCTGTACCTTTCTAAGTATCAATATTAGCCATATCAAACTCTTCACTGTGAAGTATGGAGGGGATGAAAGGTATGCAAATAATGAAACGTGACCAGTAATAGTGTGCACATGGTCAAGGAGAGGAGAACAAACATCCTTTCTTTGAGTTCACAGAAGTGCCTCCTTCCCCAATTCAAACACCACACAGGGGTTCCATGTGTCTGGGCTGGGGGATAGCAATACTACATAACATAATCTCCTGGCAAACTTTTTGTGCCTTTTAACTTGCGTATTTATAAGATACCTATTGGTATTTTCTATCAAATCTTCATGGCAATTTATGTGGGAAATGATGCTCTCTCTCTGTTATTGTCTGTTGGTTCTTGCTCTTTGCTTTCAAAGCCTTGAGATAGGGAGAAGTTAGCTATTCGCAGCACAGCTTTTGAGGAGAGGTATAGGACATCTACATGGAAGCCTGGGCTCACCATCGGTGCCATGAAATCTATAAGATTTTATCTGCAGGTCTCACATAGTCTGCACATTTGGAAGGACAAGCCCCTCCCTTCTGATGCTTTGGCAGAGTTCCTCATGTGTCTTGCCTCCATCATGGGGTTTTCCATGATGTATAGCCTTATTGTTTTACCTATATATAAATAAACAAGGAAAATTGCTCTAACATCCAAGAACTGTTGAATGCTAATTCTGGCTCTAATACTAACTGCATAAATTTGGGCAAGTCATTTCATATCTCATCTCCCATCTGTAAAGTGAGGACAATAAGAACACTTTTTTGAGGGCCTCTGTGCATTTCCACTTATATGATGATTGCCCCCCGCCCCCGTGACAAAACAACACTTACTGAAAAGTAACTTTTTTTTTTCCTTTATCAGCTTCCAAAGGCTGTTTTGACGATTGCTAGCTTAGGGCCCCATTATTTCCTACAGGGGACTTCCTTTCAAGCCATCTCCACTTCCCCCAGTAATCCATTGCAGACTGGAGGATTCTGCACAGAGGATTCTAGTTTCTATGTTGTTGTATGGCTGCCATTGGAAGCCCCCTTAGGGGCGTGAAAGATCCTCTCTGCAGAGGAGGAGTGCAACAAAAATGACTGCAGATTATATTATGGTGCTTTGTGTCTCATGGGTTTTGGGAGACAGAATCTGGCTTACCCACTACCACCTAACCCTACCCCAAGGAATTTCTTTGAGACTGGGAATAAGGGTAGAATGCCACAGAGGCAGGATTTCAAAGCTATTAGCGACGCTGCCTGTCTGGTCAAGGCAGGGAATAGAACATGGGGGCCATACTTTAGATGATGTAAAAGGTTATATGTGTCAAGTATGATGATGACTGAAAGAAGCAACAGGTTATCTCTGCATTTTCCCCTCCTACTCACCCAAAGCTCTGTACATTGCACATTGCATTCCTACTAGACCAAAGTAGATGGAAATATAGGCACCCCACTCTGATGCCACGGGGAAGGACCTAAGCATACAAATTCCACCTTTTTACAAAGGGTTAAGGAAAAGTGATTTCTACACACTGCTTAACAGGTAATTTCAACTACCATGCTTAGTTCAGTCATGGTTCTGTTTATCTGCTTTCATGCACTGTTGATCAAATCCCCACACTACTGTGAAAAATACCCATTAAATGCTAATTATGATGATCATCATACTTAGCTATTATGTATGTATTATCAATAATCATGCATTCATTCTTATGATAGAATCCCTTATTTATTAAAAACACATTCCATTTTCTGGACCTCAATTATTTGAATGAGAAGAGAAAGTAAATTAAGGTGCTTAGTTTGTAGCAGATGTTGTAGCTATAGTTACTGCTTCATATGTTATTGCAGGTTATTATAAGATTGGAACTGCTATAGATAAGCATGCAATAATATTTTCACTGTCACCATGATCATTGACTAAGATAAGAGCTTAATGTTCTGGTTTTTGTTCAGGATAAGAGAAAAACAAGGAGGGAGGAAATGAAGAAAAACAAACCAAAGTGCTATGTATCATGTAATGATATGTTATAAAAAAAAAAAATCCTTCTCTTCGTTTTAAAACTACAGGTGCATCAGTGATGACAGACACTACTGAGGGGATGTAGTGTTAAAGAGAAGTCTGTTAATTTTATTTGCAACGGAGAGTGGAAAGCGTGCTCATTCAAGATACTTGTTGTATCATTTTTAAATCAAGGCCATCTTTTTCTCAGTGGTAAACGTGAAATGTTTTTAAAGGCCAGACTTAGCATAAAATCTATTGGTTGCTATGGAGACTACTTACCACACAGGACTACACTCTGTGTTCAACTCTGTGATTTTTCTCTATTCAAAGGTTCAGCATTGTCAAAAAACAAATTACTTTTTCAGTTGTTTATCTCAAAGTTCATTATGGAAAAAGCAATAAATAATAAGAGATTTTATTTGTGTGTGGATAGGAGCAATATGTGAAGTCACTTGGGCACTATTCCTTAAAATTCACTATTTTAGAATAATTAGAACAAAATTGGCTATTGTTAGGAAATAAAATGGATTCTGATCTTTTTTGTGTATATGAAAATGAAGCAAAGTAGGTACTTGGAAGTCTGATCCCAACAAAATTACATGGTAATAAAGCATTTCACACCTACACAGCACTTAGTAACACAGTTCTGAAATAGAAGAGAGATTAAGCCCTGATAGACTAAAACTTTGTACCTGGGGAGCATTACTTCTCTCTTCATGAAAGAACATGTGGATTCAAGCCCTAGTACTCCTTGAATTATTCATGCTATCCTTTGCATCGCATATCTTTAGGCCTGTCATTAGTAGGAGCACAAATCTAACTGGCTGCAATGCATCATTGAAAACCTGTACATCTGCTTCTTCTCAAGCACTTGCTTAATTATATCAAATATTTTCTGCCAAGACCCCATCAACCCACCCCGCAAGAGGCCTAATCCTGTGAGGTGCTGCCGAGTGTCTTTCTTTGAGTTAATTAGGAGTTGAGGTTCTCCAAGGAAGCAGTCAAGCACTCAATATATCTCAAACTCAGGCTAAGAATGAAAATTTGTAGTAGTAGTAAGGGAAGCCTCTGATTACCTAAGGGTATTCCAGTTGTAAATTGGTGTCAGCAAGTTCTTGCTCATTTTTCTGTAACGTTTTACTTAATCCAGGAATGTCTGAGCACATTCATTTTCAATGCATATTTAAGATTCACTGATGTCACTACTTTGGTGCATTCTAGACACTATTAAGTCAGATTCAGAGCTGTTGTAAGTGGATGCAACTCCATTGACTTCAGTGTAGTTATGCCCACTTAGAGCAGGTGCTTCCTTATGCTCCCATTTCAAGTCAATGGCAAACCCCCCATAAAATTCAATGATAGCAGAATGGGCCCCAGGTCTCGGCTTGCTTCTGTGATTCTGACAATTTTTATGACAATTAGAAAAATGAGGGAAACCTACTGAACGCATCTGATACGTTACATTATTTATGAAAAGTCATTTTAAAAATACCCTCTTTGGTTCTGTGTGTAATACACTAGAGCTTGCAATTTACAAATCACATTTGTTGGCAAAAAATTGTGCCTACAACAAGTTGTTTCCAAGATTGCACTTTCATAGTGAAATCATTCTCCCACTGTAAAGTGTAGGGCACTGATAATTAACATCTTGCAAACATGCAATTAAGAAAAATTAAAAAAAGAGATGAAGAAGAAAAATGAAGACATAATTTCATTGGGGCTATTGTCAACCTCTTCAAAAATTATTATGCAGTAGGCCTCCTCCTTTGCTGCTCTGTATGTTTTAGTAGAGTATGTACTGTTCTACACTGCATGCAAAGTAATACCAAAAAAAAGGTCTTTAAAAACAATTGAGCCCATTTAAACAATCCAGTGGAGGCTAGTTATGCAAAAGTAACAGATGAAGGTGTGATTGCAGTAATAGAAAATTGGTATTTCACTCAAAATAATGAGGGCAAATCCTACTCTACAGAGTTCCACTGAAACAATAATGGGACATTTTATCAGAACAAGTTTTTAATTTTTTTTTCTACAATAAGATTCTTGCCTGAGCACTTATATTCACATCTTGCATGTGGGTTCTTTTTCTCTCTCTTTTTTTTTTTTTTTTGTTTTGGTTGGTTGGTTCCTGTGGGTCTTCTACACAGCTCAGTGGGGACATACTCTTCCTTCTGTACTCTGCCCAGCGTTTAATAAGGTGTATAGGATATTAGTAAAGGCAGAATTTAGCCCATCATGTAGTAAGTAAATACTGTCTTTAAGAAGTGTTGAGGCTAACAGGGAACCCATTCTACCTCTTTCAACTAACTATAATAACATTAAAAAGTAATTTTAAAAATTAACTGATTTTATAGTATTATGTTTCTTATAAAGTGAATGTAATATCCTTAAAAGGTGCCAGGCGAACAGCATGAAAGACTTAAGTCCTTTTATCCGTAGAATAGAGATAGCAAGCTTCTTCTAGGAAATTTTGCCAGTTCGTCTCAATTTTGCCCTAGAGAATCCCCTGTCATGGAGTCTCAATTATATTCTCTCCACGTTATTTCACTTCTTTCCCGAGATTGCCCACTAGAGTCTAGTGAACTTAATACAGCAAGAGTTTAAAAACCAAGGAAAGAGGAAATGTTGACCGCAGTTTAGGTGGAGCCTTATAATAGTCTTAGAACGATGGTCCATAACGCTATCAGTGAGTTTGCAATATTTGAAGCTATTGCTACTGATTACTATACTACTTTTTAATATGTGAAAACCTTAGAATGGATAAGATGAGATTTAGAATATGTAAACTGAAAACTGTCAGGAAAAAATCCTAAACAGTGAGATTTATTAGATGACAGAATAACATACCAAGGGGAAAAATCAATGATTGTCATTTAAACCTGGCCTGGACAAAGCACTGGAATATGTTCTGCAATAGGGAGCAATATTGGCAAAGAAATGAACTAGATTATCTAATTCATCTTTTCTGTTATTTCTATAATTTTACCATATTTCAGTAATAAACTGGTCGGGTCTGGTCTGTCAGGTTGAAAGAGAATTTTTTTTTCTGAAACTGGGTATAGCAGTAACACCCACTAAAATATTTGTCCAATAACTTGTGAAAAATGATGAATGATTTCACATCTACAATTGTATCTTTGAGTGTGTACATAATTAGTAAAGAGCTGGGTACCCTAATGTAGCAATCACATTCTTTAATCCACTCTCTGAGGTTTGTTAGCAATGCACTAGGCTAAAGTATTTTGGAGACTCCTGTGTTTACAGCTAGCCTGGTGTCTTCATTCTGTCTTATGAGCATAAAAAAACACACACAATACAATTTTTAGTCACAATGCTTATAAAAAGCACCCAAGGTATCAATAATGACAATACGATACATTTTTCATCTCCAGACCCCTCAGGAAAGGATACATTTACTTTTCTCACAATGGAACAAATACACAATGCCACTGCAGGAAGACCCTACTTGGCTGCCCATCTCTTTGCTCAAAATTATTTTTTCTTAATTCAAGGGGTTTTTCCTTCAATGATTACAATGCTTTCCATGTATGGTTTGGAAAAAAGATGGTATTCGCAGCCCACTCCTAAGACAGCATGCACCTACTAGATAGAGTCCAAACATACCTATGTCTTGGGATTTCTTTTATCATTAACTTAAATGACAACCACAACAAACACAAACCTCAGCCTAAGCTTTCTCCTGGGTTTGGCTGTTCTTAGGGTTCTTAGCTGTAGGACCTATCTGTTCTTGCTCCTGACTCTCTAGGTCTCAGAGATTGCATCCCTTTTATGCTCCTGCCTCTAAGCTAATATAACACAACAGGTTGTATGGAAATGGTTATCTAGAGCCCCTTTCTGAAGAGTCTAGGAAGGGAATGGAGGCCTGTGAAGCTCAGACCCAGAAGACCATGTGAGTCTCAATACTGGCTGGGGATGAAGGGGTAAGAGAGTATTGATTATGGGATGGGAGGTTGAAATGGCTAAAGTCTCGCAGAATTCTGGCCACATTTCTGTCATTTTTGGTTGGGAAGTTGGATGTGAATTTGGATCTAAACTACTTACGGGGATAAAAAAATTGACTTCTAACTTTGGTGGTAGCCATAGCCTGACACTGCAGGGTCAGTCCATCTCTTCCAAAAGTGATGATAGGCTCCAAGTTTTCTGAACTGTTTATCCATCCTTCTCCCATTTTCAGCCTTTGCATTTGGTGCTTATCTGCTGGATAACACTTATTCCCACGTTCCTACCACTGGGGATTGTGGTTCAGGCACCAAACATCCCTCACAACATTTTCAAGGTCAATTTGTGAAGTGGTTAAGCAAAGAAATGAAAATTAATTACTGGAGGGAAATAGTGTTGGGGAAAGTAGACAAGTGGTTAGCACAGTGAACTTATCAGTTACACAAACCTTTTTAGTGTATGTACTCACACCACTTCTTATAAATTTATTTTGTTAGCATTAGTTGATTACATTAAGAGACATCTTCCCCGCCCCCCACAAACATGCCACCCAGCATTAGGCAGGGTTGGCATGTTTGTAGAAATTTTGGTGGTGCCCAGAACCCGCCACTGCCACGGGACACTTGGAGGGGGCTGCAGGTGGGCTGGAGGGTTACCCCGGCCTCAAATGTTGGTAGAGCTGGGCCCCTGGCTCTGAATATTGCTGGTGCCCAAGCACCATGTGGGTATGGGACTCGCCGCCTATGGCAGTAGGCATACAGTAGCCACTGTGGGTGTTGCACCAACACTTCACACCAGTTAAATATATAGTTACAAAGCATATGCTGTCCCCCTAGACCTCCTACATGTGGCATTGCAGGGAGCTCTTTTAGAACAGAACTCCACAGGACATTTGGGAAGAAAGCCCTCTGAAACTCATCCTGACATCTTTTTTACTTCACACAGTGGAACCCCTACAACACTGCCACATACAAGTGCTCTGTATTCATGTGGAGCAGAGGCCATGGAAAGTAAGATGGCATTATCTGAACCAAAAGCAGAAGTAAATTATTTGTGAGGAATTGCTATGTAATGAGTAGGGGGATCATACTGACTTGTGTTTGTCTTGTTTCAAGATGCAGTTTAAGTTTTAGACAGAAATTAAGTGGTTTTAAACAGGGCACTTTGGCCTGCTCTACACTGGTGGCGGGGGGGATCGATATAAGATACGTCGACTTCAGCTACACTATTTTCGTAGCTAAAGTTGCGTATCTTAGATCGACTTAGATTGACTTACTTCGTGTCCTTGTGGTGCGGGATTGATGGCTACTGCTCCCCCATCAACACCACTTCTGCCTCTTGCCCTTGTGGAGTTCTGGAGTTGATGAGGAACGCATTCGGGGATCAATGCATGTATCGTATCTAGACAAGACGCGATACATGGATCCCTGATAGATCGATCACTACCCGCCGATCCGGCGGGTAGTGTAAACATACCCTTTGTGTAACAAGATAAAAGAACAAAAGTATTTAATAAAAATAGGGATTTTTTTTTAATGGAAACAGGTTGACCTTATTTTGAGATATTTATCTTTGCTGTTTCAATGTACCTGCTAAGGGACAGGGTGAACCTGAAACTCCCCCCCTCCACACACACACCTAACTTCTACTATGCTGCTTAATTTGCTGGCTTCTATGAGCTGTAATTGTTGACCATTTCACTTCAAGAACAATAGCTTACCAACGATCTGAATTCTTATATGCTTTCTCAGGATCTAGCCTGAGAACTCCAGAAGATTCGGGGAGGATTTAAGCAGATTAACCCCTAGCACTTTTTTTCTCCTAACAAAACAGGACTGGAAAAAATGTATGGCAAATACTAAACGTAATTATATTAAATCTGTGTGGTTACCAAGAATGTCACCACTGCTGTAAACCATGGCCTTGGAACTTGGACTCTACTACTGTTTAAGTAGGACCTATGACACACAGTTGGCCAATTTTGATTCCATCCAGTAAAGGGTAGTGTGGCACATACCATGGTGCGGTTCATTACAGTATACTATTTTTGGTAATAACAAAGCGTCCTTGTGGCACCATAGAGACTTAAAAAATGTATTTAGTCTCTAAGGTGCCACAAGAACTCCTTGTTGTATTTGCTGATACAGACTAACACGGCTACCACTCTGAAACCTAGTTTTTGTAAGGTGAGAGATTTTCTTACTCCACATCTCTATATGCTTTTTAAAAGAGAAGCTTATCATATTCCTAAATGTCTTCTCAATATCACTGAGTTGCCCCAAATTGAATAATGCATTCCAAGTGTGGTCCCACTAGTAGTATGGAGAAGAAATATTGCCTCTCTGCTTTGTGATGTGATGCAACCAAAGGAAAAAACACATTGGCTCTTTTTGCTAATGAATAAGGTATAGGAAACTAAACAGATGTGTTATCTCAGATAAACTGGAAGTAGTGTGATTACTACTAGCCATATTTCATAGAACTGGAAGGGACCTTGAGGTCATCTAGTTCAATCCCCTGCACTCAAGGCAGGACTAAGTATTATCTAGACCATCCCTGACAGGTGTTTATCCAACCTGCTCTTAAAAATCTCCAATGATGGAGATTCCACAACCTCCGTAGGCAATTTATTCCAGTGATTAACCACCCTGACAGTTAGGAAGGTTTTTTTGTGTTTTTGTTTTTTTTACCATTTGTTACCATAAGTATATAGGTAACTTGATCACTGGATGACCTTGAAACTTGCAAGCTAAGGAGTACTATTATCTACAGAGAGAAGAGCTAACACAAGCAAGCACTGGCTGGAGCCAGTGTTAACAGGATTTAATAGCTTAAAATTATTGTAAACAAAAAGTTTGTTTGTTGGTGTTTTTTGTAGACGAGAGAGACTCTCTGGCCCTGTCATAAACAGATAAGTAAGAGTTAATAGAACAGAAGTACTTCATCTCTCTTTTGCCTGTAAAGGGTTAACAAGATCAGTGAGCCAGGCTGTCACCTGACCAGAGGACCAATCAGGTGACAGGATACTTTCAAATCTTGAGGGAGGGAAGTTTGTGTGTGTGCTGTTAGATTTTGGTTGTTGTTCACTCTGGGGGCTCAGAGGGAATCAGATGTGCAACCAGGTTTCTCTCCAATCTCTCCGATACAGGTTCTTATAAGTTCAGAATAGTGAGTACTAGGTGATAAGGTGAGTTAAGCTTATGGTTGTTTCCTTTATTTGCAAATGTGTATTTGGTTGGAAGGAGTTCAAATTGGTATTTTGCTGAAAAGATTTTAATTTGTACTTGTATACTTAGGCTAGGAGGGTATTCCCAGTGTCTATAGCTGAAAGACCCTGTACCTATTCCATTTTAAATTTACAAAGATAATTTTTACTGTTTTTCTCTCTTTAATTAAAAGTTTGTTTAAGAACCTGATTGTTTTTTTAATCTGGTGTGACCCCAGCGGACTGGGTCTGGATTCACCAGGGGATTGGTGGGGAGAAAGGAGGGAAGGGAGAGAGAGAGGCTAATTCCTCTCTGTGTTAGGATTACTGCCTCTCTCAGGGAGAGTCTGGGAGGGGGAAGAGAGAAGGAGGGGGGAAGGTGCATTTTCCTCTCTGTTTAAGATTCAACGAGTTTGAATCACAGTGATCTTCCAGGGTAACCCAGGGAGGGGAAGCCTGGGAGAGGCAACGGTGAGGGAAAGGGTTTACTCTCCTTGTGTTAAGATCCAGAGGGACTGGGTCTTGGGGGTCCCCGTTCAAGGTTTTGGAGGGATCAGAGAGTGCCAGGCATGAAATTCCTGGTTGGGGGCAGTGCTACAAGTACTAAGCTGGTAACTGAGCTTAGAGGAATTCATGCTGGTACCACATCTTTTGGACGCTAAGGTTCAGAGTGGGGGTTTATACCATGACAGGCCCATGGTCTCTCTCCTCCCTCTATTCCTGTTGCACAGGGAATTTTTGCTCTGTGGCAGTCTCTCTCCATTAACATGAATAATACTTTTCAGAGACCACATATTCAATAGTTCTTTAGTTGTGCCATAGCCATCTAACATTCAGGGTATGGCTACACTTACAGTTATACAGCGCTGGGAGTTACAGCTGTCTTCATACAGCTGTGTAGGGAAAGCGCTGCAGTGTGGCCACACTGACAGCTACCAGCGCTGCAGTGTGGCCACATTTGCAGCATTTGCAGCGCTGTTGGGAGAGGTGCATTGTGGGTAGCGTTCAAGTGGCTGCAATGTGCTTTTCAAAAGAGGGGGGTGAGGGGGAACGTGGGGGATTGAGAGAGAGTGGATTTTTGGATCTGTCAGCTCCCTGCCTTGCAAGTTCTAAGGACTGGAAAATACACATCACCAACCTGCAATCAATTTAAAAGTTTCGAGCCCTTCCCCCACCCTTCTCTTATTCACTAAATGCAAATTATGCACTCCTAAATAGCCTTCAGACCACATAAGCAGCTGCTCAACATGGACTCCGCCTTCCCCCTCTGTTGTGTGGCTTCTCTCTTCAAGCAAACAGCTGTGAACATTCCAAAGCAATTCCCCTGCCTCCACTCGCTCGCTCCAGCAAACAGGAGCTGTGTTTGTTTTTTAGATAAGCAGCTCGGGGGAGCTCGGAGTTCAGCCATTCTTCCGGTTTGTTGTGAACAGGCATTCTGGGATACCTCCTAATATCCTGGAGGCCAATAACAGTGCTTTTGGTGGCCACACTTGATGAGCAACGCTGCATCACCAGCGCTGCAATCGTTACACCCCAAGCTGACCACGTGTGCAGCCAGCGCTGCAGCCAGGAAGTTGAAGTGCTGGATGTGCCTTGCAGGTGTGGACAGTTACTAAGTTTCAGCGCTGTAAACCCACCACCAGCGCTGCAACTCTCCAGTGTAGCCAAGCCCTCAGTGCATTAGTTTAATGGTCATTTCAATTAGCTATTAAAACAAAGCACCGCATATTCAAATCTCTACTGTATTCCTGCAAAAATAGGAGATCCCCAGAAATCACTACTCACTTCAGTGAAGAGTTACTACCACAGAGCACCAAAAATAGTCTTGTGCAGCAGAAAATACTGAAGTAGAGGACATTCATTTCAGAGGGCTCTGTCTCTTTCTAAAGAAGCAAAGTTTGCTTATATCCAGGAATATTTCACTTAAAGTCTCCCCCGTTCAGTTTTCATAACACACATTTTTGCTTGTAAAAGCTGTAACTGCTTCCTTCCTTCCTCAAGAGAGATCAAAGCAGAAGAAAAGCCCATGTGTACAAGACATTATTGTGCTCAGTTCCATCAAAAATGATTGCGAGGATGGAAGAATACTTCAAACAGCTATAAATCCGCCCGTTTACATTCTCACTCTTTAGAAATTACAGTATATCCCTACATCTAAGCCACTGTCAGCTCTCCCAAAAAATCAATATTTACACAAATGAAGCAAAGCAAATACTGTACCTAAGAAACCAATACTATTTTATTTATATAAATGATTAAAAACAGAGCATTTTTTTTATATAGTCTGGGATCATATGGCTGTGCATTTAGCTTTAAAATTACAACAAAATTAAAATTATGGACTGAATAGAAACACTAGATTTGTCTTATTACAATAATCTATGATCCACTTCAACCTCAGCTTTTTTTTCCATTTTCCCCTATGACTGAAGAGGTGTTAATGAGCCACTTCACCTTGAATGGCCCCTTGAAATATGTGTTAAGTACTTATACTAAACAAATTGTTCCATTTGTATTTTGCGCTGGCACTCTGAATAAGACTTTGTCTATACTACACAGTTTTGTGGACAAAAAGTTTCATCGATAAAACAGTGGACGTGTGGATGCAACAATGCTCCTCCTCCTGATTTAACTCTCCTGCTTTGCTGACATAAAACCACCTCTACAAGTGGTATCAGGTGATCAGCCTCCAGGTGATCCACCTCAATGCTCCACCTCTGGAGAATTCTCTTCCCCCACCTCCCTCCGGCTTCAAAAAAGTTATGAAGAGCACAGCAAGCTGATATGACCATGGGAATATTTTCCTCACTGAGGTTTAATCTGCCAAAAAGGTAGTGCCAGTGACCCTTTAATCTGCCAAACACACATTCTACCATCATTATGCACCTGCTGAGCCTGTTGTTGAAGTGCTTCTTTCTGCTGTCAAGGTTTCTCGTGTATGGCTTCATGAGCCACGGGAGTAAGGGGTAGGCTGGACTTCCCAGGATCACGATGGGCATTTCCACATCCCTTATTAGAACCTTCTGGTCCGGAAAGAAAGTCCCTGCATGCAGCTTTCTATACATGCCTGTGTTCCTGAAGATGCATGTGTCATGCACCTTCCCTGACTATCCCACGCTGATATCAGTGAAAGAACCCTGGTGATCCACCAGCCTCTGAAATACCATAGAGAAGTAGCCCTTTTTATTGATGTATTTTGTCACAAGATGGTCTGGAGTCAAAATTGGGATATGCGTGCCATTTTTCGCCCCATCGCAGTTAGGGAATCCCATTGCTGCAAAGGCGTCTGTTATTTCCCGCACATTGCCCAGAGTCACAGTCCTTTGTAGCAGGAGGTGATTAATGGCCCTGCACACTTGCATCACCACAACCCCTATGGTGGCCTTCCCAAGTCCAAACTGATTCTCAATTGACTGGTAGCAGTCTGGAGTTGCCAGCTTCGACGTAGCCACTCGCTTTTCAACTGTTAGGACACCAAAATGAGAGCTGCCATTGGGCCCCATGGCAGAGCTTCCCATACTGTTCAAGGAAGGTGGATTTGTGCATATAAAAGTTCTGCTGCCACTGCTTGTCATCCGATACCTGCATCACAATCTGATCCCACCACTCAGTGCTTGTTTCTCAAGCCCAGTAGCGATAGTCCACCATGTTCAGTTGCTCCGTGAATGCCAACATCAATTTTGAATTGTTTCTTTCTATGGCACACAGTGAGGCAGGCACCAAGGATTCCTGTTCAGATTCACTGCTCATCAGGTTCATAACACTAATCACACGTCTGGAGAGCAGTGCAAGATCCATGTGTCATAACCTTAGTCCCAGATTTGGACCTTAGCGTCCAAAATATGGGGGTTAGCATGAAAACCTCCAAGCTTAGTTACCAGCTTGGACCTGGTACTTGCTGCCACCACCCAAAAAATTAGAGTGTTTTGGGGCACTCTGGTCCCCCTGAAAAACCTTCCCTGGGGACCCCAAGACCCAAATCCCTTGAGTCTCACAACAAAGGGAAATAATCCTTTTTCCCTTCCCCCCTCCAGGTGCTCCTGGAGAGATACACAGACACAAGCTCTGTGAATCCAAACAGAGTGACTCCCCCTCTCCGTTCCCAGTCCTGGAAACAAAAAGTACTTTCCTCTTCACCCAGAGGGAATGCAAAATCAGGCTAGCAAATCCAACACACACAGATCTCCCCCCTTCCTTCCTCCCACCACTTCCCTGGTGAGTACAGACTCAATTTCCCTGAAGTAAAGAAAAACTCCAACAGGTCTTAAAAGAAAGCTTTATATAAAAAAGAAAGAAAAAATACATACAAATGGTCTCTCTGTATTAAGGTGACGAAATACAGGGTCGATTGCTTAAAAGAATATTGAATAAACAGCCTTATTCAAAAAGAATACAAATCAAAGCACTCCAGCACTTATATTCATGCAAATACCAAAGAAAAGAAACCATATAACTTACTATCTGATCTCTTTGTCCTTACACTTAGAAACAGAAGACTAGAAAGTAGAAACTACTTCTCCAAAGCTCAGAGAAAGCAGGCAGACAGAAAACAAAGACTCAGCCACAAACTTCCCTCCACCCAAAGTTGAAAAAATCCGGTTTCCTGATTGGTCCTCTGGTCAGGTGCTTCAGGTGAAAGAGACATTAACCCTTAGCTATCTGTTTATGACATCATGCTTTCAGGCAGAGCTGGCGAGCACAACGTTAACAGGGACAGTTGAAAAATGGAACAAAATGCAGTCGGAAGCCCTTGAAATTATGGGACAGAGAATTGTATTATGGGGCAATGATCCCACCCCCATGATGCACTGCAATCCATTCTCAGAACCTCTAGCGGGAGAGGGTGGCAGTTTGCACAGTGGGATAGCTCCCTATAATGCACTACTCTCTCTGTCGTTGCTAGAGCACCAACTATGGACGTGCTCCGCTGTCACAAGGAATGTTGTGAGAACATGCACAAGTGATGTAATTACAGCAGTTTATGGTTGTTGATGTAACTTAAGTCGACTTAACTCTGTAGTGTAGACATGGCCTTAGTTTCCCAGACCTGAAGAAGAGCTTTGTGTAAATTCAAGAGCTTGTCTCCTCACCAACAGTAGTTGGTTTAATAAAGGTCTTACCTCACTATCCTTGTCTCGCAATGTTTGAGAGACAGTTAAAGGAGGTTGGAAGGTCTGTGTGTGAGACAGGAAAAATCAAATGGAATTTCTATACTTCATAAAATAACCCATCAAATTCCCTTTCAAAAACTCATAGTTGAGCTGTAAGTAGTTATAACTAAGTCTCTCAGCTTTTTTGTGTAACTTCAATATATAACTGCTGTTTCTGTATAATTGTAGCCATACCACTTCTTGCTCAACAGTGCTTAAATACATGTCCTTATTCCACGCAACTAAACAAACACTCTTCCTGGAAGCTTATGGGGGTGAGGTCAGGAATGAGTGCCAAATATGTGGCAGGCAAGATTTAGCCTCTGCAGAAATTCTGTCTTCTATTAGACAAGATAATCAATGAAAGGATTTAGGAAAAAGGGTCTGTGGTGCTCTCTAAACTACGGAAAAAGGACACTTATCTGTATTATGTCCCTTGCCTTAGCTCCCATTTTCAGCTGGCTCTGTGTCAATAGCAGCTTATGATTCTATTAGCTTTACATGAGGAGAAATCATAAATAGATGTCACTTGTGGGTCTTTCCTTGTCTCTTCATATGCACTCACAGTCTGTGATGTATTAGCACAGGGTGGGCAAACTACGGCCCACGGGATTGCCACTCCCATGGTGCTGCCAGCCCCACACTGCTCCCAGAAGCTGCCAGCACTACATCCCTTTAGCCCCTGGAGGGAGGGAGGGGAGGATGCAGAGGGCTCTGTCCACTGCCCATGCCTCCAGGCACGACCCCCCAGAGCTCCCATTGGCTGGGAATGGGGAACAGTGGCCAATGGGAACTTCGGGGGAGGTACTCACAAGCAAGAGTAACACATGGAGTCCTCTGCCCCTCCTTCCCCCAGGGGCCACAGGTATGTGGTGGCAGGGCCAGGCAGGGAGCCTCTTTTAGCCCCATTGCATGCCGCTGCCACCCTGGAGCTGCTCTGGGTAAGCAGCGTGGGCCAGACCCTGAACTCTTCCTGCACCCCGTACCCCAACTCCCTGTCCGGAGCCCCCTGCTGCACCTCACACCTTCCTGCACCCCAACCCCCTGCCCTGAGCCCCCTGCCGCACCTTGGACCCCTCCTGCACCCTAACTCCCTTCCCTGACTCCTTCCTGCACACCGCACCCCCTCCCACACCGCACATTCCTCCTAACCCCCTGCCCCAGCCCTGCATGCAATTTACCCACCCAGATGTGGCCCTCGGGCCAAAAGGTTTGTCCACCCCTGTATTAACAGTTACTCTCCCGTAATATTGGGAGATGCAAGGCAAATGTAACTCAGGTAGTTGATAAATACAGATATACTCAATTTGCAAACAGTGCCAAATATTTTAATGTTCTCAGAACTTCTGCTTGTCACAGTAAATTGAGATGAACAAATGGATAGTGTGAGCTCAGTCAAAGGAAAATGCTGCTTTTCTTTTTAATGTCTGATATATTGTGTGTTTCATCATATCCTGTCAACTTCTAAAACAACATACAGTGACAGAGCGTCCAACAAAATGATGTAATATGCAATATAGGGAATGGGTACTAACAACGTGATGCTGGAGAGTTTATATTTCAGCAGGATACTTCCATTAGTCTTGTCTCTGGACTTGCAGATTAAGTGGACACTTGGAAGGAATTTGAGTGGAGTGATGTTTTCCTGGATTTGAACCCAGATTGTCCTCAAGGTTTCACTTCCTTCAGCTTGGGTCTGTTATGAATAGTGTAACCTGGCAGGGGGGCTGAGGTGAGCTAACAGTGATCTTTCAGTCTTGTTTCTGTGATGCAGACTGAGTCAGACAACTTGTTAGAGATCAGATCCTGGATGGTGAAGAGTATGTGCACGCCAGATGTTGCAATGATCAGCATGAGATTGAGGATTTGGTGTTTGTCTGGGCTGAGCCCATTTGATGTAGCTGTTTGTTAATTGTTCTAGACCGGATATAGTTGTCTGGTGATCTTTCCAGGTTCTCTCTCTCTCTCTCTGATTTTTGTATTTGGGAGGGGTACAGATGTACTGTCAGTTTAATCATTAGTGGTTGCAATACAGTGATATGCCATGTACCTAGGAAGTGACGACAACTCAGGGTCATTAGGGCAAGTTATTTATGAAGATCTGAGAGTGAGGCATTCTCCAAGGTGCTACAAATGAACTGGACACCCCTGAGCACTATACTGTGCTCCTGGAGATCAAGCTGCCAGAAAAAAACATAAAGAGAAGGGGAGAGAGTAGGTCAAATCATGGCACCACCCATCCTCCACACTGGCCTATGGAGTGGGGCCAGTGCATCAGGGGAACAGTTTGCTCTGTCCTAACTAGAGCTGCATGAATAATAGATTTTTAGCTATGTTGGCCATTTTGAGAAGTTGGAAACAAAAAGTTTCAAGCAGAACAGAATGCTTTTTCTCATTCCAAAACAAAATGTTTATTTTTAGTGGTTCACTGTCAAACTGGGAGGCCATCTTTAGTGGAGTACTGCAGGGGCCAATCCTGGGTCCAGTACTATTCAATATTTTCAGTAGTGGCTTGGATAAGGGAGTGGAGAGTATGCTTAGCACTTTGGAAGACAGGATTAGAATTCAAAACGACCTTGATAAATTGAAAAATTGATCTGAAATCAACAAGATGAAATTCTGTAAAGATAAATTCAAAGTGCTACACTTAAAAATCAAATGCAGAGCTACAAAATGGGGAATAACTGGCTAGGCAGTAGTACTGCCGAAAAGGATCTGAAGGTTATAGTGGATCACAAATTGAATATGAGTCAACAGTGTAATGTAGATGCAGGGCAGGCCTTACCATGAGGCGAACCGAGGTACCCGCCTCAGGTGCCATACTGGGGAGAGGGGGCACTAGGACCCAGAGCGTAGAAAATTGTGTCTGCTGCTGGTGCATATGTATTCTTTCTGCTCTAGATGCACAGAGATGGTGGAGTGCTGTGCTAGAGGAAGGAGGGCACAAGAGACATAACAGGCAGGCAGGAGAAAAGATGAGAGGGAATAACAGAAAGCAGCAGGAGCTGCAGGGAGAGAGAGGAGGAAGAGCCTCTAATGTACCTCTCTAGGATCCCCAGGAGCCTGGACTGATTAACACCAGCTTCTCGGGGAGCTTCCTGTTTCCTGCTGCTTCCTTGAACCCACTTGAGGGGAACAGGCAGTCAACTGAAGTAGTAGGAATCAGTTAGACCCTTAAGACGCTGATATCTTCCCTCACTCAGGCCATGCTACTAGCCTGTTATTTGCCCCCTTCAACTGAGTGTTGAGAGCCACTCTGGCTGGCACAGAACAGCAGTCATGAGTGAAAGAAGAAAATGCCCCTCTGGGGCAGCATTCAGAAGAAGAAAGCAAGCAAAGGAAACTTTTCTATCTAAGCAGGAAGGAGCTCTCCTGAGATACACAGACACAAATGTTCATGGTGAGCCTTCTGGCCACAGTGAGAATGTGAGTGGTGAGGAGATGCCTGATCTTCCAGTTAGTCAGAGTGCAGGTGACCTGGCAGCTACTGCAGCATCCATATCTCCATCTCAAATGGATGTAACCATGCACATTCCTGAAGAAAAGTGTAGATCAGAGAAGAGTGTGGTGGAGGCACAAGAAACAGCTGCTGCTGAGTTTAGTTCCTTAAGTCTAAATGATCCTTGACTGTGGACCCACTTGAGCAGAAGCCTGAGGGACTTCCTTGTACTGCATGGGCCATAGCAAGTGAAAAACTTCATGTTTCCCAAAGACAATGAAAATAGAAGTTTCCATCCAACACGTTACTGGCATGAAATCCCCAATGGTGACAAAGTGGAGAGGCCATGGATTATGTACTCAAAAACCCAAAATGCTGCATACTGTTTTTGTTTCAAACTCTTCCAGTCTAATGTTCAGCTACATTGGGTTCTACAGAAACAAAGGAATGGAAAAATCTGGCTAGAAATCTGGCACATCACAAGAAGGCAGGAAATCACCAGAGAGCATTCCATAGATGGCAAGAGCTTGAGATGAGACTAAGGTTAAAGGCCACCATAGATGATCAATATCAAGAGAAGATTGCATCAGAGTCTCTTTATTGGCAAATGTTCTGAAAAGGCTCATTGTCGTTGTAAGAGTGCTTACTACCCAAAAGCTGGCACTGCATGGCTCTTCAGATTAGCTGTATGTCCCAAACAATGGAAACTTCCTTAAAATTGTGGAGCTGATGGCTGAGTTTGATGCTATATTCCAGGAGCATCTAAGAAGAGTCATCCCCCAAGAAATGTACATACACTACTACTTTGGAAAAACAATTCAAAATGAGATCATATAGTTACTGGCAACAAAAGTCAAATAGAAGATTGTGGCAGATCTGAAGTCAGCAAGATATTACTCTGTTTTCTGGACTGCACACCTGATATCAGCCATATGGAACAAATGACTTTAATAGTGCATTTTGTAACAACAACAGAACCTAGTGAAAATGTCCCTGCAATGGTGCCCATCAGAGAGCATTTTCTAGAATTTATTGACATTGATGATACTATAGGAGCTGGTATGACAAATGTACTTCTTAAAAAGCTGGAAGATATGGGAATTGCGATAGCTGACATGAGACGTCAAGGCAACAATAATGGTGCCAACATGAGAGGAAAGAACAGAGGAGTGCAGACACGGATCTGAGAGTTAAACTCTCAAGCTTTTTTTGTCCCATGCAGTTCTCATTCATTGAACTTGGTGGTCAGTGATGCAGCATCAGCTTCTAGTGAGGCTGCTCAATTTTTTTAATGTAATTCAAAGCATCTATGTATTTTTCTCTGCATCAACTCATCAATGGCAAATTTTGAAGCAACATCTGGGAACATCCTCTCTGACACTGAAACCACTGAGTGCCACACCAAATTGGGAAGATAGATGATGCCATAGTTGCCATTGTGGAAAATAATGCTATAACAGGAACTGTTTGTGGGAGAACAGTGGCAGACGGAAATGGAATCACCAGAAACATACATAACTTCAAATTTCTGTGTGGCTTAGTGTTGTGGCATGACATACATTTATTTCAAACAGTAAGCAAGAGACTCCAGGATGTTGACCTTGATATATCTGGAGCAATGGAACAACTGGACAAAGCAAAGTCATACCTACAGTTTTACCGGTCAGATGAGGGATTTCAAAACATTCTGAAGAGTGCACAGAAGTTGGTAGAGGAACTTCACACTGAAGCTATTTTTCCCACCCATTCAAGAATACAAGAGTCACCCAAGAAGAAGACATTTTGATTACGAGGTACGGGATAATCGCATGAGACCCCCCAAATAACAATTCAAAGTTGAATTCTTTAACCAGGTGCCAGATTGTTCAATACAGTCAGTTGAAGAATGTTTCATTCAGCTCAAGGAACATAGCAGTATATTTGGGTTGTTGTATGATAATCCAAAACGCCTCACTATACCTGAAGAAGACAGTGTTGACACATGACGACATGCGCGATATTGATGCGAGTGATTTTAGATGATGAACTGAAAACCCTTTCAAGATACATTTCAGCAGGATCAACTCCAAAGGCTGTTCTGGGATATATGTACACAAATAAGACGACTATCTTTCCAAATGCTTTTGTTGCTCTGCACATACTTCTAACACTTCCTGTAACAGTTGCCAGTGGAAAACGCAGCTTCTCCAAGCTGAAGCTGATAAAAATACATCTACGCTCCACAATGACACAGGAGAGGCTGGTGAGCCTTGCAACCATCTCAATAAAGCATGAGCTGGCCCAGACTGTGGACCTTCAGCAGAAAGCAGTTCAAATCTTTGCAACCAAGAAGGCACGGAAAGCACCCCTTTGATTATTCAAACAGAAAAAAATGCCAGTGTTTACTATGCAGACAAGAAAAGTTACATTTGCTGTTCAGATGTCAGGTGTTACTTAAAATTTCTGAACAAGGCATTTTAAGTTGTTAGTTCTCCTTTACTGGGGTAGGTAGCAGAGCAGTACCATGAGAGTAGTATAACAGGAAGAAGGCAGAACTGAGACCTTTCAAAGTTTTAGCTCAAGCCAGGGGGCAGTGGGGCATCATTTGAGCTCCCCGCCTCAGGTGCCAAAATGATGTAGGCTGGCCCTGTGTAGATGTGAAAAGAGCTAATATCATTCTTGGATGTATTAACAGAAGTGTTGTATTTAAGACACGGGAGGTCCCACTCTACTCAGCACTGATGAGGCCTTAGCTAGAATATTGTTTCCACTTCTGGGAACCAAACATTAAGAAAGATGTATGAACAAATCAGAGAGAGTCCAGAGGGGAGTAACAAAAATGGAAAAAGGTTTAGAAAACCTTTCCTATGAGGAAAGATTAAAAAAAATTGGGCATGTTTAGTCTTGAGAAAAGAAGACTGAGGAGGAACCTGATAGTCTTTAAAAATTTTAAAGACTGTTATAAATGAACAGTTGTTCTCTGTATCCACCGCAGGACAAGACATAATCCTCTTAATCTGCAGCAACGGCGATTTAGGTTAGATATTAGGAAAAACTCTCTAACTATAAAGATAGTTAAACTCTGGAATTGGTTACCAGGGGAGGTTGTGGTATTCCCCTCAGAGGTTTCTAAAAACAGGTTAGACCAACAAATGTCTAATTATACTTGGCCCTACCTCAGCCTGTTTGTGGGGCGGAGAGGGAAGCAGGAGATTGATTGACTGACCTCTCAAGGTCCCTTCCAGCCCTAAATTTTTATGATCATATGATTCTGAGTATATTTAAAAAAATAAAATAAAAGGAAATTTCAAAACAAAGTAATTTTGAATCAAAAAAATGGAAACTTTCAAAAATGTCAAAATGAAATGTTTTTCTTTTTTGGCAATTTTTTTAGGTTTTTTTGAAATGAACAATTTTGCAAAACTGATTATGAGTTCACAAAATGTTTTGGTGTTGCCGAATCTACCGTATATACTTGTTCATAAGCCGAATTTTTTTTAGTAAAAACAGGAAGCACCAGAGAAGGGGGTCAGCTTATGAATGGGTATAGAGGGGAGAGGAGGGACACAGCCCTTCTCCCCAACAGAGGGAGAAAGGAGAGGCAGCACAGCCAGCTGAGCCAGAAGGGAAGAGGCGGGGCCAGAGTCTCTCCACTTCTGGCCATGCTGCTCTTCTCCGCAGCCTCTGAAGCAGCTGCAGCTCCGGGGCTGGCAGGCTGCAGCTGTGCCACTTAGCCCTGCCGCCCAGAGTAGGCTATGGCCACCTGGCCCAGCCCGCTGGAGCACAGTGCAGCCACTCTGCCCGGCCCAGCCTGCTGGAACATGCTACAGCCATGCCGCCCGGTCTGCGGCTGTGCTGTCCAGCCTGCCGGAGCAGCTCCAGCCAGGCCAGAGACGTCCTCCCTGGCCCTCCCTAGATAAGGTGGGAAGGGATGGGATGAGCAGAGGGATGGGATGGGGGTCCCAGGCTAGGGGTGGGGTCGTGGGGGGGGGTGGTCCTGATGGCCCAAGAGCCAAAGTTTGCTAACCTCTGAATTATAGGGTCGGTTTATGAAAGAGTTATACAATTTTTCCATTTTTACTTATCCATCTTGGGGGGTCGGCTTATAAACGAACCAGCTTACGATTGCGTATGTACACACTTTTTTCCCCCAAAAAAAAGTTTTGGTAAAAAATTTCATATAACTCTAGTTCTAATGGATGCTGCGTCACCCTCTATGCAGAGCAATGACATAAGTTCCACAATCCAACCCTCTGAGTTTAATGTGTGTGGGAAAAGTGGAAAATGGCCATTTTGGGCCCAGTTCTACTTTTATCCTTTACTTCAGTAGAGAAAGATTGAACTTTTTGTGTATAACTTTTTAAAATTGTTTTCATCCAATAGGGGGAAAATGTGCCGCCTTTTGCAGTAATACAACTCTGATGTCTTCAGTTGGTAATACAAACACTATTGTTTGTATTACAGTAGCATCTAGGGATTAGGGCATCACTGTGCTAGTACAAAACAGAGACAAGGTGGGTGAGGTAATATCTTTTATTGGACCAACTTCTGTTGGTGAGAGAGACAAACTTTTGAGCTACACAGCGCTCTTCCTCAAGTTTAGGAAAGATACTCCCAGTGTCTCAGCAAAATGCAAGGTGGAACAGATTGTTTGGCATAAGTTAGTACATACTGAATGTAAGGGACTGCTCAAGGTAGAGACTAGTGTTTCTCAGGAACAGAAGTAGGTCAAATAAAAGATATTACTTCACCCACTTGGGCTCTCTAATATCCTGGGACCAACATGGCTACAACTACACTGCAAACACAATTAGAAACAGTCCCTGCTCCAAAAAGTTCATAGTCTTTAGAGTTCATTAAAAAAGTAGAGTAAGCAAGAAAGGTATAACTACCTTTTATTCTGTACCCCAAAACTTGTCACTTCAAACTGTTGTGGTTTTGCCATGAAGCCAGGACTCCTATGAACTTTAAAAGTAGTTACAAGGATGTAGGCATTTGCAAAACCAGGTACAGTACATTGGTTATTTCCTGGAAAATCTAAAGAACTGATCTGAAGTCTGCCTCTAAAATGCTCCTCTTACAATTTTACTCTTGATTCTTGCATCTGATACCTACTTGGCGTGGGTGTGATTATTTCCTTAATGGGATGTTCATGTAGAATTGAACCTATTCACTACGTTTCATTTCATGCTGCCACAGCTGACTCACTTTCAGCTTGAAGTGCCCTCTGGTCCTGTTCATTGCTGAGCTTTCTTCATATCTTTTCTTCATGATGCTCAAGCCTGAATGGAGTAGAGTGCTGCATTTTCATTTATGCTAAAGACTTTTGCAAACAACAAGCAGTGCAAGAAAATTCAGCTTGTGGTTCCTTTCACAGAATGTTTTGCTGAAGAGGTTGTAATATATCTGATGGATTTTGTTTCAGAATATAAATCACTACATGGCCCTTTGCTCACCACAAACCTCTACACTGCAAATAGTAAGCTATGCTGTTTTTTGCACTGCCAGCGTCACGTTTAGAGAATTGATGAAGTCTTTTGCATATTATTGTGTTGTCTTTTGCATACACACGGTGTAATAAATGCAGCTGGACAATTACTATGTTCTTTACCACTTATCAGCAAGCACAGAAAATGATGGAGCCTATCTTAATTTTTGTTTATGCTATTTTCTCAAACTTCAGCCTCTGACCACAATGACAGGGCTCATTGTAAATTCACAGGGAGAGGTTACTGAGTGTTTCATGGTACTGACTTGAAAATGTGCTGAAATACAGAAGCAGACTTGGCTTCCTGTAAGATATATAAATAGACTGTCCTTTTTCTTTTCAGATGCAAGCGGGGGAATGGTCCCACTATTGTGGGGAACTTTCCTGGCTTTTGCACTACCCCGGTGAAGTGGGCTGGTGAAAGGATCTGAGGCCTCCCTGCCCTTGAGGACTCCCCTTCCACTCTCCTGTCTGGCAGAGTCTTCATAACCCCAACAAGGCTGGGCCTAGGATTCCTGGGGGGCTCAACCCCCAACCCTGCTGTGGTCACCTAGGACAGGGGCTAGGGTGTCCCCACTCCGGGGTACTCTCTTTGCACTGCGCACCTCCCTGACCCACTGATCACATCATACAATTTAAAGCAAATACAAGTTATTTAATTAACAATTAATTTTAAAAAAGAATAAGGAAAAATGGAAAAGGTTAAAGGAAAACACATCACCCTGCTCTGTGGCAGAGAACATTACAAACTGTCTCTCTGGAATGTCAGAGCAGTTCACAGTCTGTTCCTTGTAGGTCCCAGGCCTCCTTCTCAGGCCCTGACTGTGCTGCAGGGACGCTGCGGGTTGGACACTTGCTCTGGCGGTGGCCACACACTCTCAGGTTCTGGGTGGCAGGGACCCTTCTCCCCAGTGTCACCCCCGCTCTGTCAGGGTTACGATCCCCCTCCGAGTCTGGCCGGCTGAGGCGTCTCCCTTTGCTGGGCCCACTGCCCAGGGTCCCCCTCGCTCTCCCGAGCTACTCACCGCACCCAGCTCTGGACTGCTCCAGCCCCAGCTCCACACTGCCTCAGTACGGCTGCTGCTGCTGCTCTGCCTTCAGCTCCCTGGGCTGCTTCTCTGGCCTCTCTGACTCCAGTTGCTATAGCTCTGCTCCCAGGGCAGGTCTGCTCTGCAGGCTGCTTCTGTGACTCTCTCTCAGCTCTCACCTGCTTCCTGGTCTGCTTGTCCAGCCCCTCTGGCTCTGGTGGCTGCAGCTCTCCTCCCAGGGCAGGTCTGCTCTCTCTGGGCTGTGCTCTGGCATTTTGGGCTGCAGCTCTGCTCCCAGCAGCTTAGCTTGGGCTTCTACTCTCTCCTTAGCTCGGCCTCACTCCATCTGACTCAGACAATTCCAGCTCACACAGAGGCCGGGACCCTCCTGACTCCTTGATTAGCCTGCCCGCCCTGTCAATCAGGCTGATCTGGAGCACTGGCCTCTCTACATTGATCCTGGAGACTGTCAGTCTCAGGCTCCTGATTTCCCATCGACCCCTCCTTTTTTAGTGCTGGGAGCTAGCAACTAAACTCTCCCACTGAATGTTAGTAAGGGGATAACAGTCCCCTTACACAGACATCATTACAAAAAATCAGTTTAACTTTTTGTAAAGTTTTAATAAGATCCATTCAAGACTATAACTCTGTTTGAATTGGCTAGAATGGAACTTTATTAGCCCTGCTTTTGCATGAGGTTCCAAGCACTGATACAAGCTAAATGATATGAGAACATAAGAACCTAAGCCTAACACATGAGATTCTACTATAAAACCTATTGGAGTTTGTCTTTGCATTTCCTGCAAAACATCTTAAAAACAGGTCTCTTCTCAACATCTTTGCAGGGGTGCTGGAACAATTTGTATAGTCGGGATGCTGAGAGCTATTGGACCAAACTTTAAACCCTGTATATAATGGAAATGACTTCAAGCCAGGGGCATGCGGCAGCATCCATAGTTCCAGCATCTATGCATCTTTGTATCTGGATTTGTGTACATGTGGTGACAGCTGCTTTCTTATTTCTTTTTCGGTCAATTGACCTATAAGATCTTTTGTGAAATTTAGCAAACTGCCAATGGTGGTAAAGGTATTGAAAAATATTGTAACCCCAGTCAGGTATCCATTTAAAATCCTGTAACTGAAACCACACTATCGATTTCTTCTGCCCTATCCTTCTAGATTTACCTAAAAAGCTGTATATTCCTATCAGATTTGATGTTTTAGTCAGTGAACCATTCTCTTAAATGGAAGCCTTTCTTAATGGTACACTAATATAATAGTGTCTTCTCTCTAATGTTTCCCCTCATTTACATCTTTATATTTCATAAAAATTTGCTAAATTATACACCGTGAAGTCAAGTAGTTGCATATTATGCATGGTCACCACTTGGTAGGCAGCACAGCGCTTCAGACACATTACACAATATATACTGTAAAAAAAATTACAGTTCCACTTCTTGAATTTCCAAACTCTGTGTGTGTAGTGCAATGTCAGGTTAGTTCGGATCAATATGTACTGCTCTCAATTGACCTAACTAGGCATACATTGGAATGTTACAGAAAGGGTGCTGAGTCCCCACAATTGCACTAGAACGGTGGTTCTCAAACTTTTGTACTGATGATCTTTCACACAGCCTCTGAGTGCGACCCTTCCTTATAAATTAAGAACATTTTTAATATATTTAACACCATTATCAATGTTGGAGGCAAAGCGGGGTTTGGGGTGGAGGCTGATAGCTTGTCCCCCCTCCATGTAAGAACCTTGTGACCCCCTGTTTGAAAACCCTTGCACTAGAGTACAGGGAATGAATTCCCTGCTAAAATCTTCAGATTTTCATACCTAAACAGATGGAAAGGGTTAGGAATAATAAAGTTGCCTCTGTGAGGAGCTAAAGGTTAAACGAGGGCATTCTATGAAAAAGTTCTCCTTGATAGGCAAAGGAAAGAGATTAGTAGTGATCTGGTTAAATCAGGGGCTTCAGAAAGAGCAGCCCTTCATACCAGGGAAGACTGGTTTCATTTTAGTTTCATTCATTTTCTGTTTGCATAAAATGACCTTATGACTCCTGACGATAAACCATGAGAGAAATCTCCCCCTCCACGCAAGACTCTGCTGGTTTCTATATAGATTCTTATACCAACCTACGATGGGGTGTGCACCCCACATTAGCCCTGCCAAAGCTGAATTGGGTCATGTAGGCTCAATAGCTAATTAGGCTGTAAAGAGCAATGCTTTAGACTGGAGGCAGTTAGTTAGAGAGAAACTCACCTGCAAGGGACAGGTGGGGCTTCTACAAAAGCCAGGAGACTGGCAACAAAAGAGGGTGCTGGGAAAGTCTGCAGTCTCTCCCTAGGAAGAGGGAGGAGTGGTTGGAGGCTGCAGAGCTGAGTTGCCTGAGTCTGTCTCTGGGAGGAGAGAGTAAAGAGACTGGCAAACCCAGATGAGGGGGCAAATCATTGAAGTGTATGATTGGAAGGGACCTTGAGAAGTCTTCTAGTCTAGTCCCCTGCACACAAGGAAAGATTAAGTATTATCTAGGAAGGCCAGGAGCTATGGAATTGACTCAGGAAAAGGCAGCAAGGTGCAGGAAACAGATCTTGGCTGCTATGTAGGGGGTCCCTGAGCCAGAATCTGTAGTAGAGGATGGCCCCGGGTTCCCCTGGTAGCCATTGCAGGAGTGGCACTATGAGGCAGTAAAGCAGGCGGCTTCCTGAGACTGCTGGAGAGCGGGAACATGGATATGCTTTCCCTCAGAAGGCGAAATCACAATAGTGACCTGGCAGAGGACTAAGTCATGAAAAGGACAGCTGTGGTTCCTGAGAATGACAGAGGGGCTGTAGAGGAGAAACAGATGATCTTACTGCTAGAAGGGGCGGTGGCCTGACTGAGCTAATCCCCCGAACCTCCATGAGGTGGTGCCATCCAGTAGTGAATAAAGCAAATCCGTCATAGTCCCTCTTCACTGTAGTACCTGAGTATAACTGCCCTGGAGGTGTAATTTCCAACTCAGGTAGATGTATATGTGCTAACAGTGATGGAGCTAGTGTGCTAAAAATAGAAGTGTAGGTATAATTGTGCAAGTGATGGGATGGGCTAGCCACCCTGAGTATGTCCTAGCTGAAACCCTGGGCACATAGTCCTCCCTCTGCTGTTGCTGCTATACTTCTGTGGGTCTCCTGTCCCCCTCAAGCGAAACTGATCAAAGCTAGCATTTGTCCATTTACCTGAGTTGGAAATTACACCTCCAGCTCCAGTGTACATGTACCCTTGGAGTGCCGGTGATGTGAAAATATCCATTACACGTGGTTTGTTCTTTCTCTCTCTCATTTTCTTCCCAGAAGGAGAATTATGTGTGCAGAGTGTTTTGTTTCAGTAGGGTTCTGATTGTTTGTTTGTTTGATGGCCTTGATTTAAAATGCCTAATATATTAGTGTCCCTTCAGTGACTTTCTTCCTGGAAAACTTCTCCACAGTTGTCAGATGCTGTCTTTGTCTGCCATTGTTTGGAAGCAAACAGAAAGCAAGACATTGAAGGTTAGTGTCATAGCCCTCTTCCCCAAGAAGTAAAACAAAATGGTATCATGTTCTAGCACTAAACCACTTGAGTAAAATACTTGTTGTTTACATGGATTTATAATCCATACGTGTTTAGAGTCATACCTGCATGAATGATACGAAACCCAATTTCTTTGCATTACGAGGAAAGGATACTCCAGGTGAAAAGAATCATGCCTTGCGGAGTTCTCCCTGCAGAGGGAATTTCTGGTCTGTGCAGAAAAAGGGAAAGAGGGCTGCTTTTCCCTAGTGGATTATCTGGGGAGCTCTGTAAATGCTCCCTAATTAAGATGAGAACAATAAAAGGAGATTATAACCCAGGGAGTAGAATGGGGAGAGAAGATAGCCAGGTCTGAGTGAAAACAGAGCCTAGTACTATTCCCTGCAACCTTTCCCACCCCCTCAGGGACTGCATTAACTTCTTTGTGTCTCCTGCACAATTGCTTCTGCTGCTACTAAATATCTGGCTAAGGACTTAACTAATAGCAGCGTGGCTTTTGCTGGAGCCAAGGGAGTGAGAACAGCTGTGCAGCCTATAGACAGAAATTATTCATGCAGACAACTCCCACCTCCACAGGTCTAGGTCTTTGCCCTCTCATCATTATATAGGTCTGCAAATCCTTCACATCCAGGAGGCTTTCAGGGGACATTTCTAGGAGATTTTCTATCCCTCTACCCTCCTGCCACAGATTTCTCACCTGGAAGGGTGATCTGGATCCAAAATATTTCACTGAAAGCAAGCAGTAAAACTACAACCTAGTCTCATTCAGAGCTGGACTCTGCTCTTAATTACACTAATGTAAATGACACAATTCTTCCAGAGCCAGTAAGGTTATTGCTGTATCATCGGTGCCAATAAATCAGGAATCTCAAAATCTGACCCCCTCTGTTTCCTTTTTAATATTTATTTATTCTGTAGGGCTTTTCTGTTCAGCCCTTCTTGCTTACAGCGTAACCTTTTCCTTTGCTATTATTAACCGCTTCCAACTTTACATTTTCAATATAACTGTGGGCACTCAGGCATGGAAATAAGTTTTTAACATGCCAAAACTAACTGTACTTCCTCAGGCACTGCAGCAGAGTTTCCAGAAGATGGTACTGAGGTTCCCTTCCCCTCAAACACTAACCACACATGGAGCTATATCACAATGGCACAACATGGACCCCATATTCCTCAGAAGACCAGGAAAAAAGCTCCAGATTGAATCATTTCTCATTCTGTTTGTAGGCTTCTTTATTTGTGTGTTCTTTAACTCTTGGTCTTGTCAGTATTGTCAGATGAGCTTCAGTCCTTTTTTCTTTCTTGGCTTTGCTTGTTTGCTTTGTCCAAGCCTTTTGCATTCTTCAGTATATGTTTGGTGAAGAACAAAGCCTTCAGAGCCCAGGAAAGCTGTGGGTCCCCCATTTTGGAAACTTTTAAAGAGTAAGTGCTAATTTAGTTTTTCTAAACACTTGTTTACCCTTTGCATTGCAAAGCCAATTTAGGAAATGTAAATTTAGGAGCACTAAGACTGAAGTCGTCCATGGTGATTTTTCCAAAGAATCCCAAGTTAGTCATGGATCTCAACCATAGCAGCTATGGGCCCATGAAGCGCACCAATTTGTAAGGTGGCCCTGACCAATTTGTGACAGTTTGGGAATCCTCTTGCCTGTTCCAGCAATGCTAATGCAACTGTGAGCTCTTTCCCAGAAACCATTATAGCTCCTGAGCTGCCAGTGTGGTCACTCACCACAACACTGGGATAAGGACAACTCACTAGAGGAGCTAGCTCAGCTTAAGGTAGCCAGTATTGGCTGGGGCAGAAGAAAGTTCCACTCTCTGTAGTTGCAGAAGCCAACAGCAGCTGCTTCAATGGAAGTGGAGGAGATCAGGCAAAGTGAGAGACAGAACCAGTAGGGTCAGCCCTCTCCACTTGGAGGAAGAAGAGGACTAGGGGGAGAAAAGAGATGCCATAGAGTGGAGCTCTCATCCAGGCAGAGGAAGAAATAGCTTTCCTTAGGGAGAGGGGTGGACTTCAGGGACAGCAATTGTGAGGGGGAGGGGAGGAGAGAAACGTTGGTAGAAACTGGTGCAAGTACAACATAATTCTGAACCACAGAGATAGCTTGCATGCAAAATCTGAATTCCTTTTATTAGCGAGTTAAGGAAAGCACATAGCATCTTTAGAGCAACAGTTAATTGCGCTAAAACATATTAATTTGGTATGATTGTAGAAGCATATTAATTTGGTATGTTTTTACTTCATAAATGTGAGGAGGAAGTGCAAGTGACATATTTAGAGAAAGCAGTTTATGTATAAAATTAGGCTGTAGTAAATTGCACCGTGGAGCCACTCATGAAGTCAGGAACCTGTAAAGACCTGAGCCGAGGGCCTATGTAGATAAGGGTTTAACTGCATAAATAATGCTTATTATTTCTGTCTTTTTTCAAAGATCAATACGTTGTTGTGTTTTTTACTCCAATATCTTTATTTTGTCCCAGGAATTCAAATCTGTACCTGTAGTGGAAGGTCCTGGTTTATTCATTTCATAAGTCATATGAAATTTTCTTTTTATTATGGTTATTTTGAGGCTGATGGATTGTGTGATTTAAAGTACTGAATAAAGCTGGTATAGAGCCTCCCCAAAATGGGGGAATGATTGGTTTTTACACCAGCTGATTGTACAGTCTCTGACAAGATAGCCCTAAAATGCTCACATGTTAATGTTGTGTTTATCATGTATAGAGCTATAAATGTATGACAACAAAGATGGAAGAGTTAACAGTCTAAGGGTCCAGTTCTGCCACACTTCCACATGCTGAGTAATATCTTACTATAACATCTAGTCCCACTTAATCAGGATGGCAGAACTGGGCCTCCAATTAAGATGAGAACAGAGGAGATTACAGCAATGGGGAAGGAAAATGAGGGTGAAGATCTTATGATCTTGCAATGCTAATTCACACTTTCAGTTACAAAGTGTTCATTTTTAAATTTACATTTTGTTTACATATCAAATATATATGATCTGCAAGCCTCTTTGAAGAAGTGAGTTTCGAGAGGAGACTGATAATGAGGAAACAAACTTTATTTTTAACACAGCATTGTAGGAGGCATAATGAGGCATGTGAGTTAACTTTTGACCATCTCTGTGCCAAGCAGCATCTTTCCTAATGCTGTGCACGTCACAGTTCAGGGCAACTGCACCAGTATTCTTTCTCCATGGTCCAGGAAGGGCACCCACTCTTAAGCTTCTGGCTCCCAGCCATCACTTCTTGGGCAAAGACCCATATTTCTCTCCCTCCTGACTGGGGTTTTTCTGTGCTGCACAGTTTGCTGCTTACACTGTAATATCTCCAGAAAGTCAGAGTGCATAAACAGCATCAACACTTTGCTTTCTCCGCAGAGGCTATAAACAGCATACTTGCTTACAGTTTTATGTTACTGCAAAGCTCTCTAAGCAAGCACATTTATTCTTAAGGGGAAAGGATTACAGGAAAATATATTTAAAAAATGAAAAAGCTTTTTGGCATGCATATAGGTTTACTTGAGGTTACCCCAGCTCCAGCTGACACTGGCAGGTGTCAGTCCTTCCACCCCTTCCCTGAGGATTGGATTCCCCTCTGGAGAGAAGATCCAGTCCGTCTGCTAGGTCAGAAAGAAAGCCCTGAGTCAATTTAAATTCAGGCTATTATCCAAAAGTCTATTGCTTTATTTTTTTTTTGTTGGTCTCTGAATAATCCAGTTTGAACCAGTATATGCAAGCCTCTGTACGTGGTGGTACCCCTCTGGAGTGTTAACAACATGAGTGAATTGGGTTAATCATTCCCCCCTCCACCCCATTCTTAATTCCTGGAGAAGCTGTCTTCACTCTCCCTCATGGAACTAGATACAGTCTCTGCCCCACAATGATACACAAACGTAATATAGAAAGGTATCCCAAAGATATTGCAGGAAATTGCCATATGTCACATTGTTTACCTTTGTTTCTATTTTACATGATTAGTCACCACTATTCTGGTTACTGTACACACTGCCAGGCACCCTTTCCAGAATCCGACTGCTGTAGTTTCTTGTCATCAAAAAAATGTTTGTGTTATACAAACAGTTAATTTTGTTTTCTGGTATCTATCTTGTAATGGATTTGAGTATGCCACCCTTACACATTTACATCAGCCCTGTGACTAAGTATTCTTACTTGAGGCAGCCAGTATGGGAATCGCTGCTTGTTTCATTGATGCAGTATTCCTCAGTAATGTTAATATACTATAGCCTGGGTGGCTTTGTGCTGATTCAGTTCTTTGCATGTCAGTAAGTAAAAGATGGTCTATTTCAAACAGAAAAGCCATTCTTCTCTCCCCGCGAGGCCCCCCCCCCTTGATTTAGATTAGGCGAAACAGCGTCATCTGTCTACCCATTAAACGTATTTCTAATGCACTATCTCCATTGTCTACCCAAAAGACTATTCTCTATCTGTCCATTGAACTTTACAGTTAGCATACTTGGATCATTGCTTGCTTGTTTATGTGTTTAATTATTTAAAGCCTTGAAATATTTCTAATCACTTATCTTTAGGGAATTGATGCCAACCCATTATTTAGGGTGGCTGTTGTGGGAAAGCTTTTGCAAAGAGCAGGGTCTTACATACCACTCTATAGTTGAGATCTCAGGTGTTGTACCATACGACTGGAGAATTGCTAACATAGTTCCTATTTTTAAGAAAGGGAAAAAAAGTAATCTGAGTAACTATAGGCCTGTTAGTTTGACATCTGTAGTATGTAAGGTCTTGCAAAAAAATTTGAAGGAGAAAGTCGTTAAGGACATTGAGGTCAATGGTAACTGAGACAAAATACAACATGGTTTTACAAAAGGTAGATCGTGCCAAACCAACCTGATCTCCTTCTTTCAGAAGATAACAGATTTTCTAGACAAAGGAAATGCAGTGGAACTAATGTACCTTGATTTCAGTAAGGTATTTGACACTGTTCCACATGGGGAATTATTAGTTAAATTGGAAAAGATGGGGATCAATATGAAAATTGAAAGGTGGATAAGGAACTGGTTAAAGGGGAGACTACAACGGGTCGTACTGAAAGGTGAACTGTCAGGCTGGAAGTTACTAGTGGTTACTAGTGGAGTTCCTCAGGGATCAGTTTTGGGACCAATCTTATTTAACCTTTTTATTACTGATCTTGGCACAAAAAGTGGGAATGTGCTAATAAAGTTTGTGGATGACACAAAGCTGGGAGGTATGGCTAATACAGAGAAGGACCGGGATATCCTACAGGAAGATCTGGATGACCTTGTAAACTGGAGTAATAGTAATAGGATGAAATTTAATAGTGAAAAGTGCAAGGTCATGCATTTAGGGATTAATAAGAATTTTTGTTATAAACTGGAGACGCATCACTTGGAAGTAACAGAGGAGGAGAAGGATCTCGGAGTATTGGTTGATCACAGGATGACTATGAGCCGCCAATGTGATATGGCCATTAAAAAAGCTAATGCAGTTTTAGGATGCATCAGGCGAGGTATTTCCAGCAAAGATAAGGAGGTGTTAGTACCGTTATACCAGGCACTGGTGAGACCTCATCTGGAATACTGTGTGCAATTCTGGTCTCCCATGTTTAAGAAGGATGAATTCAAACTGGAACAGGTTCAGAAACGGGCTACTAGGATGATTCGAGGAATGGAAAACCTGGCTTATGAAAGGAGACTCAAAGAGCTTGGCTTGTTTAGCCTAACCAAAAGAAGGTTGAGGGGGGATATGATGGCTCTTTATAAATATATCAGAAGGATTAATATTAGGGAGGGAGAGGAATTATTTAAGCTTAGTACCAATGGGGACACAAGAACAAATGGATATAAACTGGACACTAGGAAGTTTAGACTTGAAATTAGACGAAGGTTTCTAACCATTAGAGGAGTGAAGTTCTGGAACAGCCTTCCAAGGGGAGTAGTGGGGGCAAAAGACATATCTGGCTTTAAGACTACACTTGATAAGTTTATGGAGGGGATGGTAGATGGGATAGCCTAATTTTGGCAATTAATCAAAGATCAATTGCCAAATTATCAGCAGGTAAGCATGCCCAGTGGTATGAAGGGATGTTAGATGGGTTGGGATCTGAGTTACTACAGAGAATTCTTTCCTGGGTGCTAGCTGGTGAGTCTTGCCCACATGCTTAGGGTTTAACTGATTGCCATATTTGGGACTGAGAAGGAATTTTCCTCCAGGGCAGACTGGCAGAGGCCCTGGAGGTTTTTCGCCTTCCTCTGCAGCATGGGGCATGGGTCACTTGCTGGAGGATTCTCTGCAGCTTGAGGTCTTCAAAACACAATTTGAGGACTTCAATAACTCAGACATAGCTTAGAAGTTTGTTATAGAAGTGGATGGGTGAGATTATATGGCCTGCATTGTGCAGGAGGTCAGACTAGATGATCATAATGGTCCCTTCTGACCTTAAAGTCTATGAGATCTATGCTCATTCTGATTTATGAAGGGAAAGGAATTGAGGGCTTGTTGCTGAGAGTCCTACCTTATCCAGGCATCATGTCCCCTAAAACAGCTTTATAGCATTGCCTGAAAAAAATCACAAAAGTTTATCTAAACTGATCAGAGAATAGTGTACTTGCTCACACACATTAAACCAAGTCCCCCCTAGCGTGACTTCACTCCAGTTACCCACAGGAAAGTAAAGTGGCTATCATTTCTGTAACTTTTCTGTCTCCTGGGCAATATTTTATAGTTGTCCCCCAAAATAAGGCACTTTTCCTTCATTCTGGCTGAAACAATATTTTTTGGCTTCTTGTAATTTTACACTACTTTCTCATAGCACTACGTTAATAGTTTAGAAAATATAGATAGATTGCACCACATGTTCATTGCCTCATGCTTGCAACAGAAAAGATTACTAAGCTCAGCACAAATATAACATCTTAGAAGATCTTGGATTAATGGACATTATTTGACAATCTAGGTAACATATTTTTGTCCCTCAAGTAATATTTTATAGCTAAAAATGAAGGGTGTAAATTCAATACCTGCCATTCCAGTAGTTTCTAGCAAGGACTACAGAAACTGCCACTGATGCCAATGGAAGAAGAGTCAGTGAGGCACTAAGGACAGCCTCTCCTGTCTTTTCACTGGATGACTTGTTAGGAGGTGGGATCTGGTGATAAGCACAAGAAATGTAAGACCTAGGAACAGCCGTACTGGATCAGATCGCTGATCCATCTGTTCTGTTATCCTGTCTGTGTCAGTGGCCAGATGCTTCAGAGAAAAGTGCAAGGAATTTCCTTGTAGTTAGAGCTTTGCTTAAAATTTGAAGCATGAGATTTGCTATATCCTTCAAGAAGTGGCAGTGGAGAGGGGGCAGAAGGAACTGAAAGGGAGAACTAGTTAGGAGAGGGAAAAGCTGTCCACTCCCTTACCATCCACTGACACACTCTTCCTGCTACCCTGAAGCTGCTGTTCCTTTGAAGCCATCCTCTAATCTGAGCATCTGCCTTCCCTCCTCAAAGCTCTTTTGGTGTCCCCAGAGGCAGCTGGGGAAGAAAACACAAGGAGGCTGCCACCATGCATGTTGAGTGGGGAACTTCGACAATCCCTGACTTGGCACATTGTGGGCAGGAGGGGGATGCATCGGGCTCAGAGAGATAAGGGAGGGGGCAGAGGAAAGAGTGTGGGCATGAGTTAGGAGTTGGGGTAAATGATGGAAAGCTGCAAGGCTTAGGTAGAAGGATTTGGTGACCATCCAGATATCATTATGTCTCCACTCAAAAGGACCACTTTTAGTGGTAGATAAGCAGTTGTATGAAGAGGTATATTTCTTGGAGGATGCATAATAATCATAATTGAAGAACTTAAGTAGTTTGCATTCCAGGTTCTCTCTATAAGAGCTCCCGACCCATTAGTTTCTGGAATGTATAAAGTGTTCTCGTGAGCTGTTTGTGGATATCAAGTACTGTGAATTTCAGATGCCTACTTGTTAGAATTGTCCATATAATGAGCAAGAGTGCATTATACTGCCACAAAGATGGCAGTCAAGGGAGCCCTTATAAATATATAGCTACAATCTGAAATATCAAAGTGTATTTTTATGCAGATAGAAGAAGAAGAAAATAAATTCATGTGTCCCCCATTCTTCTTTGCACACAGGCTCCTACCAGTTAGTTCTGTAGTGGAACATCCCAAATCCCATCTGTTTCTCTTTGTGCCTTTTGATATGATAACTATAGCACAAAACGTTTCTTTAGCAAGTAAAGTGCTAAATGCTGTTTTGTCCTCTCTTGTGATTGGTAGGATGGTTCTTGGTCACTAAAGCCCGGTCTATGCACAGTTCTTGTAGTGGTACAGCTATTTTAGTTCAGTATGTGACTTTTTTTTAAACAAGCAAAATAAATAGTTATATTGGTAAAAGCCCTAGTGTGGATACAGTTATAAGGTGCCTTATGCCAGTATAGCTTATTCCTCTTACTATACAGGAATAAATTATACCAATAATAGCACTCTTATACTTGCTTAATTGAATCCATGCGGGTGGGGGGTGGTATAGTGTAGTTAAAGTGGCCCAACTTTTGGGTGTAGACAAGCCCCAGTGATATCATTCATTTATATTAGTGTTGCATATTTTAGAATATAAAGGTAGAAACATTTTCTATTTACATCCATATTCCAAGCAAGTTAGACTCATCAATATGTCATAATACTAATATGACTACATGAAGCCACATCAATACTAATGGCTTGTCTACACTACTGCTTAAGTCCATGTAACTTGCATCACTTAGGGATGTGAAAGACACCCTCTAAGTGATATAAGTTACATTGACTTAAAGCAGCGTCTACACTGCGCTATGTCAGGGGAGATGCTCTCCCGCCAACATAGCTTCTGCCTCTTGTTGAGGTGGACTAATTATGCCGACAAGAGCGCGCTCCCATCAGCATAGCACATCTTCACCAGACCCGCTTCAGCCGCGCAGCTGCACCAGTGTATCACGGTAGTGTAGACTAGCCCAAGATAGCTCTTTATCATGTTTACTGGTATCTGGGGGAAATGTTCAGAAACCATATATTTTACATAGAATAATAGATGAGCTAAGGCAAACTATAATGACCCAATTTAATCAAAATTCCAGCATCTTTGTTGTCACTAAACCCCCAAGATGGCATTAATTCTGTTTAACTTGCACAAGTCTATTTATTGATTTTCTTTCTTTTTGTAAATAAATCTGAGACTGATTTCAAGTTCCCAAACATTTAAAACTGATCAAGTATTTATTAGACATTGTTCATGTACTAAAACAACTAAAAACTACTTAAAATATTTAGTATCGGCCAAATCCCACAGCCTTTAGGGAAAAAGAAATCCACTTGCAGGCAATAGAGTGATTTGCCTGAGTAAAAGCGTTGGGTCTACAAAAATAAAAGGATGGGCCAAGATCATTATTCCCCCCCCAAATCCATGTGTAGTGGAGACCTTTTACATAAAAAGGTCTGTCTCATACATGGAAGTTGGGAGAAAACACCCCTAATCCCCTCCTTTAGTCTCCATAGAGGAAGTTCTGTCATTCTGGAACCAGCACATAGAAAGTTATTGACACTGGACAGTCTGGGAACAGGAATGGGAGGACCAGGTATGGGGGTCAGGAAGCACATACCTCATGTCGCCCCTTAACCCCTCCAGCCATGCAGAGAATCCTTAGGGAAAATGAGTCTGAGTCTGTGTTTTATTTTTTCATAAAGGTCTCCTGTGAGTACCTGGGCTCTGGCCTGAGTACTTCTCCATGTTTGGGGGTAGCTTCCGCATCCTAAAATAGGTCTATGACAGAATGGTGAGACATGAACATCACAAGAAGATTCTTACTGACACTTCTTCCCCTAAAGCTGACTCCTGTAGGTTTCCCTGCTAGAGGGATGATCTGGACCATGAAATACTAAGTTAACAAACTTCTGTTGAAATCAATTTGGATTTTTTCCTGAACTAGGTACTGAGCTGGGCTTGTAAGCTTTGATTTTGAAAAAATATGGAGAATGGAGTCAGTGTTTTAACTGAAGAGAGTTGAACAATATAATTCCCCAAATGCTCATGTTGCAGACACTTGTCACTTTATTAATGGCAGGGGCAGCTCTAGCTTTTTTGCTGCCCCAAGCATGGCTGGCAGGCTGCCTTTGGCAGCTTGCCTGCAGGAGGTCCCCGGTCCCGTGGATTCAGCAGTTTGCCTGCGGGAGGACCCCGGTCCTGTGGATTTGGCAGCTTGCCTGCGGGAGGTCCGCCCGTCCTGCGGACATGGCGTACCCACCGCTGAATCCACGGGACCGGCGGACCTCCCACAGGCAAGTCGCTGAAGGCTGCCTGACTGCCATCCTCACAGGGACCGGCAGGATGCCCCTGTGGCTTGCTGCCACAGGCATGCGCTTGCTGCGCTGGTGCCTGGAGCCACCTCTGATTAAGGGACACTGTGTACTGTGGTTGACTTTATAAGGGGTGAGTAGGGACCTAATTCAAACTCTTGTATTCAGAAAAAGCATACATCACATACTGAAATAAATAGTACATAGTGAAGTGCATATAGCCTCTCTTAAATGTTGTATATACACATGACATACTGAAATTACTACATTACACAATGAGGCACATAGACAATGAAGAGTCACCAGTCAATTTGCATCCACATCAAAGGATTTTCGTGAACAATTAAGTTGAGTTTAGTCTGCTGAAATGCTTGTGTTCTAAGATAATGTAAACTCCAGCTGCAAAAAGAAAAAAAGATGGCTTAATTTTTATATTCTATCTTGCTTGTACTGTAGGCATAAAATATTTCTAAAATGGTAAAATACTCTTGTCTTGTAACCTTGTTGGGCCAGATTCCCCAGTCTACTAAGTCCACTTAGCACTGCTTGAGACTGGCCAGCAGAGAGCTGTGTACTAATGGAAACCTCACAAAGAGAGAATAGTCCTCTTCCACACCAGCCACTCACCCCCTATGCCAGGGGTGGGGGATCTGGGGGAGGGAGAAGGTGTGCCAGTGTAGGCTGAGCACATGACAAAGTAAAGCTCAGATACACCCCATCTTTTACTGCTATAATCTGGACCTTCTACTCGGCAGCTGTAATTTTATGGCAGGGCTAAGTACCATGGGATCAAGGAGCAGCAACCTGTTTTTTCTCCCCACCTGCCCCTAAACAAATGGAGATAAGAAGCTAGCCTATAATGCTTAAACCAAGAGAGACATTTATACTGGTCTAAAAGTTAGGCATCTGATTAAAACTGACCTGACTTCCAGAGGCCTCAAGCACACTCAGCAGTGACTATTGAGACTCAACATTTCTCAAAACCAACTGCTTACTTAGATGTCTAAGTATGAAAATTCAGAAATTTTGGCCATTGAACTTTCCTTGGATAGTTAGTCTTTTTTAAACTGAACCCATGCTTATTATTGAGGGTCATTTTGTACCTTAAGTCTCTTACCAGCTAGAGAGACAAAATTGTTCAGTTACTCAGTCTACATGCAGAGACATGAGGAGCATCTGTTCCTCCATATTCAGAGCCTCTAGCTTTGGACCTCCACAGCTCTCCTCCCTTTTCTCTCCATCCTATTCAACATCTATGTAGAGCTACTAGCAATGACTACTCATTGCTTCCAGATACTGTTTTTCTGTATTGTCAGAAACAGAATAGTGTTTGCTGTTATGAAAAACACCTTTCTCTGTCCATGGCTGGCAAGAAGATTGCATTCTTTCTTTGCTGGATTCTGATTAGGCATTGAATATGTAGGTTACCGACTTCTACCTAGGAATTAAACCTTTTGCCTTTATAAAAGCTACAATTGATGGAAAAACAGCAGCTCATCAGCTCAGCAACATGGGTGGCTGAAAGACTTACTTTAGTACTCCTCTCTCTCCACCACTTCTGAGTTCTGGGCCAAATTCAAGGTTTTGGTCTTGATTGTGAGAGCCCTCAAAGGGATCAGCCCAGGTTACCTGAGGGATTTCTTCATGCTGCATCACCATGGCAGCTACATTCCACTTGAACAAAGAACCTGACCATTTCAAGAGAGAAACTCATGTCTGTAGGAAACAGAGAAACTCATTCCTAGATGGAATCAGAATGATCATGAACCCCTGCTCCTTCAGAGCAAAATGCAAAACCCACTTCTTTGGCCTACCCTTCTCACAATAATGCCAACAAAAACTATCTGGTAGCTATTAGACTTTCAATACCACAGATCCCCATAGAAAGAAATTCTAACAGTAAGCCTGTCACCATTTGGATTTAGATTTACTTTGAGCAGTGCTAACCATCATGTGGTCCTCTACCATAGTCACATTTCTACCAGTGCAGTGCTAATGTGGATGGGATTCTCCGGTGTAAAAGCTCCAGCAGTGTAAATAATCTTCCCACTGCTATACCGCAATGCATCAGTCACTGCTTAGGTAGCCTGTTGAGTAGACTTTTTGCAGTCCACTGCATGGAGGTCAGGTTTATTAGGAGCCACTTACCTGTTCAGACAATGCAGCTGAGCTGACAGATTCCCCCCACCTGCTGCGATCCCTAAATGGCCCCCTCAAGGAGTGAGCTCATAACCCTGGGTTTAGCAGGCCAATGCTCAAACCACTGAGCTATCCCTCCCCCCCAAAAAAAACTTAATCTTGTTTTCTCAGCTGTCAGGTTCTTTGGCAATTATCAACTTCACTTAGCGTCAATCACTAACATCTCATCAGAGGCCTTCCTGTGGGCATACTGCCATATGGTCTGAGACCGACTGTGTGGGCACTAATCACCATCTGGAGAGAGAAAAAAGATGAGTTATTGTGCTTTGTGGGGAATATCCATAGGTTAATTTCCCATGCACTGTTGTATGGGGGTGGTATTGGGCCATGGTATGATAAGCACTTGGTTCTTTCTATGATGTTACCTTTCTTTGGAGATTTCTGTGGTTTGGTGGCATAGGATATGTGCCCCCTTGCACTGCACTGCCATTTTTCTGTTTGTTGAAGGCACATTGCTCATTAGGAGTGGCACCCACCATTTCCGCCTGGCTTCCTTTCCACCAGCACAGGACATTGTCAACTATGGAACAAAAGAAAGTGTGACAAAGTACTAATTTCCCCATGGCTGGTAACAACACAAGCCCTCTCTGCCTCCCTACTCTCTAGCAGGGTCCAAGGCATTGTTTGCAGAGGAGACAGAGGCAGTGACTTCAACCAATGTTTTCCACATGGAGAAGATCACTGCTAGTCACAGTCTACCAGTATTCTCCCATTGTGGAGGTAGAAGCATGAAGTGCAAGAACTGAATTCAGCTATGTGGGCCCAATCAGCCAGTTAGGCTACAAACAGAGATTTAGGCTGGAGAAAGCTAAATAGAAGGAGGCTCATCTATGAGGGAACAGTCAGGGCTCCTATAAATCCAGGAGGCTGGAAATAGCCTGGGAGGCAGTAGGGAAGAAGCTTGCAGTCCTGCTCCCTGAGGTAAGGGAGAAGGGGAGAAGAAGAATGGTAGGAAGGAGTCTAGGAGCATGAGCAGTAAAGTGATGCTTAGGCAGGCCTTAACTGTTCACTACAGGGTCCTGGATTGGAGAGTAGAGGGTGGGCCTACGTTCCCCTACTAACCACTGCAAAATGGTGGTCTTAAGGGCTGTGAACAGAGAGACTGCTGGAGTGGCATTGTCAGGGCAGCAGGCCTGAGGTCTGTCTGACGCTGCTTGGGGACAGAGGCCTTGAAAAACTTCCCCTGGAAGCAGAAACTGCTGAGTGAGTGAGAGCAGGGCTGCAGACTGAAAGACAGAGAGATGGAATGCAACTGCAGAGCTAATCAGATTTAAAAAATGTTTAATCAAAAAATTCCTAACTAGGTCTAGTTATATATCTGTGGATAAGGTTTTCAATACAAGATGTGTATTTTTCATTTATGCATCTTATTATGTGATGTTATATATGCATTTCTAAATAGAAGGACGTGAGTTACGTTCCAGCAAGTCCTCATATATTCTGTTTCTTTCAATTTCCGATATATTGTGATAATTTAAAAACATGTTTTATGATTACAACAGAGTTATTGGCACCATCCATATTTTTCATACGACATAGCTGTATAGGGAATGTCACTTGTTTACAGGAGTTAGGAATGTCTACACATCTGATGAATTTCTAATGAGCAGCTGTAAGTCAACTACAAAAAGTTTAATACAATCATATAAATGTAAAACTGGAAGGTCTGCTAGTCCATCCCCCCCACAGTTCTGCAGTGATTAAGATAGGATTAAGTATACTTAGGCCATTCCCAAAAGCTGTTTGTCTAATCTGTTCTTGAAAACCTCCAATGACTAGGATTCTACAACTCCTAGGTAACCTGTCCCAGTACTTAACTGGAAGAACAGTTGCAGCTCTGAGTGCCCAGCACTTTTCTACAGGTATGGCCCCACGTCTCTCAAGTTAGACTCCTAGGAAATGAGGATCACACAATTAGTGACCATTTTTGAAAAGTTTAGTTTTAAGTGTCTTTCCCGGCATTATTCAGGAACTTTGGCCAAGACAGGAATAGAATCCATTTCTCCAGAGCAGCATTCAGCTGCCTTAAGCATGAGATCATCCTTTCTCTTCCTGCAATTTCCTTTCGTATTTACTACACATCGTCCAACTTGTGCAACCAAAGAACAGTGGTCCCTTAGACAACATCCTCTTTCTCTACATCACCCTGAATAAATTCCTCAGCATCTTCCATTTGTGAACTGAATGAAGACTGAGGCCTGTGGGGTAGGAAAATACTCTGCTTGTGAAATTAAAAAGACTGTCTTATAATGCATAAGCATAAGGGGGGCAAAATAACCTTAATTCTGTCATTTCCTAATTTTTGAGTGTTTGACATATTTTATATATATATGACTGCTCATAATATTATGACTGTCCTACATATATAGTTCATACAATACAAATATACAGAACCCCCTTCCACAACGAAAGATCCTTACTTGATTACTTTGTTACTGATAATAACCAGGTTGCACCCAGGCCTTATGAGCTGCTGCAAAGAATCAGGATATTGGAGATGATGCTTTCTTGTAGGTTGCTTCAATAAATGCTTATTTTGCTGCTTTGATTTAAAGCACTGAAAATCTCCAAAGGAGTGTGTCAGAATACTGAAGGATTCTTTTCCATCTGTAGTACAATGGTGAAAATATTCTCAGGCTCTCCAGAGAGAGAAATAGGTAAATATATTGCAGTCTACTGTGTTTAAAATGAAAGCTTGTTGAAATCTTTCAGCTGAATATTAAGTAGAGCCTATTATAATGTACCTCAGATTAGAGTAGAGGATATTTCTCTGTATTTGTCACAAAGTTATATGTATCTCAGCTACAGAAACATGCTGTACTAGTGTGCATTTTGACAATTGATTCAAGGATCCTAGAGCTAGTGTGGCCTGTCAGATGATTGAGCTACAGCGATCCCTTCTGAATGATTCATGGAGCAGTGTTCACATCCGCTTCAAAGAAAAATACTTTTCCCTTCTGCTCAGTGAACAGAAGGAGCTGCTGTGAATATGGGCATCAATAAGAGGTGAGAGGAATCAAATGTAAAACGAGAGGAGAAGAAAAAAACATGTTCATGTAGTATGTAAGAGAAATTCTGGTCTAATATTTTCAAAATTAATTAGAATGATTTACATTTATATAACACCTCTCACTTGATGGATTCCAAAACTCTGTGTGTGTGTGTGTGTGTGTGTGTGTGTGTGTGTGTGTGTGTGTGTGTGTAATATATAATATAGATGGATGGATGGTTATCCCTTTTGACATAAGCAGTTGTAGGTTGCTCCAGTGAGGAGGAAACATACTTTTTGCTTTGATGCAATATTTTTGTGTATACCTTGTAAATAAATGTTTTTGTGAACTCAGGAGGAACCAAACAAAAGGAGATAATTTCATTATTTACAGTCCTAAGATTTTTGCCAGCATCAGACCCAGAAGGCAGCCCTATGTCTAGGCTTCATACACAGTGCCTGTTTAGGCTGTATCTGTCTGTTGTGTCCTGTTTCTTTTACACACACCTCTAAAGTGTGTGGGTGTGTGTGTGAGGGGGAATAAAAAAACACCTTTCCCTCAAGTCGTTCAAATTTTTGGGTAGCCTTGCATTTGCCTTTGTTTTGGACACAGACATGTGCCTGTGTTTTGAATTTGGAGATTATTATTTCTGTCACGTCTTTACATTTATATTTACATCCTGAATGAATGCACTGGATGATCAAGGTGCTAAAGGAGCGCTCAAGGATGACAAGGCCATTGAGGATAAGCTAAATTAATTCTTTGCATCAGTCTTCACTGCAGAAGATGTGAGGGAGGTTTTCACATTCAGCCATTCTTTTCAGGTGACAGATCTAAGGAACTGTCATCAACAGAGGAGGTTTTGGAACAAATTGATCAATTAAACAGTGACAAGTCACCAGAACCCAATGATATTCACCCAAAAGTTCTGAAGGAACTCAAATATGAAACTGCAGAACTACTTAACTGTGGTTTGTGACCTATCACTTAAATCATCTTCTATACCAGATGATTGGAGGATAGCTAATGTAATGTTAATTTTTTTTAAAGTCTACAGAGGTGAGCCAGGCAAGTACAGGCCAGTAAGCCTAGCTTCAGTACCAGGCAAATTAACTGAAACTATAGTGAAGAACAGCATTATCAGACACACAGATGAACATGATATGTTGGGGAAGAATCAACATGGCTTTTGTAAAAGGAAATCTTGCCTCACTAATCTATTAGAATTCCTTGAGAGGGTCAGTCAACATGTGGACAAGGGTGATTGAGTGGATATTGTGTACTTGGACTTTCAGAAAGCCTTTGACAAGTCACCTCACCAAAGGGTCTTAAGCAAAGTAGGCAGTCAGGAGATAGGAGGGAAGGTTCTCATGGATCAGTAACTGGTTAAAATATAGGAAACAAAGGCCTGGTCTACACGGGGAGTGGAGGGGGGTGATGTAAGATGCACAACTTCAGCTACGGGAATAGCATAGCTGAAGTCGACATATCTTATTTCGACTTACCTCCCGTCCTCACGGTGCAGGATCGATGGCCACAGCTCTCCCCATCGACTCCGCTACTGCCACTTGCCCTGGTGGAGTTCCAGAGTTGACAGGCGTGCGTTCGGGGATTAATATATTGCATCTCGTCTAGACGTGCTATATCAATCCCCAATAGATCGATTGCTATCCGCCAGTCCAGCGGGTAGTCTGGACGTACCCAAAGGATAGGAATAAATGGTCAGTTTTCACAGTAGAAAGATGTAAATGGTAGGGTCCCTCAAGGGTATGTATTGGGACCTCATGCTGTTCAACATATTCATAAAAAGGGATAAACGGTGAGGTGGCAAAGTTTGCAGACAATACAAAATTATTTAAGATAAGTCCAAAGCTGACTACCCTGTGTTACAAATGAATCTCACAAAACTGGGTGACTGGGCAAGAAAATGGCAGTTGAAATTCAATGTTGATAAATGCAGAGTAATGCACATTAGTCAACATACTATACATACAAAATGATGGAGTCTAAATTAGCTGTTCACATTCAAGAAACAGATCTTAGTCACTGTGGATAGTTCTCAAAAAACATCTGCTCAGTGTACAGAAGCAATCAAAAAAGCTAACAATGGTAGGAACCATTAGGAAGGGATAGATAAGACACTAAATATCATAATCCAACTATATAAATCCATATTACACCCACACCTGCAATATTGGGTGCTGTTCTGGTCACCCCATCTCAAAAAAGATATATTAGAATTGGAAAAAGTACAGAGACGGGCAAGAAAAATGGTTATTGTATGGCACAGCAGAGGAGAGAGGAGAGGTTAAAAAAACTGGGATTGCTCATTTTAGAAAAGAGATAACTAGGGGGAGATATGATAGAGGTCTATAAAATCGTGACTAGTATGGAGAAAGTGAATAGGGAAGTGCTATTTACCCCTTCACACAACACAAGAACCAGGCGCCGCTCAATGAAATTAATAGGCAGCGGGTTTAAAACAAACATAAGGAAGTACTACTTCACACAATGCAGCCAACCTGTGGAACCCGTTGCCAGTGGATGTCGTGAGGGCCAAAAGTATAACTGGTTCAAAAAAGAATTAGATAAGTTCCTGGAGGATAGGTCCCTCAATGGTTAATAGCCAAGATGGTCAGAGATGCAACCCCTTGCGCTGGGTGGCTCTAAACCTCAGACTGCAAGGAGATATATCTGGATCAGTCAATAAATTACCCTGTGTTCATTCCCTCTGAATCCTCTGGCACTGGCCACTGTCGGAAGACAGGATACTGGACTAGATGAACCATTAGTCTGACCCCATCTGGCCATACTTTATGTTCTTATGAAAGGTGGTGGTTTTACCCAATCCATAACAACAAGATTTAACCTAATCCAAAACCAAACAAAAACCTTGCAATAAAAGGATGTTATTAAGGTTGAAAAGTTGGGTGCTCAAAAGTTAGTAAATACCACAATTGAGGTTGATCATGCAACCTTATTTACTGTACACCATCCAAATTAGGCACTATATGTGGCATTATTAATTAAATAAATACTGGCTTGGTCAACTGCAATAATTACCTTTATTAGTCTTAAGCAGGATTTGAATTCAGGGCCTTCACCATTACATCACAGAATCCTACTACTTGAGTTAATGTAGCTAGCCGGCAGTAGCAGTAAGCTGTTTATTTTATGTGGACCCGCCCAGGGGCGTGGGGTTGTGTAACACAGTGGAACAGAGAAACCCATTTCACAGGCAGCATACTCAAATATTTAGATTTGGAAGGCCATGTCTGAAGGTTAGCCTACACTTTGACCTTAAGGAGTAATTTCTAGCTCAGGTAGATGTATGCATGCTAGATTTGATTGAGCTAGCATTCTAAAAGTAGACCTGTAGCTGTGGTGGGACCCTAGGAATTTACTCTGACTGGCTGGCCCCTCCACTCATCTGTGCTGCAGCAGCTACACTGCTATTTTGAATGCACTAGCTCGACCAAAGCTAGTGTGGCATACATCTACCCAAACTGGAAATTACTTCTCCAGCTCAAAGTGTAGTTGTACCCTAAGAACCAGTGTGGGTAAGGGCTTGTCTTCATAGCATCAGTTTGAGTTGATTAGCACACTCAAGTTACTCCACTCAAGCCAACCTAATGAAGCCTACAATTATCTTGAAAGTGGAGTGAGAGTGACCACACTGCAAAACAAAACTTGAGCTACAGCGAGTGATTTGATTAGCAGCACAGATTGAGTGGATTCGCAGTTGATGCATCCTCACTGCATTACTTGCTTGAGCATCAGCAGCACACAAGTTTTAACCCTCCCCAACCCCACCCCATTCACTGGTCATGGAACTAGAGGTGTGGGGGATGCTGCCGCGCCCCCTGGCTTGAAGTGGTTTCCATTATATACAGCGTTTACAGTTTGGTTCAATAAAAGCAGCAAAGATTCCTGTGGCCCCTTATAGACTAACAGAAGTTTTGGAGCATGAGCTTTCGTGGGTGAATACCCACTTTGTTGGATGCATGTAGTGGAAATTTCCAGGGGCAGGTATATATATGCAAGCAAGAAGCAGGCTGGAGATAAGGAGGTTAGTTCAGTCAGGGAGGATGAGGCCCTCTTCTAGCAGTTGAGGTGTGAAAACCAAGGGAGGAGACTGGTTTTGTAGTTGGCATGCCATTCACAGTCTTTGTTTAATCCTGAGCTGATGGTGTCAAATTTGCAGATGAACTGAAGCTCAGCAGTTTCTCTTTTGAAGTCTGGTCCTGAAGTTTTTTTGCTGCAGGATGGCCATCTTAAGATCTGCTATTGTGTGGCCAGGGAGGTTGAAGTGTTCTCCTACAGGTTTTTGTATATTGCCATTCCTAATATCTGATTTGTGTCCATTTATCCTTTTCCGTAGAGACTGTCCAGTTTGGCCGATGTACATAGCAGAGGGGCATTGCTGGCATATGGTGGCATATATTACATTGGTGGACGTGCAGGTGAATGAACCGGTGATGGTGTGGCTGATCTGGTTAGGTCCTGTGATGGTGTCGCTGGTGTAGATATGTGGGCAGAGTTGGCATCGAGGTTTGTTGCATGGATTGGTTACTGAGTTAGAGTTACTATGGTGTGGTGTGCAGTTACTGGTGAGAATATGCTTCAGGTTGGCAGGCTGTTTGTGGGCAAGGACTGGCCTGCCACCCAAGGCCTGTGACAGTGTGGGATCATTGTCCAGGATGGGTTGTAGATCCCTGATGATGCATTGGAGGGGTTTTAGCTGGGGACTGTATGTGATGGCCAGTGGAGTCCTGTTGGTTTCTTTCTTGGATTTGTCTTGCAGTAAGAGGCTTCTGGGTACACATCTGGCTCTGTTGATCTGTTTCCTTATTTCCTCATGCGGGTATTGTAGTTTTGAGAATGCTTGGTGGAGATTTTGTAGGTGTTGGTCTCTGTTTGAGAGGTTAGAGGAGATGTGGTTGTACCTCAGTGCTTGGCTGTAGACAATGGATCGTGTGGTGTGCCCGGGATAGAAGCTGGAGGCATGAAGGTAGGCGTAGCGGTCGGTATGTTTTTGGTATAGGGTGGTGTTAATGTGACCATCACTTATTTTCATCTTGGTGTCAAGGAAGTGGACCTCCCGTGTAGACGGGTCCAGGCTGAGGTTGATGGTGGGGTGGAAGCTGTTGAAATCGTGGTGGAATTTTTCCAGAGTCTCCTTCCCATGGGTCCAGATGATGAAGATGTCATCAATGTTGCATAGGTAGAGAAGGGGCGTGAGTGGACGAGAGCTGAGGAAGCGTTGTTCCAGGTCAGCCATAAAATGTTGACATATTGTGGGGCCATGTGGGTGCCCATAGCAGTGCTACTGATCTGGAGATATAAATTGTCATCAAATTTGAAATAGTTGTGTGTGAGGATAAAGGCACAGAGCTCAGCAACCAGTTGTGCTGTGGCATCATCAGGGATACTGTTCCTGACAGCTTGTATTCCATCTGTGTGTGGGATGTTTGTGTAGAGAGCCTCTACATTCCATGGTGACTAGGATGGTGTTTTCTGGAAGGTCACCAATGCATTATAGTTTCCTCAGGAAATCAGTGCTGTCATGGAGATAGCTGGGAATGCTGATGGCATAAGGTCTGAGTAGAGAGTCCACATATCCAGACAGTCCTTCAGTGAGAGTGCCAATGCCCGAGATAACCTTGTTATCTCCAGCCTGCTTCTTGCTTGCATATATATACCTGCCCCTGGAAATTTCCACTATATGCATCCGACGAAGTGGGTATTCACCCACGAAAGCTCATGCTCCAAAACGTCTGTTAGTCTATAAGGTGCCACAGGACTCCTTTGCTGCTTTTACAGATTCAGACTAACACGGCTACCCCTCTGACAGTTTGGTTCAATGGCTCTCAGCACTCCCACTATAGAAATTGTTCCAGCATCTGACCCCATGCCACCCACTGATGGGCCAACTAGTTTGGGTTTAAAGTACTGTTTGAGCTAGAGATCTGCGTGTGTGGATGGTAGTTGAGTTGGTACAAAATTCAAGTTATAGCTTGAGCTTACAAACCAGTGAAGACAAATCTTAAGTAGCTGGAGCTTGAGTCTGACATATTAGAATCAGTCCAGGTAGAATGGCTGGGTTAAGAGGCTTCTACCTATCTTCCACAAGACAAAGCCAACATCATGAAATTATTCAAAAATGACCATATCCAGAGTAAATTTCCCAAAGTTTTTCTGTTTCATTTCTAATTTGGCTCTTTATAGTTTGCTAGTGGGAAAACTACACCTCTAATAACTTATATAACCCCCCACTGTTGAGCTGTACAAGTGCCAGACATTTATCCACGAATTTAAAGCAACTCAGTGGTTCATGATTTTCTAACTCTCTCCTTTCAAGTTTTGCCTTTCATAATGGAGTTGACTTCTTTATTCACTGATTTTTCCCCAAAACACACTACTTTTTCGTTCTTTATGTCAAGCCTTAGAGATCCCCCATCTAGCCATAGTCTACCAGTAATGAAGCTGACACCAAAGTTATTTTATTTTGTATGTCTCAGAGAGGCATCTAATTGAAGTGATTTGTAGACATGCTGGATTCCCACGGGTGTCCCAGTGATAAAAACCCTCTGATTAATCTCAAGGCTTCATTTACCTGAGATTTGCTGTTTGTATTGAATAAATAAAACAGTATCCATTTCATTATCAGCTGCATGAAAAGGTTTGCATACCTGAAAATTTACCTGTCAAAGATTCCATTCTAGTATATTTTTCTTCCCAACTGAGATCATGAGTGGGTAGTTTTGGTGTTCCAGAGGTGTTCTCTAATAAGTAGATGATTTAATGTACTAGACACTAGTGAACTCTTTTTTTAAAAAAAATATATATATCAGTTTAGACAGGATTATACGTCTGTCTAGAAATAATTTGAACTGTGTGGCGAGCATATCAAAGTTGTCACTAGGGACTGGCTGGCAAATGAAAAGCAGTCTCTGTGGAGGCCTTGAAACTATGAGATGTAGTGTGTGACCTGGAGCACAAGCTACTCTTCGGTGTCTGCGTGAGTGTTTGTGTATAGTGTGCTGTGTATTTTTTTAAGAGACATTTGCAATTGTCTAGGTTTTGTTAGCCAAAGGGAAATAAACAAAACATTTCATATACACCTAAAAAAAATGGGATTTTGTTTTTTGTGTTTTTTTACAATCTTTTCTTATAGTTAAGACTGAGAAATCACTTCTTTGTAATGTAGGCTTTCCCCCCACTTGGGCTCTCCTGTGTGCTGTTGCAGAATATAGAAACAAGTTGTTGTGACTGAGGTCACTTTTTAGTCTTAAGAGAAACTTACTGGCTAGCCCACTTTCAGAAATACTCGGCACCCCAGTTTCCAACTCAGTGAGAGACAGGGATGTGAGCTCCTTTGTAAATCAGGCCCTAGGTGTCTCAAGTTGAGTAACTAAAAATGGAAGCAATAAAAATCAGAGGTCACTTTTGAAAAGCTTGGTCCTGTAGTGCCAGTATATACTACAGGGTTGATTCAAAGTTGTTGGGTTTTGTCCCTTACTTTCTCTGTTTTCTGTAGCTTGGGAAGCAGGTAGCATATCCTTGAAAGTTTGCAGGAGTGATGCCAATGGTAACACGTCCTTTTGGAAAAGGTAACAAGTGTTTTGCTGACAGTATAGTTGTATTTGTTTTTTGTCTTATGATTTTGGCTTATTATATATAACAAGACATATTTAGTGATGTGGACAGAGAAATCTATAGCTCTGCAAACAGTTCTACAAAGTATTGAAAAAGTTTTACTTGAGTTAATCACTGCTACTAGGAAAGTGCCTTCATACCTGTCAGTCAGTGGACTCAAGCGCACATTTTTATTGACTCAGTATGGTGGTTGTCTGATTTTTTTTTTTCCTAGATCTTAGTACTTCTCTTCCACCGGGTTAATACTCTCACCTAAGTATCAAGTAACCCTGGATCTTGAAAGGGGAAAGCTTTTGGGCCACACACCAACCAACCTGATTCTCCATAGAACAACATAGTTTAAAAAAGATGGCCTTCCAGTGTTTCTCATGTCTTTTTCAAAAGATAAAATATCTGCTTTCCTCTTATACAGGGAAGATCTAAAAGAACTTGGTAATAGCTTCCTTCAGTATAATAATGTGTGAAACTTATGGAATGTCTGTGGACTGAGGATCTCAATACACTTATAAATGTTAGTAAATTAGGTCAAGGTTTCACAAGTGACTAGTGATTTTAGGTGCCCAGCTAGAGATAATAAATAATATATGGAGATATACCTGTCTCATAGAACTGGAAGGGACCCTGAAAGATCATGGAGTCCAGCCCACTGCCTTCACTAGCAGGACCAAGTACTGATTTTGACCAAGATCCCTACGTGGCCCCCTTCAGGATTAAACTCACAACCCTTGGTTTAGCAGGTCAATGCTCAAACCATTAAACTATCCCTCCCTCCTAATGTTGTAAGGAATCTGGTTTCAGAAAGTATTGAGCAGCAGCCCTCTGAAAATTGGACTCCTTTTAAGGTATCTCAATTTGGGCACCCCAAAATCACGATACCCAAAATCACTAGCTACCTTTAACAAATCTTAGTCTTAAATTTCACAACACTCACATGAGATAGTTAAGCATTCGTATCCCCAATGTAGAGATGAAGAAACTGAAGCACAGGGTGACTTGCTCTTAGTTAAACAGGAAATTTATAGCAGATTCAGAACAGAACCTATCTCCAATTCCTACCTTAGTGCTTAACTAGAGCTGTGCGGGAATTGGATTTTCCATTTTACATGAAATTCTGGAATTTCTAAACATGGTTTTTGTTCTAAACTGGAACAAAAGCAAAGAATTTCAAACTTCCTGGCAAAACAAAAATTTCAAAATAATGTTTTGATTGTCAGAATGCTTGATTTCAATAAAATGGACGTTTGCATTGATTCTGACTTTTAATATTATTTATAATAGCAAATTTCAAAACAAAATAATTTTGAAACAAAAAATCAAAACATTTCATTCCAATTGTGATTACTTTTTGCCATTTTTTCCAAATGGAATTTTGTTGGAATTGGCATTTTGCTTTGAAATGTGTTGATTTCAACAAATTGGCTTTTTCCATTGGAAAAACATTCAGCTGGAAATTTTTTTGACCAGCTCTAGCTTTAATCACAAGACTATCCTTCCTCATCCGTTATTACTGACAGTCTTCTTAGCGTATTGGATGCTTGGAATCCACATAAATTGTGCTGCTTCTGGACCCAAGAGGAGCAGATGTGGCTCCTTTGGGATTAAAAATTTAAAAGTAAGTAAGTATGGTTAAGTAAATGACATCCCAGTTTATCTTCACTAATATGACTCAATTGTCAGTGAGAGATAAAGAAACATTTCTTATAGACGTGACCTATTAAACTAGGCAACATTTTTTTTTAAGACTCGCATTAAATCTCCTGCTATACTTACTTTCCTCCATTTTTGTTTTTCAAAAAAAGGAAACCCATTTTATGTCCTTAACATGCTTGAGGCTATGCGGTAATTATAAAAATAAATAAATAAAAATCAACCAGTAAATCTTTAAACTCTGAAGGAAAATCAGATACATTTTAAATCCGCTCACTAAAATTCAGCTTCCATGTGCCTTATTTCCTAAGCAGAATGGTTTTATTCTTTTTTTCCTCAATATCAAGCAGCGTGTGTTCCAATGTCTCCTTTTAGCTGCTTTGATGATCCTCTCCAGTGCTGCTTTATGCAAACCATAGCATAGCCAAACACACTTCCCTGAGATTGCATGAGTGACAGTATATGCTTTCAAGGTACACTAAATGAGAAATGTGCAATTTAGGCAGAGCATTCACACATTTGAATGAAGGACAGAAACCGTTGAAGCTGCAGCTGTTGACAGAAAATTGATGTGCCAGTTGCTATTTACCTAGCAAAATTCAGTTCAGCTTAGTGATCAGCTTTATTAAATGGGACAGAAACATGTTAGCAAATTCTCTCAAGAGGTTCAAAAACTGTGCCTCTCACAGTTAAGAGTAAAACATGGTTCTTTTCCATGTCATTTGCATTTTACCTATCATGCCCCTTGTATTCCTGATAATGGCAGCAAGATATAGACTCATGTGATGGGGTATACAAACCCCACACTGGACAATTGCCCTACCATACCTCCGAGACATGCACAGGTTGGAGGAGGAGTTTGGAAGGAAAGCAAAACAGCTCACTTGTGGGGAAACTGGGGAAGAAAACGGGCCTTTAGCCCCTGAGGAAAGGGCTGACTGAAGGCAGGAACTTCTCTGATTACCACTGCCTGAAGGTCTCTCCCTGTGAGAAGGAAGGGCCTGATCCTGATACATTCTGGGAGGGTGGCATTCCCCTCTCTCTTTTACTAACTGCTTGAGTTAATCTACTTTTCTTTTTGTTTACGGAGTACCCTGGAACGGGAAAGACTTGGAAGTGATCTGGCCCAGGGCCAAATCACAGGAGAGGCAGGCTACTGCATAGCTGGAGCAGCCAGCAGTAGACACCAATGGAGAGAGTGCTGCCACACTGCACCTGAGGCTGTGCCAGCAGTGAGCTGACCCCTTCAACAACTCATATTAAGCATTTGCTTGTACTCGGTCCCATGGTCTCCCCTTACGCTTTGCAATCAAGAGGGCATTGATAAGACCTTCACAACAGGAAACTCTCCAGTCAAAACATCTGCAAGTGGGACATACACAAATAGATCACAGATTCATCACGTAGCCCTCATGTTCCCACTCTGCAGTGGAGCATAGAGTTATCTCTGAATAAAATGGGCTTCATGGTTACTTTCTAATTCAAACTGGACCTTTCTCTGGGGAATTGTCATTACTTGTTACCATAAGGAGACTCGGGCGGCTTCACACTCACAAGCTTCAGTAATACTTAATCGACTGGAGTTTTCCCTGCTCGGCAGAGGGAAATTAGTGTTTAATATTAATATAGCACTGTAAATGCACAGGGTGCTCTGCAATTGGTAAACTGAGCCAAACTAATCCCACCTCAAAGAGCTTAAAGTCTGTATGTATGAGAGAGTGCAGTGAATGGGGTCTGTGAGGGTAGAGTACAGGCTGTGTTGGGAAGGTAAAGTTCAATTTTAGGCCAGGATACAGGGAAGCAACACAGTTTTCTTACAGCCCCTAATCTAGCCTATGAGCTGAAATAGTAGCAGCAGCCCTTCTGTGTGTGGGGGGGGGGGGCATAGGGGCTTAGAGCCTCTGGTTCCACCTGAATGTGGATCCACTGTCCCTGGTCTACTGTAATTGTGACCTATTTTTTGGCCTGTTTTGGAGACCTTTTCTGCAGAATAAAGAGTGTGCACAGCATAGCTGCTCTGCCTGTGGTATTCCCATGCAGCTCTGCTGTGGGGCTTCAGTGGTGCAGAGAGCTTGGTGCTGGGTACTTTTCATCATGGACAGTTTTCACCCACAAAGCATTTGGTATAATGCATAAAAAGGATAGCCTGATTTTTCAGAAATTTTTTTTAAAGGAAGGGAATAAAGGCTGAAATTTCAAGTTTTTAGCAGGTATCCATCTGTGTTAATTAAGACCATGGTAACTACCAATAGGCAAACCTTCTGGTGTTTTGAGGATTTGCAGACTCTGAACTACTCAGTGGTTCACAAAACTATTTCAGATTCACAAACCTACTTTCCCCTGTGTAATTTAAATCTGATTATGTTGTTGTTCTAGTTTTTCTAGCTGTGTTATAGATGGAAAAACAACCCCAGAATTTAGCTATTTGTATTTTTCAAATGTGGGTGCCTAAAGTTAGACATCTAAAAATCCAGATCAATCACCTAAATAAAAGTGGGTTGCTTTTCAGAGGTACAGATATTATGTTGATGGCAGTGGCACCAGTTACAGGAGTTAGGAAGGAATGCTCCCCTCCTCAAGGTTTTTTCACTTGCTCAAAGTTCCATTGACCGTGGTGCCGCCTGGGTGGGGGCATGGTTCAATTGCTTTTAAGCTGTGGTCCTGTACTAAATCAATATGGCTGCTGCTGGAAGTCTCTGGAGCAGGAGTGGCCAAACTGTGGCTCCAGAGCCACATGTGGCTCTTCAGAAGTTAATATGTGGCTCCTTGTATAGGCACCGGCTCCGGGGCTGGAGCTACAAGTGCCAACTTTCCAATGTGCTGGGGGGTGCTCACTGCTCAACCCCTGGCTCTGCCACAGGCCGTGCCCCCACTCCACCCCCTTCCCGCCCCCTCCCCTGGGCCTGTCGTGCCCTCACTCCTCCCGCTCTCCCTCCGAGCCTCCTGCACGCCATGAAACAGCTGATTGGGAAGTGCTGGGAGGCACTGATCGGTGGGGCTGCCAGTGGGTGGGAAATGTTGCGAGTGGGAGGGGAGCTGATGGGGGCGGCTGATGTATTACTGTGGCTCTTTTGGTAATGAACATTGGTAAATTCTGGCTCTGTCTCATGGTTAAGGTTGGCCACCCGTGCCCTGGAGCATTACTCAGGCTGCATTGTCGCAGTGCCATTGAAATTTGATGCAACTGCTCCTTCATACAGAGAGAGGGATGGCTAGGCCAAATTTCAGTGAGTGGCACTGTTACCTCACACATAGGGTCACAATGCCACTCGAATTTGGCCTGGCTATCTCTCCATGCAGACAGAGGGGTGGCCAGGTCAAATGGTGTTGTGACTTGGCACATGGGGAGCCTGTTCCTGTACAGTGTCACACAGGGTAGTCTGCTGAGAACTCGGCTCAGGCACTGTGTGGGTAAGAAAGAGGCACAACTCCTAGGCCAACAGATGTCTCATTGGTGGAGGTCAGAGAGGAGAATGAGCTGGGACTGGAGTAGGGTCCTACTTTGGGAGGGGCAGGGACCAGAAATTCCACCCCAAACAAATATCTGAACTAGCACCACTGGATGATGGGGTCCCTCTAAGTTCCTGTGTAGAACTCCCACAGTGCCCACTGATGTCAGTGGAAGATATTAGTGCTCAGCACCTTTAAAAATTCAGGAATCTAAACTAACTTTACTAAGCCCAGTGTAAACATTTTGGCCACTGTGTTTATTTTCTAATTCAAATTTTTCTCAGTCTTGCTGTATTTGTTTTCTTACTCTGCCTACGCTTTGCTTTGAGTCTCACCTTTTTATGCTAGACTCAGGGCTTGTCTACATCAGAAAGTTGCAGCGCTGGTGAGGGAGTTACAGCGCTGCAACTTAGGAGGTGTACACATCTGCAGGACACCACCAGCGCTGCAACTCCCTGTTTGCAGCGCTGGCCGTACTCCCGTTTTGTCTCGGGTGTAGAGGATCCAGCGCTGGTGATCCAGCGCTGGTAATCAAGTATAGACACTTACCAGCGCTTTTCTTGACCTCCGTGGAATAAGCAGGTATCCCAGCATACCTGAGGAAGCCTCTGGTAATCAAGCTGGTCTCCTTCCCCAGCTTGCTCTCGCGTTCCCCGAACCCCGAGCAAGCAGGTCTCCTTCCCTGAGGTTTGCTGGGTGGTTCCGGGAACACGAGAGCAAACCGCGGCGAAGCTGGTCTCCTTCCCCGGTTTGCTATCGCGTTCCCCGAGCAAGCAGGTCTCCTTCCCTACGGTTTGCAGGGTGGTTCGGGGAACGCGAGAGCAAACCGCGGGGAAGCTGGTCTCCTTCCCCGGTTTGCTCTCGCGTTCCCCGAACAAGCAGGTCTCCTTCCCTACGGTTTGCAGGGTGGTTCGGGGAACGCAAGAGCAAACCGTGGCGAAGCTGGTCTCCTTTCCCGGTTTGCTCTCGCGTTCCCCGAACCCCCCTTGAAGCCGCCCAACAGCGCTGCAGTGTGGCCACATCTAACACCACTTGCAGCGCTGGTTGCTGTAAGTGTGGCCACTCTGCAGCGCTGGCCCTATACAGCTGTACTAATACAGCTGTAACAACCAGCGCTGCAAAATTTTAGATGTAGACATGGCCTTATTCTCTCTGCTCTTTTTATCACAGTATTTCCTGGGCAGAAATGGTAACCCAACAACACTGGAGTTAAAGTCACACTTCTAAACTTACAAGAATCACTACACCTTAGTCTCAAGTAAAGTGATTATTGCTAAATTTAGAAGTGTGCACTCTGATAGTAAATAACTAGTTAGCAAGCAGGTATGAGAACTGTATTTAGTATTGTGGGTGACATTATATTCACAACGACCCCTTTACTCCCAAACTATATATGTTTATGGGACTGGAGCACCCATAGCTGTGGTATGTGAATTTGTCACCCACAATACCAAACACAATTATTGCTGACAGTGTTTAAAGTGATCTCAATGAAGTACCAGATCAGGCATTACCCCACTGAAGACATTTCATTTTGGACTGCATGTCTAAATACATTTAGAATGCTAGTCTTGTTGCATCCTTTTTAAGGGGCAGGAAAGTGATTTTTATTAGAAGAGAAATCATTTTGCAAAGGATGAAATGGCCAGAATCTGCGAGTTTGGGAGTGGTGCATGACTGTTAGCCTGCTTCAAATTTAGTTGTGGATGGACCCAGGGCACCAAAACAGCAGAGTCTAATGTAATGCTCCTAGATAAGCTAATGACAGAATGACCAAATCCAGTGTTCAAAAATCAGAGGACAAACCAAAATAAAACTGACATTTATTTCTCACCTGAAACTCGCACACAACCTATCAATAGCTGTGCCTCTCTCCCATATGTTCATTATAACACCGTTGGTATTAGAATCTTCGTATTCAGAAAGGAGTAGTAAACATACCTGTCTCAGACCATTTAATTTCTGTGACTATGGTCAGCCCAGTCCACTTTCATTTGTGTTCACCATGTCCCAACATGTCACTAACCTCATTTTTATCTTTGACAGTATTCTACTGTCAAGAAGAAATTCTAATGGGCCCAGTTGCCTCTTGCATCATGAAAATCCCTCCCTCACATCATGTGACATACATGACAGTCTTTTAAAACTTGATTACAGGTTACCTAGAATATCTAGAACCTTAAAATAAATGTCATTCTGTAAATTCAAAGGCATGATCGATTGCCTGAAGGCTTGTTTTCTTGAAACATATTTGCCATAATATCTCACCATAGGGATTTTCCTGTTTAGTTATGTACTGGTGAGGCAGCTAAATTCCTTGCATTCAATTGTCCCAGTAAAGGATGGGTCGAGGTTAGCAGGGTAAAATAGCAAGCATATGCTTGCTTCAGAATTTTTCCTGCACAGACTCATTGTTTCGAGAGGGCTTTAATCTACCCCCCTGAACAATGGTCAAAACATTCTTTCTAAGCACAAAACTGTTGTCAAAACAAATGTGTCAGTCTCAATTGGAGAACAGCTGTGGAATGCCTTTGTCACATGCTGTTGTTGCAGCCTGGGAGATCGTGCATTGCCTTCTGTTTCTGTCATTAAAGATAAAAACAGGTAATTTTAGTAAATAAGTGGAGTTGGGCAGGAAAATGGAAGGTGTGCAGAACAGGTATGCCATCTTGGCAGGGTAAGAGATGGTCCTGTGGTAAAAGCACAGAGCTAAGACCCAGGAGATGTGGATGCTATTCCAGGCTTTGCCACAAGCTGCTTATGTGGCTTTGAGCAAGAGTCTCAATCCCTTTATACCTCACTTTCCCCATGTGTAAACTGGAGATTATAGTACTCCATATTTTACAGAGATGTTGCAAGATTTAATTAATCAAGGCTTGTAAATTGATTAGCTATCTACAGATGGAGGGTGCTGTAGAAGTCTAAAATATTGTTCTACAAGAACTAGAAAAGGTGGGTGATTTGGCTTTTTTTTTGGGGGGGGTTTTTTTTTTTACAGTGATAAGCTTCCTAACCTGTTACAAAATAACAGATGTAAAAGGTTTGAAAAAGAGAATGTTACTAGAAATTTATGCATAGTCTTGTTAAACATGTGTGTCTCTAGAACAGTAGTTTTCAACCTTTTTTTCATTTATGGATCCATAAAATATTTCAAATGGAGGTGCAGACCCCTTTGGAAATCTGTGGACCCCAGGTTGAAAACCACTTCACTAGAAGTTTTCAACCAGATCAGGCAGTGGAAAAGGACAATTTGACAGACCTGTTATAAAGCATTTAACATGGTAATATAAATCATTGTTGGAAGCTGATCAGCTCTGATCATCTAAATCAGATATCCATAAAAGACTGGGCCCTGATTTTCTATGTAAAATTAGCATGTCATTGTTATACTGAAAAACACTTGTACGTGGGATACATTTTTGAAAGTGTTCTCTATTTGATACAATGAAAGATATCAGCTATATCTTATTTTAATTAAATAGATAATTAACACCCTCATGGCTTCTATTTTTCTCCCATATTAAATTTCCTAGTACTGTCGGGAGCACTAAAGTCCGAACGAGGTTATATGTGATGCCCCTCCATCCAATCTAAATCACAAAAGGCATTTTTCACAAATATTGACAGTAGTAGATTAGATTTTCTTCTTGAGATCTATTCTTCCAGGCAGTAGAACTTGTGTGGGTGCCTGAATTGGTTTGGCAGCACGATGGAAGCCTGTTTCCTTGCCAACCTGGAGAGATGAACCCAGTGTTTAAACATAATGTTTCTGCAACAAAACAAAACACGACTGGAAAATCTTGTATTTGATGACTTGACACTCCCCAAATGTATTTGAATTTTAAGCCACAATCCCAAATGTGGGCACAATTTCCACCCAGCCACATGGACTCTTGAAATATTCTTTGCATGTTTTATTTTGATCATTTACTTTGCAGGATGATGAGGAAGATGGGGAAAATAGTCTTGTGGCTAAGGTCAGGCAATCTGGGTTTTGTTCCCAGCTATGCCCTGGACTTTCTGTATGGTATTACACAAATCACATTCTGTCCCTCTGCCTCAGTTTCCACATATATAATACAGAGCGGGAAAGGTGAAAATGTATGCATGTGTAAGGGGGTCCGCTGTCAAGAGAGGGGCTCCTCGTTCTCCAGGGTGCCTGGGAGCCAGGCCGCCTCACTACCCCGAGCAAGCAGTTCAGTCTGTCCAGCCCAGGCCCTGGGTTCAGGGCGGGGCAGCAAACACAGTAAAGTCAAATAGGCTCAGGCCTTTAAGCAGGGCTAAGCAATAGCAGTTCTAGGCCCGGCCCTGGAGTCAGGACGGGGCAGCAAACACAGCAAAGTCAAGTAGGCTCAGGCCTTTAAGCAGGGCTGAGCAATAACAGTTCTCGGCTTTGGCCTCCTCAGGCCCAGGGAGAGGGGGAGGCTGCCACCCAGACATTGGGTGGCAGGGGGGCGCAGGCCCTCCCACTCCACTTTGTCCCAGCCCGGGGCCCTAGCAGTGGCAGGCAGTCTGCTGCTGTGTCAGTGCCGATCCTGGCCGCAACACACCGACATTGGCTCCGGCAACTCCGCAGCCTGACTGGGGTCGGCTGCCCCTGGGCTGCTTCCGTACTTCCCCTCAGGACCTACCTGGGTAGTCGTGGTGTCAGCATAGGGGTCAACCACCATCGGCTCCTCAGGGTGAGTGTCCACGGGCGGGCTCAGTGGGTCCTCGGGGTAGGTGGTGAAAGGTAGGCTCGGCTCCTCGTCGGGGTAGCGAGCGCGGGCCAGGTTCGGTTCCACCTCCGGGCAGCTGGAGCGGGGCAGGCTTGGCCAGTCCTCCTCCTGGTAGCGAGCGCGGGGCAGGCTCGGCCAGGCCTCCCCAGCAGGAGCTCGGTCGCAGACGTCTGGTCCCTCTGATGGCTGGGTTCTCACTGAGCTTGGAGGACCTGCCTTTATACTTCCGGGTTGGCGCCTGACCCTTTGCAGGGCGGGCTCAGAGCTCCGTAGCTCCACCCAGTCCGGCCTCCAGCTGGGCTCTTCGTTCTCCGGGGTGCCTGGGAGCCAGGCCACCTCACTACAGCATGTTTGTAGAGCACTTCACAGACACACCCATCTGGAAGGTACTAAGAGATGCAAAATAGTATTTATTATATTGTTACTGGTTCAGACCAGCACTCATTTTGACAAAGGTTTCACTTCGCCCCAAGTGTATGCTGCTTCAGTTCTGGACATCAGTCCATACACCTTTCACGATTGAAAATACATGCTCTGAGTATGCATTGCTTATGGGTATACCGAGCATGTATGACACCAGCTTTGCCATGTTTAGGAATTCAGTGCTACTGTCCTTGTTTCTCAGCACTAGAGACCAGAGTTCCCCAACTGAATAGTTTCCGGGCTCCAACTTGGAGTTGATGTCTTTAATGATACAGTATTCATCATAGAGCCGATCAAGATCCATTGTTTTCTAAAAGTTTACAGCTGTCACAGCCGCAGACAGATCCTTGTATTTGAATACCCTATTAACTTTGATGTTCAAGCACTGGGTATTGAACAAGTAGCCAGTTGTTGAAAAATCAAACCATTTCTCCAAATATAGATTGACACATCATAAAATTTCATGAAGTCTTTCTGGTGACATGCAGCAGTGAAAGGCAGCATCTCAGTTAATGCACTTTCAACTTTGGAGCCAAAGAATGTCATTTTTCCGTTGCTGAAGTTTAATTCTCAGAGTATTCATTATGGCATACACTTCACATTCTGTCATACTCTCATTTTCCAAACAGAGCACAGTATCACTGAAGATTTTCAGGACATTCTGGAGGAAAAACAGATGAACCTCAACTTTGCTAGGCCCCTCACCTTGTTCACCATTTTCCCTGTCCGAGAACAGCATCCATAGAAATTTTGGGCACTTCTCACTGCCCAGAGAAACAAAGTAGGACTTAACAGCCTGCCACATATTTACAAGCCTGTTTACAGCTGGGAAAAGACTCAACCAGCACATTGGAACATGGCGCAGTAAAGTGGCATACTCCATATCCACAAAGTCAAACATATCCTTCAATGCTGCTACTCTCTTAGTGGAACTTCTGAAATGATTGAGACTCTGGTGATTAAGAAGTCCAATGTCAACTGGTAAGGTATTGCTAGCATGTTTCATGGCATTGTGCACAACATGAGCAGGGCAGTTTGCTGGCAAGATATTTTCATTTTGTTTTTTTAAATTCTGATACACTGATTGTCGCTTTCCATAATGCACATTTCCATTATCAGCACAGTAGGAAGACACTTTGTTTAGGTCTAGTTTGTGTGTCACAAGTTTTTCAAGTAATGTGTTGCTTATTTCCTCAGCAGTCTCTTTGCTTTGCTCACAGAAGTCTAACAGTTTATCTTGGACTCCATGTTCAGGTGTCCAGTATCTCAGTGATAAGGGGAAAGTTTTCACATTGCCTTTGTTAGATGCATCTGTGGCAACTGAGAAATAGGGACCACTTGGCTTGCTGAGGTCTTTTAAAAATTCTGTTGAGAGCGGTGACAGCACTTTTTTGATCAATGCTTCCACTTTAGTCCGGCCACAGCTGACGTGCTTCGCAATCATTGAATCTGGATACAAGGTAGGCGCCAGTTTAAGTTCACACTCACATGAGCGATAGGAGTGTTTGATGGACTACTGTGTGGTAAACTTGAGTTAGCTCAGTAGCGATAACCTTGTTATTGAAGGATTCATTTGGCTTGCTGAAAAAATGTAAGACCAGGGTATTGCTCTTGTGAGTCTTGGTGTTCATGATTTTTTGATTCAGCATGATGCTTAACATCAGACTCACCACCATGGCAAATGCTAAATTAATTCCTGCATGTTTTACAAAAGGCTTTTGAATCACACTCATAGGATTTCCAAATCCAGGTGTAAGTGGCTTCTCATTCTGTCCTGTATCTGCACTGTCTTTTTTGGTTTTTGGTAGTTGGCTCCTCCCTTGCCATTGCCATTTCAGGTGGGGTTTTCGGCTGAAGATCATTATCTCGATAGCTAGCCATTGAAAAGACCTATGCAGTCTCTGTGCTTCTTACGTATTATTATGTGCCCACTGTAGTTTGTCCTACAGTATGCACTGTGGTTCAGAACTGTAAACTACATATTCCTACCATAAACTTGCGTTACACCAGAAAACAACCTGAAAAACCAAAATTGCCAGTAGATAACCAACACAATCAAGTTTAACAGGACATTCCCAATCAACTAATTTTCTATTCCACTACCAAACATAAAATTTTACCTGAATATCGGAACAAAGGCATCCCGATGGTACATCAATCAGATATACACTTCCAGGTGAAATCCCTGCTTGCTAATGTGGGTAAGTGAACTGGGCAGCATCTTAGCAGTGCTCAGCCCCAGCCTGCCTGCATAGAATCAGCATGTGCAGAGCCAGGTGCATCCTTTCCTTGGCTCTGCCATGAGCAAGGTGGACTGGTCTACATATAGTCTGCTGGGGAGGAGGATGCAGCCTCTGACACTTACCTCAGAGACCCTGTCGGCTGCTTTCTGGGAGCCACCTCAAGTAAGCACTGCCAGGACCCACCCCTGCATTCCCTACCCCCGCCTTCAGTTGAGGAGGTGAGCAACAGGAAGGACAGGGCCGGCCAGAGGAAATGGGGCATGCATGGCATGGCCAGAGACACACTGGTCCGGCTGGCCCTGTGTTACCAGCATGCCCCTTCCTGTTGGGGATGGGCCCACGCTGCTCAGCACAGCTCCCCTGCCCAGTGCTCCCTGGATCCATTATGCCTTGCACCCCCTGAACCCACTATGCCCAGAGCTCCCCCACAACAAATTCACAGTGTTGTGCACACCACCACCCTACCCAATGCCCCCCACCCACAGCCCCCTCACAGCTGCCAAGCACCCCACACAGAATACCCCCACTTGCTAGTTTCCCAATACATACAGATTTCCCCTCCCTCCATCCCCATGTCCTTCCCCACAGCCCTACCACCACAACTACACAATGCCCCACACAGACCCCCCCCCCGCCCAGTGCCATGACACGCACACATCTCCCCCACTTTCCAGCACCCCCCCAACAGGCCCCCACTGCTTGGCGGCCCAAAACACACAAACCTCCCCCACTGCCCAGTGCCCTCCACACCAGGAAAGGTGCCAGTGGGAGCTGCCGGAGCCGCGGAGCGGGGCTTGTAGGCACCAGCAGCACGCAGAACACCCCCGCAGTGGTCGAGGTGAGTCCCAGCAGTGCTTACCTGGAGCAGCTCCCGGGAAGGATCTGGCAGGTAGGTCCCTCTGGCTCCTAGGGTTGCAGGTCAGGTTGGGCTGAGGAGGGAGGGCGGGGGGCTCTCTGCCGGCGGCTCTCTGCCGGCGCCTGCAAGTCCCACCCCTGCAGCTGCACTGGGGCTGCACTGCAGGCTCCTGCCAGCGGGTGGGTGCACGTCAGGAGCTGCCCCAGGAAGAAGAGGTGAGCAGTGCCTACGACAGCTTGCGGATGTCCTAACCAGACGGTCCCAATATCGGGACAAAGTGCGTCCTGACTGATGTAAGGTCGGGACACAGGACAAGTCCCCTAAAATCGGGACTGTCCCGATAATATCAGGATGTCTGATCACCCTATTTATAGAGATGGAGCTGTTGGGCTAAAAATAGCAGTGTAGCTGTTTCTGCTTGGCCTGCAGCCCAAGCTCAGAGATCCTCCCCCATCGCTGGGTTTCAGAGTGAGGGCTCCAGCTCAAGCCTAAACATGTACCCTGCTCTTATCCCTGCTGCGCAAGCCCCACGAGCCAGAGTCACGTGAGTTAGGTTCTGAGACTCGCTGCCATGGGTCTTTTTTTACTGTGTTGAGGTACTCATGGACTCTGTTAGTGGGGGCCAATGAGAGTAGGGGGAAGATAAGGAAGGGGAGAGTGGGGTATTTAGACAAGGAGGGGAAAAGAGACAAAAAGGGGCAAAGAAAATAGGAGACAGAGGGTGTGGAGGCTCTAGGGTTCTTTCCTGTCCCTAGTTCCAGAAGTGTTCTTAGCGGCCCTGATAGAAGCACAATTAAGTTTCTAGAGGAAGCAAAAGCCAATACAACAGGATATATTTTCAAACAAATCTCCTGAATAAATATAAAGGAAAATTCTCACCTCCAATACATGCATTATAGGCACAAAGGAATATATTTCTGAAAAGTAGATCCTCCCTCCCTCTTAATAAATGATGACTGGAGAAACTGAACAGATAGCTGGGAAAACTGTATTATTTCATAGTAAATAAACCATAATTTAGTGACGGACCTGACAGTGGGTTTTATCTTCCTTTCACAGCATCTGAAGGGAGAGGGAAAGAAGATGAGTTGAAAGTCACTCCTATTGTTTTGGTTTTTTTAATCTAATGATGGGGGAGCAAAAAACCCTGTCTGGAGCAGCAACATTATACTTCCCAATTGGCACTACAGCCATCGAAAGCACTTCTCTATGATAAATAGCCTAATGATACTTTATGCAGTGGTCACAGGATACTGCTGCCAGGACTGGAGAGAACTGAGGACAAAGGGTTGAATATTAATGGAGAATATCATTAGGTCTTTTAATATAATGGACACTTTTGTCTGACACATAAATGGTAATCTAGTGCAACCCAGAACAGTGACAAATGGTTCATCTTTCCTTATATTGTCCCTTAAATCATTACTAAATTAATTCTAGAGGGACAAAAACACACATTTGGCTCCTAATGAAAAATAATAGTATCCATATCCTCCTGTTGGCCTGCCAGTTGAATTTAAATATGTAAAAATGTTGACTCTTCATGACGTAGGAGACTATTTCTATAATGTGAAACTGTCCCTTTTTATTAGTATTTAAGTAAAGATAAAAGAAACTGTCCTAAAAAGCCAATGTGCAGATGGAGGGAAGGTGGAGAGAGAGAGAGAAAGAGAGAGAGAAAGTTGCTTTAATTCTTCCTGACATTAGATTTACCTGATTAGTACCCAACCAGATATCAAAACCAAAAAGCACTCTTCAGAATTAAAACTCTTAATGGCTTAATTAATACTATGAACTGACATCATAACTTTAGTGCACCCTGGTATCTAATGAGAAAGTATCTGGACATCAGAGGAGCAGATAGGGTTCTTGCATGGAAAGATGGTTAACTTGTTGAATCTGCTCATTTGCTTAAAAATCATTATAAGCACACTTGCCATCTGTAGTCACTGGTACAATGCGCAGGGGCAGCCTGTTCTCACTGGATAAACCATGGCAGTTTCTACTCACTGCTACTGGTATGGGATCAGAATCTGCCACCCTTACTCATGTTAAGTACCACCTCGCTCTGCAAATACAACTTGAGGAGAAAAGTACTACTCACTCTAAGTAAGAGTGGCAGAATCTAGCTCAGAGTTATCAGTGGCAGCCAAAACTCATTGATCCTTGGTATTGTCCAGATTAATTCAGTGCTACTGTTATGCCTCAGTAGCATAAGCCAGTGGTCTCCAAACTTTTTTGATCACGCATTCCTATCAGTAAAAACAATTTTGAACATGCACCCCCTGCCGCGCCGGCTCTACCATTTTTGCCAAAGCAAAAAAAAAAAAAAAGCCGCTCAGACTCCCACCCAAACTGATGAAGCGGGAAAAAAAAAAGTGCTCCTCCTGCCCTTCACACTCCCAAGGATCCTCTTGCACATCCCACTTTGGAGACCACTGGCATGGGCAGCCTTGGCCGCCTATACTACTAGTCCTGACCTATAAAGAAATTGGTGTCAGAGTTCAGCATTGTAGTTAGCAATGATTATTTGCTTTCCCTGTTAAATTCTTCAAAGCAGAGACTGTCTTCTAATCTGTGTACACAACACAGTGGGGACATGTTTCCAGACAGGACTCTAGGTGCTACAGTAATAAAAATAAGAAAATGTGCTGATGCTATCAGACTGAACACTGGTAACTGATCTGGTCAGAACCAGCAGTCACTAGTGCCAGTCTTTTGTCTATGGAGGAACTTCAACTGAAACAGAGGTTGGAGATAGATGGGATTGAAAAATAGGGACAAAAACAAGGCACACTTCAGAATGAGAAATGGAGAGTGCCTCTTACCTAATAAAGTTTTAAATTACCATATAGGTGTTGTGATAGCCACTGGAAAATCAGATTAGTGCACACAAATATTTTAAAGTCTCTATAGCTTTCAGTGAAGCAATGCAAAACAGAGGAACTCCACTGGGATGAAGCCGTAGTGGGTCAGCCAAAATCCAGCAGGCTTGAGATCCAACCAAATCGTCTGCCCTGTGGGTTTTCCTTTCAAGTGTTTTCAAGTTGTCCTTACAGTAATTGATCTGGGGTGCCAGCTGCACCCAGGCAGAAAGTGTCAACATGCTTCAAACATAGCACACATGTGGAGCAACAAAGTCTGGAAAACAAGAGAGAGGCAGAATTCAAGCTAAAATGTAAACTGGCCAATGTCCAAAACTAGTTCCGTTTTCCCAGCATGAGTTGCCTTGATTGGACAATGAGTTTATTGGAAGCATTCTCCACTAGCACAGCTCCTTATGAACACTGTACTGTATTTTATTTGTTGAGGAGTGTAAGTCCTCTGGGGATTGATGGGTTGGGGGCGCATCCCTTTCTATTCTCAGATAAACATAGCTCTTTGAGTCCACTATTATCATGCTGACAAATTCCACCCCCCCCAGTCCCCCATGTACTGTAAGCAGTTTTAATTACAACTCCTGTTGCATTTAATTGGTTTGCTGCTGCTGACATCTAGGCAGGTTTTATATATATATATATATATCATCCTTTCTCTGAGCCCTCAGGGTGTGGTGTCTTTGTGCTATATATAGAAAATCTAGAAGAGCTAGCAATATATTTTGCCTCATACAAGGTCCACTGGTATGTTTCTTTGAGAGGGAAACCTCTGAACATTAGTGTAATCTGTAGCAGATATTTGATGGGTAAAGTTTGTGTGTGATATACATATATGTATGAAAGATACAGTATAAAATCAACCTTAGTTAAGCAACCGCTTAACTAATTACCCATATGACCTTTTTTGGAGTTCTGTTAATTTCAGTTGCTTAACTAAAGCGAAGGACTTGAGAGTAGAATTTAGTTTTATAAAGTTGAATTATCCTAACTATAACAGCTAATAGTATAGAACATAAGAAGGCAAAAATGGAATTGGAGTATGTTTTGGCAAATGCAAACTAGAAAATTGGTCAGAATAACCATTCAGGTTTTCAGAATCAAATCACTCAACCACAATAGAAAATAATACTTATACTCAGTTAATGTCTAGGGAAGATTATTTTGTTTAGATTTTTGGACTAAGAATCCTTCAGAATAGGGCCTCCTTTGTGCCAACTGATTATCAACTCTAGTGTTGCTGACACAACAGAAGAAAGGCTAGATCACAAGCCAATTTGGTCAGTTACTTAAATGCTAATTAACCAAGGTTGTCTTCCCATTGGAAGTCAACACTTGTAACCTGTATTTTCTAATGAATGCTATTAGTGCCAGGACCCAATTAATACTCTTAACTACCTAAGATAGACTCCTACATTTATGACAGACTGTATAGATTGAGTACAGTTCAAAAAGCTTGCATGCTTGGTAGGGTGAATTTGATTTAAATCAAATGGATTTAAATCATGATTTAAATCACTAGTCAGGAAGACTTGATTTAATCATGGATTTCTACATATAAGTGCATTCTTGTTGGTTATTATAGCCTTAATACATATTCTTCACAACTCAGAGATAGATGAGACACAAACTGGGTCTTTTTAAGGCCTGCTGCCATTGTAGGTTTTCCCTTCTAGTGAGAGAATGGTATGGTAGATCTCAGATCAATGAAGGCTACACTCAGAAAGACCTCAAGCCTTCTGGAATATGCTGCTCAAACAGTTTCACTTTTGTTTCTACTGCCTGTCCCTCCCTTCTCACATTTATCTCCAGACTTCTCCTTGTCCAGATCCATTCCGCCCCCAACAATCTTCTATTCACTGAACTTTTTGAAACTTTGCACTTTTAGAGAGAGGTAAGGGATTGACACTGTACACAAATTTGCAGAGGGACAATAGGGTTGAGGTCTGTTATTTCTCACCTCTGTATATTATTTATTTATTTTAAAAAATTTTGCTGTTAACAAGCGTGTTACCTCTGGAGACACACATCCACAGTTTGAGAACTGCAAAACTAAGCATCTCTGATGGTATCTTCTAGATTTAACACTTAGTCCCATTGAATAGATAAAAAGATTAGCCTAAGTAATCTATACAGAAGCCCCTGGAACCCCATAAAGTTGGGTCCCTAATCCATGAACTATTGGAACTCATTTACAAAACTTTTCTTAAATATTACATGAATATATTCTCATACTATAGAATTAGAATTTATAATCCCTATTCTATGATGAGATATCTTTGAGCTATAATAATCTTTCTTTAGATAGGTTTTTCCCTCAAAAAGCATTTTATCAAAAAATCTGATTTAAATTAAAAAAATCATTGATCTCTATCCACACTGATGCTTGGCTCATTCTTTGTCTCTATATATACACCTGGAACTAAAAAGACAGTGTTAAACCATTAACTATGGTAGGTACCTGTGTACAGTGTTTTATAATCTTAGTTAACAGTAATTTCATCAGTTTTAAAGCTACTTTACAGCAATCAGTGGGACCTGTTAAAAAAAAACAAAGACACACACTGTAACTCTGGGACAGTCTTTAAAACATACACACACGCATGTACCCTTTCTAACTAATTAGGTACTCTGTTTCAGGAAGTAGGCAGTTGACCGACTTAGCTCATCGCTCAAGAGAAAGTCTGTGTGTTACTTAACACCAAATATTTGCTCAGCCATCAGCTTTCAGCTCAGCAGGGGTTGACACTGTTGGCGCTAAGAATGGATATGACTATAGTCTTTTCCCGGTGTGCTAGTGGGCAACCTAAATTGCTAGAAAATAGAAAGAAACAGTTAAAGGTGCTTCTCCAGGATAGGTATTTGATATTACTAGGACTCCCAGGTGGCTGGCTCAGGATCTCAGTCTTCTCCCCTCCAGGTGTTTTTGGCTTTTGGGAGGCAATGTGCTGAAGGAGACAGGCCTTTTTATCCTGTTTCTGGTGAGTGGTCCAACTTGGTTCCTTTTCTTGGAGATGCTGGCATGGATGAATTAGATGCTGACACATACTTCTAAAGATTCAGAATTTCCACGCAAAATGAGAGTTGTCCCCTCTCACCATCTAATCAGGGAGGGAGACATCAGCTTTTGAATTCTTGGAACTGGGACTGGAATTTTCTAGTCTCTTTGTGCAACATGTCTTGTCACACCAGACAAGTTAGGCCATAAATGTTGGTACAGCCATCCTGGGACGTATCTTGAACACTGGTTGGTTTGCACAGGTTAGGAAACTTACCTCTGCAAGTCGCTTTCTATTGGTCCCTTGGCCATCTTTGCATTTATGCTTGCTCAAGTTGCTGTTTCTCCATCAACACTCTGCTAGTTACTGAAATATCCAGTTTAAAGTTATATAATACAAATCACTTCAACAATTGTTGTTCTCCAGAAGACCAGAGCAGCCAGATAAATCTCCATTTTTGTTCTCCTTGTTTTAACAACCATGATGAGACCATAGCTAAGCTGAGTCTGTGCATTATTAAACAGACAGTTACATTTCTGATTATTCTACTTTGTAGTCATGTGTCTTTACAAGCACTTTATTTGGTTTTAGTTCTTTTCATTTACTGCCTCTTTCAGCACAGGTGTATTTCACTAACTTGGTAACATAACAATGCTTGATTGCAAACATTTGCCTTATTTCTTCACTTATTCACTTAAACAGAAAAAAATATCCATATGAATGCAATCCCTTTCTTTGGTAACAGGACTGCCCATGAGGTAAACGCTATCATTAAAGTTTACAATATTTTGCACTAAGTAGACATGCCAAACCCGTAATAAAAACATAGAAATTGGGCTTGTTTTTGGCTTAATTGGCATGTGAATTGCTTGTTGGCTGGTTTTTAGCTTGTAGCTTGTTGCTTCTTTTTTTGTTTTTTTAATCGGCTTGGGGCAAGGGGAGGCAAGCAGGAAAGGCAAGGGCGAGAGAGAGTCAGGAGTGCACAGCAGGCCCACCAGAGTCCCAGACTGCAAGCTGGGGGGATCTAGTCACATAAAGTGTTGGGGTTCTTAGAGACTGGCTTGTTTTTGCCTTGTTTTGAAATGGGATTAGCTTGATTTTTGGCTTATTGTGAAAGTCGGGATGCTTATTTACTGCATGAAAGTTGGCAACTGTGGCCTTAAGCGGTATCACTTAAAGTTTACTTCCCTTTTATACATAATCAATTATAATATTATATTCCATTAAGCGGCCAATTTTACTACTGTATCTGGCACGTCACATAGTATCAATGTTTGATATTAATTTAATATTATTTTTAATTCTTCAGTTATTCACAGACGGGGAAAAAGGGGAACTCTCTTTAGCTGCATCCACAGTACAGTCTTGCAAAAGGCTGCAGCAACTCTGAGTTTCCTCGGACTATATAAAAAATCTAGCCATTAGACCAGTGGTGCCCAAACTTTTCCTCTCATGCCTCCCTGCCCCTTACCTGTAATGGAATGTGTCCACCTTGTCCTCGTCCTTCCCCCAGCCAGGAGCAGGGTCAAGGCCAGAGCTAGGAGCGGAGCTGGAACCGCAGCTGCAACCAGGGGCTGGAGGCAGAGTGAGGCTGGGTGGTGCTCCCTCCCTGCCCTGTTGGGGGGGCTGACTCAGGCCCCTCCATGCCCCCAGATGTTCCTCCGTGCCCCCCAGGAGGCACATCCCACAGTTTGGCGATGAAGGCCCCTGACCTGGGACCTCATGGACACCAATGCTTTACCCATACCAGTGGTCCCCTGGGACTCGGTGGGAAACTCCTGGAGGTCTCGTTCATCATCCCAGTCAAAGGCAAGATCACCCACCTGCTTGACATTGGTAGTTGTGAATCAGCCACAGGCCCAGGCGCCCATGGTTCCCCTTCCTGTTGAGCTTCTGGAGTTTCCCCATCTGGCTATGTTATTCCAGGAGCAGGGCCTGACTGCGGCTCTGCCATGGGCATTGTCCTCATCCCCAGAAAATGAAGTGCTTCCTGGTTCACTTTTCCCTTCTGTCCCAGAAGACTTTAAGATGTACTGGGACCTTTTACACTGGGTGGCTTCATCCCTAGATATTCAAGTAGAATTTCTCCAGGAGAATACCCATAAACTCATGGACATTCTCCAGCCCTGTCTCCCTGGGAGGGTTTCCCTTCCAATTAATGATGTGCTTCTTGAACCTGTGAGAGTCCTTTGAGGTATGCTGGTCTTGATACTGCTGGTGGCTAAGTGCTTGAAGAAGCACTATTTTGTGCCTGTGCAGAGATACAAAGGGTTCTATTCCCATCCAGCCCCAAACTGCCTGTTGGTCCTGGTGGTGAATGATGGAGCCTAGCAAGACAGGTTCAAGTCCACCCCAAGGACAGAGACTGGAGGCAGTTGGACCTTTTGCGCAGAAGGATATATACCTCATCGTTCCAGATGAGGATTGCAAATCAGCAAGCTTTGCTGTCCATATATGACTTTCTCAGTTGTTCGGCTATGTCCAAATGTATGGACCAGTTGCCTGAGGCCTCTCATGAAGAGTGTCAGGCTTTTGTCACTGAAGGCTGGTTGGTGGACAAGAAGTAGCTGCAGTGCACCCTTGATGTGGCAAACAGCTCAGCCAGGGTGATGGCTTCTGCAATTACTATGAAGGGATTGCTTTGGATGTCCAGCAAGCTATTGAAGACTTGTCTTTTGATGTCCAGGCCTGGTTTTCAAACAAGACTGATGGAACCCTGCATTCCTTTAAGTATTCCAGGGCTACTTTAAGGTCTGGAATACTTGCATAGATGCCACTATAGGGTGCAGCCATAACAGCAGTATAGGCCACAGCATCTTTTCATGCAGCCCTTTCCTTCCAGACAATGAGACTAACCTAGGAAGAGGGACAGGTCTCACTAGAGGAAACACTCAAACTTGGGGCGTGGCCAATCTGTTCGCCCTCCTTCGGTGCCTGTTAAGAGTCCATGTTGACTTCTTGGTCCAGAGCACTGTTCCAGGTGTCATTCTTCCACGCTCATTATCCCCCCATTCCTTTGGGGACAGGCTGGCCCACTTTTACAATGCCTGTGTCTTGATCACTTCCGACATCTGGGTCCTAGATTGTTGTCAGATTGGGCTGTGCCATCCAGTTGCTCTTCATGCTACCTGCCCATTCTCATCTCTGTCTCATGAGACACTGCTCATCAAGCAGGTCAGCTCTCTACTAAAATTGGGAGCAGTGGAGGAAGTTCTGTGGGAACATGGGGGTCACTGCTTTTACTCTTGGTACTTCCTGATACCAAAATCCAAGGGTGGGATGAGGCCCATCCTCAACCCTTGTGGACACAACAAATTAATCAAATATATGAGATTCTGCTTGGTCACTCTCACAGCTATTCTCCCTGTGCTGTCTCAGAATGACTGGTTCGCTGCTTTGAACCTTCAGGATGCTTATTTCCGGGTGGTCGTTGTAGCAAGTCACAGGAAGTTTCTTCATTTCATGGTAGGAGAATGCCACTTTCAGTACACAGTTCTCCAGTTCTGCCTCTCTTCTGCCCCCAAGTCTTCACCAAGTGCATGGCAGTGGTCATAGCATATCTCAGGAGGAAGGGAATCCATATCTTCCCCTACTTTGATGACTGTTTGCTGAAGGGCAGCTCCAGAAAGGAGGTTCTTGTCCACGTCAGCACCACACTATGCTTACTCATCTGTCTGGGATTCATTTTAAATACTGCAAAGTCAACCTTGGCTTCCATTCAACCAACAGAGTTCACTGGGGCCCTGTTAGATTCCCCAAAGTCAAGGGTGATCCTGCCAACTGACCACTTCCAGGCAATTCAACAGCTGTGTTTCAGTCTGAAGTCTCAGCCTTCCATGATGTCTGAGCCTGGTGGGCCACATGTTCCCCAGGTTGCACCTTCAACCCTCTTCAGATACGTCTCAGGATGTTTTTCTGCTCTGCCCTGCATTCTTTGGACAGGTTGATTTGCCTTCCTCCACCAGTTCTGGAGTACTTGAGTTGGTGAGCGTTCTCACGCAATGTGTGCCACGGGAGTCCCCTTCACTCGGCCCTCTCCAACCAAGTCCGTGGTCACTGACTCTTCCCTTCTTGGGAGGTGCATCTGGACTCTTTGAAGGTATAGGGCCTGTGATCAGAACAGGAAGCCTCACTCCAATAGTGGGGGAGGGATAGGTCAGTGGTTTGAACATTGGCCTGCTAAACCCAGGGTTGTGAGTTCAATCCTTGAGGGGGCCATTTGGGGATTGGTCCTGCTTTGAGCAGGGGGTTGGACTAGATGATCACTTGAGGTCCCTTCCAACCCTAATGATCTATGATTCCATATCAGCTGGAGCTGCAGGCCATCCACAATGCATGTCATGTCTTCTGGGACTGTATCAGGAATTCAGTGGTTCACATACTCACCAACAATACCACCATGATGTACTATGTGAACAAACAAGGGGGAGCCTAGTCCAGGTCACGCTGCCTAGAGGTGATAAACCTGTGGCAGTTCTGCATCAAAGAGAACATCACCCTGGTAGCCATCCACTTATCAGGGGTGCAGAACAGTCTCACAGATGATCTCAGCAGGATCTTCTCCCTGAACCATGCATGGCACCTGAAGGCAAGTGTCCTTCAGATTGTTTGTTTGTTTTTGCAATGTGGGGCATCTCCATGACTGATCTATCTGTGATAAGGGAAAACAGGAAGTGTTTCCTATTCTGCTCTTGCTGGGAATTCAGCCCAGTCTCCTTCACCAATGCCTTCCACTGCAGCTGTCAGTTGACTCTACTATATGCCTTCCCTCCTATTCCAGTCATGCCTCAGGTCGTCGCCAAGCTCAAGGCTGATTGAGACAAACTCATCCTGATACCAGCCTCCCATGCTGCTACTTCTCAATCATGACCTCTTCACACAGGACCACTGCTGCACGCATCTGGCAATCAGCTCCCTGCACCTTATGGTGTGGCTGCTGCATGGCATTGCTCGGAGGCTGTCCAAAAGGTCCTACTTAACAGCAGAAAGGCTCCCACTAGGATGGTGCAGTGAAGTGGAAGAGGTTTTCGGTGTAGTCCCTGGGCTGCAGGACCCATCCAGTGGGGCTTTCATCCAGGACATCTTAGACTACCTGCTACACCTTCAGAAATTGGGCATGGCACTCACTTCTCTGAGAATGCACTTGGCAGTGATATCAGTGTTTCATCCCTCTGTACAAGGGAAATCATGGTTTTTTTGTTTGTTTTTTTCCAATGCTATGGTGATGAGATTTCTGAAAGGACTTCTCTGCCTGCACCCTCTTGTCCAAGAGTCAGTACCCTTGTGAGACTTGAACATGGTTTTAGCAGCTCTGTTGGGTTCTCCATTTGAGCCCCTTGCATCCTGTCTACTGCCCCTCCTGTCTCAGAAAATTGCATTCTTGTTAGCCATTACCTCTGTCAGGAGGTTGGATGAGTTACAGGCCCTGATTATGTGACTCTTTACATGCAGTTCTCCACGGACAAGGTAATGCTTCGGTCACCCCCAAAGCTCTTGTCTAAAGTGGTCTCCCAGTTTCATTTGAACCAGGCTGTATATTTGCTTGTGTTCTTCCCTAAGCCACAGTCTTCCCTGAAGAAGTAGTGTTAGATATTAGACAGTCTCTAGTCTTTTACCTGAACAAGACTGAACCGTTTTGTGCTTCACCTCAGCAGTCCCTTCATATGCAGACCGCATGAAGGGACAACCAGTCTCTCCACAGACCATCTCTAGATGAATATCATCTTGTATCACGACTGAATCTGAGATAGGGTTGGCTACACCTCCCCATCAGATATAAAGAAGACAGAAATAAAATGTGACAGATTTAATCAGGAACTAAATCTTGTATGAAGCAAATGGGGTCTACAAAACTGAACATGCTGGACAAGTTACAGCAGAGTTAAAGTCTGTTCATTCAGCTGTTCCCGGGTGGGGCATATGGGGAGGTGGGGGTAGTGTCTACACACACGCATACATGGACTGTATGAAGTATATTTAGTGTGTAGGAGGCTAGCAGTGATCCTAACTACTTGTCTGTGTGGCCTTGCTCCCAGAGAAGTTTGTTACCAAAGTGCTCTGTTTAAAGTACAGCAAATGCCATGATAGTGGCAATTAATGAAGTTATAAACAACAGCAGGAATTCAGTGTCAGGTCAGTGTCTGCAAGCACTGGGTTGCAGCTTAGCCCAAAGATTTTCAAGTATTGCATCAGACAAACAAATGCTCATTAGCCTTTTGTACCAAGGAGTCTTTTTGTTCCTTGGCAGAGTGCCTGGGGATCTTCCTTAGACCATGGTTTGTATGATTAATTCAGTGAAATACAGATATTCTGACAGAGAGGAAATTGGGAAGCATTATTCCCTTAAACTGATTTTTTTTCCCCAAACAACTGTACCTTACGTATTATTTACTTTTGGTCCAACCCTGGGACAGATTCAGCTCTGGAGTACGTGAGTGCAACTCCATTGACTTAAGTTTTATCTGCTTATACCAGGTCTGAACTTGTCTTAGTGTGTCTCAACAGTGACTGCAGAAGACAAGAATAGCTTTAGGAAAGCGTCTGAGTATAGATGAAAGAGTGGGGTATATACTTTCTGTCGCTGAATTCCTGATTCATTATTCACAGCACAAAAATTCTCTTGTGGCTTTCTGTTTCTCTTGTGGTTGGCATACCACTCCCACCTTCCAAAAGTCTCAGCAGCTCAAACACATAATTTTCTAAAGTATAGGCTTTAAAATTAAAGGTTATATTTCAGTTCCATATGCGAACAAAGTTACCTGGCAGTTTAAAAGAATGTGCATGTGCATAATGGTTTAGAAATTAAACACAGAAAAACTCACCTTAAAAAACCCTAACATTAAGGATCAGATTTAAACCCACTAAAGATGGAGAATTCAGAAGCTGATACTCTAATCCTTAATTCCTCCCACTGTGCCTTCAGCACTGCAGCACGTGTTACTGTAAATAAGATCAACCGGTGCCCTAAGGGTGCTGCCATACTGAGCTAAATTAAAGACAGTAGGTCAGTTATAACTGTGAGTTTCCTGGTCCTTGTATTTTACCCTTATCTTTCTTATTAAAGTTTAACCTTGTGACCAGCCAATCAGCGTGTAGGATTGAGTTTTCATGAAGCTCTCAGAATAGTCTGTCAGACTCTATGGTCCGCATTAGCACAGTATGTGAGCACCTCACAGGCGTTAATGTATTTATCTTCACATCATCTCTGTGAGACAGCGATGTCTTATTATCCCCATTTTACACATGGGGAGGAGCTAAGGCACAGACTAAGGGCTCAGTCTTACAAAGTGCTGAGTACTCTCACTTCCCATTGAACATAGTTCTCAGTACCTCATAGGATAAAGTGCTAAATGATTTGCCAGAGGTTACGCACGAAGTCTGTGGTGGACCAAGGAATTGAACTTGAGTGTCCTTATCATATTTGGACTCATTTCTAAGTAATGCAGGTTGTATGTATATGGAAGGGATAGGGTACTAAAGTGGGTGGGAGTCCAGGGGCGGCTCTATGTTTTTTGCCGCCCCAAGCACAGCAGTCAGGTGGCCTTCAGCAGCGTTTCTGCAGGGGGTCCACTGGTCACGTGGATTCGGCGGCGGTTCTCGGGTTATCTGCCAGTCCCACCCCTTCGGCGTACTCACCGCCAAATTGCCGCTGAAACCGCAGGACTGGTGGACCTCCTGCAGAAAAGCCGCCAAAGGCTGCCTGACTGCTGCCGTCAGAACTACGAGCAGGCCACACACACCCCCGTAGCTTGCCGCCCAAGGCACGTGCTTGCTGCACTGGTGCCTGGAGCCGCCCCTGGGAGGCACAGATGCACATAAGTTTTCAGGAAGGGCTGTTTTCTGACAACAGGAGTTTCATGAAGCCAGGGGGCAATCTGCTCCTGTCCCCCTGCCCATGGACAGGCCTCATTGCTGACAAGCTATTTTGTGCATTTTCAATATAAATCAGAGATGGAAATGATCCAGAGATCCTGAGGCAACAGTTAACGGTCTCTCATCCCATGTCAATGCACAGTCCTAATCTGTGAGTGACTGGGTACCATTTTGGTTTATTGTGTCATTGCCTAGTACAAAACAGTCCTCCAATTACACTGCTCTACAGCCAAAATGCTTCTGAAATAAATGTAGTCCAAGTTTACTAATTCTGGGTCACTGAGAACGAAAATGATGCTTAAAATTGTTGATTGGCTCTAGTTTTCAAGATATGCTATTGGGTCAGTATATACGACCCTTGACTTGGGAATGGAGGAGGATAAGTGAATTATAAAGGGAAGGGATCTCAATTTAAACCAGAAATGACTAAAATACATCTTTGACTGGATCTATGAATAAATCTATAACTGGGTTTGGACAGTACTTGCTTTTTAGGCAAAAGAATGAATGATGCAATCTGAAGCTGGTATTGCGTCATACATGATATGAATTGCATCATGTTATTCCTAGAAGTCATGGATGATGCAATCATAACGAAGCTTACATCACTCTGCTGAACAAATTGCCCTATATCAGCTCTAAAAATCATACAGTGTCGTGCTCTCTTCTTTGTCAGTGTTTGATTTTGCAAAGGGACACATTTCTGTTTAGCCAAAGTGAGCAGAGATGCCTCGTACTTGTGTGAACAGTGCAGATAACTTTTGCTATGTTTGTGGTGAAGTGACTTTTGCATCACAAAAGCGCAGTATAACCACTATGGTTAAGAAAGCCTATCACCTTTCTTTTGGCTGCAAAATTGGAGATCAGGACAAGAGGTGGGCCCCACACATATGCTGCAACACTTGTGCAACAAATCTTCACCAATGGTTGAAGAGGAAAAGGAAATCTATGCCTTTTGCAGTGCCAATGATTTGGAGAGAGCCAACAGATCATAGCAGCAATTGTTACTTCTGCATGGTGCCTCCAGTTGGGAAAGGTGTGTAAAAGAAGAAAAAGTGGACTGTGCATTAGCCAAACATTCCATCAGCTATACGCCCAGTACCCCACGGAGAAGGACTGCCGGTTCCTGATGCACCAGAATCATTCTCACTTGAGTCAGACGAGGAAGAGGAATAGGATGAAACTTCTGGTCCTGAACCATCAATGTCACAGGACCCACATTTTCTCCGATCCTCCTCCTCTGAACCACACCTCATAACACAAGGTGAACGGAATGACCTTGTCAGGGATTTGGAACTACCTAAGAGTAAGGCAGAGCTGTTGGGCTCCAGACTACAGCAGTGGAATCTCCTGGCAGGCTATCAGGGCAAATGGAGCCCATCAATGCTTGCAGACTATTGCTGGACAGTGACAAGAGATGCTCCATTTAATGAATACAAGAGACAAGCCAAGAAGCGCCGAGTAGACACTGAAGAGGACTAAACTATGTACAGAATAGTTTTTTGCCTTTTGTTTCATAATAAATTTTATTTATATAACCCTTTTGCTGATTTTTAAAGTGTTACATAAACAGGACAGGTGAAATATCATGTCAAGCAACCATAAACACATGAAAAGACCTAGGTTTACAATTTAGGATTAAAACTCTACTATCTACACAATATACATAGACATAAAATGTAAAAACTTAAATATCTTAAAAACAGTAGCCAATCAGTTGTTTTAATTGTCATATTTGAATTCAGCACATCAAAATATATAATAAATATCACATTTTATCTCTGAAGCAGACGACTTCTCAAAAATTGTAGACCAGTGTTATTGACAAAATGCTGTCAGAGCTATCCCTTGGGTATAGCAAATTGGGGCGACTGCTCCGGGCCCACGCTTTGGCGGGCCCCCGCCCTTCAGTGTGCATGTATCATGCAGGGGGCACTTGGCTAGCCAGCGGGACAGGCCGGACCGGGGGCTTAGTGGGGGTTGGGCCCACACATCAGTGGGAAGAGATTTCTGAAGCATCTGCCCCTATGGGCTGCTCCCAAGGCGGTGCAGGGCTCAGCAGGGGGCTTTACCCAGATGCAGCACTTACATTCTGCCGGTATGCGTGTGTGTAATGTGGCCTCGGCCCCGTGCTCTGCTGGCAGCTTGAAGCTGCACACGTCCCTTCAGGGCCTGGGAGTCCCAGTAGTGGAGCTGGTCCCTCAGGGGAGCCCAAGAGAGCAGTTAGGCCAACATGGCGCCTCCTAGCTGCAGCCTCTGAAAGGGAATGAGGTCTGCCCAGTCCTAACCACAGGGTGCCCGATCGTGCTGTGCACCAGATCTGCAGCAGAGACCCCAACTCTGAGCACCAATTCTACCCAGCTGCTCTGCCCCCACTGCAGTGAGTCTGCAGTGCATCACCAGCTCTGCCGCTGCAGACAGGAGTGAGTCACATGCCAAACTGCAAGGGCTGCAGTGATAGCAGCCCAGCCATGCTCCCCCTGAGCCGGAGCATCCCCGGCATGAGAACCTGGAAGGGACTTCAGCACCTGTACAAAAAATGTTAAGGGTGGCCTCATAGGCTGATTTGTCCTGGGCCCTGCACCACCCTAGGAATGGCCCTGGATACTGTAGATTGTTCGTAGTTGTTATGGAGGTTGTATTCAATGTGTGCCATTGTAACAGAACCATTGCAGTTCTACCATTGATACAGTAACATAAAAGTGTCACTGAAATAATTCAGGGATGTAACTGGAATACTTCTTAAAAGGAACTAGCAAAAATGGAGCAGCACTCAGGGCTGAGAAACAGTCCAGCCTTGGAGGTCCCTCCGGCACTGAAACTCCACCTGCTCCCTGCCATGAAGTATGTGCACACCCTTCACTGACTCCTAAGTCTAGCTACTTTCCTAATACGGTGAAACAGTGCTGGTTTCAATATCAGAGAGCTCTGTTGTGTCCATTAGTTAGCCTTCCTTTAGTCCTAGCTAGCGTCCTTAACTTTCTTTCTAAAATTGTATCTTTATTCATTTATTTATACTTGGCTTGCACAAATTTATGGGAGGTTTTTTTTTCGGGGGGTTCTCCACCCCTCTTTATTTCGTGGCCAGGCTCTGCTCCAGCTTAGGTCCTCTCCCTTTGTTTGAGACTTTCTTTGATGCTTCTTCTTTTCTTTTTCTTACTGAGTATGCCCCCAAATCCTGGTTTTTAAATCCTGCCAGACCTGTAGAAAGTCTTTCCCCCTCAGTGATGGGTTATTCCAGATGTCTCTTCTGTCCGGAGGGAGATACATATTCTGTCAATTTGTAAGATCTGCGTTGGATTCAGAAGCAGGTCCAAGAAACTGAGGAAGGACAGTATTAAGCAGCTCCTCAGGCGTCCTCCAAGTCGGGGCCCAGCTACCCCCTTTTATGGCAGGGTTGACCAGTCAGGTGCCCCTTCAGATTCCTCTGTAGCTCCATTGGCTAAGAACCATGGAGCAGCCTCAGAGATTAGCTTAAAGCCCCTCTTCTCCCCCAAAAGAAGAGATGTAAGTCCCCTGATGGGAGGCATTGAAGAACATGGGTAATTTGCCAAGAAAATGAGTCAGTAAGGAGACCTTCTGTCCTGGTATGGGTATCGTTGAGGCTCCTAAACCCCCTAGGACCAAGCTTCCTGCACTTACCAAAAAGACTGCTAGTGCTCTCTAGATTGAAAACTCTCTGGCAAGCAGCCACATCTGGTACTGACAGCATTACCTAGCTTGGATCCAGCCAGGCAGAAGGACTTGATCAACTTTAAGATGTAGTTTATTTTCTTTTCGAAACCAGACTCACTACCTTCTGAATATTCTACTGTACTCAGATTACATTTCTTAACAAACAAACAAAAAAAACCAAACACCACACCTTGCCAGATGCAGATTTTTCCCAGATGTTTATAGTCCATTGTCAGATTTCTGCCTACAGTGGATTTCAAACTTTAGAGTTGCTAGAATCTGTGAAATTAATGAAATGCTGGGGGAGTTTTCTGGGGGAGGGGGTTGTATCTCAGGAACCTCTTGCTCAAATGGCTCCACATTTGGATCACTAACCCTATCTTGCCCTCCCACAAGGCATAACAAATTTCAAGACAATCTGTGTAAGACCACAGATATTAGAGCACTAAGAAGTGTTATCAGTTTAACAAATAGGATGTCCCAACCTTAGCTAGAGCAGAGCTGGGTGCTCTATTAAAATAGCGTATGAAATTTGAGGGAGAAAAAATGGAGGGGAGAGGCTGTATATATCCATCAGCAGCATAGCAAGCTCAGAGAGGTATGAAGTGGCTCATTCATCCCAATGAGATGTTTTCAGCTGAAAGAGAATACACAGTGGAGGTGCATATGTCCTGAAACAATATCTCTGAGACATGTAAACTGCTCCATTTATGTCTGTAGGTGTTCACTTCCACCCTTCCAAGTGCTGGAGAGTTTCTGATACGTGTCAGACATATCTAGTCTCAGCTCCTCACCTGAGTCTCAGCAGTGTGTTCTTGGTGCATCTGAACATGCCTCTTCTAAGCCACCTATAGGGGCAGGGCTTCCTGGTTCACGTGGGGGGATAGGGAGAGGAGTTCAGACACCACCAGAGAATCTCTCCCCCAGAATCTTGTTCACATGAGGGAAGAGGGAGCCAGGGACCCACAGATCCTGGCACTCACACAATGTGGCAGGGAATGGGACTCAGACATCCCCAGTAGGGAGTGAACCCCAGATCCCACTTTATGGGGTGTACGGAGGTGCTCAGACTTCCCAGGTAGGCAAGCCTGCTCCAGATCCTGGCTCATATGAGGGGAGACAAGGATGGGGGCGGGGAATGACACACATTCCTATAGATGGGCAGATGCTCACAGATGGTAGCACACAAATGGGAAAGGAATGTGGGTCTGACCCTACCCCTTTTCTTCCCCACTACCTTTGTCACTTAACCCCATGTCACCCTTCCCAGTGTTCTGTCCTTCCCCATCACCTGATCTCCTAACCCTTCTTCCCCTATTCCTATCTACTTTTCCACCCCTAATCATCTTCCCCCACCAATAAGCATTTGCTTGGATAGTTTATTTTCTTTTTTTTAAATAGTTTCAGCACCTTCTGAATATTTTGCTGTATACAGATTAGATTTACTGAAAAGAGAAATCCCCTGTGATAGAGGCATATTGGAACAGTATGCTTGGTTTGTTTTTCTTCAGATTTCTGCTTTGGCTTGGATTTGAAGTCACAATGCCTGAGGTGGTGCTTGGATTTAATGGTCATAACACCCTCAGAGCCACCCAGGTCCTGTAATAATAGAGGCAGTTTTCCAGATATTTAGCTTCTCTCTGCACATGCACAGTGTACTCCATTAGGCATGTGAATAGACATGGGAGCCTCAGCACACCTAATTGGAGAAGCAAACTCTTTTTCAAATAATGTTTTAATTTGATTCCCCCAAAGGACTGGTGGGTGCCATGCACTCTGATGAGGTCACCTGTGAGCATCTGAGATCATAGGGCGATGATTTGAACCCTGGTGTGATTGTTATTTGTGAGCTAAAAAAAAATTGCCAGAATGTGTCAGGTTTAAGGAAAGCTGTTTCTTTCCAGGAGCTGTATCTCAGGAAACCACAGTTGCCTCAAATTTGGATCACTGACAGTATCCTGGTTCCATAAAGCGCACCAAATTTCAAGGTAATCTGAAAAACCGTGCAGATTTTAAGGCATTAGATCAGGTGAGTAGACTGTGCATATGCATACAGATATTAATTGATAATTTATTGATGCAATAGTACTATTATTTACATATTAACCCAGTAAAGAAAGCATGAGGTAATGGAGACGTTTTTTCATCTACACATTTTTTTAAAAAAGTTAACTTCTGAACTATGAATAAACACTACTGGTTCAAAGTGGAATTAATTAAAACAGATTAATTATAATCCCCTTCTAAATTATGTTTATTATGAAAGTAGCCACTGATCCTTTATTTGCAGAGCATGAATGTGATGCATTTAAAATCACATTATAAGAAGCTTGAGCTATGAAACTAGTTATCCATTACATTTAATGCTAAAGGTTATTCAGTATACTGCCAAGATTTATTTACAGTTTTTAGGTTAAAGGGATCAAATGTCACATAAACAAATACACATACAGATAGATGGTTATATACATAAATTTCTCTGTTTATGCCTCTGAGGATATGTGTTGATTATTAAAATTTCACCACATCTGATGAGGGGAAGCAGCTTTTTTTTCTTAAAAAACAAACAAACTTGTGTCTGTCTGTCTCCTTGCTTTGGGAGAGCCTTATAGTGAAAGAGGGGAGTTACTGGAGTATGCATTTATGATAATTCTGTAAAGGCTGTATTGATATGATGACATTTAGTTGCTTTGAACTGAAAAGTGTAAATAAATCTGCACAGGTTACGAAATTAACCTGAAATGACAGATATCTTTTTTATATTAAATTGCATACCAGTAGTCATTTCTGTGAAGCCTACTCGCCTTTGTATAAAGATTGCTGATCTTCTTGTTCACTCATTCAACCACTTACTGGTACTTCCTCCTCGACTCCTTCTGCTGTTCGTACTTGATTAATTAGAAAAAGCTGCAATTCTAGTTTCTTTAACCTGCAGCACTGATACTGTTTAAGCTACTGCTGTAAGTGCCTGACATCATTTTCATTGCAAACCTCATTTTAGTTAGGTTTGTAATTTGGCCATTTAAATTTGTTTTGGCATATTTATAAATGGAGCAATATACAGTGTATACACAGAGATCATCAAGTGACACAAATAGCATAGCTCCATTAAAGTCAATGAAACTATGCCATTTATCCCAGTTGAGGAGTTAGCTGGCTCATGCAGTATATATTACACCCAAACACATTTTATTTGCTGAAAAGTAATTTTACTTAGTATTATGGTAACATAATGAAAGGACCTGTCATAACTGATTACACATAAAAGGGCAGAGTTAAGGTTGTATACGTTTTTAAGAAAAACTTTTTACCATAGCAAACTCCACCTGTCTCATGACTCCCTCTCATGATTCTGAATCCATGTCACAGTTTACACATTGCAGTAGAAATCCATCAATCAAGTGAAGTTGTTAGATACCATAGAAACATTTTAACCAATAGCACAGTTGCATTAAATTGCCCAGTTGTGTTCTGGGAAAACCACCCATCCAAACAAATTTTACAGAAAGTATCAACAGTGCAGGAAAAACTGTAGCCCATTCCCAATAGCTGTAGCCTTTTGTTCATGTGACACATGTTTCAGGTTCCTATAACTAGCTCTTTCTATCCCTCTATCTATATACATCTATCAAAATATTTTGGTGTTAAGTTACAGAACAAATATCATGGAGACTCAATTTAACTTCAAGACAAGGAAATATTTTAAATTCTGAATCTGCCCTGGGCCATATGAGACTGTCTCGTCATGTAACATTTCTTTAGTATTTCAGTGTGTACACTATTCACAGCTGTTACAAGGTACGAAATACACTTTGTGCAGACTCTGGCACCTGTTCTAGGCCATTGGAAACAAAAACAAGTTAGTGGTTACATGATAAGATGGCGGAGAACAAATTTTACTGACTTGCAGTGTACTTCATTTGGCAAACCCTGCCATTATTTTCCAGGACAAACTTCTGTTTTACAGAAATAAAAAAAGCAAGCACACAGGCTGTAAAAACAACCTATGATTTATTATTTTTTTCTATTCAGCTATTTCCTTCTCTCTCATTTTTGTTTTGTATTCAGTCAAGCTGTTCAATTGATCACAGTCTCCTTTCTTTCCCCCACAGAATAACTTGCGTTTTCATATTCTCCTGCCTGACATTTCTTCTCCAGGTCTCCTTGTGGTATCAGGGCCTTTTTACACTCACTTGCCTTTTATGGCTTGACCCAGAGCTAGTTTGTAACCCCCTTTTGCTTTTATCACCATCATAGACACTCTCCTTCCACTGGCTTTTGCATTGCATCTGTTTTATTTCCCATAAAACTTTGGGCAATACAGGGATCCCTAATCCTTATACCTAACTAGGATGCTATGTTGCAGGATATAAATTGCTCATATTGAACTCAATGACAAATACTTTTATCCTTCAGTAAAAGAACAGGGCTCCAGGGTGTCGTATGGTTGTCAGATTTCAGGAGGGACCTAGTTTGATGTGACACCTAGAGCTCAAGAATGCAAGCTAATGGTCCTCCTTCTAAGGCGGGGTGACCAACCTGTGGCTTTGGAGCCACATGCGGCTCTTCAGAAGTTAATATGCGGCTCCTTGTATAGGCACCAACTTGGGGGCTGGAGCTACAGGCGCCAACTTTCCAATGTGCCCGGGAGGTGCTTACTGCTCAACCCCTGGCTCTGCCACAGACCCTGCCCCCGCTCCACCCCTTCCCTCCCCGAGACTGCAGTTCCCTCGCTTCTTCCTCTCCCTCTCTCCCTCAGAGCCTCCTGCATGCCACAAACCAGATGATCAGGAGGTGCAGGGAGGGAGGGGGAGGCACTGATTGGCAGGGCTGTCGGTGGGCGGGAGGTGCTGGGAGCAAGGGGTTGGAGCTGATGGGAGGCTGCTGACATATTACTGTGGCTCTTTGGCAATGTACCTTGCTAAATTCTGGCTCCTTCTCAGGCTCAGGTTGGCCATCCCTGTTCTAAGGTATAAATCCAAGACTCAGCCTGTAACATCACATACTGCTAATGAATCAAAGAGAACCAATACAATTTTACTTTTCTTTTTTAAAAAAGTAAAGAATCTATTTTAAAGACTTAATTGGGGAAAAGCCCTACTTTTTAAAGAGAGCTGTCCATTTGTTAAATAAAACTACAGCTTTTTTCAAAATCTTTCCTCGTGACCTGCCTCCCTCTCACCAATCCTGCATTCAGCTTGTTTCTCTGATATCTCCTGTATGTATTGCTGCCATTCTAAAATTAGCGTGGCCCAAACAGAATTCCTGGTCTTTTCTGTTACATGTTTACCTCTACGTTTGCAAACCACCTAGGAAATCTGTGGTAGAACTAGCCGTTGAAACAAGATCTTCTGAGTCCCACTCCTGTGCCTACATCATAGGTTTTTACAGACTGTCAGCATTCCTCACATGGAGGGTCACATGAGATGCGTGGTATTTGACAACTCATCTTATTCCCATGAAATTCAGTGGATGCAGGAGCAGACCCCATGTGCCCAGAGACACTGAGCACATTGCATATCCTTGTGAACTAAGGGCCCACTCCTGCAACCAGAATCAACTTAAGGGTGTGAGTAAAGATTTGTATGCTTGGAACTTTAACAACCAGTTAACAATGTGATGAATCTGATTAAAATGAATCTGCTGTGGCTCTCTTCCTCCTGCTCATGGGGGATAGAGGTCACAAGGAGGGGGAGGATTCTGTGGCAGTTAGAAGGCAGTTAGTAAGGAATGAGCTGTAGGGACAGGGTGTCTGGGGACTATGGGAGGAATGTGGTGATTGGAATGTGGTGTTTGCAGACCATGTTATTTGGTACCCATCATATGCTAGAGCCTTAGGGTATAGCAGCAGAAGCAGCTATAGTGTTCATCTGATTCATGGTACAGTACACAGAGCACACTACCAAGGACTGTTTCAGGACAAAGGTTGGTACCCCAGCATTCCAGAGACCCTTTCAATATTAGGGTGCATGGTTGTGAAGATGTGCGCATACATACATGCCCACATGCACACTGACGTCTCATCCCATGTGCTATGAGCATTTGGTCTTTGCTGTCATGTCTTAATGTACTAAGGCACATGAACTGCATATAGGGTTTTAAAAACATACTTGTCTCGTGTACTATTCCTAATGTAATAAAGAATGCATACATACAGTAGTTGCTTAATATGTGCACATCTGAACAGAAACACCAGATGAATCCACCAGAACAAATACTTAAAACTTCTGAGATGATAAGTCAGGAGATAAACAGATTTATAGCCCTTTCTTTGTGCATAAATGCATACAGTATGTATTGTTGCCATAGTTTCTGTAAAGAATTTGCCTTGCTGCTGAACTTCAGTTAACAAGGCTTTCTGGATTGCACCCAACAGTACATAAGACTACATGCAATCCTAGTCAGACTAAAAAAAATTATTTCAAAATTTCAGCTTTGCAGTATCAAAAACATAATCCTTTGTGAGTGTGTACATCTTGTGTGTTGGGGACGGAGCCTAGACAAGGGAAGGAGTGGGGCAGAAATGGAGGAGAACACGCACAGCGTTCCCTTCAGTCCTGCAGAGCTATGATAAATGTATAATACAACTGTGAGTCCTGAGGGATTCACCAAGGTAATGTACCTGGTGGCAGGCTCGAAAAGGAGATGTGAGGGAAAAGGTAGCTCAACAGGGCCCAGAACTAGTGCAAAGGCTTCTGTACAGATAGCCTTGGTCTCCTGCAGATTCCCTTGGAATCACTGTATTTAGGAGTGAGCCAGTTGGCCTGTTCCTAGGATAGAAGAAACAAAATCCTCCTATTGATATAACAGTGTGAGAGGAGTTCCCTACGAGGATATTTGCAAAGATTTCCTCCCTGAGCTTCCTCCTGGCGTTTGTTTCTGTGGGAAGGAACGGTTTGAGAAGGAATATGGTGTGTTCTCTGTAGCATCTGTTTGCTCAGCTCTGTGTGAGTGCTGAGTTCCGTACTCTAGTGTCACCTCACTGTATTTCCTCCAGTGGTGTACTGTGATATATTCTAATTTCCTCAGACCAGTGTCTACTGGCATTAGTTCTTCCCTTCTCCTGGACTGCTTTTGACTGATTTAATGGATTTATTAGTATTTCTTACTGCTGTAATTGTTTTTTATTGACTTTAAAATTGTGCATTGGCTTTAATTAGGTCCATGAGCCTAGCAAATGTGGCAATTTAATTTTTTTTAATGAATCCTTGTCACCAAATGGGGGGCCCTGAAGTCCTCCCAGCAGTCACTTTTACAGGAGGAACAGATTTGGGTATCATACTGTTACCTATATTCAGGTACGTTTGTCCAGTGGGTATGGCATTTATTTGGTAATTAAAACTAGCTGATTTAAATGACCATCTAGCAAAATATAAATGAAAATTTTTAAAAGTCTGGTCTAAATAAAATGTATTCTTAAATGTAATCATACATCTAAAAAAACTACAGTTAGTCAAGGCCTGTAGTTTAAAAAAAAAAAAGTTAGATAGATAATGAATATGTGTGAACTGTAATTACCATACTTGAAAAGTGAGAGTTCTACAATTTAAAAGGTTTTTTTCTTCCTTTCATGCAGGATAAATATTATATCTCAAGATCCAAATCCTTTGTTTTCTCTAAAATACTTGAATGAAACATTGCATCTTTTACCATTGAAAACAGAATAAATGGATCCCTGAAGGATTTATCTTAAGTCAGATGCATTTGTCACTCTATATTGATGATCTTTGCACTTCATTATCATATTCAGCTGTCATTTATATGCAGATGACACAATTATTTATGGTAGTAGATTATGCTGGGAGAAAGCTTAATATTACCTTCAAGCTCATTTAAATGAGCATTAAAATAATCTGCTCCAATCTAAATTACTATTAAATATTAATGAAACAAAGATCATATGATTTTGCTCAAGACAAAAGTTGGATAAACTGAACAACTGGTGAGTAATGTGACCTTGGAAACAGTTGGGAAATGTAAATTTTTAAGAATTTGGATATATCATTTTTCATCCAATGACTAAATTATTGATTGGTTACAAAGGTTTGAAAAAAGGCCAAGCTCCTTATTTGAGAACAGAAAATATGTTGATTTAGAGAGAATTAAATTATTTATTTTTCTTTCCCAGGTTGCATTATGTACTTTGGATTTTGCCAATTGCTGTACAACATTTGTTAGGGAGGATAAAGCATCTTTAACTTGGCTATCTAGACAAATGTACTTTGAATAATGCATTTCATAAACATTGCCATCTGTCATTTTAGCAACAATTGGCAAAAGATTAGAAAACTGTCAATACTGGTACAGTACATTATCCTTCCACCCCCACCCATCTCCCTTCCTGTAGCTTCAGTTAGCTTACAATCTTCAATCAGAAAATAGAAAAAATTAATAAGAAAACTTGTATCTGTACTTCTTCAGCTGGAATCATATGGTTTGTAACTGTTATATAGCAAATCAGGAGATTCATGTATCTATAGGACTTTGTATGTGTTTATTTTTACGTATGGCCTGATTCTCTGAAGTCATTAGTGCCTTCTGGAAGGTGCCAAGCACCCTTCACTCCCAGTGATTTCAAAGCCAGGTACAGGGTTCCGTATCTTTCAGCTGTTTACCACCTTGCAGACTCGAGCCCATAATCTCACAGTAAAATAAATATTTAACCTCTCGGTTGTCCAGGGTCCTAATAAAAATACAGGAAAGCTCTACATATATAAACATTGGCAATCCACCTCTTTTGTTATGTCGCATGATACATCACAGACTGGTGCACCTGTTCTCCCAAAGTTGCCAACTCTTTGGAAATTATCATGAATCTCATTATATTAAACATTATTTGTTATTAACCTTCTTCTGATCTAGGATGATCAAGGGCTAACTTGAGAAGTTTTATCCTTTTTCACAATGGCTCCCATCTACCATTTTTTCAGAGGAACTGATGTCAGGCTGCCCTCAATTAAAATGGCCACCATTTCTCTGCAGGTGTTGCAGACGAGAGAGAAGTTGCACCTGGTTTAGACAGCCACTATCTGAATCCAATCTGCCCACAGTAAAAATGGCTTACTTTTTCTTGTGGTCTCAGGAGACGGAACACGTAGTGAGAGGCAGGTGAATATGGAAGAAATGGAGAACATGAACGTAAAGGGGGGCAGTGAGGGACAATGTGGGATCAGGCTCATATGAAGGCATATATGAGAATTTAGTGGCAGTATGGGAGATTGTAGAGAAAAAGGACAATGGGGCCAGTGAATGGAGGCCAGGGGAAGGATTGTTGCAAGCAAGTGAATATGAGAGTTCAGGGAAGAACATATTCACTACAAGTGAATATGAGGGAGACAAATCTAGAGGAGTAGGAGGATGGAGGGGACAAGGGAATATGGGGCAAAGCGGGAGAGTGTGAAGCAGAGAGGGAGATAGTAGGATGGCAAAACATTGAGAGGTAAGGGATGAAGAATATGGGGACAGGGAGAAAGAGATCTAACTGTTTCCTTATACGGCCCTTGTCAGTCACCATCATATCTCAATGTCTCACCATCATAAATAGATTTTATCCTCACATCACCTCAGTGAGGTAGGAAAATATTATCCCCATGTTTACAGATAGGGAACTTTGAGACACCGAGTAAATCATGTGAATTTTGAACTCTTAGGGTTGGCAATAATATTGTCTGCGACCTCTTTCCCTTATTATGGAGCTTATGGAGGCACTTTCAGAATGAGTTACTGAAATAGACTCTTAAATCTATACTTCGGCACCTAAATAAAAATGGTTAATTTTCAGAGATGCTGAGCATCCTGTAGTTCCCACGGATGCCAATGCAGAAGGAAATGTTTTGTAAACAAGATGAGGCTGTGTTATCACAAAGCTCGAGTTTCAGGGATAGCTGTTGTTTACAGATGTTCCATTAGAGGCAGAATAATCTTTTTGTCTGTCAAAGATGTGAAAGTCATCTACTCTGATCTCCATCCTAGATGTCTCTATCAGTGATTTGGTGTAACAGTAGCTTCTCTAGTCAGTGACCTCTGCCATGAGATATGGGTATAGTCTTTTGTAACCCCAACCAAAGTCCTGTAACTGGAGCCAGAAAATAAAGATGAATTTCTTACCAGCACTCCTGTGTATCATACCTTTTAGTATGTGATTCACAGGAGATAAGGAGCATCTGCTCAGTTTACCCTAATCTTTGTCCTTATTTGTCCCACTAGCTCCTATTGGTCTACCTAAGTTTGTCTCTTGCAAGAGCTGTGCTGCTCAGGACTCCTCTTTCCGTGGCAGTCCCTGGGATCCTTTCTAAATGAGGAGTTCCACAGTGCAAGAGGAAAGCAGCCCAAATTAATATAGCCTGAGGTTGTATTAATTTACACTGTATTCCTGCACAGGTTCTGGGGAGAATCAATAGGAGCCCAGCTGACTCCACTGACCTAGCTCCACTGACCTCCACCTCAAGCTAAATCCTCCACAGGGCTGTAATCATGCAGAGCTGTGGAGAGGTTTTTATGGGGTAGAAATTTAAGGGGTGAGCAGACCACAGAGATGGGATTCCTCTGTTTCTCAAGTACAGGCTCCACTCTGTATGCCAATATGGAAGAGAGAATGGGGCCAGAATTCCAAATCTGGCCATTGAAAAATGTATGATCTGATGTAACTGCTGCACTCTGTGTTGTGGGTTATTGGCATACTTCCTAACTCCAGGCCTTTGGTCTGAGACAGAGTCTTTGGGAGGAGATTTCCCAGACATCTAGTATGGCCATCAGAGTTTTCAGTGCTGTCATGGCCTGCTGATGTTGCAACCATTAAAGTAATTTGAATAGGATAGGTTAGCCAAGCCATACAAAAAAATAGTTCTTGAGTGCTGCCATTGTCAAAATTCACTGAATATAATTGCAATATTTTCCATGACAAAAAATGTCAGTGTTTAATTTCAATTGCAAAGAGAAACCAATCTGTGGTAGAGGATGGGTCTGTACAGGGTCAGCCTGTGCTACAAGGAAAATCTCAGATTCTTCAGTGTATTACAGATATGGCTATTGCTTTCTTAAGATGCTGAAAACTTTATTTCCATTTGCTTACGTTACTTATTTTATGTCCTCAGAATTAACAGCTCCAATCTGCAGCCGTTACTCACACTAGTACTCCTACTGAAGTCAATGAGATTATTCTTGTGAGTGAGGGCTGCAGATTGGTTCCTAAAACTACAATACAACTGTATTCATCAATTTTTGTTTATTCTTAACATAATGTTATATAGTAAACTCATACTATACTCCTTCCTACAGTGCAAAGCCTCACTTAGATAAACAATCATCTGATTGCATGCTGCTGTCTAGTTATGCCCTAGGTAAAGAAGCCCATTAAATGTTACATAACAAAAGTTTGCTTTCTTGATGGTAAACGATAAGCCATAAACATTTTCCATCCACTTAGTGCAAGGAAAAATTAGGTAACAATTCACAGATATTTGCACCATATGTTTCAGTTGTGCTTAGAAAATCTCAGTGGTAAAATTCTGAGGGTGTTTTTGTTTTTTTTATGGTTTTTAATGGCAGATAAGAAATACCTTTATAACATCATAAAACATGAAAAATATCAGAAAATGAATCTGAAAGTCCATAAACGGATCTAAAAATAATTTAAAAGTTGCAACAAGATTTACAGTCAGTTGCTGAAGACATTTAAATATATTGACCCTGTGTTAGAATAGGCTTTTTATTATGAAGTGTACACATGCTTGATTTTTAATTGCTTCTTTTACATTGCATTGATTTTATGTACTTGAGCTTATAACGATTAACTTTGAATCTTGTATATCATGTGAAAGTGAGATAGACTCAGACTCAGACTCAGAGTCAGATGACGGAAAGGTGAAATGTGTGTGATACAAACAGGGACATAAAACAGATTATACTGAATAGTGAGAGAGCACACAGCTAAACCTACTCCAAGTAATGACATCATGAAGCATGGAGGCATGCTTCCTGCTAATTATATCCATGTAGGAAGCCATTTGCTGAGAGTGTACTACAAATATCTATATCACTGAGGTAAACAGAAATAACCAATAATCTGTTTCAAAGTTGGCCTGATCTACACCAAAAAAATTAGATCAACCTAGCTACATCACTCGGCTGTGAAAAATTTCACACCCTGTGCAATGTAGTTAGATTGAACTAACCCCTACTGTAGATGCAGTTAGAGAGACAGAAGAATTTTTCTGTTGACCTAATCACTGTCTCTCAAGGGGGTGGATTTATTGCAGCAATGGAAAACCCCCTTCCTTTGAAGTAGGTAGCATCTACACTACAGGACTACAATGGTAGCATCCTGGCTGTGGTGCAGACATAACCGCAGATCTTCTAAAAGGTTTTAAGGGAGTCATCATGGCCAAGTGAATAAGGCACAGTGACCAGGATTCTGATACTCTGACACTGACTCGCTGTGAGACCTTGCGCAGGTTATTTCATCTTTCTGTGCCTCAGCTTCTCCATTTGTGAAATAGAAATGGATGGTACTTAACTTTTTAAAACATGTTGAGATCTAAAACTGAAATATCATACAAGTTATATTATTTTAATAGGTATTATGGGACAGCTCCTTAGCCTCTGTAAGTGCTCACTACTGAAGCCTTCCTCTCACTAACACAGGAGTCTTTCCAGGGTAGGATGTGGATTGGTGGTGGTTTGGCTGAAGTGTGATGCACTCTTGTGATCCTGGCCAGGGACACAACTCCATAGAAGCTCATATCTTCCAGCATAATTTAGAGCTACTCTGAGGCAGTTCTGACCTGTGCTGGGGGCCACTTCAACCTCAAAGGGTGGAAAGATGGGAAAAAGTCACTTATTCCCCCGAGCTTTCTGGGGTGGTCAAAGAACTGCTCTGAAGCTGTGCCTGGAATTAAGCCTTATATATTTAATTTTATACAATGTGGCATTATCTTATTTGGGTTTGGCTTGTGTTACATAGCTCACATGATAGAAAATAATGTTAAAAACCAAGGGCAAGACGTCTCCATTCTATGAAAAAACCTTCCGGGGTAGACCAGGATGCAAAAACCCTGATATTGGTACAAAGCAGGCCCTCCTTGCTTCATAGATCATAGGGCTGCCCATTTCAGGCTTTTGGCCAGTGTCTATGGTTTTGGGGGGATTTCCCAGACCCTTACGGTCACCTCCAGAACCTTCAAGGCTTTCCCTGGTGGCACAAGAGAAATGGCTGGGGATGACACCGAGAAGGATAGTTCAGGGAGGCTGTAAAATATATAATATCAGTACTAGAATTCTTGTGTTTCAGAATTGTTCTGATTCATGTACATTAGAATATAATTAGTTATCTATTTTTAACTGAAAGTTATTTTTTTGTCTATTTTATTTTAAACAGCTGAGCAAAAAGCAATCTGGGAATGATCAGCCAACTGGAAATGTTCAGGTTTTTTGCTTTCCCGTTATAGGCAGGCGTTGCCCCTATTTCCCACTGACAAAAGGACTCCTTCCAGGCCTCTGGACTGGGTTACAGGGAAACCACTGTGTGCTCTGTGGGTTGATTTCCTGCTTAGGCTGCCGGGGGCTGATGCCTTGCATCTTCCTAATGTTGCAGGCCTGTGAAGCTGCGACTGCCAGCTTTCTCTAAGCAGAGCAAAGGGGAGCAGTTCCTGCAGTCTGTCAGAGGGGGCGCTGTGTGCTATAGTTTAGCTCTGGACAGACGCGTGTCTATTGCTTCCCTATGGGACCTGCTTCCCCCCGGGTTTGCAAGGCTGCTGCTGCAGGGCGTGGTTCGTCTCTCAGTCAGGCCCGCGCCTGTTCCTTTCCAGAGCGGCAAGCGGAGTGAAAGAGAAGAAAAAGTGTAGGCAAGGAAAAGAGAACAAAAGTAAGAGAGCTGTAGTAGGTTACATTAAAATGGCTAATTAGCAAGATGCACATTAGCATATTACACAATTGTTTTGATGGTTCTGGGTTTTGTTTGTATTTTTGGGCACAACAGTTTGCACCAAATGGCAGGTATTTAAAGCAAAGGTGTCCTGTGGGAGAATTTCCCCAATTCTCCTTATTGAAGCCTCTTCTGTATTGTAGAAGTGTTCAACAGTCATGAGTCTGGCTTAAAAATCATGTTTTTTAAAAAATGTTATGGTCTTCCTTGGCTTCTGGTGTCTGAGCCTTTATGGTGCCCTACTGTCGTTTTTTCATGCTTTTCTCAGCAATCAGTAGGGCTCGAAACTTATTTTTTAGTTTTTGAAAATGAAAGCCCAGATTTTTGCAATCCCTTGATTGCAGTACTGGGGTCTTTGAGAAAAACACTAAATATCACTTCATTTGGTAACAGTGGGCTTCATTCACCCACTTCTGCACTCCCTGCAAATTACCTAATATATTTGGGCCACTTGAAACTGCTAGTTCAGCAGAGAGCTATGCTGCATATCCAGCACTCCTTTCCCTCGTGCAACTGGTTAGCACAGATGTGAAAGCAAGGCAGCAGCTAATGTTGCTTTTAGATCCTCAGATGAAAGGCATTATGGAAGTTCACATTATTATTTTAGCATACCATGTCACAGTCAGTACTTAAAATCATCAGAAGACTGTGATTACTGATGTTTGTTTTGTTTTTATCTCTTCTACCAAATGATACGTGCAGGGCTTACTTCTTAGTACAAATATTAATTAAAACAAAAAGTGTTAATTTGTTCCTGCTGTTTAGTCCCATTTCTTAATTCTAATCCTTGATTAGTGACATCATGACCATTTCTATAACAACCGCTTGTGATGTCACAAAGAAAGGATTATCTTTTCTAAGTTACTGTGAAGAGTGAAAGAAACAGTAGGAACAGATAAATGAGTTTAGAAAAAAAGGCTCTGTTTACATGCAAATGTCTTCAGCATAAAGAACAAGCAGAATGTTCTACAGAGAGGATGTTATTGTGCAGTAATAATTTCAGAAAATAGAATGTTCCTCAATGTTTTGTGTGAGGCATCAGCAATCTCTTAACTTTTGTGTTTTCAGACACACTGGGTCGGCCTGCAGCAAGTCTTAAAAAAAAGTAGGAGACCCTCAGCCAGAGACTAGGAAGAAGGAGGCAAATGTGAGCAATGTGTCAAAAAAATTCCACTGTCTGTGCTGTGCAGAAACCAGATGTTTTTTCTAGTTGTTGTTATTATGATAATTCATTTAAGTAGGAATAAAATAGGGCATGATTGTTTACTGCAGCCTGTTTTCCCAAGACACTCTTGGAAATGAGAAGAAAAATCTCATAGGTTTTACCCTTGTTTAAATGAATATTTTTTTCATTTAACCAGTAGTAAACATTACAACAAAAATAGTTTTCATACACATTGCACATTAGCTGCAAATGTACATCTTGCATTTTCTTTACAAGTCACTGGAGGCTGTTGAGGCATTTTAGGGAAGGCCACCTTGAATTTCATAGTTGTCTGAAAAGAAACCTTCTCTGGGAACCAACATGTGCTACATCCTAATGTAGCCTGGGACCTGCACATGCTAATATCACCCTCCTTCCAGAATGGGACCTGAGCATTACTAAACCTCAGAGTCCAGAGACTGACTGAGTAAGAGGAATGACCCACGCTCTTTACCTTAGAGGTGGTCCCTCCAGATCAGAATTGATATACCTTGGTGGGGCAGTGTGGCAAAGCTTGCACAGTTCTGTAGATTAATACATGGCATTTGTCTTTATGGCTGTCAATCCAGTATCGTTCATGAGCTGTAATTTCATACAGTTACAGAAACATATGTAATAATGAGCATTACAAAAACATCTTCCCTCTGACACCTCCTGACTGGGAACTCTCTTGCCTTCTGGGGTCTGAGTATTCCCCTGCAGGATCCAAATAACTCCTGTTGACTTCAGAGGGAGCACCTACTCATATTGAGTAGAAAATAGGGGGGTCTCTCTGGATCTGAGCTTGATAAACTTAGTTCAAAAGGAAAATCTCTAGTTTCCAAGTTTTGCACAGCATTCAGTTGCAAAGCCCCATGCTAGCAAGGAATTGTTGAAGTGCTGGCCAGACCCAGAGAGAGTTAAATAAGCCCTGTAGCAAAATTTAAATCCTGCATCAGAAATAGAGGAGGTTAATTGAACATGCACATTACCTGGAGTCTCTCTGATGGTTAGGGTTAATGTATCACACTGAATCCAATCACTTTATAAAAAGCCAGTGTGGGTTTCATTTACTTTGATGAGGTTTATTGCAAGATTCCAGAAAATCAATTTTGCTGTGAGCTATATTAAACCCAAGGGAATGTAAACACTGTATGTACTACACATATTGTTATTACACACTGGATCACTGGGGAAATTATATGTTTACCATGAAGAAGGGTTATGGTTACATTCATTGTCTTGGGCAACTCCCAGCCTGCCAATCGCAATGAAATAAAACAAAATGGTAGGGTTCAGAATCATGTAGCCTGAGGTATAGAAACACACAGCAATAGTGACTTGATTTTCAAAAGGACTTTAAATAGCTGCTATGTTGCATTCTACCCCTACATGTTCTTTTGAAATAAATAGTAAACACCTGCGATGCATATGCTACTAGTAGTTGTCCAGATTCAGGTACTTCCTGCTCCCAGAGCTTCTTGAGATTCTTCAAAGGTAGCAGCGATAGGCTATGATTGAAATGGTTTAGTTTGATCAGCTGGCTTGGTGACTCTGGGGAGAATTTGCAGCTTTCCAAGTAAGAGTCGTTCCCATTGTAACCTAGACATGGGCACACTCACTTTGTGAATTTTACGTTAATTAGAAAATAAGAAGAATATAGTTTTTTGCCTATGAGTTTTATGTGTGCTGTGATAAGGGGTCAGAAATGAATTTGGGGCTGTGCAGAGCAGTAGGCTTCTTACTTTGCAGTGTCATAGAAATCAAACTTGTGTATAATCAAATTCATAAAATCTTTTAATTTTCCTTCCCATCAGGCTTTTTATTTGTTTGTTTGTTTGTTTATTTATTTATGTATTTATTTTTTATAACAAGGGGTACTTTTAGGTGATGTAGTAAATGGAGAGGTGGCCTAGTGGATTATTACATAGTTAGTTTTCCCAGAAATATGGGGTTTAAAGGCAATAAACGTTAAGAACTGATTTTCTATAAGACTGGTTTTGAAATTTCAGGAATGTTTTTTTAAATCAGTTCCATGTACGCTGGTATCTCATGACAATGATCATCACATTTTTTCCAAGCCAGCAGCCCTATTCTGGAGCCAGATAATGAGCAGTTCTCATTGGCTTCAGTACTTAACTTGCTTTGAGAGAGTTGGGCCCCAGTTGTAAATCAATGTGAGCTTTATATGTACTGTGTGGACTAAGCGTGAAATTTTCACATGTGCCAAAGATAGTTAGGTGCCCGCCTTACATCAACTTTCAGTGGGAGTTCGGCACGTAAATCCCCAGCAGCTTTTGAGGATACCTCCCTATATCTTGTAATCATTGCTCATGTTTATACCTTTACATGATATAATATTTCATAATGTTTTAATCCTGAAGTACTCACTCAGGTAAAACTTCCAGTGGAACTTAGGTTGAAAAAAACCTACAGGATTTAGTTTATATAGTGTATATATAAACCTGACTTTGATTTACAGCTGGTTTGTAAAAAAAAAAATGAGAGAGATTGTTCTGGAATACTAACATACACAAATGATCTTTTAAAACACTTACTTGAAATTTTGTTATTCTGCTAATTTTATGGGAAATACCTTTCCCTTTGTGCATGTGCTTCAAGGGGACTACTCATGAGCAAGAGGAACAGAGCATTCTTTTGTTTATTAAAATAATGTATATTTATATTATAAATGCTCTTCCTTAAAATACACTTCCAATATACTGTAAAATATATAAACAGTGAAGTGTTAAATAAGCAGCTGACTGAAAATCGTAAACACACCACACACATTCAAACAAACAAATCAGCAATAACAATAAATGTTTTCTGCTTCACCGTTCTGCTGTTTGTTGCATCTCATTTCCCCATCCTTTCTATGTTGTCTTTTTAGATTGTAAGCCCTTGAAGTGAGGGACCTTGCCTTCATAGCTTTTTTGGTATGCTATTCTAATTAAGCAGACAAATAATGATAAAAACATGTAAACAATTAAGGCTGTTTATAAATGCAAGTGAATACTTTTTCTTAATTAGCATTGTTCCTTTTGATCCAAGCCGCCAACATTTAATGGAGAGTGAGTTTCCAATAAAAGATCTTGGATTTGTCCAGTCTCTGTAATGGACAAACCAAGGTGATTTGGGGTTTGAAAAATCCATTCGTCAGATTTTGTTTTCTCAGAATGGCGTGTTTAGAGCTGTGTTCCATTTCATCTGAACCACCAGAGTTCAAGGTGGTGGTTTTCAGATGAAAAATTACTGGTAGGATTGACTTTAATGAGATCCGAGTTAGGCCAAAACTGACTGCTGGTAAAAATCTCACTGTATGATTTTGACTCCTGTTTAATTAAAATTTTGTATTTTCCTCATACACTTAACATTTTAGCAAGTACACAATAGCCTTCAAATGCAGGCAAATGCTGTAGATGATGCTGTTGGAGTCTGTGGCTTGACTTCACAGAACTCCAGTATATTTTTGAGATCACATCACGTTGCTGTGGAAAATCAATATCATTAGTGAACAAAGAAGAATATAAGAAGCCAAGTATCATCAAACACAATAGGTGGTGAAGTAAAGATGGTATTGGGAAAGTAGTGAGCATGATATCGATACTATATACATGCATACATTTATAGTATGCACATGCCTCGAGTCTTATATGTGTTTATACTGCACATATAGTTTACCAATAAAAGAATTAGTTTGAGAAAATACTTTGTTCTTTTCTTCAGTCTTTTCTAAGAATTTATGCACCAAATAATTAAATTATGCCTGAGCAGCTAAACAAATTATGCAAAATTATAGACCATGAATATTTTATATTTCAGAACCCCAAAGGAAGGACTTTCAATAGTTTTATGTCTGCAGCAACCTGCGTCATACCCAGATGAATTCGGCAACAGATAAGTTCCTCTTCTGCCTGAAACTTTACTCAGGTTTTTATTTTTTAGCTTGCATTTCTCTATGATATTAATAAGTATGTCTCAAGGGTTTTATTGTACATAAGAAAATGGAAGTTACTGCAGTCTGTCTTCTTTCTAGTCCTGCAGAAGACAGGGAAGTACAATTCTGAATTGATTTAAAATTCACAGAATCATATAGAGGGAAGTGGTGTGCCAGGTTCACTATTTCTGATGTGTCTCTTTATTTTAAGTCTATTTCTGTATGCCAAATTATCTCCTTAAAAATGTTTCCCTTTTTTTTCCTCTATAAATAAGCAAATGTGTTGCCACATAGGGATAAAGTAGAAAAATATAGTTGTGATCCGTTGGCAGATGAGAATAGCTTACAGAGAATACTTGAGATTTTCCTCATTTAACTTGATTTAATTAATGATCTCGTCCTGATTCCATCTTGTAAGAAAGAGCTGACATACCAAGATTGCATGCATCTGCCCCGCAGAGGTTGGCAAAACAGAAATTTTGTAATGACAAATTAACAAGGATTCTTTGGCAACCCTTGCTGGTTCCCAGGATGCAGAATCATGTGAGTCAATGCCATGACTTTGACTTCAAATGTCTATGACTCGAGGTGGTTATGTGTATATTTTACTACACTCATTAATACCTAATGTGTTCCAATAACTGCATATTATAGGCCAGCAAATGCAGTACTATGATAGTAATTTTGAAGTAAAGTACACTGTTCACTATAGATTTAGTATTAACAGCTTTCTAAGGACATGACCCACCGAAAATCCTCAACAATCCATCAGTGAATCACAACCTGTTTTTGAAAACAATGTTGTATATAGTGCTCCTCTATGTGCTATCCTTTAATCTTATCTACTCCTTGGATCTTTGATGGTGCCAATAAACACGTGGTCTAATTGATCTTTTGTAATAATAAACTATTAATTGCTAAAGATATAGCAAACAATGTCAAACTTGTGGACATGCCAGCTAGTCCACTAGCTGATCTGTTTATCTATCTACTTGACTTTTCTGTAGTGCCCATCGCCGTAATATCTAAGTACTAATCCATCCCCCCTCTTTCGTATCTGATGTATCCTGATCTTATTTAACCTTTTTATTACTGACCTTGGCACAAAGAGCGGGAATGTGCTAATAAAGTTTGCGGATGACACAAAGCTGAGGGGTATTGCTAACACGGAGAAGGACAGGGATACTATTCAGGAAGATCTGGACCACCTTGTAAACTGGAGTAATAGTAATAGGATGAAATACAATAGTGAAAAGTGCAAGGTCATGCACTTAGGGATTAATAATAAGAATTTTAGATATATGTTGGGGACGCATCAGTTGGAAGCGACAGAGGAGGAGAAGGACCTTGGGGTATTGGTTGATAGCAGGATGACTATGAGCCGCCAGTGCGATACGGCTGTTAAAAAAGCAAATGTGATTTTAGGATGCATCAGGCGAGGTATTTCCAGCAAGGATAAGGAGGTGTTAGTACCGTTATATAAGGCGCTGGTGAGACCCCGTCTGGAATATTGTGTGCAGTTCTGGTGTCCCATGTTCAAGAAGGATGAATTCAAACTGGAACAGGTCCAGAGACGGGCTACTAGGATGATCCGAGGAATGGAAAACCTGCCTTATGAAAGCAGACTCAAAGAGCTTGGCTTGTTTAGCCTGGCCAGAATAAGGCTGCGGGGGGATATGCTTGCTCTATATAAATATATCAGGGGGGTTAACGTTAGGGAGGGAGAGGAATTATTTAAGTTTAGTACTAATGTAGGCACGAGGACGAATGGGTACGAACTGGATATAAGGAAGTTTAGACTTGAAATTAGACGAAGATTTCTAACCATTAGGGGAGTGAAGTTCTGGAACAGCCTTCCGAGGGAAGTAGTGGGGGCATGTCATAACCTTAGTCCCAGATTTGGACCTTAGCGTCCAAAATATGGGGGTTAGCATGAAAACCTCCAAGCTTAGTTACCAGCTTGGACCTGGTACTTGCTGCCACCACCCAAAAAATTAGAGTGTTTTGGGGCACTCTGGTCCCCCTGAAAAACCTTCCCTGGGGACCCCAAGACCCAAATCCCTTGAGTCTCACAACAAAGGGAAATAATCCTTTTTCCCTTCCCCCCTCCAGGTGCTCCTGGAGAGATACACAGACACAAGCTCTGTGAAACTACACAGAGTGACTCCCTCTCTCTGTTCCCAGTCCTGGAAACAAAAAGTACTTTCCTATTCACCCAGAGGGAATGCAAAATCAGGCTAGCAAATCCAACGCACACAGATTTCCCCTGATTTCTTCCTCCCACCAATTCCCTGGTGAGTACAGACTCAATTTCCCTGAAGTAAAGAAAAACTCCAACAGGTCTTAAAAGAAAGCTTTATATAAAAAGAAAGAAAAAATACATACAAATGGTCTCTCTGTATTAAGGTGACACAATACAGGGTCGATTGCTTAAAAGAATATTGAATAAACAGCCTTATTCAAAAAGAATACAAATCAAAGCACTCCAGCACTTATATTCATGCAAATACCAAAGAAAAGAAACCATATAACTTACTATCTGATCTCTTTGTCCTTACACTTAGAAACAGAAGATTAGAAAACAGAACTACTTCTCCAAAGCTCAGAGAAAGCAGGCAGACAGCAAACAAAGACCTCAGACACAAAATTCCCTCCACCCAAAGTTGAAAAAATCCAGTTTCCTGATTGGTCCTCTGGTCAGGTGCTTCAGGTGAAAGAGACATTAACCCTTAGCTATCTGTTTATGACAGGGCAAAAGACTTTTCTGGCTTTAAGACTAAGCTTGATAAGTATATGGAGGGGATGTTATGATAGGATAGTTTAATTTGGGCAATTGATCTTGGATTATTACCAGATAAGTCTGCTCAGTGGTCTGCGGGGAGATGTTGGATGGGATGGGAACTGAGTTACTGCAGAGAATTCCTTCTTGGGTGCTGGCTGGTGAGTCTTGCCCACATGCTCAGGGTTTAGCTGATCGCCATATTTGGGGTCGGAAAGGAATTTTCCTCCAGGGCGGATTGGCAGGGGCCCTGGAGGTTTTTCGCTTTCCCCTGCAGCGTGGGGCATGGGTAGCTTGCAGGTGGATTCTCTGCAGCTTGAGGTCTTCAAACCACTTTTGAGGATTTCAATAACAGTCCTGGGTTAGGGGTTGTTATAAAAGTGGATGGGTAGGGTTCTGTGGCCTGCCTTGTGCAGAAGGTCAGACTAGATGATCATATTGGTCCCTTCTGACCTATGAGTCTAAAACTAGAAGCACTGTTACACACAGTATGCTTCCTGATACAGGAGCCTGTTCAGCAAAACACTTGAGCATATACTTAACTTTGGCTATGTGTTTAAGTGCTTTGTTGAATTGGGGCCATAGTGAGCATGTTAGATTGAACTGTGCAGTAGAACTAATAAAAGACTAGATATGTGGTTTTGTGCACATAGCTTACATCTATCTATGCTGGTCTTCATTGTAAACATACAGTCCTGATAGTGAATTAAGTTGAAATTTCCAGTATTTTTAAAGATTTTGTCCATGATCATACACTCCTTAATTAGGCATAGTTGCCTTTGAATGCAATGGGAGTTTTTCATGCATGAAGAGTACATGTGGCAAGCATGAGCATTGTCACTGAAAAAATTCAACTTATTGGTTGTTATTAAATAATTCTTCACATAAATTATTGCTTATTATATTTATGTCTGGTTATTTATAATCCGGCATGTTTATAGAAAGGAAGAGCAGCATATTTTGTTCTGATTTCACAAAATTGATCCATTTTAATGAAAAAAACCCCTGTAGTTTAATAATTTTTCCTAAAAAGTAGTATGACTATCCATTCTTCTATGTGTCTTTAGAAATATGATGGGTTAGACTTTCCTTCTCTGTGTTTCTGGGGAATGCTTAATGTGGGATTTATATATGTTTTATTTATTACTTTTATAGACCAGAGGAACATGTGCTGGTAACATCCATAAAACATAGATATTTACATAAAATTATGAATTATTATGAATATCGATGGATAGACCAGAGACACTCTGATTTAAAAAAAAAAAAAAAAAGGAATCTGTTTTCTGATCTGTTTTCTGTCCTTCACAGAAGATATTTTCTGATTGAAAAAACCAGTATATTAATACCACAACTCTTGTTAAATTGACTAACTTTTTTTCCTTTTTGTAATCTAGTTTACACTGAAATATGGAATGAAAGTTTGAAGTGATCTGTGTGGTCTAATAGACAAGATTGGAGAAACAGAATCTTTTAAAATAGGAAATCAGACATACCTACAGAAAAAGATTGCATAAGGAAAGGATTGAAAAACTTTATGCAAAATTAGGGCTTATAAAGTGCTCTGGACCAGACTCCTTAAATTAAAAGAATCCCTTATGAAAAAGTTATTTTGTTAGCAGACTATAATTAGCAAATGGCAGAATAATATGTTTTTTTAAATAAATGTTGACTAATGAACATACATATGGTGTTTACTTCTAGAAAAATTGTAACTTCCTGTGCCCCTTTTCATTATATAGTTACGCATACAATATTCATTAACACTTTGCAAAAACGATTAATGAAATTTCATAGAAAAAAATACAGAACAATATTCAGCTTCCTTCTGGGCTGTTTTGAAGCCCCATAAAATTCTCTTTAAGAAATGTTAGTGAAATGGGGTTTAATAAATTGCAGTGTACCACATTTTGAATTTGCATGTTTTGATGAAGGAAAACAATATTGAATTTGAATCTCAGGATTTCATAAACTGAAGTTTTTGCTCACTTCTCTCAGAAATGGTACAACTTATTCTGAACAACAATCATTGGAAATGAAGGAAACTATGGGAACAGTCCTTTGGTGTTGGAAGTCGGGGTATTTTGCCTGAGTAAGGACTGTGTGATCAGCTCAACAGACATGTTATTAACCTTTGTCTAAAAGAAGCACTATGGGAAGTACTGCTATACATTCTTCCATCCTCTAATCATGTGAATATAAATCAGAAATGTTGCCGTTGTGGGCAAACAGAAGGGAAACCAAAATCAAAATGTAGGAGTAGATAAGTTACTTTTCGGTTTGATACATTATGGTTGAGATTTTGAGGGAGCTTAAGAGAAGCAGGTGCCCAGGTCCCATTGAAGTTCAATGAGTGTCAGATGCCTAACTCTCTTAGGCGGGATTTTCAAAGGAGCCTATGTTATCATTGTTTATATTTCTTACAATATTTAACATTATTGACTATAACATAAAGGCTTTAGCTCAAATGAGACAGACTTTGGGTATCTGAGAGAGGAAAATTTAATGGTCTGAATTAGTTTGTGCAAGATGTTCTGGCAGTGGAAGATATAGGTTAAAGCATTTAGAACAAGAGTGAGTAGGCAGAGTAGGGGAAACTACAATTTACAGGGCTCAGGATTTGTGTCTTGCAAAGTGATGCTAATATGGAAGATGCCTCAAAATACAAATATAAGTAGATATGAAACATGGGCTTGTGAATCTTCTTATTACTTTGTATATGCTTTTCAAATAGCTTTTCCATGCCAAGCTGTGTGTGAATTATTAAGATAGATGGGTGAACTATTTTTGTTATATTTTTTCATTTTATAGGTTTTAAGAGATTGTAGAGAGAAAGTATGACCCAGTCATTAGGGTGCTAGCCTGGGACTTGAGAAACCCAGATTCTAGTTCTTGCTCTGGCTTTCTGTGTGACCTTGGGCAAGTCACTTAGACTCTGTCTGCCTCAGTTGCCTATCTGTAAAATGGAGATACTAGTACTTCCTTCTCTACCTTACAGGGATGTTGTGAGGAAAAATACATTAAAGATTGTGAGACAAGGTGAGTGAGGTAATATCTTTTATTGGATGAACTTCTGTTGTTGAGAGAGACAAGCTTTCAAGCTTACACAGAGATTGTATAGAAATTGCATGCACTCAGATACTATGGTGACTGAAGCCTTATAGGGGTTACGGTGGACGAGAAGCTGGATATGAGTCAACAGTGTGCCCTTGTTGTCAAGAAGGCTAATGGCATTTAGAGATTTTTAAGGTCAGGCTTGACAAAGCCGTGGCTGGGATGATTTAGTTGGGGATGGGTCCTGCTTTGAGCAGGGGGTTGGACTAGATGACCTCCTGAGGTCCCTTCCAACCCTGATAGTCTATGATACTATGATAAGGTGATAGATAGATAGAGGGTTGACAAATATAGTTCTAGTAAAAAAATAACCCCAACAAATATGTATCATATTATATATATAACATATATCAATATGTTATTGGATCTGATATTTAAAACTGTCCTCCCCTTTTGAATGGGTAACTTAGCATGCAAATAAAAATGGTTCTCATTTTGCAGGAGCAATTACTTGAGGCCTCAAATGATGGCATGTAGATGTGCAATTATTAGACTGGATTGGCATGCATAAAAAAGGGCTGGGTTGAGGCCCTTTAAAAATTAGACCCATTATGTTTTCGTGTAGAGGGAAGAATCATTAATGTTACTGCTACAGCTGTGGAGTTCATTGGAAGGCAAATACAGTAGCTGCACTTCTAAAAAGACTCATTATTATGAGCATATTTAATACCTGCAGCTGTGGTAGCTAAAATTATGATAAGGGTAATTGACTCTCATTCTTTAGGGCATAGGTTGATTGTCTGTGAGGGTCATGAAGGACTCCACAATTCTGGAAGAGAATTGTACAGTTTATCATGATGGTGCTTTTGGGGGCATATGGGGAGATATTGAACTGGATAGATCTATTGACTGATCTGGTATGGCAGCTGTTAACAAAAAGAATCGAGGAAGGAAAGTTACAATATAACACTTAACAGCATGTTGCAGTCTGACACATATCGTAAAATGCTTATCTTGCATATATGACACATATGTAAAATGCTTTCCAAACATCAGATCAATGGGTCTTGAGTACACTAAAAAGACATTATGTTCAAAGTTAAATCAATGTATTTGTAATTATGCACCAGTGGTATGGTATAGTAACCTCAAGTGAAGTAATAGTAATTCTGAGCCACTTTCCTTACTTCATAGAAATGCCAATATGAATTTAGCTCAGAAATGTCTGCTTTGTTTCCTGATAACTTGAGTTTAAAACAACTCAGCCTGTCCCACCTTGAGGTTGAATATCTTTGTGTATTTCACAAATGAGAGATCTTCTTGTCAGTTACAGTTCTAAAGAACATCTCTGTTAGTTGGGCTGTTCAGAATTAGAACAGAAAACTAGCATTCTAAGGAAGGCTTCACTGTGCCCGAGATATTCCATTGGACCACGCTTAGCACTCTGTACTTCTCCCCAATCTTGGATTCAATTTTCTTTCTCTCCAGGATAACCTTGTTTCTCATGAGGAATTGAACAAAAGTCTCTTCCAGATATGGACTATCAAGACAGATTCATGTTAGGAGCCCCAGCTGCCCCTCTAGGGTTTTTTCACATGAAGTTCTAATATAAGAATTGTTGAAGGTGGCAGGCAGGACTCTGAAAAAGGGCAGAGCTGAATGTTTACCCTTCATGCTAGGCTGAAGCTCAGTGTTGGTACTGGCTAGGCAAATACACTTCAGTTGAGTTGCTAACCCAGTTGAGAAACTCAGAATAGCTTAGTTCTGGTGTCTGAATGGTTGGGACTGTGGGAAGTTTCCACTGGCCATTTTTAGTGGGGCAATTCATAGGTGTAGAATAACCAGGTCTGCAGCTATTTTGGGTTTGGTGGAGTGAGCTTGGGTGAGACTGCCCATCCCTAGGAGGTTACGTCTCTTTTTTTAAAAGATGAAAAGGGAAGGGGAAACTCTGAATTAGCCAAAGTGAAAAGTCCATGGGACAAGAAGCTTTCATATAATTCTAGAAAGTTTTCTGATTTTTCTGAGCCCAAGGCTCCTGTAGTAATGTGACTTCCACATAAGTGGCGTGTTCCAGTGAATTACTGCAATGCAAGCTAAAGGAGCAGGGAGTACAGAGAACAGATATTTCAGTGGACTAAGATAATCTGAGCCTCCAGGGTTTTTTTTAAAGGGAACTCCAATTATAAGCTTTTTTTTTTTTTTTGTGGTGACCTGCTCTGCCTCAGCTGACATCTCAAAGAATGAGGTGTACACCGAAATTTACATTTGACTTCATTTACTGATGTGTACATTCATAAATAAATGGCAAAAGAATTCTGCCTCTAATAAGACATGAAATCTCCGCAGAATATGAGTGAACTTCAAAATGAAATAATTCATGGTTGAAGCAGGTAGAGGGACCATGAGTTGTTATGGGCTCGTTTATGAAACACTGAACTTTAACATCCTGCAATCAACCAAAGCAATAAGGCAGTATATATGTCTGCATATTTAATAATTGCAAATGCTACATGAGTGAGAGTAGCTTGATTAAATTTATTAGAAATGTGTTACTAGCATTTTAAGAAATAAAGCATTTATCACAAAATAATGATTTCTTCACTTAAGCTCATTAGGAAATCACACATCAATTCATGCATAATTACAGGGGAATTTCTGCCACTCACTACAAATCATTACCACATTAGCTAAAGTTGAGTTAATTTATCTGTGATTTGGAAAAGGTGGTATCTAAACAGGAGAATTAGCTTACAGAAATGATGAGACTATCAACATCACCACAAAGGACTTTGCCTCCTGTTACGTGTCAGACAAAGGTCCTCATTTTAATTCTTTTATATGGAAAAGTTTGTCCTTTTCAATGAGCTCTAAAGCTTTTCTTTTCAGGTCAGCATCCCATATTATGGATACAGTGCCAGGTACTTAATGAATAGTTAATAGTCAAGGCACGTTTTCTTGCACCAGACATACTCATTGTTTTTAATGATTGTTGCATTTAGAGAGTGAATTGAAAGTGGTGAGGGGAGGCTGGGAGATGAGGAAGAAACAAGTTTTGAAAGTACTGGTAAGCTAGTGTCTCAGGAGCAAAGCAGAAAATGAGAGTGAGCACAGTGCTTACTACATGGACATTTTAAGCTGAACTGTATAGAAGTTCTCATAAAGTTGGGGTGAGAGAGAATTCTGTATAACCTAGTTCCTTGTAAAGGTCTGATTGGTCAGTTAGTGCCTCTTTTCCAGAAAGTTTCTAAGCTCTCATTTGTTAATGCACTACTGCACATCTGTTTACATGCACATGGCTAAATAAAACTCTAAATAGCCATGTGCTCTTGCATATTCAGAAGTGCATGTGCTAAGCATGCATATATTACGCCTGTAAAATTGTGGGCCTACAAATTCCTTGAAATCAGGCCCATGATGTTTATGGAGTGCTATTCCTGCACTCCCCCAATTAACTCCACTGCTTTTCCGTATGAAAGACATATTTACCTATACTATACTCAAATATAACGTTATCACTTTTAATGTTGTAAATTATTTACATCAGTAGTGTAGAATAATTAAACTGAGTTTATAAGAAATAATAGTGAAGTGCCACTGTTTAAAGCATCCTGCCAAAAAAAATTGTCTCCTCTCTCTCTCTCATTTTGGGTCTGTGTCACAGATTTGGGCTTTGGCAAGTTGAGAGTGAGGCACTCCTTATTACCCCACCCTATTATATGAGAGGATAGAATCATAGCACCACAGAGAGAGAAGGGACCACAAGGGTCATCTAGATGCAAGATTTGTTGTCTAAACCCTACAAGACAGATGGCTATCTAGCCTCCTTTTGAAAACCTCCAGTGGAGGAGCTTCCACAACCTCCATAGGCAGTCTGTTCCATTGTCCTACTATTTTGGCAGTTAGGAAGTTTTTCCTGCGATTTAATCTAAATGTGCTATGCTGTAGTTTGAACCCATTGCCTCTTGTCCTGTCCTCTGTAGCAGGAGAACAACTTTTCTCCATCTTTGTTATGGCAGCCTTTCAAGTATTTGAAAACAGTTATTGTGTCCCCCCTTAATCTCCGCTTTTCCAAACTAAACATACCCAGTTCCTTCAGCCTTAGCTCATATGGCTTGCACTCCATCCCTTTGGTCATCTTTGTTGCTCACCTCTGTATCCTTTCCAGTTTCTCCACATCCTTTCTATATTGGTGACCAAAATTGATCACAGTACTCCAGCTGAGGCCTAAGCAGCGCCAAGTAGAATTGTACTATCACCTCCCATGATTTGCATGCTCTGCCATTGTTAATGCAACCTAAAATTGCATTTGCTTTTTTTGCAACAGCATCACATTGCTCACTCATGTTGAGGTTGTGATCCACCACAACTCCCAGATCCTTCTCAACAGTGCTGCTGCCAAAACAGTTATCCCCCATCCTGTATTTGTGGATTTTGTTTTTCTTCCCTAGGTGTAGTGCCTAATATTTGTCTTTATTAAATTTAATTTGGTCGTCTATAGCCCAGTTCTCCAATTTATCAAGATCCTTTTGAATTTTGAGCTCTATCCTCCAAAGCAGGGGTGGCCAACCTGTGGCTCTGGAGCCACATGAGACTCTTTAGAAGTTAATATGCGGCTCCTAGTATAAGCACCGACTCTGAGGCCTAAGCTACAGGCGCCAACTTTCCAATGTGCCGGGGAGTGCTTACTGCTCACCCCCTGGCTCTGCCACAGACCCTGCCCCCGCTCCGCCTCCTCCCTAGCCTGCCATGCCCTTGCTCCTCCCCCCCCCCAGAGCCTCCTGCACGCCACAAAACAGCTGATTGGGATGTGCTGGGAGCGGGGGCGGGGAGGGATATGGAGCTGATGTAGGGCTGCTGACGTATTACTGTGGCTCTTTGGCAATGTACCTTGCTAAATTCTGGCTCCTTCTCAGGCTCAGGTTGGCCACCCCTGCTCCAAAGTATTGGCAATCGCACTCCAGCTTTGTGTCACCTGTAAATTTGATCTGTATGCTCCCTATACCTACATCCAGGTCATTAATAAAGATATTAAACAACACCAGACCCAGAACAGATCTGTGTGGAACCCCATTTGGGACCTCTTTCCAATCTGAGTTCAATCCATTTGTTTGCAGTTTTTAACCATTTATATATCCACTTAATAGTAGTTCTGCCAAGCCACATTTCTCTAGCTTACTTATCAGAATGTCATGTGGGACTGCGTCAAAAGCCTTGCTGAAGTCGAGGTATATTATGTCCACCGCATTCCCACTATCCACTAAACCAGTTACCCTTTCAAAGAAGGAAATCAGGTTAGTTTGGCATGATTTATTCTTAGTAAATTCATGCCGGCTGCCAGTGATCACCCCTTCATCCTCCAGGTATTTGCAAATTGAATGTTTTCTACATTTCTTTAGTGTCTTCCTAAGTATTGAGGTCAAGACGACTTTCTATAGTTCCCCAGCTCCTCCTTTTCTCCCTTTAAAGATGGGCACTCTATTAACCCTTCTGCAGTCTTCTGGGACCTCTCCTGTCATCCATGAGTTTGAAAATATTATTGCCAGTGGCACTGATATGAAAGTATCCTTTCCCAGTCCAACCTGAAAATACAGGGGAGAGGATCCTGCTATCAGTTTAACTCTCTGCCAACATCTGAGTCAGGAGAAAATGTTTGATTAATGATTTTCCTTTTTTACTGGTTCCTATAAAGCCTTTGATGCCTGCCCGTTTACTCTCGATGGAATAAGGCAGAATTTGGTGTTCTAGAGTGATATGTGGAAATGTACTTTTGTAATATGACAAACTACAGCATGTCATAATTCACATGCTTTCACAAAGCACTATCCCTATTAACTGTCTTGTGTATTTAGTAATCTTTTACTGTTCTGTTTTTACTTTTGGTTATTTTTGGCAATATATAGAGTACATCCTTTTACATGCTGTGCCATGTCTACCAGTGAATTAGATAATATATCATACAAAAAATGAAGCAGACATTTGACAGGACTGCATAGATAGTTAATGCCACTTGAATATGAAAAAAATGAAAGAGAAACATAACCAAAAAGCTTTAGGACAGTACAAGGCTCAGAGAAACATACGGGGATGGTTAGCAGGATGTGTGTGTGTTTCTACATACACTAGAGCTAAGACACAAAGCAAATAACAATTCCCTGTTAATAGATAATGTTCCATCTTACCTATCCATTTTTTGCCTGAGAAGGTGTGCTCTTAATCCGTGCTGTTCTTTTTTTCTGCTTTAAAGAATTTTCTTGTCTTTAACTTTGCTAGTCATTCATGACCAAATTTATTAATCTAAATACTTCATGAATTTGGCCCCTAAACTCATTGCATTTTAAATTCATGCTATAAATATTAACGTCTCCACCTTTTGTTGCTACTGGTATTTCAAACGGTGTTTGATTAAACTGGAAGTGAAAACTGCCTTGTAGGCAAGAGGCAATGTACTTAACAGAAAGGTGCCAACTTTGGCCATGGATGAGGAAATTGTAATGATAAAAAACAAACAAACCCCAAACAACCATCCTATTTGCAGTGAAAGAAGCAGTTCAGTACATTGTATCAAAATGAATGGGTTTTGCATAATTGATTCCAGCACAGTATTAGCCTGAGGTCTAAGCTGCTCAAACCCAGAACTTATTAGCCATGCTACAAAGACTGAAAGGACAGAAGGAAACCATGCCATCTGCTGAAGGTTAGGTAGAGAATAACATTACTAATACACTAAGAGCTTGAAAAGTAGGACAGAGCTAGTAAAAAGATATCCCTTGAATATATTTATCAGCGCTCCCCTACCTGTCTCATTACCATATTATAAAATGCACTCCCATATTGTTTTGGTGCTACCAAGTACTGGGATGTAGAACCTTGCTAACCGGTACGCTTGATCAGGGCTGGCCCTAGACCATGGTACCTCAGGCAAGGAGTGTCTTTGGCGCCATCCTATCCATTTGTAAAACTTTTGAATACCTATTTTTTTTATTGCATTTGTAGTCCATTTCATGACTTTGATGCACAATTTGCATGCATGATTTATTCCTGTCATGTAAGATGATACATTTGCATGCCAGGATCTGTAAATCTGTATTTATTCATGCCATATATAAGCAAATAAAAAAATTCATTTCCTCTAAGCTTATAGAAACCTTTTCATTTTAAGAATAACCGAAATGGACTAACATCAGTAAATTGAGCTGTGCACCAACATTGGGGTGGACCAGTATTAAATAGTGTTACCATAGGTGACAGCCTTAGAATGTTAATCCTAGTCCTTTAGTTCAAAAGGTTGCTTTTCTTGCCTTTGCCCTCATGAATTGAAGCACAGTGTCAGAGAGAGTCAAAGACTGGCCGATGGCATTTTCGAGCTATAAAATATCAAGCAATGTCAGTCTCTCATTATCATCATCGATCGAAGATATGTTTTAATGAACTTGAGCTTCAAAAAACTGCACTCACCACTCGTAACTGTGACTGTCAGCATGTGCAGAATCTCCGAGCTATCCACATATTAGGAAAAATGTTTTTCAGTTCTGCATCATGAATGAATTGGAGAACTTGGAGTAGAGAGTACTTCTCAGGTTGCAAAATGTGGTGGATGTTGTCCAAATCGATGTGGAGGGCTTTATCATTGTCGTCTGAACATTCCCCATGTGTCAGCATCTGGTGAAGGTCTGTATAATTGTTGCAAGAGTGTTTTCCTGTCTGCCAGTAGCTTATTAAGGTCATACAAAAAACCCCAGATCTTTTTGTGGTGCTTCATTTGTCCAAACTTTCTTCACTGGACACTCGAGCAGTGTCAATGAGTGAGCAAAAAAACTCTCTCTTCAATTTTTCTTCTGAGTTTCCTGTCACCTCATCTCTGCTCTTGTAACCGAACTGTTTCTTCATCCGATGAACATGGGTTTCCTTGAAGACAGACTGAACTCCTACGTTTTCTGCCATTTCTTTGGCAGCAGCGATGGCATCTTCAAATCCGTTGTCTCTGTAATACACAACAAAATCAAGGCAGCTTCAAAGCAAAGTAGTAGTGGTCACGATGTCCCTTGACTGAGTTTCTGATGCCTTGCTTACAGTGTTTACTTGGAATAGGATATCAAACAATTGAGACTAGAAATTTGAAAGCCTCGGCTTTACTCAACTGCGCCAATTCCATCAGGGCGTTGTAAACCTCAGTCACTTGGTACCTCGCTGGTCTTATACTGTTAATGTGGCTCTTCCAGTGAGTGTCACTTAGTGGCTTCATGGTCAGATTTGTAACATGGGCCTTGAGGATCTTCCACCTGATAGTTGATGCTGAAAACAAGATGTATATCCTTTGCAGTTCTCTGAAGAGAGATATTGATTCTAAAGAAGGTGACACTGCATCCAATACAACCAGGTTGAGGGAATGGCATCCACGAGGCATGAAGAAAGCTCTTGGATTCAGTGCAAGGATCCTTGCCTGGTTGCCACTGTTTCTTCTCTTCATGTTCACACTGTTGTTGTAGTCTTGGTTGCAGCAGTACTGAAGCTTAATTTTATTCTCATTCAAAATGTTCATAAACAGTTCTGTTAGGCCTTTTCCAATAGAGTCATCCACAGACCAGAAACAGATAATGTGTTCCCTTACTTGGATGCAGCCATCCTCATCATTAACAAATCGTACTGTAAATGACATCTGTAAATGATACTGTGACTAATGGGAGTGCAGTCCATTATTATGGTGTAGTACTTCGCTTTGCCAAAGTGCATCAATATGTCATCAAGCACCTTCCTTGCCATAAGGTCAATCAACTTGTTTTGAATTGTTTTGCTGCAGTAATGGTCCATAGCTTCTTTATGATCTACTTGATGTAGGCGCTCACACGACATCTTCATATTTCCCAAGGAACTCTACCGGCCGAGGAAATTGCCATTATGTTCAGTGAACAACTCATCCAATAAGCCTTGGAAAGCCACATTATTATTTGCAAGGAAGAGGGTAATTGAGATGAGATGCTTGAGCACGTTCCTCCAGTGCTGGTTTTCTACATTAATAATGCACTGGTTTTCTGTGTCCATGCATTTATTCAGCTTGAGCCTGGACTCTACCTCCATCCATTTGGAGTAGGCCTTAAAATGGCTGGGTGACTTTTCATGTTGCTTCAGAGCATCAGTTAAATTATGCCAATAATTGTACCCAGAAAGTGCAAGCTATGATTTGGTGTTCTTGTCAAATATTTCGCAATAAAAACAGAACACTTTGTCAGTTGATTTCAAGTAAACTAGCCAATGCCAATTCGGTTTCTCACCATTCTCAAGCATTCTTTTGCAGTGTGACTTTGAAAAATGTTGCTTCTGCTCATTTACTGGAAATATCATATCCTTGATTTTGCCTGGTCCATTCAAAATTTTATGATATTGGCAGAGTTTAGGATTGCTAGCCATATAGCAGGATTTGATGTATTGATTTGTGGTGTGCAGTTTTTCTCATTGCTGTTTTTGTCATCATCGAGCATGATTCTTCTTTATAATTTTTCTCCTTTTCCTGTAAACCAGATTTTTTTCTGTCATTACTCTCCTTTTCATGTGAGCCACATTCTTCTTTATCATTATTCCTTTACACCGCCAGAAAAACTAGATAATTCTCCATCACTTTCCTCACATTTCCATTCCTTATCTTCAGGTAAATGTGCTAATTCCTTAACAATAAGACTTCCATAATTTACACTTTGCTCCTCAATTTATTCTGCACTGGGACAATCGCTACTGCCTGAAGCCTAGTCTATGTTGTTCTGTTTCAGAAATTTTTCCATCAAATTTGCCCCTTGCTGCAAAGTAGATTGCAGCTGAGCTTTTTGCTTCCTATATTGAGCTGCTGAGGGATTCTTCAGGGGCATCTTTTATTTTCTACGGCGGAAACAGACAGTATTAGGGAGAACAAATGTCTGTTCTGCAGTCTTAAAAAGTCATCAAACATTGTGTTAAGCATGGCAAAAGTAGTAATAGCATTTCTTTTATATTGTTGCGTAGATAGGGGTTCCATAGATATCTCTGGCTTCTCATTAAATATGTCCTTTATTAGTTGCTACTTACACTTTTCAAGTCTTAATACATAAGTACACTTTCACAATTACACAATAAAACAAGGTTCACGGTATCGCAGCTGGGCTTTCACTTCACTTCAGTCTTGTATCTCACTGACTGACTGGCGATGCCCCACCCCTTATACCCGTGAGGGCATGGCTTACAAGATTCTAGGAGGTTCAAGGAACATGTCGTTCTCAGAAATTGTGGAAGATTCCATAAGATTCTACAAAGGTCCAGAATATGCTAGGAGGTTAGTGAAAAATGAATCCATGTATGGACTACCTGAAACATTTTACTTCAAACATTCTATTTTCTCTTTTGTTGCTAACAACAAAAACAGCACCCCAGGTGGTCCCCTGCCCCTAAATCAGGTCCTCCACTTGATAATCTACCTGCTAAAATGGCAGCTCCATAAAATGTAATAGCAGAGTTCTGTTGTGAGATCTCATATTACTAAGATTTATCATAAAGAATTACAACTAAACTACAGATGCAAAAACACATGAACAAACTACAGTTAGTGATTCATCGTGTTTGCTGCTTCTTGTATTATTTACTTGTTCCAAGTCATTAGTTTGAATTAGTGAGGTTCTGCTGCACTATGAACCATAGGTGAGCTTGTCTTTGAGCTGCCAGAAAATAATACACCTCTACCTCTATATAACGCTGTCCTTGGGAACCAAAAAATCTTGCCGCATTATAGGTGAAACTGTGTTATATTGAACTTGCTTTGATCCACCGGAGTGCACAGCCCCGCCCTCCCCCGGAGCACTACTTTACCATGTTATATCAGGTGGTGTTATATCGAGGTAGCGGTGTAGTTAGAGGAGCGCTTATAAATATATTGAAGCACAGAAAAACAGAGTCATTTGTATGTTTTGTGAACAAAGAAATACACCTCTACCTCAATATAACGCGACCCTATATAATGCAAATTCGGATATAACGCGGTAAAGCGGCGCTCTGGAGGTGGGGGACTGCGCACTCTGGTGGATCAAAGCAAGTTCAATATAATGCCGTAAGATTTTTTGGCTCCCGAGGACAGCGTTATATCGAGGTAGAAGTGTATGTTATTTTAATCCCCTTCCTCCTTAGAGTTAGTGTTGTAATGGTATGTCCTAAAATTTTGTGCCTATATTGAGATTGGTTCCTGGATTTGTATGGAGAACTTCAGGGCCGTCCTTAGGATTTATGGTGCCCTAGGTGAGATTATTTAACTGGTGCCCCCGTGACTGTCTTGCTCTTAGCAACACAAACATAAGTTTACAGTACTGGAAAACTTGCCACATGCAGGTTATTAAAACCAGTTTAACTTAATTAAGCGTGCTGTAATGCTGATGGACTAGCACTAAAGAAGTAGCACTATAGAAAAAATTCTGATTTGACAGAATGATGCAAATAATACCTTTTTTTTAATTTGTCAACATTTTATTGGAAATTTCTATGAAGAGTTATTGAAACAAGGATTAGTTTTTAATTAAAAGCAATCTTTCTGGCTTTTTTGGCTGCAAATTTGTAATAATGTCATCGTATGACAAAGACAAAGTGATGTCTTGTTCGATTGCAAGAATAGCAAGACCAGTCAAGCGTTCCTGACTCTTTGTAGAGTGGAGATAGTTTTTAATGAGCTTTAGTTTTGAAAAACTCAGTTCTCCTGATGCTACTGTTACAGGAATTGTCAGTAGAATACAAGTGGCAGTGTACACATTAGGATATATGTCAACAAGTTTGCTGGTATGAATAAATTGTACAATGTCCATCATCGATTTTGCATGTGGCAACAACTCAATTTTTCATACAGTTCAAGTCCATTTAAATCAAAACGATCACCGTGCTTCAGGAGGCTCTTTAGGTCAGGGATCCCCAACGTGGTGCCTGCAGGTGTCCTGGCGCCCGCAGGGGCCTCTCAGTGCACCCACGTACTGGCCGGAGGACGAGCATCTGCCGAAATGCTGCCAAAATTTGGCATCATTTTGGCAGATGCTTGTCCGCCACCACAATCCTTCATCTGGCACCTGCCAGATGAAAAAGGTTGGGGACCACTGCTCTAGGCTCTTGCACTTTGTCATTAGTTGCTCTTGTTTTCCTATTTCATTGAATTTAGGCCCATCAGCCCGCTGCCAGCTGAGTGAATGGAACCCCAGGCCGATAGTGGGTTGAGTGGCTCAGCTGGGGTCTCAGCCTCCGGCCTGCTCAGCCGCTGCCAGCTTGGGGTTCCTTGGGGGTCCCCAGGCCAGCAGTGGGTGCTGAGTGGGGCCGGCGGCCGGGACACTGGGTGCCAATGGGGCAGCAGCCGGAACCCCAGAGCAGTGGTGGGCTGAGCCGCTCAGCTCGCCGCTGCGTGCCATCAAAAATCAGCTCGCGTGCCACAGGTTACCGACCCCTGCTCTATACATTAGTAAGGAGATGAGCATATTACAGTTGTTGGAGGGCTCTATTTAGCAGTAACAGGGCTATAGGAAAGTCAGTCAACATTTTTTGTTTCTCTGATGAAAACTGGCCCACTCCCTTCCCCATACCAAACTTGTCACAAATAATTGTCAACCACTTAATTTTCTGTTTTTGGCTAAGATATTGATTTTCTAAAAAAAAATGTTGAAATTGAATTCAGGATTGTTAGCAAGCATTTTTGGCAAACAAGTTGTTAAATGACACTTTAAATGGCAACACAATACTGCTTTCATGCTTGGCTCACCCCCCAGGCTGCTGATCCAACAGCTGCAGTAGAGGAGGAGATAGGTGGAAACCTGCAGGACCCCAAAATCCACCTCTTGGGTGCAGAGTGGCAACAGCAGTAGCAAACCCTCAGGTCCAATCACACGCCAGTGGGCACCACCGCCAGCCCAACGGACCATGGTGAAGTTAGCACAGCATCTGATCTCAGGGACGGGGCACCCATGGAGCCACAGCACCTCATTCTGCCCTGTGCAGCTCCCACCAGATGAGATGGATCACTGCCAGCCCAGGAGAGAGATGTGCTCCCCAGCTAGGGTGATCAGATCCAGATGTCCTGATTTTATAGGGCCAGTCCTGATATTTGGGGCTTTCTCTTATATAGGCACCAATTACCCCTTTCTAGGGCGACCAGACAGCAAGTGTGAAAAATCAGGACGGGAGTGTGTGTGTGGGGGGGAATAGGAGCCTATATAAGAAAAAGACCCAAAAACTGAGACTGGCCCTATAAAAGTGGGACATCTGCTCACCCTACCCCAACCCTCCGTCCTGATTTTTTGCACATGCTATCTGGTCAGCTCAGCCCTGTGCGACCATTCCAATCCTGGCTGCCCGCCGAGGAAGTGAGTTACTTTCACTTTCATTCCTCAGTAGGCAGCCAGCCAGCCTCCCCTCCCCCCCAGCACCTCACCAACCCAGCCCTGATGGAGGGGAGGGAGAAGAGAGGGGTGCTCCATGGGGCAGAAGGGAGAAGAATGGACATTATGAGGGACAACAAAGGATACTGCCAGAGCCGCAGAGCCTGCCTTACCTCACGCCAGGGGAAAGAGTCACATTCACAGGTGATTTCTTTCCCCTACCCCTACCCAGAGACACCAGCAGCCAATCCCCTCTCTCAGACTGTGCTGCATTTGGCTCTCTGTAGGACCCAGCAGCCCTGCTCTTACATGCTCCACTGCTTCCCATCTGTTCAGGCTCTTGCAGAGCAGTGCCCCCAGACCTAGTGGTGCCCTACGCGGCTGCCTATTCTGCCTATGGCTAAGGACGGCCCTGGAAAACTTGGCTGTTTGTGATAGCCTCTTGCTAATAAAGCACAGGCTTTGTTGATGGAATAAATGGAGTAACTGTCTGACTTTCTTACCTAGATTGAAGATGGAGCAGGACAGGGAAATGTTGGGAGCAAGGTATTTGAAGTAACTGGTGTTTTTCCACTGTAGTGACCCAAACTTGCTCCATTTGAAGTCAGTGGCAAAACTGTCCATTGATAATTATTGCATGTTATCTGAAAACATGGAAGACTGGCAGTGGGCTCCTTGAATATGAAATTTCTGCTGCTTGGAGCCACACCAGTTGGATGACCCCAGTTTTGCCATCACGTTCTTGGGAGTAAATGCTATCAAAGTCAATGGAGGTTACACACACATAACTGAGTGCAGAATTGGGCCTGTTAGTTAGTAATAGAGGTGCTTAATGTTAGTGTGTCATCTGCTGTATTGGTCAAATGAGTTTCAGTGCTCTATAATTAACAGTTCTTTAAACATTCTTTTTAAATAAATTTTGAGTTTAAGGAAGAAGAAATTCCTTTTCACAAAAAGCAAAATCTTCTTTTTTCTTTGCCCTAGTTTATCCTTCGAAGGACTACAGAGGTTGCTGAAATATCTTAAGTACACTGTACAGGGAACCTCCTAAGAAAGACAATGAGATGACTCATTGGTTGTCTTAGCTCAGTGTTAAACCACTGCAAAATCCCTCACAATAAAGAAATCAGTAGGTGGTTCAAATGACCCATTCTAATAGATTTATTGATCTATAAGACTCTTTTTGATTGTCTTGCCTGTGTTGGTGAAGCCAGCAATTGGTTCTTCAGGTTGAGTCATGGTTTTCTGGATTTATGCTGACAGCGTTGAAGGGGAAAAGTATAGGTCCGTTCATGATGGCCTTACAAAATATTTAGATATTGTACTTGTGAGTGTCTGACGGAGTGCATCAGCGGGAAGTCACATGGCAGTTCAGCTTTGCCTTTCACACCATGTCTGACTCAAAGAATCCTGTGTTACCTTATAGACAGACATATTGGAACATAAGCTTTTGTGAGTGAATACTCACTTCATCAGATGCATGATGATGACATGCATCTGACGAAGCGAGTATTCACCCACGAAAGCTTATGCTCCAATATGTCTGTTAGCCTATAAGGTGCCACAGGACTCTTTGTCACTTTTTACAGATCCAGACTAACACAGCTATCCCTCTGATAACAGAATCAGGAGAAATTCCTGTTCATATTATGATGATGATGATTATTATTATTAAGGTTCTGGAGGACTAGGTGAGAAGGCCTGCCAATTTTTTTAAAATGGCAAAAACAGAATTAATACTTTTTTTAGTAAAATTGTAGTGGAAAAATCATATTTATTTGATGTGCCATTTTCCATAAAAGAAGCATCGACAATAATAATTTATCAGTGCAAAACTTTTTTACTGTAAGGATTGCAGTAGTGTATCTTTGAGATAAGAATACATATTCCTGGCTAATAAAGAAAATGGTCTTAATATTTAACACATCTGACTGTCTTTTTTTCTCACAGTCTTTTGCTACACTTTTCCATCTCACCACATCTTTCCCTCATTCACATTTCACATAGCCAATGCCAATGTAGAGTTATGGGACCCAATCATGCAATGTTTTGAGTACCTACTGCAAGGTGCAGAGCACCTTCAACTCCAATTAACATCAATGGAGTTAGAGTGCTCAGTACCTTGCTGGAGGAAATGCTCAGTACCTCATAGGATCAGGCCCTTATAGAGGCCTCATCATCAGATTGGAGAGATTTAGTTGTGATAACGTGATCATCTTCTATTCAGCCTTCCTCAGATATCTTAAAGAAACACAAGAAAGGAAAACAGGGGATGTGTTTGGTATTTATGAGATGTTCTGCTTCCTACTGAAAATAATCACTGAATCTATGGAGAAGACCTAACAGACTAGCCAGTCCAACCCCTGGGAGTGCAGATTTATTCCCTACAGTACATTATTAGTATTTTGGCAATTCTAGCTCTTGTTGTCTCAAGTGATGAGGTTCCACCAATTCTTTTGTGAGCCTGTTTCACAATCCGTTAGATATCATTGTCTGGACTGTGTGTCCTACATTCCTCTTTTCTTAATTTAATTGTATAAATCCTTGTTAATACCCCCTTCTATCAGCCTAATGTTTAAGAGGATGCTAACATTTTCTAGGCTGTGAGTTCTATTATATGATATTAATAAAGAGGCCAATATAATTTATTTTCTGAAAAATTGCCTTCATAAGGCAAGGTAGCTCTTTAGATTTTGTAATTAAATTATTCACCATTGAATACGTATCATTAGAAAACCTTTACAAAGGGTCTCTTCTAGTATAGAGCACTGGTTTTCATCCTTTTTTCATTTGTGGACCCCTTAAAAAATTCCAAAGGGGTCCATACCTCCATTTGAAAATCTTACACAAAGTGTGCGGATCCCAAGTAGTCCATGGGCCACAGGTTGAAAACCACCATTGTATGGTAATGACAACCTTTCATGGACCCCTTAGACATACTTTGCAGACCCCCAAGGGGTCTGTGGATCACAGATTGAAAACCACTGATATAGAGAATACAGTATAACTGTGATAATGGTAATTATTTGAAAAGAGCAGCGGTAAAGATTTAAATGGAACCACTGTGTACATATATGTTATGGTTAGAAATGGTAGTGCTGCCCATCACTTCCCATTTTAAGACACTGCTTTAAGTTGCTTTGCCAAGCTGCAATTATTTTGGGCTGACATTTTCCATGTCAACTGTCTGTCCCAGGTTAAACTATTATGGAAAGTTTCAGCTAAAACAGTTCAGCCTTTTCCATGAGTGAAGATAGAGAAAACCATTACAACCATTCCACTGAGCTCTAGTGCCCCCACACTTTGAAACTTGGCAAGGGGGGTTGCCCTGGTGTCAAGGTTCTCGCTCTTGAAGTTCTTAAGAAAAATTACCCAAATTTGGCCAAGGTTTTAAACCTCACGAAAAATCTCAGTTTGTACATACACAGTGGAGACTTGCTATAGTTTGGCAGCTAAATCTTTGTAGATTTTATCTGCGCTGAGCATGCTCCCATCCCCTCACTGTTCCTATGTGCCAATTGGACTGAGCATGCGCCATCTGCACAGAGGGACTGAGTATCTTCCATCTTGGGGCTGCAGAGGCTGAGCAGAATTCTCCTTGCAATTGCTCATATTGGCTGCTAGATGCTGGAGTGGCACCAGGGACCAGAACTGTGCCCTCAGTGCTTCTCTGGCTGGAGTCCAGGCCTTGTTGAGGAGGATCTATAGAGTTTAAGAAGAGATCACCAGATCATCTGTTCTGACCTCCTGTATAGTGCAGGCTGCCAACACCAGGCAGCACCCACACACTAAACCCAACAACCAAAATTAGATCAAAGTATTACAATCCATAGGACACTAAACTAAACCCACAGGCAGAGAATAGGAGCACTGAGGTACATCAGTGTCTGAGGCCCCTGCAGTGGCAGGAAATTAAACGAGATATGCCCACATGATCCTACCAAGTAACCCACATGTTGCAGAGGAAGGCAGAAAGTACTGCAGGGTCACTGCTAATCTGACTTGGGAGAAAATTCTTTCCTGGCCCCACATAAAGATGATCAGTTAGACCCTGAACATATGAGCAAGAACCAGTCAGATAACCGCATAGGGGAAGGAGACCAAAAAAAACAGAATGAACTGGGGATGGGAGGGGAAATCCCTTGCTGACCCCAAAACATGAGCTTTAAACTGGAAGGGTCTTCCAGGTTATCTGAGCCCTTTCTACATCCCACACAAGCAAGCCCATTATGCAGTTTTTCCAGTTCTCTCTTAAAACTAAGTTGTTTGCCCCCACAACTCCTATTGGGTGGCTGTCCCACTCCTCTGAATTGTCTTCTGATTTCCACTCTGAATTTGTGAATCACCAGTTTATGCCCATTTGTTGCTGTACCAACACGTCCTTTATCTTAAATAGCTTTTTACTCTCCCTGGTGTTTTACTCTCCCTCTAGATGTATGTATATAGAGTAACTGTATCCCTTAAACAACCTCCTTTGCTAGGCTAAACAAGCCAACCACTTTTAGTCTCCTCTCCATTCCCCTAATCATCCTGATTGCCCTTTTCTGTATCTGTTCAAGTTTGAATTAATCTCTCTTGAACATGGGTAACCAGAACTGTACACAGAATTTCAGATGAAGTCTTACTTTTACTTACATTAATACTTCTCTGTCCCTACTGGAAATGCTTCACCTGATAGATTTTGGGATCCCATTTGCCTTTTTCTCAGTCATGCCACATTGGTGGCTCATTGTCATCCTGTGATCAACCAACACACCCAGATCTCTCTCCTTCTCAGTCACTTCCAATTGATGAGCCCCCAGTTGTAGCAGAAAATCTTATTATTAGATCCTATATGCATGATCTTGCACTTTGTTATTATTAGATTTCATCCTATTTCTGTTTCTTCAGCATTCAAGGTCATCCAGATCTTACAATCATAGAACTGGAAGGAACCTCGAGAGATCATGTAGCCAGTCCTCTGCACTCATGGCAGGACTAAGTATTATCTAGGCCATCCCTGACAAGTGTTTATCTAACCTGCATTTAAAAATCTCTAATGATAGAGATTCCACAACCTCTCTATGCAATTTATTCCAGTGCTTAACCACCCTCTTCCTATATCCTACTCCAGTACTCCTCTGTATTGATGATGCCTCCCTACCTTATATCATCAGCAAACTGTATTAACACACTCCTACTTTTTATGCCGGGTCTTTAGGAAAAATATTAAATAAGATTAGGTCCAAGACTGATCCTTGAGTATCTTCGGCTGCCCTGGTCGCCGCCGGCATTTAGGCGGAGGAAGCTGGGGCAAGGGGGGCACAAGGAGGGCCGTCTGCAGTGAGTAAGGGCTGGGGTGGCGGCACGCAGGGGAACTCCCCGCCCTAGCTCACCCCTCCCTTGCCTCCTCCCCGAGCACGCCGTCACCGCTTCACTTCTCCCGCCTCCCAGGCTTGCGGCGCCTAAGCTGCTTGGCACCTCAAGCCTGGGAGGCGGGAGAAGTGAAGCGGCGATGGGGAGGAGGTGGGGCAGGGGTGAGCTGCTTCACTTCTCCCGCCTCCCAGGCTTGCGGCGCCAATCAACTTAGGTGCCACAAGCCTGGGAGACAGGAGAAGTGAAGCAGCGACGGCGTGCTTGGGGTGGAGGCGGAGCAGGGGTGAGCTGGGGTGTGGGGAGTGCCTCAGGGTGAAGGGGGGGAGCTGCCGTGGGGGGGACTCAGAGCGGGGGCTCGTGGACGGGGGAGGGTGCAAGGTGGAAGTTTCGCCTAGGGCGCGAAACATCCTTGCACCGGCCCTGATTACTTCTTGTGTCTTGCTTTACAACACTCCTGCTTATACATCCCAGAATACTGTTCACTTTTTTTGCAACAGTATTACATTGTTGACTCATATTTAGTTTGTGATCCACTTTAATCCCCAGATCCTTTTCTGCAGTACTGCTTTGCAGGCAGCCATTCTCTTTCTGGATTTGTGCAATTAATTGTTCCTTCCTAAATATAGTACTTTGCATTTATCTTTTATTGAATTTCATCCTATTTATTTCAGACCATTTCTCCAGTTTGTCAAGATCATTTTAAATTCTAATCCAAAGTACTTGCAACCCTTCCCAGTTTGGAATCATCCTCCGACTTTATAAGTGTACTCTTTATGACATTATCTAAATCAGTTATGAAGATATTTAATAGAATTGGACCCAGGACAGATCCCCCTGGCACTCCACTTGATATGCCCTTCCAACTTTACTGTGAGTCATTGATAACTAGTCTCTAAGTATGATTTTCCAACCAGTTGTGCACCCACCTTATAGTAGGTTTGTCTAGGCCACAAGTTCTTACACTGGGGGACATGGAATGTATTCGGGGGCAAGGAGGAGCGTGAGAAGCTTTAAAAAAAAATCTTACTGTGCGCATTTTAGCGACAGCAGTGAATAGCTAGCAAAGCTGATTCCTCCAGACGTATCACGTCCTCAGATGGCACTGTCCAAAAGCACTGTGCATTTTGATGGATTTCTGTAAAGCTTGCATATATGAAGTCATTGCCACCTGTGCGTTAATCCATTTGCTGTGACACAGTGTGTGCATTTAATTGTAAGCATTGACCACAATCGCAGTTTTGCTTTTGCCCTTGTTACAATGGATCGTTGCCTCTGTTTGAATCAGTGCCTTACTGTTTTTAATGTTTAGTGAGAGTTGCATGTTGATTTTTTTTATTGGTACATGTACTCTTTTTGTGAGCGGGACAAAAACTACTACAGACACAAAGGAGGGGGTGCAATCGATTAAGTTTGAGAACCACTGGTCTAGGCTATATTTCTCTAGTTTGTTTATGAGAAGATCATGTGAGAGAGTATCAAAAACCTTATTAAAGTTGAGAGATATCACATTTACTGCTTCCACATATCCTCATGTCTTGTTACCCTGTTAAAGAAGGATATAAGATTGATTTGACATCATTTGTGGCTGACAAATCCATGTTGACTGTTACGTATTGCCTTATTTTCTTCTAGGTGTTTACAAATGGATTGTTTGCTTATTTGCTTCATTATCTTTTTGGGTACTGAAGTTCAGCTGACTGGTCTATAATTCCCTGGGTTGTCCTTGTTCCTCTTTTTATAGATAGGCACTATATTTCCCCTTTTCCAGTCCTCTGGGATCTCTCCTATCCTCCCTTGAGTTCTGAAAGATATTAGCTAATGGATGAATGCTTCGTTGGTAGCATATTGTAACTGTATATTCTTCCCAAAGTTTGGTTTGTCCATTACACCAGTGGAGATTTTTTTGAGAGAGAAAAACTGAGTTTTAAATATATATACATAATATGTATCCAGATTAAATCTTTATTTCTGTTCCATGTTCAGCAGCGCTTTGGCACATTAGTAATGCAGTATGCTGCTGCCATGGGGCAGAGCTGAGCATAGAGGCAAGCTCAGGCTCCCAAGGCCAATGCCAACATTTCTAATTAGATAGCACTTGCGGAGGTTCATTTGGAAAAAAAGAATCTTTTTCTCACTGTTAGCTGATTACCAGAATAGACAGGGTTCCCCTGGCAGCTGCTGCTCCAGCATTTTTTGACATTCATTTTCCTCTTATTTCCCTTTTACGAAGTGTTAACTTCCAGCAAAGGCACCTTACCTCCAGCTAAGGAAGCAGAAGAAAGCAGCTTTCTCCACAAGCTATGCTGCTTTTAGAATGATCTGACAGGGAGTATTGTAAAAGCTGTGCTACTGGCATTCCCTTTTCCTCCTCCCAACTCCCACCCTGCTGTACCCACTGATGACTGAGCACATTATTTGCACAAGCTGTAAGTGGTCTGCGATTTGCAAAGCTGAACTTACATCTGAACATGGGAGAATTCATAATAGGTAGTGCAAAAATGCTACCAGCATGCACCACTGTCCCATTGGTACTGTTCTGTTTCTTACTGATGCACTATAGCTTTCTCTTTCAGAAGGCAAAGAACCAACCCTCTTAAAAAGTACTTACAGGTCTCTGTTTCTTTGGCAGCATACAGATGGAGTTATTTTACCAGAAAATACAATTACTTACAGCTGACATATATTAATTTTGCTTAAGAAAGTAGGAGGAGATATTTCCCTCTAGGGAAGGCATTTGGGATGGCTGTTCCTCAGATTTTTGAAGAATTAGAGAAGCAGTTTCCTCATTATCCTTTCACATAGCATATCAGCACAAAAAAGATATGGACATAATTCTTTGGTAGAGCGTTTTGTAAGGGAGATTATTGAACTGTGCACCTCATATTGTCACTGTGGTTGTTCAAGGATATCAGCAGTACATGGAGCTTCTGATGAGCTATCTGCTCATGTTTTAAAAAGTTGTCGTCTTCTTCTTTGTGTACGTGATTATTTACATTACAGTAAGTAGAAAACGGGAATGCTCTGTAATTTTTAGACATATTGTGTTGGTAGCGTTGAGAGAGAAGAGTGTAAGGACCTTAAATTTTTAATATCATTGGTAGGGGATTATGTCAAAGGGGCCCTCCCTGAGGTAATGAGACTTGTTAGGTGATTACTATTGAGTGGAGGGTAAGATTCCTCCCCCCCTCAACTCAGTACTGGCACTTTGCTTCTGCCCACTACATTCCACATTCTATTTCATGTAATAATCTTCTGGGAAATGAGTATCCCCTCATAAGTCTCATAATCTGCTGGGCAAAGTCAGTCTTCTTAGAGGCTGCAAAACTGGTCCTAAAGCAAAACATGGAGGGTGAGAAGAACAGTAGGGAATGATGCTATTTGAATCTTCCTTTGTAGATGAAGAATGTCCTTTTTAATAGCCCAAGTAGAGGAGGATTCAAGGATACCTTGAAACCTCAGGATTCCTTGGGTTAAAATGCTCTGATGTCCACTAGGCCATTAGTCTGACTCATTGGACCTACACTCAGACCATTACTCTGTCCCCATAGGCCTGCTTCAGAGGCAGTGAAATTGGAAGACAACATCACATCAAAAAATCATGTTTAGGGCCAAATCTACTACTATGATTACAAGGACAACGCCTATTGACTTTAATGGGCTAAAGTTAAGTCCTAGGACCAAGATTTTCAAAATTGTTTTTTCTAATTAGGATGCTAAGTCTATACTTAAGCAGCTAAATAAATGGCTTGATTTTCAAAAATGTTGAACTCCTAGCAGCTCCTAATGAGGTCAGTACACCTTCTCATGGAGGCAACCCTGCATCTACCTTCCAAACTTTCCTGCTCGGTTAGAAGTGCTCCTCCAGAGACAGTTGAGACTTGGTACCAATCCCCTTTCCTGAGTCTGAGGAAGAAACACAGCATCCCTTGAAAGAGCCAAGTGCCTCCAAAAGAGGTCCCCAGTACCGTCCACTAGAAAACAAGCTGGAGTACAGGGTACAGTGTCCTTGGAAAAATCACTCCGTGATACTGACTTTGTCTCGTGTGATCATCCACTCCTGCACTGGGGCATATGTTGTTGAGGCCAGCCCCCACTGGTACCAACTCCTTCGACGTAACAACAGCGGTATCAGGGAAATCTCTTGGTACGGACAACACCAGAACCATATGCTGTGGTGCAGAATTTGGTCTGTCTTTTGGTACCAGATTCTCCAGCGGTGCAGGAGATAGACTGTATGATACCACTTGATTCTTTGGACTTACCCTTGAGAGAGGTCCAGCCCTTGCTACCATGGGCAACTTGAATGTCCGTTGCTTCCTTACCCAGTGTCATCCAGAGGCAAACCCAGCATGCTGTCTCTGGTACTTAAATCTCTGTAGAGACACCACCAGACCTCAGTACCTCCTAGTACAGCGCCTCCATGGTCAGATGATTCAGGATCTTTGTCGAAGTTAGGTTCCTATGCCCCTTGCTCCTGGAATACGAGGTGACACTCACCTGCATCATAAGGATACTGCTCCTGGTATCTAGCAGATATCCCTTGGAGATCCAGGGACCCAGATCCTTGGGCTGGTAGGAATTGGGGTCCTGTACCCTATCACAGCCATATTGGAACCTGTGGGGCACAGATGCCGACTTTCTGATTTCCCTGGGGGTGCTCGACCCCCTGCTCCACCCTAGGCCCTGCCTCTTCCTGCACCATTCCGCCCCCTCCCCCGAGCACACTTCACCGTTTCTCCGCCTCTTCCTGCCCCCGCTCTTCCCCCAGTGCCTCCTGCTCACCACTGAAGAGCTGATCAATGGTGAGCAGGAGGCGCTAGGGGAGAGGGAGAGGAGCTGATTGGTGAGCACCCATGGAGTCAGCACCTATGTTGTAGAGTTCCCTCCCCCAAAATCCTCCTTGGTTCCTCCACCCTCGAGATCCCCAAGCAGAGGCTGGGCTAGTTCGCATGAAGTGGCTCATGATGTTGCCCCCAGTTCTGAGTATGATACTGACAGGGGTGAAAGTGGGCCAGTACAGGTCTGGTACCGGCCCGTACTCAGCCCATGTTAAGTGCCTTAACGTCATTGCCCCTCCCCCCCAGCCGCTGATGGGGGGGCAAAAGGGCCAGCGATTTGAAAGGGCCCAAGGTTCCCGACTGCCACTGCTGCGGTGCCCTGGGCCCTTTTAAATCGCCACCGGCGCCCCGGGCGGTAGGGGCCAGGCAGCATGGATGGGCTGGCTGGGGGAGGCTGACACACCCTAGCCCCACCCCTTCTGCCCTGGCCCCTGTACCAGTAAGAATTTAATATTACTTTCACTCCTAAGAATCTCAAGAATGGCCTCACGTACCAGAATTTCAATCCACTTCAGTGCAGGAGACTCAATCTCAACCTCCTTTGCACACTCCTTCTCATCCCCTGATGCAACTGTAATGCCTGGTGCATCTTCACCTGTTCGGGATGACTACAGAGCCTATCAGGAATTGCTAAAGAGGAATACTTCCTCTCTTGACATTCAGGTTGGGGAGTTCCCACTAATTGATGGGCATACTGGTGTCAACAGGACCTCCCGGAGTGATTCTGCCTACAGATAAAGGTATCCTGGAACCTACAAGATTGCTGAGGCAAATGCCATAATCCAACAGCCAAGAGAACCAAGAGATGGTACTGTATACTTTGTCAGGGCTATGAATATTTCTGCATGGATGCCTTGCCAGGTTCCTTGGTTGTCTTCACAGTAAATGATGAAGTACATCGAAGATGGTCTACTACTGCCTTAAAGAATAACAAAGCAAAGAGACTGGACCTTTTCAGTAGAAACATTTATTCCACTGCCTGTCTGCAATTTCATGTCTCTAACCAGCAAGCCTTGCTGGCCAGATACAATTTCTCTCTCTGGGGCAACACACTGAAATTGCCAGAGAATGCTAGGCAGGAGTTCCAGGCCATCTTAGAAGAGGGCAAAGGACCTCTCTTCAAGGGCCTTAGATGGGGCAGATTTGGCAGCCAGTGCCTTGGCATCTGTGATAATGATGCGCAGGAGTTTGTGGTTTTAATCATCGGGTTTCCCACAGGATGTTTGAGGGTCCTACTCTTTTCTCACAGGAGACAGATGAGAAGCTTCACAATCTCAGAGACTCAAAGTCCATGCTGAAGATATTGGGAATTTACATCCTTTCCCTCGAAGAAAACAATTCCACCCTCAGTCTTACCAGCGATACCCATTTTCCCCACCTAGATAGCAGGACTACTCCAGCAAAAAGAGCAAGAACCACTTCGTCAGATTTCTTTTGCAGCAGGTTCTTCCAGACAAGCCAGAACATTCTAAGCCGGGGTAGGCAACCTATGGCACACGTGCCGAAGGCGGCATGTGAGCTGATTTTCAGGGCACTCACAATGCCTGGATCCTGCCCACCGGTCCTTTGGGCTCTGCATTTTAATTTAATTTTAAATGAAGCTTCTTAAACATTTAAAAACCTTATTTACTTTACATACAACAATCGTTTAGTTATATATTATAGGAGTGTAGAAAGAGACCTTCTAAAAACGTTAGATGTATTACTGGCACACAAAACCTTAAATTAGAGTGAATAAATGAAGACTTGGCACACCACTTCTGAAAGGCTGCTGACCCCTGTTCTAAGCAGTGTGTTTGATTGGCTTGTCGAGGACAGAGTACCAGTTTGTTTAGTGCTAGTTTCTTTCACCCCTGTTTTTTTCAACAGGTTAGCTGCTTTCTATGTGGTTGGGACTTTATTACCACGGATCAATGAGTTCTATGTGTTGCGGAACAAAAATACACCCTACAGAATCCCAGGAAGTTTCTGAAGAAGCAGAGAAGAGGGGCAGGGTTGTGAATAGGTAGAAGCAATACACTTGGAGACCAACAGTTACTGGTAAATAACTGTTCTTCCTCTTTTGAAAATTGCTTTTGATTATCCCCACTTGTGGGAGCTTAACTAGGACAACCTCTATACATTAATGGGGAAAGCACTAATTAAGCAGTGATTAAAGTGCTCTCCCCAATAGAGTGTCACAGTGAGATGCCAAATGAAAAGTATGGTGTTGCACAAAGCCATGAATAGAGTATCAAGATGCAAATCTCCACAATGGAAACATTACACAAAACTGCTTTAATCTCATAGAATGGGACTTCAGATCCTGATCTCTGTGCAGAGTTTCATTCATTTGGAAAAATCTTTGAATAGAAAAAGATGCCAGGGAATAGATAATAGTCTATCATCAAAGCTACATATGGGTGACTTTCTAGAGGACTTTGTTTTTCCTAAATGATGATTCAGCTCTTCTCTAAAATCAAGTTTATGTAATCTAGCCTCCCATATAATGGATATACCTTTTTTAAAAACACTGATGAACGATATGAATTGATTGAAATGGAAATCTGAAACCACATTAAGCAAAAATGTAGGTTGAAGAAGTAAAGCCACTTTTGTTTGAATTGTTTGTCCCTGCAGAACACAGTAAAATGTGAGTCAGCCATTAAGGCTTTTGGTTTACTTGCTGCCTCTGCAGATGTTACAGGTATTAAAAGACCATTTTTAAAGATAAGTGCTAAAGAGCGTGAGTGTTTTTCAGAAGTGCAGAAGGTGGCTCCATCAGTCCTTTAAGCACTGAACTCAAGACCCAAGGTGGAATAAGTTCTTGGACTGGCAGGTACATATTAGTCATTAGGAAACTTAATTATAGGATGGTTGAAAATAGAAAAACCTTGAACTACTTGGTGGCAAGCAAAAATGGCAGGTAATGAGATAGCACAAGAATGAATAAAGGATTAGAAAACTCAATCTATTTAGTTTAACAAAGAGAAGGTTAAGGGGTGAGTTGATTACAGTGTGTAAATACCTACGTGAGGAACAAATATTTGATAACGGGCTCATCAGTCTAACTGTGAAAAGTATAACACAATCCAATGGCTGGAAGCTAAATCTTGACAAATTCAGCCTGGAAATAAGCTGTAACTTTTTTTAACAGTGAGAGTGGTTAACTATTGGAACAATTTACCAAGGGTTGTGGTGGACTCTGTCAGTGGCAATTTTAAAATTGGATCTTTTTTTAAAAGAAATGCTTTAAGACCTATTTTAGGAGAGTTCTGTGGCCTGTGCTGTACTGAAGAACATGAGATGATCTCAGTGATCCCTTCTGGCCTTAGAATCTGTGAATCTATAAGTGTATTTTGATGGTAGTAACAGATAGGCTTGACTACTTTGTTTGAAATAAGTGGTAAAAAAAATTCAGGAACAGATAATGCCAACAATGAAAATAGTTGGCTTGAGTCCACATAGAAAAGTGAATTTGCATCTTTTCCATGATAAATAAAAACTCAGGTACACCTCTACCTCAATATAACACGACTCGATAAAACACAAATTCGGATATAATGTGGTAAAGCAGCACTCCGGGGGGGTGGGGCTGCGCACTGTGGCGGATCAAAGCAAGTTCAATGTAACGCAGTTTCACCTATAACGTGGTAAGATATTTTGGCTCCCGAGGACAGCGTTATATTGAGGTAGAGGTGTACTTCTGGGAGAACTTATTCCTGGATTGTAGAAGTATGTTCTGCATTTCTTTGGAGTACTGAACATCTGTATTCAGCAAACTATTATGAGCTAGGTGAAAGCATGGCAGATCGTGATGAATTCCACCTAGTTGCCTAGTACAGAAATATGGAAGCCCCAGTAACCATTATTAGAAGCTTTGGTAGCAGAGAGATTAGATGTCTCAGAGATCAGAAAACCAGATTGGATATGCCCAATTTGAAACTATAAGAATCACATGAGACGTGTTGTCTTATCTTCCCAATGACTTGGGGAAGAAGGGAAATCAGACAGAAGGCATACATGTATTGATTATCCTAGTCTAGTAATAAGATGTCTGTCAGAAAGCTGGTTTCTGTTCTTGTTCTTGGACAAAAGAGGAGACACTATGCTTTGTTTCTTAGTGTCAGGGTAAGCTGCTGGTGGGCTGGGACATTTCGTTTACTGAAGTTTACCTCCGTGCCTGCAGAGGCTCGTGGTAAACAAACTGTCTTGGCCCACCAGCGGCTTATCCTGGTGGGCCAGGAGCCAAATTTTGTTGACCCTTGAATTATAGGGTTGTCTTATGAATGGGTTATAAAAATTTGCCATTTTTACTTATCCATCTTGCAGGGGTTGGCTTATAAACAAACCGGCTTATAATTGAGTATATACAGTATATTTCAACAGCTTATGCTAACAAACCGTTGGAAGGGATGAGGGGTGGAAAATGAAGCAGCATCAAGTTGTAGACAGATGGAGGGATTTTGATTTTCAAGAGTCTATTTCTGTTGTTAATTCACATCTTCTACATGTACATTGATAGCAGAGTAAACAGAATGTCGAATTGCTTCAGGATTGCCCTTCATACTGTGTGTGCCTAAACGTATGCCAAATAGCTCAAGTCAGATCTGTTCTCTACTTAGCTGAAACAAATATTATTAAAAGAAAGGGAGGATAAATTAGGAAATGAAAATGTTCTGTTGCCAGGTCAACCATTCCATATTGGTGCATATCTTTGTGTGTTTGAGGAGGATAATATGCAGTGATGGTAGACATGAGCTCCACGCTCTTCCTAATAGTGTGCGAGGAAAAGGTTACAGAAAATAATGCCTTTAGCAACCGTGACCTAAGCCCTTCATTCTCTTATTGTTACATGTGCATGACTGTGAGAGAGGCAAAAATGTTAGGAGGATCAAAAGGCAAAAATCTGTTCTTAATTAATTGTCTTTTAGTTTCTTGAGGGCTTATAAAATATATTTCGCTGTGTGTTTTCACAGATTCCACTGAAGATGAGAGACAGTGGATCAAAGCATTTGCCTCTCTCAAAATATACCCACAGTTTCTTTGTATTTCGTGTAAATGATTTACTGCCCTCACAGGTTTTAGTTATTATCCAGTGAGCCTTGTCTTAAGATTTCACCGCATGTATCCCTTTGCTGTGTTTCGACTACACTCTGCTAAAATATAAAAAACTGTTTAAGTTTGAGCATTTCTTGATGTGTTTATGAACACTGCCAACTCGGGGATAGGCTGCCTAGAGTAATCAGGAGAGTGTTAAACTGGTAACAAAAGAGAAGGGTAAAAAGAGAGCCAATCTGAACACTCATTTAGCACAAAATCGAGATATTGAGAAGAAAATCAGTCTAGGAACTGAAGGATGTCAAGAGAAAAAAATATTTTATTGCCTATACACCAGTGCAGGGAGCCTGGGTAACAAACAAGAGGAATTAGAATTGCTCATTTATGAGCATAAATTCAATCTAGTTGGTATTACTGAAACCTGGTGGGACGATTTGCGTGATTGGAATGTTAAAATCAATGGTTATAACCTATTTAGGAAGGATTGAGTGGGCAAAAGGGGAGAAGGAATGGCTCTCTTTGTCAAAAATGGCATTACCTGTTTCAGAGTCCCTGATAACTCAGAAGAAAATAATCTTGAATGCTTATAGATCAGCATCCTAACAGACAAAGTACAAGATGAATATGGTGCTACAGACCACCAAATCATACTAGGAACAGGATGACCAGCTTCCTATGCAACTATTTCTGACAAGTAGGAAGAGAAGCGGAGACTTCAGTTTGAGTGACATATGCTGGAGGTGTCATGCTGCCAATATTACAACGTCCGTGGGATTTTTTCTAAATACTATAGATGTCAATTTCCTAACTCAAAAATTGTTTCCTCTAAGATGGGGGAATTCTATAATAGATTTTGACAGATAGAAGAACTGATCATACAACTAAAAATTAATGGTAGCTGAGGTACAAGTGGTCGTGACTTGATCACAAACAGAATAAAGTGCAGACCAATAATATGTATATTTGGTGCTTTAAAATGGCCAGTTTCACAAAGCCATAAACAATGACGAGCCTTAGCAGCTGCAGATAACTTGCAGCCAAGAGTTCTAAATGAGCTGTCTGAGGAGCTTGCTGGACCATTAATATTGATTTTTTCAGTAAGTCCTGGAACACTGGGAACGTTCCAGAAGACTGGAGAAAGCTAATGGTGTGCCAGTATTTAAAAAAGTTAAATAAAATAACCCCAGTAATTATAGGCCTGTCAATCTGACTTCAATCTAGAGCAAGATAATGGAGCAGCTGATACAGAAGTCAATTAATAAATTAAAGGAGAGTAATATAATCAATGTCAATTAACATGGGTTTATGGAAAATAGATTCTATCCAATGATATCTTTTTTTATGAGATCAGAAGTTTGACTAACAAAGGTAATAGTGTTTTTGTAAGGCGTTTTGACTTGGTGTCACATGACATTTTGAATAAAACTAGAACAGTATAAAATTAACATGCCACACAATAAACAGGTTAAAAGATGACTAACTGATAGGTCTCAAACTGTAACTGTAAACAGGGAATCATCATTGAATGGGTGTGTTTTTAGTGGGGTCTGCAGGGATCAGTTCTTGGTTCTCCATTATTTAACATTTTTAACAATGACCTGGAAGAAAACATAAAATCATCTCTGATAAAGTTTGGAGATGATAGAAAAATGATATGTGTGTGATAAATAATAAAGAGGACAGATAGCTGATACTGAGTGGTTGGGATCATTTGATAAACTGGGCTCAAGCAAACAATATGCATTTTAACACAGCTAAATATAAATGTGTACATCTAGGCACAAAGAATGTAGGCCATACTTACAGGCGGGGGATGTGATCCTGGGAAGCAGTGACTCTGAAAAATGTTTGGGGACAGTAGTGGATAATCAGCTTATCATGAGCTTCCAGTGCAATGCTCTGGCCCAAAGAGCTAATGCGATTCTTGGAAGTATGAACAGGGTTGTCGAATAGGAGTAGAGAGGTTATTTTACTTCTGTATGTGGCACTGGTGTAACTGCGCTTGAATACAGTGTCCAGTTCTGGTGTCCACAATTCAAGAAGGATGTTAATAAATTGAAGATAAGAAGAACCATGAGAATGGCTGAAGGTTTAGAAACTACATTCCTTCTAATAATAGACTAAAAGAGCTCAATCTATTTAGCTTAACAAAGAGAAGGTGAAGGGGTGACTTGATTACAGTATGAGTACCTACATAGGGAACAGCTATCTGATAATGAATGGGGTTTGCAGTCTAGCAGAGAAAGGTATAACACGATCCAATGGCTGGAAGTTAAAGCTTGGTGAATTCATACTGAAAATAGGGGTAAATCTCTAACAGTGAGAATAATTAACCATTGGAACAATTTTTCCAGGGTTCGTGGTGGACTCTCCATCACCGGCAATTTTAAAATCAAGATCAGATGTGTTTCTAAAAGATAGGCTCTAGAAATAATTTGGAGGAAATTATGTGGCCTGTCTTATACATATCATACTGGAATGATCATAGTGGTCCCTTCTGGCTTTGGAATCTATGAATCTGTTTCTGGATCGCAAAATACTATTTCCTCGCAGCTATGTAAATTGCTAAAGTGATTGTAGTCTTCCCGCTCTCTAGCTCATAATGTAATGTTAGTAACACTAAACACACCAGTTCACAGAGCATTTGTAGTTTTTCATCTACATGATGAACACAATTTGTTTAAACTCAAGGACTACTGCGAATGTTAGGCTCCTAAAGAAGAGGCCTGTATTTCAGAAGTCCTGAGCATCCGGCAATTCTTACTTATTTCAGTGAGAGCTGCTGATTGTTCATCTCTCTTGAAAAACAGACAACTTATGTAAGTGCCTACATATAGACTTAGGAACCTAACAATTAAGCAGCCAGTGTGGAAAATCTTGTTCACTGGCTGAAGTGTGAGTGCTTGGGAAAAGGGCAGATTCCTCAGGGCTCCAATGTAGATCATTAAAATAAAATATTTTATCTCCAACTGTTAATAATTGTATGAAATGGCTTCTAGTCTCCACAGTGCTTTCCATTCTGGTGTATGTTCTCTTCCATCCCTCAGTTCAGAAAGTATTCTTCATTGGAGCATGCAGAAATTAAGCCACACAAGCCTGTGTTATGTAGCCGTCACACATTACAGTTTCTCCCAGACCATTTAGTTTATTTGAATCATTTGGAACCAGGACCAAGGTGCTTTCTTCCTTTGTCTTATCTTTGTAAAATAATTTCACATAACAAAGCTAAACAATAATTATTGCCAGGATTGTGTGACAAGGAGAATGTAGGAGGAAGCCCAGTGCGTTCTGCTATTTATTAGATACAAGTTTATGGTGAGGGGAGGGGGAAAACATTTCCAACAAATTGAAACTTCATCAGATTTGCAGCACTGAAGGTAACAGCAGCACAGTATTTCCCTTCTACTTTGGATATGCAATTGATTGGCACTGAGTACTCCAGTATCTCTCTGGCTCGTCTACACTACGGGATTATTCCGATTTTACATAAACCGGTTTTATAAAACAGATTGTATAAAGTTGAGTGCACGCGGCCACACTAAGCACATTAATTCAGCGGTGTGCGTCCATGTACCGAGGCTAGCGTCGATTTCCGGAGTGTTGCACTGTGGGTAGCTATTCCGTAGCTATCCCATAGTTCCCGCAGTCTCCCCCGCTCCTTAGAATTCTGGGTTGAGAGCCCAGTGGCTAATGGGGCAAAAATCATTGTCGCGGGTGATTCTGGGTAAATGTCATCAGTCATTCCTTCCTCCGGGAAAGCAACGGCAGACAATCATTTCGCGCCCTTTTTCCCTGGATTGCCCTTGCAAACGCCATAGCACGGCAACCATGGAGCTTGTTCAGCTTTTTTTTTTTTTTTTTACAGTCACCGTATGTGTACTGGATGCCGCTGACAGAGGCGATACTCAAGCGCTACACAGCAGCATTCATTTGCTTTTGCATGATAGCAGAGACGGTTATCAGTCGTTCTGTACCATCTGCTGCTGGTGTAAATTGGCAATGAGATGACGGTTACCTGTCGTTCTGTACTGTCTGCTGCTATCATGGGTGCCCCTGGCTGAGGTCGGCCGGGGCGCAAAGGCAAAAATGGGAATGACTCCCCAAGTCAATCCCTCCTTTATGGTTTCTAAAAATAGAGTCAGTCCTGTCTAGAATATGGGGCAAGTGTGCTAGAGAACCAGTGTATCAGAGAGTACAGCTGCTCCGTGCCAGATCCCACAGAGATGATGAGCTGCATGCCATTCACGGGGGGTACCCCTGCAACAACCCCAGCCGTTGCTTCCCTTCTCCCCCAACCTTCCTGGGCTACCATGGCAGTGTCCCTCCCATTTGTGTCATGAAGTTATAAAGAATGCAGGAATAAGAAATAGTGACTTGTTAGTGAGATAAAATGAGGGGGAGGCAGCCTCCCGCCGCTGTGACAGTCCAGGCAGGACATTAAGCGGTGCGGGGGGAGAGGAGCTCAGCATGCTGCTGCTATGACAGTCCAGGCAGGACAGAATCTTTTCTTTACACAGGAAAGGGAGGGGGCTGATGGAGCTCAGCCCCTAGTTGCTATGATGAGGATGGTTACCAGCCGTTCTGTACTATCTCCTGAGAATGACTGAGAATCATTCCTATTTTCACCCAGGCGCACCCGGCCAGCCTCACCTGAAGCCAGCCAGGAGCACTCACGGGCTGATGACAAGGACGGCTACCAGTCCTACTGCACCATCTGCCACTGGGCAGGGGAGAGGAGTGGATACTTCTCTTCACTGCTGCAGCATCGCGTCTACCAGCAGCATTCAGTAGACATAGGGTGACATTGAAAGAAGTCAAGAAACGATTTCTTTCCCTTTTCTTTCACGTGGGGGGGGGGGAGAGAGAGTAAATTGACGAGCTATTCCCTGAACCATGCCGGACAATATGTTTGAACCTACAGGCATTGGGAGCTCAGCCAAGAATGCAAATACTTTTCGGAGACTGCTGTGGACTGTGGGATAGCTGGAGTCCTCCGTACCCCCTCCCTCCCTCCATGAGCGTCCGTTTGAGTCTCTGGCTTCCCGTTACGCTTGTCACGCAGCACTGTGTAGCCTGGAGATTTTTTTTTCAAACGCTTTGGCATTTCGTCTTCTGTAGCAGAGCTTTGATAGAATAGATTTGTTTCCCCATACAGCCATCAGATTCAGTATCTCCCGTAGGGTCCATGCTTTTTGGATTTGGGACTGCATTGCCACCTGTGCTGATCAGAGCTCCACGCTGGGCAAACAGGAAATGAAAATCAAAATTTCGCGGGCTTTTCCTGTTTACCTGACCACTGCATCCGAGTTCAGATTGCTGTCCAGAGCGGTCACAGTGGTGCACTGTGCGATACCGCCCGGAGGCCAATACAGTCAATTTGCGGTCACACTAACCCTAATCCGATATGGTAATACCGATTTTAGCGCTACTCCTCTCGTCGGGGAGGAGTACAGAAACCGATTTAAAAAGCCCTTTATATCGATGTAAAGGGCCTCGTAGTGTGGACGGGTACAGCGTTAAATCGGTTTAACGCTGCTAAAATCGGTTTAAACGCGTAGTGTAGACCAAACCTTAATTTCTTTTCTCTCTCCCAAGTACCGTTTCCCCATTTTCCATTCAGCTAAATCAGGTTCTGTATTTTGCACAGCCTAGAAAAGGCTCCATGGCAGAATAGTTTCCCCTAATCTTATTTATCTGCTTTTTCAGTGTATATTTGTTTCTCAATTGCCTGAAGAAGTAGCAGTCTAAGGTTTCAGATAAAGCAACTTATCTTTACAATGACGAAACAATTTTAAAAAAACTGACTTCTGGATTTTGCTATGCAGATTTCTCAATTTGATTTTTTTTGTATGCTTTATTTATACAATAAACTCTTATATTAGATATAGTCCTTCTCTTTCATAGTAGATACAAATAGCATGTGTTCATGGAGCTGAACACAAAGATTATATGTAGACAAGCTACAACACACTATAAATATAAATATTAGTGGTTTGAACATATGATTTAGCTTTGGTGATTGAATGTACAAGTTAAAATGAATACAAATTAATCATAAATTACTCATATGTTCTTCACTGAGTTTACTATGGTGTTGTTAACTGTAATATGTTTATGCTGGATCATGTGTTTTTGAGCCAAGGAAAATATTAAACTAACACTTTGATTTGCTGGTCAAAGATCTTAGTTGGTCTTTGATTTGCTACCCCCAATTTTGTCAGACAGTATTGAAAAGCTTTGGGACAGAAATGAAAATGTCCCCCATAAAACATATTGGGTCTGCAGACTATGTGCCATTTACTGACTCTCTTTCATATTCTCTGTTACTTGTTCAGATCTGATATTGTACAGGTTGGTCTTGGTTTTATGGAAAATTGTCTTGATAGATGAATGGCTCAGAGCAACATCTGTAATTTATGGATATAGAAAACTCTTGCAGTCTCTTACTGTCTTTGCTTTACAGATGTGCTTTAAGGTAACTGAGATGCTTGGATAATGGAAAAGCACAGTGTTCATAAATCTCAGCCATGGAGACAGTACTTATATCTTTCCTTTTTTAAATAAATCCAAAGCTAAATTCTAAATTTCTTTTTTAAATATCATTGATGCTGTTTCTTCATGTTGTCGCTATTGTTATATCAAGTGCTGAGTAATATGCAGTGGTTTTTATGTGTCATTTTAAAACAGTAATTAAGCTTAGAGTGTGAGATTTGTTTTCGAAAACAAAACTAGTAAATCATCAAGACCTATACAAATATAGTATACTGCTCTGGATACATGTTGGAATCATTCAAGTTACTATCTGTGGTAGTTGCAGAATTAGAGAAATTAATTACAATCTGTTGTAGACATGCCTGCTATAGCATAAATAACTTGATCACAAACTATAAGAACCATGAAGAAAATGAAGAATGTAGAAATTGCTGCCAGGAACAGACCAGCGGTCCATGTAGTTTCGCATCCTATCTCTGACAGTCTCCAATACATAATGATTCAGAGGAAGAAATAGACAAACCCAATTGTGTTATACTGTATGTTAGGAGCGAGTATCTTTCTGACCTCAGCCGGTGATTAATTTATGCCTTAAAGCATGAGGATTGATAGCAGTTGTAAATTTAACCTTAAATGGGGTTACTTAATTGAATTGTTCCTTGTTGTCTGTAACCTGTCCTTCATCTGGTCTTCTAGAATTATAGTCCTGTTGACTTTTGCTGGATACATAGTTTCATTTTTACACCTGCTTTCCTAAACAGCTTTCATTGTCTAATCCAAATCCTTGTCAGTTCCTATTTTAAATGACACCATAAACCTTCAAAATTTAAATTGATAGGTGCCTGGTTCCCTTTTGGTTAAAGTGAAAGATCTTAACTTCCTTGGAGCAAAGTGGCCACAATTCTCCCCATTGGTGAATCCCAAAACAAATAAAACAGAATTAAGGCCACTTTAATTCTGAATAACTGTGTCCACATAGAGGATTAATTCAGATTAATTTTCCTGGATGTTCCTATGTAGACAAGCCCTTAATATGCAGATTGCTCACTTTATGAGTAAATTCAAAATCTGCTCTTACTGTATACCCCTTTGCTCCCAACTACAGTACATTTCTTCTAATTTTAATTTCTTTTCTTACAGTATTTCCTTATGACCCTCAAAACTCCGAGCTCCCAAGGGTGTAGCTTTAGGGCTACACCCCTATTTAACAATGGAGATGGCAATTATAGGGCGTCCCACGAAGCCTGTCTCCCACATCCAGCTGTAATATCCATAATTGAATATGCAACCTTCTCCCCCAGCTGCCTCAGACTCCTTTGCTGTGCCATCTGGGGTAGGTGGGCAAGTGGAGGCTGAAAGTGGAGTGAGTTAGGGGAATTGTGAGAGGAAGTTTCTTGTTAAATAGGATTACAGGGGAACCTGCATTGTGCTCCACGATAAAGTGGGAAATATTCCTCCCACCCCCGGAGGCAATTTAACTGTGCAGCTGCCGATTTGGCAGGATTGTGAGAACTCTGTGGGCCACGAATGATCAGCATTGTTGGATTTTATTGTTTGGGAGTCTTCTGAGATGCAGTGATGAAATACCAATATTAAATCGATCTGTGATCAATTTAAAGGTGTCTAATTCTCCCTTCATACATATCTGTTCTGTTTACATTAGTAGGAGTATGAGCGCACATCTAAGGAAGCTCAAACCCCTAAATGATCCCAGAGAGAGACACACAAACAATAGTGATTCAATGTGATCCACCATCATTATGTACATAAAAGGTCAGATCCCATTTCTATTCTGCTTACCCCGAACACCATTTGAATGGTCTTATTGTATGATATAACCACAAGTGTCAATCTCTGGTATTTCACCTCTGATATTAATAAGACTTTCTTGATACAGGCTCCCTCAACTGTCAAAACTGCAACACTACTAAGCACAGAGGCCTGGAGAGGGTTTGGGGAATGAATTTCTCTGCATAGGTGCAATTATGATGTCAGGCTCAGACAAACTCAACTGAGAAAACATAGGAATTAGCTGTCAGTTTTAAATATTCTTGTTGGAAAATGACATTCTTTTTCTTTCCAAGTAATTTTCATTTAGCCTTTTTAATCCTGTATAGCAAACATACATCTTTATGAATGTGTTTTGGCCTCCAGGCCAAACCTACCCACCTTCTGTGCAGTTATTTGCTTTCTGTTAAACTCTACTCAGCCTTAATCAGTCACAACTGATAGATTGTAAGAAGTGGCATAAAATATTTGAATACAAAGATTCTTCTGGTTATCACTGAATATAGGGAGAAACCTTGTCGAAATGTTGTTGGCTGTAATATATATTCAGCAAGGACAATCTAAAGAGAGTTTCCTACACATTTTTTTAAATGTAAAGAAGATATTTAACATTAATATGGCCTGAAATACTATCAATTTCTAAAAAGTTTTCCATAATGTTTTTTTCAAAAAAGCCTGAGCTCTGGGTAGGTGCTTGTTGTATCGAGCAGGCAAGGGACTAACAAGCTTCAGCAGGACTTTATTTACAGTGGAAACCCCTTTACGAAGCAGCTGCTGCTGCGCACTCTGTAACTCACTCAGCCTCCTCAACTCCTCCCCCCGCCCCGTTTCCTGTCCTTTCAGACTCCCAACAGCCAGTGCTCCCAGTTCTAATAATTGTAAGCACATCTAAACACCACAGTGCTGTATATTCATATTGCATTGAGACAGTTATGCTGTCAGAGTTGGCTGTCAGTGTTGTATCTGGTTTTCTTCAGTATTATTGTGGCTTTCTTGGGAATAAATACATTTTTGAAAGGTCACTAAAATCATCCAAAAACGTGATTGTGGTGGGTTTTTTTTTTAAGTCAGTTATGTTCATCTCTCTGGAACACCTCTAAAAAAGGTCTGCACACTTTTGGTACCACACCATTCTTTCTGCAATTATCAGCTCTTTCCCCTAAGTTGCAGTCAGTGTTCCTATGAGAAATGTCTTCTAATGTATTAAAAACATTGACGTCCAATAATCTTTTTGAAATTGCTTTACTGTTCCCTGTTCCTGAAAGGCAATAGAGTAAATAAAATTACGGATTTTTCTGTTGATACCACATTACTTTATTTTTTGTAATAAAGGTAGTTCTTCTATTGCAGGCCAGTGCATATACTCAATGCTAGTAGCATATACAATGTGTCATTAAATCCTATTATTGTGGAGGTGTAGAAATAACAAGTATAGCTTTATTGTCTGAAAAAGAACTATAGTTGTGGTCATATGAGAAAGAAGAGCTCAGCTAGACTTGGGCTACATGGAAAGATCTAGGCTCATTTTTATTGATTTAAAAAAAATTAGTTATTGAATATGCATTGGTTCTCATTTGAGTGACTCAGCACCAAAGCATCTCCTACTGGAGTAAGAAAGAAAACAAAACTAACAACACAGTGATTGCCATTAAAAAGTTAACATTTATCCACCATGGTTCTGTATCTGACACAGGGAAATAAATCTTAGGCCTCACCAGTTGACTTTTTAATAGTGATCACTTTACTTTATATCTAAATAATGCCTTTTATCTTTGAGGATGTTAGGGTTGCTGCTTACCACTTTTGAAAGGATAGTCCTTTTTAAAGAGTGTCCAAACAGTCCTCAAATATCTTTGGGACTTATGCAGCATGACAAAGTAAATGTCACAATGTTATATTAACACTGGATTATGATATATGATGGCAACTCTATACTCCTCTCTGAAGTACAGCCACGTCTCAAGTGGAATGTGGCTCCTGTTTTACTCTAGCATTCCTATTCAGTGTCTTTAGGAGGGGAAGTTAAGAAAACTATAATCATCAGCAAGTACAAGAATTTTAAGTATGCAGAATTTAATCTCCCAAACTTGAATTTTGCCAAGCTGCTTGGATAACACCCCTGCTTTTTAAAAAAATACCCTGTAGAATATTTAATGGGGTCAAATGGTGAAGACCATAGTTTTGCGTTTCATTTGTTACAATAACTCAAGCAGCCTCGTGTCTCCTAACATTCTGGTGTGGCATTTTGGTTGCCCTAACTCTGAAGGAAGTGTGTCACTGTAACGAGGCAGTGTGGCTCCCCTCCTCCCCAGGGAGGGTCGAGCCCCGTCAGATGCCAGAAGGGGTGGGGCCACAGGGTACTGGACCCGCCCCTCAGAGGGTCAGGAGGCAACCCGGAAGTATAAAAGTCGACTGGCGGCACTCAGTTGAGGCCCAGCCGCCGTCGGGAGCAGACCTGCCAGAGGGTGCTCGTGACTGGGAGGCTGCTGAGGTCCAGGATAGTTGCCTGGACTGGCTGGAGCTTCTCCACGCCCACTGCGAGGAGGGACTGCCGGAGCCGCCCCGTCCCTGCTGTTACCCCGAGGAACCCCCGGAGCAGGCCTGGCTGGACTTCCCAGAGGTACTGCTGGATCTACCACCCAGCCCCAGCTGGGAGGGGCCCATGCTACTGGACTTCCCAGGGGCTGACGCCACTGATCAGGTAGGCCCAGAAGGGGAGGTTTGAAGTGGCCCGGGGGTAGTAGCCTACCCCAGTCAGGCTGCGAGTGTACTGGAACCCATGTCAGTGTGTTGCGGCCAGGATCCCCACTGACTGCAGCGAGTCTTGGCCGCCGCTAGGGCCCTGGGCCGGAACGCAGTGGAGTGGGAGGGCCTGCGTTCCCCCCGCCACCCTTCCAGACTCCGCCTCCCCCTGGCCTGAGGAGGCCACTCAGATTAGTCTGTGTTTAGTGCCCCGCCCGAACCGAGAGCTGGGCCCCTTTAAACTGTATTATTGCTCAGCCCTGAGACCAAGGGCCTGAGCTCCTAACTGACCTGTATTATTGCTCAGCCCTGCATCAGAGGGCCTGAGCTCTCCTGAACTTTGTATTTGCTCAGCCCTGAGCCAGGAGGGTCTGAGCCCTGTGACTCTGTGTTTGGTGCCCACCCGACCCAAGGGCTGGGCCCCTTTAAACTGTGCCACTACTCGGTCCTGCACCAAAGGACCTGAGCAGCCTAAACTGTTGTGTGCTCAGCCCTGAGCCAAGAGGGCCTGAGCCTCTATAACTGTGTGTTTGGTGCCCCGCCTGACCCAAGGGCTGGGCCCTTTTAAACTGTGCCACTGCTCAGTCCTGTATCAAGGGTCTCAAGTGGCCCAAGCCTCGGGCGAGGAGGCCCTCAGCCCCTGGGACTGAGGGCCTGAGACCCCGAGCTGACTTTCTGTTTACTCCGCCCTTGTCATAAACAGATAGCTAAGGGTTAATGTCTCTTTCACCTGAAGCACCTGACCAGAGGACCAATCAGGAAACAGGATTTTTTTTTTTCAACTCTGGGTGGAGGGAAGTTTGTGTCTGAGTCTTTGTCTGTCTGCCTGCTTTTCTCTCAGCTATGAGGAGTGATTTCTATTTCCTGCTCTCTAATCTTCTGTTTCCAAGTTGTGAGTACAGAGATCATGTATTTACATGTCTATAGTAGCTGGAGTGCTTTAAATTGTATTCTTTTTGAATAAGGCTGTTTATTCAATATTCTTTTAAGCAATTGACTCTGTATTTGTCACCTTAATACAGAGAGACCATTTGTATGTATTTTTCTTTTTTTTTTTATATAAAGCTTTCTTTTTGAGACCTGTTGGAGTTTTCTTTACTGGGAAACTTCAGGGAAATTGAGTCTGTACTCACCAGGGAATTGGTGGGAGGAAGAAATCAGGGGGAGATCTGTGTGTGCTGGATTTGCTAGCCTGATTTTGCATTCCCTCTGGGTAAAGAGGAAAGTGCTTTTGTTTCCAGGACTGGAATTACAGAGGGTGGACTCCCTCTGTTTAGATTCACAGAGCTTGTGTCTGTGTATCTCTCCAGGAGCACCTGGAGGGGGGAAGGGGAAAAAGGATTATTTCCCTTTGTTGTGAGACTCAAGGGATTTGGGTCTTGGGGTCCCCAGGGAAGGTTTTTCAGGGGGACGAGAGTGCCCAAAAACACTCTAATTTTTTGGGTGGTGGCAGCAAGTACCAGGTCCAAGCTGGTAACTAAGCTTGGAGGTTTTCATGCTAACCCCCATATTTTGGACGCTAAGGTCCAAATCTGGGACTAAGGTTTGACAGCCCTGCAGCAGAAGGCCGGAGTCCCCAGCGACTGTGCAGCGTCACTTAGCCCTGACAAAAAGGGCAGATTCGGACAGCGTGTAGCGAGGCCAGTGTGGCTCCCCTCCTCCCCAGGGAGGGTCGAGCCCCAGCCGGCACCTTTACAGTCACCTAATGAATCGTCATTGGCCTTTCCTATATCTCTAGGTTTTCTTGGAAGTTTCCCATTCACTTTCAGCACTGATTCTGCTTAAGAGACCTAATGAAATCCTCACCCAGAGTGGTGTGGCTGTATTGGCTATAATTTCAATGTGAAAGTAGCTTCCAAGTGATAATAATGGGAATAGGCAGCAGGTTGCATAGGAGGCAGGTTTAAAACAAATAAAAGGAAGTTCTTCACGCAGCACACAGTCAACTTGTGGAACTCCTTACCTGAGGAAGTAGTGAAGGCTAGGACTATAACAGCGTTTAAAAGAGAACTGGATAAATTCATGGAGATTGTCCATTAATGGCTATTAGCCAAGATGGGTAAGGAATGATGTCCCTAGCCTCTGTTTGTCAGAGGATGGAGATGGATGGCAGGAGAGAGATCACTTGATCATTGACTGTTAAGTTCACTCCTTCTGGGGCACCTGGCATTGGCCACTGTTGATAGACAGATACTGGGCTAGATGGACTTTTGGTCTGACCCACTATGGCTGTTCTTATGTTCTTATAAGAATTAGACCAAACCCGTAACAGATTAATTTAGGTACCATTCTACTGTGTCCTCTATTTTATGTTGTCGTTCACTCTCAGTTTATGTTGTATGTCCACGTACTGTGGGGATAAATATATTGGGCCACAGCTTCCTCTCCTGACTCATATAGTCCCATTGACTTCAAGGGACAACATATGTGAATCGAGAGATTGTGATTTGGCCTATTATTCTGTTTTATTTTATCTTAGCACATATCAAACATTGTGCTTGTGAGCCAAGAGGATCTGAGTTAATATTTGGATTAATGCTTTAAACGTGCTTTGAAAAAGTAAAATATTAAGTTTTGTTAATATCACCTTGACTCCAGTGGAGGATAATCAGTTGTTAAACAATAGAAATAATAAAAAGAAAAGAATGGATTGTGAATAAAAACCCAGTTACAAAAATATAATTTATAATAACCTTTCAGCTTCCATTTTTGCATAGATGGTAGATAACAAATTGCAGAAGAACATTATCTCTTTTCGTAGCTACTGCATAGTGCCGTGTGTATACATATATTTAATTCATTTTAAATAAAAGAGGCAGCTTGAAAAATGGCTGACCCAATATTGCACTCACACACAGTATGGATAGCTGCAGTATCATGCTCCCATCCAGAGCCCAACATTTGCCTTACCAGGAGATGCTAATGTAAATATCTTTACATTTTTTGTTTGCTTAGATATAAAATGATTTGGATAATGGATTCTTCATTGCACTGTGCCTCGTGGCTACGCAGCTGATTCAATCTGGTAGACTTTTGTCTGGTAGATAAGCAGACTGTACAGTGTAGAAAGCTATAATTTAATAATATTATTGAGACCTTGAAATGTTCCTCCCAGGGATTTCCCACCCAGTTTAAACATTTGCATGGTTTTGCACTAAGCATTGACAGACAGATGAAACTTCTCATCCAGTCAATCAGAGGAGGAAAAGAACACAAAATATGTGAAGTATAGGTTTAGTCAGTTTTTAAAATCTTCTAAAGCAGCACACAAATACGTATGCTTCCATTTTTCCCAAATTCAGGGGAAACCAGTCACCACACGTTTCTTGGCTGGGTCACTCACCGTGAAAGTCTCCATGCAGAACAGACTGTAAAATGCAAGGAAATGTTATCAATAAGCATCCCAAAATGTGCTGTACTGTTACACTCTGGAAAGTACTTAACAATTCAAGATAAGCTTCAAATCGTGAAATTAATACTTTCTTGCTTCTGTTGGTGCTAAAGTGCTGTGAATGAGTTGCAATTTCTCTGTGTACCTGTTTTATGGAAAGAAATATGGCATATATAATTGAACATTTTGTCTTGATCATAGATAGGGCCCTACCAGATTCACGGTTCACTTTGGTCAATTTCATGGCCCCAGGGTCTTAAAATTGGTCAATTTCATAATTTCAGATGTTTACATTTGAAATTTCACAGTGTTGTAACCGCGGGGGTTCTGAACCAAAAGGGGATTGCGGGGGAGGGTGGGGGGTCATGGTGGTCCCAAAGCTGTTGTAGGGAGGTTGCAGGATTGACATATTTATCTCTGTGCTGCCTTCAGAGCCCTGCTCTGAAAGCAGCAGCTGCAGAGTTTCCTGGAGCTGGAGAAGGCTCCTGGAGGTGGAGGTAGGTCTGATCTCCCCAGTGCTCTTGGGAGTGCACCAGCTGGTGGCTCCTACCTGCTAGTCAGGGCCAGTGGTGGTTTAATGCATGGGCCTATGGGACCCATGCCCAAGGGCCCCGGACAATTTGAAAAATGGGTGCCCCAGCCCTGGCATGAGCTACGGGGTGGAAGCCCCAAGCTCCAGCAGGAGTTGTGGGGGCTGAAGCTCCCCTAGCAGCCTGCCTCAGAGTTGGAACATTCAGGATCCCCACAGCTCCTCGACAGCCCGGGAGCCCTGGCTCCCAGAGTCTCCAAGCATCCTGGCTACCTATCCGGTGGCTGTTGGGTCTTTGGGCAGCTTGGGAGCCCCAGAAACATTTCAGAAAGGTTGAAATGAAAAGGCATTTTAACTGAAAGTGAAATTCTGAGATTCCCATTCTATGGGAAATTCTGAAATTGCTTTTTTCATTCTGTTTAGCAATGGAAATTGTACAGACATTTCAGGACTTCCCATGGAACAGAATTCCAATATCCAGTCAGGTCTATTCCTTAGCAGACATGTCCAAATAACTGAATATTTGGTTTGGGTCCAGCTCCCCCTGCGCCCCTCCCACCTCTCCCCCCTAAAAACTTTTCAGGTTGACCTGAAACAAAAATGTTTTACATTTTCCAGAAAAACAAAATGGTGAAAAAAAATTGTTTTGAGGTTTTAAAAATGTTTTTAAATGGCTGTTTAAATAAAGTCAAGGGAAATTTGGAAATGAAATGTGTTTCTGAAGTGAAAAATCAAAATGTTTCATTTCAGAAATGTGAAAATGAACAGTTTTGACATTTACGAATGTTTTCCCTTTTCCCTGACTGAAACAATTGCTGAAATTGACCTGAATTTGCAGATTGTTTTGGATGACCTGAATGTGTGTTTCTGGCCAAAAAAAAAAAAAAATTGCGCACACACAATTTCTTCCAGCTCTATTCCTAAGTCATTTAGATGCATTTGAAAGTCCAACACTTTGTGGCTGTTTTTCGCACACCCTGAGACAATTGCAAGCACAGAGCCATGTTGCTAACTTAGCTGGTGCAAAAAGATAACAAACCAAAAACAACTTAGTGGCAGTGAGTGAAATGTGAATGTTTGTTTCATTTTAATCTTTGTGGTTTTTATTATTGCCTGGTTTACTAGAATAATTCTCAGACTTTGGCCCACAGTTGCGGCAGTTCTGTCCCATCTGTTACAGAAGCACAAAGTAATCATGCAGAAAAATATCTTCCAATGCAAACCATATTAAACAGTCCATACTTATTACTCCAAAAGGCAAAATACACCACTCTTCAATAGTTTTTCAATTTAATAAAATGTACTTTTGCAGAAGTACTTCTTATTCCATATATATTTATCTCAATTTATAGTTTTATATTTATATAGTTTTTCAATTTAATAAAATGTACTTTTGCAGAAGTACTTCTTATTCCATATATATTTATCTCAATTTATAGTTTTATATTTATATAGTTTTTCAATTTAATAAAATGTACTTTTGCAGAAGTACTTCTTATTCCATATATATTTATCTCAAAGTACTTCATTGCGGGTTTTAATTTATATGTGCAGGTTACACAGGGAGCTCTTGTAGATGTGGTATAGTGACTGTGTAGGAAACTAGAGGCTCAGAGAAACAAGATTAATTATTTTATTAGAAGGTGAGTTGTTATAAGCCAGGGAGAAAAGAGAAGAATCTTGACAAAGATCATGAAACCAAGGAATCAGTTAGATGCAGATAAGCTGTTCCTGGTAGTGGTGCAAAGCAGAAGTTTGTATGGCATGCTGTGGAGAAACCAAGAGCTAAATCTTTGGTCTGCAACAGAGCTGCAGAGGTCTTTAAGTGGCTAATTTGACTACATGATTATTTATCCAGGCATGGGGAGTTGGCCAGCTATTCCTAGCTGCTGAAATAACTGTTCCAAGTTGCTTTTGGGACCAAACTTACCAGGTTTTGGGTGCTACAAAGGTAGCATAAAATATCACCTGCCTGCTCCAGTCCTACACCAAGTGTAGTTGTGTCAGACACCAGAAGGTGGTCAGAAAGAAGTCTAATATTTATGGAATATAATGATGGATGTAGGAGGAAGGATACATCTCAAAGAGTATGGAGTTTTATTTCCTACATGATTCTGAAGTTCATAGGAAGCTAATGAGGATGTCGTAGAATGGGAATAATAGGCTTATGTGTCTAGATACAGGCAAGGAGGCCAAGTACTTCTTTCCTAAAAATAGAAGATTTATTTGGGACTTACGGTGATAATGAACAAGGGAATTACAGTACACAGGACAAAAGGAGGTAAAGACATGGATGTGGATATGGGAGTAGTGGGGTCCGGAAGCTGGTGTTTTGGAAGCGATGATAGATTTACAGACTTGGAAAACATGGTATGTGTTAGGGGCTTCTTCTTTCACCCTCTCACTTCCCTGGTCCTTCTTGCGTGAACAGAGAGCAACAATACCCGAAGTCCGAGGGTGCAAACAATTTGATGTTTACTGGGGTGAACTTCCAGCAAGCATGATTCCATTTTCCCTCCTCAGTGTCCCCCTTCCCAGCTCTGACACCACAGAACCTTGCCGGTGTCCCTGTTCCCATTCCCCCCCTTAGCGAAACATGATTTCAATTCCCCCACCCCCATTCCCCCCCTTACTTCCTGATTGACTGCAGACTATATAGTAAAACTTGAGTTCCACTTAGCTATACCTTAACCAATCATTTTACTGAAATTTAACTAACCAATCCTAACATATTTTAACATGATTATTTAACCAATTATATCCCACCACCTTAATTGGTTTACACCCAGAAAAATTAATTCTACAGCAGTCCGAGATTATACAGACAAATAATAGGGAAGTGGAGACTACAGTGATAGAACAATATAGAAATGAGGATTTCACATCCCAGCTATTGATAAGTGAGTTCTTGCCAGACAGGATGCTATCAAACTAAGTTTCCTTTTACATCTTCTAAGCTCTTCCCTTTCTTTGGAGGTGATAGGAATATCAGGACAGGATTTTATTCCTCGACCCAATAGCACCTTATTTCAATGTGACTAGTTTGGAATGTAAGGATGTGACCGTTCACTTCCCAGTTTATGGCTGCCTCTGCTACTTAGCCAAAGGCTTAGCCTAAGACCAGGGCCTCAGACTGTCACAGTGAGAGAAGGTCCTTTCACAGACAGACAGTGATTTTGATTCTTTCTTTTATACCTCTATAACTAGCTTAGTGATAAGAATACACCTGAATTCTTAAAGTATAGGCCTTTGCAGACAGGCATGAATATCTATATCTTAACAGAATGCAGAATGAGAATCTGGGGTCAAACTGAACAGTCCCTGACCTGAGGATCTCCTCTTCTAAGATGAAGATGTGTTAGTATTTGTGGACCTTTTGGACTGCATTGCAGGAGCTTTCTGAATGTTGAGAGGAAGACATTCTTGGCTGGCACTCCAGGGCGGGAGATTATTACAGGCCTAGTGCAGGAGATGACAGGGAAAAAGGACACAAACACAGAATGGGAAAAGGAAATGCAGTGAGTTGTGGACTCGCATCACTGGCAAATCAGAGAGGACAACTGTGAATGTAATAAGAAACAAGAGCAGGATAGTAGGTGGGGCAGTGTTACATAGAGACTTGAAAGATGGTAATCTATTAAATTTAATGTGGGGACACCAAATGAAAAACTCAAACAACTTGTCTACACTAGAAAATTATAGAAAAAAATTCCTGTGGTGGAAATCATAGTGTAGACAAGGCTCTGGTGTCTTGACATTTTTACCACATCACATAAATTTGATCCATGATAGGCTGAACTAATATAGGAGTAACAATTCCAGAAACTGCCAGAGCCCTGTCAATAATAGGGCTTCCACCTGTTCAGCTGAACTGCTGGTAGCATTGGTAGAACTTTAAACACAGCCAGAGAGTGGAGTGATATGGCCTGAGCCGGCAGGCAAATAAGATGATATTAGTTGTTATTTTCAGGATGGACCAGTGGGGCAAAAGGTGGAAAAAGGAAGACATGTTTCTTGTCCCGTAGTGCCAATTTAGTAAACATGCTACTTAAGTTGAGTTATGTGCTCAACTTTTTTATCTGTGATGTCAATGGACTTTAAGTTATGTACCATAAGGATATAAGCTAGAAGCTAAAAGGACCGTTTCCTCTATCATGCCCTTGCCTCGTCTCCACATGGCCTCCTTCCTTTTCCTTTCCTATTATTTATTTTCTTAATTTTTCTGTCACTACTTTTATCCTTCAGTCATGCTTTTGCTTATCGTACCCATTCTGTTAAGGGCATTGTATTCTCCTGCTTATAGAGTCGATGTCCCCTAAATCATCTTTACATCGTTCTGCCTCTTTGGGAGCTAACCACCGAACATGGATTATAAGGTAGTTTTGTTTGAAAAGATCATTTAAAATTGGAAGCCGCACGTTTGGGAAGCAAAACTAAGTAGCCACGTATACATTAGGAGGAGAAAAGAGTAAATTTTAATCATTTTATAGGTTTCTATCAAAATTCACTTAGAAAAACAAAAGTCTCTACTGGGATACATACCATAGGGAAAGAAGTTATAAGCAAGTCACTCACAAACAAATCACTGGTTCTCATTTAAGCTGTTTCTTGTTTCACATTATGAAAGAGACAAAATCCAAATCCCTCCTTTAGCTTTAGTTTCTGTTCAAGCCCACATTTAATTATTCCTTTTGGTTTCCACTTTCTTTGTTAACACAGCACCTGCTCCACCCTCCACTTTTTGAAATTTTAAAATCCTGTTCAATAAGTAGCCCAAATTTAAGAGCTATTCCTCACTCCAGTAATTTTAAGTAATTTGTTCAGAGAATACCTTTTGAGTGTACAAGTATGGAAGTCTAATGTGAAGGATTTTTTAAAGTATAATGTTTGTGTGCGTACACTGGGGCTGAGGCTATGTAATACAAACATGCTGCAAAGAAAATAATTGTTTCATTATCCATTGCTACATCTTCTCGGTCCCCATATGACATTCTCACTGGCAAATTAGTTGACATATGGGCTAGATGAAATTAATATAAGGTGGATACAGAACTCTTTGAGAGACTGTACTCAAACAGTAGTTATCACTGCTTCGCCGTCAAACTGGGAAGACATATCAAGAGGCTCTTCTCAGGCTCTCTGAGGTTACATAAAATAAATCCTTTTACTTACGTTTCCCTTTGAACACAACACCTTTTAAATTTTGTCTTTGAAGAAATCGGTACTTTTATGAAATCATCTTTTTTTCTTTTCTTTACTATCGAGAAGGAAATAAACAGAAGACTGAAAAGGGTAGCACATACTTAGCACTACCTTACTTAGACAAAACCTTAGTTAGATGAAACTCCCTGTTATCCAAAACAAGTCAAGTTCCTGAACATCTATTAATTATACATTTTCAAAGAGGGAATTTACAGTGTCTCCTATATCATTCAGATAAAATATGTTTTACTGTGTTCAACTTCTTTTCTACAGAGTCCCTTAATTGACATATATCAGTAAATGAAGTGTTGATAAAGTTTAAAAAATATATAGTTCAAAAATTGGTCTTAATGGAGTGTTTCCAGACAGGTAGTTTTTTAAACCACACTATTTTAATATGCCAAATTTCATCCATTCATGTATTAATCTTAATGCCAAATTTCTTCACTTTCTATAGTCCTTTCTGGTGGACTCCATTTGAAAAGATTCTTAGCTTCTAAGACTGGAAGAGACCACAAGAGGTCATCAAGTCCAGTCCCCTGCCCTCGTAGGAGGACCATATACTGTCTAGACCATCCCAGATAGACATTTATCTAACCTATTCTTAAATATCTCCAGAGATGGAGATTCCACAACCTCCCTAGGCAGTTTATTCCAGTGTTTAACCACCCTGACAATTAGGAACTTTTCCCTAATTTCCAACCTAAACCTCTCTGGCTGCAATAGTTTAAGCCCATTGTTTCTTTTTCTATCCTTAGAGGCTAAGATGAACAAGTTTTCTCCCTCTTCCTTATGACACCTTTTAGATACCTGAAAATTGCTATCATGTCCCCTCTCAGTCTTCTCTTTTCCAAACTAAACAGACCCAATTCTTTCAGCCTTCCTTCATAGATCATGTTTTCTAAACCTTTAATCATTCTTGTTGCTCTTCTCTGGACCCTCTCCAATTTTTCCACATTTTTCTTGAAATGCGGTGCCCACAACTGGACACAATACTCCAGTTGAGGCCTAACTAGTGCAGAGTAGAGTGGAAGATTGACTTCTCATGTCTTGCTCACAACACACCTGTTAATGAGAATCATGTTCGCTTTTTTTGCAACAGCATCACATTGTTGACTCATATTTAGCTTGTGGTCCACTATAACCCCTAGATCCCTTTCTGCCGTACTCCTTCCTAGACAGTCTCTTCCCATTGTGTATGTGTGAAACTGATTGTTCCTTCCTAAGTGGAGCACTTTGCATTTGTCTTTATTAAACTTCATCCTGTTTACCTCAAACCATTTCTCCAATTTGTCCAGATCATTTTCAGTTATGACCCTATCCCCCAAAGCAGTTGCAATCCCTCCCAGTTTGGTATCATCTGCAAACTTAATAAGCATACTTTCTGTGCCAGTATCTAAGTCATTGATGAAGATATTGAACAGAGCCGGTCCCAGAACAGATCCCTGTGGAACCCCACTTATTATACCTTTCCAGCAGGATTGGGAACCATTAATAACTTCTCTGTGAGTACAGTTATCCAGCCAGTTATGCACCCATCTTATAGTAGCCCATCTATGTTGTATTTACCTAGTTTATCTCTAAGAATATCATGGAAGACCGTATCAAATGCCTTACTAAAGTCTAGGTATACCACATCCACTGCTTCTCTGTTATCCGCAAGACTTGTTACCTTATTAAAGAAAGCTATCAGATTGGTTTGACATGATTTGTTTTTTACAAATCCATGCTGGCTATTCCCTATCACCTTACCACCTTCCAAGTGTTTGCAGATGATTTCTTTAATTACCTGCTCCATTATCTTCCCTGGCACAGAAGTTAAACTAACTGGTCTGTAGTTTCCTGGGTTGTTTTTATTTCCCTTTTTATAGATGGGCACTATATTTGCTCTTTTCCAGTCTTCTGGAATCTCTCCTGTCTCTCATGATTTTCCAAAGATAATAGCTAGAGGCTCAGATGCCTCCTCTGTTAGCTCCTTGAGTATTCTAGGATGCATTTCATTAGGCCCTGGTGACTTGCAAGCATCTAACTTTTCTAAGTGATTTTTAACTTGTTCTTTTTTTATTTTATCTTCTAAACCTACCCCCTTCCCATTAGCATTCACTGTTAGGCATTCATTCAGACTTCTCGGTGAAGACCGAAACAAAGAAGTCATTAAGCATCTCTACCATTTCCAAGTTTCCTGTTACCATTTCTCCATCCTCACTGAGCAGTGGGCCTACCCTGTCCTTGGTCTTCCTCTTGCTTCTAATGTATTGATAAAAAGTCATCTTGTTTCCCTTTATTCCCATAGCTAGTTTTGTGCCTTTGCCTTTCTAATCTTGCTCCTGCATTCCTGTGTTGTTTGCTTATATTCATCCTTTGTAATCTGATCTAGTTTCCATTTTTTATGTGACTTCTTTTTATTTTTTAGATCATGCAAGATCTCGTGGTTAAGCCAAGATGGTCTTTTGCCACATTTTCTATCTTTCCTAACCATCGGAATAGCTTGCTTTTGAGCACTTAATAGTATCCCTTTGAAAAACTGCCAACTCTCCTCAGTTGTATTTCCCCTCAGTCTTGATTTCTATGGGACCTTACCTATCAGCTCTCTGAGCGTACCAAAATCCACCTTCCTGAAATCCATTGTTTTTATTTTGCTGTTACTCCCTTCTACCCTTCCTTAGAATTGTGAACTCTATGATTTCAAGATCACTTTCACCCAAGCTGCCTTCTACTTTCAAATTCTCAACGAGTTCCTCCCTGTTTGTTAAAATCAAATCTAGAACAGCTTCCCCCCACTAGCTTTTTCAACCTTCTGAAATAAAAAGTTGTCTGCAATGCAGAACTTATTGGATAGTCTGTGCCCCGCAGTGTTATTTTCCCAACATATATCTGGATAGTTGAAATTCTCCATCACCACCAAATCTTGGGTTTTGGATGATTTTGTTAGTTGTTTAAAAAAAGCCTCATATACCTCTTCCACCTGGTTAGGTGGCCTGTAGTAGACTCCTAGCATGACATCACCCTTGTTTTTTACCCCTTTTAGCCGAACCCAAAGACTCTCACCATTTCCATCTCCTATGTTCATCTCCACCTCAGTGCAAGTGTGTACATTATTAATATATAAGGCAACACTTCCTCCCTTTTCCCCCTGTCTAGCCTTCCTGAGCAAGCTGTGCCCATCCATACCAACATTCCAATCGTGTGTATTATCCCACCAAGATTCGGTGATGCCAACGTCATAGTTGTATTTATTTATTAGCACTTCCAGTTCTTCCTGCTTATTACCCATACTTCTCGCGTTTGTGTATAGGCATCTAAGATTCTGGTTTGATCTTGCCTCCCAGTTTTGCCCTGACCCTCCTTTCTCACTGCCATTATAGCCCACACTCCCTCCTATTTCTGACCCATCTCCCAGGTGTCCATGTTCTCCACTTACCAGTGGGCTTTGCTCACCTCTCCTTGTTGAACCTAGTTTAAAGCCCTCCACACTAGGTTAGCCAGTCTGTGTCCAAATAGAGTCTTTCCCCTTCTTGAAAGGTGAACGCCATCTCTGCCTAGCAGTCCTTCCTGGAATAGCATCCTGTGGTCGAGAAACCCGAAGCCCTCCTGGCAACACCATCTTCGCAGACAGGCATTCACCTCCACGATGCACCTGTCTCTGCCTGGGCCGCTACCTTTGACAGGAAGGATCGAAGAGAATACCACCTGCGCTCCAAACTCCTTCACCCATACTCCCAGAGCCCTGTAGTCACTCTTGATCTGCTCAGTTTCTCACTTTGCAGTATCATTTGTGCCCACATGGATGAGTAGCATGGGGTAATAGTCAGAGGGCTGGATAATCCTCGACAATGCCTCCATAATGTATCGGAGATGGCCCCCGGCAGGCAGCATACCTCCCAAGATGAAATGTCAAGATGACAGATGGGTGCCTCCATCCCCCTCAGAAGAGAGTCTCCGACCACCACTACCCTATGTTTCCTATTCGCAGTGGTGGCAGCAGACCTCCCAGCCTTAGGGATACAAGGCTTCTCCTCCTCTGCTGTAGGGGGGGATTCCTCCTGTATCAAGAAGAGCATAACGGTTTCCTATTACCATGGCGGGAGGGTTTGGAGCAGAGGTGAAGCACTGCCTGCTGCCAGAAGTAACCAGTTGCCAATGTCCACCCTGAACCATCTCCTCCGCCAGTGATGTGTCAGCAGTCCTGTGTACGGGGACAGCTACCTCAGCTATCTCCACATGGACACTGTCCAGGAATTGCTCGTGGATTTGGATGTTCCTCGACCTAACCACCTCCTCCTGTAGCTCTCCCATCTGCTGCCTGAGAGATTCCACCAGCAGGCACCTTTCACATTGGATGGTCTCCCGAGCCTGGGTATCAGTAAGTGGGAATTGCAAATCACAGTCCCTGCAAAATGACACCAGGATCTGGGTAGAAGCATCCATGCTCAGGTGCTCTGTCTGGCTACAGGCGCAGGTGGAGGAGACAGAAGCAGTGCTGGCACAGGTGTTGCGGGTCTTCCTAACCATCGTAGGCCTCCTTCTGTCAAACTCCCTCTCAAATTCCCCTGTCTGCAGCCCCCCGTCCGCACACAGCTTATACACTGACACATAGAGGTGGCTGTGCAAAAATAAGACTTCAGTGTCTCATCAGTTGCACTATTGGGAACGCTGGTCAACCAAGTAGCATGGAAATTTGTGGCACATCAGACCGCATATTTACACAAGAATCAAAGTGAAATGACATGACACCAATTTGTTTGAAACCCAGAAATTCTGTATGTGGTGGACAGGAAGGTAAAGGACTGAGAAACATCATTGAATTGTTTCAGAGTCTGTCATATCAGCATACTCTTTTTGCTAAACACTAGAAGATTTATTAACAGCTGTGGATTTTTAAAGTGGAAATCCAGATAAGTAGATGTTACATAATACTTAGACTGAAAGATCCTAATGTTTTTCACATCCTGTGTGAATCTTTTTGGCCTGGAGTCAATGAGGCATAAAGCACCAAGCTTCTCATATTTCTTGAAATAATTTTTCAGTTTGCTCAAGTGGTAGTTATGGGGTCTCAGAGAAGCAATCTGACCCAGACTGACACGGTCAGAAGACGCATTGATTTCAGTCTCAGTGGAAATGAGAATAAAGCAGACACATTCCATTAATGGCCACTGTTGGGATGCTAGCTTTATCCTATCAAAAGTAAAATCAAGCTACAAACAGTAATTGTGCATTGCTAGAACACCACCAACTTTTTAGTATGTAGTAGCAGAAATTGTTGTCATTGTTCTTGTACAAGATCATAAGACTTATTGCAGCGTAAAAATTAGAGATGGAAAAGCCCAAGCATTCCATCTTCCTGTAACTGTTGGATAGCTCCCTACAAAACGTATTTAGTATCTAATATTTTCTCTAGTATCATTTTAAAAGCTTGGAGAAATTGGGATTTTGCTGTTTTCCTTGGGGGGCTATTTCACACTCTGATAAATCCCACTGTCAAGAAGTTTTATCCTGATATTCAGCCTAAATTTTCCCTTTCTTAATTTCTTCCCATTACTCTTAGATGTACCCCTGTGTACCAAGATTTAATCTTTGGTCTTCCTACCCTTGAAATATTTGGAGACAGTGTTACCGTCTTTGTGGTCTTATTTATATTTGATTCTCTCAGTGGGTTTCTCTGCATGGTGTCTTAGTCCACACTAGCTGAGGTGTAAGTTCTAATGTGCTTCAGTATGTCGTGCTCTAAGTGACATGTGGACTCTCTGAAGTGCACTAAAAGTTCCCTAGCATGTGTGTGCGTTAATGTAATTTGGAACGGGACTACATGAAGGAACATTAAGGGAATTATTAGTGTGTGCCAGCAGGGTCCACATGGTCTAGTTGGTGCTGACTAAGACACCATATATGCAAGCTCAATCTTTCTGTGGAGTCAGTCCCTCCAGCCCTCAGATTTTTTGCTGTTCTTCTCCAAATTCCTTTAATTTCATAGATTCATAGACTCTAGGACTGGAAGGGACCTCGAGAGGTCATCGAGTCCAGTCCCCTGCCCTCATGGCAGGACCAAATATTGTCTAGACCATCCCTAATGGACATTTATCTAACCTACTCTTAAATATCTCCAGAGATGGAGATTCCACAACTTCCCTAGGCAATCTATTCCAGTGTTTAACTACTCTGACAGTCAGGAACTTTTTCCTAATGTCCAACCTAAATCTCCCTTGCTGCAGTTTAAGCCCATTGCTTCTTGTTCTATCATTGGAGGCTAAGGTGAACAAGTTTTCTCCCTCCTCCTGATGACACCCTTTTAGATACCTGAAAACTGCTGTCATGTCTCCTCTCAGTCTTCTCTTTTCCAAACTAAACAAACCCAATTCCTTCAGCCTTCCTTCATAGGTCATGTTCTCAAGACCTTTAATCATTCTTGTTGCTCTTCTCTGGACCCTCTCCAATTTCTCCACATCTTTCTTGAAATGTGGTGCCCAGAACTGGACACAATACTCCAGCTGAGGCCTGACCAGCGCAGAGTAAAGCGGAAGAATGACTTCTCGTGTCTTGTTTACAACACACCTGTTAATGCATCCCAGAATCACGTTTGCTTTTTTTGCAACAGTATCACACTGTTGACTCATATTAAGCTTGTGGTCTACTATGACCCCTAGATCTCTTTCTGCCATACTCCTTCCTAGACAGTCTCTTCCCATTGTGTATGTGTGAAACTGATTGTTCCTTCCTAAGTGGAGCACTTTGCATTTATCTTTATTGAACTTCATCCTGTTTACCTCAGACCATTTCTCCAATTTGTCCAGATCATTTTGAATTTTGACCCTGTCCTCCAAAGCAGTTGCAATCCCTCCCAGTTTGGTATCGTCCGCAAACTTAATAAGCGTACTTTCTATGCCAACATCTAAATTGTTGATGAAGATATTGAACAGAACCGGTCCCAAAACAGACCCCTGCGGAACCCCACTTGTTATACCTTTCCAGCAGGATTGGGAGCCATTAACAACTACTCTCTGAGTACGGTTATCCAGCCAGTTATGCACCCACCTTATAGTAGCCCCATCTAAATTGTACTTTCCTAGTTTATCTCTAAGAATATCATGCGAGACCGTATCAAATGCCTTATTAAAGTCTAGGTATATCACATCCACCGCTTCTCCCTTATCCACAAGGCTCGTTATCCTATCAAAGAACGCTATCAGATTAGTTTGACACGATTTGTTCTTTACAAATCCATGCTGGCTATTCCCTATCACCTTACCACCTTCCAAGTGTTTGCAGATGATTTCTTTAATTACCTGCTCCATTATCTTCCCTGGCACAGAAGCTAAACTAACTGGTCTGTAGTTTCCTGGGTTGTTTTTATTTCCCTTTTTATAGATGGGCACTATATTTGCTCTTTTCCAGTCTTCTGGAATCTCCCCCGTCTCCCATGATTTCCCAAAGATAATAGCTAGAGGCTCAGATACCTCTTCTATTAACTCCTTGAGTATTCTAGGATGCATTTCATCAGGCCCTGGTGACTTGCAGGCATCTAACTTTTCTAAGTGATTTTTTATTTGCTCTTTTTTTATTTTATCTTCTAAACCTACCCTCTTCCCGTAAGCATTCACTATACTAGACATTCCTTCAGACTTCTCAGTGAAGACCGAAACAAAGAAGTCATTAAGCATCTCTGCCATTTCCAAGTCTCCCGTTACTGTTTCCTCCTCCTCACTGAGCAGTGGGCCTACCCTGTCCTTGGTCTTCCTCTTGCTTCTAATGTATTGATAAAAAGTCTTCTTATTTCCCTTTATTCCCATAGCTAGTTTGAGTTCATTTTGTGCCTTTGCCTTTCTAATCTTGCCTCTGCATTCCTGTGTTATTTGCCTATATTCATCCTTTGTAATCTGACCTAGTTTCCATTTTTTATATGACGCCTTTTTATTTTGTAGGTCACGCAAGATCTCGTGGTTAAGCCAAAGTGGTCTTTTGCCACATTTTCTATCTTTCCTAACCATCGGAATAGCTTGCTTTTGGGCCCTTAATAATGTTCCTTTGAAAAACTGCCAACTCTCCTCAGTTGTTTTTCCCCTCAGTCTTGATTCCCATGGGACCTTACCTATCAGCTCTCTGAGCTTACCAAAATCTGCCTTCCTGAAATCTATTGTCTCTATTCTGCTGTACTCCCTTCTACCCTTCCTTAGAATTGCAAACTCTATGATTTCATGATCACTTTCACCCAAGCTTCCTTCTACTTTCAAATTCTCAACAAGTTCCTCCCTATTTGTTAAAATCAAGTCTAGAACAGCTTCCCCCCTAGTAGCTTTTTCAACTTTCTGAAATAAAAAGTTGTCTGCAATGCAGTCCAGGAACTTATTGGATAGTCTGTGCCCCGCAGTGTTATTTTCCCAACATATATCTGGATAGTTGAAGTCCCCCATCACCACCAAATCTTGGGCTTTGGATGATTTTGTTAGTTGTTTGAAAAAAGCCTCATCCACCTCTTCCACCTGATTAGGTGGCCTGTAGTAGACTCCCAGCACGACATCACCCGTGTTTTTTACCCCTTTTAGCCTAACCGAGAGACTCTCAACACTTCCGTCTCCTATGTCCATCTCCACCTCAATCCAAGTGTGTACATTTTTAATATATAAGGCAACACCTCCTCCCTTTTTCCCCTGTCTATCCTTCCTGAGCAAACTATACCCATCCACACCAACATTCCAGTCGTGTGTATTATCCCACCAAGTTTCAGTAATGCCAATAATGTCATAGTTGTATTTATTTATTAGCACTTCCAGTTCTTCCTGCTTATTACCCATACTTCTTGCATTTGTATATAGGCATCTAAGATACTGGTGTGATCTTGCCTCCCAGGTTTGCCCTGACCCTCCTTCCTCACTGCCATTATAGCCTGTGCTCCCTCCTGTTTCCAACCCATCTCCCAGGTCTTGTTCCCCACTTACCTGTGGGGTTTGCTCACCTGTCCCCGTCGAACCTAGTTTAAAGCCCTCCTTACTAGGTTAGCTCAGTACTGAACACTTAATGCAGGTATGGTCACATCAAAGCCTCATTACCTTGTGCTTTGCATTTGCCAAGGTATGCATGTGCTTTTTGCACAGACTTCTGCTTATGCAGCTCATATCCACATTGGGCACTTTATCTTATTACTTTGAAAACTTTTATCTCATTTGCTTTCCACTGTCACTGCTAAGGGCCAGCGTCTGCCCTGAAGTCAGACCGCCTTATGTTGCTCAGCTGGTGCAAAGCTACCCCAGAACCAGTTTAGCCAGTAATAGAACACTCGAGCGTAAAGGGATTCTTGTGTGGTGTAGAGCTCTTATATTGGCTCTGGTGCCTTTAAAAGTGAGGGGGGAGCTAGCTCAGCAAAGCACCTCAGGAATCCCCACTGACCCTTGGCTGCTATAATGAACCCTCAGGGCTGTTGGCAGTTAGCACCCTTCAAACTGTTCTGATTTGTCCTGGGAGGCTGGCCCAGTGCAGAGCAGCTCCAGGGTTGGGGAGTACAAAAGTGATTAAAAGTCACAGTTTTATCTCCCTGCGTGATTTGTGCAGAGCATTCCTTTGTCACAGCTAAAAATCAGGGTCTAAGTTTCTGCTTCATAGGTTTCTCCCTCTCATTAAGCATGCAAACCTGATTTTCCAGTACCTTGCACCCTGTATAGTCCTTTACATTTGTGTAAAGTGCAACGATTCTGATTTGCATTTAACATTCATTTTGCTCGCTTTGCACAAGTATAAATGACCAAGGTACAGTGTAGTAGACAAGCAGCATTGTGCATTTAATTATTTTTCTCCCAGGTGCATTTGCTTACATCTTCCCATGATGAATCTTTTTTTGTTGTTTCCAGTGCGTTTACTTTCTAGGTCCCTTTTTAGCATTTCACCTTTCTGACTGGTGTTCGCAACTCTTCCCTAGTCAGTTTTCCCTCTGTATTCTGTTTGTGTGGTTTACTATCTTTCACCAGATCATTTATGAAATTGTTATAAGACCCACTTCTTAGTGAATCTGACTTTCCGTGACAAGTGGTGAGGTGTTCTACACAACTTCTGGTCTGATGAATTGAGTTTTGGCCACTGATGCAGGCCTGCTTAAGTTATATGAATTAAATTCTTCCTACTTTTGCTCAGCACAGCAAGAATGGCCCTCATTTTTGTGCTCAGAAACAAATGATTCTTCTTCGAGTGCTTGCTCATATCAGTTCCAACACGCCACGTGCATGTTCGTCGGAAGACGTTTTACCCTAGCAACACTCGGTGGGTCGGCTGGCCGCCCCCTGGAGTGGCGCTGCTATGGCACCGGATATATACCCCTGCCGACCCAGCCACCTCTCAGTTCCTTCTTACCGCCCGTGTCGGTCGTTGGAACAGAGGAGCATGGCTTAGCTGACCTCCAGTTCCCTAGCTGCTCGTTCTCTCATTCATTATTGTGTAGATGGTTGTAAACTTTTTATATAGTTATACTTAGTTTACCTGTTTATAGCATAGTTAGTGTAATATAGTTAAGAGGGGTTCGGGGATTAGCTCCTTCCCCGCACCTGGTGCCGGGGCCCATGCCCGGTTCACCGGGCTTCAAACCATGCTCGGCCTGTCGCAAGCCGATGCCGACAGGAGATCCACACGACTCCTGTCTGAAGTGCCTCGGGGAATCGCACCTGACAGCTAAGTGTCACATTTGCAAGGCTTTCAAGCCACGAGCAAAAGAGGAGCAGGACTTCAGACTTAAACAGCGCCTCATGGAGGCGGCTCTCACCCTTCCACCTTCCGCATCGAGCGCTGGTCAATCGGCGGGCAGAAGCGCCTCCTTAGCACCGGACTGCACTGGTACTGCCAAGGCCTCTCGGCACCGGCCGGCACCGAAGTCGGCTCCACACCGCTCCCTCTCCCCGAGGTCGAGAAAGACTAAGACTCCTGCTGTTTCTGTGCCGCCTGCACTGCAGCCAGAGAGCTCGTCTAAGTTGAATCACCCGGCACTGACATCCGCTGCAGCACCGACAACGTCGGCACCATCGATTCCGGTCCCACAAGGGCTGTTGAGTCCAGCGCCTGTTAGCTCCCCGGCGCGAGCCACAGTAGAGCTTACTATCCCATCCATGCCAGAGACGTTTTGAACGGATCTGATTGCCATGACAGAGTCGACGCTGCCTCTACCCCCGGCACCGCCGGTGTGGGTAATACAGTCTATAGGCAAGCTGGCCTTGATAATACCACCTTCTGTCAGCACAGTGGACCGGCACCGTTCACGATCATGGTCCTGCAGATGTCCTAGGTCCTGACGGTGCTCCCGCTCCCGACGCCGCTCGCAGTCCCGGCACCGTTCTCCTCCTCGGTAGCGGTCGCACTCACGGCACTGGTCGGTATCCCGTTTGCCGGCCCGCTACTCTCGGCACCTTTCCAGCTCCCGGCACCGTTCCAGGCACTGTGACTCCCGTAGCCGCTCCCGATGTCGAGCCTCAAGATCTCGGTCGACCTCCCGGCACCGCTCCAGTCGCAGGTCCCGATCTTGTTCACGGTACCGGTATGCCTCCTGGTACCGGTCTCTGGTGCCGAGTAGAGCAAGGTCCGCTAGAGACAGGAACTCTGCCCAGGGCTTCTTTGCTCCTCCATGGCCATCCAGACACACTTCAGTGTCGTCCTACACGGACAGCTCTTATGCTCAGGACCGCGATTCGGATGTGCCCACCGGAGTCTTTCAAGAGGCCCAGACCCAGGACCAAGGCCCACATCAGTGGTCCTTCTGGACACCTTGGGCGTACCACCAGGCCCAAGGTGCTCCAGTAGTTCCGTCTCGTTCTGCCCCATCAGAGCACCAAGTGCCAGAGGCAACAACTAGCCACCCCCCTCTGGCTGGTACGGAGGAAGCACCAGTCCACCCACCGGTCTCCCTGGTCCCACTGGAGCAGGAGGTTGCCCAAGAGCAAGAGGCCACACAGGACTCGCTTGTCCCCGGCATCTCCTCTTCTCCAGATGAGGCGGTGGCAGGAACATCCTCCTCGGGCCCTCCTCCAATCAACCTGAGAGCCCATCAGGACCTCCTCAGGAGGGTAGCATTCAATATGAACCTCCAGGTGGAGGAGGTCCCAGAGGTAGAGGACCTGGTAGTGAGCATTCTGTCGGCGGATACCCCCACTAGAGTGGCCCTACCATTTATTTGGACCGTCCAAGCCAATGCCGACACTATATGGCAATCTCCAGCCTCTATCCCTCCTGTGGCCAGGGGAGTCGAGCGTAAATACATGGTACTCTCTAGGGGGTACGAGTATTTGTATGTCCTTCCTCCTCCCTGCTCACTAGTCGTTCAGTCTGTTAATGAGAGGGAGCGCCGTGGCCAACAGGCACCAGCCCCGAAGTTGAAAGAGGCTAGGCGAATGGACCTGTTCGGCCGCAAAGTGTACTCGGCAGGCGCCCTACAGCTTCGGGTGGCAAATCAACAAGCCCTGCTCAGCCGCTATAATTACAACACCTGGGTGGAGGTGGGTACGTTTAAGGAGCTACTCCCTCAAGACTCCCGCCAAGAGTTCGCTGCCTTCTTGGAGGAAGGGAAAAAGGTGGCCAGAACTTCCCTCCAGGCCTTGCTAGATACAGCTGACTCAGCAGCCAGGACTCTGGCCTCGGGTGTTGCCATGAGATGCATCTCATGGCTGCAGGTTTCCAACTTCTCACTGGAGCTGCAGTATACTATCCAGGACTTGCCGTTTGATGGTAAAGGTCTTTTCTCGGGAAAGACTGACCCTAGACTGCAAAGCCTGAAGGACAATAGGGTCATAATGCATTCTCTAGGCATGCATATGCCGGTGACCCAACGCAGGCCTTTCCATCCCCAGCCTCACCGCCCGTACTTTGTGCCTAGACACAGACAAGACTTTGGCAGGCGGCGTGGACGAAGTGGGCGTAGACGCCAGTCATGACCCCAAGGGGGCCAAAACCAAGGTCCCTCGAAACCACCAGCGGGACCAAAGTCCAACTTTTGAAGGTGCGCCTGAGGATGGCATACCAGTTACAGGCTAGGATCCTTTTCCTCCCTTCTCCAACTGTCTCTCCTACTTCCTCCTGGGGTGGTCCCAGTTAACCTCAGATCTCTAGGTCCTACGCACGGTGGAATATGGATACCACCTCTAATTTGTTTCAACCCCGTCCCTCCAACCCCGTCCCTCTTCAGGGACTCCTCTCACGAGCAATTCCTCTTGCGAGAGGTGCGGACGCTCCTCGCCATGGGAGCTATAGAGGAGGTACCAAAGGACGAAAGGGGCAAGGGGTTTTACTCCCATTATTTCCTAATCCCCAAGTCAAAGGGAGGTCTCAGACCTATCCTAGACCTGCGAGGACTCAAGCAGTTTATGATAAAGTTGAAGTTCTGCATGGTATCCCTGGGGACCATTATCCCGTCCTTGGATCCTGGAGATTGGTATGCTGCCCTTGATATGAAGGACGCGTACTTTCACATCGCCATTTTCCCTCCGCACAGGAGGTACCTTCGCATCGTAGCCGACCTTCAGCACTTCCAGTTTGCGGTCCTGCCCTTTGGCCTTTCTGCGGCCTCAAGGGTATTTACGAAGTGTATAGCCGTAGTCGCCGTGTATCTCCGCTGACGTCAGATACACGTTTTTCTGTATCTGGACAATTGGCTCATACGAGGAGCCTCCGAGACACAAGTCACCCAGCATGTGGGCATCGTCAAGGACCTATTCACATATCTAGGCCTGATGATCAATATGGAGAAATCCACTCTGGTTCCCACGCAGAGGTTAGACTTCATAGGAGCTACCCTGGACTCCAATCTAGCCAAGGCCTACTTACCACAGCCGCGGTTTCAGGCAATGGCAACAATCATCCGAGGTCTACAGAATTTCCCTATGACCTCGGCTCGCACTTATCTCAGTCTCCTAGGTCACATGGCTGCCTGCACGTTCATGACCAAATATGCCAGACTCCACCTCTGTCCTCTCCAAACTTGGCTCAACTTGGTATACCGCCCGGGCAGGGACCCAATAGACACGATAGTCACCATTCCCCTGAGGACTCTAGTCTCCCTAGTGTATGCAGGGCTGCCGTTCCATCTGCCCCAACCCTCAACGTCCCTGATGACAGAGGCGTCATCTCTTGGCTGGGGTGCTCACCTCGGACGCCTTCGTACTCAAGGCCTCTGGTCATCTCAGGAATTGGCGCTACACGTAAATGTCCGAGAACTGAAAGCAGTCCGCCTGGCGTGCCAGGCGTTCCAGCAACATCTACAAGGCCGTTGTGTCTCAGTGTTTACAGACAACACAACGGCCATGTATTACATAAACAAACAGGGAGGGACTTGATCTTCCCCCCTTTGTCAGGAGACCATCCGACTCTGGGACTTTTGCATAGCCCACTCGATAGACCTGGTAGCGTCCTTTCTCCCAGGGGTTCGGAACACGCTGGTGGATCAACTCAGCAGGTCCTTCTTGTGCCACGAGTGGTCGATACGCCTGGATGTTATTCATTCGGTTTTCCAGAAGTGGGGATTTCCCCACATAGACCTGTTCGCCTCCCGCGCAAACAGGAAATGCCAGATGTCCTGCTCCTTCCAGGGTGTTTCACTGGGATCGATCTCGGACGCATTTCTAATGCTGTGGAAGAACCAGCTGCTCTATGCCTTCCCACCGTTCCCACTGGTTCACAAGGTCCTAAAACTCCGCAGGAACAGAGTGCACCTAATCATGATTGCTCCAGCGTGGCCCAAACAACACTGGTACACCACGCTGCTCGACCTGTCGATAGCCAACCCAATTACCCTGCCACTCTACCCAGACCTCATAACTCAGGACTACGGCAGTCTTCGCCACCCAGACCTGCAGGCCCTTCACCTCACGGCGTGGCTGCTGTGTGGCTAAACCAGTCAGAGTTGCGTTGCTCTGCCTCAGTACAAGTACTCCTGAGTAGCAGGAAGCCTTCCACTTGGTCAACGTATCTGGCCAAGTGGAAGTGTTTCTCCTGCTGGTGCAGAACGCAGAATGTTACTCCCACTGAGGTCTCGATCCCTACCATCTTGGACTACCTCTGGTCTCTTAAGCAGCAGGGCCTGGCGGTATCTTCATTGAGGGTGCACTTGGCCGCCATCTCTACCTTCCACCCAGGGGAGAGTGGCCGCTCCGTGTTCTCGTACCCTATAGTTACTAGATTTCTCAAGGGTCTGGAACGCCTATACCCCCAAGTACGCTGCCCCGCCCCAACATGGGACCTCAACCTGGTTCTAACCAGACTTATGTCTGCCCTATTTGAGCCGTTGGCAACATGCTTGTTGCTATACCTGTCCTGGAAGACAGCTTTTCTCGTAGCCATTACATCGGCCAGACGAGTTTCCGAGCTTCATGCTCTCACGGTGAACCCACCGTATACTGTGTTTCACAAGGACAAGGTGCAGTTGCGACCACACCCGGCATTCCTCCCTAAGGTGGTTTCTGCCTTTCATGTTAACCAGGACATCTTTCTCCCGGTCTTCTTCCCAAAGCCGCACTCATCACGACGGGAGCAACAATTGCACTCCCTGGACGTCCGTAGAGCGCTCGCATTTTATATCGAGTGGACAAAACCATTTCGTAAAATGCCCCAGCTCTTTGTCGCAGTGGCGGACAGAATGAAGGGTCTCCCTATCTCATCCCAGAGAATTTCATCTTGGGTGACGGCGTGCATCCGTACTTGTTATGACTTGGCTCACGTTCCCTCAAGCCACCTCAGCGCACATTCTACCAGGGCTCAGGCTTCGTCTGCCACCTTCCTGGCTCGTGTACCTATTTAGGAGATATGTCGTACAGCTACCTGGTCTTCGGTCCACACCTTCGCTTCACATTATGCTCTGGTTCAACAGTCCAGAGATGATGCAGCCTTTGGCTCAGCAGTTTTGCATTCTGCAACATCTCACTCCGACCCCACCGCCTGGGTAAGGCTTGCGAATCACCTACGTTGAATCGATATGAGCAAACATTCGAAAAAGAAAAGACGGTTACTCACCTTTGTAACTGTTGTTTTTCGAGATGTGTTGCTCATATCCATTCCAAACCCACCCTCCTTCCCCACTGTCGGAGTAGCCAGCAAGAAGGAACAGAGGGGTGGCTGGGTCGGCAGGGGTATATATCCGGTGCCATAGCGGCGCCACTCCAAGGGGCACCCAGCTGACCCACTGAGTGTTGCTAGGGTAAAAAGTCTTCCGACGAACGTGTACGCGGCGCGCGCACACCTAATTGGAATGGATATGAGCAACACATCTCAAAGAACAACAGTTACAAAGGTGAGTAACTGTCTTTTCCCTAGTATTCATTTCTTTGTAAAATTCTGCTGCTAGGCCTGTCATTACCTCTCTGGCCAATATAATAGTTCCCATACGGAGAAGTGCTCACTGCAGTTTGTGTTTCATACACTGCTAAGAAGAATTTATTTTTCTGCTGCATTTACTTGGGCTGGAACCAAGGAGGGAAGATTTTCCTTTTTCCAGCCTTTCAGAAATAGCATATTCTACAGTCACTGGGCATTTTTACATCCAGTTTCTCACCTTTTTAAAAAAAAATAAAACAAACAAAGAGGACTGTAGTGACCCATACACTCCCAGTCTTTATAATTTGCCTTGGAGTCGACTAGATCGCACTCTACTCCAAGTATCACAGCCTCAGTGTGGAGTGCACTGTGGGCACTGACCTCAGACTTGCACCGGTCCCCATACCCTGTACTGGCTAAAAAGCAAAGAAAAGCTGGGAGAGGGTGTTCTTCTGCATCCGTAAAGAGAAGGAGAGCGCTAGAGGAGAGCTAAGATCCGCAAGGGGCAGCTTTTTCTCTCCAGACGGTGGCCAGGCTTCATTACCTACTGAGCTATCAAGCCCCCTTTGAGATCTGCCTGCCACCCTGGAAAGCGGCAGAGGCACTCAGCACCACTAATGACATATTGTCCCTTCCAGTGCCACCTATAACCGCTACTGAGGTGCCCCACTCAAAGGGAAAACCTGTCCTGGAACCCTTCCAGCAGTCTCTATCAGTGCAGCACCGCTCCCCAGCATGGGGTGCCTGCCAGCGCTCACCGAACACGCCCACCAGCCCCTGGTGTCAATTGCCAGGGTACTGTCACCAGTCAGTGGAGTCGCGGCAGCAAGAGATATCATCCCGGTACAGCTCCCCAGAGGAGATCCGCGGAGAGAGCCAACGAGAGCAGCCGGACAGGTGACATCAGTCCCGTCCTTGTCCCCCCAGAAAAACTTCCCCCCTTCGAGCTCTGAAAGCGAGGAGTAAGACTGGGGGTATTGGCATTTCCTTCTGGGCCTGCATGGCCCCGGGGCCAATGGCCAACCTTGTGGCACCTGTGGAATCCCTGGGCATTTCCCCAGCCGTCACAGAGGCATTGGCCACAGCCTCCCACCCGCCCCTTGACTCGGAGCAGAGTCAGAGAAAGCTCCCCAGGGATAGCCAGCTCCAATCGAGGCTCCCCTGGCAGAGGCAGTGGAGTTACCAGGCCCACCTATACCTGCCTCATCATCATCTTCGCCTGACAACATGATAGTGGGACCCTCACATGGTCCCCCAGGATGATGCAAGGGCCCACCAGAAGCTTTTGAAGAGAGTGGCATTGAACCTTGGGCTGGACACTGAGGAGCTGGTGGGGCCCTCGGAATCCCTGTCGGATGTGCTGAGTGCAGCAGCCCCCTCAAAGGTGGCATTACCAGTACATGAGGGAGTTGTAAAACTGATCAAAGCCCTTTGGGAAACCCCCTCCTCCCTGCTCCCCATCTTTAAATGTGGGGAGCGGAAGTACTGTGTCCCCGCTAAGAGGTTTGAATACCTGTACACACACCCTGCCCCAAGCTCACTGGTGGTGTCAGCAGCCAGTGAGTGCGATAGACGGGCCAACTGGGATCAACCCCTAAGAATAAGGAGGCAAAGAGGCTTGATCTTTTTGGTAGAAAGATTTATTCTATGGCCAGCCTCCAGCTATAAGAGTGGCCAACCATCAGGCCCTTGGCTACTGTGATTTTAACATCTGGCAGGCCATGGCCAAGTCCACAGAGTCGCTGCCTGAGGAGCCCAGGAAGGAATTCTTTGCAATTCTGGAGGAAGACAGAGCGTTAGCCAGGGCAGCCCTCCAAGCAGCCTCAGACGTGGGGAACTCCGCGACCCAGTCTATGATTTTGGCCATTTCAGTGAGGTGGGCATCCTGGTTGCAGCTGTCGAGCTTGTCAGCAGAGGTTCAGCAATCCATCCAGGACCTCCCCTTCGATGGTTTGGCACTGTTCACAGAACAGGCAGACAAAGAGTTGTATTGCCTAAAAGACTTTAGGGCCACCTTGAGCTCGCTGGGCCTGTACACCCTGGCACCTGCGAGCAAGTGGTTCAAGCCGCAGCAGTTCCATGGGTTCAGGGGTCCTTTCTTAAACAGCTCAGGGGCTACAAGTGCTGGCAAGGCCATCAGCCAGCCTCCTCAGCTCACTCGAGTTCTACCTGCACCTAATCAGGTGATAAGCAGGCATTTTGATGGTGCACTCGAGGGCGATCTTCCAGCCTGTTCCCTGGATCCAGCATCCTTGTTCTTTTCCAACTGCCTGTCTCCCTTCCTCCCTGCCTGGGCCTCTATAACATCTGACCCGTGGGTCCTCAGCACAGTAGCAGGGAGGTATATCCTCCAGTTTATTTCTATCTTCCCCCCTCCTCCTCGTCCCTCTTCAAGGACCCTTCTCACAAGCATCTGCTCACTCAGGAGGCGCAGGGCCTTCTGCAGGTGGGAGCAGTAGAGGAAGTTCCTCTGCACTTAAGGGGAAAAGGGTTTTACTCCCACTACTTTTTGATCCCAAAAGGGGGTCTACAGCCCATCCTCGACCTGGGAGGCCTCAACAAGTATCTCAAGAAGTTGAAGTTTTGCATGGTCTCCCTGACCTCCATCATTCCTTCCCTGGATCCAGGGGACCCGAAGGATGCCTATTTTCACATATCGATATTTCAGGGACCTACAGTGGTTCCTACGTTTTGTAGTAGGGACAGCTCACTACCAATCTGCAGTGCTCCCCTTTGGGCTAACGAAGGCAGCAATGGGTATTCACGAAGCGCATGTTGGTGGTAGCGGCAGGGATGAAAGTAGAAATAGGGACTTATTGGTACAAGCCTGGGTTGGGGCCAGCTCTGGCCCCCAGAAGAGGCGGGGCTTCAGGTGGAAGGGGCGGGGATGAGGGGGTCATAGCCAGCCCTGGTCCACTCGCCCTGTACTGGTAAGTGCCCTCCTCCTCCCCTGCTGGGGTAGCAGTGGCAGCTGGGGGCTCTGGCAGCAGTTTAAAGGGCCCAGGGCTTGGCCACTGCTACCGCTCCAGGCCCTTTAAACTGCTGCTAGAGTTCCCAGCTGCTGCTCCTACCCCAGGGCTCTGGCAGCAGGGCTCCGGTGCCTATTTAAAGGACTGAGGCCGTAGAGGCAGTGGGAGCCCCAGGTCCTTTAAATAGCCCCCGGAGCCCTGCTGCTACTCCAGGGCTCTGGGGGCTATTTAAAGGGCCCAGGGCTCCCCTGCTTCTACCATCCAGACCCTTTAAATAGCTCCTGGAGCCCTGGGGTAGTGGTGGCGGGACTCCGGGGGCTATTTAAAGGGCCCAGGGCAGTAGAGGCAGCGGGAGCCCTGGCCCTTTAAATAACCCCCAGAGCCTGGCTGCTGCTACCCCAGGGCTCCAGCAGTGGGGCTCTGGTGGCAATTTAAAGGGCCTGGGGCTCCAGATGCTGCTAGGAGCCCCAGACCCTTTAAATTGCCACCTGGGGAAGCTGGGCTGCCCCGGTATGGCACACTGGCTCTTGCTGGTACACTGTACAGAGGTGTACTGGCTTACTTTCACCTCTGGGTAGCAGCCTACCTCAGATATCAAGGTATCCAGATCTACCTGTACCTCGACTGGCTTATCGAGTGCTGCTCCCGGTCCCAGGTCCAGCGTAGTGTTGAGAAGTTGCCAAGCTTTAGGCCTGTTGATAAACTAACAAAAATCAACACTAATCCATGTTCAAAGGATAGAATTTGTTGGGATGGTACTCAACTTTATCCACGCCAGAGCATTCCTGCTGGAGACCAGATTCAGGGCAATGGCAGACCTGATCGCCAGCATCATGGCCCATCCACTCATATCTGCCCTGGACTGCCTCAGACTGTTGGGGCACATGGCAGCTTGTTCATGCATTCTCCATCATGTGAGACTCAGGCTGTGTCCCCTTCAGATGTGGCTGGCGTCAGTCTACTCCCTGGCCAGACATCACCTGGACAAGATTGTCATGGTCCCAACACGGGTACGTGCCTCCCTGCAGTGGTGGTCTGATCCAATTCTGGTAATGGAAGGTGTGCCATCTGTGAGCCCTTGACTAACTGTCTCCCTGATTTTAGATGCGTCTGACCTCAGTTGGGGAGCACATCGTGTCATACTGTAGACTCAGGGATTATGATCTTGGAAGGAGCTTGCGTTACGTATAAATGTCAGAGAACTCAGAGCCATCCGCCTGGCTTGTGGAGTCTTCCTGCTCGAACTGATGGTTGGGTGGTGCAGATGTTGACGGATAACACAGCTTCCATGTCAACAGGCAGGGGGAAGCTTGTTTGTCGGCTCTGTGTCAAGAAGCCCTCCATCTATAGGACTTCTTCATTCAGCATGCAATCCACCTGGAAGCCTTGCACCTCCCTGACATCCAGAAAATGCTGGTAGGTCGCCTCCGCAGGTCCTCCTTCTCTCACCAAGTCCTCCTCCTCTCACCACAAGTGATCCCTGAACTGAAAGCTTCTCCTGAGCTATGCTGGCCCAGGCATCATTCTTCTACCAGTGCTTCCAGGTTTCCACTAAGGGCCTGTCCATTGGTGCTAACATCAGTTCAGCTGCACCATTGCCAGCCCTAGTGTAGACAAGGCTCTGGCATCTTCCAGAGGTTTTACCATGATGCCAGTTGAACCCTATGATTTCTGTGCAGCCCTACTGATAAAGGTTTTAATAACAGTTTGAATTTCATTATTGACAAAATAGCTCCTACATTTGTAAGTTACATGCTACAGTGCATTTGGTCAGAATCCTATTTCTTTGATGTTTATATTTCTGTACACTTTGCCCAGAATGCTACTTTTGTGATGTATGGAATATCAGGCTCCCAGGATACTGTGTCAGAAGAAGCATTATCTATAACTTGTGCTGAGGTTGAATTTTCAGTACCATAAGCAGTGTCCTTCTCCAAGTGTATTTTGTTAAAGCATGGTGATACAGGATCATCTTCTGCAAAGGATGCTTGTATTAGCAATTTGGCTTCTGTGCATTAAAAAAAATAGTTTATTTACTGGCAGAATAGCCCATTTTTTTAAAATTGGTCTTCACTGAAAGATAAAATGGAGGGAAACCCAACAGGAAAATTAAATCTTTAATGTATTTTATGCTTTTAGCTTTTACTTCATTTGATTGTAAATTGTTTGCAGTAAAATTGAGAATTAGCAGCTTGGATAAAGCTCTGTAAATTCCTTTAGTATCAGGTTTGAATGCTAAGGAGGAATCTGGTCTTTAACCTTAGTGCAGTGTAACATAACTGATTGGGCTCCTATAGACTAATTATCTTTTCCTCCCTATCACTTACTTGGACTCTCACTTGCTCACTGTTTAGTGCACATCAGATGCTAAAATATCCAAGGGCCTGTGAGACTGAGTACTTAGGCAGACAAATGCTCTTACTACTAAACACTAATCTCAGAAGACACTCTACATTCTATAACAAACTTCTAAAGTGGAGTGGCTCTTAGAAACACGTGAATCACTTTAAAAGAGTGACTATACGCTTTCCATAAAATTAAAAGTCTTGCTCTGGCAAGAGACCTGGGCTGTGCTAAAAGTAGAGATTTTTTTCATTTGGTAAGAAAAACAAGCTGCAAACTGTCATTTTCACTAGTCACAAAAACCTTAAAATTCATGGCTGGTCATTTCTATACCTCTGTTCCCAATCTCTGGGAACCTCAAAATGTATATGCCAAGATGAACTTCATCTTCTAGAGTGAGGAATCATTACTTGTAACTGCATTACGTTTGATTACCTAGATTATTTCTTCACACTGGTCATAAAACTAAAGGTAGGTGGTGGTGGTGGGGGAGACGACAGGTGATAGTTCTACTATCCTGTATATAGTATTGTCTCTTGGCAGAATCAGTGCATGTATTCTGTGCATTTCTACAAATAGTATATGGTATATTGAGGTTAAGGTAGCCTATATAGAATTTAATTTTACAGATAGTTTTCTTCTGACTAGAGAACAGTAAGGGGGAGACAAGCTTTTATTGTAAGTCTGTTAAGTAGATGATGTTTCTTCCTCTCTAATCCAGAAGTAGGGAGTTTAGTAAAAAGGGATTTGTGGCATTTCTGCCAATACTAGTCACAGCCCAGCATACTGTTTTTTTTTTCTTTGTGATGAAGAAAATGTAAGCTGAGTTATTGTACATAAAGGGGTTCGGGTATTAATTAGAGAAGATAATTTGTTTGGAGAGTCAAAGATTAAAGGAACTCCTCTCTCCCCATATGGTAGCATCCACTAGCCAGACTTAAATACCCATTTTCCTGTCAGTGGGGAAAGATTCTATACCTCAGATATTAAAAATACAACCAGTAATGCTAGTCATGTCATGCTGCTTGGACTTTGAATCTCCATTTGATTTAATTCTAATTTATTTTCACCAATGTAATGATTCTTCAGCTTAGCAAGGATAAGCAGCAACACTGATTTGTTGTCTTTGTTCCAGGCAGGGGAAGTAAGAGCTTTGCAGTGCCACTGTTGTAAACGTTCATATGCACACAAGCAGAGTTAGCCATTGAGAAGCAACAACACAAACAAATGTGAAGCAAATTCTTTTCATTTTTCCTGCTGTATAAATATATACACATACTATATGTGTACAGCATAAATCGGGTTAGTACTGGACACACATACATACAGCTGTGGAAAACAGGTTGTCAATCATGAGGCCAACTATAATTAAAAATACTATGAAGATAGAATTAGGAATTGGATGAACAAGAAACAGGAGAGCAAAGGTGCATGGTTTTGTATTTTCACTGTTTTTATCTTGCTGGGACTAGTGTGTCAGATCTAATTCACAATTTTGTTGCTTTTGTCAGTTTGTGTCACTCAGCGTTAATTTGTCATTTTGCATTCAGTTACATTATTTTAATAGTATTATAAGAAAAATTTCATAGTTTGCTTGCTGTTCCAGAGCTCTTTTGGATTGCATATACACTGTCAACAGAGCAGTTAAAATATATCTGGCTGAAGGGTAATATGCTTAATATGCATTCACAGCATACATTAGCTCTGGAGCTGTTACTACATGTGCTGTCACACCATATTAAGAATTAGTAAGAAATGTCTACTAGATTGTTTTATATGTTATACCTAATATACACTGACAAGTCACAGTGTCCCAGCTGCACTGTATATTAGTAATACTGGGAGCAGTATTGACTACTATTGTTAATTTGAAGTGGAGAGGTTCGGGGTGTGGACTCTGGCCTGGCACCGCTTATCTTGAGCGGCTCTGGGGTGGCAGTGGTGTACAGCTGCTCCCGGAAGCAGCCAGCACCATGTCCCTGTGGTAGCAGCGGGGGAGAGGGCTCCATGCGCTGCCCTTGCCAGTGGGTACCTCCCCCGAAGCTCCCATTGGCTGCGGTTCCCCGTTTCTGGCCAAAGGGAGCTGTAGGGGGAGGTGCCTGCAGGTGAGGGCAGCGTGCAGAGCCCTCTGCCCCCTGCTATTGCAGTGACGTGGTGCCAGGTGCTTTCCGGAGCAGCGTTGGGGCTAGGGCAGGCAGGGAGCCTGCCTTAGCCCCATGGTGCCATGGGGGTGGCAGTCCTGTTGGCCGTATCCAAAGCCCTGACAGGCTGGATCCGAGTCATAGTTTGCCCACCCCTGTGCTAGATGGTTAAGAAGAATGAAAACAGGATTGAATTCTATTGCTCTTTCTGCCCCCATTTGGCATTAGTACTTTTCATTTACGTAGCACTTTGTAAACTTTTCCTTAGGCATCACAGCAACCCTCTGATTTAGGTAAACATCAGTATCTCTGTTTTCGAGGACAGGAAACAGAGGTTCAGAGAGACCACATGGCAAGTAGTCAGAGTTCATGATTAGAACTCATTTTCTTTGACGCCCTAGCTGTGTTGTAATCTGTTATATCAAGGTGCCTTCCAGGTGACTCACTTTATCTGTATTTTTTATCTGTAAGCGGGAAATAATAATACATATTTACCTAAACTCTCACTAGCATACCTGCGTAGTGGCCGCCTAGTTTAATGCAGAGCTGTCACTTGATTCACTGATATTTATTGACTTGAGGGTGGAGCATGGATGATACAACTCATTTCACAAAAGACTTGTGGCCTAGCTGTTAGATCATAGATTTGTGAGAGTGAGATTGGCCACTAGGTCAGCTTTGGGGAGGAAACTTGGACAGGGAGAAAAGGCAGGTTACTTCTGCAACAGCATCCAGCAGGGTACCACACTACATACTGTATATACTTTACAAAAGTAACAATGTATGTCATCTTGGAAAAAGGTGTGATAAAGGAGTGACTGACCAACTCCTCTCTCTGTCTTGGGTTCTTGGCCTCAGATAGGAGAAGCCAAAATGGAGAATGCAGCGTAGGAAAATCGACTGAGAGGTTAGATGACTTGCTTGGGGACATTGTGATTGACTAGGTTAAGTCTGCATTGTTATCCCAGTGCTGCTGCTGACTTGCTGTGTGGCCTTGGACAAGGTACTTTATCTCTCTCTTAAAATGTTGATAATTGCATTAATTTACCTTCCTCACAGGAAAGCAGTGGGGATTCATTTGTTTGTTTTGGGGCTTTGAAAATATAAAGCACTGTAATTATTATTAGTTGTCTCCTGCATCTTGGAGAAGCACAGGTCAGCATTACAGAGGGGAGAGCAAATATCCCTATGTGTTCCCTGCTGCCTTACACAGAGCCTGGGAGAAAGGGAAGCTTTGGTGAGAAGGATATATGGGAGAAGCATTTCCTGAAAAGAAAAGCAAAGTTTAAAAAGATTGTGAGATGGAAGGGGGACACAGCAGTAAGAGAACTTTGGGCTATGTTAGAGTGGGGGACTCACTTAGTAGTTAAATAACAGGATAGAAATTAGTCTCTCTGGAACCCCAAGTTCAACTGCAGGTAGCATTGCCCCATACTTTCATCATTCAGAAAAAAAAATTTTCTGTGCAGTTGTGGATTTTCAAGAACAAGCTGTGTCTGTTCTGTGTGGACATTAGAACCTCTGATCATTTTTCTAAGAGCATAACAGTATTTTCTCTCATTCCACTATTTTGCTGTGTCCTGTGCCAAATGGCTGCAGCTCTCCGTCTGAGAGACTGCTGCAGCAGTTCAAGTGGGCTGCATTTATATAAACTGAAAATTGCTTTGGGACAAAAAATGGAGTCCGAATGTAAAATATCACTGTATTGTAATAGGGACATGCTGAATTAGAATAGACAATTTGTTGGGACTGATCTTCTTAATTTTCTAATACTATGTGTCAGATTGGAGAGGGGTCAGAAACTCAAGCAGCAGTGATGGAAAATGAAGGCTTGAAACAAAAAAATTCTCCAAGTATATGCTGAGGTTGTATACAGGCCAACAGAAGCTTCCTATCAGCTTTAATTGAAGCTGCCAAATCCAGTCAGGACATATCCAGGATGGCAAACTACTTCATCAACTCTGAGTGCCTACATCGAAATAGAGTACCAGTGAAGAATTATCATCGTGTTTCACTCAAAAGATCACAAACATGTTGGAAGGCATATTAAACAGCATGGATCCACTTCCCATACACCAGTCAACCAATAGCACACCTGCATTCCCAGAGTTCCGTGTATTCACTCATTGGGAAGTTCTGGACAACGTAAAGGACTCCAACCCAACCCTTACTGACTGATGAAAGTTATGAGCAACTGGTTCCAGTCACAACTGACATAGACAACAAATTATTCACAGAAGGAATCTTCCATTCTTCTTTCAAACATGATGTAGTCCAACCAGAACTAGAGAAACTCACCCTGGATATGTGAGTTCTAGCCAACTACCTCCCAGGGTCAACCTCCCATTCCTGTTGGCCAGCTACAAACTCATTTAACTGAAGCTAATATCCCAGACTCAGCACAGTCTAGATCCAGGCCAGGACATGAGACAACCCTTACTAGTGTTAATGGATGGTCTCTTACTGGACCTCTCTGCAGCATTTGACATTCTTGATCAAAAGGTACTGCTGTGTCCCCTGAAAGAAGTAGCAGGGGTCCAGCGGAATGTGCTAAAATGGTTTGTTCTTCTTGGAGGGATACAGCCAATGAGTAGTGATGGGTAAGGCTGTTTTAGCCACACGTATTTTTAGTAAAACATCATGGACAGGTCCTGAGCAGTAAACAAAAATTCATGGCTTGTGACCTCTCCATGACTTATGTACTCAGGAGTGGGGATCTGGGATCCCCATGGGTATTCTGGAGCAGGGGGCAGTCCGAGACAGTGGCTGGTGCTGTGGGGGGAGGGCAGCGTGTGGCCTGGGACCACCACTGGTGATCGGGATGGGGTGAGGTGGCAGCAGCACACAGCCCGGGATCACTGCTGGTGCTCGGGAGGTGGGATGGGATGGTGGCCCGGGACTGCCCCAGTAGCAGTGGGTGGCCCGGGGGCTGCCCTCACAGGGGTCAGCTGTACTGGCTGCTGCAGAGGTCACGAGGTCTTGGAAAGTCGCAGCCTTTAGTGATGGGGAAATTGCCTTTCCACCACTGAACTATTCACTTGAGGAGTCTCACAAGGATCAGTTCTCTCTTTAGTCCTATTCCACATTTACATGTAGCCACTTAATGAAGTGGGTAGTTGACATGGACTAAAGTGCCAGCAATATGCAACTGAGAGACCGTTCTACCTATCCTTTGTTACAATACCAGCACCACCAAGATAGCCTAGTGCTTGGTTGAGATCAGTTCATGGAAGAAGAGCGGCTGGCTGGAGCTGAATGAGACAAAGATGATGATGGTGGGGAGAGGGTAAAGAAAGCACTCTGAGGAGTTTGCAGACATGGTGCTGTCTCCTTTGGTTTAAGGTACACTCCCACAATTGGACAATCCAGTCCGTAGTTTGAGTGTTCAGAGAATCACAGAAATGTAAGACTGGAAAGAACCTCAAGTCATCTAGTACACCTCCGAGCACTGAGGCAGGATTAAGTGTATGTGCTACTGGATTTTTTGATGATGCTAAATTCTCCCTTAGCAGCATCCACAAGTAACACTTTCTGCCGTCTCTGGTTGGCCTGGAGGTTCTGGCCCATCCTATGAATGATTACCTGGCCTCAGTTATTCATGCCTACATCCTCGCCTGTCTGGACCACAGCAATAAAATATTCCTCGGAATGATTTCAACACTTACGAAACTCCAGCTAGTACAGAACATTGCAGCATTTTGCCTTAGCAATATATGGTACTGTGAGGACATCACACCTATTCTTTCTCTACACTGTCTACCCCAGAGAATTCGGAATAAAGTTGAAGGTCTCAATCCTTATCCTCAAGATGCACAATGGCCTGGGTCCAGCACAAAGACCAGGATTAACAGCTCTTCCTCAGGCACAATGGAACGCTCTACAGTAAGGATAAAACTTGTCCATGCAGGAGACAGAGATTTCTTGGGGGAGGACCTGTCAGAAACCATGGAACAAACTAAGGACAATCACAAATCTCACCCTCTTTTACTCCAAGGCCAAGGCACACATTTTCAGCCCCGCCTTCTCTTATGTAAAGGCATAGCAGTGTGTGTTTAAAAAACAAAACGCTATACGGTACTGCACACACACGTCTCTGCTGGAGAGGATGAGTGAGAGAGTGAACCAAATATGACAGCTGTTGATCACATGGCTTAATGTCTTATTGGAAGGCACTCAGATATTACAGTGATGAGGGTTGTATAAGAAACTATATAGAAGTGTACGGAACAGTTTCTCTGATGTGGGCATTTCAGGTCATTTAGGTCTGGAATTACAACGTCCTTGTCTTTGAAGAACTGCTGTTTAACAGACTGAGCAAGAAGTGAGATCCTGGAGTGAAATGTTAATGGCCTTAGTTTGTCATAATAAATATATGGAGATCTTGGAAAACCATCTGCGCCAGAACATTTGTTGTATTCATTAGCTGGAATCAGTGACCAAGGGCATGCAATCTTAAAATGTTTGACAAATTGAGTGTGTCCAAATTCTGATGGCAGTCTCCTGTAGATCTCTGAAGGGTCATAAAGCATATACCACTAAAACCTCTCAGCTCTGGGCACCAGGACCTATTGAAAATGTTAAGTACAGTATGTAGGTGAGGGAAGAATACTTTTCTCCTCTTGGGAGTTGACTGGTGGATGAAAGGACAATATCGTTGAACTGATAAGTTGCTCAGTCATACAGTGACCTTGAGTAAATATTGGCAGCGGGCATTTATCTGGTCCCTTGTCTCTTTGATTGGCAGGACTCTTTGTCCTACCAGTCAGAAACTATCCCTGGAACCACTTCTCTGAGAAGAAAGGATGGTAGGCTGTAAGGGTGAAGCTACTTTTGCTTGGTTGGGTAAGAGCCAGTCTTGTTTACCAGGGCCTGGGTTTCATGACTGAGAGGGCACTATTTATGGAAATAAGCGATTGAGTATGGTGGGGAGCTGCTCAGACCCAGATGAAATCTGTCTAATTCCTTCAGCAGTGACATCACTCGTGTTGGACATGTAAATGAGCATTTGAGAACCTGGTCTGGTCAAGACCCTGGTCGTGAGTGGCAAGGCTGATATAAGATTGCTCACTATTGGCTAAAATGGTGGAATGCAGAAACCTCTTTCTTCCTTTTTAAAAAATGGGCTTTTTAGTGTTATCTTTAAATACAAGAGAAAAGAGAGAGATGCTGAAGCAGAAATAGACAGGGGGAAAGAATATCATAGCAACAGGAAGGGACTCCAGCAATAGTGCCAGAAATCCCCTGTAGGTTCGTTGCTACTCTCTGTCAATGTGGGAAGAATGAATACCCATTTGATCCAAACTGCATGTGCAGGGTGGAAGTTTAAAGCAGTTCTATTGTGTTTACACCAGTCAAGCATCAACATTTTCATCAAAATGAAAACAAATCTCATCACAAGTAGCCAAGGAATGACATTTGCTAAACACTGCAGATATAAACTTCCAGGTAGAATGCACCTGATCTGCAAATGCATTTTCACAGAATATAGGCTGCAGCCCAGCAGGAGTGGAGGGACAAGAGTTGTGAAAGGGTTAAGGAGCTCACATTGCTCAGAGACAAGCAGACTGTAAACAAAGGCTGTTATGGCCAAATATATCACTGTAAACAAACAAAGATAGATAATTAAGAAAATATTTATTACTATGGTGGCATTAGTATAGAAGAAAGGTAGCTGAAATGTAATTTATGTAGAACTGAGCACAAGTTCAACATGTACATGAAGGCCCAAATACCTTTGAGGAGCTTGGCCTTAGCACTCAGTTTTAAATTTTAGTAGTTTAGCCAAATCCTGCATGTAGATGTTGAGGTCAGAATGTAGGTACCCAGTTCAGACACCTAAGAGCTGATTTAAACTCTTCTGTGTTCACAAAATAAAATTCTGTTATAGAATAATTTAATTAAAATGGAAAAAAATATATTAGTTTTGCTCCAGGCTGACATGTGCTGGCTTTCTCATTCCCTCTACACAAACACACATTATTGACCGTCTTCCTAACTTTGTAACTAACCAAACTTTACCCTAAACTCCTGCTAAACTGAGCTACAAACAGAGTTTGCTGAATGGGTTCAAACTACTTTAAGCTAGCTAACTTGGTTGGAATATAATTTGGGATTTAGGGAACTCGGCCAGAACACTTTCTAAACTATCTCAGGGGTGGCCAGCTTCAGCCTGAAAAGGAGCCAGAATTTACCAGTGTAGATTGCCCAAGAGCCACAGTAATATGTCATCAGCCTCCTCCCACCCACCAGCAGCCCTGCTGATCAGCACCTCCCCATCAGCTGTTTTGTGGTGTGCAGGAGGCTCTGGCGGGGAGGGGGGAGCGAGGGCACAGCAGACTGACTAGAGGGCAAGGTCTGTGGCAGAGCCAGGGGTTGAGCAGTGAGCATGCTCCAGCACATTGGAAAGTTGGCACCTGTAGCTGCAGCCCGAGTTGGTGCCTATACAAGCAGCTGCATATTAATGTCTGAAGAGCCACATGTGGCTCCGGAACCATAGGTTGGCCACCCCTGCTCTATCTGAACACAATTTGGCTCTATTCATATTGGTGACTCAACACATTTCAAATGAGCTAGCCTGAACTATTTCAAACCTGCCTTTCCTATCACTTCCTTCTCTCGACTCCCTTTGCCCTATTCTGCCTCTTTTTTGTATTCTTGTGCCTCAGTGTAATCTCTCCTCATTTCCTTTACGATCGGGTAAATACCCTACCCTTTTATAATGACCAAATTAGCTCATTGAAAATATTAGTAGTGGCAGGCTTTACAAATCATAACAAAAGTTTATATGGCTGCAAAGCTTTTGCTGAGTTACCCAGCTGACTGTTAGGCCTGGTTTCCACAGCATCAGTTGTTGTATACTCCCATCCCCCCCGCCTTTTCAAACAAACAAACAAAAGAAAACCTACCTTGGATTTTTGCATCCAATATCTATCAACGTGTTCCTTTCGATCTTATAATGTATCTGTTTTGTGGCCTTAAACTCAACTGAAAAAAGCTCTGCTCTAGTGATGACTTAATTGATCTAACTAGTCAGGATGATAAGGGCAAACTGCTGGAAGTTCATACCAAGTTTGCACTACTGGAACACACCATCCTTAGAGATTTCTTAGCTCTTTCACAAAAGTCACTTGTGGGCAAAGCAGCACAGGTCACTCTTTTCAACACTCACTAGACAGTTTTTGCAAATACCAGTTGGTGTTTTTTTTAAATTATAGTTTGCCTCTCTTTGTAAACAAATAGCTTGCCTCACTGCAGTCAGTACTGAGTAAGGCTCATTTGAGATCTGTTTATTACCTTAACTTTCAGAATGAGGGTGGATCAGAACTAAACTTAGATGATATATATTAATATATTTATTTTCTGTTTTTGTCTTGAAACCAATCCTATCTGCATTTTCTGGTCCTTGTATAACCAGTAGTTTTATATAACTAATATTTTAAAAAGATAAACTGATAGTAAAAAGTCTACAAAGACGTGTACCTCATGTGTCTCTCTCTCTACCACTCAATCTTACTTGAAAAAAATTCAGTGTTAGTTTTGTACATATCATTTTAGAAGAAGATATAACATTTGATAGGCTTCCTGTGCAACTGATATTCTGAGTAGCTCACCTGTGTTGACTTTTCTGTTTGAGCAAGTTGATGGGACTGCTTTGGACTATGTGGACTGTGTAGGACTTTCTTTCAATATTATTTTGGACAGTTCACTTTAAAGCTATCTTATGTTATTGACCTTGAGTGCTTTTAAATTCTGATATGAATTTTACTGCTTCTTGCTTTTCATTTGATACTGTATATTCTTTTCTGTAGCATTTCAATCAATCAATAAAAAACATTAGATTTCATTCCTATTAGACTTATTCAATCTCAGATGTGATTAACAAAAATGGTCTGAGAAGAAACTGTAATAGCCACAAAAAGCTTAATCATGTAATTTTCCTCTTGATTTCTGAGTAACTTTGTAGCAAACTCCTGCCAGTGTCAAATCTTAACCTAGTAGTATATTCTTAGTGATAGGAAGCTAACTCCCATCTTTGTTGAAGCCCCAGTGACAAATTCAGTACAGTGACTTATGCACAGAGATGCTGACTCAGTGTTTTTGCATGTTCTTTGGGGGGAGTTTCTTTGTAGAACTTTGTTACATAAGAAGCCCTTGAAGACATTTTGGTTTCTGTCCATCCCCCTCTAAACTGAGAAACTTGACTTGATGTTACACGCTTCATAGTCTGAGATAGGTCCAGATTTTGCCCATATACTGGCCTCAATGTTGCATATTAGTACAGTAGCAAACCATTGGAAGAAAAAGACATGCTAACATGAAAAACACATTTTATTGCACTTAAGTTATAAGAAAATAAAATTTCTAAGTGAATCAAACCATAGACACAATCCCTTTAAAGGTTGTTTTCCTCCATCATGTCAGGTTGTTACATAACTAAAATTAACCAACTGGAATCTGATTGTTTTAAATCAGACTATAAATAAAACAAAACAAAACAAAAAAGGGAGGAAAAAACAAGATCGCCTAGGATACAGTGTTAAACCACTTTCACAGTTCAGCTTGAGTTGTGGCTCTTGGAGAATGAGGCAAACCATTTGACTTTTTCATTTTTTTGTTTGCATGTACATCTTTATTACAAAAACGTAATAGTTTTTGCACTGTGTCAGTTCCTTGCAGCAATAACTGTAACAGTTGTTTTTCTCAATACTGTAAAACACTAAGACTGACCAGCAATTTTATTTTTGTATTTATATTTTTAAAATCTTTGTCAGTTTTATTATGCATGTTCATTCCATTCACCACAGCCCTCACAAAGAAAAAAGTTTCCCCACAGAACAGGCTGCAATAGCTTTGTTCTAAGGAATGTGTTTTAATTTTTGCCCAGAAAAAAGAAAATAAGCTTTGCACACACACTCAATTCTTTACTTGCAGGCAAACTTCACTCTTAATTGTCTGAAACTTTTTACTCTCAGCCTCTTAGAGGCACAGTTGGCTCAAGTTTCAGTGGCAAAAAGTCTTTTTCTGTAACCAAACTAGAGCAAATTTGGAATTCAGTCTGGGACTAAAACGTCACAGCAGAAAAAAAAATTAAAAAACAAGAAATAATTTGCTTTACTTTCTTTCATTTAGCAGCATAAATAAGTTTGGCCACTGGGAATACAGTACAGGGGTGGGACAACAATCCCATACTTGAAGACCTACTTCTAGCACCAGCATTGAGTTCAATCCATTCAAGAACTCTCAGAACCCAGGACAACTTGCCACCTCAGAGCAACATATGCATTGTAGAGTGTAGATGAAAGCAACAGTAAATAGAGTAACAGAGGCTAATACTGTGATTGACATTGGCAATGGCTGGCAAAAAAAAAGCTCTGATAAAACTGTACAAAAACAATTCACAGTAAGATTTTAGCTTTTCCACATCAGGATTTGACTTTGCTGTCGCCACAGATGCTCACAACTTTGAAAGTCATCCAGTAACGGATGTTATGCAGCAACTTTCTAGATCTCTGCAGTAAAATAACAGGTTAGCAAGAATTGTAACAACTTTTTAACCTCCACTCTGCTCAATGAGCACTTAGAGGAAAATAAAGAAATAATTGCACCTGGTTTGATTTAGAAAGTCTTATTTGCAAAGCTGCCCCAGTCAAAAGTGAAGCTTTTTATGTGATGAGACAGCAAATGCCTCTCTTGTCAGTTACAGTTTGTCATCTCGCAGTCTCCTCCTTCGTAGTTTGTAGGTCTTTAGGATCTGTTGCCCCAAGCCAACATCCTGCACCACCAAGGACAAGGGATTTTTTTTTTTTTTTGGTAGGGGGAGGGAAGGGAAACATCGTCTACACATTTGGACAAATTCATTTTTCTGCCCTTCACTTCATATCCACATCAAAGTCCAACACCAGCAGCTTTGTTTCCTCAGTTCCATTTCGGCTTCCAACTGCACACACTAGCTTTGTGTTGGAGGCTCTGATCCGCCAGACGACGCCTCCACTTCCCCCGCTCTCCAATGTGACTAGATTTCGGATAAATTCACCCGTTTTCAAGTCCCAAAGTTTTACAGTCCCATCATCTGAGCTGGTAATTACAAAGTTTTTGTTGAACTGTAAACAGGTCACAGCACTCTGATGCTTGTTGGGACCTACAATATTAAAATCCAAAGAATTTTGCTTGTGGTTAGAAAGGGGTTACCATGTTTAGATATATTTGTATGCAGGGTAAATCAAATACTTAACATACACAAAAGCCTCATTCTGCGTTTTCAAAGGACTAGAACAGATACTGAAAAATCCCCATCCTCACAGTTGTCTGTTATTACTGTAACAAACACTGGGGCTAGTCTCATCTGAGATTCATCAAAATGAACTTACCTAGTAGAAGGAGGTGATCACAGAATAGGTAGTTATCACTCCCACCCCCTTTGGGAAGAAAGGGTGGTCTGGTTCCTAGGTCACTGCTAAACCTTGATGGCAGGAAATGGTGCTGTTGCCCAAGCGTTAATCTAATTTAAAATCCCTTCTAATGGAATGTTACAAAATCCCCACAGACAAGAGAAGTCATAGTTAAATATTAACTCAAATAACAAAACTCTCTTTCTTTACATGCCTTTTTTCCCTTAAGCCATCCCATAGTAATTGTCCTTTTAAAAGGTCAGAGCTTGTTTTGTCCAGTAATTAAGTATGATTAAACAGTGGAGGATGCTTTTTAGTGAAGTGGGTTTTCTCCCAGAACCAGGGCTGGCAGGCAAAAGCCAGGGAAAGATATTACAAAAGACTTGCTTAGGAAAATAAGTGAATGTGTGTACATGTGCACAGCAACAGTCAAAATGAAAACTAAAATCTGTCTCTCTTTCCTGCTTTCCATTCATTTTTCTTGATTTATTGTAACAGACAGTGTTCACTGCCTCTCAACCCAATTAGTCTGGAGGCTTTGTAATGTCCAAGTGACCTAAATAACTAAGTCGACTGCTGATTTGAGATGCCATTTCCTACATATTTTGGTGGTTTATTAGTCTAACATACAGACAGCAAATTTCTATCAGAACAGCTGTCTTTCCATAATAGGCAAATGATTTTAGATTGAATTATAAAAAAAGGTTTATTTACAGAAAGATAATTTCACAAATACAAAAAATAGTACAGCTGTTGCCATGGCCAACTTCTGAGCATTAAATGATCAGCAGTAGTTTTCCTTGCATATAGGTTATTTTTAATTGCTGGTTGGAATCATTTCCCTTTCCCCATTCCAGAATGGTGCATTAAACAAGACTGTACATTTAAAACATAGCTTGACTTGACCTAAAATTGAAACAATCTCCCCAAAGCTAATTTTGTCCTCTAGCAATATATGGGAAGTAGAAATGCTCAGATTTAACAGATATGAACAAGTATTTTGATATTAAGTTACCTATTTCAGCAGCACTCAGCACTGAAGCAATTGGTAAATTGAGGACTGACCTGCACTAATTTTGCACCAGCCTTTTAAACGAATGTGTTTATATTGGGATAGTAAGCTCACCTTGCAATGTCTGTAAACACTGTCCTGTTTTGATATCCCAGATTTTGACTGTTGAATCTGCATTCCCAGACACAAGAATATTGTCTTTCAGTTCCATTCCACTTGTTAATGACTGGTGGCCTGTTAATGTGTGAATGCAGTTTCCCGTCTCTACATCCCAAACTCGGATTGAAGTGTCGAGAGATCCACTCACTACATGGATGCCATCAAACTAAATAAAGGTAAAAACATTACAAGCAATTGTATTAAGCTCTTAGCATTTACACTGTGAAAAAAAAATTAAGCATGCTACTTGCATTTAATTCAGAGTTTCACAAAATAAGACAGTATACGCTATGACCTTGCACTATCCTCTACACTAGGAAATTACATTATGGTACAACATGTTAACTAACAATGTTAATTACAACTTAGAACTCAGTGCAAAGCCTTATGTTTAACATGGCCCTATCATTAACCCTGCACACCTGATGCTATCAGTATAATTTCTTAGTGTAGACAAGGCCTATGGAGTTCTGCAGTTCAACACATACAGATCTTAATCTTGACTAAGGAGAAAAGTACATACTGACAGACACTTTACTTTGACCCTCTCTTTGAATAGTACTATACATAGCTAAAAATTCAAGCAAACAGAACAGAAAATATTTGAGTGGTTTCTGATATTTCAAGCAACTGCGAAGAGTTTTAAAGGATCTTCTGCCTTCAGTGTCAACCTCCTCATCCAAAAAACTTCTGTGGAATATTTCATTTGATCAAATCAACAGCTTCACTCTATGTAACATCTATCCACAGTATCAGAGCAAAAAGTTAATTCAAGCACTGTGTCAACTAAAACCAAGAGCCAGTGGTGGTGATCAGATAGTATATACTGCACCTAAATCATAAATTAAGAAAGAATATGAATTTAAACCTTTTTGAAAAAAATATAATGCGTTATTAATCAGTGGTTCTGAGGACTCTTTCTGTAAGGACTAGCATTTTACACATGCTTTTCAGCAGGAAGTCCAGTCCACTATCATCTATGGACTAGGGTCACAAAGGTGCCATAGGCTCAGCATTGCAATGCTAACTATACTAGGTGCTCTGATGCCTACTGGAATCTGCAGCTGTGACATAGGTACCTAACTTTCCCTGTGCATGGTATCAGAAGCCTGGATACCTAAGAATGGGATCAACAAAACCCATCAAGAAGCCACCAGGGAGGGGGTGGGGCTTAAGCCCTGTCCCTCAAAGGGACTTACACACCTAAGTCTAGGTTGGAGGGAGGCATCTATCACTGCTTGAAATTCACAGCCATGAACCCTCTCTCATAAACATCATAAAACCACACACACCACAACCAACACACCATTACCTGGAGGTGATAGTGCTGCCCCCCATATAACCTGTAGCCCACTGGTTACAGTGTTCAGCCAAGATGTGGGAGATCCCTCCCTCTGCCTGATTTGGAGCAGAGATTTGAGTCCACGTCTCTCAACTCTTAGGAGAGTATCCTAACCACTGGGCTTGGGATAGTTTGAGATGAGGTTCTCGAACAGTTCTACTTTGTAAAAATAGTCATTGGAACAGGGGTCTCCCACATTTACAGGTGAACTCTCTAACCTTTGTAGAGTCACTCTCTTTCTGGCCCCACGTTAAGTTAAGAAATTTTTTTTTTCTAATAAACACATTTTATGTTCAAAATGAGTTATGAAATCCTCTAGTCTCTGTTACTGAGCCACACTTCCTGTGCCACAGACCAGCCTAGCAGACATGCAATTTCTTGTTTTTAATTATATTTACCAATTAAAAAAAAAAGTTTGAGCAAGTATTAGCCTTAGGCCTTTGTAACAGTAGAGGGTTAGGCACAGTACCAAACCCGCTAGCTCTCCAGCCAGTATGCAATTCAATTCCCAGTTCTCCATCTGCTGTCCTCTATGACTGTGGTGCCAGCAAGCCCTAGCACAAAATAAATCCCTAAATGCCTTCTCAGACTCTGGAAGTTGTTTCAGCTCTGCAGAGCGAAACAAGGATGTTCAGGGTAGGTAAAACGGTAAAGGAGGAGCCACAACAGTTCTTCAGCTACAGACTTTACTGCATCGCTGTCTTGGTGGTCTTGGTGAGGGGTGTGATGAGATGTGATTTGTGACCAACATAGCTGTGCTGGCAAAAGCCCCTAGTGCAGACTCAGTTATTACGGCAAAACTGCACTTCTGCTGGAGTGGGGGTGGAGGTGTGACTGGAATAAACTATGCCGGCAAAAGTGTCCACCCTAGGAATGCTTTGCTGATATACTTTACTGGGCTGGTACAGCTACAGCTACACCAGCAAAACCTTCCAAATGTAGATGTGGCCTCTAGCGTAGGTAGGCAGGGAGCTGTTCAGAACCCTTCACTAACAGCCATTAAAATCCTAGGTACACACACACACAAATATAAACCACTGTTTTCGTTTTTATAACAATCCATGAAGTGTTGCTAGCCAGGAACCCAACAATTGTATACTGAAAGGGATAACATGCAAACTAACCCCATATGTTTCAATAAATGCAATTTCTAGAGGACACACAAAATCTCCTTTCAAACATCAGAGTAAGGAAAAATTCAATCATACAAAGCTGCCAAAAGTTGCTTGTTTTTTGTAAATACCAGAAGCAGCTCGCTCTCTCCTTTTTGTGTATATATATCTTTTCAGCATTTATTTACTAAGTAAGTTCTTCTTTAGTCTGGAGTAAGAAAGACAAGCTCTGGTTTAATTTTGAAGATGAACACTACAGTTTTTTGGGGGAGGAAGTAATTTTTTCATGGATGTAAAATATTCCACATGAAGCAGCACATGAATATTCCAGCTACTGCAGCACAGATTGAACTAGTCTAGTGCTACCCCATACACCTTAGCACTAAGTTCCTTCTCTAAGATTAAAATTCTAGAATACTAATACATGAACTTTCAGACTATCAAAGGGACATTACTTTTGGTGGACTTAACTCCTCAGCTACTGATAAGCTATGAAAAACAGGGACACTGAAAACAAGAATATTCACAGCAAAATTAAAAACAATGTACAATAATGTGGTAGCTCTCAGAGACCCAAACTAGGATTTGGCTCCCATTCTAAATTAAGACAAGATGTGTAGCAAGAGGAGGGAGGTAGGATGAGGGTAACCTGAATCTCTATGTATTTTCTAGGACTGCATCTGCAGATCAGTAAGTACCCATAATTTTAGTAGTTTAACAATAAAGGTGGTGTATCCAAGGGAATCTAGAACATTAGATGCAAATTGCTTACCTGTAATGAATAGACTCTATTAGTATGCCCTTGCAGTGTGTGTAGACAGGTTTCAGTCTCTGGATCCCACACTTTGACCATAAAATCATATGCTCCACTAACAACCCTCCTGCCATCATACTGAACACACCGGACTGCAGCTACATGTCCCATCAGAACATGTAAACATTGGCCTGTCTCTATGTCCCAAACTCTGAGCGTGGCATCTCGAGACCCACTGACAACTCTGGTGAAACACAAACAGAAACTACACTTAGCATATAAACTTCCATCTTATTTGTATCATGTATGCTAAAGCAGGAAGACTGATATATCAACCTTTTAGCAGTTAAACTGAACTTATCTCTCTGGAAGGTGAGGTGGCCTGAGTACTAGTCCACCTGCTTCTGAAGAGCTGGCTTGGCTTCATATTTTATTCAGGTTGAAAGTTAAAGCATGTTACGTTTTCCCACCCTGTTCATCATCATAACACCAAACTATTTGGTGTGATTGGCAGTCAGTATTTAAGAGGAGAGATGCAGACTTGAATAACAAGATATTGCAGGTCAAGACTGAGGTGGGTTGGGAGAGCTGTATGTGACAGATTATACACCACCTACTTTTCCAGATGGTTAGCTCAAGCCAGTAATATAGTCTTGCTTTAATGAGCACTACACATACCTAGTGATCGTTATTTATTTATTTATTTATTTTTAAAACCCTCTTTGGAGGTTTTTCTTCATCATGCAACATTTATGTCACTTGATTTGTACAGTAAATATCAGTTTTTAACCTACTGAGACTGGAACCATAAATAGTAATGAAGATTACTGTAATTCCATTAACTATCTGGGCAGAAAAACCTAGTTTTCTTAGAAGGAAAAGAAGGGATGAATAACCAAGACAACATTCTAGACACAACTACATATCAATGCAAAGCTTTAAAACAAATAACTACAACATCTCAGCCAAAGTCTCGTGAATTGATATACTATTGTTGAAATGAAATGACAGTGTAAAAGAAATGTAAATAAAATATATTAAAGTCCAGAGACATTTAAAAAAATGTAATTTTAAAATAGGTTTAGGTTTACAACAAAATGGAGAAAAATAAGTTAAAAACAAGGATTTTTTATAGCGTAGCACAGCAGAATGGATTACATCAATAACAAACAACTGTGAAAAAGTTATAGGTAACTATTTGACTGTATATGGAGAGGTTTATGTCGTCTGTACTTGGGTTAATTCTCTCACCTTTTCTTCTTGCAGTCAGCTGCTCTTTTCTCTTCATGTGGAGTGTATAAATTCAATTTTAGTAATATATACTTTTATATTGCACAGACTTTTACTATTTTAGGACTACTTAATGAAATTTCAGGTACATTTTCCTTTTTTAAAAAAAATCACAAAATAAGAGGCAAAAAAGATATCTAATTTGAAGTAAACATTTACCTTTTTTCATGGAGATGCATACAACGCACAGTAGAAGTGTGTCCATATAAAGTATGAATACATTCTCCAGTCTCCGCGTTCCATACTTTAAGTGTTCTGTCTGTAGATCCACTAATAATGATATTGTCCCTCATTTGTGATGACCAGACTCCACCTGTGTGTCCAACTAGTGTTCTTAAACACTGAAAAATATTTTGTATAGTTAGTATTTTGGAAGAAGCTGAAAGAAACTTAATCGATTCATAGATTATGAGGCCAGGCCAGAACACTGTGATCATATAGTCTGACCTCTTGTATAACACAGGCCATAAGATTTCTCTGAATTAATTGCTATTTGAACTAGAGCATTTACAAAAACATCCAATATTGATATAAAACTTTCTAGTAATGGAGAATGCACCACACTTGGTAAGTTTTTTCTAATGGTTAATTACCCTCAATGGGGCAGGCACAATTTTTAAATACTGGCACAACATTAGCTTTTTTTTCCAGTGTTCCAAAGCTTACTGAAAATCAGCATTAACAATCCAGAGAGCACCTCAACCAAATCTTTTAAAACTCTTGGATGCAAGTTTCTGGACCTCCTGATTAAAAGATGTCTAACTTTATTAGACACTTTGTAACATCCTCCTGAGTAACTGCTGGAATGGAAAGTATTTCATCATCATACTTTATAAATCCATCATCTGTTTCCCCCAAATACAGAACAGATATTTATTGAACATTTAGGCTTTTCAGTATTATTGACTGTTCTATCATTTCCATCTAATATTGGACCAATGCCATTGTTAGGATTCCTTTTCCTCCTAATGTACTTAAACAGCTCCTTAACTCTGCTCGCCACAGACTTCTTGTGTTCTTTTTCTTCCCTTTTCAATGTTTTTCAATTCCTAGCTTCAATTTATATTCATTGATATCAACTTCCTCTTTTCCATTGATTATTCATATATATATTTATTTTAATTGCTGCTTTCATTTCCTCTCTAAGCCAGTTTGTTTTTTAATCAGTGTCGTTTCCTTTCTTGATTGTTGCTTTTTGGGCACCAAGTAAAATGTTGTTGAACAGTTCCCAATTATTCAAATTTTTCTGTTTAAAGTCTTTCCCATGTGTTTTGGCTCGGAATTGTTTTCAGCTTTGTGAAATTGGCTTTTTGAAAGCAATAAGAATATATTTTACTAGTCTGGACTTTATTCTTTTTGCACATAACAAATACGATCAAGTCATGGTCACCTGCATATAAGCGACCACATTTTTCATTCTGTGAGCAATTTCTCTTTTTCAGTCAGGATGAGGTCAAATACAGAATTATTCCATATTGGATGCAACACTTTCTGAATATTCTCTAATGTTTGGCTTAAACATCCCTCATATAAAGATGTTTTAAAATTATTAGATAAGATGTTACTGAGAACTTAAAGCTGCTGACAAGTCATCCTGCCATGTTTAATTTCATATATTCAGTGGTACATTATATTTTTGAGGAGGAAGAATATACCAAACACATGTTTTTCATTAAAGAATAACTCCATCTTGTCCTTTTTGATGAAAGAATGTTAAAATTGCACCGTGATTTCTTTCATGAACTAGCCTTAGTGAAGGAAAGCCAGATGAATTGGGTGTGGCTGCCTGCATACCACATTTTATTTTATTCTTCCCTGAGGTAGTAGTTACAATCCAGTCAAGACACTTTGAGGCATGCAAAGGCAGAAACTAAAACCTTTAAATACATCTAAGGCTAATATTACAATGTGGATATCTTTTATATCTTAAGCTTGCCACTATCAACATTTGGACTGTTAAAATTAGAAGATTCTCTGTTACTAGAATAAAGAGAAATGAACAGTCTAAGGCTATTTACAGCCAATAAAAAAAATTGAAAAACTTAAAAACCATATAAATAAATGTGGAAGCCACACGCATTAGCCAGAAACAAGATCCATGTGAATAAAGTCAGGATGAATTAACCTATAGGGAAGATAATGTAGTATGTGTCTAAATTCTCTGTAATCAATGCCAAAAATGACTCCACAAGAATAGAGCGGCTGCCAAGAGAACAAGGATATATGCCAATGGAACATGAACAGCATTATAATTTCACATCAAGGTGACTTTCATAAAATAAACATATTTTGGCATAGAGAAAGATTGCCCAAATATTTTCCAATATTCTATCTTTGTCTTGCACCAGACAGCAGTAAAGGCAAAGAGATAAGATGTTCGGGGAAACAGGATAAATTACTAACACACTTTTACTACTACTATGCCAATGGTCCATTTCATGGGTTCATAACAGCAATTACCAACTTACCTTGCCTGTAACTGCTGACCAAACTTTTAATGTGTTGTCATCGGAACCACTGACTATTCGGTTACCACAGAATTGTAGACATGTGATTACATGATCATCATGTCCTTTGAGCACCTGGCAATACAGAATGTGTGTTGCAATGTAAGCCAAAAGATTAGAAGATAAACAGAAAAGAAAATCAGAATCAGAATGGTGTACATCAGCAAGAAGGGCGCATAAATTAATGTAACTAGATTAAAAAATTGAATCGTTGTCAGTCCTTATGGTTCAGATCTGTTTTATTACTAGCTGGAGATAGGAAGACATTTCCTTGATATAAAATGTCATCCATGATATAGCATTGCATAGCTGACCAGCTGCATTATCACTATTTTTACCCTCCTTCTAAAATAATTGAGATAGATCATTGCTAAAACTAGGATAACCCGTTGGACAGACCACTGTATTCTAAAAAATAATTTAAAAAATGTCAAAATAAAATCTTTAAAAGCATGAGAATAATGTCATGGAAAATATTTTACCTATGAACAAAAAATTTGCTTGTTATCCAATGCATTTTTTTTATTTTTATGAACTAATCTTAATGTGTGCTTATATTCTTGACCACCCCACTCCTCCTGATCTACTGGGTACCAGATACTATCCAAAATAAGAGCTACAGAAATCTTTACCAGTTATGAAGAAACAAAAGTTAGTTTGGCCGAATGAGAAGAAAATATGTATTTCCACGTTTGTGGATTTTGAATGTCATTTTTCAAAAATGGCATTTTCAGTGTTTGATTATGGAAAACTGCAACAGATTATTTTTAGTACAGTAAAGATCAGTTACATCAGAACATGCAAATTAAACAAAGAATTTACTATTTAAAATATCTGAATACTTTTCAAAAATGTCTGTTGATATGAAATGAGAAGCTGGATAATGTCTGGGGCTACCATTTGAATAATTCCAGCATAGCATATGACATGACAAAAAATGCAGCACTGTTGCCAGAAACACAGAAAGTTGCAGTCAGATATTCAAATAGCAGGAGGTTATCTCAGCTTTTTAGGTAACTCCTGTATTGTTTTGTTTGTTTAGTTTTCTGGACTACTATACAAAAATTAAGAAAAGTCAGAATTTCTCTATAAAGAATGGTGTAAGTCTCTGGCTGTTCTTTATGTATAAAGAGCAACCAGAGACACAATCAGTTTTGATGATACGACTGCTACATTCTTGCATAAATAAAGCACATTATGATACTATAATCTAGTATCAGTATCATTAAAATGTGAGCATACCCTGCTAATGTCATCAGGCTGAAATGAAACAATTTTCATCTATATTATAGTACTTCATTTTTATTTTCAAAGGCAACAAAATCTTAAAAAAGGAATTCAGGTACTTTCCTTTACTTTTAAAAAGTTATTAAAATGTATGTAAAAATAAGACACATAAATTCAGATATTTGTTTTCATTTCGTAATAGTTTCATATCATAATCTAAAAATACCCTAAACATGATTAGCTTCATGCATAAGTATTCCTGTTGAAGTGAATGGGAGTACTTTCATGTGTAAAGTTAAGTATCAGTGTGAACGTTCCCAGGATTGGGGCCTCAGTGAAAATGTTGTTGCATGGTGCCACAGCAGTAGGATTTAACTCTACTAGCAGCAACTATATTTTGATTTTCTGATTTGGTGCTGGAGTGAGGTATACAAACCCTACAGAGGAGAGGAAGAGGTTAAGGAGTTTACCTGGTCCCGGATGGCCTTGCCCCACCATACTCAAAGCCTGCACAGACTGTATGCACTTAAAAAAGGAAGCAGAGTATCTTAGTGCCAGGCAGACAGTGGAGGTAAGTTGACTGAGCTCTTGGGAAAGAATGTTTAGGAGCTCTTGCTGCCTGAGGCCTGTCTACTGTGGCCTGACCAAGCCTGCAAAGGGACTGGTGATGCTTTGAAGATTAGAAATTTTATCTTATGTTCAATATTTTACTTTATCCTGTGGAAAGAGAGGGGACTTAGTAGGAAGAAATCCCGCAAGGAAGCTGCATAACGCATCAGGATGCAGGACTTAGCTGCCTACCACTGGAGCCCTGCATTGGAGCTCACTGGAGTGGGTGGGCCCCGGCTCTCCTACCGACCCTTAGAAGGACAACTACAGATGTTCATAGAATCATAGATTATTAGGGTTGGAAGGGACCTCAAGAGATCATCTAGTCCAACCTCCTGCTCAAAGCAGAACCAATCCCCAAATCGCCCTGTCAAGGATTGAACTCACAACCCTGGGTTTAGCAGGCCAATGCTCAAACCACTGAGCTATCCCTCCCCCAAAATGTTCCCCTTTACAGATGCTCAGAAGTTTTCATTTGGCTTAAAACAGGATAGGTAGAAACATACATAAATTTCTGCACTGTAAAATATACATGATTTTCTTCTGATTTAATTATTTTTAAGAAAAAAAATTGTCACAAAGGGCTTCAACACCTTCTTTTCAAGTTAACAGTTTTAAAAAGTTTTTTTTGGATGTCAGAAATGATTTAGTTTAGTCCAAAACAAAACTAACAGCTGACAGGCTGATCCTATTTAATTCTCAACATGTACATAGTTCAGAAATGGTTACCTTAGGAGATTTAAGCTCTCCTCGCCGCCAGTTAGTATCAATTCTGTGCTGTCTGATATAAGCACTTTTCCATGGGCTATGTATGAAGCCTGGTTTTATTACTTTCCTTCTCTTGATATGCAATGGTTCATCAATCCCTAAAATGAATTTAAAAATTAAAAAAATAAGAAAATCTTGTCAATTCCACCAAACATCAACCTCTGTTCACCCCTAAACTTTTAAAGCCACCACAGACTTCATATATTATAGTGACATAATCACCTTGTCACCAAATACTGTTCCAACCTCATTTGTTGTCCTGTGCTTCTGTCTGTAGCCCACTTGCCTTCTCTATACGTCTTTTCCCTCTGGTTAATCTAATTATTAGCTTCAATCTTGGTTGTTGCCAGTACACGGATAATTCCCACTTCTCCATCCTTCTCAAATCATTCTCTGGTACCTATATTTGACTAAACTGTACTTTAAAATTACTGAGCGCTTCAAAGTCTGAAATACATTTGCTGGGAAAAAAGAGTTCTCTCTCCTTTGTCATCCCTTCTGACATTCTTAATCATACATACTTGGTTTCCAAGCCTAAGAAGTTACAGAATCATTCTTGAACCCCTACTCTTTCATCTTTCTTTTCTCAATACTGTCATCATAAGAACAAGACAAGAATATATCTTTATTTCGGCTCTGTCTTCAGTGAAACCTTTAAAGGCAGGGATTGTCAAAGGAGGTTAATGGGATAAGAGAACTCCCACTCCAATAGGATTTGGCACCTCGCTACCTTAGGAGCCTTTAAAAAGTACAGGTTGATTCATACGTTAGTCTGTTTTAGTGCCCTTTTATTGATTCCTCCTAAAGCCCTACTCTCTAAATTTCAGAGAAGGCCGGTTGTCTGTGTATGTGTCTCCAAGGTCCAGGGCCAGAACACTGTAGTTAAGTCACTTCGACATGCTAGGAAGAAAGAATGGTTACTTACTTTGTACACAGTTAGTGGAGTTCTTTGAGATATGTGGTCCCTAGCTGTGTTCCACTCTAGGTTTACATGTGCTCCATGTGCGTGACATCAAAAGAATTTGCTAGCAGTGTCTGTTGGTCCACCTCTTGCCTCATTGTGTTCTGAACTCAGGGCATAGGCGATACCAGTCAGCTCTGTGTTCTTGGGAACCAGGGCACAGTATCCAGTCTGTCTGACTCATGAAGGACACTCCTCCACCCCCCAGCCTCTGCTTGAACCAAAATCTATCAGAGAAAAAGACTCGCAGAGAGCAGTGAAGGGTAATGGGAGACACACCTAGATCCCTCCTGACAAGGGTGATAGGATTAAGGCAACTCCCCTAGCCTCATCTGCATCAAAGATGGGAAAAGGAGGCATCTCTATTAGCATATAGAATGGAGAACACAGATTCCAAGGCAAGAACCGCACTGAACTCTGGGACCAGAAAAGCAGGGAAGCACTGCATCATGGGGGATCTCTGCTCCAGATTTTAATGAACCTACACCTGCACACACCCAGCTCAGCAGTTATCAGACCAATTTTAGTAATGACTCTTTGATTGATATCCAGATTACTGAAGCTGCCTAGTTGCATTGTGAGCTCCCTGGAAGGAACACCACCCATAGCCAAAAGTGATCAGCTCCTATTGTCTAGCCTTAAAAAAACCCCTTGAGTCATCAGTTTATCCATAAACAAATCTAGTGTTCTCCCTTGAACCATTGTTGTTTCCCTACAAAAAAAACAAACCCTACCCACACTCCAGTAAGTGTTCTGATGCATGGATCCAAACCCTGCATCAGTTCCACTGGGATTTCATCTTCCCCAGACTGATTGTGCTGGGGGCTCTGCCTGTCTCCAGCACTCAGGACCCTGAGCTACCACCATCACCTGGGAACCCTGACCAGTTCAAGCTTCCTGGAGTGGTGAGATCCCTCTCTCTCTCTCTGGTTTCTTTTCTACCTCAGGTATAACTTTCTAACCCTGACTTGTTTGATCAGATATAGTTTTCTATATATGACTTTTGTAACCTTTTAATAATGTAACTTATGTTGGTTTAGGCTCTCCTTGTGTAATTATCACTGTTAATAAATAACTTATGGTTGCTTCCCTCTCTCTCTCACTGAACTTTACTCTTTGGTGTTTTTGGCTTCCCCCATTTACTCTGCAGCAACGCTTCTCTTACCTAAGCTAAAGATCCCTGTAGCGCCCAAAAGTACTATGGAGTTTGCTTATCAAGTAGGTTACTATCAGTACAATTGTAACATGAAAGTGGGGATAGGGACATGCTGAACCTGTGACATACGAGGGCGGCAACTCAGAAGTGCTGCTTGACCCAGTCTGCTGAGTCCAGTGGCATATAAGGGTGGCAGCCTGGAAGTGCTGTTCAACTCAGCCTGCTCAGGCTTACTCTATTCCGGTGAGGTACCTGTGGTATATAAGGGTGGCAGCCTGAAAGTGCTGCTTGGCCCAGCCTATTGAGCACAAGGGCATACAACGGTGGCATCCTGAAAGTGCTGCTTGACCCAGCCCACTGAGTCCAGGGACATATAAGGGGTCAGCTTTAAAGTGTTGATTGACCCGGTGCCCTCAGACACGCTGTCTCTGTCTCTCTGTGTGTGTTTGTGCGCGTGCATGTGTGTCCGTCCATCGGTCCCCGGACTGGAGGAACCCAGCCCTGGGGAACCTAGGTCCTGCAGGATAGCTCCATTGGGAGGGGACTTGCAGAAGGGAGAAGTAGAGCTCCATATGAAAACACAAGTGACACAAGCAGTACATTGATAGAATTACAGAACCCTTCCCCACCCCTGCAGAAGAGTAACCCTAATTGAGCACACCCCAAAGTAACGGGCAAATCTGGTAACATAAGTTATGACCATGGACCAACCACCTCACCAGTTCTTTCTCTACTGCAAATAACCATAGGACAAGGCTCACAATAGAAGGAAAGGATGTCAGGTAGTAGAACACAGATAGGGACTACTCATCTCTAAGAACTCCAGTTACTGTACAAGGTATGTAATCTTTCTTTCTTCTTTGAATTAGGGTCTCTATACGTATTCCACTCTAGATGACTCACATGCGTATTAACTCAGGAGAAGGGTCCAAAAGAACCCTTTCTGTACTACGGACTGAAGGACTGCTCTGCAAACGATTTGGCTGCTGTAGAACCAAATGTATTGCAATGTACTGTTTTGTGGAGGCATGATCAGAGAGTCTTGTGTTGCTGCTTTACAGATCTGCTGAACATGGGTATCTCAAAGTGCAGCTTCTGATGGAGTGGGCCCTCACTCCTTGAGGGAGAGGGGTGGCTATTAACTTATAACACAGCAGGATGCAGCCTCAAATCCATTTTGAACCCCTCTGTGAAGATACGGCTTCTCCCTCATCAGTTCACAAAGACGACAAACATTTTAAGAGATTTCTAAGACCCGTTTTGTCCTTTGTAAGTAGAATGCCAACGCTCTATGGACACCCAGAGTGCAGTGTCATGTTCTTTCTAGTGGCTTCAGGCAGAAAACAGGTAAGTATATGACCCGATTTAGGTGAAATTTCAAGATTACCCTGGGGATGAATTTGGAGTGTAATCTTAAGGAAACTGTACCCTTGGAAGACTGTAAAGATAAGTCTGCCACGAGGACCTCCGGTTCACCTATTCTCCTGGCTGAAGTGACTGCAACCAGGAAGGCATTCTTCATAGATAGGATGATGAAGGAACATGACACTTGGGGTTCAAACAGAGTCTTTGTCAATGCCAACAGGATTAAGTTAAGGTCCCACATCAGAATCAATTGCCATAGGATGGGTGAAGATCAATCACTTGTCACCAGGAGATGAAAGGTGTTAATAGCTTCCAAGTGCACCCAACGAAGGCTAAGAGAGAGACTCGAATTTTTTTCATGAGAGGAGGTAATCCAAAATAGTAAGGATTTTAGCACCTTCTAGGGATATCAGATGATGCTGTAGAAAATGTCTTCCATTTTGCTGTATAGCATCTCCTTGTGGAATCTTTCATATTGTTGCTAAAGATGGATTGTAGAGCCTTGGAACACAACCTCTCAATTTTATAACATTTTAGTTTTTTAATCAAAATGTCATATTATACCAAATCAACCGCCTTACAGAATCTAAGCATGTTACGTCAACATATGGCTATTAGCCAGAATGACATGATCTATTTTCCATAAATTCACATGGATTGGCATTAATTAATTATATTACTCTCCTTTAATTCTTGATGAATTAAACTCCCAATCATCTGCTCCACTATCTTACCCAGGAGAGAGATCAGACTGACAGGCCTAACTTTACTTGGCTCATCATGTTTACCCTTTTAAAATATTGGTACAACATTAGCTTTTTTCCAGTGTTCCAAGACTTATTGAGAATCAACATTAATAGTCTAGCAAACTCCTCAGAGAGCACTTTTAAAACTCTTCGATGCAAGTTAGCTGGAGCTGCCGATTTAAAAAATGGCAGTCTTTGGTAGCTACTGTTTAACATGCTCCCAAGAAACTAGTGAAAGGGAAAATATGTGTCATATGATACGACTGAGTCATCTGTGTTTTTCTCAAATAAGGAACAAATTTTTTTAACACTACTGCCTTTTCTGCATTATTATTAAGCCTACGAGGGACTCGGAAACAGGTAATGCCATTTTTGACAGAGTGCCACTCCCCTTTCTTAAATGGATGATGACTATTGATTTTAGCATTGTAATCACACGATTCATCCCACTAGGTTTCATTAATGCCAACTAAATTGAATTCATGCTCGTAAATGAGCAATTCTAATTCCTCTTGTTACCCAGGCTCCCTGTCCTGGTGTATAGGCAATTAAATAATTTCTTCTCTTCATGTCCTTTGGTTCCCTGGATTGATTTTGTTCTCAACATCTCAATTTTGTGCTAAACGAGTACTCATATTTCCTCTTTTTACTCTTCCCTTTTGTTATTAGTTTAATGCCCTCCTAACTTCTCTAGCCACCCTGTCCCTGAGGAAGTGGTTTCCCTTCTGCTGAGGTGGAGGACATCTGAACTATACAAGTCCTCTCTCCCCACAGAAGGTGGACCAAATGTTCTACAAAATTAAACCCATTCACCCTATACCACATCACTTCCAGAATCTTCTACCTTCTGTCTTCCTTCAGTCCTGGGACAGAAAGGATCTCAGGGAAAATCACTTAGACCTTCTTTTCCTGAAGTCAGTTATCATCTGCGAGATATCACACAACAGTGTAGTTATTGCCAGTTTGAACCATCCATCATCCAGGGATCCTTGCCCAAAAGCCTATGCAGTCTTAGAATTACATTTCATGTCTTGGCTCCAGAAAGAAAACACACCATTCTGTTGTCCATCTGTCCTTTACAGAATGTTCTTTGAATTCTTCTGGGTATTGAAGCCTCAACAAGAATGGTCTGTCTCTCTTGGACAGTTGGAGATATGTTTGTGGGTAAGCTTGGTTTCTTACAGATTGGGCCAAGCTGCCATCCACAGATATGTCCCATATCTCCCTCCATTCCCTTGGACCAGCTCGATCTTCAGGGATATCTTCCACAGTTCCTTGGCAAGAACTTGGTATTGACTGGAAACTTCTAGCTGTGTGAAATTCCTCCTGGTCCTCTTCTCTGGTGCCCATCGCTTACCCATCCTTGTCTGTGTAGAATGTTGCCATGACTTCTTGCCCCTTATGAACTACTAGGCCTCCTCTCTGACTTCTTCTCCCTCTGACTCCTTGCTGGGCAGCTTCTTTCTTCTTTGAACCTGGCATACTGATGTTTCGTGAACGTGGCTGTCTAGAAACTCCTCAGCTTCTCTGATTCTCAATAATGTCTCTACTTGCCCTCCATTCCAAGGCTCTTCTCCTCCAGCACAGCCACCAACTTGCACTTAATGCACAGGAAGTCCCTTCTGGCTTCAGGAAGAAAAGAAAACATGGCATATCCACTGGTGGCCACCACCACTGTTCCATTGCTGGCCATCTTGAAATCACATGTAGTAGCAAACCTGCAAGGAAAGCCTCTCACACTCTCTCTAAACTCCTTCAAACTTTCTTATTAGCTGCTTCTGTTCATAGCTCTCAAGTTTGCCTAGCAAGTTTCCCTGATTATATCAGCTCTGCCCAACGCCACCAGAGAGCAATTAACCACTCAGACTTCAATCAGCGGGGCTGATCTAAGCTTCAAGTGTCAGAGCCATGTGGCCCATACCAAGCTACCAACAAACAGACCTGTTTCAGCTGCCTACACAGGGGCCCCATGGTCCAGCCTACATAGTCTATACCCAGAGGACAAAAAGTCAAACCACCTCACATATGGACATGGGGGGGGGCAGCTAACTAAATTAGCTTTGAGAGACAGCTGAACAGATTTATGAGTGTGTTTATGTGACAGGGTTGCCTGTGATGGTGAGAGGCAGAGCTCAGCAACCTTGGGGTCCACTTCTGGTTTATGTCTTATGCTCCTAAAAGCTCATGTTTCAGGGGTTCAGCTGTCCACATTCAGGGGTCAGAAAGGTATTCCATCCCACTCTCCTTCCTATGTACTTTTTTTTTAATCTCCTTCCTCAAGGATTGCCATGGCTGGAGATGGGACGTTGGACAGTGAGGGACAGGGCTCTGAGATAGCACCAAGCGTTCTTTCTCTCTCAGGTTGTTGGCTGGCTGGTTCTTGCTCATGTGCCCAGGGTCTAATGGGTTGCCATATGTGGAGCTGGGAAGGAATTTTCCCTAGGTCAGATTAGCAGTGACCTTGGGTTTTGGGGTTGTTGTGGGGTGTTTTTTTTGTTTGTTTGTTTGTTTTTGGCCACCTTCTGCAATGTGTTAGTGCAGATCACTTGCCAAGATCATCATTAAACATTTCCTTTCTATTGCGGGGAACTTGGGCACTGGTGCACCTCTATCCCTTCTATTCTCCAGGTACATGTCACAGGCAGTCTTCTGTGGTCTGCAGTACTTTGCTCTAAGTTTGGTTGTTGGACTCAGTGTGCTGATGCAGGGTGATGTTCGCGGCCTGTAAGATACAGGAAGTCACATTAGATGATCTGGTGGTCCCTTCTGGCCTTAAGCTCTATGACTGTGTAATGGCAGGAACTGTTTACAGGTTTTGTGCATTCTACACGACTCCAGAAGGTTTATGTGTAGATGGGATTCTTGGTGTGTCCAGATACTTTGTGCCACATGCTCATCCAGCTAGGCTCTCCATTCTGGTAGGAGGCGTTTGTGATCAATGTTTTTGTGGTTGGGAGAGGGACAAAAGGAAAGGCTACACAGTCTGTTTCTCACTTCTCAGGAGAGAGAAGCCTGAGTTTTGTGGAGGGGGGAGAGAGGCCAGTTTGTCAGACTGCCTTTTTGGCCTGTAAGCATCAAAGGTGAAGCCCTGCAAAGGTGTCATGTAGGCACATGAGGCCATGTGAGCTAGGAGGATTAGACGAGTTTGAACTGTCAGCTGGTTGCTCCATTGATGCTGCATGATGAGATCCTGTCTGAGAATCTGTCCTGAGGTAAGGATGTCTTGGCACTGGTTGAATCTAAGGTTGCCCCAATAAGGTCTGTAGTCAGTGTGGGAACTAAAATGGACTTTTCTACCTTTATTTGGAGACTGAGTAGGGACTGTCTGATTTCCCATACTTCATGTAGAGATCTCCTATGAGTAACTAGTCCTTAAGGTGGGGGAACACTGAAGAACCCTTACAGTGGAGATGAGCTGTCACTAGCAGTAGCACTTTAGTGAATACACTACAAGTTGGTGAGAGGCTGAAGGGGAGCATTCTGCATTGGTAGTGGTCCAGGTCCTTGGTGAATCGCAGGAATCTCCCACGTGCATGATAAATGTCTATGTGGAAATAACCATCCTTTAAATCAAGAGCTGAGTCCAGGGTGACCATTCTGAAGGCAGATAAAGACATTTAGTTGTCTGACAGCTAATATCAACCTCTTTTCTTCTTGGAGATGGAGGAAATATCTTGGGTAAAACCCTTTTCTCCTGTGCTGAAGACGTACCAGTTCTGTGGGGCCAAGGGGAGGGAAAGGAACTCAACTATGTATCCATTGGTGATAATCTCCAGAACACAGCTGTCAGATGTTATCAGATGCCAAGCCTGGAGGGAAAAAAAAAAAAGGCAGGCAGCCACTAAATGGGCCACAGGAAGGATCGGAGTGGGGTGCATCATGCCATTAGGAATCTTCAGAGTCTGTACTCACGGACTTCACAGGTTCAGCTTGGGAAGAACCAGCAGATGCTACACTTGGAGGGGACATAAAGCTTCCCTGAAGCAGGAGAGGTGTTTGTTTTTGTTGTCACTGACTGAAAAGTCCAGGGGCAGGACATACAATTCTTGAAACCCAGACACTAGACATAATAACTAGGCACCCCATATGGAGAAGAGCTTTGGTGGAGTGGGGGAACCCCATAAGCTATACTACTAAAAACTACACTTAAAAACTATTTACACATAAGAACAAGCTTGAAGAAAAAAAAATGCTAGCTAATACTGTGGACACAGAGGGGTTCTGTCTTAGACCATGGGTGGTAAAAAGAAATGGAAAGGCAGCTGGTCCAAGTCACCCTTCATGCCTTTGGTTTAAAGCATGAGGAAATAAGGGGTGCAGGCACGGACCAATGGACACTGCTAGCAGAAATCTTCCAGTCTCAGGTGGATGGAGCATATGGACACTGTGATGGGGTAAGGCCAGATGGCTACAGTAAAGTACCGAGGACAGGTATGTTAGCCCCAGGCTAAACAAATCCCTAGTACCGTGGTAACCAAATGGCAGTTGCTCCAGGTTAATCAAGGCACCTGGGGCCAATTAAAATCCTTCTAGAAGGCAGTGGAGATAGCTATATTGATTAGAACACCTGCAGCCAATCAAGGCAGGCTGATCAGGGCACCTGGATTTAAAAAGGAGCTCACTCCAGTCAGGTGGGGAGGAGCCAGAGGAGAAGCAGCACGTGTGAGGAGCTGGGAGCAACAGGCACAGGGAGCTGAGATTGACAGGGTGTGTTACTGGAGGATTGAGGAATTATTAGACAATCAAGCATTCTCAGACACCAGGAGGAAGGTCCTGTGGTGAGGATAAAAAAGATGTTTGGAGGAGGCCATGGGGAAGTAGCCCAGGGAGTTGTAGCTGTCATGCGGCTGTTACAGGAGCACTATAGACAGCTGCAATCCACAGGGCCGTGGGCTGGAACCTGGAGTAGAGGGCGGGCCTGGGTTCCCCCCAAACCTCGCAACTCCTGATAAGACACAGACTGTGGGTTCCACCAGAGGGGAAGATCACTAAGGTGAGCAAATCCGCCAATAAGCGCAGGACTCACCAAGGTAGAGGAGGAACTCTGTCACAACACCTAGAGTGGAATACGCACAAGAACCATGAATCAAAATAGGACTGCATCCATGTGCTCCATCCCTATACTGACTCCCTATTCATACAAGTAAAAATAGATCTACTTGTTTTTCAAATTCTCCAAGGTCTTGCTGTTTTCTCTCTGACCCTATACAAATCTATTATCTTGCCTATTTCACAGTGCTCTTCTTTGACTCTTCACAGGGATTCTGCCACACCAGTATAGGCTGCACCCTCTTTTGTTTATGGAAACTCTACCTGAGCCATTAAATTACCACTTTTCTTCAAGTCTAACCTTGAAACCTCCCTGTTCATTTAGCCTACAATTGGCACTAGACCACACTAATCTCACTTTTTCCTAATTACTACATCATTCTATTCTCCCCTTGTTACTGCAAGAATACATACTTGTACCTTTATCAATTTCACAATTCAGTGCCTTTTGCTCTCACTGTACATCACTTTCCCTTTGTTTGTATGAGTCATTCTGCCCAAACTCTTTAAAGCATTCTTTCTATTCTCCTGGTAACTGTAAAGTATTCGGTGGTAGCTTGTATGAAAATTAACTCTAAATTGTAAAAATCATTTTATAGTATATATACTGTACTAACTGGATACAGCATATATAGGTCTTTATACTACATATAACTTTTTATAGATATAATGTTAACATTTAACTGTAGTTTATTTCAAAATATCACATTAAATATTTTCTACCTCTGCTTCTAAGATATTTATTACAGAGGTCAAGCATTAGTAACAAATTTACACTCAACTGAATTCCTTTCTAAAAATGTTAAGCTTCTTACATAAATGAAGATGAACACCCATAGCTGCTTCTACCACTACGTTAGCATTTTTCCTGAGCCTTACCCTCCTCCTTGCATTTCTCTCTCCACAAAAGGTTATCCTCAGCCAGAATTCTCCAATAACGGCATGTCTGTGCTGCCTGTAGAAGGTCCTTGGGTTCCAGGAATGAAAGCACATATAGTGCCAACTGTAAAGAGGTAGGAGATTAAACTCTGTCATTCACAGAAAACAGAGACTGAGATACAGACAGTCAGAATAGATGTATTAAAACAATAAACTGAAATATCAGACAGGCCCAGAAGTATTAGAGAGCTACAGTACATTCCTATAGGAGCAAAGTACTGCTAGACAAAATAGTTCTAATAATACCTTGAGATCCAAGAAAAAATGTCACTTGGGAAATATTTTCTGTAAAAGAAACTAGGTGCCAGGTGGGACCATTGACTATTGAGTGTCAAACCTATATAATAAAATTAAGTTATGCAAATTATAAGTTATCAGAAACTATTTAGAGATTATTAGTTTGTGGTATATTATTATATTTGATTATTTAATATTCAGATCAAAGCAAGGTTATTGTGAGAAATGGATTTGACAGTGCAAACCAACAGTGGATATTTGCGGAACTGGTGAAAAAAATGTGCTTCTGTAGTAGAAACAGTTTGTGCCAATGGAAACAAATGAACAAAAAATGAATTTCAAAACAGATACTGGGTTGAGTGCAATGTTATCACAGCAAACATATAAAAATATAGCAACTGTCCCAACTGTAAAATTGAAAACTGAGCTTGTTTCATATAGTAAGCATAAGATGACCCTATGGAGCAAATATCTTGCCATGCTTATATGCCATTCAGCAGAGCTTTAATAGTGAAACAATTAAGTTCCATGTGTGCTTGAGTTGAAAAACAGCGTGCAAACGCAGTTGATCAAACAGGTATTTAACCTATTTACTGAACAGAATGCAAAAATATTCTTTAATTTTACAAGATGTTTTATGGACTACTAGGGTGCATACTGGATATAATACATCATATTAATGTAGGTTGTAGAATTTGAACTTAGCTAGATGGTAACATTAGAGGTTATTGAGTTAATTTAGTCACTAGCTGGCTGGATTAAACCAAATGGTGACCAAAATAAAACTAGACAGCTACACACAATCTGCTCCACTGTCATATATTATACAGACTCCTGAACATCAGTCCTGGACAAGCAACAGAAGACGTCTAAAACAAAATCAAGGACATCAGTCCTCAATTTCTGGAGCTATCCAGAATGCTACTGACACTGCTTCTCTGCTGACAGAAGTAACACATCCATTCAATCACTAAAAATGAAAAACAGAGCGATAAACACAGGGTCCAAGCAGCAAATCCACATCAGTAGCCAATAGATCACTGCAGAAAAAAGTTTTTGAGAAAAAAAAATTGGATAGGAATGGCTAACAGAAAAACTATTTGTGATCAGAAACAGTAGCTATTGACAAGTGTCCAATATGAGGCAGAATAATCATCTCATTTGTCACGGAGGTCAGGTTATCTGCTCTGACCTCTAGTATGTGTCTTTGTGTTTTGTTGGCATTGTTTTATTTACATTTAATAAAAAACAAAAAATGAAGTTGACCCACCCACAACATGCCTTCCAAATAAAACAAAAACACCCAAAAAGGAAGAAATAACAGTAGTTACTGAAGTTTGGAAATGTTGATCTTATTACGTGAATTACAGCAGACAGTTGGCATGTCAGTAAGACAGAAGCACATGAAATATATCCCATTTTTTCCTCTGGGTATTTCTGATCAGAAAATAATATATTTTTAAACACAACTTACCTTGCTTACATTAGGTGTAAAAATTTTGTTTAGAATCAGTACTTTATTAAAGTATGTTAACTAACATGTTTTAAAATGCAACCTGTTTTAATCTAGATGTGGCCTAAATTGTATCAAGGGTCAAACCAGCTCACTGCTAGTGCTAGGATTGTGGGTGCATAAAGGTGGCATAACATGTGTCCCAAACCATTGGATCTAGTCCCAAACGCAACTCAGACAGAGCCAAAGATTGGGTCCCTGCTGCCTAAGTGCTGTATTTAGTGCTAACATCCTGTCACAGAGTGTGGGGGAGTCAGGGCCCTGCACCCTCCAGTTCCTGCAATTCACTGAGACTCAGCCAGCCAGTAAATCAAAAGGTTTGTTGGTACAACCAGGACCCCTCAGCCAGGTCCCTCAGGGGGCAAGCATCTTAGACCTCAGACTTGGGGTTCCCTGCCTCTTCCCAGCCAGCCCAAAACTGAAACCAAAAACCCCTCCAGCAGGCTCTCTTCCCCTCCTTCTCTCTTTGTCCAGTTTCCTGGGCAAAGGTGTCAACTTGCTCCACCCCCCTTCCTAGCTCAGGTTACAGGCTGAGGTACCGTCCCTCACCTAAAGTCATCCTCTGCTCTTCTATCCCCCCATACAGACAGTCCCAGTAAAACTAAACATTTCCAGGTCAATCCACCCTGCTCCCTACTGCGTCACACATCCTTTAAAGGATTAGTGATATCCAGTAATGACGCATCATAAATATACATGTTTGAATTATTTATTGGGCATAGCTGAAGGGTTAAATCCTCTAAATTATTGACAGTCTCTCCCTAAGTCACACTTCTTGCATTTTATTTCCAGGAGTGGAAGGAACTATGGAATTTTTTAGACCTGGTCCAAACAGTTCAATACCAATGATTCTTCCTAATTTTGTAATGAGAAAAGCAAGAAACAGTATCCCTTACTCCCAAAATATCTTGGGTGTCAGTTTCTTTTGGAAGGACTTTCACACTAAAGAAAACTTGGGAAGGGAAGGCATATATTTGGTTTTTCCTCTACTGTATTTCCTTGCCATTGCTGAAGACATCTTTGAATAAGATCCCTCTTATACAAATTATTTTCATCTTCTGGTCACCCCAGGCATACATTCATTCAGTCAATCACAACATTGTGTATGACCTCATAGGAGGTCATTATAGGTATTGATGAGTTTCTTTTGTTGCATTAATGTTCAAGTTTCAGTAAGCAAGTAAGATATCTAGAAACTCCTAAACTAAACACAAGTAATTTCAATATTTAGCACTGGTATCAGGAAAAATAAATGAAAGGTAAATAGATTTGTGGTTAAGTATGACACTTTAATATTGGGAGGGAATTATTTTCTATACAAAAAGTTATTTTGGAGTTAAACACCTGTGGCCAGCCCACGACTCAGGCTCATGGAACAGACTGTAGGGCTGCAAAATTGCGGTATAGATGTTTGTGCTTGTGCTAGAGCCAGGGCTCTGGATCCTCCCAAACCCAAGCCTGGTGAGCTTGTCAGCTGCCATAGGCCAGCTGAGGGTGTTTAACTGCAGTGTAGACATACGCTTTAAGACTAAGAGCAAGGACAGCACAAATGATACACAACATAAGAAGAGGATTATTTGTAGTTGGATTAGTTTGGGTGCTAAATCATGTGAGGGAAATTGAGATTTAAGCATTGGTGATATTCATTACATGTATCCAGTTTTCCAAACTGTAGGAGTGATAAAGCATCTTCTCTCCTTTCAAAATGTAAGATTCCTACACCTCCCACCCAACCCTTCTTGTGCTTCCTAACTATAGAAAGCTTTGGTCAGCTTCTCTAGGTATAACACAACATGGTATGTTTCTTTCTCCATAGTATTCCTCACAAACAAGTGAAGGATTCCAAAGAAACTGGGTGCAGAAAACATGTATGTCAATATTAGTTACATGCACTGTGCATGTTTAGTTAATATTCATAGTATATATTACTTCCATCCCCTAACAAAAGTGATCCAATTAACCCCAAAGGATGGCTATGACACTTTCCACAGTTACAAAGATATTACACTAGCCCATGAAAGGAAAACAGGGGCCATGACTATCTAAGTATTAAAAATATATAGCTTACGCTGAAAGGAATGCCAGAGAATGGAACACAAGAACAGTCTTAATACACATGAAGAACATAAGGAACATATTCTAACACCAGCATAACACTAAGAATGCTTTAAAAGGTGTAGGAAAAGAAAAATCCATGTTTCTACCAAGAAAATCTCTTAGCTAATAAAGTAATTAAAACCAGAAGCAAAATTTTAATAGGGAACAAACTAGCAGGTACTGGGTAGTTGTACTGGTGGACACCCACGTGAAAAACAGTCAAGTATATCATAAAAACCAGTCAGCAGTAAAGCCACTAATTTTCACTAACCCTCTAAGAACTAAGCCATTTGTTTTAGGGCCTGGATATCTAAGGCTCAGTCAACACTTAAAGATATATCAGCATAGCTATGTCGGTCAGGAGCGTGAAAAAGACAAAAACCCTCCATTGTAGATACAGCTATGCCAGTGGAAGAATGCTTCTGTCAACGTAGCTAACGATATTCAGGAAGGCGGTGTTCATAAACCAACAGAAAAACTCCTTGTCAGTGTACACTCTGCCTGTGCTATGCTCCCATAGCCTCCATAGCATAGACATAGCCTAATGGACCACCTCTCTCAGACTATTCTACACCAACTGTGGACTACTTCAGAAGTACTCTCACCAACATTCCTTAGGCTGTATGTTCTCAATGGAGGATCCCTGAATCTAGTACTTGCTTCCCTATTGACCTGACAGAGTCTGAGTTGCTGACCTGCAGGGTATATTGAAAGATATTTGTTTACCCATGGGATTGACTGGGGGTTAGAATAAGGGGATTGGCGTTTTCGGGTCCTTATTGCTGGGGAATTTGTCAAGTTCTCTTTTAATTAAATAAGTAACATTAACAGATTTAATGCAGATTTAATAATGCATATACCTGGAGAATGATAGGTGCATGTTACAAATCAAGAATAAATTTGTATATGTTGAGTGTTTTGTTGTCTCTTCAAAATGTGGAGGGGATGATGATCAAAACGTACACGCTGATGATACAGAATATATGCAAGACTAAAACTGGCAAATCAGTCACAGACAAGACACTAAATAACCAGAAGGAAAACGTGGTTAAAGAAAACCTATCTAAGCTGAAAGAACTCAAATGACTTATAGTACATCATGGAACTTATCTCAGTAGTTGAAAGAAAGTCACTTGGACAGATTTTTTTGAAGATTTTAAGGTGCTTGAAGATGGAAATAGGCACTTCTGAAAATCCCAAACGGTGCCTAAATATCTTCAAAAATCTGGCCTTTATCTCAAAATCATACATTAATCTGAGCATTACATTATTAAGACATGGCAGTTTGTCAACTTGTAGTCCTCTTTAACACCAGTTAACAGTGTTAAATTGACAATAAAGAATACCATAATTAGCATGGAAATGTTTAAAGGTGATAGATGATGCGTTACATAGTCAAACAGCACCCAGAACCCAGCATTAACTGATAATCCTCACCTCTTTTGGGAGCAAGGAAATAAAGTCTCGTTGAAACTGGGGCTCTATCACTTGCATCATGTGTTTCACTTGTGTTGGTTCACAACTATCAATGAGTTCATCTAAAGCAAGTAACTTCTCTGGTCCACTCCAGCTCTATAAGAGAGAAAGATATGTTTGTACTATTTTAGTATACAATACTTATAAGCTACTTTGCAAAAAAGTGAGCATGCAGGATACCCAGCGATAGTGTGTTTAGGCTTCCTATGGCTAAATATCTTACCCACACAAAATAATTTGTTGGGGTTTTTGCGATAATCATTTAAAATTAAGCAAAATAAAATGGATGGAAAATGTTTAGAACCCAAACTCAAGTGCCAGTAGAGAAGTGTATCTATTGTGTTGATGAGTATGATCTATAACATTAAAATCCAACATAAATAACTAACAAAAATTGAACATTGTTTTAAAACCAATTTAGAATGTGTTGAGAGTGAAGTGAATAATGCAAGAATACTCACTCCAATGGGTATTCAAATGAAATGTCCAATTTTAGCCATCAAAATTTCACTGTTTCATTAGAAACTTTAAATAGGGTGTGGGGAGAAAACCAAACCAAAAAACACTAAGTGGCAACTTTCTCTAAAATACATTGTTTTGCTTATTGCCCAAAGGTTATTACTACTATATGTTCATTTGCCACAATGTTATATTTCAGAATCCTGGCTGTAAACCAATATTTGATTTTGTAAACACCAATTTACTAAGTAAACAGGGAATTTTGACTAGTAATTTTCTTACTTCACATTCTTACTAATGGGCAGCATAAAATTTGATGACTGTAAATAGGCACTCATCTGAGAGTACAGCAGATTAGCAGCATCTGCAGAAAAATTAATAACGGAATATATGGCATATCTGATAAGGATGTCTTTCTCAAACTCATCTGTGCTCAACAGATTTTGATTTGCTATGCAAAAACAATTTCAAGAGAAAAAACAACAGAAAACTGATTTAGCAATCAAATTAGAGCATGAACAAAGTGTAAGAGGACAGAAAGTGAAACAGCAACAGTGTTTTATAAGTAGATTCATATTCATATTTTTGAACATATGGGTTCTTGAATGGCATATACAAGTAAATTAACACATTACATTACAGTTGAAAGGGCTGACTGAAATATGAGAAAGAAAGATAGTTTAGAATTAAGATTCATGTACCACCTTAACCTGTGCCTCAAGACCTAGATTTGAAATATTGTGCATTATCATTCTTTGGATTTGAAATTAGGGTATATTATTACTGACCATGTACTGCAATGCCTAGACGTAGTGAGGCAAGCTAAGAATAGAGTAGAAGTCAGAAAGATGAACTGTGAGCAGAACAGTAATTTACTCTTCTTTATGATGTAAAAAGTTATCTTTGTAGTTTTAAGAATTTTTTTTAATTAACTCATTAGAAATATTAGGAAAATTAGCTCCTGACTTCACACTTTTTGTTGGAAGACATTGGCAAGGTTTGAGGACTAGGATGCGACGTTAGAGGAGGCTGAAACCTGAACCATGGCATTCCCTGCTGACAACTGACGAGATGATATAGGCTGGTAGAAGTAGGTCTGGGATTTAAAAATTTAAAAATATATATATTTTTTAAAACTTGATCTCAGTGGAGGTTTCAGAGATGCTCCTATCAACAGCTTTTAGAGCTTTACAAAGGACTCTTTCAGTGGGAACTATCTCAATTGAAAACTATCAATCATACAAACAATAAACCATAGATATCAATAATATCAGTCAAACCATAAACCATACTTCTGAAAATCCTTTTAAGTAGTTAGTGTACATACACAGCAGCTGCTTATCTCATCAGCTGTTTTAAAACTGTTTTGTTTTTTATTCCAAGACATTTGTTGACACTATCTAGAAATGTTTGCAACATTTAATCTGATCAAACTACTTTTGAATTATAGGAAAATAAAAGGAAAAATACACTGAAGCCACAGTATCTGTATTAGTCGCTCATAACTTTCAAAATCATTCTAATCCTATCCTGTTAGTAATTAATATAGTAAAAATAATTCAAAGAACTTGAATATCAACATTTTGTGCTGTGGCAGCTGTTTGCTGTAGTTGTAAATTGATAAAATCATCCAATTATGCAATTTTAGGACACAGTTACCTAGGCACAGAAACACAATTCAGCTAAATGAAAAAAATGCAATTTAGCATGAAAAATATTTTTTCTGTATCAAAACAGTATGCGGGGCACAAATGTACCCCAAACATATTGCACGATCCTCTGTTTTTAGTAGCTCTATGTGTGCATTTGCTTCTAATGTGAGTATCTTGTACTGTAATAGTTAGCATATGCTAATTGCATAATGGATTGCAATGACAGCGGTTGCTGCATACACTTACCCTATGGTAGAAGGTACTCCAAGGAGGTTGGTCCCTTCAAATCAGGGCTTGTTAGGTATCCTCAACACAGTGGACTAATGGTGGCTCTCTGTCTACCACTCGAGGGGATTGTCTGTCTAGGTATCCTACTCCAAACACTGCAGACTAACTAGACTCTTGAGGGCATTTTCTGTGTTGTGCAATTCAAGAAGGTGAACAATCAGGCATGATATCCTGCTTCTGATATTAGAAAAATTATTTGCAACTCTGAAAGTAAGTTGTTTTGTGATGACAACTTATTAGATGACAGTGATGTTGTGCCAGTTCATGTCAAGAGTAGATCTAAAAAGGAAGACTACATTTCCATTGACTGTTCATCAGGTTCATTTTCAGATGATGAGGAGCTTATGTTCAGCCCCGGTATAAGACTGGAAGAAACACAGTTGAGGTTAACTTCACCAGTATTAAGCTTACTGAAGATCTACTTAATGAAAATTTGGCCTATGTTGGAACAATGCAGTGAAACAAGTCAGATGTACCGAGTGAGATGCATCCACATTGGAGCAGAGAAAAACCGCCATCAGTGTTCAGGTTTGCTGGGCCACTTACCCTGGCTTCCTATGTTCCAAAGAAGGGCAAGTTGGTAATATACTATCGATGATGCATCCTGACAAGGTTCTAGGAGGAGACAAAAAGAAACCCCACATAATTCTCCATTATGACACTAAAAGTGCTGTCAACAACATGGACCATCTTGCAAGAATTTTCTCCTGTGGGTGCAAGATAAAGAGGTGGCCAATGTTTCTTTTCTTCAACATGTGTGATGTTGCTCGCATCCCGGTTTCCTTAATTGAGTCAGCAGTGATCCTGTTTGGCACCACACTCAAAGAAAACAAGGCACTTATTCCTTGTCAGTCTAGGAGAATGACTCAAAGATGCACATATAAAGAGAAGAATCCTTGATATCCATCATCTCACCATGCCCATCAAAGCAACACTCTCATCCCTTGGCTACTATCAAAAACCAGATACCATGGGATCACTCTGCAGACTTGGCAGTGGATGCTGCCACATTTGCTTAAGGTCATTTGACCACAAGAGCTGCAAGCAATGTGGAGAATGCAGGGAATCTGTATGCACTGACCACGCCACATCAATGCTGGTGTGTGAAAACTGCATGCAGGCTCACACTGAATGAAACTCCAGCTAGTTCCTTCAAATTGCTAGTTAAATAAAGGTTTTTCTCCCTAAAACATTACATAGTTGTTCTTGATTTCTGAACCCATTTGGGCTATAAAGATGTCAGCCTCATTCCCTCCTTTTTTTCCTCCCACTCCTGTTTTTGTGCCTTACTATCAAGAAGCATGTATTTAATATTTAACACTGTAATAGTAAAGACCACTACATGGACTAAAAACACATTGTGGATTAGCTAGGTGGAGGCAATTAGATCTCTTTCCTACTCTGAGCATATTCATACTTTGACCTGCTCTAGGTTTAATTTAGATTATTACTTTTTGGTGTGCTGTTGAATTCTTTTAGTGGTTGAAAGGTGTGTCTTACAGAGATACCTGAAGATGGAGAGAAGGGGCTCTTCCTGATCTCTTTTTGGGAGCGTGAACCAGTGTGTTGGTTTTGCTGTTGAAAACACTGCCTTCAGTTCCCACAGACATGTATTTGGATTGGATAAATGTAGTGTGCAAGGCAAAACATAACTATGTTGACTGAAGCTGTCATGGGGATAAGAGGGAAGGGTCCTCTCATGGATTGGTAACTGGTTAAAAGATAGGAAACAAAGGGTAGGAATAAATGGTCAGTTTTCAAATCGGAGAGAGGTAAATAGTGGTGTCTCCCAGAGGTCTGTACTAGGACCAGTACTATTCAACATCTTCATAAATGAAATGGAAAAAGGGGTAAACAGGGTGGTGGCAAAATTGGCAGATGATACAAAAATACTCAGTATAGTTAAGTCTCCGGCAGACTGCAAAGAGCTACAAAAAGATCTTTCAAAACTGAGTGACTGAGCAATGAAATGGCAGATGAAATTCAATGCTGATAAATGCAAAGTAGTGCACACTGGAAAACATAATCCCAACTATACATATAAAATGATGGGGTCTAAATTAGCTGTTACCACTCAAGAACGATCTTGGAGTCATTGTGGATAGTTCTCTGAAAACATTCACTCAATGTGCAGTGCCAGTCAAAAAGCAAATAGAATGTTAGGAATCATTAACAAAGGGATAGATAAGACAGGAACTACAATAGTGCCTCTATATAAATCTATGCTACGCCTGCATCTTGAATACTGTGTGCAGATGCGGTTGCCCCAGCTCAAAAAAGATATATTGGAATTAGAAAAGGTTCAGAAAAGGGCAACAAAAATTATTAGGGGCACGGAACGGCTTCCATATGAGGAGAGATTAATAAGACTGAGGGCTTGTCTACATCAGAAAGTTGCAGCGCTGGTGAGGGAGTTACAGCGCTGCAACTTAGGAGGTGTACACATCTGCAGGGCACCACCAGCGCTGCAACTCCCTGTTTGCAGTGCTGGCCGTACTCCCGTTTTGTCTCGGGTGTAGAGGATCCAGCGCTGGTGATCCAGCGCTGGTAATCAAGTATAGACACTTACCAGTGCTTTTCTTGACCTCCGTGGAATAAGCAGGTATCGCAGCATACCTGAGGAAGCCTCTGGTAATCAAGCTGGTCTCCTTCCCCGGCTTGCTCTCGCGTTCCCCGAACCCCGAGCAAGCAGGTCTCCTTCCCTGAGATTTGCTGGGTGGTTCCGGGAACGCGAGAGCAAACCGCGGCGAAGCTGGTCTCCTTTCCCGGTTTGCTCTCTCGTTCCCCGAACCCCCGTGCAAGCAGGTCTCCTTCCCTGCGGTTTGCAGGGGGGTTCGGGGAACGCGAGAGCAAACCGCAGCGAAGCTGGTCTCCTTTCCCGGTTTGCGCTCTCGTTCCCCGAACAAGCAGGTCTCCTTCCCTGCGGTTTGCAGGGTGGTTCGGGGAACGCGAGAGCAAACCGCGGCGAAGCTGGTCTCCTTTCCCGGTTTGCTCTCGCGTTCCCCGAACCTCCATGCAAGCAGGTCTCCTTCCCTGCGGTTTGCAGGGTGGTTCGGGGAACGCGAGAGCAAACCGCGGCGAAGCTGGTCTCCTTTCCCGGTTTGCTCTCGCGTTCCCTGAACCCCCCTTGAAGCCGCCCAACAGCGCTGCAGTGTGGCCACATCTAACACCACTTCCAGCGCTGGTTGCTGTAAGTGTGGCCACTCTGCAGCGCTGGCCCTATACAGCTGTACTAATACAGCTGTAACAACCAGCGCTGCAACATTTTAGATGTAGACATGGCCTGAGACTTTCAGTTGGAAAAGAGATGACTAAGGGGGAGATGACAGAGGTCTATAAAATCATGACTCGTGTGGAGAAAATAAATAAGGAAGTATTATTTACTCCATCTCATAACACAAGAACTAGGGGTCACCAAATGAAATTAATAGGCAGCAGTTTTAAAACAAAAGGAAGTATTTCTTTACACAACGCACAGGCAACCGGTGGAACACCTTGCCAGAGAATGTTGTGAAGGCCAAGACTATACCAGGGTTCAAAAAAGAACTAGATAAATTCATAGAGGATAGGTCCATCAATGGCTATTAGCCAGGATGGGCAGGGATGGTGTCCCTAGGTTCTGTTTGACCAGAAGCTGGGAATGGGCGACAGGGGACGGATCACTTGATGATTACCTGTTCTGTTCATTCCTGCTGGAGCACCTGTCATTGGCTGCTGTCAGAAAAGAGGATACTGGGCTAAATGACCCTTTGGTCTGACCCAGTATGGCTGTTCTTATGTTCTTAAGGAAGGCAGTCTTTGATATGATGTGGACCTGTCCAAGTGAGGGCTTTCTACTCAAATACCAGAACCTTGAATTGGATCTGAAAGTGCGTGGGAAGACAATATAGGTTGTAGAACACTGGCATGATATATGGTCTAGTGCTTGTTCTGCTTAGGAGATGGACCACTGTGTTGTACCTGTTACAGTTTCTTCATGAACATCTTGTCTAGGTGGAGGTAAAGAGAACTGCAGAATACCAGAGAGGAAGTGATGAATGTGTGAATTACTGTGGCTAGGTCTCTATCTGAAAGAAATAGTCTTTTTGCCAGGAGTGGAAGAAGCTGGACACTATCATAGCTGCCAAGAGCAAACACTCTCAATTACAGGCAAAGTGATGGTGCTTACCAGCTCCTCCACTGATTGACATTATTATGCACAGAAAAAGAGTTTCCAATCCCAGTGTGCCAGATTCCCACCTCTCTTCATTTAAACGTGGAGGTTTCACAAACTTTGCCCATGTTAGACAAATGCCCCCTTACCACAATAGTATATAAGTGGGAAAAGTTTAGGGAGAGAGTAAAGAAGAGATTAATATTTGATGTAATTCTGCCTCCAGATGAATTTGGCAGGAACTGGATTTTTGGTTTCATGAGGAACTTCACTTTCAAAATTTGCAGGACAAGTAAAACATTTTTTAGGTTGCCAAAATTATATATGATATAAAATGGAATATCTAAAGATTCTGTTTCAAAAAGGCTGAATGTTGAATAAACTGGATGTTTCAACCTTATTGAAATGTTTTCTTTTCAACTTTTCTTTCAAAACAAATTCTTGTTGGAATTTTGCAGAAATCAGTATTTACTGATTGGAAAATTTCCAATGGAAACTTTTTCCCCATCAGCTCTACTCTCTGTCTCCCCAACTGCATTATGTCTTATCTGATTGTGTCCTTTAAATTATAAACTTCTTGGGGCAGAGACTTTTTTTTAGTTGTCATGTTCAAAGCACTGAGCTCAAGTCAAATAGTAAATTAAAAAGACTTCATAGAACATTTTAGTGTTCTTAAAAGACTCAGACATTAGCCTGGAAATTCAAATGAATGGGAATATACAGTTAATAGAACTCAAATAACTATAACTCTACTTCAGTGCCACCCACACTGTCCTCAGAACAGATGTATGAGACCAAGATACGAAGTTGTAAGACCAGGAGACAAATCCTCAAACAATGCATATCTCAACTGAAGCAGTGACTCTAGAAACTGTAAAGTGATCTTATTGAACCATTTCAATCAAGTTTAGAGAGACTGTATGCCACTATAGCATTTAAAGAAAAATGTACACTAATTATAGGAAACCATTTGTGTCTTATTTTGAACCATTCAGAGTAGACAGAAAAAAAAATCTCTGTTCATCAGAAATGATCGATTCAAGACAAGTGTTTGAGACAGATCCCCCTAATTATACAGAATTATGTTGCACTGAAACTGATCATTAATATCTGAGGCTATAAAGCTCTTAATGGCTAAACTAAAATTTATGTAGTTGATACACCTGTGCACCAGGTGGACGACAAATCAAATCATACTTATGTAGCAGAAACACATTCAAAACCAAAGTTGTATAGTCCAGAGTTTCTTGATTCTACAAGCAGCAACATAAGTGGATTTAAGATATTCCCAGCTCCACGCGATGAACTACTTGAAGTCCTTACAATCAGAAGTTCTTCATCAAAATGTCTCCATCTTATACTCTAGACAGACAGGAATACTGGATGGCAGATTGGCAGGAAATGGACAGGCATTAAGGTTGCATGGCATCAAGAAGTGTGCATTTCCAATCCTTTGTAAAATTTTCTTTCAAAGAGTAATCTTATTTTGACTTCCAGGCAAGCTTACAAGCTTTTCAGAAAACTGCAAAGTTTTCTTAGGGTTTTTTCCCCACAACTAAAACATTTACAACTGTACCTCTAATTTAACTATGATGGTTTTGTTTTATTTTTGGTCTGTGAATTCAATTTTAAAATTGATTGCAAAGACACTGTCAGTATAGATGGATTTATAAAGAAATAGGATAGTACTACTTAACGGACTTAACAGCCATGCTATACTAATAAGGGAGAAAGCGCTCCCATTTTGATTGCCATACAGAAACAAAATATCAGATTGTAAGAGTGACACTGTCAGTGCATGCTCAGAAACTGCACCATCTTAAGTAATTTTTAACTATACTTTGTGCAAGTTTTTATTTTCCTATAGAGAAATAAAGGTAATAAAGGTAAGTGCCCTTAGAGGAGTCAGGGAGATGTGACTTTAAACCTGAAAGCCAAGAGTTTCAAAAGTTAGGCTCCAAAATAACTGGCTTGATTTTCACAAGTGCTGAACACCTATTGCTCCAACTGAAGTAATCAGTGGGAACTTCTGCATGATCAGCACTTTTGAAAATCAGGTCACTTATTTAGGAGCCTAAATCATGATTTAGAAATATAACTTTAGGCTCTTTTTGAAATCATGACCTAAAACATTAGTTTAAATGTCTAGTTACATTTTTATTAAGAGTAGATTTATTTGTTACTGAAACAGTTTTTCTGTAGGCTAATATATGTATCTAACAAGTGTCATTCATAACAATCTGCAACCATAAAGGGACCTCATTTTGCAGTCCTGACCAGCAAAATTCCCATTGACTAACAGCCTCTTCCTGTCCCATCTCTTCCTATGCACTCAGAAAATATTCAGCCTCCCACTTCACATAACTCTGTTTTTCCAGGGATTATACATTCTAATTCTATAGTATGAGACAATATATTCATGTAATGTTTAAGAAAAGTTTTGTACATCAATTCTAATAGTTCATGGATTAGGGACCCAATCTTACGGGGATCCAGGGGCTTCTGTATAGATTATTTAGGTAATCTTTCTATCTACCCAGTGGGACTCAGTGCTCCGTCTAGAACATCAGAGATGTTTAGTTTTGCAGTTCTCAAACTGTGGGTTTGTCTCTCTAAAGATAACATGCTTGTTAACAGCAAAATTGTTTATAAATAAATAAACAAACAAACAAAGATTTATGTACACAGAGCCAATCCTTTACCTTTCTGTAAAAGTGCAAAGTTTCAAAAAGTTCAATGAATAGAAGATTGTTGGGGGCGGAATACATCTGGACAAGGAGAAGAAGTCTGGAGATAAATGTGAGAAGGGAGGGACAGGCAGTAGAAACAAAGTTAAACTTTGTTCCTCCTACTTTTTTGTTTGTTTTTTGTTTGTTTTACTGTTTGAGCAGCATATTCCAGAAGTCTTGAGGTCTTTCTGAGTGTAGCCTTCATTGATTTGAGATCTACCATACCATTCTCTCACTAAAAAGGAAAACCTGTAATGGCAGCAGGCTGTAAAAGAGGCCCAGTTTGGCAATATTTTAAATGAAGCTCCTCTACCTGTGGGTAAGACAGGCATGCGTGCAAAATGTAAACAGTGCAACAAAGAAAGGGAAGGCCTGGTTGCCTAAATGAAACATCATCATGAGAAGTGTTCTTTCTCAGAAGGAAGCTGTGTTGAAGATGATGAATGGAACATGTCTGAACATGCAGAATCTTCAGGATAGTAAACTTTTTTATTTCATACTTCTGTCTTAAGTGGTGCCTGTCTTCCTTCTGGACTATTCTTGAATTCTCATGTTTGAGCAAAAAATATAGTTGTTACTCTATGGTACTATGATTTTAGATGCAGTTGTGATAAAAAATAAATAGCTGAAATAGGCAGATCTTCCTTTTACAATTTCACCTTTAAAGTAGTACTGAGTGTCAGTGAATGCAATGAGTAATACTAAATGAGCAGTATGGTAACAATAATTAAATAACTGCATTGACTTATTTTGTTTAGGAGAACCCATCCTCAACATAAAGGATTCTGAAGACTATCCACCTTCAAGATCACTATCATTTTCTATCGTTTCAGAGTTATCTGCCAATGATAGTGTTTCAATCACATCATGTATGTCACATAGCCACAGTATATCACCTGTAGCAAAAAGAAAAAAAAAGTCTCCATCATCCAGAAACAACCATAGGTAGATTACAAAAAGAGGTAATTGATGATTACAAAAAGAGGTAATTGATGAAAAAATTGCCCGGTTTGTTTATGCAACAAACTATCCTTTCTGTATGATTGAGAACCCACACTTCATTAACATGCGTCAGTCATTAATACCAGGATACAGTCCACCCAACAGAGCAGATGTAGCAGGCAAATTGCTGGATAAAGTGTATGAAAGAGAAATTGAGCAGTGTGAAAAAGGTCTAGAGGGTAAAATTGTTAACCTGAGTCTTGATGGGTGGAGCAATGTCCACAATGATCCTGTTGTACGTGCTTGTGTGACAACAGAAGAAGGGAATATCTTCCTTACAGAAAACAATTGATATATCAGGAAATGCACACATAGCAGAATATTCACAAGTAGCAGCAGTAAAACCTATAACAAACTGTGAAAAAAAATTAAAATGTCTAGTATGCAGCTTGGTCACAGACAATGCTGCAAATGTATCCAAGATGAGAAGAAATTATTTAGAAGAGTAAAGAGTCTCAAGCTAATAACATACAGCTGCAGTGCTCATTTGATGCACCTTCTAGCCAAAGACTTCAGTGTTCCAGAAATAAAGGCTAATGTTGAAATTGCAAAATACTTCCGTAACAACCACTTTGCAGCAGCTGCTCTGAAAAAAGTAGGAGGAACCAAGCTAACTCTCTCATAAAACATGCAATGGAACTCAGCAGTGGATTGTTCTGAGCACTTTATTAAGAACTAGCCTAATCTGATGACGAATTGTGAACAAAATCGTGAAAAAATAAATGACACTGTTATAGCCAAAGTTCTCAACACTGGGCTTAAGAGAAATGTTGAACACATACTGAGTATTCGAAACCTATTTCTGTAGCCTTGAACAAAATGCAGGGAAATAGCTGTTTTATTGCTGATGCTGTTGAAATTTGGAAGGAACTGAGTGAGATCTTAAAAAGAGACATATGCAATGACAGAGTTAAAATACAAGCATTAAAAACAAAAAATGAATGGGACAAGCATTATCTCCAGCTCATTTTCTTGACAATATTCTCAATACTCGGTACCAGCATCTAACCTTAACTGCTGAAGAAGAGGAGTTGGCTGTGACACAGACATCCAGCAATCATCCCTCCGTAATGCCAACTATAATAAACTCCAGAGCTAAGGGTGAACCATTCAAGAAATATATGTTTGCTGATGATGTTTTAAAGAAAGTCACACCAGTGAACTGGTGGAAGTCACTTAAGCACTAGGATTCAGAGACTGTTGAAGTGATAATCTCACTTTTAACAGCAGTAGCTTCTTCTGCCAGTGTAGAAAGAATATTTTCTTCCTTTGGACTAATTCATTCCAAACTGAGAAATCACTTGGGACCTGAAAAAGCAGGAAACCTTGCTTTTCTTTTCCAGATTATGAACAAACAGGAAAATGAAAGTGAAGACGACTAAGCTAACTGCAGAAGCCAGTATTTTAAGTTTCCTATGTTGACCTGGCTGACACAGTCTATTTAAATTTTTTTTTTAAATATTTCATTTAACTATTTTAGTTAAAAACAATTTTAACAAAAGCAAACCTGATTTTAAGAAACTTAAATGTTTAACTAAATTCAAAAATTAATATGCTTTTTTTGCTAAAATATTATGTTTGCTGGTGAAGGAAAAATTCAGAATACATAACGTTATTTTAGTTAAATAAAACAATTTAAATGTCTGTCTAGTGATGTTCTCCTCCAAATACAGCATGGCAAGAAAATCCTCCAAATATTAATGATTAACCTGTTGAATTGGAGATACTTTACCTCTCAATGACTTCACGAATATCTGCTTCACTTACGTTTGGTAAATGAAATAACCAAACAATCATTCATTTTCTGATATAGCTGTAAAACTAATCTGAAAAGTTTTCAAAATAAATAACTTAAAAAATGTATAGTGCATACCTTCTAAAAAATGAAACCTACATCTCTCTCTGAATTGTGAAGAATATGTATTACGGTTATAACAACCACTCTGCACTTTTATGTAGAAATCCATGATTAAATTGAGTCTTCCTGACTAGTGACTTAAATCACGATTTAAATCAAATCCCCCCTGCTGTTTTTTGTATGTCGTTATAGACTATGTGAAAAAGTAAACCAAGTATTTAAAATTACCAATAAAATACCCCTGTTGCGAAACAAACTAACTTTTGATAACAGAAAGTCTTTCAACTGATTAATATTCAGGAGCTGTGTTGAAGTATCTGCTGTGTATAGAAAGAAGCATGTGCACCATTAAAATCTTATTCTTGTGGATAAAAAACATCTTTCTTGGAAAAAAAATCACAAAAGCATACCTTTAACAACTAAATTTGAATACTTATTGCTGCAAATCATTTAGTCTTCTCCACTTCAAAGTATGAGTTTTGTATGAATAGATTACATAATTTATGAAGGGAGAAGTTTTTACTTTTTTTAAGGGCAAGAATTCGCATCTGAGATTAGTTACATAATGAAATTATCATCAAATAATGCACATCGAGCAAGTTATAAAAAATGGTTTCCGTCTAAAACTGTGTATCAGAAAGTTTACACTGAACCTGTACAAGTGATTGCTGATAATAACCGAAGCAATTTTTTTATTTTCATTGGTCCAGCTCTTCTTTTTAAACTGTTACAGAAGTAATGTTCAGAAACAAAAACATAGTGCTTTATTGTTAATCAGTGGGTAGTTTTTTCATATTTTTAAACACACACATAGACATCAATGCAGGAGATATTCTACTTCCGTTGCATTAATTCGGGGTGGCCAACCAGTGGCTCTTCAAAAGTTAATATGCGGCTTCTTGTATAGGCACTGGCTCCGGAGCTGCAGCTACAGGTGCTAACTTTCCAATGTGCCAGGGCGTGCTCATTGCTCAAGTCCCCCACTCCACTCCTTCCCCTGAGCCTGCCATGTTCTCGTTCTTCCCCCTCCCTGCCTCCTGCATGCCACAAAACAGCTGCCAGTGGGCAGGAGGCACTGGGAGTGGGGGGAAGGGAAAGCTGATGGGGGGCTGCTGACATGTTACTGTGGCTCTTTGGCAATATACATTGGTAAATTCTGGCTCCTTCTCAGGCTCAGGCTGGCCGCCCCTGCATTAATTATAGACTCATAGACTCTAGGACTGGAAGGGATCTCGAGAGGTCATCGAGTCCAGTCCCCTGCCCTCATGGCAGGACCAAATACTTTCTAGACCATCCCTAATAGACATTTATCTAACCTACTCTTAAATATCTCCAGAGATGGAGATTCCACAACTTCCCTAGGCAATCTGTTCCAGTGTTTAACTACCCTGACAGTTAGGAACTTTTTCCTAATGTCCAACCTAAATCTCCCTTGCTGCAGTTTAAGCCCATTGCTTCTTGTTCTATCATTGGAGGCTAAGGTGAACAAGTTTTCTCCCTCCTCCTGATGACACCCTTTTAGATACCTGAAAACTGCTATCATGTCCCCTCTCAGTCTTTTCTTTTCCAAACTAAACAAACCCAATTCCTTCAGCCTTCCTTCATAGGTCATGTTCTCAAGACCTTTAATCATTCTTGTTGCTCTTCTCTGGACCCTCTCCAATTTCTCCACATCTTTCTTGAAATGCGGTGCCCAGAACTGGACACAATACTCCAGTTGAGGCCTAACCAGCGCACAGTAAAGCGGAAGAATGACTTCTCGTGTCTTGTTTACAACACACCTGTTAATGCATCCCAGAATCATGTTTGCTTTTTTTGCAACAGTATCACACTGTTGACTCATATTAAGCTTGTGGTCCACTATGACCCCTAGATCTCTTTCTGCCATACTCCTTCCTAGACAGTCTATTACTATTTTGTATTCACTAATTACCGTTTTATTTTACAGACTCTTTGTCAGTGTTGCTTTTCGTGTAGATATTGTTGACCAGACTATTGGAAGAGAGAAAAAAGTTCTCTTTTTTCTTCTTTTCAACTATACAAATATGCACAAGCCAAGAAGGTGATTAAAACACAGAATGGTAAGAATGAACATTGAGTTTCCTTTTCATCAGAAATATATTTTGTCAAATAACTAAGTTTTAAAAGTATTATAAACTAGAGTTCCCTCTATTCCACTTAAATTATTAGATTTCTGATAAATTTAGCATCATAATCACACAGAGACTAACCATGCACTAAAGCTTACAAGCCTCAAAATGAACGTCTTGTTAAATTGAGACCACAATAGCAGCAGTGGTAACATGCTGGATAGATTTTGCAGAAAATTTCAAAGTGCTTAACAGTAAAGTTTATTTTGGTAGCAAACCCAAGGAAGCAAAATTTTTGTGAATCTGTACAATAACTAACTGGAATGGAAAATTGTATTTCCTTTAAAGTTGGTGCTCATTTATTTTGTCAAGACTACATAGAATCAATGACAGACACTTTGGGGGTACATTAAGCTGGCTGTTTTTTCTTAAATCATGAATGTGAACCATTCCAGATGTTATTTAGTCTGACGCTCTAGTTGCTGGTTACCTGAAACATTTTCAGCCATTCTTGAAGTCCTGTAGGTGGCTGGACAGATGTAATCCGGCGCCGTTGTTGTCCTTGGCCATTGGCTGCTCTCAGGTCTCCAAAAGTAGTAGGTGTAGCTGAACATGGCACAAGCCCAGTAGTGCTATGATACAAGTAAGTGAAAGTCACAGAAATTATTGCATTATGAAAAATAAAATGTTTATATATTTAAAATGCTTTAGTACAGCAGTTACAAATGAGAATTAATATAATGTTTTGATTTTTATGTGAAATTACCCAGGCAACAACAGTTTGAACTTTGTCATTCAAGGAGCCAGTAACCTCACTCTCATCAATACAGCTGTTTCTATCATTCTAGTGTTCATCTTCCTGCCAGGAAAAAAATGAGTAGCATCCACTGAAGGCCAAATGAATACCACTCCATCAACTGGCCAGAATGGAGTGCTTATGTAATAGATGCAGTAAAAATATATCCTTTTCACTCAAGGAAGACGAAGTGTGTCATGTTTCCTGTGTGCCTGGTCCCTGGTGATGTGGAAAGCAGGAGGTCACAGGTCTCAACTGTAATGGTAAAACATGTTGCTGCCTCATTGCCAAACAATGAAATAATCCATTACCTAAGTCCCTGATACGTTTTGTTAGCAAGAAGTTATTAATATCTGTATAATGATAACAGAATAGTTTAACTTCAGTATATTTTACTGTATTTTAAAAGTTTGCACATTGATGGATTAACACCAACCTCACAATTTTGGGGGGAGGGGGAGCTAGGAGGCAGTAGTTTTGCCCCATCTACACACCATTTTCTCACTCACATATTTAAAAGATCAGACACAGGAATATATGTTTCTGCCTGAAGTGTCTTTTTTTTTTCTTTTTTCCTGAACTCCATCCCACGTGAGTGGTCTAAACGCTTAGAGAAGTCTACCCCAGTAATGTTGCCCAGCTTCCAATTTTCTCTCACCTTATCTTGTAAATGAAGCATTTTACATGATGTCAAGTATCAGAGGGGTAGCCGTGTTAGTCTGGATCTGTAAAAGCAGCAAAGAATCCTGTGGCACCTTATAGACTAACAGACGTTTTGGAGCATGAGCTTTCATGGGTGAATACATCCCCATCCTGCATCTGAAGAAGTGGGTATTCACCCACGAAAGCTCATGCTCCAAAACGTCTGTTAGTCTATAAGGTGCCACAGGATTTTACATGATGTATCTCACTGATATAGTCCCTACTTACGTATCTTGGATCACCTATTTAAAACATAGTTATCTGTACAAACTATTGCAGAAGATGCAGAATTCAAATACACTGGAGATTCGTAAATATTTTGCTTTAATGTATTTAATATTTTGCAGTAAATCTAGTCCTTTAGCTGATTTGCTCTTCACAATTTCACTGGACAGAGCATTGCTGTAAACTGATGCAATACAGATTTATTTATAACTAACATTTATTTTATTGTTTTATTTTTTCCCCAGCATGTACCAGAAATTTGCATGAACTGATGAAGTTTAAAGACTGATAAGAACAGGTTTATTTCTTTACTTGATATTTCAGTAAGTTCTAATGTAAACAAAAGCTAATATAAAGCACTTTGTTTCACAGAACACTGTCATCTTTTAAGGACATTCTGCTAATGCAAATAACCCAATGGTTTTTTTTATGGGTGCAAACAAACCTCAGGTTCATCAGACCTGTGAGTCTTTCCTTCTAACAACAAGGAAAACACACAGGAACATTGAGATGCAAGAATTAAATCATTTTACCTAAACAATATTAAATATAATATGATCGAACGACTCAAAATATCAAGTCATAAGATTGTCCTATATTATTTATGAAAACGGTTTTTTTTCCTGTGTATAAACTCAACCTTCTGAATTCCAATGGAAAGAAGACTTAGAAAAGGCAGACTTTTAAGTTAATCCATAATACTTTTAAAATCAATGACTTTTCTAATTCTGTTCACCCCTGTGCAGAGGGCCAGCAAAAAGCCAATCCAACACTTCAGTTCAAAAATAAGACTCTGTGAATGAAGCTTATGTGGGATTTAACTGGTGCATCTGACTTGTAGTGGTCCTGTGCACAGGAGCTGAATTCTACCCTTGGTGTGGGTGAACAAGCAAAGGCTCTCTGTTTCTGAGAGACACTATTTTCACATCTTCTCAACTATCATCAACAGGACTGAATATGGTCAACTTTTCTAGAAGGTAAGTCTCTACAGAGGCTAGCTTTTCAATGTTGGTGATAAAATGGGTTAGAAAATTAGACTCTTGTTATAAACAACATGAAACATAAATGCTATCTTTAGGCTAGAGGCATTAAAATACATATTTTAAGTAAATAAAATGCGTGGTGGCTTTTTATTTTAATATAGAGGATGTTATACCTTAATTTAAATGTCTTTCACTGCTACATTGGACTTTTTGGTCAGAACTGCAATAATCCACAACAGAAACTAAAAGCAGAATCTTTTCCCTTTGCAATCACATTAAACATGATCTTTGTTTATACTTTATTCTTTTTGTGTTTAGAACTTTCTGAATGTTTGTTTTCATTCTATTAAACCATGGTCACATGTTCTAGGAAGCTGGACAAGTAACAATTCCTCTGAAAACAAGTACATATATTTTGACAAACAGTATACTTTATTGAGTTGTCTTTTTATGTGGACACCAAGGACTGTGTCATGTGAGGAACTGTTACAGAAAGAGGCAGGTTTTTGGCAGAATGAGCTCAGAAAACTAGAACAATTGAAAAAATAATATACCAACTAGAGAGATCTGGAAGTCAGAATGGTTGTATTTGCTCACTAACAAGATAAGGTCTGTTCTTTAATGTTGCCATTTACAAAATCAAAGACCAAACACAAAACATACTTTCCCACATTTTCTGAACTTTTCATTTGTGCAATAACCCTCTTAAAAGAGATGTATAAAACGTAATTTGCACTTTTAAGATACATCCACAGCGACCTCTTCAAGAACTGACTTCCTAAGCCAATTTTAAGTGGAAAGTAGCAGGAAAAGTTTTACAATGATGCAAATTCCAAAATGATGGCATGCAGCAGGACATCAGTGAACAATCTAGTTGTTATGGCAACTACAGTAAGCACTGAGCATACTGTAATGTATGCATATAGAACATTTAAGATCTTATCTTTAGCAAATAAAATATACTTGCTAATTCAGAAGTTGCCCGATTTTGCTCCCCTACTCATGTTGATTATTATCTTACTCTGCAAGGAGTCTCATTGAAATAAATGAAACGACTTGTGCACTAACATACTAATCAACATGAGTAAGGGAGAAGAACGGGGACTCAATAATACCATAGTGTAGGTAGCAAGCATTTTTCTGTAATTTGCTTAGGATCGTATGTTCAGTTCTGTCTACATAATTTTCCACTCAAGTATTTCACTTGCGTTAGTTAATTGATACATTTGATCATATTTTGTAAAAGCCTTTCTTTTTACAAGTTCTTACTATTAAGTCCCTTTTAAAACTGTATTGATTTCACACTTCATTTTGAGGGATGCTTCTGCCTTGTAGAAAGCTCTTTGGAGATGGGCACTATATTGGAAATTGAAAGCAAACCTCAAAAGAAGAAATACAACTTTGGCTACTCTATTAAAACCCAACTTCAGTTTCCATAATTTTAACCACCTGAACTACATGCTAATAGGGATAATACCATCAGTTCTTTTCTGTAGTGTTAACATTTAAGATGAGCTATGATTCAGGTTGAGCAGCTGGAAAGACAGGATGTACACATAAGAAGCATGACCAGGTCATCTGTTATTACATTTAATTACCTCGTGTATTCTGAGACTTTGCAGGGTTTCTTTCCCAGAGAGAAAGAACGGACCTCGGAGCCATGGTCCAACTTTCTCTTCATCTGCAAGGTGGGGAGGGGAAAAAAAACCCCAAAGATTTAGTTGTACGACCAGCATAAATCATGTCTGTAATACCTAAAATGAACACATTTTTCCTTTTAATTCTGAATTTTCATAAGAAACCTCCATTAATAAAATAATTTAAAATAATGTTCTAGTTTACAACTAGAAGTAACAAAATGTGAAATAGTTTTAATGAATAAGTATCTATTTTATGATTAAAGTGTTATAACATTGCTACTTTGGGGACTACAGATACTTAAAACTACTGTCTTACTTTATATTTGGATGTAACTATCTAAAGGTTTATTTAAAAAACTGATCTTTGTGAAGTCTCTGGAAAGAATTCCTTCCCTATTATTTCACTTTCATAGCTATTATAACTGTAAAGTCTGAAAATGAGAAGTGGGTTACATTTTGGATAGTGTCTGTGCATTGTAGACCAAATGTATATTTTAGGCATTAAGACAAAAAAATTTCAAATATTTTAAAATGACTCATCTTAACATTTTTAATTTAATATTTCAAACGTTTATGAAACAACACTGACTTAAACGAAATGACTTCAAGAGGCCATTGAAATTTTTACAAAAGGGGTAGAATGAAAAAGAATAAAATCTAGTCTAGGATGTCACCCACAATTAGATATGATCAAAATACAAATAAAGAGCAGGGCAGCCGTTAAAAGGAGAAGCAAGTCTGCAAAAAGTACCAAAGAGATGGAAACCAGTGAAAGGCATGTTCCTCCAGCCAAACAAATAAGGATTACTTGCTGCATATGCTGGTAATCTTCAACCACAGATTTTTTGACTCAACTAAGAAGTCATTTTATGCCAAAAAAAGATATGTTTTTATTGTAGGGAAAACATTTTAGCCATCAGTAGAGCAACAACAGCTATTGGCTGCAGAATGTATAAATGACCTGTGTATCAATTTGGACCTTAAATATTTGTGAGGGTTTTTAGCTTCTCTAATTTAATCTGTTAAAATGAATGGTTTTAAATTGATATCTTGGATATATAATGCTAAAGGGTTCTCTGTTTTTTAAAATGTTCATCTTTATGATTGGATTCATCCATTTATTGTATCAGTCTTCCTTCCTAAAATGAACTGGATTCTCTGCAGCTATAAAAAATCTTTGCATTAGAAACATTTTCCTTCAAAATACTCAGACATTTACATGTCATTTAATAAACATTCAATAAAGCTTTTGTATTTTGTTCCATTAGTAATTAAGAGAAAGGACTACAAAGGTTATACATACTCATTAAAAAAGAAAAACAGCTTGCCTTATAGCTAAACCTTGTTTTCTTGCCCATGCCTCACATGGGACACAATAACCATGTCACCATAAAAAAAAATTAAACAGAACAACAAAACGAAAAAAACCACATAACAAATCCCAAATACAAGAACCAACCCTCCCTACCCTCCCTCACTGCCCCCCAAATTGTTCTAAGCAACACTGAGAATAATGGAGACCATCTTTTATCATTGTACAGGAGCAGACAGCAAAACCACTGGAGGCATAAATCTAATTTGTTTTAGTATAACAGCATACTAGAGAAATCTTATAGTAGGAATCTTAAGGAAGTATTTTAATGTTATAGGAAGTTTTTAATCTCAGTTAAAAATTAAACTGATTTTCCTGGGAGAATATCCTCACACCAATGCTTATATTTATCTTCTAGTTCCCTCTCTCAAAAGAAGAGATTTACTTTTTCAAAAGCAAAAATTGTTAGGTATTAAGTAATATAATACCAGCACCAGTATAAACAGTTATATTCATTTATTCTTCTACAAGAGCATAGAAAATATTCAAATCAACATGCAGTCCTATATTTAATGACATCTCCAATTTCCTGTTTTCTCAATTTTAAGAAACTTTTTCATCTGTTCTTATCAGCTTAGTGACATATATGTGCTTTCAGCACTTCACAGGATGTCAAGTAAATTCATTGACACAACTGCATTTACCATACTAAGATACAACTTTGTTTCTGGAAGACTGTTCTAGTGATAAATTTTAGACTTCAAGATGATTTTTATGCGACTGAAAACTTGTATCAGAAATACCTGAGCAAACATCCTTGTGAAATAATTCTCTGTTAATGTAAGTACTAGAGTCATTTAGACAGCGTTGATTTACTGAAATAACTGATCTTGCAGTCAAAATATCAAACTGTATTCTGCATCATAACCAGAAATACAGAGTGGTATCAAAGTCTTCCATAGCTCACTGCATTACATGTAAATATCAACACCATTACTTGCACCTTTTTGTACATTCACAGCAAAATTAAAATAAAATAAGCCTGAGAGAAATGGTAAGGTACAGAAAGAAGATTTACTAAAGAACAGTTATGCATAAAGTGCTTTCAGGTTAATGTATAGATGAGCTGCATTTTGCAAGTCAAGCAGTTTATTTGAAAGTAAATTCTCAGATCAACATTTCGCTTCTTATTCAGATTCCTAAAATAAAAGCTTTTTGCATCTCATTTAGCCATTTAATTATTTGCCTTCATTCACCGTGTAGAATAGAATGCCAGGCATCCAGCCACCCACCAAAAAGAGAAGATACTGCAGCCATCTCTGATGATACAGATTTTTTTTCTCCCTTAACACAGACACACACACACTCTCAAACAAGAAAAAACAGATTACTTACTTTGTAAAAAATCATTTTTAAAGTGCCGTAGAAACCCATGTTTTCTGTATTTTTCCCCTTCAGTGATTCTGTGCCCCCGAGTGTCCGAGTGCCTGGTAGTCTCTGACAATATAAACCTTTTTCAGGTAGGTATGTCACAGATTCTAATGTGGACATGCTCGGGCACGTCAGAAAAGGAAGATTAGGCAGCAGAACCAGCAACACAACTCCACTGTAAAGGCAAATGAAGCTCAGTATCAAACCGCTTCTCAGGACACATACATACATGCAGCTTGCTGGAGTAGAACTTGAGGGAATAATGAGAGAGGGGGAAGATTATTGGAGGAGACTATGCCCTGTCAAAGCCTTGACTTAACAGATTCCTCCCTTAGCAGCAGAGGATCAGATTACATCTTCCCTCGTTCACGGAATGGTGCAGTCCAACCTTCAGCAATGCAGGCTGCACATCAATTATATGGTGCTCAGCTCCGGGGAGCCTGTAAGCACAGAGTACAGGAAGGACTTGAACAGGAAATTAAATAGCCCCCACACCAATATTCGCCTCCTTAAACTTGTCTTCATCTTTTCTTTGAAAAAGAAAATGCATTTTTTAAAGTAGCCTTGGAAGCTGGTGGAATGTTATCAAACCATTTTTTAATATTTGAAAGCGCAGCATGCTTCAGATTTTTCCAGCTGAAGCAAGCAAGCTCATTGCCACTAATTACAATTATAGTGTAGCCCTCAGCCAGTTAACTGGACTTTTACATTAGTGCTTTCAGTGGACACAAATTAGTACTTAAAAAGTGCAGTTAATTTTAAAATAATTAGAAATATATTATTTGCCAAAAAGATATTTGAAATATTCTGTTGCATACACAATAAACTGGTTTTGCAAATTTAACACTTGCAACTTTTAAAATTGAAAATTATGTAATACAGATTAAAATATTTATTACTGTTGTGGCTAATCTGTAAAATTCAAGAGTATGTCCAGGTTTTCCTTGGAAGGCAGTCCTCCCAGTGCACCTTTAATATTCTGTGCATCCTCTTCCCAGAAAATCTCCCTATTTTTAAAATTAGTTGAAGGTTATACGCAACCCCCCAAACATTAAAAAGCTTCTAATGTCTGCTTCTGGTGTCCACACACAAACTGTTTGATGGTTTCTCTCTCACACACTTAAAAAAATCTTAAGGAAAGCTTTGAATATTTCACACACAATTTTCCAAACAACGTTTTTTGTTTTACAATTACTTGATACAACCATCCTAATAAAATTCATACAGCTGGTCAAAAAAGTTTAGGAAGAAGAGGAGACCTCACCTGACCAGTGGAAACATGGAATCATTATAAGATAATGGGTGATCTTACTGACTGTAACAACTAGAGAGGAGCTATATTACTTTCTGTTCTAGGGAAAGCCTTCTGTAGTATGATACTGCACAGGATGAGAGAGGCAGAGGATGCAAACCTTTGAGAAGAAAAGGGTGGATTCAGGCCCAAGACATCCCATGTAGATCAGATATTTACACTAAAGGTCCATCATACAAAAATGTATAGAATGACAAGCTCCCCTCTCTTCATCAAATATTTTTATTTTCCAATGGCATTTGATAGCTTGCACTTACATACATTATGGAATATTTTTCAATCCTATGGAATCCCAGTTAAAATTGTCAATATCATCAAGGCCAGGTACAGAGATGGAAAGTGTCTGGTTGTTCACCGTCACAGAACAACAGAGTGGTTCAGTGTGGATGCTGGCATGAAACAGGGCTGCATTTTATCTCCGTTGTTGTTTGGCATTGCCGTAGATAATGATGAAGTGTATTAGCAACACAAACACTGGTATAACAACTTTGCTGATGATATTTTGCTATCCAGAGACACCCTTCAAAAGAGACGGACAGAGAGATTACTTGGCAAAAATAGCAAGTCAAACGATGCTGAAAATTAATTAGGCTAGATCAAACATTACTGAAACCCAGTAACATCACATTACAAGGCAAAAATATCAAGAAAGTTGAACAGTTCATCAACCTGGGCAGCACCATATTAACCAAAGGAGAACTTAAGAGGAAATGAGATGTTAACGATAAGATGGCCATACTATGTTGAGTTGCCTATCAAAGATATACAGCACTAGAACAAAACTGAGAATTTTCAATTTAAACAATCTCAGGGCTAATACATGGCTGCAAGAGTTGGAAATCTACTAAAACAGACTGAAAACTAGATGCCTTCCAAAACAAGGGCCTATGAAAGATTCTGAACATTGACTGCAAAGACTTCAGCACCAACAAAGAGATCTGAAATACCACCAACCAGCTCTTTCCAGGAAGCTCTGGATGTATTTGGGGCATGTACGCTGAATGCCAACATACAGATTCCCACACGAAACTGTCAAGTGAAAACCAACTGTTGTGAAGAAATGAGGGTACCCAAGAAAAATGTTAAGAACCATTAGCAGGGAAGGCAGAAGAGCCAATCTCAAGGAAGCAGTAGCAAATGACAGAAGAATGGAAGAGACTGGTTTCCATCCTGTGCACCAACATTGGCACAAGAAGGATGTACAAAATATATTTTTTCCAGTTTGTGAGAAATGTGGGTTTCTATAACCATTAAGGAGAACTGTATAATCAAAAGTTCATCAGATGTCCGTTAGCCAAAGTGCATTACAGACATTTTGAGGTGCAGTGCAAAATCCAGGGACAACGCCTAGATGAGAATCTTACTTCTCCCCAGAAGTAGGATGATAACCCAAGGGGATGTCACTGATATTTTTAAGAGAGAACTTTCCCTTGAGCGTGCTTGGAACTTCCATTTTTCCTATCAGTTAGAAGAGATCTGATAAATTAGGAGTCTCTCACCCCGCCCGCCCCCCTCCCCACACACACCTGGCCGAAAGAGATGAGGTAGCTTCCAGCTTCCTCTTCCTCTCATGAGAATGATTCTAAAACTCCTGAACAATTGTGTTGTTGCTCCTCCTGCTATACAGAGGGTAAGAAAGTTTAGAGATGCCAGTCAAGGAGCAAAGTATCCCTTAAGCTCTGCATGCCTGCTCCATGTACCACAGAAGTTCTGCCTCAGAAAAGACATGCACTGCCAGAACAGCACCCTGTTATTGTCCATCTTCTATGTATGTATTTATATAGCTCCTAAACTGTAGTATCTAGGTGTCTCCCAAGTATTCACTGATTTATTCTCAACACCCATTAAATGGAAAAGCATCATCCTCATTTTACAGATGGCAACTGAGGCAGAGATTAAAATGACTTGCCCAAAGTCACAGGAAGTCTGTGGCAAAATGGAAATTCTACAAATCAAAGTAAATCAAGTTTGCCATGTATTCCCAGGAAAGAATTTTCCCAGTGGACTTCTTTAAGCCTAGGTTAAAGAAGGTAATTAGCATCTCTGAGCTGTAGGCTGAACAATCTGAGAATGCTAAGCCTGGCAAAAATACATTCAGCTGAGGCTCTCCAAAAAGAGCTTGTCACCACTTGAAAGGGAGTAAAGGAAGAAACTATCCTCGCAAAATGGCAGTTTCCCAGCAAAAGGAAAGGTCTAAGCAGACCCTAAACTGTTTCAATATTCTAGAGGACAAACTAAGCTGGATATGGTTATGACAGACTGACAATATCCTGAACAAATCTTATGGAATTAAGATAAACTGTACGGAATTAAGATAAAACTTACTGAATTAGGGTTAATAACTTTAGGGTACATTGTATTCAAATGAAATTGTGTATGTGTTTTTGTAGCATTGTATGGACCTTTAGTAGGAAGGAGAGGATGCTAATGAACTTCCTCTGTTACCCGTTTCTGAAGCCACCCTTCCCCCATGGGAGATATACATGTGTATTAATTCAAGGTGGATTTTCCAGGATCAACAGACAAAAAAACAACCAACAAACTAAACCCCAAAACATCACAGAAACCCCTTACAACTTTTGGATAAAAGCCTGGATTTTAAGCTGACCCAGGCCTTTCCCCTTGATCGAGCAAACGGACAGGATCTCTTGTCTATGGAGGGCCCCAATTCTTACGGAAGGATTGGAAAGACTTGGCCTAACTAAGAATGTAATGAACTCTCATGAACTTGTAACTACAAAAAAAACCCCTAAGGTGGGGTGATGCCTCGTAAACTTATTAACATGTGTGTAGGTTCTTTTGAGGTTTTAAACGTTTTTTCTGTAATGCTTTTTACCTTAAGAATAAAGTAGGCTTGCTTAGAAAGAACTCTGTGTTAAATCATTTCTGCAGATATAAATTGGCAGAATATTTTTGCTAGAAAATACATACTGAAGGCAGAGAACTGGGTAGCCTGGGAATACTCCTGTCAGATGGAGAGATACTTGGGTCTCCACCTAGAAAGGCAACAGCAAAGGAGCTGGAAATGGAAAGTAGATGCCCTCGCTGAAACACTAAAAGGACATACAGGTGTAGTGGCCCTGAACTATGACAATGGCAACCACCATTGGGAAGATAGAGTGATCCCTTCAGAGGGATATTTAACAAGATGGAGGGAAAAAATAAACGAGGTAATTGGTTTTTTTAAAAAAATATCTCACTAAGGAGAACTCTCTCAAATCTCCAGCTCCCTCTATGCTACATCTCCTTCTCCTTAGTATGTTTTTCTTACAGTGGTCATAGCCTGATGCAGTGACCTAATGGAAAAATATAAAGACATGGTAATAAAATCCACTAAAAAAAATCTGCCAGCCTCCCTTTTCTAGTTCTGAGCCAGGTCAAGTTCTCAGCCAGATCCATAGGCAACAACTCTGGAGCATGGAAAGAAAACTCTTGCATGAAGTGGATTCTGGCTTCTGCAAGATTGGTTGGCATTAAATTTTTCAGCACAGCATTTGAAAGAACACATGCAGTGTACTTTGAGGAATGAACCTATGAGATAGTCACCTGCAATTCCCATTGGCTACAATGGGAGCTGATGAGGCACACCACCGCTCAGTGGAAAAATGCCAAGACCAAGCTGAATTGAGGGGAAACAATTCCTTTTGTTCTTGTAGCCAAAAATAGTACGAAGGTTAGTCTGGTATAGACAGTTGTGCATATCCTCAAAAGGACAGACTTCATCTAGGCTCCTTCAACTTCTTCACAAATATCAATTTGGTATTTCAACTTTTTTGCTTTCTTATGTATCATTATTTCGACTGTAATAGGATTCAAAGTGTACTAGGCTCTTCCCAAACATAGAGGAAGGCATAGCTTCTATCCCAACACATACACATTCTTATCTTGCTATGATTTCTATGTAGTTCTCTATGGCTTTAATGAACAAGTACTTTGAGTCCTTACACAACTATCTCCCAACTAAACTAGCCTTACTAATCATCTTAAACTCTGCCCATTAAATCTTGGCATTTATACGATTATCCATTAAGCCACAGTGCTGTGTATTTTATGAAAACAAAGTGGTCCTGAGTTGACTTCATATGTCAGATGTGAACAAAGTTGCATATGTCTCAGCAGACTTAACTCCTCCTACTCTAAAATATCTCATGAGAAAGAAAAAAGGCACATGCTGGATGTACATGGAAGATTTAAGATCGCTCTTAAAGGAATAAACAACTATGAGAAGTAAGTTAGCACCTGTACTGTCAGGGTAGAAACAAGCAGAGGATATTATTGCTATGTGGATTCAAAAATTGCACAGTGGAGCCACTTAAAACCATGGATTTGCGTCTCCCTGTAAATCTGCTAACTCACTCTGGAAGTAGTAAGTTCTCAGCCACAACAGAGAAAATTTATCAACATGGACAAGCCCTACCCATTTACTAAAGATTACAAGATTGACCTTATAGCCTAGGTGGATGTACTTTTCAACAAAATGGGCTCCAGGGTGAGAAAGTTAAGTAATCATTAGCAGTTTTCTTAGAGGTTAAAGTGAAGTTCTGTGTTTCTATTTTACTTTCCATTTTCTTCTCTTCTGGTAAATTACTGATGATTACTTTCCTCCAATACTCATGATTGCCAGTGATTCTCTGATAAAACACCCCCTTCCGCCACAAAACTTGCTTTACCTGTTAATTTCTTTACTTGAATCATGACCATTAGCTCAAAGAGTCACCATTTGCCAATAGTTATCACACAATGGAAACTTAGTTTCACAGATATTACTTAGTCTAAATACAGGGTGTAATACTAACTTATTCTAATTATATGGGAAAAATATATGGAAAGCTAAGAATTGGCAGATGCACATGTTTTAATGGTGATCACTGTATCTGGCAATCTAGGTCCCTTCCTTTTGAAGAAGACAGGAAACATACACACAAACATAGTCTACCTAAGGATTGTTATGCCAGCCAGAGTGACTGTGAGTGATGGCACTGCACCAGGTGTTGTGCAACGAAGTTCCCGTATCTGCTCAATCCTACAAATCCATGAATCTTTGAGTGGCCCCCGGGTGGCAACAGGTAAGGTCAAGGGATGGCGAAACACACCTACTCTTCCGCTGCTAGGATGGTTTGAGAGGGGGTAGGAGAGAGAACAAATAGAATCACACTGTCACCAGGAAAGGGCAGGTCTACATGATTGGAGACTCCTTACTGAGAATAATAGACAGGCCTGTAACTAGAGCTGATCGGGAGAACAGAAGGGTGTGCTGTCTGCTGGGTGCTAAGATACAGGATGTGAACCTGAGGCTGAAAAGGATCCTGGCGGGAGTGGGAAAGAATCCATTGATTGTCCTTCATGTGGGAACAAATGATACGGCTAGATACTCTCTGGAATGTATCAAGGCAGACTATGCCAGACTGGAGAAGATGCTTAAGGAAATCGAGGCTCAGGTGATCTTCAGTGGGATTCTGCCGGTTCCTAGAGAAGGGAAACAAAGGTATAACAAGATTATGGCGATCAACAAATGGCTCAGGCAGTGGTGCTATAAGGAGGGCTTTGGGATGTATGGCCATTGGGAAGCATTTACGGACAGAAGTCTGTTCTCTCGGGATGGACTTCACCTGAGTAAGGAGGGAAATAGACTTCTAGGATGGATGCTCGCTGAACTGATTGAGAGAGCTTTAAACTAGGAATTTAGGGGAGATGGTTGGGAGATGTCCAGGAGATCTCCATGCCGGAATTTAACCTTGAGAGGGAAGTAAACAAAGTAAGAGGGGATACAGTCGTGGACAGAAGAATTGGCATAAGGAGGAAGGGTAGTGTAGATAGCAGAGTAACAGGTGATGCTGGTGGTAGAATGTCTGTGCCTAACGGTAAAGAATGTCAGTGAAGCCAAACGGCAAAAATTAAGATGTCTAAACTAATGCGAGGAGCCTAGGGAACAAAATGGAGGAACTAGAGCTACTGGTGCAGGAAGTGAAACTGGATATTATAGGGGTAATAGAAACATGGTGGAACAGTAGTCATGACTGGAGTACAGGTATTGAAGGTTATGTGCTGTTTAAGAAAGACAGAAATAAAGGCAAAGGTGGTGGAGTAGCATTGTACATCAATGAGAAGGTTAACTGTAAAGAAATAAGAAGTGGTGGAATGGACAAGACAGAGTCTGTCTGGGCAAAAATCACACTGGGAAAGAAAGCTACTAGAGCCTCCCCTGAGATAGTGCTTGGGGTGTGCTACAGACCGCCGGGATCTGATTTGGATATGGATAGAGACCTCTTTAATGTTTTTAATGAAGTAAACGCTAATGGGAACTGTGTGATCATGCAAGACTTTAACTTCCCAGATATAGACTGGAAGACAAGTGCTAGCAATAATAATAGGGCTCAGATTTTTCTGGATGTGATAGCAGATGGATTTCTTCACCAAGTAGTTGAAGAACCAACAAGAGGGGATGCCATTTTAGATTTGGTTTTGGTGAGTAGTGAGGACCTCATAGAAGAAATGACTGTAAGGGACAACCTTAGTTCGAGTGATCATGAGCTAATTCAGTTCAAACTAGATGGAAGGATAAACAAAAGTATATCTGGGACTAGGGTTTTTGACTTCTCGAGGGCTAACTTTAAAGAATTAAGGAAATTAGTTAGGAAAGTGGATTGGACTGACCAATAGTAAAAGGTTCTATAGCCATATAAATAAGAAGAAAACAAAGAAAGAAGAAGTGGGACTGCTAAACACTGAGGATGGAAAGGAGGTTAAGGATAACCTAGGCATGGCCCAATATCTAAATAAGTACTTTGCCTCAGTCTTTAATAAGGCTAATGAGGAGCTTAGGGATAATGGAAGGATGACAAATGGGAATGAGGATATGGAGGTGGATATTACCACATCTGAGGTAGAAGCCAAACTTGAACAGCTTAATGGGACAAAATCGGAAGGCCCAGACAATCTTCATCCAAGAATATTAAAGGAACTGGCACATGAAATTGCAATCCCATTAGCGAGAATTTTTAAATGAATTGCTAAACTCAGGGGTTGTACCATACGACTGGAGAATTGCTAACATAGTTCCTATCTTTAAGAAAGGGAAAAAAAGTGATCCGGGTAACTATACGCCTGTTAGTTTGACATCTGTAGTATGTAAGGTCTTGGAAAAAATTTTGAAGGAGAAAGTAGTTAAGGACATTGAGGTCAATGGTAATTGGGACAAATTACAACATGGTTTTACTAAAGGTAGATCGTGCCAAACCAACCTGATCTCCTTCTTTGAGAAGGTGACAGATTATTTAGACAAAGGAAATGCAGTAGACCTAATTTACCTCGATTTCAGTAAGGCATTTGACATGGTTCCACATGGGGAATTATTAGTCAAATTGGAAAGGACGGGGATCAATATGAAAAATGAAAGGTGGATAAGGAACTGGTTAAAGGGGAAACTACAAGGGGCCTTCTGAAGGGTGAACTGTCAGGCTGGAAGGAGGTTACTAGTGGAGTTCCTCAAGGATCGGTTTTGGGACCAATCTTATTTAACCTTTTTATTACCGACGTTGGCACAAAAAGCGGGAATGTGCTAATAAAGTCTGCGGATGACACAAAGCTGGGGGGTATTGCTAACACGGAGAAGGACCGGGATATCATACAGGAAGATCTAGATGACCTGCAAATTTGACACCATCAGCTCAGGATTAAACAAAGACTGTGAATGGCTTGCCAATTACAAAAACAATTTCTCCTCCCTTGGTTTTCACACCTCAACTGCTAGAACAGGGCCTCATCCTCCCTGATTGAACTACTTCATTATCTCTAGCTTGCCTGCATATATATACCTGCCCCTGGAAATTTCCACTACATGCATTTGACGAAGTGGGTATTCACCCACGAAAGCTCATGCTCCAAAACATCTGTTAGTCTATAAGGTGCCACAGGATTCTTTGCTGCTTTTACAGATCCAGACTAACACGGCTTCCCCTCTGACACTGGATGACCTTGTAAACTGGAGTAATAGTAATAGGATGAAATTTAATAGTGAAAAGTGCAAGGTCATGCACTTAGGGATTAATAATAAGAATTTTAGATATACATTGGGGACACATCAGTTGGAAGCAACAGAGGAGGAGAAGGACCTTGGAGTATTGGTTGATCACAGGATGACTATGAGCTGCCAATGTGATATGGCCATTAAAAAGGCTAATGCGGTTTTAGGATGCATCAGGCGAGCTATTTCCAGCAAAGATAAGGAGGTGTTAGTACTGGTGAGACCTCACCTGGAATACTGTGTGCAGTTCTGGTCTCCCATGTTTAAGAAGGATGAATTCAAACTGGAACAGGTTCACAGACGGGCTACTAAGATGATCCGAGGAATGGAAAACTTGTCATATAAAAGGAGACTCAAAGAGCTTGGCTTGTTTAGTCTAGCCAAAAGAAGGCTGAGGGGGGATATGCTTGTTCTTTATAAATATATCAGAGGGATTAATATTAGGGAGGGAGAGGAATTATTTAAGCTTAGTACCAATGTAGACACAAGAACGAATGGGTATAAAAGGGACACTAGGAAGTTTAGACTTGAAATTAGATGAAGGTTTCTAACCATCAGAAGAGTGAAGTTCTGGAACAGCCTTCCACGGGGAGTAGTGGGGGCAAAAGACATATCTGGCTTTAAGACTAAGCTTGATAAGTTTATGGAAGGGATGGTATAGCTTAATTTTGGCAACTGATCTTTGATTACCAGCAGATCAGTATGCCCAGTGGTCGGTGATGGGATGTTGGATAGGATGGGATCTAAGTTACTGCAGAGAATTCTTTCCTGAGTGTTGGCTGGTGAGTCTTGCCCACATGCTCAGGGTTTAGCTGATCGCCATATTTGGGGTCGGGAAGGAATTTTCCTCCGGGGCAGATTGGCAGAGGCCTTGGAGGTTTTTCGCCTTCCTCTGCAGCGTGGGGCATAGGTCACTTGCTGGTGGATTCTCTGCAGCTTCAGGTTTTCAAACCACAATTTGAAGACTTCAATAACTCGGACATAGGTTAGGGGTTTGTTATAGAAGTGGATGGGTAGGGTTCTGTGGCCTGCTTTGTGCAGGAGGTCAGACTAGATGATCACATTGGTCCCTTCTGACCCTAAAGTCTATGAGTAGAATACCCATTTTCATCTTTGCCTGACATGCAATAGTCTTCAAAACCAATTGTGAGTTTCCATTCTCTAGAAACACCCATTATTCTGAGGCCTAGTTAATCAATCTTCCCTCCACACAATTAGCATATTATATTACAACTGAAGCAAACTACCCACTGAAACACACTTTTAAAACTTCCTTCAGAAGAGAAAAAAATAGTTAAGTAAATAACTATATTTCACAATTCATATGTACTCAACATCAGCAAAGTTTTTCTATCTCAGAAGACAACTTTTAAAAAATCACTTAATTATTACAATTCACAACAAATGGAAAAATTTCTACACCAAAATTACACAGTTTCCAGCGGAAACAAAATCTTATTTCTCAGTCAGTACTGCCAGCTCTCTTAATTAATCAAAATTCACATTGTCCAATCCTTTTCCTGTTGGCAACATTTCTAGAACCTTTAACATTTTGTTATGTGGCATGTTGTAATTAAGACTGTCTATTACTTCTAATGAAAGACTAGATTGAATTACACAAATCACCCACAGAGCTATATAATCCCCAGAAGGACAGAGATTACATTAAAACATTACATTATAGAAAGAACATTCCAGTTTTGGTTGTAGGAACATTTTCTGAGTGGAGAGACCCTGTGACACGCTCACTAAGGTACTATACAATTAGCATTAAAATTCTATTGGTGACTTTTGTAACTTTAAATTTGCTTTATTATTCAACAGTGGCAAAGCTAACCAAGTCCTCCTCCACTCAGGGAACAAACTCTGAGTCAGTTCCCAGGCTTAGGTGACCTATGGTCAGTGTAGGACATCTCTCTCCAGGGTCAAAGGCTCTGTGCCACCTTTGCTTCCCCATGACCCTCTGCTCTAAATTGCAGGAGATAGAATTCCACACTGTCCTTTAGCTGAGATTACAACAGTGCAATACATTCTGGCCCTGTTCTTAGCACTCCCCTCCTGGATCCCTACATCCAAGCTACAGGTACGGGAAGTGGGTTGTGTACAGCCATCAACCACCCAGGGAGTCCCTCTCTGTCAGAGTAATCCCTGGCTGCCCTTCAAAGGCGTTGCAAAGATGACAGAGCCAAGGGCCAGGTTCTGACCCTTTGCATATATTTTGAAATGTTTTAAGTGTCCAGCTGAATTTGCTGACTGATCCTTATTTAAAATACAATTATCATTGTTAAAAAACTGGGATCAAATTGCCCTTGAATAAAAGCATCTGTATTCCTCTGACTTCAATGGGAACGACATGCATCTGTGATTCCCCTATTAAACCTTACTGTGTGCAACTTTTTCCAAAGGTTTATAACTTTGCCAAATCAACACTGATTGTGACCAGAACACTCAATGAAGATTACTTCTCTGCCAAATTACAGCTTTCTGCATCCATATTTCAGCTATAGAACTCATTTACAAAAAGTCACAAGAATTTGTATTTACAGGGAAAAAGTATATTTTCTCCTTGAACACAAGTGGCTCAACTGTTTTTGCTCAGACTTAAAGAAAAATATCATGCTTGAGCAGAAATAAGGCCTGTCTGCAAATTGCAGCCTGAAAGATGAATGTGTTGGAAAAATATTAATTTCTATTTCCAGTTGATTAGAATAAGAAACACTCCAGCAACCTCAACTATAGAAGATACCAGTGCTCCATTTAAAATGTTTGCTAACAGTTCCTATATACAGTAAAATATGTGGATTGTTCGGAAATACAAGTTAAACCCTAAATTTATAAAATTGTTCCTCTCTCAATCTCTCCCATACTAGGGATGTAGAGAGGATGAGCGGTGGGGTTAGCGTTCATAGCACAAGAGACTGGAGATTGAGCCAAGAATCTCAGCTGAGGCACAACCAAGGATTAAATGGGTACAAAGACTGAACTTTTGCACTATTAATAAAAAAACCCTTCACTAAAAGAACATTATTAAGATTGCAATGTCAAGCACACACAAGTTAGGAAATGCCAGAATTTTAAGTATTTGATTACATGACCACATACTTCTTTTATCCACAGAATCCCAGCCTCATTCAGTTCACAGGTTAGATAGTGCTCATTTAATGAGCACTTATTTAATATTTTGTTTTATGTTCATTGTTCAGTGGGTGGCCCCATGTCTTATTTAACTGCACACTATTCAAACCATGATCTGAAGTCAGAATTATTAATTTCCTCATGAGTTTCTCCATGGCACTTATCCCTATATCTCAGTGCTTCATAATCTAATTTATCTTCTTAACACCCTGTGAGATGAAGGGGCAGTATTATCCCCATTTTATACATGGGCTGCTAAGGCACAGAGACAAAGGTCAAAAGTGTCTGCTAATTCTAGGTCCTTAAATTTAAGATGCCTAGGGCCTGATTTTCAGATTACTTAGCATTATATAGCATTTTATATAGTCAATCACAATTCCCATGGACTTTGGTTGCATTTGTGAGTGCTCAGCATTTCTGCAACTCAGACCCCCAGGTATCAAGTTGGACACCCAAAAAGTGAGGCGCACACAATTAGTGACTACCTGTAAAAAGTTTGATTTAAGTGACCTGCCTATGACATAGGAACTCTGTGACAGAAGCAGGATAGAATCCAGTCCTCCAGGGCAGCATTCAACAAGCTTAACCAGGAAACCCTCCTTTGTTTTATAGCAATCCCCTGCCTCATTCACTTCACACCTTCCATCTTCTGCAGCAAACAAAGCAGCAGCCCTACAGACAACTGCCTCCTTCACTTAACAACCCATCTTGTGCTCTCAGTGAAGCAGGGTCCTGTGGCAAATGTGATCATATAAAGACAGCACCATAATTAGGTTTCAAAGAATTGTATTTTTTAACAGTAAATGTCAGTAAACATTGATTTCACCACACAAACTGACAAAAAATTTCCATCAATAATATAAATTTATACATAGGCAAAGAAAAATGCTGCTTGAGAACTTTTATCAGAGTTTGATTTAAGAATATTTACTGTGTATATATTGACCTGTGATGTTGACAATTTGTGTCTGAATGGTTATAAACCTTTAAATTTTTGAATCTGTCTACCGTCACTAAATAATTATTGTCTTACCCCTCATAATTTTTCACACTTGTGAAATTTTAAGTTGATAAAAAATGAAAAAAGCTTTAACCATATAATTTTGTGTCACTGTGAAAATAAATATCAATATTAGCCATTAAAATTAATTTAAAAATCAAATTCCACCAAACCTAATTGTAATGCATATGCACAATTGGGCTAAATTAAGATAACCCTATGTCTGGCATTTCCTAACTTATGCATGCTTGTCTTTGCAACCTTAATAATGTTTTTTTGTGTGTAATTTCCTAGGTTTTTAAAAAAGCAAACTGAAAAAACAAAATTCCATCATATGGCATCATATTGACACCCACATGGGTCATCAGCAGGGTTGCAATCTTCAGTTCCACTACTCAGACCTCTGACAGTTGAGCAAATGGAATACCTGACATCAACAGAACGTTGTCATCCTCCATATGCATCAGCACTAAAGGGGGATGAAAGAGACACTTTGTTGGTGGGTGTCACAGATATTTCCTGACAGCAGAGCCATGGTAATATTCAGGAAACTTGGGTTCCAATCCAGGCCCTGCAGGGATGTGTGCTCTAGTGATCACAGACCCTTCTGCCCATTCCTGCCAAGCCTGACTTGCTTATCTGTCCCCTCCAACTCATACCTGTTCTGACTCTTTTCCCACCTCAGTTCTTAGTCCCAATCCCAATCTACTTGCCTCACCGGTCCCATCCTCCACACCTCAGGCTTCTCATCCCCAGTCGCCTTGCCCAGACAGTCAGTCTCCCTCCTGGCTCACTCTTGGAACCACGAGCTCCTCCCCATCACCAAGCTGCAGTCTTCTTGCCCAGCCAGTACCAGTACCTCCTTCCAGCTTCTCATCTGATCTCTTTTCCTGCCCTCTACCCACTGATTTCCAGTCCTAGTCTCCCTCTGTGGATCCTCATCCAATATCAGTCTCTCTTCCTACCTGCTCTCTGGTTCCTTTTCCATTTCTTCCCCTTCCTAGCTCTTTGTACCAGTCTCTTTGTCCAGCTAGTCCCAGTTCTCCTGCACTGCAACTCGTTAGATCTGTATCCTATCCCTCCTCACCCTGATCCCTGCAACTGGTTCCTAGTCTCAGTCTCCTTGTCCAGACAATAGACTCTCTCCCCCAGCTCCCCATCTGATCTGTGTCCCCACCATTTTCCTCACTGGCCCCCAGGCTCAGTCTCCGCTGACCCACCTCCCAGTCCCAGGTTCCTTGTCCAACCAGTTCCAACTGTCCACCCCAGGTTCTAGTCCCAGTCTCATTGCCCCATAGTTCCCAACTTCCTCTCATCAGCCTTTAGATCCGATTATCAGCCTCCCCAATCAACCAGCCCCTGCCTCACTCTCCCTGCTAGCTCACAGTCCTAACTACCCACCAGGCTTCCTTTCCAGTCTTCTTGCCTAAGCGTTCTCAGTTTTTCTCCCTTATCCAGTCCCAGTCTCATCAGACTCCTTGTCCTAAACTACTCCTTTGCTTCCCCTCACAGTCCAGCTTTCTTCAGCTCTGAATTCAAATCAGGCATCTTCCTCCTTCATGCTGCCTAGGTGCCAGCAAGGGGGGGGGGCACCAAAAACATAGCAGAAATAGACTTCATGCTGACAGTTCCAATATAGGGGAGGTCCAACTTTGCTCAGATGCTCTGTAGTGATGCTACATGCGCACCCTATCATACGTAACATCTGAGAGGGGATGGAGCATGCTCATTCGCTACGTGGGGATGGTGCATGTGCAGTCTGGTCAGGACCAGGAACTAAGCAATGCTCAAGGATGCTCAGTGAAGATGGGATCTTTATACAGATTTCAGCTGATAAAACCTCTGAAGTCTCTACTGAGCATGTGCAAACTTGTGATTTTTGGAAAGGCTTATAACTTGGCCAAATTTTGGGAGATTTTCATGAGGATGTCACACTGCACATCCTTGATAAAAAAGCCACCACTCTGCCAAAGTTCAAGTACATCCTCCAAAGCATGTTGAAATTGACATTTGCAAAACACATTAATCTGAGACAAACACCTGTTATGGAAAATTTGAACCTGAATGGTTAAAGTTTGTTTAAGTTATAAGCAACTGAAAATAGAGTCTTAAATGGGAAGTGGCAGGCATCCTTAAGAATAGGCAGTGCTATCATCCCTCCCCCCATTTTCTATCTTAAGACAAGGCGTTATAAATATTAATCTCCTGGGAAGTATACTGTTATCCCCAGAGAGAAACTGAGGACAAAGTGATATGTCCAAATAGTCACCATAAGTCTGCAGGAGAACAGAGAATAAAATGTAAACATCTTTACTCTCTGTAAGTGCTTAAGCCGTTCATTAACACTGCTACCTTTTAAAATTAAATGCACAGTGCAACTTAGAATTAATTTTGTACATTTTTAAATAGAACAGTCACACTTTCTTAAAATATCTTTATGCAACATGTCTGTGCATATTAGGACAAGAGCAATTTAGCACGTATAAAATGCCTCAGAACTATTTTTTTCATAAATACTAATTTCCCCCCTCTTGCTTTAGAATCTCTGGCTGATTGTAACCATTAACGTTAACTTTACTGTTAATACATGATATGGTATACTACATATACTCCACCTGCCTCCTTTTTCCCTCTGAAAATGCATACATACACTATAGCATGGAGGAAGGAATTCAATTTTCTTCCATATGCCTATGATCTTCCTGATTTATTGCCATAACAATCTTCTCCTCTCTGCAAGGAAAGAGGAGAAACCTACCACAGAGCTAGGTTCCTTGCCCTAAGTGTGCTCTTTGGACTGTGGGGAGACAATTCCCAACCTTTACACAGCAGAAAGGAATGCCAAGCATGCTGGGGTCATACAAAACCTTTTGAAGCCTCTCTAACCCATTGTCATTAACCTTCTGCTGTGCAATTTCAAATCAAGAAAGGCTGCAATTGGAGTTGGCAAGCTAGCGAACCTGTCCAATTTAAATGAAAGTCATCTGCAAACCAGTGCCTTGAGTCAGGAAATAGTTTCTCAGACTTTTCTGTCTATACAAGGGAGGGAACAGGACACTATCAAGTGTAAGCATTTTACAATCTAGAATGAGGACATAGGATTGAATTGTAGCATTAAATAGGTAAGAATAGAGATGAATACTCTAGTCCATTGAACTCTCAGAATAGATATTGAAAAGAGAGACTTCTAAGAGAACAGGACCAGTCTCAAACAAATGGCCTCTTTGCAGGTGTTACTTTAGCATTGAAAGAAAGTTTCAAAAAGTCCTACCTCAATAAAAGATACAGAAAATTTGCTAAATATCAATAGCTTTTTATTGTCTGTATTGGGAGACCATTTTGATCAAGAAAAAGTAATGTTCCTTTATTCAATTAAAAACATTAATGCCATGAAGTAAATCTCTCAAAGAGACAGATTCTACTGGAGAAAAACTGCATGTTGCAGACTTTTTACATCCACAGGCATTACATATTTTACCATTTCTCCAGTACTTCTAAAAACTAATCAGCTGAAAGCTAAGCAATTGATGCTTTCCCTAAACAAAATCCATTCAATGTTGAATAAACAGTGAGTCAAGTAACTATATTCCTATTTTCCGAAAGCCTACAGTTTTGTTTTGTTTTTCATAGACAGGCTAAAGTAAATTAAAGATTTCAGCAATATTTGGCTTACCGTTCTGCTCATTTTGTAACCACAAATTAGATATCAAACATTGTTTTAAAATTTGTAATGTTATGCAGCTTCTTAGTATTCCTTTAATCCAGTTACTTAAGTGAATTTGAGTCATTTACATTGTTGATTTACCAAAGCAAAACCAAAAAAAACCCTAATGAGATACTACAAATTAAAACATCTGAGGAGAGTCTGACCTACCACTCTGGCAGACTACCTAGGAATACTTTGCCTCTTGCAACTTAAATTATGTTTAAAACTCTAGAAAATACACAAAACTATTAGAAACTATTCTTTCAAATCCATTTTCAACTGCATACAAATATAGTTTATACAAAGAGCACAACTGGTAGTGATGTCAAATTTTATCTAATTTATTCCCTTTATTCATGCAACAATTAAAGCAAGTAAGCTATGAGTATGCTCAAGCCAACTACCTTTACAGCAATGCCAGAGCTACTCCAACAAATCTCAACCAGCTAGATTAAAGCGGAGAATACCTATAGATAGTGAAAAAAGTTTTTAATGTAATGTTGCACCAATATACTAATTTAGCACTGATAGAATCTGTTTACCAATCCCCTCACCAGTTAAAAATTGGAAAGGAAGAGAGAGGCATGTGCTGCATGTGTCACATTCTCCAGGCAGTGATACTCAACAAAAGGAGGGAAGAGTGTAAGAGTCTCAATTCCTACCCTCTGCCTGCTGCTCCTCTTTCTGTCTCCATTCTGAACTCCCCCATTCTCTAGCCAGCAAAAGTCTGGAGACATTTTCCTCCATCTTCTGATCTTTGTGCTCATCCTCATCCCTCATTTTCTTCTGGTATACAAGCATACTTCAGTCTCTCCTTTCTTAAACCTGCCCAACTCTTGACCCTACTTGCTTCTTCAACTATCATCCCATCTCCCTTTCATTGATCAGCTCATTAAATGTACTATCTCCAGTCACTGTCTAGAGTTCCTCTCCTTCAATTCCATCTCAGACCCTCTGCAATTCAGCTTCCGTCCCTTGCACTTCACTTAAACTGCTCCCACCAAATTTCTAACTATCTCTTCTTAAGCCAAAGCTCAGAACCAGTATTCAATCTTCATCCTCCTTGACCTGGCAGCCATGAACAGACTCTTATTGAAATCTTGTCCTTCATTGGCTTCAGTGACTCTGTCCTCTGTTGGTTCTCCTCCCACCTCTCTAATCACTCCTTCAGCATGTCCTTTGACAGATCTGCCTTATCCTCTCCCCCAAACTTTCTGTGGGTCTCCACAGGACTTTGTCCTTGGTTCACTTCTTTTCTCCCACTACACGTTATGTCTGGGTATTCTTACCTGCAGATTTACCTCTCTATTGCAGACATTTCTTTTTCTGTCAAAAATTAAAATCTTGGTCTGTCTCTGACATAGACTCATAGAAATATAGGGCTGGATGGGACCTTGAGAAGTCATCAAGTCTAGTCTCTTGTGCTGTGGCAGGATTGAGTAAACCTAGACCATCCCTGACAGGTTGTTGTCTAACTTGTTCTTAAAAAACTCCAGTCATGGGAATTCCACAGCCTGCCTTGAAAACCTATTCCAATGCTTAACTACCCTTATAGCTAAAAAGGTTTTCGTAATATCTAATCTAAATCTCCCTTTCTACAAATTAAGCCCATTACTTCTTGTCCTACCTTCAGTGGACATGGAGACAATTCATCACAGTCCTCTTTATCACATCCCTAAATGTGCCTGATGAGTTATCAGGTCCCCACCCGCCCAATCATCTCTTCTCAAAACTAAATATGCTGTTTTTTTAACCTTTCCTCATGCGTCAGGTTATCTAAATCTTTTTTCATGTTTGTTGCTCTCCACATTTGTCCAAATCTTTCCTGAAATATGACCTCAGAACTGGACATAGTACTTCAGTTAAGTCCTCACCAGTATCAAGTAGAGTATGACAATTATCTCCCTGTGTCTTAGATACAACACTCCTGTTAATACACCCCAGGATGATATCAATCTTTTTCTCAATTGCATCACATTGTTGATTCATTCAATTTGAGATCCACTATAACCCCCCGATCCTTTTCAGCAGTACTACCACCTGGCCAGTTATTCCCCGTTTTATATGGGCAATTGATTTTTCCTTCTTAAGTGAAGAACCTTGCACTTGTCTTTACTGAATTTCATCTGGTTGTTTTCAGACCAATTCTCTAATTTGTCAGGGTTATTTTGAATTCTGATTTTATCCTGCAAAGTTCTTGCAACTCTTCCCAGCTTGGTTTCATCTGCAGATTTTATAAGCATACTCTCCACTCCATTATCCAAGTCATTAATGAACCTATTGAATAGTACTGAAAACAGGAACGAACCTGCCAGGACCCTACTAGATGCACCCTTCCAGTTAGGCAGCAAACCACTGATAACTCTTTGAGTATGGTCTTTTAACCAGTTGTGCTCCCACCTTATAGTAACTTCCTCTAGAACAAGGGTGGCCAACCTGTGGCTCCAGAGCCACATGCGGTTCTTCAGAAGTTAATATGTGGATCCTTGTATAGGCACCGACTCTGGGGCTGAAGCTACAGATGCCAACTTTCAAATGTGCAGAGGGTACTCACTGCTCAACCACTGGCTCTGCCCCCACTCCATCCCTTCCCTCCTCTGAGCCTGCCATGGTCTCGCTCCTCCTCCAGAGCCCCCTGCATGCCAAGAACCAGCTGATCGGGAGGTGTGGGGAGGGAGGGGGAAGGGGCTGATTGGCGGGGCTGCCAGTAGGCAGGAGACGCTGGCAGCAAGGGGGTGGGAGGTGGGGGTGAAGCTGATGGGGGTCTGCTGATGTCCTACTGTGGCTCTTTGGCAATGTCCATTGGTAAATTCTGGCTCCTTCTCAGGCTCAGGTTGGCCACCCCTGATCTAGACCATATTTCCCTAGTTTGCTTATGTCATGTCAGATTGTGTCAAAACCATACTAAAAATCAAGATATATTATATGTATGGCTTCCCCCCATCCACTAGGCCAGTAACCTGTTAAAGAATCCACAGCTCCCTATGGATGTCTACTCACCAGTTCAAGCTAAACAGGGCTAAACAGACCTCTTAGTCCTCACCTGAAGCTCTCTCCAGGCCTCCTTTCTTAATATTTGTGGACAACTCCACCATCCTATTGGTCACTCAGGCCAGCAACCTGAGTGTCATCTTCCATTCAAACCTCTCTCTAGATCGTCACATCCAGGCTTTATCCAAATCCTGAAGATTCTTTCTGCATAATTTCTCTAGCAGCCTTTTCTATCCATCCACTGCTAAAACTCTCATCCCAGATCCCATCATTTCACATCTCAATTACCGCATCGTCCCTTTCTCTGACCTTGACAAATGCAATCTTGACCCCCTCATATCCATTCAGAATGCTGCTGCCAGGATCATTCTCCCACCCAATTTCTTTGACCATGTCTCCGCTCTATCTGCCTGCATCTCTCCCCTGGCTCCCCTTTCTCTATCGCATCAAATATAAGTTGCTTGTCTTGACTTTCAAGGCCTTTCCCAAACTACCCCCTCTCATTTATTATCAAAACGTCTGCTCCCTCCTGTGATCAGTTCATGATGCTAACCTCCATCGCTCACTGGTTAAATTTTCAAACAAACTCCTTTGTGCTTCTCTCATGCAGCCCTTTCCACTTGAGAGGAGCTCCCTGTAAATGCCTACAAATACCTCCATTATCCTCCTTCGCATCCCTCCTTTAAACTGTCCTCTGCTGTGATGCCTATAAAACTTACTGTTGCAGGTGGACAGCCACCTATTATGCTGATCAATGTGGTCTCATTGATTCCTTGTACTCCCAGGTCTTTTTCTTCCTGTATCTATCTGTTGTCTCTTGTCTGATACTTGTTTGATTGTAAGCTCTTGGGGCAGGGACAGTCTTTCTGTTCTGCCTTTATATAGTACCTGACACATCAATGACTAAGGCTCTCCAGTAAAACAGATAAGGTTGGCTGCTGTATTAATTTCTTTAGCAAAACATCTCACCACTCTGTTCAAAAAAGTTGACAAAAGGAAAGTGGAGTAAGATAAGATGTTTAGAAGGATAAGTCCTGTCCCCATTACAGACTTCACAGATTCATTATTTGAGTCATTTAATCAACATTGTCTACATTTAGTCCACGTGCCACCCAGGAATAAACAAATGATCTGAAAACTAGATGCTCTACATGTTCTCCCAAATTGTTCAAACATGGGACTCTAAATTTAGCTACCTTAATCCACATTTAAGTATTTAAATAAGTGACCTGATTTTCAGAGATGTTTAGGACCTTTATTCCCATTAATTTCACTCTGCACTCAAATTTGAAAATGTTGACCTTTGTCCCTTGTTAGACCATAGTCAATAATGAGGGAATACCTGATTCAAAAGAAAATAGAAAATTCAGGGAGTGACAAATCATGTTAGAAGAACCATATAATTTTCGTTATTAAAAAAATAAATAAAAGCAGTCTTTAGTACAGCGCTGTAAGTTCATTAACTCTCCTGACAAATGAATTCAAACTAAGTTAACCAGAACCAAGTTAAAACACACTTCTTGCTACCAAATTGCCAGCATGATTTTCAAGTCCACAGTGAACAGAGGTGAATCATGCTTGAAGTGCTACAAGTGTTGTGCAGTATCATGCAACAGACTAAGTTTAGAGCATATGTTTTTCCCCTTTGGTCTACTGTGTCTTGTAAATGTTGTATGTATTCTATTGTATTGGTGCTTGGGGGGAGACGGGCACATTTTAAGAACATGTAAAATAACAATGGCAAGTGGCTGCAAATATGGAAGGGAACTCTTCTTGCTTTAGTCTCTGATACCTCTGGTGACACTGATCTCTTAGAATATGTTGACAAGTATTCAACAGCTTGATTGATACAAGGAAATCCCCTAGGCTGGTTCCTAAAATGACTTCTGTTGGACTCCATTCCAAGCCTTCTTTTGGTTATATGCCATTTGAACTACTCTAGGTCTAGGGAAAAAATGATCACCTCCAGATTGATTTACAATCACATTGAATAAATCCCTAAATGTTCTGGTATGTAGGATTGGAACAATGGCTCTAATATTTGAGAGGTCATCTGGCATATCTTCAATTATTTTTACAAAAAATGTAGGATCTTTCTATGTACCTACATGGGATAAGGTATATTTGGACCATATTGGGTTGAGGCAGCTGCAGAAAGTCTGTCAGGTATTTAATGGTTCTAAAAACCATGATATAGTGTCATCCTTTGACTTAGTCTAGTGGAGAATTAACTTTGGAATAGTCAGACAGTCTCACTGGACTCAGGCTTTGGACAAAGCAGTGAGACCACTGTCCTGCCTAAAATGAGGAATGATAAGAACTTTTCTAAAATCTAGACCATTTTAGATACCAGGGGATAGTTTGTTAAAAGCCAAGACAATAAACTAGGTTTACACTTTAGAATCCTCATCAGTGCTATCGTTCTAAGTACAATCAAGAGGCCTCTCAAACAAACGTCCCCCCCTTTTGAGGGGCAGACAGGTCTCAGAGCTACAGTGGCACCTAGATGGATCTTCTAGCTATTGCTAGCAAAGTATAGCATAAGGAGACAAATGGAGCAAATATGCTACTTTGCATACAAATGTAGCTGCAAGCTCATATGGAGAGAAAGATTTGAGGATAACCCCACGATCTTGTATTTGCTAGTTCAGAGTAGAAAATTCACTCATCCAGATTTCCTGTGTGACCTTGATCACATTATTCAATCCGTGTGCCTCATTTCTTTACTTGTAGGCTCTTTTGGCTATTGGGGATTTTACCAGTATAATTTGACTCTGTTTTCAGAGCTGATTTTGGCAAGTTTAGTGCTGAGGAACTTTTTTAAGCTTTCAAGTCACTCCATGCTGTTTAGAGACTTTGGGACTTCATCCGAAGGAGACATTGGTCAGGGACGGGAACGTTTATAGATAGTGCAGACCTCAAGTCCATTCTTAGATTGTCAGGTATTAAGGGGAATACTTGCTGCTATTTTACAAGCTATCATTGCCATGTGTTGAGCTGCCACTTCTCCTCATTTCCAGTTTAACAATTACTATTAAAAAGATCAATAATGCATTAGGGACTCTGAAATTAGTGTAATGCAGAGTAGGCAAATGTTCACCACTACCTCCAAGCCCACCCAAAAGAATGATGCAGCTGCATGTTGGCATTCTTAAAGAAAGAAAGTTACAGCCATGTGGTTGTGTTGTGTGTGAAATGTCACTAACTTCATTTTTCAGTTTCAGAACATGTTTTTTCATATAACTCTAATGCTTTTGTATAGGGATTTTCATGTTTACTGGTTTTCCAATGTTTGAGTATTGGAAATTAAACTCATGTTCTGGGAGAGCACATCAATGATTCTGTGAATGAAGACTTCATGTTTGGGAGATGATAGGCTGGAGAAAATAGTGGAGAAGAGATAGCAGCTTTAGAAATAACTGTCAGAGGAAGAGAATCTGGGAGATAGCAGAAGGCACCTCACTTTGGTTCCTGAAATTCTTCAGTTGTCTGGGAGGAACTAGGGGCCACATTCCTTCTGCCTGAGATTTCGCTTAGGCAAGGCCCAAACTATTGTGAATTAAGTAGAGACTATTCATGATTCTACTATGGAGCATAACCCAAATTTGGCATATGATAGGCCTGGATGAATAAAGTTTCAGTCCAGTCCTATTAATGCCTAATTTCATATGATGCTCCAACTCTTTTTGAGAGGGAGCATACCAATGGATAGCTACAATATATTTTTTTGTTTGGAGGTCCCTTATCTATTCTGCCTGTTCAGCTCCAAATTCTGTTCTAGTTTTACCTTTGTAAGAAAAGCTAGCAGCACCGTCTACTATTCTTCAGCAAAAAAAAAAAAAAAAAAAAAAGATTCAATTTCTTCACTTGATCCAACTATTTTAGATCCCATATGTTCAAAGTACATGCAGGTACACTTGCTACTTCACAGATCACTCAAGTAGAAGTGAGATAGGCAAGTCTCAGCTGCAGAGGCAAACAAAGAAACATGTCTAAACAAAACACCCTGAGGGAGATTGGAGTCAGCCCCTTTCCTATTATTCATGCAGTCATTATAAAATCATTACTCCTCAATCTGATATGCTTACTTTCTCACACACCTTGCCTTTGCTACAGGATATTTTGTGGTGTCACTTTCATATCCTCTCTCCTCCCCTCCAGTCAGTAGTCTGCACACAGTGCTGGCATTCCATGCAGTGTCTGTAGTCATCCAGAACACTACTCTACAGAACCAGAAATAAAGAGTCTAATAATGTTTTATTCGTTTTATTTTGGAGTTTATTTTTTGAATCAGATACTAGATCTCAACACAGGCAATTCCAGTGGTACAAAAATTTCATGTGGCTCCTGCCTATAGATTTTTCCTCATCTTGGCACAAAGAAGTGTTAAGGGAGTTGAAATTTTAAAATCAAGTCACTTCTGAAGGGGGCTATAACTTAGGAACCCCTTGATCAAATTTCCCCAACTTTGCTATCCCCAAACTACCATGGGACCGGAACTGACACTCAATTTTTCAAGATAATCTGACTACATACGTGGATTTTAGACCAGATTGGAAATTTGGCTTGAAACAGAAACTTTTTTTGCAATCTTAACTACATTCTGACTACTTATTGCCTCATAGTATACCCAGAAGGAGATGCCCTTAAGGAAAAAAAAATCAACCCATTGGACAAAGATGCAACACACAAACTATATTATAAAAGTCAGAGTCCAACACTTATATGCAACCAACAAATGGTCAAAAAGCCTCTTCCTGCTCCTGCAGCCATCTGCTCACACATTAAAGAATTGGACCACACCACTATAAAAAGGGCTATACAGGTTCAAATCAATAGACATAGGGCAACATTTTCAAGAGAGACTTGGGCACGCTGTCTCATTGAAAGTCAAAGCTCCTTAGTGCCCAAATCACTTTAGAAAGTGGGACTTAATTCATGTCTAGCAATCATTTTCAAAATGCATAAGTTATACCCACCCTGATTAAAAATATATCAGATTTCAGCGGCCTTAGATCACTACAAGCAGCACCGGCTCTAGCCATTTCGCCACCCCAAGCACAGCGGCACGCCATGGGGGGCGCTCTGCCGCTCGCCGGTCCCGCAGCTCCGGTGGATCTCCTGCAGACGTGCCTGCGGAGGGTCTGCTGGTCCCGCGGCTCCAGTGGACCTCCCGCAGGCGTGCCTGCGGATGCTCCACCGGAGCCGCGGGACCAGCGGACCCTCCGCAGGCACGCCTGTGGGAGGTCCACTGGAGCCACCTGCCGCCCTCCTGGCAACCGGCAGAGCGCCCCCTGCGGCATGCCGCCCCAAGCACGCGCTTAGCGTGCTGGGGCCTGGAGCCGGCCCTGACTACAAGTGTTTGCTTGGAAGAAATCCAGATCTATTCAATGTAACTACCAGGACAGTCTTTGTAGATAATTAACTAGAAAAAAAATGCTACAGTGTGCAGAATGCAAATGATTTAGTAAACATTACACGTAGCACAATAGGTATGCATGGAAATTTAGACTGTCAGTAAAGACCTGGTATCTACTGTGATGATTTTACAATGTAAATTGAATAAGGGGAGGTAGGAAGGGTTAGAGGAAATAAATCAAGTGTGGAATTCCTTAAATTGTATGTTACACTTCCAATGGTCTTAATTAAATTATGTTACAGGATTACATGATCAGTTTGAGGAACTGTGGGAAAAGGGGGGAGTTTTGAACAAGGAAAAGTTTAGTTGGTGGGCTTGCTAAGCCTTGTCTTCACTGTAGCCTGCTACTACAGGGTTTCACCATTACATTTAAAATTTGACTCCAAACTATTTATTGAACATATCCATAGCTAAAAATCCCAACTTTCTAGTTTTATCACACATTTTTGACATTATATATGTTTTGCACACTCGTAATTAATGTACTGGCCCTGTGCATCTATGGTATGCTTTGTTCTTCACTGAAGCTGATGTTCAGTAAAGGTTATATGGAATAATGCCACTTGGATCAAGTATATATATATAGATATCTGAAATTGTGGTGAATCCTGATAAAAGCTTACGGCAGTTTTATACAGGACATCTGCATAACTACTTGAAGGACACCTTTAAAAGCTAAGTCTGCAAGTTTTTTAATCAACTTGCTCATATACAAAAAAGTCTGCAAACTGAAAAAATTCCTAGGAGGGATACTTCAAATATACAAAAGAGCACAAAGTCAAAAGACAGAACAAAGACTTTCTGACATGCTGCTCTTTAAAACTCCAGTTTGAACACCTGATATATTTTGTTAACCCATGGAACAAAAACTTCAGGCCATTTCTTCTCACACCTTTTACACGAAGTCATAACAATTAGTCTATTATTGTGTTTAAATGTAATACACACAGTTTGAGATATTTTTATTCGCACATGGGAATAAATGTAGGCAGCTCTTATTTTTTAAATGAAAATATGGTTTTACTTAGGAAAAAAAGTGCACTTTCCTTAAAGTGGGAATGAAAACAGGAACAAAAACTTTTTTCTAATAAACTTTTTGTGTCCATTTTCATTAGGATTAATCTGTAGGGACGAGATGTAATAATCTTCTAAAAACAATTTACATAGAATCTTTTTACATTGTTGTTTTAGAGATTTAGATTACATAAAATCCATAAGATCTGCTTTGTCCAAATTTTGAGTTTTCAAATAATACCTTACAAGTCATACCTTGTACAAAGATTATTACAGTAATATATGAGGTATGAATACAGGGTGTATTCCATGACAGACAGAAAAAGCCTTTTGCAGCAAAGGTACCCACATGCTCCTCCATATCACAATTAGTTACGAATTTTTTATGAAACAGAAAAAGGTATCATTTTAAATTTACCACTGTCTCTGAACTTCTATGATTAAAAAGGCTGTGTCCAGAGAAAGTATGAAGACTGAAGCATCCCCTTACACAGGAAAGTTGCTTTGATTAGAATCCAAGACTATAATTATTTGTCTTATTCAGCATAATCTGTAGGTAACTCACAACAAAGAACATACCATTTTCATGACATCAACCTCATCTAATGTACAGAATCTTTTGAGCCAGCTAAATTACCTGGTGCCTTGGTAAAAGAAATAGAAATAAGTTAAGGGAAAAAATTATTAACTTACTTCCAGATGCTGAGAATACACAATTGCCATATTAATCATTTTTTTCTATTGGACCGGAATTTAGCCATTATTATTATTTATACGCTGTACTACGTCTTTAACTGACAAACAGACAATTGTCTAAAAGACAAAACAGAGAAAGAAATGGGGACGGGATGCAACAAGAAACAAGAAAATATACTGCAAAGTTTATCTCCTGCCTTTTCAGTATCATTTTTGTTGTAGTTTCACTTTGTCATACTTTTATGCTATTTTTATTCATGCTTCTGTGAATATTATATTTGTAAATATATGGCTGAATAAATACAGGCAATACAAACAATATCCACTACTCCACATATCTGCAATAATTGTATCTTCTGTATTTCGAATATGCAATACTGCAGTACACATCGCTGTGTACCCAAATACCAAGTGTTTAAGTTTGGTGCATTCTATAAACAAACTATTTTCTAAACAAGAGGTAAAAGAAAGGACTAGGTGAACCCAGAGATTAATAGGTTAAGGTATTTTCACCTCTGAAGACACTGGCTGTAATCATAACCAAGTTGCAAGTAATCGCAGGTTGTTTAATGCAGTGGTTTTCAATCAGAGATCCTGGGCCCCCTGGAGGGCTGCGAGCAGGTTTCAGGAGGTCTGCCAAGCAGGGCCAACATTAGACCAGGGTAGAAAGCCAAAGCCCCACTGCATGGAGCTGAAGCCAAAGCCTGAGCAATGTAGCTTCGTGGGGACCCTTGTGGCATGGGGCCCCAGGCAATTGCCCTGCTTGCTACCTCCTAATGCCAGACTTGGCTTTTATATGCAGAAAACCAGTTATTGTGACACAGGTGGGCTGTGGAGTTTTTGTAGCGAGGTGGGGGGTTGCCTCAGAAAGAAAAAGGTTTAGAACCCCTGGTTTAATGAACATTTAAAAATCAACTGGTCTCAGTATGCATTTCAAACACCACCACTACCATCAGCATCTATATCACATACCAAAACAAAACGAAGCATTGTGCCCAAGCTCTGTTCAAGTGCAGCTGATAGGGGAGGTTGTCAGGAAGCTAGTTGCAAGTCCCTGGCCTGGTCTACACTACGCGTTTAAACCAATTTTAGCAGCGTTAAACTGATTTAACACTGTACCCGTCCACACTACGAGGCCCTTTATATTGATATAAAGGGCTCTTTAAATCAGTTTCTGTACTCCTCCCCAACGAGAGGAGTAGCGCTAAAAGCGGTATTACCCTATTGGATTAGGGTTAGTGTGGCCACAAATCGACGGTATTGGCCTCCGGGTGGTATTCCACAGTGCACCACTGTGACCACTCTGGACAGCAATCTGAACTCGGATGCAGTGGCCAGGTAAATGGGAAAAGCCCAGCGAAATTTTGATTTTCATTTCCTGTTTGCCCAGCCTGGAGCTCTGATCAGCACGGGTGGCCATGCAGTCCCAAATCCAAAAAGAGCTCCAGCATGGACCGTACGGGAGATACTGGATCTGATCGCTGTATGGGGAAACAAATCTGTTCTATCAGAGCTCCGTTACAGAAGACGAAATGCCGAAGTGTTTGAAAAAAAAATCTACAGGCTACACAGTGCTGCATGACAAGCATAACGGGAAGCCAGAGACTCAAACGGACGCTCATGGAGGGAGGGAGGGGGTACTGAGGACTCCAGCTATCCCACAGTCCACAGCAGTCTCCGAAAAGTATTTGCATTCTTGGCTGAGCTCCCAGTGCCTGTAGGGTCAAACACATTGTCCGGCATGGTTCAGGGAATAGCTCGTCAATTTACGCCCTCCTCCTCCCACGTGAAAGAAAAGGGAAAGAAATCGTTTCTTGACTTCTTTCAATGTCACCCTATGTCTACTGAATGCTGCTGGCAGACGCAATGCTGCAGCAGTGAAGAGCAGTATCCACTCCTCTCCCCTCCCTGGTGGGGGACGGTACAATATGACTGATATCCGTCATCACTATCAGCCCATGAGTGCTCCTGGCTTGCCTCAGGTGAGGTCGGCTGAGGGCGCCTGGGTAAAAATAGGAATGATTGCTGGTCATTCCCAGTAGATGGGACAGAACGGCTGGTAACCGTCCTCATCATAGCAACTGGGGGCTGAGCTCCATCAGCCCCCTACCCTTCCTGTGTAAAGAAAAGATTCTGTACTGCCTGGACTATCATAGCAGCGGGATGCTGGGCTCCTCTCCCCCGCACCGCTTAATGTCCTGCCTGGACTGTCATAGCACCGGGAGGCAGCCTCCTGCTCATTTTATCTCACTAACAAGTCACTGTTTCTTATTCCTGCATGCTTCATAACTTCATGACACAAATGGGGGGAACACTGCCATGGTAGCCCAGGAAGGTTGGGAGAGGAGGGGAGCACCGGGTGGGGTTGTTGCAGGGGCACCCCCCGTGAATGGCATGCAGCTCATCATTTCTGCGGGATCTGACACGAAGCAGCTGTACTCTCTGATACACTGGTTCTCTAGTACACTTGCCCCAAATTCTAGGCAGGACTGACTCTATTTTTAGAAACCATAAAGGAGGGATTGACTCGGGGAGTCATTCCCAGTTTTGCTTTTGCGCCCCTGGCTGACCTCAGCCAGGGGCACCCATGATAGCAGCAGACAGCACAGAAGGACAGATAACCATCATCTCATTGCCAAATTACCCTGGCAGCAGACAGTACAGAACGACTGGTAACCATCTCTGCTATCATGCAAAAGCAAATAAATGCTGCTGTGTAGCGCTGGAGTATCGCCTCTGTCCGCGGCATCCAGTACACATACGGTGACTGTAAAAAAAAAAATGCTGAACGGGCTCCATGGTTGCTATGCTATGGTGTCTGCCAGGACAATCCAGGGAAAAAGGGCACGAAATGATTGTCTGTCGTTGCTTTCCCGGAGGAAGGAATGACTGATGATATTTACCCAGAATCACCCGCGACAATGATTTTTGCCCCATCAGCCACTGGGCTCTCAACCCGGAATTCTAAGGGGCGGGGGAGACTGCAGGAACTATGGGATAGCTACGGAATAGCTACCCACAGTGCAATGCTCCGGAAATCGACGCTAGCCTCGGACCATGGACGCACACCGCCGAATAAATGTGCTTAGTGTGGCCGCGTGCACTCGACTTTATACAATCTGTTTTATAAAACCGGTTTATGTAAAATTGGAATTATCCCGTAGTGTAGACATACCTCGATTCTTAGCCCTGATATAAGTTAAAGTTGCAGGGGAAAAGCTTCTTACCCCACCAACATAAAAGTTCCCTTGGGGACCTTACGCCAGTAGAATCATGCCCAGAGGAGCCTTATTCTGGCATACCCATTCCCCTCCTCTCCTCTCAGATAAACCCCCTCCCCTTCCTCTTATGCTGGGAGTGTCAGGGCATTGTCTGACACCACAAGCACTGGAGCTGGTGAAAGAGGCATCAGAGCTGCCTCCACCAGCTCTATGTCAGTGTAGGTTTCTTACACGGAGAAAACATCTCTGGGTCCTTCAGTTCATTTTGAACTGTGTGAGTGAACCGAAGTGAACTTGGTGGATTAGAAAATCTGGCCCCGCATGAGTACGAAAGACTGAAATATAGTTTTACTCCTAAAAGAGGACGCTCAGGAACAAAGTTTATACACATTTGCAAACTTGTACTGTTGCTGCCAATGATGACCAATATAAAGCTCCTGTTGCTAGGGCTGTCAATTTATCTTCTTTTGCAAGACTAACTTCACTTCCTTGCTTTAGAAGTCATGACCTCCAATGCTGGCAGTGTCTATCCTTCCATTCACTGCCTGAAGAAAGGAGGAAGGTTGAGCTCTGCAGTTTGAAGCATGCCTGCTGCTAAAGCTCCAGGGATTTAGATGTGATCTTCCTTATTTTCACTGGGAGGCCCCATTGGGTTTGCTGATCCATCAGACCCGAATATGCTGGATTCCAGAGTGGGAGGTGCAGCAGCGGTGCCTCTGAAGCACCACTGCTACAAAGCCAAGATTCCTGTAGGTCCAGGCATTTCTGCACTTTCCCCTAGCTTTTCCAATCCTTCCTGCCTCCTTTTCTGCCTCCGGGGATGGGTGCCAAAGCAACCCCACCAACATAAGGCTGATAAGATGGTGTCTGAGACTTGCCCAGAAGGATTGATCTCTCCAGTCCTGCTCGGCTTCTTTCCTGCCCAGCAGTGAGAGGCTGAGATGATCCCACCCAATCTAGGCTGGGGGAGGGGGAAGACAGCTTTTTGCCCACAGGGGAATAAGAGCTTCCCAATGAGACAGCTCCTTCATTCCTCTTATCAGAGGACACAGACCTTTCGTTTTGCCTTGGCTTTCTCAGCCCTAAAGCCAGCAGGGGCACTAGCCATGGCAGCACCTCACAATGGGAAGCAAAGCTGAGGGGAAAATCTCCCCAAAACCCAAACAGAACCAAGAGACGCAGCTGGGATTTAGATGGCCAAAGCACCAAATTGTTAGTTAGAAATCGGAAATAAATAGGCATTTTCTCTAAAAAAGTTCTGCAGCAGGGAGGTCTGGTTAAACCTGTATGCCACGAAAGAGGCAGATAAAGAACTCCAAAGGGTGGGGCATTCCCCTGCTCCCAGTGACTGACAGGTCTGGTTCTGCTCACATGCTGCAAGCAGGTTGAAGTAACCAGGAGCGGCTCTAGGGATTTTGCCGCTCCAAGCACGGCAGGAAGGCTGCCTCCAGCGGTTTGCTTGCGGGAGGCCCTCCGAAGCTGCGGGACCGGCGGACCCTCCGCAGACACGCCTGCAGGAGGTCCACCAAAGCTGTGGGACCGGTGGACCCTCTGCAAGGACGCCGCCAAAGGCAGCCTGCCTGCCACCCTCACGCAGCTTGCTGCCCCAAGCACGCGCTTGGTGTGCTGGGGTCTGAAGCCGCCCCTGGAAATAACCACTGCAATTGATCTATGGATTCTAGCATGCAGATGAAAGAATTGATTAACATCCTAAAGCACTGAGATACATTTAATTTCTATCCTTTCACTTATTTTTAATCTCAGTTCATTCTTACAGCACTTCTAAAAATGCTATTATGCAATATGGTCTATAAAAACTTTGCTGTCTATTCGATCTCATTCAAATTCTCTAAAATGTTCTCAGTTTACCAAATCACACTGTACTGTTCTTCTTTTACTGATGCGAGCTCATGTGAACTTGCTTTGAATTAAGTTAGTGTGGAATGGACTCCAGGACAACACCTCATTCGTCAGCATGGTATATTTTTCCTTTTGTTTGCTTTGCTATTCTGATAGCTTCTTTTAACCTCTTTTCCATGATGAACTTTTATTATCTTAAGGGAAGTTGTGATCCAACCTCAGCTTTCAATAGCAAATATACAAGTAATGTCACTAACAGTTAAAACCCAGAAAATGATTCATCAGTTCACAATCCTGTCAATTCCCAGTGCTGAACACATGAACATAATCAACTGAACTGTAAACAAAAGTTACTATGACATGCATTTTTTTTTAAATTGCTCCACTAAAACAACTTTGTTAGGTGAAAATTGTGTATCAAATCTTTATTGATACGACTGTACTTACAATTAGAAAGAAAAGTGGATTAATTAGCTGAACTCTACAGACTTCAATTTCTTTATGAAGGGTTATTTTTTCTTTGTGCCTCTTATTTACACTTTTGGAATGTTCATGAATATTATAAACTTACATTTAAGTGATTTCATTTACAAAACATTTAAAATTCCACTTTTTTAAAAACAAGTTTTGAACCTGCTTTTGATGTTGAGCATTTTTTAATATACCCGTTCAGTTTGGTTATATTTGTCAGTAAAGGCATAGAGACATCCTATAATTCTGAATTCTTCAAGCAATTTTAATGAAAAATACGTAGATGCCAAGACGGGGAAAGAACAAGTCAAAAATTACTTAGACAAGTTAGATGTCTTCAGACTTGAAATTAGACGAAGATTTCTAACCATTAGGGGAGTGAAGTTCTGGAACAGCCTTCCGAGGGAAGTAGTGGGGGCAAAAGACTTTCCTGGCTTTAAGACAAAGCTTGATAAGTATATGGAGGGGATGTTATGATAGGATTGCTAATTTGGGCAATTGATCTTGGATTACCACCAGATAGGTCTGCTCAGTGGTCTGCGGGGAGATGTTGGATGGGATGGGAACTGAGTTACTGCAGAGAATTCCTTCTTGGGTGCTGGCTGGTGAGTCTTGCCCACATGCTCAGGGTTTAGCTGATCGCCATATTTGGGGTCGGGAAGGAATTTTCCTCCAGGGCGGATTGGCAGGGGCCCTGGAGGTTTTTCGCCTTCCCCTGCAGCGTGGGGCACGGGCCACTTGCTGGTGGTTTCTCTGCAACTTGAGGTCTTCAAACCAGTTTTGAGGATTTCAATAACTCGGTCCTGGGACAAGGGCTGTTATAAAATTGGATGGGTGGGGTTCTGTGGCCTGCCTTGTGCAGGAGGTCAGACTAGATGATCAGATTGGTCCCTTCTGACCTATGAGTCTATGAGATCACTAGCGTCTGAAGAAATGCATCCTAGAATATTCAAGGAGCTGACTGAAGAGATATCTGAGCCATTAGCAATTATCTTTGAAAAGTCATGGAAGACAGGGGACATTCCAGAAGACTGGAAAAGAGCAAATATAGTGCCCATCTATAGAAGGGGAAATAAGGACAACCTAGAGAATTACAGACCAATCAGCTTAACTTCTGTACCTGGAAAGATAATGGAGCAAATAATTAAGCAATCAATTTGAAAACACCTAGAAGATAATGAGGTGATAAACAGCATGGATTTGTCAAGAACAAATAACATCAATCCAATCAAGCTTTCTCTGACAGGTTAACAAGCTTGTAGATGGGGGGGAAGCAGTAGATGCGGCATATCGTGACTTTAGAAGGCTTTTGATACTGTCTCACATGATCTTCTCATAAACAAACTAGGGAAATATACCTAGATGGAGCTACTATAAGGTGGGTGCATAATTGGTTGGAAAATCGTTCCCAGAGAGTAGCTATCAGTGGTTCTGATCATGCTGGAAGGGTATAATGAGTGGGGTCCTGCAGGGATCGGTTCTGGGTCTGGTTCTGTTCAAAATCTTCATCAATGAATTAGATAATGGCAGAGAGAGTACACTTATAAAGTTTGTGGACGATACCAAGCTGGGAGGGGTTGCAAGTGCTCTGGAGGATAGGATTAAAATTCAAAATGATCTGGACAAACTGGAGAAATGGCATGAAGTAAATAGGATGAAATTCAATAAGGACAAACGCAAAGTACTCCACTTAGAAAGGAACAATCAGTTGCACATGTACAAAATGGGAAATGACAGCCTAGAAAGGAGTACTGCAGAAAGGGATCTGGGGTCATAGTGGATCACAAGCTAAATATGAGTCAACAGTGTAACACTGTTGGGAAAAAAGCAAACATTCTGGGATGTATTAGCAGGAGTACTGTAAGCAAGACACGAGAAGCAATTCTTCAGCTCTACTCTGCACTGATTAGGCCTCAACTGGCATACTGTGTCCAGTTCTGGGCACCACATTTCAGGAAAGATGTGGACAAACTGGAGAAAGTCCAGAGAAGAGGAAGAAAAATGATTACAAGGTCTAGAAAACATGATCTATGAGGGAAGATTGAAAAATTTGGGTTTGTTTCATCCGTAGAAGAGAAAACTGAGAGGGGACATAACAGTTTTCAAGTACATAAAAGTTTGTTACAAGAAGGAAGGAGAAAAATTGTTCTTAACCTCTGAGGATAGGGACAAGAAGCAATGGGCTTAAATTGCACCAAGGGCAATTTAGGTTGGACATTAGGAAAAACTTCCTGTCAGAATGGTTAAGCAGTGGAATAAATTGCCTAAGGAGGCTGTGGAATCTCCATCATTGGGGATTTTTAAGAGCAGGTTGGAAAAACACCTGTCAGGGATGGTCTAGATAATACTTAGTCCTGCCTTGAGTACAGGGGACTAGATGAACTCTCAAGGTCCCTTCCAGTTCTGTGATTTTATGATGCTTCAGTACACCATTATTTTGACATCACTTTCACTAGTGCTATTCAAATACCTTGATTCTCACTTATTCTTTGTTGTAAAATATCTCATAGACTCATAGACTCTAGGACTGGAAGGGACCTCGAGAGGTCATCGAGTCCAGTCCCCTGCCCTCGTGGCAGGACCAAATACTGTCTAGACCATCCCTGATAGACATTTATCTAACCTACTCTTAAATATCTCCAGTGATGGAGATTCCACAACTTCCCTAGGCAATCTATTCCAGTGTTTAACTACCCTGACAGTTAGGAACTTTTTCCTAATGTCCAACCTAAATCTCCCTTGCTGCAGTTTAAGTCCATTGCTTCTTGTTCTACCATTGGAGGCCAAGGTGAACAAGTTTTCTCCCTCCTCCTGATGACACCCTTTTAGATACCTGAAAACTGCTATCAAGTCCCCTCTCAGTCTTCTCTTTTCCAAACTAAACAAACCCAATTCCTTCAGCCTTCCTTCATAGGTCATGTTCTCAAGACCTTTAATCATTCTTGTTGCTCTTCTCTGGATCCTCTCCAATTTCTCCACATCTTTCTTGAAATGCGGTGCCCAGAACTGGACAGAATACTCCAGTTGAGGCCTAACCAGCGCAGAGTAAAGCGGAAGAATGACTTCTCGTGTCTTGTTTACAACACACCTGTTAATGCATCCCAGAATCATGTTTGCTTTTTTTGCAACAGTATCACACTGTTCACTCATATTAAGCTTGTGGTCCACTATGACCCCTAGATCTCTTTCTGCCATACTCCTTCCTAGACAGTCTCTTCCCATTCTGTATGTGTGAAACTGATTGTTCCTTCCTAAGTGGAGCACTTTGCATTTATCTTTATTGAACTTCATCCTGTTTACCTCAGACCATTTCTCCAATTTGTCCAGATCATTTTGAATTTTGACCCTGTCCTCCAGAGCAGTTGCAATCCCTCCCAGTTTGGTATCGTCCGCAAACTTAATAAGCGTACTTTCTATGCCAACATCTAAATCGTTGATGAAGATATTGAACAGAACCGGTCCCAAAACAGACCCCTGCGGAACCCCACTTGTTATACCTTTCCAGCAGGATTGGGAGCCATTAACAACTACTCTCTGAGTACGGTTATCCAGCCAGTTATGCACCCACCTTATAGTAGCCCCATCTAAATTGTACTTTCCTAGCTTATCTATAAGAATATCATGCGAAACTGTATCAAATGCCTTACTAAAGTCTAGGTATATCACATCCACCGCTTCTCCCTTATCCACAAGGCTCGTTATACTATCAAAGAACGCTATCAGATTAGTTTGACACGATTTGTTCTTTACAAATCCATGCTGGCTATTCCCTATCACCTTACCACCTTCCAAGTGTTTGCAGATGATTTCTTTGATTACCTGCTCCATTACCTTCCCTGGCACAGAAGTTAAACTAACTGGTCTGTAGTTTCCTGGGTTGTTTTTATTTCCCTTTTTATAGATGGGCACTATATTTGCCCCCTTCCAGTCTTCTGGAATCTCCCCCGTCTCCCATGATTTCCCAAAGATAATAGCTAGAGGCTCAGATACCTCCTCTATTAACTCCTTGAGTATTCTAGGATGCATTTCATCAGGCCCTGGTGACTTGCAGGCATCTAACTTTTCTAAGTGATTTTTTATTTGCTCTTTCCTTATTTTCTCTTCTATACCTACCCTCTTCCCGTAAGCATTCACTATACTAGACATTCCTTCAGACTTCTCAGTGAAGACCGAAACAAAGAAGTCATTAAGCATCTCTGCCATTTCCAAGTCTCCCGTTACTGTTACCCCCTCCTCATTGAGCAGTGGGCCTACCCTGTCCTTAGTCTTCCTCTTGCTTCTAATGTATTGATAAAAAGTCTTCTTGTTTCCCTTTATTCCCATAGCTAGTTTGAGTTCATTTTGTGCCTTTGCTTTTCTAATCTTGCCTCTGCATTCCTGTGTTATTTGCCTATATTCATCCTTCGTGATCTGACCTAGTTTCCATTTTTTATATGACGCCTTTTTATTTTGTAGGTCACGCAAGATCTCAAGGGTAAGCCAAGGTGGTCTTTTGCCACATTTTCTATCTTTCCTAACCATCGGAATAACTTGCTTTTGGGCCCTTAATAGCGTCCCTTTGAAAAACTGCCAACTTTCCTCAGTTGTTTTTCCCCTCAGTCTTAATTCCCATGGGACCTTGCCTATCAGCTCTCTGAGCTTACCAAAATCTGCCTTCCTGAAATCTATTGTCTCTATTCTGCTGTACTCCCTTCTACCCTTCCTTAGAATTGCAAACTCTATGATTTCATGATCACTTTCACCCAAGCTTCCTTCTACTTTTAAATTCTCAACAAGTTCCTCCCTATTGGTTAAAATCAAGTCTAGAACAGCTTCCCCCCTAGTAGCTTTTTCAACTTTCTGAAATAAAAAGTTGTCTGCAATGCAGTCCAGGAACTTATTGGATAGTCTGTGCCCCGCGGTGTTATTTTCCCAACATATATCTGGATAGTTGAAGTCCCCCATCACCACCAAATCTTGGGCTTTGGATGATTGTGTTAGTTGTTTGAAAAAAGCCTCATCCACCTCTTCCGCCTGATTAGGTGGCCTGTAGTAGACTCCCAGCACGACATCACCTGTGTTTTTTACCCCTTTTAGCCTAACCCAGAGACTCTCCACCCTTCCGTCTCCTATGTCCATCTCCACCTCAGTCCAAGTGTGTACATTTTTAATATATAAGGCAACACCTCCTCCCTCTGTATTAAAATGCCACTAATATAGAGAAATTCTCTTCAAATACTCTGAAATAGTATAGGCATCCCATACTTTAATAACCTATTATATATTGCAAATAGTGGTTTAATCATTTCACCCTGAAATAGTTTAACATAAACAATCCCAATCCCAATAATGCAAAAAAGACTTCAGTGAGATACCTCATGTGCATCAAGTTAGGTATGTGTGTAAGAGTTTGCAGGATCAGGTTCTTAGAAATCTTTAGATCACATCACAACTACCTGTCCATCATCAGGGGCAGCTCTATGTATTTTGCTGCCCCAAGCAGGGCAGGCAGCTGGCTTTCGGAGGCGCACCTGTGGGAGGTCCACTGGTCCCGTGCCTTCGGCATCCCCGCCGCCAAATTACTGCCGAAACCGTGGGGCTGGTGGACCTCCCGCAGGCGTGCTGCTGAAGGCTGCCTGACTGCCGCCTTCACAGCAACCATCAGGAGGCCCTCTCGCGGCTTGCCGCCCCAGGTATGCGCTTGGAGCGCTGGTGCCTGGAGTCTCTCCTGTCCATCATACATCCCAGCTGTATTCCCAATCACAAGTTTAAGGACGTTAAATTTGGTAGATTTCAAAAATGAAAATGCTGTTACACAACTTTTACATTGATGGTATATTTAGTGTGAAACACTTATCTAGATTGCCTGATTTCTTTCACAGCATTTAAAAGTTATTAGCAATTAACTCATTGGACATTTCCATTAAAATACTATTAAGTATATGCTTGTAAGTATTTCACTTGACACTGAATTCAACACTACATTTCATTTACTTATAGAAAGATTAAATGCAAGTCCCTGCATGACTCTTCTTACCACAATCTGAATTAGGTGTAGAGGTGGCCTGTGGTGGCACATAGGGTGCGTGTAGCTATACACAGAAATGAAAGGTTCTGGCAAGGGAAGGCAGCAAGGAATGGCTCTGGCACTGGGGAGCTGCCGGAGCCTTTCCCTGCTGCCTCTCACCTGCCAGAACCTCCTCTGCTGCTGGAGTCTTTCATTGTAGCAGGGAAAGGCTCCAGCTATGGTGAGGCAGTCGGACACTATGCTGCTAGAAATAGCAATGCAGACATGAGAGGCATGCTTGGATGTGTAGAGAGCCATGTAGGGTATATAACTGATGGCTCTGCTATGTCTATACTCTACTCACTTACGCAATGTCTCACCATCTACTCTGCTATTTGTACCAACACTAGCAGGGCATGCTGTGTCTGTACTCTACATACCGCCGTAAACATAGACATACCTTTCAAATATAGTGTTTTCTGTTACTTTTACGGAAATATTACTTCTATTGTCTACTTTTCTAATATAGGCCCTGATTCAGGAAAGCACTTAAGCACATGTTTAAATATGTACTTCATTTTAAATCACAAATGCTTTGCTGAAGAGGGATGGGTTTGTTAAAGCAGGACTGTACTTTGACCTGGTCTACACAGAATTTTTGTTGATATAATTATGTCAGCTGGGGTGCAATTTTTAACTAAAATCATTATTCCTGTACATGCCCTTGCATGGACACAATTACACTGGTATAAAAGTGCCTATATTCCCTATCTCATTCAGGAATAAGCTATATCAATATAACTGCCTCCACTTTAGGGCAGTTGTATTACTTTAACTATATGAATATAGTAAACAGGATTGCAGAATACCCCCACAATGCAAATACTGGGGGGGGCGGGGAGAGGAGGGCTGATGTACATTTCTGCCACCCAATGTTGTACAGCCCCTCAATAGCTCATGGAGGCAAAAGCAGGACATGGCTATGTTTCCATCCCTGCGCACTTGTATGGGAGTAGGAAGGGCAGAGGTGGAGCTGAAACCAGAGGAGGGGTTGGGGTGGCCACCGCAGCGCACAACATTGGGCCCGCGGCCAGGTAGGATCATCTCTCCTCTCTCTTGCCTCCAGCCACTGCAGATCACAGCAGACACACGTGGCCTGGGAAATGGGTAGGAACTTGGGAGATGGTGTGCAAGTTGCTGGGGTGGGAGTAGGGCACCGGCACTGAGCGGGGCACAGAGGTTGTTGGCACACAGGGAAGGGGAACCACACAGCACTAGAGGAAGTGCCTTGGGAATGGCAGTAGGAACTGCTAGGACACACCTTCCCTGCATGGAGCTCATTTCCCACCCACATACCAAGACTCAGTAGTTCCCCTTTCTCTTCCTCTTATTGCTTCATACACCACCGCCTCCCTCGCCCCCGATTCACAGAGTGCTTTCGGGTTCTCCCCACCCCTGATAGTTATAGTACAATGTTTGTGCATAGACAAGGCCATGGAGATTATAAACTTTTTGGGACAGAGGCCATCTTTTTTGTTCTGTGTTTGGCCAGTCCCTAACACAGTGGGGTCCTAATCCATGACTGGGGCTTGATCTACTGTAATACTAACAGACAATTTACTATAATATTATTAATTTATCAGCTGTACAAAACAATTGAAACCACTGTTACCTTTAAACTTCTTGTAACATTTAATTCTGTTAGAACAAATATATGGTGGAAATGGCTTTAAAATTTGAAGTCTAGCCAACACATAGCAATTTAACCTACAGTGCAGATTGTCCATCAACTCCACCTTAGTCTTCAACATCAGTTCTGTCAACATCATTTTAAACAGGATCACTACTGAAATCAATTAAAGGAAAGGTCTTTGGGGTCAATCTTTCTACATATTATAGCTCAAATTGGGCAACAACATTGTTTGCATTCCAATAATCTTCTCTTTAAAGTGATCAAAGTGCTTTACACAACTCCACAAAATAAACCTGAGTAAATAGGCAAGTATCCCCCTTTTACAGAGAGAGAAAGTAAGGCAGAAAAACTTGGCCTGGATCACACTATTCCATGGCTGACCTAGGATTATAACCCATTTTCTGACTATAAATCATTGGCTTTAATTACTAAAGTTGTTTACCTCTCTGCAGGACCAGAGCCTACAAATCCAGAGGAATGCCTCAATATTTTTATTTACAGAACCAAATATGTGCTGAAAAATGTATATAAAGGTAGACTTCTTGGGATGATTTGTGTAAGTGTAAAAATACTACATCTAGAATTACATCTGTTGCAACAATAAAGAAAAATCGTTACATTCTTATAGTATCTTCAAATATTTTTCTTAAAGTGGCCCTGAACATGAACACAAAATGTATGTTCTTTACAGTGGTAAAAAAATTTCAGGGAATCCTGAAGGAAATGAACAATTGCAAGAAAAAGAGGCAGGATAGTATCTAACGTTTTTCCAAACAGCCCATTTGTCACTTTCATGTATGAGGGTTAATTAATATTCTATAAAGGTCTTCAAAAAGCTGAATACCTCTCAAGCTCTGAATTCATGGGGCTGACCTCAGACTTTCTCAAAATGATTTTTGATGCAGTCTGTTATCAGCAAAACCCGCTCAAACACATGCCCCATCTGCCAGTACCCCATCTGCAAAAGAGCTGCTTCTACTTGCAGACAGTGCAGCTTCTGCTTGTTTCCTTCTCTCCTCTAAATACCAGCTGTATGGTAATGAGCACAAACAGCTGAAAAATACTGCACAGTAACAAAGCTGGTACGAAATGGGGAGAACAACACTTCCACTCAATGAAGCAGTTGCAGCATGAGTTTAGCAGATTAGCTATTGAACTGAGGTGGGGGGAGGTGTGGAAAAAATGTAAAGGTTCTGCATAGATAGCCAAGGAATGAAGAGAGTCCAAAAGGGGTATACAAGCTATCAAAGAAAAGCCTAAATTCTAAAGTACTTTTGTTACACTGCATGAACCAATTCTTCAGATTTTCTAAGGCTTATTCCTTGTATACTAATGATATGCCAAGTGCCATTCTGACCAGTTGCAAGTTCAGTTAGTTTTCAAAGAAGGCAACTTGTTAATGAACATTTTCTATTCATTAACAAATGTCTTCTTGAGCTGCAGGTTGGGGGAAGGGGAAGGCTTTAGGAACAAAAATACATTATTTCTCTTATCTAGGTTTCTGCTACTTTTACCAAGTGTGGTCAACAAGTACCACGTTATTTATTATGTTTTTACATAGTACTCCTCACAGAGTAAGAGTTTTGCTGTAAAGCAAGTTTTTACAAGATGTTGACAACACACAAGTTAATATTTCAATGTCCAGACTACAATTTTATCTCTGGGGATATAAGGCCCACTGGGCTTGATTTAAAAAATAAAATAAAATAAAACAAAAATTGTGGATAACTGCATCTATTTTTCAGTAATTGGTATGAGTACAATATGTTTGCAGTTGAGCAGCTGCATATGCAAATAGCCTGCTAGACATTTAACTGGCTATTTGCATACCGGCATGACAACTGAACATGCATTTTTGCACTCTGTTACATGCACCTAATTTTGAAAATCAGGCCTTTGGCAAATGTGAAAAAAATCTGTGTCCCCTCTCCCCACTTCCTACTTGTAATTTACCTGAGGCCAGCTCTGCACTACGGACCTCTGCTAGCACAGTTACGTCTGGAGGCATAATCCTGGACAGACATAACTGTTTGGTAGAAGCCCATAGTGTCGAAGCAGTTATACTGGCAAAACTGCACTTTTTCCAGAGTAACTCATTTTGTTCATGAAAGAGTGGTTTTACGATGCCAATATAAAGTACAGCTTTGATAGCTGAGCATGTCCACACAAGGAATACTCTGCCGGTGTAGTACACAGGATTCTTATACTGGTAAAACTTTACTTGTGGTAGACAGAGCCGTACATGTATCATGAACATCAAGTGCCACCTTCCCTGGTTTTTTCCTGGACACATAGGGGCCGACTCCCTGGGTGCTCCGGGGCTGGAGCACCCATGGCAAAAAAAAAAAAAAAAAAAATAGTGCACTTAGTACCCAACAGCCAACGGTCGATCAGCTGTTCTGCAGCAGGAGGCACGGGGGGGAGCGGGAGGGAGCAGAGCGGGGATGGGAAGAAGTGGAGCGAGAGTGGGGTGTACTCAGGGGAGGAAGTGGAGTAGGGGTGGGAAGAGGTGGGGCAGGGCCTCAGGGTGGAATAGGGGTGGAGCACCCACCTGGAAGGAAGAACATCAGCACCTATGTGCCTGGAGGACTAGAATGGGAGTTTTCTTAGCTGTGAATTGATAGGGGACAGGGCTGACTCTCTTCAAAGTGTGTGTTTTAAAAAGGTGTTCATAAAAAATCCACAACTTTTAACAGAGTAACTAAAAAACTCTCTCTGTATCAGCTTCTAAGCTTTCTTTGGTCTCTTGTGATAACATAATCCCACTATTTTTCAGACTTCCAAAAAGTCCTCCTAGAACAGAGAGCTCAAGACTTAGTTTTCCACAAAATGGGGTGGGAAAAATCATCACCTTCACTACCTTTAATATCTTCTTTACACATAATTAAGCAGGGGAAAAAAACCCAATTTATACTCTTCTGAGCTTTACTGACTCAGTCAGACAGGGCATGTGTATAAAAGGCGGTTGTGCTACTGGCTCCAACTAACCAGGGATCTCAGGGCTGGTCTACACTAGGGGGGAAAATCGATCTAAGATACGCAACTTCAGCTACGTGACTAGCGTAGCTGAAGTCGAAGTATCTTAGATCAAGTTACTTACCATCCTCACAGCGCGGGATAAACATCCGTGGCTCCCCCTGCCGACTCCGCTACCGCCGTTCGCATTGGTGGAGTTCCGGAGTCGACAGGAGCTCATTCGGGGATCAATATATCGCGTCTAGATGAGACGCGATATATCAATCCCCGAGAAATCAATTGCTACCCGCCGATACGTCCGGTAGTGAAGACGTAGCCTTAGAATAAACAGAAGACAAGGAGAAAGCAATTTTCTCAGAGGGCCAAAAACATTGTCGTTGACTACACACAGGCATATTTGTGAGTGATGGAATTAATTCTTGTTGCTTGTGCACTACTGAAGTTTACTTGAACGTCAGTATGTGCTTCCACTCTAATTTCAAGCTTTCATGTAGACTCCCTTCACTGAATAAGTGAACAATAAGTTGTGCCTTTGCTTGAGTATTTTGGCATACAGAATATTACTAAGATGTTAAGGACTGTGTATCACAGATATTGCTATTTATTCTTGCAATCTTAAAATTTCTTCTTCTGAAATTTCTGTTTAACATGAACTACCATAAAAACCACTTTGCCAAAACAATTTTAATCATAAATAATAACTTTACAATGAAACGGGGTTCAGTAATCTTTACTGTGGAAAAAATTAAATACATCTATTTCAATCTACTTTGGGGTTCTTTATGCATCATCTATATATTTCTCATACTTTCTGAAGTTCTTGGATGCTGAAAAAATCCACTAAAAGCCCGAATTGTATACATCAGTGGCATCATTTAGGCTACTGGTCATGGTCTGCTTTTCTTATTTCCCCAGAAGAAAGCCTGAGATTCTCATTAGTGTCATTCACCTTTACAGATTAAGGCCTCATTCTCATGCAGGGGATGCCTGTACGAGGGCATAATCATTTTACATACAGAACTCTATTGTCTTCAGTGTGCACTAATTTGAATGATCAGTGTCAAAAATAATTTCACTACTTACAAATAAAATTAGACACTCACTAAAAAGTATCTAAATTGCTTGCAAAGAACAGCCATTACATTCAAAAGTGAGATAGTAAATACAAAAAAGCCCACTGCAGAAAAAGGTACAATTACAGCTAAAATTCTTGAAATTACAGTAAATATCTAGTTGAAACTTAAAAATCCCCATTACTGGATCACTTGGGCTGACCAACTGAAACAGTGCTAGAAAAAAAATCTTAAGAGTGAATTTCAGCAAATGGAGGATTATCAGAAATGAATAGCAATTCAGACAATGCATCATAAGATCAGATATATTGTAATAATGTGGTTTTATCTGATGGAGATACAGTGCCTGTTTTGGATACCTATCTGAACAAGTTCAAGAATTCTACTTCAGCAATTCTTACCCATCAGTAAATGTTTCAGAACAGCAGGAATCTCAGGTATACAGACGCACTGTTTACAATTAAAATCACAAATGTACCCCTCTTAAATATATTTCAGTATGTAAAATTTAAAATAAAAATTCAGTCAATGCTTGTATTTTTTGCCCTTTTTTAATCAAATTCATGATCCCAATATGTCAGTATTTTGCAAATTCACCCTATTTGCTAACTAGATTATAAGGACCTTCCAATGTTAGGAGCCTTTGACATGGTATTTGCTTATTAAAATACTGTAAAATTATCATTTAAAAAAATCAATATCCTAGTCCAACTACTTCCTCCACAGAAATGAACATTTTACTTTTCTAGTGAATCTGCCTTTCCCATGTCTTTTCTCTTTTTGGGGAGGGAAATTGGGGAAGAGCATGAGGTAAGTATACATAGATATGGAGCATTCCTAAATGTGTATCATGCTTATCCATTCTAATTTTCTTTTGTGCTAATTTTTTAAATAACCTGTAAACATGTCCATACATACTGTATACACATTTTTGTTGTAAACAAGCCTATTTTCTCTTTAAACATTTATAATAAAAATAAATATTAAATGAGATTTAAAAAAAGATTTTACTTCACTTTAAGTGCTGAGTGTTAGTTGCATTATAACTACCACTTACAATGAATAATGTTAATCACAAGCATTCTTCAGTCCAAACTTGGGGGGTGGAACTTAACAAAAGGATCTTTGATTTAAGTAGAGTTGTTTCATTTTCATATTGTTCCCATTCTCCAGCTCAATTTGATATAAACAGGAGATGTTCCCATTTTTTTTTGCGGATAATCAGAAGATCAGTTTTACTATCACACTCTGCACTTTGAGCAACATTCAAGAGCAAACTGTGAATTATGTAAAAAAAAATTTTTTTTTGCCTTATGATTATATTAGTACTGGAGTACTCCTTTTACCTAAAAGTATTAACCATAGTTCTTGGGGAAGTAGTGCATTTATGCACTTATGTACAGTAGATAAAATAATTACATTTTAACTTCTTATCTCTCAGAATCTATTAAGGAGATGAAAATAGAAAAGATTTATAGACAGTACTATACTGCCCCTACATGTTCACAACAGAAACAGCAGTATAATTCGCTCGTTTCCCAAAGACCTAACTGACAAATTTCAGTTTAGCACTGTTGCAGAATATTTTGAAATTAGTTAAATCTCATGTTTTATTTTGTACTCTCATGCATACATGAAACAAAAATAGCACTATAAAAGAACTACAGCCATTAAATGTGAACATTTTCATCTGATTGGACAAATGTTGTAATTCCTCTTAAATGACCAAATATTCTAAATTACAGTTAGTAACAATATAGGCCAATAACCCTCTTTTTTAAAAAATATACAAAATGGGATGTCAGCGGTGTTGCACAAAGATAAGAATGTAACTCCTGTACTACAAACTTTATTATCATCCCCTCTCATTGTTAAAGTCACTGATCTATCTATAGTTTAGTATAGTGTATTTCACTCCCTGTGTACTCCTTACATTTAAATAATACTGCAGACATGAATTAAAGTTCTTCAACATGAAATTTCTCTTAGCTTAGTCAATTTTCATCTAGCATTCCATTATTTACAAGTCAGAACAAGTCTCGAGTTATCAATATAAATGACCTGGACGTACACTTATCACCTCAGGCAAAAATCTTACAGCTGAGCATCAGCCTTAAATGCCACATTGCAACTTTTTTATCCTTAAACATTTTCTCCATTATATACAAGGACCTACACAAATCATCTTATCAGGTCAGAAACCATGTTTCCCCCGTCCTATAACAATCTCAGTTTCTGCTACATGTTGCTGTTTTATTGGACTTAAACTGTAGTAGATGGGGGTATCACATGAAGATTTGACAGCTGGGACAAGTGGACATCTGTATGTCTTAAGACTGAAATAGACAGTTGAAATCAGCTGCATTTGGTAAAAAACATGGGTAGAGCAGGGAGAAGACTTTTTTCAGTTCGCTGGCAGTTCCAAAATAATTTAAAAAAAAAAAATCCAGTTTGGGTCAAACAGAATCCAAACACTGGGGGCGGGAAAAAGTGTGGGTAAATAAAAAAAAATCCAGTTTGGGTCAAACAAAACATGTTCCTTTCAAACTGAAATGCATTTTTCCAGTTGGCAACAGGAGGACAACTCCTCCCTTATAATCCTGGTTAGAGCACGCACCTGGAATGTGAGAGATCCAGGCTCAATTCAATTATGACTACAAAAATATGGATTTTTTTTAATAAGAGTTGTGGCAACTGAGTTTATTAAATGTAATACATTTCCTCTTGTCATGATTTTCTTCCCCTTTTTTCTTGCACAATGAATTATTTCCAAGTACAAGACAGCCATGGCAGTAGGAAATGTATTACATTTAATAAACTTAATGGTCACAGCAGTCCATGTTTTGTATAGGCATATGCATGCATATATAGTACAGTTAACATTTATATCCACAATACCTCATATTTATGGTATGGTAAATCTTTTACTTTTTTTTGGAAATAATATATTACTTGTTCATGTTCGTAAAAGGTATGTTTTTTAAATTTATTCAGATAAACTATAATGTATTTCCAACCTTAGACGTTTACCTCTGCAGAAAAGCTGCAAACACAGAAATTAAAGAAGAGATTTCTGCTTTTTTCTCCTTTTTCACTTAGGGTTCAATGCCAGTAAAGCTTTTAGGGCTTTTCTGGATATTGATTTCTGCAGAGAAGATCTATCATTACAGAATGGGAGGATTTTCCCCTTGGTCATATTTTTAAAATAATTTTAACCTATAATTTATGTTTCCCCATCTCGGCCATATCATGCTGGGTATTATGATTCTCTTATCTGAGTGACAGGCAGAACTATTGTACCAATTTTTTTTTTTTTTTTTTTTTTTTTTTAAATCACAAGGAGCTGTAGGTCCTACCTTGTGTCTCCTGGTTTATGCAGAATTAACTTCAATACTGTTCAAGAATAGAAAATAACTTTACCAAGTAAAAACACAAGAACATGGGGCAAGATACCTGCAGCCCCATTCCTAATAAAAACAGCACCCTTTCATCCTCTCTTCCTTCCTTCTGCAAGAATGATTAACTCTTTACACTATGAACAATATAACCCAGAAGGGTTGTTACAGACTGGTTCATCAGAAAGCAGAAATATCATTCACTGATAATGTTTTTATTTTTATGGTAAGATTTTTCCAATGTGTAACTATATGAATCAAGCAGTTCTGGGAATTGTGTGGATGGGGAAAGAATTATTCAGACAAAACCAGTATTCAGCACTCTACAACCAAAACCCATGGCTCTTGAAATGTAGGCATTAAACCAGCAATAACTGGTGAAACCACGTAGGATACAAACATTAACTGGGAGGCTTAAAAATCACCGTTGAAAAACTTTTAAGCCTCTCCCTAGACCATGCTCTTCTTCCATTGGAAGACAAGATACCCTACAGAACATCTGAGAAGTGGGCTTGAAGAACAGAGCTGAAGCTCACTGACACTCCTTGCTGAAATGATGGTAACTAGAAACAGAATTTTATTGGTCAGAAATTTAGGGACACAGATTTTTAGGTCTCAAAAGAGCTTTGCAGAAGCAACTGACAATCTATTTGTATGCATAGCAGTTGTAGCCGTGTTGGTCCTAGGATATCCTAAAGACAATTTGTAGACTCTCAGGGAGCAAACTGAGCATATGACACAGGAATGATGGAATAATGACGACATTAAAAGGAAAAAAAATTCTATTTACCATGTTACCTAATGCCTGATCATGCAGGCATATTAAGTGTTCAGAAGAAAGGATTCCTTCACTGAAAGTTTAGCTCACGATACATTAGACTAACACAGATTGGCATCTTCAGATTGAGATGAAGGGCTACCAAGAGAGAAGGCAGCAGAACAAATAAAAGAGGGACGACTGGGAATGGGTGGAAGGAACTAGTGTCTGTCTACGGATACCTGAATCAGATCTGCAAACCAGGCCTGTTGAGAATATAAAAGATGATAATGGCATATTGTTCTTGCCCATTTAAATCTCGCAAATCACCTTGGGTAGAAGTGGTACCAATGCAGCCACACACGAGACTGGTGTTTCATGTTATTGCAAAGTTGTTCACATAACTGGCTTGTTACAAAGGCTATACAAGTTCAGGAGTGGCTGCTACTTCATGAATTACAGGGCTTGAACCTGAACAGATGGAACAGCCAGTGCTCCAACAGATATACTGGAGATGTGAAGTGGACCAAATAAGATTGTTTAAACATCTACGTTACTATTCAAGGTTCACATTCATCAAAAGGCTTTCCAAAAAAATCATCTTGAAAATTATTTAATAGAATTGAAGAAAGCAGTTCCATTTTTTTAAAGCTATCTTTAGGGACTAAGTTGGTAGGTGGAGTTCTTAATTCAAAAGAAGCTTATGATGCTAGACCATGCAGCAGACCCATACTTACAACATTTACTCTAGAGATTGCTGCTTATTTGTGTTACGTCACTTATAGGCAACTGCTATCCTCAGACTAACCACCACAAATTTGAAAGGAATTTTCTTTAAGAACGAAACAAAACAAAAAAGACAGTTCAGTTTGTAGGCTAATAAAGAAAAACTGCTAAATTTAAAATTAAGTCTGTTTGCAATAGTGAAAAGAAAAATAGGTACAATGAACAAATGAAGAGTTATTGATTGCACCTGCTGAATATAAGACTCAGTCCAGTATGACAGATCAGCATCTGCAAAAACCTCCAATTCTTGTTTCTCAGAATAGAAGGAAGTCAAAATAAAGGAAGGAGACAAAGCAGAAAATGTATATGCAAAATTGAAATGAAGTTTGCAGCTGTCTTTTGATAAAAATCTCTGACTAGCCAAAAGATATCTAAATAAATAAAATACACATTATAAGTGAATTCAAAACATTCAGTGAGAAGTCTGCAATCTGGCCCATTTCAGAATATTTTTCTAGAGCAGTTTATCTGGATAGAAAACATACGGAAATATGAATGATAATACATCTGTTTTTTAATAACAAAACAAATATTGCAGTTAAGGTCCATCATCTTTCAGTAACGTGAAAAGGTAAGTTCTTTAAACGTTTTCATGGCCTCTCAGAGTTGCTGTATCTGGGTAAACCTCACTAAATGATATTTTTAGTTAACTGTCACTGAATACTCTTCACTACATTACCAGGCTTTGGCAACTAAGAATACATAATATTTCTGTTTAAACTGCTATCAAGCCAGTGATTACTAACAGTATTTTGAATTATCACAGTTTAGTGCAATGTTTTGACTGCTCGTGTCGGACAATATGGTTTATTGTTCCAAAGCAGGTAAAATCCACAAGAACCCCTATTTTCCAAAAAATAAGTTACCAGCAGCTGAGCGAACAATATGGTTTTCAAATATAGTATTGTCTGGTGTGTGCGCTATGAAATTCAAAGTTAAAAGACTAGAGATTGCAGTATGACTATGAACATACTAAAATATTTAGCTAACTTTGCCATCTGAAATTTTTTTTTTCTTTTTAAGACCAAAAATATTTCAAGATCACTATTTCTGACAAACTGGCCTATACAGCCATATACATTTTATTGTAGAGAAAAATAAAAGTATACCATTAAAAAACAGGGTTGATATTTGGTACTGCACCTCTAGAACGTGCTGCACAGAACTCAGTCTCAGAGGGGGGTAGGTGATTTTAACCCATCCTGATTCTCAACTACTTTGAGGGGGACAGCACAAATAAGACATTTCTAGGGGCCAATCTAAGTTTTGGCAACTGTCCACACAGTACAAACTGGTATCTTTACTGCGCTGTCTCTCCATCCCAACATACCTGTTCTCTCCCTGTCACACACTCTACAACAGGGCTTGTCTGAAGCTCACTGGACCGTAGCCCTACAGCCAACTTTCACACTTCCAGCACAAAGGGAATTCTCCACCAACCAGAACCAGGACTTTTAGAGTTTCGTATCTCAAGTAACAGTGCTAGAGCAGGGTAAAGATCTCACCCCAGGTATACTGATAACCATTTTTATTTTTCATTCATCCACAAAATTGTACATGATGAAAACGTAAGGAGAAATTTGTCATCAAAGAGAAGCATTTTTTAACATCACTTAGTAGTGAAATGTCACAAACTGCTAAACTTCAGAAATGATGATCACCTGGCTCATCTGTTACGCTCAAAATGATGATACGCTATTTGCAGTAAACCTAACACTACCATAACATGTGCCTTGGCAAATCTTTCAGTGTTACAAAAGATTCAATATATTTATGCTAGTTACCATAGATATGGTTAAAAAATCACATACTGTAATTCTCTCTTTGTATCCATCTCATTAAATCTGTGGGAAATTTCATATATTCTACAGTAGAGTCTGATTATCACAATTTCCAACATGGAACATTAGCCACATGATTTATTAGATTAGGTGAAAGTTATACACATACATACCCATGCATGCATACAATACAAAGCAATGGAGTAAGAATGGAAACATTAGGTGTGGCTTTTACCTAATTATGGACACCAAATTGGCACCCTACCCCAAAATAAATGTATTTTCTATTAATAAATTGAGACAGGTAGCAAACCAATGAACACAATTTACATGCTTCACAGTAACAGGAAAGGAAAGGACTGAGGGGCACCTCAAGGGCAATAGGCAACATCAAACAGTTGCTGAGCTGGTGTTCCCATACATAATATTGACTTCACTACGCTACTGTTGCCCTGACATTGTATACATATACTGTATATAATAATCAGGTTTACCAGAGACAACTTGTAGCTCCTCCATTGAGATCAGGGGAGATGAACTCATTTTTGGTGAACTTTTACAAGTAACAGTTCCCAACTTCATATATGATTTTATAAACAGTGGCATTAAGAGTATCAAAACTGTTCCCCTAACTCTCTCTCAACCCTCTGTCCCAAAAGGAATCATTCCACATTAAGCACTGACAGCTAAATTCAAGCTACCTCATCTGAACATGCATAAGCAGAAAAAAGAGATGATCATAGGGGAACCAAGACATCTGTTTTAAAATAAGGAGAATAAAACCTGACAAATAGTTGTGTTACAGTTGTTTTGGTGACCTTACCTGTGCATTGGCATGCTTTAATTTTTTTTCCTATATATGTATATAAGTTTTTGTAACAAATGTATCGCTGAAGAATTTTATTTTTTTAGGTGTATCCTTAACTTCGAAATAACTCTTGCATTTGTGAAAATTAAATTTTAAAAGGTTTATCCCTTTAAGTAACACAATTATTTACAACCTTAATTCTAGGCTAACAAAAGGATTTTGAATGGGAATGACGGTTTATATATTGGTGGTATTGATAAGTAATAACTGAGTAACTACAATCAGTCCAGCTTTGATTTTTCTTACTGCAAGGAAGACATGAAATATGTTCAAATAAACAGTTGCTGAGATAATAGTTCAACTGTCCACCACATAAAAGTACAATGAAAGACTGGGTTTGGGTTTTTTTTTTTATGTGGGAAATGAAATGGTCAGATAAACAATGCTTTTTTGCTGTATTCTTGTTTGATCTTAATGATCGAGAGACTAATCATCTGTATTGTTCATTTTGCCTAATGAAGGTAAAATAATCTAAGGTACACATAAACCTTGGCTGCCAAAGAGTGGGTGTTTCACAAGTAAAGTAAAAGGTTAGATAAACACTGACACCAAGTCAGAATGTTGGAAATCTAGCTGCTGTTGCTCAGTACTATATTCACTCATTTTCTGTGCTGTTTTATGTCAGCCTCACTTTCTATGTGCCTATTCATTCACAGCCAATGAAGCAATGTTCTATCTGTGACACTAATCTCTGATTGGAGTAGCAGTGCCTAGCTTTCTCCATCTTGTGATAACTATAATGTTGCTAAATATTCTTTGAATCTGAAGCATCCGCCAGAGCGGCAGGAAATGCCATCTCCCTCAAGCAACCTTTGTGAAGTGAGTAATCACTGCCAAAGACCACACAGGGAGCAGCTCAAGTTTTATTTCTAGATTAAGCAAACCACTTGTGATATACCGCTGAATCATCCACAACATTCCTTATAAGTACTATATCAAAAAGTCTTGTCCATTTCTAAATTCTGTTTTGGGTGTGGTGAGAGTCAGTTATGTGGCACTTCTTATTATCACAGAATTAAAGACACTTGAAATCTGAGATCAAACTTTCCCATTCATAAATTAACAGGAACAATACATTGCATTTGAAAATGCTGAGCTAACTAAAAGTCCGTTTCAGAGATTTAATTAAGCAAGTGACCTCATACTCTCCTTTACCCAAAATCCAGCGATACTTAAGTGTCAGTATTTCAAAAGATATTTTCCTATTCTGCCTATTTCTCGGCTTAGAATTTACCATCAATCTGTTGCTGCTTAATTCAAATACAGTTTCCTAAAATCTACCCATGGCCATAAAAATGTAAACGTGCAGTTTCCTTACGAATTCTAACATTAAAAAGTTGAAAAAGCATTTCTTCACACAAAGCATGAAGTCCTGATGCAGTCAGCTCTGAGGATTTTTACCAAACATTTTCAGAACTAAAAAAATCTACTATTGAGGAAATACAATTTACTGAGTTTCCAAAACAATATAATTGCCTATACAACTATAGTTTTTGCTGTTCTAATTGAACAACAAAAATTGTACCAAGACAACCAAGTGGATACAAGTAATTTCAGCTGATTGCTTTATTATGGTAGTATTTGCCAAGTCGGTTACCCATGGTCCTTGATTAAAAAAAGGGTTTCTATTAAGTTATAACAGTGATGATAACAGAAAAAAATGAATGAAATTACATTCTTGTTAAATCTGAGATCACATATATTACAAGAAAAACTATGCTGATGCAACAACTGAGAAAAGCTAATGTACCCATTGCTGTCTCAGAGGCAGGGGAACTATGGCTCCTTTATGTGCTCACCCCTAGTCTCACTGCAGGAGTTCAGGTTTCTCATGGTTTGGGTTCAGAGATGGAACAGAAGAGGTATCATCCTAGCTGATCGGGTGGTTAGAGGGGTACTGAGAGCCCATTGGCTCCCACATACCTGAGATGGGGTCATATAAGCCCTTTCTCCCTGGCTGGAGTGCATTATGTACCCAGGACAGGGGATCCAACCCTCCCAACCCTGAGATTAGAGTTTGTGCTGTGCCTGTGGATATTGTGCTAGTTACCTTTTTTGGGACTGAGGAGGAATTTTTTGCTCACTTCCAGATTGGCCAGGGTAAGAATTTTTTTTTCACATTCCCCACAGCAGCTCAAGAATTTAGCTGGATAGGTCAGCGGGTAAGATTCAAATTGTCCCAACTTAGCAGGTTGAAGGTGTCCAGCGCAGATACTTGTTCCATTGCGGGTGGGGAGGGTGGCGTTTCCCTGATAAATTTGAATTGGATACAGACTTAAAGGAAGGTATCCCTCAAAAAAGCCAAGGAACGGAGTTGGGGCTACTAGACAATCCCTTTTTCCTTAACCCTCATATAAGACTGGGAACAGGTGTGGAAAGTTGAGGGGCTGATGGCAAACCTTCCAACAAATAGGACAGTTTAGGGATGACCAGCACTGGACAAGTTATCGCTGAACAGTTTCCTGATGAGGTAAGTTAGCAGATAGGCATCCTAAAAAAAAACTTTTCCTATGTTCTCTGTCCTCCTTCCTCCATATCCGGAACAAAAACTCTATGTTAAAGCTGACCTGGAAAGGGAGAGGAGGGTAGTAATTTATGATGTATAAAGAAGGCTTGAAATGTTTTTTTCCTTCTGCTTTTACATATACATTACAAATTCTGGTTCTATTTCAGTTGGAAAACTTTGCTGACTGAAAAGCTACTGTAAAGATGATATAAAGAGAAAGAGAAAAAATCCCCAAAAAGGGATTTTTAGTACAAACTTTCTCTATACCAGAGAAGTTAATCTAAATCAATTTAAAACTCCATCTATTTAAAGTGGCACAAACTGCTTAACGAATAAACCCTGAAACAGTTAAATAAGGCCTTACAGCTTATCTACACATAATTTTTGTACCTTTTTAAATAGATCTGTTTAGAAACAGAGATTAAGCAGTACAGCCCCCTAGTGGGGACATGGTTATACAAGTATAACGGGGTTTATCTCCATAATCCGCTGAAAGTTATAAACACATTTTGTACATCAAACAAAACAAAAATGGTGTTCTGGCAGAAATTAATATTTTGACATCGTGAGTGTCTTTTTCTGTATTCTGAAGAAAAAATGTATATAGTATTAGATACCAAGATGTTTGAGAGTGCATGCAAATATGTTGTGACATCACTTTTGAATACTGCCCTCATGGAGGGGAGAGGGGGGGCAAAAAATGAAACAACTGTTAGTTTTAATATTGCATGTTCTTGAATGTTAACTACTTTATCTAGTAAGAAAATACAGAATAATATTTCCTAAGTGATGTCAATGGAATTTAAAAGTTTGGAAAGATTGATTTTAGTATGTTTGTACACAACCACTACAGTTCTTTCTGAAACACAGTGACTGTCATACATACTAAGTTTTTAATAGGACAGCAGCTTTGTGATCTTCGTCATTACATACTTTGGACTGCCACACCCAATATTTGACATATTTGTATTGTTCAAAGGGAGTGTGTATTTTTATGCCCTCTCTATTGTAACTCTCACTGATCTGGTGTTCTCAATGTATAATGCTGAGCTAATTTAAAGAATAAAGCAGTTGGGCAGTGCATTCCTAAAGCACAAGAGATATGGAGGCTGTCAACTCCATATTAGGAAAATGATGACTTTAATGAGAACTCTGATTTTGTTAGCTGTTATAGATAATTACATTTATTTCTCCTTCAGTAAGTTTTAAAAAAATGAAATTAGAAAGTACTTTATAACAATTCACCACTTCATATTATAGAATAGCTTATCAAAGTCTTAATGTTTCCATTTACATATTTTCTCAGCAAGATAAACATGAGTTCTTTATCAAGACAGTTATAAACCTGGCACTGTTTCAATTTTCAAAATTTTGATTTAAGTTTTTTTACTTTGATTTTGAAGGCAAAATACAACTAGAATTTCAATGTCAAAAAGACAGAGTACTTGGAAATAAAACTGAGAAAACTGTACTGGGAAATAGCTTTATATATGCCAATAGTTTTCTCACTTTAATTTTCAAGAACTCTGTCTTTTGAGGTTATGTTACAGTTGTGTTTTGCCTTCAGGATCAAAGTACAAGCATTAAAAGCAAATATAAAAAATTGAAAAAATATACATGTATACAGATATACATACACACACACACTACACACAAGCATGTGCACAGATTATGTAGCTATAGTCCTTGCTCCATAATCAAGACTGCAAGGCAGTTCACTTTAAAGCCTTATTCACTCAGTTAATATTGTACAAGCTTAAGTAGTGAGTTTTTAAATTAAGAAACCCAGAGATCCGGTGGGTTTCCCACACATCCAATTATTAAGTGATGTTTCATAATTTTTTATCTCAATATTCATATGCAAAGAGAGGCTATGCTAGTGTGAGTTGGAGGGCAAAATACATGGGAACATTTCTTCAAGGAATAATTTTATTAGGTCTGCAGTTCAGATTATGCTTGGATAATTATGCCTGAATAACCTCAAGGGACATAAATTATCTATCAAAGTACAAAGGATATTATTGAGAATGGCAGTAATTGTAACCAACTAATTTCAGTTATCAATGGCAATGGCTGACCAATAATATTTTGCCCAAGTTAATAAAACATACAGCAAAAATTTAAAGAATATATTATAGTAAAATCAAGTACCATTGCTACCAAAATTAGAGGAAATAGTTAGCAATCGTGGCTTTAGAAATATCAGGTGCAACACATATGATTTTGATATTAGCAGTTCAAGCTACTTTACAAAATGGACAGCAATAGATGTAAATAAAACCAGAGGAAACAATTTTCCTAGAAGGATTTGCAGCTGAGATAATAGTTAAATGTCTGTACCTCTTTAAAAAACAAAAACTACACACGAACCAGGCCTAAAATGATGTCCTAAATTGCTCCCTATGTTACTGAAGCATCTAAAATTAGTGGAGACTCTAACAAGTTTGGACTTAATAATCCTGTGTCTCAGCTCCTACTCTGTAAAAGTCTTCCTCCTCTCACAGGGGTACTGCAAAGAAATTAAAACGTTTGTTAGGCGCAGATACTACAATGCTGAGCTCCACAGAAAAGCCAATAAGGAAATCAGTAATTCCTTATTCAGTGCTGGGAGTTTTAGATGAGTTCAGTAGATATAGTCATTCGCGAATGAGGAGGATGGAAGGAAAAAAAAAACACTCAACAGTTGCCTCATTCCCTGAGCTCCATGCATTCCAGATGTGGGGAGGGGGGGAACCCCATAATATGTTATCACGTAGAGACTATATCATAATGCTTATGCACAAGGGGGCACAATTAAGGCTGCACGAGCAACCTTAATTCTTGTATATTTTTGAGTAATTGGCTTTATTGTCTTAACATTCTTTTTGCATTCCTGATATTTCCTAGTTTTAAAAATATTAAAAAACCCTCATTTCTATTGTGTGCATACATCCTCATCATCATGGTATGAAACCTGGACCTTCAGTACACAATTTTCCTAAAATGCTCCATGATTATCTACAATAGGTGACAGAGCTGCCCCTCCCTTTTTCTTTTTGGTGAATGAGCTCTAGAGAATGCTTTACACATTGGAACAATAAGTCATATACAAAAGTAGCCCTGCTTTACAGGTAGAATAACTGAGTGCCTATCAAATTTGTTCTTGGTGACAGCACGGTTAAGTGATAGATGGGTGGTCTGCCGTATTAGAACCCAGGGTTCTATTACCAGCTTCTGCAGCCTCCCTGTAGAATGTAAGTCATGGTCTCCTGGTCCCCAGCATAGTGCACATTCCCATACACCAAAGAGTATTTTGACTGGGGGCAGGGGAAGGTTCAGTGGCAGCTGCACACATTTTGTCTGGTTCACCTTCTCCTCTCCCTTAATTTCAAATTTGCATGGCATGCTGAAGTGAGATGTCTGGGCAATGCATGTGCTGTGTTCATGGAATTTGAGGTATTTTGCAGGTCAGCCTTTAGCAGACAACTGAGCGAAACAAATTTGGGAAATTATGCTTTTCAACAGTTTATAACTTGCACAAATCAAAAGGTATTTTCATAAGAACAGCAAACAGCCCCTTCCCTCTTACACAAAAGCCAAATTTCAAAGTACTGATGCAAACTACGGAGATGTTAGAGCCCTTAAAAAAAGATGGGAAACATTTCATACTGAAAGTTTTAGGCAACCTAAATATAAAGTTGCTATTGCTCCTCCAGTAATATATTAATATTTAAAACTAAAACCAGTCATGATAAAACATGGAAAAGACATGAAAAATCACAATTGCAGAAATAGTTCAAAAAACAAAAATTCAACCATTCTTTGCTTTGATCAATTTTGAAAGTCTCTAGACCTTCAGGGGAAAAAGCACATTTTGCCATTAATCAACAGTGATTAGAGTATCTAATTACTTTCTAAAAATGTAATTTTAGAAAGAAAATTAACTTTCACACCTGAAAAGCAGATTAATTTGTTTTCCTGGTAGTTCTATCACTCTAGACCTAAACACAAGTGAGGAGGCACTCTTAATCAAGGGTCCCAGTACGGTAATAACCTCAGTATTCCAACTCATACAAAATGCAAAAAACATTTAATTTCTATTGGAGTGTAAATCAGTACTATTCATGTCATTACTTTGGAAACTAATTTCATTTAAGGTGTAGTATTAAATTAAATAAAAAAATAGTTATAGATTTAAAAACACACATTTCTCAACATTAAGCCACCAGTAAAAAGACACTGAAAGACTCAAGATAAAATTGGTGATGGCTTTCTCTCCTTTCTCTTTAAATAACCAAGTTACCAAGAGACCAAACCTAAAACCAAGTAGATAACCCTTGCTAAATTTTGACTGCTAGCATTTTTTTAATCTTACTAATATATTTTAATTTACAGGTATTTCTGGATCACAGCCAATGATGCAAAAAAGTCCCATATGATCTATTGTGCTACCACTACTGATCTGACCTTAGCACTAAAAATCATGCCGTGACCTGGACCATCATTCTATGCTGGGATTTAATACAGATGTGCCTCCCCACCCTCTATATGTTGAACAATGAAGTATTTCCTTGCACATACTAATAGTTTTATGCTGTCCGGCCTATCCTCACAACCTGTGGACAGCTGAAAAGGTATGTCATCAGAAAGCTGGATCCACAGAAGCACTTTATCAAATCTACCTAAACAGAAAAAGCCAAGATGAAGCCTGCAAACTGTGCCTTAAATACAAAAATGTGCAGTGTGGATCCCCAAGACAGGCAAAACACTCACCTGTATGCCAAAATTCAAATGGAGTATCATTTTAGAATAGAAAAACTTTCTTTACCCATTCAAAGGTTTATTCCAGAAACCACAAGATACACACAGCACTAAGCAATCAGCCACCAGTGTATCTTTATGTAAAACACCAAAATGAAGAAGTGTGGATACAATCTTAGCTTGGAAGGCAATAATTAAAAACAAAAGAAAGAAAAAATGGAAGAGTGGGTTTAGGATGAGAAATGAAGCCAGATGCAGGTAACAGGAGAATAGTCTACCTAAATATAAAGCCCCAAGTAAGACTATGTCTACCTTACAGCCAGGATCGATGCTCTGCGATCGATCCACTGGTGGTTGATTTAGCGGGTCTAGTGAAGATCTGCCAAATCAACAACAGATCGCTCTCCAGTTGAGTCCTGTACTCTACCCCCGACAAGAAGATCAAGGTAAGTTGACAGGAGAGTTTCTGCCATCAACCGTGCGGTAACTTGACTTAAGGTATGTCAACTCCACCTACGTGAATAACGTAGCTGGAGTTGCATAGCGTAGGTTGACTTACCACGATAGTGTAGACCAGGGCTGCCCAGAGTGGGAGGCAAGTGTGGCAATTTGCCCCAGGGCCCGGGCCCTGCAGGTGCCCCGCAAGCCCTGGCCCAGCGGCAGTCTGGGTCTTTGGCGGCATTTTGGTGGTGGGGGGCCCATCAGTGCTGCTAAAGACATGGAGCAACTGAAGGGCCCCCCGCTGCCGAAATGCCCCACGAGCCTTGGCCCAGTGGCGGTCCAGGTCTTCAGTGGCATTTCAGCAGTGGGGGGCCCTTCAGTGCTGCCAAAGACGCAAAGCGACTGAAGGCCCTCCCCCCCCCACTGAAATGCCTCACGAGTCCTGGGCCAGCGGTGGTCCAGGTCTTCATCAGTATTTCGGCAGCAGGGGGCCCTTCAGTCACTCTGGGTCTTCGGTGACATTTCGACCGTGGGGGTCCCTTCAGTGCTAATGAAGATGTGGAGTAACTGAAGAACTCCCTGCCGAAGAACCTGACCGCCGCCGGGTGAGTACAAGCACCGCAGCTCCCCCGCTTTGCCCCAGGCCCCCTGAATCCTCTGGGTGGCCCTGGTGTAGACATAGCCTCAGAGTCAATCATAAACAAGATTTTAGGGTAGCCAATAATCAACCTGGTTGGCTGGCTGTCTTGACTGATGGCAGCAGATCTAATCACAACACACAAATCTCCAACTCACAGCTGGCCTGAGGTGGTCCAAGCTGGCTTCTCTCTTTCTGGAACAAGACTGCCATAGTTACTAAGAACTTTAACAAAGCTTTCCCCCTTGGTGGCCACTTTTTATATGAGAAGGAAATCAATGCAGAGAATCACAGGGGCATGCCATTTTTACATTCTATTTAACAAAAATAATTCCAATAAGATTCTGTATGTAAATGTTTATTAAAACAAAGCAGTATGATTAAACTGAAGTTTTATTTTTAAATTTTACCTTCCCCTAGTCCAGTCTGATTTTTGTGCTTAAAGAAAAAATAAAACAAGGACAGTAAGTTTGTGTTCCATCTAATCACATTTTGCAATTTTAAGCCAGACAGCATTAAATATGACTTGAGCACTGACTAAAATAACTTGCTAGTTTTAGAAGGACAGATAATGCATTACAATGTTAACGACAAGGATACAACAACAAATATTGCAAAGATCATGTTCACTAATATTTAAGACCCTGGTATGAGTTTCAGTGCCCTGATATAGATGCAAGTAATTGCAATCAATGCCAAAGTAATTTTTTATAGCGGATTGTGACCTCTGAATATCAGGGTATTTCAAACTATAACATGAGTTTAAAACTAAATTTAGATTATGAGAGTTTATACTGCGAGCCATTTTATGTTATTATTCAACACTACTATCATTCTGCCATGTGTCGTCTTTGCATTTGATAACCTGAACTTAATTTCTGGCATCATTATGAGCTGGGAATTGCAATTATGTTAGTGGCAAATTTACAGGTCTAAATACATAAAACAAAGAGAAGATTACCACCATTTGGAAGAAATCCCTCACTCAAGAAAATAGAAGCTGAACAAGTATCTGGTTCTGATTATATATACATCAAGAGACGAGGTATCAGCATTGAACGTTTTGCACAAGCTCAGACCAGATTAATGTATAAAAATATGGTCAAGAGCAATATCTGGTAATTATTACGGCACTGAACAGCAAAAGCCAATTAGCATCTGCTATAACAGTTGTATTTTATTGCTGAGAAAATCTCAAAGTAACAAAATCAATTCCTTCAATATATTTCATGATTTAAATAGTCTAGAAAAACAAACAAAAAACAAACTTTCTAGAACTCCTAAAACCTAGATAGGATAAATCCTATCCTTACATTATGAAAGTTTGTTAGAGAGAAGGGTTGCCAGTCCTGCACGTAGTCTAAGTTTAAAGCTGCCAGTGCAGAACAGAACAGGAGTACTTATGGCATCTTAGAGACTAACAAATTTATTTCAGCATAAGCTTTCGTGGGCTACAGCTCACTTCTTCGGATCCTATGCATCCGAAGAAGTGGGCTGTAGCCCACGAAAGCTTATGCAGAAATAAATTTGTTAGTCTCTAAGGTGCCACAAGTACTCCTGTTCTTTTTGCGGATACAGACTAACACGGCTGCAACTCTGAAACCTGCAGTGCCGGACAGAATGGCCCTGGGTGTGCAAAGATAGGAGAAAAAAAGACATTTCAGATGAAGCTTTTTTTTTTTTTTTTTTTTAAAGCAGTGTGCACACGCTTGATCACAGGATACATGCTAGGCAATTGAGGGACCTATGCTTGCTAGCTAGAAGAGCATAGCTCAAGGAAAACCATCCGCTACAGAAACTGGATCTCTCCTACACTCCATAGGGGGAAAAGATATTTTGCTACTATAAAGAAAAAAAAGTAAGTTTAACTTGAAATTGACAACAAGTTATGGTAGAAATGTAAGATGGAATGTTGTGGTGCTATACCAAATATGTCAAAATTGCAAGCATTCTTGTCAGCTGCTGCTGCTATCAAGAGAAGTAATTTTATGGTAGGGTTTATAAATAGCAACATGCTTTGGAAATGGCTATCATTTGTACTCTCTGAACACTATATATGCAGATTCAATTTAAGCAGCATAAATTACTACATTGTTTTCAAGCCCATCAGAAAGTGTGCCAAAAAACTGAATCAGTTAGTGTGTAAAAAGTATGGGGCTAATACCAAAAATACCAAGAATACCTTCTATAGCATCTGTTGTACTATTCTTTTTCTGTCTTTTGGAGGGAGAGAATGTCAGCAGAAGAGTGCCAAGGCACAGAGAGGCAGTAAGATGCAATGTATAGAGCACTGGACTGTGATTCAGAAAACCTAGTTTCTAGTCCCAGGTCAAGCAGGGTCCTGCTGTGTGACAAAAGGCAAGCCATTTCACCTGTCTGTGCCCCTATTTCCCCTGCCACCCATCCTCTGATTAGGTAGAAAGCTCTTCAGGGCACAAACTATCTGTGTGTGTTTGTACAGTGCGGACTACAATGGGGGCCTAATTTTGGTTGGCTGACTGTGTATTGTAATCCAAACAATAGACTTGAAATAGCCATTTAAAAATAAGATCCATAAGTAAAGTAAAAATCCACAAGCTTACAAGACTCTTTAAACTGCAAAAGAAAACATATCAAATGATAAAATACCAGGTAAAAGCAGCATGCTTTAAGTGAGTAAAATTAACTTTTAAAGATGATTTTTAACCTTTATTATATACTGCAAGAAATAAAGATTAACTACAGAAATCGAGAATTTGTGATCAACCTCCCTTAAAAAACAAAACAAGCACTCCCCAATAAGTAGTCATTCAATCTTAAATTACATAAAGTGATGCCAACAAAACTGTTTATAGTTTAGAAATTGTTTAAATTTCTAAAATATACCTAAGTATTTTATATACTTCTGTCTTGCATCTACAGTTTGTTTTAATTAATTTTTTCAGTTGTGAATAAAATGATACCTAACATCTATGGAACAAACACAAGGCAACATAGCATACATAAACTTAATAAAATACATGAAATAACAACAAGAGGCAAATCAGGAAGAACAGTAGCATAGTTTATCAATTTAAGTATAAGATAGAGAATCAGAGCTTGTCTAAACATAAAAATTAATCCAGAAAAAGGTAGTGTGCGAATTTAAAGCAGATTAACTCTTCCTAATTAACTCCATATCTGAACACATATTCTGGAATAAGAATGTCAGACCCCAAATTAGTTTAATTCATGTAGTAGCTTTTGGCTAAAATAAAAAATGGATTGCGCTATTTCAGAAAATGACACTCTTATTTCGGAATAAGACTATCCCCTCATGAAGTTAATTAGGAAGAGTTAATCAGCAGTCAATATTAAGCAATAGCTCCTTGTTTAGACAATCCCTAAAAGGGTCTGGGTTCTCCTTCCAAATCTGCCATGGTCTTGCTGCGTGAGAACTTTTGCAAGTCACAAACGTCTGTGCCTCTATTACTCCTCTGTAAAATGAGGGTACTTCCCTGCCTCACTAGGCTTAATTAATTATGTTTGTAAATCACTATGAGATTCTTTGATAGAAAGGATGAAATTAGTAAGATCAAATATTCATCTATGGAAAAGTACCCAGATGATCTACTAGTAAAGTACATATATATACAAAATTATGCATTCCAGTGTTTCTGTAAGTTGACTGTTCAGGCAGGTTCTATGTCCTCTATATTGCACAAAAATTCTTATTATGCTCTGCTTTCTGTTTTTATTAAATATTATACCAGTAGCAACATTATTAAAAGGTTGGGATTTACTGTAGCAATTTCTTGCTCAATATCAACAGCTTCTTCTAACATATATATCCAATATATATTTATGCAGCAAAGTAGTATCTTTTAATGGATTAGGCTATCACTATTTTAAATATACTCTATCCAACAGTCTACCATTATGAAACTTACCATCTGGTTTATCATGACAATTTATTAAAATGCATAGTTTTAAAAATTATTAAAACTACATCCATTTACAACGCAGTAAGATGAGAAGTTGCTTTTTGAAATATGATCAAACTTAACACATGACTATGTCCTGCAAGCCTCTCAGTCCCTATACATAACAGCCTTTCATTCCAATTGGCTGGTCAGCAAATATTTTAAGGAACACGAGAGATCTAAAGTGTAGGCTCTTTTGTACCTAAGATAGAGCAGCAGAAAAATATCCCCAACTAAAATTGAAGTGTTACTTATACAACTTTTCAAATAGCTGAACAGCAATTAATGTCTAGACACAAGCCAGAAAGCTGTTTTGTGTCCTGTTTAACAATGGTTCCAGCCAAGATTACCATAGTTAATCATGTAATTCTATAATGAAAACACAAAGCACGTAAGTACAAAGGAAGCCTAGGGGAGGAAGAGACTAGGACTGGAAGCTGTGGTGGGGAAGACTGGTACTGATTGGGTAATGAGACCGGGAGCCATGGAAGGCAACCATGGAGGGAGGGGAAAGGGAGACAATGGGTGGAGAGTGGAACTAGCTGAGTAAGGAGATCAGGACCAATGGGGCTAGGTGAAGAGGGTAGGGGAAAGAGGAGACAGATCTGATCAGGAGAAAACAAAATATTGACTAGCTGCTCATTAAGTGAGCATCATCCATTCTATGCACTGTGCAGGGGTTCTATAGCAAAAATATAGTGAGATCATATAATTAATGACTATCATAATGCAATGCCTTAAGGTTCCACAGGTAACCTTAAACCTTCCTATATTTTTAGTGTTTGATTTTGCAAACTGCATTATGTTCTTAATGTATTTTTTGTGTAATAGTCTGCAATGGAAAAAAGACGGTTACTGCTGAACCAGGGCATAGTGGGAGGCGAAAGTGTGGACCGAGGACCAGGTCGCTGCACAGCAGATTCCATGAATGGGCACGTGCGCGAGGAAAGCAGCTGATGAAGCTTGAGCCCTTGTGGAGTGCGCAGTCATGTGGCCCGATGGGACATGAGCCAAGTCGTAACAGGCGCGGATGCACGAGGAGGAAATGCGCTGCGAGGAGACAGGAAGCCCCTTGATCCACTCAGCCACGGTGACAAAGAGTTGGGGGGGTTTGCGGAATGGCTTAGTTCATTCTATATAAAATGCAAGGGCTCTACGAACGTTTAGGGAGTGCAGCTGCTGCTCCCTGCGAAACGCATGCGGTTTTGGGAAGAAGACAGGGAGGAAGATCTCCTGGTTAACGTGGAAGGCCGATACCACCTTGGGGAGAAAGGCCGGATGTGGCCGCAACTGCACCTTGTCCCTGTGGAACACCGTATACGGGGGGGTCCACCGTGAGGGCCCGAAGTTCCGAAACTCTTCTCGCGGATGTGATGGCCACCAGGAAAGCGGTTTTCCAGGAGAGGTAAAGAAGGGAGCACATTGCTAACAGTTCAAACGGAGGGGACATGAGTCTGGCAAGAACCAGGTTAAGAACCCATGTTGGGGCAGGGCGGCGTACCTGAGGGTAGAGGCGCTCTAGGCTCTTAAGGAACCTAGACACTATCGGATGGGAAAACACCAAGCGGCCATCTTCTCCTGGGTGGAATGTAGAGATCGCCACCAAGTGGACCCTCACAGATGATACCGCCAAGCCCTGTTGTTTGAGGGACCAGAGGTAATCCAAGATGTTAGATATGGATAGCTCAGCGGGAAGGAAGTTCTGCTCCACGCACCAGCACGCGAAGCGCTTCCACTTGGCCAAATATGTAGCTCTAGTGGAAGGCTTCCTGCTACCTAGGAGTACCTGCTGCACTGGGGTGGAGCAACGCAGCTCAGAGTGAGTCAGCCACGCAGGAGCCACACCGTGAAGTGGAGCGACTGAAGGTCCGGGTGACGGAGCTTGCCGTGGTCCTGGGTAATCAGGTCCAAGTGAAGAGGCAGGGGAATGGGGTCGGCTACGGACAGGTCTAGCAGCATGGTGTACCAGTGCTGCCGAGGCCACGCTGGAGCTATCATGATCAAGCGGGCTTTGTCCCTGCGTGCTTTCAGTAGGACCCTGTGGACGAGTGGAAACAGTGGAAAGGCGTAGAGCGGGTGCGTCGTCCATGGCACAAGGAAGGCGTCCGCCATTGAACCCAGTGAAAGGCCTTGAAAGGAGCAGAACATCTGGCATTTCCTGTTCCCTCGGGATGCAAAGAGGTCTATCCGGGGAAACCCCCACTTCTGGAAGAGTGAAAGGGCAACGTCCGGGTGAAGCGACCATTTGTGGGACAGGAAGGATCTGCTGAGGCGATCCACCAGCGTGTTCCGAACTCCTGGGAGAAAGGACGCGACGAGGTGTATAGAATGGGCTATAGAAGTCCCATAGATGTAAGGTTTCTTGGCACAGGGGTGAAGATCTCGTGCCGCCCTGTTTATATAGTGCATGGCTGTTGTGTTGTCAGTGAATACCGACACACAATGGCCCTGCAAGTGTTGTCGGAAGTCTGACAAGCGAGGCGGACCGCTCTCAGACGTTGATGTGGAGATCCAGCTTGTGAGTTGACCAACGGCCTTGCGTGTGTAGGTGCCCAAGGTGAGCCCCCCAACCGAGGGACGATGCTTCCATTGTCAGGGATGCCGAGGGCTGGGGCGGGTGGAACGGGAGCCCCACACACACCATGGAGGGATCCAGCCACCACTGGAAGGAGTCCAGCACGGTCGAGGGAATGGTGACGACCATGTCCGTAGGATCCCTGGCTGGACGGTATTGCGAGTTGAGCCAGGATTGGAGGGGCCGTAGGCGCAGTCTTGCATAGTTCATTACGAACATGCAGGCCGCCACGTGGCCCAAGAGAGCGAGGCAAGTGCGTACCAAAGTTAGCGGCGCCGCTTGCAGCCTCCGGATGATGGCCGTGAAAGCCTGGAACCGCGGCAGTGGTAGGCAGGCTTTGGTAAGAGTCGAGTCCAAGGTGGCCCCAATAAACTCTATCCTCTGAGTGGGGATTAGAGTCAATTTTTCCACATTGATCATTAGACCTAGATGTAGGAAAAGGTTCTTGACAATGCGGACGTGACTGAGGACTCGCGTCTTGGAGGTCCCGCGGATAAGCCAGTCATCTAGATACGGAAAGACGTGTATCCGACTGTGGCGAAAGTGGGCGGTGACTACAGCCATACATTTGGTGAATACCCTTGGGGCTGTAGAGAGGCCGAACGGGAGGACCGCGAACTGAAAATGCTGCCGGTTGACCACGAACCGGAGGAACCTCCTGTGAGGTGGAAAGATGGCTATGTGGAAGTAGGCATCTTGCATGTCGAGGGTGGCATACCAGTCTCCAAGATCCAGGGATGGGATAATGGTCCCCAGGGATACCATACGGAACTTCAACTTTACCATGTATCTGTTGAGTTCCCGCAGATCGAGGATTGGTCTGAGACCCCCCTTCGCCTTGGGGATCAGGAAGTAGCGGGAATAAAACCCCTTGTCCCGTTCGTGCTCTGGTACCTCCTCTATGGCTCCTTTGGCAAGGAGCGCTTGCACCTCCTGTAGGAGGAGTTGCTCGTGAGAGGGGTCCCTGAAGAGGGACGAGGGTGGAAGGGGAGTTTGAAATAAATTGCAGATGGTATCCAAGTTCCAACGTGCGTAGGACCCAACGATCTGATATTATCTGGGACCACGCCGGGAGGAAGAAGGAAAACCAGTTGGAAAAGGGTGGGGACGGATCCTTTAAAGAAACTGGTACAACGCCCTCGGGCGCACCTTCAAAAGGAAGGTTTTGGCCCGGGGGGAGGCTTGGAGGAGCTTTGGTTCTGGCCCCCTTGGTTGCCTGATTGCCAGATAGCGAGGCAGAAATGGCCGCCGGAGACAAAGTCCTGTCTCTGCCGGGGTTGAGGGTAAAGGCGGTGCTGTTGGGGTCAGAAGGGCCTGCGCTGAGTTACGGGCGTGTGCATCCCTAACGAACGCATAATGACCCTGTTGTCTTTTAGGCTTTGCAGCCTAGGGTCAGTTTTGTCCAAAAATAGTCCTTGACCCTTGAATGGAAGGTCTTGAATCGTGTGCTGGAGCTCCGGCGGGAGGCCAGAGACCTGCAGTCACGAGATACGGCGCATAGTCACGCCAGAGGCCAGAGTCCGGGCGGCTGAGTCCGCGGCGTCCAGGGAAGCTTGGAGGGAAGTTCTCGCGACCTTTTTCCCCTCGTCAAGGATCGCTGAGAACTCCTGCCGTGCATCCTGTAGAATCAGCTCCTTAAATTTGTCCGCCGCTGCCCAGGTATTGTAGCTATAGCGGCTAAGGAGGGCTTGCTGGTTGGACACCCGGAGCTGGAGAGCTCCCGCAGAGTAAACTTTATGCCCAAGCAAGACCATACGTCTCGCGTACTTTGATTTAGGAGCTGGGACCTGCTGGCCATGGCGCTCCTTCTCGTTAACCGACTGGACAACGAGGGAGCAAGGAGGAGGATGTACATATAGATATTCATAGCCCTTTGAGGGCACCATGTACTTGCGCTCTACTCCTCGTGCAGTGGGCGCAACAGAGGCCAGAGACTGCCATATTGTAGTGGCATTGGCCTGTATGGTTTTTATAAATGGGAGAGCCACTCTAGTGGGGGCATCAGATGACAGTATGTCCACTACTGGATCTTGGACCTCTGGGACCTCCTCGGCTTGTAAATTCATGTTCTGTGCAACACGCCTGAGGAGGTCCTGGTGGGCCCTGAGGTCAATTGGAGGAGGGCTGGTCGACAAGGTTCCAGCTACCGCCTCGTCAGGACAGGACGAAGATGAAAGACCTGGAACGAGCGGGTCTGAAGAGGGCTCCACCTGAAGCAAAGTGTCCGTCTCCCTGGGGAGCTCGGAGTCCTGTGGCTGGGTCACCCTTTTCTCCATAGCAGGAGGGGGAGGGCGGGTAATCGTAGCCTCCGGTGCCCTGTGTTCCGAGGCCATCGAATGCAGAGGACCTGGGGGAGGGCCTTGGGCTTGATGGTACGCCCAGGGTGTCCAGAACCCCCACTGCTGCAGACCATGTTCCTGAGGCTGGGGCTCACAGAACAAGGCAGCAGGCACATCAGTGTCCTGGGCGTATACACTGTCCGCCTGAGAGGACAGGGACAGCTGACGGGATGGCCATGGAGGAGCTGAGCGAGGCTGGTATGAGTCCCTCGCTCCCATCATTGGAGACCTCCTCGGTGCCGGGATCGGTACCGGGAATCGTATCGGTGCTGAGACCGAGACTGGGACCTGCAACCAGCACGGTGCCGGGAGGTCGACCTGGATCTCGACCGTCTATGACGGGACCAGCTGCGAGAATCTCGGTGCTGGGAGCGGTGCTTGGAGCCGGAGTGGTACTGAGAGTACCGACCAGGACAAGAGGTGGATCTGCGCCGCGAGTACGACCGGTGCCGCCTGGGTGAGCGGTGTCGGGACTGCGAGCGGTGTTGAGATTGGGACTGGCCACGAGATCTGGAGCGGTGCCGAGACCTAGATCGGGATCGGTGCCGGCTCGTCAACTCCATCGAAGGAGGCCTCATAGCGGCAGGTTTGCCTCTGGACTGGAGAACCCGCACCGGCGGTGCCGGGGGTTGAGGCAGGGCCGATTCAGTCATGGCAATAAGGTCCCTGGCCGAGGAGAACATCTCCGGCGTGGAGGGGACCGCAGCTCGACCACGGGTCTCACCGGGGAGCTCTCCTGGACCGGACTTGACGGCCCTCTCAGGACTGGAGTCGACGGTACCACAGGTGTCGGTTTCGCAGCATGGGTAGGTGCTGGGCGATCCGGCGAAGTCTGCACCGAGGATGTGGAAGAGGTTGAAGGCCTTTGGTCAGGTCCCTGCACCGAAGAAGGCCGGTGCCAAGGTGTCTTGGTGGGGCCGGCGCGGTCCAGTGCCGGAGAAGCGCTGTCAGAGCTCGGTGCCGAGGACGGAGGGTTAAGGGCTGCCTTCATAAGGAGAGTCTTTAACCGAAAGTCCCTCTCCTTTTTAGTCCGCGGCTTAAAGGCCTTGCAAATGCGGCACTTGTCGGAGATATGCGATTCCCTGAGGCACTTTAAGCAAGAGTTGTGGGGATCGCTTGTGGGCATCGGCTTTTTACAGGCTGAGCACAGTTTAAACCCTGGTGAACCGGGCATGGGCCCCGGCACCAGATGCGGGGAAGGGCTCGAGCCTAAACCCCACTAAACTATTTACAACAACTAACTAACGACTGTAAACTATAAAACTAAGATACTAAGAACTAAGTCAACTATTCACAACTAGAAATTAGACGAACAGAGAGAAGCTAGGAAAGTGGAGGACAGCTAAGCCGCGCTCCACTGTTCCAACGACCGACACAGTTGGTAAGAAGGAACTGAGGAGCGGACGGGTCGGCAGGGGTATATATCCAGCGCCGTGGCGGCGCCACTCCAGGGGGCGACCTGCCGACCCACCGGAGTTGCTAGGGTAAAAATCCTCCAGCGCGCACACCTAACTGGAATGGATATGAGCAATCACTCGAAGAAGAAGTGTTATTTGCTGTATAGGGTATGAACATTCATTTAATCTGTACTGTGAACAGAAACATTTTAGTTAATGTTAATTTTAAAGAAAGCTCTTTGCTTAAACTTTCATTCTAGTTGAGAGTATTTGGACAACATATGCAGAAGGTGCAAAGCATTTGTGTGCAACCTAAGAGGTGCCTTGATGGGCTTTTTAAAAAATTAATTTCTTCAATATGTTACAGTGAACCATGGAAACTTCCTGTTTTTTTCTTTTACTGCCATTTCAACCTTCTCTCTAGCCCTCTTTCCTCTACTTACATGCTCTGAAAGTATGCTGATAGCAGTCACAGTTTTTGTGTGGAGAAAATGGAGGGCAGAGGTAGGAGGAGAAAAGAGAGGTACCCCATTAGAAACCACCGCTGTCTCATATGGAGCAAAGTAAGAAATTTGAAGCTTTTCTTTGTGGGGAGGGAGGAGACACGTCTGGCCAATCACTGTTCTGTCACTTCATGTGAGAATGAAAGAGAAGGAGCTAGCTGTGAAGGAGGAAAAAAGAGTATGGGTATTAGGAAGAGAAAAAGAAGTGAAGAGATAAACAGAGAAAGAGGTGAGCCTGTGGTGCATAGGGCTTACACACCAGTCTTTCATACTAACCTTTGATTCTAATATATTTCACTGTGTTTCGCATCCTTACAAATGTAGTAAGAAAAATGATTAATTTCTTCTTCAGTTAACTTTCCTTAGATTGCACTTTATTAAAGATGCAAGTATGCTGACCAGAACATTTTTAGTTATTCATACACATATGATTTTTTTTTTTTTAAAAAGAAACTAGTTTCCTTAACATGTAATTTTACATTCTAAGGGAGACCAGACACTAGTCAGGACATTACTCATAGAATATACTTGCTCATTTTTCCCCCCTAGAAGCAGTTCCTCCCTTTAAATTAAGTCTCTCTCTGCTGGACTTATGCACAACTTGTGTCATTGTGGCTACACTGCGAATCACACTGTACAAAGTTCTATGCTTCTCAGCACACGACTCTAAGAAGCCTCTTGCAGAGAGTACACTTTGGTGCGCTCAGAAGGGTTTTTACTGGTTGCTTTGCACGCTTATGTTTTCATTTGATCTGCTGATAGACTGTACTGGAGACCTTCACATACTTCTTTTTTAAATCCCATCTGAAGAAAGAAAAAGATATCTGACTTTCTCTACACTCTTGTCTAACGGAAAGAGATTTCAAAGCCCATTTCACATACAAAACATGAAACTCTCTAAATATTTGGGGCATAGGACCAAAAAAGGAATAAAAAATTGTTGGTAGTCATGCACTGTTCTTTTTGACTATACCTAGGGCCTGATCCAAAGCCCACTAAACTCAGTAGCAACACTCACTTAGCCAGGACCTAGGATAAGCAGTATTTTTTCAAGGAAAAAATGAAAATGGAAACCGTCAGTTAAGGAACCTAATTTTCTTATCCTATCAGACATAATTACTATAGAAGAAGTGACAAAACAAATGTGAAGTCCTAAAGGCAGTTTGTCGAGGGCCAACAAAACTAGGCTGAAATGTCACAATTTCCCTGCAAGTTTTGAGATCTGCTCTCAAGAAAACATCAAACATAAAGAGACTGATATCAGAAAACTTGAATAAATAATTCAGGCAATAGTATTCAAAAGAAATTGGATTAGCTTTCGGATGGATATTTGGAGAAAATTTAGGATGAGATCTATGTATCAGGTTAACCGCCCCCTAAGTCCTCTTCCATGCTCGAGTTATGGAAGCTTTCTGCCATTTTAATAGAAAATTTATCAGTTGCAAAGGAATATGTCTGATGTTAACGGCTCAGACATTCAGGCTTGAGGGGAGAAAAAACAAGCACACAAACAAAACTCATACTTGTGAAAGTCAGGGTGGTTGTGGGAATTCTAGAGAAGATTTCAAGATTTGGTGATTGCCGTCCTTTATGAACCTATGTAACTATGGTCTATGAATCCATTAATGTGGTCAGAATTATATATGCTTTATTGAGACTTATTTTGAAAACAATTCTGGTGTTTAGATGGAATAGGGGAAAGGCATACATGAATACACAGGGCAACAGGAGAGAGGTTTCTGTCTTCCATGCTCAACTGCTCTGGCACATCCATGTGGATGACTTTAATGCAGAGAAATTCAGGCTTATCTTCTGAAGATCAGCAACTTGAATGGGCTGCTGGCACAGTAAGGCTAGACTGCCCTAGTCTAGTGCATTGCTGAGAAAGCCAGTAGAAAGAATGGCTGGGCTAGACTGCACTCACACACACACTCTTTCAAGAAGCTGAAAGCAATCCTGAAGATCCACTGGCACTGATGGTATGGATTATATGGCTCTACAAATGAGTGAAGCCTGGGAAACACTGGTAAAATGGCAGCCTGAACTAGGCCACACTGACACATAAGAATTAGATGAAAGCCAAAAGGGATGCAGATTCAGCATACAGATTCCCCTGCATGCTTTAAAAATAAGGTCAACAGATTCAAATTACTGCAATTCCAATTCATGTTAAGTTCCCAGTACTTTATAAAAGGAAGTTCTCACACTCTAAAGTTCTGTAGTGAAGAGCACTCAACACAAATCTGTTCTTTTAGGTAGAGGAACAGTAAACTGGGGTCAGAGTTTGGTGCGATAGCAGCTCAGAGAAAATCTGAACTCAGAGCAGCTGATTTTAAACTGTTTTATCATGGTGGAATGAGCAGGCCTAACCCATGTGTAATGTACAGACCAGTGAATGCCGATATAAGTAATGTATACGTTTTTCCCCCAATACATACACAAATTTGAATGGATTGTGTATGTGACCAACGTTACATTTACTACTATATGAATAAACTGTATTATTTATATGTTGTCACAAAAGGCCACTTTTTAAAATTGAAACAAAGGCACATCCCTGATATGAGTTTACAATCTAAGGCTAGATTTTGCAAATTGCAAACAGCCCAGAAAAGAGAAGATGTGGAACTGCACCACCCCAGAGGGCTTGGAGAACAATTCTGTCTGAGGGAGAAGGGAGAGAGAGAGAATTCTCCTGACATGAAGGAGACAGTGTACCCAACTTCTTCAGGAGGTACAGCCTACTTCCTTGCTGCACTGGTCTCACTCTGAGAACTGATGTGAATGGCTGGAGGCCTCACCCTCTCCCCATCCCCTTTGGAGTGGATTTCACCTCTGGGGATGGAGGGAGCGAGCGGGCCAGGCTGTCCTCTAAAGCAAGAGGCTGCAACTGTAGCTGGATCCTACACAGGCTGCACATAAGGGGGACAAGGACACCTCCTTTCCATCCACCAGGACCAGACACAATTTTGCCCTAAATTAAGCAGACACGGTGATTTGCATGCTGCCAATATGAAGAAAAGAATTCTATCATCAGGATTTTATCAGTTACCTAATTCAGTAGCATACCTTTTAAAAAGTAAAACATCCAAATAAAATGCCCTTATTTTCATTGAAACATACAGTACATTAGAGATCTCTTTTTCTCAAAGAATAGGCATTGGAAATGAGTGAGTTTATTGACCCAATTTTTCCAGTTAAACACACGTCACATAGCATATGATACACACCTAATTCATACTCCGCAACAATTCAGTACTACATTAAGTCATGTGAAATAAAATGTTTACTTGCATACAGTAGTAGTTGAGTTGTTAATTTCTCAAATTTAAAACATTCTTAGACTCATTGCAGTTTGTATAAAAAGCCGTACTTAATATGCTAGAAATAACACAGCAACATGTAAGAGCAACTGTACTGAAACTTAACATGCAGAGAAGTTTTTCCCCCATAAAAATAAACCAAAAGAGGAACAGAACCAACCGGCAGATGAACACACATATTATGCACAACTATTTTGAAGTAAATTTTAATAATTAGTCATATTAACAATCAGTCATATTAATAATTAGTCCTATTGAATAATTAAGTGAAACATAATATGCAGAATAAGTGAAAGAATGAGTGCAACGATTTTATTAGTTCATATTATGTAACAAGTTCCATTAAGGAAGTGTTTATAGACAAGATGTTTTCAATTAAACCAGGGACCACAATGACACACTATTTTAGAGGATACCACATTAATCTCTTCAGGGATGGGACAATAGGCAATACGAATTAAGCTTTCCATTTTATTTATATGTAATACTATCCTATTATACTGATACTGTTTATTTTCAAGTACTACACAAAGAATGCTAAAAGAGTATTATTTTTCAAATGCGTCTCAAATAGGCATTACAGTTAGAAGTGTTTTAAATCCAGCTGTTGCATCCTATGAACATTTACAGTAAACTGCTTAACAGAAGCTGAATATAACTAATGCAAGAGATGGACGAGATATGAACTGTTAGATTTCATAATGTAAGTACTCCTAATGATCACTAAACACATTTTTTAGATTTTTTTTAGTTAGTTTGACATAAGATTGAGTGTGTGGGGGTTAAAACCTTGAGTCTGGAGAAGGAAAAAGCTAATTATCAGTTAAGTCAGGTCAGAGTTTGAATGAATCAACAGCACACAAGCAATGAAAAAACCTGTAGGTATCAGTACATTTCAAATTCACTTATTCTGAAAAAACTTTGGAGGCAACTAATATTTGCAGACAAATGTGCAATATGTTTTATCATCAGTTTAAAAGCATTTAGATGAACAATTTTGATTTCTTTATTTTTAAGAAGCATTATAGAAGAATAAGTCTCACTTAATCAAGAAAAGCTGAATTGCAACTACACATTGGTTAAGACCTCTGATCTCAAAACATGAACATTTCTTAGGGTTTACCAGTGTCTAATAATAAAGTGGTAAAACAGTAGCATACATTAATTAAAGCCATATAACTCAAATGCTAACTCTGTTTCCTGTTGCAACTCTTAAATCTTTCATTATTTTTTATTTTTATTTATTTTTTTAAGTAGTTTAGGCTTTGAAATTGAAGAAAATGTCACAGGGTAGGTTTAAAGACAATTATAAAAAGATGGTAATATTAATTTAAGCCCAATTTTTAGAGACGCTCAGCATCCGCCCCAGTGCACTCCACTGCACATTTGTGTGGTCAGCATTTCTGACAAATAAGGCTCTTTAAAAAAAATTAGAATATAAAGATAGCTATACACACATATATAGTGTGTACACACACATACAAGGACAGAGTTGGAATGAGATATATGCAAATATTGAGTACATTATTAGGAATGAGAGCAAAGGCAGAGTCCCTCCCTCTCATTATTACTGACCATCTAATAAAAGTTAGTAGTTTTATAACACAAATTAGTTAAAATAAATGACGCTTAAATTAAAAATAGATGTGCATACTTTGACAATTAAGCTAGTAAATTCTAGTTTCAGTATTCTCCAATTTTGTCCTATTAGTCAAATAAAATGAAGTAAGTCTATTCTTTGGAACCACAGAAGATCTGAAACCTGTAGTAACTTTCACTGAACTGCCTGCTTAAATATGAATTAAGACAACTCAGCTGATTGGTTAAGCTGACTGCCTTTGGAATGTTGGGTGTCTTTTCAGAAATGCATTTATAATAATTTTCCACATTTGTAATATGTTTTAAATTCTTCAAACTGTGGCTTCCACAGTTTTTCTAAAATATTACTATCTTTTTGAGGTACCAATTTAAAAAATTGCATAAATAAATGTTAAAATAGCCACTTTTTGGAAATATCACAAAAAGAACTTAACATTTTTCTCCTAAAAAGATAAAAAATATTTTTACTTCTCTGCATATTTTTCTTACCTGCTGTGCCCAGGCTAACATGAGCCTAATGAGGCGCACACACAGAAATTAGAATTAACAGGCCAACAGACTTGTGTTTTATCATGCTTATTTTGTGAATCAAACAGCTTTTCATTACATTTGTCTACTACTTTTGAAGAACTCCTATCTGAAAAATGAGTTTAAGTCAATTTACCACCTATTTACCACAAAATGTTCCTATTCACCCTTCAATCAATGCACTCTTAGGTCTGAAACTGATTGAGATCATATGTGAAATAAAATATGATAAATCTGAAATATAAATGTATTAATCCACTATATACAACTGGTAGGAATACACCTTTCTTTCCTTATTTTTTTATTTATTTTGTATAGGTTAGGTCAGTACCACATGCTAGCTTTCAATGTATTTCTCCATATATAAAGGGTCTGGGCAATCTTCTTCGTCAAGTGTATTGATCAGTTTTTGTTTCTGTGACAACTGCTTACTAAAAAGACTATTTTACCACTGAGCTTAATTAAATGTACAAGTTTACTAACAAAAGAACTCCTATTTTGAAATTCAAGATGAAAATTGCATATTTGCAAAAGTAGGTTTTTTTAAATTGATTTCAATAAACTGAACAATTCTTATTCAGCACTTCAGGAATACTTCTAATGAAAATGTAATGAAAAGAGGTAAAGCAGATTTATTTGAAGAAGTAATAAAAAAGAAAAACTATTCATTTTATTTTAAAAAGTGTGAACTCAGTAGCATTTAAGCCGAAGAGCTTAAGAATAATATAAATTCAGATAAATTGGAAAAAACATTCACTAATTTTGGAAATTCAATGAAATATACATTACTTTTAATGCGATCAAATCCCCAACTTTTCCCTTCATAAAATGTGTTTTAGAATAACTATTATTACAGTTATTGAGGCTGTAGCATAAGAGTTTGACAGTCTAGGACTGTCTATATATAAACTCTATCACAACCTCCACATAGTCACATGCTATTTTTATTTTCTGTAACAGCAAAAATGTTCTCTCTTTTATTGTGAACTGAAAAAGTATTAAGATTAAACTTTAAGATACCTTTAAAATATTTATATTAAATTAGTTTAAGATCTTTGACTTTCCTATTTAAGTATCTAACAAGTCACATGTGCCAAAGTAGTTCAGAACTGTATGGAATTGATTTTAGCATAAAGCTGTAAATAAAACAGACACTTATTTTTAAGAGAACCTAAAAAAAAAAAAATTTTACTTAGTTTAGATAAATTGCAAACAACATACTATATAATGTATTAACTGTTAAAAGAGGATCTTTGCCACGTTCCATTAAATGTGTAATAAAAAACAAGGCTCCAGGATATCTTGAAGACAACATATGTAGATTTTCAGTTACAAACTGAAGCACAAATATTACTGAAATCAAATTATGTAAGTGCTAGGAGAAGTACCTAGAGATAACATGCACTACACATTTAAATTCTTCTTCGTGGACAGAAATCACCAAAACAAGGCATATTTTAGGCCAAGCAATGCAACTTCAGATTTTTAAGAATTCTAAACTTACCCGTCTCCGGCAGAAGGGGAGGCCCTGGGCAATGATGCTGATGCTAAATATCTTCATCACAGTTTGGTGTGGCAAAGGGTCTTTTGTACTTTTAAGATCAACAGGAACCAAGCCATGGTTTATGGTAGCTTTTCCTGGTTTTGACATTTTACTGTTCTTGCTTGGTCACAAATCTATTAGCAATGTAAGGCCATTGCTAAAAAATTTAAAAGCAAAATTGCATGATTTCTTTTAAAAATAAAGATTACAAACAGATGAGTCAGCTCCCCACAACCTGCTGCCTTTGTCTTTCAACCTTCTCCTGCCAAGTATCTGGACTTCTCTGCTGCTTAGTGAAGTGCAAGCTATCCCAGTATAGACAGGAATTATAAACTACTAATGTGAAGGCAGACTGCTCTTGCCAATCAAACAGCTTGGGGGACTTCTCATGCAATATCAGTAAGACACCATCTTCTGAAAGGGGTGCATAAGAGTAAAAAAAAAGAAAAAAAGAAAAACCACATCGGCTTTTAGTTTTAACAGTCAAACCCACTTACACAAGGACTTTACAGAAAAATTGAAGACTTGTCCTTTGAGAGGAAAATGGCAAATTCAGTTTTGAATCACTTCAGGTGTTACCACAGTATCAAGCTATGATATACTATATTTTGGGGTAGCATCTTGCAGCCCCCATGTTCTTTATCTGTATATAATTGTGATATTGCATATAAAGCATTCTATGTGGGAAAATGTTATAATCAGCTGAAAGTCATTCTTCTATCTAAATATGTATATCTTTAGTGTATATGAAATTATGAGACTGTTGTATGGTTGTCATTAAAACATGCTGTAAATTGGGGAATCAACCAGATGATAGCTCCCCAGAGACAAGAGAAAGGAAAAGTAACCAACACCTGGGCGTGGTGTCAAACAACCATCAACAGCCATTGTCCAACAAGGGAGTTACAATTCACTGACTCACCTGCATGAGGTCATACCAGGGGAATTGCTCAACTATGCCTGGGGACTCAAACAATGCCCACCAGACATGCCTGGACTTGTGTCCTCCAAGCACATGGGACTGAGGATATAAAACAGAACACAAGGGGTCCATGGTTGGCTTTCCTCCTGCCCCCACCTATGCTGCAACAACAAGGTCACTGAGCAGACTTTAGACTCCAACAGAGGAGACTGGCCCAGGTTTCAAGGGTGAAATCTATGTACTATTAACTGTAATATCCAGTGGGGTGAGAAAAACTGCTTAATCTAGAGGTTGTCCAGTCTAATGGGGATGAGACTTTAGACTTCATTCTAATATTTTATTTTATTATGATAACTAACTCACTTTTTGCCTATCATTTATAATCACTTAAAAATCTATCTTTCCTACTCAATAAATTTGTTTAATTATTTATCTTTACCACTGAGTTTGCCTGAAGTGTTTGGTAATCTGCTTGGATTTGCAAAGGCTAGTGTATATCCACGTTCCATTGATAGAGCAGTGAATCAATAAATTTGCACTGCTCATTTTGAGCAGTTCAAGATGGTATATTCCTGAGGTACAGCACTGGGAGGGACTTGGCTCTGGTGCCTTTCTCTGAGTGATTCAATGAGTGGCTCTGGGTGAAATCTAGCTGGGTGTGGGAACTGCCAATATAATTTTAAAAAGCCATTGGACTGTGCCACCTCAAGAATGGATGGAATGCAGCTCCTTAGCATGTGCCACCCCAGGCACATGCTTCCTCTGCTGGTGCCTGGAGCCAGCCCTGGTGCTGAGTGATAACAGCACACGGAGGGGTCTGCTGCTGATCACTAGCAAGGTATTGTGAGAGACAGCCCAGGCTGCAGAGAGTTCAGGGGGCACAGCGTTCCCACAGACCCAGGCTGCACCCCAGGGATCCCATCACAAAAGCCTTCAGGTCTTTAAGAAAACAATTATTCTTATAGACTTTCAATGTTTAAATGAAGATTGTTGACCAAATAAAGAAAAAGCTTATCTCACAACGTTGCTATTTCTAATCTATAATCTACACGGAAACCCTGTATTACCAACCCTAAAAGTTTAAAAAAAAAAATCACAAATCAAACTCAAAAAATATATTAGCCCAAAAGTGAGCAGAGGGAGTTTGTGTATGAGCAAGAGACAATTTGTGTTGCCAGTTTATTAAGATGATTTTGGCCACCACAGCTGAAGCTCTTGCTGGCTGCCTGAAGGTGTGGCATTTTCCAGCCTCTTCCTAGCCCCCAAATTTCTAATAATTCTGTGTCCCCCTTCCCTTCACATCTGTCACAGCCCAGCAATTCATTCTGTCTCATAGTCCCCATATCAATTCTGCCACATCAGACCGTCCTTTAGCTCCGTCAGTTCTGCTCACCTTAACGTCATCCACCCCTCCTCAGTGCCCACATCACTTCTGCCCCCTCAACCTCACCTCTTCTCCTCCCCAACCAAGCCAGATGCAGTGGAGTCCTCTTTTCTCCTTTCCCAGGTGTGCTTTTGGAGAGAGAGAAAAGGCAGGAGCAGATTCATTTTTCATGGATGGAGGGAGACCCAGAGCCACCCTGAGCTGCTGGTCTCTTTCTGCTCTCTCTTCTCATCCTGTCAAAATAATGCCAGCTCATGAGCAGAGAGGGGGAAGAGTTCTGCCTGCTTCCTGCAGCAGCCCTGAATGGCTGCTCTTCCCCAGGAGACTGGCAAGCAGGGAAGCCAACCTATCAGAGGGGGTTTCCCCTCAGAAAGGGCTGAAACTTGCAGGAAGGCTGCAGCTTTTCATGCTATTGAAAGACTGACTGTAGCCTCAGCCAAAATCACCTGGTTCTTCACGAGAACTGGCAATGCAGACCATTATGTTCCAGATTTTTGTAATCAGTTTACTCAAATTATAAAAACATTCAATAGTGAAAGATAAATTTAGTCAAAAAAGCTTTTGCTATGATTTACCATGTTTACTTGGAAATTTCTACTCTGTGACAATCTGTTGTACTAAAACTTTTTTTTAATTTTACTTGAATTTAAAAAACGTTTCTGAGCAAAATTGCGACCGTTATCTTAATTCTGTGAACCTGTCATAGGACACTGTTGATAAAAACCAATCACAATACAGTCAAACCTAGTATTGTGTGAAATGCAGTGCCTGGTGCAATGATCCTTAAGAAATCTTACATGTCCCTTCATGCACTCATTTATATACACAACCCTCCAATGTTTAACAACGTAAAAATGAAAGAAGAGCTCTGGTAATACTTTAACCCTTCACGCCTGATACTCTTCCAGCTCAATCTTTAAAAAAAAAAACTGCATAAATATAAAAGCAATACATGTTTTACCTGCACATGACATTTTCAGAAGACCTTAGTTATATTAGTAGTATTTTACCATAGCCCATAGAGGAGTCCTAGTCATAGACCAAGACCCTATTGTTCTATGTGCTGTACTACACAGCCCCAATGAGCCTACAATTTCAGTATAAGGCCTTGTCTACACTACAGTTTTGCCAAAAAAAGTTATGCCGCTTTAATTAAAGCACTGTAATTAAATCGCTGCTGCATGTCCACGCTATGCTCCTTGTCAGCAGAGGACATCCACAGTTGCAACAAGTGCATCAACACAGAGAGCAGCTACCCACAGTGCACTATCTCACTGCAACTGGCTACAGGGTGCTTTGGGAAGGGTTTGCAATGCATCATGGGGCAGTGTCACATGATGCAGGTTTCTCAATCCCTCCTTCCATGGTCTTCCCTGTGGGGTGCATGCCTGCAGGGCAGCCGAGTTCAAAGCAGTGAGCAGAGCGGTCACAGCGGGCATTGTGGGATACTGGGGGAGGCCAGTTATGTCAGTATAACAAACAGCAGCATCTACACTGACACACTGTCGTTTTAACTTTGCCGCAAAAAGCTTTATGTCTCTTGTTGAGGTGGTTTTATTTTGTCGGCAAAACAGCAGAGTTTTGCTGCCAAAAGTAGCTTTGTAAAAGCTGCCTTTTGCTGACAAAACTGTGTAGAGTTGACAAGGCTGAGACAAGAGAAAACAAATGGATACAAACAGACAGGAGTACAAGGAAACAATGAGATAATACTGGTCAGCATGATAGGCTGTGGTCTCTGAACACCAGCAGCCTTATCAATTTCTTTGTAGGTCTCAAGGCAAAAGAGTTTTGAGGAGGCATAATACAGTAGCTTTGCTGATGTTCATAGGGAGTCCCACCCAAGACTGTGGGGCAACATGGGAAAAAGCAAAAAGGCACTTGTTAAGTTTTCAAACAAGTGCGCAATCGAGGCTGGTATCATCACTTTCAGAGTGGATTAAGATAAATAACTTGTTCCAGAAAAAAAAAAAAGTGTCCACATATAGAATTATTCGGAATAGCTACTGCACTTTAAGTTCAGACCTTACCTTAATTAATTTTCAAGTTTAGACAAGACCTGAGCTCTGTGTGTGTGTGTGTGTGTGTGTGTGTGTGTATTGGTTTTGTTGTGTTTTTGAATATGTTATTTCTCTCTCGAATATTACTGACTAGCTGAACTGATACAAGTTGTCCCAATTTCATTTCTACATATCCACTTCTCTTCCACTCTCACAGGCTTATTACATACTATTGGACTGCAGACAATGTTATTTATTTCTCATATTACAGACACTAATCTCGAGGACCCAATCAGTATATGGGCCCCACGGTGCTACACAAACACAAAAGAAGAGAATGTCGTTGGCCTGAAAATCTTACAATCTAATTTAAGCAATAACTGGGTGAAAGAAGCAGAGGAAAATGGAAAGGGGAGGCTCTCCTAACATTGATAGGAATGTGTTATTTATACCAGCCACTAGATATGTGCATATGTGGGATAAGTTGAAAATTTGAGTTATAGTGCTATAAAATGCTGGCAAATAAATGAAAGAAGCTTCATCTTCAAAAGCTGCTCCCATTGACTTTCATTAAAATAAAAAAGGAACTTCTTTGAAATTCAGGTGACTTCTATTTATGTACATAAACATTGATTCTGGTGCCTAACTTCACGCACTTGTGTTTGAAAGTTTTGGTCTCAGTTTGTCATCAAATGCTATCCTGTTTTGGTTAGACCCTGTAAAACCACAAAGTTCCTGGACACAGCACTGAAGAGAATCTACTTTGAAATACAGATACATAATAAGTGATAGAACTTTGAACTACCTTTGGATTGAAGAAATAGAAAGTGGATCACTAATAAGGCTCTATAGAAAATAATGTATTTCCTTTGACTGAGTAAGTATTATTAAATGGGCTTACTCTTTCATCCTAACTGACCAAGAAGAATCTATTAAAAACAGGACAGTGAGTATTTCTGAGAATAATGGATTTTGGCTTACCTGTATTAACAAGCAGCTTGAAATTTTACAGAATCCTCTGCTAGAGGTAAGTAACTTTAGCTACCCGGTTCTGAAACGTTAACTTTAATAATTACTGAGAAAATAAAGAAAAACAAAAAAAAGTGAAGTATGTACTGATGTAGTGATTTTTCCCTCATAAAGAGCTAAATTAATCATTTACAGATACAGGAAAGTTGAAAAACAAAACAAAACAAAACCATGCTTTTCCCAGAGTTCTTATCATTGGTGAACAGTTGCCCTCAAATGGATAAAATAGATCATTGCAACATTGTAAAATACAACCTCACCAATTTCTTTGTTTTTAAACACACACATACACCACCTCCCCTTTCCCCCCTTCCCATTTGCAATTTGGAGCTATTTTGTTGTATACTTAGTGAGCTATAAGAGAATTCTGGAAAGCCTTAGATTTGTCTGACTGGACATTATACAGAAGTCTTATTCCTTGTCCATCACTCATTCATCTCCCTACAGATGTGCAAGAACCAGTCTTTTGACTTTGCTGAGAACAATTCCTGAGTGGAAACCAGCTTTTCATCAGCCAAGCTACCAGTAAGGCTTCCGTACACTAGAAAGCTGTAATGTTTTTAATTGATATAGCTAATGTGGTACCACTCCCACAGTTACGTTGGCATGAAGGTGCTTTATACCAGTATAGCTTGTTTCCGTAGAGGCAGGGAAATAGGTAAACTGCTTCCAGACTAGAGGAATGGTTAACACCTACCCACAACTGGCATAGTTATACTGTACAAAACCTGTATGTAGGCCAAGGATAAGTAATGGAATGATCATATCAGCAGTCAAAAGAAAGTAAGACTCTCTCCCAACACTTAAGGAAAACTATAAGAAAACAGAATAATGACCAGATAGATACTGAAAACCCTGAATTTTTAGATTTAAATTCTGCACATTTCACCTTTAATCATTATTATGAGACCACTACTGTTAAATATTTGATGGGAAGCAATGAGATCTTTTATGTATGCTACTATGTTCTACACACACACACACACACACACACACACACACACACAAAGCTGGAGGGAAGGAAAACTGAGCATATGTTCAAACAAAAATAAACGTTTCCATTTCCTAGTAACCAATACTCAGTTTGCCAAAAGTAAATGAATGAATGTTCGATAATGTTCATTTTTTCCTTATTACGTCAAGGAAAATACAAATTATGGTAGTTATTCTTTCCATTCTATTTTATTCTTACATTCTTCTTGAATTTTGCCATCACTAGATGAATATACTATATCATTTGTAATTGGGAAAGGACTATGAAAGAATTTAATTATTTTAAATCCACAGATCTTCTAGCTTTACTTTATTTCCCTTTCTTGTTTTTATAAACTATTTTAAAGCACTTGCCTTCATTCCTTCATTAAATATTTGATGAAGTATTTCAGATATGTAACATAAACCCAACTGCATCATCATACATTTTACAAATATTCTAGAAATGTCTGGCCAATCTTTATTGGCTATAACATGATTTGTCTGATGATTAAGTTTAACTCTCTGGTCTGTTCAGGGTTCCACCAGCTGTTAAAAAGAACTCCTACAGTTGTTATCCAAGAATTCAGTTGCTGATTACTTATTTATGCTGTGGTTGCACCGTAAAAGAAAACTAAAACAAGCTAGAACAGGTAGACAGGTCATTCAAAACATTATAACAATGGGTTAAAAGCTCAAATCCCTAATATTTGGGGGAGGGAAATGTGAACTTAACAGGAAAAGAAGAATTAATATCCTGTAATATTAACTTTACACATCAAAAATTAAACATTATGATCATTATGCTACTTTAACATTTAAACAATTTATATGATTTTCAATGAGAAACTACCTATGTATGCATTAAAGAGTCCCAAGACAATACTGAAAATCTTTAATAGGGCATATCAGTGTTCATTAGGAAGGGCTACTAAAAAGTAGGGCTGTCAAGTGATTAAAAAAATTAATCGTGATTAATCACGCTGTTAAACAATAATAGAATACCATTAATGTAAATATTTGTGGATGTTTTCTACATTATCAAATATATTGGTTTCAATTACAACACAGAATACAAAGTGTACAGTGCTCACTTTATATTTATTTTTATTACAAGTATTTGCACTGTAAAAAACAAAATAAATAGTATTTTTCAATTCACTTAATACAAGTACCCTAATGCAATCTCTTCATCATGAAAGTTGAACTTACAAATGTAGAATTAGGTACAAAAAAACAGCATTCAAAATAAAACTACGATTTCCCCCACTCTTCTCACTATAAAATGCAACCCTAAAAAGGCCTTAAAAGGATGAAAATAACTAGTTAATGTCAGTCTCAATATGTACTGTTCAGTAACTCTTTGGTGGTATAACTTTCTATCCCACCACCTTTCATTCAGACTAAAGAAATATTTCTTATATAAAATAAGACAATACAGGAAGGCCCTCACTTGCACAATTCCATCCATTTCTGGAGTTTAACCAATGCCAAAATGGAAGGCTGAACACGTAACTAGCATTAAATTTCCAGTTTATTAACATGTATAAAGAAAATAATTCATTTTGTTGCTAGAGACCTTAAATACAAGACCACTACATTTTTCTTACTACAACTATAAAATACATATAAAACCTAACAAATGTAATATAACCAATTGTTACACTGGCATTCACATGAGAGTGACAAATTAAGCTATATAATCCTTCTCAGCTGGTTAATAGCATACTGCAAAGGGGTGTGAGGCTATTAATAATAGCTCAAAATATGCAAAGTAAAGAATGTCTGGGTTACAGAAAAAAGCAGGTAGCCCAAGAAAGGGCTGACATTCTCGGCTGTCCCAGGCTTTTACTACCTCCCCCTTGTTTATATTTTGATATAAACTCTTGCTTTCTTTCATTTGTTCAAGCGTCATTCATTCCTATGAAGTACAACAATGGTTACCTCTTAAGACTAAAATCTACTTTTGAGTTAATTGGTAACACTTCAAGGAATCAAACGAGACGTGTTACTAGGAGTTGCTTCTACGTTTCTCCTCCTTACGCCTTATAAACTTTGACAGATTATGGATGATAGCTCAGAGCACAAGAGTCCTGAGTGTACTTGATGGCTGATCTGTGTAATAGTAACAGCAGCTCTTTAAAAAGAAGTTTGGCCTCCATACTTTTGGGCAAGTACTGCTGCCTGTGGTCAAAAATGATGTAGCAGGGTGAAAGCCCCAGACCAGTCTTTCAGAACAGCCTAATTTCTGATGAAGTCCAGACTTGAACAGAAGAAGAATCACTCTCGACTGGAACAATGAGTTTCAGACCCAAAAATCGAACACCTGAGACAGCTACCATTAAATTAATTAGCTGTATCACTTTATAGTTATTCCTTTCATCTTCAGGGTTACACTTTACTCAGACTTTTTAATGAAGGTAAAGTACTATATATTTTTTTAAATTATATTTGACTGAGGGACAATTGGATAGCTCATGAAATTAGTAAGAGGGTTTGCAGCATATGTCGCCTCTGAGTAAATAGTTAACCATATTCAGGTCAGTCTAAGTGAAGTGAACTGGTCGTCTCAGTCCAGTTCAAAATGTTAGTGTGATTAAGTCTCCTTCCAAAGGCTGGACTATATAGAAAAAAAAATAAGACACTGTTACTTTCTCACAGCTAACAGTATTACTACTTTACTTCAAGTGGCAGTGGCTGTGTGTTGAAAATTATGGGTTTCAGTACTGCTGATAATCTATGGTGCGTCTATATCTATATCATCAAGTATTTGTAGCACTGTCCATTTTGGCAGAAAGAGACCATGGACTGAGACGGTATGATAAAATTTAGTAAGTGTTAACAAAATGATATTTCCATGTCACAGATGAGAATAGCAGACACTGATTCCAAAAACTGAACAACCCTATAATTCAGAACTTGCTTGTTTAGTTTTATGTAAGACATGGCCAGGTAATGAAGTTTGGCTGAGAAAGTCACAGCTTTTGATAAGCCAAGGCCAAATATACGAGGTAAGTAAAGACAAGTGACATCTTACACAGAGAAAAGGAACTGCTATACAGTCAGGTTTGGAAGTATTCAACATGGGTGGCAGATCTCTGAATTCCATCAGTAATCATATCACTGTATCTTCATGCTGTCACAAGCTCTTCCAGTAACCAACTGAAGAAACTTAAAGAAGAAGATGGGGGAGCAGAGAAGTAAGAAAGTGGAGACAAGGAAGGGTAGGTTTAATTACAACCATTTCCATCTAATCATGAGAACTGGGAGTAAGAACAGCATCAATGCCTGATAGAAGTATGTTCTGTGCTTTCCACCAGCAGATTCATGGAATGTATAGCTATTGCCCTTCCTGGGCTGGAAAACTAGTGGGAGTCATGTGTGAGCTAGCCAATTTAAAAAGAACTAACAGCGTATTTAAAAAATATACTCACACACACACACACACACACACACACACACACACACACAGAGGTTTTCATATAAAGTCATATATAAACCAAATGTTACTATTTAGTAATCCATATACTAAATAATTTACATTACCAGGTTAGGATGAAGTACAAAAATGTTACAATGCTAAAATTAAAATTTTCACAAGTGATCAGGAAAACTGCAATTTGTCAATTGTTTAAATTATCCACACAATTCGAGAAAAGATATAAACAACTGTATTAAGCGTATATTTATCCAACAAACAAGAGGCTTTAATTCACACAGAGTAGTTACAGGATTTGTGAGGGGTAAAGTTTAATATTTCCCACACTCTCTGTATTTTGATGTACGGGTGGAGGTGGAGGTGAGGGGGGAAGGAAGCTAAACTTGCCCAATTGACTCAGTGGTTAAATGTTCACATGGGTTTTTGGTAGAAAACAAAAAAATTCACAGCAACAGAATAAATCTATACAGAATGTAAGTGACATCACAAACTATTCTGGCTTTATTGATCATTAATAGCCGCTGATATAAGTAACTTCAGGTACACCTAGGGTGACCAGACATCCCAATAAAATCGGGACTGTCCCGATTTTGAGGAGTTTGTCCTGCGTCCCGACCAGAGTACCATCGTGATGCAATTTGTCCCGATATTTTGTTTCCTGGTCTTCAGCGGCAATTTGGCAGAGAGTCCTTCAGTCGCGGAAGGTCTTTGGTGGTATTTTGGCGGCAGGTGCTTCTGTCTTTGGCAGCAAGGTTTATTACCAGCCGCCAAAATACTGCTGAAGACCGTCCACGACTGAAGGGCTCTCTGCCAAATTGCCACCGAACTCCCGGATGGGTGAGTGTAAAACACCCACCCTACTCCACCCCCTGGCGGTCCTAATATTTTCCCCTTAACATCTGGTCACCCTAGGTACAGCTCAGATACCATATATCACCAAAGAGAAATAACTATGATATTAAATAAAGAGTCAAAATGTTTCTTTCCTCTGTGATACACATTAGCTACTTGTTATCCAAGTATTCCTCTGATTTACCTGGAATAGTTTTGCTTCCAAATATGAAGATTGCATGGCACAGAACTGAAAACTGATAGAAAATATATACCAAAAGGAAAGTTGTACTATGCATAGTCAGGTTTAAAGAAATATGAATATTACTACTTACTTACCATTTGTCACATGACAACATATATTCATATAAACTGGAAAATAAATGTTGACAAAGAGATAGATTTTTTTACTATTACTTTACTGAAACTGACAACAGTAACAAATATGCCACCGGATAAAATATAGTCCTGATGTACCCATTCAACATAGCTTTGGCCTTCAGGAACCACCAACCCCCCTGCAAGACAATTCCAAATGCAACAGTTTTGCAAGTATATGTTACCACTTCCATATAAGAAGCAAAGAGTTAACTTAATCACATTGATTATTGGTTTCATTCAATATAAGGATCTGTAAAACAATTACAACTACTAAAAACATAAAGCTAACACTGAATGAATTGTTAGTGATTGTTGTTTTTTCATATAATGCAAACTCACCAGCAAAAGTTTTACTTTCTTCACACTTCGACTGACCATTTGTATTGAGTTTCATAACAAGTAATGTCAATTTAAGCCAAGTCAGAAAAAGCAAAGCAGTTTTAAATCCACACTCTGAGAGCAACATTCACTGATAAATACAGCTGTATCACTCCAGTCGAGAGATATTTGGGCTAATGATCACATCAGCCAACAGCACCTGCCACATAGCCAAGAACAACATAAGGAACAAATGGCATTTTTAAGTGGGGCAGAGCTCCCAAATGTATTTGTTAGATAAGCCATGTATCAATGTGTACTTCTTAAGCATACTGAAAATCTCCTCAGACTCATTTTCATGATTTACATTTATGAATGTTATTACCATATATCTGTATAATTGATAGGTTTAAATAATCTCACTTGAAATGCTTTAAAAAAAGTACAATTGACACACACAATACTGTTTGTATTCATTACAAGACACTGTTTCAGGTAATTAAATTAAGATAAATTAGTAATTTAAGACTACTTTTATATCAGACTACTCTGCCATAGCAACCTAGGTGGTGGGGATACCTCTATTTTTAGGTTTCAATAGGGCTTCACATAGGCTCAGGGAATCAATGTAATGGAAGATTCTAATTATTGCCACCTTTTCAATAATATTCCCTTAAAAACTGGAGATTAGAGACAGTGATGATCTGTGAGATTCTGATTCAAGAGATGATTTATTAACAAAAGTTTAAGAGATGTTAGCATTTTGCCTTCTGGAGGAGGTGTTGGCAGTCTCCCCACAAACAGATTAACAGATAAGCTAGAGGAAGAACCACACATGCCTGTCTTGAGTGAATCAATTTTCACAAGAAACCATTGAGTGAGTCTTGGCAGTGACGATCAGAGAAAAACAGAATACATGCATTTGAGATTCAGGCTTTGTCATCACAGCAAAAAAAAGGTGTGGTTTTACAATACGTTAGCTATCTTGATGTAAACGGGTGCAGACGAGGCACTGTAGCTTTTATCTTGATGTAGCTAGTCAAAGTAAACCCCAGGAGGGGGATATAAAGTTAACCTCAACTAACTGCATGGAAGTAAAAACTGCAATATCTTGTCTAGTTCAGTGGTTTTCAAAGTTCAGGTCGCGACCTAGTACTGGGTCGCCAAACGCAAGGCATTGAGTTGCCTTACTCAGCACCGAGGGGCCTTGGTGGCTGGCCAATAAAAACTAGTAGTCCCTACCTGTTCTGACACTGCACTGCGCCCCAGAAACAGTCAGCAGCAGGTCTGGCTTTTATAAGGCTTATCAGTTAACCTAGAGGTTCTCAAACTGGGGGTCAGAACCCCTCAGGGGGTCATGAGGTTATTACGTGAGTGTCATCCTCCACCCCAAACTCCACTTTGCCTCCAGTATTTATAATGATGTTAAATATATAAATATATTAAAAAGTGTTTTTAATTTATAAGGGGGGGGGCTCTCACTCAGATGCTTGCTATGTGAAAGGGGTCATCAGTACAAAAGTTTGAGAACCACTGGGTTAACTGATCTTAACCCATTAACCCCCGGCTGCTGGACGGCCCTGCCAGATCTGGCTCCAAGCCCCCGCCATATGCCAGCCCCTGGAACCCCAGCCCTTCTCCCCTTAATCAGTTAACCGTTTAAACAATATAATTTTAATCATTTAAACAGTTAACTTTTAAAACAACATTTACATCCCTGGGACTTATATCGGCATAACTGGGGTGACATATCATCTGTGTAGACACTCCCTTACTTACATCGGCTGTTAGCTGTCTTGTTAGGCAGGAGCCGTGAAACTGACAAGAAAGTTATGCAGCTAGAGCCCTGTTGCCGCCCCCACCCCACTCCCCTAGAGAACTGGGCAGCTGGACCCTGCTCCTGGACCCCCAGCACCTTCCTCCCCGCTCTGCTCTCTGCCCCCGGCCAGGAACATTGGCTATCTTGTCAATTACATGGCTGGAGAGGGGAGGAGCAAGTCCCCCAGGAGCCTGTGGAGGAGCAGGGAGCTGGCAGTGGAGCTGAGAGACCAGGCTCTCAACTTCCTACTCAGCCCCTCATAGGTCGGTGGAAGCATTCCTGGTGAGGAAGACCACCACCAACTAAAGGAGGGTAGCGTCGACACACAGCTTCACAGTAATTACTGCAGGAGCTGTAAGTCTACCTAATATTGGTTGATTTAAGTTTCTAGTGTAGACACATCCTCAGTCACTTGTCATTCAACTTTCAAGCACTATCTCTGGAAACCATAGAGAAAAGCAGTATGGGGACCACAAAAAGATTAACAGAAAATAGCAGAGATTATAGAACAAATGACAATATTTCTTGTAACTGCACGTGACATTTTAATGTAACAGATATAATTAACAGCTAGAGATTTCAAACTTTTTCCTTGCAAGAGCTACTCAGTAGCTAAGTTCTTATGAATTACAGACTATTTCAGGAGGGATCACCGTAACAGTTACCTGTCATTGCAAAAATCAGAATCCATGGCCCATGAGTCAATTAGCACTCTTCCTGCTCCATTTATAGACTTGACAAGACTAGTAGAGCAACGAATAGCACAGGCCTAGCTCTACCTGTAAGAGGAACTGAAACATACCCCACACCTTTGAATGCAGAAGGGAGGAGCATATGCCCACCTCAGATAGTAACAGACAGGAGATGTGGTTGCTTCTTAGCCAGAGTCATCAACATGTGAAACTTGCTCCCTGGGACCAATTCTTCTTAGAAAGCTGTTTCTATAGGCTATCTCATCCCTAGCCACAGAAAGGGTATATAATCATAATTTTGGAGTTATTTCTTTAATGTGTGTGTGGAGAATCTAAAAATACCAACAAAATGTGCAGACAAATTGAGAATCAGTAATCCTTTCATAAATACGTTATTTAAAAAGCTACATTTTTGTGATTAGTTTACTGATTTTCCTAAAGACACAGACAATAGAAAGAACAAAAAGGTTAATTGTTTCCAAATAACGCATGCTTCACAGGTAGAATTATGGCATTATGAAATTTTACAACTTGTTAAAGTTGCAAGACCAAGCAATACAAACCTAGACAATACTACAAAGAGATAACATATTAGGGTGGGGGTAACAGCAATTAAATAGAAGACATACATGAAAAGGGAGAGGAAGGAAAGAAGGGGTTGAGGGGAAAGGAGGGTTATGCAGAATAGAGGTCTGACATTCTTTGAGTCTTCTCAATTTTTTTTATCAAAATGTATCTAGAAATGGGGTCCAAATTTCTTCAAATTCATGTAACTGTTCTCTGCGGGGGTAAGCTGTTATTTTTTTAGCTTCTCTCTGACAGGCCTCAATATCTCCGCTCTATTCTGGCCATAAGCCTACTCCATTTTTGTAAAATCATGCACTTAATGATCACTGAAGCCTTCAAGTACCAAAGTCTTTTTGGCAGAGTTAAACCCAGTTTAACAGGTTAATAACCTAGGATATAATTTTCAGCAGAGGTTTGGCTGCTGAATCTGAGCACTCTCTTAACTCATGTCCATTGTGTTCCAGAGCTGCCTGATGGTTGGACAGTCCCACAGAATATGCCTCAGGGTTTCTTTTTCTCTGTTACAGTACTAACAAACATCAGAGGATAAGGCCTTTACCTTGTGCAACCTCTATGGAACCCAATACATTTTAAATACTTTTTTTTTGGTTGTATCAAGAGAGCCACAAATATTTTTAATGTTACATAATATGCTTTTTTAAATTCCCTTCCCAGAGTTTCACAATGAACTCCAGGCTAATGAAATTCCTCTTCCTTAACCAAGTATGCATAGTGGAAAGGGACCTGGCAAGTTCATGAAACATTTCTAAGGTTCCAAGTAGTTCTGGGGCCTCTGGCAGTCCTAGGGCATTTGGATCAAATTGATATGTTAGAAAGTGTCATAATGGTAAGTACTGCCACTAGGCTGACGATGGCAGGTAAGAATGTTGCTTCAGTGTTAAAAAAGGAACAAAGCCCTCATCATGACTTACTGTGAACTCCACATGATGCACTTGGCTCAGCCAGGTTTTCCCAAAACATAGATTTGTTCCCAATATGAAAGTTTAGGTTGCCCCAAATAGATGCTTTTGCATGAGGGTGAGGATGACGTTGGGACCTTTTAGATAGGACAGCCCAGACCCTTCACACAACCATCAAGCAGGCATCTACACCAGACAAAAAACACAAATGGAGGAGACCCACAGGGAAAACTGAATGTCTTAATTCGATTTACATCCATGTGATGTAAGGATGTTAGCACGGTGGAACCAGTTAGGTATCTGTGATATGACAGAAGCATAACAGTAACTTAATGACAGCTGCACAGCTAAAACAGAATTGTTTGAAATTTTAGCAACTAATCTATATACTGTACAAATGAAGAAAGTAATAAACATTCTATATTTTGACTGGAATTAACCTTCAAGTATGCACTAAGTTACACTCCAATACAAAATAAAACACAAAGTCCTACACCTAACAGTCAGGATTATTCTAAACAATACAAGGCTTTAACTATATACCTACTTTAAAACTCAGTTTTTCTTCTAATATTATGTAAGAGTTATCCAGAAATAATTTAACAGTTATGATTACTTAAAAGTAAGTCTGACTTGCAGTTATAAAAATCACTGAACACAACTTTGATGTGTAAACAAATTAGTTTTTATTGAATATTATTAGTGTGCTCAGTTCTGTATATAGAGGAAGATCTGTTGTTGCCCCAAGATACTTACCATTTGCCACTATATTCTATACCAGCCAAAGAATTAAAGACCCCTTATACTGGAAATCAAAATAAAAAGTTTAATATTTGTCTGCATTAAAAGAGGGAAAAGAAGAAGTGCACTAATCAGACTGGGGATACGGAAGACGTATTTAGAAGAACAGACCATGTCACCAATGACTTTCAAAGCCAGATTTAAGCAATTCTTAACACCTTTTCTTTTTGACAAACTTTCATTTGGTTTACTCAGTTAAGAGTCTGGTTACATCATTGACACAACTGTTGGAAGTCTCAGAAACTAAAGGCATGAAGAATCAACTGATCTCTATTTCCTGTGGGTTGGTCACTACCAAAAAAATTAACAAGTAAAAAGTGAATTGCTCATTTTTATTTATTTTTATACTAAGTATTCACTTCACTTTGTACTTTTTGTACTCCAGGAAAAAAAAGATACAATTGAAGTCCTACTACATGAGCCATCTGAAAAATGCTTTAAGCTTAGCACACTTAAAAGAAATGCAGGGATAGGTTTCTTTATGTTGGAAAACACCCTTCTGCACAGATTAAAACCAAAAGCAGCGTTGTGTATGACAAACATTTATTTCTGGGTTAAAAATTGTACTTTTAATTGTTAGCAGCAACACAGAGGAAAACCCATTTATCAAGAAACATTAAACAGCTTCCAGCAGAATGCACAGTCAATAAAGCATCTGATTGTGCCCTCTGCTGTTCAAAAGCATAAAAAATAGAAAGTGATGTTAAAATAATATACACATACTGCAAACATTTAAGGAGTTGGTTTCCTTGATTATGTCTACTTCTTGTACATAAAGAACCAATTTCTCAAAGATCATTATTTCTGTAATGAATCCTTGATTCCCCATCTCTCCACAAAGATTTTAGTTTTCCCTTTTGATTTTCTACCAATATTTGGAGTGTCACACAACAGATCCCACATACACACCACACCCACAGTACTTTTCACTTCAACAGATGACTAATTTTTTTTCTCATTAAAAAAAGAATTCTATCCATCCACAAAAATCCTGCAAAAGTACTGAAAATAACTCAGTAAGAATTTCACATCAGCATAGCAGATGTTTAATTTCATTTACAAGCTTTCTGTATCATCTTGAAACTAACAGTCTCTCCACTATAGGATCATTTTGTCTGATCGGCAAATACAACCTAGGTCTCCATAGGCTTGAGTCTCTTTAGGGCTAAATGAAATCTTTGCAAGCCTTGTTCAAAGTTCCTAAAACGGATATTTAAACTCCGAGGGCTGGGAGGTGATGCTCGCTGGTGCAAATTATCACAGCTCCATTCAAGTCACTAGTGCTACAATTTACACCAGCTGAAAATCAGCCTGAGATTATTTAAAAATCCATCCTATTAACCTCTAGTCAGATTAAGTCTGGCTATTTCAACTGCAGGAGTCCATAACTATAAGGACCTCAATGTTTTCCTGAACAAAATCTCTAGAAGAATAGAAAACTCTGGTGCCAATCTGGATAATGAATTTTTGTCTGGTCTTCTAAAAACAAAGGAAGAGGAGAGAGTGCACACTCATCCATTTGCCAAATACTCTGTTCCTGGTGTCTGGGGCAATATATGTAGGTTGGCATTAAACAAACAAAAAAACAGTTTAATCTGAGGATGATCCCACCACAGAAAAATCAACATTTGGTAGCAGAGTCATGCTGCTGAAGAACTACATACATCTGGCTGAGTTAATTCTCCAAGAGAACAGTGACCAGAAAACTGCTCAAATAATGGAAGATCAGAATGCACTTTTAACTCCACACAGGGGATGGAGAAGCCAAAATGCACGTATTTGGGATTTGCTGGGTTAGACTGATAGCGTACACGCTTATTTGAGTATATCCTTTAGATTCACAAAACACACACACACACTCTAAAAGTTTTCTGGTATCTTCATGGAGAGTTTCCATCTTGAACCTGTTTTCTCCTTAAATTCTGGAGGGACAAGGAGTAACCAAGGTAGAGAAGTCTTGGACATCAATAACTCATTAGAAAGAACACATCCACTGATTTATGTCCTGACAAGCTACCTTAGAACTCAGAATCTGGATATACTCCCACAGAAGGGCTCAATATGTCTATAACAGGAGTGGCCAACCTGTGGCTCTGGAGCCACATAAGGCTCTTCAGAAGTAAATATGTGGCTCCTTGTATAGGCCCCGACTCTGAGGCTGGAGTTACAGGCGCCAACTTTCCAATGTGCCGGGGGGTACTCACTGTCCAACCCCTGGCTCCGCCACAGACCCTGCCCCCACTCCACCCCTTCCCTCCCATGAGCCTGCCATGGCCTCGCTCCTCCTTCCTCCCACCCAGAGCCTCCTGCACGCCACAAACCAGCTGATCAGGAGGTGCGGGGAAGGAGGGGGAAACCCTGAGCAGCGGGGCTGCCGGTGGGCAGGAGGTGCTGGGAGCAGGGTGGGAGAGCTGACATATTACTGTGGCTCTTTGGCAATGTACAATGGTAAATTCTGGTTCCTTCTCAGGTTGGCCACCCCGGTCTATAAAAATAGCAATCCATTCCCTGAACTTTGTTGTTGCATGTGATAGAAACATCCTGACCACTGTAATAATGAAACAAACCCTCAACTATATTAAATTTCTGGAAGGAAGTCAAAGTGTTCTTCATGGTTGCTGACTCACCTATGTCCCCATATTCTTGAATCCTTTCTGTTGTAGACCTGGCTTCTGATTTTTAGGAGTTCACATTAGCCTGTTATCCAAGTACAGGTGCAGACATACACCTTTCTGTTAAAGTGCTGCAACTAGGATCCCCATTAGCCACCCTCATGTGAAAACCTCAATACTGTGGAAACTCAGGCACGTTTTGGTGAGAAGGAAGACCAGGAATGTTGAAATAAGCATCTGATGATCTGCCAAGCCTATGAACAACTCTCCCAGGAAAACTTCCAGCAAGCCAAACCATGAAACTGCTGTTATGTGAAAGGAAGGTCTTGACAAGAGCTTGATCATTTCTTCAATATCCAGTAGTAGATGACAGCTTCCTGTCACTTGAGTCTATAGGATAGGTTTTTATTTTGTAAAAGGCAGGGAGAGAAAAAACAACCGCTTGCTGTCTAAACAATTCCCCTGCTCTCTGAAGGCTTATCTACTTGGATTTCAAAATTTGAGTCCTTTTGCATCCCACAGGATGGGGAAGAACAGCCAACAATGCTATTTGGAACTCTATCCCTGCAAAAGAACAGCGTTGGGCAAAATCTCCACTTGCATGGGCATGTGAGAAATGGCTACTGAAGTTCCATTTCACACTGGTGTGAAAAGAAATAAAATGACACCAAAATTCAAGCTGGTATCTGCTTTCAAGGGAGGGCATGCCCCTCAATGTAGAGAGGCTGCCATTCACCTGCCTCCCTCTCAACAACCTGGGAACAATTTTTGGCTCAAGAACCAAACCTTGTGCCGGGAACCTTAATTCACTGCACTACTGAACTCAAACAGGTGTCTTAAAGCGTGGTCACTGTACTGTCACAGTCATCCTGTGATGGTGTTTTCTCAGGACTGGGAACAGACAGAGAAACTACATGTTTTGCTCACTGGACCTGCCTTGGGGGCTGTTTGTAGAGACCCACATTTCCCCCAACACTTCCTACCTTTGGCATAAGGGAGTATATTTTTTGTTTTCCCTCATGGAGATTTGAGACAATATTTGGTAGAATTAGGCTGATTGGTCTCAGCTGTCTGAACAGTCAATTTTTTTTCACAACATGGATCACATTAAGTGCGTGTATGAAGAACCAATTTCCCTCCCATTCACAATCACATAGACCACCTCCTTTACTGACTGCAATTTCACAACATCCCTGTGAAACTACAGCAATTGCTTATATGGAAGAGTAATATTAGGAGCAAGCATAACTAGACATTAGTTGGCAAGCATAACTAGGATACATTACATCTTTACGTGGGAATCTTGAGATAGCTTCCCTTAAAGTCACAGGATCCCGCAAGACAAGAAACAAAACAAAACAAAATAAAACAAAAAAAATCAGGTTAGAGACTTCACTCAGCAGTTTAAGTTAAAATAAAGAGAACAGAAATTAAAAGGATTTAAAAATGAGGTATGACAGTTAACATGAGCTGAACAATACTGGTATTAGTATATTGGTAGTAGTATATTGGGTGCTACTTGTTAGCTTTGTAGAAAGAAAAACATTGCACATGTTGCCTACACTGCTACAGAAGACGGGACCAACCTAGCAGTTATTCTGGATTAGCGGATGTATGCTCCTGAGATTAGCTATAATAAACTGCATTCATAATCAAACAGATGCCATAATTAGTATCATGAAATATAAGTGTTACTTCACATGTTTTCTGATATACGTAAGAAGGAAAAAGTTCTACAATAGTCTTAAGACTTTTAAAAAAAAAAAAAAAAAAAAAAAAAAAGAAAAAGAAGCAGCTCCCCAGGGCCAGCAATTAGTGGTAATTAGTAGAGAACGACCAGACATACTTTTGTATGAGCTTCTGGACAAAGGAGGTAATGAATCTTTTAAATGCTGGAACATTAACAGAAATTCTCTGCTGTATTACCAGTGGCACAAAGAGAAAGCTTACCACTCCAGTACAGATTTTAAAAAAAAAATAAAAATCCCATTACTGCAAAACCAAAACCGAATATACTTTTTAAGTTTCACCTAAAAACAGAAAGAAACTTACGGCTGATTCTTAGACAGCATGCAGCAGATTCCACACACTCTTTCTACGGAAGGTGGTGGTACAAAAAAAGTTAAATTAATGTACAGATCCAAATAAGGGGCTAGGTAATCTGACCTGAAGCAGTAAGTAATCAGACCCTAATGAGCCCAGAAAAGCATATGTGAAGATGTAAAAATATATCATTTTAACTTTTTGAGACTATTTGGATGAAAAAGTCATCTGACTTGAATAGTATTCTTTTTGCATGATATACCATTTGATTTCAATTTACAATAGCCAGAGCTAGAAATCACACTTATTAGTGTTAATAAAAGAGTCCACAAATACTGTGCTTGTCTCGAAAATGCTATTACATATATACATGTCAATTTATTTAGTATTCGGTAACCCTGCTTCAGATAGTAATTGTTCATGCTTCATCATCAACTGAGTGTGATGCAACATTTTCCTTTTTGCAGGATTTTTGCAGTGTTTCTTTGCACAGAAGATGTTTGTATTTTTAAACTTAGATGATTTAAAAACAGGTTAGTAAAAATGAATTTTTCTTGTTGTGCTGTTCTAGTCTTAGTAATGGAATCAAAATGAAAAGTGGCTATCAGACAATACAGAAAAAATCCTAGCTATGCATGCTTTCCAAATACCAGAATCTTATTTACATCCAATGTGCCTTGTTTAAAACATAATAAAAATTGTATTCATTATGAAAAAAATGAAAAAGAGGCAAAAGTAAAGACCACTAACCACTATCTCTTGCTCTGTGTGCATGCATATATATTGAGTATTATTGTTTACATAGTTGTATTACAAATTCTGAACTTACTGATCCAGCAAGTTTAAATGTTTTTCAGGTGGAAGGATACTGTATGTTCAGCACAGAGTTCAAAATGCTTGAGTATAGGTGGTTATGTCATTCCTCATCACCCTACGCTGGTTGAGAAAAAAGCATCACAGCAGAAGAATTAGTGGTTGTAAGACTAACAGAGCCAAGAAAATCTGACAAAACTTGGCAATGATATGCTAGTGTTTCCATTACGACATCTTTTTAAATGGAATTTCTTCAGAGAAATATGATTCAACATTTAGGACAGCTAACAATGTACATGTAAAATTCCACTATTTCCTTTAAAAAAAAACAACAACCTAGAAAGATCCTTATAACAACTTTTGAAATCAAGCATCTCAATCAACACAACAGATAAAAACTTAAACATATGGAAGATTTAGATTCTAACTACCAATACCTGAAACGTACTACTGCACATTTGGAAAACCAATGGTGTCCATATGTCTGTACAAGTGTAGTTGCATAGATTCTGGTACAGTATTTCTATCAATATGCTTGTACTGATGCATTTGACATTAAAATAGGGCCATCACCTTGAAATTAAGTAGTGGATTTGAGGAGACACTGACAAATTGATAAATTTTCAAGATAATAAACAATGTTTAAAATTCAGTTCTCTGACAATGTACCCTTTAAATAATACATATAATTATTTTATTTTATTTATTTATTGAGGGAGTAAAAGGAGTTTCCCTTCCTGCTGTTGATGTTTATAAGAATCTGTTGGGCAGACCCAGGAGCAACACCATTCATGGTTATGGCCATTCTCCTCCAATCTCTTTCTCTATCCACATTACTGTTTGTGGCTGTTTTAAGTTTACTTTTGCTGCTGTTAAAATTAGTCAACTCCCTTTTGAAAAGCCTGGGAAATGGCTTGCACCACCACCAAACAGTGAAACTGGTAACACAAAAAACTTTTAAAAGCAAAGATCATCATCTTTTAAAACTTTTTCAGTCTTTCAGTAATCTGAGGGCTAGTCTATACAGGGATCTAATCCACAGCAAGGCTGGGTGTGAATCTCCAATGCATCAACCTGCTGTGCACTAAGCAGCCATGTAGATCCTGTTCCTGAGCGCACTCTGATCTACTGCTATTCGACTTTCACCCTAAGGAAATTTTAGGGCATGGCAATAAAGTCCATGTGGCCACTTAGTGTACGGCAGGTTGATGAACTGTAGATTCACACCCAGGCTTGCTGCACACTAAGTCTCATGTACAGAAAAGCCCACAGAGGCTACTTGTAAATTCAACATTTTCAGACAGAAGAATGATTTTTTTTTTAAAATCGACAATGACCCTTTAAATTATTTAATGTGATTTCTTTATTCTTCACAAACCCCACAGCGCCATATGATGATTTTGTACTTGAACTACTATTTTCTCACCTATACTTAGCCAAGGATGTCTCTTGAAGCTATCTAGGATGAGGAGTTGAACATTCTCCCATTTCCTGTCTCTAATTCAAAGTGCATATGTCCAATCCCTTAGAATGATGCCTTTTGATAAAAGAAGCTTCCATGCTTCCTTTGAGATGGAACATGTCACAAATGGTTCCTGAGTGCATTTTTGGGAGATTGTAGGATTATGATATGAAAGAAGTTAAGAATGCCGTTCTAACGAATACATAAAGCTTTGTTTCTGAAGGATAGTTAAGTGATGGAACAGATTATCAAGAATGGTTGTGAAATCATCATCACTGGAAGTTTTAAAGAACAAATTAGACAAGCCTTTCCGGGACAGTCTAGGTATACTTAATCCTGCCTTAGCATGGGGGATGGACTATATGACCTCTTGAGGTCCCTTCCAGACTTCTATTTCTATCAGTCTATGAACAGCTTTATTTATTTATATCAAATGCGTGTAAAGAGTTTGATTATTAATAGGTGAGACTTGGTATATTATGTTAAGAATCAATGTATTCCCAAAAGTGTATTGTTCTAGCAGATAACATACTCAAATCAGTAAAAGATTTCAGAGTAAATTAGATGTGCAATTTGTTTTCTAATCCTGAGTAACCAACTTAAGTACAAAATAGAAAAATTAAATTAAGTTGCTCACCTTTGTCTTTATGTAGAATTGAGATGACTGGTGTATGGGCAAATCCATGATACTATTTGAATTTGTGACACTATTACTGTTAGTGTGTTCATCTTCTCTGCTGCTGTCATCAGACTGATCAAAATCATCACTCTCCTGGTCCATTTCCTCCTCTTCTTCCACCTCCTCCTCATGTTCAGCACCATGTTCTTCCTCCTCCTCCTCCTCCTCTTCCTCATGGTTACCAGTGGATTCTTCATCCACTGCAATAAGCCTATTGTTGTTTTCTTCTAACTGTTCTTGCTGGGATTCAATTCTGTCACCAAGTCCAGACTCTGCTCCACCTATTTCCCCATTCCTTGCAATGTGCTCCTCCTCTTGTTGTCGTAACTGCTGCTGCTGCTCCTCCTCTACAACCCGATTCATCTGCTCCTCATCTACTTGGCTTGAGGAAGCATTACCTCGAAGAGACGCTCCAGTTCGTCGTCTCTTGCTGCCCACAGACAGCAGTTCCTGATTCATTTCCAAAAGCCAGCTTGCTACTTCTTGGACCTTGGCTAGACTATCTGATGATGCAAATGCTTTCACATTCTAAGGAGACAAAGAAAATTTGGAGAATGATTAAAAAATGTTTACTTTTATTATATCATTCTTTTATTTATTATATAATTGGCTTATTTCTGACATTTTAAAATTCCAACTAGAATTAGCAACAGATAATTTATCTCTGAACAAAAAAACCTGTCAGTAGCACAGTGCAACAACATTCTAAAAAGACAACAACTGTACATCAGGAAAAAGTTCAGTTGGGTTGTTAAATATGATATTGCAGGCAGCATCATAATATTGGTAGCAAGGCAAAGAAGTGTTCTTGCTGACATTAAAAAAAATTCAGCCTCAGGCAAACACTTGGAAAGGAAAATTTTAGCCCAAGGCAGTCAAGTTTGGCACAGTTGCAAGCAACCAAAACCAGGGTCTTATAATGGAAAGTGTTTGGCAACCTTAACCATAGGTCTTATCATTTGAGCTACCTATAAACTACATAGCTATCTCACCTAAGACACATTTTCCACATCTAAAGTCACTCATGGAGCTTTTTTACAACACCCATTAATGATCTCACTAGCAACATACAACAGTAACACCATCTTCCTACCCATATTCTGTATAACCCTGTTTATACATCTAATAATCATATTAACCCTTTTAGGGACACCACAATGGGAACTCATGTTCCATTGGTTATCTAGTATTATTCCATGGTCACTGCTTTCCAAGACACTACTATGTAGTCTTTGTTTTTCTTATGTATGACCTTGTATTTTGCCGTAGTTCCCACACACAAAAAGAGCAGCTGGATTGTCCAGTATACAAAGCCATCCAGTTCATTCTATAACATACATTACTATTTACCATTCTGACCCTTGTGTAATATTTTTTCCCTTGAAAACTGATTTTAAAAAATTGAATGAAGTTGGGCAGGGAACAGATCTTTGAAGGATCCCACTAAAAACATCACACTTGTGGTGTACTCCATTAACACTGCAATATTATTATTTATATTATGCTAGTAACAATAGAACCAGGTCGAGGAGGATAGAGTACTCGTTCTGACCTTTGGCTTGGAAGAGGTAAAGACATTGGCAAGAGCAATTTCAGTGGAGTGCCAGGGACACGAGCCAGATTGTACAGAGTCTAGGATGAAGAAGAACTCCCACATTGACTGTACACAGCATATTTAATGAGCTTAGAGATTAAAAGAAAAAGAGAAATAGGGTGGTAGTTGGAGAGACAGGGGGGGTTTTTTGCTGTCTTTTTCTTTATTTTTTAAGATAGGAGAGACCACGTTTGGATTGTGAAGGAAAGAGACAGGGGAGAGTGAGAAGTTGGGAAGAGTAAGGTGGAGATGAGATGAGAGTACACACAAGGGAGATCAGGTCACTTGAAAAGAGGAGATAAAGGAGGGGGGTAGATGAGAAACTCCAGTCTCTATGACAGGAGAGATGGAGAAAGTGTTAGAAGAGGAAAAAGAAGGCAAATCAAGGAGAGACAAAAGATCACATCATACTTTGTCAAATTTCTCTTAGAATAAGTCAGCAAGATCTTGGGCAGAAAGAGAAGTGGAGGCAGAAGAAGGGGAGAATTTGAGGAGTGAATCACAGGTGACAAATAGGCGGCTGGGACTGAGGACATGGGATTCAATTAAGATGGAGAAGCAGAGTTGTTTAGCTAGGATGATAGCAGAACAGAAGTAGGAGAGAACCAATTTGTAGTGGAGGAAGTCAGTCTGATCAGAGGATTTCTGCTAGATATGCTACACAGCACAAGAGTAGGAACAGAGGAATCAGATTTTGGGAGGGACCCAGGGTTGGGGGTTAGTAGAGCTGTACCTTCTAATGAGAGAGAGTGGCAAAAAAGTCAAGAGCGAAGGAGAGTAAAGAACTGAATCAACAATTGTATCAATGGAAGTAAGGACAAAGAGGAGAGAGCTGAGAGCAGATAAGAAGTCTGCAACACTGATGGACTGGAAGTCACAGAAATGCAGAGTCAGAGGGCTGAGAGACAATGCTGAAAAAGACATGGGGGAACTCAGCAACAGAGAGATCAGAGAGATGGGTGCTTGGTGAAGACCAAGTCAAGTGAATGGCCCTTTTGGAAAGTGAGAGTTGCAGGATGAATGAAGAGTTGAGCAAGAGGAAACATGCAGCTAAGGGGTCAGGGATGGATCATCATTATGGAAGCTGAAGTCACAGAGGATGAGAGTCGGAGACCGTAAGGAGAGGAGGGCTGATGGGGAGGATCTGGGTGGATGGTAGATGACACAACATGGAGGGGAAGAGGAGAGAAAAGTCTGAGGTAGTGCCGTTCAAAAGAAGAAATTGTGGTAAGGGGAAGAAGAATCAAGTGATGAAGAAATCCACCACATCCTTAGGTATTTACAGATAATTTGGTGTTTAAAGTACAATAGACATACAAGTAAGATGACAAGAAGTTTGCAAAAGAGTTTATTTGTTCAGAAATTGTGGGCATTTGAATTGGCACGGGCTTCAGGTACCTCAGTTAACATACAACTGTATTTCTGTTTCAGCCAGGATGTGTGCTTTGTTTGTTATGGTGCTGCACAGATAGACAGAATGTTTCCCTGCACCACTCAAAAAATGACACTCTAAACCAGGGGTTGGCAACCTTTCGGAAGTGGTGTGCCGAGTCTTCATTTATTCACTCTAATTTAAGGTTTCGCGTGCCAGTAATACATTTTAACGTTTTTAGAAGAAGGTCTCTTTCTATAAGTCTATAATATATAACTAAACTATTGTTGTATGTAAAGTAAATAATGTTTTAAAAATGTTTAAGAAGCTTCATTTAGAATTAAATTAAAATGCAGAGCCCCCCAGACCGGTGGTCAGGACCCAGGCAGTGTGAGCGCCACTGAAAATCAGCTCGCGTGCCGCCTTTGGCACGTTGCCTACCCCTGCTCTAAACTCAAGAAATAGATTTAAAAAATAATCAACATTTGTTAGGAATGCATTTGGTATGAACACATTTAAAAGCCTTATTTCAGGGATGAATGGTCAACTGATGACTACTAAACTATGTATTACAGGGACCTACACAATGAATGAGAAGCCACACATTCATCAGAAATGTCTTTCCTAATAGAAGGTATTAATTTGTAATTAACCATATCCTTTTGCCTCTTAGCTATTGCTAGTGTCATAGATTTTAAGGCCAGAGAGCACCTTTATGATCACCTAGTCTGACATCTGAAACAGAAGACCAAGAACCTTACCCAAAAGTGCTTTGTAACCAATGCCAGGTTTCAACTCTTTTCCACTATAAGGAGATAGATGCCATAGTAAGTGAGGTGGGAGACATACATGCAATTACACAACACAGGGCAATTTGCATGGCAAGACTGTGTCCCACTAACAGAATTTCAAGTGAAATGTTCTACTAGAGGCAGACAACCGTGATTTTTCAGCAATTCAAAAGCTGCAGAAAGACACACTTTAGTAAGAAGGAATGCTTCAGAATACTGTTAAGTCCCTGAACTCTGAGGGGGTAGTGAGAATGCAGTTAATTTTAATACGGTAAATAAAAATTAATTTTAATTGTTATTAATTAAAAATTAGTATACTATCACAACGTTACACTATAATCTGTATTATGTAACTATCTGAACCCCACACAAAATGGTTTAAGAAATATTCTCTCTGAAATCTAGACTGTGTTTTGTTTTTTTAAAGAAATGATGCAAAACAGGGATAACATGCTAGTATAACATATTTTCATAGGGCATAGGTATTTAATTGAATATTCTGAATTGTGTAAAACAAATCTCTATACAACTACATTGTATAGCAAACACTTCGTATGTTTGCTATTTTTTAAATTATGCTTAGAACTATGAAGTTCTTATAGTTTTGACTACCACCAGATCTTTCTGTATTATATGGAAACAATAAAAATAATAATACTAATAATGTAGCATAATCAAAACTATATTCAAAAGGAAATCTGTTAACTAAATTCTCATCTCACTCCACTAGAGGGAGATTCCTTCTGGGCATCAAGTCACAGACAGTTACTACTGGAGCCACTTAAAGCAGACTATAATCAAGTTTTAACAATTCATTATCTATGAATAAATACAGAATGTTACTTTCCTCTTAATTCCTTATTTCTCTGTCCCTATAATTTTACCAGATGTATAGATCAAAAACCTAAACAATGCATATCACAATCTAAAATAAAAACTGACAGCTATTTCTCACACCAAAATCAATAAAAGGAACTGATTTATTTGTAATTTGCATTTTCTTAAATTTGTGGGATTAATTCAAAACAACACATTTTGTCAAAATAATATGTTCACTCTAAATCTGCTCTTCTTTCTACTGTTTATTATATCCAACAGAATCTAAAAAAAAAATTTTTAATTGTTTGCCAGTCAAAAAGTTTTCAGACACAAAAAATACCAAATTCCTTCCAGCCAAAGCTGTCCTGAAGACTATCCCCTGCCTTCAGTGAGGATCTCAGATTCTGAGAACATTCCAGAGAACAAGTAGTAATAGTTACCCAGGGAGACAGATGGGAGGGGGGTTGAGGATGAAAGAATGAGCATCTCCTTCGCCATCCCCAACAGTAGCCCTCCCTATACCACCTCAGTCCTTCCTCCTCTCTGTGCACTGAACTTGATCCTGTCAAGAACAGTACAGCGATCCCGGAAAGAAGTGAGAAAGATGCTGTTTCTGAGCTGGCTGAGCCCCTTCTACATGGCAAGGTGGGCTGACTTAAATCAAAACAATTTTAATCACTGATTTTAATCATGATTTAAAATCAGCAAGCTGGAAACTCTGATTTTAATAATTAATTTTAATCATGTTTTGCACTTGTATTTTTTAGTTATTTTCTTTAAAAAAAGATTGATTTTCACTGGTTGGTAATCAATAAATCATGTTGATTTGCAACTAAATATAGCCTTTGCACTAAATGTGGTGCTTCATTTTGCTAAACAAGTAGATATAACTTAGAAAATATTTTTACCTCAAGGTCCCAGAGACACAGACAAGGTTTTCATCTTGAGGCCAAAAGACCAAAAACATTAAGACACTTGATCACAGCCTTGGATAGGCCAAGAGACTGCTTACACTTGATCTTAGCTCATAGAGCCATATTACATCTAGATACATTTATTTAAGCAAGGATCTATCTGAAAATATTATTTCAAAATTCTAAATTTTTAACATTTTTATGATGTTAGAAAATGGGTGAATGATTTCTTATTTACTAGATTTTTATTATTTGTGTTTGTGTCACGCTCTGAGTGGCAGTTCAAAATGAACCAACACGCTTTTTTTTAATTAGTTAAATAAAACCTTAAAATGGATACATAAGAAAAAAGTATACCAAAAAGTTTAACAAAACTTTTTTTTTCCATTTAAAACTGACTGGTTTATTAAAGGAAGTATTATCTGTAGTTAGTGAATTGAGCATACTATTTCTGTTCACCATATCCTTCCCATTTTAAAACCAGTAAATCTCATCCTCTCACATCTAATCTTTAGAAGAGGAAAACAAGCTCAAATTGGAAGAGGAAAACAAGCTTTCCTGCTTTTTCAACTCTCAACTGATTTCTTAACTTTGCATAAACTAGTCATTGAACTGAACTAGTTGAATAAACTGAAATGAAGAAAATATTTTCTCTACACCTGCAGAAGAAGCTACTTCTAAGAAAAGCTGTTTTAGCACTTCAACAAACTTTATTATCAGGTGCTTAGCCAGTGCGTCTTCTACCACTTCAGTGGTTTGACTTTCTTTCAAACTTCAGCAGCAAACATGTACTGCTTAATTTTTTGTATTTAAAATATTTTAATATATTATAATTTGTTTAGACCTTAGCATAAATTGTCATAACTTCAAACTAAATTTTAAATAGTTTTTAAAAAAAATACATTTCTACATCTTTACCCTGTTATAACGCCACCCGATTTAACACAAATTCAGATATAGCGCAGTAAAGCAGAGCTCTGGGAGGGGATGGGGCTGTGCACTCCGGCGGATTAAATCAAGTTTGATATAACGCGGTTAGATATTTTGACTTCCAAGGACGGCGTTATATCGAGGTAGAGGTGTATTTAATTTAAATAAAAATCTAGTTTAAATACAAAACATGTAGTTTACATTTTAAAAATCCATTTTTAAAAACTCATCAATTTTTAGCCCCCTCCCCCCGATACATGGTGGCATATGAAAAAGCAAGATCTATGCACAAATCTCAGGGATACAATCTGGCCAGATCTTACATTTAACCTTTAGATTCAGCCCCTCAAAAGGCTGATCTTCCACCACTGATTGAGCCTAACGTGGAAACCTGGAACTTTGAAGCCAAGGTTCCCTTCTCACAACTACTAATGTGACCACAACATTAGAAATACTGTCAACAGCATCCAGTGCCACTTGGAGATGTTCTTGCTTTTAAATGCCCTTCTGCAAACCACTCACGGTTTTCCTGTGGTAGCTTATAAGAAAAAATGGAAAATGTATTATAGTAACAGCTCCAGTAGTGTTTGGTGATTTGAAACTCTAAAATGAAGATGTACTGAAAGTAAAGTTTCTTACCTTATTGTAACTGGAGTTCTTCAAGATATGTGGTTCCTACCTATATTCCATTGTGGATACACGTGCACCACAGGTGTGAGCCCACAGAATTCTTACAAACACAGTGTCCACTGGTCCATACCAGTTCTCGTTGTGCTCCCCACTGAGGGCATAAGGGGTGAGGAGGATTGACAGTGTCTCCAGTTCCTTATCACAAATGAATCTCATGATCCAAATTAGAGGGAGGATAGATAATCAAATATGGATAAGGACCACATATCTCGAAGATCTTCAGTTACAACAAATACATAATTTTCATTTCTTCTTTGAGTGCTGGTCCTATGTGTATTCTACTGGCGGCGATTAGTAAGCAGTAGTCAGAAAGGAGGAAGGGGGAATGAGGATGCAGGTGGAATAGCTGCTTGTAGAACCACTGTTCCAAAGGATAAGTCACTGAAGGAGTTCTGGACCCAACGCGTAATATGCTGTGAATGTGTGACTGGAACTCCATATAGCTGCCTTGCAAATATCAAATCAGGTATACCTTCTGAAGTGATGATACTAAAACTGCTTGTGTCCTCAGAGTGAGCCTGTATCTCACGTGGGGAAACTGTGCTAACTGATAGAGTGGGATACAGTCAGTCCTAAATTAAGACCCTAGTGAAAGTTTAGTTTCTTTACTGATGGAAAGATTCTGATCAGGCACTCAAAAACCTGGCTGTTACCAGGTGGATAAAGATTAACCATCCATTGCGGGGTGACATGCACTAATTGCCACCAGATTAACCCATAGCGAGCTAAGGAAAAGGCCGGCTGTCCTGAGGATAAGAAGATAGTCCAAAATAGCAGAAATATACACCATCTCTGGAGATTATATGGTTTTGCTGGGCCCAGATAGAAAAATGCATCCACTTGGCTACATAGCATCTTCTGGCAGAGTCTTTCCCGCTATTGTTAAAGATGCATACAGCTTCAGAGTAGTAGCATTTTAGGCTCAATGTCCATTCTAATACTGATCTCCAATGAGATGAAGAGCATCAGGGTTTGGATGCGTGACCCTGCCATTTTTATGGGTCAAGAGATCTGGAAAGGTCTGAACGCTGATAGTGGATGGGATGACATCTGTAGGAGGCTTGGAAATCAAAACTGTCTGGGTCATCTAGGGACAATGAGGATGACTTGTGCCCTGGCTAGAATTTTTCATAGAAATGGATAGCAGTGGGATGGGACAGAAGGCATAACTGACATAATCTGTCCCAAGGCAAGAAGAGATCACCAACCCTGGAGTACTATCTTTTGGCTCCTCTGGAGCAGTATACTTTGCTGAAAGGCAAACAGGTCCCAAGTCAGGGTTCTTCACTGAGTGAAGATGTTGTTAAACTACTGAATCATGTAACTCCCACTTGTGATTGGTGGCAAAATGCCTGCTGAAGTGGTCAACAAGTGAACTGTGGGTGCCTGAGAGGGTGGCAACAGGGTGATGTGATTCTGTATGCACCAGTCCCATAAACTGATAGCTTCCATATACATGGTGGGGGAGGGGGGCGCGACCATGCTCCTCCCTGCTAATTTAGATAGAAATGGTGGTTAGGTTGTCTGACATTATCAGAACATGCTGGGACTGTATGAATGGTAGAAATCCTTTGCAAGAATCTCGTACTACTCTCAGTTCCAGAAGACTGATGTGCATTCTGACTTCCTGAGGTGTCCAAGTACCTTGTGCTGCGTGATTGCCCAGACTATCAGGGACGACTCTGTAATTATCATCTTGTCAGATGTGGGAAACAGAAAGAGAACTCCCACGCACACATGTCCACGGTCACTCCATCATGCCAGAGAGGCCTTCATCTTGGAGTTAGTTGCCACTATACTCTTCATACTGTGCTTCTTCAGTGTATGTACTGTTCGAAGCCAAGCCTTCAGGCAAAGGTGGAGTCAGGCAAATGGCATTACATAAGTACATGATGCCATATGGCCCAGGAGAGCAAGGTGCACCCAAACTGATGTTTGAGGGTTGCGGGTAACCAGTTCTTTGAGAACACACATTTTGTGAAATCTGTCCATGAGGAGGTAGGTCTGTCTTGACTGAATCCAACGTTACTCTGATAAATTCCACAGACTGTGCCAGAGTCAAGGTAGACTCTTCCATGTTTACACAGATTCCCAAGGATGCTAAAAGTTTTATCAGTGACATGGTTGATGTCAAGACTTCCAGGCAAGACATGCTGGTCAGAAGACAGTTATCTCCATATGAGAAGATGGAGAAGATGTCTGAGCTAAGATGCTACTACTGGAAACACTTTTCTGAAGATTTCTGAGGGCAGGGGACTGGACTCGATGACCTCTCGAGGTCCCTTCCAGTCCTAGAGTCTATGAGTCTATGAGACTTGGGGAATTGTACCTAACCCTAACAGGAGCAACCTGTATTGCTAGTGATGGAGGCCCATCACAAACCTGAGGAATCCTCTATGAGAGTGATGAATGTTCACATGAAAGTATGCATCTTTCATACTGAGAGCCATGAACACTTCTCTTTTTCTAGGGATGGTATTATCAATCCCAACATAACCATGCAGAATTTCAGTTTGCAAATGAAAATGTTGAGTTACTACAGGTCAAAAATGTGTATCCAGACTCCATTGTTCTTGATGGGGAAATATTTTAAATAGAACCCTTTTCTCCCAATATTGAGAAGGTACCTGCTGTATTGCTCCTTAGGGGAGAACAGACTGTACTGCTTGAAAGAGAATTCCCTCATGAGAGTGGTCCCTGTAAAGGCACAGACAAGGATGCTTTGGGAGAGAGAGGTGAAGAAACTTGATGGTATGGCTGGAATGGATGATAACATCAGATGAGTGACAGATATCACCTCCTAGTTTTGGGAAAATTTTCACTAGATGGCCTCAAATAAATCTCATAAATCGGGCAGGATGCCAGCAATATTCATTCACAGCTCTCTAGTATCATGTTAAAAGTGTTTCTTGGTTGGAGGGTGAGGTCAGGTAGTCGCAGCTGGAGCGGGAGGCACCAGATATCTTTCATCTCTGCATTCTTTGTTGTTTGCAAGATGGTTCGTAGGAGTGTTGTTTATAAAAGGTTTGAGCTAAGAGCTTTGATTTGTAAGTTTGTTTATATTTCCTCTTTGTGGCAGGTGTATAAATACCCGGGAAGAGAAGGGTTGCCCTAGATACTTTCAATATGTGCAGAAACTCGTCCATCTTTTCATGAATGGAATTGGTCTCAATTGTGGCCTAAGTCTTCCTGGATTCTCCCGAAGACTGTAACCACAACTCCAACCACATCACAATGGCAGTTATCAAGGATCTTGATGCAGTATCAGCAGCATTGATTGCAGCCTGTGAAGAGGTCCTGGCCACCAGTCTGCCCTCATCAACAAGGGCTTGAAATTGAGCCCAGTCCTCCTGAGGTTTGTCTTTAAAGTCTAGAGCAGTTCAGAAAATCATATTTGGTGAAATGGGCCTCATAATTCAAGATCCTAAACTGTAGACTGGTAGATGCAAAGACCTTTCACCCAGTAAAGTCGAGAAGTTTGGCTTCCTTATCTGTGAGAGTTATTATTAGGCATTGTTGCCTGAATCTTTCAGTGGCCATCTGCAACACTAGGGCGTTTGGAGCAGGGTGAGACAACAAGAACTGTGTTCCCTTAGCTGACACAAAGTGTCACTTCCTTGCCCTCTCGGGGGTAGTGGCACAGGTGGCAGGTGTGTGCCACACAGTTCTAGCTGGTTCCAGAATGGCTTCATTGACTGGGAGAGCACCCCAACTGGAGCCTTCATGGTGGAGGATATCCAGAAGTTTATGGCTTGACAAAGCCCTGGCTGCGATGATTTAGTTGGGGGTAGTCCTGCTTTGAGCAGGGGGTTGGACTAGATGATTTCCTCAGGTCTCTTCCAACCCTTACCTTCTATGATTGAGTGGCCGAGGCTGGTTCCAGAAGATTCTCAATACCGTCTGGGCTGAATTTCCTGGGTGAAGGGGAAGCTGGTTCCACCAGTACAGCCGACGCTACTAAAGATGAAAAGATTGGCTCCAGGTCCATCAGTAGTGCCAGCATATCCGTGGAGACAAAAATGCGACTAGTGGATGGAACCACAGATAGCCTTCTTCCAGAGTATCTGTATCTCCCTGATTAAGATTTGGCCTGATAACAAGGGAGATTGTGGGACCAGGATGAAAATATTGTCTGGAATAATACAAGTCACTAGTGCTTGCTAAGGTTGTGATCAGTCACAACCAGAGAGGTGGTAGATGGCAGTTCCCTACAGGGCCATGATGGTATTGATGGTCAATGAGTCTCTGATCTGACTATTTCAATGGCTCTCAGTGCTTCAGTTTAGGTGGTTGTCATAAACAGATAGTTAAGGGTTAATGTCTCTTTTACCTGTAAAGGGTTAAGAAGCTCAGTAAACCTGGCTGACACCTGACCAGAGGACCAATGGGGGGACAAGATACTTTCAAATCTTGGTGGAGGGAAGTCTTTCGTTTGTGCTCTTTGTTTTGGGGGCTGTTCGCTCTTGGGACTAAGAGGGACCAGACGTCAATCCAGGCTCTCCAAATCTTTCTGAATCAGTCTCTCGTGTTTCAAACTTGTAAGTAATAGCCAGGCAAGGCATGTTAGTCTTTTTTTGTTTTCTCAACTTGTAAATGGTCCTTTTTTTGCTGAGGATTTTACCTCTGTTTGCTGTAACTTTGAACCTAAGGCTAGAGGGAGTTCCTCTGGGCTATCTGAATCTGATTACCCTGTAAAGTATTTTCCATCCTGATTTTACAGAGATGATTTTTACTTTTCTTTCTTTAATTAAAAGCTTTCTTTTTAAGAACCTGATTGATTTTTCCTTGTTTTAAGATCCAAGGGGATTGGATCTGGACTCACCAGGAATTGGTGGCAGGGGGAAAGGAGAGGGGATGGTTAATTTCTCCTTGTTTTAAGATCCAAGGGATTTGGATCTGTGTTCACCAGGGAATTGGTGAAGTCCCTCAAGGCAACCCAGGGAGGGGAAAGTTTTGGGGGGACAGAAAGTGCTCCAGACACTGGAATTCTAGATGGTGGCAGTGTACCAGATCTAAGCTAGTAATTAAGCTTAGAAGTGTCCATGCAGGTCCTCACATCTGTACCCTAAAGTTCAGAGTGGGGAAGGAACCTTGACAGTGGTACTGCAGTTAGTGTCAAGGTCATTGCAGAGACCAGTACTGAAGAAGTCTTGCTCTTATGAGTCTTGTCATGCAGCTTAGGAAGCCCTTCTGGAATGAAGACTTGACCAACTTGGACAGGGTCCAATATATAATAGTAATAATATGGAGATATACCTATCTCATAGAACTGAAAGGGACCCTGAAAGGTCACTGAGTCCAGCCCCCTGCCTTCACTAGCAGGATCAAATACTGATTTTGCCTAAGATCCCTAAGTGGCCCCCTCAAGGAATGAACTCACAACTCTGGGTTTAGCAGGCCAGTGTCAGCAAGGTATCTCTCCTCTTAGAGAGTCTAAGAGGGCATCTGCTTTTGTATGTTTCATAAGGGGGCCCAGCCAAAGGGTCCTCCCTGTGCCTCTCTCCACTCAGGAATCGGACAGAGAACTAGGGAGCACACTCCTTGCCAACTCCAGCCTATGTACAAGGGGTCTCCACAGACGGGGTTTGACAGGGGTCTCATTGCCTTCTCCATAAAGTTTTTTTTGAAGCTAGAGCTCTTGCACCTGCTGCATTCGGCTAGGGAAATATTGCACTTGGCAGAAATATGTACCTCCCAAGTGGCAAATACTGAAATTGGCAGAAATATGTGCCTTCCAAGGGCAGTAGAGGCAGTGCTGGTGGTTGTTGCTGACTGAAAACATGCTGCGATGTTCCCCTCTGGTGTTATCTGGACTGGATCTGCTAGGTCACTCCAATCCTTGACTCTGGGAGCCAGCCTTTCCCTCTCCTGCTGTGAGAACCCCACTCCTGGCCTGTTCACGCACAGCCTCTGGCAGGTAAACTGCTCCTTGGATCGTGCAACCAAATGAAACTAGCCAATATCTCCGGTCCCAGACACAACCATAGCAACCTCTGTCTTGCAGTGTCCAGTTATGCTCGCTGGACACTGCAAGCTTATATGAGTTCATCAATTTAACAAAGAACTTGATATATACCAGGCTTATTATCCCAAGGGGAGTCTCTGACTCGTTTCATACCAAATGCACTGTTCAGGTAGAATAAACAAATTTATTAACTATTAAAGATAGATTTTAAGTGATTATAAGTCAAAGCATAACAAGTCAGGTTTGGTCAAATGAAATAAAAGCAAAACGCATTCTAAGTTGATCTTAATACTTTCAATGCCCTTACAAATTTAGATGTCTCTCACCACAGGCTGGCTGATTGCCATTCAGCCAGGCTCTCCCCTTTGATCAGCGCTTCAGTCGCTGGGTGGTGATGTTTATAGATGGAGGTGGAAGAGAGAGGAGAAGCATGGCAAATGTCTCTCCCTTTTATCATGTCCTTTCTTCTCTCTTGCCTTGCCCCCCACCCCTTCAGAGTCAGGTAAGCATTCCCTCATCACAGTCCCAAACTGACCAAAGGAAGGGAGGTGACTCACTCAAGAGTCCAACAGATCCTTTATTGTTGCCTAGGCCAGTATCCTTTGTTCCTGTGAGGCTAGGCTGGGTTTGTCCCATACATGCTCTGAAGAGGTGTGAACTGCTCTGAAGAGGTGTGAACTGCCCCTCTGCTTCTCAAAAGTTTTTGCCTAGGCTTGCTTTAAGCCATGAAAACACATTCTCAGTTCATAACTATATACATGAAATTACAACCTATAACATTATATGACATCAGTATAACAACGATAACTATAACATTATTATAACAATGATGCTCAGTGCATCATGAGCCTTTTGAAGACACTCAACATGACAAACTTTGCATTAGATACCACACAACCATATTATAAGGATGCACATGGGGATGCTGGGTGTTCCCCTGAGGTACAGAACATCACACTTGCAGGGGCAAAACCACAGGTTTTGAAGAATGAAATCCTGGGCATAATCCAAGTCCCACACTGGGAGACGGGTAAATTTCCCTGGAGTGGAGATTCTCACACTATAACTACAACCATCAAAAACTCTAATTAACAGCAAACTAAGAATAATATGACTTTGCATATAATTACAGGATGGAAAGAAAAGAGAAGCTCTGGATGTTGAAGGATCCTGACTCAGTCCATGAAGTGATAAGAAAGAACTGGCAGTCGGTCCTCCCTTCCACTTATACTCTTGGTGGGGAGCACAAGTAGAGCTGGGGCATAGGCGGGGACCAATAGACACTGCTTGCAAAAGCCCTCCAGTCATGTGTGCATGCATACCCAGAGTGGAATACATAAATGGACCAGTACTCAACAAAGACTAGTTTTTATGACCAAATAAACCAAGATACTTTGGTTCTCATTCTTCTGGTGTCATTCTATGTTATTTGGTTCTCATTAGCTGCAACCAGTACAAAGGAACCCAGCACCAGGTATGAATAAAAAAAATATGCTCCCGAAGAGAGGACTTGGTATTTCTTGCTCGCCTTCTTCAACATATGAGCAGCAATTGCAGGTGTCTGCCATACATTTCTTGCAAGATCCAACAGTACATGTTTAATCAGGAATGCACAAAACCTGACACGGGTGAATGAAGTATGCCAGTTTATGTGAGGATTCTGACACCTCCTCAGGAGGATTTTGCATAGCCTCAGCTACTCTTCTGAACAAGTCCTGAAAATGTTTCAAATTATTTGGGTTAGATGGAGTGGAGGGTTGAGGATGATATAGCTGTGGGCCCAGGTAGATCTCCCATTTCAGGAAGCTCTTCCTCAGAATGTGCAGGTTCTCATGAATTTACCTGAGAGGAGCATGTTGTGGAGCTGTGGAAGAGTACTACACCTCCCTCTGTCGGAGGTGGGTGATATACAGGTGTGGCATTCTAGTTGGTATGGACTCGCCGAGGCCAGGAAACTCTGGAATATTACAGGGAGAAGGGCCTGAATGTCATGGAGTAGGACACCAGAGCATATGAGTACCCAATAGTCTTTGTTGAATGAATCCTGGATTCTTTTTCCAATCCATAAAAGTCACAAGAAGGGGCCTATCAGGAATATTATTATTTCTATTAGTAGTATGACAGTAGCACCTAGAAGCACAACATGTAGGAGAATGTTGCCCACTACTCTTTGACTCAGGTGAAGAGAAAACAGAACATTCAACATCCAAAGGGGGGCAGGGATCAAAACTGGACTGCTAGACTGCAAGGAGAGTCTCGGTCCTAGACTGTAGGAGCAGTCAGAACAGGTGATACACCTGGAATCAAAGGTATTGCAGGTCCCAGTATCAATGACAGACTGTTCACATTTGTAGAGAAGAGTAATGATTCAGGTTCCTCCAAAACTTCTAAATATCCGGGTTTCACATACTTCACCAGTACGGAACAGGGCTATGCTACAAACATCGGAGCCAGAGTGGAGTGTGATTGTGCCAATGTAGTCAGCGCTGATACAGCTGGTACTGAAGTGAGTGTAGGTAGTTTTGTTGGCATCAATGTGACCATTAGGGAAACAGCCAGTACCAATGATGCTGGTACTGTGGTAGTTAACATCAAAGCAGTTGGTGTTGAGATAGGGGCCAATTAAGTGCATTGATACAGCAGTGAAGCCTCAGTAACTTGTTCCCTCAGAACTCTTACAGTGACAATATTGGGCCGATAAGTCTCCTTGGACCGGGAGCAACAAGGAGATTTAAATCTGTTTGTAGTGCAAGTTTTCACAGGAGATCCAACTCTCACTGTCCCGAAGAAGTGATGCTCCTTTTGCTTAGAAAGCTTTTTGCCTGTCCTGCCAGAAACAGAAGCCAAAGCTTTGGACAATGCAGCTCTAGAGCACTCCTGGGAAGAGATGAAACTTGTCGAGGGGACCAGAAGCACCAGGATCCCAAGTCAATTTATAAACAGGCCCCTCTGGTTTTTGAAGTTCTTTTTAAGAAGGATTTACAGATAGTATATTTGCTTGGGATATATGATTCCCGCAAACAAGAGAGGCATATGGCATGCCCCTCATTTAAAGGTATTGTCCCCTGGCACTGGGGCTTTGCTGGAGACTTGGGCTTAGACATCCTAAAGTCTTGGTACCAGGAAAAAAAATACCAGAGTGAAGGGAAAAACTGAAGTCCATCAGATTGGTCCAACTGGCAGCCCACAAGGCAATTCCATCCAACCTCTGAATGTGTCCACCCTGCAGCAGACCTAATCCACAAATTGACATCCTCCCCATGGCAATGTACGTAAGAGTTCATGTCAAATGTTGGGAACCATTTTCTTTCTGTATATGGACTGTGGGGGTGCTGCTTACTGAGGAGCACAAGGACATATGTGGTCTCAATAGACACTGCTGGCTAACACACTCAAATATCAAGAGCACGGAGTGTATGCACATAAAGAATGGAATATATATTACAGACAGACAGGTATAAAAATAAACAAGCACTTGAAACAGAACGTGTGCTTTCTGATATCCAAGAGGGAAGTGTTCATTTAACATTTTTCCAGAGCGTAGGCACTAAATATAGACAGAAGCAATTTTTAGTACATACAATTTTATCAGCCAATTTTTCAAACATGGTTAGGAATATGCTTCAAAAGATTAACATAATTTACATACCTAGTTTACTACATATTAAGTATATTAAAAAAAGATGGCAATAATATATATATATTTACAGTGGAAGAAGTATTTTTTCAGTATTTAGTTTAAAAACAAACTTTGTTAAAGATGGAACAAGCTTTCAATTTTTTAAAAATATATTAATTTATTTGGGATCAAGCATTGTAAATTCAACTGCAAAAGCTGTTATGAGTGAAGTTTTAACAATTTTTAAAAAGTATTCACTATCAAGAGCATTATTTGTAAAAATATTACCATTTAACTTTATAATCTATTTATCAAGTTGTAAATGCTGCATGCTAAAACTTATGTTGCTTTTTCTGTCCATAAAACGGCTTGGTGTGAAAAGGATCACTGTTGAAACACTGAAGAAATAAAAGGATCAGATCTAGTTTAACAACAAAGTGACAGAAAATATTGTGGCTCTAATTCTAGCAACCTTAAATCTTCAGAAAATGAAATCACTAGGTAATTAAGAACAAAAACAAAAAAAACCCACACCTTTTCTTTGTAAATGCTGTCTTGTAATATTATATGTAAAGTGTTCGTGCATTGACAAGATGTATAACATTAAATCTTCTTTGTGGACACTGGTCAGCAATTCATAAAACTAGCTGAAGTAAAGTATGACATCTTTTATACTTTATCCTCACAAGAGAACTCTCAACTTTCTCCTCCAATGTTCCATTAAAAAAGCAGTATCAAAATTCAATTACAAGCAATACTTCATCAGAAAGCATCATTATGCAAAAACAGTGACACATTTGCTAAAGGACAGGTGGAAGTGCATTATCCCAGAGATCTGAAACACTAAAGCTGCCTTCCATCACTATGCAGTTTTAGTGTTTTTAGAATTAACTACTGTAAACTGATTTGGGTGAAAAAAAAATGTACATGGAAGACAATCTTTCCATACAAAGTGCTACTAAGAAATAACACATTGTGGTTACCTTGGAGTAGGTATATTTACAAATGAGCTACCAGGGAGTTAAGTTGCCTAACTTAAAACAAAAAGCTCAACACTTGCTCTGCAGTATATTAGCAATCAGGGTCACAGTTGTCAGAGGTCCTGCTTCAGGTGTGCTCTCAGAATCCCAGGACTAAGCCAGTGCTAACTCAGTGTATGATGGAGAGATTTGATACAGTGGAAACAGTTGTTTTTCGACCATTTAAGACTGGAGGAGGTTTTTAGGACAGACATCAAAGTAACAGATACTGCACTACAAGGTTATATACATACAATCACAAAGACTGAAATTAAACTTAGTCTATGAGTCTAACTGGTATATTTAACATGCCACTTTGCAGGGAAATTACTGTACTGTCTCTGGCAAGGAAAGACAATGGTGCCTGCTCGGAATACCAAAAACCCAAAAATGGATTTAAAAGTGATTTTATGGTAGATGAAGCATGAATTTTACCAATATCCAGTATTAAATATTTCCTGTCATAGAACTCTCACACAACATTCATTATGTTTCTTGAAGATTAATATCAACTTTATTACTATGGAACAATTGTACAAGGCCACCTATAAGAAATGTTAGGGGAAAATGTGAAACTGTTCAAAAATCATTTCCTTTCATAGCTACATCATTTACCACTATGGATTGTGTTCTACATATTGAAAGAAAGATGATGAATTAATATCTTAAAGGGATAATGACTTTATACTCCACTAGTAACTAGGGAGAATGTTAAATAGCAACTTAGTCCCACATGACATTCTGACAAAAAAGTTAGCAATATACAGAAATCAACATAGCCCATAGTATAGTGGATTAAAACTGGTAAACTGATCATAAAATGGAATGGTCATCTAGTGGGGTCCTGCAGAGATTGATTTTTGGCCCAATATAATTCAATATCTTTATCAATGATCTGGATTAAAATATAAAGGCAGATGGCAGATGACCTAAAAATTGGTAGAGTGGTAAATAATGATGGGGACACGTCACCTATATAGATCAACCTAGATCTCTTAGCAAAGTGGACCCATTTGAAAAATATGCTTTTTAACACAGCCATATGCAAGGTCATACATCTAGAAACAAAAAAGAGGTCAAATTTATAAGATGAGGAACTATATCATTGAAAGCAATACTTGGGAGTCACAGTAGGTAACCAGTTGAACATTAGCTTCCAATGACATGTTGTAGCTAAGACAGCTATTGAAATCTTTGGATACATCAGCAAAAAAATAGTAAACTTAGGATATGGTTTTATTTACATATACAGCACTAGTGAAACAGTTACAGGAATGCTGTGTCCTATACCGCTGTTCAAACTTAAAAAAGGATGTTGAAAACTTGGAATGGGTTCAAGAACATGCTACAAGAATGATTCAAAATGTGAATGCATGGCCTATAAATGAGCGATTGAGCTTCTTTAATCTATTTAGTTAAAGTAAAGAAAAGGTTAAGAGGTGACAATTACAAACTACAAGCACCTAAATGGGGAAGAGATTTCTGATAATAGAGAGCTCTTTAATCTAGCATAAAAAGACATAACGAGATCCAATAGCTGAAAGAGAAGATAGACAAATGCAGACTAGAAATGAAGTGCAAATCTTTAATAGTAAGGGCAATTAACCATTGGAACAACTTATTTAGAGATGTAGTGGATTCTTATTCACTTGAAGTCTTTAAATCAAGTGTGAATAAACTAAGATATACAAACTTTTATTAAAGCTAATATTTAAATTCAAGTTTACACGAGTTAAGAAGGAAGGTACTGTATATTTGGGGTCAGGCTTGAGTTATGAGAGATTACAAGTATTAGTTACAAGGATCACAAGATACATACATAGTACATAACCACTAGACACTCAGATTGCGGGGTGGGAGTTTTTAAAGAATCAGTGAATAAGTGATCTAGGGTATGCCACCCATAGAATGTATTTAGAGTCCAAGTCAGTATTGGTGTAGCGAATAGGTACATGGATGGGGTGCGTCCCTTGGTTCGTCAGGGAAGGAAGTGGGTTATTTTCCTGACTGGTGGTCTCGTTTATTTGTCCTAGTACTGACAGTGTCCCGTGATGTGCTCCATGTAGATACCTCTGGACCACCTGATGGTGTCGGACACCATAAGCTGTCTCATGAGCCAAGAGTAGCACCGACCGACTCTGCACACTCTCAGCACTAGCTCATTGTGGGGGTCCCACACAGACAGGGCTCCCTCGACCAGGGCATGGATCTGGACCTTGTAGCCCTGGGCTCTCAGGGTGTCAGCCAGCAAGGTGTATTTCAACACCTTCGGGCCTTGTGGAAGGCAAGGGACCTGTTTTCGAATGGCATCATGAAGTCCACCATAAGGACCTTCTTTTCTGCATTGGTTACGACGACGTCGAGTCACAGTTGGCTGTCCATTCCAAGGATGGTGGAGTTGATGGTGATCTTCCCCATGGATGGCGGGATGGCTTTCACCAGCCAGTTCTGGATGGCATCGTGGTGGTGCTGGCAATCATACAAGACATGGGGCAGGGTCTTGTTGGGGTTGCCACACTTCCTGCAGTGCTTGTCCCTGTTTCCACAGAGCTTTGAGGGCAACGCAGTTGAGCCGGGCCCTGTGGACAAACCGCCAGTTGACGAACCTGGTGAAGCTGCCCCCAGGGAGGAAGTGGTTGCTGGCGTCCCACTGGTTGGTCACCTCAAACACCTTTCTCTGGTCCAGCTTCCAATTGAGGTTCTCGGTGTAGTGGCAGCAAATGGCATCTTTCAGAGTCCTTTCCAGCATCATTCTGGTGGTTGGGGTGATGATGGTGTGGTACAAGGTCTTTATGCATGGCACCAGTACTCCCAGCGCTCCTCGCACCACTCCCAGTGGCAGCCAATCCTCTTTTCTAGACGTCTTGAGGCACTGCGGGCACAGATCCAGAGAGAGGACAGGTCTCAGCCTCCAGGTAGCCGCTGAGGTAAGTGGCAACATCCTGCTCGGAGGGGGCCCTGGCAATGCGTTTCCTGACCATGGCCCACACGGTGCCATCCGCGACGCTCCTGTCAGGCCCAGGCATGTCAGGAGGCAGAAGGCAGGGGTGATCACTGCCACGTCGCAGAACGTCGCCCATCCAAGGCACGTTGGCTCCGCCCTGCATGTGAGAAATATTGATGATATCAGTGCTGGCCCTCTGGGGAAGGTAGAGCCATTTTCTCACCAGCTGCCTGATGGTGCTGCCAGTCTTGTTCAGGGGCACCTTGGCCACAGCCAGTCCCCTGAGGATGAAGGAGATGCAGGGGATCAGGAAGGTATTGACTGCATTGATCTTTTGGCAAGGGGCGAGCAGGGAGAAGTCGATTTGGGCAACGTCCCACAGGATCTCCGCAATGGCGTCTTTGGAGGTCTGTGGATGTGCCCAGGTGTTGGTATACCCCTCCGCCTCAAGGGAGGCCACAGGCTCGCCCTAGATCAGGAACTTTGAAGCCCAGACCAGAGTCCTGGAACCACTGTCAATGTGGAGGGAGGCGCACTTTTGGGGGTTGATTAAAAACTAACTTTATTTAATTTGAATTAATTTTTTTTTAAATAAACCTATTGAAAAAATCTGAAATTATGACAACCTATGTTAAGATTTAAACTTACAAACAACAGAAGGCTGTCATTCAAACAACTTTGATTTGTAGCGTGGCCACAATAAGCAATGTGGCCTTGTCCTTCCCTCCTCCCCTACCCCACCCGTGCTACCTTGTCAGCAATCTGACTTTGTTTTTAATAAATAAAGAATGCATGGATTCAAAATAATAGGGATTTTATTTCCTTTGCCAGCTATGTTAGAAGGGGGGAGAGGGACAGGCTTACAGGGAAGAAAATTCAACAAAGGGGGCGGTTTTGCATCAAGGAGAAACACACACAACTCACACTGTAGCCTGACCAGTCATGAAACTGGTTTTCAAAGCCTCTCTGATGCACAGTGCACCTAACTGTGCTCTTCTAATCGCTCTCGTGTTTGGCTGTTCAAAATTGGCTGCCAGGCAATTTGCCTCAACCTCCCATCCTGCCATAAAAAAGTCTCCTCCCTACTCTCATAGATATTATGGAGCACACAGCAAGCAGCAATAACAATGATAATACTGGTTGCACTGAGGTCTAACCTAGTCAGCAAACAGCGCCAGCAAGCTTTTAAACGTCCAAAAGCACATTCTACCACCATTCTGCACTTGCTCAGCCTATAGTTAAACTGCTCCTTACTACTGTCCAGACTGTCTGTGTATGGCTTCATGAGCCATGGGAGCAAGGGGTAGGCTGGGTCCCCAAGGATAACTATTGGCATTTCAACATCCTCAATGGTAGTTTTCTGGTCTGGGAAGTAAGTCCCTTCTTATAGCTGTTCAAACAGCCCGGAGTGCCTAAAGATGCGAACATCATGCACTTTTCCTGGCCATCCCACGTTGATATTGGTGAAACGTCCCTTGTGATCTACCAGTGCTTGCAGCACCATTGAGAAATACCCCTTGCGGTTTATGTAATGGTTGGTAAGGTGGTTCGGTGCCAAAATAGGGATATGCGTTCCGTCTATTGCCCCACCACAGTTAGGGAACCCCATTGCAGCAAAGCCATCCACTATGACCTGCACATTTCCCAGAGTCACGACACTTGTTAGCAGGTCACTGATTGCCTTGGCTACTTGGATCACAACAGCCCCCACAGTATATATGCCCACTCTGAATTGATTCCCGACTGACAGATAGCAGTCAGGCATTGCAAGCTTCCACAGGGCTATCGCCACTCGCTTCTCAACTGTCAGGGCAGCTCTCATCTTGGTATTCCTGCACTTCAAGGTGGGGGAAAGCAACTCACAAAGTTCCATGAAAGAGACCTTACGCATGCGAAAGTTTCACAGCTACTGGGAATCATACCATACCATACCTGCAACACGATGCGATCCCACCAGTCTGGGCTTCTTTGCAGAGCCCAGAATTGGCGTTCCACTGTATCATCCTGCCCCACTGCTGCCATGTCGTCTCAATTTCCACATCCTGTGCTTTCAGGAACACCTGCATCCATGTCCACCTCAGAATCGTCCTCATGCTGGCATCTCCTAGCGAGGGAGAGTGGCTGAGTGTGCTGTGGGGGAGGTGCAGTGGAAGATGGACAAAGCCTCCCTCCCCCCCATAGAAAATGTGGGGTGGGGAGAGCACGGTGGCCCTGGGCTGGGCGCAGGGAGGGTTGCTAGGCAGACGAGACAGGTGGGGCCTATCAAGCATTGTTCATACAACACCCAAAAAAAAGTGATTTTTTGTTTGTTTTAAAAAGAACAGATCATAATTAATTTTTCCTTTTTAAAGAATTAGCAAAGGAGAGTAAAGAACCAAATTAAAGGAAGAAAAGGTCTTCATCCACAGCCAAAACACTCTATAAGTTCCCTGTAAACTGCTCAGCCATGCAGCAACCTATTTAGCGCCACACAGGCCCTAAGAGAACCCGCCCGGATACAGTCCACATAATAAAGAGAGAGATGCTCATAATCATAGACAACTTGTCTATGGGGGGCACAATCTAAAGGGGAGGACACATAACCCCCACACACATCTCCTCTGCCTAGCAACCCTCCCACAGCCCTGCTCCCAGCCCAGGGCCATTGTGCTCTCCCCACCCCACACTATGTGGGGGGAGGGGGGAGAAAGGCTTTGTCCATCTCTCACTGCACCTCCCTCTCAGCACGCTCAGCCACTCTCCCTAGCAGCCAGGCCGGGTGGGGAGCCGTTTCTCACGTGGTTGAAGCTGGCCGCTGTAGGTCACTGCTTTGTGCAGTGTAGCAACTGCCTGAAAGTGCTTGGGTAGGGTGGCAGTGGCCAGCCGCCCCTACACACACCCTCCTTGAGCCTGCTTCCCCAGGGGCCAAGTGAGCCTTAAATGTGCTGGAGGGAGAGGGGACTTCAGCTCACTTAGCCGCTGTGCCTGGCAGCTGGGCCTGGGTGGGGAGCGGAAGCTGCCACCTCCCCAGCCAGACTCTCTCAGATGCTATGCTGCACAGAGCAGGACCCAGAGCGGCTGGCAGGAGAAGCAGCTTGTTCCCAGCCTCTCCACTTCCCACCCAGGCCCGGCTGCCAGGAACTGGATCTGACCATGCTAGGGGACAGAGCCCTTCTCCCTCGCCTCCAGCAACCAATCCTGGGAGGCACTTGACCCCACATCCTTCACCACTACGACCTGACTCCACCCCGCACGCGTCGCCTCTGCCCACAATGATGAATAGGTTGAGAACCATTGATTTATTCATTTGGTATTAGGGATAAAGCCTGTAGCACCTCTGAAGCACAAACTATAAGATATCAATATTTACAAAGCTGCATGAACAGCCAGTCAATAACATTAACAAATCTAAAGCTAAATGTACAACACAAAAGCTCATGTAGCCCAACGTACTTGTAAACACATTAATATCTGATCATAAGTAACAGTCATTACTTCATTTAATTGCTAAAGTTTTCAGCCTTCTAAAAAAAAATCAGTATGTCAAATACTTGTTTACTATACAAATCAAGAGTATCCTAGAAGATAGGCAAATTCTTGTATCTTAATTGCCCCCCTAGCCCTACTACGAAGTGGCAGCCAGAAAAGTTTATCACGGAATCACCACCAGCATCTTCTAGCTGAGGATCGCAAAGTGATTTACAAATATTAATCACTCAGTTTCACAAGAGCCCTGGAAAAAAGTAAGCGTGTGTGCACATGCACATGTGTGTAACAATGGTTTGCCACTAGCATCAAAATAACTGGGGAAAAGCTGAAATATAGCATGAAAAGTTGACAATAAAAATTTCAAAATTAGATTTGATTTAGCAGAGTTATAAGAGAGGGCTGGGTGGGCAGGAGTAAGAATAAAAAGTGGGAGTGGAGAATTCACTTTACATACGCAACATCACTTAGTATATTTTACCAGAGATTTGAAGGAGAGGTAGGCTGCACACATTGCACATGCTCATCCCCCTGCCTTATTCCCCTGAGCATCCTCTGTGTGTGCAGCTATTTCATGTTTTATAAAGAGTATATATTAGTCCAGTGGCCAAATTCATGCTTTATAAATTGTGCAGCCCAGCATATTCAGTAAAGATTTTGTATACTACATGCTGAAGAATAATCCGCAGCTACCCTTCCTGTAAAATGCACCTTCAACAATGGAATTAAATTTTAGAGCTGGCTCTCTGAAAGCTAATCAATGAACCTGTAAAATGTTTCTGCCTCAACACTTCAAAATCCACCTGAGTGATTTCCAGCCTCTACATTAAAAAACAAAACAAAACAAGCTGGGATTGGAAGGGTGTAGTAGTAAGGAGAACTACAGGATAAACTTTCATCAATATACCTCATATATTATTCAGAAACAGCAGAATCAATTGACAGTCCTCTGGTTTTAGTGACTTGACATTTGGCGTAAATTAAGGATTCTACAGACTACTTCAGAAGAGAGAAATCCATTCATGTGCATCAGGACTTCTCCAACTCCTTTCAACATACTAAGAATCCAACTGTAAGGAGAGTAAAGTGGTTTACTTTGTGCATCGCCAGAAAATGCTTCACAATGTTCTGATGTACATCATCATCTGGTGAATAGATCTAAAGTTTGACCTCATTTCAGCAAGACACTTGCTGAAAAACAGCAAGCAAAATTGCCAAGTGTGAAAATAGTCCAAACTCCTGTCTGACAGCTTAGCCCTGGCCCTGCCCAGACCCCAATGAAACCCTCTCACGCGGGCTGCCAGAAAAGGGAAGTGGAAATTACTGGAATTATAATCTATCTAATATGTTTATAGTGATCCTGCTAACCTTGTTTTGGTGACAGAAAAGAAGAATAGTCCAATAGTTAGGACATTAGCCTATGACTTGGAAAATTTGGGTTGAAGTTTCTGCTCCACCACAATTTCTTATGTGACTTTGGGCAAGCCACTTAACCTCCTAGGCCAGGTTTTTAAAGGTATTTAGGGACCAAAACATGATGATAACCCCACTAGGCACCTTTCAAAAGCACACAATTGCCTAACTCATTGATTTCAATGGGACTCAGGCACCTATCTTCATCTTTAGACACCTAAATACTTTTTAAAATCTGGCCGTCTCTGTTCTCCATCTGTACAATGGGGATACTAGTACTCTCCTACCTCACAGATGTGCTGCGCAGATGCACAAAAGAGAGTGAGATGCATAAAAGATACTGCAATGATGAAGACCATATATGCATCTAAGATAGATACTGACTCAAGAGATAGAAGAGGAATTATTTAACTGAAAAATCACCACCCAGGAAGAGCTGCAGGAACAAGAGGTGCAAGAGACCAAATACAGATATGCAGTCTGCTGTGTAGACATACCCAGGGGGACCCATTTTCATAGTCCACAGCAGGTAAGTGGGCAGTATGGCCAAATGCTTACATGACAGCAACTATACACAAAATCTTTTCTATTAGTTCTAAACATTTTTTCTCCTTTTTGCCCTGATTTTCTCCATGACAATGTTTCATACATAAGCAGGCCTGGGCTTATCAGTATTCAACAATGGCAGATGATTTACACAATGATAAGGCACAGCACTTCAAAATAACTACCCCATTACTTTTTCCAAATTTGAACAGAATGCTTTAAGTCAAAGATGCATAAATATTCTTCACTGAAGACATCTCACTTCTACCCCCCCCCCCCCCACACACACACTAGTTTCTAGGCAGCATTTACCCAGAAAATAAAAACTCTGAAATACTGTGATCTTGAATGTTGATTTTGCTTTGACACTTGTAATACTACTTGTAATACTACTTTGAAAATAAAAAACTTCTGCAGATTTAAGCCATTTTTAAAAGTTTACATATGAACCTCCAAATACCCAGAGAAAAGACCATTTAGAATCTGCTTACAAAATATAATTTAACTCAGTCATTTTAAAAAATTACACTAGTGCAAAATTGTGTCAAAAAGCAGTAAACTTAATCTACAAATATTATAATGGAAACGGTGATAGCACAATGTTACAACATCAGGAAGATTAACACTGCAATACAGATTATTACAAGTCAGCAAACAGATTTAATGTCTTCCCTAGGACTCCAACACAAGCTGATATATCAGCTGATCCTCTTTTAACTAAAAACAAAAACGGGATTAAAAACAGCATTGGGGTGAAATCCTGGCTCCATTAAAGTTAATGACAAAACTGCCAATGACTTAATCAAGCCCAGGATTTCAACCCAGATCACCTCAGGGCAGCTGAAAACAGTAGACATACAACCCACTACGTGGATTTGTTATAGCTAACTTCTATTACAGGAATTAGATCCATGTTATAATGGAACCTGAGGTTTGTCCCTTCAAGACTAATTGCTGGCAACTACCTCATCTACATGCATAATGAACTACAAAATGACTAAGATATCAGAAATTTTCAAAGAGAAAAAACTATTTGTAATTCTTGTTTGGTAAATATATAATAAATGGAGATATTATAAATTAACACTGATGAAGAAGTTAGGAGCTAATGCCAAAGAACTGGGGATACCTGCTGCAAAATTTGTCCCATCTTTTTGTACTGTACTTAGGGCTTGCTCACTGATTTCTCTCAAAAACATGCTGCATTAAGATTATAACTGATTAGACAAATGCCAGAACTTCTACAATCTCCTATAAGATGCAAGAAAAAGACCATAATACAATAATAGCAAAGGGAAAAGTGTATGAATTAATAGGTATATAATATAGACTCATAGACTCTAGGACTGGAAGGGACCTTGAGAGGTCATCGAGTCCAGTCCCCTGCCCTCATGGCAGGACCAAATACTCTCTAGACCATCCCTAATAGACATTTATCTAACCTACTCTTAAATATCTCCAGAGATGGAGATTCCACAACTTCCCTAGGCAATCTATTCCAGTGTTTAACTACCCTGACAGTTAGGAACTTTTTCCTAATGTCCAACCTAAATCTCCCTTGCTGCAGTTTAAGCCCATTGCTTCTTGTTCTATCATTGGAGGCTAAGGTGAACAAGTTTTCTCCCTCCTCCTGATGACACCCTTTTAGATACCTGAAAACTGCTATCATGTCCCCTCTCAGTCTTCTCTTTTCCAAACTAAACAAACCCAATTCCTTCAGCCTTCCTTCATAGGTCATATTCTCAAGACCTTTATTCATTCTTGTTGCTCTTCTCTGTACCCTCTCCAATTTCTCCACATCTTTCTTGAAATGCGGTGCCCAGAACTGGGCACAATACTCCAGTTGAGGCCTAACCAGCACAGAGTAAAGCGGAAGAATGACTTCTCGTGTCTTGTTTACAACACACCGGTTAATGCATCCCAGAATCACGTTTGCTTTTTTTGCAACAGTATCACACTGTTGACTCATATTAAACTTGTGGTCTATTATGACCCCTAGATCTCTTTCTGCCATACTCCTTCCTAGACAGTCTCTTCCCATTCTGTATGTGTGAAACTGATTGTTCCTTCCTAGGTGGAGCACTTTGCATTTATCTTTATTGAACTTCATCCTGTTTACCTCAGACCATTTCTCCAATTTGTCCAGATCATTTTGAATTTTGACCCTGTCCTCCAAAGCAATTGCAATCCCTCCCAGTTTGGTATCGTCCACAAACTTAATAAGCGTACTTTCTATGCCAACATCTAAATCATTGATGAAGATATTGAACAGAACCGGTCCCAAAACAGACCCCTGCGGAACCCCACTTGTTATACCTTTCCAGCAGGATTGGGAGCCATTAACAACTACTCTCCGAGTACGGTTATCCAGCCAGTTATGCACCCACCTTATAGTAGCCCCATCTAAACTGTACTTTCCTAGTTTATCTATAAGAATATCATGCGAGACCGTATCAAATGCCTTACTAAAGTCTAGGTATATCACATCCACTGCTTCTCTCTTATCCACAAGGCTCGTTATCCTATCAAAGAACGCTATCAGATTAGTTTGACACGATTTGTTCTTTACAAATCCATGCTGGCTATTCCCTATCACCTTACCACCTTCCAAGTGTTTGCAGATGATTTCTTTAATTACCTGCGCCATTATCTTCCCTGGCACAGAAGTTAAACTAACTGGTCTGTAGTTTCCTGGTTTGTTTTTATTTCCCTTTTTATAGATGGGCACTATATTTGCCCCCTTCCAGTCTTCTGGAATCTCCCCCGTCTCCCATGATTTCCCAAAGATAATAGCTAGAGGCTCAGATACCTCTTCTATTAACTCCTTGAGTATTCTAGGATGCATTTCATCAGGCCCTGGTGACTTGCAGGCATCTAACTTTTCTAAGTGATTTTTTACTTGCTCTTTTTTTATTTTATCTTCTAAACCTACCCTCTTCCCGTAAGCATTCACTATACTAGACATTCCTTCAGACTTCTCAGTGAAGACCGAAACAAAGAAGTCATTAAGCATCTCTGCCATTTCCAAGTCTCCCGTTACTGTTTCCCCCTCCTCATTGAGCAGTGGGCCTACCCTGTCCTTGGTCTTCCTCTTGCTTCTAATGTATTGATAAAAAGTCTTCTTGTTTCCCTTTATTCCCATAGCTAGTTTGAGTTCATTTTGTGCCTTTGCTTTTCTAATCTTGCCTCTGCATTCCTGTGTTATTTGCCTATATTCATCCTTTGTAATCTGACCTAGTTTCCATTTTTTATATGACGCCTTTTTATTTTGTAGGTCATGCAAGATCTCGTGGTTAAGCCAAGGTGGTCTTTTGCCACATTTTCTATCTTTCCTAACCATCGGAATAACTTAGTTTTGGGCCCTTAATAGTGTCCCTTTGAAAAACTGCCAACTTTCCTCAGTTGTTTTTCCCCTCAGTCTTAATTCCCATGAGACCTTACCTATCAGCTCCCTGAGCTTACCAAAATCCGCCTTCCTGAAATCCATTGTCTCTATTCCGCTGTACTCCCTTCTACCCTTCCTTAGAATTGCAAATTCTATGATTTCATGATCACTTTCACCCAAGCTTCCTTCTACTTTCAAATTCTCAACAAGTTCCTCCCTATTTGTTAAAATCAAGTCTATAACAGCTTACCCCCTAGTAGCTTTTTCAACTTTCTGAAATAAAAAGTTGTCTGCAATGCAATCCAGGAACTTATTAGATAGTCTGTGCCCCGCGGTGTTATTTTCCCAACATATATCTGGATAGTTGAAGTCTCCCATCACCACCAAATCTTGGGCTTTGGATGATTTTGTTAGTTGTTTGAAAAAAGCCTCATCCACCTCTTCCACTTGATTAGATGGCCTGTAGTGGACTCCCAGCACGACATCACCCATGTTTTTTACCCCTTTTAGCCTAACCCAGAGACTCTCCACACTTCCGTCTCCTATATCCATCTCCACCTCAGGCCAAGTGTGTACATTTTTAATATATAAGGCAACACCTCCTCCCTTTTTCCCCTGTCTATCCTTCCTGAGCAAACTATACCCATCCACACCAACATTCCAGTCGTGTGTATTATCCCACCAAGTTTCAGTAATGCCAATAATGTCATAGTTGTATTTATTTATTAGCACTTCCAGTTCTTCCTGCTTATTACCCATACTTCTTGCATTTGTATATAGGCATCTAAGATACTGGTTTGATCTTGCCTCCCAGCTTTGCCCTGATCCTCCTTCCTCACTGCCATTATAGCCCGTGCTCCCTCCTGTTTCCAACTCATCTCCCAGGTCTTGTTCCCCACTTACCTGTGGGCTTTGCTCACCTGTCCCCGTCGAACCTAGTTTAAAGCCCTCCTTACTAGGTTAGCCAGTCTGTGCGCATATAAGGCCTTTCCCCTCTTCGAAAGGTGAACGCCATCTGTTCCGAGCAGTCCTTCTTCGAATAGCATCCCGTGGTTGAGGAAGCCAAAGCCTTCCTGGCGACACCATCTTCGCAGCCAGGCATTCACCTCCACAATGCATTTGTCTCTGCCCGGACCCCTACCTTCAACAGGAAGAATCGAAGAGAATACCACCTGCGCTCCAAACTCCTTAACCCGTACTCCCAGAGCCCTGTAGTCACTCTTGATCTGCTCAGTGTCATACCTCGCAGTATCATTTGTGCCCACATGGATGAGTAGCATGGGGTAGTAGTCAGAAGGCCGGATAATCCTCGACAATGCCTCTGTAACATCTCGGATACGGGCCCCTGGCAGGCAGCATACCTCCCGGGATGAACGGTCAGGGCGACAGATGGGTGTCTCCGTCCCCCTCAGCAGAGAGTCTCCAACCACCACTACCCTACGTTTCTTATCAGTGGTGGCAGCAGACCTCCCAGCCTTAGGGGTACAAGGCTTCACCTCCTTAACGGTTGGGGGTGATTCCTTCTCTCCTGTATCAAGAAGAGCATAACGGTTATCTTTTACCACAGCAGGAGGGTTCGCAGCAGCGGTGGAGCACTGCCTGCTGCTAGAAGTAACCAGCTGGCTGTGTCCACCCTGAGCCTCCTCCTCCACTGGTGTGTCAGACACACCCTGAGGCATCTCCTCCTCCACTGGTAAGTCGGTAGTCCTGTGAACTGGGACAGCTACGTCAGCTGTCTCCACATGGATACTGTCCAGGAATTGCTCATGGATATGGATGTTCCTCAGCCTACCCACCTTCTCCTGTAGCTCTCCCACCTGCTGCTTGAGAGATTCCACCAGTAGGCACCTTTCACATTGGATGCCACCCCCAGCCTGGATATCAGTTAGTGGAAATTGCAAATTACAGTCTTTGCAAGCCCACACCAGAATCTGGGTAAAAACATCCATGCTTTGGTGTTCTGTCTGGCTACAGGCGCAGGTGGAGGAGACAGAAGCAGTGCTGGCACAGGTGTTGCGGGTCCTCCTCACCATTGTAAGCCTCCCTCTGTCAAACGCTCTCAAATTCCCATCTGCAGCTCCCTGTCCACTCTGCTCTGCCCACAGATGCTGTATGTGCTCCTCCTTCACCTGGAGAACTCCCTTGCAAAACTCCCTGTTAGCAGCTCCTGTTCGCTAATTGTATGCCAATTGTGAACTTTTATGTTCCTTAAATGAAAATGAGTAGAATCACTGGCACACATCAGTGTGAAGGTACACTAGAGTCAATTAAAAAACCTACAGTTTGGCTTGTTTGTTTTGTTTACTTTATTTATAATGTATAAATAGCACTTGAATTTTTTTTTAAACAAGAAAAAATCAAAGTGAAAATGAACATAAAATCTCAACTCTAATCCAGAATAATATATCAAGACAGACACAGAATTGGCTCCTGCCCCAAAGCAGATATGGGGATATTTCAGAATGCTGCTTCTCATGAACCAAGCTCTGAACTGATGGCTCGCTGTTGCTGAATAGACTTCACTACTCAGTCTTTATAAAAGGGATGACTCATGCCAACGAGGCTACCTGGGATTTAAGTAATTTGATAGAAGATTTTCACAGTTGGTCAAATTAAGGGCAGTTCAATGCATAGTTTATATGATCCAAGTATTTTAAAAAAGCCTAATCAACTAGATGAGCACATTTCATTGAGTAACCATATTTTCATCCTTGTATGTTCCATCCGCTTCACTCCCTTTTTGTCTATGTACCCCATTTGTGTCATGACAAATCAAGATTTTACACTTTTCCAGGAAGCAGCTGGCTTTACTTGCTTTGTGAGCTGTTCATAGTGCTTCTGGGATGCTCAGCTAATAACAGCAACAACAAAACAAGTAATTACGCACCTGATGTCTAATGTATTGTTCCCAAAGCGTTAATGCCTCCCTACAATGGAGTTAGAAAATGAATTCATCCTTGCTTGCTCACACGTTACATTGCTGTTATATTATCATTTACTACTTACACTAACAACAGTCAGTTGCTGAAAGGCCCAACATATCACTAAAAGCACCAGTACCTTTATTGAAAGTTTTGCATCTATAGTTTCTGAACATCTGAACAGAATATTACTAGAGTTTGCTTCTCATGGTGTACACGTAAGTTTCACATTCCACACACAGCCATCAGCTTAGTTTCACATGCTGATATTTAATATGAAATCCCAATAGAAATGTTTTAGCCTGACCTCTACAATCCTTTTCCACTACTTCAAGTTAACTACTTTCTACCAATCTATATATCTACCTTCATTATTAAACTTATTCGATTCTAGGGTTCAGAACATCATGTAAGGCAGAGTGAAGGACTACATTAAATAAAATTATGTAATTGCTTGCTTGAAATGCATCAGCATCCTCTTAGTTCCTTTTACTTTAGTTAAGGTAATTATTTCAAAGTATTAGCACAGGAAAGTTTTATGTTTGATATGGAAAAAAGTGGGTTTGGAGAATGGATATGAAGTAGAAGCTGTGTAACATACAGGATCAGAAAGAATATTCCAGGTATATAAGGCAGCACTGGAGAAAGGCAGAAGAATATAAGATATATAAGGTATATAAGGCAGCACTGGAGAAAGGCAGAAGAACCATAAAGAAGGAAGAGATACAAGTGATTGGAGAGGAGGAATTGAAAATAGGGAACAACAAATACTGAAAACAATTCAATAAAAGATGTGTTATGTCAGGAAAGAAAAAGTAAGCATATCAAAACCATTGTAAGTACAATAAAAGTTCATCAAATTGAACGCTGAATCACTGTTACAATTAAGTGCAGTGAACAGTAGGAACCTATTTTATTCTTTTAAAATGGAGAAGCAGGCTCAGGGTAGAGTTGGCAAGAGAGCTCAGTATTCTTCATTTTAGCTACAAGGTTTAGCCCATAAGCTAACAAGAAAAGAGGGAAATGTCTCATCTAGTTGACCAACCCTCCCCTGTCACACAAGAAAGTTAGACCATTTCTTTAACTCAAATTCATCCAAGTCCTTGAGAATATCTTGAGAACAGGCAGAGGATTGTTCAAATTTGCATGGGTTTTTAAGTAAACATTGAAGCCAGCTTATTCTCCTTTCCCAAAGAGGAGAAAGCTGGCCTCAAAAAAAGCTCAAACCAAGAGCAGAGAGATAACAGGAACAACCAAGCCAACCCTGTAAATCTTCCTTACCTCACTGTAGGAAACAAAGCTTTCTTCCATGAGGAACTAAAAAAACCTCTTGTCTAACTACACACTCTGTGGTATATAGATGGCATATGACTAAATTGTACTGACCTTTAGATTTAAACCTGTATCTCCCCAGTGAGAATAATAACCTGCAGGCCTCTGAGAGAAATCAGAAGCTTGTGGAAGTATGAGGTGATTATAAGCAGCGCTAGTAACTGCCTATTAAGGTTGCTTGACACTTCTCATTATAAGATTCAGGTTTTAGTTGCTTATAATTTTGCCAAACTTTAACTGTTTGAGCTGAAGTTTTCCATGGGAGATGTCTGCCCCTGGCTAATTATTTATGTATTTGTTTTAGCCAAAATGGCTCAGCAATTTCTGAGAACGATGTTAGGGAAAAATACATTTCCTCATATTTCAAATCTTTTCTTTGAAATGTTCTAGTGCCCCCATGCTTTGGACTTGTGTCAAAAATGTGCCTTTTGTAGTCCCTGTGAAATTCCACCCAAATTTGGATGAGTTATAAGCATTTGAAAAATCTCAATTTGAACATGCTTAGTAGAGACTGGTTGCTAGAGCTTAAAAGCTAAAATCTTCAGAGTCCATCCTCACTAAGCATGCTGAAGCCCCGCAGTTCCTAATGCTGACCAGCCTGCACTTGCACCATCCCCACATAGTAATTGTGCATGCTCCAGCTTGGAGCTATGGGAGCTCAGAAGGACTTTCCCTGAGAAGACTGATCCCAGCTGCTCCAGGCTGGGTGGGGCTAGGCACCAAAACGGTAAGCAGGAAACCTGTCTCTCATGCTCTTAATTACTTATGCTGCATGGCTGCCAGCAGAAGAGAAGAGCAAGCTGCTTGATTCAAATATACAGGGACAAAAGCCAGAATGGGGGGAAGGAAAGAAGTAGATTGGAATAATGAATCTGGGAGCCACTACGGTGGGTGAGTGACCACGGGATCACACAAAGAACTGTTAATATTGGCGGGCTGGGTCTTATGATTTGGATGTTAAAATCGATGGTTATAAACCTTGCTTCGCAAGGCTAGAATGGGGGCAAAAAAGGGAAGGAAGGTGGCACTTCACATCAAAAACACAATTACCTGTTAGTCATCAAAGATTAAAAATAACAAGAATGAAAATAGTTTGAATGCTTATGGATTAAAGATGGAGTATTGGTGGATATCTGTTGCAGACAACTTAATCAGACTAGAACAGTGGTTTTCAACCTGGGGTCCGCAGACTATGTCGAAGATTTCCAAAGGGATCCGCACCTCCATTTGAAAAATTTTAGGGGTCCAGAAATGAAAAAAGATTGAAAACCACTGGACTAAAGAACAGGACAAAATGCTCATTAAATATCTATCCATAATATGTAGGAGGAAAAACGTATCAAAGCGGACTATAATCTAAGGGAGATTGTGCTGGACATCTTATGCAGCCAGTAACAAAACTTTCTTAAGAGTTTCTAAACAGAATAATTTTTAACATAAAATCCTGCACCCAACATAGCCATAATTCAATATTCATCCTTATTCTGACACACAAGAAAGAGCAATGACTGTTGCCTAGCTATCAGTGATCATACACTCATAGAAACGTGGGAGTGAAAGAGACCTCAACAGGTCATCTAGCCCAATCTCCTGCATTATGGCAGGACTAAGCATTATCTAGACCACCCTGACAGGTGTTTTTCTAATCTGTTCATAGAAATCCCCAATGACAGAGATTCCACAACCTCCTTAGATAATTTGTTCCAGTGCTTAACTACCCTTACAATTAGGAAGATTTTCCTAATGTCTAACCTCTCTCTCTCTTACTGCAATTTAAGCCCATTACCTCTTGTCCTGTCCTCAATGGATAAGGAGAACAACTGATCCCCCTCCTCTTTCTAGACCTTTACTCATTTTTGTTGCTGTCCTCTGGCTTCTCTCCAATTTGTCCACATCCTTCCCGAACTGTGGTGCCAGAACTGCACACAGCATTCCAGCTGAGGTCTTATAAGTGGAAGAATTTCTCTTGTATCTTGCTTACAACACTCCTGCTAATACAGCCAGAATGATGTATTCACTTTTTTTTTTTTGCAATAGTATTAATTTGTTGACTCACACTTAGTTTGTGATTCATTTTAACCCTCAGATCCTTTTCTGCCATACACCATCTAAGGCGGTCACTACTTATTTTGTATTTCTGCAATTCACTAGTCCTTCCTAAGTGTAGTACTTTGCATTTGTCCTAACTGAATTTCATCCTATTTATTTCAGACAATTTCTCCAGTTTATCAAGATCATTCTGAATTCGAATCCTGTCCAAAATGCTTGTAACCCTTCCCAGCTTGGTATCAACTGCAAAGTTTATAAGTGTTCTCTCTCCAATATTATCCAAATCATTTATAAAAGATCCTGAATGGAATCAGACCCAGGACAGATCCCTGGAGGAAACCACTCAATATGCTCTTCCAGCCTGATTGTAAACCATTGATAACTCTCTGAATTCAGTTTCTCTACGAGTTGTGCACCCACATTACAGTAGGTTAGTCTAGGCTGTATTTCCTTAGTCTGCTTATGAGAAGGTCATGTAAGACAGTAACAAAAGCCTTACGATCATAGAATATTAGGGTTGGAAGAGACCTCAGGAGGTCATCTAGTCCAATCCCCTGTTCAAAGCAGGATCAACACCAACTCAATCATCCCAGCTAGTGCTTTGTCAAGCCGGGCCTTAAAAACCTTTAAGGCTGGAGATTCCACCACGTCCCTAGGTAACCTATTCCAGTGCTTCACCACCCTCCTAGTGAAATAGTTTTTCCTAATATCCAACCTAGACCTCCCCAACTGCAACTTGAAACCACTGCCCATTCTTGTTCTGTCATCTGCCATCACTGAGAACAGCCTAGCTCCATCCTCTTTGGAACCCCCTTTCAGATAGTTGAAGACTACTATCAAATCCCTTCTCACTCGTCTCCAGACTAAATAATCCCAGTTCCCTGAGCCTCTCCTCGTAAGTCACATGCCCCAGTCCCGTGATCATTTTTGCTGCCCTTCTCTGGACTCTCTCCAATTTGTCCACATCCCTTCTGTAGTATGGAGACCAAAACTAGATGCAATACCCAGGTGTGGCCTCACCAGTGCCAAATACAGGGAAATAATCACTTCCCTCAATCTGCTGGCAATGCTCCTACTAATACAGCTCAATATGCCATTGGCCTTCTTGGCAACAAGGGCACACTGCTGACTCATATACAGCTTCTCATCCACTATAATCCTCAGGTCCTTTTCTGCAGAACTTCTGCTTAGCCAGTCGGTCCCCAGACTATAGCGATGCATGGAAATCTTCCTTCCTAAGTACAGGACTCTGCACTTGTCCCTGTTGAACCTCATTAGATTTCTTTTGGTCCAATCCTCCAATTTTTCTAGGCCACTCTGGACCCTATCCCTACCCTCCAGTGTATCTACCTCTCCCCTCAGTTTAGTGACATCAGCGAACCTGCTCAGGGTGCAATTAATCCCATCATCCAGATCATTAATAAAGATGTTGAACAAAACCGGACCCAGGATCGACCCCTGGGGCACTCCACTTGATACCAGCTGCCAACTAGACATGGAGTCATTGATCACTACCCACTGAGCCCAACAATCTAGCCAGCTTTCTATCCACCTTACAGACCATTCATCCAATCCAAACTTTTTTAACTTGCTGGCAAGAATACTGGGGGAGACTGTACCAAAAGCTTTGCTAAAGCCAAGATATATCTCATCCACCGCTTTTCCCATACCCACAGAGTCAGTTATCTCATCACAGAAGGAAATCAGGTTGGTCAGGTATGACTTGCCCTTAGTGAATCCATGTTGACTGTTCCTGATCACCTTCCTCTCCTCCAAGTACTTCAAAATGGATTACTTGAGGACCTGCTCCATGATTTTGCCAGGGACTGAAGTGAGGCTGACCGGTCTGTAGTTCCCCAGGTTCTCTTTCTTCCCTTATTTAAAGATGGGCACTATATTTGCCTTTTTCCAATTTTCTGGGACCTCCCCCAATTGTCACAAATTTTCAGAGATAATGGCCAATGGCTCTGCAAACACATCAGCCAACTCCCTCAGCACCCTCGGATGCATTAGATCTGGACCCATGGACTTGTGCATGTCCAGCTTTTCTAAATAGTCCTTAACCTGCTCTTTCACCACTGACGGCTGCTCACCTCCTCCCCATACTGTATTGCTCAGTGCAGAAGTCTGGGAGCTGACCTTGTCTGTGAAGACCGAGGCAAAAAAAAGCATTGAGTACTTCAGATTTTTCCACATCATCATGTCACTATGTTGCCTCACCCATTCAGTAAGGGTCCCACCCTTTTCCTGACCTCCTTCTTGTTGCTAACATACCTGTACAAACCCTTCTTGTTCCCTTTCACATCCCTTGCTAGCTGCATCTCCAACTGCACCCCTGCACGCTCTAGCAATATTTTTATACTCCTCCCTAGTCCTCTGTCCAAATTTCCACTTCTTCTAAGATTCCTTTTTGAGTTTAAGCTCACCGAAGAGTTCACTGTTAAGCCAAGTTGGTCACCTGCCATATTTGCTATTCTTTCTGTAATTCGAGTCGGTTCGTTCCTGCGCCCTCAATAAGGCTTCTTTGAAATATAGCCAGCTCTCCTGGGCTCCTTGCCTCCTCATATTAGCTTCCCAGGGGATCCTGCCCATCAGTTCCCTAATGGAATCAAAGTCTGCTTTTCTGAAGTCCAGGGTCCGTATTTTGCTACTCTCCTTTCTTCCTTTTGTCAGGATCCTGAACTTAACCATCTCCTGTCACTGCTGCCTAGGTTGCCACCCAATTCTACTTCCCCTACCAATTCTTCCCTGTTCGTAAGCAGCAGGTCAAGAGGAGCATGGCCCCTAGTCAGTTCCTCCAGCACTTGTCCCCAACTCTTTCCAAAAACTTCCTGGATTGTCTGTGCACTGCTCTATTGCTCTCCAAGCAGATGTCAGGGTGATTGAAGTCCCTCATTAGAACCAGGGCTGTGATCTGGAAACTTCAGTTAGTTGTCCGAAGAAAGCCTGGTCTACTTCATCCTTCTGATCCGGTGGTCTATAGCACACACACCCACTACGACATCACCCTTGTTGCTCTCACTTCTAAACTTAACCCAAATACTCCTAACAGGCTTTTCTCCAGTTTCAAACTGGAGCACTGAGCAAACATAGCGCTCTCTTCCATACAATGCAACTCCTCCACCTTTCCTCCCATATCTGTCCTTCCTGAACAGTTTATACCCATCCTTACTTACATCTATTGCTTCCCCAGATCCACAAGGCTTGTTACCCTGTCAAAGAAAGATATTAGATTGGTATGACACGATATGTTCTGGACAAATCTATGTTGACTGTTACTTATCACCTTATCTTTTAGTGCTTACTAATCAATTATTTGATTATTCGCTCCATTATCTTCCAGGTACTGAAGTTGAGCTGACTGGTCTTTAACTGTCCTTATTCCGTTTTTTATCAATAGGTACTATACTTACCCTTGTCCAGTCCTCTCGGATCTCTCCTCTCTCTCCATGAGTTCTCAAAGATAATTGCTAATGACTCAAACATCTCTTCAGCCTGTTCCTTAAGTATTCTAGGATATTCCATCCGGCCCTGCTGGTGAAGACATCTAACTTGTCTAAATAATTCTTAACTTGTCTTTCCCTATTTTAGCCTCAGATTCTACCCAGGGGTGAAAGTAACTGAAAGAACTTACCGATACGCTGGAGTCCTTAGTGGGAGCGTGACCTCAACCAGAAGAGGTGTTTAAAGGCCCTAGGGCTCCGGCTGTGGCTGGGAGCCCCAGGGCCTTTAAATCACCTTGGAACTACCACTGGGAGCCTCGGGGCTCAGGAGCGAAATAAAGGGCACAGAGCTCCGGCCACTGCAGAGCTTTGGGCCCTTTAAAGTGTCACTCGAGCCCGACTGCCAGAGCTCCAACGGTGATTTAAAGTGCCTGGGGCTTCCCGCAGCGGCAGTACCACTGGGTCCTTTACATTTCTCACAGCAGCAGGAGCCCCGGGCCTTTTAAATCCCTACCCGAGCCCGGCTGCTGGGGAATTAAAGGGCCAGAGGCTCCGGCTGCTGTGGGGAGCCCAGGGCCCTTTAAAGCGCTGCCTGAGCTCCACTGCTGGAGCTGCGGAAGCAGCGCTTTAAAGGGCCCAGGGCTTCCCACAGTGGCTGGAGCTCCGGGCCCTTTAAATCACCACCCGAGCCTGGCTGCCAGAGCTCCGGCAGTGATTTAAAGGGCCCAGGGCTTTCTGCAGCGGCTGGAGCCCTGGGCCCTTTAAATCACTGCCCGGGAAGCTAATCTAGTCTGGCACGGTGTACCAGCTCTTGCCAGTACATCGTACCAGACCATACCAGATTACTTTCACCTCTGATTCTACTCCATTTATACTACTGTTCACGATGTTAGTCATCCAATCACTGCTAACCTTTCTGATGAAAACAAACAAAAAGACATGCTCTAGTTATATTTACTTTGTAGAAACAGAATATGTCACCAACTAGTAGTAAGTATATTTAGAACTTTAAAAGGGCTAGTTTTCCAAAACTTAAAGCAATTATTGGCAAAACTGACTGGGAACAAATTTAAAATGCAAACTTTAACAAAAACTGGAAAATGTTCAAGGACAACCTATTGCAGTGGTTCTCAGACTTTTGTACTGGTGACCCCTTTCACATACCAAGCCTATGAGTGTAACCCCGCCATATAAATGAAAAACACTTTTTAATATATTTAACACCATTTTAAATGCTGGAAGCAAAGCGGGGTTTGGGGTGGAGGCTGACAGCTCATGACCCCTCATGTAAAAACCTTGTGACCACCTGAGGGTTCCCGACTGCAAGTTTGAGAACTCCTTGTCCTATTGGATAACTAAAAATCCACGAGTCCAAAGACATTTAAAAAACAAAAGTTATGCTGGGCAAGGAGCCAATCTGGCTAGGAGATGTGAATGTGGTGATAAAACAAATAAAATATATAAAGGATGCAAAAAAGGGGAAGTAAATGGCAATGAATATAAGTCAAAAAAAGAGCAGGCAATTGATAAGGGAAGTCAGGTATAGGTCCATCAGTACATGCAGATGCTAAACTCATAAACAGTGATGTAGAAAAGTCAGGAATTTGAAATAGATATTTCTACTCTCTGTTTAGAATGAGACAAGGGGATGTACCCAACCCTTGTGATTTTGTAGAGAAAATATTAAGATTACTATCTCTAACAAAAGAACATGTGAGGCAGCATCTGCCAAAATTAACATTTTCAAATAAACAGACTCCAACAATTTACAACCAAGAGTCTTAAAGGAACTAACCAAGGAGCACTTTGAACCGCTAATGTGACTTTTTAACTAATCTTGAAAAACAAGAGACATTCCAAGGGCTGAGGACTGCCAACGTAGTTATAATATTTAAAAAGGGAGAAAAGGATGACCCAGGGAATTGTAGACCAGTTAGTGTGACGTTAATCCCAGGTAAAATAATGGACCAGTTAATTTGGACTCTATCGAAGAACTAGAGGCTACACACCATGGTTTCATGGAAAGTAGGTATTGTCAAACTTTTTTTTTCTTTTTTTTTTTTTTTAAAAACAGGGTTACAGATCTGGCTGATAAAGACAACTGTGTTTACACACCATACATAGATTTTTCCAAGGCATTTGACTTAGTATCACATGACATTTTGATTTTTTTAAAAACTGAATTCTACAGAATACACATTAGATGGATTAACAATTGGCTCACAGACAGATCTCAAAATATAGTTGTTAATGGGGAGATCTCAATGAGTGGGATGAGATGTTATACATACAGGATGACAGACTGTCTTAGAAAACAGTGACTTAGAGAAGGACATAGGCATAATCACAAGTACTTGCCTCAACATGAGCTGTCAGTGCAACACTGGCAAAAAGCTAATGAGATCCTCAGATGTATAAAAAAGGGCAACAGAAGCAGAAGCATGGAAGTGGTCTTGACATTTGTACACAGTATTGGTAAGACCACTGCTAGAATGTTGTATCCATTTCTGATAATCACAATTCATGAAGAATGAAATACTGGAAGAGTTCAAAGGAGGGCCACAAAAATTATTAAAGAGATGGAAAACATGTCTCAAGATGTGAGGCTTAAGGAGCTTCAACCCATTCAGTTTATTGAGGAGAAGGTTGAGAAGTATCTTGATCCCTGTGTATAGGTTCTTAAACATGGAGAAAATATATGATAGCGGGGAACTGTTCAACCTTGCTGACAAAGGCATTGTGACAAATTAAGCAATTTCTTGTATATCCCTGGAAGACCTTATTAAATTAAGTTTAAGTAACTTTGGGGTCCATTGTATTAAATGCAAAGTTTATGTATTATCATGGGCCAGGACTGCATGTAACTTCGCTGCGAGGGAGATGTGATGCGAGGCCTGGGAGTCAAGGAACTATACTGAAACTGTGCCAGACAAGAAGGGACTTCTGGAACAACAGAGTGAAGTGGATTTCCTGAGAAACACAAAGGGAGAGGTTAGCAAATGCCTTTATCTCCAGTTACACAAAAAAACAGCCTTCTGAATCATAGAATATCAGGGTTGGAAGGGACCTCAGAAGGTCATCTAGTCCAACCCCCTGCTCAAAGAAGGACCAACACCAATTAAATCACCCCAGCCAGGACTTTGTCAACCCTGATCTTACCACCTCCCTAGGTAACCCATTCCAGTGTTTCACCATCCTCCTAGTGAAAAAGTTTTTCCTAATATCCAACCTAAACCTCCCCACTACAACTTGAGACCATTACTCTTTGTTCTCTCATCTGCTACCACTGAGAACAGTCTAGATCCAATCCTCTCTGGAACCCCCTTTCAGGTAGCTGAAAGCAGCTATCAAAACCCCCCTCATTCTTCTCATTTGCAGACTAAATAATCCCAGTTCCCTCAGCCTCTCCTCATAAATCACATGCTCCAGCCCCCTAATCATTTTTGTTGCCCCCTGCTGGACTCGTTCCAATTTTTCCATCCTTCTTGTAGTGTGGGGCCCAAAACTGGAAACAGTACTCCAGATGAGGCCTCTGTAACCCCCAAGTCCTTTTCTGCAGAACTGCTGCCTAGCCACTTGGTCCCTAGTCTGTAGTAGTGCATGAGATTCTTCCAACCTAAGTGCAGGACTCTGTTGAACCTCATCAGATTTCTTTTGACCCAATTGTCTAATTTGTCCACATCCTGAAGCTACGTCCTGATTTGCTGATTACTGGAGATCAAAGGCCTGAGCTATATAAAGAAATAGGCTGATCTGCTCAGTTTGCATTCTGGTTCCAAAATCACAGGGAATTATGAACTTGTAATGAAGAGAAAACCCAACTGTGTGTTTTTAAGGACTGACACCTACCCAACTCTAAAACTGAAGTTGGGGTGACCTCTGGTAAACATTTTAGCACACATGTAGGTTCTTTTATTGTTTTTAAAATGTTTTATCTGTAATGTTTTCACCTTCCAAATAGATGTCCTTATTTAGAAAGAGCAAGTGTGGTAACTTGTAACTGCAAGCAAATACACTGTTCATGGCCTCTAGAGAGACAGCAAAGCACAGACACAGGCCTGTTTAGGCAGTCTGGCTTGCTGAGAATATCACAGTGTAAATCAAGGAGCTGTGCTGTCTTGACAGCCTGGTCAGGAGACAGAAAGACACAGGTCTCTCCCCAAGAGAGGTAATGGCAGAGAAGCTCAGAGCCTAGAGTGGGTGCCCCAGGTGGACCAGAAGGGGGGAATACAGATATGAATAAAATGAAATAATCAACTATAAAAATCACTACATTCTCAGTTTTATTCTCAGAGGATATTAAAAAATGGCTAATAGATATAGGCCAGAAGATCAAAATACCTGAAATGCCCATGGGTGGCTCATAGGCCCATGTTCTGAAGTATCAAAATACTTGTGGAATACTTACTAAATTTCTAGCCAGAACTAGTTGTGGTTTCATCTAGCAGCTCTGTTCTGCCCAGTTCTGATTTGAGCCTTCTCATGTGACCACAGACAAAATAAAAATTTGTCACAGACTTACACTGGTGTTTTTTCTGCTATTTAGGGCCAGATTACGTTGCTCCTAAATCACATTGGGCAGCAGTTGCTCACGTGACTAGTCCCTGGTGAGGTAAATAACTGCTCACTAATGTGGGTGGGTGAGATTCTGTGGCCTGCATTGTGCAGGTCAGACCAGATGATCATAATGGTCCCTTCTGATCTTAAAGTCTATGAGTCTATGAGATGCAGTTGCCCTTAACTGTGACATATATGTAGGTTTGCCAGACATCCAGTTTTCGACCAGAATGCCCGGTCAGAAAGGGACCCTGGCAGTTCTGGTCTGCACAGCGGACCAGGCCGCTAAAAGTCCAGTTGGCTACAGCAGGGCAGGCAGGCTCTGTGCCCAGCTCCACGCAGCTCATGGGAAGTGGCCGGCATGTCCCTCCAGCTCCTAGGCCAGGGATGGGCAAACATTTTGGCCTGAGGCCACATTGGATTCTGAAACTGTATGTGGGGCTGTCATAACTTAGTCCCAGATTTGGACCTTAGCGTCCAAAATATGGGGGTTAGCATGAAAACCTCCAAGCTTAGTTACCAGCTTGGACCTGGTACTGCTGCCACCACCCAAAAAATTAGGGTGTTTTGGGGCACTCTGGTCCCCCCAAAAACCGTCCCTGGGGACCCCAAGACCCAAATTCCTTAAGTCTCACAACAAAGGGAAATAAACCTTTTCCCTTCTCCCCCCCTACAGGTGTTCCTGGAGAGATACACAGAAGCAAACTCCGTGAGTCTAAACAGAGGGACTCCACCCTCCCCGTTCCCAGTCCTGGAAAACAGAATTACTTCCCTCTTCACCCCGAGGATATGCAAAGTTAGGCTAGTACATCTAACACACACAGATGTCCCCCTGACTTCTTCCTCCCACCAATTCCCTGGTGAGTACAGACTCAATTTTCCTGGAATTCCCCACTAAAGAAAAACTTTAACAGGTCTTAAAAGAAAGCTTTATATAAAAAAAAAGAAATAAAAATACACACAAATGGTCTCTCTGTATTAAGGTTACAAATACAGGGTCAATTGCTTAAAAGAAATATGAATAAACAGCCTTATTCAAAAAGAATACAAATCAAAGCACTTCAGCAACTATAGACATGTAAATACAATAGAAAAACAATAACCCTTATTGTTTTTATGATCTCTGTACTCACAACTTGGAAACAGAAGATTAGAAAGCAGGAAACAGAAATCACTTCTCAAAGCTGAGAGAGGCAGGCAGGCAGACAAAGAACTCAGACACAAACTTTCCTCCACCAGAGTTGAAAAAATCCAGTTTCCTGATTGGTCCTCTGGTCAGGTGCTTCAGGTTACTTTTTTTTTCAGGTGAAAGAGACATTAACCCTTAGCTATCTGTTTATGACAGGGGCCGGGTAGGGAAGGCTGTGCTCCTCAAACAGCATGGCCCCCGCCTCTTATCTGCCCCCTCCCACTTCCTGCCCCTTGACTGCCCCCCTCAGAACTCCCAACCCATCCAACCTCCCGTGCTCCCTGCCCCGACTGCCTGACCCCTTATCCGACTGCCCGACCCCCTATCCACACCCCCGCACCCTGACCCTCCCTCATCCCCAGCCCCACCTCAGAGTCTGCACCCCCAGGTGGCACCCTCACCCCCTCCTGCACCCCAGCCCCTTGCCCCAGCCTGGTGAAAAGGAGCCAGTGTAGGGGAGAACGAGCAAACTTGCTGTATAAATTGGTATCCACTGAGCTACAGGGCTCTAATAGGAACCGCAGCGATGAAAGCAGCAATCTGCTGGGCCACTGCTCCAGGAGCCAGAACCCCACGCCGGCAGCTCCTTTGACACGGGTGTACCGTCCCAGTCCTGCCCACTGGCATGGGCAACAGGCTCATGGCAGCTGTCCCTGGTCACGCTAGTGCAGTGGGTGGGACTGGTGTGGTACAGCCATGCTGGAGGAGTTGCCGGCATGGGGCATTGACTCCTGGGAGCGGCATCCCAACAGGCTGTTGCTTTCACTGCTGTGGCTCTCGGTAGAGCCCTGGTACTCTGCAAATACCAATTTATATCTGCGGATAAAAATTGTGTATTCATGCAGGGCTGTACTTACAATCAGAAGAGATGTGATGGTATACGCGTGCGCACACACACACACGTTCAAAGAGTGCACGGGGGGGGGGTCTAACACTTCAATAACTCAAATACTGATAAAAGATTTTTACAGTTGTAAATTTCCCCTGAAGGTCAACATCTTGTGCATGTTACAAGTTAGCTCAGAGCAAATTTTTTTTTTTAATAGCCTAGAATTAAATGCTGGGGAAAAAAGGGATTTAAAATGCAAGTGCTGACGCAACCTTAACTACAGCATTTTGCACTATACAGCAGCACAGCTATAATTAAAAAGACAACTTACATCAAGTAAAAAGCTTCACTGCAAGCCTTTTTAATGGATCAATACTTCACCACCATCAGCAACTCAACAGGCTAAGGGAAAAGATGGAAAAAATTAGGCTTGTTAAGCAATTAAGGAAAATAATTTGTATGAATACAAGGATCTTCTGAAGGCTCTGGAAAGCTGGTTATATAAGATATCCCCAAATTTATTATTTACTTCTAGAATTAACCACAAAACATAGGAATTGCTTAACATCACATACTAATACAAAAACATCCATGTCTGTTGTACTCATTTTCTTGCATTACAGAATGGCTGCAAAAAACTGTTAAAGATGCAATGAGAAAGCTAACTATTAAAATTGGAGGGAAAGCTGCAGAACGGAAGCTCTAAATAACTGAAAATATATTAGGGAGAAAGCTGCAACATATATGACTCAATTTACAGAAATACAGGAAACTGGGTTTTTAAAGCAACCAGCAATATGGTAAGCACATATAGAACTAGCTCTCTTTTTCATAAATTTAGTAGTAAGATCTTTTAAGGCAGAGAACCAATGAACTTTAGCTATTTATTGCAGAAAGACCTGAGAAGTGCAGTTTGGTACCTGGTGATGTGAAACAGCCATAGCTACAACAGGAAGATTTTTAAGCTACCTCTATATTTAAAGTTTCTTGAAGGGCCCGGCAATACATCAAGATGAACTGGTAAATTCCCTACTGCAGTAAAGGAGTCATCCAGAAATCTGAGGATTCTTCCCCAGCATGGAACGATCACTTTCTGATGACCCTGGCTAGATACGCGAGTTCATCTGCCCTGTGTCCATGGCAGCCTTTAGTAAAATGTGAAGGAAAAGCCACTGGAGGCAACCATGCTGCTTTTATTTTTATTTCTTTTCTCATGGAGAGGAATTATCTGGACATTTCTGTGTTCTCTGAGCATGCACTCTCACCTCAGGCAATTGCCTCATTTTAAAATGCTTGAATTTTTCACTCTGTAGTTCTATTATTGCCAACAAGCTTAGTATTATTCACTTACAAGATAGATAGAAAAGTGTCAGTACAGAATCTTCATTTTGGTTGGGAAGAGCAAGGTGCAAATGTTTATGTATGACAATTTTTTTTCTCTCCCTCTTTCTTTGGTGTGGAGAAGGGATTTTTCCATTTTATCTTCTTAGGATATGACTCTGCAAGTCCTCAGCAGCATTCAAGTCAACTACCATAGACCAAGTAGTGGTTTGCAGGGTCAGGGCTTCTGAATGAAATTTTCAGAAATGACTACACTGATTTTGGATGCCCAAACTGGCACATTTTAAAGGGCTCTGATTTTCATGATGTGTTGAGAACCCATCCTTAGCTAATCAAGCCTCATAAAAGTATCTCTGGGTAAGCACACATCGAAAATGTAGACCTAAGTGTGTATTCAGCTACATCTTTTACATTTTGTAAGGCATTGCCAATGGTATGCCCTCATCTGGAATATTGTCTTGATTTTTCACCACCTCGTTTCAGAAAAGGTATAGCAGAAAGAGAGATGATTCAGAGGTGAACACAATGAATGGTAAGTGGACATGGAAAAATGTTCTATATAAAGACATCAAAAACAATGGGGCTGCTAAAGTTAGAGAGGAGACAAGATAGAGAGAGAGAGAAAATAATTAACAATTCAAAATGTAAATCAGGCACTCTAATTTTCCTGCTCCAACTACAAGGATATTATCAATGAAACTGAACAGCAACGGTTTTTTTGAAAGTCATAAAAGGATTTTTTTATTTTTTTTTTTTACTACACACAATGTATAATTAACGTATGAAACTAACTGTTAATTTCAATGGTTTCTTGTGACAACTTTGCAGGATTCAGAATAGGATCGTACATTTATATGGAGAATAAGAATATCAAACTATATGATAGGATTTAAAAAAATTCTAGGAAGCACGTTAATGCTTATGCTTCAGAGAAAAAACCAATCATTTCCTGATAGAGACTGGTGTAACAGACTGGACAAACCTTATGGAACTAAGGATATGTCTACACTATCCGCCGGATCGGCAGGCAGCGATCAATCCAGCGGGGGGTCAATTTATCACATCTAGTCTAGAAGCCATAAATCAATGCCTGAGCACTCTCCCACTGACTCCTGTACTCCACAATCACAAGAGGAGCAGAAGGAATCGACAGGGAAGCGGTAGCAGTCGACTCACCACGGTGAAGACACCACAGTAAGTCGATCTAAGTATGTTGACTTCGGCTACGTTATTCACATAGCTGAAGTTGCATAACTTAGATCGACCCCCCGCAGCCCCCCAGTGTAGACTAGGCCTTAGATAAGTTTTATGGAATTAACTTAAGCCTCTCTCTGCTGAGAATAACAGTGAAGGCAGGGAACTGTTCAGCCTGGAGACACTCCAGTCAGAAGAGTATCCAGCCAAGAAAGGTGATTGCCAAGGGAACCTGAAGCCTGAGAGTGGGGGCCCTTCCGGGACCCATAGAGGAGGAATATAGGTGCACTGCCCTGAACTGTGACAGTTAAGAAGCGAGTTTCCCCCGACAATTATGTTGGGGGAAACATAAGAATGGTCAGACTGGGTCAGACCAAAGGTCCATCAAGCCCAGTATCCTGTCCTCTGACAGTGGCCAATAGCAGGTGCCCCAAAGGGAATGGACAGACAGGCTATCATCAAGTGATCCATGCCATGTCACCCAATCCCAGCTTCTGGCAAACAGAGGCTAGGGACACCCTTCCTGCCCATCCTGGCTAATAGCCACTGATGGACCTATCTTCCACAAATCTATCTAGCTCCCTTTTGAACCCCGTTATAGTATTGGCCTTCACAACACCCTCTGGCAAGGAGTTCCAGAGGCTGACAGTGCATTGCGTGAAAAAATACTTTCTTGTGTTTTTTTTAAACCTGCTGCCTATTAATTTCATTTGGTGGCCCCTTGCTCTTGTATTATCAGAAGGAGTAAATAACAGTTTCTTATTTACTTTCTCCACACCCATCATGATTTTATAGACCTCTATCATATCCCCCCTTAGTCACCTCTTTTCCAAGATGAAAAGTCCCAGTCTTATTAATCTCTCCTCATATGGAAGCCATTCTATACCCCTAATTATTTTTGCTGCTCTTTTCTGAACCTTTTCCAATTCCAATATATCTTTTTTGAGATGGGGCTACCACATCTGCACATTGTATTCAAGGTGTAGGTGTACCATGGATTTATATAGAGGCAATATGATATTTTCTGTCTTATTATCTATTCCTTTCTTGATGAATCCCAACATTCTGTTCGCTTTTTTGACTGCCGCTGCACATTGAGTGGATGATTTCAGAGAACTATCCAGTGACTCCGAGATCTCTTTCTTGAGTGGCAACAGCTAATTTAGACCCCGTCATTGAATATGTATAGTTCAGATTATGTTTTCTAATGTGCATTACTTTGCATTTATCAATATTAAATTTCATCTGCCGTTTTGTTGCCCAGTCACCCAGTTTTGCGAGATCCTTTTGTAGCTCTTTGCAATCTGCCTGGGACTTAACTATCTTGAGTAGTTTTGTATCATCTGTAAATTTTGCCACCTCACTGTTTACCCCTTTTTCCAGATCGTTTATGAAGATGTTAAATAGGACTGGGCCCGTACAGATCCCTGGGGGACACCACTATTTACCTCTCTCCATTCTGAAAACTGACAGTTTATTCCTACCCTTTGTTTCCTGTCTTTTAACCAGTTACCAATCCATGAGAGAAACTTCCCTCTTCACCCATGACTGCTTATTTTGCTTAAGAGCCTTTGGTGAGGGACCTTGTCAAAGGCTTTCTGAAAATCTAAATATACTATATCCACTGGATCCCCTTTGTCCGCATGCTTGTTGACCCCTTCAAAGAATTCTAGTAGATTGGTGAGGCATGTTGTTCGATAATTGTCCATTACAGCTGTCTTGCTTCTTCCTCTGAAGCTTCTGATGCTGGCCAACAACAGATACAGGATGCTGGAGAAGATGAACCTCAGATCTGACCTACCTGGCAATTTCTACAATCCTACTTCTTAGAGAGTTTATCACAAATCTGTTAAAACCTCCCTGAAATGGATAACACCAGTATAACTCTACCAGTGACAGGAACAGTGCAAATGCTAGTGAAGACTGACTGCATCACCTAACACCATGAACAGAACATTGTGATTAACATGCTTTGCTCCACCCTAGCACTTCCACTGTTGAAGCTATCCATGGAGCAGCCCCAATACAAGATTTTCACAGAATTGTTATTGTAGGTGTGGCCTTTCTGTACTTCTCCACTTCCTCTACTACAACAACATCAGCAGCCTTGATTCATCATGAGTTGTCAAAGAATTATCCAAAAAGCTCTGTCAACCACTGATATTGATTAACACATTTTGGAACACTGGGAAAGTGCCAGAACACCGGAGCTAATATTTTTTAAAAGGTAAATAAAATGACCTGGATTAGTCTGATACAACTGTCAAACAAAACCGGAAAGAGTGATAGGGAATGTAACAGTCAAGCATTAAAGGACTGTAGCATAATTAATGTCAGCAAAAACATTTTATGGAAAAAAAAATGGGTCGTGTCAAACAAACTTGATTTTTTAAAATGAGATTAGAAGTTTGGCTGATAAAGGTAACTATTTGACGCAACACACTTAGGCTTTTGCAAGGGGGTTGACTTACCATCACATGACATTCTGATTAAGTACTATACAAAAAACCTCAGTGTAGCACATATGAAATGGGTTTAAAAACTGAGGATTGAAAAAAAAAAAAGGCATTGTAAATAGAAAATCATCATCCAAAAGGGCTGTTTATAGGGTCCTGCAAGGATCTGTTCTTGGGCCAATATTATTGAGTATCTTTATCAGTGATCTGAAATAAAATCATTGCTGGTAAAGTTTGCAGAGGACACAAAAATTGGCAGTGGTGGTAAATAACTGTATGAACTGGTCATTTCAACAGAGCTCTCTGGATTGCTTGCTAAACTGGGCTCATTTGAACAACATGTATTTTAATATAGTCAAATGAAAAACTGCAAATATATGAACAAAGCTTTGTAGGTCACATTTACACGATAGAGGATTGTATGCTGGAAAGCAGTGACTCTGAAAAGGACTTAATAGTAATGGTGTATAACCAAGTGAACACAAGCTACTGGTGTGATGCCGTAACTAGGAGAACTAACGATCTTTGGATGTATGAGCAGGCGAATACAAAGTAGGAGTTGTAAGGTGATATTGTTTCTGTATATGACATTTGTGAATTACTGGGATACTGTGCCCAGTTCTGGTGACCACACTTTTAAGAGCATATCAAAAAAATGGAAAGGTGTCTGAAAAGAGCTACAAGAATGACTCAGGGTCAGGAAAACCTGCTTTACAATCATGGATCGTGATCTGCAAACACCTATATGGGAAGATTGCTGATCATAGAAGGCTCTTTAATCTAGCAGACAAACGCATAGCAAGATCCAATGGTCTGAGAAACACTAGACAAATTTAAATTAGAAATAAAGCACTTCTAAAAATACACATAATGAGGGCAATGAATCATTTGAACAGCTTACCTTTAAAAAAAGCAAACAAACCCCGCTGTATATAAACCACAAGCATGTTTGATGCAGGAATACTGGGTGAAATCTTTGGCCTGTATTACACAGAAGGTCAGTCTAGATGCTCATAACAGTCTCTCAGGCCTTCAATCTATTCATCTTCCCTTCCTCCCATTTCTTCTGTACACGTTCTGATGATATCTCCCACACATGGAATGCTTTCCCCTTTCAGTTCTCCAGCCCACTAATATCTCCTTACTAATCTATCCTCCAAAGATTTTGCTCCTCTTTATTGTTTACAAGAGATGATTAATTTAAAAATTAAGTTACTCCTCTGGAACTTCCCAGTCTATTCTATCACTGTGTAACTGTCTTTTAGATTACACTTGCAACTCCAAAATTAGGACTTTTATTTTGTTTCTTTAAAAAAAAAATATGTTAAAGTCATCAAGCACGATTCATGTCTAATTGCGTAAGTACATCATCTTATTTATCGTTACCCTCTTCATCTCTCTCTACTCCCCTTCTTGTGTCTGGTTTTGAGACTCAGGAGTTGCATGATGTAAAGTATAAGCTTCAAACTCTATTTTTTTTTTTTTAAAAAGGGTAAAACATAGGCCCTGTCTTACTAATGTGGCATGAAGTGCACTTTGGGGCTTTCAAAAAAGTTAAATGGCAATTTCTGCAATATCCTGCACAACCTTATTGAATTAAGTTTAAGTATTTTAGGAGTTCATTCTATTAAAAATGCATATGGTTTAAGTGTTATTGTGGGATTCTATGTAACTTGTCCAGAAGATTTGACTCATGTAAGGATTGGGAAGTGTTAGGCTCAAAGGACTCTTTTAAACAACAGGCTAAGACAAGAATGAACTGTGAGTTGAATACGTTTTATAGGAAATACTTGGAGAAGGCGAATGCAAATGCCCATCTCTCTGGACCTGATCTTCTGAAAACTTCATTTAGGAAGGGAACCTTTATCTACAAATTACCAATTCCCAGGATCAAAAGGCCCAAGCAGCATAAAGGAGTAACTCACAGAGTCATGAGGGTTCTTATTCTGAGCAATAGGACTTACAAATTTATAGCCACAGGACTGGTCAGCAGCCAGAGCCCTTATTGGAGTCAGGTGGTGATCTCTGGATACTTTATTAGCTTGCGTATAGATTCTTCTATTGTTTTCTAAATGTTATCTCTGTAAAGCTTTTACCTTAAGAATAAATGTGCTTCCTTAGAAAGAGTGTATTGTAAATTAACCGTAACAGTTACACAGTTTACCATCTCTGAAGAGAAAAGTAAAGCAGGCCTGCTTAGGCAGTCTGACTTTGCGGAGGAATTCACAATGCAGAGTGGCAATATCCCAGTCAGAAGGGAGGGAGACGTGGTGTCTCCACCCAAGAGACAAAACAGGAGGGGAGCTGGAAGCCTAAAAGTGGGTACCCTTCAAGCTCATATAAGGAAAATACAGGTGTGGTTGCCCTGAACTATGACAACAACCCTTAAGTTCTCTGCACAGGAATTTTACAAGCAAATCATATAATTTTAAAACTACTATATTTCTTTAGCAAACCCTGCCAGACAGAACATCTTGCTAGAAGTGGTAGTTAAAAAAGGAAAGAAAAAAATATATCACTAATTCATAAAATTGTAGAAGTCAATAAACTCTGGAATTCAGCAAATGCTATTGCCAAGGGGCAAAGGGCCAGTAGGGCCATAAACAAAAGATAAAGAAAGAGGGTAGAAGAAGGGATGTCTGAAGAAAGGATTGATGCATTAGAGGCAGCTTTTAAGAGGACATTATGGAGCAACAGCAGTCATTTCCTATCTAAGGGTGCAACTGAGTTGCTTTAGATAAGGCTGATGTTGCTACCTGCCCTCACTTACCACTCAGATAAAAGGCATATAGGTATAATTTAGGTCTGGGACACAAGATTGGAAGTGAATTAAGACAACAGACTTCTAAATTAAAACACACTGAAAACAGAGGTATTCAGAGCTCAAGGAATAAACTTTTTTGCCACTTAAAAGACAAATACAATTTAGTGTCCTGGCCACTTCCATCTAGTGCCCAGAACACATGTCTAGCTGCAGAGAGTAGTAATTAACTTCTGAATTTGTAACGTGGCTATGGGATAACTGCTCTGACTAGCTTAGTATAAGACAGCAAGAGTTGGAGATCTACATTTTTTAAAAGAAAATAAATCCAGTGTCCACCGCTTTTCTTGCACACCTTATAACCATGAAAAAGGAAAAGATTAAAGAAAATTCTCTCATATAACAGCAGATTCATAGATTATAAAGTCAGAAGGGATCCAATGTTATCATCTAGCCCAGCAGTTCTCAAACTTCATTGCACTGAGACTCCCTTCTGATAAAAAAAAATTACTACACGACCACAGGAGGGAGGACCAAAGCCTGAGCCCAACCACCTCACGTAGAGGGGCCAAAAGCCAAGCCCAAGCCACACCACCCTGGGCAGGGACCAAAGCTGAAGCCCTGAAAATTAAATTCACCCTTTTCTTTGCATCCATAGGAAGTTTTAAGTTTTATCAACATCACAAAACTATAATATATCTTTTACTTGTAGAGCGCTTGTTTGGCTTCACAGCCATACGCAGTACATACAAAGTAATGTGGTAAATTCCTTACCATACTCTCCCCACAGACAATCATTCTTCATTACAAAACCAATTCTGATAGGCAGTGAGAGCAACTCCACTACTCAAATGAAGTGCTTACATAGAGCAACCAATTGTCCAAGTGTTAAGACACAGAGCTAGTCTGTCTCTACAGAGCAAAACTACATATCCCTAAGATCATGAAACTAAAGTATTTACATGAAAAGAGCAAAAGTCGGGGTGGTGACGAATCATTGCACTGAGTGAAGAAGACAAACGTACTAAATGAATTAAAACGCCATTGTTGCATAATGCACATTTTTGATGATCCGTATACTAAGAAAAGATGAGATGCTGTCATCTGTATGGAATGAGAGTTCAGGCACTTTGGGTGCTTGTTTGAAGCGCTTGTGTGAGAATAAAATTAAGTGTGAAAAATCAACAGGGAAACGAAGTCTATTGCGGTCCAAAATATTAAAAGTGGCACTTTATTATTCAGGACATCTACATATATTTATTTAGATTCCAACTGCTTACTTTACCAACTATAGTTTTTATTTTATTTTTACTACTAGCCATACACAGTTGTGAGAGAGTGAGTGGATTATTTTCTGGTTCATATGTCAGTTGCAGAATCTTTATTATTAATGATTTTGTTCAAATCAGAAAGAACACAGCTGAGCTTTCAGACTCCAAAGTGGAGTTTCCACTGATAATTATTTCAGAAAAAAACAACTACTTTTTACTTGTAAAATGAGTACATTTGTCTCAGAACTTGTGTCAAACAGAACTCCATAGTTCCATTTTTAGAGTCATTTTTCTGAGTACAGATTGAATCCAACTCCCACTGAATTCAATATGAGTTGGATAAGTCCCTAATAAACACTGCAACTCACTATGGACCAGTTCTTGTTTCCACTGAAACCATCTGTACAATTCTACTGATCAAGTCTTTACTAATTCCTCACTGAGAATGATCTTGTGCTAAAAGACATGACCGAGAATCAGGATAGAGATAAAAATTAGGCAAAAGGATTGTAATAATTGTGGTGATCTAGACAGTCACAGCAATCACCACCCTCACTGAGAATAATTAGAAGCATGTTTTGGCTATTTACTCAATCAACCAAATCAGTTAGTTATCCCTAGTCCATGCCCACTAACTAATCTAAAGTTTTATATTTTAAGAAAGAGCTAATTTATTCTTTTAAAAATTAACCCATATCCATCTAGTATTTTCTTTCAGAGTAGTACTCATTTATCCTTCACCCCCTTTTATAAAATCCTGGGTAAGATATGATAGTATGTAGTATTCATGAGTCACCAACAGGAAGGTGACATGGATTAAAGAAGTTTGGTGTACTAGCAAAACTGATCTCCTACTAAAACATCTGTTCTAGACATTGAACTGAAAGGATAGAAACTCCACAGTTTGTTTATTGGAACATCAAACCATATATATGCTTGCATTTTAGTCCTAATAATACATTCTTACAGGCAAGACATCAATCAGTTGCTGAACTAGTCAGTAGTGCATAAAAGATGTGGATTGAGTTTTAACATCTTCTCTTGTGCGGCTTAGTTAAATAAATTCCTTGGGGTGCATGTAGTATGAACTGACTCTTCCAAAATATAGCTTTTGGCTCTGAACTGCAGTACAGGGCACATAGTGGGGGAATGGTTCTCTGGTTCTGCAGAATTAGTGCTTCACTTAACTGAAATTGAAGGACTCTGAACACTCCAGTGCTTCAGAACTAATATACTTGTATTAAGTTAATTTTTTTGTTTGTGGCATACCAGTATAATGGGCTTCCTCGAGTTTTCATCAATAGGTTTCTTGGGGACTGTGACGGGGCTCGACTCACCATTGTGGCACCTCCTGCTGGTTGTCTTGGGAATTAGCTCTGCCCCTCTTCAGGTGGTGTCTTGCACGCCATCACCTCTGCTCCAGAACCTATGTTGCCCCAAGGACCGTGGAGTCCTCTTCAGGACACAGCCCTCTGGCTGTGTCACATTCTGTTCCCCCCCATTCTGGGGGAACTGCAGTCCACTGTCCAGCCACTTCCTTCCGTGGCAAGTGCATTCTACTGTTTAGCCACTTCCCCAGTGGCAAGGTGCAGAAGGGAAGGACCCGGGCTCGCTCACTACTCCAGGTCCAAATATAGCAGCCAATTACTGCATCACTTCCAACTCCTCTGCAGATTTCCCTGGCCACTTCCTTGCGGCTCAACATCCTCTTTGCCTTACTCTCAGGGCCTTAGCCTGCAGCACCAGCCTGCAGTACTGCTACGTCTGGGGTACTTGCTGCCTTCAGCCTACAAGGCAGCCAATCTACGTCCCTCCTCAAGCTCCAGGGAGTGCCTCCCTCTGCTCTGCCCTGCAGCACTTCTTATATGAGCCTGCCTGGCCATGATTGGCTGCTCCTCTCAGACCCTTTCTACTTGGCTGCCTCTGAGGCAGCCCTCTCTTTTCTGCTAGCATGGGGCAGCTGCCTCATCCCAGTGGCATACTGAGAAAGTCTAAGTTCTTTATCTTAAAATGATGTGTGTCTGAGTGCATATATAGGGGATGAAAACTGTTTTTAGACTCCTAGGCAGGTCATATTTGATTCAAATACTGGCTATTAGAATAGTGATCTGTACAAGAACCTGTTAGTTTTAGTAACTAAAAAAAGATGATCTACCTTTTCCCTGTTAAGGGACAAATCAGAGATCCTTATTATCTCTGTCAGACCCACATCACTGATGTTTAAGATTGAGGTTATTGTTTGGGAAAACCAGAAAATTTCAGCAAAGAGTCTTGTGGCACCTTATAGACTAACAGATGTATTGGAGCATGAGCTTTCGTGGGTGAATACCCACATCGTCGGATGTGCTTTTACAGATCCAGACTAACACGGCTACCCCTCTGATACAGAAAATTTCAATGTATTTTGATGACACATTGCTATAACTTTGCGCACTTATCTCTTTCCTGTCCAACTCACTAACAAGCACTATCTAGTTATGTCAAGTTACAAGGTGACTATCAAAGTCTGTGCTCTCTACTCAAAGATAAGAACATATCGGTAGTGTTTATTCTTAATGTCATGAACAAAAAATTCCAGTATTTGGGGACTACCACCATAGCAAGCCTTGCATGACATTTTTGCTGTGAGCTCAAAGAACACAATAAATAGAACTGTTTAGGTGTTTGCCGTTAGAAATAAATCACTAGTAATAATCTGGAAATAGATTAATTTAGTTTATTTTAAAAAAAGAGACCATGGTTATGCAAATGTATCACCATATACTAAAAACTGTGATTCTATCATTTCAGCAGTATTATTTTAACCAATGCATATATTTCAAAAGTTCTTTCAAGAAACATTATTTATAAGTACATCTTTGGGAACAGTATTAAAAGTTCTATAGCAGCAGCTAACAGGTGCATAATTTACATTTATTGTTTATCTTACAAAAATAGTTCCTAGCTGTTTCTGGAGGAGAGGAGATAAAGTTTCTTTAAAAAGATTTCTTAACTGCAAAGACAGCAATTTTAAAACCAAAAGCATTTTAAGGTTTGAAGGCCATTCATCAAAAGAATGTACTCAAGACAAGTTTTGGATCCAAAGCATTCTTTTCCCCTTTAATTTAAAGGAAAGCCATGTGTGTGCTATATTCTTGTAATTCATACAAAAACACTTTGCTAAGCATGCTAAAAATGGATAATTAAGAATTTTTCTTTTTCTGCTTCATTAACAAGTATTTATGTTTACTAGTATGTGTATTTATATAGAGATATAGAGAGAGCTATACAGAAATGTATATTCAAAGTAAAATTTAAAGCCAGTTTCCATCTTACTTTAATAATGCTTTTAATATTAAGTTACATATTAAATTAATCTAATTGTTCATGTTTTCACAATGTAGTTTTTATGGTACTAGAATGATATTGAAGCAGGATCTAAACTTTAAAAAAGTTTATGATCTTTGGCTACCATAACAGCTGGTATTGCAAATATCTTTCAGACAGATAGCTGGTAAAAGAATGCTACCTCTAAATCCATATGGGCAGTTCCTCACCTGATGTAAATTGCCATAGCTCCACTGAAGTCAAGATTCTACCTGAGAATCTGTCTCATATTTTCCATGTCACTTCCAGTTTATTATATATTTTTGTATCAGCATACATATAGACACATACACACACACATTTACTGTCCACCATGTGAACTTTCAGAGTGCTAGGCCTAGTTTTAGCAGCCACACTATTTCTGCAGCCTAAAGGAAATTCCCATCACTCACTCTGTTCTGTCATGGGCACTGTGATTAACATGTATAACACGTCACCATTTTTAGTGCAGTTTTGAAAATACTAGAAATATAATGTGCTTATTTATGCCATGTTCATCATTATAATGCCACACAATTGTAAACTTGTGGTTAAAATGTTTTTGCACACTTCTTTTTCCTACTGAAGTTAACAATTTTACCGTTTAAAATAGCTTTGTTTCTATTTTATATTTGTAACTGCTGAACTCAGCTACTCCCAAATATTTTGCTTAATGTTTAATAAATTCTTATTTTAACTTCAGAAAGTGATCTCTGATCCCTAACAGTAACAGAGTTTAGGTACACAAAAAATACAGTGAATCATACCATCTTTCTCCAAAGTAATACCCTAGACAGAAAACATTTGATGATCTATGTCTTTCTAAAGTCAAAATTACACTGAAAAATAAACCCTGAAAAATATTGTATTAGTTAAGGAACATTTGAATCACTGCACTCTATACTTTACCTTAAAAACCATCACCTTGCTGATCTTAGCAATTAATTGTTTACTGTACACATCCTACTAATGTTTTCAGGTTGAGATGACTGTATGATCACCTAAACTTTAGCACACTAATCTACAATTCAAGTTACCTTTCAACGTAGCTGTTTCCTACTTCAAAATTCATGCAGGAATTTACCACTGCTAAGTGTAATGTGATACAGGCAACTTTTTCACTGATTACTAGTGCTGCCCAGGCACAATATAAAGAAAAGTTAAACACAGAAATAATTGTTTTCACTTCTTAAGCTCTCTCTTACTTACAAAATAGGTGTCTTACAGGAGGTATTAAGTATTCACAAAAATGTTTGCTTATTCTTGAACAATAATGGGTAAATATATTAGCAACACGTTCTGAAAGTTTTTGACTGAAAAGGACTAAATATAAACTAGCATCAAACACAGGAGTATACTTTGTAGTTATATACCTCTACCCCGATACAACGTTGTCCTCAGGAGCCAAAAAATCTTACCACATTATAGGTGAAACCGCGTTATATTGAACTCGCTTTGATCCACCGGAGCGCACAGCTCCGCGCCCCCAGACCACTGCTTTACCACATTATATCCAAATTCGTGTTATATCGGGTCGCATTATATCGGGCAGAGGTGTACTTACTATTCACAAATGTACCTTGCAAATGAATGCTACCTTGTAAATCTTAGCGAAATAAAAGCTTAACAAAACATGTTCAGTTTCAGGATAAGATAGGCTGGTCCAAAGGCTAGAACCAATTATGAGTCCCAATTTCACCCATCATAGAGTTTATAATGACTTTTGTACAATAAAATCCTTAACTTGACCTGAAGTTTAGCAGTTGAGTTTGTTTGTTTTCTAACCAGAGCCAGCATTTTGCTTCCTACCCACCCATTAATGTCCTAAGTAGATAAAATGTTCAAGAGAATTGCTGTCTTTGTACTTTCCCCAAACACTGAGTGCAATTAGTTTTGCTATGATCCAAGTTCTCAAGAAATGAGTAAAGCATATTAACAAAAATGTGCATTAACTAGCTGCCAGAAAAAGGCTAGGAGTATATTCAATATATTAAGATGACTTCTGATTCTATATACAGAAGATTTCTCTAAATTGTGAAAAGTCATCTGAAATTTTAAAAAATATCTATTAGTTTCCAATGTTTCTATTGTATAAGATCACTGGGGAAGAATACTGTTAAAAGTAGTTTTTATTTTGACACAAATAAGAGATACTGCATCTTTAAGAGTCCAGCAGTTTCAAAGCAACTCTAGACTGCAATCATAACATCCATTAGAGTGCTCCACGTTTCAGAGCAAGCAAGCAAGTGGTTGTCATTGTAGCCAGTAAATCACCTGACTCTATTACAAAATCAATTACTGCAGCACATTTCTATTGCTACATAACCTGATGATAGCAAAATGATATTGGATAGCTACTGCAAGGTCAAGAAAACTGCTAGGAACATCTCAAATTTGTCTTTTCATGTAGGTCCAAATTATAATGCATCTATTTTATGGTATATTTTAGATTTTAAAGAAATATGTATAGTTACCTTCTTTGGCTGACTGGGACATTTGATGGATAGTCTCTGTAACTGGTCTGATGTATGGCTGCAAGATAGAAGATCAGAGCAGCAGGTCGAACGGCCCAGCCTCTTCATTAAAGAAGAAATAATGCTGCAGCCACATCCACACATTGACTTGCTCATCAGATGACTTTATTCCTTAAGAAACCAGAACTGGTACATTCCCATATATACTCAAAATTGGCTGACTGCCTCATTCTGCAGTTCCCTGGCTGAAATTAACACTGATAAACAGAAGAAAAAAAACAAAAAAAACCCCAGGTATTCCTCTCCAAAAAGGCCAGCCACAGTCCCATCACCTAGCAAAACTCAGTATTAAAAAAAAAAACTTCCCAGACTATGGTTTTACAAGGTAAGATGTTTTAAGAGTCTTAACTGGTTTACAAAGGAAAGAAAGGTATCTAACAGAGGAATAAATTTGAGGTGTCAGACACCCTAAACTGCACACTCACTACAGCTTCTGTCCTCCTCCATCACTTCAAGTCCATTTACCTACTCTACCAGCTCAGCCCATCCAACCTGTTCTCTCTCTAAGTGCACACTACTCCAATAGCCAACAGAAAAGAGCCACACCCCTCAACATCACCCATGCACTCTATTCAAGAACCACTCAATACCTGGAAAAGAACTGCTGCTGCATTGCTTAGAGCAACAACAGGGAACAGATTACTGGAGCCTGACCTGCCAATCAAAGCAACTGACCTTTTATGACTCTAGTGTTCAAGAGAGGGACCTGTCACTTTCTTCTTCCATGTATGACAGATTTGTCTTCCTGTTATACTCTACAAAAGATTTTCTACAATATATATTTTAAAATCTTATTCTAAATTGAAAATGCATATGCAACAAAAAGATTGCACCGAAGCATACAAATCTCCGAAGAGAAATGAGAATTGCTGCTACCGAGCTGTGAGTTACTATAACATTTAAGAAAAAACAAATACAAATTTAAACTAAAGGAGGACTAAGCAATAAAGGAATTTAAGCTGAAACATAACCCTGCGCTTATCAATTCTCCAAGAGAAGCAATAGAGCTATCTAGTATAAGCAGCTTTGAAAAAAAAAGTTAGACAAGTCTTTGGCTCAGAAGAAGAGTTATACAGAAAGGCAAACCTAATTCAAAAGAGAAGTCAGATCTAGATAGGCTTCCTAGCCTGTTTAAAAAAAAAATTATGTTCTGAAACGAAAATATGATTTCTCAATAATAGTATCTGCCTAATTTCATCTATATAATTCAATCTCTAAGTCAGAAAACTTGACAGTGTTTCTCGTAGTACTAAATCAATGAACCATATACTGCTTTTTCCTTTCCATCTGCTAAAACAACATGCCAGTATTACATATATTATAAAAAGCTCATTTTAACTAGCTTACTGAAGTAAGCAATACGGTTTCTGAAGCAGAAGGCTCACCTTAACACAAATGCTTAAAATCATTACTGGATAATGTGACTTGAAATAACTGTCACTTGCATTTATAGAGCTATTAGTGTTTGTCTAATTCAATAGCAGCCTCTTTATCAAAAGGTTAAGAAAAATACAGATGGCATGAAAGCAGCTTAAACATACATATTCAAAAAAAACTTCTTGTTTTCATACTGCATTGAAAGCTTAATTCTCTCTTGCTCTCTCCTGCTCCCTCTGCTTCCTTCCCTCCCCTTCCTAGGTTTAAAGCTGAACTGAGCTAGTATTGCCTCTCCCTTTCACCTTGCTCTGCCCTTTTGATATTTATGTTTCTATTCAACCAATTTCCAGTAATATCTAAATATAAGCATGCACTGCAAATTGAATAAAGAAAACCTTTTGTAGATAAAGACTATGGATGCAAATAAGCAAAATAATGCAATAACCTTTTACTCGCCTGCTTGAGGTACTGTCTGCTGCATAGAATTTTAAATCCTCATCTGCAGATGCAATTGAGCTGGTATTGCCAAGGACTTTGCTCTTCCTGTGCTGATTCTACACGTCTATTCATTGAAAAAGCACATTATGTCAAAAATTTAAAGTAAAATCAGGTGAAATTACTCAGATGGTTTGAAAGGAACCAACATCTAAAAATCAGCTGCTGCTTTGACCAGTCACATTTCAGAGATATGTCAGACACATTGGTGAAGAAAGTCTTATTGCTGATGCATGCTTACCAGCAATATGCTGATGCATGCTTACCAGCAATATGAAAAAAAAATAATACAAAGAATTGAAGTGCAAGGATCACGCTTTGACCATTAATACTTCACATCTTTCATACCACAAAAATCTCTTCTCTCAAGATGCTATTGCTTATAAAGCTAAGAGAGATCTTGTCAAAAAACAAAATCCTTGTTTCAAACCCTTGCATCTCAGTAGACTGCAGATAAGTTCTAATAGAATATTCTAACTCTGTGCACAATACTCTAATAAATGGAAACCTTATTTTGTCTTTGGCAGCACATAATTAAGCATTACAAAATGTTATTTCTAAACAAAAAATAGACTAATAAAATACTAATGAACTGGGTAAAGATTTTTAGTTTAAAATGATTATGAAATACACTAGTACTTCATTGGAATTTGTATTCCTCTTAACAGAAATGAAACACCAGAGGTAAAGGCTGTTATTCATTATTTATGATTTTTCCCTCCTCATGTCAGTTGCCTTAATGTACTATTGATTCTCAGAATGCATACAGATGGGGCCAGTGACAGACAAACCAGATATATATAGAACAACTATCCAGAAAAGACAAAAGGAAGATGGTTTAGAAAGACACTAATATCACTACAGAATTTTGTTTTCAAGGCTACGGATGGGAAGGACAAAGCAATTCCAATTAAAGTTAATCCTGATACTAATGATATAATTTAGCAGAGAGTGACAACCTTAATTTTTTTTGTACAGAACTGCTCTTTAAAATAGTTTAAAATATGAAATCAGATTTTGTTTAACCTGAGAAGTGTCACAGCTATACTAGTTTCTCCTGCATTACTAGAAAACTAGTAAACACTCCAGTCCCTAACATTGGTAATTTTGCACATACTTTAACTCCGACAAAGGCAAGTTACCACTAAAGTTAAAATTGGTTGCTATGAATTGAGCATAAGATCAACCTGACCTTCACTTTCCTGTTGCAAACTCTAATTTATAATGTTATCCTTCAAGTTATTCTTTGACAGAATCTATAGTAAGGCAAGCAATACTCTCAGAACTATTGATATACCACTTCAAAAGTTTAACAGCCTTAAATATTTCTATTAAATCAGTTTAAAAAATCAAGTTTAAAAATTGTTTTAATATTAGAAATTTCAAAAAACCATTCTTCTTGTTCTGCAGTATGTTATTCTCTAGCAATTTATACAACCAATTATAGAATTCTAATACATCTCAAAGCAAAACAGAGGTGATATCATGCTAAGCTAGAACTGACTCTCCCTTATGTAAAATATAAAGAAGAAAAACAGCTACATATGCGCACACACAAGATTTTTTGAGTTAAGGAGTCCTGATGAAAAATCTTCAGAAATTTCAGACATAGAATAGGGAGAGGACTGTACACTATGAATAGTTTAAAAAAATTGGTTGAACAACTACTTATGTACGGTACTTGCACACCCTCCAATATCAAATATAGTTCACAAGGGTGAGCCTAGAAATAATAAATAAGTCATGAAGGAGATGAAGATATTGGACAGAAACTGTTGAATACCATGGGGAAGTGAGGGGAGGCAACTACCTGAAAAAGAAATTCTCCACAAATCACAATGTAGACAAAGGTTTGGCACCAAGCAACTCTGGTATGTAGACACCAGAAACAGGGTTCTGACCATTGAATTCAGGCAGTGGCAGTACTCCAAGAAGACTGATCCCAAACTCAAAGGCAAGTTTAGACACTTGAGTTGCTTTTTTATTGGATTCCTGATAAAGTAAACTCTTAGGAAAGGTACAAACAATTTTAATTTTTTCTAGGTAGAGATTCATGTCCTCTCAAACATTTAATATGTTGCTAATATTGCTCAATAGAGAGTAAAGAGGGAATTCACATCATATATAAAAATTCAGAGCTAGAATGTATTCTAATTTATTTTATGTGGTAAACTATCAATTTTGACAAAAAGTTAACAAGCTACACTTAATACAAATGTTTTGCTATCTTCTACATAGAAACAGAAGATAACTAACATAACGAAAGTTCACAGAACAGAAAAAAGAAGCTCCTGCTGATGATAACCAAGTCTTAAGGAGATTCTTTTTAGAAGGGGGCATAAGATCCCAGAGAACCATGGATTATCAAGTGACCTGTCTAGCTCAGCTTCCAGACATACTCAGGTCAGCCTCCTGGGTAAAAAACAAATTCAACATCTGCAATATACCCACCCACAAATTGTACAGAATATCTGCATCTTGACCAGCCATTGCTCTGCAAATTAATTAGTCTGCTTGAACACAACTTGCCTGCCAAATGGATAGTTGCTCCAACTATGAAACAAAAGCCAAATTTTCAATGAGCCTTCCTAAATGCCTCCCCGAGCACCACAGAATCAGTCAGCCTACCAAGGTCAGCATAGTGGAAGTGTTCGATCTGTGTTGACTCTAACAGCTCTCCAGCAGCTGTCCCACAAGTCTCCTATCCTGGCGACAGTGGCCACTTGTCACAATTTTGAACCCCACTGCCTATGGAACGTAGACACTGGAAGCCCACACGTACGCCCTTAGAACTCTTGTTTTCAAAATACCTGATTGCCCAGCTAGGCGCATACAGCTAACAGCTCACTTTTATTGTGTGCATCCAACCAACCGTCAAACTGACCATGCTGGGTCCATGCACATAAAGAGCTAACAGACATGCTACTGCCTGCAGCAGGCAAGACATGTTGGATCCCCTTGACCTGTGGGGAGAACAAGTTGTGCAAGCACAGCCATAGAACAACCACAGAAATGTCAAAATCTATAGTCAGATTTCTGTGGGATGCTCGACAAGAGGTATGACAGAGATCAACATCAGTGCCATGTGAAGTGAAGGAACTATGGCAAGCATACCAGAAGGTGAGGGAGGCACAGAATCTGGTGCTGTCCCATGGACCTGTTGCTTTTATAACAAGTTGCCATACCATACCTGATAGTGGGTGCTGGTGGGGCACCAGGAGCCCATGGCAGAGACCCCTGCCATGAACAGAAGGGAGAGAGGAGGGATGATGTGGTGAGGGGACTCAAACCATGCCGTGTGCCAGAAGTTATTCGAAAATTCTCAAGTCGAGCCAGGGAAACTCCCGTGATCCCGCAGATTAAGGAGAGGAAAACATGGGCAAGTTCGAACAAGAACTGTTGCTTGTACTAACCTTTTCCTCTTTTTGTTGCCTGAAACCTCATTGCCCTTGTTCCCTCCTTCCCACTATGCCCTACTTTTGCCATATAAAAATGGGGTCCAGACTGTTCTCAACTTTTGAGAAAAAAGGCACTGACTTTTCATTGATACTTTACTGGTATAATATTAGAAAATATAGACTTAGGGAATACATTCTAAAAAATGTTTGGCAGTCTGATTACACAGTCCACCTCAAAGCAGTATCCTGTGCTTGGGCAAAGGTAAAAGAAACCAGAGGTAAAGTCTGTATCCGCTTTTGAATTGCTTGGTTTGCTGCGTGAGACAGTGGGGAACAGGGAGGATATGGAGTACACTTTTTTTTTTTTTTTTTTTTAAATCTAAATAGGGATGGACCCTTTTGTCTTCTTCAGAGACATCCATGAACGTTTCTGGAAATACTCTGTGACCCTCTCCCAAACGTTTCTAAGGGTAGCAGCCCAGTTGCTCCCCACGTGACAGGAAATTTGCCCACACCAGTCTCGGATGAGCTCAGCTGGGACCATTGCAGTAGGCAGGCTTCTTCAGGATGACAACAGCTGCTCAGTGTTCTGTCCCTGTCACCCTCAGGAGTGAGATATCAGCCAACATCACCACCACATGTGAAAATACCGTAATATTCATTGGACTTTCATGGAACAAATCACTCCCTTGTCCTTCTTCCCAGTAGGCTAGGCCATATTCACCACTGAATTATAGGACTGGAAGGAACCTAGAAAGACCATCTAGTCCAGTCCCCTGCACTCCTGGCAGGACTGAGTATTAAGCATGGTTTAAGCTGTAAAGTCATGCTGTACCAAGAGACTCCAAAGCAAAAGTGATAATTAGCACTTCTTTTTGAAGGTTTTAATGTGAATCATACAAGGGAATTTTGAGACTTACTTCTCCCTTTCTGTTGTATACATCTGTAGCAAGGAGGCATCACTCCCCACCGTGCCTAAGAGAGACAAGCCAGAACAGGCACAGCAGTGGGCGGAGTCAAGGGGCAGGACAGGAAGTACAAAAGCCCAGCCCCGGCGCTCAGTTGACGGGAGGCTGCCGGAGAGGACAGACGCTGGTGCCTGAGCTACTGCTGGGCCCAGCCTGCCCCGTGCTCGGTACCCGGAGGAGCGCTGGCCTGACCTGCCCCGTGCTCGGTACCCGGAGGAGCTGCCTGAGCTTCCCGACACCCGGCATCTAGAGGAGCTGCCTGAGCTTCCCCACGCCCGGTACACAGAGGAGTGGCCTGGACTTCCCGACACCTGGTGCCCTGAGGAACCCATGGTCTGGGACCCATCGGACAGTGCCGGCAGATGGCAGATACCCAGTGAGGGGGAGATTGGAAGCGGCCCGAGGGTAGCCGACCTCAGTCAGGCTGTAGACATACCTGAGCCTATGTCAGTGTGTTGCGGCCAGGACCCCCACTAACTGCAGCGAATCCTTGCTGCTGCAAGGGCCCCGGGCTGGGATGCAGTGGAGTGGGAGGGCCTGCGTCCCCCCTGCCACCCTTCCAAGGGTGGCAGACTCCCCCTCCCCCCTGGGCCAAGGAGACCTTTTGTACCGGTTACCTTGCTGCTCAGCCCTGCCTGAGGGCCTGAGCCTATTAACTCTGGGAAGCCAGACTATGGCTGCTCAGCCCTGCCTGAGGGCCTGAGCCTATTAACTCTGGGAAGCCAGACTATGGCTGCTCAACCCGGCCTGAGGTCCTGAGCCTATTAACCCCGGGGAAGTCCGACTATTACTGTTCAGCCTTGCAGAGGAAGGCCCGAATTCCCTAGCGACTCGGCGTTGTTGCCTCAGCTCTGAAGCCAAGGGACCGGGCCGACAGCATAGGGCGAGCCGGTGTGGCTCCTCTCCACCCCTCAGGGAGGGTTGAGCCCCGGTCCCACCCCTCTACAACATCTAATCCTGTAATTAACAATAGCCTCAGGTTCAGGGTCAGTGAGGGATTCCCAATCCACACCTACTGAAAATATGACCTTCATCAGGAGAAAACACAAGAGGACTCTGGAAGATATGCTGAGCAACCTCCTCCAATCCTCTACCGCATTGGGTTGTGAAAACAGAGTTTGGAGGACTGTGACCATAGAGCAGGACCCAGAATGGAGGAATCAGTTGCTGCAGCTGAGGAAGAAGGACCAAGAGATGCAACAGGAAATACTGGTTGAAGGACACTAGATGGGGAGGGCTCTGAGTTACTATAGAGAATTCTTCTGCAGGTGTCTGGCTGGTGGGTCTTGCCCACATAGTCAGGGTCTGACTGATCACCATATTTGTGGTCAGGAAGGAATTTTCCCCCTCGTCAGATTGGCAGAGACCGTAGGGGTTTTTTGCCTTCCTCTGCAGCATGCGGCACGGATCAGTTGTAGGTTTAAACTGGTGTAAATGGTGGATTATCTGTAACTTGAAGTCTTTCAGTCATGATGTGAGGACTTAGTAACTCAGCCAGAGGGTAAGAATCTATTACAGGAGTGAGCGGGTGAGATTCTGTGGCCTGCAATGTGCAGGTGGTCAGACAAGACGATCATGATGGTCCCTTCTGACCTTTAAGTCTATGAGTTTATGACATTGTGGTTCTGCTCCGGCTACAAACAAATGTTGCAGGATATTGTTGACCTACATGCCCAAAGAACACTGACTCCGTAGCCTTTACAATCCTCGGAAAACTCCATGGTCAGGAGACTATGTCACTCCCCTACCCCTCCTCTCCCAAACACAACAGCTGGCATTATGGTGTGCACTCATACCCCTACCACTCTGTGTTGGTAGTAAACATGGAGAAATCACAGAATCAGACACTACTTCTTTCATCTCATTTTGGATTTGGGCTTTCAAGTATCCTTTACACTGTTGCTAGACTGTTTTAACTTTTTGGCACTCTATTACTGTTGACTGTTTCTTTGCACATCAAGTGCTATTTTTTGAAAATGTTGCATCTCTATTACTGTAGAGCAAACATTACAGAACTTATTGCAGCAGCCCATAAAGAACACACATTCAAATATTTAGACAAAGCATTACAGACATTGGGGGGGAGAGGGGCAATGCCTCGCCCCCCCCCCCATTAAATAATGTACACCGAGCATTATGGAATTCATAACAGCATATAACAACCCGCCCAGCCCCCATTAAACAGACTACACCAAGCATTAGATTTCAAAAGTCTGAGGCAGTAACCCACCCTTGAACATCAGACAACACTAATGTACCTGAGAGTTAAAATCTTTTTTTAAGGTCTCCCTCAGCCATAGAAGTTCAAAGTGAGTTCTTCCAAAAGCCCATGGGGTCTGGCTGTCCAAATTCAGCTGATAGCCAGTCCACCTCGCTCCTCCATCCTGGCAGTAGCTTTTCTCCCCTTTGCCTCACAGATACTGTGCAGAACACAACCTGCAGCAATAATGATGGGGATGTCTACCTAGAAAGCAACCCTTCAATCTACTAAACACAGATTCAACTATCAGTCTGCACCAGCTAAGACAGTAGATGAATTTTTCCTTGATGCTGTCCAGGTGGTCAGTGTATAGCTTCATGAGCCAGGGGAGGAATGGCTAAGCTGGATCCCTCAGACTCACTATTGGAATTTCAACATCCCCAAGGTTTGTGCCCCAGTTAGGGAAGAATGTCCCCGTTTACTACTTTTTTAGAAGTCCAATGTTCTTAAAGATGTGGCATCATGCACTTTCCCCAACCAGCCCACACTGTCCTCAGTGAAGTGTCCCCAGTGACCCACCAGGGCTTGCATAACCATGGAAAAGAATCCCTTTCTGCTGATGTACTCAGTGGCAAGGTGGGCAGGGGCCAGAATAGGAATATGTCTGCCATCTGTTGCTCCTACCCACTTCAGGAACCCTGTTGTTGCAAATATATCCAATATTCTGCAGATTACCAAGAATCACAATTCTGTATAGCAGGAGATGATTAATAACCCTTACACCTTTTCAAGACAACAGTCCGCCCCTCCTCCCACTCCCGCAACTCACTGTGGAATTTCCAACTCAAAAATGATTGCCTTCTGAAAGATAGCAATCCAGTGTTGCAAGCTTCCAGAGCACAATCGCTACTTGCTTCTCTACTGTCAATCCAACTCTTATTTTGTGTACCTGTTCCGGATGGCTGGGCCCAACTCAGCCGACAGCCTGAGGAACGTGGTCTTTTGCATCCACAAGTTCTAATGTCACACCTTGTCATCCCAAACCTGCATTATGACACAAGCGCACCAGGCACTGCTCATTTCTCAGCCCCAGATGTGGTGATCCTCTGTGTGGACCTGCTCTATGAATAACGGCAGCAACCTGGCATTTTCAATTGCTGTGTCCATCAGCATGCAGTTACTGTGCTTGAACATCCCCATATCTTCCTCATTGCAATTCTGACTGTGGTAGTACTCCAGGTTCTGCAAATACATGAGAATTGTGTGTTCCTACTAGAAATGCTCAAGAGAGTTGCACTGAGTTGTGTAGGGTCCATGATTCTGCCAGAGCAGGGAGGATACAAATTGATTTAAAAAAAAAAAAACTTTAAAAAAAATTAATTTAAACTGTTTGATCTTGGTTTTTAAATTATAAGACTTTTTCTTTTAATTTTAAACACGTTTATTTTCAAAATCTGAATTTAATACAAAATATGTTAAGGCCTAAACTTATTAGAATTTCTTAAAACATTTAAGTAAGAATTAATATGAATCCATGAGCCGCTATCAAAAACTTTTGAGTTAAAGGTTGCTTTTATGTAGCAAGAATGAATCAGGGGAGAAACAGCTAACTTTTGACATCAAGCTTTACACATGGCACAACAGATTACGTACTGTATTAAGAGCTTGATCCTGTGAGGGACCTGGGGCTGGACTACTGGGTGCAACAGACCAGCAGAGTCATCACAGGTGTTGGGACCTGGCCTCTGACTCCAGGAGACAACATCATGCATCTTATCATGATCATCTACCGAGCCCAGCTGGATGGTCTCATTCTCCTATTTCACAGCTTATTCCTACATGAACTTAAATTGGTTCAGTTCTCAAATAATGAATCTTTATGACACCGCCCACCATGTAAATTTACTGTCCAGCTGATGGGAAAACAATGAAGTTTATCTATCCAAAACATTTAAGGCTGTTTTGTTTAATAACAATAAATAGTACATGATGGTTAGCATGTTTAATTAACTTCCAGTTACCATCCTGACACAAATCATAAGCTACAAGTTAATTATCTAATTAATAAGCAATACATCATTCACCATTTCCTAACATACTAAAAAGGTAGTTATTAAGAATCTGAAAATATGTATCTATATCATTGCTTAAATAAATGTATATTTAGTTACCAATCAACACATTTTAATGGTTCTCAATCAATGAGAATGTACCTTCTTCTTTAGAAAATAACTCAAGTACAAATGGAAAAGTTGATTAACATAGATTATTTTAATCGAGGTTTACCACTTGGTGATTGAAATCATTGCCCTGATTTAAATCAATCCACCCTGTGCCAGAGAGCTGGCAGAGACTAAGAGGCATATAAAACAATAAAAGATTTCAAAAACAGGATCACAGTTACGGGATAGAATAGGCACTCTGGAATGGAGAAAGAGACATAGTGGGAACTTGACACCTAGCTCCCAGAAATCCTAGGGCAGACAAGTGGCCACCCACAAAACACTGCAGAAATGTCCCACAAGACATTGAGCTGGACATTCACATGGGGAACTGTGAGATTCCTACCTACAGTGAAGTGCATTTTATCTTGATGCAACCACTCATTGTGAAGGTGCATAGAGCTGATGAAAGCATCCAAGTGCGCATACATCACCTGCTAGAGTCAGTGGACATATAGTGACATAACTTACGGCAACTGAACTTCATAGTGTACACATGACCTTAGAAGAAGTGACTTCAAGTCTTGGTAATGCTTCTGATCCCTAACCTAAGACAACAGAAGTGGTTCTCAAATCTGTTAGCCCTTTCCAACGACATACTTTATGTTTGTTTCCTCGGAGTCTACGTCTGTCAAGCAGATGCTTAAGTGATCTAGACCACTTGAGTTCATTCTTTTCGAAATATCCTTCTGTTACCCAAAGTTAGCAGGAACTAGGTGAAAAGGTGGAGAAGAGGGAGTGAGAGCCTTCACCCTAAATACAAAATAAATATGTCTGACATGAACCACAGGGTAAGTCTATACTGCAATAAAAAATAAAAAAAAAAAGTTTAAAAAAAAACCCACCACACACACACACCTTACGACAGAGTTCTGAGACTTGCTGCCAACTGACTTTGGGCTCGCAGGGCTAAAAATAGCAGTCTAGACATTTGGGCTGGAGCCCAGGCTCCAAGACCCTCCTCCTCCTTAGCAGGGTTTCAGAGCCCAGGCTCCAACCCAACCCCAAAACATCTACACTGCCATTTTTAGCCCCACAGCCCAAATCCCGTGAGACCAAGCCTATTGCCCAGGCTCTGAGACTCACTGCTGCAGTTCTTTTATTGCAGTGCATATATACCCTTAGGTCCATGTTTGACCTGGCACTCATATTCAGACACTGTGTTTACACTTCAGATAAATAAGCCAATATCCAGAGGATCATATTTGACAAAAACTGAACTCGCCACCAACAAATAAAATGGAAAAAAGTACTGGGGCTCACTCCAGCTCTATTTCCTTAAGAAAAAATGAAATGCCACCCACAGCAGATTACCTAGATATTCAAAATATGATCATGTGCATTCTGTTGGGCTCCACTACATGAAGGAGTGGTCTGCTTTGCATCACTGGGATTTGCTCCACATCACTGGGGTTGAGATACTCCTATAATCAAAGCCAGATTAAAACACAGATATGATCTTAGTGCCCCAGCTACCAGAAATACGATAGTATCAGAATCTAAACTTATTTATTTACACTGTTCTAATTACGCCAGTGTAATCTCTGTTTTGCATCAGTGTAGTGTGTATAGTAAGGTGATGCACTGATGTAACCACATCCATGTCATTAGCTGTACTGGTGAAGATTTCCCTAATCTAGACAAGCTCTAAATCACTGGAAAACTGAGTTACCAGATTTTCTAAAGAAAGGTGCACTCTCATTGATTTATCTCAATGGGAATTCACACCTATTGGTTTAGGCTGCCTCTACACATCACTGAACCTATTCCGTTCAGTTTATATTTTCAAGATTTTCCTTGCAATCATAGGATTAGACTGTTTTCATAAAAAGAGAATGTCAACTTGCTCTGTAGCACCTCAAGACCTGCCAAATCACCGACTGGGCCGAATTTGAGCCTTGTTTACCACTTAATCCTTGAGAGACACAGACACACTGTTCAGAGCCTGTTTGACTTAAGTCTACTAAGATGTTCTCTTCACTCCTATCAGATGCAGAGCTGAATATATTACTGTTCAGAATATACTATTCCCAAAGATTTATGGAACTTGACAAAACAGGGACGAAAAATTTCCCCTGCCAATTCAAGTAATAAACTGCAATGCTGTTGTTCGTGAGAATCTTCACTGCCTGAACTATAATCAAATGAATGCATGCTTAGAATGCAAGCCTATCACTCTTAGCTAAAAGAAGTGGGTAATTTAAATTCATTGGGTTTCCTTAACCCTAGGTATCTTGCGCAAGGTTGCTAAATGTTTATTCTGTTAGACTTGGTTTATCCCTGATAGCAGGTAAACTGATGTTTTAGATTTGGCTGGAGGACAGAGTCACTAAAAATCAACGCATCTTAGTGCCAGGAGCCAAAGAACCACAAAAACATGAGACAGTGAGTCTATCTGAGTGAAGTAACTGAGGCAAGGGCAGCATCTGACACCAGATCAGGTAAAACCCTGTTACAGGTAGATATGGAGATATCTACATATGTGTTCAGCCTCATTTTCTCTCTCTCATCTTACTGTGGTTTTATTTAGTTGTCTTCTCTTCTTTCCCTGCTATATCAAATGCTACCCATGTAAGGGCTTGTCTATACTGTGAAGCTAATTCAGATTAAAGTGGGCATGATTTTTAAAGCCAAATAGCTATTCTGAATTAACTCTTCATGCAGATACTCTTATTCCGAGAAAATTTGCTCTTATTTTGGAAACTTCCCCTGTAGATAAGCCTTAAAACTACTTTCTGTGTAGTCTTCAGGAAGAAAAAATTATAAAAAAGTTTTTAAAAGTTTTAATCACTTAAATATAAAACATTAGTAAAGTAACCCTTATGTTATTTATTTTCATAAATTCACTTTATGGTACACTGTACCTACATTTTCAGTTTTCAATATGGCAGAGATTTTTATATTTATCCCATAATTATCACAAAGTGGCTGAGGGTGAGTGAGAACTGGAGGCTTCAGCAATTGGGTCTTCGGCTCCAGTGGATTACTGGCTCTCAGTAGAGACCTCTCATGCCATCCTTCAGTGAACTAATATCCACATCTCTGACTCTGGGGTTCAGTGTAAAACCATCCGCACCACCTGTGTCCTCCACCTGTTGGCGCCAATAGGTCCTTTGTTCACAATATCCATCATTACAGATGGAGTTCTGGTTTGGAACGACATCCCATTCAAGACATTATCTAATGTGGACACCATTAAAAAAACTGTAATCCCTCAAAAGGACAAGATAATCAACAGATTACTACTGGTAGGCTGAAAATGAAGTGTACCTGATTTTGCTGAGGATGCATCTATGGCCTCTCAAAAAGGTGTCTGCAAACAGCGACCAATCATAGCACTTTATATAAAATGTATCAGAGACACTGGGTTGAGACCTTAGCCTTAATATCTCCTTCTGGAGAGAGACAAGCTTTCCTCATAGCACACACATTCACGCTATTCTCGAACACAGAGGCACTTCTACCAACATTTGAAATTGTGTGGGGTCTACGATCACTCCAAACAGTCACTCTTGGCCTTTGTATGCCATCACCCATGAGTATAGCACTGGATTTTCAAGACCAAAGGCATCACTGCCCTGAGAAGGGCACATGCAGGACTACCCAGAATGCTTTTGCTGTCACAGGCAAACTTCATTATATGTATGATGGCTGTCAATTTTACCCAGCTTTTATTAAATTAAATATTGTAACATTTTGGCTTTAAACTATTATATAATAAAAGTCTGACTTTACTCTCATGCATTTTATATCCCTTACCCTGATTTTACCTTAAACCTGCAGAGACAACAAATACAAAGGACATAGACAGTAGGGAGAACGTGTATGAGGGATGTAGGACAGAAAGCAGATAGATGGGAAGTGACAAACGCAATGTAGATTGGTTAATGTACTCCATACAGAGTCTTGGTAGTTCCATGAGTCTTTGGAAATTCTAGAGGAGTACAATTATATAGTCTGGTGTAACATTTGAGGAGACAATTTAGGAAACACTTTTGGAAGATGTGAATTTTCAGGAAGGGGTTATAAGGAATGTGAAAAGGCATGAGACAAACACAGGCAGGAAAGGGATTCTAGATAGAGAGAACTGACAGGGAATATACCAAACACTGCAATATTTTATCAAGAGGAAGTTGACACAATGTGATCAAGTTATATCCCAAAGAATGAGAACTGAAAACTTGCAATTTTTTGCAACTTCAAGTGTTATTCTCATTCAGAACATGGACCTTTTTTGAAATGCACTAAGCCATTTCTCTCATCAACATCTCAGGAAAGCAGATACCACAGGTTAATCATCTTGTTTCCTGCAACAACCCAGTTTTTCAGCAATATTTTCTCCTAGATAAAACCACAAGTCTGAAACGTAAGCAGATCTGGAAAGCAGGCATTTATTCACCATTTCTGGTTCTCTGCTATGAAAATTCTCAACAGGACTCCTGTCAAGTTAATCTCCACATTGAAAAGAAGGAGCGGAAGAGTCTGTATTTGTGGGGCATCCCTGATACACTTTCAGATTACTCAAGAACCATAGCACAAAGCATAAAAGAAATTGTGAACAAAGTTGTGTTGTCATTTATTACTCTTTCCACCCCTTTACTCTGCAGAAAAACAAATGGACTGGCCTTAATTAAGTTTAGGAAGCAGAAATATTTACAGTAATCAGCTGCTTTAAAGACAAGTCTGTGTACATTAACATCTGAGTTGTTTGATCCAAGCATAGGAATTCATTGCAACTGTCTTGTTCGCCTCTTTTCTTCCCTCCTCTTGTCCACAGTATGTTTATTCTTCTAAACAAAGGATTTATTTGGACAAACTGTTTCATTGTAAACATTAACATTTTAAACAGTCCATCTTAATTCTTCAGTGTTGTAACTCATTGTCAAAATTTCTTTTTTTTTTTCCCCCCTCCCCCAATAACCCTTTAGGAGGTTACAGGTCCAAAGCTCGCTACCCAATCTAACCCCTGCTACAGCGAACACAATCTGCATGAGACACACACACATGAGAAAATGCTATTTTACAATACCAAGAGGTTATGAGGGTTTAAAAAGCTATTAAGAACAACTTACATGTGCTAAAAAATTAAAGCTTTAAAAATAAAAGACAATTATATTCTGTATACCCATTAACCTTCTGGCACGAAGAGCTGGGTCTTCCTAAGAGCAGAAGTTGGCAATGTTTAACATCAAAATGCATTAACAGATGTGAACAAAGAAAGGGGAAAGCATCTTGCTTGTTAACTTCTTTTCTACTATATCATGTTTGACAATCCTAAAAGGGGAATTACTTCCTCCAGTTAGGAAAGTGTAAAGGCAGCCCAAAGTGGTGAAAGGAGATTGAGTATTCTGCAAACCCCGTTTCCTGGCTACGCTTTCCATTTCCATGATTAATAAAGGAAAATAAATTCAGAGTATCTCATGACTCTAAAAACAGAGCACTCAAATACTTATATTTTTCTTTATCGATCTCCTTCTAACAGGAGGAAGTGACAAGACTCTACATCTGTGTGTATATACACATATACACATATCCTTCATGGATACAGAAAGCTTCTCAGCTCAAGGAATTGACATGGTTATGGAGGAATGAGCACCTAAGGTTCGGAAGTGCAAGCTTTTCACTATTTTTGACTGCTGTACAGAACACTGCTTACTACACCCTGCATAGTTTCATCTGGTGCTTTCTTAATCTTACCTACATATGGCAAACCATATAGGGACTTTGTATCCTGATTACTCTTCATATGATGCTTGTGCTATCATATGTCTCCTCCATGCATTATACTGATGCAAAAAGAATTAGAGAATGAAGTGGTAGCTGTGAATTTTACAAGTACATGGACACAACAGATAAATTAAACTAATCTGCCAGGTTGTTCACAGCAGAGCAAGGGAAAGAAGGTACTTAGCTAATTTCCTCCTGTGTTTACACAGGAGGTCACGTTGTCCAGGCCTATCTCTGAGCCCTGAAAGTTAGACGACAGATAGAATAGTTCAGTGATTGGTGTTAGTGTGGGACTTGGGGAACACAAGTTTAGTTTCCTGCTCTATCATTAATTTCCTGGGCAATTTAGTCTCTCTGTGTCTCACTTGCCAATCTGTAAAATGGTGATAGGAGCACTTCCCTACCTAACAGGGGTGTTCCAATGATGAATATTTTAAAGATTGTGATGTGCTTATTACTATGGTAATGAGAACCACTTCAAAAAATCCCACCAATTCACCTTGAACGTAGATCCAGAAAATTAGTCAGAAAAATCCTGCTCTTGCTTTTCTTCCTCTACCATCTATGCTGCTGGAAGAGGATAGGTGGAGTAGGGGGGAAGAGACATGTTTAACTTTTGTATACAGTATTGTTGTGGCTCATTGGTCCCAAGATATTCACAAGACAATGGGTACCATCAAACAATTATGACCCATGCTCGATGAAAAATCTTTTCAGAACCCCCTCTACTGGCCTTGAAAGAACCCCTCAACTTCATCAAGCTCATCATCAGAAGCAAGCTCCCCTCAGATTAGGACACACCAACACAAAGAAGCATCAGACGCGAAACCTGAAGACATATCTCCACTGCTATGATGATCAACACTTCCCCAGCACACACACAAAACACCTTTCAAGATCCATGGGTCCTACACAGGCCTATCACAACATGTGGTGTACCTTGACCAGTGCACTAAATGACTCAACAACAACTATCTGGTGAAACCAGACAGTCACTCTGTTCTCAAAAGAGCAAACACAGAAAACTGATAATACATTGTATCACCTATGAGTGAACACTTTTCACAAAGCAAACACTCTATATCTGACCTCTCAGTCCTGATCTTCAAAGAAAACCTGCATAACACAATCAAAAGATAAGTCTAGGAGCTTAAATTCGTAACTGTCCTAGACACTAAAAATCATGAACTGAATACAGACACTGGATTTACTGCTTATTACAACAATTTATAACCCACTAACCCCCCTCTCACCCCCAACTTCCCCACCACCACCACCACTTATTCCCTCCTATGACTGGACAGATTTTAACAGGTCACTTCATCTTGAATACTTCCTTGAAATGTGTGTTAACTACTTATACTAAACAATCTGTTCTGCCTTGTATTTAGCTGTGACATTCTGCATACTTTTCCCAGACCTGAAGAAGAGCTCCGTGTAAGCTCGACAGCTTGTCTTTCTCATCAACAGAAGTCGGTCCAAACTATATTACCTCACCCACCTTCTCTATGTTTAACTTTTGGCAGGCCAGCTCCAGTAACTTCAAACACAAAGAAGAACTGTGTCTACAACAGTAAATAGACAGAAATGCAAAAATAAACACTGGAATCCTGCTTAGATAGGAATGTTGTTGCTTCCTGCTACGCTGCTCAAGCAATGGGATCCGGAGGGCTCAGCTACTTAAATGACAGCTCTAGGCTGTCTTTGTATCTGACCAGCAGGGGAACCAATGCTTATGTTAAAATTACTGGACATTATTAAAGGGGGAAAAGTTGTCCAAAAAAAAAAAATTAAAAACAAAATATATATAACCACTGGTATAAATCTAGAGGATAGTCAGCAAACCTTCCAAAAAAAATCTCGTTACAGTTACTAATACTTAAAAATTTATATATGAAAGAATGAGGATCAGCCCTGGATGTTATGTCTTATTATTTTATTGGACATTAGCAAGTTTTGGTTAATCTGTCTCGCACCTTGATATTAGTGAGGTCATCCATGCATTTATATGTAAGCTATGAGCCAACTTTTACATATGTGCATATGTCTGCAATCACAAATCAGTAAGCAACCAATGCAAACAGAGATGGAAACTCTGCATCACTGTACAATCACTAGTTAAATTATTTAAAATGATAAATCAAACCGATTAAATAAAAGCAGAAAAAATGTAAACATAAAATGCTAACTCAAGTCAGCTAATCTTGAATGGCCCCTTGAAATATCTGTTAACTACTTACGCTAAACAAATATGTTCCACCATGTATTTAGCTGTCAGAGTAGTAGCCATGTTAGTCTGTATCCACAAAAAGAATAGGAGTACTTGTGGCACCTTAGAGACTAATATATTTATTGTAGCATAAGCTTTCGTGGGCTACAGCTCACTTCATCGGATGCATGTAGTGGAAAATACAGAAGGAAGATATCTATATACCCGGGGAACATGAAACAATTATGGTAACACCCATTGTTTCATGTTCCCTGGATGGATGGATGGATGGATCTTCTTTCTGGATTTTCCACTACATGCATATACGCATCATTGTATACTTTAGCTTGTGCTAAATAAATTAAGTTAGAGTTTAGACTCCCTCCAATTTAACATGTTAAAAAGTATGCAATGACTTTTCTGTATTAGACTTTCAAATACATACGATAGCTAACATGTTTTAACATCTCACCATTTATCCTCATCTAGACAAGGTGTTATGAAGGACTGCTAATCTCAGAAATGTAAGATAATTTGGCTCAGAAACTGTTTTTACTAGCAGCGCAGTTAAAGGCTTTATTCTTTGATAAATTAAATGGCAAAAAACTTCATTAATGCAGAGTTAAGGTTACCCAGTGATGGCTTGTACCCTTCCATAACATAAAATTCAGTAAAACTCAGACTTGTGAAAACCCAGAAATATAAAGTATAAGGTATATGATGACTACACAATCGTACTTCTGCACCCCCTGCAGCTGGCATGCACTCCGGCTGCACTCATTGTGTTAAGTGGAGCTGTACTGAATGGTGGAGGAATTAGTTGGAGCAGCTTTGAAAAGCTGTGATTATGGTATGAGGAGATCTGGGGGACTGTGTGGGTCTATGTGAGCCTCTCTCCCTGAACCCTGTGATCAAAGGAAGGAGGTGCATGTGTACTCAGAGGTTCAGTATGACTCATTTCAGCTCTGTGAAGTGCAGACTGGATCAGTAGTGGGGCACAGGGTCTTCTTGCAACGGGGACTGTCAGCAGCTAGGTGGGAGATAAGTGCGGTCTGAGAATTTAATTAAGGGTAAGTGAAAGAATGTTTCGTGGTATTGAGTGCATAAGCGTATTGTGTGCATAAGGGTTGCAAAAAGGGGTTGAAGGAGTTGTAAACTTTAGTAATGATGTTTTTTCTGTGGAGTAGGCTAAGTGTATGAGGCCTGATCTACATGGGGAAATTAGGTTGATATGACTATGTTGCTCAGGGGTGTGAAAAACCACACCCTTGAGCAATGCAATTAAACCAATCTAACCATGGTGTAGATAGTATAGCTACTACTTCTCGGGGAGGTGTAGTAAACTACATCGACAAGAGAACCCTGCTCTTAGCATAGACAGTGTTTTCACTGAAACACTGCACTGTTTTAATTGTAGACAAGCCCTGAGTGTAGGAAATCCTTGTTCAGCACAGGGCAAAGGCAACATGTAAATGTATATTATAGGCTTATGGGGCCGTCTTTCAAAGAGGGAGGAGTTAAAATAGCACGGTTGTGCACTTTATTTCTCTATTTCTTGTTTTTAATGTCTGAGTTTTACTGAACTCAACATCCTGGAAGGTCACGAGCTATCACTACCTGGAGAACCTTAACTCTGCGTTAAAGCTTTTTGCCATTTAATTTTCTAGGATTTTTTTTTAAACAGAAAAAGAAACATTGTGAGTAAGAGTCAGCAGTTTTTCAGGCAGTTGCAATTATCATGTAGGCATGAAGTACAGACGTGGTGGACAGAGAATAACAACAACATGTAGCTCTTACATAGCACTTTTCATCTGCTTGAACAAATGGGGAAACTGAAGCACAGCAAGGCAGAGACTTGGCCCAAGACCCAGGCCAGTGGAAAAGCTGGAAACGGAGCTCAGGTATTCTGAGTCTCTGTCCGCTGTTCTCTTCATCCGGTCACATATGGACTATGTATTTCCTAAATCCTCCACACTCTAACATATACTTTTTTTGCAGTGTTAGGGGATAATAGTTGTGCTTTGAAATGTCTGTCAGGGCTGGCTTTAGGATGTGCTGGACCCAATTCGAAAGAGCTGCTGTCGAAATGCAGCTGAAGACAGCGGCGGCAACTGAGCTGCCGCCGAAGATAGCTGCGGCAATTTGGCAGCAGCTTAATCGGTTGCTGCTGTTTCTGGCAGCACTTTGGTGAAAGGTGCGGGGTTCCTCTTCCGGACGCTGTGCGGCCCGATTCCCGGGAATTGGGGGAATCACCCTAAAGCCAGCCCTGATGTCTACAATATGTAATTGGTAACAAAGCCAGTGAGAAATCACAGACATGACACTAACAGTTTTATTACATAGCGGTTACAGTACTTCTAAGCATGTGAGAGAAAACTGGTGTGCCTCTTTCTGTCTCAAAACCCCACTATTCCCTGCAACAAACATTGGTAAAATCTGCGAACTTTAAGAAAAGCTGTTTTTTCAGGGAGCTGTTCTCAGGAATGTCTTGGGATAACAAGCCTGGTACATATCAATTTCTTTGTTAAACTGACAAACTCATACAAGCCTGCAGCGTCCAGCGGGCGTAACTGGACACTGCAAGACAGAGGTTCCTAGAGTTGTGTTTGGGACTGGAGATATTGGCTAGTGTCATTCGGTTGCACAATCCAAGCAGCTTACATGCCAGAGGCTGTGCGTGAACAGCCCAGGACTGGAGATTCTCACAGCAGAGCAGGGTAAGGCTGGCTCCCAGAGTCAAGGATTGGAGTGACCCAGCAGATCATCGGTCCAGATAATACCAGGGGAATGTCACAGAGGGTCTGAGACTTCCCCAGAAAGACAACCACCCTCCAGAACCTGGCTCACAGGAGAGCCAGTGATTGGGGCAGGGGGAAAATCTGAACCCCAAAGATGGGCAGAGACCCCCACATCCTACCACATACACAGGGGCGAGGGAGCAGGGCTCACACACCCCCAGGATGAAAGGGATCCCAGATCCCAGTTCACATGGGGAGAAAGGACAGAGGGCTCAGACTCCCAACCCTCAAGAAAGTCAGGCCCCAGAACCTGGCTCACATGAGGGGGGACATGGAGCAAGTCTGACCCCTGTGGATGAACAGGGGCCCCCTAGATCCTGGCACACAAACAGACAGGATGGCAGGGAGCATGACTCAGACCCCCTAGAGTTTTATGGCCCCCCTATATCCCAGCTAACATGACTGGAGGAAGGGAGAAAGTATCAGGGCCCCTACAGGGGCAGGTGGGGCCCAAAATGTTGGTGTACACACAGCAGGGGATAATGAGGGCTGACATCTTCCTGCCCCTTTTTCTTCCTCAGAGTCCCTATCCCTCACCCTCACGTTCCCTTCCCAGTGTCTCTCTCCCTCTACCAGCCCCCAATTCTTCTCACCTCCACTAGCACCCATTCTCATCTATCCCCCTTCCATAATCCTCTCTCCCCTTGATGCAGCCCCAAATGCTTCTCTTCTCATCTTTATTCCCCCCACTCCTCAATCGCTAAAATGCCCCTCCCCTGCCAGCAATCATTTGAATGTATACATATTCACATATTTTATAAATCTACTCTGAATACATTCCCCCAAAATTAAAAACCTAATTTTCTAGTATAGAGCAGGCCTTTGTGTAATTCATGGGGCTTTTTAGCATTATAAGTGCTTTTTAGACCAACTAAACGAAGAACCAAATTCTTCGTATAATATTGTAAAATAATTTCCTCTCAAGGGCTAGTGCGTGGCATGCACACTACTGGGGTAACTCTCAAGCATTTGAGACTCTGATGCTATGAACTCAGCCCTGTTTTGATCTTTATCTGTGCACAAAAAATTGCAAACCATACCACCTCTTAAAAAAAAAAAAAGAAGCTAGTTTTTCTAGGGAGCAGTACCTTGGAAACTCCTGTTTTGAATAGCCCCAAATATGGATCTCTGACTAAACTCAATACCCCCTAAAAGAAACAAAAAATCAAGGCAATATGAGAAAAGGTACAGATTTTAGAACACTTCGACAAATCAAATTCTACAGAGAAAGCTGGTCTTACTCTTAACTATGGAAAAGTTATCACACTGCTACAACAGAGAGAATGTGAACAGGAAAAAAAGATGGTGTTACTCCAAGACCATCCTTAGGAAACCAAGAACATGGGTAATTCAAGAGGAAGAGTACTGATGGATTGGGAGAAGGCCACCTTGTAATATCCTTATATTTGTTACTAAATAAGGCAATATCCCTTCACTTTTGAATACTTACAGTCTCTATATGTTATTTACAAAGAATCTTTCACAATATTTAAGTAGAGTTTTTTCTGCACTCCAAACATAACTTATGCACGTTTTTTATTTCTAGACCAATCATGACATGAATAGTATTGGTACACAAGCAGATGAAAAAAAAGTCAAAACCCATAAATGACAGGGTGATAGAGAAAGAAAGAGAGTATCCTTTAGGTAAAAGAACAAAGTCATTAGGCAATATTCAATTTTCAAGGTGCCAAGGATTATTAAACAACTGGGAATTTGAAAAATGTACTAAGTGGTTAACCATGTCCATATTGTGGGTCAAATTTGACCCACAAAGATTTCAGGTTTCCAAATGTATGACCTATAGAAGTCTTAATACGCTCAGGAAAAACTGTTTATTACCAAACTAAATACCACACTATTGTCTGAATACCACACAAAAACAGAAAATGAAATTGACTAGAAAATGAAAGTGACTAGGCTATATTAATTTCTAAACTAGATAAAACAGAAAAGTATGACAGTGAAATGCAAAAATTCAGCTGTAATAATGTAATTTTAAGGTGCAACTTTTGATATTGAAAATTTTAATAAAAATAATATTTCTTCCCAATTTGTTAGCATCTAACTTCACGATATTTGTCCAGCAACATTTGGACCAATGGTCACATCAAAGGAAGAAAGAAAGTGTCATTCTAGAAGTCTTTCAGACAGCTTCAGTTCCTTTCAGCAATTTCCCCAGTGTCACCCTTGGCATTTCTACTGCTTCAAAACCATATTTCAGCCTATTGCTTCCTTTTTTCTGCCAGTAATTTGTTTTCCTAGTCATTAATTTTCCCCCCCCAATCTTAAGTCCTTACTTACCAACCTACCCTAAAAAGGATTTAAGGCATAATAATTGTAAAGTGCTTTGGGACTGAACGGAAGATGTTATCTCAGTATTATTTAATGTCATCCACCCAGATATTCAACCCATTGGCCAAAGCCCCTGTTCGTCTGGGGAAAAAGGGCAGGAATAAAAGTCTTTGTATACAACCAGTCTTTGCAATACTACTTAAAAGGAAGAAGGCTGGCAATTGCAAATTAGCTTTTTGTTGTGGTGGGATTGGGTTGTTTTTTTTTTTAAATAAATACTACTCAAAGTACAGCATAGTTTCAAAAGAAATAACCCCCTAAACTTTTTTTAGGAGATACGTTTTAAAAAATTATTTCAAAACCCTCTAATAGATAATATTTTAGTATACATGTCAAAATAATGCCAATTAAAGAGATCATTATCAGCAATACAGTCTCACATGTAAATATTTTGAATGTAGTAACTCAACTACAGAAATGCCATTTTTGTCTTTCAGATATATTTTTCTTTTTTTTGCCTAAGTGCTCTACTAGTTCAGAATCTGGGCTCCTGCTCCTTTTATTATTTAAAACAAAACAAAACAAAACAAAAACCACTTCCACTCACAATCCTAGAAGGATTTTGTGCTCTCAGCAATCCTGCACTGGCATCTGCCTTCAGACATAAGATTATTAACTTCCTCAGCAAAAAAGCAGAATTTCAGCACTTGTGGTGTTTCACCTGTCTTGCGCTAAGTAGGATAAAAACTCTCTGAGAATCCTGCACAGATTATAATTTTAGGGAAGATTTTTCTTCCTAGTTTACCATAGACGGTTTTGAGTAAGTAGAGCTTAGTGATATTCTGTCTGCCAAGGTGCTGTACAGGGCTCATGTATGATATCACAGCACATATAACACCACTGAGATTTTGGTCAGAAGGGTCACTACATTATTTCTTTCCCAAACTGTAACAAAACTTCCACAATTAACAGAAAAACCACAAGGACACGTAATGTATGGACACCCATGAAAAATACGCAGTTGTCTTCTGCACTTCTTACATAAATCACTCAAAATCAAAAGGAGTTATTCTCAAATATGGAGTGACAAGGTCAACTTCTATGTTCAAGAGTTGGGGGACACCCAGGTGTGCACAAACTAATCTATTTACTAGCTTCAGAGTACTAATATTCAACCAGATATCTACTAATAAAATCCCATCACATTAGTTCTTGGCTCTGAGATGGAACTACATGCTCTGTAAGTCTTTGCAACTAACTGCTGTATCAGCACAAATCCTACAGCACATACTGTGACAGGAGTAACTACTACTAAAACAAGGACTTCGCGCAGTGAAATGATGGTCTGCTTACGTTGCAAGTTCTTCGTGTAAGCACAGACGCAGAACAAAAAACCCTATAAATGTAGGATTGTAGAAAACATTTTTAAATGAGCTCCTTCATCAAAATATATTGTATCTAACCAAAAAAACAGAGTGATTAGCAGCCCCTATACGGTTTTATGAACAAGGAGAAGAAAAAGCTAACAGTTACTCACCAGATTTCTTTAAAATAATCTTCTCACAGTCTCTCTGGTAGTCTAATATTATGCCTGTATAATAAAAAAAAAGAGTATTTTTTAAAACCCATGTAAACAGCAAGTAATCCTACATTAACTATACAATCCTTAATTAATTTACATTTAATATAAACAAACTGTCTTCCTTGCTCTTAGGACAAGGCTCAAAATGAAGACAGTAAAATCATACATTAAGAAAGTTTTGTCATTATATGAATAATACCAGAGAGGCTGAAGAATAACTTGTAACATTAGGGTGCAGGCAAACACAGCTTATCACAATTATAAGAACTACCACAAGAAAGACAGGATATCATTTCCTCCAGCAGCTGCAAGCTGATGATTCCTTAGAAATGCTTCTGTATATCAAAAAGAGCAACATCAGTGATTATTATTTGTATTACCATAGGAGGCCTAGTCATGGAGGACGAATACATTGGGTTGGGCACTGCACAAAATACAAAACAAAGAGATGGTTCCTGCCCTTAAGAGCTTACCATCTAAGTGCATACAGACAGACAGATGGTAGTATACAAAGAAACAACGACCACACTGGGCAGCAGGATAGGCTGTTGTTTCAGCATTTCAGCAGTCTAACAGTTAAGTTTTTTGTGAATGTGATGAAAAAGGAGAGTTTTAAGGAAGGATTTGAAGGAAGATAATGAGATAGTTTTACAGATCTTCCTGGGTAGTTCCCCCCAAGAACGATGGGTAGCATGTGGAAAAGCACAAAGATGCCCACTTGAAAATTTAACAGGTGGACAAGGGAGGTTAGCATCATGTGACTCTGGGAGGCAGAAGTCAATGTCTCAATAGTGAATGAGAGATGACAGGTTGGGTGGGGACAGGTTGTGAATGGGCTTGAAAACAAAAGATAAGTAGTTTATATTTGATGTGATAGAGAAGAGGTAGCCAGTGGAGGGATGCAAAGAGAAAAGTGACATGGTCAAAGTGATGTGCTAGGAAAATAATCTTTGCAGTAGCATTCTAAATGGATAGGAGTAGGGTAACGTTGCATTAATCAAATGTAGCAAAAAAAGAAGGTTGCAGTAATCGAAGTTTAGGTGTGTGGATGGATATGAAAGGCCATTTTCAGAGACATTCAGCAGAAAGAATCAGCAAGAGTAAAGTTTTGTCTACACTATGCACCTTTTAGCCATACTGCTGTGCCACTACAGCCATGCCGCTAAAAGGTACGCAGTGTAGCTGCTGTTTGTTGGAAGGAGAGAGCTCTCCTGACGACAAAAAACTTCCTCCCCCAACGAGTGGCAGCAGCTTTGTCGGCAGGAGAACAGAAGATCAAGAGCTCTGTTTTAATCATATTTAACTTGAGCTGATGGCTAGACATCTATGAGGAGATGACTTTCACTGGGACAGAAAGAGACAGATCTCGAGACAAGAGTTCTGTCAGTCATCAGCATAGAGATAGTAGCTGAATTTGTGTTTGTGGATTAAATTACTCATTGATGAATGCTAGCATTTCTCCACAGTATTCTTGATGGCATTCAACCTTCAATACTGACAACCTGGTTAACTCCCAAGTCTAATGAGTTTCAGGACAGAGACGGGCATCAAAAGAGAAGTCAAAAAAAGCAAACAAATCAACTACTTGAGTACAAATCTGAACAAAAAATTCAAACATTAACAATTAACCATACAACAAATTAATCATAGCAAATGAGAAATAAGCATCTATTTAATTAAGTGTGGCAGGTTGCTCAGTGCAATTGAACAATTTCAGCCTTGGTTTCACTGCTCTATATATGGTGGTGGCATCAACATCTATAAACTCAGGCTGTCCAACATTTCCCATTATAAAACCCTGTTTTCATTTGCTTACAGCTTAGCCAAACTTCAACCATTTGGGCTGAAATTTTCCATGATGGGTGTTTGTCTTATACTGAGCTTTTAAGTTTTAGCATTAAAAAAGCAGGTCTGCTGGTTCAGAGAAAGAGGTTAGCAAAACAACAAAACAAAGCCATGTGTACAATAATAAAATCATACAACTGTTCTATTGAGAAACTCTACAGCCTCCATGCTCTGGAGCAGAGGCTTGAAGTTTGGTAAAGGGATCGCCCTGAAGCCAAAGAGGTGCCTTTGGCCATTCCTGTAAAAAATCCACCCAAATTCGGCAGCTTTATAAGCCTCTGGAAGAAAAAAAATCACCATTTGTACATGTGCTGTAGAGACTTCTTAGAATATGGTGGCTTAATTTTCAGAGAATTCTATTCACACTGAGCATGTCCAGTTCAGACACAGCTCCAACATGACAAAAGTACTTCAAGCTGCAGCCTACAGCATCAGGGGCTTAGCAGGGCTTGACCTGAAATTGCTTCTTCTGGCTGCCAGACACTGCTGTGGCACCGAGTAGCAGAAGAGAGAACAAAGAGACTGATAGAAATCTGCAGAACTGCCTTGAAAAGTTATGTCAATTGAAACCTCTCAGGAGGGAAAATCTTATTAATCTACACTGCAAAGTAGATCACACACATCTCAGTTCCTTCTCCCAAAACACAAGAGTTCTGATGTTATAGAGAATTCAGAATTAGGTGGGAAGGTGAACTGATAGTATGAATTCACAAGAATCTCTCCTGAAAAACAATTACCAATAAATAACCTCTTTCCGCTTTGAGAGCCTCTGTACATTCCCACTTGTAGGAGCTCCTTGCCAGAGGATGTTGTGAAGGCCAAGACTATACCAGGGTTCAAAAAAGAACTAGATAAATTCATGGAAGATAATTCCATCAATGGCTATTAGACAGGATGGGCAGTGATGGTGTCCCAAGCCTTTGTTTGCCAGCAGCTGGGAATAGGAGACAAGGAATGGATCACTTGATGATTAAATGTTCTGTTCATTTTCTCTGGGCACTTGACATCGACCACTGTCAGAAGACAAGAGACTAGGCTAGATGGACCTTTGGTCTGAGCCACTATGGCCGTTCTTCTGTTTAAACCTAAGAATCATGCTGACAGCAAAAGCAGTAGACCTTCTCACATTATCTGGAAGAAAAAGTTAAAGGGGGGTAAAAAGGTGCATTTCTTCACACAACTCCTCCCAACTCTCCCCTCAATGCACAAAAACCACTGTTGTCATCTTCCTCTTCTTATTCAGCCCTTCCACTAGGCTGCTGCTGGTGTCCTGTATTACATACAGGGTGACTTCCTGAGGAAGCCAGTTGTCATAAACAGATAGCTAAGGGTTAATGTCTCTTTCACCTGGAAAGGAGTAACCTGAAACACCTGACCAGAAGACCGATCAGGAAACAAGACTTTTTCAAATCTGGGTGGAGGGAAGTTTTGGGTGTGTGTATTCTTTGTTCTTTGTCTTGTGCCTGTACTCTCTCGGCTATGAGAGGGATTTTTTCTGTCTCCTGCCTTTCTAATCTTCTGTTTCCAAGTTGTGAGTACAAAGATCATAAAACAATAGGGGTTTATTGTTTTTTTTCTTTTGTATTTACATGTGTGTAGTTGCTGGAGTGCTTTGAATTGTATTCTTTTTGAATAAGGTTGTTTATTCATATTCTTTTAAGCAATTGACCGTGTATTTGTCACCTTAATACAGAGAGACCATTTTTATGTATTTTTCTTTCTTTTTAAGACCTGTTGGAGTTTTCTTTAGTGGGGGCTCCAGGGAATTGAGTCTGCAACTCACCAGGGAATTGGTGGGAGGAAGAAGTCAGGGGGGAAAATCTCTGTGTGTTAGATTTATGAGCCTGACTTTGCATTCCCTCTGAGTGAAGGGGGGTGGAAGAGAGATTAGCTATCTCGGTGCTTGTGGTTTCCAGGACTGGAGACAGGGAGGGTGGAGTCTCTCTGTTTAGATTCACGGAGCTTGCTTCTGTGTATCTCTCCAGGAACCCAGGGAGGGAACACCTGGAAGGAGGAGGGGGAAGGGAAATGGTTTATTCCCCTTTGTTGTAAGACTCAAGGAATTTGGGTCTTGGGGTCCCCAGGGAAGGTTTTTTGGGGGACCAGAGTGCCCCAAAACACTAATTTTTTGGGTGGTGGCAGCTTTACCAGGTCCAAGCTGGTAACTAAGCTTGGAGTTTTCATGCTAACACCCATATTTTGGACGCTAAGGTCCAAATCTGGGAATATGTTAAGACACCATTGTCTGTCTATTCAGATGAATGAAAGTCTTTCCACCTTCCCTGTGAAGACACATGTGTACCTGTTGGAGACTGTGGTGCTGCTGTGCTAAAAAGGCACTCTGAGTACACACTTGATGGTGAGCAGGAGAGGTAGGTGACAGCCAACTGATGCAATGAAGAGGATCTGACTCAGTGGGTACCAGCATCCCATCTTATAAGTGTCCCTCTACTATCTGGGTCACTGTACACTCCTCATCAAGGTGTGAAGACGCAACGCAGACAAGTTCAAAGCCCTGCAGGCTGTGCCAAAGGACCTTCTGCTCTCCCTGTCAGCATACCTGATGGTACTCCCCTCCTACCGCAGATGCTGCAACAGTGATGCCTTCTGGCAGTAATGACGACTTGAACATCCCTGGGCAATGATTTCAGTCACTTTGTCTATAAGTCTGTTTTTCCAGTAGAGTACGCTTGCCTTTCTGTTCCCTGCTAGAGGGAAGGAAGCCATGATAGGTTGCTATCAAGTAGTGCTCCCTTGCCCTGCTGTCTCTGAAATGGAAATTTCTCAAAAGAGCAGAGAGGATGACTCCTATTACAGATTCCCCATTGCTGTCAGTCTGTTCCTTGAAGAGGCTCTCTATTTGCACCAGTCCTCTCCCTGGTAGACACAGCAAGGGAATTACATGGCTGCGTCTCCCATCATCCTCTCTGACTAGCTGTGAGGCCTCAAAGTACGTAGAGCAGCTTCTTCATGAGTGGCCACTAAGTGGATACAATTTGGAGGCAATGTCTGTGCTTGCCTAGGCCCACAAACACAGAACACTGCCAGTGCATCCCTCTGCTCACAGACATTCCATCATCTAAAAGGGGAGTGAACTGTACACAATCTCCAAAATTATTACTTTAATGATCTAAAGTTATTTGTACCAGGCAAAAAAGTTTACTGTGAAGAAATTTAGATAATTGAAGTCTCAAGTCAATGCGTCAGAGGCTAATTTCAGATATAGCTATGACAAATGTTAAGTGAAAATGATTTCAACAAGTGTGCCAACCTATGAGGTAAAACACTTACCTAGAAGTGTGCCTGAAATCACTAAATCAATTATATAATTGCTACTTCATTTACAGTAAAAAAAAGGGGGGGGGGCGCGCATCATTCTAATAAATTACCAGTACACCTTTAAGTTTCTTGCCTCCAGTTTTTCAACCATTTCTTCTTAAGATTGCATAGCTTTGACTGTCTTATGATAGCAGTAGATTTACATGATGAATTTCATGAATGTTATTCACTACTTGTTTTGTTTTTAACTTCACACCATCTTGAGCGATGAACTGAGAACAGAGGCCATTTCTCAGTGACTTATAACTACTGATTAATTTCACAACTGTTTTTCTCTCCGAGTGTTATTAAAAATGCGTTGCTTTTACCCCGTGTTTTCATCCGACAATACAATTTAATACCTACCGTGTTATTTTTCCATATATTTAAAATTAATAATACTTGTCTTCGGCCTTTAAAATCCACAAAGAATCCACTGTTCTTACTTCTGAGACCATGATTTGAGTTCAGCTTGTGATCTTAGGCAGAGTAAGTTTTGTGGTCCTGTTTCATTCCCTTGTGAAAGCAGCCGACATTTCAAAACCACCAGCTCCAATTAGACACAAGCTGTCTGTCTTAAAAGAGGAAAAGACTGACTGAGTAAGCATGGAGAATTAATTACTTCTTAGCTTTACAGAAGTAGAGAGTCAGTATTTAGGTCATTAAAAAGTTCTGTCTTCCTATATTTTCTCAGTCTTAAACCCCCTTGATACACATTTTTACATACTATGAAATTTAAGTTCTGTCTGAGGATATATTACAGCAATGGCGATGTTGGAAATGGATAATAAGTACAGAAAAGATCTGCAATATACCAGGTTCCTTTCACAGTTCAGAAAGAGGACAACTCTGTGGTTCTGTCGGAACAACTCACCAGTTATCTTGTAAGCAAGCCTCCCACATTACCTGCTTTAGAAAACTTAAAGTATTGCAAATTCCAAAAAAATAATTACTATCAAAAATGTTTCCTTTTTGGGCACATGCAACCACTTGTCAGGCAAGTTCATAGCTTTTCTTAAACTCTTTCAAAACGTTACACGTAGGTACTAAGATACCTGAATTTCAGTATAAATACAGCTGACGAACTTTATGGAACACAGACATTTGACGCCACAACCATCATTTTGGTATATATGCAGGAAGCTGTGGTAATGCTCTGTACTGAATATCGTACAAGAGAAAAGGAGATTTGTACTCTGAACATGGAAATATGCATCCTTCAAAAGCAAACTAAAAACTTATGCTTCACTGCCCATAATTCTCAATAAATTGAGATTGAGTAACTTGGATTACTTCCATTTAGAACTGAAGAGGGAAGAATGACTAGAGCACCTTGGCAGCCAAGAGGTCCCTGCTCCTTCATCTTCCACAATAACTCTGTACTGCTCCCCGCTCTCTAGTGAGTGGGGTGTAACTGAATAAGAGCATCTGAAAAGCCAATACTGTTTAACATTTAAAAATTAAAACATGAGGTTTATCATCTTTTAAACCGGATATCATAGATATTACAATGATCAGCTTTATATAAAAAGCTGCAAGACAGAAAACATTATGAAATCATAGAAACTGGTTTACAAAGTGTCTTTACAGTGGGCTCCCACACTACAAGTGACAGCTTCTACACAACATGGCCACCTCTAGTAACAGACATAGAAGTACAGTTGCAATTAGGAACTTTAAACATGTCACCGTTCATTTGTGGAAACAAGCAGTTTTTAGGCTGAAAACTCTTTATGAGTTGAAGAAAATGGATGAAAATTTCCCTTACAGTCTATGTTGCGAAGAACTTGACTTATACTCACTCACTGAGCAAAATTCATTTTAAAGCTTCTGTGAAGCATTCTGGTAACTGACACACATTAAAAATACAGCGTAGTCCCCCGGACACAAAGTACACCAACTATATTATTTTTGAGCCAGACAGATTGTGAGAGCAGAATGGTGAGCCAAGATATTCTGAACACCTTGTCTCAATAGTACACAAGGAAAAGAGAATTAGAGGTCTGAGGTAATTGGTAGAAAAGAGAAACTATTTTATACTTCTTGTCAAGATGACCCAGGAATGAGTTCTCTGTTGTGAACCAAGCCCTTTGATCTTTAAAGGAACCAAACATTCTCAATGCCATATATATAAGGTAATTGGGGGTTTTGTTTTATTCTGGGGAAGGGGGAATATTACGCTGCAGATTTAGTGGAATTTGGGATTAAAGTACATTTGCTCAATTTACAACTCAAATGTTTATTTCTCTAGCTATCATTTCTAGAAGTAGCTCCTAAAATCTGAAAGTCACAATAGACTTTCCTATTTGCACACCACTACCCATAATAAAAATTCTGAAAGCCAATTAGACACTCAGTGACACCTGTACAGCCCCATTGCTTTCATATGAAGCCTTCAAGGACTCAGACTCATAGACTTTAAAGGTCAGAAGGGACCATTATGATCATCTAGTCTGACCTCCTGCACAATGCAGGCCACAGAATCTCACCCATCCACTTCTATAACAAACCTCTAACCTATGTCTGAGTTATTGAAGTCCTCAAATTGTGGTTTGAAGACCTCAAGCTGCAGAGAATCCTCCAGCAAGTGACCTGTGCCCCATGCTGCAGAGGAAGGCGAAAAACCTCCAGGGCCTCTGCCAATCTGCCCTGGAGGAAAATTCCCTCCCGACTCCAAATATGGCGATCAGTTAAACTCTGAGCATGTGGGCAAGACTCACCAGCCAGCACCCAGGAAAGAATTCTCTGTAGTAACTCAGATCCCAACCCATCTAACATCCCATCACAGACCACTGGGCATACTTACCTGCTGATAATCAAAGATCAATTGCTACATTAATTGCCAAAATTAGGCTCTCTCATCATATCATTCTCTCCATAAACTTATCAAGCTTAGTCTTAATGCCAGATATGTCTTTTGCCCCCACTACTCCCCTTGGAAGGCTGTTCCAGAACTTCACTCCTCTGATGGTTAGAAACCTTCGTCTAATTTCAAGTCTAAACTTCCCAGTGTCCAGTTTATATCCATTTGTTCTTGTGTCCACATTGGTACTAAGCTTAAATAATTCCTCTCCCTCCCTGATATTTATCCCTCTGGTATATTTATAAAGAGCAATCATATCACCCCTCAACCTTCTTTTGGTTAGGCTAAACAAGCCAAGCTCTTTGAGTCTCCTTTCATAAGACAGGTTTTCCATTCTTCGGATCATCCTAGAAGCCCGTCTCTGAACCTGTTCCAGTTTGAATTCATCCTTCTTAAACATGGGAGACCAGAACTGTACACAGTATTCCAGATGAGGTCTCACCAGTGCTTATATAACGGTACTAACACCTCCTTCTCTTTGCTGGAAATACCTCGCCTGATACATCCTAAAACTGCATTAGCTTTTTTAACGGCCATATCACATTGGTGGCTCGTAGACATCCTGTGATCAACCAATACTCTGAGGTCCTTCTCCTCCTCTGTTACTTCTAACTGATGTGTCCCCAATTCATAACTAAAATTCTTGTTATTAATTCCTAAATGCATGACCTTGCACTTTTCACTATTAAATTTCATCCTATTATTATTACTCCGGTTTACAAGGTCATCCAGATCTTCCTGTATGATATCCCGGTCTTTCTCTGTGTTAGCAATACCTCCCAGCTTTGTGTCATCCGCAAACTTTATTAGCACATTCCTACTTTTTGTGCCAAGGTCAGTAATAAAAAGGTTAAATAAGATTGGTCCCAAAACTGATCCCTGAGGAACTCCACTAGTAACCTCCTTCCAGCCTGACAGTACACCTTTCAGTACGACCCATTGTAGTCTCCCCTTTAACCAGTTCCTTATCCACCTTTCAATTTTCATATTGATCCCCTTCTTTTCCAACTTAACTAATAATTGCCCATGTGGAACCGTGTCAAACACCTTACTGAAATCGAGGTAAATTAGATCCCCTGCGTTTCCTTTGTCTAAAAAGTCTGCTACCTTCTCAAAGAAGGAGATCAGGCTGTTTTGGCACAATCTACCTTTTGTAAAACCACGTTGTATTTTGCCCCAATTACCATTGACCTCAATGTCCTTAACTACTTTCTCCTTCAAAATTTTTTCCAAGACCTTACATACTACAGATGTCAAACTAACAGGCCTATAGTTACCTGGATCACTTTTTTTCCCCTTTCTTAAAAATAGGAACTACGTTGGCAATTCTCCATCGTATGGTAAAACCCCTGAGTTTACTGATTCATTAAAAATTCTTGCTAATAGGCTTGCAATTTCATGTGCCAGTTCCTTTAATATTCTTGGATGAAGATTATCTGGGCCCTCCGATTTTGTCCCATTAAGCTGTTCAAGTTCGGCTTCTACCTCAGATGTGGTAATATCTACCTCCATATCCTCATTCCCATTTGTCATCCTTCCATTATCCCTAAGCTCCTCATCAGCCTTATTAAAGACTGAGGCAAAGTATTTGTTTAGATATTGGGCCATGCGTAGATTATCCTTAATCTCCACTCCATTGTCAGTGTTTAGCGATCCCACTTCTTCTTTCTTTGTTTTCTTCTTATTTATAAGGCTATAGAACCTTTTACTATTGGTTTTAATTCCCTTTGCAAGGTCCAACTCTACATGGCTTTTGGCCTCTCTCACTTTATCCCTACATGTTCTGACCTCAATAAGGTAGCTTTCCTTGCTAATCCCTCCCATCTTCCACTCCTTGTAGGCTTTCTGCTTATTCTTAATCACCTCTCTGAGGTGCTTGCTCATCCAGCTTCGTCTACAAGTCCTGCCTATGATTTTTTTCCCCTTTCTTGGGATGCAGACTTCTGATAGTTTCTGCAACTTTGACTTGAAGTCATTCCAGGCCTCTTCCGCTTTTAGATCCACAAGTTCTTCAGTCCAATCCACTTCCCTAACTAGTTTCCTTAATTCTTTAAAGTTAGCCCTTTAGAAATCAAAAACCCTAATCCGAGATCTATTTTTGTTTACCCTTCCATCTAGTTTGAACTGAATTAGCTCATGATCACTCGAACCAAGGCTGTCCCCTACAACCATTTCTTCTATGAGGTCCTCACTGCTCACTAAAACCAAATCTAAAATGGCATCCCCTCTTGTTAGTTCTTCAACTACTTGGTGAAGAAATCCATCTGCTATCACATCCAGAAAAATCTGAGCCCTATTATTATTACTAGCACTTGTCCTCCAGTCTATATCTGGAAAGTTAAAGTCTCCCACGATCACACAATTTCCATTAGTGTTTACTTCATTAAAAATATTAAAGAGGTCTCTATCCACATCCAAATCAGATCCCGGCGGTCTATAGCACACCCCAAGCACTATCTCAGGGGAGGCTCTAGTAACTTTCTTTCCCAGTGTGATTTTTGCCCAGACAGACTCTGTTTTATCCATTCCATCACTTCTTATTTCTTGACAGTTAACCTCATCATTGATATACGATGCTACTCCACCACCGTTGCCTTTATTTCTGTCTTTCCTAAACAGCACATACCCTTCAATACCTGTACTCCAGTCATGACTACTATTCCACCATGTTTCTGTTATCCCTATAATATCCGGTTTCACTTCCTGCACCAGTAGCTCTAGTTCCTCCATTTTGTTCCCTAGGCTCCTCGCATTAGTGTACAACATCTTAATTTTTGCCGTTTGGTTTCACTGACATTCTTTACCTGGTTAAGCACAGACATTCTACCACCAGTATCACCAATTAGACTGGTATCTATACTACCATTCCTGCTTATGTCCATTTTCCTGCCCACGGCTGCATCCTCTCTTACTTTGTTTTCTTCCCTCTCAATGTTAAATTCCAGCATGGAGATTACCTGGAGATCTCCCAATCATCTCCCCCAAATTCCTAGTTTAAAGCTTTCTTAATCAGTTGTGCCAGCCTCCATCCTAGAAGTCTATTTCCCTCCTTACTCAGGTGAAGTCCGTCCTGAGAGAACAGTCCTCTGTCCACGAATGCTTCCCAGTGGCCATACATCCCAAAGCCTTCCTTATAGCACCACTGCCTGAGCCATCTGTTGACTGCCATAATCTTGTCACATCTTTGTTGCCTTTCTCTAGGAACAGGCAGAATCCTACTGAAGATCACCTGAGCCTTGATTTCCTTAAGCGTCTTCCCCAGTCTGGCATAGTCTCCCTTGATACGTTCCAGCGAGAATCTAGCCATATCATCTGTTCCCACACGAAGGACAATCAGCGGATTCTAACCCGCTCCCATTAGGATCCTTTTCAGGCTCAAGTCCACAACCCGTATCTTAACACCCAGCAGACAGAACACCCTTCTGTTCTCCGGATCAGCTCTAGTTACAGGCCTGTCTATTCTTCTCAGTAAGGAGTCCCCAGTCATGTAGATCTGCCTTTTCCTGGTGACAGTGTGATTCTCTGATCTATCCCATGCTCCCGCTGGCTGCAAGTCCTCTCAATTCCTATTCACCCTTGCAATCCTCCGCAACCCATCCCATATCCTCCTGGGGCTCATATTTGGTGTTGTCTCCATTGACTCTTCCCCTCTACCTGTAGAACTAGCTGTTCTTCTCTTTTTCCTTGTCCTCTCACCTTCAACGACCACCTGCTGTGCCCCTTCTTCATTTTCCAACTCTGCAAACCTGTTCCTGAGCTCTATTTCTCCTTTACTGGCCCGTCTTTTCTTCTGCCTGGTTCTCTTAGTCACATGCTTCCACTGTCCACTTTCCTCCCCCAGCAGTCTCCCCTCAGAGTTCTTTGCTCTCGCTTCCATCTGCAAGTCTGAGCTTTTCCCTTCAGCTGCCTCATGTCTTTGCTCCACCACCTGCTCGAACCCCCTTCTAAACTCAACCAGAGTTTCCACCTGCATCTCCAGTCCTCGGATCTTTTCTTCCACCAGCTCCATCAGGCAGCACTTCATGCAGATGAAACTCTTTTCAGGTACCCCCTCCAGTACCGTGTATATGCCGCAGCTTCCACATCCAGTCATCCTCATTGTGTCTTTCACTGCTGCCTCTCTCTCAGTCATAGCCTTCCCACCTAAAACCTGTTAGTCCAAGAAACACAACCCAAGAACAAACCCCCCAAAAGGCACCAGAACACTGGCAGACCACCACACACTCCCTTCACTAGCCTGTCAGTTCCTCCGCATAGGTCTTTAAGTCTCCCCCGCAACCTCCCCTGTCAACTCCCACTGAAACTCCCCTGTTTACAGCTCTGTTTGCTGGCTGCTGTGCCGCTGTAGCTGTCTATGCCGCTGCCTGACTGGCTGGCTACCTTTATAGGACCCCTAAGCAGGCAAGCCCCGCCTCCTAAATTAGGGCTCAGCTTCTCTCCCATCACACTGCCCCTACCAGCCTCCACACATAAACTACAAAATACAATACACAAAACACAAAAACCTGCTCTTCCAACAGAAGTCCCACTGAAACTCTCCCGTTTACAGCTCTGTTTGCTAGCTGCTGTGCCACTGATGGACACCCATCTGTGCAACCCCTCTGCATTCCATAGCATTCCACAGGTTTAACTGATTGAATCTTAGGGCTTGTCTTCCCTATTGTGCTAAATCGGCACCACTGCATCGATGCAGCGGTTAGCACATCTAGTGAAGATGTATTACATCGACAGAAGAGCGCTCTCCCATCAACATAATTACTCCACTTCAACAAGAGGCGGAAGCTATGTCAGCGGGAGAACGTCTCCCACTGACATAAAGCAGTGTCTATACTGCTCTAAGCTGATATAAGTTATGTCGCTCAGGATGGCGGTAGCAACTGATGTTATACTTTATTAAAGATTTACTAAGAGCATTGTGTGTCAGATTTGTGGGAACTTAAGCAATTACATAGATGGTTGTCCTCATTTAGTCAGTCACCTGAACCACCCATGTTTTACGGTGTTCGAGAGAAGGTCAAGCAATACTGCACAAGTCAAATAATATGATAACCCAGAAATGTAGATGTTTCCCATACGCGTGCACACATGCACACACCATTTATAAGGGGAAGGAAGACAAGATTATGTGGCATGAGTTTGAGCCTCTTGATCAGAGTTATGGACAAAGATACAAGAGCAAGAACAGTCCATTTGTTAGGCAGATGAAAGCTGTGCAGCCTTTAGCACTAGTTCCTCTGGTCCCTTGAAGAGTTTGTTCTCTGACTGTGGCTCCAATTATTACTGTTTATGACTGGACTGGAGGATTTTTTCACTGGAATGACCAATTGCTCAGAATTTCATGACTACTATGATAATCATGCAGTTATCCCAAGTGGTTCCAACTCAATATATACAGCAGATTACACCCTAGATCTTGGTTTTGGTTTGGAAATAGGAGAGTCAATACTTATCATGGACAGACCACTCCCTTGTGCTCTTTGAGGTTGGAACGCAAGATCTATTTCGTTGTCTCTCCTCAGACTAATGGAACTAGTCTGGTTTCTGAGGCTCTCAAGAAAATTATTACGTACACCACAGCCCATTATTAATGAGTAAGGCTAGATTGTTGCCATGGAGGTCGCAGAAGTCACAGAATCCATGACCTCCAGCAACCTCCATGACTTCAGCCCACGGCAACTGGGAGCTGCAAGGTGGTGGGGGGATCCCCGAAGTTCCAAGTGGGCCCCCGCAGCTGCCTGACTGCTGCAGAGACCTCACAGCTGAGCTCCCCCATTTTGTCATGAATATTTTAAGTAAAAGTCACGGACAGATCACAGGCTTCCATTAATTTTTCTTTATTGCCCATGACCTGCCCAACTTTTATTAAAAATATCTGTGACAAAATCTTAGCCTTATTAATGAGATAGTTTGCCAATTATTTTTTTTTTAAACCATGACTGTCAGTGCAGTGATTCCCAAGTATCTTCTTCCCTAGCTTCTTCTACTGAAATCATCTTGGCATATAGACTGGCTGCAAGATGGAGACACACCGGATCTGTGACTGAGGGAAGCTATGAATGTCTTTTTTAAAAAGACAAGTGCCAGATGGTTAAACAACAGTTTTTTAACCAAATGCTGATCACTTGATATTAGCAGTGTTTCTCATTTTGTTTTGTTCGTTTTAATTTGGGGACGATTAGAAAAGATGGTATCAAAGCAAATCTGGCAGTACCCGGAGTCTTTAGACTTAGTTATTCAATCCAGTTTTAGACCAAAGTATGGAAAGAGACAGTGCTGGTTTTCTGGAAATGGTTGCAAGTCAAGTGTCCATTCAAATTCTTCAGACAAAGCTACCTGGGATACCACTAATCACAAGAAAGTAACAATTGCAAGTTCTGACAGACAAGCAGAGTTGTACAAATGGATCAGTTATTTTTATGCCATGGTATAATACTTGGCAAATGGTCACCTTCCCCAAGGGCACTCTCATGAGGGTGCCACAAGATTCTAGTCTCACATCTTTCCTTTTTAGCATGTATATGAAGCCAAATGTGGAAGACAATAAAATAGGTAAGGGCTGTGATATTTTCCAATATGCAGATAACATTCCACTATGCATCTGCAATTTTGCTGACCTATTTGATGCAGCTGATGGGTTTGCCTGCTGACATGTAAAAATATAGTTTTGGATGATAGAAAGATGGCTGTGATTTAATCCAGATTAGAATGAAGTTATGATGTAGGTTAAGAAAAATAACTACAAGGAATACCCGAGGTGACCCATGCTCCTTCAGTTGTGGAAGTGTGCCTGCCATTTGTTACTCAGCTTTGGTATTTGGAGTCTGGTTGGATTATCAGATGTTTCTGCATATCTATTTAGCAGCTGTAACAAAGATTATTTATCAGCTGCATTTAGCTGGAAGTTTCATACCTTTTCTTTCAGACCTAGACCTCGCCATAGTGATCCAACTCTTTTCTACCTTGAAACTAGATTACTGCTATACAATCTATGCAGAGCTATTTCTCAAGACAACTTGGAAAATTCACTTGATGCTGAAAGTGGGTTGAGTCCTGGGTATCTCACAAAACAGTATCACACAACAAAATGAACTACAACAATTGAGGATCAAAGGCATATAAGTTAATGGCCCTTTAAATTTAAGCCTATAAACCAAAATCTGGTGTAGCATGTGGAAAGCCATCTTTAAGTTCTGCTGCAAAATCCCTCACAGCTATGGCCATCCAGAAATATTAAGATTTAATTAAATATGAAAAATAATGCAATCATTAGCCCCTCGTTTATTTTGATATTAAACTCCCCTCATAGGAAAACATGGGGCAATCTGGCACTGGAATAAGCATATCTGCAAAAATGAAAGCAATGAAACATTTAACAGTATTTGAGACGAGGCTGGTAACACTGTGTATTAAGTCATCAGCACTTGCTATTATAAGCAACTGAAAACAGTCCTGCAACTTTGCCAAATCTCTTGAGCTGGTCCACCCTGTGCAATGAATGAGGCAAGGGTCCTTAGAAAAATGATACAAAATCATGTAATAAAGACTGTATCATACTGCACAAGCAGCTGAATTAAGGTTGCAGAACCCACCTTAATTCGGAGTTTTCCTAACTTTTGAGTGACTTTGCAACCTTAATCATGTTCTTTTAAAAGGCAGCTGTGTGTAACTGACATTTAAACTGTCATCTTTAGATTTCAGAATCAACAACCACTGAGATGGTCAAGGTAATTTATAGTCATCAAGATGACTATGGATAGTTGGAAAGAGACTCAGGAAAACAATGATCATTTAACACTGTTGATTATCTTCACAATGATGAGGGCTAGAAGTTTATTTTAGAAAACGAAACTCAAGATTCTGTAACTCATTTCTGGAACAAGGAATGGATTCTATAAAATTAGAGTACATTTGGGCTGTATGGAGTTATTAGCAAAAGGTACTGTTATCTTAAGAACAGCTTCTCTCCTTGTGTAATACCCTGACAGTGGTAAGAAGTTAAATGCTTAACAGCCCTCTCCAGTGTAGTCAGGGGACAGGACAGCCTAACTGAGGGGATGTCAGCTCTGAAACTTCATTCTCTTGTTGGCATCCTAGAGCCCAAATTGATTAGCTTTGGATATTGATGTTAATTGTCATTGTACTTTTATCAAACAAGTGCCCATAAAAGAGCTGGATGGATCTATTTTAAAAAACTGAAGTTATATACAATATATCTCAATTGTGTGACAGGGGATTTAGAGACAAATACAAAGACAAGATCCCTGCCTGAAAAACTTAATCAAAATCAACATACAAAAAACAAAGAGTGGAATGGAACAGAAGTGATTTAACTGTATAAACACACATCTGTGCATTAGGCACTTTTGCTAAAGAGATTACCTTTTTGTATGCTTAGTTCACTCATCTCCTTTTCTGCCTTCAAAAAGCAGTGACTTGTTTGTAATCAATCCGTTATTAAATGCATAAATAAAACAAATTTAGATAACACTACAAGGCACCTTCGAGTCTAAAAACTAAAATAAACTGAAAAATTAAGAACATTCTTATCCTCCAGGTCATCATCAAGTATATCTCACCAGAAAACAGACAACATTTTTCACTGTGGCTTTGATTCAAGTATTTACATTTTGTTAAGTTTCATTTTAGAGGCTAACTTTCTGAACGGCTCTATTATTTAGGCCTCTTGCTAAGGGACACCTGCACTGTAACAGCCTATACTGTATCTGTTCTGTGAACAGAATTTCCATGTAGAGGACTGACAACCCAGTGCCTTTGAGGACATTAAACAAACATTAAAATACAAAGATTAAATAATTAGTAGTGGTTTTAATCCAAAATATACTGTATACGGTAACACTGGTTATAAAAACTGTACTTGGGGAGAGGGATAGCTCAGTGGTTTAAGCATTTGTCTGCTAAACCCAGGGTTGAGAGTTCAATCCTTGAGGGGTCCACTTAGGGATCTGGGGCAAAAATTGGTCGTGCCAGTGAAGGCAGGGGGCTGGACTCGATGACCTTTCGAGGTCCTTTCCAGTTCTAGGAGATTGGTATATCTCCAATTACCACCTATTTTGGTCTTAAATGTTTACAAAACAGAATAACTATTTAGTTCTGCATCTGCTTTTCTCCTTTTAAGACACAAAGCTTCTGGAGGAAGGGAAGTTTTTTTCATTGTTTACACAATGCTTAGCACAATGGAGCCACAATCCTAGATGAGGCTCCTAGACATTACCACAACTGTTTAATAAATAATAATACTGCAAAAAGCCATACCATTGTAGAACAGTTATTTGCCCCCCTCAATCATCTGTTTTTATTACCCAATTAGTATGAAATGGGAGAGAGCTCTATCTCCAGCTGATGTTTGTTTGCCCATCTGTTGTCTTCTGCAAACTTACAAATAATGAGATAAAAGCTACGTTCTTTACAGTTAACATCAGCAACAGCCAGTTTGGATGCATAATATATCATTGTAACATCACGACTAAGATTATAACCTGCACAATGAAATATAATGAATTACTACAACAGTAATAAATGATCGAAACAGCCTGAATCATGTCAGAGTAACACAAGACTCTCATGAGACTTACCAGGAAACTTATCCAAGTTCACAGAACTGAGACACCATTATCAACACAAGAGTGGTCCAAGATATATATATTCAATGTTATTAATTCAAAAAAACAGAGTTATGAAAACGTTTATGGTGGTTTATTGTTTGCTCTGTTCATAAACAACTTCGCACTGGACATTAAAAACACAATATTCCTCATCACTTGAAAGCCTGGAGCACTGCAGCATTCAGAACCCAAAAATGAAATTAAGTACTTGTCTACACAGGAAGTATAATCCATGCTGACTCAAGTTAACCTGATCTGCAATGACAATTCCTCAGAGCAGAGGTAGGCAACCTATGACTCATGTGCCGAAGGTAGCACGCGAGCTGATTTTCAGTGGCACTCACACTGCCTGGGTCCTGGCCACCGGTTCCGGGTGGGGCTCTGCATTTTAATTTAATTTTAAATGAAGCTTCTTAAACATTTTTAAAACCTTATTTACTTTACAGACAATAATAGTTTAGTTATATAATATAGACTTATAGAAAGAGACGTTCTAAAAATGTTAAAATGTATTACTGGCACACGAAACCTTAAATTAGAGTGAATAAATGAAGACTCGGCACACCACTTCTGAAAGGTTGCTGACCCCCCTGCCTTAGAGCACTCTAAGGGAAAGTTTATGCTTAAAATGCTATATCAGCAGCACTTTAATGAAGACGCTCTAAGACAATGGGAAAGAGCTCTCCTGTCAGCATAATTAATCCACCTCCTTGAGAGGCGGTAGCTATGTTGATGAGAGAAGCTCTCGCACAAAAATTGCGCTGTCTACAAAGGGGATTATGGTCAGTATAACATCACCACTCCGGGTGTAGATTTTTCACACCCCAGTGACATAGTTGTACTGATACAGGTCTGTAGCGTAGACTACACCTAAGTCTGCACTTATCGCAATTTCTGGAATCTTCTTTCAGAGCGAATGTGAACTGAGTTATTGTTATCGATTGTTCGTGCACTCACAATACTGCTGTGCACAACTATGGCAGTCATCCAACCGCTATTCCACACTGCTTTGAGGGTATCCACGACCTTCCTGTTTACTTACCACTGTACCCTCCAACATTTTGGAGTCAAGTTAACCAAATCTCCTCCTCCTTCATTTAAAAGCTGGCACAGTGCCAGGATTGGCCTATTTGAGCCTGGATTTCAATATATTGGCATTACAGCATTATTACTCTAGCAGCCTTTACAACATGCCTTGACCATCTGCTTGAAGCCATGTTGAGATCTTAAATCTCATTGCCATCTGAGGAGAAGTGGTTTTGCAGCAACCTCTTGAGGCCAGTCACTGCAATAAAGATTGTAGACACTGGTAGATAGCTACTTGAGAGTAGGTACAACCAGAATGCCTATCAGTGCCAAATAAAGATCAAACAGCTCAGCAGAATTTACATTAATACCAAGGGTGGCAGGACACACAGCCACCAGCCAGTAACACATAACTTGTACATTTTTTGAGGCTGTGGACAGGATTTTAAGTAATAACATCACTACTGAACCCAAGAAGGTTGGCAACTCTGCCCATCCCCCGCCCACAGAACAAGCAGCAAGAGTCACTGGAGGAGAAGGGAAGTTGTGGAATCTCCATCGCTGGAGATATTTAAGAGTAGGTTAGATAAATGTCAATCAGGGATGGTCTAGACAGTATTTGGTCCTGCCATGAGGGCAGGGGACTGGACTCGATGACCTCTCGAGGTCCCTTCCAGTCCTAGAGTCTATGAGTCTATGAGAAACATAAGGAAGGCAGTGAAGAGCTGCCTCAAGAAAGCAAGGATTTCTTCAGAACTCAGGACACTGAGGGGCGGCCACATTGGAATTCAGCTTGATTATCAGCCAGAAACCCAGCCCAGAACTCAGGAGGCAGATACCTGTTGAGGTAACCTCAGCATGTATCTATCTACCTTTACAATTTATGGTTATACTATACTGCTGCACTAACTTCTATTCCAGGTGCCCAACAGCCACAGCCTCACTACCACAAGCACTTGAAGAACTATATATCGAATAAAAAGTTCTTAGTGTAATGGCTACCCCTACTAGGTGATAGGTATCCTGATCAGAAACTGAAAAACTCAAGTAACACCTGGTAATTGACTACAGCATGTTCTCCCCTAGATCAGGACCTGAAAAACCCGCTTGCACAGAATGAATAGGAATCATTCCTAGTAAGTATCATCAGTTTCTGCAGAATCAAAGCTTTCATTTGAAAACAATTTCAAACCCTTATGGTTATGAAGATAACATTCCAACACAAACCAGGCATAAACAGACTCAGTGATGTCTTTCTAAATCTGCAGACACAGTCCAGTGATGCCACTGCCACTTTGGGGAGAGACGCATCACCTGTTAGGAGTAGGGTGATCTAAGTGTGCTACCACTTCCTAGAACAAGATGTCCTGCCATTCCAGCTGAGGATTCTATGGATTTTTGGGGACATATAAAGCTGCACTGATTGGTATGATGTTTCTGCATAGGGGCTAGCATTAATTCTGAGAACAAAGTTTAGTTGTCAAGAACAAAAAAAGGTCTTTGGGCCCAAGTAGTGGTTGCAAGGATTGAGGGGAGATGTACCTGATCAATGAGATTCCAGGAAGAAGGAGAAGTGGCTCAGGGCACGAAATTATTTTGTCCAAGTTCTTGGACTACAGCTGTTGAGTAAGTTTTTCAAGTTCCTGCTCTTATTTATTTATTATTACTATATAACCCTTCCTTTTTTTTAATCACTATATAGAATACATCAAAACTTAATATCAACCATTGAGTTCTACTGAACTACTCTACTAAGAATCCCTGCAAAGCAAATTTCAATGAAACTTTCTAACAAGTTTCCTCTTTTCCTTTTACTGATAGCCTGAAACAAAACATGTTCTCATCTAGCCAAATTCTCAAAAAATAGGGCATATGTTCACCTTAATAAAATCCATAGTTAAATTATGTAGGTTGCCCATTTAAAAAAAAAACTTGCTCTTGAATACACAGTTCTTAGTGTCCAAAATAAATTAAACATATTAATTACTTTTTTGTTATAGTTACCACACAAATGCTATTACTTTACCTACAAGTCCTTTGAAAAACAACTTTCAGAAGTAAATGCTCTTTTACCTTTCTATACTGAACCACTTAATGAGATTATTTGTGTGTCTAAGAGAAGTACAAGGGCTCTTAATTTTTAAGTTGCTGAACTGAAGTCAGAACTGCATTGCTATTTTCTTCACACACTTTCTTCTTCACAAAAAAACTTTTTATTGTGCTTTAACAGAAGGTCAATGGCTATCACTTCTCTGCTCTTACACAATGGTGAATTGAAACAAGAACTCATAGCTGTTTCAACCGACAAAGCTACCAGTATGTTAAGCCAATAAAGCGATTTGTTCATTAAAGCTACTAATAAAGCAACCTTTTGTTAGTCTATGAAACATCAGAAACCTCACAGAATTCATCGAACTTTGCAATATTCCTGTTTTCATCATAAAATCTGGAATGTTCTCTTAAAATTAGTTCACTTTTTCAGTTCCTGAAACTGGGTGAAAAAGAACTTTGTGATATTTTTATAGAAATTGCATGAATTAGTTCCACTTAAATTTAGTCTTAATACTTTTTCTACACAGGACCAGGATTTTTGAATATTTTTCAATTCAAATGCTACCTAAAACAGAAACCTCAAGAGATCTTTATCACACTGCTAATGAGCTGTGTGATACTGCGTATGGCTACACAGCAATTAAACACCCAAGTCAGCTGATGCAGGCTTGCAAGGCTTGGGGCTGCCAGGCTGTAAAATTGCAGCGTACACATTTGGGCTCAGGCTAGAGCCCAGGCTCTGGGACCCAGGGAGGGAGGAAAGTCCCAGAGCCTGACCTCCAGCCCAAATCTGAATGTCTAAACCACTTTTTTACAGCCTTGTAACCTGAGCCACGCAAACCCAAGTCAGTTGACCTGGGCCAGCTGCGAGTGTTTATTGCTGTGTAGACATACCCACATGTATTACAGAACACTGACAGCCTGAAGTGAATTAAGGAAGGATCCACAGATCCAATTCCTAAAATAGGAGGAGGCCCATAAACCCACTACATTTGGATCCAAGAAGCCACTGAGATTGAGGCAGATTACCCAAGAACAGCAGTATATACAAGCAGCAGACTAGGAAGGAAGGGAAGCACTGGCAAAGCCAAGAACACCTTTGCAAGTTTCTTTTGATTAGACTGCATCCAGACTCAATTTAACCTCAAGCCACAACCACCTCTAATCCCAACCCTAAACTGTGTGCTCAATCACCAATAACTATTCAGGATAGCCAACTTCTACAGGCCAATGACTGTATTTTCCATACTGAGCAGTACTCTGACCCTTGTAATCTGACACCACAATGTTGGAGCAAGAGTTCCAAAGTAATATAGTGAAGTCTTCTTGCACAATCAGAATTTCTACAGATACTACCTACTCATTCCAACTTTCAAGAACAAGTCAGTTCCACTAGCCCAGGGGTCTCAAACATGTGGCCCGGGGGCCGCCTCCTCCCCCCACCACCACCTCCAGGCCAGGGTTGGGCAAACTACAGCCCACGGGCCGAATCTGTCCCACGGGATTGCCCCCTGTGGCACCACAAGCCCCACACCGCTCCCTTAAGCAGCTGGCAACATGTCCCTTCGGGCCAGAGGGGAAGGGGGAGGAAGCAGAGGGCTCCTGCGTTGGCTCACTTCAAGGCACCACCCCCTGCAGCTCCCATGGGCCAGGAACAGGCAACCGCAGCCAATGGGAGCTTCATGGGAGGTATCTAGAGGAGCAGCAGCAGAACCCTGTGCCCACCCCCGCTTCCCCAGGGGCTGTGGTTCCAGCTGCTTCCTGGAGCGAAGCGGCACAGCGTGGGGCCAGGAGCCTACCCTGGCCCCGATGCGCACCACTGCCACCCCAGAGCCGCTCTAGGTAAGTGGCACCAGGCCGGAGCTCGCACCCCGCACCTCTCCTGCACCCCAACTCCCTGCCCTGAGCCCCCTGCTGCACCCTGCATCCCTCCTGCACCCACCTCCCTGCCTTGAGCCCCCTGCCACACCCTGCACCTCAACTCCCTGTCCTGAGCCCCTGCCACACCCTGCACCCCCTGGCAACAGGGAAGGGGCAGCATTGGAATTGGAACTTTGGGGAAGGGGTGGAAAGGGGCAAGGAAGGGATGGGGCCTCATGAAAGGGGTGGAGTGGGGGCAGAACCAGGGGCAGTGAGAGTGGGGGTGTCAGTGATATGGCCCTTGGGCCAATGCACTATACCTCATGTGGCCCTTGTGGTCATTTGAGTTTGAGACCCCTGCACTAGCCTGGGGTCATGGTCTGGACCCAATTTAAAATTTTAAATATCTAGCATACAGAATATGTTTCTTGCATACATTCTTTCAGAAAAATGGCTTATATAAAAACTGTTATTTTTAGGCTGTGGGGGAAACTAACAGGTATTAGATTAAAATCACACCTATACAATAAGACCCTCAGCCAAGTAACCTATACTACTGTACTGTTACTATTGCTCCACTGATTGAAAAATATTATGTTGTGATCTTTCAACTGCAGAAATCATCTATATCCACTGTACACACATTGTGAAAAAGAGTAATCAATAATGATATGGCCACGCATGTGGTGGGGGAACTCATGTTGTCAATAACCTTAATCATTCTATAATAGCTTCCTTTCCCTCCCCTCACCTTCATTTCCTGACTGAGTTTTTATTGTCAATTCCCAAATCCTCTGCAAAGAAATATTCCATTCATGAACACATTTGTATGAGTTCTCTGTCTAATCTTTCACAGACAACTCTCTTTCACTGGTTTTGGTATGGTGAAAGTTACTAAAATCTGAATCTCTGAAGCACTATGTGCCAGTGCTGTAGAAATCTAATTCTTGGATATTTCACCTTACCAAAATTAAAAAATTAAGCAGAGCAGTATGAAACAACAAGAAAGTGACAAAGAATAAGTACTTTCCTAATGCATTTTAAAGTGTGAGTGTGACTTTGAAACTAGTAAGTTTTAAAATCTCACATTTATACTGTATAAAAAAACAACAACCTAGCATCATTCTGTAGTCCAACCAAACTGTACTTTCCAAAATCTGCTCTAAACTAGTGAAGTTGTAACTAATTTAGTTATTTAAAGATACCTATTGATGGAAGGCAACTCAAATCTAGTAGACAGGTCACTAGAATGAGAGTCTGGAGACTCAAGTTCTGTTCCCAGTTCTGTAACTGACCTATTAACTGACCCAAGACAAGTTACTTTACCTCTCTGACCCTAGCTTAGCGTCCCTCACATGTGAAATGAGACAATACGTATCACCCTCCTTTGTGAAGCTGTCACATATATCAATGAAAAGCAGTATTAAGAGCTAAATATTATTACTGATGATGCAATGCCAGCATAACAGACTTGAAAACAGCTTCAACAACACAAAAGCTGCCAACTCCAGACCAGCAAAGACTGTATTAGGCTCAAATAGCCAATGATTCAACAGCTCTTACCGTACAGTAAGTCCAGAAGAAACTATTTGTGCCACAACTAAGAAAAATTCCAGCATTTTTATATCAAAGACTGTTTAAATGTTTCAGGTATGATTAATATTAGAAAAGAACATTAGCTCAAACACTGGAGGGAGATAAGTGATGGATCTCGATAGATATAGATTATAATCTTATAGCAGGAAAGCTGCCATTTTCTATGACAAGGAGAGAAGTTTTTTCTCTAATCCCCTTCCAAGATTCTGCACATAATATTCCATAGTTCCCACCCATCCATCAGTGACCATATGTTATAAAGCCCAACCTTCAGTCTAAATCACCATTCCCCACGCATGACCTTAACTAAATACTAGTCAGTCTTCAAGCATGATCTCCCTTCTCCCCCCTTGAACCAAACATCCATGGGTCTTTTGCAAGTTTCCCTCTTACTATACCTGCTGCTCTTGGCAAGTAGCATAAAATTCTGCTGCCAAAGCAGTCCTAGGCTGCCACTTTTTCCTCTCACCAGTTTCATGAATGGTCCTGGCTCTCCTTCCTGAAAGACAGGAGAATTTATGAACCACCTGAGTTGCCCAAGCTTTCTGAAAAGAAAATGTTTGTGGCCTGAGTTTGACTTTGAAGGCGAAAGCTGTGAAGAGTTACATGCCAAGAAAGCAGAGATATGGCCAGGAGAGTCCAAATGACAGAGAGAAGTAGATGGGGGGAAAAAAAAAAAAAAAAGATTTTCTCCATGCTACAAAAGAGTCAAAGAGAGATATTAAGGACAGGGTATCATTAAAATAATCTAGTCTGGCCTCAAATCTCCTATTTAACACAAGCCATAGAATTTAAACCAATAATGCAATAAAGATATTTTACCTTTAAGTCACATTTACTTTTATTTTTAACAACCAAAAAAAGTAAAGATACAAGTAAAGATTATTTGAAAATATTCTTTTAAAATGTTGTAAAGTGTTTTCATGAACAAACAAGCCCCCAAAGAGGAAATCTAATAAGCTCAAAAGGGGATACTAAAGCCACAATGGACATCCTACTTCTCACTTACCCTAAGTCTATCTTCCTCTTTCAACAAACACTTCAATCACTTCTCCTGTGCCCCCAGAGTTACCCTTCAGGTTTATTACACTGGTCTACAATTTTTGAGAAGTCATCTGCTTCAGAGATAAAATGTGATATTTATTATGTATTTTGATGTGCTGAATTCAAATATGACAATTAAAACAACTGATTGGCTACTGTTTCTAAGATATTTAAGTTTTTACATTTTATGTCTATGTATATTATGTAGATAGTAGAATTTTAATCAAATTGTAAACCTAGGTCTTTTCATGTGTTTATGGCTGCTTTACATGATATTTCACCTGTCCTGTTTATGTAACACTTTAAAAATCAGCAAAAGGGTTATATAAATAAAATGTATTATGAGACAAAAGGCAAAAAACTATTCTGTACATAGTTTAGTCCTCTTCAGTGTCTACTCGGCGCTTCTTGGCTTGTCTCTTGTATTCATTAAATGGAGCATCTCTTGTCACTGTCCAGCAATAGTCTGCAAGCATTGATGGGCTCCATTTGCCCTGATAGCCTGCCAGGAGATTCCACTGCTGTAGTCTGGAGCCCAACAGCTCTGCCTTACTCTTGGGTAGTTCCAAATCCCTGACAAGGTCATTCCGTTCACCTTGTGTTATGAGGTGTGGTTCAGAGGAGGAGGATGGGAGAAAATGTGGGTCCTGTGACATTGATGGTTCAGGACCAGAAGTTTCATCCTCTTCCTCGTCTGACTCAAGCGAGAATGATTCTGGTGCATCAGGAACTGGCAGTCCTTCTCCGTGGGGTACTGGGCGTATAGCTGATGGAATGTTTGGATAATGCACAGTCCACTTTTTCTTCTTTGACACACCTTTCCCAACTGGAGGCAACATGCAGAAGTAACAATTGCTGCTATGATCTGTTGGCTCTCTCCAAATCATTGGCACTGCAAAAGGCATAGGATTTCCTTTTCCTCTTCAACCACTGGCGAAGATTTGTTGCACAAGTGTTGCAGCATATGTGTGGGGCCCACCTCTTGTCTTGATCTCCAATTTTGCAGCCAAAAGAAAGGTGATAGGCTTTCTTAACCATTGTGGTTAGACTGCGCTTTTGTGATGCAAAAGTCACTTCACCACAAACATAGCAGAAGTTATCTGCACTGTTCACACAAGTACGAGGCATCTCTGCTCACTTTGGCTAAACAGAAATGTGTCCCTTTGCAAAATCAAACACTGACAAAGAAGAGAGCACGACACTTTATGATTTCTAGAGCTGATATAGGGCAATTTGTTCAGTAGAGTGATGTAAGCTTCATTATGATTGCATCATCCATGACTTCTAGGAATAACATGATGCAATTCATATCATGTATGACGCAATACCAGCTTCAGATTGCATCATTCATTCTTTTGCCTAAAAAGCAAGTACTGTCCAAACCCAGTCATAGATTTATTCATAGATCCAGTCAAAGATGTATTTTAGTCATTTCTGGTTTAAATTGAGATCCCTTCCCTTTATAACTCACTTATCCTCCGCCATTCCCAAGTCAAGGGTCGTTTATACTGACCCAATAGCATATCTTGAAAACTAGAGCCAATCAACAATTTTAAGCATCATTTTCGTTCTCAGTGACCCAGAATTAGTAAAGTTGGACTATATTTATTTCAGAAGCATTTTGGCTGTAGAGCAGTGTTATCTAACCTTTACCTATATTGAGTTCAAGCTTTTTCCTCACACAACTCCCTCTGCCAACATTTCTGTTCTTATCTCCTCCTAGCTATCCTATCATACCTACATAGTAGTTCTGTGACCTCACATCCAACTTTATACCTTCTTTCACTGTACCCATTGTACTCTGATCATGTTCCTACTTCCAGTTTGCAAGGCATCCACCTCAAAACTTCTTTAACTACCTTTTCAATTGCTGTTCACGCCACTGACATACTTCCTTCACCTCTGCATAAATTATTGTGATCCCATGTATTTGTCAGTCAGCTTGCAAAGTTTTCAGGGGCAAAACTCATTTTATTGAGTGCAATATGCTCTAACACCCATGCTATTAGTAAAATACTTTTGGTTGGTCCCATCCCCCGCCCCAAGTTATGAGCTGTTAGGGAATTTTTTAAGCTTTCTAGCTTTAGAACTGGATGCACAATAAATCCTTATTAGGGCATCTTTGTTTTTAAGCATGTTTGGATTTAGACTTTACCTAACAGCATAGTCAACATAAGTTCTAAAGTCTTGTGCAAGTGCATGTCCAAGCAGTAAATAGTATTTAAGGAGAAAGCCAAAGTGATCTTAATATTTTCACTTTTATGTTTGCATTGTTGTTGTAGTCGTCTTGGTTCCCAGCATATGACACAGACAAGGTGAGTGAGCTGAGGAAGAGCTCTGTGGAGCTCAAAAGCTTGGCACTTTCACAAGCACAAGTTGGTCCAATAAATTACCCTCTCACCTTGTCTCTCTCATTTTCACTTTTAGCCATGTAAGTTGTGTGTTTCTCTATCACGAGGGGCTGGTCTTTTGTCGGGAATATCAGGATGCAGAAGACACAGAGGTAGGGAAAGCTCACTTTTGACCGTAAATACGCTCTCACAGTTGCAAGTAAAAGTAGAGAGCGGCTCCTTGAAAGCTATCCACCTTCTCCCCCAGTCTGCACGCAGCCCTTAATGCAGACAGACATGGGATCAGCTCATGTATTCTGGATTGAAGGCAGCAGTTCCTATCCAAGCTTTTATGGCTCAGCTGAGTGCCATGGAAGCACATGCAACCCAGTCAATTAAGCCATCAATGGACATGCATAACCTACAGAAGCAGCATATCGTAGTGGTCTTTGGGGGTTAGAAGAAAAGGTCAGGAAAAAAGCCCATGCACACATACGAGATGTGAAGGCAAGAAAAGGAAAGTAGGAAGGCCAGCAACTGTACTGGGAAACAAGATAAAGGAAACACAGGAATAAGAACCCTGTCTTCCAGTGCATAGTAATAAGCTGTTCTAACTACCACCACAAAAAGAGGGAAGTTGAGAACCACGTGTTACAACCTGGCCCTATCCTCCCTCTGTGTGGTCGCCATGTTGCAAGAGACCCAAATCCTTAGCCAGGGTAGTGACTGGCTCTTAGCTGTGGGTCTCCCAAATGCAGTTCCCATGTCTGACACTCTTTTTGAGCAATGTGATCCCAATCCGGCTCCCTTAGCCAGTGCCTCAGCTCTCCTAAGCCCCCAGGTGCTTAGACACATTCGGCCCATGGGAGCTCTGACTTCTAGTCAAACACTTCAGGGACAACATGGCAGAAAAGCAGGAAACACAGGTTTAGCCAATGAATTCTTAACCACAGTCACTTTTTACTCTTGAAAGTAGCCGATAGCTACACATCACCCATTCTGAGAATGAGGTTTGATCAGCATTTTTATAGTAGGACAGAACTTTCTGTCTTCTCCCTCTCCTAACCTGGTCTTCTGGCATGTGGCGGTGATCTGGTCCCTTTTCTCAGAGAAGAGCACACCTTTTAGAAGAGTCTCTGTCCCTATTTTTGTCCATGTGCTTCCACTGGGAGAATTCCAGGCTCCAGACATCCTGCCCTCCTACTTCTGTCAATGATCCTGCCTGCATTGTTCCATTAAGGAATAAGTCATTCAAAAGTGATGGCTCTATTATTGTCCCACACTTCTGCATGAGCAGGACAATATCCAGAATAGATTGGTTTTCAACACAGCATGGACATCTTAATCCAACATGTAAATTACAGCATAAGGGAAGTTTACAATTAAAAAAAAAAAGAGAGATAGAAAGATATAGATAGATCTCATCTCCATGGAGCTAGCAGTGTTCCTTTAAACCTCAATTTGAAGAATCTGCAGAGCTTGCAGTTTTGTATTTTAGAAGCAAAGACCAGATGTGGGTTAAGAAATAGCAATTCTGTGTCATTTTTGTCAAGGGTGAGAAGAAATATTTCCTTACTCAAATGGGGGAGATGAAAGAAAATGCTTTCATCTTATGGAAGGTATTTTAATTTCCCTTGCTTACCAGTCAATCTCCACCTCTCATTATAACAACAATTGCTCAGGAGTATAGCAAATGTATCTATTGATATTTAAAAAGAGGCAATAGAGATGATCCAGGGAGTTACAGACCAGTAACTTTCATCTGTAATTAGCCAACTGGTTGAAATAATAATTAAGGGTAGTATTATATACACCTAGAAGATCATATGATAAAAGAGTCCAACTAGTATGGCTTCTGGAAAGGAAAACCATGCTTCACTAATTATTAACAAAACAACATGTCAACTCTTTCTTCTTATTCCAGTCTGGACTTCCAAAAGGTCTCCAAATAAATTAATCTTGGTGTGAGACACAAAGTACTGTGGGTTAGAAATTGTCTAAGAGATAGAAAAAGAGTAGGGCTAAATGGTCAATTTTTACCATGGAAGGGGATTAACAGCAGGATGCCACAAAGTTCCATATCAGGACTGTTTAATGTATGTCTTATTGGTCCAAAAGGAGAGGTGATCTGTGTGATGGCAAAATTTATCAACAAAAAGTTATTTAGACTAGGCTATGTCCACACTACAGACACTCCCCGAGTTACGCAAGACCCGATTTACACAAATTCGCACTTACGGAAAAAGTTCCATAAGCCAGCAATAGGATTTTCGAGTTGCGGACATTTTTGTGTAACGTACGAGTATACATTTCCAACTTACACAAAATTCGAGTTATGCAAGGCTTTCCGGAATGGAACGACTGCATAAGGCAGGGGGCATCTGTACAGCCACGGCGCTGCAGCACCACTGTAGCGTAGATGCTTCCTACAACAACAGAAAGGGTTTTTTCAGAGGTGGTAGTTTCAACCTAGCTGCACCCACACCAAGAGTTAGTTCGACCTAAGTAGAGTGCTCAGGTCACAAAATATTTCACAACCCTGAGCGACATAACTAGGACGACCTAAGTTTTAGACTAATCCAGGCATTAGTCAAGGTGAGAGAAGACTGTGAGGAAGAAACTTCAGACAGATCTAACCAAGCAAAACTAATGGACAAAATAATGGCAGATGAAAGTCAATATCCACCAGGTACTGCAAAATGAAAATAATGATTTGAACTACTTATACAATTTTCAGGATTCTAAATTAACTATATCAACTCAGAAAAGAGATCAGATGCTCAATGGAGACCTTGCTCAGTGTGCAACAGTGACCAAAATAAAAAATAATAATAATAATAATAAAATGTTAGGATGCATGAGCATGGGATGGAGAACAGTATTACAATGCCATCATACAAACAATGGTAAGTCTTCACCTGGAATTCTGCTTTCAGTTCTTATCAACCCCTCTCAAAAAAGGATCTCTCAAAAATAGACAAGTGACAACAATTATTAGATGTGTTAATCAGAAAATGATTAAAAATCAGAAAAAAAAAGAATGGTAAAATTCTCATGATGGCATTTTAATATTAATTTAATACAAGCTCTCATATAAAATGATATTGAATAGATTTGTTAACATTGCAGAGGAGACATGACAGAAGTATATAAAATAATTAATGTTATAGAGAAAGTAGTTTGAGAACTTCTATTTATCTTGAGTAATATTACCAACACAAGGGAACATTTACTGAAAGGTGGAAAATTCAAGACTGAAAAGGAAATTATTGTTCCATGCAACACAGAACTGTGGAATTCACTGTCATAATATATTGAGGCTAAGAGTTTAAGATTTTAAAAAAGGATTACCCACTTATAAACTAGCAAGAATACCTAGAGTTATAACAGTATTTTTTTTTATAAAAATAAAAATAAAAATAAAAAAATACTGAGTACTTCTGAAGGAATATTAAACACCCAAAAACTTCATTAACGCAGTTAGTGGTCCCTTATGCCCTTCCAGAATATGGAGAATTCATAACTTAAATCTCTGAAAATCAGGGAATATAAAGTTATGGTACACATCAACCCCATAACACAGCCTTAACTCTGCCCCCATGGAGCTGGTAGCAGCCAACGGGAAGGAAGGGCGGGCACTGGCTGCCGGTCGGTGCTAAGCACCCACAGAAAAGTGACGCAAAAAATGAAGTAACGGATATACAGATAGGAACCAACATGAACTGCATTTTTCTGTGGAAAATGATGATCAGATGATCACATACTACTTTTTCCATGGAACATCTCTGGGAATACTACAAGCTGTGTAGCACATCCCTCTCCCCCAGAGCCACAAAAGCTTAGGGGGAAAAAATTCTATCGAGAAGCCAGCCCCAGAACCCTAACAATCTCAAACCAGCAGGATTAGATACTGAAGTAGCCTAGCAGCATGCTGCCAGGTTGCTTTCTAGTTTTGACTTTGAATATTTTCTCCTCTGTCCTGACGGTGAAGAAGTGGGTTGGAGCTAATTGCTTCATTCCATGCTTCCTTCCCTTTTCCATCCCTTGCTGCATTTGCTTCTATATCCTCTCTCTTCTTTGATCTTATCAAAGACTACCCCAACAAAACTCCCAAGAAGTTTTAAAAAAAAACAAAACACTGGCCATTTGCACACCATCACAGTGCTTATTCTGCTTGTGCATTATATCCCTTTTCCTTAACTTTTGACTGTCTTTGTTCTACTCACATTGCAAATTCTTTGGGGCACAGACTGTCTCCTACTCTATGTTTGTATTGTACCTAGCATAATGGGGTCTTGGTATTCCTGTTCTTGGTTAGTTCCTAGATGCTATCATAATAAAAACAGCATTAGCAGCACCTTGCCAAACAGGGATATTTTGAACACAAATTCTTTAAATGTTTATAAAAAGGACATTGACACTGTGGCAATAAGCATTACAGAAAAGCCCAGGAAAACTATTAATTTTAGTATTCAGTGCAGGGTCTGGATAGTGTGCAGTAAAAAAGGCCTGGAGCCATGCACGTAAGATGACAAGGACAAAACGACGCTGAATTCAGTGAGCGACATCCACCTTGTGCACGGAATGAAAATAGGCAACGTCTATGAGGGTTTGATTTTGCAATCTTTATGTTATTTCAGTGTAGGATTTGGGGAGTTTCATGTAACTATAGCTAGAGCACTGCCTATTACAAAAGTTGCCAACACTTCCCACCATAAGACATTGGTTTTAGTTGCTTATAACTTTGCTATTTGTGCTGAAATTTTCCATGCTGGGCATCTGCCTCACTGAATTTCTTTGGAAAATTTCAGCCAAAATGGTTAAGACATTCCCAAAAGCAAGGCTGGGAAAAAATATTGTTTGTTCATGTTATAAAATTCTAGTGACCTTTTTGCTGACAAGCTCTAATACCCCATGCTTTGGAGCAGGGACTTGAAATTTGGCAGAAATGTGGCCTTTGTGTCAGGGATGTGCCATTTGTCATCCCTAAAAAAAATGTGCCCAAATTTGACCATGTTTTAAACCTTTGGGGAAAAAAATCAGTTTGCACATGCTCAGCAGAGACTTGATAGAGCTTAAAAAGACAAATCTCAGAGAATTCTGTCTGCAACAGGAATGCTTCAAGACTTTCCCTACAACTGCAGCTACAGGCTGCTACAAGCTGTGCTGGGCAGGTATGGGTACCTGAACTCAGAGAGCAAGGAGACTGACTCCCCTACTGGTCCCTAGCAGAGGAGAGCAGAAAGCGGTCTGATTCAAATGCTGAGGAGACAAGAGCCAGACTTGCAGGAGGAAAAGAGGTTGGGGAAGCAGATTGGAACAAGACTTGGGGGAGGGGCAGGGAAAGAGGAGGCAGCTGGAGGAAAAGGGAAATGAGAGTTGGAATGCAGGAAAGGGGGACATTGGGAATGGCTGGGCAAGCAAACTCGGAACTGGGGCAGAGACTGAGGCCAGGAGCCAGGTAAAATTAAGGTTGTACAGAAACCTTAATTCTGGCATTCCCTATCTTCTGAGTGCTTGACTTTGCAACCCTAAAATTGTTCTGTTAACTTCCTTTGGGCACATTATATAAATAAGTTTATATTATACACATCTGTCCCCTCCTCACCTTACATATTTCTAGATCATAATTATGTTGGCTAAGCTGTTTAAAATAAGAACAACAATAGAGGAAGAACACAATTACTATGCTGACCGAAATTAAATCATAGAATTGTAGGACTGGAAGAGACCTTGAAAGGTATTCTAGTCCAGTTCCCTGCACTCAAGGCAGGAATAAGTATTATTATCTAGACCACTGGTTCTCAACCTGTGGCCCAATCAAGCACAGAACTGTTACCCATGTGACATCCTCAGAGCCATACAGGTAATGATGAATGCGGCCCACAATGGCAAATACGTTGAGAACCACCGATCTAGACTACCCCTGACAGGAGTTTGTCTAACTCGCTCTTAAAAACCTCCACATTTTCCCCCAGACCATTTTATAATTCAAGAGAGGATTCTCCCCCCGCCCCCCAATCCGTCTCAAGTGCCTTCCAATCATATATTTATGCCAATAAGGCCATAATTTTCCATCTTGACACCTGGGCAGAAAACCTTCTAAAGAAGGAACTGTTTATTTTTGATGTGGGTAATGAATTTTCTGGCTGCTGCTACATTTATCTGCAGATCCATCAAGATCTGCACATGGAGCTAAAGCTAAGAGAAAAGAGCTGCTTTGTGATAGATATGTAGTACCTTAAATTTGCTGACTTTTGTAAAATGAAAATTTGTTCCCTAGGAACTGGACTAAGAATACCAAATAGGTAATCACATCTCATAAGAACGGCCATATTGGGTGAGACCAAAGATCCATCTAGCCCAGTATTCTGTCTTCTGATAGTGGCCCAGAAGGAATGAACAGAACAGGTAATCATCAAGTGATCCATTCCCTATTACCCATTCCCAGCTTCTGGCAAGCAGAGGCTAGGAACACCATCCCTGATCATCCTGGCTAATAGCCATTGATGGACCTATCCTCCATGAATTTATCTAGTTCTTTTTTGAACCCTGCTATAGTCTTGGCCTTCACAACATCCTCTGGCAAAGAGTTCCACAGTTGATCTCAAAAATATCTATCATAATTGGCACACTTTGTGGCAGTCGAAGAGAGACTTGGAACCGAAAAAGTAGAGGCTTTTCGAAAAAGTAGAGAAATCAGAAGTGAGGCCAAGATAGCAAGTAGAAGTTTGCACTGCCACTGCTCACAATGTATCTGTTTTGTGAATAAACAGGAGATTTCAATCCAGGTGGTTCCATCATCTTTCATGAATTTACTAAACACATTAAAACAATGCACCCCAGCATGTAATTAGTTTATTTATAGGAAATGGAATTAAAATGTAACGTTTGCTGTGTTAGACACTACCATCATCAATTGAACTGAACTGTTTCCTCCTTCTCTAAAATGAAGTTGTACATACGCTGACACGAGAGTGTTATAGATGTTCAGGTATCTTCAAAGACTTCATGTTGATTTCAGATATTCAAGTACTACATACATAAATTCAGTTACTGGATATATGTTTTGAAGAGTAACAGCCAGTGTGCCCAGATATTAGATTCAATTCAGGATTAGAGTACCCTGAGTCGTGATCCTTCACGTGTTGTTATAAGCTTTTTTCTTTTTTTAAAAAGCCAACCAAAAAAAATTGCAGACATTGTTGAAGTTGACAGACCTACAATGGGCCCTCTAACGCTCTCCTTTTTCTAACAGGTTCAAAATTTAATTTCAAAAGAGAGAAAGCCAGAACAATACCAAGACTATCAGAAAGCAGTGGGTACACAGTAGGGAGGAATTAAAAAGTTAAGACAGCTCAAGAAGCTAAAAATGCAAGTTATTTTCAGTTTTGTAAAATAAATAAATAAATATTATTAATAATGATTTCACAGAATCAAGATGTTTACTAGCATGGACCATGCAGAATATGAGTGCAATTTAAAAAAAAAAAAAAAAAACAGCCAACAATCTGACCATTGCAAAAAGGTGCTATAAAGAGATGATAATGAAAGAGAGGAAGTTAAACTTAATTTGGATTCCGGATATTGACACAGCTTTATGTCAAAGGAAGCTGAAATGTTATTGTCAGATTGAACTAAATCATGTTGCTTCAAGCACATGTATAAATTAAATATGGGAAGACTGACTATCCTATTAATCATCTACACTCAAGGAAACTCATTCAACTTCTAGTACCTTGGCCCTGTAAGTCAGCAGAAGCTGGAAGTGTTGTTGAAGCATCACTCAATTCTTCAATGTCCTTAATGCAATAAGTGTTGTATCCATGCTCCTGTTGTTTAAGGAAGTATTGCGCACCTCAAGGTGACTTTATCTCAAAAAAAGGAGTTAAGAAATTTCTAGTATTCTTCAAGTACCCCAGTAATTTTTTAGGTTTTACAATCACTTTTTAAAGTCTCTCTCTTTCTGGTGAAAGACCTTTAAACAACTGGAGAAACTGATTATACAAGTACAAAGTAGCAGCCATGTTAGTCTGTATCCGCAAAAAGAACAGGAGTAATAAATAAATTTGTTAGTTTCTAAGGTGCCACGAGTACTTCTGTTCTTTATACAAGTACAGTAGGTATACATGTAGTGCAGTCAAATGCTTAGAGCAAACAAACAGGAAAAAAAAACAGATCAAGGTGGTTTTTTTCCTCTAATCTTTCAGTTGAAGTAATCCTAGCTGACAGTGATTATAGAAATTTATAGAAATATAAAGTTTTTAGACAAAAAGCATGACAATTTATATTAACACTCCAAAAGGGCACTATTTAGTAGATCCAGAGGGAATCCTATATATTCCTCTCTGATGGAAGGTCAGCTGCTGTAATGTAGGATTGAAAGAGGAGAAAGTAAAAGCTGATTGGAGGGAAATGTAGGAGGGAAGTCAATAACACTCTCTAAAAATAAATCTAGATAAAGTTGGGCAACCTGTTTAATCTCCATTCAGTTAGAAGTGTCAGTTAAACATAAAGGTTTTCCTTTTTCTCCTTCAGACAGCTAGGAAAAATACTGTATAAACAGTTGCAGACACCAGTGTTACCCAATGTTATTAATTCTGAAACTAGATCTGAAATACCATTCCAACAGTAGTTACAGATGTTCTTGGTTTGCATATAGTCTATGTGTAAGACCAATTTAGACAAACCAAATTCATATGTACAGTATGTAGTTCTCCATAAGGCAGAATGTAGAGTGATTTCCATTTTTCAAAGCCTGTATGGTGGGATAAAATGTTTTTTATTTAATTCAGCAGCAACTTGAACTTCTGGCAAATGAGGCTGAAGATATGCTACTCAAGCAGCCAGATCCTTTTCAGTAACTTGTATGGTAGCAATATAAAAACATCCTGTATATGAAGGCTCAATACCCAGCATAGGATTTCCAAACTGAGACCCATGGAGCACTTGATGGTGGGAAGATGATTAGACACATGGTGCTGGCTCTTCCTTTTATTTCCAATTGCTGAACTGCATTAAAATCCAGCTAAAATGCATTAAGTACTTGCCTAATATTACTTTTTCATACATGCAATTACAGTTTCCAGAGGGATGTTATGCAACTGTGCATAGACAGGAATCCACAATCTTGCTATTAAGATGAATCCCACCCTATGAGAGTTTGAAAATCCCTTCACTAAAATATTGTGGCTTTTACAGATGCTTGTATTTTTCAGTTCTGGTGTACAATACATGCTGATAAAGCACAAACACAGTTCTGTTAAGCTCGTAAGATTTTACATAAAACAATAGTGAATGGAAGGAGGTTCAAAGTCGCTTAAAAAAACGTGGTCTTTGTTTAAGACTTCAATATCATTCTCCGCTGTTCCTTGCCGCAGCAAGTACAAAGCGAGATGTACAAGTTTCAAAAGGGGAACTAATTCCCAAACTCATTTTTTGATTGGACGCTATCAGCCCCTCTCACCGTAGTAACTCTTTACAAAGCCGAGACCGCCTAAGTCTCAAGGTGAAAAGTGGCAGAATAGGAATTGATTTAACATAAGGATTTCCCTACAGTGTGTCTCTCTCGCAGAAGCAAGAAGAGCTACATTCTCGAGAGGGACACTTAGCTCAGCAGACCGTGCAAAGCTCCCGGCAACGTGAGGCGCATGTGAAACAGGGGATACCTCGGGCGGGGCTGCTGTGATGACGGTGCGCCCCCGCCCCGCAAGGAGGGACTGAGCCGCATGCTCCCACTTAGTCCTCAACCCATGCTCATGGGGGTTGCGGGTCTTTGCATCCACGTGTTTCACCTGGAAAGTCATCAGCGGCGCGGAGCAGAGACCAGCAGAACTAAACCCTCCTCCCGACCCCCTCAACCTTCACTCACCTTAGGAACAGCAACAGCGGCGGGTTAAGTTTCCCTCCTTTGGCTCTCTGGCTGCAGCAGACAGGCTATCGGTGATACAGGGGGGCAGCTAAAGCTCACCCTTACGCCGGGGACACGGGGATCCGCTTCCCTGCGGGGGCTCTAAGACTTCACAGCAAGTTGGACGCAAGGTCCCGAGACACCCCGCGTGTCCGAAAAAGTTTAGTGAGAGACGGGTCAGCCCCCTCGGCTGCCGGGTCCCCGAGTCTCTCTCGCTGCCTCCCGGCTCCGGGGGGGCTGCTCGGCAGTTCACGTGCGTGTCCGGGTCTCTTCACATGGAGCTGCCGCCTCCTCGCTGCCCCCTCGCTTCCCCCCGGGCCAGTCTCTCTGCTGCCGCCGTCCGGGAGAGGAGGCGAGTGGCTCGGGCCGCGGCCCCCGCTCCTCGCTCCCTCTCATACACTCGGGCACCGGGCACTGCTAGGGCCCCAGCCAAGCAGCGCAGGGAACCCAGGCGGCCGGGCTCAGCGCCGCTCCCACTCTGGTCTCAGGCATGTGTGAGTCTCTGCGCGGGGCGCTCCGCAGGCAGAGGCGGGCGGCAGCTGCCACGCGTGAATGCCCGTTACCTCCTCGGCCGGAGCCCTATGGCTGTGGCGGGAGGGGGCGCTGGGGAGGCCGGTCCGGGCTGTAGCTCGCGCCTCGGATCCGCTTGTTTTCTGTGTCTCACACAGAGCGATTGGTTCGGGAGAAAAGAGGGGAAGAGGCCGGGGCGCACGAGAATGACAGGCGTAACCAGGCAACAGTCCCCACCTCTCTGCTGGCGCACGGCGATTACGTCAGAGAAGGACAAGGTGGTACGGGGAGGGCATCGTTGTTGCTGGATGGTTCAGGCCAGGACAAGGGGGAGGAGCCTGAGCGCAGAGACCCCGCCCCAGCCAAAGCGCTGGGCGGGGATTAACCCGCTCGGTGCCGGGCTGCTGGCGGAGGAATCGGCTCTGGGAGAAGTTTAACCCCCGCTGTTCCGAGGGCAGCTGCGCTGAAGCCGAGGGGACGCCGGGCGGAACCGTGCGCCAGGGGCCGCGGAGCGGGTGCAGTAATCCCCGGGCAGCGCCGCGCTGGCCCCTCACTAGAAAGAGCTGACGTCACAGCAGCGACTCCCCGCGGCCCTGGAGGTTCAGACACTTAAACCCTGCGGAAACCGAGGCAGTGGCTGGCCTCCGGGGGCCACTGGCGGGGAGCTGCGTGCTACTGCGGTAAAGCCCAGAGCTCAGACAGGGAGCAGGGGGGAGGCTTGGGACGCAGGCACAGGGGATCCGTACCCAGGCACCAGAAGCTCTTTGCGCTCTTTCTCCTACCCCCATTTACCTCTCCTTGTGTAGCGTGGAAAGGAAAACCGCTGTGAGCTAAGGCTTTTGTTGGCCCCTTCTTGACTTTTCCTCATGTTCTCATCCACATTCCTCCGCTGGATTTAGCCAGTGCAACCAGCTCTTAACTTAACATCAGCAGTTGTTCTGTTGGTCCTGTGTGCCCCAGCTGCCAATCGCCCATTGTCCTTCACAGCTACCATGCAACCAGGCAGCTTCTTATTCTAACATGCTGCCCCTTCTCATCCAAGAAGCATCTGTGAAAACAAGCATGTTGATGTCAACCTCTTGTTCAGCAATTGTGTTGAAAACATTTGGTTTCATTGCACAAGTTGTATTGTTGTCTTGAGCAGCAAGATTCAACAGCAATTTACACAGGCACAAGAATTGCTAGCTACAGTACCAGCTGAGGTAATTCAGTGACTGGCTAGTAATGGAGCAACCTCTCCTCCCATAGAAGCAAGATGTTGTCAGGTATGCTTTGGTTGATTTGGACCACAGTGCTTCTGAATTTAGGCCCTCTCATACTGCACTCCTAAAAGCCTTTTTAAATTATATGCTCTCCCTGTTTCTCCAGTGTCCATTTTCCTAAAAAGAGGTTCTGCTTCAGCCTCTCTCTGGAGAGTTCCGTTTCCAGATACTCGTATACATTCAGTACTCAAAACTTATCTACTGCCTGAATAGTCTTGCTTTTATCACCAGCATATCCACAGTTACTGTTTATATACATAAATAAAACTAAATATTTTGTCTTGAAATGTAAATCATTTATTCTACTCTGACATCACTATATTAATTTAAGTGCTATGTAATTCATTTTATTGTGAAACATCTAGTGAAATTAACAAGCAGTTTAACCAAGTATTTGAAACAAAAATTACAGCAAATATAAAGGTTAAATGTTAGTTAAGCTAGTATTTTCAAACCTACAACAATAAAAGGACCTCTTTGGCTTTTTCTTTGAATCTTCTGAGACAGGGTTGTGAGGCGTTACCATTATCAGCTGAGAATCCAAGTACTAATACCCAACATAATTGGCAATTAATTACAAGATTACTGTCAATAATTACAGATATCATTGCCCTTCCACCCCGCACTCTCTGGATTTAGGAAGATAGGACAGAAAGAGATTTTCTGGGTCATCGAGTCTAGTCCCCTGTGATTGCAGGTAACCTCATCATGTAACTCCCGTGCATAAATTTATCAACTTCAGTCTTAAAACTAATTAGGTTATTTGCCCCCACTACTTTTGGAAAGCTGTTTCAGACCCTCACTCCTTTGATAGTTAGAAACTTCCTTTTAATTTCCAGCCTAAATTTATTCATAGCCAGTTTATACTCATGTGTTCTTGTGCCAACATTGTCCTTCCGGTTAAATAACTTCTCTCTCTCTGCTGTTTCCTCGCTTCATGTATGTATAGAGTGTGATCATATCCCCTCCAAGGTTTTGTTTCCCTAAGTTAAACAAGACAAGCTCTTTTAGTCTCCTTATGTAAGATGGCTCTGTTTCCCTAATCATTTTAGTAGCAATTATCTGCACGTGTTCCAGTTTGAATGTGTCTGTCTTGAACATGGGTCTCTAGAATTGTATGCAATATTCCAGATGAGCTCTTACTAGTGCCATGTACAATGGCACTAATATTTCACTCTCTTTTCTGAAAATACTTTGCCTGATACATCCTAGGATCACACTTGCCTTTTTCACAGCCATAGCACATTGACTACAAGCCACCATTCTATGTAACTAATACATCCAGCTCTTTCTCTGTCATTTCCAACTGATGAGTCACCAGCTTACAACAGAAATTCTTATTAGTCCCTAAGTGCAGTTTCATGCCATTTCTATTACTCCAGTCTTCAAGATCATCCAATTCTTCCTGGGTTGTGATGCCTCAACATTATCCCAAGGTGATACCTAACTGTACTGTTCAATCAGTTGCAAGAATAGTCAGTTACAGGCATTCTTGCCTTTTTCATCCAGCATGCCATCCTATAACCAATTAGCCCTGTTCATCCTTAAAATGATAGGGTTTCAGGAAGTGTCTGAGGGTTTTAGTTTTCCCATCACTATTTTACGGCAGATCCTGTATATCAGGGAGCTAGTATGGGACACATCAACATCTGTAAGGCAAGTATGAGCCTATCCTTACGGTTTCCCTAATTTGCTATAATATTCAGTGTTTCACTGCAACAATTTATGATAAGGCTTTGCTGTGGCTGATGGACTGTCCCTACTGTCTAGGCCAGACAGGGGTTACGAAGAGTGAACTGACTAAAACTGAATCCAGACAAGACAGAGGTGATATTGGGTGGCATGGGGAATTTTTATCCCCATCATTACGTGGGTTTTCCACTGGGTCAAATAAATACTCAATTTGGATGTGCTCCTAGATGCTTAGATATTATCTGTAGCCAGAAGTACCTTTAATTTCTTAATCTGATTAGATACTTGTGACATTTCACCATAGTAGTGACCTTGTCACTATTTATGCCTTGAACACCCCTCTAGATAGGATTTTTGCAAGGCACCGAAGATGGCACTACCCTTAGGAACACTCAGAAACTGCAGTTAATATTGCACACAGGCATAGTTTGCACACAGGCATAGTATATTATTCATGCTCCCCAAAATCAGCATCGGCTTTCAGGTGAAATTCAAGGTCTCTATTTTAATTTCTAAAGCCCCTCTGTTGGTTGCAACCACCAAGCTACCTAAGAGATTGGGTGTCTCTCATTATAGGCCATTGAAACAATTGGGACAGCCAAATGCTGTGACTTTCACTCCTTAGATTTGAGCATTTGAGGGTAGGATATTCCAGAAAAGTGTTCTTGACTGACATTTACTCAGGTTGTTTTTGTGACTGATATCCTTTGACTTTCAGAGCATGATATGATACCTGTCTGTTTTCTCAGGATTATCCTTAAGTGGGCTAAGCATTGGTCAATATTTCAACTACATATGAGTACTGGCGATGGATATCCTTTTGTTAAATCCTTTATTATAGTGTTTTTGTAAATACTTATACATATGCTTACTGTGGCCTGATAGGTACAGAGGAAAGACGTATATTACAATATTACTTCCAAAAAACATGTTAAAAGAATGTTATTGAAGTTACAAAATCAACTGCTGAGAGCAGCAGTTGCAGGGAAAGTCCTTTTGCGTGTTCATAGCCCTGGGCTGGAACATGCTCAGTTGCTCTTTGAGGACTGTGCATACACAGTCCAATCAGCACTTGGAGCTGTGAGAGGCTTGAGCACCCTCAGTGAAAAAGGACTCTTCAGAGATTTCAGTTAAATGCTAGCAAAGCTCTACTAAGCATGCGCAAACAGATTTTTCAAAGATTTATGACTTGGCAAATTTTGAGCCAGTTTTCACAGGCATGGCAAAAGGCACATCCCTGACGAACACGCCACCCTCTGCCAAGTTTCAAGTCCCTGCTCCAAAGCATGGGGCACTAGAGCATTCCAAGGAAAAATTCTCCACAATTTTTTAAACATGGGCAAAACATATTTTCCCTAGTGTAATTCTCAGAAACAACTGAACCATTTTGGCTGAAATTTAAAAAAAAACAAAACACAGCTTGAAGCAGATACCTAGAATGGAAAATTGCAAAAAACTTTCACTGTTGGGGCCAAAAAAGTTACAAGCAACTGAAAACAGGGTTTTATAAACTATTGAGGAATCTTAATCATAGGTGATGCTATCACCCCTGCCTATAATATATAACTAAAAGCCTGAAAATTCAAATTTAAGATTACACTTAACCTCCTAACATCTAAAGGATAGAATTGCACTATTAAGATACTCCAAACAACCTTAACTCTCTCCTCACATCTCTACCAACCTGTGCACCCTCTGTAAAAAGTAGTTGTGTCTATGACAAGGATTTATTTTCAGTCAATTCAAATGTTAAACCCAGATATTTTGGCTTTTCAGCTAGAAAACCTAGCAGCGTGAATCATTTTCAATCCTGCCTAATTCTGTAGCTGTGGACACCTTAAATCACAGTTCCACTGGTTTATAACGCCAATGGCATATAAAATTTAAACTGTCCATAGCCAGGGAACCTGTCCACTGAATAGTAAAAGGTTAAAATAGTTGGAAAATGTCCGATGTCTGACATGAGTATATTAGGAAGATGAGATGAGAGTTGATTATGTCTCTGGTGTGTAAATAAACATATTGGTAATGCCTCATGAAGGCAACAATCTTAAGTAATAAATAATACCACATAGTTTCTTCATTGGTGGGTCTCAAAGCATTTTACAAAAGGAGGTCAGCGTCATTATCCCTGTTGTACAGATGAGGAAACAGGTACAGAGAGATGAAGTGACTTGTTCAAGGTCACCTAACAAGCTAATGGCAGAATCAGAAAAATAACTCAGGTCTCCAGTGCTCTCTTTACTAGGTAACACTGCCTTGAAGAGAAACAAGTGTGAAAAGTAGTGAAAAATATATAGAAGAGTAAACAATGATAAGTGATGCTGGATATAGGGAATTAAAGACATAGGTTCCAGAATATTTCTCTGGTTTAGTATAAATTTTTTGTGTTATATTAAAACAGTTGTCTCAATAGACTTTAAATAAAGAGCATCCTGAGAATTCTCTGTGAGGTAGGTCATTATAAGTATTATTATCCTCACTTCACAGGTGGCGAGAGAGAAGCAGTGATTTTGTCCAAGGTCACATAAGAAATCCGTGCCAGAGTTAGGATTAAAAATCAGGAATTCCTGGTTTTTGAGAAGGTATGCTTTGGGGGGCAGGGACTGTTTTTTTTTACTGTGTTTGAAAACCACTTAGCACATCTGGGGTACTGAAATCTAAATAAAATATAGTAATTTGAGGGCTGAGAATGAGTCAGCTGCTTCATCAATATGCATCCAAGGCAGTGGTGGATTATTGATCAAAAATCACGATGACAGTAGTTATCTGGCAGTGGTGGTAGTGCTAAATCTGCGTCAGAATCTAGTGAAAACTGTTAAAGTTTTGGTTAAGTCACAAATTAAACTAGTTCAGTATGTAGTCTTCAGTGGAAATTTTATTATGATTATTCTTTGGCTAGCAAGATAAAAATAGCAAGGGTACTGCAGATTAGTGTATTGACACAACTTAATAGATAAGCTTACACTGTCATATCTCAGGCTCTAGTATTGACACACACTGTCATTAGCATTTAAATTCCTTTAAAAAAGAAGAAAGTATAACTAAGTATTAATTGCAGACTTTATTTTCATGAATAATCCAGAGAGAAAACAGAAATTTATCAGGAAATACTACTGTTCTTGTGAGAGTGACAGAGCTAGTGAAACATTTCTTCCAAACACTGAGTCTGAAGACTGAATAGATAGAAAATATATTCACAGTGTCACTAGCTTTCTTATGTGTTCTGAATTTTGAGACATTGCCATCTATACAAGCAGCTGACGTTAAACATAGTGGTGATACAACTGAACATTTGTTAATAAGATTAAAAAGACAAAATATGCTTGTACATGGACATGTCATTGGAGGGGACTAAATTCAGGTATGATCTTGATAACTGGAAAAATTATATGTCAACAGATGTAGAGGAAAAATAGATGAAGATGAGAAAATGTTGCTGGTTCTGATAAATTTGGGAAGAGAAGCTGCAGTCTTTAGTGTCAAATAGATACTAGAATAACTGATTCCAGAGGAAATCTAACCTTGTATTATGCTAGTTAATTATATTATATTTAAAATTGTATATCAGTGCTTAAATTGAAAGAACTGCATACAATCTGGTGCAAATCAAAATACTAAAAACAGCATAGTTTTTTTAAAAATCAATTTGATTCACTTCTACATATTCTTATCAATTAACTAGTGTTTGTAAAGAGCTTTGTAAATGTAAAGTGTGTAGCACTTATAGGTAAAAAGAAAATATGGACCTAAGGCCAGGGTTTGTCTACACATGGCACTTAGAGTTATCTTTTCAAAGGCCACTTTAATTCGGAATGAGAGGATCCATATGAGTTTAATGTGTTTTAACTAATACACTTTAAATTCACACCTTTCGGTTCAGTCAGATTAACTTTCCTGAGTATCCCTGAATGGACAAGCCATAAGTGACTTGCCCAATGTCATACCACATGTCACTGGAAAAGTTAGGCTATCTGGATTCCATTCTCATTCCATTCCATTCCCAGCTCCTATACTAGTGCCTTAACCATGGACCAGGCTGCATTCTGGATCATAGGAACGGCCATACTGGGTCAGACCAAAGGTCCAACTAGCCCAGTATCCTGTCTTCTGACTGTGGCCAATGCCATGTGCCCCAGTGGGAATGAACAGAACAGGTAATCATCAAGTGATCCATCCCCTGTCACCCATTCCCAGCTTCTGGCAAACGGAGGCTAGGGACGCCATTCCTGCCTATCCTGGCTAATAGTCATTGATGGACCTATCCTTCATGAATTTATCTAGTTCTTCTTTGAACCCTGGTATAGTCTTGGCCTTCACAACATCCTCTGGCAAGGAGTACCACAGCTTGACTGTGCACTATGTGAAAAAATACTTCCTTTTGTTTTTTTAAACCTGCTGCTTTTTAATTTTCATTTGGTGACCCCTAGTTCTTGTGTTATCAGAAGGGGTAAATAACACTTCCTTATTTACTTTCTCCACACCAGTCATGATAGAGGTCTATAAAATCTTATCTCCCCTTAGTCATCTCTTTTGCAGGCTGAAAAGTCCCAGTCTTATTAATCTCACCTCATACAGCAGCCATTCCATACCGTTAATCATTTTTGTTGCCCTTTTCTGAACCTTTTCCTAGTCCAGCATATCATTTTTGAGATGGGGCGACCTGTTTACCTCTTTTTCCAGATCATTTATGAATATGTTAAATAGGGCAGCCTAGTACAGACCCCTGGAGGACACTACTATTTACCTCTCTCCATTCTGAAAACTGACAGTTTATTCCTACCCTTTGTTTCCTGTCTTTTAACCAGTAACCGATCCATGAGAGAACCGTCTCTCAAGCAAAGTAAGCAGTCATGAGATAAGAGAGCCTTTGTGAGGGACCTTCTCAAAGGCTTTTTGAAAATCTAAATACACTATATCCAGTGGATCCCCCTTTTCCACATGCTTGATGGCCCCCTTCAAAGAATTCTAGCAGATTGGTAAGGCATGATTTCCCTTTACAAAAACCATGTTGACTGTTCCCCAACAAACTATGTTTATGTATGTGTCTGACAATTTTGTTCTTCACTATAGTTTCAACCAGTTTGCCCGGTACTGAAGTCAGGCTTACCAGCCTGTAATTGCCAGGGTTTCCTCTAGAGCCCTTTTTAAAAATTGGCGTCACATTAGCTATCCTTCAGTCATTTGGTACAGAAGCTGATTTAAATGATAGGTTACAGATGGCAGGTAGTAGTCCTGCAATTTCATATTTGAGTTCCTTCAGAACTCTTGGGTGAATACCATCTGGTCCTGGTGACTTATTACTGTTTATCAATTTGTTCCAAAACCTCCTCTAATGACACCTCAATCTGGGACAGTTCCTCAGATTTGTCACCTAAAAAAAATGGCTCAGGTTTGGGAATCTCCCTCACATCCTCAGCCGTAAAGATCGATGCAAAACATTCATTTTTGAATGGCTTTATTGTCCTTGAGTACTGCTTTATCTCTCGATCGTCAGGGGCCCCACTGATTGTTTAGCAGACTTCCTGCTTCTCGTGTACTTAAAAATAAATTTGCTATTACTTTGAGTCTTGGGCTAGCTGTTCTTCAAATTCTTTTTTGGCCTTCCTAATTATATTTTTACACTGCATTTGCCAGAGTTTATGCTCCTTTCTATTTTCCTCACTCGGATTCAACTTCCACTTTTTAAAGGATGCCTTTTTGCCTTTTACTTTGTTGTTTAGCTATGGTAGGTCTTTTTTGGTTCTCTGTTTTTTAATTTGGGGGTATACATTTAAGTCAAGCCTCTATTATGGTGTCTTTAAAAGTTTCCATGTAGCTTGCGGAGATTTTACTTTAGGTGCTGTACCTTTTAATTTTTGTTCAACTAACCTCCTCACTTTTGTGTAGTTCCCCTTTCTGAAATTAAATGCTACAGTGTTGGGCCACTGTGTTATTTTCCCACCCCACAGAGATGCTAAATTTAATTATATTATGGTCACTATTACCAAGTGGTACAGTTATATTCACCTCTTGGACCGGAGCCTGTGCTCTACTTAGGACTAAATCAAGAATTGCCTCTCCTCTTGTGGGTTCCAGAACTAGCTAAAGCAGTCATTTAAGGTGTCAAGAAACTTTATTTCTGCATTCCTTCCTGAGGTGACATGTACTCAGTCAATATGAGGATAGTTGAAATCCCCCATTTTTACTGAGTTTTTTATTTTAATAGCCTCTCTAATCTCCTTGAGTATTTCACAGTCACTATCATCATCCTGGTCAGGTGGTCGGTAATATATCCCTACTGCTATATTCTTATTATTCAAGCATAGAATTACTAACCATAGAGATTCTATAGCACAGTTTGGTTCATTTAAGATTTTTACTTCATTTGATTTTACGCTTTCTTTCACATACAGTACCACTCCCCCACTAGCACGACCTGTTCTGTCCTTCCAATATATTTTGGTATTGCTGTGTCCCACTGATTATCCTCATTCCACCAAGTTTCTGTGATGCTTATTATATCAATATCTTCATTTAATACAAGGCACTCTAGTTCACCCATCTTATTATTTAGACGTCTAGCATTGGTATACAAGCACTTTAAAAACTTGTCACTTTTTAGCTGCCTGCCATTACATGATGTAATTGAATGGGACTTTTTTTTCATTTCACTGTACCTCATCAGATCCTACCTGTATTTTATAATCTTCCATCCTCTCCTCCTTATTAGGACATAGGGAATCTCTATTTATAGATACTCCTCTAAGGCATGTCTGAATCAAGTGCTCCTGTGCACCCATCAGCTTTCCCCCAGTTCTTAGTTTAAAAACTGCTCTACAACTTCTTTAATTTTAGACGCCAGCAATCTGGTTATATTTTGGTTTAGGTATAGGGTCCCCCTTTCCCAAAAGTTTCCCCAGTTCCTAATAAGTTTAAACCCCTGCTCCCTACACCATCATCTCATCCACTCATTGAGAGCCTGTAGTTCTGCCTGTCTAAGTGGCCCTGCATGTGGAACTGGAAGCATTTCAGAGAATGCTACCATGGAGTTGCTGGACTTCAATCTCTTACCTGGCAGCCTAAATTTGGCCTCCACGACCTCTCCTATCCTTCCATATGTCATTGGTACCTACATGTACCATGACCACTGGCTCCCCCCCAGCATTACACATAAGCCTATCTAGATGTCTTGAGAGGTCCGCAACCTTCATTCCAAACAGACGAGTCACCATGCGGTTCTCCCAGTCATCGCAAACCCAAGCTATCTATGTTTCTAATGATCGAATCACCTATTACTAATACCTATCTCTTCCTAATAACTGGAGTTCCCTTCCCTGGAGAGGTATCCTCAGTGCGAGAGGATACCACAACACCATCTGGAAGGAGGGTCCCAACTATGGGATCGTTTCCTCTGCTCCAGTTGGATGTTCTCCTTCTCTGAGGCTTTCATCCTCCTTAACAGCACAGAGTCTGTCAGATCAGGGGTGGGACTGTTGTACTGTGTCCCAGAAAGTCTCATCTATGTATCTATCTATCTTCCTCCAGCTCAGCCACCCTGGCCTCCAAAACCCATACTTGGTCTCTGAGGGCCAGGAGCTTCTTGCCTCAAATGCACACATACGCCACCTGCCTATACATGCTGCATCGGGTGCAATAAACTGGACAGGTAGCCCCTAGTCTGTTGCTGGACTTCTACCTGCATTCTCTTTTTACTCCTGAAGTTTGTTCCTTTGTTGTTGTTATCAGGGGGTGTTTTGTGCTTTGTTTAAGGAATGTTAAGTGTATGTAGCCCCTCCCTGCTTCCCCTATAAACTCCCTCGCAAAACTCCTCTGTTAGCCACTCCTGTTCACAACACTAGCTCCTCTGGTCATTTAGGAGCAGGCTTTTGAAAGCTCTGGTCTTCCTGAGTAGCCCCACCCCCTGGATAAGGATTGATAGGTGCTAATGGGTTCAGGGATCAAAGCCTTGTTAAGAAAGCTCTCAGCCATGCCTAGCAGACCACTAGGCTCAGCACCCACATGGTCAGCACACCGTCCCCCAAACAAACAGACCACACGGTATATATTTCAGTCCAGCAGCAAGCACAGCACCGCGCACACACACGAGATAACAACTTACCTCAAGAGTCACGTATTGCGCCTCCTTCACCTGGAGAAGTCCCTTGCAAAAGTTCCATTAGCCGTTCCTGTTCATGACGCTAGCCAATCATGCGGATTAACCAGTGCCAGCAGCAGTAGACATGAGGTAATAATATGCCTATGGGTAAAAACACCAACACTCACGGAGCCAGTTGCAGCACAAAATTGAGTAGGATTGCACAAGTGGCCTAACAAGAGATGGAAATAGGACAGAAAGACAAGAAGTAAGGAAAGTAAAGAAAAACATCACAAGAGGAAGAAATTGGGATATCTTTTTTCTTGAGAATTTGTGTGAGGAAGAATAAATGTTTTTTTTTTAAAAAAAAGAGAATAAGAAAAACAATGATTATCCCCATAATACAATGACAATAGTGTGAGCCACCAGAATTAAATGGAAGAAAAGAGGCTGCATTACAAGTGGTAGAAGTGGAATGCCCCTGTAGCTTTCTAGCTATTTCATTGTTCAGTTAATGGTTGGATGACATATCACCATGCAGTGTCATGGAGACATGCCCTTCAGAGTCTTGATCAGGATTTTTTAACAAATCAGACTGCCCCCCAAGAGGCCTTCCTAGGTACAATATTACACCCTAGTGCATGGTAGGAATGGATTTGGGGAGTTTGAGTACAGTGGGAATATTTACACAGTGCACACCAATTATATAACTCACTTTTGGGTCTCAGTACCTTGATTTAAATAGCTTCCAAAAATTGGAATACAACAAACTTCATCTTTTCTTAATACCCATAAAATGTATACTGACACTATTTCTAGTAATGCATTGTTAGTTCTTAGGCCTTGATCCAAAACCTATTGAAGTCAATGAGACCCTTTTCATTGTCTTCAGTGGGATTTGGCTTGGGCACTTTGGTTCAGATTCACAAAGAGACTTAGATGTTGCAACATTGAGTATCATAACGCCTAACTTTGGCATCTAGGAAGAAAAAAAAACAAGGAACAACATTGTGCTCCACAAAGCCTGAGTTAAGCATCTAGGCTCCCTGTACAATGGTAGGGAGAGATAGGGGCCTTAGAATGCGAGTCACTGAAGCTAGTATGCGAGGCAGGGAGCCACGGCCACCTAAACTAGCCAGTGGAAGAAGACAGCAGGGGTGAGTGCAAAGCCCTGCTCCTCTCCTGGAATTAGGTGCCCAAGTCCAAACTGCAGGAAGACACCTGTCAACTTGGTGATTCACAAATGAGAGCCTGTCTTCTGGAGTCAGGCAGCTTAGGCATTCATTCTTGTGGGAATGAGTTAGGCACCTGCTTTGCTCCCCATAAAAACAGCCAGTGGAGGCCACCTTACAACTTTTAACCCAGTGGTTAGAGCACTCACCTGCGATGTCGGAGACCCAGGTGAGGTTCCTCCCTGTACCTGAGAGGGAGAAATTGAACAGCCGTCTCCCACCTCTCAGGAGAGTTATCTAATCACTGGAGCAGGGAGATTTGACCTTCAGGCTCTCCCACACTCCTGAGTCTCTGTCCCTCGCTATGGGCCAATGACTATTTAACTATTCACTGTAGAACAGTCGTTGGGCTAGAGTGAGGGAATGACTCAATAGTCCAGTGGTTAGGGCACCTACCCAGAAGGTAGGAGACCCAGAGTCCAGTTGCACTGCTCCAATCACCTTTAATTATTTATACACAGTGGAACAGCTTCAACAGGGGACTAAGAGGGAGCTCTACATCTGATTATCCCATAGCTCACCACCTCCACCTGGATTTTGAATGGGACCTGATCCAATAGGTGGCTTCTGGGAATACCTACTGAATCAGGTTCTGCATGTAAGATAGGTGCATGAATGTTCCTGAATCACTCTGAGGCTTAAGTGAGAGATAAACATCCAGATGCCTAAAGTAAAGCCGCAGTGCACATACCCCGAGGCAGAAATTTAGGCTCCAAGGGAACTTTTACTCTGAAAATTTAGGCATCGAGTGAGTTTAGGCATCTACACAGTTCGGCAAGAGTTTTGTGGATCTCAGTGGTGTTTAAAACTGGGATTTAGTAGCCTAAGTGTGAGACTTGGGGGCCTTAGTCTGGGATTTAGGCAACTAAGTACATTTGCAGATTGGGACATTTATAACCACTTACCTATGCTGAATCAGATTAGTTTCATTCATAAGAATTGTTCTGTATGTGATCATGTTGGCTCTACAATTATTTTCTCTTCTATTATTGGTGGTAATGACGGATGAGCCTTTAAAGAATCCTATTTAGTTTGATTACAGCAGCAAGACCATCATGTTCACTACATTTCCTATAATATACTCATTTTGCTTTAAAAAAAAAAACTTTGTGGGCACATTGCACACCCTGAATATCTGTTGCTCTAATTAACATATTGCCCTGACACTCTCCTCTTCTCTGGTTGCAGTTGAAACAAATTCATATTTAGAACTGGGAAACTTGGGCTTTTTAATCATTTTAAAGGAAAGGAAAGGAAAAAAAAATTTCTTCCTTATCTTATTCTGTCTAGGCCATCTCATTCACAACTGTTGCTAATTTTCTGAGGTTCCTTCCTGTAAAATCTCTTTATCCCCACCTTAGATTAATTCATTTATTCTTACTTATCTTATCTACAACTAGAGAGATACCCAATCCAAAAGTATAATCCCTGTATCATCTCACCAACTCAGATGCAAGTGCTGTCTTCCAACAGACCTGTGCCTGGGTAAATTTTACCCAGGTGGTTGCTATAGCTATGAGAACACTCCTTAGCCAAATTGAACTTCTTAGTCCAACTGCTCTCCCATATGCCCCTTTACCTTATTTTCCTATTTACTCCCCCCCCTTTTTTTTTTCAAGTGAAAGGTGTCAAATTAACAGCCTTGAAAATGAAGTCCTTGGTTCATTCAGATAACAGGTATGTTAGTCAACATGCCTCAATCCTGAAGTGAAGGGACCACATTTATGGGAAGGAAGAAGTTCATTCTCCGGCTTCTCTACAAGATGTACTAACAAGGGTGCTAGTTTGTGGTGGACACCTGTCCACCTGTAAGAGGATTGTGTATTAATTCTTTAAATATAAGGCAGTAAACGGACTTCACCATTTGATAATTACCAGCCTGGTTCAGATTTGAACTGCTGGCGTCCCAGTTGAAGGTTTTCATCCAGTTACAATCTTTTGATTTATCTAAATCCTACACCTTTTCTAATGAAAACCATCCCCTAAATACAATCCCTCTTCCTCTGAGCTGTAGTAATTTTCAGCTGTGTTTGGTCTCAGCTACTTCTGTCTTTAAAATAACATGAAACATCCTGTGTGTTTGATGTCAGGATGTGGTGAACATCAAGATGGGGAGCAAATAGTTCTTTTTATAGGGGACTTTTACCAGCATGATCTTCATGTTAGCTAGCCCTTTTTCTCCAAGCAAACAAGCAGCTATTAGCCCGAAGGAGCCTATTTTGAACAGGCTGCAACTCTCTTCCTTTCAGCTAGTTAAATATTTGGTTCTTTTTTGTCATCTTGTTTCCTTTTTAGGAATTCTTATTAGTTTTGGAGTGACTTTCAAGGCATTATCCAAACTTTTTCCACAGTTTTACTGGTACTATAATCCTACGTACAAACTGGCTGCTGCTGATAGCCTATAAGGTAACATACATAATAGAGCCTAGTACACTCACCCGAAGTAACAAATAAAACCAGAGATTGCAGGCACACTGAAAGTAAAAAGGAAATGAACCAAACAACTCCTTTCACCACATTGAGCACTACAGGAACATACAGAAAAGGTGCTTAGTGGATATACTGATTACTCACCCAAAGTTGGCAGTACTTTGCCTCCCTAAATCTTTAGTGGAATGGGTAAAGGAAAAAGGAGTGTCACACCTCTCATGAGGAGGTAGCACAGCATCACATTTGATGTTTCTCAACTGCAAGGGGATGGACAGCAGAAGTCTGGGAAACAGGAAATATCTAGGATGGCTAAGGTCCGTTTTAAGGAACAGAACAACAACTGGTTCCTGGAACAGTTATATCACAAAATTAGGAGACTTAGGGACTCAATCCTGTTTCTAGCAAAGTAAATGGAAGTTTTGGCCATTAATTTTATAGAAGTAGGATCAGATCCTAAGTGAAGATCAAGGAAGATATTCACATAGTTGTCAGTCCATTTTGGGAAGTATGGGTAGGATAACTGAGCGAATAGATTGTTATATGAACAGTTTCCTTTGCAGCAATGAGCTGTGTCGAGTAACCAAAGAAGAGTAGGAAACAGAACTTTAGAACATCTTAATTTATTATGTGGTTCAGAAGTTGCAGTACTTACTAAGTTTTTATTCATACATCATTCCACCAATTTCAATGGGAAGTCTGAGTACAATCAAAATAAGGACTTCCCGATTTGGCCTACAGGAAAACTGTTGCTCTAGCAAATCTTGTCCCATCTCTATATTATCTGTGCTGAGATAATTAGTCACCAGGGACTCTCAATCTGAGACCAAGGGTTCAATTAGTAATGTTTGGTGGAGATGATTTGCAAGTTTTTATCCTAATTTAGGGCAATTCTTACTTTTTTAGAAATGCTAAAGTTGATAAAATACATTATTGTTTGTAGGTTCTAACTTTGTTTTATATATAGTAATTGTTTTGACAGGAGTAATTTCTAGTAGTTGAACCAACTGTTTAAAGTGAGAGGAAAAATAGGGCAGTCAGTGAGAAGGTTCTTTAGGGCTTGTAAGTGTGAATGTGTATTAATCACAGGTTTAATTATGTGATATTGTACAAATAGTCTTTGCATGTCTGGTTATGCCCTAGTGCAAATATAATTCTAGCTAAAGCAAGTTTGGCATCAATGTGGTAAAGATTAGCAGGATTGTTTGTTTAAACTACAAATGAGTTACATTAAGGTGTTCTTTCACTACTGTTAAGCTAACCATCATTAAAAATAGTACCTTTTAATTATATAGATTTAAATGAAAATTAGGTTTTTGTGAAATGCTTGGAACAAATCCCAAAACCATCTAAAACTCACCTGGACTCGAGCAATATTTCAAGCTCGGGCCCTGAACTGGAAATCACTTAAGTCAATCTCTATTTAAGGCAGCACTTTGAACTTAAGTGCTGTCATGAATAGATAGGCTTTTCTGAATCACAGCTTAAATACACTGGCCAGGTTTGTCAAAGGACCACTAAGGCAATATATATAGTTGAATTAAAACTATGTTAGAGCCATATTTAAACATTTACTCTCCTCTGGAGAAGTCAAGATATAAATAGCAAGGGTACTGCAGAGCAATGTGTTGGCAGAACTATGCAAGGAAGCTTGCACAACATTAGTCAGCATGCTTCTCTCTAGCTAATATTGTTATTCTCTCACTTTCATTAGCACCAAAATTAATGAAGACATTAAAATATTTAGCTAACAGCTTATTTCCATGAATACCCCAGAGGAAACACACACTGACCTGAGGATGGGACCTGAGCTATGATTTTGTACAAGCTAGCCCACTCCTTTGTAAATCAATTTAGTATGGTTAGGCCCTGTCTGCATTTGAATTTGAAAGTGTTAGCATCTTTCTAGCATACGCCATATTTAAACATCATTGGATCTAATGTGGTTTGAACTCCATTGTAGATAAGACCACTGAGATTTGGTTGGAACAAATTTCAGAATGTTTTTATGTGTTGAAAATGATTTGTTTCTGACAACATTAATATTAAAATCATTTGGAAAACCAGTTCAGGGGAAACCATTGCTCAAAACTATTTCCAGTAATGTTTCAATTTCCTAAGAGACATCATTTAATGTTTTGTATCCACACTATCGTAAATAGAACTAGGTTCACTCAAAAACTTCATGAACTTATAGCCTTCCTGGCCAGAGTTAATTTTACTAGCTATATTTATGCTAATTATTTTTTAATATTGGTGTTCTGTATTAAGCTCTAATACACAAACTTTATTTCTCTTCTCACTCCATACTGCCTAGCAGTGTTCTGTTGTGGTCCAGAACAATTAACATATTAAAAAGGTTTGTTCAACTGATGTGTTAACTAGCCCATTAACAATTCAAACAGAAAAAGTTACATTTTATGAGTGGTTAGCCCAGTTAATGATGAAATATTCACGACCATTTGTTTGCATTGGTGAGAAAGGGACAATGCAAGGAAGAGAAGGAAATTAGACTAGCGTATTCACAACTAACTAGAAATAAACATCCATTTTGTAATTAATTGGCAACACTTTCAGGAAAAAGGAAAGTTTTTGGACCAAGTTCTAATTTGATTTGAATTACATGACTATAAAACTAGAGCACTTAAATCTAAGACAATCAAAATCTGCACCTCCAAGCTTAACACAGTAACCCAGATGAAGTTTGAGCCTCTTTCCTAAAGCACATACGGAAGAGAGTTCCCTATTTCATAGAACTAGGGTAGGACTGGTGCTGAGGGGAAAAAAAGAGTTTCAACATCTAATGATGTTATTTTTCTGATACTAGGCTTTACTAACAAAACTAATAATAAAAATTCTGTGAGCATGCAACTCTTTTGTTTAAGCTATCTTTCATGTTTTTAACAGTGAGTAATTTCTGTTTCCTTTGTCAATAAATTCTTGTTATATTCAATCTAAACTAAATTTGATTTTCAATGTTACCTGAGAAAAGTTAAAGGCACTGTCACTTTTGAAAGAAACAGAGCTCTGTCCTCTAAGCATGATTGAGGAAAAAAATTAAGATAACTGTTGGTTAAAAGCACAAGAAAATTTGGAGCCTTCCTCACAGAAGAACTAGTGGTTACAAGTTGGGCACAGGAGAATGCTGCAACTGCATGGACATCATCTATCTATCATCTCAATGCAGAAGCCATTTTTGTATGACTCTGACGTGAAACCCAATGAAATTCAGTGGCTTTGCATGAGTTTTGCTTTGACTTTTTAGCTGAAAGCAAAAGGCCAGGGACAGGCTGGGGAAAGAGGGAAACGGTGCAAATGTGAATGGACTGAAAGCAAATAATATGTTCACACAAAGCCTTGTAAACTGAAATAACTGAGTTACACACTTCTCTGCTGAAAATGAAAGAAAATCCATGATAGAATGCTTCAGAATCTTGATGTGGGAGGAAGCAAGAAGAGATTCTCACTCCTTGGGCAGATAAGGGAAGAGACAAACGCGAGGGAGATGTGAGAGATCAGTTCACTTTCAGACAGGATTTACATATTACCAAGAATATCTTAACTTCAGAGTGTTTCATTTACACCTTATTACCTCAGGGTTGATAAATTTAATGAATTATGGGCTAAAAATCTTAGGTTAAAATACTGGAAGATGATACCTGGAAGGAAATTGGTTTCCTAATCAGCAATACACTATCACTATGTTCTATTTCACAGAGTGTATCTTGGTACTTCAAATCAAACTGTGATTTGAAAGAAACAGCACGACTTATTTGCACAAAATAAAGAATAAACAGAAAATTTGCTTTCTACACTCAGGTACTTCTATTCAGACTGAATGTTCTCTGATGCAGCTGTGGAATTAGTCTCCTAACTGTGCAGCTGCAGAGTGCCTCCTAATCCAGTAGGTGTTTCCCCTTTTGAAATAGTCATCTAAAGCAAGTTTGGGCTTTATTTGATGAATGAAGCCCATCTTCTTACTAAGGTTGGAGTTCCTACTCTCCTACCATTTATAGCAATTGACCCCATCATAGTCTCATTAAGGGATGGAGTGAGTAAGGTCACTCGGACCCTCCAACATCATAACAAAACATGGGTTCTGTAGATGCTCAGGCTGGAGTTCAGGCTCTGGGACCCTCACCCCAGCCCAAGTGTGAACATCTACCCTGCAATTTTATAGCCCCACAACCTGAGTCCAAATCCGCTGACCTGGACCAACCACAGCTGTTTTGAGCGTAGACATACTCTTATTTGCTTTCAGCCTCACTGCAGGAGAAACACGTGCATAGCACACAGTCCTTTCAGCCATTCTCGGTATGTCTGCACTGCACTGTAAGCTCACCGTTAGTAGAGCTCAAATTAGCAGACCTTTGTTGACCTAAGACTAGAGCCTCTACACTCATTTGTAACCCCCCAATGTTGAACCTGGGGTTAATCTACACTGGATTATGCTGGTCCCCGTCCAACTACCCATATCCCAGACTTCCTAGTGCCCTTCCAAAAGGTGGCCGCTCTAGCGCTTTGTTTGCAGTGTGTGAGAAAATTTGACTGTCCACCAAAACTGACTGTCCAGAGGAGAAAGAACATTGGCCTATGGGATTGCAAATATTTCTGGGCAACTCCAAGAGCATGAGTCCAGTGGGGCTAGGTTGACATTGCAAAGCAGTAGGGCTTGAACCCTGGGTCCCAGCTTTACTAAGGCTTGAACCCTCTACTCCCAGGGAGTCCTGGGATGCTGGATTAGTGGGATTTGTGTGTAAACAGAAGGGAGGTTAGGCTGAGTTTGAACTCTGGTGTTATGTTGCAGTGCAGACATACCCTCTGATAGCTGGCAAACTTGTACTGGTAGCAGGATGTTTAAGGGATTGCTTTTAGCTGCCTTTCCAGTCCTAGGCATGCAACAGTATTGCAAAAGACAGCATTGGCCAACTAAGCTAGACTGATTAAACAGAAGGCAAAAGGAGAGAGAGAGAAAAAAAAAGAGAAGAAATAAGGTAGTGGAAGGAAAAGGACACGAGAGAGCAGGGTTGAGGGTGACACCAGGAACCTGAGTGTTGCATTCCAGGAGGTATTAGAGATTTAGCCCGAACTGATAGAAGTGACAATGTCATCTGGGTCCCCCTTTCTGTTCTGGTCAGGCCATCTCAGGAACAGCACAATGAAGGTCCAATGGTGGCATAATAGACACTGTGGTCCCCACAGGCAGGGAGGTGGCAGCCATGGCGGTAAAGCTTGCTCTGTCCAAGTTACTCATTTCCACACACCTATCGTTCTGATTCACACTTGTAATCTCTTTTTTAGTTACCACAGAAAGGGGTTGATGGGTAGAATAAGTTGTCCCCCTTATTATTTTGTCCACCAATTCGATCTAATTTTCAGTACACCCATTTTGGTTCACTAATTTCTAGTTCCATTCTCGTCTTGTTTACCAGTCATGATCTCAACACCGTCCTTAGGTGTTAGCAGTAGATCTTTTTGTTTGGATTAATTCAGTGTGTTTCCCTTTTGTATTTTTTGCTAAACAATATTTTATATAAGTCTGAGCTGTGCTTTCGTTGCCTTGGACCATTTAGAGTACAAACTTCTACACAGCACTTTGCAGAGGAGAGCCCTCCACTCTAGAATTTGCTGACCCATTCATCGATAAAACCTCAGTTGCTGATTTTCCATGTATGCTATTTAAATCAGGTCTTTTCTGAGGGGTTGGATTAGAGCAGTGTGGATTTTAGTGTCATTTTTGTTGACATTGGGCCAAATTCAGCCTAGTATAGACAAATTCAACACTGATGCAAGTGGGAAGCAGCTCCATTAACTTCAATGGGTTTACAGCCACACCACTCAAAACTTGAATGTGGCCATTTATAGTTATATTAATTATGTTTTTAATTAACTTCTGTACTTATGCCTACAGAATTGTGAAAATTGTACTAAAAAAAAAGGCATAACAAAAAAATATGGTATGGATGCACTGTTATCTGATGCTTCATTCTTCTGAAGGAGGGATTTTAGCATGCGTTCAGTGGTATTAACACACTTTAATTATATGGATCCAAAGCAATAATTCTTATTTAGAAATGGCAGAGTGGTTATCCAATTAACTAGTTTCATCTGTGAACTCACCAATCTAGCATACCCCCTCTCCCCAAAAAAAAAAAACAAAAAACCAAAAAACAAAAAACCACCACAGTGGAATGGTAGATATTTACATTTAACACTTATTATGCCAGTTTACATTTCCTTACCTCTGAGATAGTTTTACTTTCCAACTGCTATTGCTTGATAGTTTATCAATTATTTAGTAACCGACTAATAGAAAGTTATGAATAAAATAGAAAACCAAACAAAGAGAATGAACTCTTAATTGCAGATTAAAATAGGGTGGTATATTCTCCAGCTTCTGGAAGAAAATGCCTTTTCTCCTGAGGTAAGTCCACAATTCTTGTCCAAAGACATCCAACAGCAACATGAGAGTTTGTATGTGAGAATTTAAGGAATAAAGTGATGCTGAGTATTTAAGTGTAAACAAAACATTTTTTCATTGAGCCCAATAACCCAACAGAGAGAAAACTGAACACTTCCCCCCCCACTGCCCTTTTTGGTTTAAATCAGATGTAGACGTAGTTATTTCAAAGCCAGGAACCAATAGCTATTACTTGAGTCCACTGTGCAATCTCCATTGTACATAGAAGGAGCCAAATGGACTTCTGTAACCTGACTGTTCTTATCAACCGCTTAGCAATGTACTTCAACGCCAGACAGATAAAGTAGCATTAGCTAGTAGATAGAGAACAGTTTAAACTCCAAAAGGCCGATTACTATGTCTTTACAGCGGAGGCCAATCACTGCAGCACTTGTCAATACAGTAAGGTTTCTGAAAATATTAAACGATGTTACTAGAAACTCTGATGATAATTTTAATCACAAAATTAAGCTGTGCAGAAAAGTAAGAAGTCCTGAGCAAAATAAACCCATTTGTGGTGTCTGAATCCATGTTTTCTGTATCTTCCTTCAATTTTGTGGTATGCACATCTGCAAAATGACTGACGGCCTCTGGGACTGCAAAGATAGAAGACCATACTGCATAGCTGATGAAGCCTGAGCCTAACAGAGAAACAACAATTTAAAGTCTCAACATCAATGATGATGCTACCGCAGCAAAGAATCCTGTGGCACCTTATAGACTAACAGACGTTTTGGAGCATGAGCTTTCGTGGGTGAATACCCACTTCCTCACATGCATCTGAGGAAGTGGGTATTCACCCACGAAAGCTCATGCTCCAAAACGTCTGTTAGTCTATAAGGTACCACAGGATTCTTTGCTGCTTTTACAGATCCAGACTAACACGGCTACCCTCTGATACTTGATGATGCTACCAATATCTTAGTGCCTAAAGTCCCATCCTTGCAAGAGGAGTTAGAACTCTCTCTTGACCATGACAGCCTCACTCCTCAGGGACTGTAGAATTGAAACATCCAAGATGTGAAGGAATTGGTCCCGCAGCTGTGAAACACCCTTGCACAAGATTTTAAAAGACTAGAGATCTGATCACCTTCAAATTAAAATGTCTGACCCATTGTGAGGTACCGGGGTGCAATCCCAACCTATGTTGGACTGTGTCACTCTTGCCCTTCAATCTGGGATGCCTTGCAATGCCTTACTGTTGTAACTCCCAACCTGGACCACTGACAAATAGCCTGCCAGCACACAGGTCAGTCGCAGATGTGTTTGTGCAACTGCAGCTTGCCAGTCACACTCTGCCTCTCACCAGCCTTGGTTCCACTGCAGGGTTACCCCAACACATTCCAAGTCCCAAATTTTCCCTCAGAAATGTATATATTGTACTGCACAGCCCTCTCCTAGATAGTCCAAATGCATTAAATCCATTATTCTTTTAAGGGAATAATATACACACACAACTCTCCACCCTAAATAGAGTTACCCATACACTTTAACTTAAACATATTCGATTAGATAAAACAAGGTTATTAATTACAAAGAGACAGATTTTTATGTGAGTACGAGTAATGAGGCATCAGAGTAAGGAATGGTTACAAGAAAAATAAGGATAAAACACTTACTAGTACCTAACTTAACAGACTATATTTGGTTTAAACCAAAGATTCTCACCACATGTTTCCAACAGCATTACTGACTAAAGTCTTCAGGTCAGGAACCTTCTACCAGAAGCCAGTGACTGTTTCTTTTGTCTTCTTGGGTGCAGAGAATGAGATGGGCAGGGAGCAAGAGAGAGAAGGTAATTGGGTGTTTGCCCCTCCTTTTTATAGTTTCAGTCCCTCAGTGAAAAACATTTCCAGCTGTGAACCTGAGGATCTGATGGAGGAAGGAGACCTTATGCTGTTTCTTTGCTAAGATGCAGATCTCTTTATCCCTGCCCCCATTTCTTGCCAAAGAATGGCCACTTGATAGGTGATGGCCAGGGCCGTCCTTAGGATTTATGGGGCCCTAAGCAGTATTATTAAACTGGTGCCCCTATACCGGATGGCAACCCAAGCTCACAGCCTGGTGGGGGAGGGGGAGGAGGGACTTGATAGCAAAGGATAATGAGATGCCCAGCCTGCCTCATGGTGGCGGAGAGTCACAGTTCCCCGCAGAGACTTCCATGCACTCTCCCTCATGCAGAATGGACATGAAGAAAGTACCTAATTAAAAGCACTAAAATTTGGGAATAAAAAATGTCAGTCACAGGTTTTTTGATATGTCCTGAAGTTTGTCAGAGATTTATTTGCAAAAACTTCATAGTACGGGTGAGTCAGCTGTCCTGCTGAATACAACATTACATATAATGGAATACATGATGCAGCTCTTCTCTGTTTTACATTTTCTTCATCAGTATTTCTAAATTGAATTTATATTTTAAATGTACTCAAATCTTAAACCAGCATTCCAGATTACTACATATTTAACTCATTGAAACAAAAACATTCTTTTAAATTAATCAGAGAGATTTAGTGTGTTCATAACAATGTTCATTGCTTTTAGAAAAAGGGAACAGTAATTTACTTTGTGTGATCTCCATAACAAGAGACATGATTATGAAATTTCACCAACTTTAAAAAAATATGTTTCCAAAGATTTTAGGTATAACAAGGATTTTGACTTACTAAGGTACTGATTTTGCTGGAGGGTTCTTTTAAAACTAGTTTGTCGGATAGTCAGAAGTAAAGAAAGGGATCTCTTTGTCCAGCTATCTGGAAGGGAAGGACTGTTGTCCCTTTAAGGGCTCTCTTCAGTGGGGAGTGGGGGGAGAGGTGGTGAAGGGATGGACAGAAAGGACAGGAAGACTTGGAAGCACTTTTTTTTTAACTATAGTAATTAAAATGTGTATTTTAGATAAGGGAGGTCTTTTGAAGGATTTATTTAAAAAACTATGTGTGAAGATCCGCACATTTAAGGCTAAAGATGATTGTGCATCTAAAACTCTATGCAAGCATTTTTTAGAAATGTGATTTTATAATCTTCACCAGCTCACTAATGAAATATTTTTAAAGCAAATTTTAAACTAAGGTCCTGTAGACTGACATGTTCTGTGTAAATATTACATTAATGCACAACTGTTTTTGTCAGTAAAGTCAGAAACTGACAGTATAAAAATTTATTTGGGCATAGGCTTTCGTAGACATCTGATGAAATGGGTTCTAGTCCACAAAAACTTATGCCCAAATAATTTGTTAGTCTTTGAAGTGACACAAGGACTCATCCTTGTTTTTGCTGATACAGACTAACAGGACTACCCCTCTGAAACCTGTCAGTATATACCTTGGGGTTGGCAAATGCCTGTTAAATGGCTTTATTACCCCTTGAATGTCTCTTTAACAGTTTCAATGTTATGCTAATAGATCTGGCAGGCTGGAGGTTTTTTCACTTTTAACTACTAGATTCCCTCCCAAGGAAGACACACCAGGCTAGAGCAGCCATCTGTGGGAGCCTGCAGGAAGGGTCAAAACAAGGATAGGAAAACAAGAGGGTGGACACTAAGACCCAGTGGTGCCCCAAATTTTCAGGTGCCCTACGCAGCTGCCTATGTTGCCTATGCCTAAGGACGGCCCTGGTGATGGCCCATCAGCTTTGTTGACACCTGGCAATGGGTGCCACATTTGTATAATTTTGGTGGTGCCAAGAACAGGCCCAAGCAAAGTCGTCCTGTCCATAGGACAGACTGGGGCAACCACTCGGTGCTTTGGGGGTCCCACGATTCAGAGGTGTGTTGGGTCCAGGGCAGCCTGGGGCTGTTAGCGAAGGGCCTGGCAACAGCAGCAAGCAACCTGGCCCCATCCCGCCCCTGCTATGCCCCCTCTCTTCCCCCATTCCACCCCTTTCTCCATGCCCCTGCCCTGCCTATTTCCGGTTTCCATCCCCCCTGTCATAACATTTCTTCCCAGATCTGGACCTTAGCGTCCAAAATATGGGTGTTAGCATGAAAACCTCCAAGCTTAGTTACCAGCTTGGACCTGGTAATTGCTGCCACTAGCCAGGAATTATACAGTGCCTAGCTCACTGTGGTCTCCCCAAAACCTTCCCTGGGGGACCCCAAGACTCAGATTCCTTGAGTCTCACAACAAAGGGGAATAAACCATTTCCCTTCCCCCTCCTCCCCTCCAGGTGTTCCCTCCCTGGGTTCCTGGAGAGATATACAGAAGCAAGCTCCGTGAATCTAAACAAAGGGATTCCACCCTCCCTGCTTCAAGTCCTTGAAACACAAGCACCGAGAGATCTAACCTCTCTCCCCCCTCACCCAGAGGGTATGCAAAGTCAGGCTTAGTAAATCTAACACAAAGAGATTTTTCCCCCTGACTTCTTCCTCCCACCAATCCCCTGGTGAGCTGCAGACTCAATTCCCTGGAGTCCCCACTAAAGAAAAACTCCAACAGGTCTTAAAAAGAAAGCTTTATATAAAAAGAATGAAAAAGGACATAAAAGGGTCTCTGTATTAAGGTGACAATATACAGGGTCAATTGCTTAAGAAAAAAAGTGAATAAACAGCCTTATTCCAAAAGAATACAATTTAACACATTCTAGCACCTACACACATGTAAATACAAAAGAAAACAATATAAACCTATTGTCTTACTATCCTTGTACTTACAACTTGGAAACAGAAGATTAGAAAGCCAGGAGATAGAAAGATCACTCTCCGAGACAAGAAAAAAGGAACAGACCAAGAACAAAGGACTCACACCCAAAACTTCCCTCCACCCAGATTTGAAAAAGTCTTGTTTCCTGATTGGTCCTCTGGTCAGGTATTTCAGGTTACTGTTGTTACCTCTTTACAGGTAAAAGAACATTAACCCTTAGCTATCTGTTTATGACACCCCCCCCCCCCGAGTGACGCCAGAGCCAGCGGGGTGGAGTGGAGTGGGGCGGGCTGGAGCCAGGCTCCCTGCTAACCCCCCAGTCCACTTTGGACCTGCATTCCCCTTAAGTACAGGGCCCACCAAAGTGTGGTAAGCCCAAACATTGGTGGAGCCAGGCCCACATTCCCAAATATTGGTCGAGATGGACACCATGGACCCATCTAACTCACCGCCTATGCACCTGGCTGGGGCATCAGCTTGCCCTTTGTCTCTGAGGAACCAGTTTAGCCTTTCCCCAGACTTATCTTGGAAAGACTCCTAATTTCAGCTTATATTCATAACTTTACACATAATGTTGTTACATGTATTCCACCATGATATTACTGATTAGCAAGTTATGAGTTTTCAAATGATACCTCACAAGGCTGTCATAACTTTAGTCCCAGATTTGGACCTTAGCGTCCAAAATATGGGGGTTAGCATGAAAACCTCCAAGCTTAGCTACCAGCTTGGACCTGGTACTTGCTGCCACCACCCAAAAAATTAGAGTGTTTTGGGGCACTCTGGTCCCCCTGAAAAACCTTCCCTGGGGACCCCAAGACCCAAATCCCTTGAGTCTCACAACAAAGGGAAATAATCCTTTTTCCCTTCCCCCCTCCAGGTGCTCCTGGAGAGATACACAGACACAAGCTCTGTGAATCCAAACAGAGTGACTCCCCCTCTCCGTTCCCAGTCCTGGAAACAAAAGCACTTTCCTCTTCACCCAGAGGGAATGCAAAATCAGGCTAGCAAATCCAACACACACAGATCTCCCCCTGATTTCTTCCTCCCACCAATTCCCTGGTGAGTACAGACTCAATTTCCCTGAAGTAAAGAAAAACTCCAACAGGTCTTAAAAGAAAGCTTTATATAAAAAAGAAAGAAAAATACGTACAAATGGTCTCTCTGTATTAAGGTGACAAAATACAGGGTTAATTGCTTAAAAGAAATATGAATAAACAGCCTTATTCAAAAAGAATACAAATCAAAGCACTCCGGCACTTATATTCATGCAAATACCAAAGAAAAGAAACCATATAACTTACTATCTGATCTCTTTGTCCTTACACTTAGAAACAGAAAATTAGAAAGCAGAAACTACTTCTCCAAAGCTCAGAGAAAGCAGGCAGACAGACAACAAAGACTCTGACACAAACTTCCCTCCACCCAGAGTTGAAAAAATCCGGTTTCCTGATTGGTCCTCTGGTCAGGTGCTTCAGGTGAAAGAGACATTAACCCTTAGCTATCTGTTTATGACAATGTTGTTACATGTATTCCACCATGATATTACTGATTAGCAAGTTATGAGTTTTCAAATGATACCTCACAAGGCATACCTTGTACAAAGATTACCACAGTAGTGTGTGGAGTCTGAATACAGGGATGTGTTCCATCACACCCATCTTTTCTCAGTGCTTTATCCCTAGAATGTCCTGAGGGAGGCTTATGATGCAATTAAACAAACAAACCTTTGCTCCGTTTCTCAGCACATCACAAAATAAATGTAGAGACTATAATTTTTGGAATAGCTGTTAGTTTTTATAATCCTGGATGCATTTTAAATTCCTGCATAGGTCAAGCTTTTCTTACACTGCATTAAGATCCAATAAGTTATGCAGAAAAGGGAGAGGCTGCATGTTTTGGGGAGTAGCTCAGTATTTTCTTAAGGCTAATGTAGGCACAAGCACATTTTCTGAAGGTTTCCTGCTAGACTGAATTTTTATATTCTATAGATGCTTTCTTTGTCATGCTGATGAAGATGCTTAGTTGGAAGACTCTGCTTTACATTGGTGGTTTTGTGGTGCTGCCAAGGCTGTAACAGTGTTCTGGCATGTGTAATTTACAGGCATATTACTCCTGCTTGATAATGACAGCAAACCACAAGGATTTCCTGAGGAGATATTTCCTCAATCAGTGTATGCAGTATCTCATTGTTCTTTTTGCAGGGAGTTGCACTTCCTAACTCTAACAATGACATCGTAACCCAAATACATTATCCATTAAAAGCATGTGTAGAGAGAAGTATGGGGGTTAAAACAGTATAGAGTAGTTGTGACCACCCTCTTTCTAACTACAGGAGTAATCCATTATTTTAGCACCTGTGTTAGGATACTGAGTTATATGTGTCCAATGAGAGAATGATAAGAACATCCCTAATTATATTAAATAGGATTGAAAAAAGTGATATGAAGTTTCATCCTACTGAGCATAAGCCAAAGCCAACCACTAACTGATGAAGTTAAAGCAGAAGTTTTCACTAAGGATAGGTGGTTATTCCATAATTGTCCACTACAGGGTTCCGTGTGTGTATATACATAGAGAGAGACAATCAAAACTCTGTATGTGGTACTATCTTACGTACATAGCTCATTAACCTGTACATGATAAATTATTTAAATTAATCAGAAGCTCGACCCTTAATTACCCATTTACTGAAGTTATATTAAGAAAGATACTTACCTGAAGACCCAGGGAATTTTTACAAAAAATTGATACAGTTTTAGCACTGCTTCAGCTGCATGAGTATTAGCAATATTGAAAGCCCTAATATAAATGGCTCTCAAACTTTAACAACTATTTTCAGCACTATGCCAATTAAATCTTCTGGGTGCCTGTCTAATTCACACAGTATTGAAAACAGCTGCTGGAGATGGAAAATTGTTTACACCAGTTCCCAACATTGCTAATACTAATGCAGTTGAACCCGTGTTACAACTGTAAGAATTTTTGTACAATTTCCCTGGGTCTTTAGGGATTCCTACTGAATTAGATTACTTTTGATTTCATGCTAGTTTTCCAAGCAATGCAGTGGGTACTAATTTAGAAATCTCTGTAATGCAACTGAACCAGAGGTTGGTAAAAATTCTCTCACATAGACAACACTATAGAGAAAGTGACCTGTGGCTGACCCCAACTCAAAAAATCATCTAGCTGCTCCCAGACATCATACAGCTAAGCACCTTATTCCTGTGAGAGTTTGAATTATAGGATATGCAAGGCCTCTACGTTTGCAAGTTATTGTGTTAATGATGCAATGTAAGAAAAGCCTGTCCTACCCAACAACTACTGCTAGATAGAGTGTAGCTAAGAAGCTGCTGGTAATTAAAAAGCCATTTATCTTTTTTTTTACTGTTGATGTAGCTTATCAAGACAATTAAAGCTGACCTACAAAGATAAGAACTCGTTCAGTTGTTGTTTTTTTTAGGAAGTACAGTATAAAGGAGTGCTGAAAGGTGTAAAATCTGCTTGGTCTCTCTTTATAAATAGCAGGACTGTCTGCTCTTCCCTGGTTTTATGAGCAGACTTGTGGGAAGTCTTAGAAATCTAGGTTTGAACATTTCACACCTTAACTGAAGAGACAGTGGTGCTGAATCTTAGAGCCATCCTTTCTTCCAAGTGCTTCTCAGTCATTTATGTTAAATAGGTTTTTACAACACAAACCAAAAATAGAGTTTTGAAAAGTGGCTGATATCCTGGCCCCACTGGAATCAATGCCCAATAGGGCCAGGATTTACCTGCTGGGAATACAAATAATTTCCTCTCTCATTTAATCAGATTTCTCTTTCTTTGTGCTTGTGATGTCACAATTCTATTTGTCGTCCAGCTGCCATAGAGTTTTCCAAGAAAGACAAAACACAATACACGTAAGGTTTTCTTTAGACATTATGAAGAAGGAGGGCAGGAACACATTCCAATTTATTTTCCTTTACAGGTCACCTTTAAGACAATTAAATCAGCATTACTAACCTACATACATCTGCTTGATTCATGTGACTCTTCAGGAGAGTGGTATCTAAACTGATACATTCAAATCCATCTCTGAGCTATCTCAGAGTTTGGATCTGGGGTTTGGTTTGCATGCTACTTTGCTTTTAAAGTTATTATTTCATACACAGTTTTAGCTTCTTTTTGGGAAGGTCATTTAAATGAAAGAAGTGTTCTTGATTTTAGTAATTATTGTGGGATGACTTCTGACTGTCTTTGTGTTATTTTAGGTTTAAAAAATGTTACAACAATAACAGGCAAAGGAATCAATTTCTTCAGTCATAGCTTTTCCTTATAGGGCAGAATTAGGTATTCAATATGCAAAACACCTATTGCATTACATAAGAATGCAATGAACTGGCTGCAGTATTGGTCCTATTAACTAGCTCTGGTGTAAAGTCTCATTTAGGCTGGAGGAGGGAGGATGTGAATAGATTGTTATTCTAAATTATGATTATAGTAAAAATTAATTAGTCCCTTCTTTAATACCTTAATGCATAGTAAAAGAAGAAAGGGTCGTTTTATAAAATGAATAGCTTGGCATAAACAAATGAAAAGAAATACTACTTTATATTCCATCAAATCAACCTGTGGAATTCACAGCAACAAGAGTTTGTAGAATCAAATGCTGTGGCTGGAATTTTAAAGTTACTGGATAACGTCCGTATTTATGTAATTAAATCTCATGGATTATAGTATCAGCTGGAATCAGGAAGGAATTTTTGTCACTGCATACTGCAAGGCACTATGAAATCTAGAAACATTGCAGGCAGGGCTCGATTACCCTATAGGCAGACTAAGCATGTGCTTAGGGCACTAGCAAAGCAGGGGGCACCAAAAAAAATGAGATTTTTTTTTAAAATTTGATATTTGATATTTCAAAAAAAGAATCCAAGTAGTCATCATGGGAAAAATCAGAACTTTGTTAGACTTCCTTACACTCCGCTACACACTCTTCCCCAGTTTTTCTGTTCTCTTTTTATTAGTTATCCCCACCTAAATCAGGGGGGCATCCTACTAACATAGATTGAAATAATGCAAGGAAATCAGAGACTGTAACTGATCATCCTGCTCCTGGTGGTAAATCAGACATTGTTCTAGAAGGTGTGAATGTGTCCAAGACTGAATCTGCTCACGCTGTAAATAATAGGAAAAAAGATCCTGGTATGTGGGTTGATTTCAGTACCGATGATGTAGCTTACTGGATAGATCGTGGACCAAATGACTGTCAACACCACACAGGGCCATTTGAGAAATCACATCAGACTTTTACCAATGGCAAAGAAACAAGATATTATCCACAAAAAATATCTTTTGGCATGAAAGCAAATGGTGAGAAATACACTCGAGAATGGCTACTGTATTCACCATCAACAGGGTCTGTGTACTGTTTTGTTTGCAAACTTTTTGCATATAAACCTTCAACATCCCAGTTTGCTGCAGATGGATTTAGTGACTGGCGGAATACTGTTTTAATTGAACAACATGAATATAGCACTACTCACAGAGATTCAATGTTGACATATTTAAATCAAAGACAGGGCTTTGGATTGACACAGAAATTGGAAGAACAAATTAAAGGGGAGCGTGAATATTGGCAACATATCTTGCAGCATGTTATAGCTGTTATTCAAACATTAGCTGAATGTGGTCTGCCTTTCCAGGGATCAAATGACACATTTGGATCATTGCAGAATGGAAATTTCTTGGGATTGTTGGAGCTTGTGGCTCAGTTTGACCCATTTTTAGCAGGCCATATCACAAAATATGGGAATGCTGGCAAATGTAACCCGTCATACTTATCCAAGACAATATGTGATGAACTCATTGGTCTAAAGAGTGACAAGGTTTGTTCAGCTATTGTGGATGAAATAAGTACTGCTGGATACTTCAGTTAATCTGTCAACTCTACACCTGATCTTTCACATATTGATCAATTGAGTATTGTAGTAAGATATATGTCTCCCACAGATGGAAAACCAGTTGAATGATTTATAACATTCCTCAATTTGAAAAGCCACACTGGTGAAGAAATGGCAAATCAGGTACTGCATTATCTGTGCCAAGTTTGCAAAATAAATTTCTCAAAGGGCAGAGGTCAGTCTTATGACAACACTGCCAACATGTCAGGGCATTATCAAGGAATGCAGAAGAAGCTTTTAGAACAGAACAAATATGCCATATTCATACTATGTGCTGCACACTCTCTCAATCTTGTTGGATGCTGTGCTGTTGATTGTTGTCCAATGGCAGTAAGTTTTTTTTCTCAACAGTCCAGTTACTTTATACCAGGGGTAGGCAACCTATGGCACGCGTGCTGAAGGTGGCATGCGAGCTGATTTTCAGTGGCACTCAGCTGCCTGGGTCCTGGCCACCTTCGGGGGGGGGGTGCTCTGCATTTTAATTTAATTTTAAATGAAGCTTCTCAAACGTTTTAAAAACCTTTTTTATTTTACATACAACAATAGTTTAGTTATATATTACAGACTTATAGAAAGAGACCTTCTAAAAATGTTAAAATTTATTACGTGCACGCGAAACCTTAAATTAGAGTGAATAAATTAAGACTAGGCACACCACGTCTGAAAGGTTGCCAACCCCTGCTTTATACAGTTTTCTCTGCCTCAACACACCGATGGGCATTTCTTAAAACATATTTGGGCAATGATCGTGTGTTGAAATCTCTTTCTAATACTCGCTGGGAGGCACATGCAGTGGCAGCAAGTGCAATTCTGGAGTCCTACTCAAAGATTGTGGATGCATTAGAAAGTATAGCTGAAGACCAATCAGAAAAGGGAGAAACTATAAGAGAGGCAGAAAACATTGCAAACAAGATGCAGGAACTAGAGTTTGTATTCATGTTGACCATGTGGAATTAAATTTTACAACACTTTTACCACACAAGTCAAGCTCTCCAAGAAAAAGAATTGAATCTGAAAACATATGCAGACCTCTGTCAATCATTAGCAGACCACTTATACACTTTCGGGAATGATTTCAAAAGATTTGAAGACATATCAAAAGATATCTTGCCTGATACTAACTACAAAGAAACTCAGTCCTGCAAGTGAATCAGGAAAAAACTAGCAAATGATAGCAGTGCAACAGAAACAGCATTGAATCCTAGAGACAAATTTTGTGTATCTACTTACTACGCTATAGTTGATACAGTGGAAACTCATATGAAGAGGAGAGGTGAAGTGTACAAAGAAGTATCAATTTTCTTTTCTAAACGATATGAACTTATCTGACGAACAATGTTCACAAGGTTCCCAAAAGCTAGTTGACTCATACCCTCTTGACTTGAACATCAATCTCTGTGGAGAAGTAGGGCAGTTCCACTGTTATATGCACACAAAATTTAATGAAACAGGAAAAATGAAATTCAGTCACATTGATCTTCATGACACAATATTGAAAGATGGAATACAATGTATCAGAGCCCTGTTAGTCTGGATCTGTAAAAAAGCAACAAAAAGTCCTGTGGCACTTTATAGACTAACAGATGTATTGGTGCATAAGCCAATGCATCTGTTAGTCTATAACGTGCCACAGGACTCTTTGTTGCGGAATACAATATGTATTTCCAAATGTAGAGATCGCACTATGTATTTTTCTAACATTGATGATTACTAACTGCTCCGCAGAACGCTCTTTTTCTCAGCTGAAAAGAATAAAAAACCCTCAGAGAACAACAATGCGTCAGGACAGACTTGATTCACTTCCTCTGTTGTGTATGGAAGTGGACATGCTTCATCAAGTCAGCTTCGATGAACTTACCCAGAATTTTGCAATCAGAAAATCTAGAAAGAAGCTATTTTAATTTCAGCATCCATGTAAATCTTGTGTCATTTCAAAAAATAAAATTTTATTTTACAGTATAGTATTGTTTTATTTTGAATTACATGGGTGGGGCACCATAATCTTTTCAGTGCTTAGGGCCTCTAAAGGTCATAATCCGGCCCTGATTGCAGGAGCATTTTGTCTTTGAAGCATCCAAGTATTTGTCACTGATATTGTCGCCGTACTGGGCTTGGTAGACAAATTGCTTAGGATGACATGTTTTCATAATTCACTAATAAAAAAATTCTCATGACGCTCGCATTGCCCTAAAATAAATTATATCATTGTCTATCATCTTTTTTAAAAGTAACTGCAATATGTTTAATTTAAAAATGTCTGGTAAATTGAATATCGGGGGATATAGTGCATTAGTTTTTTACTGATGAAGACCCAGATTGGCTCACGTGTGACAGGATGACATGAATTTCATTATTTAAATCTAGTCTGTAATAGACATAATTAATAATCTCTGTTCAAGGAAAGTCCAGCACTGCAGAGTCAAGGGTTGTTAGCTTTCAAGATATCTTTTGAAAGAAAGGAGGCTTTCCATCAGATGGGGTGGGAAAAGAAACATGAACAGCATCTGTCAGTACTGCATTTATCAAACCTCTCATTCTCAAAACACTAAGACTCATCCAAGTATGAAAACAACATGGAAACAGGGGCATTCAGATGTGGTTAAAATTAAAATTGTTGGGTTGTTTGTTTTTGTTTTTAATTGGAAGTCTGGCATACAACAGAGAAAACAACCGTGGGACACAGATAACAAGAGGAAAACAAGAATGTCGGGCAACAAATGTTCTGCCTGCTATCTTTTCAGTGCTTTGGAGCAAAGGGTAGGCTTAGAATTTGAAGTAGTGTGAGAAATGATATAATATTCAATGTTGCTATTTTAAAATACTTTTTAAACACTTGCTTTTTAAAACTACTTTTCAAACACTTTTTGTTGCTCTTAAATTGTCAGAGAGCCAGTCAATATCAGGGAATGTTAAATCAAAGCTTTTGAAAAGTGACCACTTGTTTTTGGGTGCCCAATTTCAGACATTTTTGTATTTGATTATTAAAGGTATCAGGTACTCCTATGGATTTCACTTGGAGATGCAGCTGCCCCACACTCCTGAAATACATAATATGTCAGACGTGTCAAGGTGTCTCAGGTTGGACAACCCAAATCAGTGATCACTCTCAAATTTTGGTGCCTTTGTTAATTCCATGCAAATTAATAGACAGTTGTAGTAAAATATTTGCTGCAACACTAAACAATGTGGGTAAAGGTCTTTAATAAATGAGTACCTTTAAAAATATTTACAAATGCATTAAAGAGATGACTTAAAGTCTGACTTCAACGCAGCTACATTGATTTGCACCAGCTGAGTATCTGGTATCTTTTCTTTAGCATCATCTTCTTGTCAACTTGTCCATCTTCTCATGTGACTTTACTGTTCTTAGACTCCAGTCTCATGCACATTAGTGGGTGTCATGGTAACAGAGAAATAGCTGCATGTAACAGGTTAGGGAAAAAACCTAGAACTGCTGAATGTTAGGCAAGAGTCAGAAGGAATGTTTCACTAAAGCAAAAAATAAAGGAGATGTTTTTAAGTGATTTGTGTGTAAGAAAAAATAAACAGTAAACAGACAGCCACCTTCAAACCTGGAATGTATAACTCAGCATTACAGTTATAAACCCTTGTTGCAGAACAGTAACACTCTCTACAAATTAGTTTGGGACCAAATTCAGGCAGTGAGGCAGATTCTTCTGCATATGTAGAGGAGTCCTGAGGCTGTTTCTAACTTACCTCAGCTTCAGTCACCTGCAGTGCCAGCCATGGATCTGGCAGAGCACCATATGCCTCATTCCCCCACCTGCAATATGCTGCGTACACAAAATGTATGTGTGTGGTGGGGCAGAGGTGGGAGAGAAATGGGTGGTATAGAGCCAACTACATTGGCTTTGCACCATCCAAGTACTCCTGTGCCAGGAGGATCCTTCTGCTGCCCCTTAAGGGTGGTACAAAGCAGTCAGAACAGGGGCCAAGGATTGAGGCCCATATTTATATGGTGACTGGATTCTTTATAGAAATGCAGTTTACAGACCATGTGTGTGTGGGGGGGTTAAAATTAGAATTATGAGTTTTTAGCAGATTAGAGGCTTGTTGCTGGAGGGATGAGTGAGGAAAGCGGGGTTTTGAATAGAGATATAGAAGAGGAAAGGGATAGTGGATACTGTACAGGATCAGGGAGGAAACCTGATGACTGTGTGTGCAGGGCAGGAGCACCATTGCCGAAGGCATGGGGCATATGTGACATGAGAGAGGGAACAAACCAGGAAGTAAATTGGTAGAGCATGAGGTGAAACAGAAGTATTGTAGGATGGGTAACCAGAGATGCAGGCATGAGCAGAAATGGGCAGAAACCTTGAAAGTGAGGATAAGGTGTATGAAATATATGCGGCGTGCATCCAGGTAGAGACTTGGAGAAAGTGGGTAATATGAAGGAGTTTGGAGCGCAGGTGGTATTCTCTTTGATTCTTCCTGTCAAAGGTAGGGGCCCAGGCAGACAGATGCATCATGGAGGTGAATGCCTGTCTGCAAAGATGGTGTCGCCAGGAGGGCTTTGGCTTCCTCGACCACGGGATGCTATTCGAGGAAGGAATGCTAGGCAGAGATGGCTTTCACCTTTTGAGGAGGGGAAAGACCCTATCTGCACACAGACTGGCTAACCTAGTGAGGAGGGCTTTAAACTAGGTTCGACGGGGACAGGTGAGCAAAGCCCACAGATAAGTGAGGAACATGAAGATCTGGGAGATCAGTCGGAAACAAGAGGGAGCGTGGGCTATAATGGCAGAGAGAAGGAGGGTCAGGGCAAACCTGGGAGGCAAGATCAAACCAGTATCTTAGATGCCTATATACAAATGTGAGAAGTATGGGTAATAAGCAGGAAGAACTGGAAGTGCTAATAAATAAATACAACTATGACATTGTTGGAATGACTGAAACTTGGTGGGATAATACACATGATTGGAATGTTGGTGTGGATGGGTATAGTTTGCTCAGGAAGGATAGACAGGGGAAAAAGAGAGGAGGTGTTGCCTTATATATTAAAAATGTACACACTTGGACTGAGGTGGAGATGGACATAGGAGACGGAAGTGTTGAGAGTCTCTGGGTTAGGATAAAAGGGGTAAAAAACAAGGGTGATGTCGTGCTAGGAGTCTACTACAGGCCACCTAACCAAGTGGAAGAGGTGGATGAGGCTTTTTTTAAACAACTAACAAAATCATCCAAAGCCCAAGATTTGGCGGTGATGGGGGACTTCAACTATCCAGATATATATTGGGAAAATAACACCACCGGGCACAGACTATCCAATAAGTTCCTGGACTGCATTGCAGACAACTTTTTATTTCAGAAGATTGAAAAAGCTACTGGGGGGAAGCTGTTCTAGACTTGATTTTAACAAATAGGGAGGAACTTGTTGAGAATTTGAAAGTAGAAGGAAGCTTGGGTGAAAGTGATCATGAAATCATAGAGTTTGCAATTCTAAGGAAGGGTAGAAGGGAGTACAGCGGAATAGAGACAATGGATTTCAGGAAGGTGGATTTTGGTAAGCTCAGAGAGCTGATAGGTAAGGTCCCATGGGAATCAAGACTGAGGGGGAAAACAACTGAGGAGATTTGGCAGTTTTTCAAAGGGACACTATTAAGGGCCCAAAAGCAAGCTATTCCGATGGGTAGGAAAGATAGAAAATGTGGCAAAAGACCACCTTGGCTTAACCACGAGACCTTGCAACACCTACAAAATAAAAAGGAGTCATATAAAAAATGGAAACTAGGTCAGATTACAAAGGATGAATATAGCCAAACAACACAGGAATGCAGGGGCAAGATTAGAAAGGCAAAGGCACAAAATGAGCTCAAACTAGGTATGGGAATAAAGGGAAACAAGAAGACTTTTTCTCAATACATTAGAAGCAAGAGGAAGACCAAGGACAGGGTAGGCCCACTGCTCAGTGAGGAGGGAGAAACAGTAACAGGAAACTTGGAAATGGCAGAGATGCTTAATGACTTCTTTGCTTCGGTCTTCACTGAGAAGTCTGAAGGAATGTCTAACATAGTGAATGCTTATGGGAAGGGGGTAGGTTTAGAAGATAAAATAAAAAAAGAGCAAGTTAAAAATCACTTAGAAAAGTTAGATTGCCACGTACTTTTAGGGGCAAAAGAAAAATGCAGATCTGTTATTTACCAGGCTGCGCGTGGCAATAGACTGTATAGGTAAGGGATGCAAGGAGAGTATGGGTCACGATGCAAACTGCAGGCACGCACACAACCAAAATTAATTAATTTAAAGTTTTATTGGGGATAGTTACAAGGGGTAGGGGAGCAGCATATGATTAGCTAATAGGGTTAATGGAACTTAAAACATACAATGGCTAAAGTATTTACTATCAAACAATATTTATAAACAAAGACATAGTAAACAATATTTATAAACACAGATGCAGCATTTAGTATTAACCAATACTTACGAATACAAACCAACTCATAATGACCGGCAAACGTAGAAACTCTGCTTAAAACACGTGAGCTGAGAGAGGCTTCGAGGTGATCAGGCTTGGTTACAGGTGTGCACAAAGTACACAGGATTCATTTTTCTTTCTCCTCTCCTGCCTGCACATGGCAGACCAGCCTAAAGTACCCACTATGACAACATAGAAGTGTCATAGGGAACGGGGCCCAAAAACTGTGTGTGTTCGTTTCTGATTGGTACAAGCAAAGTTTACACCAAGTAGGGGAGCAGGTGCCTAAAAGTCTGGCTTTGCTCCCAAAAGGTAAGGAAATGCATATAGTTTAGAATGCGTTTAACACTGAATGAGAAAAGAAGAGGCCAGGGCAATACCGGTATGGGCAAGTTTTTAGGATGCAGACAGGAACTTATCTTAACAGATGCCTGCAAGTCACCAGGGCCTGATGAAATGTATCCTAGAATACTCAAGGAGTTAATAGAGAAGGTGTCTGAGCCTCTAGCTATTATCCTTGGAAAGTCATGGGAGATGGGAAAGATTCCAGAAGACTGGAAAAGGGCAAATATAGTGCCCATCTATAAAAAGGGAAATAAAACCAACCCAGGAAACTACAGACCAGTTAGTTTAACTTCTGTGCCAGGGATGATAATGGAGCAAGTAATTAAGGAAATCATCTGCAAACACTTGGAAGGTGATAGGGAATAGCCAGCATGGATTTGTAAAGAACAAATTGTGTCAAACCAATCTGATAGCTTTCTTTGATAGGATAACGAGTCTTGTGGATAAGGGTGAAGCGGTGGATATAGTATACCTAGACTTTAGTAAGGCATTTGATACAGTCTCGCATGACATCCTTATTGATAAACTAGGCAAATACAATTTAGATGGGGCTACTATAAGGTGGGTGCATAACTGGCTGGATAACCGTACTCAGAGAGTAGTTATTAAGGGCTCCCAAGCCTGCTGGAAAGGTATAACAAGTGGGGTTCCGCAGGGGTCTGTTTTGGGACCGGCTCTGTTCAATATCTTCATCAACGACTTAGATGTTGGCATAGAAAGTACGCTTATTAAGTTTGCAGATGATACCAAACTGGGAGGGATTGCAACTGCTTTGGAGGACAGGGTCAAAATTCAAAATGATCTGGACAAATTGGAGAAATGGTCTGAGGTAAACCGGGTGAAGTTCAATAAAGACAAATGCAAAGTGCTCCACTTAGGACGGAACAATCAATTTCACACATACAGAAAGGGAAGAGACTGTCTAGGAAGGAGTATGGCAGAAAAAGATCTAGGGGTCATAGTGGACCACAAGCTAAATATGAGTCAACATGTGTTACTGTTGTAAAAAAAGCAAACGTGATTCTGGGATGCATTAACAGGTATGTTGTAAACAAGACACGAGAAGTCATTCTTCCGCTTTACTCTGCGCTGGTTAGGCCTCAGCTGGAGTATTGTGTCCAGTTCTGGGCACCGCATTTCAAGAAAGATGTGGAGAAATTGGAGAGGGTCCAAAGAAGAGCAACAAGAATGATTAAAGGTCTTGAGAACATGACCTATGAAGGAAGGCTGAAAGAATTGGGTTTATTTAGTTTGGAAAAGAGAAGATTGAGAGGGGACATGATAGCAGTTTTCAGGTATCTAAAAGGGTGTCATCAGGAGGAGGGAGAAAACTTGTTCACCTTAGCCTCTAATGATAGAACAAGAAGCAATGGGCTTAAACTGCAGCAAGGGAGATTTAGGTTGGACATTAGGAAGAAGTTCCTAACTGTCAGGGTAGTTAAACACTGGAATAAATTGCCTAGGGAGGTTACGGAATCTCCATCTCTGGAGATATTTAAGAGTAGGTTAGATAAATGTCTATCAGGGCTGGTCTAGACAGTATTTGGTCCTGCTATGAGGGCAGGGGACTGGACTCGATGACCTATCGAGGTCCCTTCCAGTCCTAGAGTCTATGAATCTATGATGAAAGAGGTGGGTGAGGAAGATGAGGTTGGCAACAGTATTTTGAATAGATTGGAGGGGAGCAAAGTTGAAAAGCCAGAGAGACAGTGGTTATAGTAGTCAAGTCACAAATTACTGTGGTCCAGTTTATTAATGGAAAGTGGGGAAAATACTTTTTTTTTTTAAAGAAGACCGTACATCTCCAACCAATATCTGATCTTTGTGGGCAAAGTCCTGGCCCCCTGGAGGCAGATGGCTCTAAAATTGTGGAACAGACTTGGTTTCACTATGCTGGTGGATGCATCAGGCTGTGGAGAGGCTGCACAGGAAGACTTTGCTTGCCCTGCTGAGTGTTTCTCTCTGCAGTAATAGGGAGGGAGGTTTAGGGACAGAATGATTAGAGGTGTGAATCCACCACTGCAGGGAGCCACTGATTAAAACCTGTTGAGGAAGAGTGCAGGCACCCTTCTGCAGCTCTGAAACTATAGGAGTAGGCACGGAATGACTCTGTTTGTGGCCTGGATGAGAGGAGTAGAGGAAACTACATTCCCCTGTGAAGGTCAGCTGAGCAAAGCATGGCGCTATTAGTCTTGATACAAGGTAGGTGACTTGGCTTCAGAATAGGAACAGAATCTGTCATATCTTTCAGATGTTCCTAATTTCAAGGAATGTCATTCTTTTTCATCCCTACACTTCACACAAATGTGATGTCTCTAACTCTTACCATTTATTAATTACATGAGAAATAAAGAATGAAACTGAGGTTATAGGAAAAGTTATTTACACAAGAGGACTCAGTCCCACCTCATTTTATGTTTCCTACACAAATAATTTTTGTGCCCTTCATCTAAGTCTTTGTCACACATTGTGCCCCAAATTGGGATCTTTTCAGGCTGAGAAAAGTGGCTCCTGTATACCTGCATCATTTAAGGACAATCAAGGGCTTCATGGAAATCCCACAGATTTCAGTGGAGAGATACCCACAGAGTTAAATGGAACTTTGATTTGATCCAAAAGCATCACTTTCCTCTTTCTAATATGTGAGTAAACAGAAATGATAGTAGATGCTTCAGATTACAGTGGCCTATTCAAGGTTGTGGGCTATTATATGGTGTATTGACTCTAGCTATTCATTTATTAAATTAAAGAGCTAGGTAGAGTCTCAAGCCAAGACACTTGAATCTGTGCCCAACCTTGCCCAAAATCTGAGGGAGCAAAACAGAGCTCCTGTACTGTTCTGGACACATTTCTATTAAATATTAACTTAAGTCTTGAGGGACTGATCTCGTTATTCATGAAGTACAAAATTAATCTTTGTAAAGCAGAACTGTTCAGAAAGAGACTTAATTTCTTCTACAAATGGGCCTGAGCTGCAAGTTTTGGATAAATATCTGAACTTTCCCAACATTCAGGGTATATTCAGATAGAGTATTTTGGTTCATCCTAATATTTGCCTTTGCATTTGGCAATTTGGCTTTACATCAGAAAACACAGGAATCAATCATTTTTAGATTGGTATCTTTCACAAACTGCCAATTTTTTCTAGCTACTGCTGTAGTATGTTTTGGAATCTCCCTGTAAAACTGTTAATGTTATTATAGAAATTGGGAAGAAATAGCCATGGCTATATGAAGTGTAACACTGTGTTTAATGTACATCTGATTTACTATAGTTCGTAAGTCTTTCATTTGTGTTTGAGTGTCTTCTAAAATAAACATTTCTTATGAACAATATTTAAATATATTTATCTTTAATGCAACAGTATAAAACCTCAGCTTTATGGCCATATTCTCTTAATTTTATTCCCAGCCAATTATTTTCCCTTAGCTACTCCCTTTATTGTGTTAATTATTTGTATACTGTGACAGTCATAGTTCCACAGAGACAGCAGTGCCTGCTGCACATTTCCTTATAGTATTGTCACTCAAACACTGCTTGTTACTTCTGCAAAAGGATTTGCAGTTTAATGTCTCTCTCAATTTTCTTTTCCTTATATGCAGTGTGAGGAGAATATATTTAGCTCTTAGGACAATCCCTGCTATGTTTGTTTATACTCAGAAGCTTGATTCTGTTATAAAGCACCTATGCTTCTCAAATTAATCCACTCAAAAATGTGTCTCCCAATTTTTCTGTATGTATTGGTGAAGTGCATAAAAACCACACTTCCTTACAAATGTTAACTATATTTTTTCTCATAGCAATTCTGTAGATTTGGTTTTCCCATTCTTAAATAGTTTAGACTTTCCCAAAAAAATCCTTTAAAGATTTATTTTAATCATATTATGTTAATTTTGTGAAACAATTCCATATACTAATCATTGCTTTGATCATTCAGGGCCAAATCCTGCAGTCCTTACTCTGCCAACGCTCCCATTTATTTCAGTGAGTGTTTTACATGAGGTTTTCTTTGTGTTTGTTTGTTTTTTCTTCAGTGCATAGTAAAACAAAAATCTGCAGAGATTGTATGTAAGAATCTATACAACAAAGTCTAGTTTGGACTGAAAACACATAAGGAGATGCACTCTCAGTGGTGGCTGGGACTCATAAAAATCACACAAACCTCTGGTTTGGTGAGAGTCAGAGCATCTTGTTTTTCTGTGTGAAAAAAATATTAAGTCAGAAAGGGCCCCTCCCTCTTTTTCTTGAACATTTTCCTCAAGCTATGACACTTAACAACAGTTTCATCCCTGTCTACTGTTCCCTTATGATTAGTGCTGCCATTAGAGGTAGGGTCCCCAGAGCATGATGAGTCATCTCAGATTTTGGCAACTGTAACAATTCCAGATGGTGAGAGTGTCACTGACCCTAATTATCCTTCTAACCAGCATTCTGAACACATTGTCCTCTGATCCATTAGGAATAGACCAGCTTGTAGCCATCCAGATCTGGTTACATTTTGTCGTAAGGTTCGTTTTCTATGGACAGAAAAGAGTGTGAAGTAATATAAATTGTAAAAAAAAAACCAACCACCTCCCCCCAAAAAACAAATCACAGAGCTGGTAGTTATTATCAGCAATAGTGAGAGAACAAATGTAACTATATAGTAGGGTTGTATAATACTGTTAAAAACATTTGCAGAAATACACAATGGAAAACTCAGTTTATGAAGGGAAAACATCTGTGTGATGTCTAATTTTTTGTTGTTGTTTTTGTTTTGGGTTTTTATGAATGGGAGACTTATATAGAACAAGGTATTTCAATAAAAGGCTTAAAGCTACTTAAAACTGAATTGCTTCGCCAACTAAAAACGGATAACACTTTTGAAAGTGGCATTCCTCATAACATTTCTAAACAGCTCTGAATATATTTCACTGATTGGTAAGTATGCATCATTAAAAAAAATAGTGTCGGGAAAAGTACTATCATCATAATGGCCATCTAGAATGCTCATTTCATAATATGCCTGTTTAAATCAACTGAGCACTCACTAAAAGATGATACAATGGCTTAATTCTGTGTTATGACTGAATTTAGCTGTTAAATAAATATATGTTTGGGAAAGCCAGGTAAGAGGTCTTTTTGGTAATATTCATTTTTATGTATGGCTCGTTTTTTTTGATAGGTTTCTCCTTAGGACCGTCCCATTTTTTCTGCAGTATTACACAGAGCATGCTGTATTCTGAAATAGAAGCTTAAACAAAACAAAAGTGAAGAAGATACCTAACTGTTTTAACCTGAATAGCGTGTATGCATCTTCCTTACAGAAAGAGAGTGAAAAGAGATAAACATTAAAAAATTCAGTGTCATAAAGTTTATTAACATTATCCGAAGAGCTGTGTGTAAACAGAAGTTGGTCCAGTAAAAGATATTCTCTCACCCACCTAGTCCCTCAAATAATCTGAGGCACATAAATTATTTTCAGCAGCACATGTGCTGCCTAGCATACATTTGTTACACAAACATCACTCAACAGTGCTCAGGGGGACCAGAAAAGCCTCACAATAGTTCCATAAACTATCCAGATACATATTTACAATCAAGGAGATGTAATGCATTTTATTTTAAAAAATTTATATAGCAAAATAACACAGTGAAAACTAATGTACAAAATCAAAATGATTCCCAATAGAATTCTTACTGCATAGAGAATAAACTAAATGGCTCTTGTGATGAGGAACTGGAGCTAGTTTTAATGCCATGCTTTTTGGATCCTGATGACAGCAGCAAAAATATTCTCTTTGCTCCTCACATCAGATGGCATGGAACAAAAATGACTTATTTTTATAAGTGAGGCCCAGTGTATTCCACATTCATGGAAGCTTCCATCTATCACAGGATTGTAAGGCAGATCCTAAGCTGTCTGTCTGTCTCTCTATATATACTCACACACCCTTATGTGCAATATAAATCACATGCATGAGTCTGCAGATAGCTTGAAATGACAGTCCTGAGATATGTGCAATGTTCTACTCTTCTTAATTGCATATTAACTCTGAAAGTGAATGATGACAGTTTAAATGCCACCTCTGCCTATTTCTGTGCTGATATCTTTAACAGAAATAACCAGCTAATATGCTTAACTATAAAGCTGGGCAGGAACCAGATTTTCTGTTTCACAGGAAATATAATTATTTTCAAATGTTTTCTATTCTGAAATAGAATTTCATACAAAATGAGTTTTAGAAAAAAAGTTGATTTGGGGTCAATTGAAATTTTTTTCTTGATTAAATTAAAAATATTTTCCTCTGATTTTGACATTTTTTTCAAATTATATAAAAATGAATTTCATTTTGATATGAAAAATCAAAATTTTCAATCTGAAAATGTCAAAACAAGATGTTTAAACATTATCAAAACACTGTTTTGTGTTTTTCCAAATTAAATTTTGTTAAAATCTAGCTTTTAAAAAACATTTCAATTGACAGAAATGGCCTTTTTTTTTAATTGAAAAACCAGTTTGTCAAAGAATTTCCAACCAGCTGTACTTATCCATATTTATTGTATGCTAGGGGTAATTGGTTGTTCCCAAGGGCTGGTGTAACAGGGTACAAGAGCACCCCCTAATCCACACCCAAATGTAGCAGCCAATTAACTTTGACGTATTGGAGTAGGGAGTCGAGGCAATACAGAGGGCTGCCGGGAGGGGGACAGCTGGATGTGAACTGGGGCCTGGCCTCCAGGTCTGAATGTTGAGACTGTTGGTTGTAGTTGCAGTCTTTGTTTTGCTATTGCTGGTTTTGTTTTGTTTGGACTCCTTATAAGTTCTCATAAAAGTGGTTCTGGGAAGAAGGGACCACATTGACTGAAGCTCACCTGACTTTTATTCTGTAGGCTGTGAAATCACTACACTAACCCACAGGTGGCTAGGATAAAGAACTAGAAATTTAAGTCACCTCCCCCAACCCTCTTCCGAAATGTCATGTTACTTCCAATCCTATCAAAAGGTGGAGGGAAAGAGGTATTTCATTTCTATTGCCAAAATGCTATTGGGGGCTGAGGCCTCAAGCTGCCATCTGGGTGCCCAAAGCCCCAACTGCCCCATGCCCACCTGCCAAAATCTCCCCCTTCCCTCCTGACAGTTTCCAAAATACAGTTATGTATTGTCGGTACAAAAAATATGCACAGCATTGAAAAATTGGGAGCAGTGTAGAATAAGTGATATAATATCAAAATAAATGTCACAGGGGAGTATAGTGTTGTGTATTATTCATGTTCTTATGTACTAAAATCCTCAATTTCTGAATTTACCTAAATCTGCCATAAAAATTCTAATTCATCCACCCTAGTGTATTCAAGAAACTAGGAGGCTTTGATGCAGAGGTTGAATGCAGTTTGCCACACAGGATAAGGCCATGTTGATGTGGCCTCAGATCCTTTAATCTCCTAAGCATTACATTTCAGATTAACTCTTAGCCTTCATTGTCAGCGGAAGATGACTTTCTAAGGAGAGGATTACATATGTAATATTAATATAATATAGGTTTTTATGTTAATAGAGTTAACGTTTCTGGGTGGTATGTTGTCCCCTTGCAGCATGTTGGGTTGAGCAAAATTCAGACTTCTGTGGACTTAAGGTTACCCAGGTTATATTTAGAACCAATAGTGAAGGAGAGAGACATAAGGGAAGCTGGTAGCCATGTTTCTATCTGTTGTGGTGATTTTATTATTCTGGCAACAAACAGAAACAAACAAAAGTGAGTCTCTGCTCAAGGTCGGTACAGAGCACCCAAACATTTAAAGGGGCAGAACATCACATTTCTCCACCCAGCTTTAAAATACTTTCCAAATACATTATCATTGACAGGGCTAACATAAAGCCAACCTAACAGTTGTGGGTGGACTAGCACAGACTCTCAAATTGCAAGAGATTATTCTGCTCTGGAATAGAAACTCATTAGCTAAACAAATTATAAATTCATGTACACATCTGGATTTGACATTCTTTTTGGATAATGTGGTGGTGCGACATTTCCTGTACAACAGAAACAGTTAGTACCAGAGTTCCTACCAACAAGTTATCAAAAGTAACTGAAATAAATAGGATGAAATTCAGTAAGGACAAATGCAAATTACTCCACTTAGGTAGGAACAATCAGTTGCACACATACAAAATGGAAAATGACTGCCTAGGAAGGAGTATGGCAGAAAGGAATCTGGGGGTCATAGTGGACAACACGCTAACAATGAGTCAACAGTGTAACACTGTTGCAAAAAAAGCAAGCATCATCTGGGATGTATTAGCAAGAGTATTGTAAGCAAGACATAAGAAGTAATTCTTCCGCTCTACTCCGCACTGATTAGGCCGCAACTGGAGTATTGTGTCCAGTTCTGGGCGCCGTATTTCAGAAAAGATGTGGACAAATTGGAGAAAATCCAGAGAAAAGGAACAAAAATTATTAAAGATCTAGAAAACATGACCTATGAGGGAAGATTGAAAAACTTGAGTTTGTTTATCTGGAGAAGAGAAGACTGAGAGGGGACATGATAACAGTTTTCAAGTACATAAAAGCTTGTTACAAGGAGGAGGGAGAAAAACTGCTCTTCTCACCCTCTGAGGATAGGACAAGAAGCAATGGTCTTAAATTGCAGCAAGGGCAGTTTAGGTTGGACATTAGGAAAAACTTCCTAACCGTCAGAGTGGTTAAGCCCTGGAATAAATTGCCTAGGAAGGTTGTGGAATCTCCATCATTGGGGATTTTTAAGAGCAGGTTGGACAAACACCTGTCAGGGATGGTACAGATAATACTTAGTCCTGCCTTGAGTGCAGGGGACTGGACTAGATGACCTCTTGAGGTCCCTTCCAATTCTATGATTCTATAAAATTAGGAGTTGTAACAGGAGGCAGCTTGATTGGAGAAACAGAAAATCCTACCAGAATAGCCCTAGACTCTGGTACTTGTTGAGGAGGCAGCCTTTCCATATGTCATTTCAATAAACTACCATCAGAGAGTTTCACCACAAATAAAACTGGTCCTGTGCATTTTACACCTCCAGGTACCCATTTCATTCCACATCTGTAGCTGTGAGTCCATGCTAAGTCTTCTGCTCGGAAAGAACAGTGACAAGTTTCACTTTGCATAGCTTGGGATTTGGTGACACATGGGGCAACAACAGGACATAGCAGGTCCAAACAGATATGCAAAGATTGCTTCAAACAAAGACTTGCATGTGACTCCTGAGCACATGGTGTGTTCCTGTAGACAAGCAAGAAGTTGTCCAATTTCTGCTGTTGACTCAAAATAGAATAGTTTGTTCTTAAGGCATGCTTACATGTCTGTATGAAATGTTCCGCTAGTCCATTTGTAGCAGGATGCTATGGAGCAGAACGAACATGCTGAATTTTATTTCTGACTAGGAACCTCTGAAACTCTTCTGAACAGAATTGAAGTTTATTGTCACTCACCAACTCTAATGGTAGACCAGACTAGCTAAACAAGGTATGAAGATGTCCAATGGTCTTGGCAGCTGTAGTAGAAGTCATTCTGCAAACTTCTGGCCATTTTAAATGGTGTCAATGATGACCAAAAACATATAACCTTCTAATGGTTCAGCAAAGTCCACAGGGATACATATATGTGATCCAGGGAGACCATCAGTGCCAACTGAAGGAGTACACACCATAACATAACTCTCATCAGTCCTGACACACTGATTGGCCCAATTTACTGTTGTCATAATCTGTATTTAAAAGGTATTGTGTAGGTGTCATATGCAAAATGGTATCACTCTGGTCATCAATATTATTGTATCATGTATGTACGGGCTGTGTATAAGGAATTATAGATGTGTGATGGAAATGTGTTTGTTTGGCAGACAGTGCCTAAGCCCGCCTGTCCTAGATAAAGGAATATTGTTTCTCTGGCTTGACTGTCTCTCTAATGTAAATGAAGCAAGGTAAGACCAAAGACAATTAAAAGGACATGTGCATGAAAGGGAAACAAAGCCATTAGACAAGCAAGTTGGAGAAGATGACCACTTAACTGTTTCAACAGGGGATGGAGACTGCACCCCCAGGAAGCCTTTCCGCTCTTGAAACAGGGTCAGTAAACTTTGGAAAGATAAAGCACAAGCAAGAAGCCATTTTGGTATCTATCACTGAGGGAATGATAGAGTACAGCACCCTTCAAGCCTACAAAAGTTGGGTCTCCTGGCCTGGAGGACTAGGGAGTGCTGATAACTTGATATAAGTAAGGAAAAGGCAAAGATTTTAACTTGCTAGACTTATGTTTTAGGCACTAGAAAGTGTGTTTTATTTGTTACTGTTCCTATCTTTCTTGCTTACTTGCAACTATGTAAAGCTACATTCTTTGTTAAAAAGCTTATTCTTGTTTTATTACAAAACCATCTCAGTGCTATGTATTAAACTCAAGTGTGGGTTTTCAGCCAAACTAAGAGGCCAGTGAGTATTCTGTCTCTTTGGAGGCAGTGAACTTGACAACTTCTGTGAGGGTCCAGTGAGAGGGACTGGACACTGCAGGCAGTATAGTTTTGGAGAGACTTGGGACTAGATGGGCTGTTGGTGTCACCCTGCAAGGAATAAACAGGCTAATAGAGGCCAGCCTGAGGCCATTGTGCAGTGAGCAGGCTGCTGGTGTCAGGGTTCTGAGTCAAAGCATCACAGCACAGAAGCACCCAAGGTTACAGAACAGGCAGTGGCACAACCCTTTACTGATCTGGGTGAAACCTCAGAGCATCACAGTGTGCAAGGGATCTGTGGTCATGATCAAGAGTATAGAAGAGCTGGGCCAGGATCATGCTGAATTTGTTGACACTTAGTACACCACTTCATCTTCCTCTCTATGTCTTTATTCATTCCTGGCCAACAGACATGACTCGGGGCTATAGCCTTCATTTGTACAGTACTAAAATGACGTTCATGAAGAGCTACCAGACTCTGAGAATTGAGTGATTTTCTTGGAATGATCACTCGAATTCTCCATAAGATACACTCCGGATTCATAGATAATTCAGGTTCACTAAACAGTCCAAATCAGCTTCCACTAGGGGCTTCAGAGCATGAGGCATAACTCCGGGCCTACAATATTTTGGTTGACTGTCAGACTTAACAGTGAGCTTCACTGACACGCTTCTTATCTGCCCAAGTTATTTTTTCAAAAACGCTGGTGTCTGTCCAGTATTTCTTGAAGGTTTCAAGGTGTTTTCAAGATCACCCTTGATCTTGATCCACTGTACCATGAGCATTTCAAGTCAAGTGCTGCCAAATAATGATGGATAATTTCCTTCAGTGACATGAAAAGATAAAACAACCATCCATCTAGTTGAACTTTCCCCTGTAGTATCCCTTTTGGGATTAACTTTTCTCTGGTGTTTCTTCAAAATCATGGAAGTTTCTTCCAGAGGAACTTGTGACAAAGTCTGATGAGAGCTAGATGCAGTAATCAGTGAGATGGCAGCTCCAGTACCAAGCTCCCTCAATCAAGAGTGTGACCCAGATGCCATCTTTTACTCCTGCTTTCGATAATACGTGCTATGCTTGATCTTGATCAGTGCTCCTGTCTTTTTTTACATTTTGAATTCCCAATTTCCATCTTGTCTTAGGTTCAGTCTCCATAGAGGTCTTCTAGGATGAATGGTTACTGTGTGTTGCTGGTTGTTGAACTGTGCAACAGGTTACAACAATGTGTCCTTTCTCCTGGCACTTCCAGCAAATGACCTGGCATGCCCAACAGGCCTCCTCAGCATGCATAGTGTGTGCACAATGGCCAAATGGAAATTCCTTACATTCCCATGACCCTCTGGTTTTGCTGATTCAGGTGGTGTATTCCTCAGTTCAGACTAAATTCCAGAGCCTTCTCTGCAGTTTCCATGGGAATAGCTACCTCAACAGTTTTATTGAATGTAAGTGCTGATTCAATAACTTTTTCCAGATCTGGTCATTGCGTAATCCAGAGACAAACTGTTCAGGCAGACCACCATTAATGTTTTTTGGAACTAACAATGCTCTGACCAGTGACCTTAGAGCAACAACAAACTGTGCTACCAACGCACCTCTTCCCTGATGTTGCTGATAGAACCAATATTGTTCTGCTATCATTAACGGGGTAGGAGAGAAATGAGATAGTATCCTGTGAGTAATGCCACATCTACATTTCAGCTGTGCTTCCCAGCTCGTGTAGATGTATCCATGCTCCTCTTGAACTACCATGCTCAAAATAGCAGCACAGGTAGGGTAGCAAAGGGGTGGCTTGGATGAGCTGCCCTAATACAAACCTACCTGGCCACCCCATGGGTAGGTACTCTGGGAACTAGTCCAAACCGCCATCACCCATAATACTCTGGCTACACTGATATTTTTAGTGTGCTAGCTTGAACAGAGCTAGCGCAGGTACATCTGTGTGAGCCAGGAGTTACATCTCCCAGTTCAGATGTAGACAATCTTAGGGCAGTGGTTTTCAAACTTGGGTGCACAAGCTCTCATCAGGGGGTACAAGAGAAAAATCCTGTACTGGCGGACAACGCAGTTTATTTAGTAAGACTTGGTGATCTAATCATAGGTATATTATGACCCTGTATCAGATAGGAGTATGAGGTAGGCTACATTATTTGGAAAGGGGTACACAGCCTAAAAAGTTTGAAAAACACTGCCTTAGGGTTAGGGAATTGAGAAAGGCCATAAAGTGGTACTTAAATTGTAGGTGTGATATTCTTTCTGGGGAGTTGGCTCAAGTGTGGGACTATAAGCCCAGATCTGGAAACTTCTGACTTTTTTAGTGCATACTTCGCCAGCCCTTGGCACTATGTGCATACAGACGGATTGCTCCAAGAAGATGGAGGGAAGGTGGTGTGGGCACTTTTTTTTTTTTTTTGGTCCTTTAATAGTGTTAACTGGAATCCTGTGGGTGAGACTGAATGGGTTGTAAAAGGAGGTGAAGAGCTTGTACACGTCAGCAACTGTGCGGTTGACAGAGTAAGGATATGTGTGTTAACAGAGCTTACTGGGGCATTAATGAAAGAGGGCAGAGTTAAGGTTACATGGGCAAAGTTAACTTTGCATTTTCTGGTTTTCAGAAATTTGCATTTTGCTCAACTCAGTATTCTGTAAGGGGATACCATACAACCAAGCAACCTTAAATTGGCATTATTTGGGATGGGGGTGGGGGCGGGCCGGTTGCCGTTGTAGTTTTTTCCTAGATTTTTTAGCAGGAAAAGAGATGTTCTTGATAGGAGTTAGTAGTCATTTAGGTAGTTGTACCTGTAATTAGCAAATCGAACCAACTGCACTCTCCCTTCACCCCACTCACACATCAGCTGTGCCCCACCAGCCCTGTTTCAGCACATTTCTCCAGTAATGGCCCTAGCCCATTCACTGCATTCCCGCCCCTCAGCATGTCCCATCCCCAATAATGTATTCAGGCCTTCACGCATTAATCAGAGAACTCATACTCCCTGGTATACAAAATTTTCTATTGCCGTTACTTACTCCCTCCTATAACCCAATACATATTCAGTGCCTCCAGTGTTCTCAACCTATTTACCATTGTGGGCTGCAGTGTGTTATGTGGGCCGCATCCAATACTACCTGTATGGCCCTGAGGGTGTCACATGGGCTGTGTGCTGATTGGGGCACAAGCAGCCTACGGGATGCAGCTTGAGATGCGTTGCCTGGAGCAAAGGACAACTGTGGAATGGTGTTCCAGGTCAGGGTTCAGAATGGTTGGTGGGTGAAATTTGCAGCAGGGCTGGTGAGAGAAATCAAAGACAGGTTTCTTTTCCAAAATATTGACAGTTTTATGTGTGAGGGAAAGATCCTGTAGACCCTGTCCATTAGATGTATCTCATCTTTGAGAAACACCGACCCTTGGTCTACACTGGGGGGAAGAGGGGGGTATCGATCTAAGTTACGCAACTTCAGCTATGTGAATAATGTAGCTGAAGTCGACCTACTTAGATTGACTTACCGTGGTGTCTTCACTGCAGTGAGTCGACTGCTGCTGCTCCCCTGTCGACTCTGCCTGCGCCTTTCGCAGTGCTGGAGTACAGGAGTCAACGGGAGAGGGCTCAGGGGTCAATTTATCACATCTAGACTAGACGCGATAAATCGATCCCTGCTGGATCGATCGCTGCCCACTGATCTGGTGGGTAGTGTAGACACACCCTGAGATATCAGCCCTTGTAATGTTTCTGTACCCTACAGTACACATTTTTGGATCAGCCAGGAAACCTCTAATGTCCCAATTAATGTTCTGCCAACACTTAATTTTCATGCACTGTTGGGGTGCCCTGGCAGAGCTGTGGGGTTCAAGAAGGGTGGGGTGCATTAGCAAATCTATGGGATAGCAGTAGGGCTACAGTGATGGGGCTGCAGGGTGGATCGGGTGCACTGGCAGGACTGGGGCTGCAGAAAGGTGGACTGGCAGAGCTGTGGACAGTATGTCGGGTTGGGGTGTACTGGCAAAGATCAGGGGTAAAATGCCTCTCTCACCTGAGCCCCCAACTTCTCTCACTTTCCCTACCATCCATCCCCACATATTCCCCTTCTCATAACTTCCTTCAGCCCCAAACCCTTCTCTCCATATTCCCCCACCCCTCTGCCTTCTAATATCCCATTCCCTCCCCTTCCAGGAAGCAGTCATGTGTTTTTCTTCTCAAATACTTTGATTACAGTGCCCCCAAAATAAAATTGCCATCCAATACTGACAAATTGCAGCAACCTCCAGCCACTCCGTTAAAAACTCCTTTTGTCTCACATGTGGGCTTGTGATTAACTTATCCTTAGATAGGTTAATTGAAGGATGAGTTTTCAGCCACAAAAGGTCTGATTCATCCAGTCATTAGTATTTCTCAGTTTAACAGTACAGGGCAACAGAAGAAAATCAGGGTTTTTGGGTTTTGTAATTTGGGAACCTGTTGGTCCCAAATTTGAATTGCTAATATCACTCCACATCCCCATGAGGCACACCAGTTTTCAAAGCAATCTGATTAACTATACAGATTTTAGAGCACATACAGGAGTCATATTTCAAACATATAAAATGGCAGGAATTGAAATTTTCTAGCCATTTTTCTGTATTGGAGCACGCAGAGTATAAAAAACACTTACATTTTCTTAAATACCATTTTCAGTTTGGGTTCCCCAAAGATTTACTGGGTGCCATGCACTACCTTGGATATCTGAAAACTCCACAGATTAAGACCATTTTGATGCACAGCTTGTCAATAATTGGCTTTCTAGCTTTCCATAAAATCTCCCACCTAGAAGAATTTTTTTAAATGGCTAATATTTGGTTAGTCTTATATCTCCAGAACCCCACATTCAAATGACTCAGAATACAGGTCACTACCCCGGCCCTGCTCCTTCATGAGACACACCAAATCTCAAAGAAATCTGATGAAGCATTTTGATTTTAGAGGACTTAGTCTGACCTTTAAACATACATTATGACACAACCTTAACTATAGCTGCACTACTGCACCAGTAGGTGTGTGATAGATTTCTGTTTACATGATTACTGAGGCAGGCTGACATAAGACAGCCTCACACAGATGCTATAAGGAGAACGCTGCTTGCATATCTCTCCATCCCTAATGAGACCTGAGAAGAGAGTGCTTCCCATCCACCATTTCCATCTCACCCTCCTCTTTCACTGATACACACACTGGAAACATGACTCAAATCCTCCACAAGATGACATAGGAAATGTCCAGGCCAGCATGAATGTGCACTCTCAAAGTGGGTAGCTAGATATTCATACACTTCTATCCATACTCCTCAGACTTGAGAGAAAAGAGAATGCAAATGAACTAAAGGAAAACAACTTAAAAATGGATTTTAGGGGTCTCCACTCGATTCAAGGAACAGTAAGGAGCAAAGGAAATTCTTCTTCTACACAGATTTTTAGGCAGGTAAGAAGAAGAATTATTGTTCATCCATGTCTTCAGAGCTCTCATCTTGAGGTCTTGAATATTAAACTTAAAAAAACTAAATGGAGAGGGAGTCAAACCTTTTGGAAAATCCCAAGACCACGTTCTTCCCCTCTAGTGAACCTGTTCCTGTAACAGTAATGGACAAAAGTACTGTTCTGTTTTGTTAATCTCTCTGAATCTCTAATTGGAAACTTTGCTTCCCCTTAAAAGACCTCAGCAGCTTGGTTGACCTCTGCAGTTTATCAGGTTAAAGACTCCCATTTTGGTGAGTAATAAGAATAGCTTCAGAAGTGTTTGATCATTAAAGAGATGAGCTCTCTGTTCAGATACAATAGAAAGGTAAAAAGTCAGCCAAGGAGGAATATTGTGGGTGAAATCCTGATCTCACTGAAGTCGGTGGGTATTTTGCAACTGACTTCAAGGGGATGAGAATTTCATGTTGAGTGTGCATTATCTGGAATATCCAAATAGGACTGTAACTGGATCGACAATGAAAGGGGAGGCAGCATAAAGTAGGGTTCACATTACAATGTAACAATTTTTGGTAAAGTCGAAGTGATGTTGAAGCACATCAACAAGGATGAAAGGTTAGTGTCTTAACCCATCATTATACCTGCTCTTCTAAATTTTGAATCCTTTATGAGATTATGCTATATGTGCCATGAGTGACTCTGCTCCCTTCTTTTTTGTCTGAGCAAGCTACATAAATAAATACTATAAACATCCAAAGAATGTCATTAGCCTGGGCAAATAAAAATGGTAGGGAAAAGATAAAAATCCTTCCCCAGTGAGAATACTTTTAAAACTCTTTAATTCAAAAGTGTTTTGTTTTAAATATTAAACTTTTATAAACAGCTTAACAAAATCATATTCCCACTTTGAAATATTTATATTAAACGTTCACTTGAAATTTGCTGGCACAAACAGAACATTTCCATATACTGAAAGTGAATGGAAAATGGATTTTTCATAGATTCTCTCAGATTCTGCATTATAAAGTATTTTTGCCTATTTTATTCAATTTGCATTGTCCTTGTATCTGTCTATAGATATTTATGGATTGCTGAAGTGCAAATGCACAGTAGCAAAAAACGCATCCTCTTAGATGCATTCAGGTAAATCAACGAGATCCCTCATTTTATGATCAAAATATCATGGTACCAATTCACTGTTATTGGTATTAGCTGTTAGTAGCTTATACTGAAGTAACCTCACAGAAGAATTATTTTTAATTTGTCAGTTAATGATTCTCTGCTAATACATAGGCATTTCTAATCACTTGTAGGAAAAAGGTAGTTCTTAATTACACTCTTCAATTTATAGATTTAATTTTCAATCACTACTTTTCTCTGAGTCAATAACTAACTTAATTTTCCCCATTTTACTGGACAAATAAGAAGATTATATTATCTAATTTATATTGAATTGTATTGATCAGTGCCTAGTAATGAGTGGAAGACGAAAATTAAAAAGGAGGCAACAATTCCAACAAGTAGGAGGAATGAAACTAGGAGACATTTTAGAATAACATTGCACTGATAATTGTTTTTAAAATACAATATTTTTAATCAGTCTATGCTGAGGGGTAGTAATGGTACAAAATGGTAGTGAATTAGGTCAAATCAGGTTAACAATCAGTATTATGTACAAAGAGGCCTAAATTGTGTTCTGATGCCAGTGGGATTTTGATGTTTATGTAATCTAATAACTGATGACCCCACTGATTAAGTTTTGCAAAACTTAGAGACTATTCATAAAAAAGGAAAAGAAGTCAATCAAGGAGGAGCAACAAACTGGCTTAGCAAAGAAAAAGGCAGCGCTGAAAGAAAGTGGAGGAAGTCAGTTATGGTCCCTGGATTCTCTTGAGAAGTACTCAGCAGTGAGACCATCTGAGGCGGTGGAAAAAGATGCAGGAAAAGCAAATTTCTGCATATCTGGATGGACAGTGCTGTGAGAGCAATAAGCAATGGAAACTAATCTGAGGGAGAGGAATGTGATGGCCATAGAGTTGTAAAAGGTGAGAGAAATTAAGAAAGGAAGAAACTGAGTGCAGGTGAACAATACAAAAGGTTAATGGAGTGAGCAATATTAAGTAAGTGGTGAGTTTGAGAGAAGGAATTCTGAGACTAAGACGTGAGAATGGTACTTAGGGAAAGCAAAGAAAGTAATCAAAGTGGGGCCTGATTCAAACTTTCTGAGGTCAGTGAGCAATGGATCAGGTTTTTGGTGAGTAGAGAAGTCAGTCCAAAACAGGAGGTCAAAGAGTAAAGAAAGGAAGCTGGATAAATTCTCAGTAGGGAGGTTGAAGTTGCCTAGGTTTGAGATGAGGAATTGAGATGATAAGAAAAGAGTGAGACAGATATTGATGACAGTCACATACGGAAAGAAGGGATGGCATGAGCTCAAACAGGAAGAAGGAAAAAGGGGTGAGTGACAGGAGTGTCATGGAATGGGGAAGACAGGAAATGCGGGGAGGAGAAGAAAGGGATTGATGGGAAATGAAGGTTGAGCCGTCTAGTCAATGCTTGCCCTTGCTCTAAAAATGTTAGACTGGAACTGACTGACACAGAACTCTACAGTTCTTACAATTGTCAAAATACATCTTATACCACATTCTCTTCTAGAAATCATCCTACTTTTATGCTGTCTTCAGAAATACTCTTTGCAAGGAGTGAAAAATGCCAGAGTAACATCCAGGTTCTAGTTTACTAAGTTGCTAACAGAGTTGAGCAAATACTACAAAAAATGTTCCTGAGAACGAAATTGCTTCTGCTTAATTTGTTGTGTTTGTTGTTTTTGACAAATATTCTACTGAACAAATTTACTGTCAAGAGCATTTGGGAAATGTTGGAGAATTTTAGTGAAGAACTTATTTTGAACTCAAATCTGATTCTCAAAGATAAACTCATCCAGTCAGGAAAAATGAAGTCACCACAGCTCAGTGGCTGAATACTTGCAATTAACTATTTGGGAACAATGTACAGACCAAATACTCTTTTGAAGAAATTGCTCATTTAAGCCAAGAAGAAATTCAAGAAGGCCACCTGAGAATGTAAAGAGCAAAAATTCTTCAGTGCAAGTTACTCATACTGTTCAAGTTGCTTACCCCCTAAAATGTTGGGATGGTTGGTGAGAGTTAGATGATAGCCTCACTTTAAAAAAAAAAAACAAAAAACCTGTGCATGGAAAAATATTTTTAAAGTAGTTGTGCCCAACTTCTCAAAAATATATTGCCCAGGTACAAAATAATATATTATAGAAAGTAAATTTAGCTAGGACTTGAGGTTAATGTTTTAAATATAGGACAAAAGTCTACATTAACTAACATTCAGTTCCACACATTTGTTACACATTAAAAAAACCCATGGTCGTGATTTTCAAAAAAGAGGCTAGTGATTTTTTGGGTTCCACAATATTTGGGTGCCCAACTTCTGGCATCTGTAAGAGGCTTGATTTTAGAAAGTATTGAGCATCCACCCTTTAGCAATCCCCCCTTGAAGGTGTCTCAAGTTGGGTACACAAAAATTGAGGCATCTGAATCAACCTGTTACTTCTGAAAATCTTAGGCAGGCAGTTTCTGATGCATATGTTCAGAATAGGTTGGTATCCAGTTGTTTGATATTCATCCTGCTTTTCACAGAAAGTACCTTAAACTGAAAATCCCTAGAGTTAATTATTATTAGAAAATAGCCCTGAATTGAGAGAAGAGCTGAGAGAACAGCTCAGAATATCTGGAGGACTACAGTTTGACAGTGAGAGGAAATCTTTAAATAAAACTTTCCACGTCTATAGCGCCTTTCTCCTGAAAATCTCAAAACATTTGACAAACCTTAGGTCCTCCTTTGAGGCAGCAGTTGGCTTTAAGGAGCATCCTCCATGCTGTAGCTTTCAGCAGTTTAATTTTTTAGTGGACATCAAATCTCTTCTGGCAGTCAGAGCCTTTTACTTCATCAATGGAAATCCAACACAAATTATTCCACCATTACAAAAAAAGTAAATTATGTACAAAAAAACCCGCCCCCCACAAGATTATAATTTAGCAGTCTGATTTAAACCCACTAGGACAAGGAAATTGGGAGTTAAGGCTACAGTGATGCTTTATGGAGGAATTCTGGTACATGAGCAGTCATACATATCACAGCCACACACTGATAGAGGATAAGGTGGAACATGGACTGTTCTGAGGACCTTCAGAAATAAGACTATTCTTGCTATATTAATGCTGAAATTCCATTGCAATGCAAGTTTAAATCAGATCCTTAATCTTACTGTAATGCATTTCCTTGTTTTTATTGGTGATGCCTCCATTACGAAGAATGCATGCAACAGAAACAACAAAAGCATTTGCTTCTCTCGCTGTTTGAGACGAATTAAGTTTACATCCAGTTCATGTAGTATCTGTGGGACAGGACTACGAGCCTTGTGCACAGCTTCCCTTTAACCAGTTCAGTGCTGTTTGGACTTCATGATTCGCAGTCACTGTATATGTATTAAAGAGAGAAACAACTTGTGTCACTATAATTTTCCAATGAAGTTTAGCTCACTAACATTTTCCAGTGAAGTTTACTCAGTGCTAGTAGTGGGACGGTGTATTGTAATGATGATCTTGTGGACTGAAAATAAACACAGGTTATAGATTCCATAAAAATGAAAGTGTTTGTGATACCAGGCAGTGTGAACGGAGCTGATTTGATTTATCTCTTCTGTTTCCAGGCAAACCCTGACAAATCATATTTCCTCCGGACACACCCACCCCAGCTTCTGTGCTATGGGAGCCATATGGAATTCATTTTTTAAGACCATTCTTATATAAGCCAAATCGTTTCCTTTCCCCCACCCCCCTTCTGTTCATGTTGTTTACACGTAAACAATTTACTCTCAGGTATTTTTTCCAATAACCTATTTTGTTTATTGTAACACAAAAAGATCTTTCTGTTACTTAGGATATGTCTACACTGCAAGTGAAGTTGTGATTGCAGCATGGCTAGGCATATCTGTGCTAACTTGGATTCTAGCTAACATGGGTAACAGCAGTATTGAAGGCATAGTGGTGCAGAATTCAGCATAGGCTAGCAGCTCCCAAGTGTACTGTAATTTCCTGCCTTGTGTGCTGAAATCTATAACTTAATGCTGGATTAACAGGATTTTTTAAAATTTAATAATAGCTGTTTTACTTCATTTATTTGACTTTAATAACACACTTCCTCAAATGAGTTGTTAAAATAGTTCTATGTATTTTTCTTTCCTCTGTTTATGTGACTCAGGAGGCATTGTCAGCAAAACATGTCTGTTTGGTGAGGTTCAATAATAGAGCTGGGTGGGGAATCAGGTTTTTTCCTTTTCTTTTCTTTTCTTTTCTTTTCTTTTCTTTTCTTTTTTTTGCAAGATTTTGATTTCTACTCCAAAATGGAACACAACTAGGGCCAACTCAGGCTTTTTTGCCGCCCCAAGCGGCGAAGGGGAAAAAAAAAATCCCATGATTTGCGGCACTTTGGTGACAGTTCAACCATGCTGCTTCATTTCTCGGCAGCAATTCGGCGCTGGGTCCTTCGCTCTGAGAGGGACTGAGGGACTTGCCGCCAAAGACCTGGATGTGCCACCTCTTCCCATAGGCCGCCCCAAGCACCTGCTTCTTTCACTGGTGCCTGGGGCCGGCCCTGAACACAACCAAAACATTCAGAAATTTCCCACAAATGAAAACTCTGAAAAAATGTAGTTTTGGGAGAATCTAAGAATTTAGTTCTGATTTTGACATTTTATATTTTAAAGTGTTTTTAATATAAAAACAATGAATTTTGTTTGAAAAAATTCTTTTAAAATGAAAAATTGAAATGGTCTGTTCCAAAAATGTTGAAATGGCTTTTTCAGCATGATCAAAAATGCTTCATTTAATTTTTTTCAAAACAAAATATAGTTGAAATCACCGCATTTTTCAAAACATTTGGACTTCGTTGAAAATGGAATTTTCCGCAAAAAAAAAAATTAAAAAAAACAACAAAAAACCCTGACAAAAAGGATGACCATTTTTGAAAAGTTGGCTAAGATTCTTTGCATTGTAGAATTATTTAGCATTAAATTAAAAAAAAAAGTTACATAATTTAAAAAAAAATTCTGCCTAAATGAGCCTGTCTTCCTGAATTTGGAACTAAATTTAAAAGAATCAGTCATAACACTTTGCATTTCAACAATACCCTTCAACTGGGCATCAGGGTGTTTTACAAATATTAAAAAAACCTCAGACCATAATTAAGGAATACTTTAATGAAAGTGCCTAACTTCCTGTTGACTTCAGTGGGATGTAAGTACATGCTTATGTGTGCTTTCCTGAACAGGGATGTTTTCCTGACTTAGGGCCTAAGTCATAACAACACTGTGAAGTAGCAATATCCCCAATTTATAGATGGGGAAACTGAGGCAATGAGTGGCCCAAAGACATTTTGGCCAAAATTACAGAGGAAATCTGGGGCCTAGCCAGGAAAGAACCCAGCTCTCCTGACATGGGGTTTGTCTACACTGCCCCACAGTTTGGACTACAGGGGTGTGCATAAGAGTCCGCATCAAAGTGCTGTGCTGTAACTTCCCCGTGTAGATTTGTGGCAATGAACTAAAACATTCCTAGTATAGTCCTTGTCAGACAGGACTACAGTAATGTGAATTAGGAATATTTTCGTTTGTGCTTGCAGCATCACATGGGGGAGTTACAGTGCAGCACTGTATTCATACACTCCCCAGGCTGAACTGTGGGGCAGGGTAGACATAGCCTCAGATTCTTGTTTTTTTAGCCAAAAGACCATCCTAACTAGGATATAAATGGTAATAAAATATCAAATCAAATTGGTAGGTCAAGCTGATGCTTTTGAAAATGAACACTTAAGAAAATGCCAAGAGTTGTAATTCAATAGCTATGTAATTTTGGAGAACAAAATTAATACTAGGGAATGTTATACCTTAAAAATGTTTTTTGCAGCAACACTTCCAGTATTGGTATTAGCAGATGTTTAAGAAATTCTTGGTCTTATTCTACTTGTTAATTCAAGTCCGGGAAAGCAAGGACCTATGATAAATCTAACTTTTAGAGAAAGGGTGTGTAGTTATCATTACAATCCATGGCTTCTCAGTTCTGATCCCTCCTTCTTTATCTGTCATCATGATGGGCTCATACACAGGAAGGAACAGAGAAACAGGAGGGCTATTACATGCTTTTTAAAAGCAGCAAAGAATCCTGTGGCACCTTATAGACTAACAGACGTTTTGGAGCATGAGCTTTCGTGGGTGAAAACCCACTTCCTCAGATGCATGTAATGGAAATATCCAGGGGCAGGTATATATATGTGTGCTAGCAAGCAAGCTAGAGATAACGAGGTCAGTTCAATCAGGGAGGATGAGGCCCTGTTCTAGCAGTTGAGGTGTGAAAACCAAGAGAGGAGAAACTGGTTCTGTAATTGGCAAGCCAGTTTCTCCTCTAGCTTGCTTGCTAGCACACATATATATACCTGCCCCTGGATATTTCCATTACATGCATCTGAGGAAGTGGGTATTCACCCACGAAAGCTCATGCTCCAAAACGTCTGTTAGTCTATAAGGTGCCACAGGATTCTTTGCTGCTTTTACAGATCCAGACTAACACGGCTACCCTCTGATACTTGACTACATGCTTTTTCACAGTCTGATTGCTGGTGGTTGCATCTTGAACCCAGAATCTAAGCTCTCACTTTTTAAAAGAGTAATTTCTCTTGTCTTTATAGTCGTAAAGGAAACTTCTTCAAATGCCAACAGATGCAGCGGTATCTGCAGACATCCTGGAACAACAGCTTTGAGAGAAATGTGAACTGCCTGAGTCAGCTCTGAAGCTAATGATGATGTATTGTCAATACAACTATTTCACTCATCAAGGCATGAAAGAAAGAGATCAACATATTAGGAAGATCTACATTATCTACTAGAAATGGCTTCTCATTTGGTGAATGGAGAGTAGGCTGCAACTCTTTTCCCCGCCCCTGTCTGATCCCTGAGTGTGACTTGCTCATGGATCTGATCCTTTCCTTCTTGTGACCCATCTCCCGCCATCTAAGCTTTTCTATTTTCTTCTCTTGAAAATATTTTTTAGAGTCCAGATCATTTCCTGTCTCTGCTGTCAATTTTCATCTTTTCATGCAAGATCAGCTATATGAATTGAATGTGGAAGTTGAGTGCAGCCGAAACAAAGCTTAACCCTACAAGATTCTATATATTATTTTAACTAAAGTTTGTGGAAGCCCATTAGGGATGGGGTCTTACATGAGCCTAAACAAGAATGGGTTTCAAACACAATCCTGGTGGGAGGTTTGATTGTAACTTCCTCAGCTGGGGAGGCAGGATCACACAGAAACACTGCATTGGTGTGCATTTCAAGTCACTATGTAAACATTAACCAAACCACTTCTTCCTCCCCCCATATAACACACCATTTGCTCACCAGGCATGTGACCAATACAACTTATAGCACACAAGCTTTTAAAAATGCCTTTGAGACTAGTTGCTTGCACCCACATTATGATGAAGTAACCTTATCTTAGCTCATCATCTGCCATGATAATCTCCCTGGAATAGAGCTCTGGGAAAAGAAATCTCCAGGAGAATCTCTCCCTTCTTCCATGCCCTCCCCCCCTCCAGCATCTTGTTTGCAAGCATGGAATTTGCTTCCCCACCAGAGAGTTTATAAGCTCCACCCCAAAGCTGCTGGATCCCCAGGAATCTGTGGAGGCTGAGAACACCCCTGAGGAGCCTTGTGTCACCTCATGGGCTCCAGTAGCCTTTCCACAGCTGGTTTCTTGGCAGCTCTTTTCTACTGGAACCACCCCATGGCATTTGGAACTACTGAGGCTATGTCTTCACTACCCGCCATATTGGCGGGTAGCAATCGATTGCTCAGGGATCGATATATCGCGTCTCATCTAGACGCGATATATCGATCCCCAAATGTGCTTATATCGATTCCAGAACTCCACCAACCCCAACAGAGTTGCGGAGTCGACATGGGGAGCCGTGGACATCGATCCCACGCCGTGAGGATGGTGAGTAATTCAATCTTAGATACTTCGACTTCAGCTACGTTATTCGCGTAGCTGAAGTTGCGTATCTGAGATCGATTTTCCCCCGTAGTGTAGACCAGCCCTGATATGGCATCTATGCTGAACTGTTTCTGCCTGTGTCATTGTTCATCATTATATATCTTAGAGAGATTAATTACTTCACTTACCACTGAAATGCAGCCACCTCTATGGTGGGAATGCAGGAGTATGACAAGAAGAGGAGAATAGGAGCAATTGAAGCCAATAGGAGCAAATTGAAGAATAAGAGCAATTTTAGATAGGCAGAACTGAATGGCCAGTTTATTCAGGATACCAGGGTTCATGCCCTTACCTTTGTGAAAAATGCCAAGAGAATTTTACTGTCTACCAAGCCATCAGGATTTTGATTTTTAAATCTAATCTGAATGAAAGCAGCACAGTGTTTCCCTCCTCCCCTTAATACCATGTAGGAGATTAACTCAGTATTGACTTTGAGGGGAGAGTCTCACCTGCTGAAGCAACAAAACCATTTTTACTGCACTTCTGGCTTTATTTTAAGGTCTGTCAAGCTATTGATCTTGCAGGCTTGACCCTGCTTGGTTTGTGAGATTGGACGAACTCAGAGCCCAGTATAGTATACTTGCTGCAGACAAACGAGTTATGTATTATCATCTCATAATAACGGATCTTGGTAACTAAATGCAAAATATAATAATTGTTTACACAAGCCAAAAAGTGTGATAGTAATTCTCAGTCAAGTAGAGCCACCTAGTGGTAAAAGATAAGACTCAATATTTTTGTCTTACACTGACTGACCTTTCTTTTTGACAGCTCACAAACAATGGATTTTTCAACATGCTCATACTAATACCTTAGGAAATGGCAATTAAAATCTGATCAACTAATGAAATTCTGTTTGCTCCATCCCTCTCACACATAGGCTTTTTACTGTAGGGTTTTCGGTGGGTGCAAAGCTACAAGTAGACACTTTTTTTTTTTAAAGATGAAAGATCATTGAGGCATTTGTCTGAAGAGAAATCAAAGTCCATAATAACTAAATAAATCAATCAATGTTAGAAGTAGACAAACTAAAAAAAGTAGATCACATTTTCAAATTACTAATGTTGATAGTGTTTCTTTGAGTAATACAATGGTAGAATTAAAAATACCTTGTGAAGACATTTGATTCCTTTTCTTCTTCTTTTACAGTAGGTAAACATTCACCGTCAGCTAAGAAGAGAAAAGATAACCACGCTGTTTGGTAATTCTTTCAGACATTTCAAAATTGTGTTCACTTTCAGAGTAGTGACTGCGAACCACAAAACTCCAAGGTTCAGGTATAGTTCTTTTTATCTGTAATATTTGCACATTCATATGTTTCGTTTAATATAATTATCAGCTATTTAAAAGTGTCCTGCCCTTGTGGCTGTAGTGGAAGACCTGGTAACCTTTATGATATTTATTTCAGTTGTTTGTGTGCAGATGTATGTATACACATAGGAATGCCTTACCTCGTTTGCATGCATCTTTGCCATAAACTCAGACTACAAGGGCTATGTGTTAGCTATGCACAGTACAACTGTTTACAGTCACAGCTGTTATTTCACAAGATTAGTACAGCCAGCAGTTTGAGGTATTTTGTATGTGGGGCTGCTCCTGAAGAAATACGTGAAATGTTTGCTGACTTTTAACAAAATTGTTAACATCTTTTTACAATAAATATTTCCCCATCTATTGTATTTAAAGCCATTGGCATAGTATTGTTATTATTTAATGTTTGTATTGTGGTAGTGTCTACAGACTAACAAAGTCAAAGGACCATCCTGCTAAACACTGTACAAACCTACAGGAAATGACAGGTGTCTACCAAAAGAGGCTACTATCTGAAAGACAAGATATAAAAAGTGGATGAAGCAAACAAGCATTCTGGGGCATGGGGCAAGGGATGGGCAACAAAAATATTAGACTATGTGCAATTCTTAGCCAATATGGAGCAGTAATCACAAGGTGCCACCTGTGTAGCTGAAATCAGGTTGCAGTTAACTCTATGCATTAAGGAAGAGGTGAGTTTTGAGAACTGACTTGAAGGAGCTTAGGAGACACGTTTGAAAATTTTGACTGCGAACTCTTCTCATGAACCAGGAACAGCCTGGGAGAAAGCACAGAGGTGCTTCAGGGAGAGGTGGATCACTGAGAAATTAATGGTGGAGGCTCACAGCTTGATAAGCAGTATTTCTGACAGATAAGGTGAAGCTAAATGGTGAAGGGCCTAAAAGGCAGAAAGAAGGAGCTTGTGTTTGATGCAGTAGAGGATAAGGAGCCAGTGGAAGGATGCAAAGGGGAGTGGATGTAGTCATAGTGATGAGCCAGGAAGATGATCCTGGCAGCAGTGTAATAAGTAAATAGTGCTATGGGCTATGAGTAAACAGTGATTTCTCTTAGAATGGCACAATATGCAGCACTCTAGTGCAGACACACTGAATACTGAAGAGCCAGATCTTTTAAAGAGACAATTTTTACCCCTAAAAAGCAATTTTTATTTAAAAATATAAATACAGTCCACGTTTTTAATAAAAGCTTCTACTGAAAACTGAAACCTTTATGGTATGATATCTATAGGATCCCATCATTTGATAAAAATAAGCACCCAGCCAGCTTAAAATACCCCTGATATTTGCTTGTGCAACTATTCTAGTATTGTAGGCTTAAGATCAGGACTAAAAATGTTTTAGGAAAAGTAGCAGCACAAATATAAAATAGCTCTGTGGTATTTTTTCTATTCATGGAGGCTACCTCAGACAGAGAGAGAGAAATGATTGGAGGGTTACCAGTACCATTTTTGTTCATGCTATTCATCCATTTATCGAGCTCTTCCATTTCTATTTCCATAACAGAGGGTGTGTCTTCTTCAAAAATAGGACTTGATCCAGGAAACAAAAGATGGGTGGTTAGACACTGTGTTTCACTCAAATAGACATGTAACATAGCAGCATCATATCAATCTTGTATAATTCTGGCCCTTAATTGTCGGACACCAATGCTGCTCTAGTGAGTTTACTTTCTGAAGATGTGTCAGCTCAACAGGTAAGAAACAAATAATCATGGCCCGCAAATGGAATAAATGGGTTTCTGAACTACACACTGTAGATAGAAAATTAGAAAATAAAGGGTCTGATCCTACCCCATTGAAATCCATGGTGAACCTCCCATTGCTTCAATGGAAGCAAGATAGAGCCCCAAGTTAGAAATGCTATTTCAGCCAGGAAGTTGGTTTCAGCAATGACCTAAAAAGAAAAGGTCATAACTATACTAACTACATGTTAGTAATTTTACTCTTGCCTTTACTGATCATTTTTAGAGACAGCCTCATGGTTGAAAGACTATTGCTAACTTTATTTTGTATTTTTAGCATGAATTAAAGCAGCGGTTCAGGGTCGTGACCCTGTTTTAATGGAGTCATCAGGGCTTACACCCTGCCAACCTGGGACTGAAGCCCTGGACCTTCTGCTTTGCCCCTCCCCACACCCCCAAGGTGGTAGGGCTTGGGCATTGGGCCCCCCAACCCAGGGTGGCGGGGCTCAGGCGGATTTAGGCTTTGGTCCCCACTCTTGGGGTTGTGTAGTAATTTTTGTTGTCAGAAGAGGGTCACAGGGCAATGAAGTTTGAGAACCCCTGAATTAAAGGGAATCTTCCCTCCCCCAATACATTTAAATAATTTTCACCACTTACCATGAGGAAGGATCTCAGTAAAATAAATAATAAGGTAACAACTATCAAATGGTTGAGAACTATTCTGCAGCCTGCTTGTTTTTATTGGACAAGAGTTATTCAGTTCACACGAGCTCCAGAGAATCTTTACATGCCATGTAATAATGAGCAAGCAAATTTGAAAAATAATTGAACATGACATAAAGCTTATTCTGGGCAGAGTGAATTTATGGACAGAGCCAGGAAGCCTGTCCCTGTTACCGAAAGTATAGTTATATCCTGCAGCATCCACATTTAGAGTAAGAGAACCAATGGTGGCTCGTGCCCAAAACAAGTGGTGGGACTGCAGATAGCAGACTGGATCAAAGGCCTCATGGCACGTATGTCATACTCCACCTGTGTGGCTGAAATAATCCCAACAGAAGCCTCTATTCCCTGCTAGGTGCGACCTCCCTCTGCTACCTGCAGTCTATGTGCTGAAGGATCAGAAGTCCCACAGTGGCAGCCAGATGTACTATAATCACCAGAGGAGCCTGCAAATGTTAGCAGGAGGTAATACACCCTACAATACATCAACCACAAAATACAAGAGTGGTTATTATTTGGTGGGTCTTGGGGTCCTTTAGCCTCCTCTAGGGTTAATTAATGAGAAAAGGTAAGAGTGTGGAAAGTGCAAAATATAAACTTTTCAAGACGTGCAGGATATACAATAAGTTTAAAAACACAACAAGTCCCTAAAAATTAACATGGTCTACTTTAAGAAACAAGCTAGAATAATCAGCAGTATCTATAAATGTTACCTTTTGACATTTTCACTTCCCAGTTCATCTGAAATAAAATAAGTTAAAAATGTATAGTTAACTTGTCTTTAACTATTCATTTTCTCTTAATATGATATCCCAAATAGCTGGGAAAATTCTGCAGCAGGTTTATTGTAAACACGGAACAGTTTTCAATATATAACTGGCTATCCTTTAGCTTAAAACTAAAATGCTTTATACGTTTTCTTCCATCCATTAACCACTTAGTCTGTAGTTTACGTAGGTGCTGACTGCTTTTAATCAGTAATTTTTTCTAATGTACTAAAAGAAGCTGAGCAACAGCAACTCTTGCTGGTTATTAATTTACATGAGATGACTAGGGGGCACCAGCTACAGGGAAGGACAGGTGATCTCCCCACGTGACTCCTCCCTGTCCCCAGTCCAGGGCCCCATGTTCTCCCGGCCCCTCCCCACTGCACGTTACACAGGGGGGTGGGGGAGAGACACACGCTATCCTCCTGCTCTGCCCGCTCTCCCCCCCGGCATAATCATATGCTCGCCCTGGCAGCCAGGCCCCCGAGCCACTCCCAGATGCTGCCCAGTGCAGCACAGCAGCTGCCTGGGAGAGCCTGGCTGTGACGGCAGCAGGCTGCTCCCCGCCTGGGCTTGGCTTCCAAGCCAGCCGCTGACCAAGTCGGATCCCCTCCCTCCTCCCCCGCATGCTCTGTGCACAGCAATAGCTGGCTATGAGCGCCTGGCTGGGAGGAGGCAGCGGCAGTCCACTCTAGTCTCTAACCAGACTCGACTTCTGGGGACAGGAGCCGACTCTGAGCATGCCAGAGGGGTGGGAGGGCTGCGGCTTGCTGGGCCACTGTCTCCAGAAGCTGAGCCTGGGTCGGGGCACCCAGGGACTCTCCCAGTCAGCCACTGCGCTGCACTGGGCACCATCCCAGGCAGCGTGGCTGGAACAATCTCTGGCCCCACCTCCTTCTCTCCCTACCCAAGCCGGCTTCTGGAGGGACACTTGACCCAGGCCCCTCCCACGAGTCACCTCGCCCTGTTTGGCTTGAGCAGGAATCAGTAGTTGAGACAAACCTAAACTACAGCTCAGTGCAGTGGGAGCTAACATTCAGAATGTGAACAGGGGACTGCAAACGCAGAGTTCCTTGAACCTAATAAGTTCCAGGAAGGAAAGTGACATCCTGAAAAAGTAACAACTGGTATAGAAATTGGTTTATTGCAAGCTTTGAGACAGACCATGTGTAGTGCCTTTATGAAGATGTATTTATGTATTTATGAAGATTATAGGAGCTGCTTTCCACACTGGAGGAAAAGGTAAAGAAGCTTGAATGGTAGCTGAAATTTCAGAGTGCTAAATTACAGAGACCAAAGGGAACAATTGTCAGGGAAACTGGATGAGATGCCACATGAGAGATGGAAAATGAAAGAGGACTGAGGGTAGGGTGAGATATTAAGGAGTACTAGAAACCGTGGGAAGAACAGAAGGGAAATGTGCATATACAGATAGATGTAAATACCAGAGAGAGTGAGCAAGCAAGCAAGCAGTCAGGTGGTATGGCATATAGCAGGCCCCTATACAGAGAACTAACCTCTTCTGCACAGGCTTCAAAATGCTTTAGGCATCCCAGCATGTAATAAAAAGAATAAAGGGCTGGATGTAGTATCCACATTGTACAATTATTTTATGGTTCAAATCAGCTCATTTTAAATTCAGCCCAGCCAGAAGAGACCAAAGCCTCCAATCTACCCCAGCGCATCTACCTTATCTCTCTGTTTGCCATGTCAGGAGCAGTGGATAGGCTAAGCAGAATGTCTACAACACTAAGACACCCAATGTATTGCTTCCAAGCAAAAGGAAAAAGTGAGTAGGAACATAGACATCAACAGAGAGGTATGTTGATGAGGCTTTCCGGGATACTGTAGAATTGTCCCACTTCTGGTCAGACAGCCCCTACACTGTTGAGGAGGAAGAAAGGCCCAGGGAAGCAGAGCAGTCAGTGGGAGCAGAGGGAAACCTTCCCATAGTTGGGACCCTCCTTCCAGATGGTGCTGGGGTTGCCTCTCACACTGAGGTTACCTCCCTGGGGGAGGGAACTCCAGTTCCTAGGAAAAGGCAGGTGTTAGCAATGGGAGATTTGATCATTAGAAACATAGCTGGGTTTATGATGACCGGGAGAACTGTATGGTGACTTGCCTGCTTGGTGCGAAGGTTGCGGATCTCTCGAGGCATCTAGACAGACTTATGTGTAGTGCTGGGGAGGAGCCGGTGGTTGTGGTACATGTAGGTACCAGTGACATAGGGAAGGGTAGCAGAGATGTCCTGGAAGCCAAATTTAGGCTGCTAGGGAAGAGACTGAAATCCAGGACTTCTATGATGGCATTCTCAGAAATACTCCCAGTTCCACGCGCAGGGCCAGGTAGGCAGGAGAGCTTCAGAGTCTCAATGCATGGATGAGACGATGGTGTAGAGAGGAGGGGTTTACGTTCATTAGGAACTGGGGAAACTTTTGGGATGGAGGGAGCCTATACAGGAGAGATGGGCTCCACCTAAATCAAAGTGGAACCACACTGCTGGCACTAAACATTAAAAAGGTTGTAGAGCAGTTTTTAAACTGGGAGATGGGGGAAAGCCGACTGCTGCAGAGGAGCATGTGGATCGGACACAGACTTCTCTTAGGGAAGAGTCTGATGATAGAGAATCTCCAGGTTATAGTCAAGAGCAGAGAACAGAAGAGGATAATGTAAGTGCAAGATCAGATGATAAACAGTCACATAAATAATCTGGCATGTCAGAAAAGGGCAGACAAATAAACAGGGACAAGTTTTTAAAGTGCTTGTACACAAATGCTAGAAGTCTAAATAATAAGATGGTGAACTAGAGTGCCTTGTGATAAAGGAGGATATTGAAATAATAGGCATCACAGAAACCTGGTGGACTGAGAGTAATCAATGGGACACAATCATTCCGGGGTACAAAATATATCGGAAGGACAGAACAGGTCGTGCAGGGGGAGGAATGGCACTATATGTGAAAGAAAATGTAGATTCAAATGAAGTAAAAATCTTAAGCGAATCCACATGTTCCATAGAATCTTATGGATAGAAATGTCATGCTCTAATAAAAATATAACATTAGGGATCTATTATCGACCACCTGACCAGAACAGTAATAGTGAGGATGAAATGCTAAGGGAAATTAGAGAGGCTATCAAAATTAAGAACCCAATAATAGTGGGGGATTTCAATTATCTCCATATTGACTGGGAACATTTCACTTCAGGACGAAATGCAGAAATAAAATTTCTCGATACTTTAAATGACTGCTTAATGGAGCAGCTGGTACGGGAACCCACAAGGGGAGAGGCAACTCTAGATTTAATCCTGAGTGGAGCACAGGAGCTGGTCCAAGAGGTAACTATAGCAGGACCGCTTGGAAATAGTGACCATAACATTTAACATCCCTGTGGTGGGAAGAACATCTCAACAGCCCAATACTGTGGCATTTAATTTCAAAAGGGGGAACTATATAAAAATGAGGGGATTAGTTAAACAAAAGTTAAAAGGTACAGTGACTAAAGTGAAATCCCTGCAAGCTGCATGGATGCTTTTTAAAGACACCATAATAGAGGCCCAACTTCAATGTATACCCCAAATTAAGAAACACAGTAAAAGAACTGAAAAGGAGCCACTGTGGCGTAACCATGTAAAAGAAGCAGTGAGAGATAAAAAGACTTCCTTTAAAAAGTGGAAGTCAAATCCTAGTGAGGCAAATAGAAAGGAGCACAAACACTGCCAAATTAAGTGCAAGAGTGTAATAAGAAAAGCCAAAGAGGAGTTTGAGGAACGGCTAGCCAAAAACTCCAAAGGTAATAAAATGTTTTCTAAGTATATCAGAAGCAGGAAGCCTGCTAAACAACCAGTGGGGCCCCTTGATGATCAAAATACAAAAGGAGCGCTTACAGACGATAAAGTCATTGCGGAGAAACTAAATGGATTCTTTGCTTCAGTCTTCACGGCTGAAGATGTTAGGGCGATTCCCAAACCTGAGCTGGCTTTTGTAGGTGACAAATCTGAGGGAACTGTCACAGATTAAAGTGTCACTAGAGAAGGTTTTGGAATTAATTGATAAACTCAACATTAACAAGTCACTGTGACCCGATGGCATTCACCCAAGAGTTCTGAAAGAACTCAAATGTGAAGTTGCGGAACTATTAACTAAGGTTTGTAACCTGTCCTTTAAATCAGCTTCGGTACCCAATGACTGGAAGTTAGCTAATGTAACGCCAATATTTAAAAAGGGCTCTAGAGGTGATCCCAGCAATTACAGACCAGTAAGTCTTAATGTCGGTACCGGGCAAATTAGCTGAAACAATAGTTAAGAATAAAATTGTCAGACACAGAGAAAAACAAACTGTTGAGAATAGTCAACATGGTTTCTGTAAAGGGAAATCGTGTCTTACTAATCTATTAGAGTTCTTTGAAAGGGTCAACAAACGTGGACAAGGAGGAGCCAGTGGACATAGTGTACTTAGATTTCCAGAAGGCCTTTGACAAGGTCCCTCACCAAAGGCTCTTATGTAAATTAAGCTGTCCTGGGATAAAAGGGAAGGTCCTTTCATGGATTGAGAACTGGTTAAAAGACAGGGAACAAAGGGTAGGAATTAATGGTAAATTCTCAGAATGGAGAGGGGTAACTAGTGGTGTTCCCCAAGGGTCAGTCCTAGGACCAATCCTATTCAATTTATTCATAAATGATCTGCAGAAAGGGGTAAACAGTGAGGTGGCAAAGTTTACAGATGATACTAAACTACTCAGATTGTGAAGAACTTCATAAAGATCTCACAAAACTAAGTGATTGGGCAACAAAATGGCAAAGGAAATTTAATGTGGATAAATGTAAAGTAACGCACATTGGAAAAAATAACCCCAACTATACATACAATATGATGGGGGCTAATTTAGCTACGAGTCAGGAAAAAGATCTTGGAGTCATTGTGGATAGTTCTCTGAAGATGTCCACGCAGTGTGCAGAGGCAGTCAAAAAAGCAAACAGGATGTTAGGAATCATTAAAAAGGGGATAGAAAATAAGACTGAGAATATATTATTGCCCTTATATAAATCCATGGTACGCCCACATCTTGAATACTGTGTACAGATGTGGTCTCCTCACCCCAAAAAGATATTCTAGCACAAGAAAAGGTTCAGAAAAGGGCAACTAAAATGATTAAGGGTTTGGAGAGGGTCCCATATGAGGAAAGATTAAAGAGGCTAGGACTCTTCAGCTTGGAAAAGAGGAGATTAAGGGAGGATATGATAGAAGTATATAAAATCATGAGTGATGTTGAGAAAGTGGGTAAGGAAAAGTTATTTACTTATTCCCATAATACAAGAACTAGGGGTCACCAAATGAAATTAATAGGCAGCAGGTTTTAAACAAATGAAAGGAAGTTCTTCTTCAGGCAGTGCACAGTCAACCTATGGAACTCCTTGCCCTGAGGAGGTTGTGAAGGCTAGGACTATAACAGTGTTTAAAAGAAAACTGGATAAATTCATGGTGGTGAAGTCCATAAATGGCTGTTAGCCAGGATGGGTAAGGAATGGTGTCCCTAGCCTCTGTTCGTCAGAGGATGGAGATGGATGGCAGGAGAGAGATCACTTGATCATTGCCGGTTAGGTTCACTCCCTCTGGGGCACCTGGCATTGGCCACTGTCAGTAGACAGATACTGGGCTAGATGGACCTTTGGTCTGACCTGGTACGGCCGTTCTTATGTTCTTACTTTCTCCGGCGCCGGTGGGTGCCCGTGCCCCAGCCCCTTTCCCCGCTGTGACTCCACCGCATCCCTGCCCCTGAACCTGCCCCCATTCCAATCCCATCCCCAAAGTCCCTGCCGTAACTCCACCCTCTCCCTGCCCCCTATTGGATCCCTTCCCCAAATCCTGGCCCCGCCTCTTCCCCCAGCATGCCGTGTTCCCCCTCCTCCCTGCCCTGTGAATCAGCTGTTTTGTGGCACAAGTGCTGGGAGGGAGGGGGGAGAAGCAGGACACAGCAGTGCGGAGATGGCGATGAGCTGGAGCAGGGGGGCGAGGCAGGGCCACAGGGAGCTGCCGGTGGGTGCCGAACACTCACCAATTTTTTTCCACGGGTGCTCTAGCCCTGGAGCACCCATGAAGTCAGCGCCTATGAGCAGGAACCCAGAATTGTGCGCTAGCAATCTTTAAGATCAGATTTCCAGTGGGCCTTTGAAAATGGACCCATATATTTACATGAACGGCTCCCACACATATGAACAACAAGGCAGAAGCTTCATTACCCATTTGGTGTATGTCAGTGATGTACTCAATACTAATGAAGGGACATTTTCAGAGGCACACTGAAAGGTTGGCCCTAAGTTTTGATTTATAGTTTAATATTTGGAGGCTGACATACTTTTAACCGCACAAAATATTCCAAAATATATCAGTACACCTCCTTCAAAAGTTCCTACATCACTCTATATCTTTAAGGCCCTTCCTCTGTTCAGTTCCTATTGTTTCACACAGCGGAGTTATTGAGGTAGGGTCTATGTACCTTCCTGAAATTGCATCTTAGTGCAGAATACAGTTATCCTGATCACATTATTCTTAAGCAGTTTAGGCTGATCTGAACAAGTGGTTTCATAACAGCAATCGCACTACAAGGTCTCTGTGAAAGCTTCCCTTGAAGTGCTAAGATAAATTCACTCTTATCAAGATTTTGCGTTTATTTTCAGATAGTTTCTCCCTATCAGTAATGAAAGAAGTAAATTGTTCATTAGAGAAGTACCCTCAACAGTGAATTAGTAAGCATAAGAACAGAACAAGAAAAAAACATGCATAGTCAAATAGTTATCTCTTTTCCCTTAAATTTTACCAGAGGGCTAAGATGGCAGAGGATCTTATTATAGCCCATAGCTGTCATGGATGTGAGAAATAAGCAGAGGGTGCTAAGAAGCAGAACTAGACCAATTTACATGGGATACACTGTACATACTGTGCAAAGATTTAATGAGGAAAACAAATCTCTAGAGTTTCATAACACCTTGCATTTCTGCATATGAAAATTCAAGTATCACTAGACAGAGAAATACATCATAAACATTGCATTCCATTTCCTGAAATCCTTTCCTGTTCATGTTCAATATTTTCTGTAAAGATCCTTCTAAAATTTGAGAAGTCCTAAAATTTACCTTGCTTAGACTTTTTCCTTTTATGACGTATCACAAAGAAAATGATCAGCAGAATTAGTAGGACTAGTATCACCACAGGAATGCCAAACATTAAGGCAGGCTGTACACCTGCCGTTTCTGGGGTTTTGTCATTATTCATACTATTTAACTCAGTACTTGCATTATTTCCTGTTTCAACATTTATCTCAATCTCTGTTGGTTTGATGGCAGGTTTCAGATCATGGTCACCTGCAGTTGTAAAATACACTGCAGATGTCTCTGGTCTAGGTGTTACTGCGACATTCAATGCGGGTGAACCATCTCCTGAAGCTTCTTCATTTGCAGTGCCTGCCAAATATATGTAAACGTCTTAACATTTTCACTTTTTAATTGGATAACCAAAATAGACAGTGTCAAAGCATATGGTTTTAAAATTTCCTCTCCATTTCTCCTGTACCCATCCTGTTTTGTTTTTTTTAAACCACACTTGAATGTCTGCAGACTGACTGACCACAGTGATGGGCACTTCATACATAACCACATCACCCTTGCCAGTTTGTCAAGAAAATGTATGATCCGGACAAAATTCTGCTAGCTTGCTCTTCTTATAAACAGCAACACGTGTAACCCCATTCCCAGACAACCACACCCACCCACTTGCTCTTGCACAATATACATTTTCTCATACACCACGCAACCACACCACACTGGCAGTCAGAATGGGGTGGGAATAGGTCTGGCTCAGGAGAAGGCAAAGCTCATAGAAACTGCTGACTTTCACTCATCCTCCCCAGGGACTCTGCACTGGAGGAGCCAAGCATATGGAGAATTTAGTAGACACAACTGCAGTTCCTCCATCTCCACCTACAATTAGGCAGTGAGTAGAGCTCCTCCTACAGCCAGGTAATATAGCACAAATAGCAGCTAAAGAGTTGGCTACCCTCATTTCAAATCTAATAGGGGTGGAGTTTTTTGTTTGTTTGTTCAAGCAAATAGGGCTACAGTTGATAACATTGGTCACTGTGATGTGGGAAAACTTTCTGCCTGCGTGGGGTAAGCAGGATTATTCAAGGCTTCCTCAGATTTTATTAACTGTTGTGGTGTTTATCACTCAAACAACTTGAACAAGTTGTGGGCCCTATTGTGAGGCAAAACCTCTTGTTGATGTCAATGTCAATGGAAGCTTTTGCCTGAGTGAAGGGTGCAGGAATGAGTCCTTTGTACATTTCCATGTATCAAGTCTTAAATAACTCTCAGCCTAAAATGAGCTGAAGTTGTGACTGCTCAGTGTTGTCTGCTATTTTAGACAGTGCCCTGTGTTCTGTGGCTTTCATTGTACTGAATCTATGAGGGTAAGACTGTCTGGCTGTTTTAACTACATATTGGATCCGATTCTGTGATGTGCTAAACATCTTCCTGCAAGGTGCTGATCCTCCTTAGTTTCCATTTAAATGAGAGCTAAAGATTCTCAGCCCCATGCAGGAAGCACTCAGGACCTTCACTGGACTGGGACCAATAGTATTTTACACGTTAATTGCTTTGTAGGCACATAAATCCTCATCACAACCCTGTGAGAGGAGCAATTATATCAATTCTACAAATGAGGAAATAAAGGGAGATAAGTGAAGTGGCTTGCCCAGGGGGGACACAGTGAGTCAGTGAAAAAAGCAGAATTAGAACTCGAGATCCCTATCTCATGCTTAAGCCACTGGACCACAATTGCTTTTCCTTACTGCTAGATCTTTGGAAGGAGATAAGTGTCTCTCGAGGCTGTATCCTAGGGAACAAGATTTTAAATTATTAAAATAATTTGAGTTTATTGCATTTAAGTTATTGTAGCGATGATTTATCTATCTAGGTATTTATGCCATACTCATCATCTGAGTGCCTGTCATTTTATCCTTTACTAAAAATCATCATCACAAAATGTTTAATATTAAAAATAAGTCATCAGACTACTTCAAAACATAGCAACAACTTTTAACTGATCTCCTTCAAAGCACTTTACAAAACATTAATTAGTAAAACTTAACTTTATTTACTATTTCCAGTCTTCATTCAACAGCAAAACAGAATCTCTACCTCTTTGGTTGGTAATACCCTACAAGTGACCTCTTACATGCATCTTATTTTTACATGCATTGATAATCCATTATATATTTGGTTCTGCTTAAATCCTATCAAGAGGAGCCACTGGCACAGGAGTTACTGTACTGCACTTCTATTCCTTGCAACTTGGTTCTTCCTGATTCTTCTTCCCAGAAATTGTTTCTAGTCACCACCAGTGTTTGCAGCAATTCTATTTGACAGTTATCATCATCTAGTCATGATGGGCCAAAGCACCAGTATAGACATGTGTGTTGCAGACGCCTGCATGGCTAACCATAATACTGACATAACAGATAAACCAACTCAGTGTCACAGAACCATTTATCCGCATTTGCTTAATTATCCCTCCTCTGATCATTCTTCTCTTGAAATCGGTCAGCTTTCTCTCCTTAACATACTGAGAGCAACAAGCCCACTGCTAAAAATAGTGCAAATGGGGAAAGGGGCGGGGGATAGTTTAGGTTTCTGTTATTTCAGGAGCGAAGAATTTATAAAAGCTTTTCAAATGTCTGAAGCATGATGTACACTTGAAAGCAAGAACAAATAGTAACATCTCATTAACCACAATCCTAAACTTTCAGCTGGAATATATTTTGCATTTGATGTTCCAGAGAGACTGTTCCAATGTCTCTTCTGTTCTTTATTTGCCATGTTCAAGCTCTAAAGCAGATTTCAGATCACTTGTTTCTCTATTAAATAAAAATTCCCCTTTCCAGTCTCCAGCCAAAGATAATTTCAGATAACAGAGAGTGACCTTGTTAACATATATTTGTTCAAAAACAGCATCTATCCCCACTTTCTTTTTCCTAAGTGATTCAATTTGGGAGAATTAAATACATCCTTCAGCAGTCCAGTAGCCAGTTATACAGTGCTGCTTCCAGCTATATGTTGTTACCTCCTTGTGTTTAACTGCTGCATTTAGAATTATGTTTTAAACTGCCGCCAAAATTTAAGGCATGAGTGAGGTCCAGAGCTGACGAGAGTGGGGGGAAGCCGGTACAAATTACCGGGGCCCAGCAGTCCAGAAGGGGGGCCCGGAGCCCGGCTTCCCCGGCCCTGTTTAGCCAATCTGTTCTTGCTGAGGGGCCTGAAAAAATATTTTCACTGGGGCCTGAACCCGTTCTCGCCAGCCCTGCTGAGGTTCTCAAGGGATAGATGTTGACCAGTGAGGTCATCACAGTCGTCATCATACAGTCACTGCATAGTTTAACATAGCTCCACCGAGTGGGAGGAGGAGTTACAGATCAGAGTTGAAATGCGCTGGTGGCACTAAGCATGGGAGCTATCACAGAATATGCCTTCATTTTTTGGGACTCAAATTAATGCTATTAGTCCTTTTCTTTGGGCCAGATTCTGACATCCTGACTCACAGCGAAGAGCACCTTAATCCACAAATAGTAATGTGACTCCTCATAGAATACAATATTACAGAGCATGAGTAATAGTATCAGGATTGGGCCCTTTATAATTGATTAAGATTTAGCAGCTGCTCAAAAGTTGCTTTAAATTTCACAATAGGGCTTTTATCACAACTGGTTGTGCTAGCGAATGAAGTTGTTCATTTAAATTTTGAAAAGGAGAAGCAGTATCGTTTGCAGATATGTACACTATGGCATGCAGTCTTGCTTAGCATCTTCTCCTCTTTAAAGCTGCTGGTGAGAAACTGGTGAATCTTGCTTGACTCTCTCTCATCACTGGCCGTACAGACTAGATCACATTTCTCTACACAACAAAAGCAAGAATGATATTTTGTTGCCACATCTGAACAGAATGCTTGCTGCATTTCCTGCTCTGAGTGGTTGGCCCTTCTTGATGAAGTAGGCAGATAAACAAGACTTCTTTTTAATTTGAAAGCAAAAACCATGTAATCAGCTTCCTCTTTCTAAAGAATATAAATACATCCTATTATAAAAATTGCCAGAGCAGACCTAGATTTTTTTGATAAAACAAGTCCCTGGAGGGGAATGTTTTAAAATTACAGCTTTGTACCTAGTACAAAATAAAAGGAAAAAAAAAAAGATTTCAATTGATGGATAATCAGTTTTTCTTTTAAAGGGAATTTTGGTTTCTCCAAACTTCGCTATAAAATACAATAGTCCATGTGAAAGAAAACATCAATTTAGGGCTAAAAAAACCAGAGTTAAAATACTATATATCTGGAAAAAAACATTTGTGTAAACTGGAGTGCCCCGTAACTGTGTTTGTTAATATCCCCTGTGACAAAGTTCCTCCTCTACCTTGGTGGGTTCTGCGCTTATTGGTAGATTTGCTCACTTCAGTGATCTTCCCACAGTCTGGATCAATCCTCTCTGTGTCTGATCAGGAGGTTTGGGGAGGTTTGAGGGGAACGTGGGCCCGCTCTCTACTGCGGGTTCCAGCCCAGGACCCTGAGGGTTGCAGCTTGCCTATAGCGCCTTTGTAACAGCTGCTGACAGCTACAACTCCCTGGCTACTTCCCCATGGCCCTCCTCCAAACACCTTCTTATATCCTCACCACAGGACCTTCCTCCTAGTGTCTGATAACGATTGTACTCCTTAGTCCTCCAGCAGCACAGCCTCTCACTCTCAGCTCCTTGTGCCTCTTGCTCCCAGCTCTCCACACACACTTCCTCTCCTCTAACTCCTCCCTCCCTGGACTGGAGTGAGCGCCTTGTTAAACCCAGGGTGGTGATTAGCCTGCCATTGATTGGCTGCAGGTGATCTAATCAGCCTGTCGGTCTTAATTGGTTCTAGCAGTTCCTGATTACTCTAGTGCAGCCCCTGCTCTGGTCACTCAGGGAACAGAAAACTACTCATCCAGTGACCAGTATATTTGCCCTCTACCAGACTCCTGTACCCCACTGGCCTGGGTCTGTCACCCCTATACTCATAACATCCTTTAAAAATTTCTCCAGGTGCCATTATTTATGGAGCACAGGCAGGATTTTTGTTTTCCATTGGACTTTTAACTAACAAAATACTGTGTGTGTGTGGGGGGCAGTTTGCCCAGGTGTTCCTTTCTATCTAATAACTTTTCTCTACATCATTTCAACTCACTTTTATCTGATTACATTTAACTGGTTGATCTAGGGAGTGTTGCTCCTTGAAATGGGCAAAGGCTTGCCCAGGTAACATGTTGAAACATGCCTCAAATATGATAGGTAGGAATCCTTAAAAAACAACTGAAGACCGCTTGATTAATAGATATGCTGTCCATGAAGGGGTAAACAGCCACATGTTTGTGAAGGGAAATCAATGAAAAGATCCTGTAGAAAATGGTGCTCACAAAAAGTCTTGTCCAGATAGATGTGAATCAGGAGGGAAATATACTTAGCTTATTTCTAGATGATGGAACAACTTCGTCCCTGGTATAGACAGTTTAACTCACATTTCTACTGCCAGTCCTGCAAATTCAGACCAACATCCAGGAGTCAAGCTGGGATCATTCATCATCAACAGTAATAAAGGTTTCTTCAGAACCAAATTATGCATTTAGTTACACCTGTTTAACTTTACTGTCTCGGTTTGTGCCTGCTATGACATCTTGTGCAATTCAATTGCATTCACAAATTGTGGATGTGAATCTTCTCACCTTAAGGTATCACTCAAGAGGACCTCTGTGTTTAAGACCAAATGAAGCTGAAGCCTTTATTCACCAGCAATCATAAGATACCTTCATGAACAACGGCACACGGGTCACTGACTGGAATTTGATGTATAATTTAACTGATGTTTAAGAAGGATTCTCTTTCTCTGAGATGCCTCTCTAGTGCAGGAGGTAAACAGCAGTAACAACTTGTTGTGAATCAAATGGGAATATCTGCTGAAATACACACACAGAGCTAATCTGTTGCATAAAGAGGTACTATTTTTACATGGTCACTTTTCAGAGAGTCACACTTTGATGCATCTTTAAAAAAGAGATGATGCCAGCAATGTAGCAGTTGCTGCACCAGGCCAGACAGAAGGATCCTAGCAAACCCTCATCTCTTGCTTTATCACTTTGCTAGAGAAATTTACATGCACATTTTTGGTCTCAAAATACATGAGAGGAAGACAACTTCATAGTGACTAAAGGGAAATCTGATTTTACTTCCATTTTCAGCAATTTTACTAAGCTTCCTCATGATTGTAAACAAAAAACTTTTTTAAACATTGATATTGTTCAGATCCATTTCTAAAATTCATTATTTAAGGAAAAGGGATCAAGAACAAGAATCCCTCAGTGGGTCCCTACCTAAGACCTAAGAGGTCTTTTCAGCAAACTATACAGCACATTTGGCTCTTGAACTGAGAGTCCTCTTGAATTATGGCTAAAGTGATAATAGCATGGGCATAGATACACAGCACAAATTCTATCGCCTCTTAGCTCTTGACAATCCTCTGCATGAAGCACTATTGGAATACTATATCTCTATGGCTGAACAGATTCTTGTGGCAAAGCTCAGTAAGTGAGGAAGTCTTTTCTGTAACTTCCGAAATGTTCATTCAACATAGTACAAAGGGACATGGAACATTCCAGGGAATACCAGCACAGCTTTTACAACTTTTATCTACATTATAAAGCTGGCTGTGATGAGAGGGTTGGTTACAATACACTTTTCCTCAGAGATTGTTACAGCTTTGTCTTCGTTTAGCTGTAATTCAACTTGTGGGATTTTGACTTTGCAAGACTCTAATATACTTTGGAAATGTTGTTTATAACATAATCCTATCCACACTGCAAGACCTAATTGTGCTTTCACCATCTTTAAGGCATATTGTGTTCTAAATAGTCCCCAAACACATAGGTGAGACCTTAGAGAGACCGCCTGAGAGCTCTGGTCCTTCATTATTACTAGACCAAGTTTAGAAAGATTTCTTCTGCATAGTTTCCCCGATAATTACGGTCAGGGACTTTTTTCTGATAACTTGAGTTATAACCATCCTTAGCATGATTGTAACACAATTTTATTCCATCTACACAGACAAGACCAAGCCATGTTATAATTCAGTCATAGCACTTGTGTATATAGACATTACCCTTAACCATGGTACGGTTTGTAGTATAGACAGGGACTATTGCCCAGACTTACAGCATGGCTATAATCCTTTTTTTTTTAAATCCATTTTCACCATGGTCATTAAAACCATAATAAAAGTGCGGTAGCAATAACAGAGTGACTATCCTTTCTCCCCATTTTGTGCAGAACTGTTACGTGATACAGCAATTTGAGAGCAGCTAATAATACCACTGTATATTAAAGGATTTCAACGGTGGTTTGTTTCACACCCAAAGGCAAATAAGTAAAACAATCTGTAAGTTTTCTTTAAAACAGCTACCAACATTGTTCAGCTACTGCCTCTGTTTCTTGTGCAAAATACAAATGAAAAAATTGTACATGTAATAGTTTAATTATTTTTGGTTCATAATTTAACTATTCAAGCCTGCAATACATAATATTTTTAAACAGTATGAACCATCTCTAGATTATTATTTTGCTTAACAAAAGTTGTTCATTATGGCTGTTTGAAATATTCAACTGAAAACTTTGAATGTACTGTAATCAGAGTAAATTTTTTTCTCCATTAAATGCCGTTATTAAGGACATGACTTTTACAGACAAAATACACCAAATGGTGGAAATCATAACAGAAAATAATGATGGATGTTAACCAAACCCCTGTATCTAAAAACACCTGAGATTTAAGGATGTTTGGATCCAAATGTTGCAGGTGAAGCTGATCTCTATTAAACAACACACACACACACGCACAAAAGTAGCAAAGTTAAATAAAGCTAAAACAAACAGTGCAAGTTTTCATAAACCTCCTACAGAGAGATCAGGTTTTAAGGGTGTTACCCTCTAACAGAGTTCTGTTGCTGTAGGCATAAAACATGTCTGCATAGTTCTACTTCAGAATGTGCAAGACACTTTATTACTTACCATATCTGGCAGATCCTGCCGCGAGAAACAGGACAAAAAACAGCATGAAGTTTTGTTTCTGTATGATACATTTTTTGTGATTAGGCATGATTCTCAATATTAGTTTCTCCCTGTTTTGCAGGAACAAGTACGTTTCCTGTTTCCTGCTCATGTGTATGTGAGTTAAATTTCTTAAGAAGATGTGCTGTATTTGATTGCTTTTAGGAAATGATGTAATTCAGTTTGGGCCTGTCAGACAAGCAAGGATTGCAAAAGAGGAGAAAAAAAATTGCTCTCCAAGCTCTGATTCAACTGAATCACCTATGTAATTGGCCACTCTGAACCCTTGTCTACACTGCGAGTTTAGGTCGAATTTAGCAGCATTACATCGATTTAACCCTGCACCCGTCCACATGATGAAGTCATTTTTTTGACTTAAATGGCTCTTAAAATTGATTTCTGTACTCTTCCCCTGACAAGGGGATTAGTGCTGAAATCGACCTTGTCGGGTCGAATTTGGGTAGTGTGGGGTAGTGTGGTCGCAATTCGATGGTATTGGCCTCCAGGAGCTATCCCAGAGTGCTCCATTGTGACTGCTCTGGACAGCTCTCAACTCAGATGCACTGACCAGGTAGACAGGAAAAGGCCCGCAGACTTTTGAATCTCATTTCCTGTTTGGCCAGTGTGGCAATCTGCAGGTGAGTGCAGATCTCATCAGCAAAGGTGACCATGATGGAGTCCCAGAATCGCAAAAGAGCTCCAGCATGGACAGAACGGGAGGTATGGGATCTGATCGTTGTATGAGGAGACGAATCTGTGCTATCAGAACTCCATTCCAAAAGACGAAATGCCCAAACATTTGAAAAAATCTCCAAGGGCATGAAGGACAGAGGCTATAACAGGAACCTGCAGCAGTGCCATGTGAAACTTAAGGAGCTGAGGCCATACCAAAAAACCAGAGAGGCAAACGGCCACTCCGGGTCAGAGCCCCAGACATGTTGCTTCTATGATGAGCTGCATGCCATTCTAGGTGGTGCAGCCACCACTACCCCACCCCTGTGCTTTGACTCCGTCAATGGAGTAGCACACAACAGGGGTGCGGGTTTTGGGGATGAGGAAGGTTGAAGTTACCTCACGGAAAGCAAGCGGAGAAACCGTTTTCCCTGACAGCCAGGAACTGTTTCTCACCCTGGACCTGGAGTCAGTAACCCCCAAACCCACCCAAGGCTGCCTCCTGGACCCACCAGGTGGAGAAGGGACCTCTGGTGAGTGCACCTTTGTAAATATTATACGTGGTTTAAAAGCAAGCGTGTTTAATGATTAATGTGCCCTGGCATTCACGGCCAGTACAGCTACTGGAAAAGTCTGTTAACGTGTCTGGGGATGGAGTGGAAATCCTCCAGGGACATGTCCATAAAGCTCTCCTGGATGTACTCCCAAAGCCTTTGCAAAAGGTTTCTGGGGATGGCAGCCTTATTCCGTTCTCCATGGTAGGACACTTTACCATGCCAGGCCAGTAGCACATAGTCTGGAATCATTGCATAACACAATATATGGTCCCGGTGTTTGCTGGCATTCAAACAACATCCATTCTTTATCTCTGTGTTATCCACAGGAGAGTGATATAATTCCTGGTCACCTGATTGAAATAGGGTGATTTTATTAAGGGGACATTCAGAGGTGCCTGTTCCTGCTGGGCTGTTTGCCTGTGGTTGAACAGAAATATTCCCCATTGTTAGCCATGTCGTGGGGGGAGGGGGTGAAGCGATCATCCCAGAAAATTGGGTGTGTGTGGGGGGGAGTTAGTTGGGTTTGTGCTGCACGTTAACCCGAAAACCACAGCCCCTCCTTTTAAATTACCAACCCATTTGAAATGGCCACCCAACGGCTGCTTGGTATGGAAAATGAGGGCACTGCTGTTTGAAACCATTCCCACATGTTATGAAGGTTAAAGAAGCCAAAAGACTGTCTTACCCTGGCTGCCTGCAAGCCGAATTCTGTTGCCTGGCCCTGTGTGAGTGATCTCTCACACCAAACCGGCATACTCTCAACACGAGGCAAAATGCGACCTTGTACCGACAGCACATGTGCTATGTAATGTTAACAGCAAGGTTTACTGTGAAAGAGTCTACCTGTTGTTTTCTAAAATGTGTCTTTACTACCACTCTCCCATTTTTTTCCTCCACCAGCTGCAAATGTTTCAACGCTCACATTAACTTCTCCTTCCCAGAGGCTAGCAAAGATTAGAAGGCAAAAAAAAATGCACTCGATGAAATATTCTCTGAGCTCAAGCAGTCCTCCTGCACTGAAAGAGCCCAGCAGAATGCGTGGAGGCAGACAACGTCAGAGTCCAGGAAAGCACAATATGAACATGGGCTGAAGATAAGTGGTGGGCTGAAGATGATAGGTGGCATCAGCTTGGTGACAGAAGGCAAGAGACAATGTTGAGGCTACTAGAGGAACAAACTGATATGCTCCAGCATATGGTTGAGGTTCAGGAAAGGCAGCATGAGCACAGACCATTGCTACAGCCCCTGTGTAACCAACCACCCTCCTCCCCAAGTTCCATAGCCTCCTCACCCAGATGCCCAAGAACGGGGTGGGGGAGGCCTCCGGGCACCTAACCACTCCACCCCAGAGGACTGCCTAAGCAACAGAAATCTGGCATTCAATAAGTTTTAAAGTGCAGTGTGGCCTTGTCCTTCCCTCCTCCCCTACCCCTCCTGGGCTACCTTGGCAGTTATCCCCCTATTTGTGTGATGAATTAATAAAGAATGCATGAATGTGAAGCAACAGTGACTTTATTGCCTCTGCAAGCAGTGATCGAAGGGGGGAGGGGAGGTGGTTAGTTTACAGGGAAGTAGAGTGAACCGGGGGGCGGGGGGGCAGGGGGCGGGGTTCATCAAGGAGAAACAAACAGAACTTTCACACCATAGCCTGGCCAGTCATGAAACTGTTTTTTAAAGCTTCTCTGATGCTCACCATGCCCTCCTATACTCTGCTAACAGCCCTGGTGTCTGGCTACGCGTAATCAGCTGCCAGGTGATTTGCCTCAACCTCCCACCCCACCATAAACATCTCCCCCTTACTCTCACAGATATTGTGGAGTGCACAGCAAGCAGTAATAACAATGGGAATATTGGTTTCACTGAGGTCTGTCCGAGCCAGTAAACTATGCCAGCATGCTGTTAAACATCCAAAGGCACATTCTACCACCATTCTGCACTTGCTCAGCCTATAGTTGAACAACTCCTGACTACTGTCCAGGGTGCCTGTGTATGGCTTCATGAGCCATGGCATTAAGGGGTAGGCTGGGTCCCCGAGGATAACTATAGGCACTTCAACATCCCCAGCGGTTATTTTCTCATCCAGGAAGGAAGTCCCTTGCTGCAGCTTTTGAAACAGACCAGAGTTCCTGAAGATGCGAGCGTCATGTACCTTTCCCAACCATCCCACGTTGATGTTGGTCAAATGTGCCTTGTGATCCACCAGTGCTTGCAGCACCATTGAAAAGTACCCCTTTCAGTTTATGTACTCACTGCCTTGGTGCTCTGGTGCCAAGATAGGGATATGGGTTCCGCCTATCGCCCCACCACAGTTAGGGAATCCCGTTGCAGCAAAGCGATCCACTATGACCTGCACATTTCCCAGAGTCATTACCCTTGATATCAGCAGCTCTTTGATTGTGTTGGCTACTTGGATCACAGCAGCCCCCACAGTAGATTTGCCCACTCCAACTTGATGCCTGACTGACCAGTAGCTGTCTGGCGTTGCAAGCTTCCACAGGGCTATCACCACTCGCTTGTGAGCTGTGAGGGCTGCTCTCATCTTCATATTCTTGCACATCAGGGCAGGGGAAAGCAAGTCACAAGTTCCATGAAAGTGCCATTACGCATAGCGAAAGTTTTGTAGCCACTGGGGGAATCGTCCAGACATTCACATTAGCGTCCCACCATTCCGTGCTTGTTTCCTGGGCCACAGAATCTGCGTTCCACGGCATGAACCTTCCCCATTAACACTATGATGTCCACATTGGCCAGTGCCCGTACTTTGAGAGAAGTCCTGTGTCCATGTCCTCATCATGTCTCGTTACCACACTTGCCCGTCGCCTCTTGTGCCTGGTTTTGCTTTTGCATAGACTGGCAGGATAATACGCATGGGGGGTTTACAGTGCTCAATAATTGCCGCAGTGATCTGAGCAGGCTCCATACTTGCCATGCTATGGCGTCTGCGCTGAGAAAAGAGGGCGCAAATGATTGTCTGCCATTGCTCTGACAGGAGAGAGGCGGAACTTGGCTTACAGGGAATTAAAATCAACAAAGGGTGGTTTTGCATCAAGGAGAAACACACACTTGTCATTCAGACTGGCCCTCTCAAGGATTGAACTCAAAACCCTGGGTTTAGCAGGTCAATGCTCAAACCACTGAGCTATCCCTTCCCCTACTATTCATGGGGAGAGAGGGGGGGAGCAAATGAATACAATACAAATCTGGTCTCTTTCTTGTTTTGATCCACTCCATCTCTCTTATACATCTTAAGCTGTCAGCTGACGGTGCAGTACGACTGCTAGCCACCGTCATCTCCTGGGTGCTCGCCAAAAGACAGTGCAGTATGACTGCAGGCAGGACTGACTCTCCATGAAACAAAACTTAAAAAGAGAATGACCTGGAGTCACTCCCATTTATGTCCAGGCACCCCTGACAGACCTCACCGAGGTCTCACCTTGGCGGAGCACGGCGCTCTGAGAGGGCAGGGTTTCGGGCAGCATGGCACTCGGGAAGCGAGGTTTCAGTGGCACGGTGCTTGGGCAGGGGGTTTGCGGCAGGTCAGCGCTCTTGTTTTTTGCTTGGGGCGGCAAAAGAGTTAGAGCCGGCCCTGAGCGCAGGGTTAGATGACATGGTGTTAAACCCTGAGTCCTGTCTAAACCACAGCCTCCACTGGAAATGAATTACACACCCAGTTTTTCCAAATGCAGGGAGGACCACTTGTTAGGGTTGTCTTATCTGCTTTACATAGCTCCAGGGAAAGGGCTTTGAGCACTTGCAGTCTATTCTAATGACTAATTACTCTAAGAATGCTTTTATTTTTGTCCAGTCTAAACTTTTTAGTTTTCAGCAATTGTTTGTCATAACTTCTGATATCATTGTCCTCTTTCTTCAATTATATTATTTCCTTGATGACATTTAGCTATTCTCCCCCCACCCCCAATTCTCATTTCTTTACCCCCTTCCCAGCTCATTGTTTTCTACATCCCTAGACTTGTATGGGTAGTGGAGCATTTCCACTTGTTATCTCTTCCTCTGTATGCCCCCTTTGCCCCACTGTAGCCCCAAACCAGTTATTCATCTCTAACTAACCTATGCACATTTGCTATTTCTAATCCTTATAGTTGTCCTTAGTTCATTATTTATGAATATATTTTTGATATACAGTGCAATCTCTCTTTTTCCCATTCCCAATCCTCCTTTTATATATACTATAGCCTCTCACTAGAATTCCAGTTATCTATTTTAAACCATTTTAGACAAATATTCAGCTAGTGACCCACTTCCCATTTAAAGCAAAACCACCACCGATTGTTATGTATCCAGTTAATGGATTTGTATGGCAAATTAAAGTTCAGGAAATTTGACCTGGTACTACACAACAGTTTGATTTCAGAAACTAGAATAATATAAAAATCAACATGGCACACGTGAAATGGATTAAAAACTGGCTGACTGATAGGTTTCAATGTATTTGTACAAGGGTGGGGTAGGGGAGTAAATCATCACAGAATGGGTGTGTTTTTAGTGGGGTTCCACAGAGATTAGTTCTTGTCCCTACAATATTTAACATTTGTATCAATGACCTGGAAGAGACTATAAAATCATAACAGATACAGTTTGCAGATGACACAAAGATTAGAGGGAGTGGCAAATAATGAAGAGGACAGGTCACTGATACAGAATGATCTGGATTGCGTGAGAATCTTGGGGCAAGCAAACACCACAATTTTTAGTATGACTAAATGTATGCATACACATATAGGAACACAGAATTCAGGCCATTCTTATCAGATGGAGGCTATCTTGGGAAGCACTGATTCCGAAAAAGACTTGGGGGTCATAGTGGATAATCAGTTCATCCTCATGAGAGCTATGATTTAACCCCTTCCAAAACACTTCCAGTATGTTCCATCTACTGTATCAAAATACACTTAATCCAAATTCTGCAATCTTCCTCTTCAGCTTTGTTCTTGTCAGCTTGCACTATAATGAAGAAAATAAAACAGGTACTAGCACTCTAACAACTAACCTATACAAAGAGTTTGAGAGCTGAGGTAGGAACAGTCACAAATCATAATTACAACAGCAGCAGACTATATATAGCCTCCAAAACCTTGGTATAGTCAATGGCACCAGTGGTACCTCTTCGGAAGAGAAAAAGATCTTATTACAGGTTTACAATGAGAAAAATAAAAGTTCCTTGTTAATCTTGTGTGTATGTGGTTCAGCTAAATCTGTCTGATCTGGCACTGTCTGCCACCTGGTTTCATAGATTTTAAGGCCATAGGGGACCACTACTATGATCACCTAGTTAGACTTACTAATATAACTTTTTATTCAGACATTTTATTTTATCACCAAGTCTACAGGATATTGTCAGAGTGACATTTCCAGAAATATAAACTAACATGTCAGCACTTTGCTGAACAGGGGCTCCAGTTTTTTTAATCTTGACCAAGGTCTCCAAAAGAGAGAGCATACAGACCCCTCCATGGTAGGCTGCATTTGAACAGAACTGCTTCTGAAGCTTGGGGGTGGAGGAAGACAATGAGGGAAATTCTATTCTTCAAGTCAAGGTGCAATAGACAAATCAAGTTATAGGAAATGCAACTTATATACAATCACAATAGAATGTAGAGAACAAGCTAGAACATAAGAATTACTTCTTAAACTGAAAAGTTGAGAAAGGATATACTGAATACCAGGGTTATACAGCAGAACCATCATCTGTCTTTACCATTTTTAATGCCAAACTTTGTATCCATCACAACCATTGTACCTTAGATTGAACAAAACCTTATTAATATGGGGTCTGATTCTGCAACTCTTAGAGCCTGTCTTCACTTCAAAGTTAACTGAAGTCATAACTTGAGTTAAGGGGTTTTGTGTGTGGATGGTACTCATGTTGTTAGGTGCTACACTCAAGTGTAGTGGCACTTCTAATTAAAGTTGGCTAGCCCATAAGGAGGTATAGGTTAAAGCTTGAGTTAACACAATTGACCTGTGGCTAACATGACCACTCTGTAGTGTGGACTCAGGCTAGATCCATTTGAATGCTGCTAATCCTCCAGTGCCTTCCTATAGTTCCCTGCATGTGCCCAAAGGACAGACAAGTTATCTCACAATTCACTGGGAAAGAATTCATAGTATTGCTAAGCATACTGCAGTGCAAAGAACCATGGGATGTGCCCCCAGAAATCTTAGTGCCACATATGAATAACTGCAGTGCCGGTATAGACACAGTAGCTTGAACGTTATTTCTCAGCGTGGCTGCTCTCACTCCAGCTAACTTGAGAAGAATAGCTTGAATGTAAATAACTGATGTTAACTTTGCATTTAGGACATACCCCTATAATCAATATTATTTATTTAGGCAATCAGTCCCTTTGAAGTTCATGGAATACTAATGTAAGTGTTGCAGAATCAAGACTATAATCTGATTTCTTGTAGAGAAGCTTTACCGCTTTGACTTCAATGAAAGTTTTGCCAGAGTAAGATGTACATGACTAGCTCTTTTCAGGATAAATTGAATCTATTCTGATAGTGTGAAACTGAAAGATTCTCAAGGAACTAGATTTATATTGTCTCTCAAGCTAAAGTCATCAATAAAAAAATAGCATAGCATGAAGCACAATGGTGCCCTGATCCTGATTGGGGCCTTTGAGTGAAGTAAAAATATTGATATTAAATAACCAAAGTAGACAACAAAGCCTGGCACCATTAAGAAGAATCTGCACAACTGGCCCTATAAATTCCTGAACCTTTGCTTTTTGTTGTACATCAGACAAAAATGATTGCAAAACCATGGCTGAAATATCTTGGATGCTAGAATATAAGAACAGCCTTACTGGATCAGACCAAAGGTCCAACTAGCTCAGAATCCTGTCTTCTGACAGTGGCCAATGCCAGGTGACCTATCATCAAGTGATCCATCCCCTGTCGCCTATTCCTAGCTTCTAACAGTAACAGAATGAAAACACAAAATTTCAGCTGAAAAAGTCTTGATGTTTTCACTGTTGTGCCTGCTCAACAAAATGAAAAATCATTTAAAAAAAAAAAGACTTCTGAAGCACAAACCCAGCTGAACCTAAAAATAAAGAACCACAAATTGTATAGTTTACTAATGGAGAAATAATAAACATCCTTTTGTCAGCCAGAGAGAAGAATCAGTCAGACAGATGATACATAAAGCCCTTTTAAAATGGTCAAGTTAGGCTGTCTAGTTTCATTATGAGAAACATTAAAATACACTACAATGCAACTTGTGTTACTTTTGCAGTTAATATTAACCCATTGAGGATAAACACACAAACATGCTGATCTCCCAAAACTGTACACAACTAAGTAAAAAATATGAGTTGCAACAGAACTCAAGATGCAATTTAAATTTAAAGAGAGCGAAGCTTAGAAAGTTAAAATTAAAAAGACTGGGTGAGGCAGTTTATATCCTCCTCCCTCTTTTTAAATTAACAGCACTTTACCTTCTATTTTATTTACTCTTTTCTTCAACCTCCCTTCCCCAGTTTGATGTGCCATTCCTTATGGAGTAGATTTTGTCTAACAAGCAGGATAAAGGTTGTTGAGGACTTTCTGATAACACAGACGGAGAAAACTATTATGTGGCACACTCACTACACTTTACAATCACAAGTTCTAAGGCAAATACCTACCTCACCCTTCACAAGGCAACTGGACACTTAAAGTGAATGGCAAAGGTCACAGAGACTTAAGTGGCACGCAATCGGTTAACACCAAGCAACAGTATATGTTGAAGTCCCCACCCATAACAGGACTCTGAATCAAGCAGCTGGAAGACATGTTATTGGAGAGAGACCGTGACCACACTGTGCTTTTGTTTGAAACCATTTTCACACACTAGTATAAACTAATACAATTCTCACAATATGGCTAGTGCCCACATTTATCATTATTACAAAGTGTTCCAACTATTTTTATAAACTACAGTCTACCCAGCATGGTTGTTAAAAAGAAACTTATAACAGACAGGAAAATGTGACATAACTCTACTGGCAACAAATGGGTTGGAAACAGTTGTCAAGGCTGTTTCTGGTATACTTTAAAGGTCTGCCAGCAGTACAAATATATAGGTCCCTACCAAATTCATGGTCCATTTTAGTCAATTTCATGATCGTAGGATTTTAAAAATCCTAGATTTCATGATTTCAGCTATTTAAATAAGAAATTTCACAGTGTTGTAATTGTAGGGGTCCTGACCCAAAAAGGGGGGGTTGCAAGGTTACTGTAGGGTGGTACTGCTACTCTTACTTCTGCATGGCTGCTGGTGGCAGCACTGCCTTCAGAGCTGGGCAGCTGGAGAGTGGCAGCTGCTGGCTGGAAGCCCAGCTCCGAGGATAGAGCTGCCACCAGCAGCAGCACAGAAGAAAGAATGGCACGGTATGGTATTGCCACCCTTACTTCTGTGCTTTTGCTGGTGGGGCGCTGCCTGCAGAGCTGAGTGCCTGGCCAACAGCTGCCACTCTCCAAGCCCAACTCTGATAGTAGCAGCGCACAAGTAAGGGTGGCAATATTGTGACCCCCCCTGCAACTCTCTTTTGGGTCAGGACCCCTAATTTGAGTAATGCTGGCCTCTCCCATGAAATCTGAAAGACCCTACCAAATTCACAGCCACAAAAAATGCATCATGACCATGAAATCTGGCTTCCCCTTGTGAAATCTCATCTTGTGTGTGCTTTTACTCTTTAGTAAGCATTTTTTCATGGGCATGAATTTGGTAGCACCCTACAAATATTCAGTGAACCTTGTTACATACAGAGAAAGTAGGATCATAACTTTATTTTGAAATGGGATAAAAACCTTGGACATCTTCAAAAGTAGTATGGGTTGCAATTAGAAGAAACGTTTATGGGAGGGCCCTAGGGAGGAGGAAGGAGCTGGGGAATATTGAAGTGTATCAGGCAGTGATATGAGGCTAGAAACTTACCAGAGGCCATAGCAGGTATGTCTACAGAGCTATTATTAACCTGCAGCTGGCCCAGACAGCTGACCTTGGCTAAGAGGCTCTGGCTAGGGGCTCTTTAATTGTGAGGTAGGTGTTCAGGCTTGGGCTGCAACCCAAGCTCTAGGACCCTCCCACCTCACAGGGTTCTAGAGCTGAGCTACAGCCTGAACCCAAATGTCTACACCACAGTTAAACAGCCTCTGAGCCCAGTTCCAGTGAGCCAGAGTCAGCTGGCATGGGCCAGCCATGCAGTTGAATTGCAGCATAGACATACTGTAAGCATGCACACTCACCCCTGTGGTACCTCCTACTGGTTTCTTCTGAAACTTAGCTCAATTTCCTGCCCAGAGCACCCTCTGCAGGCTGCTGATCCACTACCGCTTGACCCTCCATGGCCCTCTCTAGACCAGGTGCCCCTTTATCTGGGATGCTGCCCCCTGGCAGTGACCCCTTTCTCTCAGGGTTTCCCCTCCCTAGGAAACCCCCACCCACTATCCCCACCTCACCTCAGTATAAGGCTACTGCCAGTCATCATCTAACCTCCACACCCTGAAGCAGACTGTAGTATCAGCCTACTCATCACTGGCAAGGTTGAGTTTGGGCCTACTGCCTTAACCTACCCCTGGGCTGCCCTTTGCAACCCCCAATACCTGTTGGCCTTGTGCTAGGCTACAGCCTGGGGCTTTCCAAGCTGGAGCTCCCCAGCATCTCTGCCTTTCCCCAGCCCTGCTCCACTCAGGTACCCTGTTTCTAGCACCCTGCAACCAGGCCCATCCCCCTCTACAAGCAGAGGGAAACTGCTGAGTGCCTGGCTCCCAGCCTTTTCATACAGGCCAACTGTGGCCTGATTGGGCTGAGGCCCAGCTGTGGCTGCTTCCCCAATCAGCGCAGCTTTTAGGGCTGCAGCCCTTTCCAGGGCTGCTTTTAAACCCCTCAGGGCAGGAGCAGGTAACCACCCTGCTACACATACCCAGATGGGCAGACACCCAATAGATACACATACCCAGATGAGGGTGGGATCTGTTAGCAATGGGTGGGTTTCTGCCCACCCAGTTCCCAGAAACCCAATAGGTACACATACCCAGAGAGGAAGAAAGGAATGGAATCAATATTAGAAATAGGAAGAAGGTGGATCCTTATTTACTTTAGTCTAAATGGTCTGGGTTCAGATCAGGGTGTGTAATACGATTTAAGGCTCGTTTTTTCTAACCAATTTCCCATCCTGATTCTCAATCCCCAGGCAATATTCACAGAGTAGAAGCCTCTAGCAATGTAACAGTAACACTCTAGGTTACAAGTACCATCTCTGCATATCTTAGTGTTACTTGTCCTTGAATTTTAGCTTGGTGTATGCTGCATCCTTGAGGATGAATTTTCTGTTTGGATTTGGAATGTCATTAGAACCATATTGTAATGAATCTATGGCCTCCTAGGAAATCATAATTATCATTATGCTGCACATCATAGCCACTTAGTACTTTACCATAACAAGTGGTTTATAACTCAGATCTTCCTGCTAAATTGCACTGGGGTTCATCTAATTTGAATGAAACGAGAGGCTACTTTTGTTGTTGACAGTATTGATGCTTATGACACACAATTAATCCATGTTAGTTCCATCCAGTAGAGGGCAATGATATATACACATTAGCCCAGTCATTCTCAAGGGTTTGGCCCTGAACTTTTTCTAATGCTCTGGAGAATGAAGGATTCAGAGCCCAAACAGTGACTACTAGAATGTAAGTTGTCTGACTCATTCTCTTAGAAAGAGGTTAGCAGAATAAAAAATTCCACAATTCCACAAACCAATTCATTGCGATATTATTTTGAGTACTAACAGCTGAATCTGAGACAAGCTTCAGAACTGTGGCAGACATGTTTGCAATTATACACGAAAAGCCTTTGGCTAACGTGGAGAAGTGGATCCCTCTTCACTTTCAATAAAATTGCATTGCATTGACTGGCTCCTTAAGAGGATTCTGTACTCTTGCACACCATTGATTTAGTATAACTAGAGCCCTACCAAATTCATGGCCATAAAAAACGCATCATGGACTGTGAAATCTGGTATCTGCTGTGAAATCTGGTCTTTTGTGTACTTTACTCCTATACTATACAGATTTCACAGTGGAGACCAGTGTTACTGTTACTCAAATACTGGGGGTCCTGGTGGGGGGGATTGCAAGGTTATTGTAGGGGGGTCCATGATATTGCTACCTTTACTTCTGTGCTGTCTTCAGAACTGGGTGGCCAGAAAATGGCAGCTGCTGCCCAGCGCAGTGCAGAAGGAAGGGTGGGCAATACCATACCATGCCATTCTTACTTCTGCACTGCTGCTTGCATGGTTAACCAATGTTTTAATTGTGATGTTCCTTGGTGGCCCATCTGATTTCATAGTCTTCTGGATGGATGGGGGGATGAGCCCTGTGCCTAGGGTTCACAAGTTCAGAGCAAACATTTCAAAGTTATAAAGCAAAACTTACATATTTCCTTGTCATGTCACTATTCCATGCTATAAGTGATAGTAATGCATGCGCAACGTACAGCATCCCATAGAGTCCAAACACTAAATATTCTATAAGACTAATACCTATTATGAGCAAAACTAGCATACAGGTGAACTGGTCTGGTCTCCAGCTATGGGTTTGTTAGTTCTTAGCTAATGCCTATAACCTGGGCGAGAGCAGGCACCATGTCTGACAGTGTCATATTTGATACTCTACAAAATCTTAAACAGACAGAGATAAACTGTTTCCATGTTGTATTATAGCACCAATGTTGTTCTGAAATATATTCTCTTCTGGAGGCTCATTTAGCTGGGCTAAAATCTCGCACTATTGAATTACCTTTTTTAAAGTGCTCTCCAATGTGTAAAAGGCCACATTGGCTAAAGACAGATTTCTAAAACAATGAAGAGTTTTCATTTGAGTGTAGAGCCTTGTCATTATTTGTTCGCTTTGGAAACATATCCTTATTTATTATGTGACAGACAATAGTTACAAACATACCTTGTTCTGAACCAGTGTGTTTTTAGTACACAAAATGATCCCACTCATCTGTGACCTTCCAGACTACTAGTACTGAAATCTACATGAGCTTAGGTCCATCTGTACATGAGAAGAACCACTAGGCTAAGATTTATGTGGGTGCAAACAACTCCAAGTAACAACTTCAGGTGGTGTTTTCAGGAAAGCCTATAGATAGAAGCCAGAAGCTTCAGAGTCTTTCCAGCTTTTATGTGGCAGAGAGACACTTTTACATTGAATTTTTCAACTACATAAAGCACATTCATTAATTTACAAGCAACCTAAGATGTTTATAACGTAATTTGGAAATCAAATTCAGGCCATTTCTGATCATTTTTAATTATACTACTACCTTGAAGGCTAATGACAAAGATTGAAATAGAATGAGTCCATCTTAGAGTAGCTGGGTTCAGATTCCTTATCTGTATATGTCAAAATAATGTTCACCCCTTAGCAGAGTTGTACTAAGGATCTCAGGTTAAATGCTTGTTGTCTCTCTGAAAAATCATTGTGGAAGTGCTACATAATACTATTAAGGTATGTCTTAGTGACTGAAGTATGTGCTTAAAGCACCCATTTAGATGCTTTACTGAAAAGGAATGCTTTCCTAAGTGAGGGATTTAAGTTATGAAATCAAGCATTTGAAAGTTTGGAAATGCCAAGATGCAAAGTTAGCTGTGCCATTTTATTTCAGCTTCTATGTGCATTATGATACAGTCTTTTAATTACATGATCACACACTCTTGTTCCAAAAGACTTCTTCTGCCTCAGTTAAACCCTGTGAGACTACTTGAATGCTTAAATTTATTGAAATACAATTAAGTCTTTGCAGGATTGGGGCCTTACCTTCACAGGCATTCCGCATGATTTCAAAGGATTACTCGGGGTAAAATACTGCTCAGTTTAAGTAACAGTAGAAGAATTAGGCCCACAGAACAAGATTTTTAGGTGTCTATACCTTTAAAAATCTGACCCTTAAGATCTAATTTATTTATAGTTGTAACCCTGTTTGCCGATGTAGTACAGTGCAGTACCTAATATGGAATTGGCTGTAGGCAAAGGAAAAAAAGTTGAGCTGTTTGAATTCAGGATTCTAGATGGGAGGATCAAGTGAGAAATACCATGATCCTAAAAAGAATCAAGAAACATTTAGCACTATTATTTTGGGAATCTAATTTTATCTTCAGCTACTTAAGGTGTGGCTGGAAACCATACTGCTCACATAACAGTTTGGACAGGATATTGTTTTTTTTGCAGGACAGCTAGGATTCCTGAGAGAATGTGATTTTAAAAGATTTTACTATTTGAGAGAAAATGAGACCTTTATAAGATCGATGACACTAAAGGTGAAAAACAGAGATAACGTATTTAAAACAAAAACCTGCATTTCCTTATATGTGCAACTGACAGCATCAAGCTCACTAGAGTGGAGGTTTGAAAAATCTAATTTAGTTTCCATAGGCACCACATATATTGTTCTTTACTTTGTTCTTTGAGGGTACATGTCATTTAATCACTAGTCAGGATGTCTTCCTTAATCATGGATTTCTACATAAAAGTGCATTCTTGTTAGTTGTTATAAACCTTAATACACGTTCTTCACAACTCATAGATAGATGTAGGTTTCATTTTTAGTAGATACACACTATACATTTTTAAGTGATTTACTTTGAAAAAACTTTCAGATAATTTTACCACTATATCAGAAATTGAATGATAGTTTAGTTTATTTCATTTACCAAAGATATTGAAGCAGATATGTATGAAGTCATTAGGAGGTGAAGTAGTCCAAGTCAACAGGTTAATCGTTAATATTTGGAAGATTTTGTTGCCATGCTGTATTAGGAAGGAGAACACCACCAGACAGGCATTTAAATTGTTTTATTAACTAAAATAACAATGTTATGTATTCTAGATTTTTTCTTCAAAAGCAACATAATATTTTAACAAAACAAGCACACGATTTTGAATTTCGTTAAACATTTAATTTTCTTAAAATCAGGTTTGTTTTTGTTAAAAAATGTCTAACTAAAATAGTTAAATGAAATATTAAAAAAAAAAAACAACCAACCCCAAACAACTAAATCAACTATATTAGCCAAGTCCACATGAGAAACTTAAAATATTGGCCTTCTGTAGCTAACTCAGTCCTCTTCACCTCATTTTCCTGTCTGTTCATTATCTGGAAAAGAAAAACAACTTTCCTGCTTTTTCAGGTCCCAAACAATTTCTCAATTTGGAACGAATTAGTCCAAAGGAAGAAAATATTCTTTCTAACCAGCAGAAGAAGCTACTGCTGTTAAAAGTGAGATTATCACTTCAACAGTCTCTAAATCCAAATCCTTAAGTGACTTCCACCAGTTCACTGTGTGACTTTCTTTAAAACTTCATCAGCAAACATATTTCTTGAATGGTTCACCCTTAGCTTTGAAGTTTATTATAGTTGGCATTACAGAGGGATAATTGCTGGATGTCCATATCATAGCCAACTCCTCTTCTTCAGCAGTTAAGGTTTGACCCTGGTACCGAGTATTGAAAATATTATCAAGAAAATGAGCTGAAGATAGTGCTTGTCCCATTCAGGTTTTTTTAAGCTTGTATTTTAAACTCTGTCATTGCATCTTTCTCTTTTTAAGATCTTACTCAGTCCTTCCAAATTTCAACAGCGTCAGCAATAAAACAGCTATTTCCCTGCATTTTGTTCCAGGCTACAGAAATAGGCTTCAGGGTACTCAGCGCGTGTTCAACATTTCTCTTAAGCCCAATGTTGAGAAGTTTGACTGTGACAGTGTCATCTATTTTTTCACGATTTTGTTCATAAACTGTCATCAGATTAGGCCAGTTCTTGATATAATGCTCCAAACAGTCTACTACTGAGTTCCATCGCACATCTTGTGGGAGAGTTAGCTTGATTTCTTTGGCTAGGAGATGCATCAAATGAGCACTGCAATTGTATGTTATTAGCTTGGGACCTCTCTTCACTTTCTTCTAAATAATTTCTTCTAATCTTGGATACATTTGCAGCATCGTCTGTGACAAAGCTGCATACTAGACATTTGAATTGTTTTTCACAGTTTGTTATAGCTTTTACTGCTATTTCTTGTAAGTATTCTGCTATGTGTGCATTTCCTGATATATCAGTTGTTTCTGTAAGGAAGACATTTCCGTCTTCTGTTGTCACACAAACACATACAACAGGATCATTGTGGACATTGCTCCACCCATCAAGACTCAGGTTAACAATTTACCCTCTAGATCTTTTGCACACTGCTCAATTTCTCTTTCATACACTTTGTCGCAGGCAAATTGCTGATATCTGCTCTGTTTGGTGGACTGTATCCTGGTCTTAATGATGAATCATGTGGGTTCTCAATCATACAGAAAGGAGAGTTTGTTGCATAAACAAACCGGGCAATTTATTCATCAATTACCTCTTTTTGTAATCTGGTGGTTCTTATCACAAATTTATCTATGGCTGTTTCTGGATGATGGAGAATTTTTCTTCTTTTTGCTGCAGGTGATATACTGTGGCTATATGACATACATGATATGACTGAAACACTATCATTGGCAGATAATTTTCTATAGTTTCAGAATTATGGTGATATTGAAGGGGGATAATCTTCAGAATCCTGTATGTTGAGAATGGATTCTTAAACAAAATAAGACAGTGCAGTTATTACCACCATACTGCTCATTTAGAATCACTCATTGCATTCCCTGACACTAAGTACTACTTTAAAGGTGAAATTGTAAAAGGAAGATCTGTCTATTTCAGCTATTTATTTTTATCACAACTGCATCTAAAATGATAGTACCATAGAGTAACAACTATATTTTTTGCGCATGCATGAGAATTCAAGAATAGTCCAGAAGGAAGACAGGCACCCCTTAAGAAAAGTATGAAATGAAAAAGGTTATCAACTTGAAAATCCTGCACATGCAGACATGTTTCTTCCATCATCTTCAATGCAGTTTCCTCGTGAGAAGGAACACTTCTCATGATGCTGTTTCATTCGGGCAACCAGGCCTTGCATTTCTTTGTTGCACTGTTTGCATTTTGCACGCATGCCTGTCTTACCCACAGGTAGAGGAACTTCATTAAAATATTCCCAAACTGGGTCACTTTTATGGCCTGCTGCCATGATGTTTTCCCTTCTAGTGAGAGAATGGTATGGTAGATCTCAAATAAATGAAGGCTACACTCAAAAATACCTCAAGACTTCTGGAATATGACGCTCAAACAGTTTCACTTTGTTTCTACTTCATGTTCCTCCCTTCCCACATTTATCTCCAGACTTCTTCTCGTTGTCCAAATCTATTCCACCCCCAACAATCTTTTAGTCACTGAATTTTTTGAAACTTTGCACTTTTACAGAACGGTAAAGGATTGACTCTGGTGTACACAAATTAGCAGTGGGATAATAGCACTGAGGTCTGTTATTTGCTCACCTCTATTTATTTAAAAAAACATTTTGTTGTTAACAACAAAATGTTATCTCTGGAGACTAATCCACACGTTCAGAACTGCAAAACTAAGTATCTCTGATGGTATTTTCTAGACTGAGCATTGAGTCTCATTGGGTAGATAGAGAATTAGCCTAAATAATCTATACAGAAGCCCTGGGAACCCCATAAAATTGGGTCTCTAATCCATGAACTATTGGAACTCATTAACAAAACTTTTCTTAAACATTACATGAATATATTATCATACTGTAGAATTAGAATTTATAATCCCTATTCCATGAGATATCTTGAGCTATAATTTATCTTAATTAAAATATTTAGTTTCCCTCAAAAAGCATTTTATCAAATAAAATCCAATTTAAATAAAAAAATCCATTAAAATTTTTTTTTAAATCTTTGATTTTTATCCACCCTGGTTCATTTCATTCACAAGCAACCATGGCTATACCCAAATCAATTTTACTTTTTAGTCAGTTTCTAATCTGTTTCAATTTTATTATTCCTTTAATGGAAACATTTCTGTTTTTATTATGAAGCACTGTAAAAATCTTTGTTTTGTTACACACAAAACAGATCTTGGAACTAAATTGACTTGACAATGACCCTTTAAAATGGGTCTCTTATAAGAACACAGTAGAGACAGTATCCTGTTCTTTCAACCATTTCATCCACAGGTATCACATTTGGTAACTGGGTAGGTAATTTTAATGCCTATATGGCAAGGCAAGAGTACAAACCTAATGTGATAGCTATCTAAAATTTGTGTTCCCTTCCCTTGGGATCAATATGACTGAATCCCCCCCCCCTTTTTTTTTTAAAGCACTAGAACAAGTTATCAAGGGAGGTTGTGGAATCATCATCATTGGAAGTGTTAAAGAACAGGTTAGACAAACACCTATTAGTGACCATCTAGTATACTTGATCCAGCTTCGGGGAGGATGGACTAGATCACCTCTTGAGGTCCCTCCCAGTCCTACATTTCTATGATTCTATAAAGACCTAAGTAAATCCATTTCAAAGATAACCAGAAGCTGTGCATCGTTTCTCACTGTACTGACAGTGTATAAACAATTGCACAGATACCATGTGCCCAGATAAACCTGACCTATATTTTACTTAAATAAACTATGTCCTCCTGTGACATCACTATTCAGCTCTTACTAAGAGCTTGACAAAGTCCTCCAATGAAATGAGGGTAGTCAAAAGCTATTTCTAATGTGTTTAAGAGAAAACTGGGGCTCTCAATTGATTAAAAAAATTAAGCACAGTTAGTTGCACTGTTAAATAATAGAATACCATTTATTTAAATATTTTGGATGTTTTCTACATTTTCATATATATTGATTTCATTACAAAGTGTACAGTGCTCACTTTATTTTTGATTACAAATATTTGCATTGTAACAAAAATTTTCTTCTATTCACCCATTACAAGTATTATAGTGCAATCTCTTTATCACGAAAGTTAATTCTACATTTGTATGTTCATGTACAAAAAACTGCATTCAAAAATAAAACAAATGTAAAATTTTAGAGCCTGCATGTCCACTCAGTCCTATTTCAACCAATTGCTCAGACAAACAAGTTTGGTTACAATTTGCAGGCGATAATGCTATTTACAATGTCACCTGAAAGTGAGAACAGGCATTCACATGGCACTATTGTAGCCAGCGGTGCAAGATATTTACGCGCTAAAGATTACATGTCCCTTCATGCTTCAATCACCATTCCAGAGGACATCCGTCCATGCTGATGATGGGTTCTGCTTGAAAACGATCCAAAGCAGTGTGGACAGACATGTTCATTTTCAGCATCTGATTCAGATGCTGTCATAGTATAATTCACAATTCTGAACCTTAGCGTCCAAAATATGGGTACTAGCATGAATTCCCCTAAGCTTAATTACCTGCTTAGATCTGATAAGCTGCCATCAATCAGGAATTTGAGTGCCTGATACACTCTGGTCCCCCCAAAACCTTCCCTGGGGACCCCCAAGACCCAGACCCCCTGGATCTTAACACAAGGAAAGTAAACCCCTTTCCTCACCGTTGCCTTTGTCAGCCTTCCCCTCCCTGGGTTACCCTGGAAGATTACTGTGATTCAAACCCCTTGAATCACAACACAGAGAAATTAGGTCTCCTGGAGAGAGAGACAGATTCACGCTCCGTGAATCTAAAACAAAGAGATTCCACCCTTCCCTTCCCTTCTCCTTCCTTGTTAAGTACAGACTCAATTCCCTTGAGCCTCAACAAAGGGAAAAAAATCAGACAGATCTTAAAGCAAAACTTTAATAAAAAGAAAGAAAAAAGTAAAAAGGTCTATCTCTGCAATTTAGATGGTAAAAAGTTACAGGGTCTGTCAGCTTAAGAAATTGGAGAAACAGCCTCCTCCAATAGAAATACAATTTAAAATACTTCCAGCCAATACACATTTGCACATAAAGGAAAACAAATAATAAAAAAAAAAAGACTATACCGCCTTTCTACCTTTATACTTACAAAATTGGAATAGAAGATTAGACAGCCTGTAGGTACGTGTGGTCACTCTCAGAGCCCAGAGAGAACAAAGCAAAAACCCAAAAAACACAAACAAAGGCTTCCCTCCACCGAGATTTTAAAGTATCTTGTCTCCTGATTGGTCCCCTGGTCATGTGGTTTGGTTCCATTTGTTAACCCTTAGAGGGAAGAGACATTAACCCTTAACTATCTGTTTATGACAGATGCCACCAGCAGACGGTTGATTTTTTGTGGGGGTTCAGATTTTGTAGTTTCCGTATCTGAGTGTTGCTCTTTTTAAGTCTTCTGAAAGCGTGCTCTACACCTTATCCCTCCCAGATTTTGGATGGCACTTCAGCTTCTGAAACCTTGGGTTGAGTGTTGTAGCTATTTTTAGAAATCTCACATTGGGTACCATCTTGGCGTTTTGTCAAATCTGCTGTGAAAGTGTTCTTAAAACAAACATGTGCTGGGTCATTCTCCGAGACTGCTGTGACCTGAAATATATGGCAGAATGCAGGTAAACAGAACAGGAGACATACAATTTCCCCCCAAGGAGTTCAGTCACAAATTTAATACTTCTTTTTTTTTTTTAAAGAGCATCATCAGTATGAAAGCCTGTCCTCTGGAATGGTGGCCAAAGCATGAAGGAGCATACAAATGTTTAGCATATCCAGCATGTAAATACCTTCCAAAAAGGGCTACACAAAAGTGCTATGCAAATACCCGTTCTCACTTTCAGGTGACACTGTTAACAAGAAGCAGGCAGCCTTATCTCTTGCAAATTTTAACCAAACTTGTTTGGCTGAAGTAGGATTGAGTGGACTTACAGGCTCTAAAGTTTTATATTGTTTTCTTTTTGAATGTATTTATTTTGGTACATAATTCTACATTTGTAAGTTCAACTTTCATGATAAAGAGATTGCACTATAGTACTTGTATTAGGTGAATTAAATTTTTTTGTTTTTTTTTTTACAGTGCAAATACTTGTAATAAAATAAAGTGAGCACTGTACACTTTGTATTCCATGTTGTAACAAATATTTAAAAATACAGAAGACATCCAAAAATATTTAATAAAATTTCAATTGCTATTCTATTAACAGTACAATTAATCACGATTAATTTTTTTGAGTTAATCACGTGAGTTAACCGCCATTGACAGCCGTAGAAAAACACAAATCAACAATGCCACAACACTTCCAGGCTAATTTTTTATATAATTAGGAACAAAATAGGTATTTTCTGGCTGTGAATTAGAACAGCACAGTCAAAGGGGCCATTTGTGGGGAAGGAGAAGCCTGGTGCCCAAGTCTTTATCTACATTAGGTAAATCAATTAGCAAAATATCAACCGATTTAACACAAATGAGCAAACACTGATGATGTACACAAGTTCCCCAGTGCTGACAATATGCAAGGGCCTTAGGTGCAATTTCTTATTTTGGGGGGTTTTGAAGCCTGAGTAGGGAGTACTACAGATATAGCATATTCAATCACAGCACAGGGAATGTCTTACTTCACTCATTCCTTAAAGCCTATACTATATACTGGGGAATTTTATAGAATTTTCACTGTACTTCTACTGGTTCAGCTGGTTTTTTAAACATGGTTTAGGTTTAATTAATATGACAGATTAGTGGTTGCACCAAAGGTGTCTTTTTCTCTTCACAGGTAGGATAGGACGCTGAGTGTGTGTGGCGAGGGGTGGGGGGGAGAGAAAGAGTGCCTCACTTGATTCAATACTGAGTATCCCAGCAAACTGGGAAGAGGCATTTGTAGGCTCTGGATCAATCTCCATGGAGTTCTCAGGCAGGAGTGTTGGCTGTTACGTAGGACAAGTTTTAATTGTAAGGGTTCTGTGTGAGAGAGAATGGTGAGGCTCTGACAAAATGTATACACAAGTTCTTCTTTTGCCAATTTTCCTTATCTCACTTTGTATGATAAATCACCATGGTCTTCCATGCCATTTTCGAGTGTCTTTAGTACCATTGGGTTTGTGCTTCCCCAGTCAGTGTAATATTACTGGAGTGGGCTATGTCACATTTTAGTGTAACAAAACCACAAGGACTCTCATAAATGTGTATTCAATTATATACTTTAGCGGTTGTTACAATTTAAGCTAATTTACAGTTGAGACCATTAGTAATCACAGCTACAAATTTAGTGAGGTTTTGGTGTAAAATACAGGTTACTTGAACCATCTCCTTTCTCAGTGCCTCAGAAACAAACAAACTGTATCAACATCTCTCAAGTCTATACTTGCATATAACTGATGTTTTTACTGTACACATAAGGACTAACAATTTACAGTATTTTTCAACTAAAAACCCTATTGAACAAAATTTTGCACCTTTAAAAATGTGGTTCAAGACTTATATAAATGCTAATATGTAATAAAAACCAGTACTACTGATCTATTACTTCCAGCTTACCTAGTTCGTTACATTTCTCAAACAGCTACTGCCCTCTCTTTTGTTGATCACTGGATGCACAGGAAATTTTTCCAAGTAATTTCCCATAAGCATTAAGAGTCCAGATATTGACAGCCTCCTGTCAGGTGATGAGTATCCTCAAGGCCCAGTAACTTCAAAGGGACTTGTTGTGGCATAATTCTGCAAGGTTCTGAGAAATTCTAAGCATGCACAACAATAAAATCCCCCCAGTGGGTAATTTTTCTAAAATTTTCTAATGCAGATGTTGTCTTACAAAGTAAATTTAACTTCAAACAGTGACTTTTATGCTGGACAAGGCTTTCAAGTACATCAAACATACCTTTACATTTTTTTATTTTTCTGGCCCTGTTTGCAAGTTACTGAAATTATGTTCTTAAGATGGCTCCTTTTTCCTTTGTACCTGATCTGCCAGTGAAGATATGGTACTGACTCTGGCAGACCCAATTAAAAAAAAATAAAATAAAATCTCACAGTACAAAATTATCAACTCACTGAAGGCTAAAGCAACAGGGTGATTATGGAGGAATAAATGTACAAATATATAAAATAATAGCCTAACAAATACTTAGAATGACCAGTCAAGTAAACCGCCTTTTATATAAGTGTTCATAATTTCAAACATTTTTCAGTTTGAAGACAATTCCTTTCATCCTCTCCCCTTTCCAAAATGAATAATCTTTATGTGCTTGGCAGATTTACATTAAGCAATTAAAAAAATCCATAAATGGGGGTGTATGTGGACTAAAGTTAAAAATATATTTACATATTCAAATTCCTTTTTCACCATTACCAAGACTTGAAGAATATTTTCCCTCTGAAAGTTGATCATATTACAGCCACTTGAAACAACAGCTGAACCCATTTTAAGCTTCAACACAATCTCAAATTATTTGTAATTTTTAAGTCTACATACACTGGTGACTAGTGTAGATTTTGCTATATGAAAGAATTTTTAAAAAGTGAACAGAAATGAAAGGACAATAAATTCGTTCAGTCTGACTGGCAAGTTCTGCTACTAGTCTGTTGCTAGACACTGCATTCTCACTTTGGTGCTGGCTAGTGTTCTGAGAGCAAGGGTAAAATTTTCAAAAGCACCAAAACTGACTTACAAGTTTCAGTCTTGTTTTCAAAACTGACTTAGGAAGTCACCTTTTGAAAACGGGACTTAAAGTACCTAATTGACTTAAAACCCTAAGTCCCATTTTCAAAAGTGGCTTCCTAAGTCAGTTTTGAAAACAAGACTGAAACTTGTAAGTCAGTTTGAAAATTTTACTCAAGTTTAATGTGATTAACTGCAAAAATATTTCAATGTAAGTTCTCTAGCTGGCCTCAACATGAAAAAAAGAAGTTTGAAAATACCGAGTTCTCAATTGTATTATATCAAAAAATATGGCATCTTGAAAGGTGTTTTTAAATGAAAGTTTTACAATTCACTTTCAGTGTCTAAGGCCAAAGTAATAAGTTATTTCTTGCTCCTGCCTTGTTTTGTTAGCATGAATAAACTCAGACTTTTCAAGCCCCTGAATTTCTGGTAGTTCCCATGGTCACACATTGCCCCTGGCCAAAATGGCAAAAAATCTCAATTATAAGATCTACTAGGGTACTATTTTGCATAAAATTATTTCAGTAAAACATTATTATAGTACCTATTGTTGTCCACTATCTTTGCTTGTTTAGTTGTTCACAGACCTGCTTATTTCAGTTTCTCCTGACCTTCTAAATCTGTTTCCAAAAAGATTCCAACTATTCCACAAGACCTTGGGTTAAAAAAAAATTCTGTTGTGTTCATGTCCCCTTTACATCGCTCACTTATTACATCTGGCAATAAACATAACTTATCTTCACTATTTAGGGTGCAAGCCTGATCCATTTAGTTAATTTAAATTTAGTCATTGACTTAGAAGGAAGCAAGGTCAGGTTCCTTAGTTAGCCTGGGCAATTAAAGCATGTGGTCCCTGCACCCACCTGCAGACTCAATGACATCAATGGGTCACAGCTGTAGGGTCTGCTAGGTAGACTGGCTTGCAGGATCAAGGCCACTGGGATTTTGCTTTAATTGGAGCCACAGTAAGGTAAACATATCAACAACGTATTTGACAAGCTTCAAATCATAATAATATTAAAGGAAATTAGTCACAAGTTTTATGGTATTTAACATTTCATTTTCTGTAGCTTTAAAATAGCCTTAGCTTGCATAAGTAATGTTTTCTAAATGTTGGATCTAAAGCGTTTAGTGACTGAGACACTATCGTTCCAATTTACAAACCACAAAAATCTACATTCTTCCAACAGCATTCTAAGAGGATGATGGAGTGGGATGCATTCTCTACATAATCTATAAATGTCTGGGTCAGATGTTGACTTTATTTGTCATTCAGAAAAGGAGCCCAACCATTTTTTTTTTATAGAACTCAGTCATTTTGTAACAAGAACCCAAAAAGTAGATAATTAATATTGTTGTAGACAACAATTCTCATGAAAGATTCATGCAATTTAGCCATAGGAAATTTGTCACATGAAAAGGAACATTATGATTTGTAAGATAACACTTTGATACAATGTTTTCTGGTAGCAAGGATGAATTTACAATTGGATACAGTATCCTGTAAATGTAAAATAAATATAGTCTTACTCAAACTATTAATTTTCAAACTGAACATAACCAACAATTAAAAAAAAATGGAGTAAGGTTTAGACACCAGATCCAACAATAGAGTCTATAACACTTAGGTTTTCTAAAGTGGTCCTGTAAAATATTGTATTTTCTCAAAAATCAGAAAAAATTAAAGTTTTGACTTTTAAAAAACTAATATTTTGATAAATATCTACAATGATTAAAAATGAAGATTTTGTTTTTGTTTTAAGTCTTACAAATTCTAGACCTCACCTACAGTGGGATTTTAGCCTCTCATGTAGCTGCACTCTGACATGCCTCTACTCTAGGCTCAGTTTAGGAGTGCAGTGCAATTTACCACATTGTAAACTGCACCAATTCAAACCACATGTACATTATGAGCTTTCACTGGTGCATAAAATCCTAGTCTAGATAAAGTCTCTATATTATGTATTTCACAAATACAAGTTTAAGTACTTCACTTGGTTTATATCAATACTGTTACTAAGTACAGTAACTACAAGATTTCTGAGATTTAAAATGCAGATACTGCATAATCTAATCCTAAATTGTTCTATTTACCACAGAAAAATATAGTAGTCATATAGAAGAGTCAACACTCAGATTTCAGATATCAAAAGGCTGAAATGGAGTTAAGTGGGTCTCCATTTTGAACTCTGATGTACAACACATCAAATAGAGTCAACTTTGCTTTTGTTTAAACTTTGGTGCAGGTTGTGCTACTCATATAGATTCAGGTCAAACATATCTTAAAAATAAAACAAGCACCAATTTTCCACTGTTTCTTATTTAAAAAAGAAATTCTGATATCTACATATCATCACTAGGTTTCTTTAAGAAGAAAGTTCTACATTAAAAAAAAAACTTTAGTTCTCTAAGAGCTCAAACTTTTTTTTTTGGGGGGGGGGGGGCATATTTTAAAGCAGAATAAAAGTCCTAAGGCCTAATCTTATAAATCTTTATTGAAATACTTCACAGACTTCCACTAACTTCAGTGGGTCTATTCATGGGGGGAGGGGGAGGGAGGGGAAGAAATCAGTAAAAAAGGGAACAAACTGAGTTCAATATCCGCCTACATTTATCAACTGGAAAATCATTTTTACTTTTCTTATACCTTCCACAGTTATCAAGTTAAAAGGCCCAAGAATACACAAAGGTTGGTTACCTCTCTCCCTACCCTTATCCTTGGAAGACCTCAGTTCAGAGCTATTTTTTTAAATTATATTCGTCATACCTAGATATGTTTGCAAAGCAAACCACAGAACCATGCTGCAGGTTTTTGTTTTTTTAGCTAGCTAAGTAACTAGTTTTTCCATTTAAATGCTTTCATACTTGGATAAACCCTCATTTAGATGCTACATGCTCAATAAAATTATCTAGATCTGCTAGGGAATTATGAAGTGAATCATTCATGTCTTGACTTCTGAGAAACCTTCGAAGAGTATCTAAAGCAGTCAGAGCCTCATTTTTTGATGGCAAAGGCTGTTCAATTCCTGGAGATCCATCACCTTCATCTTCCTCTTCATCATAAACAAACAAATCAGTTTTCACCGAAGTGCTTTCTTTGGTCCACATCGTTTCATTATTTGTGGGCATTTCACATGTTACCAAGTCATCATCCAAAGCTGCATATTCCTCCAAAGATAAGCCTTCTGGAAACTCTACCCCAGCTGCCAATGCGTGTGCAATCAAATCTAAACCACTTTCAATTTCTCTGTCTGTGTCACCATTTTCCCCTGTTTGTGATTTGAATCCTGCTTCTTCATAACTTTTAACAACAGTTTCTGGAGTTACATTTCTCCAGCATAGGTGCAACATATCAACTGCATCAAGTAGAGTCAATGTAAACTCTTTACTACCTTCTACACAGTCTACAAATCTCTTGATAAGACGATGCCTGTATTTGACTTTCAGACTTCTTATAACTCCCTGTTTCATAGCTATAAATTTAGATGATGAGCATGGAGGAAAGAACACCAGTTCAATAGACTTTAGATTCTTTACCTCTGGATGAGCTGGGAAAGAGTCAACAAAAAATACTACTCGCCGCTGCTGTGCTTGAAATCTCTCATCAAGTTTATGCATCCATTGTTCAAACACTTCTGAGGTCATCCATGCCATATTGTTTGCCTCATAATCCACAGGCAGGGACTTTACATCTTTAAAGCAGTGCGGATTTTTATTTTTGCCAATAACAAGCAAAGGAAGTTTCTCAGAGCCATCCATATTTGTACCAAGCATTACAGTTATTCTCTCTCTGCTTAGTTTGCCAACAGAACAAGTTTCCCCTTTAAATGCAAAAGTATTATTAGGTAACATCCGATAAAACAATCCAGTCTCCTTTACATTAAACACATTTTTTGGCTGATAATCATTTAAATAATAAGGAAGAACATTTTGGTACCAAACAGTTAAAGTATCTGCTGTAGTAGCCACAGATTCTATAGACTGAGATCTGAATACTAAACCATATCTTGATTTAAAACGATCAAGCCAGCCGTTACTGCACTTAAAATCACTATGTCCAAGTTTCTGAGCAAAATCGTTAGCTTTGAAACGCAACATTGGGCCATTTACTGGTACATTCAAGCACTGAGCAATTCTGTACCACTTCATTAATGCCTCTTCCAGATCTGTATAAAAAGCTGTTCTTAGTCTTTTTCTTTTAGGATCAAATCGTAAGGACTCAAAGGCTTCTAGAACTTTATCTTTATTCTTCATAATTGAAGACAATGAATTTTTCTTTATGCCATATTTTGCTGCAATGTCTGCTTTTTTCTTGCCACTTTCCACAGCACTTATTATGTCAATTTTTTCCTCAATGGATAAACTTTTCTTTTTCCTTATTACAGGTAAAGATGAGGGATCCACTGAAGTCTCTGCCATGGTATCCTGCACTCTTTTACAAAGAAGCACACACAAACACACACTCTTTCTAGCCCTTTCTGATACCAGCTTCTTTAATTAGATTAGTTTTCAAGTATATATACTGATGTCACAGTCATCACATTTTGAAAGCTGATGTGGTACAGTCACTGGTATCTTCCTGGATACTATCAGTACATTAATAGCAATTTAGCCTCTCTTACTTCTTTGAATGTCTTTATCTAGAAAGAGGAGTCTAAAAACTAAAACAAATTAACATAATGATTACAAGTTCCTTTCAGGTTCATTTTAGAAAACTGCCGTTCCACCTCCCACCCCCAAAGATTGAAAAAGTAAGGGTGGGGAAAGGATGACTTCATTGACATAAATATAGAAACCTTTCAGTCCCACTGATTTACTTCTGGTGCATTATAATCCTTCACCACACCTAGGAACTAATTCAAAGAGAACATAGTCAATAAGAAAGTGGCCTCCAGTGCCCTTGCCTGTATGGATAAACAATATTTTTAAGGGATGCAGAGCTGTCTGGTGTTCCTTTTATGCAGGACCATGGCCTAGGAAAGACTTTGCTGCTGACAGCAAGTTCCCTCGAGGCCAACTTTTCCTTCACCCCAGGCCACTAAAACAAGGAGAGAGAAAGGAAGCACATTAGCAGCATTTCTTTCATTTACCTAACCCCAGGCCCCCTGAATTTTATTTGGGCGTCAAAGGGATGTTATCATGTTGCCAAGTTGACTCTTTCAAGGTGCCGACAATAACCTAGTGGCTCAGAGAGCGCTGCACCAGCTGAGCCCACGCTGTGAACGGGACAAACACTCTCCCACCTAACCGCTCTCGTCCGCTGACGCACATGGATCTTCACTCCGTGTCTCTCTCGCCGATCCCCCACACGGGAGGGGGAGGCGGCAGGGCTGGGAGAGCAGCTGTTCCCCCGGCACGGGGTCCCCTACCCCACCAGGTAACCAGAGGGCGGGAGTCTTAACACCTCTGCGCCTCGCAGCACCTCCCGCGAAGCAGCAGCCGGACCCCGCGAGACTGAGCAGCTCGCTCGCTGCCCTGCCGCGCCCCGCCTCGCCTCGCTGACCCCAGCGCTTTGCAACCGGGCGGGGACACGTTCCGAGAGGAACCCGCCAGCCCGAGCGTCAGAGAGAGACTCCCGGGACACACCAGCGCCCCCGCCCCGCCCCAGCCCACCGGCTCTTCTCTTGGGGCGGGGGAGGCTGCGCCGCGCTTCCTGCCCGGCTGCCTCCAGCGGGGGAGCGGGTCACGGTGTGCGGTCATAGCCGCTACGTGACCTCCCGCACCGGGACTCGGCTCCAGTCCCTGGCAGAGCGCACAAGACGCTGCGGAAGCGGGGGGAGGGCATTAGAGAAGTGGCGGCGGACCCGGATGTCGTTGCTATGGTTGCTGCATGGAGGCAGCGACACCACAGAAATGGATATTGTTGGCTAGAGAGACTCTTCCACGTCATGGCCATAGAGATTTCCGGCCAAGCGCTTCCGGTTGCAACTGGTGCTGGAGAAGGAAGAAATAAAGGTGCAGGCGTTGGCACCGGAGCCTTTTCTGCCCGCAGGAGCCGCCCCTTTCTCCTCCGGGCCTGCCAGCAGCTGTCCCTTGTCCGGCCCCCGCGGAGCAGGACGTGAGCGGGGCGGGAGCGGCGCCGCTGGCAGGTGAGGGGGGGGGGGCAGCGCGGCGCTCTGTGCTGGGCCCTGATGCTGGAATCTCCCCGGGGGGATGGCGGCGGTGCCCAGCTCCGCGCTTCGGTGCGAGCGGCGGCTCTTGTCCGCGTAGGACGCAGCTCATGGGCGGGGAGCCGGGCCGCAGCGCCCGCCCTCTCATTGCCATGTACGTGTCACGTCTCGGCGCGGAGGCCGGGAAGCTGCTTCCTTGTCGGAAACGGGACCTGCCAGCCCCCTTCCCGGTCCCGCGTCCCTCGCCCTAGGTGCCAGCGGGGACGGTGCTTGTGCTCGGCGGGGCCGGGCTCCCAGCGGCGGCGCTTCTCTGAAGGTGGGTCCAGCTCGGCGGGGCCGGGCTCCCAGCGGCGGCGCTGCACGCCTGTCACCAGCAACGAAAGCTTGATCCTGACACACTTTCCCTTCCCCGGGCTGCCATCGGCGCCTCTCCCGGGATTATCCCCCAGGGACCGTCAGCCCGCGAGCGCATGGGTAGGCTGCAGAAGGTCTGCAGAGAGACCCCGGTTGTTAGCTGTTGTTGGTATTCACTTTTAGTTCTTGTTTTTAGCTAACTTTTACCGTCTTGCAATCTTAAAGAATAATTGGCATCTAGAGGCTTGTTTTTAATGATTGACTAAATGGATGTTTAACTGGTTGTTTCGTTAAAATGAACTAAACGTAAGTGAAAAGAAAAAACAAGATTTTTTTAAGAAGTCATTTGTTTTGATTCTTTGTTTCCACACGCTGTTTAGCCACAAGGGGAAACAAGCCACTTACCACGTTGATTACATGGTAGTAAGAAATGAAGTGTGGAAAGCAGCAGGAGGAAGTGTTACAGGCCTAATTTGCAGCAGACAATGTGAAGGGCATGTTAACTCTTTCAAAAGTCTGTTTAAATGAGACTTGTTCTCTCCTTGTGTGTGGTTTTTTTTTTTTTTTTTTTTTTTTTTTTGGTATGGCTTATTGAGGAAATTATGATCAGTTCTTGTTGGTAGTTTTCAGTTTAAAATAAAAGTTTCAGTTTCTGAGTGTACAATACTCATACTCTTTCTTGAAGAGCTAGAGAGATATTTTGTCATCAGGTGGGGTCACATATCGGTGAAGAGTCCTGATATTGCATTTTGGTGGTGTTAGGCCATTGCACTTCAGTCCTTTATTTTCCTCCCCACTTTTCTTGCTCCTATAAGGGGTTGGAATTGCCAACATCTGTCACCTTCCATTTGCTCAGAAATCTTGCATCTTTCTCACGTGTTGGAAGACATAGGGAACACTCTTGTGATTGAGATTCTGGTTGTAACCATACAGAAAGTGAGATGCTTCTTGAATGTAAAATTGGAAACTAGTCTCAGCGTAATATACAACACACTGTCAAACTTCATTGGGAGGAAGAACCTCAGGGAAGATACAGAACAAATTTGTTTTGTTTTCTAGCACTGTTGAGGAGCTTTCCAAATGACAAAATAGGGGTGGGGGGAAATACCATATAGCATTAAACAGTCTGTGTCTGTCGGCAGGATCACCCACAATTTCAAATAGGAATATCATCCAAGATTTTATTCATATTTTGTGGCCCAAACACTTAATCAGTAGAAGAGCTTTCAGAACCAATGATCTTTCCAAGTAGTGGTTTTGCACTCATGACTGGTGTGGGCTAGAGAAAGAGATTATTTTGTGGTTTGTGGCTCAACGGCTTATTGTTCAAAAGCCATTTTATTGAGGGCTGATAGTTTCAACCCTTATATGTGAAGGAGAGATGGGCAGTGACTGGGAGAGGATGAAGTTGGACAGCAGTACATTATTTTTAATTGGCCTCTATTTGACATTCATTAGGTAGAAAGAAGTGAATGATACTTGGGGAATTGCAAATTGTTTGTGCTCTAGTTGTTCAGGAGTAATTGTGCATCAGTCACAGTATTGCCAGTTCATTTAACCCAGTGGCAGTATGCTCTTTTTTATATCACTCTGCTAGGTAGTTAGGGAGTGTTCTCCAATTAAATTAGGTTGGCTGTCTATGGTAGAATGAACCAGAGCAGGTGGCTGATAGTTGTGGCTTAGATGAAGTAGGAATGTGAACTTGTTTTAAATTTTGGCTGTCCCATGGATTTTTATTTCTTCTGACAGTCTTTCAAAATAAGAAAAAAGCCATAGTTATTCTCAAAAGCTAACACTTTTGAAGCTTTTTTCAGAGTACTTGGAAATACTCCAGTGTCTGTTTAGGACATGATTGTCCGGGACAGTGTTAAAGATGCCTCATTTTAGGAATTCAGATGGAATCTTAAGTGTTTAGGTTCCATCTATACTGTCAAATTGAAATATGCTTTAATCATGTCAGTGGACAACTGTGTTGTTACTGCTTCTTTTGATACTACTGTATTTGCAGTGTAAATGAGGATCTTATTGTGCTCTGCGTGTCTTGGCAAACCAATGTTTGTTGGAAAGGTAGACTATAAGGAGCCCTGTTTAGCTTGGACAAATGGTGCTTGAAAAATGGACTCTGAGATGCAAATTTAAATAGCTGAAATTTAAAAAGTCACTTGAAGAAAACATTTTTCAGTGATGCTCAATTTTTTTTCATTACGGAGAAAGATCGAACAATCAGTCACTTTGCATTAGTACTTACAAATTTTATGTTAGATACAATGTTGCATGTTCTTGGCACAGCAGATTAAGATACTAATCTCAAATAAAAATATGCTATGTAACAAGCACCATTTAGCCAGAGAGGTAGTATTGTATTTCAATTTGGTAATTCATGCATTACTGAAGTCTTTGGTAAATTGGTGGTCAGCATCCTTAAAGAGAAGAAGAAGTGGTTTGACATCCAGTCTTCCGCACTGCAATATGTGTCAATCACCCCTGCCCCCCCAAAAAATGACTAGATTAAGAGCAAACCCCTTGTTTGAATGGAAGATCTCTGATTATTTTCTATTTAAATTAAACCTATATGGTTGGAATATGGCTATAAATGAGAGAAGTGTCACCCAAAACACCCTTTTTACATACAGTAAAATTCAGACAGAAATTGGCCAAGGTCACACAGCATGGCAGAGTTAATGTCTCAGATTTGTTGCCTTGTGTTCTAGTCATGTTCAAAATGGGTTTATTAGTCCCTAGTGGAAACTTAGCCCCATTAAAGACGTTCACATGTGGCAGAAATATTGCAGGCAAAAAGTGGAGTATTGGCAGAGTTCTGTGGGGACACTTTTATAGTGATCACCTACTGGTAAGTCCTTCATGTTTGCAAATATTTATTTGCATTACTTACTGAAGTAGTTCATATGGTTTTGGATCAATAAGAGCAAAAATAATCCTTGGTTTGCTTGCAAAGACAGTTCTGTGTAGTAATCTTGTTTTTGTCATGAATGGTGCTCATTCTGTAGATGATCTTGCATAATTCTATTTACCTTTCTTAAAAGAAGGTAATTGTCCGAGACCAGTACAGGTTCGAGTAAGTTTTTGATCGAGTGAGGAAAATCAAAATGTGTCAGATTGAAAGTTCAAAACCAGGTGGCCTTTTATTGATGGGGGATAAGTTGCTACTTGAGCTGGGGAGGAGCGCTTTTACTAACTAACAATACTATTAGAACGAGAATATTTACACAACTTGAAACAATCTATTTACATCCAACAACAAGAAATCAAACAATCTATAATTAACTGCTTACTAAAATTCAGAACAGATACACAAAAACTAAATAAACTGTGTGCACATTAATCAAATATTGTAAAATACAACAATTAACCACAATAGCAGTTAATACAACAGTTTAACTTTCATATACTATATACATAACTTGCACCAAATAACAACAATATATACAGTTCTGTACCAAATAAGGGAGGGAAAAATAAGAGGCTAAGAAAACAGAATATTACAGAAATTGGAATACAAATACCGCACTCGAGGCGCAGCTGACCAGCATGTACAGACACCAAGAGCATAATGAATTGATGGGAATTAATCCCACTCGTCCCGACTTTGTTTCGGTCTTCACTGAGAAGTCTGAAGGAATGTCTAATATAGTGAATGCTTATGGGAAGAGGGTACGTTTAGAAGATAAAATAAAAAAAGAGCAAGTAAAAATCACTTAGAAAAGTTAGATGCCTGCAAGTCACCAGGGCCTGATGAAATGCATCCTAGAATATTCAAGAAGTTAATAGAGGAGGTATCTGAGCCTCTAGCTATTATCTTTGGGAAATCATGGGAGACGAGGGAGATTCCAGAAGACTGGAAAAGGGCAAATATAGTGCCCATCTATAAAAAGGGAAATAAAACCAACCCAGGAAACTACAGACCAGTTAGTTTAACTTCTGTGCCAGGAATGATAATGGAGCAAGTAATTAAAGAAATCATCTGCAAACACTTGGCAGGTGGTAAGGTGATAGGGAATAGCCAGCATAGATTTGTAAAGAACAAATCTTGTCAAACTAATCTGATAGCATTCTTTGATAGGATAATGAGCCTTGTGGATAAGGGAGAAGCGGTGGATGTGATATACCTAGACTTTAGTAAGGCATTTGATACAGTCTCGCATGATATTCTTATAGATAAACTAGGAAAGTACAATTTAGATGGGGCTACTATAAGGTGGGTGCATAACTGGCTGGATAACCGTACTCGGAGAGTAGTTATTAAGGGCTCCTAATCCTGCTGGAAAGGTATAACAAGTGGGGTTCCGCAAGGGTCTGTTTTGGGACCGGCTCTGTTCAATATCTTCATCAATGATTTAGATGTTGGCATAGAAAGTATGCTTATTAAGTTTGCGGACGATACCAAACTGGGAGGGATTGCAACTGCTTTGGAGGACAGGGTCAAAATTCAAAATGATCTGGACAAATTGGAGAAATGGTCTGAGGTAAACAGGCTGAAGTTCAATAAAGATAAATGCAAAGTGCTCCACTTAGGAAGGAACAATCAGTTTCACACATACAGAATGGGAAGAGACTGTCTAGGAAGGAGTATGGCAGAAAGAGATCTAGGGGTCATAGTGGACCACAAGCTAAATATGAGTCAACAGTGTGATACTGTTGCAAAAAAAGCAAACATGATTCTGGGGTGCATTAACAGGTGTGTTGTAAACAAGACAGGAGAAGTCATTCTTCCGCTTTACTCTGTGCTGGTTAGGCCTCAACTGGAGTATTGTGTCCTGTTCTGGGCACCGCATTTCAAGAAAGATGTGGAGAAATTGGAGAGGGTCCAGAGAAGAGCAACAAGAATGATTAAAGGTCTTGAGAACATGACCTATGAAGGAAGGCTGAAGGAATTGGGTTTGTTTAGTTTGGAAAAGAGAAGATTGAGAGGGGACATGATAGCAGTTTTCAGGTATCTAAAAGGGTGTCTGTCATCAGGAGGAGGAAGAAAACTTGTTCACCTTAGCCTCCAATGATAGAACAAGAGGCAATGGGCTTAAACTGCAGCAAGGGAGATTTAGGTTGGACATTAGGAAAAAGTTCCTAACTGTCAGGGTAGTTAAACACTGGAATAGATTGCCTAGGGAAGTTGTGGAATCTCCATCTCTGGAGATATTTAAGAGTAGGTTAGATAAATGTCTATTAGGGATGGTCTAGACAGTATTTGGTCCTGCTATGAGGGCAGGGGACTGGACTCCATGACCTCTCGAGGTCCCTTCCAGTCCTTGAGTCTATGAGCCAGCTAAATCCGCAGGAGACCCTTCTAGCTGGAAGGAGGATCCAAGTCTTCCAGCTAACATGCAAATATTCCTCCAGATCTTGGCGTGAGACATGGTTTTATTCGAAAGCTCTCTTACTCGTGTCAGCGTCTGATTGGTCCCTAGCTCCTTCGCCTTCCAGGTTCCGAGCTGGAGCCCTCCACGTAAACAAGATCTGCACATGTCAGACTACCCTTATGCACACGGCACGCTGGTATTTTTGCACAAGGCACTTGCCTGACCCCTAGGTGACCAGGCAGAAAGAGCGGGAAAATGCACACAGCACTATAATGTTGCACACTGCACTAGCCTGACCCTTAGGTGACCAGGGAAAAAGAGCGGGAAAATGCACACGGCACTATAATGTTGCACAACGCACTACGGTGTTGCACACAGTACCAATGTGACCTTTGACCGACAATTGGCCATACAGACACCATATTTGAGCATAGGCTTAGGGCTACGACAGTAATGAGTCAGCCTTACGTAAAGTAATTTAGATAATTCATTTCCCCGTGTTTTCTGTATCTTGCTTGTTATCTTACTTTATACATCACATAGACCACCTGACTACTCATGATTAGACTTTATGTAAATAAAACATTCAGCACAAATTGGAAAGTTGAAATGTGCTATGAAGATAACTAGTGCTGGTTTATTTAACTGGGATTTTCTGTATCTGGTGTGAAAGTAAGTAAATGTTGAATGCTAGAAGGCTTACTCTACACAGGGCATGTCACCTTTTGTTATACCAAAGATTATTGGCAGTCTTGATTTATTTTTTCAGAGATCAGCTGTCTACCTCACAGGTTGCTCAAACAGTGCAGTATTTGTAGGTTTCAGCTATCTGGAAATTTTTTCAGGTTACAGTTTCCAAGTGCAGTTCTGTTATGAAAAGTGATCATGTAAAAATATCGCTACATTACTCTACATCTACAGAACTGTTCCTTGTGTATATTCAGAGAGCTGTTTGCTTGCTTTAGCATCAAAAATGAGGGTCTCACTCTTGTTAGGCCATGCACACAACACAGTTAAGAGAAATCTGGGTTCGTTTTCTATTTATGCATAATGTGGAAGTGTCTACTGTTCCAGTGATTTACATCAGTGTTAATAGAGTTTGTACACGTGTCTTCAAAGTATGTCCTCAGTGACTAAGGGATTACAGAGGTGATTGCAGGACATAATTGACCTTTATAACCTTCATTACAGGTGACTGGTGAAGAATCTAGCTTAATCTCTGAACCCAGTTTTAGTCTGCAAGTTTAGTCTGCTTGCCAGGGCAGATAGCTCCTCATGCTGCCCTCCTCACAGCCTTAGGAGCGTGGCGAAGAGAGACTTAGAAGCCAAATGAAACTGAGCTGGCAGGAGTAGAGAGGAACAGCTGCAGCTAGGACTTTGGACACTGTTACAAGTATCTGGCTGTTTTTTGCAGCTTTTACTTTGGATGTTTTTCCTCTCTGCTGACTGGATATTTGCTCCAGTTTCCTCACAATCTCTTCTCTTCACCTTCATTCCACCAGCCCCCTCCTACACCTCTTCTTTCCCCCTCCCTTCAGTTTCTCCTCTACTTAACTTTTTCTCTTTTCAGCTAATGTCCTCTGTGATTCACACCCTTACACGCTTAGTACAAAAGAAACCTGTTGAGGTTTCATCTGAACACTCATAACTCACTGGTCAGTAATATGGTAAAATGTATGTAGCAACATCATATGTCTAGTTGGGAATTCCCCCTTGTGATACTTTTTTTTTTTTTAATGGTCCTGGACTTTATTAGGAACTAATCTACAAGATACAAACCAATCAAAAACCATTAAAGAAAAGTTGTTTGAAAATGTTATGTACAGGTACATTACACAGAAGAGAGCAACAGTCGTCTTCTAAAGGCCTTTCCAGTGAGCAAGAGCAGCACCGGCTAGCAACGGGGTACATGGAGAATAATGCAGCTCTGCCTACTGATCTCTGGTCTGGCCACAAGAAACCAGGCAGCCCTCCCTGCTTAGGAAAAGGTTGTTAAACAGGCCTAACCTAAACAAAGGATTGTTTGTTTATCTTAATTTACATGGAAGTAATAAACAGAACAATCAAGACAGTTGGTGCGAATGGGGAAGGAGAGTGCAGGAAACTGAACAATGTCCAATTTAGCAAACTCCAGCTATGTCGGGGGGGAGAAAGCGGGGAGGGAATAGAGCATGGAGCCTCCTTCACCACCAGGCTCCATCTCATCTTCCTCATTTCTTGAATAAACTTTATTGTAAGGCGTGACCTTCAGAAGAATCCATTTCAAAGGTTCATTGGACTATAAGAGAAAGGGGCAGAAAATCTCAAATGTATTAACCTAAGAAAACAAAGGAACCCATATCTTTCTCTCTCTAGAAGAGAGACTGACTTGAACAAAGCCTGAACCAAACAAACCCTGCTAGATTAAGTTTTAGACTTTTACGAGTATTAGCACTTTTATTTGCTTCTGTATTTCTAACTTCATCTTATACTTAAACTCACTTAAAATCCTATCTTCTATTATTTTATTGTTCATATAAACCAACAGTGCTGTGTCTGTACCAAAGTGAATGTTAAATCCAGTTAAAGTTGCAGGCTGTTGCATTTTGTCTCCTTCAAGGAGCAACTGGATCTTACTGTTCCTCTGAACCAGGGGTCAGCAACCTTTCAGAAGTGGTGTGCCAAATTCACAGTAACTTAAGATTTCCTGTGTCTTAACATTTGTAGAAGGTCTTTCTCTCTCTCTGTCTATATTATATAAATAAGCTATTGTGTTTAAAATAAATAAGGTTTTAAAAATATTTAACTAGCTTTTATTTAAAATAAAACTAAAATGGAGATCTTATCAATTTAGTGTGATCCTTCCCTGGAATCGTTGTCTGGGGTTCCAGCCACCAGCCCCGCTCAGCACTCTGCTAGTCTGGGGTCCAGTCGCTGGTCCTGCTCAGCCCGCTGCCGGTCTGTGGTTCTATTTACTCAGCCAGCGGCGGGCTGAGCAGGGCTGGCGGCAGGCTGAGTGGGTCAGTCTGCTGCCAGTCTGGGGTGCCAGTGGTACTCAGCCGGCTGCCGGTCTGGGGTTTTGGCTGCCGGTCTGAGTTTCTGGCTACCGGCCTCTTGCCATTCGAGGTCCCAGCCTCCGGCCCCACGCAGCCTCCTGATGGCCTCAGTGAGCAGAACCCCAGGCCGGTAGCAGGCTGAGGGGGGCCAGCGGCCAGGATCCTGGCTGGCAACAGGGCAGCAGCCGGAACCCCAGAAGAGCACGTGCCATTAAAAATCGGCTTGCATGCCACCTTTGGCACCTGTGCCGTAGGTTGCCGACCCCTGCTCTGAATGTTGGAGGAGAGGGCTGGACATATCAGAGTGTATGAGTCTAGGGGAAGATCAGGACTGGGGTAGTGTTAGGGTCACAAGTCTGGTAAAGTCTGTGATAACTTCTGCAGGCTGTTGGACTCGAAGCAGTTGAATGAGAGCTGTACAGTGTACAGAGTGCAAAGTGCCTGCTGGCTATGTGTGTCCCAGATAGGGAAACACTAGTAGCAGAAGCATTTTGGGTCACTCAGGGTTATAATACAATAAGTGACACACCCTTTCACTGATCTGAATTGCACTCCCAGAGTATGACATATTGCCAAAAACTTCACCCCAAATATTAAAAAACCCTAACAAAATATAGATTTTGGAACTACCATGCCAATTGCAGACCATCACATTATTCATCCTACTTGTATGTTATATCCCTTCCATCAACCCTTTATCTCCTGTCTGTTTAGACAATAACTGTTTCAGGACAGGGGCCGTCTTATTCTATGTATAGTGCCTGTGCTGGAATTATTAATATGGGAGACCACAAAACACTAATTTAACTATAAATTCCTTTTAAGTCCAGTGGTCAAATGATATTTTATACAATTGCTCTAAACGCATCTAACAGCCTATAAAATAAGCAGTTACTGCACCCAATATAGTAACTCAGGGGTTGGCTACACTGGAGAGTTGCAGCGCTGGTGAGGGGGTTACAGCGCTGCAACTCAGGATGTGGCCACACTTGCAAACCACAGCCAGCGCTGCAACTCCCTGGTTGCAGTGCTGGCTGTACACCTGGTCTGCCTCGGGTGTAGCTATTCCAGCCCTGGTGATGCAGCGCTGGTCATCAAGTGTGGACACCAACAGCACTTTTATTGGCCTCCGGGGTATAAGGAGGTATCCCAGCATACCTTTTCAGCCACTCTGGTAATCGTTTCACACTCCACTGCCCTGGGCTCAGCTGACCCCCCCTTTAAATGCCCCGGGAATTTTAAAAATCCCCTTCCTGTTTGCTCAGCCAGGTGTGGAGTGCAATCAATCAATCAATCAGCGACCATGCCTCCATGCCCCAAACGAACCCCAGCATGGAACAGTTCCGAGCTGCAGGACCTCATCAGTGTTTGGGGTGAGGAAGCTGTGCAATCACAGCTGCGCTCCAGCCGGAGAAATTATGATACCTATGGGCAGATATCAAAGTCCTTGCTGCTAAGGGGCCATGAACGGGGCACGTTGCAGTGCAGGGTAAAAATAAAGGAGCTGCGCAGTGCCTATTGCAAAGCCCGTGAGGGAAATCGCCGCTCAGGAGCTGCCCCCACGACCTGCCGTTTTTACAAGGAGCTGGATGCCATACTTGGGTGTGACCCCATTGCCAATCCGAGGAGCACGATGGAGAGTTCAGAGCAGGGAGAAGTGGGGGAGGGGGTAGAGGAAGCCGAGAGTCAGGCTACTGGGGTGGAGGGAGACACCCCAGAGTCCCAGGAGGCATGCAGCCAGGAGCTCTTCTCAAGCCAGGAGGAGGCTAGCCAGTCGCAGCAGCTGGAAGTTTCTGGTGAGGAAGAAGCAGAGGAGCGTGTTCCGGGTAAGCAGATTTTATGTTTTGGGAGAGGAGGGTTGGGGTTATGGCTGCCTACATGCATGCCTAAATGTGGAATAGCCCATTGATTTGCTCTATCACGTCTCTGTAATCGGCCTCGGTAATCTCTTGAAAACTTGCAGCCAGAGCGTGGGCAATGTGCTTGCACAAGTTTATAGGGAGAGCCACCGTGGTCCTTGTCCCGGTCAGGCTAACTCGTCCGAGCCACTGTGCCGCGAGGGGTGGGGGGACCATTGCTGCACACAGGCAAGCTGCATAGGGACCAGGGCGGAATCCACATTGCTGTAGAAGACCCTCCCTCTCTTCCCAGGTAACACGCAGCAGTGATATATCTGGCAGTAGGAAACCCTGTTGAGAATGTAGGGATACTGCTCAGTGCAGGTCGGCAGCTTCGCGGCCCCCCCCCTTGCAGGTCGGCAGCTTCGCGGCCCCCCCCCTTGCAGGTCGGCAGCTTCGCGGTCCCCCCCTCCCCCCTTGCAGGTCGGCAGCTTCCTGTTCTCTCCTGTCCCCTGTGCAGGCCCCCAGCTCCCTCCTCTACCCAGTGCAGAGAAACCCCAGTGAGCCATCAGGCAGTTCCCCTTCCCAGGTGAAGTCGGGGCAGAAACACTCACCCCATTGCTCGCCATGCCTTTGCTTCTGTGGCCTCTCTGTGCTATGTTAGGTATGTGGGAATGATGCTACAAAAAGTCTACAAACTCCTTCACTGACTGTGTGATAATAAACAATGTAGCCTCTGCGTATTACATGTTTCTATCTATGTTTTTTTAAGTGACCTTGAATAATGCAGCCGGATCACCGCCTGCCCATCGCTTGCAGAACTTGAGGAAAAATCCGCGAAAATCAAAAGAAGAATTGATCAAAGCAGTTATGAATCAGTACGCCAGAGAAAGTAGGAAGACGCAGGAATGGAGAGAGAAAATGCATGAGTGGAGGCAAACACAAAGCAGGAGAAAGGAATTGGCTACCAGAAAAAACCTCGAAGCAGTTGATAAGCCTCCTGGCTCGCCAAACTGACTCTTTCCAGTCTCTCGTAGCTGTGCAGGCAGATCTGTACCGTGGTAACCCACACCCCTCCCAAAGCTCTCTTTCTTGTTCCCCAGTATTTGCACAAAACACCCTTCTCCAGCAGCCTGTTTCTTACTACCCCCAGCTGCCCCAACACCTGTACGATCACCTACCAGCCCTGTTAACTACAATCCTTACTCTGTGCATTCCACCACCATGACGCTGCAGCATATTAATCCTGAAGTGCAGCAGACATTGAACAGCAATCCAAACAGGACATATTCAAACCTATGAATGTACAGTCCACCCTCCTACCCCCCTACCCTTTTATGTACTGTATTTTGAATAAAGGATTCATGGCTTTTACAATAGTTTTTATTATTGCAGAAAGTGGTAATACTGTACCCCAGGGAAAAACGAGCACAGCAAAGGTACCAAACATTACTGTTGGCTCTCAGCATCAAATTGCTCCCTTAAGGCATCTCTAATCGTTGAAGCCCTTTGCTGGGACTCTCTAGTAGCCCTGCTCTCTGGCTGTGCAAATTCAGCCTCTAGGCGTTGAACCTCGGAGGTCCATTCCTCAGTGAATCTTTCACCCTTCCCTTCACAAATATTATGGAGGGTACAGCACGCGGATATAACAGCGGAGATGCTGCTTTCCCCCAATCTAGCTTCCCATAAGACAACGCCAGCGGGCTTTCAAACGGCCAAAAGCACAGTCATTCTGCACCGGCTCAGCCTGTAGTTGAACTGGTCCTTGCTCCTGTCAAGCTTCCCTGTATACGGTTTCATGAGCCATGGCATTAAGGGGTAAGCGGGGTCTCCAAGGATCACAGTGGGCATTTCGACGTCCCCTACTGTGATCTTGCGGTCTGGGAAAAAAGTCCCGGCCTGAACATGGCACTGTTCCGAAAGATGCGTGCATCATGCACCTTTCCAGGCCATCTTGAGTAAATGTCAGTGAAACGCCCACGGTGATCCACAAGTGCTTGGAGAACCACGGAGAAATACCCCTTGCGATTAATGTACTCTGATGCCAGGTGGGGTGGTGCCAGAATAGGAATATGCGTCCCATCTATTGCCCCTCCACAGTTAGGGAAACCCATTTGTGCAAAGCCATCCACAATGTCCTGCACGTTCCCCAGAGTCACAGTTCTTAGCAGGGTGCGATTAATGGCTGTGCAAACTTGCATCAGCACTATTCCAACGGTGGACTTTCCCATTCCAAACTGGTTCGCCACCGATCGGTAGCTGTCTGGAGTTGCCAGCTTCCAGATTGCAATAGCCACCCGCTTCTCCACTGGCAGGGCAGCTCTCAATCTCGTGTCCCTGCACCGCAGGGTAGGGGCGAGCTCAGCACACAGTCCCATGAAAGTGGCTTTTCTCATCCAGAAGTTCTGCAGCCACTGCTCATCATCCCAGACTTGCAGGACGATGTGATCCCACCACTCAGTGCTCGTTTCCCGAGCCCAAAGGCGCCATTCCACGGTGCTGAGCACGTCTGTTACTGCCACAAGCAATTTACTGTCTTGAGCGTCAGGCGAATCAATATCATCGTCTGACTCCTCACTGTCACTTTGCAGCTGAAGGAATAGCTCCACTGCCATGCGTGATGTGCTGGCAACATTCATCAGCAAGGTCCTCAGCAGCTCGGGCTCCATTTGTAACAGAAATCGCGCTGCAGACTCACAATGGCGCCAAACTGCTTGGAATGTGTAGCAAAGCACCACAGGGCGTTGGAACAGGAAGTGGAAAGACCCGCACCCTTCCGTCCCCTTCCCACAAGCCACAGCGCCAAAATGGGAGGTGCTTTGTGGGATAGCTGCCCACAATGCACCACTCCCAACAGCGCTGCAAGTGCTGCAAATGTGGTCACACTGCAGCGCTGGCCCTACACAGCTGTACGAACACAGCTGTAACTACCAGCGCTGCAGAACTGTAAGTGTAGCCATGGCCAAAGTGTTCTTAAGCATGTGACCAAGATGCTTCCCACCAGGCCAGACCTAGGGAAAACCATGTCATCCTGACATGCTCCAGCATGATCAGGTAGGGTCTCACAATGAAACCTCAAATTCATAATTCTTTTTATTTCTTTCAACAAGCAAATTATGCCCTAGCCAATTACCACTTTATCTAAACAACTAATTAGAGACAGCTCACCCTAATTTCCACGTTTAATCCAGGTAAGATTTACAGTCTCTTTCTACCCAAGGTCTTTCCTCCTTATCTCTTCCCCTCCTTTCTGTTAACACTGGTATGCAAGATGGGAAGGCCCATGCTGGCTCCTCTTAAGACATTCCTTTTGTTTTATTTAAACCCATCTGCAGTCACTCCTATTGATTGAAGGCCTTCTTTTCATGAACATCCCTTTATGTCGTGTTCTCAACCTTCTTTGCACCATGACTCCCTTCTGAGAACAAAAATGACTACACAACTCCAGGAGGGGGGACCAAACCCTGACCCTGCCGGAGCCCCACTGTCCTGGTTGTGGGGGGAGAGGGGACCAAAGCCAAAGCCCGAGCCTCACCACTATGGGCTTTGGCTTTGGCTTTGGCCCTGAGAGGTGGGGCTTGGGCCCTGGGCTTCCTGGGTGGTGGGGCTCAGGCTTTGGCCACAGGCCCCAGCAAGTCTAAGCCAACCCTAGCAATCCTACTACAATGGGCTTGTGACCCACTCTGGGATTCCAACCCACTGTTTGAGAACTGTTGCTGTATCTCATTAGTTACTTGAACCAGACATCATCCCTACTCCATTCCTTCTGGTCTTAAACTCATTATTTTCTAGGCCTTCCTGCTACTGCTAGTCAGGGCATTTTTTTACAACACCTAGTTGAAGTTTGGTTAAGGAAATATAACTCCAGTTCTTCAATTTTATATTTATTCTACAGCCTAGAATAATGGTTCCCTGGTCTTGCTTGGGATCTCTAGGTGCTATCATAGTAATAAATAATAAGGGCTTGACATTTTAAAAGCCCACCTTTTGGTTTGTAAACTAGGTATGTTTGCTGGTGGAAGTTGAACCTTGGTAACACTGGGCATTTTTGTCCAGTTCAAAGTAGAACCATACTTAAAAAGATATAAGGCCAAAATGCTGTTGGCACCTTCTGCTTTATAAATGATCGCAAAACCAGTAAAAGTCATGGGAAGTTTGTGCAGAATATGTTGTTTGTGCTCTTCTGCTATCACAGACATTGTTCCACGCTTTACTGACCATAAATGTGGGATTTGAGGCTAAGGTTGAAAGGGGTTTGTTATACATAACCCAGATGATGGTCTGATAAGTCTCTGAATGCAGAGCTCCTGCTGTTTGGCAGTAGTCTGATTCTCAGTAGTATCCGCTACAGGCCCCTCTCCATGCTAGCTCAAAAGGTTGAGACTTGGGACAGTTCAGTGATTGCAAGCCCAGAATGGATCTCTGTGATTATCTTGTCTGACCTCCTGTATAATACAGGCCATGGGACTTCTCCAAAATAATGGAGAAAGAAGTAATGTTTAATGGCAAATTAGAAGAGAAACTGTGAGCACAGAGTCCGGAGGATGAACATAGTGGACAGCCTGAAGAAGGGAAGAGTGGAGAGGAGAGAGGGCCAGGAGTCCCAGCAGGTAAAGGAGTGAGAGAGGCATCAGGACATAATGGGGCTTTTCAGGCAGCGAACAAAAATAATGCAGACTCTGATGGACCTGCACATTTAACAATCCTGGTCTCTCCTCCATCTGTAGCCCATTGAGAATTCAATATTGGGGCCGCTTTATACACCCCCTTCAACATTCCATGTGGTATCGGGGATTGGTGTACTACATCTACAACCACACCCTGGGATATATTAAAGACAATCACAGCTGCACATACACAGACCTGTGAAACCTACGGTTGGTGTATGTGTAGCTGAAATGGACATGAATATTCTTTCCCTCTTCACAAATTGGTTATATTAATTATTAAGTTTATTAAGTTTATAATGTATTAGATTTAAAATTTCAGAACTTTTGCACTGATTTTGTTGCAAATAGTACAATTTTATTCTATAACACAAGTCATCTTTATTATTTCACAACATATGCTGCTTGGTGCTCAGTAGTTCTGAAAGCAACTAATTACCGGTCCCAGCAGTACAGACCCCTGGGGGACACCACTACTTACCTCTCTCCATTCTGAAAACTGGCCATTTATTCTTACCTTTTGTTTCCTGTCTTTTAACCGGTTACCAATCCATGAGAGGACCTTCCCTCTTATCCATGACTGCTTACTTTTCTTAAGAGCCTTTGGTGAGGGACTTATCAAAGGCTTTCTGAAAAATCTAAGTACACTATATCCAGTGAGTCCCCCTTGTCCACATGCTTGTTGACCCCCTTAAACAATTCTAGTAGATTGGTAAGGCATGATTTCCCTTTACTAAAACCGTGTTGACTATTCCCCAACAAATTGTTAATCTGTGTCTGACAATTTTGTTCTTTACTGTAGTTTCAACCAGTTTGCCCAATACTGAAGTTAGGCTTACCTGCCTGTAATTGCCAGAGTTTCCTCCAGAGTCCTTTTTAAAAATTAGCATCACATTAGCTATCCTCCAGTCGTTTGGTACAGAAGCTAATTTAAATGGTAGGTTACAGATGATAGTTAATAGTCCACCAATTTCACATTTTAGTTCCTTTAGAACTCTTGGGTGAATACCATCTGGTCCTGGTGACTTCTTACTGTTTAGTTTATCAGTTTGTTCCAAAGCCTTCTCTAATGACACCTCAGTCTGGGACAGTTGCTCAGATTTGTCATTTAAAAAGAATGGCTCAGGTTTGGAAATCTCCCTCATGTCCTCAACTGTGAAGACCGATGCAAAGAATTAATTTAGTTTCTCTGCAATGGCCTTATCATCCTTGAGTGCTCCTTTATCATCTCAATCATACATCTCAATCATGGGCAGACACTTTTGCCATTTATTCATAGATATTTGAAGGGCACGCAGGCAGCTTAAACCATTGGGATATCTTTTCACTGAGGTCCAGTCTTGTGAATGGACATCATTGACTCTTCAAATGAGCATAGGCACATTCGGCTGTCATTCTGCACCTGCTGAGCTGGTGGGTCAATCATTCCTTGATGCTGTCAAGGTGGCCGGTGTATGGCTTCATGAGCAAGGGGTAGATTGGGTTCCCCAATTCACTATTGCCATTTCAGCATTTCCCCAATGGTAATCCGCTGGTCTGAAAAGGAAGTCCCTGCTTGTAGCTTTCTGAACATTTTGTGTTCTTAAGATATAGGGTCATGCACCTTCCCTGACGAGCCCACGTTGATGTTGGTGAAGCGTTCCTGGTGGTGCACCAGTGCTTTCATAACCACAGAAAAAGTATCCTTTCGGTTGATGTACTCAGTGACAAGATGGTCTTGTGCCAAAATAGGGATATGTGTGTCATCTGTCTGTCCACTGCAGTTTGGAAACCCTATAGCTGTGAAGCTGACCACTATGTCCTGCACATTGCCAAGGGTCTCAGTGCTGCTTAGCAGAATGTGATTAATGGCCCTGCACACTTGCATCCCCCATGGTGGATTTGCCTACTCCAAATTGATTCCCAACTGACCAGCAGCAATCGGGTATTTCGAGTTTCCACAGTACAATCCCTCTTGCTTCTCAGCTGTCAGTGCAGCTCTTGTTTTTGTGTCCCTTTGCTGGAAGCTCAGTGGACAGATCTAGGAATGTAGCCGTGTGCAGCCAGAGGTTCTGCAGCCAATGTTTATTTTCCCAAATGTGCATTATGATGGGATCCTACCAGTCAGTGCTAAATTCTCAGGCCCAGAAGCAGTGCTTCACCATCTGCAGCTGCTCGAATGCCACCAACAACCTTGAATTGGTTCTCATTATGTCCCACAGCAGTCTGTCCTCCAAGGAATCCTCATGCTCTCCACTCATTTGGTTCTTTTTGCAGCTTTGGAAATGCTACAGGATTGTACACCCTTTGCTTGCAAAGTTCATGACAAAAATGCAGAGCTGTGCAGGCTCCATGCTTCTGTCAGAGATGGTGGACAGTCAGGAGGGCCATGCGGGTTTGTGGGATTTTGAAAAAAGTCATAAAAATTATGGGATATTGATACCGTTATGGGATGGAAATAATTGCAAACTGATAAGTTGCTTGCATGCTCCCAGTCACTGCTGCATAACTTACTTTGCCCCATCCGACATTGCCAAAACTTCCCAAAAGTCAGTGTGCTGATGGTGGGGAGTTGCACAGCGGGATGCCTGTCAATGGTGCACCACATTCTGCATTGACACAAGCACTGCTAGTGAGTACATGCATCACTAACACAAGGAGTCAAGTATGCATGTGCACAAATGATGATGTACTAATTACAGCAGCTGTATGTCAACATACCTTGAGTCGACGTAAGTTTGTAGTGCAGACATGGCCTTAAACACTTATTACCTCAAAACATCTTAAGGTATGTCTATATAGTAATGTAAGACCAGGGGTTTGAACTCGGGATCAAGCCTAATCTTCCCTCCCCACCACCACCCTTTCTGTCTACACACACACAGTGCTAATCCGGGAGTCAGACCCACAGTCTCAGGACCCCACGGGGGTAGAAGGTCTGAGCTTGAGTCAAGTCAGGACCCTGGGTTACAGCCTTATTTCTTTGCAGTGTAGATGTAGCCCCACTGGACTTGTGCTCTGGCAGTCTGCCAAAAGTATTCCACAACCCCATGTCTGACTTTCTTTGTCCAGGACAGTCAAGTTTAGTGAACAAACCATTTTTGTCACATTGCACCATGAACAAAGGGCTAGAGTGGCCACATTTTAGGGGAGGGTGCTAGGGAATCTGGGATAAGGGTGACTGGACTGGGGCCCACATAATGCAATGTAGATTCTGGAGCCTCAGGTTGGGACCTAGGATTCAACAGTTCCCAACCTGGGGTTACAAATGAGTATAGGTGTTCAGGCTGTAGGTTAACAAAGTGTTTACTCTCTTGATTTCTATTAATCTTGGGCTTCCATTGCAGTGTAGACATACTCTTAATGTTTTATGTGGTTTTCCAGGTGGTGGACACCAAAATCATGCTGACTGTCTTGTATACTTATAATGTGCTTATGAACATATCTGGCTGCTAAGAGATAAAACTAATTAATCTGCTAAAAACTGGCTAGTGATACTGTCCCTTTGACTTTTATAAAATATTCTACTATACAGCAGCAGCTATAGTGAATTTAGAAGAATTACATTTTAATGCAGAAGGAGCATGGCATTAATATTTTCTGAAAGTTCACTATTTTTCATCAGTAATGTCTGTAAGGTACAACATATAATCACTTGCATAAGAATTAATGCATGCTCAACATATTTCGTTTTCAGATATGTCAGGACACAGCAACGATCCCACAGCAGTTGATGAATCTCATCCAGCCGCAGAAGAGGTCCGGTCTGACTCTGAGGTGATTGGGTGATATTTGTGTAATACTGTAAAATCAACCAATCCCGGTAACAGTTTCAGACTACCCAAAAATGCATAATGCAATGCATAATAAAATTCTTGGGTGTGCACCCATGCATGTGGTGCTGCTAGATTTATATTCTGGCCTTTTTAACTTTGGGTCCGGTTTCCGATTGTTCTGTTGCATCTGAAGCAGTGAAACTAAATTTAGTCCATAATTCAGGATCACTTCAGCCAGCAACTTTCCTGCTGTGCTGTGCTACTATTTGATTGTATGAGCTAAATGGGTTTAGGTGGGATGGGGATTAGAAGGAACACACAGGTACTGCAGGAAGGGGCACTCGTAATTTAAAAAGATGATGATCTTTCCTCAGTCTGCCTGGATTAGTTCCTCAGCATGATAGAGTAGGAGGGGACATCGCATAGAGTGAAAACTAAAACAGAGAATCTGACCACTTGTAGTTGATGATTTAAGGTAGTAAATTTTGCCATCCTTCAGGATGAAAAGGGCTATATTGGACATTGTTAGTCAAAGGACTAAAATATTATTGAGTTTGGACAAGATGTAAAAAAATAAAAATAAAAACCTTAGGGAAAATTTTCTTTTGACACTGAAAGAAAAGACCTTCTTGAGGGGATAAATAACATTCATTCTGTGTAGTCATCTTATGTATGTCTCGTAATACTTATCAGTCTGAAGAATTTGGGCAAATGCATAGTGCACATCCCATTGTCACTGGTGGGATGTACTGCAATCCCTTTCACATGTAGCTGACATGGGAAGATAATTAATATTGTCCATAGAATTACCTCAGTGGAATAGTTTGAGTTAACTCAAGAAACTTTAAAAATACACTTAATTTTTATATTTTTCTTTCCATTACCTAAAATGCACTTTTAATTCAATTCTTCGGAGATCATTTCATCTTGCAAAGTTGGTGGCAAAAAGCCAAGGAACTTGTGCAATAGTCTCCCTTGATGCAGGCATGGCTTTGACCACAAAGTGGAAGTACTTGTCAAACACTGACTCATAAAGGATTTGGGAATTTGAGTGGGCGCCCAACTGTGTATAAAGGTGCTTCCATAGTGAATCAGTTGATTTTGTTGAACACATTTTCCCCATCACACAATGGGCCAAATACAATTTAGAAAAAAGAGTGCATCAGTTGATAGGCAAAACTGTTACAAAATGAATGTGCTTCTAAATGTGTCTATTCTAGAGTTTCCCTGTTGGTTCAAAGAACAGATGTGTATTATCTGTGGACTAATAACCTCATTAGGTAGGCACTGTTTCTGAATTTCACCCTCAGTTTGTAATATAGTTAAATTAATAGACAAAAGAGAGAATATGGTAATTAAAGAATGATTAAATTACTTTGATTACATATATTTGTCTTGGATTAAAGTAGCCATTTTAAAATTTAAAATGGGACCCTATTTAATCTAGATCCCTCTTTAGCATTTAGTTCATGCAAAAGTTTGTGATTTCACAGAACTCTTCAGAACCTTTTCAGTTGCTCAAATACTCTGACTCTGCCACCCCCCCCCCCACTGCTGCACAAAAAATTACTCTCCACTGAGATTGGGATTTTGCTCATATTTTTTGTGATGCATTTTGGTTTTTCCCCCCTGAAAATCTCCACAAAATACATCCACTTCATACTGTTTTGCTTCCTGTTTTTTTGCCACAGACTTCATATATTGTTTGGGGCAAGTCAGGTAACATGACTGTACTTCAGTTCTACCATCAATATAATAGTAATTGAGAGGCTTAATTCATTAATATGAGTAAAGTGACAAAGTCTTTGATGGAAGGCATTTGAGCAAAATATTTAATGCTCAAATTGTTGGTAATCCAAAATGTGCTTACTATTAAACTCATGTTTCTTGCATGACAATATGGAACAACTCCCACTTCTTCTAACCTCAACCTAACTATCTATATGAAGAATATAGTCTCTTGCACAGTTGATAGGATAACAAAGTATTTTGACTTGTCCAGAAACTGCAGTATCACATATAGAAACAATTGGAGCCATCTTGCCAATATAACCGATTATATTCTATTTCAAGTTGAAGCAGGTCATAATTCTATCATAACTTGGTCTGTATGGAGACTTAGTGTATGAGAGTTCAGTTCTGGAGCAATTTTTAAAAACAGTTGAGTTGTTTATAGGTTTCTTAAAATAAAGCTTAATTTTGGCAAGTGATTTGCATCTCTGTGCCCAATGTTCTTTCATAGGAGTGGGACAGATTATCTGTCTATCCACCAAGTACTTCTAATGCATTTAAAACACACCTTAAATATGTACTGAAGAGCCATAGGGCTTGTGTGGTGCACCTTAATGTATTTTTAGCTACATATTCACCCAATAAACATTGTTGGGTTTGTTTTTGTTTGTTTGTTTGTTTTTTAAGAGGGACACAGCATGGAAAAACTTACTAATCTCTATACACTGGACATACACTATTGTAAAACTGGAAGGTTTGTTTGGAAAATGCGTGATCCGTTTCGGGAAAATGTGAGGATTTCCAGGAGAGGGAATTCAAGTGATAATATTTGCAAAGAAGGGCTGGCTGTATTGAGCATTAATAAGAGGATGCAGTTTGAATTGCATGTTGTTCTTATTTTTCTCTCAAACTCCCCTAAAGGCTGAAAATACTGAGTCTACTTTAAATATTTCTAAGGTGTCTGTCATACATGGTATCTTGCTATCTTCATAGCATTCTTGTACCCTTCTGCTTCAGAAATCTGAAGCAAAGTTGGGATGGTGCAGGATATTGCATCTGTGACAGTAAATATTTTCAGCGCTTTGATAAATTTTCAGCAAGCTGAAATAAATCTACTTAAATCCCATGACCTAAAGTCTCTAGTACAATATAATTTCCATAGAAAAGGACTTGTTCTACTAACACTATTTAGGGATTGTATGTAGATGACCATTACTGTGATACCTGAACGTCTTGGTTATACCCTCCAAATCAGGGTATGTGCAATTTTCACTCTATTATGTTGTATGTATTTATTACAAAAGAGAAAGTAACACTTTTTCAGAGTAGGAAAAGATAAACTAACAAATTACTGTTATGCATATAACCAAGGTAAGTAGGGACATGGTGCCAAAAAAAAGGGTTAAATATTCACAACAGCACATGCACATCAAATATAACAAAGGAGGAAGCCATTCTCTCCAGCTTAAAAACTGAACTGTTCCCACAAACTGGGTTTGTGCTCTGAGACCTGCACTGCTTTGTGTATGGCCCCCAAGTAACTCTGGCAGTTGTATTTTTGAATAGAGTCATTAGAGTTCTATAAATCAATTAAAAAAACAACAAAAACAAACACGAATTCCAATAGAATGAGGACAAAAATTACTTCCCTTCTACTATGATAGCAAGGCAGGATAAAATGCATCAGTGCTCCCTATATGTATACTTCCTGAGCAAGGAGACACTATGCGTGTGTGTGTGTGTGTGTGTGTGCGCACGCTACATAAGGGCACCTTCAGATAGTTCACTATATTGTAAATCTCATTTCCATCTCATTACTGTTAAAGGACAAATGATTTTGTACAGTAACTTAAGGTGTGCAGTTTATGGATGGATATTTGTCAAATCTCAATAGAACTAGACTGCACTTTTTGATTGGCCACAAAGATTTCATATGGGACAGGAATTCTTAAACTTGTTCATCATATGCATCACATCTTAATAGCAACAGTGTTTTTGTGGCACGTATCTTCCCCCCCACCCCCATCTTCCCCCGTTCATTGTTGCATGGATCATCTTCCCTCCCACTGACCATTGAATAACATCCTTGTAACAACCACAGTAATTGTTTATCTGGAAAGGTGGTGGGAAAGCATTTAGTGCATGTCTTAGCTTTTGACGTGACTCTCGCAGGTGGAAACAAGCACCATGTGATGCTTTATGGACATGCACAGTTGAAGTGAAGGTGCTTTTTGTTTTTTTTTTTTTTTTTTTTTTTTTTTTTGCTTTGGTGTTGGACTGTTTTACCTAGTTGGTTGTCTGAACCTAAAATCCAAATATATTTAAGTCTAGTGGATTTTTTTGTTATGCTTCATAATTCACTTGGTTAAAGATGTATAATTTCACAGTTTACTTTATAGAACCTTTAAAGGATCAATTAAAAATAACCTGTTATTTTGTATTTTTGAGGCTGCTTATTATTCAGTGTCAATGTGCTAGATACTGTAAGGCCCAAAATAAAGGCAGCCCCTGTCCTGAAAGAGCTATGTCATTTAATCAGCTGAGTCTATTGGATAATCTTGACAGAAAAAGTTTTATTTTCCTGATGTAAATGTGATGATCACAACCATGTTAATAGATTTCTGAAAGATATATTCACTTATATTTTTTTTTTGCTTAAACCTTTGTTTTGTGAACACAGCCAGTTCCAGTGCTCAGATAAATAGATCAGCTGCTATTCAGTACCCATATATTTCTCATGTTGGCCTTAGACTGTCCCAACTCAAGGATTTGTAAATATTCTGGATCTCAAGGATTTTGAAACTGATTTCTTCTAACTAATTTGGAGGAAAAATCCAAATACCGTAACTAACTTTTTGCAGTGATGATGGAAATTGTCTTTTTCCTTCCCCCAGCCCAAAGAGCTTTCCTGAAATAAACAAAAATCTGAAATATTCAAAAACAGAAACTTTATTTCCTGTCTCAATGGATGTTTCTAAATATTTTTCTTTTTCTTTAAGACAACATTCTTTAACAAACACAAAAATCACTAATTTGCTTTGGACAGTAGCATACTGCTTTTAGTAGGTGTTTCTGAATGTATAGTTGATTTAAATTATAGTAATTCCTCACTTAGTCATCCCGTTTAATGGTTTTTCATTATGTTGCTGAAACATGCTCTTTCAAAGTTGTGTTAATGCTCCCTTTAATATAAGCGTCGTTGGCAGCTGCCTCTTTCATCTACCTGCTTGCAGGAAGAGCAACCCATTGGAGCGAGCTGGTGGGGGCTTGGAACCAGGGTGGACCGGCAGCCCCCTATCAGCTCCCCACTCTCCTAAGTTCCCTGTGCAGCAGCTGCCTGCAGTTCAGCTGTGTCCCAGCCCCCATTGCCATGTGCTGCTCCTGCCCTCTGCCTTGGAGCTGCTCCCCAAGTCGCCTGCTTGCTGTGCCGGGGAGGAGGGAAGGAAGATGAGGGCTAATGTCAGGGTGTCTCCCTCCCCTCTGCTCCTGCATCCTGCTTACCCCATCTTCCACAGAGCAGGAGGGACACACCAGGGCTGCAGTCTCAGCAAGCTGATCTAATTAACAAGGCAGTGTACTTAAGGGAAATGCACGTATCTCCCTCCATTACTGCTGCCTTGCAGAGTGAGAGAGTTAACCCTTGAGGGCTCAGCCAACTGCTATTTCATCATTTAGCAGTAAGGGAAATATCCCACCCTCTGGTTCCTCCACCTCAACCAAGCTTCACAATCATCATCACTGTGTACCAGGATTAAATTGTTTGTTGAAAACATATATATATCAACACACACAAAAAATATCATTTTTTTTTTTTGGTCGGGTTAAAAAAATTTCCCTGGAACCTAACCCCCTTATTTACGTTAATTCTTATGGGGAAATTGGATTTGCTTAACATCGTTTCGCTTAAAGTCACATTTTTCAGGAACATAACTACAACGTTAAGTGAGGAGTTACTGTATCTGTAATCTACTCTTCCTAATTCATTTCTGAATGCTTATAAGAGTTCTTTCAAAAGCCTGGTATCAAAGCCTTTTTGTTTTACACTTACAGCTTGATAGCAATGTAAGTTGTGAGAAGTCTTTCAAAAGTATAGGATTAGTTAAATATGGAAATTAGTTGATTCTTTGTGGCTTAAATGGAGAATAAAACTATAAATATACAACTTCAGATTTTCTTGGACCCTTTACACCTGCTTGCAGTGTGTTGTATAACTTTCCTAAAAGAAAGGAAGATCGTAATTCGTAAGCAAGAGTGCTAAGAATCAGAAATATACTTTCTTTCTCCCTCACCACCGCCTCCAAAAGCAACACTTCATCAGGATTTAAGGGATTTTTTCATTTGTCTTCACACTTTCCCTGTTCTTACAGTTACAGATTGATAATAATGTAAGCTATGAGGTCTTTCAAAAGTATACGGTTATTAAAGCAAATTGGTGCTGCTAGACCAAATTTTATAGATATTGCACAAAATCTTGTATATTGTATTGCAAGAGCATAGCACTTTGCAAACCTTTGCACATTTTTAACCCAATTTAAGGACAGTTAATGTTTCTATCCTTAATGGCTAACGTTCTTGCTTTGTGGCTCATGCAACGGACTCCCTGATCCACATGGGAAGCTAAATATTTATTCCCAGGTCCCTCATTTTGCTCTTTCACTTTCCACTGTGTTATTTGCAGTTGGATGAAATTATGATCTCTTCTTCAAAAGACTGAGTGGTGTGAAAAATCATTACTATAGTCAGTGATTTTCTTTTTTTTTATGCATGCAAGTGTAATTCATATAATGTTAATTTGCTTTTGAAAATCATCTGGTGACTGAGAAACACATGGATTAAAGTCCATGCTTCAGACACATGCACATTCAGAGCTTAGTTAAAAAATGGATCAATGGTTATCAGAGTCTAGGGAGAGTCTCAAGTTATTAATGAAGTATTCCATGTTGAACCAGACTTATTCTGTCAGCCACACAGTTGAAACAACAATGGAAGAGAGGAAAATATATATGACAACAAGCTTTATCAGTATGATTATGCAGGCCATCTCACGCAAGTGTCAATAAATCTTTGTACTACACTAAGTTTTCTGTGTGAGGGGCAGGAGAGATGCTGGCCTTTAACCCTTTTGAAGGCTTAATTTGTTGTCTAAAATTGTAGTCTTCCTTCCCCTAGCTAATGGAACAGATAAGATGCTTTTTGTCTAGTCTCTTCAGGACTGTTTAACTAACTGCTGTGCTGGAGTGGGAAAAGATGAACTCAATAATTTGATCTTTCCTCAGCCCCTTTCCTTTGGGTCTGTCTTTCACATAAATGGTTCCAGTAACTGTCTTCTATTGCTTACTGCAGGGTTTCTCAAACTGAGGTCGCAGCTTGTGTAGGGAAAGCCCCTGGCGGCTCCCACTGGCTGTGGATTGCTGCTCTGGGCCAGTGGGAGCCGCTACAAACAGCGGCCAGTATGTCCCTCAGCCTGCGCTGCTTCCAGCAGCTCCCATTGGCTTGGAACAGTGATCCACAGCCAGTTGGAGCTCGGTTGGCTGGACCTGCGGACAGGGCGGGTGAACAAACCGGCCTGGCCTGCCAGGTGCTTTCCCTACTCAAGTGGCCACCCCAGTTTGAGAAACCCTGGCTTACTGCTTTACCAAGCAGCAGCAGTGTGAAGCTGAAATGATTCTTTCTGAGTAGCAAAAGTATTGATTGTTGATTTGGCTCTGCTGCTTCTGGCAGAGCCATGAACAGCAACAGAAGTGCTATTGTTGTTTGGTCCAGAAGACAGCACTGCATTGGTAACATTTGTTCCACATTGCGACAGAAGAGCTAGAATCATAACTTTTTTTAAAAAACACGAACTTAAATTCTGCAGCAATTGATGATTAAAGCCACTTCCTTCTTCCATGCTGCTTGCTATGATGAGTGGGGTTTTTCAAGCTTGGCTCATTTCATTAAGTACTCTGGAATATGTGAGATATGACGGATGCTGGATGTACCATCTGTCTCTGGGTGCATACATGTACAAGTACAAAATAATTATTTATTTAGGGCCTTCTGAATTTAATTCTACCTTTCAGATTCTATCTAGAAATATAGATGGGGGGAGGGATAGCTCAGCGGTTTGAGCATTTGCCTGCTAAACCCAGGGCTGTGAGTTCAGTCCTTGAGGGGACCATGTAGGGATCTTGGGCAAAAATCTGTCTGGGAATTTGTCCTGCTTTGAGCAGGGGATTGGACTACATGACCTCCTGAGATCCCTTCCAACCCTGATATTCTATGATTCTGTAAACTGAATGACATTATTTAATTACCCAACACTGTGATATGGGTCAGGTCCTAACTATGGAATTGTGTTACACAACTTGCAAAAAAGTATCTAACACACAGTGACTTTGTTTTTGTGTGATTTAAAATACTGACTGAGTTCAGTTTTTGTATCAATGAAATGTTAGAATTAGATTTCCATTTTGTAACAGCAGCTGATATGTAAAATTAATTGTTAAATTTTCTGTTGAGCACTTTTATAATATTCTAGTCACTCTGGTGTATTGGCAAATACTAACCTGTTTCTTTTTACACTGTAGGAGTTTGCAATGGCTCAAGAGTCTCCCAAAAATTCAGCAGCAGAAATTCCTGTGACCAGTAATGGAGAGCTTGAAGATTCACGTGAACGCAGTTTTAACAGGGTAAAAAGAATTTCTTCAGTGTTGTTAATTACTACTAAATCACTATCAGAAATCCAATTAATGAAATGCTGAGATTACAAGGTAATATGTAATAAACAGAATCTGGCCTGGGTTGATTCCCTAGGGCTCACAGAAGGCTAGTTTGGTTAATATTTTATCATGTCAGAGGTGAACATATACCTATTCTTGTAGTTGAGGAGAAGGTTAGACTACAAACCACTACCTCAGTGCTACTCAGTCCTCAGTTGTTCAGGAGCCAACTTAGCGATCAGCATTTCCCAAAATGCCACAATAGTGTGAATTCATTGTTTCATTTACTATAGTAATATGTAGTCATATTTAAACAATATGATGGGAAATACTTAGTTTTTATATATCCTTATTCTCTCAGCAAAATGACTGGCCAAGTATTATTTTATCAACTACAATGGGTTAATAACATAGTAAAAGCATCCTGATAGGTTTATAATTTAGACTGGTGAATAATTAAGTCACACAGTGTTTTAATATCATGTGCTGCAAAAGAGCTGCAGGAGACACATTAAAGAGTCACTTGCAGCTTGCAGGCCTCAGTCTGAGTATCACTGTGCTACATAAAGATGCCTGCAGGCTTGCATTTGTTCAAAGAAATTAAATGGAAAATCATTCTAGTGGTTTATTAAACAGACAGAAATATGATAAAAATTTGAGCTTACTAACGTTAGTTTGGATAGCCTTCTGGACTACTAGGTTGTCTTGTTCACCCTGAAGCATTTCGTTAAGATACATCTGTAAATATGTTTAGTACTTTTAAGTGTTTCTAGTAGAGACTTAAGAAAATGTAAGTACTTACAGATTTGTATTATTTCTGCGTATAAATTCACCCTAATTCCAACTACAGTTACTACTGGGGTTGAGTTGAAAGTAGAATGTCTCCCATTACACAGATGTTTTCTGGTGTCTCAGGTTGCCTTCTGTATTTGGGTTTTTTTTTTTTGGTACGCTTCTATCCTAGTTGTAAACTTAATTTTATATGGAAAAAAGTAAGTTTGCAACAAGCAGTACCTTGAATTTTATTTCTCTGTGGATGAAATGTCTATTGGAGGAGGTAAGGGGATGTCAGTGATCTTGGCAGTCTTCTGACAGCATTAATGGAAAAACTTGTTAAAAAGCTCTATTGAAAAATTAAAGTTTAAAGTAAATAAAATCAAGCAGGCATCGCAAACTGGAGTAAGTTTTTGTACTGAAATTACTTTATGCTTTCACTATTGTACATTTACAAAACTCTGCCACTAGTAATGTACCATATAGCTCATAGTCCAGCATGTAAATCTTACATTCATAATAAAATTTCTCTACCAAAACAAAGAGAGCCTGCGTTGGGTTTTTGCCCTCAAGTTTTTTATTCATTAAAATTTCAAAACACATTTTTAAAATGGGTACTTGAGGGGCAGTGCAAATACTGTACAGGCAGCTAGTTTACACGATTAGCTGGTTCTTAAGTTTTACTTGCTACAAAGCAGGCCACTTCAAAAGGCTTTAAAATAAGAGGTGGCACATTTAAAATTACATATAACTGCACCTTGGCTTCTGTATGCAACTGCACCAAGTAGTGTTGCAGAAGGGAGAGGAGTGTAATAGTTTTGTTCATTTGGGTAACTGAAGTTTTTGTGCCACATATCTATCTGAAATATACCTATTGCTATATGGCAGGGGTCGGCAACCTTTCAAAAGTGGTATGCTGAGTCATCATTTATTCACTCTTAAGTTTTTGCGTGCCAGTAATACATTGAACATTTTTAGAAGGTCTCTTTCTATAAGTCTAGCATATATAACTAAACTATTGTTGTATGTAAAGTAAATAAGGTTTCTAAAATGTTTAAGAAGCTTCATTTAAAATTAAATTAAAATGCAGAGCCCCCTAGACTGGTGGCCAGGACCCAGGCAGTGTGAGTGCCACTGAAAATCAGCTTGCGTGCCGCCTTTGGCACGCGTGCCATAGGTTGCCTACCCCTGCTATATGGTATCAATAGTTTCCATTCTCTAAGATGGAATACAAAATGGTAACATTTATATTACATGGTAAAGAATTTGTGTGTATGCATGTGCCATTTCTTTCAACACCCATGCTTTTTTCCCCCAGACATTTAATTGATAGCTAATAATTTGTTCCTTGACTGACCAGCAGGGGCTGCTGTGGTTTAAGCCATAGAGATTTGGGCATTTTCAATTTCAGACTGTAAAAACAAAGGCTGGTTCCTGCTCTAAATTTTTGTTTACTCTGGTAGTCTAGAGTTAAGTGAGATCTTCTAGTAGAACATGAATTGGAATTAGACCCATACAACACTGAACTGGGGATATTTTTTGTGTGTTTAAAAAAAAAAATTGCTGGCAAGACCTAAAAATTAGTAGATCCTTACTGGATCCTTGAGTGAGGAAGAAACTAATATATATATATTTTTTTTATTGGCTGGAAGAATTGTTTTCAAGGTTAACACAATTGTGGTCATCAGGTAGGTGTAGTGACTGGCTGACAAGAAGAATGGAACTTCAAGGGGATGGAACACAATATGGTGTCCAATAATAAAGATATAAAGTTACTACTGCTCTTATCCCCGGTCATAAGTATATTTTTTAGTCACCCTGGATGTGTGTCCCTTTGCGTTTCCATGACTATGCTGTTAATACACATTATGGGAGAAAAGATACTTCAGTGACTTTAAATCTATGCTGTCAAATGGGAACTTCAAGAGGGCCCCCAGAGTCAGGATATGTGTAATAAATAAAAAGAAAAATTACAAATGAAGTTGTCTTAAAGGTAATTGTGAATGATTAGGGCAACTAAAACAGAACTTAGAGTTCTGCTGTGGCAATGAACTTGGGCCTTGTGCAATAGGGAGAAACATTGGGCTTGTAATCTGTTAAGGAATTAATTTAATTGTTTTTATAAGGAGTTTCCTCAGTCCTTGGTTAGTATTGTGACAGCAAACCTACACTGTATGGTAAAGAATGTTAAATAGACCAAATAAAAGTTAGACTAGAAAGTGATGTTTCGGGCAGTGAGGGTGGGGGTGGTGGTTGTTGTTTTTAAGGTTAAAGAGTAAATATCTGAAAATCACTAACTACCCAATCTGTGAAGTCAACTTCAGTTCTTTTATGGTCATAGACTGTTTATGCTAAAGATCCCAGTTGGAGCAAGGCTAACAATTCTTTTGATGCCCAAACTTGAATAGAATTCTAACTTACTCTGCTGTATCTTTGACTCTGCAGGGCTAATAGGTGAAAAGTAGCAGAAACTTGCTTTAGTTAGTAAAGCAAGTACTTAAGCAGATGTGGCTTTGAATGCTCACAGAGAGCATAGTAACATGGTACCATTTTTACATAGTTACTTTTCAGGTTAAATCCTGCTGAGTAAGAATTCTGATTTTTATTTTGCTGTGTGGTGCATAAAGCAAATGACTTTATGCTTGTCTTTAAAAATACAAAACTCTGTGGGCTTTCAGCTAGCCAGGTGCCAAATGGAGCTACCTACTTTCTAAGCATGATATTTTACACCTATATTCAAAGGGTGTATCTCTACTGTTGCCCAAAGTAAATATCAGCAGTATTCTGGGTGCTGACTAAAATATAATACAGGCAGATGCACAAAAAAAAAGTTTGTTTATTTTTAACCAAAATTTTTGAATTTACTGTGTGCAAGCTAAAAATGGTAATCTGAAAACTTGTCATGTTTTAAACCTGTGCAACTGTTCCAATTCTTGTAACTTATGCATGACTGTGCAAAGATTAAGAGGAAATTTGTTTTTTAACTTAAAATCAGATTTAGAGTAAGAATGGTATTTGAGAACCTTCAAGGAAATTTTATTAAACATTTTAAAATATTTAAAATTTAATAAATGCTAATGTACTGTGTTCAGAGAATCTGTGTTCTCTTCTAAATTCACTGTGCAGGCAAAATAAGTGTTTTTTTTGTGTTACAGGGCTAAATAATAGAATTCTAACTATAGAAAATTGGAATTATGTATAACTGTATAGTAGCTTTAGTTCATGATTACATATGAAAAGTTGCAGCAGTTAGTTTTTTTTTGTTCACTGACTTTTTCAGAAGTTACTTACTTTCTGCGTAACCCAGAAAGTAGAAAATACAAGCAATCCTCAGAGTATAGTGTGCATATATCACCAGTTTTCTGCAGCCTGAAGACGAGATCTGAATGTCTTCCATCTGCAGTAAGGAAACGTTCTTAAATATTTACTGTAAACCAGTTGGTTTAAGAAAATGGTGATCTAGAAACTCTGAGTGATGGAGGGAGGGGGGTGGGGCAAGGATGAGTGTTCGGTTTTCTGTGATTAGAAAGTTGGCAACCATACCCCCATGCTTGACTTGACCCATATTTTCATATACATTTTGCAAATATAATAACTTTGCAGATATTTCAGCAGCTTTAGGCGTATTTGTTCTCATCTGTGTGCACAGAGATCTAGCTGTGCCAATCTTGTTCAATGCTAATATGATTTACACAAACTCTTGTTCTGAGAGTATACCCCAATTTTACACTCACATCTGAGACGCCCTCTTAACTTGGAATGTGTGATGATCAGAATTATTGCAAAAAGATTAAAGGCTCATAGGTTGTTTCCTTTGGGATAGCTTTCTGGATCTGTTTACTATTGTCAGTCTCCAAAATCAGAACTATTATGCCTTCAAAAAAAAAAAAAAAGTGGTGTTCATCTTGCTTCATCTTTGTTACTTTTAATGCCTCTCTTTTGCTTTTTCCTTTTCTCCTGTAATTTTGGTCATTATTTCTGAGTTTAATGTAAAACTATATGTAATGTGTTAGTTACTGCCCTGAAATTTCTTCAGCTTTGCTGTGAGTATTAATTTATTAGTTTGTAGGCAGAGCCAGCACAGGAATGGTTAAGAGTTCACCTAAGATTGGAGGAAGGAATGTACTTCAGTTGTATAATTATAGTAGTTCTTCATAAATAAAAGAGGGTGGTGGAGGTGATTACAATGAGTAAATGGACTTAATTTCAGGGAAGTCTTTTTTGTTTTAAATAAGTTGGATTCAGTTGAGAAACATTTTAGTATTTGTTTTTTTGCTTTTTTAAACATGTGGTAGTGCCCCACTCAGGGATCTAGGGCCCCACGTAGGGTTGCCAGATGTCCAGTTTTCGACTGGAGCACCTAGTTGAAAAGGGACCCTGGTGGCTCCAGTCAGCACCACTGACCAGGCTGTTAAAAGTCTGATTGGTGGTACTGCTGGCACAGCGGGGCTGCCAGGCGCCGTGCAGCTCCCAGAAGCAGCCGGCATGTCCCTCCGGCTCCGAGGCAGCACACAGAGCCCCATGGCTACCCCTTCGCCTAGGAGCTGGAGGGATACGCCAGCCACTTCTGGGAACTGCCTGAGGTAAACGCTGTCTGGAGCCTGTGTCCCAACCCCCTCCCATGCCTCAAGCCCCTACCTCAGCCCTAAGCCCCTTCCTGGACCTCCAACTCCTCATCCCTCGCCCCACCCCAGAGCCTGCACCCCCTCCTGCACCCCTCATCCCCTCCCACACGCCAGCCCAGAGACCCTCCCACATTGAGCCCCTCATTTCTGGCCCTACCCTGGGGCCCACATCTCTAGCCCAGAGCCCATGCTCCATTCCAAACCCCAACCCCTTGCCTCAAACCAGAGCCCCCTCATCCCTGGTTCCACTCCAGAACCTGCACCCCCAGCTAGAGCCCTCGCATCCCAGTGAAAATGAGTGAGTGAGCGATGGAGGGACCGGGGTGGGTCAAGGGTGAGTGTTCAGTTTTCTGTGATTAGAAAGTTGGCAACCATACCCCCATGCTTGACTTGACCCATATTTTCATTTACATTTTGCGAATGTAGTAACTTTGCAGATATTTCAGCAGCTTTAGGCATATTTGTTCTCATCTGTGTGCACAGAGATCTAGCTGTGTAAGTCTTGTTCAATGCTAATATGATTTACACAAACGCTTGCTCTGGGAATATACCCTTTAGCAACAAATTAACAGTAGAGACCAATTTGAGGTTCTGTTCTGCATAAATCCATTTTAATGCATGCACAAGCAAATGCAATATCTGATTTTGCAATAAACATCTCTCTTTGTTTCTGAGTTCTTGTAAAATGGTGGTATTGTTTAATTTTTGCACTACAGTGCACCTATAGTACTTGCATACAGCATCATGCAGGAATATACTGTTAAATAAAACACGAGTTACCAAATGTACTTGATTTTTAAAAAAAAATTAATAACATGTTAATATAGCAATATTTACTATTTGCATCACCTCCAGTAAACAATTGGTTCTCTAACAAAATCCAAATTAATAATTAAGAAGACACATTAGAGGCTTAAAGAGGATCCTCAAAATATTTTAATTAATTTTAAATTAGTTTTGTAACTGAAAGCTGCTTTCATTCCTCATGTTACACGGTTTCCTTTTAATTTTGCTTTTCATTTTTCACTGTGGGGTGAAGTACACAAATCTACATAACCAATAATAAATAGCGGGCTCAATTGTTAGTTAACAGATTCATATAGGCATTGTAAATCCATTAACAATCTGGTCACTAAATGAAGCACTGACCTATTTCTCAGACATAATCACTGATAACCATAACTGGTGATCTGGAAAAGGCGGGAATGTGTTATCAAAAATTAATAGCTGCAACAGCAGAGCAAAGATTAGTCTCCTTCCAGGCTTCCCCCAATCAGAACGTATGGCTTGCCATTATGTGCTTACTAAGTATTTGTCAGCCACCAACTTTGACTCAGATTAACTTTGCAGTATAGTGAAGCTGTTATGCTGATGGCTGTGTGTGCACCTGTCTCCCCATCCACCCCCCGCTCACCTGATTTACTGCTGAAGAATGCTATGCGAGTAATTTAATATGATTTACATTCAGGATGGTCCAGAATACAAATCCTGGATCCAGACCTTCCTAGACTCAGGGAAGGATGGTTTTTAAATCTGGGACTATCTCTATCCTACAAAAAGGAAACAAAATGTGGATCCAAACACTATCTAATCTGGGGAAAATTTGTGATCAAAATACAAATTTGTGGTTTGAGGCCCAGATTAGGCCCAATCACCGGAATTATAAAGAGAGAATGTCCTTTTCACAAATAAACATATCCCTCCACCCATTATAACCAGTTTTAGAGACATGCAATAAGTGAAACTAGTGTTGTTACCCTTTGTGTATTGTCTATATTGAGGCCAGTGACAAAAAAACACAAAGGAACTGTAACTAGCAGAAATGATGGGTGCACGCATCATTCTAAAGGGGCAGATGGTGTGAGCTCTAGCAGCCAAAGTTACATTTGGCTTGGGGAATAGAGAAGGGAAGCGGATCCCTCATGACTGTGGCCTGGTCTACACTACGCATTTAAACCGATTTTAGCAGCGTTAAACCATTTCAATGCATCCATTCACACAACGGGGCCCTTTATATCGATATAAAGGGCTCTTTAAACGGGTTTCTGTACGCCTCCCTGACGAGAGGAGTAGTGCTGAAATCGGTATTACCATATTGGATTAGGGTTAGGTGGCCGCAAATCGCGGTATTGGCCTCCAGGCGGTATCCCACAGTGCACCACTGTGACCGCTCTGGACAGCCAATCTGAACTTGGATGCACTGGCCTGGTAAACAGGAAAAGCCCCGCGAACTTTTGAATTTCATTTCCTGTTTGCCCATGGTGGAGCTCTGATCAGCACGGGTGGCGATGCAGTCCCAAATCCAAAAAGAGCTCCAGCATGGACCATACGGGAGATACTGGATTTGATCGCTGTATGGGGAGACCACATCTGTTCTATCACAGCTCCGTACAGAAGACGAAATGAGAAAGCATTTGAAAAAAATCTCCAGGTTATGATAGACAGAGGCCATAGCACAGTGCGGTGTGGACAAGCGTAACGGAAAGCCAAATAATCCAAATGGATGCTCATGGAGGGAAGGAGGGGGGTACTGACGACTCCAAGCTATCCCCAGAGGTCACGCAGTCTCCGAAAAGCATTTGCATTCTTGGCTGAGCTCCCAGTGCCTGTAGGGTCAAACACATTGTCCGGGGTGTTTCAGGGTATATGTCTTCAATTTACCCCTCCCTTACCCTCCCCCCGTGAAAGAAAAGGGAAAAAAATCGTTTCTTGACTTTTTTTATATGACACCGTATGTCTACTGCATGCTGCTGGTAGACGCGGTGCCACGGCAATGAATAGCAGCATCCTCTCCTCTCCCCTCCCCGGTGACAGACGGTACAATATGACTGCTATCCATCGTCATCATCAGCCCGTGAGTGCTCCTGGCTGGCCTCAGGTGAGGTCGGCCGGGGGCACCTGGGTAAAAATAGGAATGACTCCCGGTCATTCCCGGTAGATGGTACAGAACGGCTGGTAACTGTCCTCATCATAGCAACTGGGGGCTGAGTTCCATCAGCCCCCCACCACTCCCTGTCATGTCTAAAGAAAAGATTCTGTCCTGCCTGAACTATCATGGAAGCGGGATGCTGGGCTTCTCTCCCCCCCCACTGTTTAATGTCCTGCCTGGACTATCATAGCAGCTGGAGGCTGCCTCCCCCTCATTTTATCTCACTAAAAAGTCAGTGTTCCTTATTCCTGCATTCTTTATTACTTCATCACACGAATGGGGGACACTACCACGGTAGCCCAGAAAGGTTGGGGGAGAAGGGAATCAATGGGTGGGGTTGTTGCAGGGGCACCCTCCGTGAATGGCATGCAGCTCATCATTTCTGCGGGATCTGACACGGAGCGGCTGTGCTCTCTGATTCTCTGATACACTGGTTCTCTCGTACACTTCCCCCATATTCTAGGCAGGACTGACTCTATTTTTAGATAAACCATAAGGAGGGGATTGACTCAGGGAAGTCATTCCCATTTTTGTCTTTGCGCCCCTGGCCAACCTCAGCTAAGGCCTGCCAGGAGAACCCATGACAGCAGCAGACGGTACAGAATGACTGATAACCATCATCTCATCGCCAATTTAAAGCACAGCAGATGGTACAGAACAACTGGTTAACCATCTCTGCTACCTTGCAATGGCAAATGAATGCTGTACAGATATGGTGGCAGTGACAAAAGGCAAAACGGGCTCCATGGTTGCCATGCTGTGGCGTTTGCCAGGGCAATCCAGGGAAAAAGGGCACGAAATGACTGTCTGCCGTGCTTTCACAGAGAGAATGAGTGATGACATTTACCCAGAGTCACCCGCGACACTGTTTTTGCACCATCATGCTTGGGAATCTCAACCCAGAATTCCAGTGGGCGTGGGAGACTGCGGGAACTATGGGATAGCTACGGGATAGCTACCCACAGTGCAACGCTCCGAAATCGACGCTAGCCTTGGTACATGGACACACACCGCCAAATTAATGTGCTTAGTGTGGCTGCATGTACTTGACTTTATATAATCTGTTTACAAAACCGGTTTATGTAAATCAGAATATCCCGTAGTGTAGACATACCTTGTGGAGCCTCCTGTTGTTGGGGAAGTAGAGGGAGCTGAAGAAACTGCTACTCAGTTACTACCTCCTTTGCTTCAGAAGTGTCCGGTAAAATGTGTCCTATTCGGTTTCTGCTTCCACATATACTACTTGTATGGCTGTTCTGGTAGGTAAATAGTGGCACTGTTGCTCAGGAATTACTTGCACCTGCACCCTCACCATAGATGAAATCACTGCTCACTTAATTAAAATCGTTCATAAAAGAGCTGCTGTATTCTCACTTGTCCTCATGGTGCACTATCAAGAATTACCTTAAGTACAGTTTTGACTGAAATTCTAAACTTGGTTTGTCCAGCCAGTATGATAGATTTAAACTTTTGAAGTGACTGAACTGGGCTGTAGCCTTGAGCTGTATTGGGCCAAAAGTTGTTTTTATGTTATGACATTGTTTTGTCTCAGCCACACGATCTGAGCTTAAAGCATGCTTAAGCATACTGGTTTTGTTAGTGTCTATGCACCTTTAAAGTCCATTAGTATGGTAGTGTTAATGGGATGACTAATTGACACAGCCCTTTATATTGTTTGCTGGAGGAAACGCAGCCAATTGCAATTTTTTAACTTGTTGGTCCTGTAGTTCACACTCTTACAACATGAATAGTGTGAGAAATTTCATTTTGTCATTTAAATACTTGCCTTCAGTTTTTTTAATGTAGGTGAGAATACTTAATATTGTTTAACAAACTGGACCCTGAGACGGGAAAAGTGCTTATTCTTTGTAATCTTAAACATGTGATGTGTTTGTCCGAAAGAGTTTCTAAAGAATGAATTAAATTGTTGTGGTTAGGCTACCCAAGAGCCCAAATACGGTTATCTTACAAACTTACTTAAGTATTTGTCAAGTATCAGGGGGTAGCCGTTTAGTCTGGTTTCCACAAAAACAACAAGGAGTCAGGTGGCACCTTAAAGACTAACAGATTATAATGGGCATAAGCTTTTGTGAGTCAAAAACCACTTCTTCAGATGCATCATCATCATATGTTTGAATATGCTTTATGAAAATACGAAACCTGGTGTGTACATTGCATTCTGAAATTCCTTTGTATATCTTTTTGTTGTTTGTTTGTTGTTTCCCAGGACAGACTCTTTCCTCTGTCCCTTTTTGCCCTCTTCCAGAGCAAAAGCACTCTTCTAAGCATCTTTATTGCTGCCAATAGCACAGGATTCTGGCAGTGTGGGAAACTTGAGCTTCATTGTGAATCTTCAGTATGTGCTATTATAATAAAGAGTATCTTTAAGATCTGTTACTCACTGCACCTGCACTCATAACACCTTGAGCTGTAATCTTGTCAGATCACATAAACCATGTAAAGTCGAGCACTTATATGGGAGACTAACAAAGGAAACTCAGGTGCTTTAGGAAGTGCTTACACCTTCTGAGTCAATACTGAGCTAGTGTTCCAGCCTGGTGGTAGAGAACACTGTGGTGTGTGCTTCTTGTGGTGCTCTATTTTAGATAGAGTTGGAAATCAAACCCGTGATCAACCTGTAGTCATGTAAGATCCCAGTTCTCCTTTATTAAGTTTAGGTATGTTATCTCTGGCCTGGCCAAATTCCAGTTTGAGCAATATATTCAATTTTACTAAAATGTCTCAATTGGAGAAGCCATTTTTTGCTTCTTACCATAAAAACAAACCTTTAGAAACTTGTGGGTTTTTATTTTCTGCTGGCAGGTGGCTTATTTCATGCAGTTTAAAGAGGAAGGGGTCTGGACTTCATTGATAAGACTGGAGGAAAATTGTTCAGAAAGGTGGATTGTAAGGTGAGATTGGAGAAGACAAACCTGCTTAGTGGAGGAGGAAAAGACTTCTTTCAAGTGAGAGTAACATGATTAAGGCATGAGGCCAGAAGACAGAACAAAGAGATACAAAGAATAAGTAGTAAGCAAAGTGAATTAAATTAATGTAGAGCAGGGGTGGCCAACCTGTGGCTTCTTGCCTAGGCGCCAACTCCGGGGCTGGAGCTATAGGTGCCAACTTTCCAATGTGGTACACAAGGTGCTCACTGCTCAACCCCTGGCTCTGCCCCAGGCCCCGGCCCCACTCCACTCCTTCCCCCAAGGCCTCTGCCCCTTCCCCAAGTCTACCATGCCCTTGCTGCTGCTGCTCCTCCTCCTGCACACCACAAAACAGCTGATCACAGCAGGCGGGAGATGCAGGGATGGAGGGTTAGGTGCTGATCGACAGTGCTACTGGTGGGTGGGAGATACTGGGGGCAGGCAGGGGAGCTGACGGGGGGGGGGGCTGCTGATGTGTTACTGTGGCTCTTTGCAATGCACATTGGTAAATTCTGGCTCCTTCTCAGGCTCTGGTTGGCCACTCCGGTGTAGAGGGAAACCAAAACACAAATGTAGGTGCGGGCAAGTTAGTGGAGTATTTAGCTTAAGAGGCGAGCTTAGAATGGTAGTAATAAAGGAAAACAATGAATTGATTCAAAGCAAAGTGTGAGTAATATGGTTGTAGTGAGAGGAAGATGACTTTACAATGAGTATTGTAAAGTGGACACACTTGGTGAGGCTGGAGATTGAGAACTGAGAGGCCGTGTTAGTCAAGCAAAAGTGACCATGGCAAGTATCTTAATAGTGTGGACTAGATGGGAACATGATGAACAGATAGAGCCAATGTTTGTCTCATTGAAAGTCAGTGAAACTTAAATTCCTAAATGACTTTTGACAATCTGATTTAGGCTCCTAAGTAACTTCAGTGCTTTTGAAAAATGTAAAAGAAAGTAATATGAATCTATGTTAATTGTTGCTTCATTTGTTAGGAACGGCATCATCCTTAAGGAGACAACAGTGTATAGTCCTTTCCCAGTTGAATTCCCTAATTCTTATAATGGTTGCATAAGTGGACTAGTTTTTTTTATTCCACTTTCCTCCCAAAGAAGTACTTAAGTTACATCAATGATCATAAGCCGCTTTAATTACATCAGTTGTGTATGTCCACACAATACTCCTTGTGATGGCAGAGCGTGTCCACAGTCCTTGCCCTTACACTGACAGAGTGTTGCATTAGGGGTAGCTATCCCACTGTGCAACACACCACTCTCTGCTGCTGGGACCTCTGGGAATGGATCACGGTGCATTATAGGGGCATGCTTACCGTTCTGTGGTGTGGCTCTTTGCATCCCATCATTTCATGGGCTTCGAACTTCATTTCATGCCGTTTTTCAACAGTCCTTATTAACTGTGCGCCCACCATCTTTGCCTAACAGCATGGATCCTGAACCGTTGACCAGTCTGGTGATGAGCGTTATGAAGACAATGCGGCTGTCCTGTGGTATTTCATGAGCTGTGTGTAGTTGGGGGGTGGTTGTCCTTCCCCCTCTGGCTCAGAGGGAGGCCGCACTGCCTCACTGTGCTGTTGGGGTCTTTGCCAATATTAGGGAAATTAGCAAGTTGGGTGTTAATGTCCTGTTAAGAGCTAGTTAGAAAAATGCCTGTCAGGCAAGGTCTAGGTTTAGGTGGTCCTCCTCAGCTCAGGAGAATGGACTAATGACTTCTTGAGGTCCCTACCAGCACTAGCTTTTGTGACTAAGAGAGGATAAAACTTTAGATGGAAAAGAAACCGCACAGGCAAGATCCATAACAAAAAATGATTGGACTAAGTCTTATTGTTCCAATCTTGCAAAATCATCTAAATATAAAATCTATTTGTCCCACCCTCATAACGTGGTGATGTAAAAGTTATTTTTACTTAAAGTTACTGTTTAGACAGGTAGAAGAGTAATGTTTTGCAAGTTTGATGTTATACAAACTATCGTAAGCTCCATATGCTCTATAGGCTTTGATATGCTCCCCAGTGGTCACATGGATAATCATAGACATGCACAGCTGGAAGGAACCTTCAGGTCATACAGGCCAGCCCCTTACGCAGAGGCAGAACCAAATATACCTAGATTTCAATATGGGGATTCCACAACCTCCCTTGGAAACTACTTAATGGAACACAAGCCTGAATAAGGAAGAACAGCTAACTGCTTTGGCCAAGGGACATAATACTACTATCAGTAGTGGAACTACTACCATATAAAAGCTTATAGCACAATGTCAATGTTGTCACTATGTATCAGACACACACTTAATAAAGCAGTTATTTTTCAGAGTAGGGTAATCCATGAATTTCTCATAAATAGGTCACCTATGGCAATGTTTATTTCCTCTCTTTGACTGTTCACTCTGGAGCACACTTTAAAAAAAAAAGATTGTAAAGAAAGCACTGTTCAAGAAAGTGATTTGGTTTTTTGCTCGAATGAGAACTAATTCCTGCAGCACACTTGGTTTTCCAGTGCTTTCTGAAGGAATCAGAATGATGTTATATAATACCTTATGTTTCCAAGGAACTAACTTTTAGCATTTTTTAACGTTTTGTTTTTTCACTCCAAGATAAAGCCCCTTTAAGGCAGTGGTTTTAGTTGTGTATGTTACTTTAGATGTCTTATACTCTCCTCACTGAAACAGGTTTAATTGAAATGTTTAATTTGAGACCATAGTGGTATTGTAAACTAACTTTTCAGAGGAGAAATAATTAGTTTGAGTGAATATTTTTAAATGTACGCAGATTTCCCACAAATGCAGACTTCTGCACAGAATACACTGACCTCTATATAACTTACTGGTGGACCAGACCAGCTATTTTAAGAAGGCTGTCTAATCTTTGGATAGGTTTTGTTTGTTTGTTTGTTTTTAATATAACTGAATGTCATCAGCAGGCTAACTCCATAGTTTGAGCCTAGCGTGTGGCCAACTGTTACTAAATGTATGGAGTTACTTCACCAGTATGATGCACTAGCTCTCCCACTGCTATTTACAATATTTAATCATATTATATGTTGTGATTTATAATTAAAACAACTAAATTATTAGTCAAGCGTGTGACAGTATACTTGCAGCAGCAGCAGAATTATTTATTGGATCAAAAACTGGTCTCTTGCATTGATGGAAAAACACAAAAAAACTTTACAGATCATTATGTAAAATACCTTCGTACAGCAACTGTGTAGTAATGGTTTGTAATTATTTCTCATTCTATTAAAACATTAAATGAAAAAATCCCCAGTATGTTCAGATAATGTTATGTCCAACTATTAGGAAGCTTGACAATGTGGTACGCTTTTTCCTCTTGTCAGATGACATAAACAAGAAAATTCAAAGGTAAAGCTTGATACTCTCCTTTTCTATGTCAAGGGATTTTTAATAACTTACAGTATGTATTCACATGTATGGTTCAGTTTCTAGATTTCCGGATTCATTTCTGTTTATAACTTATCCGTACTTCAAGTGCATACATAACTAGCTTCTTTTAGATATTTTAATAGAAATACAGGGTAGCAGTTAATGGAATCTTTGTGGGGAACTAAATTAAACATACTTTAAAACGGTAGTTTCTTTCTGTAATTTAAGCTTTGTTTTAATTGCCTTCAACTCTAGATCTCATAAACTTGAAAAAAAAACTTGAGTAAAATGTTGGGGCCTGAAAAATGTAGAGTTAGGTAGTAAACGTATGCTGATGCAATCACATGATACAAATGCATTCTTGATCTTTTTTGGCTCTAACATGGGACTGAAGTCTGAAAAGATATGGAAGTGTCTTAACTTGTTTTTCTCATTAAGGTAAACAGATAATTTTCACTACTGAAAGCAGTGCATACTGAAAATAAGTTATGAAAGTTTCTAATCAACAAATTGTCATCAAGCTCTGATTATGGAATCTCTTTGCTACTTAAACCATCAGCCAAAAACAAAAAACCCAGACCATAGCTTGATAGTGTCTCAAATTCAAACTTGATTTTTTTCAGTGCTGGTATTTAGTTTTCAAGTAAAATTATTAATTTTACTGAGAATAAAATATGTATTGCAACTTTACAAATCTTTGTCGGTCATGTTTGGTTATAACAAATCTTACAAATGTATGTAGTGTTGTATCAAGTATATTATATCAATCAGTTCTTCTTCAAGTACTTGCTCATATCGATTCCAATTAGGTGTGCTCGCACCGTGTGCACGTTCACCGGAAGATTTTTACCCTAGCAACACTGGGTGGGTCAGCTAGGCACCCCCTGTAGTGGCGCCACTATGGCGTTGGATATATACCCCTGCCAACCCAACCGCCCCTCAGTTCCTTCTTACCACCCGTGTCGGTCGTTGGAACAATGGAGTGCGGTTTTACTGACCTCTACCTCCCTAGCTAGTTGTAGTTCTCTAGTTATTTTTGTGTATATAGTTATAGTTATAGTTAATTTTTATCGTTCATAGTTAGTGTTATAGTTAAGAGGGGTTCGGGGATTAGCCCCTTCCCAGCATCCAGTGCCGGGGCCCATTCCCGGTTCACCAGGTCGCAAAATGTGCTCGGCCTCTCACAAGCCGATGCCGACAGGAGATCCACACGACTCCTGTCTTAAGTGCCTCGGGGAATCTCACCTGGCAGATAAGTGTCGCATTTGCAAGACTTTTAAGCCGAGAACAAAAAAAGGAGCGGGACTTTCGACTAAAACAGCTCCTTATGGAGTCAGCTCGTACCCCTCCGCCTTCAGCACGGAGCGCTGGTCAATCGGCGGGCAGAAGCGCCTCCTCGGCACCGGACTGTGCCGGTACGGCCAAGGCCTCTCGGCATCGGCTGTCGCTGGCACCCAAGTCGACTCGGCACCGCTCCTTCTCCCCGAGGTCGAGAAAGACTAAGACTGCTGCTGCTTCCATGCCACCTGCACCACAGCCAGAGAGCTCGTCTAAGTCGGATCACCCAGCACCAATGACGTCGGCACCGTCGATTCCGGTCCCACAAGGGCCGTCGAGTCCGGTGCCGGTCAGCTCCCCGGCGCGAGCCGTGGTTGAGCTTACTATTCCATCCACGCTGGAGACATTCTCAATGGCGAGGGATCTGATTGCCATGACAGAGTCGACGCTGCCTCAACCCCCGGCACCGCTGGTGCGGGTAAAACAGTCTATCGGCAAGCCTGCCTTGATAAGACCATCCTCTGTTGGCACAGCAGAGCAGCACTGTTCACGATCACAGTCCTGCAGACATTCTAGGTCCCATCGGTGCTCCCGCTCCCCATGCCACTCGCAGTCCCGGCACAATTCTCCTCCTTGGTACCGGTTGCACTCGCGGCACCGTTCAGTATCCCGTTCGCTGGCCCACTACTCTCGGCACGGCTCCAGCTCCCGGCACGGCTCCAGGCACTGTGACTCCCATAGCCGCTCCTGACGTCGAGCCTCGAGATCTCGGTCAACCTCCTGGCACCGCTCTGGTCACAGGTTCCGATCTCGTTCCCAGTACCAGTATGCCTCCAGGTACCAGTCCCCGGTGCTGAGTAGAACAAGGTCCGCTAGAGACAGAGACTCTGCCCAGGGCTTTTCAGCCCCTCCATGGCCATCCAGACACGCCTCAATGTCGTCCCACGCGGACAGCTCTTATGCGCAGGACCGCGATTCTGATGTGCCCACGAGAGTCTTCCAAGAGACCCAGGCCCAGGACCAAGGCCCCATCAGCGGTCTTTCTAGACATCTTGGGCGTACCACCAGGCCCAAGGCGTACCAGTAGTTCCGTCCGGCTCTGTCCCATCAGAGCACCAAGTGCCAGAGGCGACAGTTAGCCGTCCTCCTCCAACTGCTACGGAGGAAACCCTAGTTCACCCACCGGACTCCCAGGTTCCACTGGAGCAGGAGGTCGCCCAAGAGCAAGAGGCCACACAGGACCCGCTCGTCACTGGCATCTCCTCTTCCTCTTCTCTAGATGAGACGGTGGCAGGAACATCCTCCTCGGGCCCTCCTCCAATCGACCTGAGAGCCCATCAGGACCTCTTCAGGAGGGTAGCACTCAATATGAACCTCCAGGTGGAGGAGGTCCCGGAGGTAGAGGACCCAGTAGTGGACATTCTGTCGGCGGATGCCCCCATCAGACTGGCCCTACCGTTTATTCGGACCATCCAGGCCAATGCCGATACTATATGGCAATCTCCAGCCTCTATCCCTCCTGCAGCCAGGGGAGTCGAGCGTAAATACATGGTGCCCTCTAAAGGGTACGAGTACTTGTATGTCCATCCTCCTCCTTGCTCACTAGTCGTCCAGTCTGTTAATGAGAGAGAATGCCATGGCCAGCAGGTACCAGCCCCAAAATCGAAGGAGGCTAGGCGAATGGACTTACTCGGCTGCAGAGTGTATTCAGCAGGTGCCCTACAGCTCCGGGTGGCAAATCAACAAGCCCTGCTTAGTCGCTATAATTATAACACCTGGGCGGCAGTGAGTAAGTTTATGGAGCTACTCCCTCAAGACTCCCACTAAGAGTTTGCTGCCCTCTTGGAGGAAGGGAAAAAGGTGGCCAGAACTTCCCTCCAGGCCTTGTTGGATGCAGCCGACTCAGCAGCCAGGACTCTGGCCTCGGGTGTTGCCATGAGGTGCATCTCATGGCTTCAGGTTTCAAGCCTCCCACCGGAGCTGCAGTATACCATTCAGGACTTGCCATTTGATGGTAAAGGTCTCTTCTCAGAAAAGACTGATCCCAGGCTGCAAAACCTGAAGGACAACAGGGTCATAATGCGCTCTGTCGGCATGCATACTCTGGTGACCCAATGTAGTCCTTTCCCTCCCCAGCCTCAGCGCCATACTCTGTGCCTAGACAAAGACAGGACTTTGGCAGGCGGCACGGCCGAGGTGGTCGTAGACGACAGTCAGGACCCCAAGGGGGCCAAAATCAAGGTCCTTCGAAACCACCAGCTGGACCAAAGACGAACTTTTGAAGGTGCGCCTGAGAGCGGCATACCAGTTACAGACCAGGATCCTTCTCCAGCCGTCTCTCCTACTTCTTCCTGGCATGGTCCCAGTTAACTTCAGATTTGCTGGATCCTATGCATGGTGGAGCATGGGTACCACCTCCAATTTATTTCAACCCCGTCCTCCCACCCTCCAACCCCATCCCTCTTCAGGGACCCCTCTCACGAGCAATTGTCTTGCAAGAGGTGCGGACGCTCCTCGCTGTGGAAGCTATAGAGGAGGTACCAAAGGACAAAAGGGGCAAGGGGTTTTACTCCCGTTATTTCCTAATCCCCAACTTGAAGGGAGGTCTCAGACCTATCCTAGACCTGCGAGGACTCAACCAGTTTATGACAAAGTTGAAGTTCCACATGGTATCCTTGGGGACCATTATCCCGTCCTTGGATCCTGGAGACTGGTGTGCCGCCCTCGATATGAAGGACGTGTACTTTCACAGTGCCATTTTTCCTCCACACAGGAGGTACCTCTGCTTCGTAGCCAACCGTCAGCACTTCCAGTTTACGGTCCTGCCGTTTGGCCTTTCCACAGCCTCAAGGGTATTTACAAAATGTATGGCCATAGTCACCGCCTATCTCCGCCAACGTAGGATACACATTTTTCCGTATCTGGACGATTGGCTCATCCGAGGGGCCTCCGAGACACAAGTCACCCAGCATGTGGGCATCATCAAGGACCTATTCACACATCTAGGCCTGATGATCAATACAGAAAAATCCACTCTGGTTCCCGCACAGAGGTTAGACTTCATAGGAGCTATCCAGGACTCCAGTCTAGCCAGGGCCTGCTTACTGCAGCCGTGGTTTCAAGCGATGGCAACAATTATCCAAAGTCTACAGAATTTCCCAACGACCTCGGCTCGCACTTGTCTCGGTCTCCTGTGTCACATGGCTACCTGCACGTTCGTAACCAATTATGCCAGACTCTGCCTCCGTCCTCTCCAAGCTTGGCTCATCTTGGTATACCACCCGGGCAGGGACCCAATAGACACGATAGTCACCATTCCCCCGAGCACTCTAGGCTCCCTAGACTGGTGGCTAACTCCCTCCATGGTGTGTTCAGGGCTGCCGTTCCATCCACCCCAGCCTTCAATGTCCCTAACGACGGACGTGTCATCTCTCGGCTAGGGTGCTCAGCTCGGACACCTTCATACTCAAAGCCTCTGGTCATCTCAGGAGCTGGCATTACACATAAATGTCTGAGAACTGAGAGCAGTCCGCCTGGCGTGCGAGGCGTTTCAGCAGCATTTACAAGGCCGTTGTGTCTCAGTGTTTACAGACAACACAATGGCCATGTATTACATAAACAAGCAGGGAGGGACACGATCCTCTCCCCTTTGTCAGGAGGCCATCCAACTCTGAGACTTTTGCATAGCCCACTCGATAGACTTGCTGTGTGGCTAAACCAGTCAGAGTTATGTTGCTGTGCATCAGTATGACAAGTTCTCCTGGGTAGCAGGAAACCTTCCACCTGGTCAGCGTATCTGGCCAAGTGGAAGCGTTTCTCCTGCTGGTGCCAAACGCATAATCTTACTCCCACTGAGGTCTCAATTCCCTCTATTTTGGACTATCTTTGGTCTCTCAAACAGCAGGGCCTAGCAGTATCATCACAGAGGGTACACTTGGCAGCCATCTCTACCTACCACCCGGGGGAAGATGGCTGTTCCGTGTTCTCACACCCTATTGTTTCGAGGTTCCTCAAGGGCTTGGAGCGCTTATACCCCCAAATATGCTGCCCAGCCCCTACCTGGGACCTCAACCTGGTTTTAACCAGGCTTATGTCTCCCCCATTCGAGCCGTTAGCAACCTGCTCGCTACTCTACCTGTCTTGGAAGACAGCTTTCCTCGTAGCCATTACATTGGCCAGACGAGTCTCTGAGCTAAGGGCTCTTACGGTGGATCCACCATACACTGTGTTCCACAGGGACAAGGTGCAGTTGCGGCCACACCCGGCATTCCTCCCTAAAGTGGTTTCGGCCTTTCATGTTAACCAGGACATCTTTCTCTCAGTCGTCTTCTCGAAGCCACACTCAACGCGACGGGAGCAACAGTTGTACTCCCTGGATGTTCGTAGAGCGCTCGCATTTTATATTGAGCGGACAAAACCCTTTCGTAAAATGCCCCAACTCTTTGTCGCAGTAGCAGACTGAATGAAAGGCCTACCTGTTTCCTCTCAGAGGATCTCATCTTGGATGACGGCGTGCATCCGCACTTGTTATGATTTGGCTCATGTTTCCCCAAGCCACATCACCGCGCATTCCACCAGAGCTCAGGCTTCATCAGTACTGGTGGCATCGATACTTTATATGTTGGAATATACAGTCTGACAAGGTTTCTCCTGGGACTCCACATTTGTACTGTTGATCACTATACAGAACAGAAACCGGGGGAGAACATCTGACTTTTCTAGTCAACTCAAGCCTTATAAATATTTCCAAATAGTAATGTTCTTCAATAAGTAAGCATCTGTTATTTTCAGTGTAAAATGGAGCAAATACCTGTATTTACTTTTCACCAACCATCAGTAGTTTGTTTGTTGTAGAGAAAACTTTTGCCCTAATTATTTTTGGTTTCAGTGCAGAGAATGTTTGTTTTCTTTATTTGGACTAGTTCAAGCAAAGTTGAAAAGCAAATTGGAAGTTAAAAAAAGCAGGAAAGCTTGTTTTTCTCTTCTAATCTATAAATAAAATCAGGTAGGAGAGGATGAGATCTAGTAATTCTGACTTCTTGGAAGGATTTGGGGCCAGACTTGCAATATACGTGAGCACTTAAAATGCAAGTAGGTGCCTACTGGTAATTTCAAGAGTACCTAAGGTTAGGTACTCCTAACAATCCCACTAGACACCTTCTGCATTTTTAGATCCTTATAACTTTGAAAATCCTGTTTGCATAGGTGATCTCTTCACTAAGTACTAAAGCAGAGCCAACTGTACCAGTGCAACTCTGGAGTCAGATGCAACAGATTACAAAATACCATTTTTAGGTCATCTTTCTGGGTAAAACCACTCTTCAGTCTTCAAATGTGTGCATCAATGGAAGTTGGGGGCTACACAGGTTCTACATTGACGAAGTGAAGGTTAACTGCATGAAGTTGGAAGGACTTGTCCCAGGACTAACAAAAAAGTGAAATGAGATAAAGTATAGTCACTTTCCTTTAAAATGAGGTTATTCACCTCACTTCCCACCTTGTACCAAATAACAAGCTTCTGAGGGAGTGCAGGTCAAAGCCACTTATTTTTTTATCCCTGTGCCCTTCAAAAATAAGTCTCCCACGCATATCATTTATCTATTTTTGTAAATAGGAATGTACATACCATGCCTCTTAATTTTTTTTCCCCACAATTTTTCTCAATTTTTTTTCTATAAAAACTGTCAGTGATAAATCCCTTCATCAAGACCATTATGGGCTGTTGGCAGCCTTCTTATTTAGGAGTGTTTTGTGTAATAAATCATAATTAGATGTCTGAGACTATATGCCATAAAACCGAACCCAGGTTTTCATGCAAGAACTCGTATGTCCAGAACAAACACCTCCTTTGCTTATTTAAACAAACAAACAGTACCCCTCAGGTCAGAGATGACTGATTTTTAAATCACCCATTTAAATCAGCAAGCAAGAACACTGATTTAAATAATTGATTCTATTCTTGTTTAGTATTTGTACTTTTCAGTTACATTCCACTATATTAAAAAAAATATATATTGATTGTCATTGGTTGGTATTGCCATTAAAACTTTTTGATTTGCAACCAAATACTTTATAGCATTACACTAAGGATATATCTATGCTGCATTCACACGCTGTGATTGCAGCTTGGGTAGACATACCCTAGGTAGCCCAGGCCCCAGAGCAGTGAAGCTGGGGCAGTGCAGGATAACCCGGTGAGTAATTACCCAGAATTCTGGATGGGTTTGTAGTGCATGCTGAAGCAGCTTCATTGCTCCGGAACCTAAACTAGCCTTAATCTAGCTAGCTTAGTTTACCGGCAGTTGCTCCACTTTAGACTGAAAATAATAATGCTTACTTAATTAAGGACATGATATCTTGACATGTTTTATAAAGTGTGAGTTGACTAGAAGAGTTGGATCTTTTCCTCTGTCTCTGTATTAACATTACATTTGAAATTGTGACAGCCTATAGTAAGCCCATAATTTACTATAATAAATAAAAATCCTTTAAATATTCTGCATCATTAAACATTGATATTGTGGGCTTTTTTTTAAATTGATTTAAATAACTCGATTTAAATAAAAATCTGATTAAAAATCATAGGTTTTTATCCATTCCACGTCAGGTTCACAATATATTAAGTCTTGGTAATACAGTTTATTACTATAATTTATTCTAGCAGTAAAGTCTTCTGTTTATTATCTTGTACTGTAGGTTCCTGACGTGCCGCTACACATGGATTAGTGTCCCATTATATTTGACATGGTACAAACTTAACAAAAAGATGGTCCCTGCCCCAGAGAGCGTATACTTTTGATTGTAAAATAAGTGATGCAGTAGGTGGATAAACGCATGGGAGCACCAAGAAACAATGAGACAATACTGTTTGCTATGATGGGCAATGGTCACAGGGGGTATGCCAGCTGCCATGCTATTGAGGCTTTTATAGGCATTGTAGTAGAAGAGTTTTAAAGGGGAGGGAGAAAACATGTAGGTACTCTTGTCAAAACTTAGCAAACACGCAATGAAGGCTTTCGTCAGTAGAGTGAGGGTGAGAGTACACATGTGCTATGGAGATTAGAGAATTGGGCGGGTGGGGATAGATTTTGAAGGGCCTTAAAAGTACAGAGAAGTAGCTGAGAATTTTAACACTTTCACAGGAAAGAGGCTTGGCTTCCACATCTTCAGGTGAAGAATGGGCCAGAGGATATGGGTGGGCTGAAGTTTAGAGTCTTTAGAAATTCAGCTTAAAATACAAAGCTTTACAGGAATCTAGTGCCCATAGGTAGATTGAGACTGAGGGTTGGTCTACACTACCGGGAGGATCAATCTAATTAAGCAACTTCAGTTATGTGAATAACATAGTTGAAGTTGACGTACTTAGATCTGCTTACTGCATGTGTTGATGGGAGATGCTCTCCTATTGATTCTCCTTGTGCTTCTCGTTGAGGTGGAGTACTGGAGTCTAGAGCAATCGGCTGTCTATTTATCGCATCTATACTAGACACGATAAATTAATCCCTGCTGGATCGATCGCTGCCCATCAATCTGACTGGTAGCATAAATAAGCCCTGAGGCTATGTCTACAGAACTTATGTCGCTCAGGGGGTCTGAATAAATCACCCCGAGTGACATAAGTTACACTGATCATAAGCACCGACGTGGCCCAAATTTTTCTGCTGCTTGCAGAGGTGATTTTATTATGCTGGTCGGAAAGCTCTCCCGTCAACTTAGTGTCTTCACCAAATGTGCTGCAGCGATGCATATGCAGCACTGTGCATGTAGACATGCCCCACGAAGCAGCTAGTGATCATGGTGCTGTTTATTCTTTTCCTTCTTTAATATTGCACTTAAATGATTTACTTTTTGTTTGGCCCTTTATAAATAACTAATAATCAGGAATCATGGTTAGTTTAACCAAAGTATAGTCTCTTCTGCTAAGGATACCTTTTTATTACTTTGGAGTTTGTGCGTTTGTAGGGTTACTTTTTCTTTCTTCCTGATACTTGGTTTGTATTGTAGGGGATTATTACTGTGGATTGGGATTATTCAGAGCTAGATTCTGCTAAGGATACCTTTTTATTACTTTGGAGTTTGTGCGTTTGTAGGGTTACTTTTTCTCTTTTCCTGATACTTGGTTTATATTGTAGGGAATTATTACTGTGGATTGGGATTATTCAGAGCTACATTCTAACTGCCAGTTTGGGCCTTTAGGTAATCTTACACCTATGCAGCAACTCCCATGGGGCTTGCAGATTAAGTGACTTCTGTAATATACCAAAAAAAATCAGTTGAGTTTTAAAGGTATTAATTCTTCGGAGTGTGTGTGTGTGTGTGTGTGTATGTATGTATGTATATATATAATGTTAGAAGAAGTTACTGCATATGCCCTGCAATAGCATCTTGAAAATTAATTTTTTTTCTCTGCATACTTCATGCATTGCTCATCTGTTCCTTTATTATTTATTTATTTTTCACCTTGCTAAGATCAGAAAGATTCAGAATTCCATGTCGGCAGTTAAGGTTTTCTGATTATGTAATCTACTGTGATGTGACTGAATTATTAGTCTGTGTCTCCTGCTCGCTGTTTTTAATACTTTTATTTTTACATAGTGTGGAACAGGGAAATTTGCGACGTTGGAAGGCATTCTGTCCTCTAACCCTGACTTACTTGCTGCATAACCTTTGAGAAGTACCTTAATCGTTTGCCTCAATTTCTCCATTTGTAAACATGGATAATACTAACTCTCCAACCTTAGACCATCTTTAAGGATTTGTTAGTGTTTTCACAGTGTTTTGAATGAGTAAAATGTGCAAAGTATTATATGGCATCATGATATATTTGGCACTTTACAGAACAAGTAAAATGATGCACAATCCAGAAAAACTTTCAGTCTAAATGAAGACTGTGACAACAGGAAAACCTTCTGTTAGCAATTACTATTAACTCTTTAGTTTCTAGGAGTTAATCTTGCACTCAACCACCTGGAAAAACTAGAATTTACCTTATTGTTTTTCTTCTGTAAGGACATTGGTAAGGAAGGGAAAAGTTTTTGTTTTGTTTTTTGCTTTGTTTTAATTTCTTTTTTTTTCACATACTTAACAAATCAGCACGCTTTTAAAATGAGCGTACAAACTGTTTCATCTAACACACATTGTAAAACAGTGTCCTATGTTGTAAATGTTTGCTACTAATGCATCACAATAGAATGCCATGACACCGTAAGACAAATTCCAGGCTATAGACAGGATTGTCTAAGATGCAATTGAAAAGATATTATGGTGCCTAAAAGTTTCCTTATCTAGGTTTTTATATGGATTTTCCCTTTTATTCAAACATTTCCAAGGATTTGAAACATTCGTTACCAGTTGGACTTGGTCTCTCGGAAACCCAAATAACATCTCATGGCTTTGACAGCACCAAAGAGGGAGTCATTGAAGCAGGGCCATTTCAAGGTAAAAACTACTTGTATACCTACATTATTTTTACATTTCAACAATTTACCTGATTTAGGCATGTTTTTAAAGCCATAGCCTCCTAAGACTCTTTTCAAACTCTGTACCTGCTTTGCACTTCAGCATAAATAGCAGTTATTCTGATGTGCCATGTATACTTTAGGTGTGAAAAGTGTTCTCCTCAGTCGCTGGGTTGCTAAAATGAGAAATTGATATCCACTTGTTAATGGGTTTTAATGAAAACTTATAGCACATTAGGTAACTTTTAACTAACCTGCAGTTAATTTTAATAGGCCCTTTCCTATAATCATGTTGGATTTCTTAATGAAAAGATTCTTGGTGTTACAAAAGTATGTATGTTGTTTGATGAATACTGGTAATTTAAAAACTGCTATATTAAGAAGGGAAAATTTAGGTTATTATAATAAAAGCTCTATACATAATTAGAGCTATATAACTAAATCATTAAGTTAGAGGTATTGTTTCAGTTGTAAACATAGCTCAAATCAGTCCCACTATCAGTAACCACTCCACTTCAATTTTCTAAAGAAAATAGAATTACAGTGAAATTCTCTTTTCCCAACTCTGTAGTGGGTTGTTCCAATGAGTCTAAATTGTTTCCTCTTTATTGTGATGTATATGTTGTAAAGGTTCTTAGACACCAAGCATAAGAATCAGTCCTAAAAATACTACAAAAATTTGGTTATATTGAAGATGGGTCCACCATTTTACTTGCTCAGCATAGAGCTGCAGGTTTCTTTAATTTTAATGGATTTATTTAAAAACTAACCTTGAGAAATGCAAAATTATTAAACAATCCAGTAATAGCACTTTCTCTTTAACCTACTGTCTGAAAATAATAAAGAATACAGGAAAAAGGACGTAAATGAAATCTTAATAAATCACTATATACAGTTTTACTTTATCTAGAGCAAGATTATGAGTTTAGAAAATCTGACTGAATTTGAGTGAGCAGCTGTGAAACTGAGTCTTTGTAGTAGTAGGTACTACTTGCTTGCTTTTATAAGTAAAACCTTAAAAATTCAAAAATGAAGGGAAAAAGTACAACTTGTTACATAATTAAAATGTTTCGGTGGCTCATGAGTGTTTGATGAAATATTCAGTACAGCTAATGAAAAGTTGCATAAATAATAAACGCTGCTTACCATTCCCTTTTCATTTCATTCTATCTGTAAGGAAGTAGTGCACTAGTTTAACAGAGCAGGTACAACAGAACTAATACCAAAATAAAGTGCACAGGACATTGTTCAAGGTATGCTAATAATTCTAAAATGTCATAAATGCTTTACAATGTAGGCAACAGAATTATTAATTTTCATACGTTATAGAAACAGGGAGCTTTGTGCTTTCTCTGTGTGAAATGTAGATTATTATCATGAACTGACTTGAATTTAAAAATAATACTCCAGTCTTTTTCCAAAACCAATTACTTCAGATTATTTCTGATTGTTTTTCCCAAATGAATGAGAGATGATGGAAATTAGGCTTTGAATAACCCAGTAGACAAAAACATAAAATATGATTAATGCCAAATTTTAAGAGCTTTGATTTCTGTCCAGTAGAATGGATAAAAAAGAAATACATGGGGGGGGGAAGCAAAATTAGTAGGGATGGGATGGGATGAGGGGAGGGATATAGCTCAGTGGCTTGAGCATTGACTTGCTAAACCCAGAGTTGTGAGTTCAGTCCTTGAGGGGGCCATTTAGAGATCTGGGACAAAAATCTGGGGATTGGTCCTTTTGAGCAGGGGGTTGGACTAGGTGACCTCCTGAGGACCCTTCCAACCCTGGTATTCTATGATTGTTATTGTGAACAATGAAGCTTAAGCGAAGTTGGATACTCTTGTGCCAGAAGCCAAGAAAACTTTAAGAAAGAAGAGTTGTTTTTAGCTTGCTTACATTCCATGATTAGACACTGCTCCTGTAATAGGGTCCTTGTGGGCAGACCTTTGTGCCTGCATGAATCCAGTTGCAGAACTGGGGACATTAGTACCTAAGGTATTGCTGTTCTTGTAGAACATATCATCATACTGTGACAAGATAGAGCAAGTTAAATAAATGTCTTTCAGCCTTAACTTTGTTTGTGTGTGCAGATTAATGGTGTTGCTAAAAATTTTATGCTTTGCTCTTACAGTTGAAATAATGAGGGGAGACAAATTCTCCATGCTACAGGGACATATATAAGAAACATATGCTGAGTCTTGCTTCAGTTATTTAAAGAGCTCTTTTGAGATGTTACTGAATTAATAAAGTATAGCTTTTGTGGAAGCCATTACAGCATACATAATTTCTGAGGGCACATTGACCCATTAGATTTTTATGCAGCCTTGAAAAAATGTTATGAAAATTAACATGCTCAGGCACGAAATTGACTTGCAAATACCATTGCAATACCATAATGATCAATTTGGGCGGGGAGAAGGGGTTGTTACTTTTTTTGATGGGTGACTAAAATCAGTATTTTGTCCTGGGCAAATGGGGTGATTTTTTTCATGGTTGCCTCTGTATAGTTAAATTGACTATTTTATTATATCCTTTCCTTGATGTGAAAGAGTATAAAGCCATGAGCTGTATGACTTGTTAAAATATGTATAATAGCTTTGGGAGCACAGCACTCTTACTGTTAACACAATGATGCCCGTAACTCAATATTTTAAATATAATTAATGTGTTTAGTAGGCCTCTTTCTTCTAGAACCACACAGGCTAATATTTTAACAGCCTAATGGCTCAGTCCTGTTCTCAGATACTTAAGTGTTCTTCCTGCATATTCTAGACATATAGCTACTGCACTTCATTAAAATCTGTTCCTGCACCTGCTTATCTGAAATTGGAATTGAATCCAGAGTCCAAGTATCAACCTTCAGGGTTAGGAGTATTGCATGATAACAGCAGAGAGACTTTTACTTAGATAAGGAAAATCAGTTTTCAGCTGAAAAGCAGCCATGTTGTTCAGTATGAAAGTAGTTTTATTTGTTTTCTTTGCTACCTCCTGTATCTGGCATTTTGTATTTTGGTTGATTACTTCCAGTCATACTGCCAATTTCTTTTAAAGAAAACACACAATTAAGTCAGGAGTAACTTTGAGGATTTCATATTAACAGCTGCTCCTTTCTAATATACAGGGGCTACTCCAGGCACCAGCGCAGCAAGTGTGTGCCTGGGATAGCAAGCCGTGGGGGGGTGGCCTGCCGGTCGCTGTGAGGGCAGCGGCCAGGCGGCTTTTGGCGGCATGCCTGCGGGAGGTCCGCCAGTCCCTCGGCTTCAGTGGCAATTCAGTTATGGGACTGGCGGACATCCTTCAGAAATGCCGCCGAATCTGTATTACAAGCGGACTACCCGCAGGCGTGCCGCCAAAAGCTCCCTGACTGCCATGCTTGGGGCTGCAAAATACATAGAGCCGCCCCTGCTAATATATCACTACCAGAAATCCCAAGAATTATTCCATACACTATTCTAATTTTGTATTGATGTTACAGGTATATCTCCAATACTAAAAGCTATCTCTGAACATAAAAGTACACATTTTCTTAGGAAAGAAGAGATGGTTTTTCATGGTTTAATGTGTCCCCTTTTCAGGTTCCGCAGCATCACCCATATCACCTGTTATATCTCCTAGCAATGCAGCAGCTAGCAGACTGGCTGGACAAGGGAGTGATTTAATTATTCCCACAGGTATTCACAACACTGACTGCTGGATACACTAGTGTTAGTGTTACACTAACACCTTTGTTACACTAACTCCTACTGTCTGTAATAATTTGACTTTTTTTTTTACTAGGTGGGTGTGTAATTCCTGCTATTTGGTGATTCTGTCATTTCTGGGCTTCAACATTTGCAAAGTAACCTATGCTTTCCCTTCTGAACAACTTTTCCTGCTCCAAAGCATTAAGTATAATCTGTACAGATCTTTACTTTTTATCAACAATAAATAAAAACAAATGACATTTAAAAAGTACTCTAGATGTAATTGTTAGTGCTGAAGCAGTCAGCTTTTTTCTCTTTGCCAGCCAAAACAGAGACATGTTCTAATACTCCAAGTATGAGATTCATAACACCCAAATTGGGCTTTGTCCCGACTGCCTCTGTGGCTTTGGTCAAGTTACTTAACCTCTTTGTGTCTGCTTCCTCCTCTTTAAAATGGGGAGAATACTTAGCTACATCAGAGAGGTGCTGTAAGGATTAATTACTTAGTATAAAAATTATGTTTTTAAAGTGTAAATCACATGTTGGTGCTCAGTGCAATAAAAGAATGTCTGGAGACACATGCAGAAGCATATTGTTTTTACAAACCCTTGTTTACAAATGACCTGGCAAGGTTAATACATAGTGTTCTGTATTATACAAGATGTGGCAGGTGCAGGGATAGTCTTTCTCTCTTTTTTCTCTCTCCAGTTTGAATGGGCCTTCTGAATAATTGCACCTTCATATGCCGATGGGTCTTCTGCTAATAAGTCAGTTTTTCAGCCTGGAATGCTATTGTAAAGCCTAATGACTAAACTTTCTTCCTTATATAACTTGTTGTATTTCTACCTAAAGAGAGATGGGGGCCACTATCAGATATCCTTATGTAAATTGCTTAGGTTTTTAACTCTGCCATGTGTGTAATACTTCCTTAGGAACTTGAAGAAAAACTTTTTCCATACTGACTCTGTCTTGCGTTTGATGCTAGGCATTTTATTTTGCTTTTCTTTTCAGAAGTGAAGTCAGCAAGGGTCTGTATGTGCTACTGAGTACACTGACATAGCATCAGGAGCCATGTGAAGTGTGTATAACTCTGGGAATTCGACCATGTACTAGCAAACCACCTTACTCTTTGTTAATTTTTTTTTCATTTGTACAATGCTAAACAGCACTTGGCATAACTTGGGTGGTCAGTGCATTTGTGGCAATGGAGGGTGCTCCCAACAAAATGACTGCAACATTTTTTATAATTTTGATATTGGGAGTCAGCTTTTCAATTCAAAATCAAAATGTGCAATTTGAATAACATTCTCTACTGACTGGTACCTGCAAAAACTTGGGACTGATTATAGTGTACTGATGGTGACCCTTTATTCTGTTTCACTGCTTGCTGTGGTTTCTTTATTGCTGATTTTGAATGAGGACTCGTGAGTTCCACTATCTTGTGAATGAGGACCTAATAAAACTATGAAATACACTAACCTTTTTACATGTACATGAGAGTTATGATTCTCCTGTTAATTTTAATTAAATATATTGAGACTAACAGCAGCACGATCTGGAAAAATGTGAATGTCTTACTCTTATGTTAACAAATATTGTGTTGACAATTCTGTACATCTTAAGTTGGCTGTACTTGGTGGCAGGAGTTTGATTTTACTTCATATACTTCTGTAACTTACTAACAATGCCTTGTAGTGTGTGTAAAAGTTTTTTAGGCTGGCTAATTCCGGCAGAACGTTGGACTGTTAGAGGTTGCCTAAATGCTGTTTTTAAAACAGTTTAAATAACTAAACAAATATCTGAATTACTTGTTGAGGGTAGTAAAAAGTCTATAAAGAAACACTCATGTAACTTTATCATACTTTCTTACTCAATTTAGTGTTAGTTTACCTAAATCATTCACTTACACAAATATTCTGGATTAACTTTAAAATCAATATAGATATACTTCCCTTTATTGTAGGCACTTTTAGGCCCTATTTGCATAAAACTGCTTTTTGAAAACAGTCTTTCATGTCCATTTACCTAGCACCATTCAAATAAAATCTAGTTCGATGCATAATTTGCTTTTCCATGCATGAGTGCTGCTTCATGACTCTTTTTGGATGTGCAGATATATGCTTGACTTAAAAAAAAAAAAAAAAAAAAAAAGTAGGCCCTAAAAATTTTCTGTGTCTTGTTCAGGTGGTGTAAGAATGCAGCAGAAAAGTGGGCCAGTTGTTCTAGCAGATGAAGTAAAGAATCCAGCAATGGAAAAATTAGAGCTTGTGAGAAAATGGAGCCTAAACACTTACAAGGTTTGCAAGTTTACACATGTAAATTTGTATTGCTGTTTCCAGATTATTGCTAATGTAAATTAAAATTTGTAAACGTATCATATTGCAGCATACGATGTATTGATAGATGCAGCATGTTACAGATAGCTAAAAATCTGTCATTGTTATGGAGAAGCATATTCTGAATTTGATGTAGATATGACTTACTTAAACTAGGCCTATTACTGATTTGTTCTTTTTCCCTCAGATTTTTTAATCTAGGTTAGAACTCCAGAATCTTCTGTTAGAACCTACATATGTGTAAAATTACATATAGATCTCTTAATTTTTTATGATGCAATGATAGCTTTTAAACCTTATTTACATGACAAAATAGGGAGTTGATTATATTTTTCCCACAAACACACTTACTTGAGCTAAAACATAAATCCTGTGTCTTTTTGCTAGTGGAACTGCTAAGTTTTATATGATTTGTCATTGGGTAACATTAACTGCAATAAAAATGTGAAATATGGTTGTTTTTATCACAAACTATCTAAAAAAAATTTAATTTGAGATTACATCTGGTATCAAGGTGACTTCTTTGAGATTTTTTTGCTCTGGTTTTTTTTTATATTTCCATTGCATTTCTTGTGTTCAAGTGCACCCAGTAGCCTGAATTTGATGGAACAGTACAGGAACAAGTGGATAAGTAATAACATGGTGATGATAAAGTGCATTTATTTTGCTAGTGACAATTGCAAATGGCTCCCCCATCCTCCCATTATATCAAGGGTCTGAAAAAGGATATATTGGTGCACTTGTGACAGTAAACCTACTACTGTCAAGAGCTCTAAATTTAGCCCAGTTCAGAGCAGCAGCTCCTTACTCTCCCTGAAACTTGGCTGACAGAGAGCTGGAGGGAAGGAATTTGGATTATATGTGTTTCGATCCATGTCAGGCTCTTCACCACTCCTTCAGCCTGTGGAGAGGAGAATGCTTTGCAGTGGAGAATCCCCACAAATCTAAGAACTCCTGCAAAGATACTAAGCCACCACCTTCCCATCTACCAGGGTCTCTAGTTGAGCTGGACAGGAAACTCTTCCTCTCCTGCAAAACTTCTTGAGATTTCAAAAATTTCCCCATTTTGCACTGAGATGAAATGAAAATCATTTGTCTTTCACAAAAAGCCCCCCAAAACCTGATTCTAACCATTGGACTCTCCAGTCTCTTGGGATGTGGGTGATGCAGGTTCAAATCCATGCTCTGAATCAGTCTTAACAGGGACTTGAAACTGAATGTCTGACGTCACTGGTGAGTGCCCTTAATACCAGGCCATTGGCTATTTTGAGGTGGTTTGTGCCCTCTTGTTTCAACCAGAAATTCCACCCTGGACCTCAGAAACCTTCCTGGTGAAAGTTTTGACAAAAATGGCAAGTGTCCACAAAAAAATTTGGTTTCAGCTGATTGGCATTTTTTGATGGGAGAAACAATTTCATCAAAATTCCCTATCCGTTCTAATCACTTGTAGAATCATAGACTATCAGAGTTGGAAGGGACCTCAGGAGATCATCTAGTCCAACTCCGTGCTCAAAGCAGGACCAATGCTCTTAGATCTATGTACTGACTTCCTCTTTAATAGGGGTGAGAACAAATGAGTAGCATTTTTCGGTAGCAAATGTGATACTGCTAATTGTAACTAGTTCAAAAGATTTGTTCAGGACAGAGGCCTCCATCTTTTTTTCTTGCTCAGTTCCATTGGTTCAGGGACTTCTGATTTCATGTAATCTAAATTGCAAAGGTCTGTCCAACTGCTGTTTCTGCCTACCGTGTTCCCTTTGAGAGGGAACTAATATTTTGCCTCCCCTTGTGAAGAAGTTCTTAGAAGTTCTCTGTACCCTCCAGTCAGGTAGCCTGCCGACCCTTGGGATTTGAATTGGTGCTCCACAAACTTTTGTTGAAAGGCCCTCAATCTGGCTTTTTGTTCCACCTCTTACTAAAAGATTCCTTCCTGCTGGCCATTGTCTTGGCCCAAAGTTGCGAACTGACTGCTCATTCACTTAATGCAGTCTTCTACAAAGAAAAGGTGGCTGAGGCATATACAAAACCTTGGCCAAGTCTCAGTTATTCATTTGAAACATTATTTCTCTGCCAGGCTCCTTACAAAGCCACATAGCCATCTCAGAGAGGTCAGGCTGCATGGTTAACTTACAAAAACATAGAGAACAAAGCGAAACAAAAACTCACATTCATTACTGCTCAGACTGACAGCACTAAACTTTTTGGAACATGGAGTAGGATGCTTTTTTACCTTAAGATCCTAAGATTAAACATTTGTTGCCTGAAGGTACCTAATGAGGTAGTTTGTGAATCCAGGTCATGTATGATGTCTCTGAAGTCCCTATGCTGGAACATTTTTGGGCTTTTTCCACCAAAAGGATGGGATAATTCAGGGCATACTTACGAAACATGCCCTCATTTGAAATCTATCTGGCATCTATACAGTGGTTGGTGGTTACATTTATGAACACCTGTACCTCTATTCTGAATCAGGAACAGATTATTAATTTGGGAGGACAGTGCTTTGTTGTGTGTGACTAGTGCGTTTCCTTGGTCCACCTCAGGGAGGTCATTGCTGGCTAATTTCCTGCACTGGGTTCTGTTGGGGCACATATGTAAAGGAGAAAAGGTCACTTACCTTGTGTAACTGCTGATCTGTGAATGTATGGAATCTGCATAGCCATACCAAAATCTGCTGCCCCTAGTTGGATGCCCAAATCACTTCTGGTAATGGAGAAATTGATGACAGTTATTGATGGGGCCAAGGGTTATTTATACCCTTGGCCTAAGGCAGGCATGCTTTCAACTAACTCTGCACAGAATTGTTCTATGGCTGTCTGCCAAGGTATGTAATTCCTACGAGATGGCTCTGAACACATTTGTAAAACAGGAGTTATATCATCTAATAATCCGCTTTCATGTCAAATGAATTAGCAATCCCTTACTGTTACACACCTTGATGGAATTTATATCCTCTAACAGAGATCTAATAGATTTCAGGCTCTGACTTCTTATTTCTCCAGGCTACTGTACCTAGTTACCATTTAGAAATTATTCTTGCTTTGAAATGAGTTATTGGCTAATCTGAATATAAATTCTTAAATCAGCCTACTACAGTCCATGAGCCTTTCTCCCACTTTCCATCAGGATTCAGCCTGAAATTGTGTAGCCTGTAGGCCATCTCTATTTAATGATACTTCCTTCAGAATTTTTCCATTTACCAGTGTTGGGCTCTTCTGTCTTCATCACTTGGGACTTCAGTATCCATGTTGATTATTCTTATTACCACTTTGCCTTTAGCTTCCTTTCTGTTCCCAGGCATTCTTGATGGTATCTGCCAATTCTCTCGACTACTGTAGGAGTCATATCATGAACACTGCAACTCCTTTCATTCATTCTGTTATTGGGAGATTCGCCACCTGGCCAAAGCTCCACTTGGTTGTGGGACAGGGGAGGAGCGGCTCGAAATTATTCCAGTAGAAGATTGGGTTTAGCAGAGCCGACACCCACCCAAGCAATGGAAAGTGGATTTACCCAGGGCTAGATTCGCTTGTCCAGTACCTGGAAGACCCTGTATTTGTAATAGAAACTAAAGTAAACTCTAACAAGGACTAAAGTAGCCAGTTCAGGCTGTGTGCTTAAACTTGTTTTTGCTGGCCAGCCATGGACTTGTGAGAAGTCTGAAATTGGCTAGATCAGACCTTGGAAAACACATTCTAGAAACAAGAAGGGCAGTTTTGATTGAATCTTGACATGAGTGGAGAGTAGGTGGAGTATTAGTGATTGTGGTGATGTGGTTCTGTTTGTGCATGTGAGAAGATATGGGGAGGAAGCATGCAAGAATCTGAAGAGCTGGGGCTGAGGGAGGCCTTAAAGAAGGGAGTTGCACATGTGAGGAGAGTGAGAAGATGAATTCAGTTGCAGCAAAGATTGAATTGATACAGTGGTGTTTACAGGCACAGTGGCATAGGTGATGAAAGGAAGATTCGCAGACACAGGAGATGTGGAGGAAAAGGAGAATATAGCTTTGAGAAGAGTATCAAGATTAAATAGTCAAGGTAAATAGGAGGGGAAGGGTGTTGATGATGACATAATGATACAGGAGATGGACTTGAGCTTAATTTCAAATTTGAGAAACCATTTGGGAGTCAACTAGTCTGTAATGGAAACAGTGTTGTCCACACCTGCAAGAGGATATTGCAGGCAAACTGGTTTATTTCTTAAACTCATTATCCAGGTAGCAGGCTGGCAATCTGCATCAGTTCAGTGGAACAGTTTTCTTTGATGTCAGCAGAAAGCATTGACTTTGGAAAAGGCCAGTTCTAGCCTTGAAATTAATATGATAAAGGGACAAAGTCACAGCATCCTCCTCCTCTATATCAATAGAACTTCATGCAAGTGTGAATGTACTGCACAAATTTCATTTTTGGGTAGCTATATTCTGCTTTACCCATATGCCTTTAACTTTTTCTTATGGAAAGTGTTTAATTTTTTATTTAAACAAAGCTTTAAAACTAGCAATTTTAAAATCACCTTTTATTTAAGTCCATTCCATCCTTCCTTCTACTTTTCTATCCCTGAAGGAAAAAAAATTCTCAGTTCTTTCTTAGGTCTGGTTTATATGCATTTTTGTACTGATATCATTATTTTGGTTAGGACTGAGATTTTAACTGTAGAGGTATATCAGGCCAGGTGTATAAAAATCAATGATTTTTAAAATCAGATTTTTTTAAATTAAATATTTATAAAAAATAAACATTTAAAATTAAATTTTGAAATTGACAACTTATGCTAAGGCCTACACACTGCAAATTGTGTAAAAAGCTATATTTAGATGCAATTCAACATGTTTTAATGAGAAGCAGCTTTTCTTTGTGAAAAAAACTAAAGAAGTACAAATGCAAAACATGATTAAAATTGATTATTTAAATAAGCGTTTCCTGCTTGCTGATTTAAATCAATATTAAAGCTGGTGATTTAAATCACTTCAATTTAAGTCAGTCTATCCTGATATCAGTACCATTCTTAGTGTGGATGTATAAAAGTATGTCTTGTATAAAAGTACTTATTCCCCTTCCTGTATGGGTGTAGACAAGACCGTAGGGAGGATCTATGGATAAGAGGTCAAGAGAAGATTTACTCCTTGCCATCAGTCAGTGCCTTCAACTCTGTCTTTTGAGCAGATTGATCAAGAACGAAGAATTCCCCAACATGTTAGGCTATGTCTATACGTACAGTGCTGCACCTGTACCAATATAGGTGCACAGCTGCAGCTTGTCTGGTGAAGACGCTCTATGCCAACGGGAGAGAACTTCTGCCATCGACATAAGCATTATGCGAGTGAGCACTTATGTCGGCATAACTTATGTCACTCAGGGGGGTGGTTTTTCAAACCCCTGGGCGACATAAGTTATGCCGACTTAGGCTGTAGTGTAGATATAGCATTAGTTATCACAATGTCATCTTTACATGGGAGACTTGTATCAAGTCCAAATGCTGGTACCCAGAGAAACAGTGGCACAAACAGGGAGGAGGCAATTTACATAGTCAGCTTTTTCATATCAGGGTATCGTTTTACAAACTGATAGCGCTCTGGTAGTACAGTAGAGCATAATTTTGCATGTGTAGACAATTTCAAAACAGGTTATTATGTTAGTCTTGCCCTGGTTTCAGAAGATATAACGTGTGATTCTGCCAGTGTGGATTTGATTTAAATCACTAGTCAGGAAGACTCAATTCAATCATGGATTTCTACATAAAAATGCATTCTTGTTGGTTGTAATAACCTTAATACATATTCTTCACAACTCGGAGATAGATGTAGGTTTCATTTTTAGAAGGTACACACTATACATTTTTAAGTGATTTATTTTGGAAACTTTTCAGATTAGTTTTACAGCTATATCAGAAAATGAATGATTGTTTGGTTATTTCATTTATCAAAGGTAATTGAAGCAGATAGTTATGAAGTCATTGGGAGGTGAAGTATCTCCAATTCAACTGGTTAATCATTAACATTTGAAGGATTTTCTTGCCATGCTGTATTAGGAGGAGAACATCACCAGACAGACATTTAAATTGTTTTATTTAAGTAAAACAACAACGTTATATATTCTGGATTTTTTTCTTCAACAGCAAACATATTATTATAACAAAACAAGCATATTAATTTTTGAATTTAGTTAAACATTCATGTTTCTTAAATTCAGGTTTGTTTTTGTTAAAATTGTTTTTAATTAAAATGGCTTAATGAAATATTTAAAAAAAATTAAATTGACTGTCATCCAAGTCAACATAAGAAACTTAAAATATTGGTTTCTGCTGCTAACTCAGTCATCTTCACCTTCATTTTCCTGTTTGTTCATAATCTGGGAAAGAAAAAAAAGCTTTCCTGCTTTTTCAGGACCAAAAGATTTCTCAATTTGGAATGAATTCGTCCAAAGGAAGAAAGTATTCTTTCTAACCAGCAGAAGAAGCTACTGCTGTTAAAAGTGAGATAAGCACTTGGATTCAGAGACTGAAGTGATAAAGTGATTTAATCCAGTTCACTGGTGTGACTTTCTTTCAGACATCATCAGCAAACATGTATTTCTTGAATGGTTCACCCTTAGCTCTGAACTTTATTATAGTTGACATATGCAGGGATGATTGCATGATGTCCATATCATAGCCAACTCCTCTTCTTCAGCAGTTAAGGTTTGACCCTGGTACTGAGTATTGAGAATGTTGTCAAGAAAATGAGCTGGAGATAGTGATTTGTTCCATTTGTTGTTGTTTTTTTTATGCTTGTAATTTAAGTCTGTCATTGCATATTTCTCTTTTTAAGATCTCACTTAGTTCCTTCCAAATTTCAACAGCGTCAGCAATAAAACAGCTATTTCCCTGCATTTTGTTCCAGGCTACAGAAATAGGCTTCAGGGTACTCAGCGCGTGTTCAACATTTCTCTTAAGCCCAGTGTTGAGAAGTTTGGCTGTGACAGTGCCATCTATTTTTTCATGATTTTGTTCACAAACTGTCATCAGATTAGGCCAGTTCTTGATATAGTGCTCAAAACAGTCCACTATGGAGTTCCATCATATGTTTTGTGGGAGAGTTAGCTTGGTTCCTCCCACTTTTTTCAAAGCAGCTGCTGCAAAGTGGTTGTTATGGAAGTATTTTGCAATTTCAACATTAGCCTTTATTTCTACAGTGCTCTGAAGTCTCTGGCTAGGAGGTACACCAAATGAGCACTGCAACTGTATGTTGTTAGCTTGGGACACTCTTCTAAACAAACTGGGCAATTTTTTCATCAATTACCTCTTTGAAATCTGCTGGTTCTTATCGCAAACTTATCTATGGTTGTTTCTAGGTGATGGATTTTTTATTTTTATTTTTTTTTTTGCTACAGGTGATATACTGTGGCTATGTGACATACATGATGTGACTGAAACAGTATCATTGACAGAACTCTGAAACCATAGAAAATGATGATGATCTTGAAGGTGGATAGTTTTCAGAATCTTGTATGTTGAGGATGGATTCTCCTAAACAAAACAAGTCAATGCAGTTATTTAATTATTATCACCATACTGCTCATTTAGTATTTACTCATTGCATTCCCTGACACTCAGTACTACTTTAAAGGTGAAATTGTAAAAGGAAGATCTGCCTATTTCAGCTGTTTATTTTTTATCACAACTACATCTAAAATGGTAGTACCATAGAGTAACAACTATATTTTTTGCTCAAACATGAGAATTCAAGAATAGTCCAGAAGGAAGACAGGTAGTCCTTAAGAAAAATAGTATGAAATAAAAAAGTTGACCAACCTGAAGATCCTGCATGATCAGACATGTTCCTTTCATCATCTTCAACAGCATCCTCCTGAGAAGGAACACTTCTCATGATGATGTTTCATTCAAGCAACCAGGCTTTGCATTTCTTTATTGCACTGTTTGCATTTTTCATGGATGCTTGTCTTACCCACAGGTAGAGGAACTTCATTAAAATATTTATTCTCAGTTTTAGTTTTTTCTCACTAATTTTTTTCCATGTCTTGCATCATAGATTGCCCAGCCAAAGCCACCTACTTTATGCAGGGCACCTGACCTCACTTAATACAGGTATTTTGATTTCTTGTCTCCATCTGCTGGTGGGATGATACAATAGCCACCACATGTCTGGACTAACCCACTGAAAAGAAAAAAAATCAAATGAGAAGATAATCATTTCCCCTCTCTACAGGTTCTCTGTTTAACTTCCTCTTTGTATAGTTTATCCTTTGGGGGCAACTCAGTTTAGCTGATTGCTGTTGTAAGCTTTGAACACCACTTCTATGGAATCCTCACTTTTTTTTTATTCCTTTTCTCACCCATTTGTGAATGTTGATTCTTAAGTTTGTTTTTTCCCTATGCTATGTTTCTGAAGCTGAATGCTTCAAGATCGTCTTTGATTTTAAAATAAAAACCATTTTGTGATGTCTAACATGTCTCCTTACCTCTTGCGCCCAAACATTTTGTTATCCCTTGCTCAGATTTCCTCTTACATGTCCCTTCTTTGTAAGTTTGCATATCACTATCTCTGGAAAATAGCCAGAACTTATCCTTACCCATACTGTACTTCTAATGCAACACTTACTCATACTCTAATCACATTCTGTCTAATCTGCTGCAATTCCTTTTATGGACTTTTTATAGTAACTCCATACTCCTCAATGTGCACTGTTTCTCTTGTGCTCGCTCAGAAATGGTACTGTATTGCCTTCATTCTCTTACCTTAATAGCTCTGATTCCAACTGAAAGTCATGTGCCCAGTTGGTCATTTTTAAAATAACATTCTGTGAACCGACTCCACTTTTTCCCCATTGGTCTCGTCTTTTGTACTTGCCAGATCTCCCACCATCTAGTTTTCGATTCTTGGGTGTCATTCACATTGTCAATTCAATTTAAAAATGTTTTATTGGCACAACAAAGCTATTCCAAAATATACAGGAAAGGCGACTCCTGAGTGTATCTGTCTTTGAGAGAGAGTCTGTGAGGTTGGTGGGCACTGTTAAAACACTGATCTTGAAGTGTAGAATAGATCAAACCATTTTTCCAAACCCTGCTATAGCCCTGCAAAGTCCAATACTGTAACATGTTTTGGAAACGGTTTGGTTTCATTTACACTGTTAGACTAAACTGTTATAATCAGGTCCCACCTTCCCAACACTGTAGTTGTGACCTTGATCATCTCAGTTCCATCAGGACTCTCTTCATGCAAGGTCATTCTTCCACTTGCACAACTCCATTCCATCTCGACCTCTTTCCGCTTCTCTTTTGGGCCACAGATTCGCTTTCTCTTTAAAGCTTGCTAAAAATAGCTTAGCACAGGAGTAAACCATTGGTTTAAACCTAAGGCCTGGTCTACACTACGATTTTAGGTCAAAATTAGCAGCACTAAATCAATTAACCCTGCAGCCATCCACACAACAAACCCATTTACTGCGACATAAAGGGCTCTTGAAATCGATTTCTGTACTCCTCCCCGACAAGGGGAGTAGTGCTGAAATCGACATTGCCGGTTCGGGACGCCATTCGACGATATTGGCCTCCGGGAGCTATCCCGCCAGGGGCGGCTCTAGGCATTTTGCCACCCAAGCATGACAGGCAGGCAGGCTGTCTTCAGCGGCTTGCCTGCGGGAGGTCCCCAGTCCCGCGAATTTGGCGGCAGCCTGCGGGAGGTCCGCTGAAGCCGCGGGACCAACAGACCCTCTGCAGGCATGCCGCCGAAGGCAATCTGCCTGCCACCCTTGCAGTGACCAGCAGAGCGCCTCCCGTGGCTTGCCGCCCGAGGCACACACTTGGCGTGCTGGTCCCTGGACACACCCCCATGTTCCACAATGCACCATTGTGACCGCTCTGGACAGCAATCTGAACTTGGATGCACTGGCCAGGTAGACAGGAAAAGCCCCGGGTACTTTCGAATTTCATTTCCTGTTTGGCTAGCATGGTGAGCTCATCAGCACAGGTGACCCTGAAGAACTCATCAGCACAGGTAACCATGCAGTCCAAGAATTGAAAAAGAGCTCCAGCAGGGACCGTATGGGAGATCGCTGTATGGGGAGAGGGTTCCGTGCTACCAGAACTATGTTCCAAAAGATGGCATTCCAAAACATTTGAAAGTCTCCAAGGGCATGATGGAGAGAGGCCACAATAGAGACTCACTACACTGCTGCATGAAAGTTAAGGAGCTCAGACAAGCGTACCAGAAAACCAAAGAAGCAAACGGACGGTCCGGTGCAAAGCCGCAGACATGCCGCTTCTACGCTGAGCTTCATGCATTCTAGGGAGCGTCGCCATCACTACCCCACCTCTGACCGTGGGTTCTGAGGAGCGGATACTCTCAGCCATGCCTGAGGAGTTTGTGGATGAGAAAGATGGTGATGAGGAGGATGACAAGCTTGTGCAGAGCACACAGCACACCGTTCTCTCCAACAGCCAGGATCTTTTCTCAACCTGACTGAAGTAGCCTTCCAACCCTCCCAAGGCGGTATCTCAGACCATGAAGCCATAGAAGGGACCTCTGGTGAGTGTACCTTTGTAAATATAAAACATGGTTTAAAAGCAAAAGTTTTTTTTAATTATTAATTTGTCCTGAGGACTTGAAATGCGTTCACGGCCAGTACAGCTACTGGAAAAGTCTGTAAACGTGTCTGGTGATGGAGTGGAAATCCTTCAGGGACACCTTTAGAAGCTGTCCTGGATGTACTCCCAAAACCTTTGCAGAAGGTTTCTGGGCAGGGCAGCCTTATTCTGTCCTCCATGGTAGGACACTTTACCACACCATGCTAGTAGCAAGTAATCTGGTATCATTGCATCACAAAGCATGGCAGCATATGGTCCTGGTGTTTGCTGGCATTCAAGCAACATCCATTCTTTATCTTTCTGTGTTATCCTCAGGAGAGTGATATAATTCATGGTCACCTGGTTGAAATAGGGGCATTTTATTAAGGGGACAGAGGTGGCCATTCCTATGGGACTGTTTGCCTATGGCTGAAAAGAAATCCTTCCCTGCAGTTAGCCAAGCGGTGGGGGGCAGCGGAGGCATTGGCGCTGAGTTGTTCGCATTTGTCTAGCAGGCTAGCATTTCCTGATACCAGCCACGTGATGGGGGGAGAGGTAGAGTGATCATCCCCGAGAATTGGATGGGAGGGGGTTAGTTTGGTTTCTGCTGCTGCATGTTAACATGAAACCCACAGCACTCAACAGGCTTTTCTTGGTATGGGAAAGGAGGGCACTGCTATTATAAAGGTTGCAGAAGCCGAAAGACAATGGCTTACCATGGTCACATGTGAGCTGAATTCTGTTGCCCGGCCCTGCATCTGCGGCTTTGGTGTTAGAGATCACAGGCACTCAATAGCAAGATGCAGAATGCGACCTTGTACCAAAATCACATGTGCTATGTAATGTGAATAGTGTTGTTCACAGTGAAAGAGTACACTTATTGTTCTGTAAAATGTATCTTTTTAAATACTTCTCTCCCTTTTTTCCCTCCTGCAGCTGCAAATTTTTCAAGCCTTCCCTCTCCGGCCCGAAAGCTATCTCAGATAAAGCGACAAAAAAAATGCATGTGAGATGAAATGTTCTCGGAGATCATGCAGTCGACCCGCAATGAAAGAGCTCATTTGAATGAGTGAAAGGACACAGTATCACAGTACAGGAAAGTGGCCAATGGACGTGAGGACAGGAGGGATGAACGTGAGGACAGGAGGGATGCTTGAAATGAGAGGTGGCGGCAGGAAGATCAGAGGAGGCAGGATGTAACGCTGCAGCTACTGCAGGATCAAATGGACATGCTCCGGCATCTGGTGGAGCTTCAGGACCGGCAGCAGGATCACAGAGTGCCCTGTATAACCACCCTCCCCATGTTCCATAGCCTCCTCACCCAGATGCCCAAGAACATGGGTGCGGGAGGCTCTGTGCACCCTGCAACTCCACCTCAGTGGACAGCCCAAGCAAAAGGCTGTCATTCAACAAGTTTTGAAGTGGCCTTTTCCTTCCTTCCCTCCTCCCGCACCCCACTTGTGCTACCTTGTCAGTTCTCTCCCTATTTTTATAATCAATTAATAAAGAATACATGGTTTTTAAACAATAGTGACTTTATTTCCTTTGCAAGCAAGCTGTGATCGAAGGGGGGATAGTGAGTGGCTTACAGAGAATGAGTCAATCAAGGGCGCAGGTTTTCGTCATGGAGGAACAAACAGAACTCTCGCACAGTAGCCTGTCCAGTCATGAAACTGGTTTTCAAAGCTTCTCTGATGTGCAGTGCTTCCTGGTGTGCTCTTCTGATCTCCCTGGTGTCTGGCTGCATATAATCAGTGGCCAGGCAATTTGCCTCGACCTCCCACCCCGCCGTAAATGTCTACCCCTTACTCTCACAGAGATTGTGGAGCACACAGCAAGCAGCAATAACAATGGGAATATTGGTTTGGCTGAGGTCTGAGCGAGTCAGTAAAGTGCTCCAGCATCCCTTTAAATGTTCAAATGCACATTCTACCACCATTCTGCACTTGCTCAGCCTATAGTTGAACAGCTCCTGTCCAGGGTGCCTGTGTATGGCTTCATGAGCCAGGGCATTAAGAAGTAGGCTGGGTCCCCAAGGATAACTACAGGCATTTCAGCATCCCCAACGGTTATTTTCTGGGCTGGGAAGTAAATCCCTTGCTGCAGCCATTTAAACAGATTAGTGTTCCTGAAGACGTGAGCGTCATGAACCCTTCCCGGCCATCCCAGCCATGTTGATGTTGGTGAAACGTCCCTTGTGATACACCAGTGCTTGCAGCACCATTGAAAAGTACCCCTTATGGTTTATGTACTGGCTGCCCTGGTGCTCCGGTGCCAAGATAGGGATATGGGTTCCGTCTATCGCTCCACCACAGTTAGGGAATCCCATTGCAGCAAAGCCATCCAATATGACCTGCACATTTCCCAGAGTCTCTACCTTTGGTAGCAGCAGCTCAGTGATTGCTTTGGCTACTTGCATCACAGCAGCCCCAACAGTAGATTTGCCCACTCCAAATTGATGCCCGACTGACCGGTAGCTGTCTGGTGTTGCAAGCTTCCACAGGGCCCTCACTTCTCAGCTGTGAGAGCTGCTCTCATCTTGGTATTCTGGTGCTTCAGAGTAGGGAAAGCAAGTCACAAAGTTCCATGAAAGTGGCCCTACACATACGAAAGTTTCTCAGCCACTGGGAATTGTCCCACACCTGCAACACTATGCAATCCCACCAGTCTGTGCTTGTTTCCCGGGCCCAGAATCGGCGTTCCATGGCATGAACCTGCCCCATAAACACCATGATCTCCAAAATTGCGGGGCCAGCGGTTTAAGAGAATTCTGTGTCCATATCCTCATCACTCTTGTCGCCATGCTGCTGCCTCCTCCTTGCCTGTTTTTGCAGGTTCTGGTTCAGCATAAACCGCACGATAATGCGTGAGGTGTTTACAATGTTCATGACTGCTGCGCTGAGCTGAGCAGGCTCCATGCTTGCCATGGTATGGCATCTGCACAGGTAACCTAGGAAAAAAGGCGCGAAATGGTTGTCTGCCATTGCTTTCATGGAGAGAGGGAGGGAGAAGGGGGACTAACGACACGTATCCAGAATCACCCGCGACAATGTTTTTTGCCCCATCAGGCATTGGGATCTCAACCCAGAATTCCAGTGGGCGGGGGAGACTGTGGGAACTATGGGATAGCTATTGGATAGCAACCCACAGTGCAATGCTCCGGAAATCGATGCTAGCCTTGGTACTGTGGACGCACACCGCCGAATTAATGTGCTTAGTGTGGCCGCATGCGCTCGACTTTATACAATCTGTTTCCAAAAATTGTATTCTGTAAAGTCGGAGTAATCCTGCAGTGTAGACATACCCTAAGTATCGTATCTTATCTTACCGTATCTTTTGAAGTGCTGAATTTGCTGCTCACTATACCGATGAATTGCAAGTCAATTTAGGAGTTTACTCCTGTGTCAGGGTATAGTAAACTTTACTTTTTAAATCCTAAGGTTTAAGATAATCAACATGCTTTTTTATAATCAGACAAGCACAAATTCAGTTTTAAGATTATCTTCCTATAAATTCCTTTGCAAAAGTTTCCAGTTTCTTAAAAATGCCTCCACAGTATGGGAAGAAGCAATTGTTTCCTAAAAGATTCTAAACGTTGAAATATAGGAACTTACATTTGAAGATGCTCTATATCCATTAGGCCTAACTTTGGAATTAAGTGGGTAATGCCTCTGGGATTGGATGGTTGGGTATATGAAGATGGAATGAATATTAGAATAGTTATTTAGAATCAGTAACATTCTGGTTTATGTTGTGTTTAATAAACTGACTTGAATGTATTGAACTAAATAATAATTGCTTTTACTTAATGAGATTCACCAAATCTAAAAAGTGAAGATCTGAAATCTCTCATTTGAGAATTGTAATTAGTTCTGCTCTTGATTTGTTACCTTACATATTTTTATTAGTAGGAGTTGAGACTTGTCCAACAAATGTTCTTGCTGAGTCTTGAAAAACTTCTAAAGGCTTGATATTTTTCTTCAGTTTGTTGTGCAAACTTAAATTGGGAGGGGTGATTGTGAAAGAATTGCTTATAATTATGTACTCCTTGAAGCCAAGAAATGGTGTGTGCTGTACTATCTTGAATGTAGAATTTTGTTTTGCTTTCACAGTAATTTTAAACTATTATGAATTTGCAGTGTACTCGTCAGATCATCTCCGAAAAGTTGGGCCGTGGCTCAAGAACAGTAGACCTGGAACTGGAAGCCCAAATAGACATACTAAGAGATAACAAAAAAAAGTATGAAAATATCTTAAGATTGGCACAGACTTTGTCCACGCAACTGTACCAGATGGTGAATACCCAAAGGCAACTTGGAGATGCATTTGCAGACCTGAGTTTGAAATCATTGGAACTCCATGTAAGACTTTAATAGTATTAGAAAATAAAATACAGATTTGAGGATGAACATCACTGGCTTATGCATGTTGTACAGTAGATAGTCTTCAATATTTAGGAAGATAGCTGCTATTTAATAACATTTGAGACTCTGAAGGAAATCACTGAAATTACAGTAAGGTCATCTAGTAGTTTTTAATGCCTGGCTTTAATTGGAATTTGAACTAAGACTACTAACATACATGTTTACTCTGTATAGTGAACAGTTTTGCTCCTCATTTGTCACTAATGAAATGTCAATAGAATTTTTCTAGATCATCATTTCCTGTAAAATACAACAAGCCTGTGGTGTCTATGTTTGGAAATAGAGTGGGGTTCATGCAAAAGAGGTGAGGTAACAATGTGGGTTAATCACTTTTTGTTTAGCAGATTGAAATGTTGAGTTCAGTTGTTTCATGGAGCACCATTTTGATCAGAGCCTTGCAACCTATATAGTATAATGAGAACCAGTTCCTTTTACAGCATTTAGACTCTCCATGCAAGAAAATTAGAGGTGATCACTTAGAAATCTTACAGTTAGTGTTGAGATAATTCTTCAGTTCAGAGTTATATCATATACTATTCAGGCAATATTGCTGTAACTGACTGTAAATTCTACATCTTGTAAGAAGCGGAAGCCAGGTAGCGTATACAAAAAAGATGAACGGATCTGGGTAGAAACTTATATATATTCCTTTTCACAGAAATCTTTAGTAAAAGGCAAAAGATCCATACAATCTGAAGAGAAACCAGAGTATGAACAGATCTGGGAGGAGAGAAGCAATCCTACTTCTCATATCTGTAGCAGTTCCCTCCTGCCACTCATTTCTTATTCTGTAGATAGTTGAAGAGGATTCTGTTAATAAATAAAGGTTTCCACAAATGTAACAAAGTAGTCTACCTTACCCTAGTTTTAATTGAACTTCACTGTAGTGATGAATCTGGGGCTGTTTTTATCACTAGAGCTAGCTGTTTGGATAACACTTTTTAAGACTTGAGCAAAACAAGTTTAAAAAGCTGGAATGTTAACATTCACAGTAGATAATCGGATATCCACATTTGAGCTGCAAAGCAGTTAGTTGCTGCTTGGTGAAAAATCAAGATTTTGACATGACATTGCTCTAATAAACTGAGCTCTTACCTTTTATAAAATCAGTGGGTGATAGCTTTAATCTTGAGCTCTCTACTGTGTTTATCCTTCAGATTCAAGAATTTCTCCTGTATTTATTCCCTGGTTTCAAGGCCTATTTATTTTGAATAGGGGTGTCACATTGGTTATCTTTAGAGAGCTGGATTCCATTTTTAATTATAATCTGTGTCAAGATGTAAATATGACTATCCTCAATCCAGAGAGGATTTCCCATTAATGTTTATAGGATGTACACACAAAGAACATGGGTAAAATGTGGCCCTATGTAATAACTAAACTCTTATTTATTCAGTACTTTATTATACGCTAAACAGAATAACATGACCCCTTTTAGGTTCCTTTTCTTCCCCATCTTTGTCTTTTTCTCTCCCTCTTGGCTGTTTCTCTTTTGTATTGTTTCCTCTGCGTCTTCTTTCCTCTAGGTTTCACTCCCTACTCCCATCCACTAAAATGATCAGATGTGAAACAGTTAATGTTAATATTTTAAGAGCCATAATTTGGCATTAGTGTTTACACCATCAGTTGGTTACATTAGGTTCACATCTTCACAACCATGATAGCTAGAAATTTACTTTGGTAAATGAAAGCTCAGGTTATGCAGAATATGAAAATGCTGTATGGAAAACACAAATACATCAGTGAGTCTTATGTGTGGGAGCCTTGCATTAAAAGAATAATCATTGCAATCTGACATTGAAATCTTTTGCTTTTGATAAATTGGTCCTTGCCTTTTGTCATACCTAAAACTTGATTGCAATTTTCTTTGGCAATAACTTCCATCTTAATCATGCCCCCTTAACATTTGTAGCTAATCTGTATTATTCCGTTTTTTCACCATCCATTATGATAGTACATTCTGCTGTCTCAGTCACTTACAACATATTAAAATAAATATCAGATCATGGTGTTCCAGGATTTAACAACCACTCTTGTTCATTAATTAATACCATTTACCCTCTCTGAATTTAGTTAACTACTCCAATTTTACTGTATAATTCATGGCGTTACTATTGTCTTTAAGGGAGACACTGAATTTAGACTAATCCTAAATGGTTACAAAATGATGTGAAGATTTTTGGCAGTGGTAATAAGGGTAACTTTTTTGTGTTTAGCCAAGATCTATAACTGTCTTTACCATAGAATTGGTATCAAGAATAGGTGCTATCCATTCTATTGGGACAGATTCTACTGAAATCAATGGGGTTTCAGGGAGAAACTTGAACAGTTGCTTGTAAAGGTCTAAAACAAAGGGATAGTTCTGGCTATGACTCTCTCTCTGAGCTAAATTTGTTGCCTAGACTATTATAATCACTATGTCTATTTAAATATACACACATTCAAACAGCAGTGATTAAATTCCATACAACATGGTTTATCGTATCTGTGTTTTCTAATAATAAGTATATGTGTTTTTTTTTCCAGTGTTAATGAGTATTTGGGTAAATGACATGATTTAATTATAAACCACAGTATTTTTTTTATTTTTTGTTCTTTATTGTAGGAGGAATTTGGATACAATGCAGACACTCAGAAACTTCTTGCTAAAAATGGAGACACTCTTCTTGGTGCTATTAACTTTTTTATTGCCAGTGTGAACACACTAGTGAATAAAACAATTGAAGATACTTTAATGACTGTGAAACAGTATGAAAGTGCCAGGTAGATATTTTGTGTCAGTTATTTTCATTTAACATAGTCTTCAGGTTTACTCCCTGTGTTTGGACTGGTAAACAGTGTTGAAAAGTTTGTAAATATAACACAACTTTCATATTTTAAATCCTGAGTACGTTCTCTCTTTACACTTTTATAATACTTCAAAATGATGTTTGAAATTTAAACTTGCAGAAAATTTTCTGTTAAACTCAGATCTTTCAGAAATGATTCTATTTAGGCCAGGTCTATACTAGAAGCCTACAGCGACACCGCTGTACTGATACAGTTGTGCCATTGTAAGATTGCTCATGTAGCCATAATATGCCGACAGGAAAGAGCTCTCCCACTGACATCATAACCACCTAAATGAGTAGCGGTAGCTATGTCAGTGAGAGAGCATCTCCCACCAACGTAGTGCTGTGCACACGAGCACTTATGTGGGCAAAACTTAAGTGACGTGGAGGGGGGTGGTGTTTTTTCACATCTGTGAGCAATGTAAGTTTTGCTGACATAAGGGGTAGTATAGACATGGCCTTAATGTTTCCTGTAGGGTAAAGATTGTTTGTTTGTTTCTTTCCCCCTCCCTGCCCTGGTAGAATAATAGTGGAAATTCTGGTAGGTTACATATAGTCACATATGAAGTACTGTTTCTGAATGAGAAATAAAATGTTCTTCCAGTTCCCTTTAGTGCATTCTTTAGATAACTAGTTACCCAACTTGGAGACACTTACCCACAGTAAAGGTATAGCTTAGTGGCAACAAAGCCAGATTTCTCAGTCTGCTTCCTGTTAGTATATATTTAACCTTGAATAGTGGTCCATTCAGTCACTGACCAATCTTTGGAGTCTGCTGACTAGGTGCCAGCTGAACTGATGGGGCTCTATAGTATGGATACCTATCTGCTATGAACTGGACTGAGCCCAGTACTTCAGTGCCTAGTTAATATGGTGTTATGTACAAGCTAAATTAATTTCATGTAAGATCTGTCAAACAGATCAGGTAGTAAGTTCAGCTCTTGTCTGAATTGGGCTGGATTCAAACTGATAATCTGGACATGACAGGCTTCTAACCTCTTGTCTGAATACTTAAACCATTTGGTCCCCCGTCTTTAATCTGTTAACAGTTTACTTTGAATGGAATGCTAAATAAATGACTTCAAAAGATTATACCAGTTATTTTCTTGTGCTCTCCATGCATGGGATGATGTAGCACAGTTCACAAAAGACTGGCATTAGTGTACTAATGTTCAGTGGTTAGTGTTCATATACTAGAGCAGTGATGCTGAGACCTCAGTGATTCAAGACCCAACTTTACCCAAAAGAGTATATACATGTATGTCTGACCAAGTATTACTATTTTATCAACTACAGTTGGTTAGTAACATACTAAAAGCATCCTGACTGGTTGTTAATTAAATCACACAGTGTTTTAATATCGTGCAGCAAAGGGCCACATGAGACACATTAAAGAGCCAATTCTGGCTCTTAAGCCTTAGTCTGAGTAACACTGTACTAGAGTTTAACCTTCCTTGAGAGCCTGAGCTTCCTTCTGTGAGAATTTTGCCATTGATTTCAGTGGGAGAAGGAGTAAGTCCCGAATACTATATATACATTCATATCGGGAAAACAATTTTGAGTCCACTTGTGTGAAAAGTTTTTAATTACATATGCCAAACATTCTTTCTAGCAGGAGAATAAAATAACGTGTTGTGAGTTTTTTTTCCAGACAATCTTAATATGAATCAATAGCTCTTGCCATTGCAAAACTTGAACTGTAGAAGTTTTATATAGTCATCTTATTTTTAGTTAGAGTCAGGTAATCATGCCAAATATAAATCAGTGATCTCGTCAAGTGGTATATGCATTCATGTGCAGAAAAGGGTGAAGGAATGATTCCTGCTACTTGGTTTTATTAAATCTCTTGGACTCTGTTCTACTATGTTCTCCTCTGCCTCCCCCTATCCTCTTTCATTGCTCCATTGTGAGCAGTGCTATTCATTCACCATGGAGCGTGGTGCAAAAAAATTCACAGCTCTCCAGAAAGATTCCTCTAAAGGCATCTGCTTTTATTATCTATAGAGCCTAAGAGCCCCGATTACGGACTAGGACCCCATTGTACTAGGTGCTGTACAAACACGGAACAAAAAGACTATCCATGCCCTAAGGACCTTACAATCCAAGTATAAGTCGAGACATCAGATGGATACACGCAGAGATGGGGAGTACAAGGAAACAGTAAGACAGTATCGGTCAGCATGATAGGCAGTGGTTTTTGCATAGCAGCATTCTAGCTTTTACTTTTTTTTTTTTTTTTTTATTTTTTTTTTTATTTTTTTTTTAAATAGGCCTTGTGGTAAAGGAGAGTTTGAAAGAGGGTAGCTTTGCAGATATTTATGGGGAGCTTCTCCCAAGTGTGAGGGAAGCATGGAAGAAAACACAAACATGCTTATTTGAAAATGTAACAAGTGGGCAATGGGCATGGCCTCATCAGAGGCAGGGTTGACCTTTCAGTACTGAATGAGATGATGAATAATAGGTCATGAAGGGCCTTGAAAGTAAAGACAAGCAGCTTGTGCTTAATACTGTGTGATAGAGAAGAGAGAACCAGTGAAGGGTTGCAAAGAGAGAAGAGTAACAAGAAGTCTCTACTTTGGATTGTGGATCATTCAAAATTTTGACTATTTTCTTTTTGACTGATTTCCCCTCCCCCTCGCCCTCCACCTCCCACCGCCCAAAAAGAAACCTTCTGCAGTTGGAGTGCCATCAGAGGCATACATCTCCTCTCTGGTGTCTGCAACATACATTAGTCCCTTTCATCCATACAAATGCACAAGAACAGCCAGTAAAATGATTTTACTCACCAGTCATTCTAACAAAATCTCCTTTCCTCTTGAAATCCCTCACTGGTACTGTTTCTATGCAATAACAAGTTTTAAAACTTCTTGTTGTTGCCTTGAAGCCTCTGCATAACTCTGCCCCACCCTACTTATTTGGGCTTTCTTATCTCACTGTTTCCTGCCCTATCCACTCTGCCAGTGACACCGCCTCCATGTCCATTCTTCCCACAAACATCTCCAAGCTGGTCCATTTATACTTGAAGGATTTAATGAGAACAAGTTCCCTTTTAACATGACACCTTCACAGATGAGTCAGATATAATTATCTCTAGGCTTCTCCTTGTTTACATTGGATAGTTATTAAAATGCCAATCTTATTTCCTCCCAGCAGACCTGTTTTATTACGCGCTTTGTTGTTTCATGTCTGAAGCTAAGTTGTAAGCTCTTTGGAATAGGGACCATATCTTTTTTCACTGTGAAAATGTAAAGTTTCCTCTTGGGGCAATTTTGCCACCACCAAACTGAAAAGCCAGGTTTGTTGGTGGCAAAATTCTTCCTGATTCCAGTTCACAGTACTTGATAGTACTTAATTCTGTTTTCTCAAGCAAAATGAAAGTAGATGACTCTTGTTTTCAGAATGGTTTAAACTAAACCACACAAAGTCACTCTTAGTGTGGAATAAGTGTGTATCCACACAGCGAGTTATTGTGGAATAGTTAATACACTGTAAATTCACACCTGGCTTATTTTACAATGTCTTCCCTGTCTAAATGAGTCCTTCAAGTCTACTCCATTCTTCAGCACCATCCAACTGTAGAAAAGCATTTCTTACTAAAATAAAACATCATGCATACCTTGCTAATTGGAGTCCAGGGAGTTCAGTAGGCTGGTGAATGTGACAATGGGAACTGGGAGACCAGAGTTCAGTTTTCAGATCTGGCATTATCTTGCTATGATACTGGAGGTGATTCATTTAACTTTAATGTACCTCAGTTTCTCCAGCTCTCAACTGGGAATGAGTCTTACCTTTTGAGACTGATGGCTGAAAAGTGCATTGCTTATTGGGAGTACTCTTTCCTAATGCCTTTTACTACAAAAATGTGGAAATAACGTTGACAAATATTCTAGGATCCTGAAAACAAGGATAGGCTTGCTGGCTACTCTGATTACATAATTTGCATAAAACATATGGCAGACCTGTGATGGTTATCTTATTAATTGGTATGATCTAATCTAGGAAGACATGTCAAGGTGTTTTGTAATTTGAGAGTTTAGGTTTTTCTAAGATCACGTTTATAAAGAATGATTTAGTATATTAAAGGCACTCTTCTAGCTGAGTGTTCTTAGAATAAATCGTATTTGAGGGCTGGATGGCTCTTATTCTCTAAGTACAACTTAAAATCCATCTTGTGCTGGTTGTGGGTAAGGGTAAAATGAATTGATTAGTTCGTCCATTCCCTGGAACCCTCATCTCAAAATTTTATGAACAGACAGATTGAATTACTCTGTCACATCTAGTAGTCCTTCAGTGTAGGTCTTCACTGCAGATTGTAATGCAGGCTTTTACTCAGGTGTTGGCTGTAATCTCCCTCCCATCCAGACACACAACCCTTGCCCAAAATCTGGTGCTTTCGCATAGGCTAGCTGGCTTGTCTGGGGCTGTAGGGTAAAACCCAGATGCTGTTTTCACTTGGGTTAGTAACCTGCCCTTTTTTGCAACGAGGATGCAGACTAAATCACTCAAGTGCTGATATTCCTCCAGTCCCTTCCCACAATTATCCCTTTGTGCCCAAAAGGACAGACTTTTTTCTGATTCCCTTTTCATACAGCAGTTCAGCTTACTATAGTGCAAAGAACCATAGGATATGCCCCTGAAACCCCACCAACACTTACGGATGAGTGTGGCATCAATGAGGACACTAGGTTGTGGCTTTATGGTGTGGCTGCTCATACCTGTTCTAGGCTAATGTGAATGCACAGGTGTAGGTGCTGATCACCTGAATTAACTCTGCAGTGAAGCCATACTCTTATAATGCGATTATGTTGTCGGCATGTTTCTTCATCCAGTACGACTACGTTACACATGTTTTGATGCATAACAAAGCATTGTCATTCTAGTACCTTTCATGAGCATTACATGCACTTGTATATTTGGTCCAGCTTTCTTTCTAATCTCCTCCTGGTTTTGGTGTGTAAGTTTTGAGACATTGTGACTCATTTAAACTTTTTTTTCCCCTCCTAGAATTGAGTATGATGCCTATCGCACAGATCTAGAAGAACTTAATCTTGGTCCCCGTGATGCAAACACGCTGCCAAAGATTGAACAGTCACAGCAGCTATTCCAAGTGCATAAAGAGAAATATGACAAAATGCGCAATGATGTATCTATTCAAATTGAAATTTTTGGAGGAAAACAAGGTAAGCTACAAACGTCACCTCCTACACTTTGTAGTGGAGTTGCTTTCTGCTAGATTCTGTCTCCTGAGATAAATATCTGATATAGCAGCACATTTTCTTGAAATACAGTTTGCTTCAAAATGTAAAACAAGAAAGAGAAGTAAAATAGATTGGTTTCTGGATTCTTATTGTACTATTGGAACATGCCTTCATGGAGTTAGAGACCTCAAGTCCCTCACTCTAAATTACTGAGGTAAAAGCATATAATAAAGATTACTTGAATATATGAAAGTATTTCTACTGCATTTTTTCACACTTATGTAATAGTGATCAATACAGTGATTTACTAATTTATCTGTGATTAGATTGTGGGCTTAAAATGCATAGCATTATTACTATGTTTGGTAATGCCTGCGGGAGGGATATGTGTAAAAGGCAGTGAGTAAGGTGTCGGAGAAAAATAGAGTGCTCACTGTCAGGTTTGGTGCAGCAAGTCAGATATTTTTTCTCTAATAATTGTGTGGACGGAGAGAGAAGAACAGGTCTCTCACTAGGTAAACAATTACAGCAAGCATTTATACCTTTTGTTAAGTATAATAATAGGCGACAGTTGCATTTTGTTTATATGTAAGCCCTCCTGATAGCTTATTTTCCTCAACAATTTAGACTATAGTCTGCATTCCATACTTATCTAACACAGGGTCACAACTTCTCCTACAGTTCTTTCCCACTTGCCTCACACACTCCTCGCTTCTGCAAATCTCACGTTATTAGGGTTACAGCTAGCCTGACTCTTGCTCATGTAAGGGGACTGTTTGAATATGAAATCCCCTTCAAATCCCTGTCAGTTCTTTCTCTACTTCCACAAAGGGCAGTAACGAGACCATTTCAAAACTAATCTTTCTCCTAATTAACAATTAATAATTATAGTGCCAAGATGTGTATATTTAATCAATGTTAGATGAGGATTAGACTGAGGAACTGTCACGATTGTTGTACATGCCAACCCTTCAACTCAGGGTATGTGTACACTATGAAATTGAGTTGAATTTATAGAAGTCGTTTTTAGAAATCGATTATATACAGTTGATTGTGTGTGTCCCCACTTAAGACCATTAAGTCGGCAGAGTGTGTCCACAATACCGAGGCTAGCGTCGACTTTTGAAGCATCGCACTGTGGGTAGCTATCCCACAGTTCCCACAGTCTCCGCCGCCCATTGGAATTCTGGATTGAGCTCCCAATACCTGATAGGGCAAAAACATTGTTGCGGGTGGTTCTGGGTAAATGTTATCAGCCCCCACCTCCCGTGAAAGCAACAGCAAAAAATCATTTCTCACCTTTTTTCCTGAGTTACCCATGCAGACGACATACCATGGCAAGCATGGAGCTCGCTCACCTCGCTGTCACCGTACATCTCCTGGGTGCTGCCAGATGTGATACTGCATTGCTACACAGCAGCAGATGGTGCATTATGACTGGTAGCCATCGTCATCATCTCCTGGGTGCTCTTTTAGCCAGCCTCAGTGAGGTCAGTTGGGGGCTCCTGGACATAAATGGGAGACAACGAATGCCAGCAGTCGCACTGCACCATCTTCTGGCGAGCAGCCAGGAGATAACAATGGCTAGCAGTCATACTGCATTGTCTGCTGCCAGCCCAAGATGTATAAGAGAGATGGAGTGGATCAAAACAATAAAGAGACCAGATTTGTTTTGTATTCATTTGTGAGTAGTGGGAGGAGAGAGAGCTCAGTGGTACACCGGGACCATACACTGCCATGCTTTGTTATGTAATGATTCCAGACTACAGGTTACTGGTCTGGCATGGTAAAGTGTCCTACCATGGAGGATGGAATAAGGCTGCCCTCCCCAGAAACCTTTTGCAAAGGCTTTAGGAGTACATCCAAGAGAGCTTCATTGAGATGTCCCTGGAGGATATCTGCAGGGCAGCCTGGGGGGCGGGAGGGGGCAAAAGGGGCAATTTGCCCCAGGCCCCATAGGGGCCCCCTGAGTTTTTTGGGGCCCCTGGAGCGGGGTCCTTCCCTCACTCTGGGGGCCTGGGCCCCGGAGCTTCTTCCGCTCCCGGTCTTCACCGGCGGGGGGTCCTTCTGCTCCAGGGCGGAAGGACCCCCTGCTGGTGAATTACCGCTGAAGCGGGACCCGCCGCCAAAGTGCAGCCAGGTCTTCGGCGGTAATTCGGTGGCGGGGGGCCCTTTCGTCCCGGACCCACAGCTGCCGAAGTGCCCCGAAGACCCGCAGCTGGGGCCCCCCGCTGCCAAATTACCGCTGAAGACCCAGCTGCACTTCGGCGATGGGTCCCGCTTTAGCGGTAATTTGGTGGCGGGAGGCCTCTTCTACGGGTCTTCGGGGCACTTCGGCGGCGGCAGGTCCCAGAACGGAAGGGCCCCCCACCGCCGAATTACCGCCAAAGCGGGGGCCCCCCGCCACCAATGACCCCAGGCCCCCAGAATCCTCTGGGCAGACCTGGATTTCCACTCCATCCCCAGACACGGTAACAGACTTTCCAGTAGCTGTACTGGCCTTGAATGCATGCCAAGTCTTCAGGGCAAATTAATCAATAAACATGCTTGCTTTTAAACCATGTATATATAATATTTACAAAAGTACACTCACCAGAGGTCCCTTCTCTGCCTTCAAGGTCTGTGAGCCCACCCTGGGTGGGTGGGAGAGTACTGGATCCAGGATGATAAATAGTTCCTGGCTGTCAGGGAAAACGGTTTCTCCGCTTGCATGCTGTGTGCTCTATCTTCAATGTCATTGTCCTCCTCTTATTCCTTGTCCCCAAAATCCACATCCCTGTTGTGTGAGAATCCATTGATGGAGTCCATGCACGGGGATGGGGTAGTTGTTGGGGCACCCCCTAGAATGGCACGCAGCTCATCATAGAAGCGGCAGATCTGAGGCGCTGACACAGAGTGGCCATTTGCCACTCTGGTTCTTTGTAGGCTTGCCTGAGCTCCTTAAGTTTCACACGGCACTGCTGCCAGTCTCTGTTATAGCCTCTGTCCTTCATACCCTTGGAGATTTTTTTCAAATACTTGGGCATTTCATCTTTTGGAACAGAGTTCTTTTCTTATAGCATGGATTCGTCTCCCCATACAGTGATCAGATCCAGTACCTCCTGTTTGGTCCATGCTGGAGCTCTTTTGTGATTCTGGGACTGCATGGTCATCTGTGTTAATAAGTTCACCTTGCTGGCCAAACAGGAAATGAAATTCAAAAGTTTGTGGGCCTTTTCCTGTCTACCTGGGCCAGTGCATCGGAGTTGAGAGTGCTGTCCAGAGCGGTCACAATAGAGCAATGTGGGTTAGCTCCTGGAGATCAATATTGTCAAATTGCATCCACGCTACTCCAAATTTGACCCAGCAGGGTCGATTTCAGCCCTAATCCCCTTGCCGGAAAGAAGTACCGAAATTGATTTTAAGAGCCCTTTAAGTCGACAAAAATGGTTTAGTTGTGTGGACAGGTGCAGGGTTAAATCAATCTAACGCTGCTAAATTTAATACAGAAAATAACTTTGTCAAAATGGATTTTTCCTATCTTCATTTTATCCTAATCCTGACATTGTCATTAACTTCCGGACCCATACATACAGAGATCAGTAGTGTTGGTTACTACTGTAGTAAGATGTTTGCATGAGAAGCCTTTATTTTTCTCGTTCACAGGAATAGGGGTGGGGTGGGGAATAACAGACGCTACTGATCTCTGCATGTACGGATTTGGAAGTTAATGACAATGTCAGGATTAGGATAAAATGAAGATAGGAAAAATCCATTTTGTCAAAGTTATTTTCTCTTAGATAGGTATAAAAATAGTACAGTCTTATTAATATGTGCTTGGAATGGCTAGAGTCTTTTCCTATAACTGCAGTTACTGCAAATGCCCATAGGGAAGGGAGAGTTAGCAACCTCTATCTCTAACAATGGATGAATATTTTCAGTAGAACACAGCTCATATTGTAAAAACCTTGACATTGGTAACATTACCTGTTACTCTGATGCAGGCTGTTTTCTTAAACACACCAAAAAAACCCAACCCTAAAACCCTTGCAGGTCTCTGACTTTCTCTTGAAAAGTGTTTTGGGCCAGATGTTCAGCTGGTGTAAAACAGCTTAGCTCCATTGAAGTCAATATAAGGCCTTATCTACACTACAAAATTAAGTCGACCTAAGTTAGGTCAGCGTACAGCCACCGCAGTAGTTACTATGGTGGTTCCTGTCCACACTATGCCCCCTGTGTTGGTTGTGCACGTCCTCACCAGGAGCTCTTCCACTGACTTACTGTGTGGGGCACAGACAGTTGGAGCTCCTCCTGCCTTCGGGCTAACAGGCAATGTAAGTAATGCAGTGTCTATGCAGACACTATTACCCTAACGACATCAACCTAAATGCTATGCCTCTCATGGAGGTGGAGTTATTAGGTCAATGTACTGGGCAACTTACATCTGCGGGAGCTGCCTTATGTTAACCTACCTCTGTCGTGAAGCCCAAACCTAAATTGGACAATACAGTTAGATTAAGCCTTAACACAATGGGAAAAGGTAGTAGAGAACAATAAACTAGTGGGGAGATGAAAAAGGAGAGAGTCTCAGCACGTACACTTACTAAAAACACCACTTCCCTCTGGTTTCCAGCTCTGCATCCACTGATTCAGCTCTTCTGAGCAATAAGATACTTTACTACACTGGCATCAGTATTAGGACCAGAGGTTCAGATTCCTTCAAGAACATCCTTATTGATATAGCTCTGCCATCTGCAAATAAACAGCACACCAAACCCTTAATGGGCAAGATCATCAACTGTTGAAAATCAGTGTTATCAGAGTTTTTCCTGTTAACACCATGTAAGGCACCTAGCCCATAAGTGTCTGATGCATAGTTCTTCCATTTGCAAATAAAGTTATAATTTATATTCTTGAAGCAGACTGAACCTCAGATCCCAACATTAATGCAGATAGTAAACTGTTAATTCTCAGACGAGCTGAACTGTCAGTGAATGCTGATCTGGAAACTGGAGATGAAAGTTTTTCTGCAAACTGGTGTACTGAGATAATTTTCTTTCATTGCTTCCTATTACGTCTATGATTAAGGACTTAATGTAATTGATATAGTTTGGCTTTTTGCCTTTTTTTTTCTCATTGAAATGATTTAACATTTATAAGGGAGCTATTGATGTATGTCTTTAAAAACAGCTGAAGGTAGCACTTGCTGAAATAGTTCCTTTGCACTTTTGCATTTTTATACTCATATCAAATGGCAGATTTCATGGTTGTGTAAATACAAATTGCATAAACACATCACACGTGCAGTTTGACAAACACAGCCAATCTAAAGTGGAGTTGGAATAATCTTGAAATTGAATTGACCCACAAGAGTCCATTTACTGCCACCTTGGTTTTTTTTTTCGTTTTTTTAATGAAACTGAATGTTGCAGAGACCCCTGATGAATTCTTCCTTCCTTCAGTTTTGATTAACAGCAGAATTATATTGACAGTTGCAGCCTGCAGTCCCCGAATCTGTCCCTGCCAGCCTCTGGTTTCCGCTACTACTACAAGGGGGACAAATAACTCAACAGGGCTGAGAACTGTGGTGGAAACTGCAAACAGCCTTTGGATTGGCAATAGGAACAGGGCCGGTGCAAGGAAGTTTCGCACTCTAGGTGCCCCCCCAGCCCTGCAGCAGTTCCCCTCTGCCCTGAGGCGCTCCCCGCCCCCTGCGGCAGCTCCCCATCCCCAGGCCCGGGGAGCGGTGCAGTACCACCCCACCCTAGCTCACCTCTGTTCCGCATCCTTTCCGAGCACGCTGTCCTGCTCTAATTCTCCTCCCAGGCTTGCGGCGCCAAACAGCTGATTGGTGCCACAAGCCTGGGAGGCGGGAGAAGCGAAGCAGCAACTGCATGGTGGGACCCCTGGGCTGCAGGTGGCGCGGTGACCCAGGAGGACCCCTGGGCTGCTGGTGGCAGCTCGGACTCCCTCTCCCTCCCAGCGGCAGCGGCCGCTCAAACACGTAACAAAAAAATTGGAGGGTGCTGCTTTTTGGTGCCCCCAAATCCTGGCACCCTAGGCAACTGCCTAGTCTGCCTAAATGGTAGCACCAGCCCTGAATAGGGAAGAAGAGAATTGCCTTGTAGTTAACCCTTTACTGGAGCTGGGAGACTTGCAAGCTCTTAAGGAAGCCCTATCCTACAGTAAAAAGGCTGAAGTCATTTCTGGGCTTGTGTGGGTTGGGTAGGAATTTGAGGTTGGGGGAAGGAGAATCCTTCATTGACTAAATACAACCTCTATACAGGGAATACATCCTTACCTTCTGGACACAGGATCTAGTATCAGAATTTCTGAGCTCCAGTGTTTTCTGCACAGTAGATATTTTGTACTTATGATAGTTCAAGTTGTATGTTTTTTCTTATGAGCATAGTACACAGTTCCTGACTTCTGTACTGTTGCCATAAAAATAAACATTTATACATAAATACCTATTTAAACACTAACACAGCAACACTATATTTTAAATTTTATTGAGATAATTTTTTAGAAATTAAGTAGAAATGTGTGCTAAAAAGGTCTTTTGAAAATTAGTGGAATCTTTCTGTGCATTTTCAACAAATACAATTGGAATTTGCACATAGATTTAAGGACTAATGGTTTGGCTAGAAATGGACAATTTCCTACATAAATTGTAAAATCTGGCAATCGGTGGTGATTATCTTAAGCTTTGAGAGAGGTTTGACTCAAACCTGTTCAAAAGGGGATTTGTAAAAACTGCTCTTGTGTGCTTAGCAGTCTTGGTACTGTTTCTCAACTACATGGCATTGGAAGCTTCAAAATATTTACTGTAGGACTTTTATAGCTACCATTTGAAAATAGAGGCCTCTAGGGTATTTTTCATAATCAAAACATCCATAATGAGGGGTCTTTTTAAATACATCTTTAGGCCCACCTCCTGACATCATCTTTGTGTTCTAAATCTACTATCTCTATATGGGGTCATTGAAAAAGAAACCAAAACAGGATTATGGTTACTTACTGTGATAGGAACCCATTTTTCTAGCCTGTGGCTTTGTCTGTATATAATTCCTAGTTTCCCTCATTTTTATGTAACAACTCTTCTTTCTTGTAGTGCTTACTGGGGTTTAATGGAAGATTCCTAAATCACAGAGCATATAGGAATCATAGTCTTCCAATGAATCCTTCTTAAATCACCACTCTCTTTTCATGTCAGTCTGTGCTGATGGGATTTTATCAGGAAAAACGAAGGAGCTCCTGCTGCAACTAGTACTTGTCCTGTATGTGATACTGGAAAATGTAATGTTATCAGTATTTCACTGGAATAGAAATTGAGGCTAAAATAGTACTTTGAGCTCTTCCCAGAATAAATTTGGTAGCCCTCAGAACAAAGTTTGAAGAAAGGTTCTTGAAATCCAGAGGGTTTACCGCACTCTAATTCAATTTCCTTTTGATTAAATAACCTGTGTCTTTTAGGTTTTTTCCCATTTTAGTTATGAAAGCTGAGACATCATTTAAACCTGTCCTACCAAAGGAACATTTGTGTGTCACCAGCACTCTAACAGATTTTACAACTAGTCAAATTATGACTCAATCTGTATCTGAAGGAGTGAAATACTGTACATGTAAAACAAGTCCCAGAGTAAGGCTGTAAGAGAATCTTTGTTACCTCATTGCTTCACTTGTTAGCTCAGTATACCATATAGGAGACTAGGTTTAAGAACAACTGCAGAACTTTCAACTCCCAAGCTGATGCAACAGTCTCCATAATACAATTATCCAGTAGTTGCAAAGACGTTGTTACATTATGCTTTGGTAAGCCCCTTATTAATTGGAGTTTGCCATTTCTTGTCTTCTCTTTATACCACAAGAGAAGTGCCACTGTTTAATTGAGGAAGAGAAGATTGAAATAAAGGGAGATAATTAAAAAAGCAATAGTCCATACTGGCCCGCTTGGCATTCATCTTTGGTTTGGAAAGCCCTCATTCATATGCCAGACTTACTGCATATGAAGAAAATCCTAAACATACTGTATGAACAAAGTTATCAAATGCAGTAGGAACACTGAGCTGTATTAATACATCTGTATCTCTAGAATGGACATCAGTCAATAAATTTCTGACTTAATATATGTGGTCTTGGTGCTGAAATAAATTATACATGAGAAATTTTTAATTCTAGAGCTTTTTTCTCCTGTAAGAGCCTTAGCTATGCAAAATGCTGACGAGTGGTAAAATCTTAAGAACTCAAAGCAGTCTGAAGGAAGCAGTCTTATGGATAAAAATGTGTTCTCTCTCCTATTATAGATGCCCTTATAGGTAGGGCAATCAAACAACCAAATGGTGTCTGGCCTTATCTGTTTAGATTGTAAGTTCTTTGAGGCTGTCCCTTATGTGTCTAGTCCCTTGAACAGTGTGGCCATGATATCAGTAGTGCTTCTAGGCAGTAGTATAATGAAAATAATCATGCAGTATTGTTACACCATACAATAGCCATATGATTCTAATAAACAATTCTAGTATTTGTAGTTCCAGATTAGATTTAATGGATTTTTTAAAAAAATACACTTTTTCCTTTCTTCCTACGTCTCACCCATGCTGCCCTCTTCCCCTGTATCACTACTGGGCAGAATTAGAGTTGTTTGGGTGGCCTAACCTTAACATATTTGGATTTCTTTTAAGTTTAAACTTAACTTTGAATGTTCTAGATTTATAACATTTGGTTTTGGGATAATGATATTGTAATGTATTTTACCCAGAGTTTATTTATATGTATTCTCAATTTAATGCCATCTTAATTTAGTTTTTTGTCTTGGAATTGAAAAGTTCATACATGTACACTAAACGAGAAATGCACAGAGAATGCTACTATATGATAGTTCTGTTGAGTAGAAAATACATAGTTTAAGGCTCATACTTTATTTAATGTTCCGGAGCAGAATCACTCTAGCTGCTTTAGCCACTCCAGAGCAGCACAAATCATCCAGATTATACTGGCCAGTTGAGGTGGATTTTATACCTGCTTTGCAGTGACAGACCACTGCAAAGGAGGCAGTGTACACCTGAGTTTTCCTCCTCATCCATCATGTTCCCCAGCACATGCATGCCCAACAGTACATGCACACCAGTTTTGTCCTTCCAGTTGCGTAGATCTAGGCAATGAGTAGCTTTTATTTTAAATAAATGTTTAGAATTAATGGTCACTTTTTGCCATTATCCTAACTAAATGTTTATCTGTTAGTAAATAAAATATATTTTCCTTCAGAGCAACTCAAATTGTCATCTTTCAAAGTAGTCACCATCTCCGCATTGTTTCAAATGAGTAATGCCAAGCTGCCCTTAAGGAAGAGGGTAGTGCCCAGTGCTTTCAAAGGCACTGAGAAATGATGTGAGGATCAGGTGAATGGAAGCAGTGGCCATTATTGCTAAGGGCAGCCTGCATCTTAAGTCCCACTGACAGGGGCGGCTCTAGGGATTTTGCCACCCCAAGCACAGCAGGCAGGCTGCCTCCAGCAGTTTGCCTGCGGAGGCAGCCTGCCTGCTGCCCTTGCGGCGCTGGCAGAGCGCCCCCTGTGGCTTGCCACCCCAAGCACGCGCTTGGCTTGCTGGGGCTTGGAGGCGTGCTGGGGCCTGGAGCCGTCCCTGCCCACTGAAAACAATGAGACATGGTGGCATTCTGAAGAACATGATTTGTCAGCCTCTGCCGAAGGAGAAACATTCAATTATGAAGAAAAGCAGCAAAAAATGACCATTAATCCTATTTCCCCCCCCCCCCCCCCCCGATATAGCTTATAAACAAGACTTCAGTGAGTTTTTATTATCTGGAAGGTGTGAAAAAGAAAAGAGATGGCCCATTATTTAAATCATTAAAAGCAAAAAGACTGACACAATGTGATAAATTTCCGAAAGGTCCAATTCTTAAATCCATAAATTCAGGAATTTTAAATTATGTGTAGATATTTGGAATAAGTGCTGTAGTTTTGGGGGAGGGTGATATGATGCATTTTTGATACATAAAATGAGGTGTGAATTCTTGCTTCACATGTAAAACTCAGCCGTAACTTTGGAATCATGACTGTTGCTTCTATAACATCCTAATTGTGATGCCATGAGGCAGTACTTGCGCAGCCCACAATGGGCAGCCAGAGCTTTCCAGAAGGTTCTAGAAGTTCATAACACCTGGGGTACTTCATCCTAGGAGAGTGACTTTGTATAGACAGCACTCTGAAAGCACTGTAACTCACTGATAAAGTAGCCTTTCTTTATTCTCCCGTTTAACAGAATACCCTGACCTTTTTAACACATGCAGTCCTTTTCCCCCCAACCCCTCACATAATTCACTGTCATCTGATGGTGCAGATTCAGAAATGGAAGCATGTCCACCTTTGTGATTAGAAATTATCAAGTTAACCCAATTTTGGTCAGTTTAAAGTGGTCAGTGGAGGGGAGCTTGCATTGTATATATAGATTGGCCATTTTTTTCATTTGTATCAAGCATTTCCAATACAATACCCAGTAAAATCAAGAGAACGTACTAGGAATGAAAACAGTGTGGCCCTGAAATTAATTTCTGTTACTCTGAATTTATCAAGGTCTAACTTCATAGAGTGTATTTGACACCACTATAATTTAGAAATAATCTATAGTATCTTTATAAAGATACTTAAGTTCAGTAAACATGGTTGCCTATTTTTTAAACAAGGATAATATACAGATTTGTGCCACAGAATGATTTTTGGAATTTTCATAACATTTTTGAAAAGATTGAGAGAGATCTTCCACTTACTAATTAATTTAAGTACTTGGATTTATTAGCTCAGATGACCCTCTTTCTAACCTCGGTGCCATAAGTTCCTTACAAATTATCTAAACAAACCATGGTACAGAACACTAAATTTAAACAGAAACCCATCCAGCCCAAATACTCAGCCCAGACAACATCAAACAAGTCTAAATAAGTGGACAATATTAAAGGAGACTAGATGATGGTCTGAAGGGAATCTCAATGGAGAGGTTAGAGTTGGAGCAGTGTTTAATGAAGACCAGACCAAGTAAGTGAGTGGAAGAGTTGATCCAGCATTTTATGAGATTAAGACAGTGAGGCAAGTAGTTCATCACTGAAGTCAGAGTGATGTTAGTGGACGAATTGTGACACAAGGAAGAGGAAAATGAAGTCATATCAGGTGAAGGTGATTGGGAAGAAGTAGACCATAGTTAGATGGCGTGTTCAATAGAGGAGTGAGATGCAGAACTGGAGCATTTGAAGTGACAGGATGGGAGACTCACCCCTTTTGGTTTGTCTGATCTCTTGCAAAGACAGATTGGTGCTGCAGAGTTTCACTGGGCAATTCTCCCTTTTGGCATACTTTTTTAAATGATAGGTTAGAAGTGTGGATCTGCACAAGATTCCTATGATCCCACACTTACTTCAGACTTTTGCATAGAAGTGTCTTCAGTTGCTGATAAGCAAAGGAATGGGCTTAAGGACAAACATTCATTTGTTCCTGAATTTCTTCACTTCTGTGAGGTAAAAGCAAGCTGTCATATTGTGATGAAATTTTCATTTACCTGTTGCATTTTGTCTGGAATCATGTAGCAAATGATTGAAAACAAGGATCTTGTGTATTTTAAACGTGTATCAATATAACATTGTTGCACAATGTAACGGACAATCCTGGTTCAATTATATGATATAGCGAGGGGGTGATATAGGGAACAATCCTGCATTGGCAGGGAGCTGGGCTGGATTACCTAACAGCACCCTGATGGAAAAAGACCTATAGTTCAATGAAGCAGATTACATCAGAAAAGTGACTTTTTTGTTTCCTCAAGGGCACATGAACAAGATAGACACTTTAAAAATAAGTTGCTATGTATATTATCTCGGAGGGGACAAATGTGAAGTAGATTTGGCCCACCAGCATTTTCTAAATTGTACACTGATTCGACATCTTTAATGAATTGTTAGCCTATCTATTCAAGTACTTAGTTTGTCTGATTATCATTATGCTGCTTAGTGGATTTCTTGCTGGCACAGTGATTAGTTGCATCCTACCTAGTGAGTAGATGGACTACCTAGTGTTTCAAAAGCAGACCCAAGATGCGAGATCCTGGGCAAAATGCATATATTATGGGGTGAACATTTATTAGGAGAAGAAATAGTTGTAATATATGCTTTAGTGATACTATCTGAAACCAGCAGTGTCCATTCAGAAAGGGCCGCTCACTATGCTGCCTGACAAATTAAGGGCCCATCTATACTAATCTGTCAGGTTAGGCTGTAACCCTATTCCCTAGAAATGTTTTGCGAACATATTCCTATTCGCATTCTATATGTTAAACACCCCTATCCATACACGGGTGGTGTTAGATGTAATATGTATGGGTCATAAGTGACCTAGGGGGAGATTTTCAAAGGCACACGTGGCAGTTAAGTGCCTAACTGCTGTGTGCCTTTGAAAATCTCCCCCTTAGTGTCAACTCAGTCACTGAAGAACAGTTGTTCTTAAATTACAAGTGAAGCTGAATTTTGTCTTTGCCTATTCCCTATTGTATCAAGTCACAAGTGCTAAACCCATGTCTTCACTATTTATTTTGAGAAAAATTGGTGATTCTCAGGAACTAATAAAGCTTAAAAGGGTTGGCAAGTGTGAATATATATATCATGTATCGCAAAAAGCGTTGCGGTGTGGGTTGAATTTATTATAATACCTAAATGAGAGAGAGAATTTCAGACATCAGCAAATGTATTTGTCTCCTAATAGAAGAGAATGTAAGTCTCTTACTAATGTTAACAAAGTCTTATGAGCATATCTGTATGCTGCTTTCTGCATGAAAATAAAGTAGAGCTAAATACAAGAACATGTTCAGACATATTTAGAATAAATGGCTGCAGAGTGTAAACACTTTAAAACAAATTCTCTCTTACATTACCTTAGTTTTCATTGTGACCGGAAAAATCTTGAAGTGGCAAATTGAATTTCCTTGAATTAATAGACCCTAATGACACTCAGATTGTATCACAAAAGGTTGGATTTTTGCATAAAATGTTAAATATGTATTGAATAACTCTTCTCTGTTAGTTAGAGTCTGAATTTTAAATTGGTACGTCCAATAAATCTCCTGTTATGTCTAAAGCCTCAAGTGTCAATCAAGTGCCTCTTCATCTTTAACTCCTTCTGTCCTTGTCCACAGGTTAAAGTATTGCACAATCAGCTTGTTCTGTTCCACAATGCCATTGCTGCATACTTCTCTGGGAATCAGAAGCAGCTTGAACAGACACTTAAACAGTTCCACATCAAATTGAAAACTCCTGGAGTAGATGCTCCATCCTGGCTCGAAGAACAGTGATCAAACTAGAAAAGAGGAGCATTGTTTAACCTAGAATCTATACATCTGATAAAAAATAAGGGGTTGGGATAGAAGGACTGTTGCAGTGATTCTTGCACAAACAGCTTTAATTTTTTCCCTTTTATAATACTGTAATTGAATACGGTTGGAGGGTGGTGTCTTTCCGGTGCCCAAGCATAATTTGTCATTTCAGATTTTGAGTACTCCTTTTGTATGTGAGGGCTGATGGCTATTTCTGTAGTTAAACAAAAAATATAGATTTGCACTGATAAGATGTTTGTAGTTTCTGGTCATTGTGGTGGCTAGTCAAAATATTTCCAAAGGGAAGTTTACATGATTTGTACCAACATCTGATATTTTATATATGAATATATTAAACATCTTTAATGAATCATTTTCATGTAATTGTGTTTTAAAAAGGAGAGTAAAAAGAATATTTTTCAGAGTAATAATATAAGTCCTTCATGCAGTACCTGCACAGAGGCAACAACTGTAATAGATGGCTGATTGACTCATGGAATTGCAGCAAATACCTTTTTAAAAGGTAGGTCTTTATCTGTCAATTGTATATTTAAAAACAAAAATTCTAAAGAAGCGAGAATCACTGTCAGTCTGAGGCTTCTAAGCACACATTTTAGCTTTGCACCAAGTGGCTAGCTGGATGAAGCCAACCACTTGCCATACTAATTCCATTTTTAAATGTTACTTTCTGCTTGAAACAAATACCATACTAGCCTTAAATCACAGGTATGTGCCTTTTCATGAGATACGTCTTTCGACCAGTGTGTATAATCCACAAGAGAGCCTTTTTAGTCTCTGTTCCCACAAGGGAAAGAATACTACATAATGCTATATTTCTTTCTACACTTTAGACTAAGATAAAGCTTCAGTTAAGATTGATGGATTGATGTGATGTTTATTTGAGAGAAAAATAGGGCCAGTATGATTAACTGTGGAGCATACTTCAGCAGCAGGGATAATGTGGCTGATATTTGTATGTTTCATTTCTCCATCAGTAGTGTAATCCTTATTTAAATGTAACTATATATGTTAATTTTATCATAGGCATTTTAAATTCAGTATATGTGAGAGTCCTGATTTGCACATGTTCCATTGCTTTGTGTTCTGTTAAGTAAAATGAAGTACTTCAGGACTATTACTTGCTTACAACTACGTGGATGATATGATTTATGTACTATATGTTCAAGTGTCTTTCAGCTGATGTTTCTTAAAAGTTTGTTTTCAGGGCTTAACACAATAATGTAACTATAAATCAAACATATTTACGTCATTCCTCATTAGATTCATAGTCTGACAGAGCCTTCTTTATTTTTGTATTCTGTCAGAATTTCTCTTGTAATCATTCCTTTTACATTTCCCCAGAATGTACCTCCATTGTGAATTTTTTATTCCTATTAAAGGTGTTTGCTGCAATATCTTTTTCCTTGTCAATAACTATAAATAGAATTCTGCTGTAATTCTCTGCAGTGAAAGCTCTGAGAACCACCAGGTGAACACGACACTTCAGTTTCAGTAAATGAGCACTGGGAGCATGGTAAGTTTTATAATTTACTACAGGGTGAGTTGGCATTATACGCAAGTTAAAATCCAGTGCAAACATATCTACTTGTGAGTAAATGTCAGTGATTGTATGTTGAAGCCACTTAAAAATGTGAGCTGAATTCTATTATTAAGGATGAATGCACATCACTGCTGTTGTCTTGGATTCCATGTTCATAATTACTGTTTTGCAGGGCTTCAGTCGTGCCAGAATACTCCAGAATGCCATCCCAGCATGTTAGCATAGGCACTGACTCTGTGGGTGCTCTGAGGATGGAGCACCCACAGGGAAAATTTAGTGGGTGCTCTGCACCCACCGTCAGCCAAGCTTTGGATTTTTGCAAGTGCGTGTGTATGTGACTGTGCAGGTGAAGTGGCTTTTGCAAATAGCCATATGACTGCACAGGAGACTCATTGAGGGCAGAGACACAGCAGAGACATGAAGGTGGTAGACTCCTATGCTGGTACTTGAATGCCAGCTGTCAGAGCAGTAAAGGAAAAATAATTCTTCTAAAATACACATCTGAGTATATCTTCCCCGTCTAAATTGGATCTTTAAGGGTGAAACTTGTGCTATGTCAGGCTAACCCTGGCCTGGGAGGAGACAACTGGGCAGAAATGGTAAATGCGAACTCAGTTTAAATTCCTGTTCTTTATCTTGCCCCCCAAGGCAAGACCGTAAACTGCTAATGTTGCTGTTAGACCTGCTTGGATGTTGAATTGCTGGATAAGACATTCCAAATATTACATAAGTATTAATTTTACTTTCTTCCTCCACTCCCTTTACTCGTTCTATATACTATTCATGGAATGGGTCAGGAAGCTGATGTATTGTAGTCAAAACTAATGTTTCCAGCCCAACCAATTCTAATACTTCTGGTAAGAGCATTTCCTACAGGTGTATCTTGCTGATTGTTTTCTTAATACTTGCATTTGGCAGTCTATACTCTTATTTATCCTGGTGTTCAGATACTAGAGTTATAGGAGCTAATAAGTGCCTGTACAGATGCTGTACACCTTTGTGGCCATGTCTACACTACAAAATTGTCGATCTAATTTATGTCAGCATAGTCACCACAGTTATTAAATTGCTTGTACATGACCTCACCAGGAGCGCTTGTATTAATTGTATTGTCTGTCAATGTGGGGTATTGTGGGACGGCTCCTGAAAGCCAGGAACAGTTGGCATGAGCAATTCAGTGTCTAAGGTGACACAGTGTCAACCTAATTACATTGACCATGACTATGCTGCTTGGGGAGAGGGTGTCACTACATGGGTGTACAAGAGGCACTTACGTCCTCAGGAGCCAAAGTTAAGCAAAGACTCCTCCACAGCTAGTTCAATGCAAGGCAGCTTAGGTCGATTTAACTGTGTGGTGTTTTTAGCTTGACACAAGTATTCTAAAATCGGAATAGTTTCTTAGGTTGGTTTGAAATTTGGTGTGCCTCATGGTGCGGGGGAGGAGGGAGGAGACAAAGGATAGTGTTAATTATCTATATTAGTGGTAATTTGACTGTAGGGTTTCCAAGTTACAGCCCCCTCAAAGAAACTACTGCCTTGTACTTAAACTGGAGAGGTGCTAGTGACTGGATGAATGATAGACCTAGGTGAGATTGACGGTTATGAACTCACTTTTCTATTAACGTAACTCAGGATATGTTAATCACAGGTCGTCCTCTAGGACAAAAGGAGTTTTGGACTGAAAGTATGCCTACATGGCAATTTAGGCCATATCTGCACTACCATTTAAGTCTGCAAAACTTGTGTGAAAAACACACCCACCCACCCCCCGAGCAACATAAGTGTCATCAGTATAAGTGGTAGTGTGCACAGCACTATTAGGGTTGTCAACCCTCCAGGACTGGTCTGGAGCAGGCCTGCACAACATATGGCCCGCGGGCCGCATGTGGCCCACAGAGGCTCACTGTGCGGCCCACAGCGGGATTCAAAAGGCTTTGAGCTGCCCACAGCGGTAAGGAGCTCAGAGCTCTTTAAATCTCAGCCACGGCAGGGATTCAAAAGGCTCTGAGCTGCCCGCAGTGGCGGGGAGCCCAGAGCTCTTTAAATCCCAGCTGCGGCAGGGATTCAAAAGGCTCTGAGCTGCCCGCAGCGGCAGGGAGCCCAGAGCTCTTTAAATCCCAGCCGTGGCCACAATTCAAAGGGCTCTGGGCTGCTTGCAGCGGCGGGGAGCTCAGAGCTCTTTAAATCCCACCCGCGGCCGGGATTCAAAAGGCTCTGGGCTGCCCGCAGCGGTGGGGAGCCCAGAGCCCTTTAAATCTCAGCCGCGGCCAGGATTCAAAAGGCTCTGGGTTGCTCACAGCAGTGGGGAGCCCAGAGCCATTTAAATTTCAGCCGCGGCCAGGATTCATTGGGCTCTGTGCTTCCCACAGTGACGGGGATCCCAGAGCTCTTTAGATCTCAGCCACGGCCCGGATTCAAAAGGTTCTGAGCTGCCCGCAGTGACGGGGAGCTCAGAGCTCTTTAAATCTCAGCTGCGGCTGGGATTCAGAAGGCTCTGGGCTGCCCGCAGCCGTGGGGAGCCCAGAGCCCTTTAAATCGCAGCCGCAGCCCTCATTCAAAAGGCTGTGAGCTGCAGGCAGCCGCGAGCTCAGAGCTCTTTAAATCTCAGCCACAGCCGGGATTCAAAGGGCTCTGGTCTGCCCGCAGCCGCAGAGAGCCCAGACCCCTTTAAATCTCAGCCGCCAGGGCTGGCGTTAGGCCAATTCAACCAATTCCCCTGAATCAGCCTGCCCCTAAGAGAGCCACATGCCCAAGCCCCAGTACGGTGTACTGGCAAAAGCCAGTGCGCTGTAGTGGGCTGGCCCAGCTTCTCCAGGAGGCAATTTAAAAGGCCTGTGGCTCCCAGGCCCTTTAAATTGCCACCAGAGCACCATTGCTGGAGCCCTGGGGTAGGCCTCTGGGTCTCTGGGGGCAAGCTGAAAAGTCCGGGGTTCCCGTCGCTTCTACCGCCCTGGCCCTTTAAATAGCCACCGGAGGCCCACCACTTCCCCAGGGTTCCCGTGGCTATTTAAAGGGCTGGGGCGGTAGAAGGAGGGGAGCCCTGGGCCCTTTAAATACCCCCAGAGCCCTGGGGTAGCGGGGAACTCAGGGGGCTATTTAAAGGGCCGGGGCTACAGCTGCCTCTGCCACCCCGGTCCTTAAATAGTCGCTGAAGCCACACCGCTTCCCCAGGGCTCCCTCGGCTATTTATAGGGCTGGGGCGGTAGAAGCAGGGGAGCCGTGAGCTCTTTAAATAGCCCCCAGAGCCCTGAGGTAGCGAGCGGGGGGTCTCCAGATGCCTTTGCTGCCCTGGTCCTTTAACTAGTCCCTGGAGCCTCACAACTTCCCCAGGGCTCCTGCAGCTATTTACAGGGCTGGGGCAGTGGAAGCAGGGGAGCCCCAGGCCCTTTAAATAGCTCCTGAGCCATGGGCTGCTACTCCTACCCTGGTGGTGGAGGTAGGAGGAGGGGGCACTCACCATACAGGATGGGCTGTACCCCCTGTACCTGCACCAGTTGCCCGCAGCCAACCCCTGCCACACCTCCTGCCCTGCCTGCATCAGTTCCTGTCTGCAGCCAGCCCTGCACCCGCTGCCCACAGCCAGCCCATCTCCAGCCAGCCCCTCACCCTCTGCCTTGCCTTCAGCCCTGCACCAACCCCTGTCTCCAGCCAGCCTTGCACTCCCTTCCCTGTCTCCAGCCAACGCCTGCCCCACCCCCCTGCCTGAAGCCAGCCAGTCCTGCACTCCTTTGTCTCCAGCCCTACCAACCCATGCCGCATCCCCCCTGTGGCCCTGCCTGAAGCCAGCCAGCCCATCGCACACGCCGTCTCCAGCCTGCCCCACACCCCTTGCCCAGCCTGCAGCCAGACCCTGCCTCCAGCCGCTTCCCCCCTACCTCCAGCCAGCCCCATGTCCACTGGTGCCCTGTAGTTCCCAGGGAAGTAACCCTGCACACCTGCTTCAATGAGGTGGGCAGGGAGCAGCTGGGACCCACACGTGCACCCTAGCAAACCCTGAGGGAGTGGTGGAGCTCATTTCTAGTTCAGACACATCTTTTTAAAAAAGAACTTTAGGTAGGGTTAACATACATCTGTACTTTCCCGGACATGTCAGGCTTTTTGGATCTTAAATCGCCATCCAGGAGGAAAATATAGACGTATGGAACCCTATTGGTACAAAAAATACATACTGTGGCAGAACTTTTTATAGGGAACCGGTTGCTAAGAAATGAAAGGCTTTTTTTTTACATTTTTTTTTTCTTTCAGTCATCCCTGCCGGGGCCCTGCCAAAAATGTTCGAATTGGGTCCCGCAGTTCCTAAAGCCGGCCCTGCCAGCTGCGGACGAGATTCAAAGGCTTTGGGCTCCCCACAGCCGTGGAGAGCCCGGAGCCCTTTCAATCTCAGTTGTGGCCGGGATTCAAAGGGCTCTCAGCTGCCCGCAGAGATTCTCGGCCGTGGCTGAGATTTAAAGGGCTCAGGGCTCCCCCCGCCACGGGCAGCCCAAAGCCCTTTGAATCCTGGCGACGGCTCCAGCGGATGCACTGGGGCTGGGATTTAAAAAGGGCTCTGGCTCCCCTCAGCAGCAGGAGCTCTGGGCCCTTTAAATCCCTGCCCCAGCCCCACAAAGCTCCGGGTTCCTGCAGCCCTTTAATTTGACCCTGAGGGCTTCCAGCCAGCTCTTCAGCTGGGAGCCCCTGGTTGATTTAAAGTCAAGTATCACCTCCCCACCCCCAACCCTCCTTTTTGGCCCACAGCTGTTTTGGTGGGGCGGCACTGGGAAAGGAGGGTTTGTTTCTGCAGGGCTGGGCTGTGCTGGGGCGGAGTGTTTCCGCTGGGCTGGGGCGGGGGGGGGGTTTCCGTGGGGCCGGCGGGTTTCGGCCCTCAGCCGTTTTCTTTGGAGTAATGTGGCCCTCGCTGCTTTACGAGTTGTGCAGGCCTGGTTGGGAGTCTCCCGCAATTGGCATTGATCTCCTGGTGACCAGCAGGAGAGCTTTTCCTGCCAACATAGCTACTCTGCTGCTCATTGGGGATGGTTTAATTATGTTGATGGGAGAGCTCTCCCATCGGCACAGAGCAGCTGCACAAGAGATCAGTACAGCTGTGCCACTGTAAGGTCTCTAGTGTAGACATAGCCTAAATACCCGTGGCTGGCTGATGCCAGCTGACTTGGGCTCTGGTTAACGGGTTGTTCAACTGAAGTGTAAATGTTTGGGCTCAAGCTAGAGCCCAAGCTCTAGCACTCTGCAAGGGAGGAGGGTCCGAGAGCTCAGGTTGCAGCTGGAATGTCTACGCCATAGTTAACCAGGCCCTTAGCTAGAGCCCTGTGAGCCCAAGTCAGCTGGTTTGGGCCCACCATGGGTGTCTAATTGCGGAGTAGACATATTCTGAAGGGCCTGAGGTTGCTTCAATTTATGAGTCATGGGTAGCAATTTTATTTTAGGGGGAAGATAGTCTTTCAGGAGGGAGGGATAACTAGACATGTGAATACTTCCTGAGAGGGATATTAGGAAAAGAGGCGTGTGGGGCTGCAGTGATGGGAAGGGTTTTTTGAGGAGGGGAGAGAGGTTGGGGACTTAAGGTTGGGGGAGTAGAGGTGGGATTCTGGGATAAGGGGAATGTTTTGGTGAGTGGCAGGATAACTGGGGAAAAATAGGGGCAGGGGCACCTGTCAACCCCACATTCTCCCCTTGTCAGTGTGTGCCCAGATCTGGGAACTCTTGGCTATCCTGGGAGGTCCATGACCATCTGTAGGAGTTGGACTCCCTCCCCCACTCCATATGTAAGCAGGGTTGGGGGAAGAGGGGAAATCCTTCTGGGAGGGTCTGAGACACCCCCCCCCCCACACACACACAACCTGTGAACCAGGATCTAGAGAAGTCCTGCCTCTTTGGGTGGGGAGCTGAGAAAGGGCATACTTCATGCATATCTCAGGCTCTAAAGCACTCTAAAGGGGGATGGGAACACCTGCTGGGATGAATGGAGTAATTCACACATCTCAGAGCTATTGTTTCAGTTTGTATTCATCTCCATGTGGTGGTCTTATTCAGTTGTAAAGTCTCCTCACTCTTCTGCTGGAATCCCTGATGTTTTAAAACTCTATCATTTGTGACAGTCTAAGCTGTTACCTCACACGTGTGTAATTCAAACTCTACAACTGACTGGAGAGGAGGTTCAGAATGAGCTCTTTCTAAATGTCCAATGGAGTCCAACCACTTCGCTACTATCAGCCCCATTTATTATAGAAGAAATAAACAAGACCTTCATGACCCAGAAAAGCTGCTGCCAAGATAGCATCTATCCCATGTTCCTTTAGAATTTAGGGCTAAAGGGATGAGCATCAGTGACAGACCTAATCATTACTGTACATCAGGGGTTGGCAATCTCTGGCACGCGGCTCCCTGGCGGGTCGGATCAGTTTGTTTACCTGCTGTCAGCAGGTTCAGCTGATTGCGGCTCCTACTGGCTGCGATTCACTGTCCCAGGCCAATGGGGGTGGCAGGAAGCCATGGCCAGCACATCCCTCAGCCCACACCGCTTCCCACAGCCCCCGTTGGCCTGGGACAGCGAACCGCGGCCAGTGGGAACCACAGTCGGCTGAACCTGCCGACACAGCAGGTAAACCAATTGGCCCATCCTCCAGGATGCTTACCCTGGCGAGCCATGTGCCGGAGGTTGCTGACCCCTGCTGTACATTCTGCAGAGAAGATCCCCAAGGCTTGCAGGAGGTGATGAGGGAACAGGAATGGAGGGAACGAGTTCTATGGGAACTCTTTGTATACCTAACGCTAGGCAGGAGAAACAATAGTGTTTAATTTTTTTTTGCCCTTTACTTGGCATCCCTCTTTGAAAGTGTTCAGTGGATGGAGTGAGGGTGAGCATGGGGAGACGGAGGGAATGAGACCGAGGGGATCTCTTGTGTAGCATCGTCAACTCAAGATAAACATGTCTGAAGCTGTAACATCCTCCTCATAACAACGTTTAGTCATAAACTGAAATCCCACCCTAAAAAACCCAAAGATTTAATCATGTGGCAGTAGTAATAAAAGTGATGGGAACTCTTACAGGGCTGTGGTTCAATGCCCTGGTCCTGCTCTGCTCTTTCTCCAAGTTCTGTCTCTCCAAGCTGGTCACTGGGTCCATTCCCAAACCAATCCTCAGAAAATGGGCCCCAAATGCTAATCCATCCAGCTGGGTTGTTGCATGATATGCTCTTCGGACAGTGAGTTCCCTGTGGTTCTATTCACTTTCTCCGGCCTCACAGTGAGACCCTCTGCTTGCAGGAGGATGTCAAGTGAGATGGAAGTCTCCATACTAGGGGCTCTGACAAGCTCCCTGTCAAGTTCCTCATGCGGGGGGAGAGGGGTGCTAGGCATGTCACCAGACCTACTGTTTTTGGCCTTGCCCTTGCAATATGGGGCCTTCAAATGTTTCAGCCGTTCCCTGCACTGCACTGCTCTGCTCTGCTATTGAATTGGTGCCTGCTCTGCCAGCCTCTATGAGATTCTTATAAATGTGCATATATGTCATGTGTTCTTGCTAAAGTCATGCTCTCGGTATGTATACTCACCCCAGCTGTTAGCTAGCATTCTGGTGCTTCTCCAGCTGCCTGGCAAGGTGCTGGGAGGGACAAAATTCAAAGGGCCAGTTGGGACTGATTTGAGCAAGTTGTAGAAGTGGAGCCATCCACGCACAAAAGAAGGGTTAAACTTTGAGCAAGAGTATAGAAATAGTAGGTAGCTTCTGGTCCACAGAGAAAAAGTGGGAGGAAAGTGAGGAGATTGAAAGGCCGGAAGAGAGAGAGGTACAGGAGTTTGGGGGAGTTATGGTGTGGAGGACTATGTAGACTTGAGGGCAGGTCAGCAGGCAGAAAGTGGGTGGCTAAAGTGGCTGGTCACAGGTGAGTGCATATTCTTACCCCATGCTCCAGGCAAGCATGCTAGCTGGGTTTCAGTATGCCGCTGAACACACAGCTATAGGCACTGAGTGTGGATGATGGGAGTGAAGTCTCTTTCCAACTGTGAATTGCTGTTTCTACAAATCTCTGCTTGGGGGGCTTGTGCTGAGATCCCCACACTACACTGCCACTGCTATGTTTGGAGGGAATCCTATGGATGGACATGCTGAACAAGAGGGAACATGCAGAGTCATTTCACCAGTACAAGTTACAACAAACAATCCAATTTTTATCATTTGAACATCTGCCTCACCCCCCCTCTAATCCTTACTAAATGTGGTTATCAAAATGATTTTGTTGTTCATTGCTCTGAGTAGATCCTTCCCCTCTTTAATGTTTTTCATTTGCTACTGTAATGTCCTTCTTTTTCTGACCTTCAAAGCCCATTCCCACTTTGCACCCCACTTTATCTTCTCTTGTCTTATTGCAACAACCTTTGATCTGTCCATGATGCTATTCTCATCTTCCACCTCTCCCATCAAGCTGTCTGCTTCCCCCACAACCACTCACACCTTTTGCCATGCCACCCTTTCCACACTGAACACTTTTGTTGTGCAGATCTTGTAACAATTACCTTCTTCTCTTTAGTCCTTGAAGCTCTCTTCTGTTGTGAGGCCGACATGAAATGAACCAAATTATAAAGGCTGGTTGTGGAGTAGTTAATACAAGTAATATTTAAACAGGAATAAATGACAAAAGAACATTGATTCTGTCTTATACCTCTCCCTGCTCATTTGTCACTTATCTCTTCACAGTAGCCTGGATAATTTTTTAGAATTACTGGAGAATTTTGAAATTTTAAACCAGTGGTACATGCATGGGCTCATGCATAAAATTACTATCAGTGGTGTACGGCTGTTTGCAACATCATCCAGATTGCAGTTGTTCTTAGCAAGACTAATTTCTATGTCTATTTGCACGTATTGTATTAATGTAGATGGCAAATGCTGGTAGTGCCATGTCTTGAACAACTTGATCCTACCAGTATGTGAGGTCATGGTACTGACCCCAAAGCAGCACTAAATGTCTCTTTCAAATAACAGGTGGACCCAGTTACTACAGATGTGGAGGAGACGGAGCCTTCCTGAGTTGCAGTAGGATTTTCATTAATTCCCCAGGCCCATGCTATACTGCTGTCCCAGGGCCTTATTACTTGGCAATGAATTTTCAAAACTTGTAAGAGAAAACCATTTCTCAGAGTGAAGAGCAATCACTGATCATTCTACTGAGGGTATGTCTATGCTACCGAGACTATACCAGTATATCTGAGGTGACATAGCCCTGTAGGGTAGATGCAGCCTAGACCAACAGAAAAGGTTTTTCTATCAGTGTAAGAACTCCACCTTCCCAACCAAAGTTAGCTATGTCAATGGAAGCCCTTTTCCATCGACATATCTCTATCTATACTAGGAGGCTTTCTGGAATAGCTATGTTGGTCAGGGATGTGGTTTCTTCGCACCTCCAAGTGATGTAGCTGTGCTGATATAACTTCTCCACATTGACCAGGCTTTAGCCTCCATTGTGAGGAGGTTGCAAATATGGTTACATTTCTGAAAGGGTAATGGATCCACAGTTCCCTTAGGATGCCTGAACCCCTTTCCACAAGATGCCACTTGAAGGAGTTGTGTTGAGAACTGTGGAATTCGTACCCCCATGGCTGGACAACTGCAATGCTTGACTAAAGTGCTATATTTGTATGTGGAGCAGAACTGTACTGGAAAGAGAATGGTTAGGGTCAGTAACAGCACAATTCTCTTGTGTAAATGCATCCATTGTAAGGTCTTCTGGACAGGGATAGTGTCTCACTATGCCCCCAATCCAAAGCTTATTGAAAGTCAGTGAAATTTTGGATTAAGCCCTATATCTTGAACAGTTTTTTTCAAGGTGTGCATGCTACTGTAATATAAATAGTTACACATACAACATTGTTAAAAGACCTTTATTAGAGTGCAAAGTCAACCACTCAAAAGTTAGGAAATACCAAAATTTCGGTTGCCTGGACAATCTTAATTTGGTCCATTTGTGCATATATATTATGATGCAGCCTTTAACAATCTGATCACATGCTGTTTTTTTCCTCTGAGATTCCTGCTTCATTCGGTACCCAGGATGGACAATGCTCACTTAAGCACCTATTCAGTATTTCTTTTGCTCCTTGGTCAGTGTGTGTCTTATGCTTTATTGACTGCACAATAGTTAAGCCCTGCTCTGAAGACAGGACTGCTGATTTCCTCATAGCGTTTACTAGTGATGTTTATCACTGTAGTACCTGAGTGCATCCCAAACACTAATAAATGCATTTTCTCAATACTCCTGTGAGGTGTATGTGAGTATTATCTCCATTTTACAGATGGGGAACAGAGGCACAAAGGTTAAGAGTTTCCACTAGCTTTGGGTGCCAAATTTGATACTTGGGACCTGATTTTTCAGTGTATTTCGCGTTATAGAGCACTTCATATGCTTAAAGCATGGCTCCCATTGTCTACAGTTGTACCAGAATGCTCAGGATGTCTCCAAATCAGACCCCAGGATCTTAAATCAAGCACCTAGAAAATGAGGAACACAATTAGTGATCACCTCTGAAAACATTGGTTTAAAATATCATAGATTAAAAGGCCAGAAGGGACCATTTTTATCATGTAGCATGAACTCCTGTATACACAGCTCATAGAACTTTCCCAAAATAATTCCTAGAGCACCTCTTTTAACAAAATAAAACAAATCTGATCTTGATTTAAAAATTGCCAGTGATGGAGAATCCACCAAAATCCTTGCTAAATTGTTCCAAAAGTTAATTTCTCATTGTTAAAAAGTTATGCCTTATTTCCAGTCTGAGTTTGTCTAGCTTCAACTTTCAGCTGTTGGATCATATTATACTTTTTTCTGCTAGATGGAAGAGTCCATTATTAAATATTTGTTCCCCACATAGGTACTAATAGACTGTAATCAAGTAACCCCTTAACCTTCTCTTTGTTAAGCTAAATAAATTGAGCTCTTAAAGTCTATCACTATCAGGTATGTTTTCTAATCCTTTAATCATTCTCGTGACTTTTCTCTGAACCCTCTCCAGTTTATCAACATCCTTCTTGAATTGCTGACACCCGAACTGGACACAGTGTTCCAGCAGTGGTCACACTAGTGCTGAATAGAGAGGTACAACAACCTCTCTATTCCTTGAGAGTTCCCTATTTATGCATCCCAGAATTGCTTTAGCTCTTTTGATCAGTGTCACACTGGGAGCTTGTGATCGCCATGACCCTCAAATCTGAATTTTTCAGTCACTGCTTCCCAGGATAGAGTCCCCCGTCATGTACATATGGACCACATTCTTTGTTCCTAGATGTATACATTTGTATTTAGCCGTATCGACACATTTTATGCTTGCACTCAGTTTACCAAGCAATCCATATCAGTGACCTGTCCTCTTCATTAATTACCACTCCCCCAATTTGTGTCATCTGCAAACTTTATCAGTGATGATTTTACATTTTCTTCCAGGGCATTGATAAAAATATGTTAAATAGTCTAGCATCACATAGGAACTCTGTGGCAGAGGCAGGGAGAAAATAAAGTTCTCTAGGTCAGCATTCAACTGTCTTAACCATGAGACCATCCTTACTCTTCCTGCAATCACCTGCCTCATTCACTATACACCTTTCAACTTCTGCAGCAAATGAGGCAGGGATCCTATGGACAAGCCTCCATCACAACACAACCCTGATTCATGTCCAAATCATGTCCATTCTGTGCACTGAGTGAGGCAGGGGTCTTGTGAAAAAAAGTGTGTGATCATATCTTTAAAAACTATATCATAATACATATGCACAAGGGAGCAAAATTAAGGTTGAATCAGGTCCTTTAATTCTGACATGTTTTAACTTTAGAGTGCTTGACTTTGCAACCTTAATAATGTTTGTAATGTAATTTTGTATGTATTCCTAGGTCTTAAATAAAGCAAACTGGAAAAAAAAAATTCTATCATGTGGCATCATATGAAAACCGACATGGGTCAGCAGGAGGGTTGAAACCTTCAGTTCATCACACAGACCCCTGCCACCTGAGTAATTGATAACAGTAACAGGTTGTCATCCTATGTGCAGACCAACATTAGCGAGAGATGAGACATGCACTTTGCCAGTGGATTTCACATGTATTTGCTTACACAGGAATGGTGAGACTCAGGAATCTTGGGTTCTATTCCAGGCTCTTGAGGGGAGTGTGTTCTAGGGGACACAAATCTTCTGCCCATTCCTCCCCCGATCCCTCCAACCTGTCCCAGTCTTGTGTCTCTCCCACCAAGTATTCCTCCCAGTCCCACATTCTTTGTCTACCCAGTGCCCTCATCTCCATTCCTCTGGCTTCTCAACCCAGGCTCCTACTATCACCCTTCAGACTCCCCAGCCCAGTGCCTTTACACAGTCATTCCTAGTTCCCCCAGCTCTGCCCACAGGGTTGTCATCTAATCTGTCTCCCCACTGGCCCATGTTCTTTATCCCTACTGGAGTCCCAGTCTCCTCTGGGCTCCTTGTTCATTTCACTCTTCCTCCCTCCATCTCCTTGTCCACCTAATCGTAGTCTCCCTACCCCCAGACTCCTTATCTGATTTCAATCTTCCTACATCTTTGCGGTCTGATTCCCGCCTCCCTCTCCTTTCACCCCTGCTTCTTGTCCCCTCTGCATTTGAATCAGACAGTTTCTTCCTCCATGCCGCCTGGGCCAAGCTGGAGTTTGCTGAGTGTATGTCCACACTGCACTGGGGAGCAAGCCTCTCAGCCTAGGCAAACAGATTCATATTAGTGGAGTGTGACCTAGCCCATGACAAAATAGCTCTGTGGACATTGTGGCTTGGCGTGCAACATGGTGCCCTAGGCTTGAGAGCCCTATCTCCTGCCTGAGCTGCAATATCCAAACTGGTATTTTTAGCATGCAAACTGTGAGCCCTGCTAGTGTGAGTCCGTTTACTTGTGCTGGGAGGCTTGCTCCCACCTGCAGCGTAGACACACCTTGAAAGCACAGGCGAGACAGGTTCCCTGCTGTCGGTTCAGGTGCCCAGACCCAGAGCCAGCAATGGCCCACAATAGCCCAGAGCTGAAAGTTTCAGGGAAAATTCTGTTGAGCCTCATGCTGGAGCATGCCCACTGCAAGGCAGAATCTTCAGGGAATGTAGCTGCTCAATCAAAACTAAGAAGTCTCTACAGAGCATGTGCAAGCTGTGATATCTCAAAAGCTTATAACTTGGCCAAATATGGGAAGATTTTCCATACTGATGGCAAAAGGCACATTCCTGACACAAAGGCCACTCCTTCTGCCAAAATTCAAGCCCCTGCTCCAAAGCATAGAAGAACCTGAGCTTTTCAAAGAAAAGGTTGTTGGATTTTTTTAAGTAAGCAAAACAATGTATGTTTTCCTTAGCTTTGTTCTCTGAAATTATTTGAAATGAAAACAAATAATAATTCAGACAGAGGCAGACACCCAGAATGGAAAATTTCAGCCCAAATGGTTCAGCTTTCACCAAGTTATGAACAACTGAAATCAGGGCAATCTAACGTTAAGTGTTGGGCAACTTTAGTAGGCTACCAGCCCCACCTATAATGAAAAATGTATTAAGTGGACCTCACTAGTGTAGACAATGAAGGGATAGTGTATGCTGTCAACAAAAATACTGTTTGAAGTTTATAGCATATTCAGGCCAGTTTCCAAAGCTGCTGTTTACTTTAACACATTACTGTTATCTCATTCTAGAAAAAAAATCAGAATACTTTCATCTTCCATTATTGTAAATGTAGCTCTTTTTAAGAGTACAAAGGCTTCTCATGAATTCAACTGATCACTCTAATTTAATGATCAAATAGAATAGTGTGGCTTATTTAAGTTTCACTAATGAGAATAAAGCTATTTACAGTACTTGAACAAAGCCTCTATTTTGAATGGAGTTTGTAATGCAGATTCACAAAACCCAGGCTGAAACTCTCCATGCCCAAACTCACCTGTCACATTAAAAAATAATAATAATAAAAAAATAAGTCAAATGCAATTTGGTTTTGGAATTGTAAATACTTTTGTTTGTTTCTTGAAACAAAACATTGAGACCACTTTGTACATAATGTGAGTTAATTCTTCCCCTTGGTGGGAGTAATAAGCATAAAACATGCCATTTAGTTATAAATAAGAGTTAGGACAGATTGATACCAAATAAATTACCTTCCTGGTGTTTCACTTTGATTTTTAATTACCTAACTATAGAAGCATCTATCTGTTAGTTTTAGTATAGCTGAGACTGTATGAACAAAAACACGTCAGATCAAGTATTTATTCATTATTGATGGATGAACTGTAGATGCTAGAAGTGTTGATTTAATAGGCCTTTGAGTGCCAAAATATCATTTTGCTTTATCATGTCAAATCTGCTTTTTAATAAGTTACTACTTACATGTTTCTTGTAGCTTCAAACAAGGCTGAAGTTGCATATATCAGATATTCCAACTCTGATTGAGGGGGAAAAAAGCAAGAATAGGGTTTAAAGATGTTTTCTGTTTTCATCAACTTCAGGAGGCATTTGATTCAGTTTGGAGGGAAGCATTATGAAAAGTAGTAGAATCATATGGATTTCCAGTTAAGAATTTATAATTGCAGTTATCCATCCACAGTGACTCCTGCAATGCCATAAAAACTGTTGGACAATTCAGCAACTGGTTCAGCTCAAAGTTTGTTGTGAGACAAGGGCACATAGAATTTTTAGTCACTTTTGATTATGTTCTTAACTGTACAACCGGCAGACAGATTTGAATTAGTGATGGTAGTCTTCCCTACCTTGGGAAAATGATGTAGTTGACTTAGACTTTCAGTGTATACCAGGAAGATGAAGTGGTCGTATCTTGGAAAAATAACAATAGATAAAGTGTTGAAATGCAGCAGCAGTGAAGTTGCAGAACAAGTAAAATCTTATGAGTGCCTAGGAAGATTGATTGGTGCTGATGGTTCCACCAAGAATGAGGTTAGAAAAGGTGTGTTTTAGCTAGAAGTGTTGCACAGAAATTGATGAAATTATGAACTGATAACATTACATCGGGTACCAAGATGAAAATTTATCAAACCAGTGTACTAACAGTATTACTGTATGGTCTGGAAGCAGCAGCATTAAATGAAACAGACATCAGAAGGCTGGAGGCAGTAGAGGAGTGTTCATTGCAAGATGGCAAGTGGGGAGTGGAATGATTTTAGAGACAAAAGAAATCACATCAATAGGATGTAAAATCAGAATAAGGGACTAGCTGCAACTGAAAAGATTATGGTGAGGACACTGTAGAAGATGGTAGGTTATCAAAGAAAATAAAGCAAATGCAACCAAAGTCCAAACTTGAGGCTGACCACTGACTAGATAGTGGGACATGACCAGGCTGGGCTTATATTGGGGGAAAAAGTTACGGAGAGGAATGAATGGCAACACTGTGACATTACTGCCAGTCATAAGCAAAAATATTCACTCAAAAAGGTTGAAAATCCATGCACCCATAAGAGACTTCCATTATGTCATTGTATTAATAATACTAAAAAGCCCAATCAACAGGTCAAGTTAGAGGCAGAGCACGAGCTTGGATGTGAAATTTAAACTGACCTTTCTCTCACCCTGTGGGGTTTTTGTCAGAAGCTTTTCAATACACAGTTTCTAGTAGTTTGTTAGGTTGTTTTCCCCAGGGCCGTCCTTAGGATTTATGGTGCCCTAGGCAGGATTATTAAACTGGTGCCCCTGTGCCTGTCTTGCTCTTAGCAACACAAACATAAGCTTACACTATTGGAAAACTTGCCACATGCATGTTATTAAAACTAGTTTAACTTAATTAAGCACACTGTAATGCTGATGGACTAGCACTAAAGAAGTAGCACTATAGAAAAAATTCTGATTTGACAGAATGATGCAAATAATATTTTTTAAATTTGTCTACATTTTATTGGAAATTTATATTGAAACTAGGATTTGTTTTTAATTAAAAGCAATTTATATTGAAACTAGGATTTGTTTTTAATTAAAAGCAATCTTTCTAGCTTTTCTGGCTGCAAAATCAGTAATAATCTCATTGTATGACAAAGACAAAGTGATGTCTTGTTTGATTGCAAGAATAGCAAGACCAGTCAAGTGTTCCTGACTCCTTGTAGAGTGGAGATAGTTTTTAAATGAACTTTAGTTTTGAGAAACTCTGTTCTCCTGATGCTACTGTTACAGGAATTGTCAGTAGAATACGAGTGGCAATGTACACATTAGGATATATGTCAACAAGTTTTGCTGGTATGAATAAACTGTACAATGTCCATCGATTTTGCGTGTGGCAACATTGATGACAGTGTACTCAATTCTTCATACAGTTCAAGTTCATTTAAATCAAAACAATCGCTGTGCTTCAGGAGGCTCTCTGTCAGGGGTCCCCAACGTGGTGCCCACAGGTGCCATGGCGCCCGCAGTGGCCTCTCAGTGCACCTGCGTACTGGCCGATGGACGAGCATCCGTCGAAATGCTGCCAAAATTCAGCGGCAACACCTCTGGATGATGCCGCTTGCCACTGACAAGCAGTGTCATCCAGAGGTGTCGCCACCAAAATGCCGCTGAATTTCAGCAGCATTTCGGCGGATCCTCGTCCGTCGCCACAGTCCTTGGTCTGGTGACCGCCAGACGAAAAAGATTGGGGTCCACTGCTGTAGGTTCTTGCACTTTGTCATTAGTTGCTCTTGTTCTCCTATTTCGTTGAATTTAGTCCTGCTCAGCCTGTTGCCAGCTGAGTGAATGGAACCCCAGGCTGACAGTGGGTTGAGTGGCTCACCCAGCGTATCAGCCGCCAGCCTGCTCAGCCCATTGCCAGCCTAGGGTTCCTTGGGGGTCCCCAGGCCAGCAGTGGGTGCTGAGTGGGGCCGGCAGCTGGGACCCCGAATGGCAATGGGGCAGCAGCCAGAACCCCAGAGCAGCGGCAGGCTGAGCCGCTCAGCCCGCCGCTGTGTACCATCAAAAATCAGCTTGCGTGCCACCTTTTGGCATGTGTGCTGTAGGTTGCCGACCCCTGCTCTATACACTAGTAAGGAGATGAGCATATTACAGTTATTGGAGGGCTCTATTTAGCAGTAACAGGGCTATAGGAAAGTCAGTCAACATTTTTTGTTTCTCTGATGAAAACTGGCCCACTCCCTTCCCCATACCAAACTTGTCACAAATAATTGTCAGCAACTTAATTTTGTGTTTTTGGCTGAGATATTGATTTAAAAAAAATATTGAAATTGAATTCAAGATTGTTACCAAGCATTTTTGGTGAACATATTTGTTAAATGACAATCTAAATGGAAACACAGCACTACTTTCATGCTTGGCTCACCCCCCAGGCTGCTGGTCCAACAGCTGCAGTAGAGGAGGAGATAGGTGGAAAACTGCAGGACCCCAAAATCCACCTCTTGGAGTGCAGAGTGGCAATAGCAGCAGCAAACCCTCAGGTCTGATCACACACCAATGGGCACCACTGCCAGCCCAACGGACCATGGTGAAGTTAACATAGCATCTGATGAGATGGATGACTGTGATCCCGGGGAAGAGACGCGCTCCCTACCTAGGGTGACCAGATCCAGATGTCCTGATTTTATAGGGCTAGTCCCGATATTTGAGACTTTGTCTTATATAGGCACCAATTACCCCCACCTAGGGTGACCAGACAGCAAGTGTGAAAAATCAGGATGGGAGGTGGGGAATAGGAGCCTATATAAGAAAAATACCCAAAAACTGGGACTGTCCCTATAAAAGTGGGACATCTTCTCACCCTACCCCAACCCCGTCCTGATTTTTCACGCATGCTATCTGGCTATCCCCAGCCCAGCCATGTGTGACCATTCCAATCCTGGCTGCCTGTGAGGAAGTGAGTTACTTTCACTGTCATTCCTCAGCAGGCAGGCAGCCAGCCTCCCCTCCCACCCAACCTAACCCTGACAGAGGGGAGGGAGGAGAGAGAGGTGCTCCGTGGAGGGGAGGGAGAAAAGGGGGGGTGCTCTGTGGGGCAGGGGAGAGAATGGATGTTATGGGGGACAACAAAGGATACTGCCAGAGCTGCCAAGCCTGCCTCACCTCATGCCAGGAGAAAGAGTCACACTCACAGGTGAGATCCTTCCCAGAAACCCCAGCAGCCAATCCCCTTCCTCAGACTGTGCTGCATTTGGCTCTCTCTAGGACCCAGCAGCCCTGCTCTTACATTCTCCACTGCTTCCCCTCTGTCTGGGCTCCCTGCAGAGCAGTGCCCCCAGACCTAGTGATGTCCTAGGTGGCAGCCTGTTCTGCCTCTGGCTAAGGACGGCCCTGGTTTTCCCACTCAAGTACTGCTTGGTGAACTGAGGACAGCTGTAACTGACAATTTCAGAGCACTGATTGACTGTTGAGAAAATATGTAATTCTTCTCCTCCTAAAGCATCTTTACAGACACAGGGAGCAGAAACAAGTCTTTTTAGTCCAGACACAAGAAGCTACAGTATAAGCAGCTCTGCGCTTCTTTGCTGGTGACCTCAACCCTGACCTCATATTCTCTTGGAATGCCCATGATGACTCAGACTTGAGCCTATCCTCTCCTGCTACTGTTAGTAGTGCCAAATTATGTGCTCAGTTGTGTGATATGAATTGCTGTTCAGTAGGACTGAGCTGTTTCCACTAAATTCATTTAAAACTAAAGCTAAACTTGACCATGTTCCTAAAGCTTTTTCTGGTTGGTAGTTTGTTTTGTTGTTGTTGTTGTTGTTTTTTTTAACAAAATGAATCAAACGGTTGTGCCAGCTGGTGAGCCCTGTAAACAGAAGACCTCAAGCTAGCCACAGAACAGGTACAATGTAGGCAATGACTGGAAACATGACTAGGGGTAAGAAAGTTCCATCTCTAGACTTATTCATTACTAGGCCTCTTTGCCGAATCGTCCATGGGGGCATCAGCTAGAATTAGCACCAAGTGTGAAATGAACTCTTATCTATTAGTACCTGGAATGAGACTACAAACAAATAAAGCCACTATATGGTAAGCTATATTAAAAACACCCCTCCACTACATTAAGGGTACAAAACCCTATGATAGTGCTTGTCAGGGTTCCTTTCCCACTATGAACTCTAGGCTACAGCCGTGGGGATCCGCATGAAAGCCCCCTAAGCTTATTTTTACCAGCTTAAGTTAAAACGTGGTACGCTGCCACCACCAAGTGATTTAACAAGAAACAGGGAAGGGACCACTTGGAGTTCCTCTTCCCCCAAAATATCCCCCAAGCCCTTACACCCCCTTTCCTGGGGAGGCTTGAGACTAATATCCTAACCAATTGGTTACAAAATGACCAAAGACCCAAACCCCTGGGTCTTTGGACAATGGAAAAATTAGTCAGGTTCTTAAAAGAAGGATTTTATTAAAAAGAAAAGGTAAAAATCATCTCTGTAAAATCCTGGCTATTACTTACAAGTTTGAAATATGAGAGATTTGTTCAGAAAGATTTGGAGAGCATGGATTGATGTCCAGTCCCTCTTAGTCCCAAGAGCGAACACCCACTAAAACAAGGAGCACAAACAAAAGCCTTTCAACCCCCTCCCCCACAAGATTTTAAACTATCTTGTCCCCTTATTGGTCCTTTGGGTCAGGTGTCAGCCAGGTTACCTGAATTTCTTAACCCTTTACAGGTAAAAGGATTTTGGTGTCTCTGACCAGGAGGGATTTTATAGTATTATACACAAGAGGGTTGTTACCCTTCCCTTTATAGTTATGACAGTGCTAATGTAGTATTTGTGGTTAATTCTGTAGCCAATGTCTAGAAACAGCTTTCAGTTCTTCTTCGAGTGATTGCTCATATCCATTCCAGTTAGGTGTGTGTGCCGCGCGTGCACATTCGTCGGAAAACTTTTACCCTAGCAACTCAGTGGGCCGGCAGGTCGCCCCCTAGAGTGGCGCCGTCATGGTGCTCGATATATACCCCTGCCGGCCCGCCCGCTCCTCAGTTCCTTCTTACCGCCCGTGTCGGTCGTTGGAACAGTGGAGCGCGGCTTAGCTGACCTCCACTTCCCTAGCTACTCGTAGTTCTCATATATAGTTATGCAGTTATAATCCTTTATATATATATTTGTATAGTTATACGTTTTTCTTTGCTAACATAGTCAGTTTAGTAATAGTTAGCGGGGTTCAGGAAGTAGCCCCTTCCATGAACCCAGTGCTGGAGCCCATGCACGGCTCACCGGGTTTTAAAATTGGCTCGGCCTGCCAGAAGCCGATGCCGAAGGGAGATCCACACGACTCCTGTTTGAAGTGCCTCAGGGAATCACACTTGACAGCTAAGTGCCCCATTTGCAAGGCTTTTAAGCCGAGAACAAAAAGGAGCGGGACTTTCACTTACCCCTCCACCTTTGGCGCCGAGCGATGATCAACCGGCTGGCAGAAGCGCCTCCTCGGCACCGGACCTCGCCGGTACTGCCAAGGCCTTTCAGCACCGGCCATCGCCAGCACCGAAATCGACTCGGCACCGCTCCCTTCCTCCGAGGTCGAGAGAGCCTACGATTCCTGCTGGTGCCTGACGACTCCCCGGCACACGCCATGGTTGAGCCCCCTACTCCTGCTGCTTTCGTGCCACCTGCATTGCAGCCAGAGAGCTCGTCTAAGTCGGATTGCCCAGCACCGACACCTGCAGATGCACCGATGACATCGGCACCGTCGATCCCGGTCCCACAAGAGCCGTCGAATCCGGTGCCTGACAGCTCCCCGGCACGCGCCGTGGTAGAGCTTACTGCTCCCGCTGCTTCTGTGCCAACTGCACCGCAGCCAGAGAGCTCGTCTAAGTCGGATCGCCCGGCACTGACACCTGCTGAGGCACCGACGATGTCGGCACCGTCGATCCCGGCCCCACAAGGGCCGTCGAATCCGGTGCCTGACGGCTCCCCGGCACGCGCCGTGGTTGAGCTTACTGCTCCTGCTGCTTCCGTGCCAACTGCACCGCAGCCAGAGAGCTCGTCTAAGTCTGATCGCCCAGCACCGACACCTCTGAGGCACTGACAACGTCGGCACCGTCGATTCCAGTCCCACAAGGGCCGTCGAATCCGGTGCCTGTCGGCTCCCCGGCACGTGCCGTGGTTGAGCTTATTGTTCCTGCTGCTTCCGTGCAGACGGCACCGCAGCCAGAGAGCTCGTCTAAGTCTGATCGCCTGGCACCGACACCTGCCAAAGCTCTGACGACCTCGGTACCGTCGATCCCGGCCCCACGAGGGCCATCGAATCCGGTGCCTGACAGCTCCCCAGTATGCACTCTGGTTGAGCCTGCTGTTCCCTCCACGCCGGAGACATTACCAACAGCGAGGGATCTCATTGCCATGACAGAGTCGATGCTGCCTGACCCCGGCACCGCCGGTGCGGGTAATACAGTCTCTTCATATGACCGTCCTCTGTCAGCACAGCAGAGCGGCACCGTTCATGATCACGGTCCCGCAGACACTCCAGGTCCCGTCGGCACACCCGACACCACTTGCAGTCCTGGTGCTGTTTTCCTCATCGGTACTGGTCACACTCGCCGCACCGGTCGGTATCCCGTTCGCCGACCTGCTATCGGCACCGTTCCGACTCCCGGCACCGCGACAGGTACCTTGACTCCTGTAGCCTCTCCCCGAGCCTCGAGATCTCGGTCGACCTCCCGGCACTGTTCTGGTTGCAGGTCTGGATCTCGTTCCAGGTACCGGTACGCCTCCCGGTGCCGGTCCCGGGTGCCGAGTTGGGCAAGGTCCGATAGAGTCAGAGACTCTGCCCGTGCCTTCTTTTAGTACCTCCATGGCCATCCAGACACGCATCCATGTCATCCCACATGCGCAGATCTTATGCTCAGGACCACAATTCTGATACACCCCCCGACAATCTGAGGTGGAGGAGGTCCCAGAGGTAGAGGACCCGGTATGGGGCCCTCTAAGGGGTACGACTACTCGTCTGTCCGCTCTCCTCTCTGCTCACTAGTCTTTCAGTCTGTTAAGGAGAGGTATTGGGATGGCCAGCGGGCGCCAGCCCCGAAACCGAAAGAGGCTTGGCGAATGAACCTGCTTGGCCACCAGGTGTACTCTGCAGAGGCCCTGCAGCTCTGGGTAGCAAAGCAACAAGCCTTGCTTAGCTGCTATAATTATAGCACCTGGGTGAAGGTAGTTTAGTTTATGAAGTTTCTCCCTCAAAACTCCCGCCAAGAGTTCGCTGCCGTCTTGGAGGACGGGGGAAGAAGGTACCTAGAGCGTCCCTCCAGGCTTCGTTGGACGCAGCAGACTCAGCAGCCAGGACTCTGGCCTTTGGTGTCGCCATGAGGTGCATCTCATGGCTTCAGGTTTCAAACCTCTGGCCAGAGTTGCAGTATGCCAATCAGGATTTACCCTTTGTTGGTAAAGGCCTCTTCGCAGCAAAGACAGCCCCAGACTGCGAAGCCTGATGGACAATAGGGTCCTAATGCGCTCTCTCAGCATGCATATGCCAGCGACCAAACGCAGGCCTTTCTGTCCCCAGCAGCCATACTCTGTGCCTAGCCAGAGACAGGACTTTGGCAAACGACGAGGCCAAGGTGGTCGCAGACGAACGTCAGGACCCCTAAAGAGCCAAGGTCAAGGTCCCTCGCAATTACCACTAGGACCAAAGACGAACCTTCCAAGGTGCACCTGAGGGTGGTGTACCAGTCACAGGCCGGGATCCCAATCCCGCTTTCTCCTGGCGTGGCCCCAGTTAATTTCAGATCGCTGGGTCCTGCGCACGGTGGATCATAGGTACCACCTCTAATTTGTTCCAGCCCTGTCCCCCTTCAGGGACCCCTCTCACGAGCAATTCCTCGTACAAGAGGTGCAGACGCCGACTGACGAAAGGGGTAAGGGGGTTTACTCCCGTTATGCCCTAGTCCCCCACTCGAACGGAGGTCTCAGACCTTCCTAGTCCTGAACGGACTCAACCAGTTTAGGATAAGGTTGAAGTTCCGCATGGTATCCCTGGGAACCATTATTCCATCCTTGCCTCCTGGGGGCTACTATGCCGCCCTCGATATGAAGGACGCGTACTTTCGCAACGCCGTCTTCCCTCCGCACAGGAGATACCTCTGCTTTCTAGCCAACCGTCAGTACTTCTGGTTTACGGCCATAGTCGCCGCTTACCTTCGCTGATGTCGGATATGCGTTTTTCCGTATCTGGATGATTCGCTTATCCGAGGAGACTCCAAGACACAAACCACTCAGCACGTGGGCATCGTCACGGTCTTATTCACAGGTCTAGGCCTGATGATGACTATAGAGCAATCCACTCTGGTTCCCACGCAGAGGTTGGACTTCCTAGGGGCTATCCTGGTCTCCTACCTAGCCGGAGCCTGCTTATCACAACTGCGGTTTTAGGCGATGGCAACAATCATCCGAGGTCTGCAGGCTTTCCCAACGACCTCGGCTCGTACTTGTCTCAGTCTCCTGGGTCCATGGCTGCCCGCAAGTTTGTAACCAAACATGCCAAGCTCCGCCTCCGTCCTCTCCAAGTCCGACTCACTTCGGCGTACCACCCGGACAGGGAGCCAATGGTCATGGTAGTCACCGTTCCCTCGAGCACCTTAGGCTCCCTAGAGTGGTGGCTAACTCCCTCCCTGGTGTGGGCAGGGATGCGGTTCCATCCGCCCCAGCCCTCACTGCCCCTGACGACGGACGCGTCATCTCTCTGCTCGAGTGCTCATGGTCATCTCCGAGCTTAAGGCCTTTGGTCTTCTCGGGAGCTGGCATTCCACATCAATGCCCCAAAAATGAGAATAGTCCGCCTGGCGTGCCAGGGGTTCCAGCGGCAGCTGCGAGGCCGTGGTATCTCAGTGTTTACAGCCAACACAACGGCCATGTGCTTCATAAATAACCAGGGAGGGACATGGTCCTACCCCCTTTTGTCAGGAGGCCATCCATTTCCGGGACTTTTGCATGGCCCACTCGATGGAGCTGGTGACGTCCTTTCTCCCAGGCGTTCGGAACGTCTTGGGGCTTTGACTCAGCAGGTCTTTCCTGCCTTACGAGTGATCACTCTGCCCCATGTGAGGCGTTCTGCTTTCCAGAAGTGGAGATGTTTCCTCACATAGACCTGTTCGCTCACCGCGAGAGCAGAAAATGCCAGATGTTCTGCTCCTTCCAAGGTCTCTCCTCGGGATCGATCTTGGACGCATTCCTGATGCCATGGAAAGGCCAACTCCTTTATGCCTTCCCACTGTTCCCACTGGTTCATTAGGTCCTGCTCAAACTCCACAGGGGCAGAGCGCGCATCATCATGATCACTCCAGAGTGGTCCAGGCAGCACTGATATACCACGTTCCTCGGCCTGTCAATAACCGACCCAATTACCCTGCCACCCCACCCAAACCTCATCACTCAGGGCAACAACAGGCTTCGTCACCCGGACCTGCAGCCTCTTCGCCTCACTGTGTGGCTGCTGCGTAACTGAGCCGGGGTGACAGGAAGCCTTCCACCTGGTCAACGTACCGGGCCGAGTGGAAGCGTTTCTTCTACAGCTGCAATACGCTCGATCTTGCTCCTACTGATGTCTCGATCCCCTCTATTTGGCCTGCCTCTGGCCTTCAGCAGCAGGACCTGGCGGTATCATCGCTGAGGGTACACTTGGCAGCCATCTCTACCTTCCAGCCAGGCTAAGGTGGACGTTCCGTGTTCTCACACTCTATGGGTTCGAGATCCCTCAAGGGCTTGGAGCGCTTGCACCCTCGGATGCGCCGCCCAGCCCCAACCTGGGACCTCAACCTAGTTTTAACCAGACTTATGTCTCCCCCATTCAAGCCGTTCGCGACCGGCCCTCTGCTATACCTGTCTTGGACGACAACTTTCCTCGTAGCTGTTACATCGGCCAGACGGGTCTCCGAGCTCAGAGCTCTTACGGTGGTTCTGCCGTACACTAGGTTTCACAAAGACAAGGTGCAGTTATGACCGCACCCGGCTTTCCTCCCTAAGGTGGTTTCGGCCTTTCATGTTACCCACAGCTCAACGCAATGGGCGCAACCATTGCACTCCCTGGACATCTGTGGAGTGCTCGCATTTATATTGCGCTGACAGAACCATTTCGTAAGGTGCCCTAGCTCTGTCACGGTAGCAGACCAAAGGGAGGGCTTGCTTGTTTTCCTCTCAGAGGATCTCATCTTGGGTGATGGTGTACATCCGCACTTGTTATGATTTGGCTCATATTTCCCCAAGCCACATCACCGTGCATTCTACCAGGGCTCAGGCTTCATCTGCCGCCTTGCTGGCTCGTGTTCCTACCCACGAGATCTGTCGCGCAGCTCCATTGGTCCTTTGCTTCGCAGTATGCCCTGGTTCAACAGTCAACAGTCAAGAGATGCTGTAGCCTCTGGCTCAGCAGTTTTCATTCTGCCACATTTCACTCCGACCCCACCGCCTACGTAAGGCTTGGGATTCACCTAACTGGAATGGATATGAGCAATCACTTGAAGAAAAGACGGTTACTCACCTTTGTAACTGTTGTTCTTCGAGATGTGTTGCTCATATCCATTCCACACCCGCCCTCCTTCCCCACTGTCGGAGTAGCCGGCAAGAAGGAACTGAGGAGTGGGCAGGCCGGCAGGGGTATATATCGAGCACCATGACGGCACCACTCTAGGGGGCGACCTGCCGGCCCACTGAGTTGCTAGGGTAAAAGTTTTCTGACGAATGTGCACGCGTGGCGCACACACCTAACTGGAATGGATATGAGCAACACATCTCGAAGAACAACAGTTACAAAGGTGAGTAACCGTCTTTTCTTGCAGTACGGGGCAGATTTTAACCTGTCATGTAGAGATGTGTTTTGCATTACAAATCCCCTTATCATCCTTCTGTTGTGAATCCATTTTCCAGGAATAATGCAGCTTCATGAGTGCTAGCAATGGGGTAAGTGGTAAAAACATAAACAATGCCTTCCCCCAACCGGTGTCATAATGAAAATCTGCCCTAAGGTGGAAGATGAGTACTGTTTTTTCAATGAACTAGGCCTCCCTATGGCCAGAGGGGGAGCAAGGATTTGACAGGGGTTTTTACACCTCCTAAGCAGCAGAGCTAGCTGCAACTGTGTGTGTGTGTCTCTCACTCTTGCTCTCTCTCCCTGACTATTTAAGAGTCTTTATTGGCAGTGGATAAGTCAATGGACTCATAAGTGTGAGAATGACTCTGTAGTCCAGAGGTTAGAGCACCCACCAGGGAGGTGGGAGACCCTGCATCCAGGCCCACTTTCATATTTACCCACAATGGAACAACTTCAACAGGAGAGACTGAGGAAGTCCTGTGGTATTAATTTAAATGGAATATCTAGGCTAAAGGTATTAACATAACCCAATCATTTTTCAACATTAAACAGTTTTACACAAGGTTTGAGGTTTGATATACAGAGACCTCAGTCTGCTTGGTTTCACTGCAAACACACCATTAAACATTTTTTTAGCCTTTTATTGAAGATGAAGGAAAAATAATTAGAGCATTTGAAATGTACAGTATTAAGGAAGGCTTTCATTGTAACAACATCTGTTCTTTCCCTTCGCTGGAGAGAGTTCTTAAAAGAAACTTCCCACACCTGCCTTCTTTGACTGTCCTTTAGATCGTATCAAAGATGGCAATAACTGTCTTTTTGTGGGGAAAGAGAAGAAATTAACTGAAATGGATGGAGCTGTTGTTTTCACTGAAGTCCAATATCCCTGATGGTGTTTGGGATTCAGCTGGAGCTAGTAAAGGTGGCAATATCAGCTGGGTCCCTCTCTCTAGCCCAGTCTGGTCAGGGCATCCCTCAGGATGGTGAAGGCCCAGGGTTCCAGGAGATGGTGGGGGTGGTAGCCATGGCAGTGAAGATTTCTCCTGTAGCCAATTTTTCTTCCCACAGTCTATTTCTTTAAAGACCCCAAAAGCGAGTGATGGGTGAGTCCATCCTCCCAGTATTTTGTCCACCAATTAGGTCTAGTTCCTGACACACCAGTTCTGTTTCACTGATTTCTGGTTCCATGCTTGTTTTGATTACCAAACATGATCATAACTGTCTTTGAATTATATCAGAACTTTTTGCTGGACTAATTCAGTCTCCCTTTTACAACTTTTCCTTTCAGCGTTATAGGGTATTGTGACATCTTATGAACTTACACATACTTTTTACAGTTGATCTCACAATTAGGGTAAATTTGTAGTCCCCAACTATTACAATATCAGAATATCCCATAGCTGAGTGGGTAGATGGTTGTGAAATGGGAGACCCCTCTTTAAATCCTTTCTCTCCCTCTGGTAGAGAAGGATGAATTGAGCCCAGGTCTCCTGCATCCCACTAATAACTGGGCTATGTTATATGTTATATGTTATATGTTGGTTGCTGCTACCATCTTCTTCACCTCTTAACATTACGTGTGAAGCAAGGCAGGCATGTTAGTCATTCCTGCAAGAAATGAGTTATATGCCTAAACTGTCTGACTTCAGGCAGCTGGTTTCCATTCATGGATGGCTAAGCAGAGATAGGTGCCTATCTCCAAGAGGCAAGACTTTGCCCACAGCATTGTTGTCGGCATCTCCCATTGGCTAATTTAGGTGGTTCCCTACCAACTGTGCTGGCTTTCATGGATTACAGTCTTATGTGCCTGTCTCTCTCTCCATTAATTGTATAGGGAGTCAAAAAGCCTCACTTGGCTTATTGGATTCTAGTATTGTTCCTGTGATTTTTCTAGGTGCCTAGATGTTAGGCACCATAAGGCTTAGTGTTGAAACCCCTAAACTCCTTCACAGATCCCACCCCTACTTTAAAATCTCTCATCTTCAATTTTTAATGTTAAAATGCAGCAGGGGTTTTAGAAACACAATTGCTAAGATTGTAAATTAATTATATCTGATTATTAGTCAAAAGAACATCTTTTACAAACTTTGGAAAATAAAAATATTGGGAAATCACCAACACGAGCTAGAAATGATGTAACACATTTTTACTATAATTATAATTGAACAGTTTGTTTCTGTATGGATGGACCATACATATTTCATAGTGTCTCTGATTTTAAAATTACTGCTTGCTCTCTTGGCTACCTCAGAATGAAAAACAAAATAGTTTATCTGATTTATATAATATTATATAATTAAGATTTTCATCTGATGGATTTATACTATTTTGTTATTTGCATTTTCAAGAAGCTAAGAGGGCAGCTAGTATAGTTTTAAGAATAAAAAATACTGTGATATGTTTTTTATTGTTAAATTAGCAGAGAACTCCTTTCTTTATCTAAGGATATCATTATTTATTTAAACTAAACTTTCTAGAGCAAGAATGCAAATTCCTGTATTCCCCCCCCTCCCAAAAAAAAAATTACTATGTCTGAAATTAAAAAAAATCTCAAGAACTGATCAGTACTTTCATTTTTAAAAATACTGAATATTTTTTTACCAGGAAAGGGAAAAATGGTATTCAGAAAATACTGGCCCGAATTCTCTGATGGGATAGATGGGTAGAACTCCACTGAAAGCAGTGGAACTGCATGTATTTATGCCAACTGAAAATGTGCACTGTGGTTTGTCTTAAGTCCCAATCCTGCAAACACTTATACACATGAGTAGCTTCACAAACGCCAGTGTACTCATTGAACTCAATACCAAGGCTCCCCCACCCCACAGAGGCCAGTGACATTTGGAAGCAGGTAGGCAAAACTAGCTATGAATATTGGTGCAGAGCCAATTTTCAGCAACAAGTAACTATTTATTGTATCATTTTCCTCCCCATCCTTTGATTTATGTATTTAGATGATGATCTCTTTGGGGCAGAGATTCTTACTCTTTGTTTTTACAATGACTAACACAATGGGGCCCTGAGCCATAATGCCAGTTTTACTCAGTAGGATACAGATGTGAGCAAAAAGTTATTCATGGACATGAGTGTTTGCAAGATCAGAGCCTTATTTTGTAAATTTGTTTTGGAGAGACAGGGTTGAAAAATAACAACTGTCTTCTAGTCAGTGTATTTTAATGGGTATAAAAAGTGTGGGACCTATTTTTTCCTCTTTTTTTACAGCTTTCAAATGGCAGCAAGTAGGGAAGCACAATAGTAAGATTAGTTGAGTATTGTAGCAGATAAACCCAGACAATTTCTAATGTATTTTAAATTGTGCTAAAGTCCTTTTAAAATCATGAGTAGCACTTTAGGGCTTGTCTACAAAGGGAAATTTACCAGTATGACTCCCTTAATAGACATTTATTCCAGCATAAGAATGTCCATACGGATTATAATAGTGTGTATGTGTACACCTGCTCCCTGCCCTGTAAATTTCCCCAGGCAGATAAACTCTTGGAGTGTTTTTCAAAGGTTGGGATTGTGGAAATTCCTCCTAACCCAATAAGGTACAGCTTGAACTTAGTCTGCTTCTAATAACTGGTTCTGAGAATGTATTTACATGCCTGTTTTGCCTACCCCCTTTCTGATGTCATTGAGATCCTGGGTTTTGACTCATTGGGGAGGAGGGAATGAGATGGGAAGGGAAAGGGTGATGCTTATCTGGGAGCAAGAATGGAGTCTGTAAAGGCTTCATCTCCAGAAACAGACTACTTTCTAAGGGCTATGTTGAGTGTGTTTAGAGAAGGCTTTTACCTTGTTTCTATATAAATAGTTACAATGACATCAATGTTGGCAACAGCATTTAACAAAAGATTAATCCTCCTGCACAGATTTTCTCCCATGATACACTTTCCTCTGATAAAGTGTGGTAAGTGATTCCCATATGTGATCAAATGGGAAATAGTTTTGTTTTAGGGCAAGCCTGCCCTGTAGCACCCCCTGCTGAGTTAGTGCTGCACTGTATGAACTCCTTGTCTCGGTTTCCCTTCTCAGGAAGCCAGTAACTCCAGGTCAGGCACTCATAACCCTTGACTCAATCATACTCTCCTCAGGGCTTGTTTACTACAAAATCTCATACAAAGGGGGGCAGAACAAAGAGTCCCGAATAAATAAAAGATGCCTCTAGTTTTGAGAGTTCCTCTGAAGCCTGCCCTTTAGGTTCCCTTCCCAGTCCCCTCACGTATTTTATGTGTCTTTATGTCTCTCCTTATGGTGGGAGTCCTCAGTCCTTGGGGGAGCTGGGTAGTTCAAACAACTATTACTTTAGGATTACCTCTCAGTCTCCTCCTTATAGCAGGACCCCCCACCTCTCCTCCTGGAGCTGGGCTGCACTTTGTTTCCCTCAACTGGCCCCCACTTAGTCCTCAAGTTCAGAGGGTTTTGCGGTTTCCTCCTACTGATATCTACTCCCTGCTCACTCAGGGCCCTATAGGAAGCTTGTTATTCCCTTCGGTGGATGCAAGCTGGAAACTGCCCTGTTATGTGGGAGGAGGCAGCATTTATGCTTGTCCCCTTCTCCCAGCTTATCCCCAGTTGGGTGAGGGAGGAGGAGCCTTGCCCCTTCTCTATGCAGGTTGTTGTATCTGCAATAGACCATTTAGTTCTTAAAGAGCTATGACAGGGATCAAGGTGGATAGATCAGTAGCCAGTACTGCACTTGAGGCAGTACAGATGATGCTGTCACATGCTGCCACAGAGGAATTTATTTAGACAAATGCCCCAGTTCTACAAAGATGAAAGTGTTTAATTGTATATATTATGCATAGTACCATTGACCTTATTGGATTATGCCATTACTCTAACTACATAAAGTTAAGATGGTGCATTATTTTTGTAGTATTAGGACCCGTATCATTATTCAAAATTACCAATTAGATATCCAAAGACACAACCCATTTATTTCCCACTATTTGTAATACATTGTATTATTTTATCTCAAGTGAATGACCAACAGTTCTTCGTGATCATTTATTGGAAAATTTAGATGTTTCTAAGCCTCTCTAAAAGAAATAACGTATAACACTGAATTTAAAATGTTTCAATAGTTGGTTTAATCTTTTTGCCATGCCAGTTTTCTTAAACACTACTCCCCTTCACACTGCTATATCTACAGATATTTGAATTTTGCAGAGAGGAACGTTTATGGAGAAAAAGAAGACATCTTTTAACTCCATGGAAATCGGTAGACATGGAGAAGTTTTTCTGAGTGGGAAAATGATACAAGTTTAATTTAAAAGAAAAAACAAAACCCCAAGCCCATAAACAAAAATCCCAGGGGCTGTCCTTTCCGAACAGAACCAAAGCGGTCCCATCTTTTTCTTCATTCTGTGAATAGTTTCAATACACTGGCCACGCCATCCAGCAGACATTTACACACTTGTTTAATTAGGCACCAGACTATTTGGGTACCTGAACATAAGCGGGTACATAGGTGTTTGCAGGATAGGGGTCTCAGTGTGTGAGTCCTTTCCCTGTAAATGACATGGGTGCAGCCCAAGCCACAACCTTTGTATCATTATTAGTTCCTGTCCTTCTGTCCAAAGCAATAGCTCCTAGGCTAGAAGAACTACAGGTGCAAGTACAAAGCGTGAGCCTAATGCTGTACTACTGAAGTCAAAGGAGAGTTTCACCACGGACTTCAGAGGGATCCTCATGTTGCCCAGGCAGTGGAGAGAAAATTAAGCCACCCAGCTTTATTGCCCTTTGCTACGTGCTTGGAGAGACTAAGGTAGCATTGTCACCTGAGGCAGCCCCGCCTCGTGCTGCGCTTGCGTGTTACCTCCTCCTTCCTGCTGCCTGGTCCCGGCTGCAGTGAGATGGGCGGAGGTGGTGGCATTATCCTGGATTCCCGGGGAAGAGCCCAGCGACAGACCAAGGCAGTGGGGAGTGAGAGAGAAGAGGCAGTGCGCATTCAGGCCGCCCCTGAGGAAAGGGGCCTCCGGGGGGATCCGAGCAACTGGAGACAGAAAAGGTAAGTGGCCCTGAAAACGAGAGCAAGGTTGTGACATGTGAATAGCGCGAGTGAAGCCTGCGTGAGTGGACATGGATGTTGTTTACATGGCAATTCCCGACTACTGGGGCACTGACACAAGGGGGCACCGGGACGGCTGCGTTATAGAGTTGTCACGCGTGCCGCCTTCTCTTCCGTGCTTTTGCTGAGCCAGGTTGGGACCGAATTCTTCATTTCTTTCGCTGCGGCTTTGCCCAGCATTCCGGCCGGTCTGTGCGTTAGCTCAGAAACCAGAGCAGCCGGACCTGAGCTGCTGGGGCTTCCCTGGGAGGGCTCGCGCCTGGTGATGAAGTGGAGGGGTTGGGTTCGGGCGCAGTGAGACCTTGCGTCTCTTCCCACAGAATTAAAAAAAGCAGTAACACAGCCATAAAAATCCACTTTCCTTCTACTGCAAATTAAAATCGATTTTGCTCTCTGGAAAGAAGAGGAACAATCTCTTTTTCAAAGGCCCCACCATTAAAAAAAAATCAAATCTTTGCACCTCTGTGCAGGGTACCTGAACAATTTGTACAGTGGAGGTGCTGAGAGCCATTGAACCAAACTGTAAAGCCTGTATATGATGGAAACCACTTCAAGCGCAGGAGTGCTGCAGCACCCCTAGTTCCAGCACCTGTGTCACTGTGACTTTACTGGAGGCTGAAATGCTGTTTTTCTCTGCGCAGCCAGGCTCCTTCCACAGGATCGTATATTTACTGCTAGCTTAACTTAAACTCCCTATTCAGTATCTTCCACTTCAGAGGGGGAAAGGACATTAAAAGTAAACAGAGGTCCATGCTGCATCCTTGCATTGTGGGGAGTGATCTTGGTCGCCGGGGCTTCATCTGCAATTGTGCGCCACCGTGAGTCCCCTGAAGTTGAAGAGATGGGCGGCGGGTACAGCCCTTCCCCCTCAGCTGCAGAACAAGACACATATTGATGGGCCCCGGTTGCGTCATGAGCTGTTCCAGCTTTCACACGGGTGTGTTTCTCTTCACGCCCCCCTCCGTGATTGATGCTGGAAATACTGTTGTCCACTGAGCCGCAGCCATGGTTGCGAGGCTTTCTCCTCCCCGGAGTAATGGGACATGGGAGGGGGATGATGGGACGGGCTGAGTGGCAGCCCAGGGGCCAGTGCATTGCGCGAGCCTACGAGGGAGAGAAGCGGTGGGTGGGGGAATCCCTGCTGCTGCGGCGGGGGCTCTGGGGACTTGGGTCAGCTTAGGGCATGGAGAGACAGCCCCGCCCTGGCCGCGCAGGGCGCCCCGAGGAGCCGGGGACCCCAGCTTGCAGCGCCCCCTGTCGCCTCTGGGCGGAATGGAGAAACAATAGGGAGGGCCTGGCATAGACACGGCGGGGCTTCCCGGCCCCCGCCAGGTGCAGCCGCGGGCCGTGCGGGAAGAGGGGGAGGTGGCCGTGGCCGTGCTGCACCCGGCCCAAGGCGCCTCGCTACTTGCGCACGCAGTGGGCGAGCGCAGAGCTGCCCCAGCTCCCGCTGGTGGGAAGGGGGCTGCGAGAGCAAGGCGAGGGGTAGTGCCCGGAGCGGGGCAGGAGCTGGGGGGGGTGCGAGGAGAGGGCGCTCGCTGGTGTGGGGAAGGACGCAGCTGCTGGCTGCCGGGTTTTCTTCCAGCTGCAGCTCGTGTTGCGCAGGGGAGCGCAGGCAGCATCTCCCGGGGGGGAGGAGGGGACGCGTCTTTCTGCGCCGCAACCGCACCACCTCACCCTAGCTCCGGGACTGAACACACTCAGCAAACGTGGCCTCTCAGTAGGGTTTCTTTAATTGCCTCCCAGGATCCGCCCAGAGCATCCAGCAGGGGCTGGGAGAATGAGGTAAGGAAGGGGGGTTGACCCTTTTCTCTCTGGGCTGCAGCTGAGCAGGGAGGGGGAGGCGGAATCACCCGACGGGATACACTTGCTGGCTTCGCTGTAATTAGCTGAATCAAGTCCGTGCTATTTCCCGTATGAGTGTGTGCGCACGACAATCTAGCCGGGCAAACAGCCTACCTCTAAAGTCAAACTTCATATTTAATCAACTCTTCTGAAGTGTCCCGAGGTTTCCAGGACCACGTAGTTCGACCTTCAGTTAAACACCAACCTGTAAGTAACCCATTTTTTATTGCCCCTTGGGTGGTCCTCTTAAGTCAGCTCTGTGTGTACACACATGCATTTGCCTTTTTATCTGCATAGAGGACAAACCTTTTTGGCTTATTTTTCCCAATCAAAAATCAGATATTGACACTCCTCTTTTACCATTGTCTAAAAGTATCCTTGGAATCAAAAGGCTAATGTTTAAAACTAAAATGTCTTTATATTGTCCAGTGGCCGCCGGCCACACAGTCACTAGTCTTCATAGTCTGTTTGACTTGTGCACTGAACTAAAAGTGGCTTTGTTTTTTTCAGTTATACTTTTAAGGGATATGTTTCATATGAGAATTTTCTCAGGATGTGTTCAGTGGTCATCTTTTAAGTTGTTGTGATTTAATATGAGTGTTTCTTCATTTACAACCCACATTTTGACAGATTAGATTTCTAGCTATACATGCCCAGTGTTTTCTGTTGCTGTAACTGTGGTTAGCAACTAGTTGCTCCATTTACTTCTTTGTATAGCTATTGTTGAGATCCAGACATCTTAGTACTGTGGTGAGGATTGTGGTGTGTGAGCATTCAAAGGCAGTGCTGTTTCAATGTGAGTTTGGGAGATATCTTACAGAACAATATATTTGGTAGAGAACAGGAGGTATGGACTAGAGGGACAGATATGAATTCTAAAAATTACTTTGTATGCTGAACATTTCCCTTGTTAATTTGTGTATGCAAATACAATATTTTGTGTCTCTTTCAAATGGCAGTTACTGTGGTTGAGGAAACAACATTTTTTGGAGTGCTTGTCTTCTGAACTGGGGAAAAGCTCCTTATTGCTCTCCATCTTTGAAGAATGGTTATAGGTGAAATTCTGTACAATAAAATTATGAGTGAGACAAAAAATAAAATGCTCCATTGAATTAAAATATTGTGTTCCTTTTCCTTTGAAAAGTATGATCTACAGACCTGATATTACTCAATATGTGTACAGCAGTTTCAATTTGAACATTCTTAAACGTACTAAAGGCATCAGTTTAAAACTGTTTTTTTGCTGCTCAGACTGATTTGGATGTAAGAAATGTGCAAAGATGCAGATTATAATCTTGGAAGTCTTTTTAAGTGTTGATCTCACGTCTTCTCCCTTTCTATCCTTCCTTCTAAAATTTCAACTCCAGTTCACTTTTATCAAATTAAGTGTTTAGGACACTATCCTGCTCCTAATGTATTTTAGGAGTGGGAATTGCCCCCTAGTTATGAGTGGGAATTGCTGTCATCCCTCTCTCTACTTTCTACAGGGGCTAGGGAACACCTGCTGCTATCAATAAGCTGTGCAGACACTGTTCCAGTCTGCTAGTTTCTCTTCCCCCACCCACATTAGTGGCTAGTATTATGGTGCATCCACAAACTGATTCTTTGAGAGAGGAATTTTGACATTCCTCTGTATCTCAGCCTAGTAACTAGGGTACTGTTAAGAGCAGGTGACCTCTTCTACTTGACTGTGCTTATCTGTGGGAAAACAATAGCTGAATGCTTGTGTGTTTTTTGTAGTTTTCCTTTCACACATTCATTCCAGACTTTTTTTCCCCTCCATCCTGGTTATGGGAAAAAATTAAGTTTGTTGCTATTGCCATCATCCAAAGCTATTAGGTTTACCATGACTTCCTAGGATTTTCCCCCTCTTCTACTTATGGGCTTAATTTTACAGAAGTGGAGAGGAGATGCTTTTGTTCCCTGTTAATTCCCCCAAGGAAAGGCAATAGAATGTATGATTCACTTCCTTTTTGGACCATCCATCTCCTAGACTCATCTGTAAAGAGTGTAACAGCTGTTGCAACACTCCTGCCAGTCTGGGGAATAAGAGGCTTCATTTGGGATTATGTATAACTATTCAGCTGATTAGAATAGGGTACAAGCCTCAACATTTGGATACAAAACTCAAACCCTTCCAAAGCTGGGATGTGGAGGTGTTTCTCTATGGCCTCTAGCATAGGTCCCATCTCTAGAAATGACCAAAATGTTTGGGGGCGATGTAGTGCTTCTGATAGAATTCTACTTTGGGATAGAAAGCTGTGTATTCAAGGGCTTTGCCCAATGATGAAATTTAGTGCTACTTAATAGTGCAATCTATTTGTTTCCTGTTAGTGAAATATTAAAGTCAGTGCCTTCTTTCTGACTTATAGTAGTGCTCTAAAAGGAAGTTAAAAGCCCCATGGCAGTGTTCAGATACGTCAGTCTTTGCTCTGTTTTTGCCAACATTTCCTGTCTCAATGGAACAGGTTCCAATGTCCAAAACTGTTTTGAGCTGTTAATGAATTCATAATAGATATTCAGTTTTCTACATCATTATGCTTATCCAAAAATTAAAGTTAGCTTAAATATAAGTAATATATACAAATATCTCAAGTTTTAAGAAATCTAAAGGCTTTACTCAACAGCTAGAAGTTGCTAGAAGTAGTCTGGAAAGATTGAGAACCACTTCTTTAATGTATCTGAAGTTCTACTCTTGGGTTGTTTAACATTGAGACATTGTTGAATCAACATATCCTGTACTGTTTGATTAGGATTTGATCCAGTTCTTCCTAATGCATCTGAATTTATTAGAAACTTTCACTTCTTGTGCAACACTCTGAGAGTCAAGACAAACCTTGATGTATTCATTTTATTAGTCCATATAGAAGATAGCTGACTTAAACTTGAAGCACCACTTTCTCACATCCTTTTTTCTTTCTTTTCCTTCCTCCATCAAAGTATCCTCCTTAACGCTTCAGAGCCTGTATTTTCTGGGTTCCCCACACTCACGAATACTTTCACTACTCGAGAGTGAAATGAATATGACTAGTGAATTTGAAATAAATATCTGGTTGGCTGCTGCCCACAAGATTCTGAAGAGCACAGGTGAAATTGACTGATGTCTTATCACTTTCTACTGAAGCCACTGGAGCTATGTCAAGTTACATCAGCAGAAGATCTGCCCCATGGCTTGTCTCTGTAATTTTTTTCTCTCTCTGTCCATGTATGCTATAATGGTTCATATCTGGCAGCGGTGAAGGTGTCTCATTTTCCTCTCCGACCCCACCAGTATTTTTTGTATACGTTCTGTCAATTGGGAGGAATAATGCCAAGTAGATAAGGCTAATTAATCAACAAACTTTTGTTTAGTAGTAGTCTTGCCCAAATGCATTGCTGTAACTTCTTCATTAGATTTCCTATTGCCATTCTTTGCCTGGTACTCCTCCTTCAGTCTCTATTTAACTTGCCTGTGCAATACCACTCAATTTGGTAGAATCTATCTCTGATTACAATGCTGTTTAATCACATCCTCCAGTAAACAAATAATGAGATTAAACAATAGCATTCTTAGTTGGGCCTTGTTTTTGAAACTTTTTAGTTTGATGTGTTCTCAGGGAAAATATCTAAAAAGTGTAAATCTATTCATTAATATGAGTGACCTGACAAACTTTTAAATTGAGCCTTAAAAAAAAAAAAAAGACTAAAACTAACTAGCTTTAAAATTGCTGCCACTGACATCAGCATCTGCTCCGCCACAGTGGCAACATAAAAAAAAAATGCAGTTTTCTTTGAAAACTCCTGTTGAGCTACCAGATTATCTCATCTAGACATACAAGTTTTCTTAAGTAAATATTTGCAGGTTTCCACGTGCATAGAGCTTAGGCTATGTAATTTATGATTCCAATTTATATTTCCCCCTCCCTTTTTTTTAATCTATCTGTAGTGAGATGTGCTTATTGAGGTAGCTACAGTAATCTAGATACCTGAGTGAATTATAGAGACACATCCTAATAAAACGGCAGTCTCTTCTATTGTGTACATTTAGTTAAATGTATTGTAACGTGACAATTAATGACAATGACAAAATGTAGATGCTAGGCTTTTTGAAGATGCATGTTTATGGTCAGTAACGATAAGTATTGCAAAGTTTTATTAAGAATCCAGGGTTTGGGGACTCTGTACACTTTATTCATGAAAACTGCATGAAAAATATTAGGGCAAAAAAGCCATATGTTACATAGTTGAACAATCTGGGATCATTCATTGTCTTAATTCACTGATGAAGGGGAAGCCATTTAAAAAGCTTCAAGCAAAGCTTTTGCCAATATATAAGTACATTCTAACTCTGTATATTTAAATCTGTATAATGGTATTTTAAGTCTGAAATGAATAGTTGGAATTTGTTCCGTTTGTTGAAATGGCTTGAGATAAATATTGTTTCTTTAAAAATTATATTGAATCCAGAATAGATACTTCAGTAACCTCTGGTCTCCCCAGAGGCACTCCAAAGCTTTAAATTTTAAAGTTTATAATTTTATTTAAATGTAATTCCCTATAATTAGCTGACATTTTATTGTGGATGTACATAAATTTTACAGAATTAGGCCCTAGAGAACTTCGTTTTTTTCAGAAAATCTCCCATCTAGATTAAAACTTAAAACGACTAATTGTTTTACATTTAATTTTGTATATTTCCCACTAATACACTGCTACTTGTACCAGGGAAAAATCCAGTCTCTTTGATCTGAATTTCACTATTGTGTTTTTTGTTGTAGGTTGTGAAGATGATTCAGGGCTCCTGCACTGTTTTCACTGCTATCAGATCAGAGTTTGAAAGTGTCTGACACAAATTGGTACTGCATTGCTCAATGTTTCAAGGAGACCCAGGGAAGTAAGTCTCTCCTCATAGGAGAGACTAAAATGCATGTTATGAATTGTCTCTCCTTGGTCAATGATAAAGAAAATGGGGCTATTTCAGTTGCAACCGGATTAATGGTTGAAGATACAACAACAGAACAAGTGCCGCCGCCGCCTCCAGCACCGCCATTGCCTCCACCATGTTCAGTCACAGGTGCTGGTTTTACACCTCCACCACCTGGGGTGCCACCGCCACCACCACCTCCTCCTCCTCCAGGACCAAGCCCACCTGCTCCGCCACAGCTTATAAATGAGCATGGCCCCCACAGCAAAAAAAAAACGGATGCGGAGTTTCTTCTGGAAAACAATTCCTGAAGAGCAAGTCCGCGGTAAAACAAATATCTGGACTATTGCTGCAAGACGGCAGCAGTTTCAGATTGACACAAAAACAATTGAGGAGCTTTTTGGGCAGCAAGAGGAAACCAACCCTCAGGGGCTCAGAAGGCGAACTTCAAAATCATCATTTAAAGATACTAAAGAAGAGGTAAGAATTCAGAAGTAGGCCCTACATTGTTGTGTTTTTCTCTCTATCTCTCATTCACTGTAATGTCTTTAGAAACTAGTGTGAAATCTGACCAACTGCCATTCACCATATGTTTTCTTATCACTTTACCCCCAAACTTGCAGAGCATAAACTGTTAGATTTATGCTTTTCTTTAAAGGTACTTGTTTGTGAAAGGCTGGCTCTGTTGTTATAAATTATCTCCATAAAGTCCCTTAATTTGATCACTGGCAAAAAATATTATATTTGAGGAAGAAATAATGTGTCTCCAGTGATTACTGTAGATTCTGTCTGGCTAGCCCTTGATAAGTCTTCATTCCTGGGCATGGCGTACATGAAGAGTACAAATACAGTAATTTACACGCATTATTTTATGTGCATAACTGCACCATGTCATTGTCTTCCTCTTCAGTTGCTACTTTTGAAAGCACAGACTTCAAGGAGTTGTTAAAGGGATCATTAGTAGTAGTTCTGAGGGGCAAAAGTAAATGATGATGTATCTTGAAGGAGGATAAAAGAATCATCCTAACACAAATGTAAAAGGACAGGGCTGTCCCTAGCTATTCTGAGGTCCTATGCAGCCCTCCCCCCCGCACGGGATGTGGGGGTGGGGGGAGCCAGGCCTCTGCGGATGGGGGAGGAAGGCTGGCTTGGGGGGCAAGGGGGAATTGCCCCCCAGCACTCACCAGCGGCGCTGGGGCCGGGTCGCTGCACTTCCTACCCTTGGTGAGTGCAGGCCTGGCCCTGCTGTGGGGGTGGAGCAGGGGCGGGGGGCATAAGGAAGAGGTGGGGCAGGGGCTGGAGCAGCACACAGCTGCGCAGGGCATCAGGAAATGTGGTGCCCCAAATTTCCCAGTGCCCTGCGCAGCTACATACTTTGCATATGGGTAAGGACGGCCCTGTAAAGAGACAAAACTTTGTTCTTAATGTGACTGTTTGGAGATAATGTAGGGGAGAACACATAAGTATGTGAGTGAAACAGCAAATGTTTTTCTTAGGGCTGGTCTACGCTACCACCTACGTCGATGTAACTTACGTAGCTCGGGATGTGAAAATGACACCCCTCTGAGAGATGTAAATTACATCGACTTAGCGCGAAGTGGACGCTGCTTTATGTCAAGAGGAGACACTTTCTTGCCAACATAGTTTCCGCCTCTCATGGAGGTGGAGCAGTTATGCTGATGGGAGAGCACTGTCCTGTTGGCACAGCATGTCTTCACCAGATGTGCTACAGTGGCACAGGTGTACCGATATAGCACAGTAGTGTAGACTTGTTCACTGCATCTCTTACTAATTTTAGATCTAGTTTAAGTTGCTCCCCATTTATGTATCAAGTTCACCTTCTTAATATTGGGCAATAGCAATAAACTAGTTTCATTCTCTGGTGCAACAGGAAATCTGGTTTGGGGGTCATGTGGGGTGAGCAAGAGCAAAGCATTTATTTCAACTCTAAGGGAATCGTTAGAGTCAAACACTTTTCAATGATCCACTCAGTATTTCTATCTTTTTTTTTTTTTTTTAAACTCTTGCAAACAACCTATGTTGTTTGGATTAAAAAGCTTGGAAGTGTTTCTATTAAATATTTGCAAAACTGGAAGTAAAAATGCAAATGTAAGTACTGGTAGGCAAAGGGAATTTACAGAGAGGAAATGTTAAATATGCATAAAAGGCCAAAGAATGGAACCAATATTAATTCAAGCACCAAATAAGAGAGACTGCTGTAAATGTAACTGCTTTGTACCCAACTTTAATGAGAAAATAAAAAGGTGTTGGAACTGATTTAAAACATCATACGTTTGTAACTTCAGTACTCTTGAAAAGGGGTGTCAAAATAAAGTTTAACCAAACAAATGTGCAGATATTAGAAAAAGGAAACTCATTCCTTATAAACACTAAGGAAATAGACAAACATTAGAGATCTGGTTACTTCATTGTGAACAGGTGGGAGGGCCAAATGATTTAAAAAAAAAAATAAATAAAGCAAATATAGTGCTGCTCTTTAAAGACTTCCATGAGTAATTTTTACATCAAGCAAAGAGTGGAATAATGAATCTCTGCTTATTAAGTATCATGAATGATGGAATAACGAGCATCAGATAACATTTCTCAAATATCTACCAAAACTTTGTAGCTTTCATTAATATAATAACAAACATGATGCCCCTAGGAGATATTCCAATTGAGCGAAGTGTTGGTATGTGAGATTTTCTTTGAGATGAGAACAATGGAGGCATTATTGGAATCGTTTTGGCTTAGAGGTGGGTATGTAGCTGCTTATGTGGTGTTTGGAGTATTTTTTTGATCTTCTCTAGGGTGACCAGACAGCAAATGTAAAAAATCGGGAAAGGGGGTGGGGGGTAGTAGGAGCCAATATAAGAAAAAGACCTAAGAATCAGGACTGTCCCTGTAAAATCGGGACATCTGGTCACCCTAATCTTCTCGCATCTCCCCTGAGATGCTGAGGACTTACAGCTCTTTTTAACATTAATGGGAGTTGCAGGTCCTATATAAATAAAATATTGTAAGAATACAGTATTATTTAGTGCAAAAAAAAAACTTAGCTCTGTCCATGATACAAGATGAAATCTGTTTTTTGGGTGTTTATATTCCAAATAGGCGGAGAATCGTGTGGGGCTTTATTTTTTTAAATATGATGGATGAATGATAGCCTTTTTATTGGTGTGGATGCCAAGTAGGGCAGAATAAACCTTTTGTGGGCCCATGCTAAACATATTTGTGGCAATGGGATATGGTGAAGAGGGTGGAGGTGTCAGTTCCCAGAGCAAGGGGCTGGATGGGAGCAATGGGGCACAGTGCGGCGGGGGCAGCCCCTTTCCACCCAGCCCAGTGTGAGGGCCCTGTTTACAAACTGGCAGCTGCCAGACACACGGGCCCTCCTGACCCTGTGCTGCCAGAGTGCTGCTTCCTCTCAGGGGTGGGCCTAGGTCATGCCACATGGTCTCCCCACCTAGTGTCCCCTGACCCTTTATGCCTGGAGGCGCCCCCACAGACCTCTATGCCCAGGACCCCACCAGACCTCCTATGTCCAGAGATCCCTGCATGCTACCACTCCTCGCCCAGCGCCCCCCACAGTCACCACACCACAACTGCACAGTGTCCCCCATACCCAGTGCCCCAAAACACACAAATCTCTCCCACCCTCCATTGCCAGTGCCCCTCACCAGACCTCCTAGAGACCCACTCCCCTGCGCCCTGCCACCTAGTTGCACTCAGTGGCCCTGCGGGGAGGTGACCTTGTCTGCTGGGCTGAGCTGGTAGCACAACCAGGGCCAGTCCTAGGGTGGGGATTGCTTTGGTCCCTCCAGAGTGGTGCAATCAGCCAGGCCAGAGTGGGCACAGGGCCTGCCCTAGCCAGCTCCATCAGGACCCACTTGTCTGGCGGGGCCTGGCCGAGCTCCACGCACTGTCCTCCGCCCCCCACTGGCCGAGACTGGCTTGGCCTCTGCACCAGTCCTAGGTAGTTCAGCCCTGGGGAGGTGGGCCAGACCTCATGCATGGTGGGCAGCAGAGACTGCTTGGAGCCGCACTGCGGAGCGCGGCAGATACCTGGGACACAACCTTCAAGAGCCCAGCTGGCCATGTCCATCAGCCCCGCCCAGCCTGAGTGGTGGAGCCCAGCTTCTGGGCAGTGAGCCCTCTACAGGTGAGAGAGACATGCTAGCTGGGAGTCCCTCACACAGCAAGGTCTGGGCACTGTACTGCCCAGCATGAGGGGCCAGACCCAGCCGTGTGGATAGGTTAGAGGAGTCCATAATGGGTCCCTTTCCAGTGTGTCCATTGGCACCATTGTAAACCTGGTATTGATGCCAAGAGCTGTATGTTCACATTGTGAGGATGTTTCTACTGAAGCTGACAACTCTCCTTGTCATCTGGTGAGGAATGGTGTTGTTTCAAGTCATTGGTACTGGTCACTGCCAGGTTGGTGCTGGAGCCTCAGCCCTTTTAACGTCAACTGTGGCTTAGTGAGAAAACACTCCAGCAGTTGGAGTTCAGGACAAAGTGAGGCTACAATTTGTATCTTTAAAGACACATTTATTGAGCGCAAAAGCAAAGTCTGAATGGGTTTGACTTTGGACTGTCATCAAGTCATTGTGTAAGGAAAGATAAGGAATCCTAGTGGTTGATTTGAGGTAGGTAGTGTGGTACGGGCTGCCGCTAGGCAGGATTTCTGCAGCTTTTATTAAACTTTGCAGTGTCTGTGGTGATAGGTGGCATCAGCCTGTTCGGTAAAGAATTGGGATGGCAGCAGAAACAAGAGTCTACAAGGTCAGTTTTATTATTTGGAAGACCATTTCAAAATGCTCCTTAATTGTCTGCCACCTACTGTCTCTCTTCTGCTTGAAGTGGGGGCAGGAAGTAGAGCTGCCTTCTTTCAACCAAGAAGAGATCCAGATTGCAGTCTGTAAGCTGATGTCTGGGAAGGCACCAGGGTTTTGTAACCTCACTCCTGAGTTGCTGAAGAAGAGGTGTGGGTACTGTTGTATGTAGCTGCATTGACTTTTTCAGACCATCTGGTGAACTAATATCTCCCCATCAGTTAGAAGGAGGATGGTGTACTTGCTTCTGTTCAAAGAGGCAGTAAGGCCAAGTGTAGTAACTGTAGAGAGATTATGCTGTTGTTGGTCCCAGGGAAAGTCTTCACTTTTTTGCTAATGTCCTAAATCACTTATGCGCTTCGTGGCAAAGGCTGGGATACTCAGTGTGGCTTTAAACCTGGTGGTTCCACTTTTCACCCAATCTTTACTTTTGAGACAGTTTTTTGAGAAGATGGCTGAATTTAATAAGCAGTGTCCAGCACTTTTATAGATTTTCATCAGGCTTTCTATTTAGAGTATTGTACACATTTGTGGGGTCTGATGAAGTGACTCAGAATCCCAGGGAAGATACTGTCACTGATAGAAATCTGTGTTTAGGTCAGTGGCAGATATGTGGCATGGCTCCAGTTGCTACGGGAGTTTGGCAAGGCTCTATTCTGTCACCATTGTTGTTCAGTATTGGCATTGGTTGGTTGATAAGCTTGCAAAGGTTGTGGTTGGTGCCACTGAGCTGAACACCATTTTGCTTCAAGATCTCAAAGATGCCCATACAGTGCCTTGTTGGCTTAGTTTGTTGAATCACTGCAGCTGATAGCTGGGCAGGCATGAAACGGTGCACATTGGTCCATTTATTAATCAGGATAAAATCAAGTCCTTGGCCATTACCATCAAGCAGCTTCCAGCTCCAGTTTATGATGAACTCCATATTAACCTGTTCAAATGGGACATTGAGCAGGTGGCAACTGTCAAATACTTGGGAAGCATCACAAACAGTGCTGGAGGATGTTTGAAAGATGTGGACACTTGTATGTTCTCTTGGGGTTTGCCTTGATACTGGTGATGAGTGAATGTTAATGGGCTTCACCAGCAAAATGAGTTTTGAGGAGCAATTTTTGAGGCAAAAGGGTCAAGGAAGATGAGGGTAGAGAAGAATCCCTGAGACTTGGCTAGAAAAGGTAATTAGAAATCATGTGAGATCTGCTTTGGTGAAGGGGAGGGTTACAATCCACAAAAAATTCTCCAGTTGAAATGATGTATCAAATGTTGTTAGTAGTGGTCAGCACTGGAACAGGCATTATTTTAGTTACTTTATTAATGATGTGGAGGAATTGGCATATGTTGTGTTGACCAGACTTTGCAGATGATACCAATACTGGAGGTCTGACACAGAGAAGATTAAGACAGACTCCAGAAAACTTGAAGTAATGTTTGAGGAATAACAAGAGGCAACCTAATATGAAAGCATGCCAAGATGCTGAAGTGCAGGGGGCTGGACTGGTTGCCCTCAAGGTCTCTTCCAGCCTTGCATTTTTATGATCCTATTATTCTGTGCCTTTGGGCAAGAAGAAAACCAAAGGAAAACTCCCACAGAGAGAAGGATGGATGTTAGGAATGCAGAACAAGGTTTATTGTGATTAAATGTATGTAAAAATAGAAGTTATATTAGCTCCATGTACACAGAGTTAAGGGCCATTGTTTTAAAGTGAAGAGCAATTTTTGTGTGGTGTGTGCCCAATTTGAGGCACAAGGATTTTTCAGAAAATAAGCCCCCTTTAAAGAGTCTTAAGGTGAACACACAAATAGTGAGGTACCCAAAATTACAAGTTACTTATGAAAATCTTGGTCAAAAGTTTTAACTGAAAAATTGAACAGTGAGTGTAAAATCATGTTCAAAGCAATGAGAGCTAATATACTAGGCCCTATAAGAAAATCTGACTACAGATGATTTGTTTAATTTTGGTTTTGTACCTAGCTTGTGGTCATAGCAGTAACTTTGTATTGTGCTGATACCGAAAGAGTAGTATTATATGTTCTCTTTAAGGGAAAGAATAAAAACAATGAGGTTGGTTCACCAATTTCCCTGATGCACTGAGCCAGATTTTCTGATGTAAATCTGTGTAGTGTCATGAAGTCATTGAGGCTATATTGACTTAACAGCAAGGATTTGGCCCACTGCATACTGTCTATTTAACTGTACAGAATAGTGCACAGTTAAACACTCCAACTAAAAGGAATACAAAGAGTAGCACGTAAGGTCTGAGAAGGTTAAGAACTTGTATAGCTTACACAAATGTAGAGAGGGATTTTAGATCTGAACAAATTATTGAACAAGCTGTAAGAACTGAATGTGACTGTTAAAGGATGCAGTGTATTTAAAGAATGGTAAATTTAGATTAGAAGTGAGCAGAACAACTGGAGAATAGAACTGCAATCTAAAAGGTAATTGAGGGGTACCTTCAGTGAAACATTTGAAAGGAGATTTGATAATGCACTGGGGAATGCTAGTTTTAATCTGTTCTAGGTGCTGGGGCTTTCACTTATTGAACTATGTGAGCCTTTTAGCTCCCATGATTAGAGGAGAGAGACTGAGGTGTACCCCACTGTTTATATTTGCTAGGTTGGTAGGAATTCAGGCTAGCAATAATCTAATTTTAAAAAAAAAACATGAACTCTATCATATTCTTTCAGACTTGTAATGAATTTTGAATCAAGAAGAGAGGGAGTGTCAAAGTTCTGGAAAATATTCAAATCTACTTTTTTCTTTTTTTGTTATTTGGCAAATGAGATTGCCTTGGATATACAGTATTGTCTAGGAGTATGCTGGAAGCATACTAACTACATCTGCATTTTTATTTTCACCAGCTGGCCTCAGAACTTCACATATTTGGTACTTTTTCCTGATGTTCCCATTGCAAATGATGTTAATTCTCCCCCTCCCCACCCCTCCCCACCCCGGCACTGTTGCTGAGTGTAAGATATCTATGAAACTGTCAAACACAGTGTAAGGCCATTTTAGTCCTGTACATGTGTGTATTTGGAGTTGTTTGCGACAGCCAGGTGACAATGTTAACATGAAACAATTCCCCTGTCCTTGTAAATCTCCTGACTGTTTCTTATGGCTGTTATCGCCAAACTTGCAGTGGTAAAATTTCAACTTTAATGAAATGAGGTGATATCATTCACTAAGATAATTGCTAACTTTTCAGATTCCTAGCTGTGTTTTATTAGGACTTCGTACAAATTTTTGGTATTAAAAAAACTGACTCATTCTTTTGATTAGAAAGAACTTTAAAAATTTAGGAGGAGAAAAAAAGTATACTTCTTTTTTGGTTGGTTTCCAGAATTACATTGATCTCTAGCTAGGTTCTTAACATAATCCAGCTGGATGTTCAGCCTGTCAGCCATTGGCAATCTTGTATTGCCAGAACTTTTGGTGACCATGTGATTGCTGGCTAAGTAGCGGCATTCCTTGGTAAATATGCTTCATAATTCACTGGTCTTCCATCCTAACATATCCGTACTAAGAGAGCCGCTGAAACCAAATTAATGTCATGGGGTACTGCATTCAGATAAACTGAAGACTTGAGCATTATCTATATCTAATACTGATGTCACATTGATTAAATTATTTAAAATCCTTCCATTTAATCCAGGGGTTCTCAAACTGGGGGTTGGGAACCCTCAGGGAGTAGCAAGGTTATTACATGGGGAGTCGTGAGCTGTCAATCTCCACCCCAAACCCTGTTTTGCCTCCAGCATTTATAATGGTGTTAAATATATTAAAAAGTGTTTTTAATTTATAAGAGGGGGGGTCACACTCAGAGGCTTGCTATGTGAAAGGGGTCACCAGTTTAAAAAAAAAAGTTTGAGAGCCACTGATTTAATCAGCATGACGTTCATTCATATGAATTAAATCAATACTGTGTGTTGACTCTTAATTAGGTTCTTATACTATGGTGGTCATGGTATTTAATAAGTTACCCCTGAAATAAAAATACTTTGAAATGCATGGTTCATTAGTATGTCTCTGGAGGTCATGGAACTTCAAACCTTTTGTTATAGTCTGTCCCAGTGAGAGGCATTAATGTATGGATATGGTTTGAAATAGCTGATTCCACTCTACCTGGTGCTGGAGTACTGTGTCCAGTTTTGGGTGCTTTAAGAAAGATGTGGGCAAATTGGAAGGAGTACAAAGGAGAGCAACAAAAATGATAAAAGGTTTAGAAAACCTGACATACTTAGGAAAGGTTTAAAAAAAACCTGTCTGTGTTTAGTCCTGGGGCTTATCTACACTTAAAATGCTGCAGCGGTGCAGCTATACCACTGTAGTGCTTCAGGGAAGACCTTATCTATGCTGATGAGAGAGTTTCTCCCATCTGCGTAAGTAATCCACCTCTCTGAGGGGTGGTAGCTGGATGAACGGGAGAATTCTCCCATCAATTTTTAGCACTGTCTACTCTGGGGTTAGATCGGTTTAACTGTTTTGCTCAGGGGTGTGGATTTTTCATACCCCTGAATGATGTAGTTATACAGACCTGATATCCTAGTGTAGAACAGGCCTTGAGAAAAGAAGATTGAGTGGTGACCTGATATGACTTCAGATATGCTAAGGGCTGTCAGAAAGAGGACAGGGATCAGTTGTTCTCCATGTCCGCTGAAGGTAGGACAAGAAGTAATTGGCTTAACCTGCAGCAAGAGAGATGTAGGTTACATTTTTAGTATTGGAATAGGTTATCAAGGTAGATTGTGGACTCCCCATCACTGAAACTTTTTAAGAACTGTTAGACATATACTTGCCAGGGATGCTATTAACTTGTTTCTGCCTCAGCACACGGATGGACTAGATGATCTTTTGAGGTTCCTTTCGGCCCTACATTTCTATGATAAAAATCTAGCTTGTTACATGGTGAATTATAATTTGTCTTAATTCTCTCACTAACATGCTGTGGTTTTCACTAAACTTGGACATCTGTTCCGCAAGCCAAGGCTATTGTGGGTGGGCTGCATTGTTTCCTGTTAAAGACTAGTTTAATAATAGATCACTCCTTATCTGCTCACTAATGAATGATACCCAGATCTAGCCATTCATTTCACTTGTGTTTTGGTGACAACTCTTTTGTACAGAAAGTTGCATATAATGATTCTTTTTATAGCAATTTAAGGAAGAGTATCTGTATTTTAACATTTTTCAGACAGGTATTACTGGAGTCATGTCTCTTGCTTTCTCTCTCTCAGATTTCCATTTTGGATTCAAAAAGAAGTATGAATATTGGGATATTTCTCAAACAATTCAAAAAGTAAGATTTCCTTTTTCATACAATTAATTAACTTGAGCTTCAAGTGAAATGGCTGCACAAATAAGTGTTCTAGGAAATAAAGAAGACACATGATGGAATGGGAAAGGCAATTTTTTTTCAATTTAGTTTAGGTTCTGCACAAAATTGTCAAATAACTTCAGTTCGTAGTTTAAACAAAAACGTGTTTGAGTGCCAATTTTACTTAAATCTTGTGTGCTAATGAGCTCAAAAATTTTACTTAAATCTTGATTGTTGCCTTGCCAGTTGAGCTGAAGTTTCATATGCAGTAATTGAATTACATGAGAATTTATAGCTTTCTATGTGAGATGCTCTTCTTTTGGCTTTCTCTCTTTATGAAGAAAGAATGGAATGAGGTGAGAGTGCCACATTCTTTTTATGTGACAAATCTGAGGAATTGTCCCATATTGAGGTGATGCTAGAGGAATCAAACTGATAAATTAAACAGTAATAAGTCACCAGGACCAGATGGTATTCACCTAGCAGTTCTGAAGGAATTCAAATATGAAATTGCAGAAATACTAACTGTGATATGTAACCTATCACTTAAATCAGCCTCTGGTACCAGTAGGTAGCTAATGGAATACCAATTTTTAAAAATGGTTCTAGAGACGATCCTGGCAATTATAGTACAGGCCAGTAAACCTAACTTCAGTACCAGGCAAACTGGTTGAAACTATATTAAAGAACAGAATTATTAGACACATAGTTGAACCTAATATGCTAGGAAAGAGTCAACATGGCTTTTGTAAAGGGAAATCATGCCTCACCAAACAGGTGGACAAGCGTAATCCATTGGACACAATGAACTTACCTTTTCAGAAAGCCTTTGAAAAGGTACCTCACCAAAGGCTCTACAGAAAACTAAGCATTCATGGGATAAGAGGGTGAGGCCTTGGCTACACTCACACTTTACAGCGCTGCAACTGGAGTGTGAAAAAACACCCCCCTGAGCGCTGCAAGATACAGCGCTGTAAAGCGTCAGTGTAATTGGCAGCAGCACTGGGAGCGCGGCTCCCAGCGCTGCACGCTACACCCGTAAGGGATGGGGTTTACATGCAGCACTGGGAGAGGTCTCTCCCAGCGCTGCTGCTCTGACTACACTCACACTTCAAAGTGCTGCCCCGGCAGCGCTCCCGCAGCACTGCCGGGGCAGCACTTTGAAATTCCAAATGTAGCCATACCCTGAGTCCTCTCAGGGATCGGTAACTGGTTGAAAGACAGGAAACGAAGCATAGAAATAAATGGTCAGTTTTCAGAATGGAGAGAGGTAAATAGTGGGATCCCCTCCCCCAAGGATCTGTACTGGGACTAATGCTGTCAAAAATAGTAATAAGTGATCTGGAAAAAGGGATAAACAGGGAGTGGCGAAGTTTGCAGGTATAAAACAAAATGAAGTACCTCCTCGCACAACACACAGTCATACCGTGGAACTCATTTCCAGTGGATATTGTGAAGGCCAAAAGCATAACTGGGTTCAAAAAAGAACTAGGTAAGTTCATGGAGGATAGGTCCTTCAATGGCTATTAGACAAGAGGCCAGGGATACAACCCCATGCGCTAGGTATCCATAAGCCTTTGACTGTCAGATGCTGGGAATGGACAATAGGAATGTATGACTGAGTAATTGCCCTGTTCTGTTCATTCCCTCTGAAGCATCTGGCATTGGCCACTGTCAGAATACACAGGATACTGGGCTAGATGGGCCATTGATCTGATCCAGTATAGCTGTTCCTATGAGACGAAGGAACTTTTTTTAAGAGTAAGTTGGTGGTGTCGAGCCTTTTATGCACTGATTAGAAAATTATTCTTCAGTAGAGGCACTACTGAATGTTGCTTTAGAATAACACTGTTGTGAGTACTGATGCATGACTAATTACAATTGTTGTGCATAGCAGAGGTGTGTTTTTTGTTACTCAATGCTGTTACTCAAGCATTTGAAATGTAATTGATTAATTGTGTATTCAAGGCCTGCTCAATCCATAATTGAAGATATTAATCAAGGAAAAAGTGATCCCTATGGGTCTGAGATGCTGCGTGAATTCCTTAAATTATTGCCAGAAGCAGAGGAGGTAAGTAAGCAGTTTTATTTAGTGGCTGTTTTTGTGGCAGAGCTGGTGTTGCCTGGGGTTCTACAGAATAGCTCTTATTTTCTCTTTAAAAGGGCCATCAAAACACTGCAGATCTATAGATGAAAAACCATTAAGTGTGACTATTTGGCCTGTAGGATGACAACATACTTGCTTGAGATAACAAGGACATAGTCTTAGTCATTCCCTGCCTACTAAGTAGTTTAACTATTTATTGGTTGGCAGTTCTTAATTAAGGCACTGATAAGGTGGCTTTGTTTCTTAGATGCATTTTATTAAGTTACAACCTGTAAATTACTGCTCAATGCTCTTCCAGCAGGTGCAGAGGTTCTACAGTAGGAACCAAACACAGTTGGCCAGTACCTTCATTTAGGCTACATCTACACTACAACCTGGATCGACACTCTGAGATCGATCAACCAGCAGTCAATTTAGCGGGTCTAGTGAAGACCAGCCAAATCGACAGCAGATCGCTCTCCAGTTGACCTCTGTACTCTACCCTAGACAAGAAGATTAAGGTTTCTCCCTTGAACCTTCCGTGGTGTAGACCCCACGGTAACCCGACCTAAGGCATGTCAACTCCAGCTATCTTGTTCATGTAGCTGGAGTTGTGTAGCGTAGACATAGCCTTAGAATGCTGTTTGTTTCTGTGCTGCCTTAGTGATCCACAATCCTAAATGTGCCAATTTGTTTGATAAACTTAAGTCGCCTGTCACACAAGCTTTCTAAAAGCAATTTTTAAAAACCAGGAAATTGACAGTTAACAGTCAGGCCAACTTTAACTCATATGCCATACCACTTCAGTGTCCTAATATTCAAATACTCACTGACAACAACTTGCTCAGCAAGAAACTTGCTTTCAGTTCAAACATATAACGAACACCACCACACATCTCTAGTTAATTGTACTCAAACACATGCCCTTAACCCAGGCTACTTACTTTTTCATGTGCACAAATAACATGTATAGTGGTAAGGTCTATGACTTTCGATAGGAAATATGTAATCTAAAGGTGAAGTTAGAGGAGTTTGTACATAAAGGCACACTGTCAACTTGAAATGTAGCTAGTTAATTTTAGAGGTGGAGTTCAAAGTAGTTTTGGGTACTGAAATTGGTCCTGAAACTATCCTATCTCCCCTCCAATTTTATATGGCTTTACATGCGTGTGGAAGAACCAACATAAAGTGGAAAATAGTGGAGTAACTATATGTAACAGGAAACTTGAATCATAACCTCAGTTCATTTGTAGTCAATGCACAAAATAAACTGACAAAGTATTTTTCCCTTCTAATCTTTCAGCTATAGGTCTTGGATGTTACTTGTGGCAAGAGTAGGTAAACTTTCAGATAGACATGACTCTCTAAATTAATTGTGTGCTTTGATTATAATTTCACGCACTTCAGTCCTTAAATCTAGTTTTCTGAGTTCCATGCTGTGGAAGACTTACAGTAGTGAAATCCTGACCTGTCTATACCTGACCTGACAATTCTCTATAACTAGAGCATGGCTTCTGATACTGTGAGAGTTCAGTTGACCTTGTGTGAAACAGTTGAACATCACACACAGTCAAGCTGCTGTGGGTAGTGAATGTACATCTTGCATGTCCTGTAGCAAAGCAGTTAGTATGGGGCCGTCAGGGTGGGGAGGCTGTAGTTGATCTCTGGAGAAGGAAGATTGGCATGTAGTTAGGCAACAGTAGAAAACTGATTAAATTATGAGACCTAAAGGCCACAAGGGACCATCGTGATAAACTAGTCTGACCTCCTACATAACACTGGCCATAGAACTTCCCTATATGAATTCCTACTTAAAATCCAGTAGCTGTGGTTTAACTAGAGCTTGTCATTCAGAAAAACATCCAATAGCCATTTAAAAATACTTCATGTGATAAAGAATCTACCACATCCTAGGATAAGTTGTTCCAATGGTTGAAAATGTGCACCTTTTTTTAGGCTGAGTTTGTTTAGTCAATTTCCAGCCATTAGTTCTTGTTATACATTTTGTCTGCTAGATTCAGGAGCCCTCTATTATCTCATTTCTGTTCCTGTGTAGGTACTTACAGATTATGATCAGGTCACCCCTTGTCCTTTTCTTTGTTAAGATGAATAGATTGAGCAACTTGAGGTTTTCACTATAAGGCATGATTTCCAATCCTTGAATCATTCTCATGTCTCTTCTCTGAACCCTCTCCAATATCTTTCTTGAAATGTAGATACCAGAACTGGACACAGGGGCACATACAGAGGTGAGGTAATTGTTGTACTTGATAGTCCTCTGTTTATACTTCCAAGGATTGCACTAGTCCTTTTGGTCACAGCATTGTGCTGGGAGTTCATGTTCTGCTGATTATTCATGACTTCCAAGTCGTTTTCAGATTCACTGTTTAAATTTTCTCCCAGGTGATTTGGGTCATAATTGTTTTCAGCTTTGTGAAACTGATATTTTTAAAGCACAAAGCACTGTCACAGTTGCAGTGCTAGCTGCATCCTCTTTGGGGGTCTTGTTATGTGCCACTTTTTCAGGTGTCAGACCTTGTGGATTTACCCATCCTGGGTGGTTCCTCCTACTTCTAGGACTGATCTGTGCTTAAAATTTAGATGGACATAGCCACATCACTCGGGTTGTGAAAAATCCACCCCTCTGAGCAATGCAGCTATTTCAACTTAACCTCCAGTGTAGTAGTAGCTAGGCTGATGGAAGAATGCTTCTGCCAACCTAGCTCAAGAAGGTGGTGTTCCTACACCAATGGAAAAAACCCTTGCATTAGCGTCAGCTGTGTCTACACTACTGGGTTGTGTGCCATGGCTATGGCACTGTAGCTATGCTGGTTTAGTCCCCATAGTGTAGACATGGCCTTAAACAGGGTACCCACGGCCCAGTCTATCAGTCCTGCTTACCCGGCAGGTCTGACTGGGTTTGGCACCTGTATTCTTCCTTTTAGGAGTCTGTGACCTAGTGGTGTTGATAGTGATAAAACATTCATTGCAATAGGAAAAAAGCATTTAGAGAGAGATTTTAAAACAATAGTCTACACTGGTTTATCTTACCTAAAGTGTGATCATCTTCTGAGGGTAACTAGACAGGCCTAATTTCAGGCACCCCAGTGGTCACCTGCATCTTAGTTTGCTTTCCCCCTCCCTCTTTCTTGTCTCTTTCTCTTAACTACTATTGTCCTTTGGATCTTCTGGTTCCCAGGCCTTTTCGGGTTCTGGCATTGTTTCTCACATGTTTGCTGAAAAGTTGTTTATCTTGAACTATTGTTCTTCCCCTTCCTGTTTGTTTGTTTTCCTTTGTAGCCCCCTATTAAACTACACCCATGTGTTCATACAATAAGCATCCCAGTAACCAGGTCAACACACAGTATTCATATATTATTACAGAGCAACTCCAATTTCATCGCATATATTACTGGTTTGGAGTTTGTTTTGTTTACACACAATAAATGTAATCAAGTCATCATCACTTGCACCTAAGCAAACACAAACTTCTTTATTTTTATGGTCAATGCCTCTTCATTTTGTCAGGATTAGGTCTCATGCAGAATTCTCCAATGTAGGATGCCACACTATTTGAGTTAAGAAACTGTTATTTATAAATTCCCAGCACATTTTAGTCTTGGCAGCATGAGACCTCTCACATAGGTCATTCAGATATAAGTTCCCCACGATAATGTAGCTTTTTGTCCTACCCCTACATGTAGATGCTTAAGGCGTTGGTGGTCCTGTTCTTTGGTGTGACTTGGTGTTCTGTAGCAGGCACCAGCAAGTGTCATATCTTGTGCCTTATCTGTTAGAAGGTTGGTCCATAAGCATTCAAGGTCATTTGCTTCCAAGTGGTCAGTGACTCTATTTTTGACAGGGTGCCAGAGTACCCTTTCCGCTTCCTCTTTTTCCTTTCAAACCTATTTAAAGCAGTTATAACCAATGATTTTAACATTGCAGTCATGTGGCTCTTCCCAGCAGATTTCAATAATACCCACTAAGTTAAATTTATGCTTATAAATGAGCAATTGCAATTCCTCTTATTACCCAGACTCCTATAATTGGCATATAGGCAATTAAAGAATGTCTTCTCTTCGCATCTCTTGGTGCTTGGATTTATTTTGTACGAAATTAATGCTCATTTATTCCTTTTTTTTTTTTTTTTTTACTGCTTCTCTTGTTAAATATAAATGCACTCCAGTCTGTCCCCTAAAGATGGAGGTCATCCAGATTTGCACAGCTCCCTCTCCTGAGAAGGTTGACTCATGTGCCACGAAATCAAACCCCTCTTCCTTTCAACGACTTGTCTAGTCAGTGGTGCAGTTCCAGAATCTTCTGCTTTCTCTCTTCCTTTGCTTGTGGGACAGGAAAGATCACATTCCTCTCCTTTCGTACCCTTCTGTCTTCTCTGAAGTGGTCTGTAATCTCTGAAGTATCATCTGAAACAGTGTCATTAAAACCAACATGCACCATGCCAGTGGATCTTTGTGCACTGACTTCAGAAGCCTACCTAATCTTGCAGTCACATCTTGGTTCCAGGAAGACAACACACCATCCAGTTTTCTGCCTGTCCCTGCAGAACAGCTTAGAGTTTCTGATATGGACCTGGGATGCTTGTAGACGTCTTTGTGGGCACCCTTGATTTGTCTTGTGTGTTGAGTTGAGGAGCTGTCCTCAGGCGTGTCCTGAACAGTTCTTTTTCCCCTCCCAATCAGCTGTGAATTAAGAGATTTTCTGCAGTTTCCATGATACAGTGATACAAACCTTGCAATGAAAATGCATTCCTTGTCACAGCTGTGAAGGGGGTCAGCTTTGAATTCTCATGCTCTTTTCAGTTTGACCCTCAACCTTTATTCACACTACTGCTGGTAAATTGTAAACACTTGATTTATGCTGTAATCTTATCAGTGTCCTAGAAAGTGTTGATAAATAGCCCTATTACCTCAGTGTTTCCCTACTCACCAGCCTGACTTATGTTGCAAGTTTTATATCTTAACAATTTGTTCCTCCCCCACTGACCTCCTACTGATGGTTATTCTACCTTTCTGTGGGGTCTTTTTTGAGATGGAACAGCTTTTTTTAACTTTTAAAAATAAAGCTAGATAATTAAAACAAAACAAAGAATAAGGATTTATTTTGTCTTCAAAATGTTTTGTGCCTTCCCCACTGTAATTGTACTGTGATAACTTTATTTACATGCATTAAAAGGGTGTTAACACTAAGAACATTTTAGTTGCTAACTGAGCTGTTAGAATTGTGTACAAATGGCACTTTTGTTCAGTGTTTTTGTGAAACTATGAATATAGACATTATTGAAATACTGGCACTGTGTGAAGAATTTTGTCAAACAGAAATTGTTCGAACATTTTCAAATCTGTGATTTGCAAAATTGACAAAGTCAAGGTCGGACAAAGCTTCCAGCCAGTGAAATTTCTCAAATTTGCTGTTTAAAACCACAAGCTTTTCTCTGTGGCGTACTGGGGGTTTATTACCAGGGTTGCCAGCATCCACAGAAAATGGTCTGAAAGTCTGATGCAAAAAACACATGTAATTTTTTCTAGATAGTTAAAATAAATAAATTTTTAAAAACCACCACCAACAACAAATCATTAGTTGCCAACCACAGGTCTTCCTGGGATAATTCATTTACCACCCCACCATATTTCTCAACACTGGAGAAGAGACATATCTGTATTTGTTGCTTCCTCCTTTCCCAGTCCACTTCCTGTCAGGTCAGCCTTCTGCGTATTTATCGAGGAAAAGTGCTTGTTTTCCATGCTAGCAATCTCTGATATATAAGAGCCTCCCCAACTCCCTCCCATTTAAAAAAAAAAAAAGGATTCCAGTTACACAGCTGGGCCTATATCCCATTAAAATGGCTGACAGTTACTCTTCCTGGCATCTTGGTCAAACTAGAGGGAATCCAGCTCCTTTTGATGCATGACACGGCTTAACAGGCCCAAATTGGTAAGGGTTAAGGGAGTCCACGGAACACAATTGTTAGTAGCCACCATGCCACATTCTTTTCTGTATGTATTGCAAGTATGAATTTTGGATAGTCTAGCCAATTCATCAACTCACCAAACGCATGCTTGCCTAGGTTTATCAGAACACCCTGTTAATCCTTCCTTACAATGCCTAAACATGTTTGCTAGTTCTTTGTCTTAAAAACACTAATAATCTCTCATCTAGATTACTGGAAAACTTCTCTCTGCTTGCACCATTCCATTTAAATACCTTCTCAATTTCTAAATAAAATTCAGTCCCCTCTTCCTTTCCTTCAGTGCTGTGTGTGGCTCTGCCCCTCTGTATTTTGTATCTCCTCCTACATCCTTGTTTACCCCTTAAATCAGCTGTAGTCTTCTTTTGACTGCACCCTTTGTCTCCTTTTCTTATCTCCTGTACCTTGCACAGGTAAGGGGAGGGGCATTTCACATCTGATGTCTCCATTCCTTTCACTTCAGCTGCTTTCATTGTTTGATCTAGCCAGTAAGCACTGTGGGAACAGGGCCTCATTTTTTAAAACACCATGTATGTTCACAATAATATAGAAACATGGAAAAATGGAGGAGACTTATCCTATTCATCTCTCCCATTGTGTACCGCTGCCTCTTCTTGAGATGGAGTAATCTACTCTGATTTAATATGAGTATATGCATCCACGAATGAGTGGTACTGATACAGTTTCAATCAGGGACTCGGAATTCTCATTCAGGAGCTTTGCATAACTGTCCTGTATTCATAAAATAAAATTAATTTTCTTGCTAGTGTACTGCATGTTGCTGATGGAAAGCTGCTTATAACTCATTTACTGGCTTTCCTGGCTCTAAGAAATAATTAAACATTGGCGATAGATATCTTCAAACCAAATGAAGTCAGATTTCATAACAGACTTTTCAGTGAGGGTGAATTATATATGTAAAAGTGTATGTAAAACCTGTTTGGTCGTGGCCATTGCAAACATATAATCCATCTAAAAAGCCAATGAAAAAATTAGCAGCAGCTCGGTGTGAAACTCAAGAAATGAAAAATTGAGCATGAAGTTTAATTATGCTCCCTTGTTCACATTCATTAAAATATCCTCTCTACTTATGTGACTGTAGTGCTTAAACAGGGAGTTCTCAAATTATTCATGAACCTATCCAAAGTCCGTTGGTGTATCTGTTAAGTATATGACAAATAGTGTGCAGTTTTGCCAAAGTTCATGATTTCATCATGGCTGTTATAATATTTGGGGTGTAAAATGAGACCTGCATCTCCTGTGACTATGGGAGCATTTTGACTTTCATGTGAACAACTTTTCTAGCTCTTGTGGTTGCAGAGAGAAGGTTGAAAACATGATGCCTGTGGCATTTTTTTCTGTTTCATTATTGGGTGACTGAAACTTTTTACATTGGAAAATATGTAATATCTATAGCAAAGAAATGTGTGTAAGATATTGCCTTCGATTTCCTCCAGATTGTTGTAATCTTATGACCTAGTTAATAAACTGCAAAACTTATATGTAATGTGGGGACCTAGTTATAACACACTAGATTATAAACTGCAGAAAGGATCTTTTAGCTTCTCTGTGCTTTTGTCCTCACATTTGTAAAATGGGTTACTAATATCTAGTGGCTGCATCGGCGCCCACCCAGTGTGGAGTTGGAGGTGCTTTGGCTGCACTGCCCACCTGGCATTCTGGGGCTGGGGCGTTCTGGCCACGCTGCCTGCTGGGCGTGCTAGGGCTGGGGGCACATTGAGAGACTGGCAGCCACAGGTGTATGTGTATGCTCTGGTGAGGGAGGGAGGAATGGGAGGGGAGGGGCCTTGGGCAGAGGGGGAGGGGTGGGGCTAACCTCCCCCAACGGTGTGTTCACCCGCTGCCATAGCTGATGTCTGTTATCTTGCTTCCTGGCTTTTGTGCATTTAAATTTTAAAGTTGCATTTATAGTTTTCTACATGTAATTTCCTGTCTTTTTTTGAAGAGGGGAATCTGCTTGCATCCTTTAGGGTATAGCTACACAGCAAAGAAAAACCCATGCTAGCTGACTCGGGCTCTGGCTGTGGGGATGTTTCATTGCTATGTAGATGTCCAGGTTCATCCTTGCAGCCCAAGCCCCATGAGCCCGAATTGGCTGGCCAACCGCAGGGTTTTCTTTGCCACGTAGGCATACCATTAGGTCAGGATACCTGCAAAGACTACACAAATTGTATGTAAGTAATTTATATGTTACTCAATTCCTCTCTAACCAGGATTCTCTTTCTTGGTATATCTTTGTCATAACTGGAAAAAATAGAAGTTTTATCGCTTTTTGACAAAATTTGGGTTTTTATGGGCATTTTCATTTTGAATCAACAGTTTTTATTTTCATTTTGTTTCAATGTGAAATGTCATTTTGGTTTTTGGAAACTGAAAAGTTTGGGGGTTTGGCCTTTTGATTTTTGATTCCTCTCTCTCTCTTTAATTTTACATGCCATGTCCGCTCCTATTTCTTCTTCCAGCGTAAAAATGGTGGTGGTGGTGGGTGGAGAAGAGAGAGAGAAGACTTTCATTTTCCAAAAGTCAAAATGGTATGTTTAAGGAAAAAATTCATTTTGAAATGTAGGCTGGAAACAAACACATTTTTGTTTTTAAAATTCAAAAAATGTTGAAAGCAACATTGATCTGCAGAAAATGCTGGTAACAACTGCAGTTTCTGATTATTTTTTTTGTGTGCAAAATATCTTTTATCAAATCTACCTTCATGTTAGGTAGAGCCTGCATTTCTGATGTTTAAAATTATGCTTCCTCTAATTTTTCAGCTCTTTATACTTTGCTGTATTTCTATTCTATTTATAAAAATATATATATATACCAAGTCTGGTCTTCTGTGGCTTTGTTGGGGGAGGGTCTGGAATTGGTTTATTGGTGGCTCTTTTATCTTAAGTGAAGAGGCAAGGGTTAAATCTTCAACAAAGCTCTTTTGAAAGCAATCCTTTCTTTAGAATGTTCATTAGGCACAGAGTTCACACAAATAAATAGTCTGACTAAATATCTTTTCATCTCTCATTTTACTCTGCTTTCATTCTCTTGATTCCTGTATCATAACTTAATTAGTTCTTCTGTCATGTATGGCTGTCTTCACTATACTGGAGTGGTGGGTGGGGAGGAGGAATCCTGAAGTGTATACTGGGAAGTCTAGTGTGGACAAAGCACCAGCAGTTTCCAGTCTCTTTACCATTAAGTTAAGTTTACCCAGCTCTTCAGCAGGGTTAACACACAATGGTGAAAAAGGGTCCAGCTGAAGAGCCTTGTCTGTCACTTGTAGGGGATCTTTTACAAGAAGTCTATAACTTAGTTAAAGCTCTAGTGACTTCCACAACAAACAAATCTTGAAACAAGCAGAATAACCCCTTCTGCCCACCTCCTTTTTTTTTGTATGGAGAAGTAGGACCCTTTGTCTTAATGTCATAAAAGAGCACAATGACAGAAGCCTTATGATCTTTATAATACAGAGGATGGAGTTGTTTGTATGCATGTATGTATGCGAGGTGTGAGAGAAATGTGAGGGTGAGACTAGATACGAAGTTTGTGTGTGGGAAGAGAGAGGAGGATGACTGGATGTGGGCATGATTTTATGCATGATTTTTACATATTGTGAAACATTCTTATAACTTATCTGGACAAAATTGCAGTTGTGCTTCAACAAGGGTGTGTGTACTTCTTCACTGTATCTGTGGGTGCTTGTGTACAAACAGACTGTTTGTGTCTATGGCTTCCAAAATGTGTATGGATATTGATGCAGCCATGATGAAAGAGGAGAATACAGATGACAGACAAATATATATTGTGGGGTGGGGAGTAGTGGTATCTGCTGCATTTACTGATAATGTCTGTATTTGAGATAAGGGTGGCTCTGGACATTTCTGTGATTGTGTGCACAGTGCCATGAGTCTCTGGCACATAAACTAGACAGCAGTATATTTTTAAGGCCCTGTTGTGCATCAGATATAATCATGTTAGGGAACTCTGGTTGTTACACTGTATCTTCTTTTTCTTTTTCCTTCCCAAACCTGTATAGGTGACCAATCCTCATGGAGGGCTAGGGCTAGCCTCATGTGAGGTTCTAAAGTTGAGTTATTTTTAAAATTTGTTTCCTTTACATTTAAAGTATCTTTCCAGCCACACCCAAGTACTTTAAAATAAATCCCTGGATTTGGCTTCAGTATTACAAAATAAGATAAAACCTCCCAACAAATTCACATTTGATTGAGACCAAGAATGTGTAGTCTCACCCCAAAAGAGAATTGTAGAGAAAGCAACGAGTGAAAGCATGTCTGTGATGAAAATATGTTGCAACTTAACTGCACACTTCTATTACAATTGTAATATATAGCTAGATCATCTTAGTTCTGTATGCACTGAACACTGTTAACTTTCAAGCATACATCCAGTATGCCAGACTTGTGATCACCTGAATAGTTGGCACCTGTCAGGGCTTGGCTACACTGGAGAGTTGCAGCGCTGGTGGTGGGTTTACAGCGCTGCAACTTAGTAACTGTCCACACCTGCAAGGCACATCCAGTGCTGCAACTCCCTGGCTGCAGCGCTGGCTGTACACCTGGTCTGCTTGGGGTGTAACGATTGCAGTGCTGGTGATGCAGCGCTGCTCATCAAGTGTGGCCACCAAAAGCGCTGTTATTGGTCTCCAGGGTATTAGGAGGTATCCCAGAATGCCTGCTCACAACAAACCGGAAGAATGGCTGAACTCCGAGCTCCCCCCGAGCTGCTTATCTAAAAAACAAACACAGCTCCTGTTTGCTCGAGCGAGCGGAGGCAGGCAGGGGAATTGCTTTGGAAGGTTCACAGCTGTTTGCTTGAAGAGAGAAGTCACAAGGCAGAGGGGTAGGGGGAGTCCATGTTGAGCAGCTGCTTATGTGGTCTGAAGGCTATTTAGGAGTGCATCATTTGCATTTAGTGAATAAGAGGGGTGGGGGAAGGGCTCGAAACTTTTAAATTGATTGCAGGTTGGTGATGTGTATGTTCTAGTCCTTAGAACTTGCAAGGCAGGGAGCTGACAGATCCAAAAATCTACTCTCTCTCTCTCTCTCCCCCACGTTCCCCCTCACCCCCCTCTTTTGAAAAGCACGTTGCAGCCACTTGAATGCTGGGATAGCTGCCCACAATGCACCACTCCCAACAGCGCTGCAAATGTGGCCACACTGCAGCGCTGGTAGCTGTCAGTGTGGCCACACTGCAGCGCTTTCCCTACACAGCTGTATGAAGACAGCTGTAACTCCCAGCACTGTACAACTGTAAGTGTAGCCATACCCTCAGACAGGAAATTCACCTGCTTACGATGGAGAATCGCAAATGGAGCAATAAAAATGAAAGACCCTAATTCTAATGGAAACTGTTCTCCTAAACATCATGACCATGTCTTTGTCTTTTTGTGTGCTCCTGCAAGATGGCACACAGGGCTAGTTATGGAGAGAGAGGCATATAATAATGACTTGCAAGTTTCCCCCTGTGCTTCCCTGCTAACACGTTGGGATTGAAGGAAGTGCAATTGGTTTTTATTTTTCTGAAAGGGAACTCTGATTTCAAGACTCCCCTAAAGCAAGTCGCTGAACTGACTGTAATTCTTTAAGTTAAATTTGCTTCTCTTCAGTAAAGGTGTATCCTTTCATTTTTAATCTTGATCTTAGAGATTAAGTTGTTTATTATTGTCTCTCTTTCTTTTCTAGGTAAAGAAATTAAAAGCCTTTGATGGAGATGTAGCAAAACTGTGTCAAGCTGATTACTTTATGTATTTACTAATCCAGGTGCCAAAGTAAGGAGGTACTAGGTTTATTCTATTCATGGCAAACTCTCTTTTTTGGCTCCCAGTTTTAAAGCTGAGTTTGTTTATGTTCCAGCTATTCTCTTCGGATTGAAGCTATGGTGCTAAAGAGAGAATTCACACCTTCTTGTACCTCTCTGCAGAAAGACATGGCAATTATAAGAACAGCTACCAAAGGTAATTAAACATGCTGTGACATGCATTACATTCTTGTTTTTGCAAGAGGATTCATCAATCTGCATTACGGAGACTAGATCTTGAATTTCAGGTACCTAGTAGCTATTTAAAGGACGCTAACTAGCCTATGACACATTCCATAAGGGTGTGTCTGTTGAATCTTTAACTCTGCTCCCAGGGCCAAAGATCCTGAAGTTACTGCATCTCTTTCACATTCCTCTATGCCTGGTAAAGCTGTCTGTAAGATGGGGATATTGGTTGACTGAAATCATTTTCATAATGGATTCTCATATAATGTCTTACAGATCCATTTCCTTCTGTTCTTCTGAACTCTCTATTTTCTAAACTTTACAGACACCATAGCACTGGTGATATGTTGTTCCTTTGGTCCAGGAACCCAAACCCTAATTAAGTCCTGCCTTCTGCCTTCCTGTCTTCCTAGCTCTCTCTCTGTTAAGCTAATGCAAAATAATTAACTTCTTAATTTTCTGGTTCTGCTCCTTCCCATGATTCTGACCTTCACCTAATCCTTATGTTGCCCATTTACTCTGATTCTTAGCGTGGGAATACTGGTAAACACACTGAAAGCCACAGAAGCATTGCTCACACTTGCCCCAAGCAGTGTTAGACAACACAGTAGCGAAGTGTCCAGCTGCAGGAGCCTTGTCTACACTAATGCTTCCACTAGTAGAGCTGAACTGGTGGTAGTAATGGCTGTAAATATTTGGCAAAAAAGCCTATTATATCTTCCTAATGCTGAGGGCTTAACTGGGGACTTACAAGAAAGTCAATTAATAGAAGTCCATATACACTGCAAAATGGAACTGTTGTAATTGTCATTTGACAGGGTAGCAATTGTAGTATAGATGGGCTTGTCCTGTGTGCTAACTTTGTAGGCTGACTTCTTAGTTTTATAGACTTCTGTATCCACTTGCACATTCTTTTTTGCCTCTTGCTATAAAATGCGTCATGCTTCCTTGTATAAACCTTTTTATAGCAAAACATTTTAAATTATCTTGTGTTTTGGCAACACTGACCAAAGTGGTTTGAGAGGTACTACTACTGACTGCTTCCATAATGACAGGTTAGCATGTTGGATTAAACAGTTAAAAACAAGATAATTTAAATAATGCTAATTTTGGAGCAATATAATGTCTTGTCTTAAAAAAAAATTTTTTTTACAGTTCAGTGACTGCAAGTGTGTTTATTTTAAGCCTTCTACAATTTAAGGGTTCCATATTTTAGTATGAATAGTGGCTAGATAGTCACAGAATCATCGAATATTAGGAAGGGACCTCAGGAGGTCATCTAGTCCAACTCCCTGCTCAAAGCAGGACCAATCCCCAGATTTTTACCCTAGTTCCCCAAATGACCTCCTCAAGGATTGATCTCACAACCCTGGGTTTAGCAAGCAGGCCAATGCTCAAACCGCTGAGCTATCTCCCTGCTCTGCCCCCTGTCACCTAAATAAAATTCTCTATAATGTTTGTTCCCATGCTGTGAATACCTTGCAAATTTGCAAAGATCTTTTACTCTGCAGTATTTGTAGAATACTGATTTTATTAACTCTTCACAGCTCCATAGCTCTGTTTCTCTTATTTCTGAGGTACTTATCATGATAGTTTCTAAGCACATACATGTATGTTAAGTTGAATCTTGTTGAAAATGTTCATGTATATTTTTATCTAAAGTACTTTTGTGTTTTGCAAAAGTAGAATATGTAGGAAATAAGCTTTTATTCTTTGAGTTTTATAAAGAAGTTTTGTTTCATATTACTGTCTATATGATGATTTAATGTAGCCTTATATGCTATTTTTATTGTAACTCAGTGTCTTTCAATTTATGCACAAAGTCTGCAAGGTGAGGGTAGGAGGGGTAAGTAAGGAAAGTTGTACTTTCCTTACACCTTTTCAGACCCAACCAATTATTTTTATATACAAACTTTTTAGTAATCAAGGTCCCAATCCTGTCAGACATTGAACAGTTCCTGCAAGGTGCTATGCACATTTGCTTCATTCTGACGTTAGTGGGAGGTGAGGGAGGTTGGCAGCTCTTATAAGACACTCAGCACTGAGCAGGATTACACCCCAAATCTTTCATGAGCTACTGGTGGTTGCCTTGGAAACGTTATACTAGCTGAGCGAAGGTCTGAATGTATACTTGTGGTTTGCCAACTGTATCTGTGACTTTGGATTATATAATGCCATTTTCTCCCAGGACCTTTCAGTTAATTGTAGTTTCCTGTAAAAAAAAATAAAAATATAAAAAAATTCACACCTTTATGAGCTTGAGGATTAAATGGACTTTGGTAACTGACAATCCATGTATAATATACACACGGTATATATTTCTAAAACAGCCTCCAGACAGCAATTTTCTGTTTGTTTCTCTACAGAGTTAATGTCATGTGAAGAACTACATTCCATATTACACTTGGTCCTTCAAGCTGGGAATATTATGAATGCAGTAAGTATGCATCAATATGAAGAGGCCTGATTGACTATCGCAGTCCACTGATGTCACATGCCTTCTCTGTCTCTTTTCCTCTTTAGGGGGGTTATGCTGGCAATGCAGTTGGCTTTAAACTCTCGTCACTGCTCAAGCTGGCAGACACAAAAGCAAACAAACCTGGGATGAATCTGCTGCATTTTGTTGCTTTGGTATGTAAAAACTACCATCTTCGAGAATAAATGTTATAATCTAATTAGGGGAGGTAGAGATGACTGACAGTTTGTTTTAGTTGAGTGGAAGAGGCATGTGCTATACAATAAGAGGGTAAACCTTAAGGCTCCGGTCCTTAACCCTTCCCTCTCTGCCTCCACACATTCCACTAGCCTACCGGTGTATGATGATCCCGTCCACAGAAAACTGAACAAATATAAAGACTAGTTAAATCTTTAGCAGAGACTTTCTGGTACTGTATACAAATAATTCTCCTATCTAGCTCTTCAAGTGTAACATCCCCCTAACTATTCGATCCTAGGATACTTTGTTAAAGGAGCTGTCAATTTTGATAAAAACTTCTTTCTATAAAAACTTCTGAGGAGAAATTACCTATTTCATTGCACTGCTTGACTCAGTTTTTAAAGCTATCAAATCTGTTGCAGCTCCTTCAGAGTTTTTTTCCTTTTCCAATTGGAATGACTTTGAAACACACCTGGGGTCACTGTCTTGATCAAATTTTTCTTCCCTCCATGGAAGGGAAAAGATTGTAATACCTCCACTTGTGATTTTTTTTTTTTCACTGTCTGTGTGCAAACTGGTTTAACAGCTTTTACATCAGCAAGACACCTTCAGCTAATGACATAAGTATTAGGTGATGTTTAGGCAGGAAATATTGCATTAGCCCAAACAATTGGCATTAGTCAATTGCCCTTACCTAAGATTCTCTCTTAGTGCACATGGATTGTTTTCAGTGGAAGAAGGTACTATTATCTGTGCTCTGTGAAATGGAAATTGTTTAAACTCTCTCTAGGTCTGATCCTTGTCCACCTTTAAGTGAGGCTTTTTTCCAATAATTCACTCAGTTGAACTGAAAGAAAAATAGAATCTAGCAGCAGTGTAATACAGAAACTAAGTGCCTTTCCCAAAGCTTTAGGACAGTTTTTACTTAGATTTTAGCAGGGTAATGGAATGTCAAAGGGACATTGTTTGTTTGTTTGTTCTTTAATTTTAGGAAGCACAAAAGAAAGATGTGGTTCTTTTAACCTTTTCAGAGAAATTACAGCATGTTCATGATGCAGCCAGGTAAGCAAAGAAAACTGAGAACTTATTGTTAGAAAGCGACATGAGATTTCTTTTTGTGAAGCACAAAAGCACATTCACAGAGTTTTGGCATTAAAACTGAGATCTTTACAAGTGTTTACCATAACTTTTAGAGCTTCATTTTCATTTGCAAACAGAAGTTTGCCTGCAATGTGCCTTCAGGTTTAGAGGGTTTTATTGATTGATTTTTATAGGGTTTTTTGCCTTTGTCAACACGTTCATCTAGGTAAATGCATATATATTACTTTTAAGAGGTCGACCTACAGGGCATGTTTTTAAAATAGTGTCATGTTACTGTTACTGCTGCTCTATAGAATAACTTCCAGCTATTTGTTGGGTTGGTATCCAGATCTGGTACCATGTACACTCATAAAGATTACTAGTGGCTCCCACTTCCTCTACAGACTAGATTTCCCCATTTTTGCAATATCCCCTCCCTTTCTATCTTTGAGAGCCTCCCTCTATAATACACCCTCTACTATGGGACATTCAAAATACTGGACCACTCCATTCTTGTAAAATATGAACTAACTTTACAAACTTGAGTCCCCACTTCTCTTTGGTGGTAGAGGGAAGGAAGATTATGCTTGTGAATGAACATGTTGTATTCATTCAGTGTATAGAAGAAAACCTATAATACCTGGGGCTGAGTACAATTTTCAACCTGATGCCTTGAGTTGTATAATTCTACAGCAAACATTAATTCATACCTGGCTAAACTACATATGTACTTTTATGAGGCAGTGTATGATTTCAAGCATAGAACTGGAAGTTAGGAACCCCTGAGTTCTAATCCTGGCCATCATCTCTATCTTTAGCTTTGGGCTTAACTTCTTTCCACATCTGTAGAATGGAGATATTTCATATCTCATGGATATACTGAGTCTTAATTTAATGTCTGTAAATTACTTCAAGATCCCCTGAGGGAAGGTGCTGTGAATCTGTTGGCAATAGACCTGACTGGAAAATTTCTGATGGAAACCTGCCTGGCTTCCTGCTGTCTTGCCCGTGACTCTTCGGCAACCCACCTGGCAGACTGCTGAGGAGCCCAGGCTTCTTAGGCCATGGCTACGCTGGAGAGTTGCAGCGCTGGTGGTGGGTTTACAACGCTGCAACTTAGTAACTGTCCACACCTGCAAGGCACATCCAGCGCTGCAACTCCCTGGCTGCAGCGCTGGCTGTACACCAGGTCTGCTTGGGGTATAATGATTGCAGCGCTGGTGTTGCAGCGCTGCTCGTCAAGTGTGGCCACCAAAAGAGCTGTTGTTGGCCTCCAGGGTATTAGGAGGTATCCCAGAATGCCTGTTCACAACAAACCGGAAGAATGGCTGAACTCTAGGCACCCCGGAGCTGCTTATCTAAAAAACAAACACAGCTCCTATTTGCTCGAGGCCAGTGAGCGGAGGCAGGCAGGGGAATTGCTTTGGAATGTTCACAGCTGTTTGCTTGAGGAGAGAAGCCACACGGCGGAGTCCGTGTTGAGCAGCTGCTTATGTGGTCTGAAGGCTATTTAGGAGTGCATAATTTGCATTTAGTGAATAAGAGAGGGGTGGGGGAAGAGGTCGAAACTTTTAAAATGATTGAAGGTAGGTGCTGTGTATCTTCCAGTCCTTAGAACTTGCAAGGCAGGGAGCTGACAACAGTGTCAGCTCCAAAAATCCACTCTCTCTGTCTCCCCCACGCTCCCTGTCACAATCCACCCCACCGCCCTCTTTTGAAAAAGCACATTGCAGCCACTTGAATGCTGGGATAGCTGCCCACAATGAACCACTCCCAACAGCGCTGCAAATGTGGCCACACTGCAATGCTGGTAGCTGTCAGTTTGGCCACACTGCAGCGCTTTCCCTACACAGCTGTACGAAGACAGCTGTAACTCCCAGCGCTGTACAGCTGTAAGTGTAGCCATACCCTCAGGGAGTAAGCATACAGCTTCGATTTTGGCTCTCCCAAAATAGAATTTTTTTTCCTGTCTTTTCCCTCCTGTGAAATATTTAGAATTTTTTACCTCCTTATCCCGTTTGGGTGAAAGTTTTTTTCTCCTCCCCACCCCCCAGTTTAAAATTTTTCATGGGAGGGAAAAGACTGCGTTTTCTGGCCAGGACCAATTTATAACAAAACATTTGTCATTTTTGTCTCACCATTGGTTTTAGTCAGATTAAATGAAACAAACCAAAACATATTATACCTTTCGTACATGAAGAAGATCGAAAACTCACTAGTACAAAAAAACCTTAAAAATCACACATTTGTTGTTGTGCCCTCTTTAAACTTAGTTCTCTTGCATTTTCTTACTGCTCTCTTTCATAGGTCTGCCAAATGCAACCCATGTCATCTATAGAGTTTTTGGTCTGCTGAAGGTTCTGCAGTGCACTGGGATGCAGATCTCTGAAGTATCTGTGATCTTTACTGAGGCAGGGAGTGTATCAGTAGAGATGAAGGATGCTGAGGAAAAATAGCTTACCTCATACCCATAGATATGTGCACTCCCTGCTCTAGTGCTGATAATTATAGGTGCTGCTGCCATCATCACCAGCCCTGTGTACTCTGGGAAGCATGTCATGGGGACTGCAGTTCACATACCTGTGAAAGAGCAGTGACGGCAATTAAAATCATGCTGTTGGTGAAATGCCCCCTAACCAAAATAAGTGTATGCAGTCAGTAATGTTGGGCCATCTGGGAGAGATTACTAATGATCAGTTCCTAAGCAAGGCTAAAATTCTAGGGTGGTGTTGAACTCACTGTTAGGGTAATAACATCTCCCTATGAGAAGTTACCCTGAAAGATCCATTGCTGAGGTAGTTGAGAGACTCGGTCATTTGCTACTAATGTGCAAGTGACAGAGTCCTGTGGCACCTTATAGACTGGCAACCTTTCAGAAGTGGTGTGCCAAGTCTTCATTTATTCACTCTAATTTAAGGTTTTGCGTGCCAGTAATACATTTTAATGTTTTTAGAAGGTCTCTTTCTATAAGTCTATAATATATAACTAAACTATTGTTGTATGTAAAGCAAATAAGGTTTTTAAAATGTTTAAGAAGCTTCATTTAAAATTAAATTAAAATGCAGAGCCTCCCTTACCGGTGGCCAGGACCAGGGCCAGCTCCAACTTTTTCGCTGCCCCAAGCAGCGAAGTGGGGGGGGGGGGGGGGAGCCAGTCGTCAGGCACTTTGGCAGCAGTTCATTCTCCTGCAGCAGTTCTGCTGCGGGTCCTTCATTCCCTTTCTTCCTCTTTGGTGGCAATATGGCAGCAGCTCAAAGGGGGGAGAGAGACTGAGGGACCCACGGCCGAAGACCTGGACGTGCTGCCCCCTCCCCCGCCCTTTCTATTGGCTGCCCCAAGCACCTGCGTCTTTCGTTGATGCCTGGAGCCAGCCTTGGCCAGGACCCAGGCAGTGTGAGTGCCACTGAAAATCAGCTCGCGTCTGGCCTTCAGCACACATGCCATAGGTTGCCTACCCCTGTTATAGAGTAACAGATATATTGGAGTATAATCTTTCGTGGGTGAATACCCAATTCTTCAGACTCACCTGCGTCTTATGCTCCAATACGTCCGTTACTCTATAATGTGCCACAGGAGGACTCTTTGTTGCTTTTTGCAGATCCAGACTAACACGGCTACCTCTCTGATACTTAGTTTGCAAGTGGGGCTGCAAAAACTATAGGAGCTGGGCCTTCAAACACAAAATGGCTCAGGTTCTCTAAGAACTGGGCTATTTCTGTGAGTCTTGGGCCTGTTGCACTACCCTGCCAAGTGAGCAATAATGCCCCAGGAACAATGCATGAAACCTGCAGAGGGGGAGATTCTTCTGTAACTTGCACTGTTGTTTTCAGGGAGAGCCAGCAGTTCTTCGGAGACTAGGCTGTGTAGTGGTCAGGAGCTTGTCTGTTTAGCAGCCACATCACATAAGTGATGTGAAGGGGTTTGTTGCAACTATGCAGGTAATATGGTAGAAGGATCCAATATCATGGCTGCTGGGCCAAAGGAAACTTGTGGCTCTTTGAGCTGCCTGCATTGCTCTGACTTCATGAAGGAATACCCTCTAAGAAAGCTTAGGGAACCTTTCAACATTGCAAATAAGGAAAAATAAGCAGATTTCTCTGCTAACTCTTACCTTCTGCTCTGGGAAGGTTTACCAAGCAGGCAGGTCTTGTTTGATGTACAGGTGGTGTATTATGACAAATTTATGAAGCATGCAACGTCTAACAATGGGCAACTCCTTTCTCTCAGTAAGTGCTCTCTGTATATGCTATTTTTTTAGATTATCCATTGATAATATAGAAGCAGAACTTCATTCTCTATCTGCCAAGACAAGATCTCTTAAAGACAATATGCGACAGGACCCAGGACTCTTTCACCAGATGGAAGGTTTTATCCAGGTTTGTAGAATATCCTTGCTACTGTGTTACTGTCACTTCAATACAGCGGTGTTTCTCAGCCTAACATAATTTGCATGGATATGTTAACAGGCAGTAGATTCACTTTACTATGTCTGCCTCATCATAAATCATCCGTTCAGAGCTGCTCACGCTGCACTACTATGTGTGTCAGATATGAGTTTATAAAGGACTACACTGTTTAGAGGAAAAAATATTGGATGTGCGTTGCCTTGAGGGCTGATTAGGCAAGCATATTTAACTATTGTGAAATGGCTGACGGAGATCAGTAGTTAGAATATCAGATTATTTGCATGGTTCTACTGCTTTGTATTAAACACACAGAAACTAGATTCTTACCAACTTGTTATGCTGGAGCATGCCAGTTTTAGTTGAAATTGTATTGAGCATTTCAAACTCTAGTTGTTGGGAGATTGAAGGGGTGTTTTTAGCAATTCGTATGCTTAACAGATTTGCTGTGGATTAACCCTTAACATACTTTAGGGTATGGTTACACTTGCAGCCGTACAGCGCTGCTGTGGGAGCGCTCCCGCGGCAGTGCTTTGAAGTGCGAGTGTGGTCGCGGCGTCAGCCCTGGGAGAGAGCTCGCCCAGCGCTGCAGGTACTCCACCTCCCTGTGGGGATTAGCTTACAGCGCTGAGAGCCGCGCTCCCAGCGCTGGGGCAGTGTTTACACTGGTGCTTTGCAGCGCTGTAACTTGCTGCGCTCAGGGGTGTGTTTTTTCACACCCCTGAGCGAGAAAGTTGCAGCACTGTAAAGCGCCAGTGTAGCCAAGGCCTTAGTGTGAGCCCCATGATCGTTCTTGGGTGGTGGTTTTATTTGTTTTTCCAGTCTTCTTTTTTTTTTTTTTTTTTGTATGTAAATAAAGGGAGTACAATCTTGGTACATGTAGTGTAACACCTTTTAAGCAGGTGTGATGAGTGGAAGAACCTATACGTTGGTTTCCATGAAGTGTAAGAATGTATCTGTGTCTTTTTTATATATATTCGTTGTATAAATATTGCAAATAAGAATACAGTATTTACCAAGAAACTTGTTAAGGCAGGTGTGATTTAAATTTATAGAAGCTGTTAATGGATTAGCCATTGCACTTTGTCAGGAGCAGTGAAGTTGATGGAGAAAAAGGGTGGGTTAAGAAAGGAATAGTTGCCATCACTGAATTATTAGCTTTTATCTACTGCATTAAGACTCCTTAATGTTGTGTTTTAATGTGTTTTATTTTAATAGCTAGCTTTACGTACCATTAAAACCTTGCTTAGGACAAATTCCAAGTGGAATCTTGGAACCATTTTTCACTTTACAAATAGATACTCTATATAATGCTTCCATTTTTGAAATTGTGGGCAATAACTACACTGATAAATCAGCTTACATTATGTCATCCTTGTGAATGAGCTACTAATATGTGGTAGAACTAATTACCCATGCATGTCAATTGTCCTGTTTATCTTCAATCCAGCTTTTGTTTGTTTTGGTGTGTGTGTTTGTGTGTCTGAAGGCTGACAAGCAAAGATTTATTCCTACAGTAATTTTCCCCCACCCAAAAAAAAAAAAAAATCCCCCACGCCCTCTATATAGAGCCTTAGGCTCCTGATACAAACTGCTACTTTATACAGCAATTTTGTTTACTAGGTTGTTTTTAATATTTCTGGCCCTTTTTGATCTTTTCATTATACTTTTAAGACTATTGTTCTTTCATAGACTAAATTAAACTAATAAAGGAGCTGATGGCATTATTTGTGTCTGTTTATCTATATACATTTAAGAGAAAAGAGGGAAGATAAGATAATCCAGTAAATATTTTTAAGATCAATATTGCGATATCCTAAGCTTGTTTAAACATTAGTTTGTCTTTAGTGGTTGTTAGACTTAACTTTTATTTTGTCAATTCCTTGAAAAAAAGGCTTGGATTTAAAATGTCCAAGTCCATTCCTGCTTTTCTTTAAACTTTGGATAAAACATATAGATTCTCATTTAGATTCTTACACTGATGCCCATCACTGTAGTATCTGAGCAAGTTCCTCATGGAAGACACTCAGACCTTGTGTATACTTCAAAATACTATAGTGTTTAAATACAACCAGATCTAGTCAGAAATTTGGGAGGGGTATTATTCCATGAAAATGGGGGGAGGAAATTTGTCTGGATCTTCCTTGGAAAATTAGAATCTGACATATGTGGCTTGAAAATTAAGATCTTTTAGTCTAAATATTTAGGGCTCCATTTTTGGTTTTCCATGAGCCTGGATCCCCAGATGGACTTCGTCTCACATGGTGAACCACCTCCACCCACCAAGAGGGGAGACCATTATGCATCATAGGAGATGTAGTCCAAGTGGGGAGCCTGCCCTGTAGAAGAGAATAGGAGCATGAGGCATTGAAACTGCAACTCCCATAAAGCGCAACAGCAGCATTTAATAATCAAAATATTTCAGGTTTGAGATGGAAAATTAGAAACTACCCATGGAGAACAGACACCTTTTTTTAACCTATTGATTAGCTGAAAGCCCAATCCTCTATCAAATCCCTTTTTGAAGGAAATCTTTCAGCCACCCCTAAATAGAGTTGTGAGCAATCTGACATGGCACATAAATGTGGGCAATGACATGGCATTGACCAAAAATTGTCCTGGTCTACACTAAGTCATCACCGTCATGTTACTTAGCTCCATTGTTCACAACCATGTTCAAACACAAAGAAATATTGTAATGAAGACCAGCTCCTGGAAACTAAATAATTGGGGTGCTGTGAATGAGTTGTATGTGTGGGATATACAGGAGGGCTTCTGGGATGTGCCTGGGGTCAAGAATGGACAAGAATGGGATGGAACTAGTAATGGAATTAGTCATGGCTCTAGTCCAGAGGGAAAGGATGGGAAATTAGTGTAGCAAGGGTAAATTCTAGGGGAGAGAAGGGAGCTGCCAGCAGGAAAGGTGAAATTATTTTGGGAAGGATCAGCAGCTGTAGACAAGAAAGCTCATCATATTCTTAGTGCAGCTTGATAAGAGGCAACTCCAACCTGATTGCATTGTTCTGAGAGTTAAAGTTTGAAACATTGTTTTGCTTTAACCCTTCATCTAGTGACGCATCTTGCTCATTGGAATTACTGTTTTGATTTTTCTTTTTTTTCTTTTTCTTCCTCACTTCACTGAAATGGCAACACGTCTGCTTTCACATTGTAGGATGTTACTCTCAAAGTCCTGATTTATTGGACTCTGTGATAGCTGGTAGATGGGAACATGGATTTCATCAGCACCTACTATATCTATCAGGTGTATAAGTTCTTAATATATCTAGCTTACAATATATATGTTTTACTGCAGTTCGCTATAAAAGAACTAAAAGAACTAGAATACTGGAAACGAGAATTACAGGAGCAAGGAAATACGCTTATTGACTTTTTCTGTGAAGACAAAGAAACCATGAAACTGGATGAGTGCTTCCAGATATTCAGGGACTTTTGCATAAAGTTCAACAAGGCTGTTAAGGTAAGGAGAATGAAAACACATTCTCTTTCACTTAAAATAAATCTCTTTATTCTTATGTGATCTAAGACTGCTTCAGGGACCTAACATTTATATTTGACATATTTGTTTGAATTAATATAATGTGGCAAATTGCCCATTTCTAGGGCTTTTGTTGCTCTAAGCAAACGGAAAATAGCTACCTCTCCCAGCCTTGTAGCCAATCCAATAATCAAGTCAAACATTTTGCTGCCCCCAAATATTTTGTTACCAGCCAATTAGATTATTCAGAGGACGTCAGGCCAGTGATCTAAGTGTCATTATAAGATAGCTTCCTCCCTCACCCTCCTTACAAGTCTGTAAAAATTCCCTGTCTCTGACTCGCATTCTTTCTCCCTCCAGAGGGAGGCATTAACTGGTGTTTTGGGTTCCATGAAGACTCATTGTGGCCTTTTGGGGGGTGATATGGGAAAACAGACTAACAGATTTTTATCTATTTCAAGACTTCTATTATAGGTGACCTCCAGTCCTGCCAGTGTGATCATGGCAGCTGTGGTGTGAAAGCAGCCTTCGTAGCCTTTGCTCTACTTTTGTCATTGGCAGCTTTGCTTTTTTCCAGGGACAGCTTTGCGTACATAAATATGTTTTTTGTCTCATTTAATCCAATGCGTCATGCCTGTTTTCTCCTACAGTGCTGTATAATGGTATAAGCAGGCAACTTCCAATTAAGTAAGCGATTGATATTAGCATATTAAGAATACACTAGGAAGTACTGTTGAATGGGACATGAAGATCTGAATAATACTCCTGGCTTATAAATACACATAAATAAAACAGATATACAATACCCAGGTTCATAACAAATAATTTAAGCACCTGGAGTAGTCCAATTGCCTTCAGTGTGACTACTCACCTGCTTAAGTAATCTGAATTGGGATTACACTGAACAAAACTATTTCAAAATGTATAATATCTCGGACCAATCCTTATTGTGTTTAGCCTGTACAGGGTACTGCAATATTAAAGGAATACCATCAACCTGAATTGCATTTCTGATGACGACGACAACAACAAGAAGAAAAGTTCTGAATACTGTTAACTGTACACTTAAAATAATCACATTGGAATAGTTAGATAATCATTTTTTGTTTGTGCATTTGACAGCAATTTGTAAAGACTAACTTTTCCCCCCTCCCTCTGTTCTTCTAACTCATGTATTCTGTCATTCTGTGTTGACACAGGATAGATAATTTTTTTAGTAGTGTGAATATTGCTGGGCTCTGATGGATTAATAATGTAATAAAAATTAGGATTCCAGAAGTGTGAACTCACCCTTTTGGCAAAGGAAAGCTACCCTTTCCATTTGGGATAGAGCTAGAGATTTCATGTCTTCCTTTGCCAATGACATCAATTGCAAATAATCCAGACTTTATCCCCAATTGTGAACCACAGAGCTTTCAAGATTGGGAAAGTCATAGAATAAAAACACAACTAGCCAGTTGTATACTAAAGAGATTTCTCTCTCTCCCCCTTTTTTTTTTATTATTATTAATATTATTTAAAGAAATCAAACCCAACTTTAACTTGCAGTCTCCTCTGGTATCAGCACCTTCAATTTAGCATTATTTTTCAACTTTCTAGAAAGCTGTTTTTATATGGAAAGTTAACTTTAGTAAAAGCCGCTGACTTCTGGATGGACAGCAAATAAAAAAAAGTAATTTATTATTTGCTGACAACTTCTCACAAAATATCCAAATCCTTTTGGCATTTTATCATATATAGTAGGGTCGACAAATTACACCAGAGAAATACTCTTCAGTTTGAGGACCAGCAATCTCTGTGTGTAGCATGATATAAGAATATTTTGTTTAAAAATACTGTTGTATAGTACTCTACACCAGCCTGGTTAGTGTGTGCATGCGTGCACTTATAATACAAAACCATGAGTTTGGATAAGTGAATAAATGATAGTGAAAGAGCTGATTTTATGCATATAGAGGACATATGCAATTATTCATGTATTGGGATGCATTTCGTAACCAAACATTACAAATTGTTTGATGTTTATTATCCATGGGTGATCCTCCAGGCTCTTTCTTGTGGAAAAGGTCACACTCAGATAAATGAATTATTAATTTCATATTTGCTAGTAGCCACTAGACTAATGGTAGCCTCTTGTGGTGGATAAGAAACAGCCCCAAAACAGAGGAATGGTTCCAAAAAATATAAGAGGTTATAGTTTTTTTGGGGTGGGGGAGGAAGCAGCGTGTAGACACACAGCAAAATAGACAAAGGACAGAAGATATTCATTTGATACTAGGAGTGCACTGGATCCAGAAGAAGAATTGCATTTGGAAGTTTTTTGAATATTAATATGTTTGAACATGTCTGAGTATGTCATGTTTGTAAATATAGCATAAGAAAATCCCCAGAAATATATCCTGGTTGGGGTAAGAAAATTCAATGTGTAGCCTTACCAAATAGAAAAATGTAGAGAAATATCATGCAATGATACATTAAAACAAAGTGTATGGTAACAATTTATAAAGTTCCTTAAAATGATGTGTGTTTTTTAAAAGGGTAATAATTAGTAAAACCATAGACTGTTGAAGGATAACTCCACTATTAGGTATATTTATATGCAATTATTTTTAACCAATTAATATTTAGAAAGTGATTATTTAAAGTTGATTGGTCCTCAATGAGACACACCTACAGGTAGAATTTAGTGCATTCCATTGTCATGGAATAAACCCTTTGCCCCAGAATTTTGTTCCAACATCCAAGCGTTGCCTTTTTTTAAGAAGAGAGTTTGATTTTGAAGAAACAGTATTGTAGGTCTTTCCAAGGCTATCTGATATCTGATCTTCTTGAGTCTGGTGGCAGCCTGAAAAATAGCTTGGAGAGGTCTGAACTACTCCACCCATTGAAGACTATGTCCACACTAATTTTTTTTGTTTTTCTGAAAATTTTCATGCCATTGCAGCTGCTACCACTTGTGCAGCACCTCTTGTTGTAGCAACAGAAGACATGCTAGGGTAGACAAATCTCCATATGAATGCTGGTATGTGTAGTTTTGTTTTTGTCTTTAAATGTTGCTGCATAGCCCTCCTCTGATTAGGTTTTAGCAAAATAAAGGGAAATGATGGCTGTCATCAGTACCTTGTCTATACTAGCATTCACTCCATTGTGCAGTTGCAGTGGTATTAGGAATAGGTGCACATGTTTCCAAAAACAATGTAGTGCAGATAAGTCTTTAATAGTTTAAATATTAAATCTAACGGTGACAATTTAAATGCTGTCTTTAACTGTGTCTCTGCCAGTGATTTTAGCAGAAAAACATTCAGCCTGCTCCCAAAAACCCGCTGCTGTAGTTGCAGATATATATATATCGACAATATATGAATATACTCAATTAAGTGTGGGGACAGCGTAACACTGAATTTATTATCAAAATAAAGAATACAAGTTAACTCTGCTGATTAGAGTATCACTTGCATGTATAATTCATTGAAGTCTCTGCCACAAAATTCCCTGCCTGCTGCACTAGAATGCCACAGAATCTGGGGCTTTGTCACTGTGGAGTTCAGAGGAACTTGGCTATAGAATGCTACCTGACGAGGAACAATTGCAACTGGGGTGCTTGAGTATAAGATCTCTGATACATCAAGTCCAGAAGGATGGAATGGATCCAGAGGGCCATATGGATCTTTGTGTCATCAAACTTGATTGTTTTAATGGCTGAGGTTAATTGTCTAATATGTTTCTGCTTTAAGTGTTTGCATATGCAATGAAAACTGCTGACTTAAAACTTACTAAAAGTGAACTTTAAAACCTAGCATATTGTAGTTCATATTCTTGGTCTCTGCAGGGGTCTGATAGTGTTTTTCAGTGCTCCCTAAGCTGGCTGGTCTAACGAGCTGTATTAGTTAGGCAGGAAACTGTTCTCCATATGGTACAATAGTTGCCATGGTGATTTGAGTGGGGAACTGACCACAGTAGGAAAAAATGAAGAGATGGGTGGCCTCAGTTAGCTTGTTTTGAAATAAGGGATGCTTCACTTTGAAATGTGTATTTATTCCTCATTCCCCTCCTTTCTTTGACAGGAAAATAGGGAACGAGAGAGTCAAGAAATTCACCAACTGCAGAGATTAAGGGAGCTGGAAGAAAAGCGCCAATCCTGGGCTGTTGGAGAGCTTGGGAGCTTTGGGAGAAGTAGCAGTGAAAATGATGTTCAGACATTGGCTAAAAAAGGACTGGAGGATTTTCTACCTTTGTTGCGGCAGAGACCTCAAAGTCCTTTGAATAGAAACCCGAGCACTAGGCGCTCCCGACTGTCCTTAGGGATTACTGCAGAGAGAGAGCTTTTGACTTTCCTGGAAATCTCCAAGGATGAGAATCCAAACAAATTCAACAGCCTTCCTCGTGCAAACACACGACAAGCAAGACCCAGCATAGCCCTGACTGAATCCAAAGAGCCTAGAGATCTCAGTTTAAATAACTTGAATTTACACCAAGCTTCTGAAACCAAAATGGATAGCGCAGATCTGTCTCAGTTGCCTTCAGCTCAGCCCAGTCACTTACAGGACATGGAGGTGGGCTCTACCAGTACTAACCTCTGTCACTCCGAAAAGAATACCGACAACAGTCAGCACAGGTCCAGCGTGCCTGGTGTGCAAGCAACAGATGTAAATGCTTTGGCCCTTGCTGTTGAGGAATGTCAAGTTGTTAAAGGACTATATAAGTCTGATATCCAAGGAACAAAACCTATGGAAGACATGTCTTTAATAAACTTGGAGGATGTTGGTGCAGCAGACTTAGAGACTCTAGATGACTTGAGCTTGCACTCCCTCAGCACTGCGGATAATGATGATCCAGTGCCCTCTTACAAAAGTTCCAGAGAGGCCGATGATTGTCAAGCCAAGGTGGGAAGCTGCAAAAATGAAGTTTCCGAGCATACCAGTAGTGGCCTCACATCTATGGATACAAGTGTTTCTGGCAGTAAAGAACATGGGCCAACATTCTATATATCTGATACTACTGATTGTTCTCTGACTTTCGACTGTTCAGAAGGAAATGATTTAAAATTAGTGGGCAATGAAGTGAAAGAGCAAGATGGCAGAGCTTACTCTTGTGCAAATGATGCTCGAGATGGCAGTAGTACAGTTGCCTCAAATCTGAATTCATCCTCTGCAAAGGAAATTTCTCTTCATGCTTTCTCAAATGACAAAGAGGACTCCAGCAGCAAGCACAGCTTCCCTAAGGAAAAGCCTGTAAAATGTAGAGAATCCTTAGGACCAAAGAGAAACTCTCTAAAAGATAGATCTCTAAACTCCTCAAAATCCAGTGGCACTCGCCCTACCCAGACAGTTACTGCCAGACCAATAAGAACTTTGAATGCATCTGAAAATATGAGTATGAGAAAAGTGGTGCCCATTTCCAGGTCAAACAAAGCACCAAGCAGTCTGAAAAAGCCAGAAGCCAAACCAGCACTTCGAGAGGCCAGTACAGCTGAAACACAACTGTCACATCGCAACGCTATCCGAGGCACAACAGAAACACTTCCAAGAACTCCTTACAGGCATAGCTTATCAGTAGAGGAGCCAAAATTACAGCGAGGGACTGCAACTTCCAGCAGTGCCCATTTTGAGAGGGACCAAATTCAGCGCAAGGGCTCTCTTAAAGTGCCAGGTTCTAAATCTGTCAGAGGTATTCCCAAATCAAAACCAGATGAAAGTAAGATTTGTCGCTCCACTGTAAAACCCCAGGCCCCTCCAGATACTAACAAAAGCACGACAGCCAGCGCTCCCAAGCCACCGTCCTCTATACCAAATTTTGCAAGGAACACAGTGGCCTCTTCCTCAAGGAGTGCAAAGGTGGATCTACCTAACTCTTCGAAAACTCCAAGCATCACAAGGTCAGTGTCTCAGAGGCTACCTAGAATGAGGTCAGCAGCAAACTCTGATGACCTCTTCCCCAAGGAGAATACTGGAAACTTCCTAAAACGAGCAAGTAGTGCTAGAGTTCTCAAAAGGAACACAGGCCATAGTGATATTCTCAGTGTTAAAGCGGAACCTACAGCAAAGGAACAAGGTATAATGGAAAAGTCGTCCCTTCAATTGAAAGATGCAAACCGGACCACAATAGGGAAGATATTTAAACCATTATTGAAATAAGGATTTGGGCTTTTTGACATCTTGGCATATGAACACATGTTTAAGCACTGGATGTCTTGTGAAATATCCAAAACAGTAAAATCACTATTTAATAACATCTCCTGGTATCTAATGTACAATACACCATCAGAGGACAGCAACTACTTTTGTTCTGGTCTTCATCCTGTAAGCATGAATTTGAATGTATTTAATGTTACTATGGTGGAGTACAAATGCCACAAATCTTTTATGCATTTGTGATATAGTACATTGATAAAAAACAAACCTGAAGGAATTTTAAAACTACCAATTGAAATTATTTTGTGACATGAGGAGAAAAAAAAAAAGAGGAGGGGGTTATGGCCAGTTTTTGTATACAGGAGCGTTTGGTTTTTTTTTGTTTTGTTTTGTTTTTTTAAAGCTTAAGCAGTTTTACTAGTTGGTTCCTTTATTCAAAGTTGAAACGACGCATTTGGAATAGTGCAGAAAATGAACTTGGGTGAAGATACTTTCTGTCACTCTAATTCCTTGGATTCAAGAGTCATCTGTGCCTGTTGCAAAGTCCATTGCTGGCAATTGGACACACTGGGAACCGCTGGCCTAAAAATGGTGAAACGGGACATTCACTGTTTGTGGCTGTCTTAACCTCATTGAAGAATTTATGGCATGTCTTATTGTGTATGTGTGTCTGTCTGTGTAGGAAGGAAGGAAAACTCTGCTGGGCAGAAAGTTTATTCTCCATGAGTGTGGCAGAATTGTCTTGCACGTGCAAGTAGAATATAGTAAAAAAATTGACTGGTGCTGGATGTAGTAGCACAGCTGGAGGTCACGCCTGTTGGAAATACCACCAGTAGCTGTTAGGGATAATAGTTACTCATGTTCTGACTCATTTCAGTCAGATGCAAACTTGCCAGCTTTTGGTAATACAAAAGTGCCATATTTATAATACATATCAAAGGTGATGCAGCTCAACATTTGAAGGCTGCAACCTGGTGCCGAGCACTTTCTTACCATTCCTTATTTCCACTGGTTTATCTACTATCAAATTACTTGAATGTTGCTATGGCTTCGAAACAGCCATTTCCCTGCCGCCGCCGCCTCCTCCTCTCTTTGTCAGCAGGAGCATTTAGCAGGAAACATACAGCTTACGCATGGACAATGTTTTGTAAATTAAGCTGCTTTGACTGCTTCAAATGTGTTTTTTAATGTTTAAAGTGGCTAAAGGATGAATTAAAGACATGTTTTATGTTTCATAAGCTTTTTTTAAAAAATATCTTTTTTCTGCAGATACAAATTTTAACACCGTGTCAGACTAAGATACAGAGAATGAGGGAAAACTTGTTTTAACATGCTCTGTGCCTTTCCAAGAGAAATGTATGTAGGTGTGGGGAAACTGACTGTCTCCAAACATCTTATTTAAACAGTTGCCTTTTTATTCACTTATGAATGAAACCGCATTTAAAAAAAATAAAACGAAATATATTTGGAAAGTTATATCTCTGCCTACTGATACATCACTCCCACCATTCCCTTCCATTAGGAGTGTATACTTCATTCAGAATTAACTACCTGCCCATACACTTCCATGGGCTAGCAACCAACCAGTCAGGTACAGCCAGCTTTATGATTTTAATAAAGCAAGTGGCCCTTAACCAAGCAGATCCCACTGCAGACAGCATACCAAAACGCTATCAACTGTTCCATGGGACCTCTTGTGAAAGTCTGTCTCAGAATGAGAATTTTTATAATCAATTCACAGGCAAGGACCTCAGAGTGAATATTGCTTTAAATCTCATAAGCTTTAGGATCTTCCCTCCCTTGTGGGTTAAATATGAAAGTGTGTCCCTTAGCCCTCTGTGTCCTTGAGTACACATTTGCGAGAGCAGGTGACTTTTTTTTTTAAAATCTTTTATTGGTAGTAAGCTTGAAAAAAAGTAATTTAAATGTGTTCAGAAAATGCAAATAAATATCTATATAAATGTCTGTAAAAACAAACAATGTATTTAATGGACCATTTATACATTTCTGAGTAACTTGGTAGTTTAATAAAGTTCCCACTTACCGGAGTTGTGCTTTATATTTTCCCTGTTTTCTATTTTGATTTTGGTACTATATTTCTCAACCTGACAGTGTCCCAAAAGGAAGGACTTTAATTAAATTAAATTCAGGAAGTTTTAAATGTTGGATTAATTTTTTAAAACACAGTTTTATATAACTTCAGTTTCATGATTAAGCATTTCTAATGCAGGGCTTCCTGTTCTAAACATGGGTTAACAGCAAATTTATGGAGCATATTTGGGTCTATAATGAAGGATTAATTTGCAGCATGTTCTGCACACATTGTGTGTTTTGGCCAAGATAAATATTCATGAGACTAACAAGTCTGGATCTGCTGCTATCTCATACTTTTTGGCATAGCACACTTTATTGGGAAATCCTAGCTCATAACTACCAGGGGTTTAGAAATGAGAGTGTGATGACTGTTTTACTATAACTCTTAAAGGAAAAAATGGGCTAAAGCTTCATCTCATCTTTTATTTCCTCTGTTGTGTTATAAAATAGCAATTGGTATAAGCTGAAATACCGTGCCAGCCCATGTCAAGTGGGACATCAGTTCTCCTAAAAGAAAACCTTTTTCCCCTGTACTGTGGAGAATGCTGTCTGTGCTGGCATTGCTGCTCTTTTCAAACTTGTTTGACTCCTGATTTTGTTTGTTCAGTCAGTGCTTTGTCCCTTATAAGTGACAAAGACCTGCAGCCTGACTGCTGACAGATGTGAGCTTTGTGGGAAGGCTCCTTTACCGTTTAAACATGTCTTAAGTTTAATTATTTAAACTTCATTTTAATAGGGTTTGTAAGTACCAGTTGATTACTTTTAACTACCAGATCTGCTATCAGAATTGAGTGACAGATATAAATGCCCTGTAGGTTTAGTTTTCCTTGACATCAGCTAACCTAACCCCTTTCCCTATAAACAAGTTTGCATATGAAAGGCCTTATAGGGTAAGTCTACACCGCAAAAAAAGACCCGTTACTGGCCCATGCCAACCGGGGGTTTTCTTTGCTGCGTAGACGTACCAACAGTTAACTACATTGCAGTCAGTTCTGAATTGACTAAAGACAATTCCACTTCTTCCAGCTTTGCCAAATGTCAAATACTTTTGCCTCTGGTAATAGATTAATGTGATCTTTCTCCCCAGTTATGGTGTTGCCGGGTCACGGGTGGAGGGACAAAGTGAGAGTGAAGTGAGGAAGCTTAGGGGCACACCTGGTGATCTCTATAGCTAGTTGGCAGGTATATCTTTTGGCACAGTAAGGAAACATGCTGGGGCATACTTACAGGTATCTAATATATACACTTTGTGGGAATTACATACATAGCCATTCAGAATCAGGGATTCACTGCATCACTCATTACAATAGCTTATGAATTTCTCAGGGAAGAAAGAAAAAGTTTTCATCCAAATGCAAGACTGTGCTGTTTGAAACAATCTGACATCTTTCTAATCTTGTTTGTCTGGCTAACTACTATATGTTGTAGCTACAGTTAAACAGACCAAACTAAACAGAGCTCCTTTCTTTCAACTATATATCCTCACCAAAATATCCAGTTTTCTAACTGCTTAACAATAACATTTATAAACTTAACACACACTGTTTAAATCTTGGGAACCCTTGCCTGCATAACCACTACCCAAAACAAGGAGTTCATCTACTGTGTCACTACTTAAACAGCCAGCAACTTGTTTCCTTTTTATTAACAGATAGCTAATCTAAATCTAGCTAGCTTTGGTGATTGAATGACATATTCTGGAAATCTTCTTTACTGTTAGTAATGGCTTCTGGGCAAATAACCTTGTAACTGAAAAAAAGACAATGAAGTGCAGCACCTGTAAATAATTCTTCACTGTAAGGCTTCATGTTTGTCTTCCATGACAATGATTAAAACAGATCCACTGAGGACTATAATTAAGAGACTAGCTTACCAGCAGTGTGTCAAGTCAGTTATTTGCATTGGAACAAGGCTATTTGCTGGCATATGGACATCACTGGCAGTGTACCTGGAATTTCTGCTTCCTAGAGCCAATGACATATCCAAATGAATATAAACTTTCAGCTGTCAACTTACTCCTTTCTTAAGATCTGCTAACCTCCAACTGCTGCTATCCTTTCTTATTGCACTGAACCAACTTGGAGTGCAAAGGTCACCATGAGCGTACTGATTTTGTTGGGAGGGGAAGGGAGTGGGGCTTTGTAGATGATGAGTCAATGCTTAGCAAGGGTGGCCTGGATAGGGAAGGATCAAAAAGTTGCATATGTGTTTTGGGTTTTTTATCCCTCCAAAAGAGACTCTCCCGTCCAAAGTAAAGAGTGTGGGAAAACTCCCTTTGAATGATGATGTATTGCAGATACAGCACTGAATATATCTCTCCTGCTTTAGGTGTTGGCTACAAAGACACAATAGCCATCTCTGTCCTGTTCTATCTTTGTGTATTTTAAAAAAATACTTTAATGCTTTTATATGGGCAAAGTGGAAGAAAAAAATATAAATTCTACCTACTTTTATCAAGGAGGCTGACCATTTAAAATGGTTGGCAACTGCAAAGAGACCCTCTGCTGGAAATGGGCACATATTTTCGTTGGATATGGATTCAGTAGCAAAGTAGCTAAGACAAAAAAGCAGAATCTCTTCTCAGCCTCAAAATGGGGCTAAATGACAATCTTTTTATTTGGAAATATGAATCCTAGCCATTGAAGAAGGGCCATGTTCATGTGTGCATCAAAGAAAGTTGGCCACACGTGTTTGTGCCATTTCTGTTTCTTGGTTTATTATGAGAGTTGCCTTCCTGATGGCCTTCTGTCCGAGGGTCATTAGAAATCAAAGAAAGTTGCCTTCAGTGAAGTAGAGAGCAATAAACAATGGCTAGCAATATCAAAATCCTCCAGCAAAACCAGAGCGTGAGTAGTCTGTATTAGTAATGCTTTATCTAGTTCTTCATTTAAGCAAAACTGTCGTGTGATGCTTAACTATTCTGCACGTGTAAAGGAAGCCAGCGGATTAATCATAAAATATGTGCACTTCTAAGAGCTTATTCAGGGAAGTAATATTCTGTATCTTCATGTGCTAGCACATGTTCTGGGGCCTGAGGTTGCTTATGTTCTTCAGATAAATATGCCTGGAAATGGCAGTAATGCATTATTAGCTTTTAGTAGCTAAAAGGTTGTGTATGGAAATATATTTGTCAGGTTTATTAGGCAAATGTGGAAGTGATAAATTAAGACACAATTTGAGAAAAGTTTTCAAGTCCATGTGGATCCTTTCTTCTGTGTCATCATTAACATCTTTAATTTAGTGTTGGAAGTACTACTGCTGGCAAATACTTACACAGATCAGTCACAGAGAAAGGGCTAGAGTCCTTTGTGCCTGCCTAAACTGAAGCATTGCAGCAAACAGCTGACTAGTAGTGATGCATATTGCTGCTTGAGTTCTATTACTAAAAAAAGACCCAAGTCACTAACTTCAGTGTTTTGTGTTTCTATTATTTTTCATGGGGCATCTGAAGGTGTTAGATGTATTCATCATTAAAATCTATAACCACCTTGTTAGAAAGAAAAGCTGTTACAAACATGCTCTTCTTTCTATCCCTCAAATAACTGTTTGCCTCTCTGCATCTCATTGCTGTTTCCTCCCACTCCCATTTCCTTTTATATTTTCCATCCATCCCTATTTTATTTTCCATCCTTCCCTAACACTCTCACTCTGTTTATCTTTCATTTTGTTTCTCTGCTTCTTTCTGCAACTGTTCTGCCATTTTCTGTTCTCAAGCTTTTTCTTAGTTCTCTGATCCTATCACTTCTTTCTCCTTCCAATCCTCTTTCCTTTCCTCAAGTCCTCTTGTGGGTGTGTGAAAATTGAGTTATTCTGCCAGCCTTTGGTAAGGGAGGCAGAGGTGCTGGAACCATTTGTATAGTGGGGGTGCTGAGAGCCTAAACCAAGCTGCAACCTCTGTATATAATGGAAACCACCAGCACCCCTAGTTCCAGCACTTGCGAAGGGAGGAAGATAGGACAAGAAACTCAGGGATATGGTCTTAAGGATCCTGCTTCTATCTCAGCTTCCACCTTTCATTCTTACTGAACTGCTAGGACGCAGCTGTTACCAAGTGGAAGGGCAGCTAGTTGTTGGTCACTGGAGTTTCCATACTAGGAGTAATGCAAGAGGCTGGGACTCTTCTAAAAATGGAACAATTGATGTCTATGGGGAATGGAGTGTGTGTGTGCGTGGTTTTCTTGGCTTTCTGGGTCAATAAATAAATGAGCGATAATGAAAGAATGCCAAGCATTCTTTCCTTACATATCCCCTTTGCCAAAAGACTTTCAAACCACCCATAATCTTCAGTGCCATCTTAGTGACATGAGTAAATATCAGAGATTTGAACTGCCAGTTTGTAACTGTTGAAATAAATGCATGTGTAATTTTTGACTAACGTACAGTTTTTCCCCATTTGTGTTAAATCACTAATTTTTACTAGTGGTAAGAATTTCCCCCTCCTTGCTTATGGAGGAAGATTTCTGCAAAGCATTCCCCAACCTGCAAAAACCAACGATGGCTCATCAATACAGACTTGATGAATTACTACATGATGCAGAGCACTCTGAATTTGTGCATAGTATGTTTATGTGGTATACAAATGTGTATAGCTACAAGGGAAGTTGGTGCTCCTTTAAAAAAACAAAAAAAACCAAACTTCACGTAAGATAGAAAACCCACTGTCAAAGACTTTAACCTAACAGCACAATGTTTTTAATACAAAGCTCATTTAAAAATGGTGGCATGTCATGGTGGTCGAAAGTGTTACCAAAACATAGATGGTATTTTGGGGAAGGTACTAGCAGAACATTAGGATATTGTCTAGACTAGGATTTGGAAGGTAGTAGCAGCCTAACATAAGCAAGGTAGAGTGCCTTCACACCAACGTAATCTGTGTTTTGGTGCAACTTTTAATGGGAAGGTTTCAGAAAGAAAGAACACCCCATCTCAGAATAGCTAATAGCCTATGGTTAGGGCACTCACCTGGGATATAGTCTCTGTTCTGCTTGATTTGGAGCAGGCCCTTGAACATGGTTTCCCACTTCTCAAGATTATTAGGTTCTTGGCCTGCCTGCCCACCATCCCACTTTTCACAAACATTTTCAAAAGGCCTTGGTTTTATTTTTCATGGGACTGGAAACAAACAGCAAAACCTCAACATTTTTGGTGAAACTGATTTCTTGTTTTCCAGCGAGCCCTACTGTTAAGACAGGGAAATGTGGTCTAGATGGAATTGTTGTAAAATGGGGGCACAATTGATCGAAAAATCATACTCGGAATAGTTAAACTAGAAGGGCTTGTATAGTGGTGTCCTGCAGGGGTTTGGCCTGGCCTTATTAAACTATAAGGATAGTTAAGTATTGGAAGAGGCTTCCAAAAGAGGTGGTAGAATCCCTGCTGTTGGAGGTTTTTAAGAACAAATTAGACATACACCTGTCAGGGATGGTCTAGGTATACTTGATCCTGTCTCAGTGCTGGCGGCTGGACTAGAAGATATTTTCAGGTCCTTCCAGCCCTACATTTCTATGATTCTATGTTAATTAACACGTTATCCTAGTCTAGACAAGACCTAGGTGGGAAGCTGTTCCAAGCACATGAGGAAGCTTAATAGGAGGCATTAAGTCAGGAGTCAGCATAAGAGATAAAGGGAAAAGCCAGGAGAGAATCACAGAATCATAGACGATTAAGGTTGGAAGAGACCTCAGGAGGTCATCTAGTCCAACCCCTTGCTCAAAGAAGGGCCAACATCAACTAAATCATCCAGCCAGGGCTTTTTCAAGCCAAGCCCTAAAAACCTCTAAGGATGGAGATTCCACCACCTCCCTAGGTCACCCATTCCAATGTTTCACCACCCTCCTAGTGAAATAGTGTTTCCTAATATCTAACCTAGACCTCCCCCACTGCAACTTGAGACCATTACTCCTTGTTCTGTCACCTGCCATCACTGAGAACAGCCTAGTTCCATCCTCTTTGGAACCCCCCTTCAGGTAGTTGAAGGCTGTTATCAAATCCCCTCCTCACTCTTCTCTTCTGCAGACTAAACAAGCCTAGTTCCCCCAGCCTCTCATAAGTCATGTGCCCCAGTACCCTGATCATTTTCCTTACCCTCCACTGGACTCTCTCCAATTTGTCCACATCTTTTCTGTAGTGGGGGACCCAAAACTGGATGCAATACTCCAGATGTGGCCTCACCAGTGCTAAATAGAGGGGAATAATAACTTCCCTCGATCTGCTGCAATTCTCCTACTAATGCAGCCCAATATGCCATTAGTCTTCTTGGCAACAAGGGCAAACTGCTGACTCATACCCAGTTTCTCATCCACTGTAATCCCCAGGTCTTTTTCTGCAGAACTTCTGCTTAGCCGGTCGGTCCCCAGGCTGTAGCAGTACATGGGATTCTTCAGTCCTAAGTGCAGGACTCTGCACTTGTCCTTGTTGAACCTCATCAGATTTCTTTTGGCCCAATCCTCTAATTTGTCTAGGTCTCTCTGGACCCTATCCCTACTCTACAGCGTATCTATCTCTCCCTCAAGCTTAGTGTCAGTTGCGAACTTGCTAGGGTGCAATCTAGCCCATCATCCAGATAAATAATTAATAAAGATGTTGAACAAAACCAGCACCAGGACTGACCCCTGGGGCACTCTGCTTGATACCAGCTGCCAACTAGATGTTGAGGCGTTGATCACTACCCATTGAGCCTGACAATCTAGCCAGCTCTCTATCCACCTTTATAGTCCATTCATCCAATCCATACTTTTTAAACTTCCTGGTAAGAATACTCTGGGAGACCGCATCAAAAGCTTTGCTAAAGTCAAGATATATCCTGTCCACTGCTTTCCCCATATCCATAGAACCAGTTATCTCATCACAGAAGGCAATCAGGTTAGTCAGGCATGACTTACCCTTGGTAAATCCATGTTGACTGTTCCTGATCACCTTCCTCTCCTCCAAGTGCTTCAAAATGGTTTCCTTGAGGACCTGCTCCATGATTTTTCCAGGGACTGAGGTGAGGTTGACCAGTTTATAGTTCCCCTGTTACCTGGGGTTCTTTCAACCCAAAGCTCTTGGTAACTTTTACTCTGTGTGAGGTGGTGTCAGGAAATAAATCAAGGGAGATGCAGCCATCTGACCGATAGATGGCTGGCACAAACAGGGCAATACAAGAATGCTTTCACTTAAAGCTAAACTTTACATAGTCTCAAGCACTTACATACGTCCACAACTGGTTAGTAAAACAGCCCAACTCTAGATAATTACTGAAGCTGAGTGTGGCTCTCGAGTGGCACAGTGGCAGCCTTACAGCGGCCAAATCTTCCATCTGACAGCAGGGACCATGATGTGTCCAGAGGAAGAGTCCCTGAAGAAACCCTCTCGAAGAGTCCAACTAACTCAAACTTTTCCCCCTAATTTATACATTAGTAATACAATGACATATCACTTCAAGAAAACTTGTTAAACAAGCAATTTAAAAGGTCAAGCAAGAGGTTTCCTTCTGGTCATCGATTAACCAGGTGTGGTTTTTCAGAGTTTGCATGCCTTGAGGCCCTGTCAGACACATTCCTGCGGGCACATGGACAAGCTTCCTGTTCTTCTAAAATGCTTATATCAGAAATTTCAACACAATTCTGATCAGGAAAGATGGGGGTCAAGTTGCCCTGTCTCTGGCACCCTAAACTCCCTCCTCTTCTGCCTTGGTTAAACTAAGGCTGCTGCATGGCCAATTTACAGCCTGCTGACATGGCTGCTTTTAGCAATAAACAATAGTGGTTTCAGGCACTTTACTGGTTTGCCAAAATCTCCCTGTATGCCCTTGGTGCTCCTTCTTCCCTTTTTTAAAGAGAAGTTTGAGAAGTTTGAGTTCAATGCGGGGAGCAGAAGGAAGGGTAAGCAGTTGCAGAAATATGTTTGAGAAGTGAGGAGAAATTTGAAAAGAAGCCATTGAAGGGTTTTGAGAAGGGAGGAATGGTCAGGCTTGTGGGGAGAGAGATGACCGTGGCAACTGCATTTTGGATGGAGTGGAGTGGGGAGAGATGTGAGGAATTTCCAGTAATAAAGATAAATGACCAGCATGTGAATCAACATTTTGGCAGGAACAATAAGAATGGAAAGGAGGAATTTGAGATACTGTAAAGAAAATGGCAGTCTTTGGTGCGGTCCTGAATATAAAGGTTGAAGGAAAGAGAAGTCAAAGACAGCACCAAGGTTGTGAATTTAGGTGGAAATAGTCCTGCCAAATGACGAAAGGAAAATAAGGCCAAATAAAACAAATAACTCGCAACACTTATATTTCTAACTACATAGTTGTCCTCCAGGATTTGATAGTTACTAAGACTGGCGAGAGGTAAAAGGCTGGCTGATTGGTCTATTGGTAAATTATATTGAATTGTTAGGGGTGAGCATCTGAGTTAAAATTCTACCCACTGCGTTTTGCTAAAATTCTACCCGTTGTGTTTTGTCAGGGGATACTTTCTCCACTGAAAATGCTCATGTGAAAATGCCATCTCTTGCAAAATCTTCAAAGCAGGACCAAGAATTGACAATATTGTACCTTTGTTTCTCAGTGTTAGGATGTGATGTCACTACATCACAAAACCAGAATGGAGGAGAGAAAAGAAGCCTAAAGTCAGGTGTTTTTCATGGTACAGGTCTCAAACACCAGAAACCTTGGCTAGGTCCAGTTTTTCTGAAGAGGCGTTCTGACCCTATGAGCCTCTTCCAGCTGATTTGAATGAAATGCTCCAAAGAAGGTCACATTTCTCCTGACAGTTATACATTTATGATTAAATGAGATCACTCACATTTACATTAGACATGATAGAACCTGTTGGTTTTTATCCTAAGCAACATAAACTCTTCATGTTTAGGGCGTAAGCCAACAACTAACTGATGAGGTTAGAAATATAATTCTTTATTGTAAAGTTCCTTGCACCTTCCTCTGAATCATCTGGTACTAGCTACTTTCAGACTGGTAACTGGTTGACTACAAGTCTGATCTTGTGTGTGAATTCCTAAGTACAGCAAAAACCAGTTAAAGAGATGTTCTTGGCTGGAGATGTGTGTTGTGGGTGAACTCAGTATGAGAAACATCTAGAGGAGAGGCTCAAAGGGTGAACACGACCAAGCCTAAGATTGCCAGGCCAAATCTAAGGACACCCTTCCCATCAATATGTGCCTGGTCCACAGCTGAGCAACAGACTGAGGAATGGGGACAACCAAGGGGATTCTATATCGCTGTAATCTCACTGCATTGGATAAAGATATTGTTGGAAATCATGTGAAATGTGTCATAAACAACCCAGAGAGGCTGACACATGACTATGATAGGAGACATTCTGTAATAGTCATAGCAAACTGCCTGATCCTAAATGATTGTAAAGTAGACATCCATGAGGATGTGTCACTTAACACCAATTTGCAAAGTTGATGCATAAAGACTTCCCTAACTTCCTCAAAAATAACTTCATCCTTTGCAACAAATTAGCTGTTACTCATCCAGACTGAAGCTGGGCCACAGGCCCTGATTCTCCATGATGTTCAATGCTCTTGGTTGTAAGGGAGAGTGGCAGCTGCAGGAAGTCTGTGTGGCTCCCTTATTCAGGGCTGGTACAAGCTGGTGGATTGGATGTAGCAGGGATTTGCTCTGCCAGTCCCCCTCCCAGAACAAAGCATGGCTGGGACAGGGAGGGAACACACTGTCCTCAGGCTGGGGATGGGGGGTGAAGCACCTGGCATAGGAGGTGGTTCTGCCGCCTACACCAGCTTTTCACCACCAGAGTTTACCTGCATGGGGTGAATTCTCCACTGACCTTTTCTGGCTGCTTTAAGGCCACTTTGCATGCCACAAACTTACCTTACAGAGAATCCAGCCCATTCACCTAGGCTTTGGTGTACACTGAGGAAACTTTGGCTAGTATGCCAACTATTTTGAAAACCTGTTCAGCTGGGCTGATTTTACAACCAGGTGGAAACTTAGGTAGGCCAGTCTCCTGGTGCCCTGAACTAGTTTCCAAACCACTCCAGCAACTCTTCTTTCTCCTCTCTCTCTTTCATTAGAAATATGGCTAACGAAAGAGGTTTGTTTCAAAATGAAATAATTGTCAGGTAGGATGTTGTTTTGAAATTCTATTTTGTAAATAGCATCCTACTATATTCTAATGAAGATTTAAATACTATTAGAAATCACAGGATTGATTTAGAGAGACAAGGTGGGTGAGGTAACTTTTTTTTTTTTTATTGAACCAATTTCTGTTGGTGAGAAAGACAAGCTTTTGAGCCACCCAGAGCTCTTCTTCAGGGTGGAGAAAGAATTGGTTATTGCCTTCTTGTCAGAAGTTGGGTTCTATGCACTGGAAAAGTTCTTTTGTGCTTTGTTTGGGCAATGTTAATATTGATAAATCCCTATTTGCTGTCTCTCCACGTTTTTTCCTTTGTTTTTGGAGCAACACGGTATAAGGAGATCTTGCCTTGCACAGAATTCTCTTCACTGTCATCATTTATGCCAGTAATGTATTTGTTTGTAAACCTTCCCCCTTGCCCCCTGCTCCACACACCTTCCCAGGAGTCACACTGAGCATTCTGAAATTAGGAAACATTGATTTCTAATGATTCATTTTATAGGCATCCTATAATGAGGGAGCTGGGTTTCCCTAGCCCCTTCCCTTCCTTCTTTCATCATGTTTTACTAAGGGTACATCTACACTACGGGATTATTCCGATTTTACATAAACCAGTTTTGTAAAACAGATTGTATAAAGTCGAGTGCACGTGGCCGCACTAAGCACATTAATTCGGCGGTATGTGTCCATGTACCGAGGCTAGCGTCGATTTCCGGACCGTTGCACTGTGGGTAGCTATCCCGTAGCTATCGCATAGGTCCTGCAGTCTCCTCCACCCCTTGGAATTCTGGGTTGAGATCCCAGCGCCTGATGGGGCAAAAAACATTGTTGTGGGTGGTTCTGGATACAGCCTCACCCCTCCCTCTGTGAAAGCAGCAGACAACCATTTCGTGCCTTTTTTCCTGGGTGAACTGTGCAAACGCCATAGCACAGCAAGCATGGACCCTGATCAGATCAAGACTGCAGTCGTGGACGTTGTAAACACCTCGCGCATTCTTGTGCAGTCTATGCTGAACCAGGGCCTGCAAAGCCAGACGAGGAGGAGGCGGCTACAGCAGAGCGGTGATGAGAGTGATGAGGACATGGACACAGAATTCTCTCAAACCACGGGCCCCTGCGCTTTCGAGATCCTGCTGGTAATGGGGCAGGTTCTAGCCATTGAACGCCGATTTTGGGGCCAGGGAAACAAGCACAGACGGGTGGGACCGCATAGTTTTGCAGGTGTGGGACGATTCACAGTGGTTGCAAAACTTTCGCATGCGTAAGGACACTTTCATGGAACTTTGTGACTTGCTTTCCCCTGCCCTGAAACGCCATAATACCAAGATGAGAGCAGCCCTCACAGTTGAGAAGCGAGTGGCAATAGCCCTCTGGAAGCTTGCAACGCCAGACAGCTACTGGTCAGTTGGGAATCAATTTGGAGTGGGAAAATCTACTGTGGGAGCTGCTGTGATGCAAGTAGCCAAAGCAGTCATTAAGCTGCTGCTACGAAAGGTTGTGACTCTGGGAAACGTGCAGGTCATAGTAGATGGCTTTGCTGCAATGGGATTCCCTAACTGTAGGGGGGCGATAGAAGGAACTCATATCCATCCCTATCTTGGCATCGGAGCACCAGGGCAGCCAGTACATAAACCACAAGGGGTACTTTTCAATGGTGCTGCAAGCACTGGTGGATCACAAGGGATGTTTCACCAACATCACGTGGGATGGCCAGGAAGAGTTAATGACGCTCCCGTCTTCAGGAACACTACTCTGTTTAAAAAGCTGCAGCAAGGGAATTACTTCCCAGATCAGAAAATAATTGTTGGGGGTGTTGAAATGCCTGTAGTTATCCTGGGTGACCCAGCCTACCCCTTGATGCCATGACTCATGAAGCCATACACAGGCAGCCTGGACAGTAGTCAGGAGCTGTTCAACTATAGGCTGAGCAAGTGCAGAATGGTGGTAGAATGTGCATATGGCCATTTAAAGGCGCGCTGGTGCACATTACTGACTCGCTCAGACCTCAGCCAAACCAATGTCCCCATTGTTATTGCTGCTTGCTGTGTGCTCCACAATCCTTGTGAGAGTAAGGGGGAGACGTTTATGGCAGGGTGGGAGGCTGAGGCAAATCACCTGGCCGCTGATTACACACAGCCAGACACGAGGGCGATTAGAAGAGCTCACCACGAAGCGGTGTGCATCAGAGAAGCTTTGAAAACGAGTTTCATCACGGGCCAGGGTATGGTGTGACTGTTGTTTGTTTCCCCTTGATGAACCCCCCCCTTGATTGACTCATTCACTGTAAGCAACCCACCCTCCCCCTTCGATTACAGCTTGCTTAAGGAAATAAAGTCACTATTGTTTAAAAATCATGTATTCTTTATTAAAAAGTCATTATAAAAAGAGGGAGAGAACTGACAAGGTATCCCAGGTGCGGTTTGGGAGGAGGATAGGAGGGAAGGAAAAGGCCACTAAAAATATTTCAAAGTAATGACAGCCTTTTGGTTGGGCTGTCCACAGGGGTGGAGTGGGTGGGTGCACGAAGCCTTCCCCCATGCGTTCTTACACGTTTGGGTGAGGAAGATATGGAACATGGTGAGGGTGGTTACACAGGGGCTGCAGCGGCACTCTGTGACCCTGCTGCTGTTCCTGAAGCTCCACCAGACGTTGGAGGATGTCAGTTTGATCACACAGCAGCCCCAGCGTTGCATCCCGCCACCGCTGATCTTCCTGCCTCCACCTCTCATCTCGAGCGTCCCTCCTATCCTCACGTTCATCCCTCCTATCCTCATGTTGGTCCCTCCTGACCTCACATTCACCGGCATCTTTCCTGTAATTTGATACCACGTCCTTCCACTCATTCAGATGAGCTCTTTCATTGCGGGTTACTTCCATGATTTCCGAGAACATTTCGTCTCGCCTCTTCTTTTTCCTCCGCCTTATCTGAGATAGCCTTCGGGATGGAGTAGGGAGGCTTCAAAAATGTGCAGCTGCATGAGGGAGGTAAAAAAGGGAGAGAAGTATTTAAAAAGATACATTTTACAGAACAATGGTTATACTCTTTCACAGTGAACAACACTATTCACCTTACATAGCACATGTGATTTCACTACAGGGTTGCATTTTGCATCTTAATATTGAGTGCCTGCGGCTCCGGTGTTAGAGATCTCACAGACGCAGGTCCGGGCAGCAGAATTCAGCTTGCATGCAGCCGTGGTAAGCCATTGTCTTTCAGCTTCTGCAGCCTTCATATACACAGTGCCCTCCTTTCCCAAATACCAAGCAAAGCCTGTTCAGTACTGCTTCTTTCCTGTTAACATGCAGCAGCAGAAACCACCCCCCCCATCTAATTCTCTGGGATGATCGCTTTACTCCTCCCCCCACCGCGTGGCTGGTATCATGGAAGATCACTGCTAATCATTTCCCTCCTCCCCCTGCTAGGCTACCTGCAAGGAAGGATTTCTTTTAAGAAACAGGCCAGTAGGAATGGCCATCTCTGTCACCTTAATTAAATTCCTGAATTTCAACCAGGTTACCATGAACGATATCACTCTCCTGAGGATAACACAGCGAGATAAAGAACGGATGTTGCTTGAATGCCAGCAATCACCGGGACCATATGCAGCTAGGCTTTGTCATGCAATGATACCAGATTATTTGCTACATGCATGGCGTGGTCAAGTGTCCTACCATGGTGGATGGAATAAGGCTGCCTTGCCCAGAAACCCTTCTGCAAAGGCTTTTGGAGTACCTCCAGGAGAGCTTCATGGAGATATCCCTGGAGGATTTCCGCTCCATCCCCAGACATGTTAACAACAACTTTTCCAATAACTGTACTGGCCACGAATGCATCCCAAGTCCTCAGGGAAAATCAATCATTAAAAAACGCTTGCTTTTAAACCATGTTTTATACTTACAAAGGTACACTCACCGGAGGTCGCTTCCATGGCTTCATTGTCTGGGCCATTGGCTTGGGAGAGCTGGGAGGGTAATTCTGTCTGGGTGAGAAAAAGCTCCTGGCTCTTGGGGAGAACGGAGTGCTGTGTGCTCTCTGCAAGCTCATCCTCCTCTTCCTTCTCCTCATCTTCCCCGTCCGCAGAATCATCAGCCATGGCTGAGATTACAACCCCCACCTCGGAATCCACAGACGGGGCGGTAGTGGTGGCGCAGCCCCCTAAAATTGCATGCAGCTCAGCATAGAAGCGGTATGTTTTTGGCCCTGACCTGGACCTTCCGTTTGCTTCTTTGGTTTTCTGGTAGGCTTGTCTGAGCTCCTTAACTTTCTCTCTGCACTGCACTGAGTCCCTGGTGTGGCCTTTCTCCATCATAGCCTTGGAAATTTTTTCAAATGTTTTTTTCATTAGCACAGAATCCTCTCCCCATATAGTGATCAGATCCAGTACCTCCCGTGCGGTTCATGCTGGAGCTCTTTTTCGATTCTCAGGAGACTGCATTGTTACCTGTGCTGATGAGCTCTGCGTGGTCACCTGTGCTGGTGAGCTCTCCAAGCTGGCCAAACAGGAAATGAAATTCAAAAGTTCGCAGGGCTTTTCCTGTCTACCTGGCCAGTGCATCAGAGTTCAGATTGCTGTCCAGAGCGGTCACAGTGGTGCACTGCGGGATACTGCCCGGAGGCCAATACCGTCGATTTGCAGCCACACTAACTCTAATCCGATATGGTAATACCGATTTCAGCATTACTCCTCTCGTCGGGGAGGAGTACAGAAACCGGTTTAAAGAGCCCTTTATATCAATATAAAGGGCCTCGTTGTGTGGACCGGTGCAGCGTTAAATCGGTTTAACACTGCTAAAATCGGTATAAACGCGTAGTGTAGACCAGGCCTCAGAATAACAAGGAACTCTGAACTATCCTGATGGGTTTGTGGATCAAATGGCAGATATGGGATAACATCCTTCATTTTTAACTATTTATATATATTTGCAAACTACATTCTCCAGTTTGAAGACTATCTCTAGAAAGAATCCAGTCCCTCTTCTAACTCGAGGCCAGCAGCTGTGCTAGTTCCTCCTCATCCCTGTTCTTTGTACTTGATAACCCACAATGATTCAGACTTCAGCTTAGTGTGTGACACATCTGCTGCAGTGCCTCAAGGGGATTATTAAACAGAAGTCTTCATCTCTGGCCATTTTTCTTTATAATGGGCTAGGTGATATTATATTATACAGCATGAGAAGCACTTTAGTCTTTAGCATTTGGAGGCTGGGAATGGGGTGGTGAGGAGGCAGGGGTGAGGGATGCTAATTGCTGGTTTGGAATGTCCTTGTTATTATAAACATTGTTCTGTACCAGCCTCAGTGGCTCTCAAACTGATCTTAAATACATTTGTTTACTCAACTTAATGGTGAATAATAAGGTGGCTTGCTCTACTAGTGCCACACCAGGAAGGCTCAGACTGAGTCACTGCAGCCTGAGAAGACTTGCACTATTTCCTGGGCCACCTTCCTAAGTGATGATGTAATTGCCTCCTGACAGTAATACAAATACGTTCATGCATAAAATAGCTTAGGAGCCAGGCAAATGGAATTCCAGAAAAAAACCTTTCCCATAATACAAGAGAACACATAGTTCACTATGAGAGAGCCTAAATAGTGAATTTCCTTATGTAGAGCAATACATTTGCCAGTGAAAGACTAGCATGAGACTAGAGAGAGAGAAACAGCTTTATGTGGCTTTTATGGAGCAGAATACATTCAGAGCCCATACTATGACTAAATTAATAACTGTGGCAACTGGCCCATAAAACGGTCAAGTTTATAATTTAAAAAATAATTTTATGATTTTTACTTTAATTTTTTTTTGTTTCTAAAAGCAGTGTGATCTGCCCGCATCAGCCCGTGAGAATTCTGATGATGTACTCTCTGTAACTTGATATTCTGTTGGGGAAATATGTTTGGCGGGAGTTCCTGTGGTACTGCTTTGAATCGGCTCTCTGGACCTTAGAGATTAAACACTCAGGCTTGGTCATGTAATTTCAGTGACAAACAGGTGTGTCATAAACAGATAGTAGAAGTTAATAGAACAGAAATACTTTACATCTCTTTTGCCTGGAAAGGGTTAACAAGATCAGTGGGAGCCTGGCTGTCACCTGGCCAGAGAACCAATCAGGGGACAGGATACTTTCAAATCTTGAGGGAGGGAAGTTTTTGTGTGTGCTGTTAGTGTTTGGTGGTTGTTCACTCTGGGGGCTCAGAGGGACCAGATGTGCAACCAGGTTTCTCTCCAATCTCTCCGATACAGGCTCTTATAAGTTCAGAATAGTGAGTACTAGGTAGATAAAGCGAGTTAGGCTTATGGTTGTTTTCTTTATTTGCAAATGTGTATTTGGCTGGAAGGAGTTCAAATTGGTATTTTGCTGAAAGGATTTTAATTTGTACTTGTATACTTAGGCTGGGAGGGTATTCCCAGTGTCTATAGCTGAAAGACCCTATAACGTATTCCATCTTAAATGTACAAAGATAATTTGTACTGTTTTTTCTCTCTTTAATTAAAAGCTTTTCTTGTTTAAGAACCTGATTGTTTTTTAATTCTGGTGAGACCCCAGGGGACTGGGTCTGGATCCACCAGGGAACTGGTGGGGAGAAAGGAGGGAAGGGGGAGAGAGAGGTTATTTTCTCTCTGTGTTAGGATTACTTTCTCTCTCAGGGAGAGTCTGGGAGGGGGAGAGAGAAGGAAGGGGAAAGGTGGATTTTCCCCTCTGTTTCAAGATTCAAGGAGTTTGAATCACAGTGATCTTCCAGGGTAACCCAGGGAGGGGAAGCCTGGGAAAGGCAACGGTGGGGGAAAGGGTTTACTCTCCTTGTGTTAAGATCCAGAGGGTCTGGGTCTTGGGGGTCCCCGGGCAAGGTTTTGGGGGACCAGAGTGTATCAGGCACTGGAATTCCTGGTTGGTGGCAGCGCTACAAGTACTAAGCTGGTAATTGAGCTTAGAGGAATTCATGTTGGTACCCCATCTTTTGGACACTAAGGTTCAGAGTGGGGAATTATATCATGACATGGTGGCAGAGGTGGGATAGATAGATAAGATAGAATCCAAAAGCCAGTGAGGTTTTTATTTCTCTCCCTGCTAGCTATCTGCAGGCAGACTGAGAGGTTTGGGTTTAGGAGCAAAAGCCAGTAGGATTTTTTCTTTCTCTTTCCCTGCTAGCTGTGTGTAAAGCAGGCTAGAGGAAATTGTTTTAAAAGCAAAGGTCTGCACGTTTTTTTTGGTCTCTCCCTTCTGAGTACTCTGAAGCCAGAGACAGTAAGTTTAACAAGGATCTTTGTTAAACAAAGGGACTCCACCTGTGTGTTTTGAATCGGCTCTCTGGACCTTAGAGAATAAACACTCAGGCTTGGTCATGTAATTTCAGTGACAAACAGGTGACTCTTTTCTAATAAACTATTGTTCATAATTTTCCACTGCATTTTAAAGTATTTCTTTCAAATAGCCTAGCAATTTTCAGCATTAAATAGCACTTTCATCTTCAAAATGCTTTATAAAGCATAACCAATTCTCACATTATTTACTGAAGTAAAGTCTGTAAATCTCAAACTTGTGAATTATGCTAATAGTTCATGAAAATGTCACACCAACATTAAGATGAAAGCAGAATTTTTTTTTATTTTTTTTTTTCAATTTCCTATTATGGGGAGTGGGGAAATAAAACAGCTGAGACTTTCAGAAAATGCTGAGTGAAATGCCAGCTCACCTATAGCAAATTCTGGGCCAGTTCAAATGGAAGGTACTTCCTCTTTTCGTTGAACATATTCATGGTGATTTGAAATAGCAGTTTGACAAAACTCTAAAGCTCCTGTGGTCAATCACGTGCACCCTAACCTGGAAAACCAGGGTAGGGATGATAATGGAATCCCTGAAGACAGGCAATTTGATCAAAACTGATTTCAGTGCTTCCAATTCTTGCAATATTATAGCTGAGTAGTGGGGATTCTGATCTCTGCCACAGGCAATCTCCTGTGGGTGGAAAAAGCTTCAGCCTTCACAGCAGTTATAGACTGTCCAAGGAGGGAGTCCCTCTGATTGGTTGCTTTCCCCACCTCCTGGGAAAGAGCAGTTAATTACAGCTTCTGAAGTAGGGCGATCTCTCCTTCTCCCCTCAGGAGCCACGTAAATGTGTAGGTTGAGGAGGAGCACAGGGAGTAGCCTGATGTGCCTTGTGACAAAAAAGGAGGGGGCAGCAGAAAGCCCAGCAGTGCAAGGTAGCTCTCCTACCTTCTCCCCACACTTCCCTCTTATGAAAAATGGGTTGGCTCTTGTTCCTCCCTCTCTAACCCTGGAACACTAGGCCTGGGAAGGGAGAGACAAACTCCCCCGTGCCTCCATTGGAACTTCTCCCATATCTTAGGCCTGGGAGGGCATGGGGGAGGTGGAGAAGCCCAGGTCTGGAAGGGGTTGAAGAGCCTTCATAACTGCTGCAGGGCAAGCACATATGGGGTTGGGGAAGGGGGATTGCAGGTTTGCTGTAGGCCTGGGACAGATATGAGAGCTGGAGAGGCGGAGCACAGAATTCATTGATTGGCATTTTGGGGTTGGGGAAGAAGCTTGGAAGCCTTTTGCACCATCAGGCAGCACTTTATACAAATTACATTAAAAATCTTGTCACGAGCCTCTGGCAGATCTGGAGTCTGAAGAAGCAAAATGAGCTAGAATGGGTGTGTGTAACAATGAGCTGGCGCAAAGCTACCCATTGTCTCACATGCCCTGGGGTTGGAGAGTGGGAGTTCAAAATTCAGAATACAGACCAGAAAAACATGATTTAATCTCCTTTTTTCCTGTTTATCTCTTGGTTTTTGAGCTGTTGGATTTGATACTGAGATGAAGAATCCCAAAGTCTGAGGTGTGGGAATTTGGTCACAGCACAAGCAGGGTGAGTTAGTGGTGGCCTTAACTCTGCAAGTTATTGCGCTTGTTATTTTAACACACTCTTCATTTTGCTACCTATTGCAGGCGCTCTCACTGGTGCATGACAAGGCTGGAGTCCCAAGAGAACACAGCTTTGGTTGTGCTTCAGTTTTATTGCAGTAGTGGTGTTGTGTTGATCCCAGGATATATGAGAGAGGAGGTAGGAGGGGTACTATCTTTTATTAGACCAGCTTTGGTTTCCGGCCTCAACCAGGAAGAAGAGCTCTGTGAAGCTCAAAAGCTTGTACCTTCCACCAGCAGAAGTTGGTCTAATAAAAGATATTACTTCATCTACCTTGTCTTTCTCCAGTTTTATGGCTTATTGCTGCTGTCCAAGGGAAAGGGATTTCTAGTGCTGCACTAGGATGCTAAACCAGAGGAAAAGAGAAGCATTGAGGAGGAGATGACACAGAACAGACTTGAAGTAAAAATTTGTGCAGCACCAGGGAGAAGCTAAGTTTAGGTTGCTGTAGGCAAGTCCCAGAGGCATACATTGGGCAGCAAAGCTGAGCACCACACAGCAGCTGGATGGCAGAAAACTTTTGGAGCTAACTCTGCCATAAGGCTGGTGGCCTAGGGCAGCAAAATGTTTAATGACCATTATTATTTATTATCTATCTGCACAGCACCACTTGGTTCTGCAAGTGATGAACAGTGAATCCCATAGAACAGGTGCTAACTTGTATACTGAAAGTCCATAGGTTACATTTTATCTTCTGTTTTTTCTTTGATTTCCACTGTGTGTGTGTGTGTGTGTGTGTGTGTGTGTGTGTGTGGTGAACATCACTTAAAACTGTATCAGGAAAGTGTTAAGTTACACACTGGTGGGGTCAGGAAAATAACCCAAAATGTGACTATTAAAATGATCCTCCTCGCCTGTCATTAGACCAGCGGTTCTCAACCTTTCCAGACTACTGTGCCCCTTTCAGGAGTCTTTGTCTTGTGTACCCTCAAGTTTCACCTCACTTAAAAACTACTTGCTTACAAAATCAGACATTTTGTAAAAATACAAAAGTGTCACAGCACCCTGCTACTGAAAAATTGCTTACTTTCTCATTTTTACCATACAGTTACAAAATACATAGCAATCCCCAGGTTGAGAAACACTGATATAGTATATAGAGTAGTATAAACAAGTCATTCTCTGTATGAGATGTTAGTTTGTACTGACTTCACTAGTGGCTTTCATGTAGTCTATTCTAAAACTAGGCAAATATCTAGATGAATTGATATACCGCCTGGAAGACCTCTGGGTATCCCAAGGGGTATGCGTACCTCTGGTTGAGAACCACTGCATTAGACCATATATCCTTCCTCTAGTTTAAACCCTCCATTTACTCAGCATGTGCTCTGTTTGACATCTTGACACTGATTTTTCAGAAACGCTGAGCACCAACAATTTCAGCTGAAGACAACAAGAACTGTGGGTTCTTAGCAACATTGAACATGGGCCCAAGGTATATAACCCAAAATTTAAAGCACTCAAAGTGGGTCACCACTTGTGAAAATCTGTCTACCTATGTCTGCTTCAGCACCTTCATCTGCATATAACAGTTATTTACCTTAGTGGTAGACTGAGAAACTTAATTAAAAATGGAGAAGTGCTTTCAGATCTTTGGATGGTGCACTAAGGGTGAACCCAAACAATGTATTGCATGATCCACTTTTGCAGACAAAATAATCAGGTAAAATGTTCTTCTATGTCTCTTTGAGCACAGCTAAACTTGTTTTTAATGTGCATTTAAAAATACCACTTAGAGCAAAACAAGGAATACTGAATATACTATGTACACACCAAGTGTTGAATAGCAGCTCTGTTCTGACTTGTCTTTATTTTGAGAAGTGAATTGCAACTAATGCTTTAATCACACTGACCTTTGAACTCTTTGTAGGTCAGTCTAATGTTTTTAAAGAGACTTTTGCAACGTCTGAAGACATTTATGGCCAGCAGCAGTACCTACAGTGTGTACGGTGCTTTCCGTGTTCAGAGAAAGACCTGATCCCTGTCCTGAAGAGAGAACAATCTAAAGAATCTGCTGTATTTCATAGTTGGTACTATTGGAAGTGCAGGAGCTCTGTCTAGCTCAGAGGAGGGCAAACTATGGTCCATGGGACTGTCCTGTCTGGCCCTTGAGCTCCTGGCCAGGGAGGCTAGCCTCTGGCCCTTCTCCTGCTGGCTCTCCTCCCCTGCAGCCTCAGCTTGCCGTGCCACCAGTGCTCTGGGCAGTGGGGCTGCGAGTTCCTGCCGGGCAGTGTGGTGGCGTGGCTGGCTCTGGCTGGACGGCAGGGCTACGAGCTCCTGCTGCGCTGAGCGGCATGGTAAAGGGAAGGAGTGCAGGGGGGGTTGGATAAGGGGCAGGGGGTCCCAGGAGGCAGTCAGGGGAGAGGGAGCAGGGGGCGGTTGGATGGGGCAGAGGTTCGGAGTGGAGGCGATCAGGAGACATGGAGCAGGGGATGTTGGATAGGCATGGGAGTCCTGGGGGGCCTGTGGGTGTGGATAGGGGTTGGGGCAGCCAGGGAACAGGGAGGTGGGGTTGGATATGGGATGAGGTCCCGGGGCTGCGGTTAGGGGAGGGGGATCCCAGGAGGGGGCAGTCAGGGGACAAGGAGCAGAGTGGGTTGGATGGGTAGGAAGTTCTAACGGGGGCGGGAAGTGGGAGGGGCAGATGGGGGGAGGGGGCCAGACTGTTTGGGGAGGCACAAACAGAAGGGAATGCTGTGTGAATTACTTAAAGTATATGGAGACTTTGAATCCCAAATCTAGGTGGACGAAAATTGCTGAGATCTTCTCTGGTAAAGTCTGTGAAAAGTGAATGCATTTGGAAGCATGTCAATGCCCAAAAGAAATGTGACATTATTATAGTAGATATGTATTATCAAGCCCCTAGTCATGGATCAGGACCCCATTGTGGTAGGTGCTGTACAGACACACAACAAAAAGACTGCCCCTGCCCCAAGGAGTTTACAATCTAAGAAAAGAGCGGCAGATGGGGAAGTACAAGAAGACAGCCAGTATTGTTCTGTACGAGAAGCAGTGGTCTCAACATGGCAGCAGCCTTAACGGTTGCCAAGCTTTTTTGTAGACATTATATAAAAGGAGAAGTTAAAAGTCAGACCTGAAAGGAAATAATGAGGTAGCTTTATGTATGTTTATGAGGAGCTTCTCTCAGGAGTGAGGGACTGTATGGGAGAAATTATTAAGGTGTCTGAAAATCTAAAGAGTGGATGATGGAGCCTGGTATCACGGGCCAGTTGGAGGAAAGAGTTGCAATTGGTAGGGTGGGGATAAGATATGAAGGGCCTTGAAAGTTAAGATAAGTCGCTTTTGTTTGACATGATAGAAGAGGGGGAGCCAATGGAGGGATGTAAAGAGAGAGGTGTCCTGGTCAAAGTGACAGGCTAGATGAATGAGGCAGGGCAGCTGTATGAATGGATACAACCTGGATGTAAGGAACAGGTCCAAATCAAAGATGATGACAAGCTGTGGGCCTCAGTGACAGGCAGGATGGTGAGTTTGCTGCTCAAGAAAGGAGGTAGGAGAGAGGGCTTGGGGAAAAAGGTTAAGACCTCTGATTTATCCATGTTGAGTTTGAGCTGACAGCTAGACATTCACAAGGAGACAGACTGAAATTTTAGTTGACAGAGGGAGACTGGTCAGGAGTAGAAAGGTAGTTTGGTGAATCATCCGCCGAGAGGTGGTAGCTGAATTATTGTTTGTGTGTGAGATTATCCAGAGGTAAGGTGTCGAGGGCGAAGAGAAGGAAACTGTGGAGATTAATGGAAGGAGGAGGCACACGTCAGGACCCTGGTGGGGGTCTGGGGTTCGCTACTTCCCACCACCCAACACAGATGTAATGAGGTTGAGTAGTGTCTGCAAAAGAGAAACTAAACAAATAATTATTCCTCAAGAAAGGTTTTTAATGACTTACAACTATAAAGACAACACAGACAGAATAAGAAAAACAGAATTAAAGACCAGCACTGAGTGAGGATTAATATAAATGGCAAGTTATACTGAAGACAGGCACAGCGACATGCAAAGCTATTATTGTTTACAAACTACTAGCTTTACCAGCATTGTGCCCGTTCCCAGCAAGGCACAAGAACATATACAGTTATTATATATTGATTAACTATTGACTATTATTATCTTTAAACAACTCTAAAACACCTTTACCAAGATAATTAAGTTATAGTAGTGATACAGACTTAAGATTAACTAGCTCGAGCACAACCAGACCTCTTCACTCCGAAACCTTACCCTGCATTCTTCCAAAGATATGTTACCTTCAGTCGACCGCTTTCTGCACTGGCCAAGCACAGCTAGTCGGTGAAGTGCAAGTCCCTTTGGTTCAGGGGGTGTGTATATGAGTGATCTCTTTTAGGTCAACATACACGCAAACACTTGCATCTTTACACCTTTTTTTATAGAGTATTTACTGGCCGTGTTTTGAAGGAGGTCAACCAATCAAGTTAGGCCAAATCTCTAATGTGGTTAGCATTGTTGCTTTGACTGTATAATTTAGGCTTACTTGTTTTCTTGTAGCCGATTGTTTTAAATATGGTTAATGTGGGTTAGACAAGCTGTGCCTGGGGGGGTACAACTTATCTCACTTTTATAGAAATCAGCATAATGCTATCTAGTTGCAGCGCATTTTGACCACAAGTCTGTTTCCTTTTGCAAAGTTTGCTTTTTAAAGCTAATTTTACAAGGCTCGCTTTGTGAAACTTCTGGAATTTTTAGGCCTAACACTGACTATACTATTGTTCATTTCAGGTTTGACAATACTCTTGTTCAAATTATTCACAGAAACCAAGGATTGAGCCCAGTGGAATGCCCACAGAAAATTGGAGAGGGGATGAGGAGGAGCCTTCAAAAGAGCATGTTGAAGGAGTGGTTTGAGAGGTAGGCGGAGAACCAGAGAGGACAGAGACACAGAAGCTAATGGAGGACAAGATTTCACGATGTGAAACATGGTTGAAAATGTTGAAGGTAGCTGACAAGTCAAGGAGGATGAGGATGGAGTATTGGTTCTGAACTTTCTCTAGGAAGAGTTCATTAAAGATTTTGGTGAGAGTAGTTTCAGCTGAATGAAAGGGGAAGAAGTCTCATTGAGCGGGCCTAGGGAACTGGAGGAGAAGATTAATTGTGGAGAGTTCAATGAGCTAACAAATGAAAGGGAGATGGGGTGATAGTCAGAGAGGCAATTGGGGTCAAGGGTGGGTTGCTTTAATATGGGAGAGCATGTTTGTTTTGTGAGTGGGAAGAACTAGACAATGCAAAGCTAAGAAGAAGAGTAAGAGAGGGGATGAGGATGGGCACAGAAAGGTCAGGAGATGGGATGGGGACACTAGGACAAGTAGAGGGGTTATAGGAGGAGCAAGTTAAAGGTGATAGTGAGAGGGTAGCCATAAGCTCTCTAGTGTAGCCATAGTCTGAAAACAAAGTTGTCAGGTCAACATAAAGTTAAAATCCTCACCCTCATGAAGTCAAAGGCAGTTTTACTATGGCCTTCAGTGGGGCCAGGATTTCACCCATAGTCTCTGGGGCTGGGTTAGTACATGGTACTGCTATTAATACAAAGGATGTTCGTTCAGTAACCCACAATGGCTAGTTGTCACTAAAGTACCAGTACATGTTTTGACTCTTCTGCCTACTGAAGTGTGTGTAGCTCTGTTATATACAATTTCACTTTCTAGCTACTGCACATTTGTGTTGTAGAAGTATGTGGCATGAATCTGCCATTTTATGTTTCTTTCAGATGCTGCCTGATAGAGAGGAGATGCACTCTTCTATCTCATGGAGATTTAAATTTTTGTTATTGCTTGTTTTTTCTTAATCTAAACCTGAATCTGAAAATAGTGAAAGTCAGAAGTTTCTCTGTGTATGGAAACACACAACATGCATTTGCCCCATTTTTTCTCTAGACTTCTTTTAAGTGTTTATCACATTATATGCTTTTTGAAATATTAATCATGACAGCATCTGTATATCTTGTACCAAATAAAAACAATCAGTAACAAAATATAACCCTCCAGTCTTTACTTGTCACAAAAGCTGCACAAATGTGCCGTGAGAAAATAAGAGGGACATCAAGTTTTTTTAAAATAGAAGACAAAGACTGGGGACCTTAGGCTGTTCTGAGTGACTTCTGGGATGCACCATCAGCACCCTACAGTGGGAATGTGATGAGGTCATTTCTAAGAACTCCATTTACAGGTCAGAAAACTTAATTTTCCCCTTCCATTCAATTTGACCATATGTCTTAATTTCTTACCTCTTGTGATATGCCTCCAATCTGTATCAAAGGGAGGGGTCCCTGGAGATCTTTGGGGTGCAGGAGACATTCATAGAAACGCTTCCCTAGAATTAATCATTTAAACTTAGAAATAATCTTTGTCCTTGTGACTTCATAATCATCTTGGCATTTGTGTCTGAGTAGCATCTGTACAAAGATGAGAACTAAATGCTTGTGCACACTTAATTTTAACTAACAATCCAGATTGTGATGCATATAATTTATAACTGCCCAGTTTATGCAAAGCAGAATTGTTTAATTCTCTCTGTGTGGGTTATAGTATGAGCCTATGTGTTGGGGGTACTATAGGAGGAGGAAATTATGCCGTATGTTCTATGCTGTATAAAATACAAAATGCCATACAGAGAAGAAAGGTCCAAGGATACTTTCTCAGGCCTTGTCTACACTACACAACTAAGTTGACCTATGTTAGGTCAGTGTACAGCCACTGCAGTAATTACTGTGGTTTTTCATGCTCACACTACCCTCCTTCTGCCGGTGGTATGTGTCCAGTGACTTAAGTGGTGCAGTGTGGTCAGCCCTGTGCAGGGCTCCTGGCACTGGGAGCTTGGATCCCAACTGCCCAGCACTGACAGACGATATAAGTAACGCAGTGTCTACACTGCCGCCCTAACTACATCAACCGAAGTTTTACAGCTCTCGTAGAGGTGGAGTTACTAAGTCAGCGTAGTGGGGGACTTACATTGGCTGGAGCAACGCTGTCATGTAGACACCTTCAAAGTTAGGTCAATGTAAGCTGCCTTACATCGACCTAACTCTGTAGTGTAGAGTTAAGTAATGATAAATGAGAGGAATCGAAGCTTTTCAGAGCTGAAATACTGTCTCAGCTACATTCCCTTGACCCCTAAGTGGTAGACTATTGATACTTTCTCAAGAGGAAGTTACCTTTTCATTTCCAAATGGTGGAAAATGAAGCATTGTTTAAAAAAAAATAAAAAAATCAGGGAAGAGTGTAATGTATAATGAGGTGATAAATCAGCAAACAGGCAGGGCCAAGAAATACTGGTCAAGGTGTAAAAAGTCAGCAGGCAGAAGCAGGTGCCTCATAAGCTGCTTGCAGGGAAGGTGGGTGGGAATGCTTGGGGATGAGATAGGTCAGGTGTTATGGGCCATTCTCCCTTGGATGGTCCTTTACAATATGTGCCAATTACTTATGCTAAACAATCTGTTCCACCCAGGGGTGAAAGTAACTTAAAGAATTTACCGGTACTCCAGAGTCCCAAGCAGGGTGTGTGTCCTCAAATGGAAGAGGCGGGGCCTTTGGAGCCCCAGGCCCTTTAAATTGAGATTTAAAGGGCCCCAGGCTCTGGCTACAGTAGTGGCAGCTGGGAGCCCTGGGCCCTTTAAATCACTGCCGGAGCTACCACATGCAGAGGTGCCTGGGAGCTCTGGGGGCTATTAAAAGGGACACTACCGGAGTGCAGCCCTAGGCTCTTTAAATCACTGCCTGAGCTCTGCTGCCAGAGCCCCAGGGTAGCAGCAGTGGCCAGGGGCTCTGGCAGTGATTTAAAGGGCCTGGGGCTCCCAGCCACTGCTACTGCAACAGAGACCCAGCCAGTTTAAATTGCCGACAGAGTCCCAGGAGTCCCAGCTGCCACCGCTACCCCAGGGCTCTGGCAGTGGGGCTCCAGTGGTGATTTAAAGGGCCTGGGGCTCCGGCCACCACTACTGCCCCGCACCCTTTAAGTTGCTACCCGAGCCGCACTGCCGGAGCCCACGGAGATTTAAGGGGCCCAGGCAGTTGCGGTGGCCAGAGCCTCGGGTCCTTTAAATCGCTGCCGGCGCCCCGCCACCAGGGCTCTGGCAGCAGGACTCGGATGGAAATTTAAAGGGCCCGGGCTCCAGCCACCACCCTGGCTCTGTTGGGAGCCCCAGGCCTTTTAAATTGCCACCTGGGGAAGCTGGTGCGGTCCAGCGTACCGGAGTGTACCAGCTTACCTTCACCCCTGGTCCCACCTTGCATTTTACTATGATGCTGGGAGTACCTTTCGCAGACTAAAGACTTGTCTTCATGTACAGTGTAGCTGTGCTGCTCTTGTGCTGTAATGAAGATGCTACTATGCTGATGGGAGAGCTTCTCCCATTGACGTAGTTAATCCACCTCCCCCCGAGGCAGTAACTATGTCAATGGAAGAAGCCCTCCCTTCAACATAGAGCAGTAAACATGGGACCAGGGGGGAGAAGGGGCAGTGGGTTAGGTCAGTATAACTACATCACTCAAAATTTATCTCCCAGCTAAAAAGGTTACAGATGCTACACACAGATGGTGCAGAACTTCATAGTTGGTTTATCCCACTTTTTTGTGTGCTTTGATCAGCAGTGAAATCATTATCAGAGGGGTAGCCTTGTTAGTCTATATCCACTAAAACAACGAGGAGTCCGGTGGCACCTTAAAGACTAACAAATTATTGCATCTGAAGAAGTGGGGTTTTTACCCACAAAAGCTTATGCCCAAATAGACTTGTTAGTCTTTAGGGTGCTCGCAGACTCCTTGTTGTTTTAGTGAAATAGTTAACATTGTTGACAGTTATGCTTTCATCAGTAGGTTTCATTGTTTTGCATGCAGTTGAAATGAATGGGAACTGTTTCTGTTCATGTTCCATTTCTGTTTGTCTGAACAGCACTGGTTTTATACTCAATTTACGTATTGGAGGGTTTCTCTGTAATTGTAAGGGATAAGACCCAGACCCAGATCCTGAGCTGTGCTGTGGTTACTTTACACAGGGTTGTGCCAAAGCATCCCTATAGCCAGTGTAGCTGATGACTTTAGGATCATCCCAGTGCAGGGGAAGCCTCTTGTGGCACAAAGCTTGTATGAAAGCTCCTATGCTGTTCCACTCCCTGTGGCTGATATAGGGAAAAGAAAGCATTGTGGCATATGCTTTGCTGATTTCTAGATGCCATTTCAGTCTCTTGGGCTGTAGTCAACTGGCTGAATGCTTCTCAGCTGCAACACAGGATAGGAGATGACAACTACTACTTCTCTTTTTTTTTTTTTTAAATAAAACTCTGGTTAATGCAACATGTGAGGACAGCACCAGAACAAGGTACAGGGCTAATAAGCCAACCCAATGCAAGTCCTAAACAAGCAGCGAGGTTCTTGGTGAAATCAGACCTATGAACACCTCTCTTCAGCTGACAAGTTGAGAAGATCACATGCAGACAGTGTTTGAACAGTGAGTCAAACAAAAGAAGGAAGACACGCAACTCTCCATCTTGTTTAAGTAATATCCAGCTAAATGTAAGGTTTAGTTGTATTTATGTTCTCCTCTTAACATGTATTTTGAATTGGACTTGGAGAAAGACAATGGGGTGAAGCACTGCTGGGAGGAGAAAAGGAACCTGAACTTTGACCCCACCGGAGTTTGGATCAGGAGTAGAGACAACACAGTTTGAGAACACAGTCAAGGGCAAAAGGAGCTGCAAAGAAGGCTGCATGGATACAGACTCTTGTCATGTAGGCGTGGAACGAAATCCCCAGGGTTGTTAGTGTGTCAATGGGTCCCGCCTGTTTGCCCCAGGACATTTGTCAGCCTCTTTTTTTGGTCAAAAGTTCTCCATACACTTTAGATTTGTATCCACCATGCAGAGGACTCATTGAGGCAGAAGAGTGCTTTTATAAGCATTGCCTCAGTACTGTTTCTGCAAAGTCTTTGCAGGAACTCGGTCATGATTTTATCTTGCTCCTTGAAAAACATAAATAGCTCAAAGGTTCTGTTGATGGATTTTTTTCCCAGCTCTTTGATGTGCCAGAGATAATTTCTCCACATTCTCCCCCAACCTGTCCCTATTCCCTACCCAAGTTTTAATATGTTTTCTTGTTGTTACCTGTTTCTACTAGACTGTAAGATCCCCAGGGCAGGGATCTTGTCATCTTTTATATTTCTAAGCACTATCCACACCTATGGTTTAAACTATGGTCTAAATTATTCTAGCAGTATAAATTAATACCACCCAACTCTTTTGGCTCCTTCTGTGCAAGGGAAACTTTCTAAACATTTCCCTAATTGCTAATATTGATTCCACTGGCTCCACCAGTCTTACTAACATTGGGAGTTCTAGTATGAATGGGCACCCATTGCCATTTTAACCAACGGGTCATGTAATGCTGCTTTGAGCATGTTTAGTGTTCAAAATGGTGGTAGCTGCTAACACCACTGTAACTGTTCTAGTGTCAGCAATGGTGGGAAATTTGTTTAAAGGCCCTGTCTGTTCAAGAGAAGCCTTGGGGTAGTTATAGCAAACATCTCTCTACTAATTTATTGGCTAATGAGAACAGTTTGAGAGGGCAGAGATCTCTTACTATATGGCACAGTGAAATTTATTTGTGCTGCTGCATTTTCAGGTGTAGTTAGTGTATTGCTGAGGATTTCTTAAGAATGATGTCTGTAGTTTTTAGCTGCTTTAGCAAGCTTGTTGGTGGTTAATTTTTGGAGCATGTGTGACAAGTGCACAATCACCTGCATAACCTTCTCATAGGCATTCACATTTGCTCTGGTAGAAGTTTGAAATTTAATACAATATCTTGTCATCACAGTTGTGACATCATGACATCTCTGATAGCATCATCAATTATGCTACCAAGTTGAGTCCAAAGTGACTCCGGGCCAAAACGTAGTCTTGCTTGTCTCCATTAAGTTTATTATTACAATTGGCAAGGCAGAGCAACATGTACAAAGACTCCATCCAGAATTCTGTCAGGCAGACTGGCCTCGAGAAATTCATGCTCTGAGGGGAGTTTGCTCAATTCTAACCAGCTGACAATATCAAAACTTTGGGCAAAACTGTAGACAAGCTTGTGTTTAATTCCCAATGTGTTTCCTGTAATTCTCAAGTAACAAACTCATTCAAAACCAATAGCACTTCTTTCTACTCTGAAGCAGCACTGTATTTCTGGAAGGACTCAAGCTATGTCTACACTAGAGACCTTACAGTGGCAAAGCTGTACTGGCGTAGCTGCGCCTCTGTAAGATCTCTTGTGTAGCTGCTCTATGCTGATGGGAGGGAGCTCTCCTGTTGGTATAATTAAACCACCCGCAATGAGTGGCGGTAGCTATGTAGCACTGTGCACACTACTACGTATGCTAGTGAAACTCACATTGCTCAGGGGTGTGTGTTTTCACACCCCTGAGTAACAAGTTTTGCCAACATAAGTGATAGTGTAGACAGGGCTTTAACTATTGGGGGGAAGGATAGCTCAGTGGTTTGAGCATTGGCCTGATAAAGCCAGGGTTGTGAGTTCAATCCTTGAGGGGGCCATTTGGGGAACTGGGGTAAAAATCTGGGGATTGGTCCTGCTTTGAGCAGGGGTTGGACTAGATGACCTCCTGGGGTCCCTTCCAACCCTGAGATTCTATGATTGTCATCCGTATCAAGAGAGACAAGGTGGGTGAGGTAATATATTTTCTTGGACCAACTTTTGTGGGTGAATAAGACAAGCTTTTGAGCTTACACTGAGCTATTCTTCAGAAGACAAGTATAATTCTTTATCTGTAATATTTGCATGTTCCTAAATCCAAATGTATGCTTATTACAACTATCTGTAACCCACTAACAGCACCCCTCTCTCCCCGTTGCTTTTTCCTTCCCCTTGTTTCTTTCCTCCCAATGACTGGAAATGTGTTAAGGGCTACTTCACACTGAGTGGTCCCTCGAAATATGTGTTAACTACCTATGCTAAGCTTATGCTCAAATACATTTGTTAATCTCTAAGGTGCCACAAGGACTCCTGTTCTTTTTGCGGATACAGACTAACATGGCTGCCACTCCCTATGCTAAGTAGTCTGTTACATCTTGTATTTAGCTGTGATATTCTGAGTACTACCTTTCCCAGATCTGAAAAAGAGTTCTGTGTTAACTCAGAAGCTTTCACCAAGTTTGGTGAAGTTTGGTCCAATAAAATTTAAATTTTTTATTAAAGCTTATGTTAAATTATAATACATGGATTGGGAAAAGAGGGTCTGTATTATCTCTCTAATATCCTAGGACCAACACGGCTACAACATCATCAGCATCAAGAAACACTGTAGAAAGTTCTATTTCTGCAGGTGACAATAGGGGAATACCACTCCAGTAGCCACTATTGCTCCCCCCACACCTTTGCAGTTACAGATGATGATGATGATTGTGAAAGTCTCTTGTGCATAGTCCCACAGAACTCTACTTACACACTGTTCTAAATGAGATGCATATGTAGCTGGCTGATACGTGCACTGACGTAGTTGTAGATCTCAAAGAAATTCACTCAGGACTTGGAGTTTTTCCAGTTTAATAACTTTCAATGCCATAACAACTTGTAAACTAGGGGTAGAATTTGGTGAAGCCATGGGGCTAGTGATCAGGATTCTATGTCTGGCTCCTGTGTGACCTTGGACAAGTTAGTTCACCTCTCTGCATCTCAGTTTTCCTTCTTGTAAAATGGCAATATTTTCCTACCTCTTGTGCTTATTGAATTGTTGTTTTTAATGCTTGATTCCTGATGTTTGGTGGCAGATAAATCAGAGCCAAAATGCTCCTGTTTTCTCCTTAGGATGTCTGTTTTTCAACAGTGAAGTTTACTTCCCATAACTTATTGGAATGGCCCTGTGGTCATAAACTGATTCTGGCAAGGAATTGTAGAAAGATTTTATATTTGTTGCCTTATAAACTTGTATATCTTTCATGCTCCTGTCCGAACAGCCTCCTTATTCAAAATTTGGTCTTTATCAGCTTTCACGAATTCTTGCATTCATTGAGTTTTGTTGTTTTTTCCCCTCTCATGTCTGCTGCAGTTTGCTCATGATCATTCCTTATTTCTGCAAAGCCGTTCTTTCACTGACCTAGTCCTGGCATTCACTTCAGTTTGAAATACTGTATGTCACTCAGTACTTTCCACTCATTTTCTGTGGTGTTCACAATCATACCAGCAGATATGCAGCTTTCATTGATACTTAATGCAGCAGCAAAATTCTCAGCAAAGGCTTTTTGAATAATGGGATCCAAATCTTTCAACCAACAGTATCATGGTAATTCATAATGTCCTTTTTCTGCTATGCTTCAAGCCACCTGCATCATATGAAAGACTACATTGTTCCCTCAGTTGAGGAAACAATCACATGCAGTGTCTGCTCCATTGGCAAGAGAGGAAGGGGTAACCTCCGACTCTACCCTGCTCCCACTTCTCTAACTTCACCACATTTGGAGCTTTGAATTTCTACTTTACCAATGTCTAAATTAAAATGTGTGGATTCACATTTTTCAGGGAGGAACTTTTCTGATTGCTTACTGAGCATCATACTATTTATAGGGTGTGGCATTAGATACTCGGCATGGCCATCCTACAATAAACAGTTCCTGGGGTATTACGAATTTAAATGCACAGGCTTGATTTCTCCCCCCCCACCCAGGTGTGATTATTTTTTGAAATCCACACTCCTTGAAGTTACTTTTTTTTGGGGAGGGGGGAGGGTGGAATAGTACTACACTATGCTTTTTTCAGAAAAAAAGGCTTATAACTTAGCATTGATCAGAGGCAGGAAAATTACTTTGATTCTCTTGTGAATTATTCTAAAGTGATAAAATATCTGGTAAGATCAAATGCCTCTGTTAGAAGCAGAGCTGTCTAACTCCTGCTAATCCAATAATTTCATTTGTTTTGTTCAATTTACCACATTGTAAGCTTTTACAGGGGAGGGGAAAAAAAAGCAGGATCACAACAAATTTACAATAAATGTTCTACACCAAAGAAGGAGGATTTTGTCCTATGTTATGCTGATAACCCAGAGGAAAATTTCTACCATCAACTTCTCCAGTCTAACAGATGAATACATTATCATCGCTGACCCACAGGGCTCTTTCTGGAACTTGCTCATTTAACCTAATTCGAATGTAATTCTGACTTTCAGCTTTGAATCTTTCTCTGGATTTGCCAAATAGATGTTTGTTTAAAAATAAAATAATCTGGTGTGGGATACTACCTAGCTTAAATGGAGGTGGGGGGTGTCATTACTTAATTATTGCTGGTAGGAAAAACCAGTCTTCCTGGAGTTAAGTTTTGAAGAGATCTGTAACATATTTCAGAAAATATAACACATAAGAGCAGTGTTTTATGTAAGACACTTTAGAAAAACACTTGAGGCTCCAAATACACATCCAAGCATCCTTTAGCCTTAATACATGAGACACCAAATCAACGTTACTATCTGGGTTACCACAAGCATGATGCATATTGGTGGCATGTTGGCAGCTTATATGGTATGCAGCCTAGAGCATTTCTGGACCCAAGGGACAACAGCAAGCTCTAGGCTTCCTTGCCTAGCTCTTCCTATATTTCCCCTTTTCCCTAAAACCAGACTATGTTATGTCTGTTTTTTAAAAAAAAACCAGGTAGTTTATTACTATTTAGGTTTTCAACCCCCAAGATTCCCCCCGCCCCCATACTACATCTTGCCATCAGATACAGTATTTTACAGTTTGGTCAAGTCTCTAATGGCTGTGAGTAAACAAGGGCTTTGTCTCAGCCAAAAGACATCAGGCCCAATTCACCCTGGTGGTCTCCCATCGTAAGTGGAATTACAGCAAGGCTGAATTTGTTCCACAATCTGTCACAGCACAATACCAGCCAGTACCATGCTGGAGCACTGGCTCCGGAATGGCTCTTGGAGGACTTTCCCATCTGTGCCAGTCCACCCCTCTCAGTAATTATGATACTTGTTTGTACTATGGAAGATGTCTATGTTGAAAGTTAGCTTTGCTTATTTGATCCTATCTGAGGTCACTTGTCGCCTATCCATTATACCTCTGTTGCAAACACCTATCATTGTTTAACATATCGCCTCTTTGGGCCCTATAATCTAAAATACATATGTTATAAAAAGCAACTCTATTTTTGTTGGCTTGGTACTTGATAAGAAACAAATACTAAGAATGTCAATTGTTTTATAAATACTAGCTTATTCTCACAATACTTCTGTGAAAGATGTAGATATTGAATTTTGCCATCTGACATGCAAACTCTGCAACATGAAGAAAAAGGAAGCCAAACTTAATAGCAGCATCTATTTCCTGAGCAAATTCAAGAAACATCGTCCCCGAGAACTCACCTCACACTGCTTCATGCAACTCCAAATATGCTGAGTTGCTCTGCCGAAGGACTTCAGAAAAACTATTACAACCCATGCTTGATGGGAATCACATCCTGAAAGAAATCTTTCTCCACTTCCAGTTTTGGCCTTCAAACTACCCCTAACCTCACCAAGCTCATAATATGTTCATATTTTTAATTATCACTTAGTGTGGAATTTATTCAGTTTAGGCTGCTTCATCTTAAAACAAAAAACAAACAAACAAAAAGGAACAAAACATGTATGAAACTAATCAGGGCTCTGTGTATAGTATTTTGTTATTGTTTGTTGTCTAATTCAACAGTTCACTAAATGCTTTACAGATAAGTATGAAGTCACGGTACCTGAAGGAGGGTCACACACAAGATATGTAAATCTAGGATTAGTTAATAACTTAAAGGAAAAAATAGTCAGAATATTGGATAAAAGCTTATAAATCAAAAAAGAATGGTATGCCAAAGGCCACTGTTGAACTCAGAGAAGGGGAGCTAGGGCTTGAATTAAGGCAACCCGCACTGATATGCTATGACCAGGGGCTATAGAAGCTTCCTACAGTGGGAGGGCCACTGATGCCTGAATTGTGGCCTCACCCCCTAGTGCTGCCACTTCCCCTGAGTCTCTACCCTCAGACCACCCCTCTCCCCCTGTGACATTATCTGATTAGAGTATGACCATGCAAATCATTGTTGCTACCACTGTTATATAAGATTTGTTGCAATTACATAAAGTGTGACACATGACCAGAAAGGCTTAAGCATCCTCCAGGATAAATGACCCAAATTCAACCTTTAAAAACATATTGGCAGATAATGTTTGTGTTTTTGTGTGTTTACATATATATTGGTAGAGATTAACAATGTAATCACAGTCCCTGTCTATGCTGTATTCTGTTAATTCAGAGATAAAAAGGACACCTTAACATCTAAATGAACTGTTAACATAGGATATAGCTGTGTTCATCTTTCTTTGAAATGCACAGCAAATCACCTGAAAATGATGGAAGATGAGCAATTGCTTTATATTAATCTGTGTAGATAATTTCCTGTGATGCCTAGGAAATAGGTCCACTTCAAAGTCCCCATGAGTGTCTATTGTTCCCCTAAGGACTCCAAGATGTCAAAAGAAGGCCTGAAACTATATAAAGATGCTTTGGGTCCCAATCCTTTTGATTTCAGATCTGCTTGATGCTTCATGGAGGGGAAGCCTAAGATTGAGATCTCCAGTCCTAACCCGGAATGACCCTGAACACAGACTTTGGATTATAACCTATGAATCAATTCTGAAAGAACTCTTTGCAACTACAAAGCTCACCATCTTACTATGAGGGCTTGTCTACATCAGAAAGTTGCAGCGCTGGTGAGGGAGTTACAGCGCTGCAACTTTGAAGGTGTACACATCTGCAGGGCATCACCAGCGCTGCAACTCCCTGTTTGCAGCGCTGGCCGTACTCCCGTTTTGTCTCGGGTGTAGAGGATCCAGCGCTGGTGATCCAGCGCTGGTAATCCAATGTAAACACTTACCAGCGCTTTTCTTGACCTCCGTGGAAGGAGGAAGCCTCTGGTAATCAAGCTGGTCTCCTTCCCCAGCTTGCTCTCGCGTTCCCGGAACCCCGAGCAAGCAGGTCTCCTTCCCTGCGGTTTGCAGGGGGGTTCGGGAACGCGAGAGCAAACCGGGAAAGGAGACCAGCTTCGCCGCGGTTTGCTCTCGCGTTCCCCGAGCAAGCAGGTCTCCTTCCCTGCGGTTTGCAGGGTGGCTCCGGGAACGCGAGAGCAAACCGCGGCGAAGCTGGTCTCCTTTCCCGGTTTGCTCTCGCGTTCCCGGAACCCCCCTTGAAGCCGCCCAACAGCGCTGCAGTGTGGCCACATCTAACACCACTTGCAGTGCTGGTTGCTGTAAGTGTGGCCACTCTGCAGCGCTGGCCCTATACAGCTGTACTAATACAGCTGTAACAACCAGCGCTGCAAAATTTTAGATGTAGACATGGCCTATGTCTTTCATGTCTCCTTTGCAAGTGGTCTCTGGAGACTTGACTAGAGATTGTGCCCTGGAGCCTCAGCGTGCAGCCCTGAAATATGAAAAAGTGTCAAAGATTTATGGTAATTGAACACTTTCTCCAGCAGTTAAAACAATACCATTGATCTTGGCTCAAAGCTGAACCAGTCCTTGTAAACAATAAAGAACAGATGGCGGACTTGAAAACAATCTCTATGTTCTGAACGGCAATAAAACTAAAAATGTCCATCTCACTTACACAGGCAGAGTAAGCAAAGACAACAGAGAGAAAGAAGGAGGAGAATAATATAGTGCCACCACAGGTTTGGGTCTTGAAATAATTGTAAAACAATGTCCACACCCACACGAATACCTAGGTAGCTGGTTCTCAACCAGGATTCTGGGGCCCCCTGAGGGGCCATGAGCAGGTTTCATGGGGTCCTCCAAACAGGGCTGAAGTCTGGGGCCCTGAGCACCGCCACTCGGGGCAGAAGCCGAAACCTGACCAATGTAGCAATGTGGTGACCCCTAGGCAATTGTCCTGCTCTAATGCCAGCCCTGGCTTTTATATGCAGAAAAGCAGTTACTGTGGCACAGGTGGGCCATGGAGTTTTTATAGCATATTGGGGAGGTGGAGCTCAGAAAAAAAAAGTTTGAGAATCCCTGACCTAGGTGGTGTATAGTGCTGTTCATCAGTAGGTCTCAAAGCTCTTTAAAAAAGAAAATAAATATTAACCCCACTTGGTTTGCCTCAGCTCTGCTTAAAAAACATTCAGAACAAAGACTGGATCTGTGCAATGAAAAAAAGTGAAGGGACTATCAGCTCCTGCAAAGAAATTACGGTCAGATTTTCTCTCCCACTCTGCTACCTTTGTGCCAGTCCTGTGGTGACAAGGGAGTGGAAATTGCCAGTATCTTGTTCCCATGCTAGAAGTCTCTAGTAGGCAGAGAGTCAGAATAATCAGCTCTGATATGTGTGCTCCCAACCTCTCAGCTCTTAGCATAGAGGGTGGATTGCAGCAGGGAAAAGGTGTGGCTGGAGGTCACTGTGCTCTAGTATCCCCAGCTGGCAAATGGCCTCTAGGGAGCCATTACTGAGCCTAGAGCTAAGCCAGAGGATCAGGGAATCATAACCAACTTCCTAACACCCCCCGCCATAGCTCCCCACTTTGCTATGCCCAGCAGCAAGTGCATGCAGCAGAGAAACAGGGGCCTAAGATTCCACCCTTTAAAAGAAAAAGAAAAAAAGAAGGGTAAAGAGTGGCAGATATCCCATTGCAGCCACATACCTTAATGTGGGCCGGGGTTGGCAGGCTCCTTGGGGAGTTGCCTTAACATCAGTTCCCACATGCCAGACTCCTGAGAGAACAACAAAAAGCAAGAACGTTACAGTTAATTACATATACCCACCCACCAAACCAAGCCTGAACCTCACACTTATCAGTAGGTGGTGCTCCAGATACCACTGCTCCTCCCCTTCCCACTGACCAACCTGGAGATGTCTTGCCAAGGACTGCCAAATGGCAGGGAACTGGCTATGCAGGAGGAGTTCTCCCAAAGGGACAACTTTCCATAAGTTCTCAGCCCAGACAATGCTTTTCTCTGAACCCTAAAATGGGGAGGGGGTGAGAGAGACAGAGAAAGAAAGAAATCCATAGTTCAGTTACTAAATAGGGCCAGATGCTGTAGTTCATTCTCTGGCAATTTCCAGTGAGTAGGGTTGCAGGATCAGGCTGTAGTCTCCACCATTCTTGTACAACCCTCCTACGCAGCCATGTTAAACTGCTCATCCATTTTCTTCTGTCAGAGTCCAAGTTTCCCACCATGGTGCAGGACCAAAAAATTATTGCAAGGGCTGATTTATGTTTGTTCTTACAGAAAAATCCCACTCTAGGGAGTTACAGCTCACATGGTTCCAGCTTAAACAAGGGGAGGTTTGAAACCAGCTGCCAAAATCTCCTGATCATTCCCTGACAAAAACCCCATCCCAGGTGCCAAAACCTTCCAGTCGCTGTCTTTTCCTCCTCCAATTCCATTTCCTGTACTGAGCTCCTTGGCTGCTCCACACTGTGTGAACTCATAGCAGCATTAAATAGATTTGCATCCCAGGGTGCAATTCTACCCTTAAGTTATGTTTTTTTTTTTTTTTTTTTTTTTAAGGCACATTGCTCCCAGTGGTGGAAAGTCTGGAATCTGCAGTGGCACAAAGTTTTTGTAATTTTAGCTCCCCCATGGATTTACAGCTGATCAGGGCAGCTCCAAACATATACATTGGGAATTGATGGAGAGGGCATAGCCAGGACATTAGGTGGATGCACTGATTCAAAACATCCTATGGGCAGTCTCACTGCTAGGCTTTCGGTGTGATTCTCCTGGTGATGCTAGTCCAAACATTTATCATTAACAATCTCTTGAGCCAAGGCACAAAATCAATCCCTATCTTAAATGCTCTATTTACTTAAATCTAGCAGAGCTCTTTAAATTGAAGGCACAAATGAAAATAACTTTATTGCTAGCATAGGCAGAGTGGAGTAACTAGGAGCTCAGCGTAGGAACCAGATGTGGAGTTTGGGAGAGGGACTCCAAGGAGAGTATTAAAGAGAAGAGAGAACCTGGAAGAGTGGACAGTAGTATTGCTTGCATGGAAACATTGGTGTAGGCAGGCTGCTTGTACAGGAGGCCGCTGTCTTCCATACAGCAATTGTTCAGGCCCAGGTTAGAGTATGGCTGTCCAGACCCTGCCTATGATTTTATCATATTCTTGTTTCTCATTTCAGGCGGGTGCTGTTTTTATTCTTTCTACACCCTTGACTGAATTGCAAGAAAGCCTAACAAGCTCAGTTATAGGGGTTATTGGGTTTTTTAGCACAATATAAAAAAGGTTTTAATATTTCTGATCTATAAGCGCTTTCTAGGCCACAGTCTCAGCTGGCATAACTCACCCTAGCACAACAGAAGTGAAAGGCACAATCCTGATTTACACTGACTGAGGACCGGGCCCTCTGAAGTTATCACAAAGATGGAAAAGAGAGGAATTATTTTTTTAGTTGTAAAGTACAAATAAAAACTAAATCTGGGGGATACACCATAAACTGTGAGAGCAGAATTCCCTCCATTAGATGTTTAATAGGCTAACAGCAGATTAAAAGGGTGAAAATAAAATATTCCCATTCGCAGCTTCAGGCAATGAATGAATTGATGAGCCTTTCAGAACAGTGATATTCCTGAGATTTCTCACAAGGTGAGAGAATTACTTATATGAATGTGTTTGCAGAATAAGCAACTGGAACCCCAATCCTGCAAATTAATGGTGGCTCTCCATTGATTTCAGTTTAGTGTTTCCTTTAATCTTCTGGGTGATTATGTCCCACTTTATTCACTGTTTTGCATATCATACAGTTTCTAACCCAGACTTGCTATCATTTTATTTCATAACAACGTAGAGCCCAACAACACTGACTGTAATAGAGATGTCAGTAATGTGACACCAGTGACACCTGCATTCCACAGGACACCAAGATCATCCCCATCCTTTAGTAAAGACACCACACCCTTTCTGAAGGCTCCAAACTCCACTTGACATAAAAGCAGCTCAATGCTGTCACAGATGTTCCCCTGTTCAGCTAATGGATGCCATACAATACACATCTGCCCTTCGTGCACAGACCCTTTCTGGATAGTGCATCTGAGATGTGTTAATGGTATCCAACCACTAACAGCTCCTAGTCAAAAGATCTTTCAGCATATACTTTACAGTTGTCTAAACACAGGATACCTCATTATACCACAAAACAATCAAACAAGTTTTAAGGTGATATACTATATCTCCATAGGTGCAGCTGCTTAATAAGCTGAATACTAGACTGAACTGTTTTTTGGATAGTGTGTTTGGAATTGACATTTCAGATTCAGATGAGCATTTACTAATTTCATTTTTTCCCTTTCATCTGCCTGTGCAAGCTGTATACTTGTATTAGTGCAGCCATTAAACAGTTAAGGTCTGATTCTGCTCTCATTTACACTGGCTTAATTCCACTGATATCAGTGGAGTTACTTCTGATTTGAACTGGCATCTAGATTAGGCCCAACAGGCTTTCTGGCTCTCTCCCCCTTGCTCCCAGCTAGCTCTAGTTCCCAGTGATTAGAAATATTTTAGTTGCCTAAAGACTGCAAGCTTAATGTTTCCTGTCTTCTGGGTGACAAAAGAAGCCATTAAGAACAAGGCTCTTGTACAGCTGCTGTCCATTTGTTAGCTAATTTAGCTCCTCCCTTCTCCTCCCAAACTCACCTGGACTGCATTTCTAACTACAAAATCTACTAAGGGAAGTCTGACATCATCACATGTGAAGGGTGAATCAGCCTAGCCCGTAGCATAGTTTGGTAATCAGTTTATGACTGTTCACCACAGCTCAGCCCTGTCTAAACTGGCAAAGGAAACAATGTGAGCACCCTGTAACTAAGAAACTTGTTTCAACATGTTTCAGAATAGCAGCAGTGTTAGTCTGTATCCAAAAAGAACAGGAGTCCTTATGGCACCTTAGAGACTAACACATTTATTTGAGCATAAGCTTTCATGGGCTACAGCCCACTTCATCGGATGCATGCAGTGGAAAATACAGTAGGAAGATATATACACACAAATGACATGAAACAATGGGTGTTACCATACACAAGCTAATGAGAGTGATCAGTTAAGGTGAGCTATTACCAGCAGGAGAGGAAAAAAAACTTTTTGTAGTGGTAATCAAAACGGTCCATTTGCAGCAGTTGACAAGAAGGTGTGAGGATCAGTGGGGGGTGGGGAAATAAACATGGAGAAATAGTTTTACTTTGTGTAATGACCCATCCACTCCCAGTCTTTATTCAAACCTAATTTAATGGTATCAATTTTGCAAATTAATTCCAATTCAGCAGTCTCTCATTGGAGGCTGTTTTTGAAGTTTTTTTGTTGTAATATTGCGACTTTTAGGTCTGTAATCAAGTGACCAGGGAGATTGAAGTGTTCTCCAACTGGTTTTTGAATGTTATAATTCTTGACATCTGATTTGTGTCCATTTATTCTTTTATGTAGAGACTCTCCGGTTTGGCAAAGGTATATGGCAGAGGGGCATTGCTGGCACATGATGGCATATATCACATTGGTAGATGTGCAGGTGAACGAGCATGTTTCAGCATGTATCATTGATAATGCAATTTAAATTGCAAGTGTAGACGTGGCCTGAGAGACCTGTTACTCAGCTCCACCTAGTGGAACTATCTGTTAATGTGAGTCCTGTAATTTTATCTAGGTAGATGTTGAGTTGGGATGGCTGAGATCTGTTTTGTTTAATTGTATCTTCTCTCTCTCTTTATAATCATACTTTAAATTAGGGGTAGGCAACCTATGGCACAGGTGCTGAAGGCGGCACGTGAGGTGACACTCACACTGCCCAGGTCCTGGCCACCAGTCTGGGGGCTCCTCATTTTAATTTAATTTTAAATGATGCTTCTTAAACATTTTAAAATCCTTATTTACTTTACATACAACAATAGTTTAGTTATATATTATCGACTTATAGAAGAGACCTTCTAAAAACGTTAAAATGTATGACTGGCACACGAAACCTTAAATTAGAGTGAATAAATGAAGACTCGGCATGGCACTTCTGAAAGGTTGCCAATCCCTGCTTTAAATGAATAAGAACCACCAACTTATGAACAAAGGTAACCCAAGTAATCATATATTCACCTGTTACCCTGGTCCTTTCCTTCCTGTTGTTGTTGAGTCTTCAGAATGGGAGCTCTGAGTGGGGCCCCAGGGCCATGCCTTCCTATCTGTTTGGAGAGCACCTGAGTAACCTGAGACCTCTCACTGCTCCTGCAATAAAGTAAATAATGATGATCACAGTAATAAATAAATATGTGCTCACACTGTGTGTATGAGAACAACTAAAGCAGCTATAAGCCTGAGCAGCATTTTGGAGCTGGAATCTGTTTGGGGAGTGTTTGGATTGGGATTCAGTTTGGTCCCATGAGCATCATAGGATAGGGCCAAGCTATGAAAATTGGACCGGTAATTAAACTTTGCCATAATTTGGAGCTTGATTCTGGCTGGGACTGAACTTTGATTTAAAGGGACACTGGAAAGTCAATTTAAATTCAGAATTTAGGTTTCACAAATTCTAAGTTCAGTGGAAATGTTTCCAGGAAATGTCTCAGGATTTTTTATTATTATTCAAATAATAATACTTTGCTCTTTGCATTTAAATGTTTCCCTTTGCAATGCAAACAAGGCAGCATTCTGCTACTGCAGGAGAACCGGAAAGCATAATGAACTCATAACAAAAGTGAATGTAAAGAAAGCGTCAGGGTTAATAGTGAAAAGCAAATGTGGTTGTTTCCCCGAGAGTTGGTCATCTTCAATACTCAAAAGTATTAAAATACCGGTGAGGACATGTATTTACAATGTATGTAAAATACTTCTTTAAAAACAATGTCCTTTTATGGGAAGTTCTGGAAGTACTATTTGTTGCTGGAGGAGGACAGTGTGTAATAGTGATTCATATGCTGTTTTTGTTAAGTAAAGGCATGTTCTGAGTGGCTTCTGATTCCTCAGTAGCAAAAAATCCATAGGTAGGCAATGCTTAGATCTTATATGCTGTAGCACTTTTCATCCTCCAAGTGTTTTACAAACATTAACTCATTTGTGTTGTGTTTTAGTTATGTAACTGTTATTCATTTATTTGTACCACTCTATTATTAACATAGCGCCTAGAGGCCAAATGAGATCAGGGCCCTATTGTGTTGAGCATACACTAAGGCCTGATCGGCACTTAAGGTTAGGTCGATATAGCTATGGTGCTCAAGGGTTGGGAAAAATCCATACTCCTGAGTGCTGTCGCTGTGCTGACCAAACCCCTGGTGTCAGTGCAGCTAGGTCAATAGAAGAATGCTTCCATCAATGTAGCTACCGTCACTTGAGGAGGTGGTGTTACTGCAATGATGGAAAAACCTCTTCCGTCACTGTAGGAAGTGTCTACACTACTGTGCTATAATCCCAGAGCCGTGTCGTTGTATCATTCCTTAATGGCTATTAGCCAGGATTGGTAAGGAATGGTGTCTTGAGCCTCTGTTTGTCAGAGGGTGGAGATGGATGGCAGGAGAGTGATCACTTGATCATTACCTGTTAGGTTCATTCCCTCTTGGGCACCTGGCATTGGCCACTGTCGGTAGACAGGATACTGGGCTGGATGGACCTTTGGTTTGACCCAGTATGGCCATTCCTACGTTTTTATAGACATGGCCATAGAGAGAGACAGTCCCTGCCCTGAAGCGCTTACATTTTTCATGACGCAAAAAGGATGGGAGGGAATTAGGCATGGGGAGGTGAAATGACTTACCCAATTTCTAAAAGCAAGTTAGTAGCAGAGTCAGGAATAGAACTCATGTTTCCTGAGTTCCAGCCCATCACCCAAGCCTTTGGGCAGCACTGCCTCCCATAAATGTCTAAGGATTTGCCTGCAGAAATAGGCAGCCATTTGGGGCTGGTTCAGAGCAGAACACTACATTATAGACGCACAGCTCCTGTACTGTCTCAAACAGACCTTGCTTTGAGTCTTTGCATAGTCTCTCAATCCAAAGTAAAGTTAATTTGGACTGAACATACTGGCTTTCTCTTTAAATATATGAGAGCTGTAGATTGTCTACAGTCTGAATTCAGTTGGACCGCTCATGTGCCTAGTGAATGTTACAGTCATATGTAAACATGTGCAAGTTTTGAGACCAAGTGAGGTTTGGCATCTGTCTGTCTGTGCTAGGGTTTTCTATAGGACCCTGCACTGGCACTGACATACAATGGTAAAAAACATGGATCTATTTGTTAAATCATGAAGGCTGAGAGTAAAAGCATTTCTTCCAGTTTAATAAATGAATGTCTGCACAGTGCTTTGAAGATGCAGAACACTATATGAATGCTAATGTTATTATTAATAATTGTACTCAGCATGAAGAATTTGCCCATGGCTGTGAAGAACAGCACCAGTCACTCCCGCAGCAGTGGCAGGAATTTGTAATTTAAAGGGCTAGCATGTTATGCAATGAGACACATTTCAGATGTGAATTTTACTCCCCCCTCTTAATTTTTTCCTATTTGGTTTAAATTCTCTTCTTCCAGAATCCACTTTACTAGGATTTAAGAAAAAAAATGGATGGCACACTGGTTACAAATGATATCTCAGGAGGTGATGCATGCTTGATTACAACAGTACCTGACCACTTACAGGTGATTAAAGTGAATGCTATGTTGGGCTTGAGGAGGCATTTCCTCCCAGGGCATATTGAGAGGGACTTTAGGAGGGAATGTATTTCTATTATGTGCTCTGGGGGAAATCATACATTAGGATCAGGAATTACACAATCACTTCCTGCAACTGTGTGGGAGAAACATTGCTGATGGACATTTAAAAAACATTTTATTCTAGGTTTGGAAATGATGCCAATGGGTAAACAGGTCACTGATCCATGCAGTAGATTTTGTCTTTGAAATTCATCACTGTTCAATGGCACCTCACCTATAGGGCTGATTTCTTCTGGGGGGCTTAAAAGGGTGACTGCCTCTATGGTAAACCTTTGTCCTTGACCTAGAGACAGTGGATTCCATTCCTTCCCAGGGCAGCTCATCTCTTGTGAAGTGTTCTGTTTGTCTTTGTCCATTTCCAGCTGGTAAACGCAGCACCAGGCTGTTTGTCTTCAGTCTGCTAATTCTGTAAGTACAGGTGAAGCAAATATTTTGCTTTGTTACTGTGTGTATTTAAATAATCTATTGCCTCTCAGCATCTTGCATGTACATTTTAATTAGCACAATCCCTCCATTATTTTTTTTAATTTAAAAAAAGATCAGTTATATGAAGGTCTTGATTGCCTGGCAAGTGTAATAAATTTGTAAGTGTTGGGTGATTGCTCTTTCAAGTGAATGTGGCACTTACGTGTTTGTTTTTGTTCTATTTAGGTTCAGTTTTCAGAGTTATATAACTGTTCTCTTTGGCTCATAATCACGGTTTCAGATTAACTATGGCCATGCTGCCTTTTGTTGGGGAGTTGACATATGACTAAACCACGTGACACATCTTGTTTCCTATTCCTGAGTATTTGTTGATTGAGAAGTTTGCTACAGAGACGGCATTTAGTCCATGGCAAAAAAGGAGAGAAATCAAGGTCCTGATTCTAGTCTCTGAAATGGCTTTGAGACTGATGAGTGGAGGGCTGTTTGCAGTGTCCTTATAGCCATATTGGGCCACGGATATGGAAGAGACAAGGTGGGTGAGGTAATATCTTTTATTGGTTCAACTTGTGTTGGTGAAAGAGACAAGCTTTCGAGTTTCACAGAGATCTTCATGAGGGCTATCAATTCTGGGAAGTAATATTGTAGAACTGTATTGGATGTGATTGTGGGTGTAAGCATCTCTGAAAATCAGGCCTTTTAAAACATCTCCACCAATTTGATTCAAAATAAATACAGAACAAACAACCTTTCCTCAACCTTGTTTATGTAGGACCTACAGTATTTTGTGCTCTGCTATTAGAGTGCATAGAAGTAAAGGCCTCAAACCTGCAAACACTTAACTTATCTTATATTTGAGGACAGAGCTTGGCAAAATTTTTCATGCACAACTTTTTTAAGGCAAAAAATGCCGATTCTGTGACACCAAAACATTTCTTGAATGTGTCAATTTTGTCAATGTTTTTGTTTAGGAGAAAAATTTAAGAATTCAGAAAAAAAATCAAAATGACCAGTTTGGACATTTTCAGAACAAAATGTTTTGATTTTTCTTTTTTTGATTTGAAACAACTTTTCATTTCAAAATTACCTTTAATTTTATTTTTAAAAATTTCAAAAATATTTTAAAATGCTTCAGACTGAAACAAAATGATTTGACCAGAAATGATTTGTCCTAAATTTTCAAAATTGTCAATGAACCCAAAAGTCCATTTTTGCATTCAGTTCTGCTGGATAGCTTCACTGCATAAGGATTTGCAAAATAAGGGCCTGTGGTCTGTATCCACCCACACTGAGCCCTATTGAAGTCAGTAGGGTTCTTAGTGGCTGCAGGGTCTGTTCCCCTTGCAAAGTAACTTGCAGAACAGTGGTTTCATTAACAAACCTATTTGCCACAGCTCTGCTACAGTACTCAATGATGGACCATTGATGCAATCAGCTAATAAGAAAAGTTGCATAATTTTTAATCTTTAATGGAAATCTGGGGTGTCGGTAATGGTGGACATGAGAAATTGCCTGAACCAAAACCTTGCATCTAAACTCCAGATGTGGGTCCTGGTTTAGATTTAATTTTGAATCTCTCCCTCAAATGTGTCAAATTCAAACAACTTGACGCTTAGGGAAGTTTAGATTTGGATCTAGATTTCAAATCCAAAAGTGTGGGAATGTTCAGGTCTGGGCAACTGGTTTTGACCACTGAAGAGATATGAAATTAGGAGCTGGAATTTTTGTTCTGACTCATCCTGTGCGGGTGTGGAGAGAGAATGCTTGTAAAGTCCAGAAGACAAAGAGAAAAAGGCAAGAAAAATAAAAATGTGGGAGAAAAAGGCAAGAAAAATAAAAATCCCCTTTCAAGCTTTGGAAAAAGTATTATAATTACTGGAAAAAAATAATTAAAAACGTACTTGAAAATGTCCAAACAAAATGTAGAGTTCTATCAAACAATCTAGCCCAGTAACTTCTCAGAGGGGCAAAGCAGCATCGTGCAGACTACAATCCATATGGAAAGAATCTTGAAAATCCTGTGTGTTATCACACCTGTAATTGATAACCAGCCCTGCTGTCAGAGCATCAGGTAAACAAATGCTACTCCAGAGAGCAAGAGGGAGGGCAAAGCCACTCATCAAAACAAAGGGGCAAGAAAGAGAGAGGAGAATGTGGATCTCTTGAGGGGGAGTTGGTAATCAGGGAACAGCCCTAAAAACCAGGAGGAGAGGGGCTTTAGGGATGGGGCTGAGGGGGGAGTGCTTTCTGGGAATGTGCACTTGGGAGCATAGAAGAGGTTGATCTGCTGATTGAGACAGGTACAGATCAGCTCTGAAGTGAAGGCAGTTGGGTAAATTTCCCTGTGTTTGTTCTGTCATAGTGGATAGTGATGTAACATGATGCACTCCTGTGTAAACTGGCTTGGAAACTTCATTGGATCATTTTTATTTTGGATGCCATCATGGATAGAAAAGGAGGTTGTCTGGATTATACTCTGAGTATTGGATTTAATTTGAAATCTACAGGCAGCAGCTCCCCATCAGATCAGACAGCTCAGCTTCTGCATATGCTGGGAGAGAAAGCAAGGAGTGTAAAAGACATGGCTTTTCACATTTGAAAAAAAATTCCATCTTTTCAATTGTTTATAAGAAGTAGCTCTGTTATATATGAACGGAATGCTTTTATTTAGCCCATTGAAGAAATTAATTGGCTGAATTAGACAATATGTCCATATGACATTCTAAGAAAGATTAATATATTTTTGTGTTACTCCCACTTCTGGTGTGGTCCCCCAGTTAAGCTTTGGCAGCCACTCTTGGAATAAAATTATATTTTCAATTTTATGGCACATTTGCAGGTCTAGATCACACGGCTGGGGAAGAGGGGCAGCCTTTGACAGCAAAGTGGAGAAAAGGGAAGGGATATGTTGTAGAACTGGAAATATTTGTTGAAATTCATTATCCCTCTGATTTGAGGGAAAAAATCTGAACTAATTTTTGCTAGTTATATCTAGTAATAGGCAAGAATTTACCTGCTGAGCATAAAAATAAAATAATGTGCCTGTGAGCAGTCTCTTATGCAAAAATAAATGGGTATTTCCATAATAACCCTCTACAGTGTGTGTATATATAACAATCTGCTTCTCCTTTGCCTGTGTTTATGTAACCTAGAAACTGTCCTCAGCCTTATAAAAGTACATAGTTTGCCATGGTTGCTCACCACATGGAATATGGTGGCATTAATAGTAGTGGAATAGGTCTAGTATTAATAAATTATTAGAATTTATATTGCAGCAGTGCCCAGAAGCCTGCATCAGATCAGGATCCTATTGTGCTAACTGCTGTCCAAACACACTGCAAGAAACAGATCCTACCCTGAAGAGCTTACACATGACTCAATTTCAACCCTGGTAATGGAAATGACCACCAAAAAAAAGCTTACTGAGCAAGTCCTCTTTATCCCTAGCCAATCTCACATTGCCTTCCATCAGAAAATGTCATGCCCTGAACTCTTCTAAGAGTGACTGATTGCGTTTTCCATCTGCTTTCAATTAACTGAGACAAAGGACCCAGTTTCAGTTAAACTTATCAAAGGTACGAGTTATAAGAGGGCCAGACATGGTACTTCAGCCACAGGCATGTCTGTCATCTTTTCTCTCCAGCATCAAGTGCTTTGGCTTTACTTCCTTTTCCCTCAGAGATGCTTGTGCTTGAATATTGTTTTCTCTTGCCCAGACTTCATCAAAGTCAGCAGGCCTTCCTGGAAGCCACTTCTCCCATCTGTCTCTCTTTTGAAGCTTTGCCTTGCCATTTGTTATCAGGAAGCTGGAATGTGTTGGGTTTGTAATGAAACAAATTTTTTGGGCTTCACCATGGTCAAAAGGGAGGATTAACTAAAGGAAAAAGCTAGCAGTGTACTACAGAATGAGCGAAATCTTGTTTGTTTGTTTGTTTATTTGATCTAACACAGGGGTAGGCAACCTACGGCACATATGCCGAAGGCAGCACATAAGCTGATTGTCAGTGGCACTCACATTAACTGGGTCCTGACCACTGGTCCGGGGGGGTCTGCATTTTAATTTAATTTTAAATGAAGCTTCTTAAATTACATACAACAATAGTTTAGTTATATATGACAGACATAGAAAGAGCCCTTCTAAAAAGGTTAAAATGTATTACAGGTCTGTCGTATCTTACGCACATTTAACATGCGCAATTTCAGCTTTACGCAGTCGGCAAAAAAAAAAAAAAAGAAAAATAACAATTTTAGTACAGTACCTGCAGTGCGGGCGTTTCCGCCCGCCATTATACTCAATGTAATTTTGACTATACGCAATTTTTGCTTTACACACTGACTGTGGAACGTAACCCCAGCTTAATATGTGACAGACCTGTACTGGCACACAAAACCTTAAATTACAGTCAATAAATGAAGACTCGGCACACCACTTCTGAAAGATAGCCGACCCCTGATCTAACAGGTCCCCTTTCCCCACAACGTCTCATTTTTAGGCCAAATCTTAGTTCTCCAAAACTGCATCCATCTGCTTTTAAAAATTCAAGACCAATACCAGGGACAGTTTGGGCTTGTCTACACTGGCACTTTACAGTGCTACAACTGTCTTGCTCAGGGGTGTGAAAAAACACCCCCTGAGCGCTGCAAGTTTCAGTGCTGTAATGTGGCAGTGTAGACAGTGCACCAGAGCTGGGAGCTGCACTCCCAGCACTGGTAGCTACACCCCTCATGGAGGTGGCTCTCCCAGCACTCTGCCAAGACTACGCAAGCCCCGTTAAAGCACGTCTGCTTTAGGATTTATGTTTTATTTTATTCAAGCTGCCAAATTTCAGAGGACTGCAAAAGGCTGTGTTTTTGGCATAGACACACTTAATGGATTTGATTCACTTTCTCAGTAGGAAATTTGTATGGTGCAAAAATTTAAAGAAATAAAATAGAAAGTAAAAGGAAATTAAAAAATAAATAAAAATTTCTGTTTATCTGAATGTCTCATGAGACCATTTCTGCACTGCTAACAACTGCTTTATCACTCCCCATTGCTGGCTGCTGCTGTCTTCTTTTTCTACTTTTTCACTCTGTCACTTGAAAATTCTAGGACCTTGATGGAAAAGTCCTATAGATATTAATAGGAAGTGAATCTATTGGGGTTTATAGAAACATGAGAGTAGTCTTTAGAAACTATTCAAAAACCAATAGAATTGAATGGGAAAATACTGTCCTTTCTATTTGTTCTTTTAACCTCTGCATAGAATTAAGTAGCGGGGCTATAACTGTATATTAAATGCTATAAGCAGATACAAAAAAAAAGTCTAGAAAAATTAGAATTTTCCATTAATTCTGTACCTAAGCTATTTGATGCCTAAGTGAATGTGTTTTAAACTGTGAAACATTTCGGTGGAAAGCAAAATCTCTGTTTTATATTCTTGGGAATGTCACAAAAATGGGCTCACTATTTGCTGCTCTCACAGTCTCTGAAAGGAGAGAGAGAATCATCAATCATTTTCACTCAGCTCTCCCACATTCTAATAATTTGCAGTGTTTTCCAAAGTCATAACTCATTCCAGATGATTTTCTTAATTTTTAATTTTAATCTTTGTTTCTAGTCTATAAAACTAGGGCTTTCTGTCTCTTTGCATTCTTCCCTGATGTGTTTGAATGCCCCAAATTTCTGGCAAAAGATTATACTGAGTAACCACTGGGTGGCCCCATAGGATTCTGCATAAAAAGATCTCAAACTTTTTATGTCATGGTCTAAATCTTGATAGAGAGATTGTCTTGTGGACACGTCCACTCTCAAGTCATCATTGAGTGAATCACCTTCCTCCACATTAGTAATTATATAGTATCCTTGTGGCAACTACAGCAATTGCTTACATGGTAAATTGACATATTAGTAAAGTATTTATAAATACATTAAAGATTGTGAAGCTCTTTGAGATCTACTGATAGACTCTGTGAGTTAGGTGATATTATTATTTTATATTAGCTTTTTAAACTAAAATGTATCAGCTGGAAACAAGGAGAAGACATCTGCCAGGGCTCTTCTGACCACCAATAATTATCCTCTGGATCACAGTTTGAGAACCCTTGCTCAAAGTCAGTAGCTCTCCTGTGGTGAGGCTGGCCTTCAGGCATGATCCCTTACTGTCTTCACACAGAGGATCAATGAAACCCATGGAAAGCGGTTTCCCTTTCTTTGTTTTACAGTTAACTGTATTGCAGAACCTAGCACTGAATATTCATTTAAATTCTCAGAAGGCAGATCTTCATTAGGGGACCAGATCCAAAGTCCATTGAGGTCAATGGAAGTCCTTCTACTGACTTCAGTGGACTTTGACTCAGGCTCTTGCTGAATCCAACATAACCATAACCCAGCAAAGAAGTACTATTTCCCAGCTCTCCTGTCTGATGAAAATAAAATGCTCTTCACAAAAGTGTTTCCAAGAATTACCCTTTAATCTTGCATCATATTTATTGAGGTGAGGTGGAAGGATTTATGGGGTGCTTTAGATTTATGCCACCATCTGAGAGAATGTGTTCTAAGGAACATTATTTTATTTATCTAATAGCACCGAAAATGTGCAAGATGCTTTGCCAATAGTAAGAAGATAGAGTACCTGTCCTGAAGAATTTGCAGGTCTAGATCCTGCATCATGCCCCTTCCAAGCCAGACGCCTACTCCAGCATGAGACAAAGACTGAATTGTGGATAAGGATGTGATGTATCAAGAAGCAAGTGATTAATTTTACCATGGGCTTTATTAGTTCCATGATTTTTTTGTTAATATAATTTAATCATATGTTTTGCTAGTTCTTCTTAAGAGGTAGGGCACTAGTGTAGCCTATGTAGGCCTGGGGGAAGAAGGGTGTTTTAAGGAGAGAAGGTGGAGACAAGGACCAGATGTGGATTCCTAATGGTCAAAACTTTGAAAAGTGTGTCAACAATATGTAGCTTGCATGCACCAGTTGGGGATTTGTATGCGCAACCCTCTATCGGTGTACATTACACATACACTTTTGAAAATTTGGTGTAATATGTAGTTTTCACTGCATCTTTTGTATTCTTATTTTTATGACAGGGTTATTCTTAGAGGCGTGTGAAATATTTCTAAGGAAGCAGGGCATAAAGAGAATCTCAACTGGCTGTAAGTGTTTCATCACTAACTTGAATCTCAGCTTTGTTGAAAGGGTCACACATTTTTGGGGCTACTTAATGAGACAACCATTTATTTTGTATGAGCACTATCATATGAAATCTAGCAGTTTGGGCTGAGTTTGATTTTGTGTCTTGTTCTGAATCTGAAAGTCAGTGAAAATCTTATGAAGTGCAGAACTTCATAAAGAGAAGCCAAAGAATAGGTCGGGAAGAATCCCTGCAAACCCAAACTGCAGAATCGCTTATAGCTCTCTTTATTTCTGCCTCTTCCTGTGCCTCTAATACTGTGGGAGACACATAGGCTGTGTACTTGGGCTCTTCCTGTCCCACACTTTTCTTGTTTCCACGTTTGGATTTTTATTAGATTATCTATCCTTGATTTTATTCTGCCATGAGGAAACAATCGTTAAAGTCATTAACTGGGCAAAGGGGATGGATGGCTGACCTGTTATACCAGAAATGGCCCAAACTTTTTCAGGATGCTTAAAAGGTGACTGCAGAGTGTATTTACTCTTATGCTTGTCAGTTTTTGTTCGTTTTAATTTTTTCCTCCAGATTCACTGTTTTAAGGCCAGAAGATCTAGTCTGACCTCCTGCATAACACAGGTCATGGAATTTCATCTGGTTTCTCCTCTTTTGGGCCAATAACTTATGTGTGGCTAAAGCATATGTTCCAGAAAGGCATCTGGTCATGATTCAAAGACATCAAGAGAGTCTTTGTTTCAACGATTAATCACTGTGACATTCTGTACCTCGGGGGGCGGAGGGGGCACCCTACACCTACACCTACATGTTCATCTTTATAAAATGATTGTGTGGTATCCAATGCAAAGTTTGTCATGTTGGGTGTCTTCAGAAGGCTCATAATGCATGATAAAAGAGAAAGACATTTTGCCATGCTCTCTCTTCCACCTGCATCTACAGACACCACCACCACTACCAAGCAACTGAAACGCTGATCAAAGGGGAAAGCCTGACTAAAAAGTAACCAGCCAGCCTGTGGTGAGAAACATCTAAGTTTTTAAGGGCATTGAAAGTGTTAAGATCAGCTTAGAATGCGTTTTGCTTTTATTTCATTTGACCAAATCTAACTTGTTATGCTTTTACTCATAAGCACTAAAAATCGATCTTCATAGTTAATAAATCAGTTTGTTTATTCTATCTGAAGCAGTGCGTTTGGTTTGCAGAGTGTCAGAGGTGCTTCTTGGGATAACAAGCCTGGTACATTTCAATTTCTTTGTTAAATTGACAAACTTATATAAGCTTCAAAGAGTCCTGTGGCACCTTATAGACTAACAGACGTTTTGGAGCATGAGCTTTCATGGGTGAATACCCACTTTGTCAGATGCATGTCAGTGAGTATTCACCCACGAAAGCTCATGCTCCAAAACGTCTGTTAGTCTATAAGGTGCCACAGGACTCTTTGCTGCTTTTACAGATCCAGACTAACACGGCTACCCCTCTGATACTTATATAAGCTTGCAGCATCCAGTCGGCATAACTGGACACTGCAAGATGGAGGTTCCTAGGGTTGTTTCTGGGACCAGAGATATTGGCTAGTGTCATTCGCTTGCAAGTAGCTGGGAGCAGCTTACATGCCAGAGGCTGTGCATGAACAGCCCAGGAGTGGGGGTTCTCAAAGCAGAGCAGGGTAAGGCTGGCTCCCAGAGTCAAGGACTGGAGAGGCCTAGCAGACCACCGGTCCAGATAACACCGGAGGGGAAGGTCACAATCACTCTCTCTGTGTTTTGGTTTTTTTAAAACTGTCTAATTTCTAATTTGAATTTGTCTGGCTTTAACTTCCAGCCATTGGTTCTTGTTATGGCTTTCTCGGTTAAAGAGACTTTTAGCACCAAGTACTCTCTCTCAACATAGGTACTTTTATACACTGTAATCAAGTCACTTCTAAGTCTTCATTCTGATAATTAAATTGGCTTAAAGAACTTAATCACTGTAAGGCATTTTCTTCAGCCCTCAAATAATTTTGTGGCTGTTTTTCTGCTTCCTCTCCCATTATTCAACATCCTTTTAAAAATACAGACACCAGAACAATGTGCAGTATTGCAGTGTTTTTTCCTCACCAGTACCGCATACAGTGGTAAAATTGCCTTCCTACTCCTACTCCATGGTTTATGTAGCCGACGACCACTTTAGTCCTTTTGATCATGGCATTGCACTGGGAGCTTATGTTCAGTTGCTGGTCCACTGTGGCCCCTACATTCTTCTCAATGTCACTACTTGCCAGGACACAGTCCCCCATTCTCTAGCTATGGTTCGCATTTCTTGTTCCTAGATGTATAACTTTGCATTTGGCTGTACTGCGGTCCCTTCTAACCCTATGATTCTATGATTAAGAAGTATTTTGTTTGGATGGTCCTAAGATACCGAACAATCCAGATCATGCTGTATATGACAGCTATACCCTCATCACTATTTACCCTCCACCAGTCTTTGTCATCTATGCATTTTATTAGCAGTGATTTTATATTTGCTTCCAGATTATTGATAAAAATATCAAAAAGCATCAGGGCTAGAACTAATCCCTGCACAACCCCAATAGAAATCCTCCATTGGATGATGACTCTCCATTGATAACTACTTTTTGAGAGCTATCAGTTAGCCCGTTTTTGTAATCCATTCACTGAGTGCTTTATTGATATTTTATAGTGCTAAATTTTTCATCAAAATGTCATGTGGAACTAAATTTTAGACATCTTACAAAAGTCAATTACATCTACACAAATACCTTTATCAACAACATCTGTATCTCATTAAAGATTAAAAACAGGTTTGTTTGACGAGACCTATTTTCCACAAAAGCATGTTGACTGACATTAATTATATTCCTATCTTTAATTCTTGACTGAATCCGATATCAGCTTTTCCATAATCTTGTCCTGGATTTACATTAGACTAACTAGCCTGTAGTTTCCCAGGTCATTTGCTTTCCCTTTTTGATTACTATCACAATATTAGTGCTCCTCTAGTCTCCTGGAGTTTCCCCAGTTTTTCTGAAGGTGACTCCCTCCTCAGTATAATCAGAGGAGGTGTCTCGTGGGATTTCACTGCAGCACATCAGCTCTCATCGGGAGCTGCTGTCTGCCACAGACCTTGACAAACAAAATAGTTGATCCTAGTGCTGCTGTATTAAGTATCTTTAGGCTTATTGATCCCTCTGATTGCCTCTCTGACATTAAATCTACCATTTGACCTGTATGTGCCTGTTAATTTTATACAGCACATTTAGCCTCTAAAATTGCGTTCTGCAATGACTAATACTTTACACTACAGAGGCACACTTTACTCACCCTCCCCCTGCCATGGTGTATCAGAACTCCATATTCACTCTCAAGAGTTTATCTTCATCTTCGAGTATGGATTGGGAAGGGTGACTCGGCCACTGTATCATTTTACCAAGCTATCTCTAACCATATTATAAACAATGAATCTGATTAAGTACAGCATAATTATCAGGCCAGGCAGCCATTTGTTTATTTCCTTTGTATTAGCCACTGTGAAAAAGCATAAGAGAGATGCGGAGTGACACAGTGTAAATTGAGCCCCCACAATGATAACATAAGAACAGGCATTGGGTCAGACCAATGCCCCATCTAGCTCAGAATCCTGTCTTCTGACAATGGCTGGTGCCAAATGCTTCAGAGGGAGTGAACACAACAGGGCAATTTATCAAGTGATCCATCCCCTATCCAGTCCCAGCTTTTGGCAATCAGAGGGTTAGGGACACCCAAAGGTTGTCTCCCCTGACCACCTTGTCTAATAGACAGTGATGAACCTATACTCCATGAACCTATCTAATTCTTTTTTGAGCCCAGTAATACTTTTGGCCTTCACAACATCCTCTAGCAATAAGTTCAACAGGTTGACCGAGCATTGTGGGAAGATGTACTTCCTTATATTTGTTTTTAAATGTGCTGCCTATTAATTTCATTGGGTGACCCCTGGTTTGTGTGTTGTGTGAAGGGGTAAATAACCGTTTTTTCCCCCTCCACTCCAGTCATGATTTTATAGACCTCTAACATACCTCCCACACCCAGTCATCTCTTTTCCAAGCTGAACAGTCCCAGTCTTTTTAATCTCTCCTCATATGGAAGCTGTTCCATAGCCCCGATCATTTTTGTTGCCTTTCTTTAAACTTTTTCTAATTCTAATATCTTTTCTGAGATGGGGTGACCAGAACTGCATGCAGGACTCAAGGTGTGGGTGTACCATGCATTTATATAGTGGCATTATGATATTTTTTGTCTTTTATTATCTAGCCCTTTCTCAAAGGTTCATAACATTCTGTTAGCTTTTTTTTGACTACTGCTGCACACTGAGCAGATGTTTTCTGAGAACTATCCACAATGACTCCAAGATCTCTTTTTTTTGAGTGGAAACAGCTAATTTAGACCCCTTCATTTTGTATGTATAGTTGGGATTATATCTTCCACTATACATTACTTTGCATTTTTTCAGCATTGATTTCATTTGCCATTTTGTTGCCCAGTCACCCAGTTTTGTGAGATCCCTTTGTAACTTTTTGCAGTTAGTTCTGGATTTATTTACCTCGAGTAATTTTGTATAATCTGCAAATTTTGTCACCTCACGGTTTACCCTTTTTTCCAGCTGATATATGAAAATGTCGAACAACACCAGTCCCAGTACAGATCCTCGGGGGACCTTGCTGCTTACCTCTCTCCAATGTGAAAACTGACTATTTATTTCTGTCCTGGTTTCCTACCTTTTAACCAGTTACTGATCCATGGGTGAACCTTTCCTTTTATCCTTTGACTCCTTACTTAGCTTAAGAGCCTTTGGTGAGGGACCTTGTCAAAGGCTTTCTGAAAGTTCAGGTACATTATAGCCACTTAGGGTGACCAGATGTCCCGATTTTTATAGGGACAGTCCTGATATTTGGTTTTTTTTCTTATATAGGCTCCTATTACTCCCCACCCCCTGTCCCATTTTTTCACATTTGCTGTCTGGTCACCCTATAGCCACTGGATCACCCTTGTCCACTGTGGTGAGATATTGGCTGTGTGTGTGTTCATTCAGTGTGCTGTCCCAGCTCTGCGCAGATAGTGGAGATAGCAGACCTTAATCAAACTGCAAATAAATCCACTCGTGAATTTTAGCAAAGGCACCAGGCCAGGTTTATTGTCAATGAGACATGGTCCTAGTATCCTGCAGACTCTACAGGACCACTAACACATGTATGCCCATTACAATGGACCAGCTTAATGAATGCCAGGACTTTCCGTTCCCCCCTAGGCCAGACAGAGCCACTCCTTCTGAGGCTTCATTTTATACATCAATACAAACAATTTATATATTGCCCCTCTGATGCGGCTAACAACCTTATACCTGTTGGTTCGATCAAAACATCTCAATCCATCAGACTGACATCCTGACCTTATTGTTAAGATTGGTTACCATGCCTCTGTTATCTTTGGGGAACGTGCTTGTACCATTCTTTGTGTCGGGGTATTCTGGTACTGCCCTTCTGGAATGTGTTTGCGTGAATGTTATGTGCCTAGCACTTCTTAGGAATGTGTGTTTTCTGTCCTATCAGCTCTGTTCTTATCAGAGTCTATGAGCCTACAGTCTGGCATGTTTTACAGCAGGGCTTGCCTCCTGCGAACATTGCTTTATATCAGCAAAGCTTTGACCACTACTTTAGCTCAGGCCTCATACCAGGCCTCTACTACAATGGCTTATTTCTCAAGCTCTCTTCCTACTACATCCACAAGTTAATTGACCCCCAAAAAGAATTATAATAGATTGATGAGGCATGATTTCCCTCTATAAAAGCTGTGTTGACTCTTCCCCAACATGTAGATGAATATGATGTGTCTGATAATTCTGTTCTTTACTGAAATTTCAACCAATTTGCCTGGTATTAAAGTCAGACTTACTAGCCTGTAATTGCCAGGATTATCTCTACAGCCTTTTTAAAAAATAATTGGCCTCACATTAGCTATATGCCATTCATCTGGTACAGAGTTTGATTTTAGTGTTAGATTACACACTACAGTTAGTAGTTCTGCAATTTTATATTTGGGTTCCTCCAGAACTCTTGGGTGACTACTCTCTTATCCTGGTGACTTATTACTGTTTAATTTATCAATTTATTTTTCCATTGAAACCTCAATCTGGGACAGTTCCTGAGATTTGTCCTCTAAAAAGAATGACTGATGAGTAGGAATCTCCCTCACATCCTTTGCAATGAATAGTGATGAAAATAATTCTTTTAACTTCTCCACAACGGCCGTGTCTTTCTTGAGTGCTCCTCTAGAACCTCGATCATCTAATGGCACCCCTGATTGTTTGGCAGGCTTCTTGCTTTTGACGTACTTCAAAAAATTGTGTCTTTTGCTAGTTGCTTTTCAATTTATTATAATCTAATTATAATTTTACACTTGACTTGCCAGAGTTTATGTTCTTTTTTATTTTCTCCAGTATGATTTGACTTAACATTTTTAAAGGATGTCTTTTTGTCTCTAATCACCTCTTTTACCCTTTTGTTTAGCCATGGCAGCTTTTTTATTATTATTATTATCATTATTATTATTATTATTAGTCATCCTCTTACTGTTTTTAATTTGGGGTATACATATAGTTTGAGCTTATGTTAAGGTGTTTTTTAAAAAACTTCCATAGAACTTGTAGGCATTTCACTCTTGACATTGGTCCTTCTAATTTCTGTTTAATTAGCCTCCTTATTTTTGCATAGGTCACGTTTTTGAAGTTAAATGCTACTGTGGAGGATTTCTTTAGAATATTCCAATCCACACGGATGTTAAATTTAATTACGTTATGGTTGCTCTTACTGAGCAGTTCAGCTATATTCACCTCATGGACCAGATCCTATGTGCCACTTAGGACTAAATCAAGAATTGCCTCTCCTCTTGTGGGTTCCAGGACTAGCTGGTCATTTATGGTGTCTAGAAATGTTACCTCTGCATCCTGTCTTGCAGTATGTTCCCTGTCAGTATGAGATAGTTGAAATCCTCCATTATTATTGAGGGGTTTTTTTGTAGCTTCTCTAATCTCCCTGAGCATTTCATGGTCACCAACATGGTCATGTGGACAGCAGTATATTCCTACTGCCATATTCTTATTATTCAAGCATGGAATTTCCATCCATAGAGATTCTATGGTACAGTTTGATTCATTTAAGATGTTTGCGATATTTGACTCTATGCTTTCATTCATATACATTGCCACTCCCCCATGAGCGTGACCTGCTCTGTCATTCCTATATATTTTGTGCCCCGGTATTTACTGGGTTCCATTGATTATCATCATTCCACCAACTTTCTGTGATGCCTATTATATCATGTTCTGATTTAATACCAGGCACTCAAGTTCACCAATCTTAGTATTTAGACTTCTTGCATTTGAATACAAACACTTATAAAATGCGTCAATATTTAGTCATCTGCTTCATTTGACTGTTTATCTTCAGTTCCTATCTGTTTATTTTTTTGCTTCATTCCTCTCCTCTTTACTAGGATGTATAGTATCTGCTTTAATAAATCCTCCCTTAAGGGATGTGTCTATCTGAACATTGTGCTCCTCTGCACCTGCCAGATTTCCCCCAGCTCGTAGTTCAAAAACTCCTCTATGACCTTTAAAATTTTGCATGCCAGCAATCCGGTTCTGTTTTGCTTTAGGTTGATCCCATCCTTTCCCAAAAGGTTCCCCAGTTTCTAATAAACCTAAATTTCTCCTCTGAACACTATCATTTCATCTACGCATTGAGATCCTGCAGTTCTGCCACTCTAACTGGCCCTGCAAGTGGGACTGGAAGCATTTCAGAGAATGCTACCATGGAGGTCCTGGACTTTGTTTTACCTAGCAGCCTAAATTTGGTTGCCAGGACCTTTGTCCTACCTTTCCCTGTGTCATTGGTACCTACAGGTACCATGGCCACCATTTCCTTCTCAGCCCTACACGTAGATGTCTTGAAAGGCTGCAACCTTTGCACCTGACAGACAATTCACCTTGTGGTTTTCCTGGTCATCACAAATCCAGCTAGCTATACTTCTAATAATCAAATCCCCAATTACAATTACTTGTCTCTTTCTAAAAACTGGGGTCCCCAGAGGGGTATCTCAGTGTGACATATGGAAGAAAGGGGCATTAATTGGGATATTTTCTTTGCTACTTCAGAGTGCGCTATTTTTCTCTCCAGAGAGACAGAAACCCAGAAATAGCAGTGATAAAAGTATGCATGGGTAACTGAGTCTTTTCTTCCTTATCAAATTCCATGCTGTCTCAGTTGCAACATGGTGCCCTTCTTCACTGACTGAGAAACTGTTGTGTAATGTTGTTGTGCTTTGTCAAACAGCTGCTGTCTTTTGTTCTAGAGGTGGCAGTATTTCAGTGGTTGGTGAAGTGGTCCTTGCTAGATTCTTTACCAACCACATAGGCAAGAGGTGAAGCTGAATTAGTTAATAATTGTAAAATACCATGAAAGCTTCAGATGAAAGGCACCTTGGAAGTTCAAAATGTTAATTTTTAAAAAGGAACCATGTGAACCTTATTTCTTTGAAATATTTAATTATTAGACCAAATGTGGCTCTAAAGGTTTAAGGAGAACATTTTCAGAAGCAGCTGAAGGATTTAGGAATACAGGTCCCCTTCAAAGTCAGTGGTACTTGCTAGTGATATTGAATCCCTTTGTTACTGCTGAAAATTTCCCCTCAAAACAATAACCCCACAAAAAATCCCTTCATAGTCCAGCCAGGAAGAAGAGGAAACTGGCAAGACTACATGTGTGGGGGACCTAGTAAACTCCCACATGTAATCATCACATCACAAGAACTTGCAGATTTTCACTTATCTGAAATTTTACCTGTGTTGTTGAAAACCCTGATCCAGTAAAATACATAAGAACAAAATTTGAAAGAGAGGGTAGTTAAGGACATTGAAGTAATTGGGATAAAATACAACATAGTTTTACTGGAAGTAGATTGTGATAGACCACCTTAATCTCTTTCTTTGAGAAGATAATTGATTTTCTAGACAATGGATATGTAGTAGAACTACACAACCTGGAAACTTATTCGTTAAATTGGAAAAGCTGGGGATTAATACAGGAATTGAAAGTGGGTAGGTTAAAGAGGGAACTACAATGGATCATGCTGGAAGGTGAACTGTCAGGCTAGAGGGAGGTTGCTAGTGGAGTTCCTCAGGGATCAGTCTTGGGGCCAATCTTATTTAATATTTTCATTAATGACCTTGGCACAAAAAGTGAGAGTGTGCTAATAAAATCCATGGAAGACACAAAGGAGTCATAGCCAGTATGCAGGAGGACCATGGTCATGCACTTAGGGACTAAAAACAATATTTTTTTTCTATAAGCTGTATCAGCTGGAAGTGATAGAGAAAGACCTAGATGTATTGGGTGATCATGAGATGACTGAGCCACTAAAGTGATATAGTTGTAAAAAAGACTAATGCAATCCTAAGATGTAGGTGAGGTATTTCCAGTAGAGACACGAAAGTGTTACTAATGCCTTGCATAAATGGCAATGAGACCTCATCTGGAATTCTGTGTGCAGTTTGCCTGTCCCATGTTTAAGAAAGATGAATTCAAAATAGAAGAGGTGTAGAGAAGGGCTACTAGGATGATCAGAGGTATGGGGAACCTAATTCATGAGAGGATACTTAAGAAGAATGGCTGGTTTAGCCTAACAAAACAAAGTTTGAGGGCAGAGATGATTGTTCTCTACAAATACAGCAGAGAGATAAACATCAGGGAGAGAGAGGAGTTATTTAAGTGATGAGCCAATGTTGGCACAAGAACAAATGGATATAAACTGGCTATCCACAAGTGTAGGCCTGAAATTAGATGAAGGTTTCTAGCCATCAGAGGAGTGAAGCTCCGGAACAGCCTTCCAAAGGTACTAGTGGGGCCAAAAACCTAATTTGTTTCAAGACTGAGCTTGGTAATTTTATGGAGGGGGTGGTATAATGAGGTTGCCTACAATGGCATATGGCCCATCCACGACTATTATTAGCAAATCTCTCCAGTGACCTGAGATGGGATGCTAGGTGGGGAGGGCTCTGAGTTACTACACAGAATTCTTTCCCAGGTGTCTGGCTGGTGGGTGTCACTCACATGCTCAGGGTCTAACTGATCACCATGTCTGTGGTCAGGAAGGAATTTCCCCCCAAGTCAGATTGGAAAAGACCCTGGAGGTTTCTTGCTTTCCCCTGCAGCATGGAGCATGGGTCACTTGCTGGTTTGAATTAGAATAATTGGTGGATTCTCTGTAACTTGACGTCCTTAAATCAAGATTTACCTGAGGACCTTAGTAATTCAGACAGAAGTTATGAGCCCATTATAGGAGAGGTTCTGTGGCCTGCAACGTGCAGGAAGACAGATTAGATTATCATGATGGTCCCTTCTGGCCTTAAAGTCTATAAGTAATGCCTCACAGCTGGCACTGCTGTTACTATTTATGAGTACAGAACTGGTTCTGCCGAGTCCTTTTGTACTGCACAATAAGTATGTGTGTTCTTTGTGCCAGTGAAATGAGCACACAAATTATGTATCTGCCCTTACCAACAGTCTGCTGTTTTGAAATTCATTCCAGTGGTGGTTGTCCTCAGTCATTTTTGGGAGCAAGAGAATTCTGATATGCCCATATCCTCTTTACCTGGAACGTTACATTTTTTCCTGATGACTTTCTATGTATTTAATTTGTTTCCATACACATCTGCCTCTGTCTTATATGACACTTTGATATTCCAACTCTAAATCAAGGCAGAGGAGCTGGATTCTTGCCAGTCTTCTAGAATATGAGTAGGATGCTTCACTCAAAATGAAAATTGTGACGTGTATAGAATTATTAACACCAATCAGTAGAAGAGGTGACTTGAATTCATGGGGTCAGATACTCAGCTGGAGTAAATTGTGCAGCTCTATATATTTCAACGAAGCTATGCCAATTTACATTAGCTCAGGATCAGTACCATGGCCTTTTGGTTCTTCAGGGTAGTGCATTTTTCCCCAAAGCCAAAGAATACGTTAGTGGGGAAAAGCATCTGTGGTGGTGGTTTCATTGCTGGAAGGTTAGCTCCTTTGGTTAATCAGGTTGATTACCACCTAGAGCATGAGCAACAAGCCTTCATTCTTTGCACAGATAGGGTATAATGTTTACAAAACTACATATTGTATGTGCACAGCCAAGACATTGGCTGAAGCAACTAGTGACATCAATTATTTATTAGCACAGATGTGGGACTGGACATCTGGTTATTGGACTAGAAAGTCTACTCAATAACAGAGACAGATGAGCAATGAGCAAATGTTCTATTTATATATAAATATCTGTATTCACAAGGGACTCTGAAAACATTGAAAGCTGAACAGACTTCTCTTTAGCATCTTAATTATTTTCAGCTGTGTCATGAGGTGTCTACCACTCACCAGGCCTGAGTAGGAAAAAAGGGTCAGTTACCACCTGACAGGTTGCATCTGGAGAAGAGTCAGGGCTGATAAGCTCTAACTGATGGAGAAGCCCAACTGGGCAGGGGCAGGCTGAGCTTGAATAAAACCAGAAAGTAGAGAACAAGAAGGATCTACAGGAAGGAACTCTGCAGTCATTCCCTAAAGCAGAGGGAGTTGGCAAGACAGGGGAGGTAAGCCCTGGGATCCTGCCTGGGAATGCAGACTCTGGCAAGAATCCAAGGGAGAGGGTGGTGAAATAGTCACAGGAAGCAAAGGAAGTTCCAGTGGTACCCAAGGCGAGGGCAAAAGCAGAACATAGCAAAGAAAAGTCTGAAGGAGTCCAGTGAAAGGGTCTAGGATCTGGAGCAGACTGTGGTTGCTGGATATATGGTCCCTGGGCTGGCACCTGGAGCAGTTGGTTGCCCTGGTAAAGTAGCACAGTTGGGGAATTGGAAGACTGCCTGAGATGATTTATCCAGTGGGACTTTGATCCTCTGAAAGGGGAAATCTATAGTGACCTGGCTGGAGGGCCATGTCATGAAAAGGGAGTATCAGAGAGAGGGATAGAGAAACCATGGGAGAGAATAACTGAAAGAGGGACCTCTTAGTCTGACACATCAGACTAAGAGGTAATCCCCAGATAAGCCACAAGGAGGGACCTCTGAGGTGAGTAGAGCACCCTGTTACAGACAGTGCCAACTAAGCTGGAATAACATGGCAGTTTACCCATTGCTCTGTATTCCAAATACCTTTATTCAGTACCCAAGACTGGTTTTACTGTGACAAAATACTTGTTGGCAAAAGACGATTCTAAAAGGTTTATTTAGGGAATTGGATGGCTCTAGCTCCAGATGGTAAGTAGTGCTGGGTGAAAAATTGGTTTCATACAAAGTGGAACATCTTCAACAAGACAGTTTTTGAGAGCAACCCCAATTCTCTTCCCCCTCCTCCCCCACTAGCTGTAGCCTGATGGTTTGGATGATCATCTGGGAGAAGGGAGATCTGAGGTCAAGTCCCTGCTCCAGATTGGGGATTCTGACCTGGGTGTCTCACATTCCTGCCTGTCCCCTAAAACTTCTGCCCAGAATAAACAAATAGGGTCAAGTTCAGAAATAGCTTTGAGTCAGCAGAGACTGCATTTTCTGGCAAAGTTGTTCACCTTGTTGGCGAAAAGACCACCACCCTATGGTCCTCATGGCGGGGGATGTGCCGCCATGGTAGTTCGAACCAGTTGTCCACTGTTATGTGCCAGGCAAATAGAACAGGAACGACAATATTGCTGGGCCACACCTGAGAATTTTGGAGCATACCAGTATTTGGCCACAGACGCAATCATTCCTTCCTTCCCCACATGGGCTAACCCATGGGCTGCCCGGGCAAGGTAGGGAAGTAAGGCCAAGGGCGCAACCAGACGACCGTCTGGGGCATGCCACATGGCATCTTCCGAATGCATGGAGCATCCAGACTGCTTCCAGCTATCCTTTTCCTCATCGGTCGCCGATTTCTGCATGAGCACCAGATCTTGCAGAGAATCGGCTGGGGGGGGGGGGGGGGAAGTATACAAAGGGGAATTTCCTTAAATGGAGCCGGAGACCCGGAAAGGGCTGCCTGCCTGGCGGCAGCGTCCGCCAGGGCGTTTCCTCGTGTAACATTGTAGCAGGGTTTCTGATGGGCTGAACACTTAACTACAGCAATAGCTGATTGAAGGGCTGACAAAAGGGCATTAACATACGAACTGTGGCTAATGGTCGCACCATCAGAGGTGAGAAAACCCCTATATTTCCACAGCTGTCCATAATCATGCACTACTCCAAAAGCATACCTTGAGTCTGTGTAAATAGTGACAGAGGTTCCCACTGCCAAACAACAAGCTCTAGTAAGGGCATATAATTCAGCAACCTGAGCAGATCGGGCGGTTGGAAGAGAAAACGCTTCTACAGTGCCATGTAGATCACAAACAGCATAGCCCACCACAAGCTGACCCTCCGAATCCCTTAGGCATGAGCCATCTACAAAGAAAATTAGTTCAGGGTTCAGCAGGGGAACATCCTGTAAATCAGACCTAGGGGCAGATAACTCAGCAGTTAAGGAGAGGCAATCGTGGAGCTCTCCATCCTCCACTGTGGGTAGAAGGGAGGCGGGATTCAGCACTGAGCACCTAACCAAAGTAATATTAGCAGCATTTAAAAGAAGCATTTCATACTTAGTAAGCCGAGAATTGGAAAGATGCTGAGTTTTGCCTTTAGTGAGCAGGGCTGTAACAGCATGGGGGACAGCCATGGTTAAGTGGCTTCCTAATACAAGAGAGGCGGAAGCTTCCACAAGTATCGCAGCAGCAGCTACGGATCTAAGGCATGGGGGTAATCCCGCAGCCACAGGATCCAGCGAGGAGCTAAAATAAGCAACAGGTCTGTGCTTATCCCCATGCAGCTGTGTAAGGACCCCCTGAGCCGAACCCTCCTTCGCATGGCAATACAGAGTGAAAGGTTTTTCATAATTAGGGAAGCCCAGAGCAGAAACCTGAGCCAAGGCACTTTTGACCCATTGGAAAGCCTGTTTGGCATCATCGGACCAGGGAATGGGGTCAGGGATTTTATTCAGGGTTAAGTCTTGTAAGGGGCGAACAAGAGAGGCATAGCCCGGGATCCATTGTTGGCAGTAGCCTGCCATATCAAGGAATCCTCGCATCTGCCTTTTTGTGCATGGTTTAGGGATTTGGAGAATAGCTTGGACGCGCGAGGGAGCCAAGCCTCACTTGCCTGCAGAAATATCATGTCCCAGATAATGTACTGCGAGAGAACAAAGCTGTAATTTGGCTTTGGATACCTTGTGGCCCTTTTGAGCAAAGGCTTGAAGCAAAACCAATGTATCGGTTTTGGAGGCTTCCAAGGAGTTAGAGGCCAGCAACAAGTCATCTACATACTGGACCAAAATGGAACCCATAGGGAACTGAATATCATCCAGGTCCTTCTTTAAGATCTGAGAGAAAATGGTGGGAGATTCAGTGTAGCCTTGCGGTTACCTAGTCCAGGTATACTGGGCTCCCTGGTAGGTGAAAGTGAATAGATATTGGCTATCTTTATGAATCAGGATAGAAAAGAAGGCAGAGCACAGGTCAATCACTGAAAAATAATGTGCAGTCAGGGGAATGCAGGAGAGGATCGTAGTAGGGTTCGGGACTACTGGAAAAGTTGGGAGGACAGCAGCATTTATAGCTCGAAGATCCTGTACAAACTGCCAGGTTTGTTTACTGGGTTTCCGCACTGGCAGAATCGGAAAATTACATTCACTAACAGTCGGTATAATAACTCCTTGTTCAAGTAATGCAGTAATCACAGGGCGAATCCCATCCTCTGCTTGTTTAGAGAGAGGATACTGCCTAATTTTTGGAAGAGGCTTTGCTGGGTTTAGGCGAATACTTACCGGCTGGGCAGAACCAATACGCCCAACCTGGTTAGCATGCTCGGCCCACAATATGGGGTAAACCTTCGCCAGCAGTTCCTATTGCAACAAGAGGTTTGTTCTGTTTGGAGAAGGGCCAAAACTTCATTGTAAGCAGGATCGGGTACCTCCAAAAACACTCCATCAGGGGAGCAGAAGATTGTACAATTTAATTTACACAGCAAATCCTTTCCCAAAAGGTTAACAGGAGAACATGGACAAAGGAGAGATGCATGATGAGCTGAGAGAGGACCGATAGAAACCGACAGTGGGGACGAGACAGGGTGGGGAATGGGAGTGTTACCTACACCAATTGCTGTAACCACATCAGAAGAAAGGGGTACAGAGGGGAACTCCTGAGCTCTAACGGTAGAGTGAGAAGCTCCAGTGTCTATTAAGCAAGGGGTGACAACGCCATTTATTAAGCAAGAGACTGTAGGGCCGGTTTGGTCAACCGAGAGGAGTGGGGCGACGACGTTACTGGTCTCCTGGCAATCCTACCAATTAAGGGTAGGAAGGGGTGGATTAGGGAGAGGTTGCTCCAGCGCTCCTCCTGGACGAGGATTTCATCCAGGAGGGCATGGGGCAATTCCTGATGAGATGGCCCTCTTGCTTACGGTAGGTACAACTTTTCCGTGGGATATCAGCTCTCCAATGTCCCTCCTGTCCACATATGAAGCAAGCATTTGATTTGGGTGGGAGGTCCTGTTTTCGTCTAGGCAACCTTTTACTAGGGTCCTGCATGGTTTGAATCTGCAGAGCCATAAGTTTGGATTCTGTCTCGTCCTTTTTCCTTTCCAGTTGTCTATAGAAATGTTATGCCACAGCCAAAATACTTTCTAAATCCTTTCCTTCCCAATCCACAACGTTAATTCTCAGTTGCTCACCAACCTTGGGTAGGAGATCCTGCACAAAGGCGGCTATGTCAGCCTGTCTAGCAGTGCCTTCTGCATCCTCTATTCCCGAATACCGTTCAAACACTTGCTTAAGGCATTCCATATAATCTGCAGGGTTTTCTCTCTTATTTTGTTTACAAGCATTTGTTTTTGTCCAGTCCATTTTCTTGGGGCAAATGGAGAGGACTTCCCTAACCAGGGCATCTCTCCGTTCCCCCAAGGCTTCCTGCGACAGGTTGTCACCAGTGGCTGGCCATTCAGCCTTCTGGAAGAGGCAGTTAAGTGTCTCTCTGGGTAACATGGCCCTCAGAAGCTGATCCATGTCAGCCCAGGAAGGGTTGTAACACATTATTACCATCCGCAATTGTTCTTGGAATTTAACTGGATCTTCTCTAATCTTCAGGAATTTATCTATTAGGTTGTATAGGTCACCTGGTGACCAAGGGGCATGCACAGTTACCAACCCCTCTGGTCCGGGTAACTGTCGCAGAGGAAATATGCCAGTATTTGGCGTAGTGAGTGATGTTCGATTATTTCTTAAAATAGTTTGGAGACGAGTGCGGTGGGCGACCTGGTCTGGTGACATTAAATTCTCCTGGTACTCTGGCGACATTATGATATCCCTTATAATGGACAGCCTATCCGACAGCTGTCGTAACGGCGACTGTCCCTCCTCAGGGCTTAGCTCTAGATCTCCTTCCGCTCCCCTCCCGCCTAATATTATTCTTTCAGCCTCTAATGACAACCTAGTGAAATCCTCTAGTTGCTCGGGAGTTAAATTTGGGTGACCGTGTGACCCAGAGGTTGGGGATGAATGCGGGGAAGATCCCAGTGAACGCACGGGACAGGATTCCTCTTGGGATGGGGAGGAACCAGTAGAGGTTTCCAACTCCGGCTGATATCTCGGAGTGACCCCTCAAGTTTCTGTTGGGGAGGTTCCCGAGGATTATATGGAGGCGGGCTGCCGGGCCAGTGTCAGCATTCTACAAACAGATCAATTAAATCATCTGATGGGGCTGTAGGGGCAGGCTTTGAGGCCGGGGCCGTCTGAGACAATCTAGAGGGGCACAAGGGAACCAATCCTTGAACACATCCCAATTTCTCCTGGGCCTCCTTCAGTTGGATTTTTAGTTTCTCTTGGGTGTCCTTAAGACCCCTCACTTGCGATTCCTGGCGTCGTTTTCCCATCTCATCATGCCACTCAAAATATGCATCAAACTGTCCTTGAGGCACGGCATTGGCAAGAAGTGCACCCTGCAGATGCACAATCTTGTCAAGGTCGAAGCTTCCCTCTAAGGGAAACTGCAGTTTCGGGTCATCCCTAGTATACCAATTCCATTTTTAAAAATATTTACACGTCGATGGACTACGATATATATACATATATGCAGCAGGTGTGCCTTTTGGCGGGATAGGAATCCCTTTGGATTCACCAGCCCCCATTCTCGCTTTCTGTCCACTTTTGCGCGAGCCACACACACAAAGGAATGCTTTTAGGATTACCACAGTTCTATCACCTATGGTCTCTCTACCTGCCCTGGGCAGGGGAAATAGGAGTAGGTTTTTGCTTACCTGCACTACGGCAGGGACCTACAAGGGAGAGAGGTGGGGGGGGCGGGCCTCCTCAGGGACTTTTATCTTAACGGAATGCCCGTGGTCCCCGCACACCTTTCGTCAGCCCAGAGAACCAGCCTTCAGACCAACGGTGCCTCTGCAGCTGTTGGGTCGGTGGTGCAGTTTCCCGGGGCTTCCCTCCTCTCTGAGAAAGGAAGGGAACTTATAGCTCTGGGTGCAAAGAAAGGGACCCTGCGGTCCTTAAAGGACAGTACTCGAGGAGCGGTCACAGGGTCATAGGTTATGGAAGAGGAAGGGAAAAAAGATGAAGAAACATGCACACACCTCAGCTGGATAGCCACTTACCAAGGCCTGCCAGCTGGGGAGCTTCACAGTCTCTCCAAGCTCAGCTGTGGGGCTTGCTTTCGAGACACTCCCGGTCACGAGCTTTCACTTCGCAGGAGGCTCGGGGCATCTTCCCGCAGCTGTCACTCACACCGGCCGCTCGGCCCACTCACACATAAGGCACAGTTCCCAACACAGGCGTCAGGACAAGAAACTTAGACCCGGGTCCCGACTGATCCTGGTCGGTCGGGGCCCCCTCTTTCTCCCCCCGCGATCAACTCCCAGGGCGTTCTAGCCCAAGAGCGGATCAGAATTCTCTGGACCGAAAGAAGCAAGGTCCATGGGATGCTGGCTATCTCATTCCCCGGGGACTCCTTGATTCTAAACTTGACTCTCGGACTCAAGGTCCGGACTACTATCCGGACGAGTCCTTCTCAGAACCTTAAGAGAAGGGCGTCAGGTCTGTCTGATGGATAAAAGTTCGAACCCAGCTTGTGTCTTACCCCAAGCCGAAGCCTACTGGCCAGTCCTCTGCCAAACCCCAACAGAGATTTCAAAAGGTCTCTTACCTTTAAGGCAGGCCCAGGGTTTGGGGGGAGACTGTCCGCAGTCCTCCATTCCAGGAAAGCCACCTGTGGGATCCGAGTCACGGCACCAAATTATTGGCGAAAAGACCACCACTCTATTAATTTTGATCAGACAGTCTGAAGCTCCTTTACTGATATATCAAAGTACAAGTGTGCACACAGGGAGAGATGGCGGTTCCCCATGAAATGGGTAGGCTGCTCTGCCCTTTACATTTTTACCAAGCTTATAAAGACTAAAACCGCAAAACGTCACACAGCGATACATCCTTATTTGGTAATTACATTGCTAACACTGCAAAACATAATTGATAATTTTCCTTATATGGCATAAATATTGCAGCGAGTTATTTCATACATTTCATCCTGTTATAGTTCTTTGGCAGTCATGTGGGCCTGACTGTTCTGTTACCCCTACTTGTGGTTACCTTGAACAAGCAGATTGTTGCCACACTATAATCACCCGAAGCTGAAATGGCACACAGGGGGCCCTTTGTCCCAAGACCAGTTCCCTATCCCAGACAATATGTCTTTGTGGTCCTAGAGCAGATAAACAAGTTTTAAGGAAGTTAAATTACTTCAGCCAAGGGCCTGTATCTGTAAAATCTTGATTCAAAAGCCCCGATCAAATATGGAGGGGGGTTTATTTTCCCTATCAACCTGAAAATTTTGGTCCAGATCTAGTAGTTGGGGGTATATCATCTTTCACCACAAGTTCAAATTGAACTCTGTCTGCTAATGACAGGAAGTTGTTACCATTTGAAAGCGGCTGGGTAGATCACATGAACTGACTTGGTGGTTCCATGGTTGCAGTCCAGTTCTTAATGGATAGGTGTGTCTAACGCAAAAGCCAGCATCACAACTATTTTCTTTTTGGCACCTAAGTGCCTGAACTATCCTCATTCATAGGGGACCCCCTCCTGATCTGGGATGAATCAGACTGGCTAGGCAGCATGCAGGCCTTGCACTGCTGCTGCTGGTTCTGAGACTGCAAAGAAGGCTCCTGGCTCCAGGGATGTCAAAGCATTCCCGTTCACCACATCTCAATTCCCCTTTAAAAAGTGTTGTTTTTTTTCAAGGAGATAAAGAAAACCTAAAGATAAAAAATCTACATTATATGTATTCTAGTGTCAAAGGCCTAACAACTACTTTCTCAAATTTGTGACAGAAAAATTTACTTTTTAGTGCCCATTGCTTGTTGTAAAATCCAACGTGACAATCTGGATCTCTAACTCTATATGTGTCTGAGGGACTATTCCTGAAAAGGTACCAGTTCCAGTATTAGATCTATGCTGCAGTACAACATGATTGGAGCAGAGTCTCTGTGATCTCCTGTGGCATGTCCTGTATATTTCTTTGATTTGTTTTAGATTAGCCATCAATACATCCAGGGCTGGATTAACTCTCCTGTGGGCCAGGGGCTATTAGATGTTGTGGGGCCCCTGTATACAAGTCTTTTTCCTGAGAGGGAGTTTGGTGCAGGAGGGGGCTGGGGCAGGAGGGCGGAGCGAGATGTAGTCTGTGGCTGGGAGGCGCTTACCACAGGCGGCTCCTGGCCAGTGGCACAGCAGGGCTCAGGCAGACTGGCTGCCTGCCTGCCATAGCCCCACACTGCTCCCAGAAGTGGCTGGCTCCTAACAAGTCTCTGCGGCTCGGGGGCAGGAGGACAGCGTGTCTCAGTGCACTGCTTGTGCCCGCAAGTGCCGCCCCCATAGCTCCCATTGGTAGGTTTCTGGCAGTGCGCAGAGCCGCCTCTCTCCCTGCCAGGGGCCGCAGAGATGTGCTAGCAGCCAGCTACTTCCGGGAGCGGTGTGGGGCAATGGCATGCAGGCAGCTTGCCTGAGCACCCTGTTGTGCTGTGGGATTTTTAGCAGCCTGGAGTTGGAGATCGCTGGCTGCAGCCCCTAAAGACCCTGCATTAATCCAGACCTGAATATCTATAAATATAATATAATATAAACATGACTGCTTTGAAGGCTCTGGACTTTAGCAGGGGTGAATGAAATTTTCAGGTTTTGATAGTAGAATTTCCCTGGGCTTGAGCAGAAAGAGGCCCTCTTCTTTTAGCTTGATGAGTAGTGGACTCGCTACGGAATCCAGGGACCTGGTTTTTAATTCACCAGAGATTTCCTAGGATTAAACTATCACTAAGAGTACAAGCCCTAATTTAGAACAGTGACATCAGCAACAGCAGCTTGTTGGCTTTGTATCAGCAGTAGCAAAGGATACAAATGATCATCTTTCCCCTCATCAGAGGACATGAGCATCCCCAACTAAACCTTTTCATTGAGCCCGTAAGGATTATCCAGTCAGTCGACGCTGTGGGCTCTTTCCTTCCCTGTGCAGCTTTCATTAAACTCAATGAGAGTTGCATATGCAAATCTGTAAGAAAACTGCTTCTCCCCATCCTATACCTGTAGATCTTTATAAATAAATAGACAATGATGTATCAGCAGGTAAAATAGATATTTTTTAAATTAGTTATTTGGAATGAGAACTTCAACCAGTATCAAGTAAGAACCCCTCCCCCAATATTTTTTTCAAGTTCTCTCTTAAATTCTTTAACACTTCTCTTTCCTAAGTATTGCCCTCTTCCTGATCGTCTTTCACCTACCCTTCCCCCATAGTTTTTTGGGAAGCACAAGCTGTCAGAGCTGTTACTTTACCATCTGCTTTTGTGCATTGATTAAATAAGCAAAGCTTTGTGACTATGGTCTGTTAGCTAACTTGTGCCATCCTTGTAACACAACAAAAAACAATCTGGGTTAAATTCTGTCCTAAGACATTGGTGGGACACCCTTTGACTTTCAGTGGTTGCCTTGTTTGCATTAGAGTGGGATTTGCCATAGGTCCTACAGAAACAGTGGTTATTATGGTATATTTATTATTTTGGAGACACTATGCTGAATTTAAAAGTTAGATGACTAGAATTTGAAAAGCATTCACTGCAGGGCTGGAACAATTGTAGAATTAGGTGAGTTATGTCAAAAGAAGGGGAGAACTTGGTACTCTTGCAGATTAAAAGCTGTGTAATGATACTTCACACTTATACCTTTCAGTAAAAGCTCTCCAAGTGTGTTATTAATGTTAGTGAATTAGTAATACCTCCTAATACTTTGTGAGGTAGGCGTTATACCTGTGCTACTGATGGAAAAACTGAGGCATAGAGAGATCAGATGAATTACTGTTGTTTATATAGTGCCACAGATGTGCATAATGGTTTAAGAATGAAGATCAGGTCCTGCCCTGCCTAGCTTGCAGTCAAAGTTAGACAAAGGACAGCAGTTGCTGGCAGACCAAACCAGGACAGGAGGCTATGAGAAGATAAGGGTTACAGATAAAAAGTACTTTTCATTGTCTTTGCTGCATTGCCCAAGGACACCCTCCCAGTAAAGTGGGAATGTAGAGTGAAGGAGCCCTGCCTCCCTCCCCCCACCATCCCTGCACATGCCCTAAACATACTAGGTCATGCTCTCTACTTGTAATGTATATATCACCTCCTTGCCTGGCACATGGGCTAACTCACTTCATGCACATTTGCATTAGAGATAGGGTAAATACGTCAGCCTCTGCTAAAGATCTTATTTCTGAAGATCTTATCTTAGACTGATATTCCTGATTTTATGGTGGTGTAACAGCAGGGCCGGCCCACAACCTTTTGGCACCTTAGGAGAGAAGCTCAAATGATGCCCCAATGCCCCCTTGCTTGGGCTAAAACTTTGAAAGGTCTCAATTCTGCCTTCTTCTGCTCTGCTACCTACCCCAGTAAAGGAGAACTAATAACTTAAAATGCGTTGTTAAAAAATGTTAAGTAACACTTAACTTTCAAATGCCTGACCAGCAAATGTAACTTTTCTTGTCTGCATAGTAAACACTGGCATTTTTGTCTAATCGAAAATCGAAGTGGTGCTTTCCAGCCTTTTTGGGTGCAAAGATTTGAACTGCTTCCTGCTGAAGGTCCACAGTCTGGGCCAGCTCATGCTCTACTGAGATGGTTGCAAGGCCGACCAGCCTCTCCTGTGTCATTATGGAGCATAGATGTATTTTTATTAACTTCAGCTTGGAGAGGCTGTGTTCTCCACTGGCAACTGTTACAGGAAGTGTTAGAAGTATGCGCAGAGCAACAGAAGCATTTGGAAAGAGGGTGGTCATCTTATTTGTGCACATATATTCCAGAACAGTCTTTGGAGTTGATCCTGCTGAAATGTATCTTGAAAGGGCTTTCAGTTCATCACCTAAATCACTTGCATCAATATCACGCATATCGCCATGTGTCAACACAGTCTCTAGTGCCTTGCATTGCTGGGTAGGTCTTCTTCAGGTATAGTGAGGAGTTTTGGAATATCATACAACATCCCAAATATACTGACTGCTGTGTTCCTTGAGCTGCATGAAACATTCTTCAACTGACTGTATTGCACAATCTAGCACCTGGTTAAAGAATTCAACTTTGAATTGTTATTTGGGGGGTCTCATGGGATTATCCCATACCTCGTAATCAAAATGTCTTCTTCTTGGGTGACTTGTATTCTTGAATGGGTGGAAAAATAGCTTCAGTGTGAAGTTCCTCTGCCAACTTCTATGCACTCTTCAGAACATTTTGAAATGCCTCATCTGACTGGTAAGACCAGGGGTGGGCAAACTTTTTGGGCCAAGAGCCACATCTGGGTGGGGAAATTGTATGCGGGGGCAGAGGGGTGGGATGCAGGAGTGGGTGCGGTGTGCAGGAAGGGGCTCCGGGCAAGGGATTGGGGGAGAGGAGAGGTGCAGGTTGTATGAGGGGGCTCAGGGAAGGGGGTTGGGGTGCAGGAGGGGTGTGGAGTGCAGGAGGGGTCTTGAGGAAGGGGCGCAAGAGGGGCGAAGACTGAGGGAGGGGGCTCAGGGCAGGGAGTTGGGGTGCAGGAGGGGTGCAGACTGTGGGATACGGCTCAGGGAAGGGAGTTGGGGTGAAGTAGGGGTGTGGGGTGTGGCAGGGGGCTCAGGGCAGGGGGTTGAGGTGCACAGGGGCGTGGGGTGCAGCAGGGAGCTCAGGGAAGGGGGTTGGGGTGCAGAAGGGGTGTGGGGTGTATGAGGGGGCTCAGGGCAGGGAGTTGGGGCATAGGAGTGTGAGGTGCAGGGAGGGGGCTTAGGACAGGGAGTTGAGGGGGGTACAGGAGGGGTTCGGGCTCTGGCCCGGTGCTGCTTACCTAAAGCAGTTCCAGGGTAGTGGCAGCGCGCACTGGGGCCAGGGTAGGTTCCCTGCATGCCTGCCCTGTCCCCAGCCCCACGCTGCTCCTGGAAGAGCTGTGGCCCCAGTGGAGGGGGGCCAGAGGGTGCGATGTACTCTGCCCTTGCTGCACCTCCAGGTACCTCCCCCGAAGGTCCCATTGGCCGTGGTTCCCTGTTCCCAGCTAATGAGAGCTACAGGTAGTGGTGCCTGGAGGCAAGGCCAATGCACAGAGCCCTCTGCCCCCCCAGCTGGGGGCCACAGGGAAGTGGTACTAGCCACTTCTGAGAGCGGCGCGGGGCCTGCAGTGCCACAAGGGGCAATCCCGTAGGCCGGATCCAAAGCTCTGAGGGACCAGATCCAGCTGTGGGCCATAGTTTGCCCTCTCCTGGGTAAGACTGTAGATATGACTTTGCTTTGCTCAGTTGTTCCATTGCTCCAGCTATATCAAGGTCAACACTTTGGATTCTCTTGCTTACAAACAGTATGTCATGCCACAACACTAAGCCACACAGAAATTTGAAGTTATGTATGTTTTTGGTGATTCCATTTCCCTCTGCCACTGTTCTCCCATGAACAGTTCCTGTCATATCATTATCCTCCACAATGGCAACTATGGCATCATCTATCTTCCCAATTTGGGTTTGATAGGCTTCATCGCTTCCACTTGACTTTCCCATTGTGTGGCACTCTGTGGTTTCAGTGTCAGAAAGGATGTTTCCAGGTGTTGCTTCAAAACTTGCCATCGATGAGTTGATGCAGAGAAAAATACATATATGATTCGAATTTCATTAAGAAGTTGATGCTGCATCACTGACCATCAAGTTCAATGAATAAGAACTGCATGGGACAAAAAAAGCTTGAGGGTTTAACTCTCGGTAAAGAGACTCTGATGCAATCTTCTCTTGATGCTGATCATCTATGGTGGCCTTTAACCTTAGTCTCATCTCAAACTCTTTCCACCTATGGAATGCTCTCTGGTGATTTGCTGCCTTCTCATGGCATGCCAGATTTTTCCAGTCCTTTGTTCCAGTAGAACCCAATGTGGCTGGAATATTCGACTGGAAGAGTTTGCAACAAAAACAGTATGCAGCATTCTGGGTTTTTGAGTACATTAGCCATGGCCTCTCCACTTTGTCACCACTGGGGATTTCACGTCAGTAATGTGTTGGATGGAAACTTCTATTTTCATTGTCTTTGGAGAACATGAAGTTTTTCACTTGCTGTGGCCCATGCCGTACAAGGAAATCCCTCAGGCTACTGCTCAAGTGGGTCCACAGTCTTGGATCATCTAGACTTAAGGAACTAAACTCAGCAGCTGCTGTTTCTTGTGACTCTTCTCTGATCTACACTTTTCTTCAGGAATGTGCATGGTTACATCCATTTGAGATGGAGATATGGATGCTGAAGTAGCTGCCAGGTCATCTGCACTCTGACTAACTGGAAGTACAGGCATCTCACATCGTCAGTGGGACCGGAAGGCTCACTGTGAACATTTATGTATCTATGTATCTCAGCAGAGCTCCTTCCTGCTTAGATAGAAAAGTTTCCTTTGCTTTCTTTCTTTTTCTGAATGCTGCCCCAGAGGGGCATCTTCTTCTTTCACTCATAACTGCTGTTCTGTGCCAGCTATAGTGGTCTCAACACTCAATTGAAGGAGACAAATAAGCAGGCTGTTAGCAGGGCCTGAGTGAGGGAAGATAATCAGCGTCTTAAGGGCCTAACTGGCTCCTACTACTTCAATTGACTGCCTGTTCTCCTCCAGTGTGTTCAGGGAAGCAGCAGGAAACAGGCAGCTCCCTGAGAAGCTGGTGTTAATCAGTCCAGGCTCCTGGGGATGTTAGAGAGCTCCTGCTGCTTCCTGTTATTCCCTCTCACCTTTTCTTTATCCTGCCTGTTATGTCTCTTGTGCCCTCCTTCCTCCAGCACAACACTCCACCATCTCTGTGCATCTAGAGCAGAGAGAATTCATATGCACCAGCAGCAGACACAATTTCCTACACTCTGAGTCCTAGTGGCACCAGCCCCCAGTCTGGCACCTGAGGTGGTCGCCTCAGTTTGCCTCATGGTAAGGCCAGCCCTGTGTAACAGACTAGACTCCGGCTGATAGCTTACTCACTAGAAGATTTAAGTGGCAAAATAACTGAAAACAAATCACTTGGTTTCTTGAGGAGCCAGTGAAAATAAAACACATTCCACCAGATGACTAATATAAATCTTAGCTGGTCAATCAAGTGATCTGATCAATAACCTTTGGCTAGGTTTCTTTATTCTGTTTCTAGCCCTAGAACAAAGAACAGATGTAGAGTTTTATTTGTGGAAAAGCCACTTTGCAAGAAAACAAACTAGCAGATCTGTTCAGGAATTTCTCCTGAAACTTTGTCTGTGACTGCAAGGAGGAAAAGATAATTGAAGAGCTATCATGCAGATGTTTACAGAGCTGTTGAGATTTATGTCAGACGCCTGATAAGCCCTGAAGCTCCATGATTTTACTGAGGCATAAAACTGACAGGTCAGTTGGGGGATAACCTTCTCAATTTATCTTGTTTTCAAGTTGGTTTCAGACCCGGAGTATAACCTGATGATTAGCTAGTTGCAGCTCTCGGGTGGCAGGTCTTGAAAACAATGGACTGATCTGTTTCTCTAAATTTGACTCTCACTAAATTAGAAATACTTGAGGGTATGGCTACACTTGAGTGTGGTCGGAGCGCCAGCACTGGGAGAGAGCTCTCCCAGCGCTGCACATAAACCACATCCCTTGCGAGTGTAGCTTGCAGCACTGGGAGCCTCGCTCCCAGCACTGCGGCACTGATTACACTGAGGCTTTACAGCACTGTATCTTGCAGCTCTCAGGGGGGTGTTTTTTCACACCCCTGAGCGCGAAAGTTGCTGCGCTGTAAAGTGCCAGTGTAGCCAAGCCCTGACTCTTACTACATTAGCAGCCTCACCTGGTCAAAAACAGTTTTGTAGGTTGGCTGGAGATAGAGGCAAAATCAACAAAGCTAATTGTTCTGGCATTCTCCCTTAATAGCTCTTGAGCATTGGCAGAGAGGTAGCTGTCTAGGAAGATTCTTTTCCTTCCTGCCTGTTGTTCTGGGCAGCCCCTTATTGTTTTGTTAAACTTTAAAAATGTGCTTCTGCTGCCAGCCTGTGAGGGGATGAAAAAGCAGCAGAATGAATCATCATAATGTTCACATGCCTTGGGTGACAATCCTGCAATCATATTCCAGTGGCTGAACTGCTGAGCCCTTACAGAGCCAAACTGAAGTCAATGGGGGTTTGCATGGGAAAAATATTTTTGCATGGATCTGATTTCAGGATCATGGCCTTGCTGAATAACCCTCAGATCTTATCATTTTTACCCTCATTCTCCCCCTCACACCTGCCTGGTTTGGTTTTGTTTATTGTCTGTCTTGTGTAATGTCGAATTTAGATAGTTTGACTCATGGAATGTGCCATTAATTGTTTTTGTGAAGTACATAACTAATAATTATTTCATTAACTCAAAAAATTAACTGATAATTCAACTAGATAAATGCTCCTGGTGTGAAGAAATTATTCAAAAATTACTAGACCTTATTCCACACAGGATGTTGACTTAGACCAAATGTGGGTGGATCTCCTTTGGGAAGATATGAAGGTGTTACTGATACTTGGAAAGTATTCTGAATTGGTTGTGAGCCAGATGTTTTTGTTATCAACTTCAAGGCAAAGTCCCTTACATTGTTTCTTTTTAAATTCTTTTATAAAAGATGAGCAAATAAATTTTAAGATTATTTAAATTTTAAGAATATGCTACATGGACTCAATCCAAAATCCATGCAAGTCAGTGGCAAGATTCTCACTGATTTCAATGGGGCTTTGGATTGGACCCAAATGCAAATGGAGCAGGAACTTTAGTTACAACATTTTAGATTATAATGGCAAAACTTTCAAGTTGAGCACCTAATGTTAGGCACCTGAATCCATACTTAGACATAAAAATAACAATAGTCTGATGGTCAGAGGTGCCATTGAAGCCAATGGGACCTGACTGTTTGCCTTAAAACCCCTTCTTCAGACTCAACTTTGCTGTGATGTCTACAGAACAGTCAACAATGAATGTGCTGAGACAGTTGTAGGCCTGAGTCTCTGGAAACAAATTAAGACTCTGGGGAATGTGATCCTGATCTAGACAATGGGGAGTACTGAATAATGAAGGCTGTACTCAGATAGTGTTAGTTTTGGTGAGAATGATGTAGGGTGACCAGATGTTAAGCGGAAAATATTGAGATTGCCGCAGGGAAGGCATTTTTTGTTTGTTTGTTTTTACACTCACCCGTCTGGGAATTCAGCGGCAATTCGGCGGAGAGCCCTTCAGTCACGGATGGTCTTCGGCGGTATTTTGGCAGTGGGTAATAAACCCTGCCACCAAAGACAGAAGTACCCGCAGCCAAAATACCGCCGAAGACCATCCGCGACTGAGGGACTCTCCACCAAATTGCCGCTGAAGACCAGGAAACAAAATATCAGGACAAATGGCATCCCGACCATACTCTGGTCGGGACGCGGGACAAACTCCTCAAAATCGGGACATTCCCGATTTTATCGGGATGTCTGGTCAGACTAGGATGATGTAACTCATTTGAGAGACTAATTGGAGTAATTTCTTTACTTGGTACTCAGCGACACATCACCTAGAATCACCATCAAATGCTTAAATTTAGCCTTGAGTCTAGCTAGACCTATTGTTCAACACATGACCATGTGTCATTTTCAGATCTTTCCCTTGGCCTGAATAACTGCAATTTCAGAATGATTTCTGCTCACTCAGGCATACAACCAGGAAATCCTTGAGCAGCTCACTCATTTTCAGTCATAGACATGGGCTTTCTGTCTTTAAATTCTGATTTTTTTTTTCTGTTCTTGGCATCTGTGAGGAATCCATGACAGCTATCTTTGTCTGACAGTTATCTTCATGAGGATAGTGAGCAGTGATAACTCAAGAGTGGTGAATCATAATGTTATGTTCCCATCGCCCTGCCATACAAGTGAAGACAAATAGATCACCATCTCCATTTTTAGGAAGTATAAACCTGTTTTAAATTACAGATGTAGAAAATATAGAAGTGTGATTGTGTGGGAACAGAAGGTTCCTACAGATCTAGTTAAGTCTATTCAGTACAGTGCTTGAAACAATTATAACCACTTGATCAGAACTGACCTTTCAATGCTGCTCTCCCAGTGCAATGTATGGTTAGATTGTAAGCATTTCAGGGCAGAGACTGTCTTGCTGTGTGTGAACAGAACATAGCACAATCGGGCTCCAGTCCTCACCAGGCCCTTTCAGCATTACTGCAAAACAACTGATAAATAATAATCCATGAAATGCAGTTTAGTTGACGTTTTTGCAGTGCAATATATGGACTAGGATTTGGGGGATATTCTGTGCATGGTTGGTTTACTCTTGTGTTTTCTTGCTGCTTGCTTACCTGTAATAAGAACAGGATCTAGTCTTACCATTGAGATAAATAATGTTAGAGAGAGCTAGAAAAACTACACACAGAAATGCCTAGAGAGAGAGAGGAAAACATGGAATGTGTGTCCAGGGAGAATATATTAGAAACTCCCCTCTCAATGTGAATTACAAAGACTTTGCATCCCAAGGGCATTGCTGTAGAAATGGTACTTGGCCATTATGGTCTCCAATAGAAAAAGAGAGCCACTTGGCAGAAACTTCTTTCATTTGTATTTGTGAGTGAAATGGTTAATAAATCAGTTTTGTGCTGTCTTCTGTTCCACCCAGATTGTATTTATTGCTGGATTAGCAGTTGCCTACCCAAATGCTAATATCTGTTCTCACTCTTTCTTCCCAAGATTACCCCCTAAATCCTATCAAAGGACAGAAGGCTTTAGCCTTGCTTGGCGTTAGCACCCTAGTGACCTACAGCCAAAACCGATAGTTGGTGAATAGACAAATTCTCTTCGACATGTTGGAAAAATACAACGTGCCTTAACCAGATCCATCTTTTCTCGTTATGGTTCTTTTTTCTCTCAATAACGCCTCTGTCTGGAAATAAACACATAAAGTCAGCAATCTACATTGATGCTAAACAGAAGGGAGGCTGAGAGTTTGTCACAATGTATCAGTCAGGTCTGTGCTGTGGGTCTGCCAGCACCATGGGAGTTCTGCAAGACTGAAAAAGGTACAAAAGCTGAACCCAAAGAAAATGAGGACAAGGTAGGTGCTTACCAATCTTTTTTTTCATTCTGTTTAATGGGTCATATAAGATATTTTATGACTTGTCAAAAATTGGCTTCGCTCTCCTGTTAAAACTGCTTATTCAGTCGCAGTTGGAAAGCAAAAATATTTCAAGCAGGCAGTTTGTAAAAATGAGCTTTGATGAGGCAATTTACACTTTGCATATTCTCTCTATCTATAGGTGCTTTGCTCAGTTTCAAGGGAGGGTGGATCTAGAATAGTAAAACCTTTTTAATGTGAAAGGTTGTTTAGCACAGGGTGATATTTACATGAAATATTAAAATGTATTCTTTCTGTTTTGTAATGAACACGCTGCAAATGAGTGGTATAACAAGGAACCTTTACACTCTGTTTTAAATGTTGTGTATCTGTTTTTTATTGTATTATGTATTCACTTATCATTGGTTTTGATTTATACATCCACAACATGTATAGTTTGTATACAAGATATACAAAAAAGTCTCTTCTGCTTTATGCTCATTTGCCAAAATTAAAAAATAACTATTTCAGTGTAGATAATTTTTAAAGAATTGGATTAAATGCATGTAAGGTTTATATTTATAAAAAGCCCTTGGAAAATAATGCATAGTTTGATAGTTTCACCACACATTGAGATGGCTAGCCCACACTAGTCTTTCTGATGCATATTTTATGTACAACCCTACAAATGGTCTTCCTAATCCTATTGTTAGACTCTTAAGGGATGGTCCAGAGACTTTAAATCTTCTTAGCACACAGACAAAGATAACAGGATATAATCTGAAAGACCCTGAACGATAGAAACCCTAAGTATTCAGACTTAATCCAAAATATATAACCATTAGTTCAGTGATGTGTGAATGTGCAATGAAATGGACTTTCAGACAGTGCACAATGAATGTGAATAACACAGCAAAGCCCTGATACTGCTGTTTGCAACCAGCACCACAATCTGTAGGCATTATTTAACTGTTCGAACAAGGAACTGGGCTTCACACGACCAGGATCCTCTACCCAGTGTTAGATGAAAGCATAGGTACTGTGAGCCCATGCCTTAGGTCCCAGTTCCTGGAATCACATGATGAAATCATAATCTGAGCTTTCATCAAAAAGCGTCTACCCCTTTATGTTGTGAACAAAAGTGGGCAGTGTGGAAAGAGGAGGCTTAGCCCTATCTAAAGGGAAATGGTCCTGAACCACCCAGTCAACAGAACTTGTGCAGATGGCCACTGATGCTGTCACTCAAAGGAAAGAGGGACACATAGCAATGAGGTCACAGCAGACCTCATTAATCCAGCTCCAACTCTCATTTGCTGTGTGACCGCGGGCAAGTCATTTAAACCTATCTGGGCCTCAATTCTTCCTCTGTGAAATGAGATTAATAAAGGTGGATAAATGCTATAAAGCATTTGGAGACTGTCAGATGAAATGCAGTGTAATCACAAAATATTATTACATTACAGCTGATTGGAAAAGGGGAAGGATAACTCAGTGGTTTGAGCACTGGCCTGCTAAACCCCGGGTTGTGAGTTCAATCCCTGAAGGGGTCCCTTAGGGATCTGGGCAAAAATCAGTGCTTGGTCCTGCTAGTGAAGGCGGGGGGCTGGACTCAATGACCTTTCAGGGTCCCTTCCAGTTCTATGAGATAGGTATATCTCCATATAATGGGTAAAGTGATAGGTATTTTGCTCAAAAGATGGAAAGGTTTTTGTTTTAATTTTTCATTGACTTTTTTTGGTTTTCACCAAAAAAAACAAATTATTCAGTTTTCAGATGACTTGGTTTTTCAAAAGCTTAATTTAATAATAATAATTAAAAAAAGCAAAAAACCCTAAAATATTTGTTTTTAAAAACAAGCCACATTTAATCAGTTTTTGAACTAAACGTTTTGACAAGTTCCATTGCGTGTATTGACATTTTTAAACAGAAAAATGCAGGCACTGTATTAACACTTGCATTTTACCCCAGTTATAGTCAATGTCAATGTGACATGAAGAAGAATGGTTCAGTGATTAGGGCATTTGTGTAGAATTCGGGAGATTGGGATTTGATTTCTTGCTCCCCCACAGACTTCGTGTAGGACCATGGACAAGTCACTTAGCCTCTCTGTGCCTCCCTTCCCTATCCATAAAATGGAGGTAAAAGCACATTCCTACTTCATGGGGGTTTGTGAGGATAAAACAGTGACGTTTCACTCCATATTCTCTATGAAAATATGCTTATGATATGAATATGACATAACTGAGATATACTTTATACAAGATGGTTCATGTAAGGTATCATTGGAAAGGTGCTGATTTACTGAATGTGATTATCCAATTTGTATGCCTGTATCATTTCTGTATCTGAAGTTAGGAATATTAATTATGTATCTGTATTTCAAATGTGTTACTTTGGGTGTCACCCCCAACCAGCCCTTCAAGTGCAACAATGGAAAAGGCAGACTGGGCTAATGGGCCATTAGCAGAGACAATGGACTATGAAAGGGTCTAGTCTTCCTGTGAATGCTGGAGACAGCCTACAAGCAATGGCTGCCACAGCCATGCAGAGACATGAGTCTGAGTCGCCTGGTACTGTATACCTCTCCTCTCCTTTTGGAATGCCAGTGGTTTTCCGCTGGAAGACAAAGGGTTCCCGCCTTACACAAGAGCTATGTTAGGCAGGGGAGTGACATCATCATGGTTCTCCTCTTCCTCTCCACCCTAAGGGCTTGTCTACATCAGAAAGTTGCAGCGCTGGTGAGGGAGTTACAGCGCTGCAACTTTGAAGGTGTACACATCTGCAGGGCACCACCAGCGCTGCAACTCCCTGTTTGCAGCGCTGGCCATACTCCCGTTTTGTCTCGGGTGTAGAGGATCCAGCGCTGGTGATCCAGCGCTGGTAATCCAATGTAGACAGTTACCAGCGCTTTTCTTGACCTCCGTGGAAGGAGGAAGCCTCTGGTAATCAAGCTGGTCTCCTTTCCCGGTTTGCTCTCTCGGTCCCGGAGCCACCCAGCAAACCGCAGGGAAGGAGACCTGCTTGCTCGGGGTTCCGGGACCGAGAGAGCAAACCGGGAACGCCGCGGTTTGCTCTCTCGGTCCCGGAGCCACCCAGCAAACCGCAGGGAAGGAGACCTGCTTGCTCGGGGTTCCGGGACCGAGAGAGCAAACCGGGAAAGGAAACCAGCTTCGCCGCGGTTTGCTCTCTCGGTCCCGGAACCCCGAGCAAGCAGGTCTCCTTCCCTGCGGTTTGCTGGGTGGCTCCGGGACCGAGAGAGCAAACCGCGGCGTTCCCGGTTTGCTCTCTCGGTCCCGGAACCCCGAGCAAGCAGGTCTCCTTCCCTGCGGTTTGCTGGCTGGCTCCGGGACCGAGAGAGCAAACCGCGGCGTTCCCGGTTTGCTCTCTCGGTCCCGGAACCCCGAGCAAGCAGGTCTCCTTCCCTGCGGTTTGCTGGGTGGCTCCGGGACCGAGAGAGCAAACCGCGGCGTTCCCGGTTTGCTCTCTCGGTCCCGGAACCCCGAGCAAGCAGGTCTCCTTCCCTGCGGTTTGCTGGCTGGCTCCGGGACCGAGAGAGCAAACCGCGGCGTTCCCGGTTTGCTCTCTCGGTCCCGGAACCCCGAGCAAGCAGGTCTCCTTCCCTGCGGTTTGCTGGCTGGCTCCGGGACCGAGAGAGCAAACCGCGGGGAAGCTGGTTTCCTTTCCCGGTTTGCTCTCTCGTCCCGGAACCCCCCTTGAAGCCGCCCAACAGCGCTGCAGTGTGGCCACATCTAACACCACTTGCAGCGCTGGTTGCTGTAAGTGTGGCCACTCTGCAGCGCTGGCCCTATACAGCTGTACTAATACAGCTGTAACAACCAGCGCTGCAAAATTTTAGATGTAGACATGGCCTAAGAGACACTGAAAGACCTGGAAGCAAGAACTGAATTGGAGAGAGAAGGACTGAGCCCAAGCTGGAAGAGTGTCCAGCTTGTGAGTAATACTAACTGAGGTTTCAAACTGGAGACCAGTGTATCTGCCTTTCAAGAGTTTCTCTAATCTGCCTGCAACAATATCTAGGGTGAGATATTACTTTTTGTAACCAATTTCTTAAGTGAAACAAGCTTAGTTTGCGTGTTTGGTTTTATTTGCTTAGTAATCTGCCTTTTCTGTTTGCTACCCCTTTAACCACTTAAAATATGCCTTTTATAGTTAATAAATATTTTTTGTTTCTTATTAAACCCTGTTTCTGTAATTTCTAACTGCAAGGGGTGGCGGGGGGAGAAGTTGTGCATATCTTCCTCCACATTGAGGGAGGGGCAGATTTCATAATATTCCTTTGGGTCTGCACTCCAAGGGAGGTGGACACCTGAGTGCTGGGGCAAGTCCCTTAAACTGAGCCTTCTCAGAACTGATCTCAGTGTCTGTTTTGGTCTGCAGTTGGGTGTGTACCTGCCTGTGTGTTTGCTGGAGGAGGCTTAATGGCCTGGCTCAGCAAGACAGCTAAAAAGGGTCCCAGGCTGGCATAACAGGCGGGCTCAGTTGTCTCTTAGCACATCAGGTGGCATCCTAAGGGGTCCAACCCCTCACAAATACATTAAAGATTGTGAGGTGCTTGAGGTCATAGTGATGGGCCCATATAAATACTTTAGAATAGAAGTACTATGCATTCAGCAGGGCATCACCCTGAGGAAGGAGACTCATAATCAAAGAAGACCACAAATTTAATATTTCATTACTCTCTTCAACACCATCAGGTAAGATAATGCAGCCATCAGAAAAGTGCAGTTCCACAAAACCCCACACTTCAAAATTTAATATGTTTATTGGCTGAAGGAACACACAGGCATTTCTCCTCATACTAAAGATGCAGCATGTGGCCCATTAAATCCTTGCATGCTTTGTTCAGAACAAGGCCCGTAAACATGTGAAACTCAACTCTTGCTTTTAAAGAGACCTGCAATGCAAAACTTCAAACTTAAGTTAATTATACAAGTTTGTATTAATTCTTGTTCTAACCCGGATCTGAAAGCAGTTGGCCAAGGAAAAAATGGATACATATAAAAATGACCCCTCACAGTGTACACACCTGTTCACATAAAAATGGGCAAGGGAAAATATCTGTATTTATCTCAGGTAAAATACACGCTTTCTTAATTTTAAAGGAAGTCTGTTTTTATTTGGGGACTATCACCTACAATAGGGTGGGTCACTTCTCCTAATACTTTAGATTCTCAGCTGCTAAACTGTACATGCTCACATATAAGGGTCCCCAGCAATATTTAATTTAGTTCTGTCTCCTGACTAATGAGCTTCAGAAATCTTTCTTTTAAGGTTTTCTGTAGTGTCCATTACTACAGGTATCATAAGTGCTTCCTAGGTAGATTTGATCTGCCTAGTGAGAGCCTTAATGGACTTCAAGAAGTCTTCTGCTAATCCCCCTCACCCGGCTGAAAAACTTCAGCTCCAAACACCTCTGAAAATCAATCTGGAGCCAAATTTAATGACTCAATGCCACTGTAGTTTAGATCTCCATGGGTGCTGGGATCCCAGCAGAATAGTCTAATACATAGTAGTACTTTTTCAGACCTTTAGCAGTTCAGATGGAAGCTTCCCATCCTTAATGCAGATAAGCTCTTCTCATCAGGGAGTGGTAGTGACATACACTTCCTCCTGAGAAGCACTGCAAAATGTGAAGGAATGAGTGCTCCTCAGTAATCTACACACCATATGGGCACTAGAAGGGATTCTGTAGGTTGACTGCAACCCTACTGATAGGAGGAGGAGAGGGTTGATAGGCCAGGTCCTATGGAAGTGAAGTGAGGCTTTGGAAGGAAAGGGTGAAAAAGAAACACACAGGAATATACTGGAGAAAGGAGGGACTGGAGGAGTATGCAGAGAGGAGGACAGATGGTTGGAGGGAGAATGAAGGAAGAAACAGAGAAGTGCTTAATAGAGAAGGAATAGACTTGGTTAAAGGAAAGATAAGAAAGCTAGAGGGAGGAAAAAAAAATACAGGGATAAAACAAATGAGCTTGAGAGAAAGAGAGACCCACTCCAAAAGGAAAAATGAGATGCTAAAGAGTAAAAGGTCTTCTCAGTATGACAGAAATATGAAAAAATAAAATTATAAACTAGTCGATATTATAAAAGGTCTGAAGGAAAACACAGATCCCGAAAAAGAAGCAGAGAGGGAAAGAGGGAGCATGTGCTACAGAAGGAAAGAAAAAGTGAACTTCAAATCAAATACTTGTTATTTTTAACATTCATTAATGAAAAGTTTGTTGCTCAGATGTTATGATACAATATATACTTTTTTTCCTGAGGAGTAAGTTCAGAGACAATGATTTATTGATAATAGTTTGCACTTACAGAGTCCACTTCTTCCTTCATATCAGTGCAAATAATTACGTAAGGAGTAGGGCAATGATTAATCGAGTCCCTAGAGTCTGCTATCCAAGGTCTGTAATTATTAAGCTTTCTGCCTACATATAAGGGTTTAACTGTAAAGCATAGACAAAAACCTCTGTAATGATTTTTAACTTTCTTTAAGAATAGAATTTAGTTTTTTCCACCCTTACTTATTGCTACAATATAAATTGCCTGCTGGGAAATCATGGGAAAGACCATGGGATGGAGGAGCCTAACCCCTGAGGGAAAGGACGCCTTAAGTTAAACTGAACTCCTCAGATAGATAATAAATAGTTTGTCTCATCCAACCATTAATGGCCAATAGGAAGAACACAAAGAGCTATAAATGCCCATTCTACGCTCCACACACTGTGTGTCTGTACATGCAAATACACCAGCATTTCTGTAATGGCTATCTCCATCTCTAGTTATAGGCCACACTTTTTTCCAGCACACAGATTTATTTCTCTTTCATTTAGAAGATCAGTTGTCTTACTCAGCTATTTGAGGTGTTTCAAACCAAGAGAATCTCATAGATTAGTTTCTGTGAAGCTTAAACCTTTTAGTGTAATTGCTTCTAAAAATATCTTCTTGAAACTAGAGCTGCAGTATAATTTAATACAGTTTTTTAAAAAAGTCCCAAGGGAAAGCTGCAGTCCCATACTTCATAAATACTGTATGATGTGATTGTTTGCCTCCTTAAAGTATTTTCTTCTATTGCTATTTTATACCAGACTCAGCAATGAATCTCTGTAATTTATGCAAAGCAGCTTACTTATTGGCCAAGAAGAACTGCATGCCTGCTATTTTGTGTAACAGTTTGTAAAGATTATGTTAATTTTTCTTTTGTATACCTGCACACAATTTTCATCCAGTTCTCTGAAGCAGAAAATCCTGTCCTGGGCACTTTGTTACCTTATTTCTAAATATTTATTTCAAAACTCTTAGGAAATGGTAAGAAAAACAAACAAAATGGGCAGAGAGCAGAACAGTGATGATGAGGGAATCGTGAAGCTATTATACAATGGGTACGTCTTCACTACCGGCCGTATCGGTGGGTAGCAATCGATTTCTCGGGGATCGATATATCGCGTCTCATCTAGACGAGATATATCGATCCCCGAACGAGCTCCTAACGACTCCAGAACTCCACCAACGAGAACGGCGGTAGTGGAGTCGACAGGGGGAGCTGCAGACGTCGATCCCACGCCGTGAGGACGGTAGGTAACTCAATCTAAGATACTTTGACTTCAGCTACGCTATTCACGTAGCTGAAGTTGTGTATCTTAGATTGATTTCCCCCTCCAATGTAGACCAGCCCAATGTGACAGTGAATCTGGGCAAAATTAAACCCAAATTAGTAGATTTTCTAGAGGTAATGCCTTATAGAAGATCAAAAGGACCAGTAAGTCAAGTGCAACACTTATTTGTTTCAGCAAAAACAACGAGGAGTCCTTGTGGCACCTTAGAGACTAACAAATGTATTTGGGCATAAGCTTTCGTGGGCTAAAGCCCGCTTCCTCAGATGTATGAAGTGAAAAATACAGGAGCAGGCATAAATACATGAAAGGATGGAGGTTGCTTTACCAAGGGTGAGGTCAGTCTAAAGAGATAAATCAATTAACAGCAGGATACCAAGGGAGGAAAAATAATTTTTGAAGTGGTAAGAGACTGGCCCATTACAGACAGTTGACAAGAAGGTGTGAGTGACAGTAGGGAGAAATTACTACTGGGGAAATTAAGTTTAGGTTTTGTAATGACCCAACCACTCCCAGTCTTTATTCAGGCCTAATCTGAAGGTATCCAGTTTGCAAATTAATTTCAGTTCTGCAGCTTCACGTTGGAGTTTGTTTTGGAAGTTTTTTTTTGTTGAAGAATTGCCACTTTTAGGTCTGTTATCAAGTGACAAGAGAGACTGAAGTGTTCTCCTACTGGTTTTTGAATCTTATGATTTCTGATGTCAGGTTTGTGTCCATTTATTCTTTTGCATAGAGACTGTCTGGTTTGGCCAATGTACATGGCAGACGGGCATTGCTGGCACATGATGGCATATATCACATTAGTAGATGTGCAGGTGAATGAGCCCTGGATGGTCTGGCTGATGTGGTCAGGTCATGATGGTGTCCCTGGAATAGATATGTGGACAGAGTTGGCACCGGGGTTTGTAGCATGGTTTGGTTCCTGGGTTGGTGTTTTTGTTGTGTGGTGTGTAGTTGCTGGTGAGTATTTGCTTAAGGTTGGGGGACTGTTTGTAGGCGAGGACTGGCTTGTCTCCCAAGGTAGGTGAGAGTGAGGGATTGTCCTTCAGGATAGGTTGTAGATCCTTGATGAGGCACTGGAGAACAGTAGAAGAACACTTCAATCTCTCTGGTCACTCAATAACAGACCTAAAATTGGCAATTCTTCAACAAAAAAACCTTCAAAAACAGACTCCAATGTGAAGCTGCAGAACTAGAATTAATTTGCAAACTGGATACATCAGATTAGGCCTGAATAAAGACTGGGAGTGATTGGGTCATTACAAAACCTAAACTTAATTTCTCCAATACTAATTTCTCCCTACTGTTACTCACACCTTCTTGTCAACTGTCTGTAATGTGCCAGTCTCTTACCACTTCAAAAGTTATTTTTCCTCCCTTGGTATCCTGCTGTTAATTGATTTATCTCGTTAGACTGACCTCACCCTTGGTAAAGCAACCCCCATCCTTTCATGTATTTATACCTGCTCCTGTATTTTTCACCTCATGCATCTGATGAAGTGGGTTCGAGCCCACAAAAGTTTATGCCCAAATAAATTTGTTAGTCTCTAAGGTGCCACAAGGACTCCTCGTTTTTGCTGGTACAGACTAGGATGGCTACCACTCTGAAACTTATTTGTTTCAGTTGTTCCAGACATTTTCTGAGTAGCTCTGGTAATGAGAGCCTTTGTTATGACTTGACAAGGTTAGAAGAAAGCATTACTCAGTCCTATGTCTACAGCACCAAACTCAATGGGCAATCTGGAGTATTGCCCCAATAATAATAGCAAGCCTTGCAGTTCTTCTTCTTTTTATATTTTTGCACACAGCTCATTCTCTGTCATCATGTCAAACAAACATAAGCCTCGTCCATGGAGAAACATATCATGGGCATTCCTTCTTGTTGAATAAACAAGTCATGCAGTATATTGTGCCTGTGTTGCAGTGCATGTAATTTTGCATTTGGTACGAAGTAAGGAATGCAGTTTAGGAGTCAGAAGATTTGCTTCTGACTTTCTGTGCGACCTTGGACCTTGAGATGCCTAAGGCTTAATATTCAAGAGTGACTTCTAATTTTGAGTGCTTCGATTTTTGGGCACCAGATTTTAGACACTGTAGGGTCCTAGTGTCTTGTAGGTGGTGACCAGCACTTTGAAATGGTTCTGATTTCAATGGATGGGGAGCCAGCAGAAGTCCGAGAGCACTGATATAATGGGTTATAATTATTTCTTGCTCAGAAGACAGGCTGTTGGAATCTGAGTGAGTCTCTTCAACAGTCTCCAGGGAGAGACAGTAGCTGTAGTCCAGCCTAGAAGTGACTAAAGCATGGATTACAGTGCCCTCATCCAAAAGGAATGGGTGTGACTTCCTGGCTAATTACTAGCTAGATGTGGGACAAAAAGGCTTTCCTCACTATTGTTGCTACAGATTCATAGATTCCAAGGCCAGAAGGGACCACTGTGATCATCTAGTCTGACCTCCTGTGTAACATAGAGCATAGAACTCCCCAAAAATAATTCCTAAAGTATATCTTTTAGAAAAATATCCAATCTGAATTTAAAAATTGTCAGTGGTAAAGAATCCTTCTAACTACAGGTAAATTGTTCCAGTGGTTAAATACTTCATATTAAGAATTAATGCCTTATTTCCAGTCTGAATATGTCTAGCTTCAACTTCAGCCTTAGAATCATGTCATACCTTTCTCTGCTAGATGGACAAGCCCATTGTCAAATATTTGTTCCTCATTGTGACAATCAGAATCAAGACTCCCTACAGGGAGAACAGGGTGAACCCCCCAATATAAACATCTGAATCAACTGGTTTATACAATGTTATTGTATCTAAATATGTCTGGTAAGGTCTTTTATGAAAGCTTGTAATGTTCTGAACTTGATGGTCATTAAGAGGTTACAGTTATGAATGTGTGTGTAGAACATTGTAATTGTAAGTAGGAGTCAACTGCAGCATCACCTCACAAGGAGTGAAGTAATCAGGGAAGATAACCTCCCAGGCTAGTTATTCACATGAAACTAATTGCAAGCCTAACATTGTACAACCTAGGGGAAGACAGGGGACCACTGAAGTGTATGGAAAAACATTGAAACTAAAAAGTAAACCCTAGTCTTTGAAAACTAAGGAAGGAACGAGTTCCCAGCACCCTGTGTAGACATGAATATCCATCTGAGAGAAAGGGGCGGGGGGACCTGCAAACCCTGCTCAAAGGAAAGAGATTTTGAAGTAAAGGCTTCCAGAAATGAGGGTCAGCAGGGTGCTGTCTGTGAAAGGCTGAATCCCCACTAGGACAGAGGGTCCTCTCGGAAACTGTTCAGAGACAATAGGTAACTTATATTAGAAAAGAAGTGTAAAGCCTGAGAGTCTTTATGTTTATTTTCTGCGTAACTTGTATGTAGTTGCTTTTCCTCACTATTCCACCTTGGAATCTACAATTTTTCTATTAAATAAACATTTGTTTATTTCTACCGCACGCAGGTCTCTGCTGTGCAACCTGTGTGAAGTGTGTGCCAAAGTGAACTGATGATTGGGGGCAGGTTTCACTCCTTTTGAGGTTACGAAAAGTTCAAGTGTTGGGTAACTAAGAACTCGAGGAGAGGGATTTGTGGATACCCTGGATTGGAGGGGGCTGCTGAGATTACCCTGCAAGGAATAACTAGGCTGCTGGAAGCCAAGGTTAAGATTTTTATACTTGTAGGCTGGCTACTGGCGTCAGAGCTCTGAGCCATAGCAGCATAGCATTAAGGCACCCAATATTAGAAGGCAGGTGGTAACAGAATCCCTTACTGGTCTGGATGATCCCCAAAATGTCATAATACTCAAAACGGCATATCTGTATAGATACCAATAGACTGTTATCAAGTCACCCCTTAATCTTCTGCTTGTTAAGCTTAATAGATTGAGCTCCTTGTGCCTCTCACCTTAAAGCCTGGTCTACACTGGGGGTTGGGGGGAGGGACGATCTAAGATATGCAACTTCAGCTACGAGAATAGCATAGCTGAAGTCAATGTATCTTAGATCAACTTAGACTGACTTACTTAGCGTTCTCGTGGTGCAGGATCGACGGCCACCTCTCCCCCATCAACTCCTCCTCTTCCTCTTGCCCTGGTGGGGTTCCAGATTTGCCGGGGAACGCGTTCGGGGATCAATTTATCGTGTCTAGATGAGACACAATACATCGATCCCTGATAGATCGATCACTACCTGCCGATATGGCAGGTAGTGTAGACATACTCTAAGGCTTGTTTTCTAATCCTTTAATCATTCTCATGGCTCTTATCTGAGCCCTCTTCAATCTCTCAACATCTTTCTTAAATTGTGGGTCACAGAACTGGACACAATATTCCAGCAATAGTTGCCCCAGTGCCAAACACAGAGGTAAAATAACCTGTCTGTTCCTATTTGAGATTCCCGTTTATGCATCCCAAGATCTCATTAGCACTTTTGGCCACAGCATCTCACTTGAGCTCATGATCAGCTGATTATCCACCCTCACCGCCACATCTTTTTCAGAGTCACTGCTTCCCAGGATAGAATCCCCTAGCCTGTACCCAATCTATATGACCCCAGCTCAAAACAAGGGATCTTTTCCCATTTAGAATTATTTTAGTAATTACAGATGGGAAATAGTGATTTGGTGCTGGCAGACCATCCTTAGGATTTATGGGGCCCTATGCAGTATTATTAAACTGGTGTCCCTATGCCCGACAGCAGCCTGGGCTCGCATGTGTATTTTAGACAAGGGTGGTCTTTTGAAGAATTTATTTAAAAAACTATATGTCTGAAGATCCAAGCATTGAAGGCTAAAGATGAATACTCTGATTGTGCATCTAAAAATCTATGCAAGGATTTTTTAGAGATGTGATTTTATAATCTTCAACAACATACTAATGAAATATTTTTAAAGCAAATTTTAAACTAAGGTCCTCTAGACTAACATGTTCTGAGTAATGCACAACTGTTTTTGTCAGTAAATTCAGGAACTTGACAGTATATACCTGGGGACTGGTAAATGCCTGTTAAATGACTTCATTACCCCTTGAATGGCTCTTTAACAGTTTCAATGTTGTGTTAATAGGTCTGGCAAGCTGGAAGGCTCTTTCACTTTTAAACACTAGATCGCCTCCAGAGGAAGACTCACCAGGCTGCAGCAGCTAGCTGTGGGAGCCTTTAGGAAGGGTTTGAACAGGGATAGGAAGAGGTAGAAGGGTGGACAGTAAGACCCAGGGGTGCCCCAAATTTTCAGATGCCTTACGCAGCCTTGTATGCCGCGTATGCCTAAGGACAGTGTTTTTTCACATCCCTGAGCGAGAAAGTTGCAGCGCTATAAATTGCTAGTGTAGACAAGCCCTTAGCCACCCTGAGCGACATCATTGATGCTGACTTAAGAGCCGGCTTGGAGAGTGCTACGTTGGTAGGAGAGCTTGTCAATACTGCCACTCACAGGGGCTGATGGGAGAGCTCTCTCCTGTCAGCTTAAAGCAGCTTCACTAGAGATCTTACAGCTGCAGCTGTGCCTTGGTAAGCTCTCTAGTATAGCCTAAGGATATGTCTACACTTAAAGTGCTGCACTGGCACCGCTGCACCCCTGGAGTGCTTCCGTGTAGACATTACCTGTGCTTGTCAACGTAGCACTGGTCTACACTGGGGGTTAAGTTGGTATAGCTGTTGCTCAGAGGTGTGGATTATTCACGCCCGAGAGATGTAGCTATACTGAAGTAAATTCCTAGCTTGACTCTGTTCCCCAGTGGTTAGGACATTGGCCTGTAAGATGGAAGACTCAGGTGCAAATCCCTGCTCTGTCTGGGATGGAGTGATGCGAGATGGAAAAACTGTGCTCTGATTCAGAACAGGGTTTTGAGGGGGACTCAGGATCAAAGGGGGTTCTTGAGGTCACCCTGCAAGGAGTAAGTTGGCTGCTGGAAGCCAGGGTTCAGACTCTTCCTTCACCCTGGCCAGGATACACACCTCTCTAACTCCCAGCACAATTGTGCCTTTTCATGAAAACAGAAAAGTGAAACCAAAACAATTTTTGAAACCTCAAAAGTTGCTGCAAAACGGAATTGTTCTCTTCTGTTCAGCTCAAGAATTCATGAAAATGTTTGTGAATCCTGAAAGTTTCATATATTTGTCATGGAAGTGCATTTCCACTATTAAAAAGTAAGTCATCCAGTCTGGAAATAATATCATATAAACACTTACACATCACAAATAGTTGGTGTGTTCATAAGCAACCCATACCCATAGACTGAAAAATGTGCAACCAGACTATTTGACAAATACTTACATAGATGTAATAACATTTACAGAAAGCAAGAAAGATGCATGAATGATTGTGAATCAAACTAGGCCAAAATTAGTTTAAACCCGTAAGTAATATTCAGCCACATTCAATACTGGGGCTTACTAGCTCACAGCAGCTCTTCCCCTGCAAGTGCAGGATACAGTCCCCCTCTAGAGACCATATCGGATATTAAGCAAATACTAAACTATACTTGATCTTATATGGAAAGACTGAGACAATTCAGTAAAACCAATTGTCAAAAGACACAGGTCCAGGTTGCATCAATGTAGTCGCTTACACTGTGCAAATTGGGTATAAATTGCAAATAAGAATGGCAGTGTTTTGCACTTACCTTGCACAAATGTAAATGACTATAAAAGGTGCAAAACAGTGGAGAATTGGGCCTAATATCCTCATAGTGTGATTTAAAGCCCTCCGGTCTCATACCAACAGCAAAGTCAAACTGACACAAATATCCAGTAGTTCAAGTACTGGTAGGGTGATCAGATGTCCTGATTTTATAGGGACAGTCCCGATTTTTGGTTCTTTTTCTTATATAGGCTCCTATTACCCCCCACCCCCATCCCGATTTTTCACATTTGCTTTTTGGTCACCCTAAGTACTGGGGCATCGAGGATAGAACTCATTATGACCCAAGCAATTTAAGACTAAGTGACAAAAGTTACTTCAATATGGTTTATGTTGTTTTGTTCTGTCAGTTTGACAGCATAACATGTTGTCAGCATAACATGTTGTCACTCAAGTAATGTGATGTGACAAACTGTCCAAAAAAACAAAACCAACCATTAATAAACAAAACAAACCTTATGTTTTTTTCTTTAGCAGAACAGTTGCTGCCCAATTGGATTGCAATAGGGTGACTAGAAGTCCTGATAAAATTGGGACTGTCCTGATTTTGAGGAGTTTGTCCCACGTCCCGAGCAGAGTACGGTCAGGATGCCATTTATCCCGATATTTTGTTTCCTGGTCTTCGGTGGCAATTCAGCGGAGAGTCCTTCAGTCCTGGATGGTCTTTGGCAGTATTTCAGCGGTGGGCGCTTCTGTCTTTGGTGGCAAGGTTTATTACCCCCCTCCAAAATACTGCCAAAGGCTGTCTGCGACTGAAGGGCTCTCTGCCAAATTGCCACCGAACTCCCGGACGGGTGAATGTTAAAAAAAACAAAACAAAACAAAACAAATGACACCCCCCCGCACAGCAGTCCTGATATTTTCCCCTTAACATCTGGTCACCCTAGATTCCAAGCACCTGAAATGAAGGAGAGGCATACTGTGCAGAAGCAGGATTAGGATGAAATTCACTCCATTACAGAGGGCCATCTTGCAACCCTGCATGCAACTTAAGTTCTTAACATGCTGAAGAGGTGTGGAGGGCAATACGTGGGCCTTGGCACTGGGATGAATTTCATCATAAACATATAATGCCTGCAGTGATTAGTAAGTGAAAAGCAACTTGTTGTGATACTGCAACCTTATAGATACATGGGTATCTTCTTGTAGTATTTATTAGACTGTAGAGATAACTTATTGTATGAAAAATTAAGTCAACAAAGATAAACAGACCTCAAGACCTATGCTGCTTTTACCATACAAGATGTGCAGTGATATATAAACATGGTTTAAGAACCTAAATAGAATAGAAAAGGCTCCTGTACCTGCACTGAACTTTCCATTGCTCAGATAGGTTAATTGTACATACAACAGTGCGGCTTTCTTCCCTTCCTTGCTTTGTAGCCAAGTGGAAAAAACTGTGAAACACTCTGAATACATAAAGATTGCATTTTCAGCAGGACAGTCAAAGCAAAGGTGATTTTAACTGGCAAGCTCAAAGGTATTTCTCCTCTACCTCGTGTTTTTCTGTGCCTAACCTGCACAGGGCTGGGGGTAGAAAGTTCAAGGGCTTTTTAAAAGGATATTTATAAAGAGGAAAGTGTGTATGAACTTTTTTCTACTCCCCTCGCATTCAAAAGCAGCTGAACGTCTTTTGTTAGACAAGACTATATAAAAAAAAAAAAAGACAAAATCTGAAAAATTTTAGAAAGGTGAGCTTGAAAAAATGTACAAGAGACTGATAAAAGGCATTGAGAATGAAAATATGCAAGGAACTTTAAAAACAATGGTTGCTGCTGTATCTCCCTTGGATGAAATTATTACCTTTTATGATTAATTATCAACAGTGGTTAGCTTCTCAATCCTCTTGTTTCTATAAAGAATTTTTGCAGACTTTCTAGGCACTGAAGAAGTGCATATTCTTTGTGAAGTGAAGATGACAAAACTTTTGACATTTCTCCAAATTTTTGTGCAAGTATCTGGACACTTTATGATGAAGGAGCAACCTTTAGACCCTCTCCTGAATGAAGGACCAACGAGCAAGTGTAAACTTCTTCTAAATTCCAAATTTCTGCTAGTGGAAATGTTGTGGATTCTTCTCTTCCACATGTCCTGGATCTCATGAAAAGGCACGACCAATCTAATAAGGTATTTCCTGCTATTATTTCTTTACAGAGAGGAAATTAAGATACAAAGGCAAATTGTTTTATGCTGTTAGGGTCTGATGCAAGGCCCTGTGAAGTTAATGGGAAGACTCCCATTGATTTAAATAGGCATTAGATCAAGCCCTTAGACAATTAGCAGTCAACAGCGTTATCTGAATATGGGGCTCCAGTAACACTACTGAGAAGAATCTCAATCGCAATACATACTCAGCATTGGCTCCTCACTGCAGACCCCTGGGCAAAATGGGTACTGTCCTCTCATTGTCTGTAATGTTATGCATGTTTTTGCAACTGCCTAAGGCTTCATAACAACCTCCGCCCCTATGACCTAGTAGCGTATGACTATATTATTTGACAAACTGCTGGAGCATGAATACTTGATCAAGGATTAAAGTGTGTCTTGGTTGTACAGTAACTGGGCTTAGTTTCATGTTTCTTTTTTGTGGGGGTGTGGGAGGATATGTTTGTTAATTTCAGACATTTCTGCAATTTTAGGAGCTTTTAAAAAGTGCTTTTTGTGTTTGAAGGCAGCTGGGTTATTTTATCTTGGAACTTTCCAGTTGGGATTTATTCCACAAAGCATTTTCCAGCATATACGATCAGCTCTGCTCATTGTGGTTTTTAAATCGTTTGTTTAGTTTTCCCCTGGTGCTGTCATATTGTGTTGCAGGTGGTTAGTTGCAAAGAAAGAACTTAAACACATATACAAAAAATGGGCAGTATTCTGTATTAGAAGCAAAATGTGGTGAAATGGTGATGTCTGTCACGTTGCTGAGAGCTGCCTGGAATTTAGCAAGAAAATACTGCCAGTGCAGATTCAGAACATCAGTTCATATAGTAGCCTGCAGCCGGATCTCATGAGTTTGCTCACAGCCTTCTGCGCAAACACATGGAAGCGTTGTACATTCCAGGGCTCTGAGAAGTTGCTGCTGTGAAATTGTAAAATTGTGAAATTTTGCAATTTTTACAATGAACACAATTTTCCCTGGGACTGGTTCTGCTTTTGTAGGAATTTTTTTCAAAAAATGGGTGCAATTCTAGTTAAATCAATGGAACTGCACCATATTACTAATAGGAGAATTTGAAAAATAGTCTTTGTAGATGAAGATTGTTTAACAGCAATAGAATGTATGATAGCAGCATAGGGCAATTGATTCTGGTTAAAGACGAGGCTTATTAAACTTGACAGATCATCAGCTGCATATACTATGTAGAGCTTATTTTGTCTTGCTTTCTGCTTACTGTTGAATACATTCTAATGTATATATTTTAATCCTCTGCTGTACTCCAGGCCAAAAGATCATCCCGACTCTTAAATTCTGTACATGAAATCCTGGCTCTGTTGAAGATAATAGCCAATCTTTCATTGACTTTAGTGAGGCCAGGATTTTACCCTGCATTTATAAAACTGTGTTACATTGGAAATCTACACTTTCCATAACTCACCCCCAACATTCTAGTGGTTTCTTTTCACTTCTTGGCACAGATTTAATAGCAAACAGCTTACTAAGATGTTTCTTTTATGAAATATACTACAGAGCCTTTATTCATATGCTATGAAATATTAAAAAATAAAACTACTGCATTTGTCAGATGAAAAAAGAACAGTTTTATGTGCTATCTTTGGATTTTTTATTGTTTGCCTACTTTCAGTGATTTGTAATCAGTCTGCCTGCAATGAAATCATGAGTTTCTTTTGGAATCGCATAAGAAGCATATTAAATGTCAGTTTATCCCAGTGGTTCTCTAACTTTTGTACTGGTGACCCCTTTCACACAGGAAGCCTCTGAGTGTGACCCTCCCTTATAAACTAAAACACCTTTTTTATATTTAACACTATTATAAATGCTGGAGGCGAAACAGGGTTTGGGTATGGAGGCTGACAGCGAACGATTTCCCCATACCTCATGACCCCCTGAAGGGTCATGACCCCCAGTATGAGAACCACTGAGCTAAACATTTCTGCAGTTTAGCATGACTTCCATACTATATTTTGTAAGTGAGTGTGATATGAGTAGGCAGCCTCTGAAGACCTTTGTTAACCTGTCTCACCAATTGGCCTCTGCCCAATTTCAGAGGGGTCCCACCTAGGAGTAAAAAGGGAGAAGTTCTCCCTGTTTAATTATCTGTGCTGAGACTCTGAACAAGTGGTTGGTTATGTGAAGTAAGGCCCTACACTCAACTTGATGGCATTTCTCTCCCTGTGTTTGTCTCTCTGTCTGTCCGCATGTAATATTATAACTTGTGAATGCTCCATACCAAAATATTCAGGGAATGTTCTAGACATCAATGGGCAGAACCCTATTGATTTTGGTGAAAATCAAAAGAGGAAACTGGGTGAAAAATGGAGACCCTTACTTCTTGTTAACACACCTTTCAGTTTTAACAAACTGTGTAATTATCTCTCTAGATCAAAGAACTGGCTGAGCCAGCCATTAATACCTTGCACCATAACAACATCCCTGTCTCAGCCCTGTCCATCATCCCAATGGAGATTAAAATGTTGATACCCTGAATGACTTCTTAAAATAAATAATTTAATAAATTACAAACTATACAAGCTTAACTGTTTACATACAACCCTGAAACAAGGAGAATGTGAGGATGGCTCACTAGGAACTTGTGGGGAGGGATGGAGGGAAGCAAGGAGCCCCTGATATGTGCAATGAGCTCAGCCAAAAGAAGCAATGAAGTGTGTGATTCTCTAGCAACTATAATTCTATATGGCCACTTGCCATATAGGAACTGAACTGAAACCACCAATTTATTTTACATATATCAGAAAACACTTCTAATCTGGTCTGATCTCGATTGGAACCAATGATCTGAAGGAGAAAGAGTCTATAGCTCATGAATGATCAACTCTCTGAATTATCTAGTCACTCCTCAACTCCCTCATAAATAATAGACATTTTGTCCGGAAAAGACCAGGTAATATATTGGCATCTGATTCTTGCACAATGTCCACAAGAGAGTGCTGCTCCTAGGAAACCAATCCTCATGTAGTGATGCAGGCTAGAATAATTAGGAGTGTAGTCCATAATACTGCAGTGGAGATGCTTCCAGTGTACTAGGCCTATATGATATGGATATATTGCTACTGCCATATTAAGATTACTAATGTGTTCCTGTGGAACTGATGATTGTCCAAGAATAATTAGTAATTATTCTTTTGGGAATGCTCAGTGTTTTTGTAAAGGACCAAGCTCTTACGCTTACCTTACCATTTAATGTCTACATATTCAAATTGACGTACTATGCTATTTTCACTCATTTAAAAAAGAGCAATAGTTTCAATGACTTAGTACAGAAGGAGACTCTCTCTAGAGGTGTAGTTCTATTTACAGTCAAAAGATAGCATCAGAGGGGTAGCCGTGTTAGTCTGGATCTGTAAAAGAAGCAAAGAATTCTGTGGCACTTTATAGACTAAGAGATGTTTTGGAGCATGAGCTTTCGTGGGTGAATACATGCATCTGACGAAGTGGGTATTCACCCACAAAAGCTCATGCTCCAAAATGTCTGTTAGTCTATAAGGTGCCACAGGATTCTTTGCTGCTAGTCAAAAGATAGTAATACATTTTCTATTCCAGCCACGAAGGACTGGGAGAGTAGCTGAAATAAGAGTCAGTTATTTGCATTATCCAGGAAGGAGTACTGCAACAAAAGATGAAGAGTGAAATACATTAGATAAAATCACAACAATCACTGTTTTCTCATGGAATAGTTATAATCTTCTCTTGTGTGCAGTACTTTTCTTAAGATCATGATGGCCAAACTTAATTAGCACTAGTGCAGCTATTGAGCCTGCAGGTGTCAGAACGAGCGCACGTGTAGAACTTAATGAAGGGTTGAGAGAGCATGAAATGGAAATATCCTTCTCACATATCTTGCATGTTTTCAGAAATGTCTGTAACAACCAAAGCTGTAATTAGAGTGACATGTTTAATTAGACCGAAATATGCGCTGTCTACTAAAATGTGCATCTCAAATAAATTATTTTATAGCAAGGTGTGACTTAGTTCACAGCAACATGATGATTACCATATTTTATATGTGGAAGACCATTTTAAAACTCAGTTAATTAAAAAAACAAAAAAATAAGCATGCTTGCTGTTTGGACATAGTTTTAGAACAGGCTGTTGCATGAGAAATATGTTAACTGTGGGCTCTACTCACACCATTTCATTTTACGGGACCATAAAACAAAATTAAATGCTAGCACTAAAAGAGAGGTACTAATAATCTGCTTTGTTTGTATTTATAGTCAAGAATAGAGATTTTTATCCCATTTCATTTAGAGTGGGCCTTGTTATATCAATTACATGTGTCTGCCTGCGTAGGCATAATATTGATTTTGGAGGAACCTGAAAAATGTATTTTGCATAAAGCACACAAGATGTTCTTTGAATGAACAGAATCATTCAGGCCCTAATTAGTACCAGCTTTGTGTGGGCACAGATGTGAACATGTTAGATACTGAATTTGATCTGAGAAAGCGTGAGCACTGCTGCATTTCATATCTGCAAGGACTCTGACTGATCATTAATTCCCTATTAGTATTTAAGTGACACTGCTGTCATTGCCTCACATAGGAATGGCCCTGTGAATCTGCAGAGAGCTTAGATTCTTAGCTTCCTATACCATGGGGGTTCCGTATTACAAATGTCCTGCACTTAGAGCACCCAATGAAATCTATGGCCTATGAGCACCAAAGACAGCCAGTTGATTCTGGCTGTGAATGAGCTGATCAAAAACCAAATTGACAAGATGTGCCTCAGAGTAGGGCACAAGTGAAGAGACTATTAAAATCCACACGATTGCTAAATCTCCAGGACAGCATGACATAACCTGCCTCTAGTGCTAATATAGGTATAAGATAGCACCAACCAATTTTAACAGATTAATCCAACCAGCTGTGACCTGAGTATCCAAAAACAAGGTTGAGCATTTGGCCTGTCTCTGGTTGTCCTCTCAAACAGCTCTGAGGCAGAGAGGGATTGAGCAGGCAGGGAAGGGGGCTGCTGAGTAGGCAGCACAGAGTGGGGCGAGAGGCTGCCATGCAGGAGATCTGCATCTTAGCATGCCAGTGGCGCTGCTCCTGTCTGGCTGCAGCCCTTTTCTGACCTGCACTCCCAGGCGGCCTATTGGAGCTGGGGATTTGCAAGTCCCTTGGGGCTGCTCACACTGAAGTCGAGCAGGGAGAGCAGCGAGCAACGGGAGACAGGAGGAGAGGAGCAAATGGGGGCAGGGCCTTGAAGGAAGAGGTGGAGCAGAGTCGGAGCCTTGGGGGAAGAGGTGGGTCAGGATGTGTGGTTTTCAGACATTGGAAAGTTGGCCATCTCAGGGATGGGTGGGAAACGTTGGGCTGCAAACTTCTTAGGAGTCTTCCCAGCTAGTGCTTGCTGCAGGATAGCAGAGACCTCCATAGCTCCTTGGACTGAAAGACCAGTTCCAGACAGCCACACACATTGGCTTGTCAACAGGGCTGGATTAACTATCCTGTTGGCCTTGGGCTATTAGATTTTCTGGGGCCCCTATATACAAGTCTTTTCCCTAATTTAAAACAAAATGATCACACTTATGGTATCGAGGCTATTAACGCTATACTAAACTTGCCTTTTAATTAACATAAAGCCATTCTGTGGTTACATTTCAGTCTTAAAACATGTAGAATATTGTTAAGTTAATTCAAAATAGCCTACTTCTTTCTGGGAGGGAGTTTGGGTGCAGGAGGGGATTCTGACCTGTGGCAGGGGGTTGGAATGCAGAAGGGGATGAGAAGTGCAGGCTCCGGTTGGGAGGCGCTTACCACAGGCAGCTCCTGGCCGGTGGTGCAGCAGGGCTCAGGCAGGCTGCCTGCATGACATGGCCCCATGCTACTCCCAGAAGTAGCTGGCTGCTGGCATATCTCTGCACATCTCTGCATGCGTCACAAGCGCCACCCCCACAGCTCCCATTGGCTGGGAACTGGCCAATGGGAGCTGCGGGGATGGTGCTGGGGGCAGGTGCAGCGTGCAGAGCCACCTCCCTCCCTCCTGCCAGGGGCTGCAGAGACATGCCAGCAGCTGGCCGCTTCCGGGAGCAGTCTGGGACCACGGCATGCAGGCAGCCTGCCTGAGCCCTGCTGCACTGGGGCCCCGCTTAGCCTGGGGCCCTGGGCTGCAGCCCCTAAAGCCCCTGTGTTAATCTGGCCCTGCTTGTCAAAGATCTATATAAACCAGTGCCTACTCTCGATGGCTAATGTACCTTCTTACCAGAACATTAGGTGGGGTGTCTGGTACAATGAACAATCCCCAGCCTCTGTCTCCTGACCCAGCCATGATCCTTCTGCCCCCACAAACCATGGAACCCTCAATGCATGCAAAGACACTTCCACCAAACTAAAGGAAGAGATGCTACTGCTTAAGTGCAAAACATACAAACACACCTCTTCCAATGTAATGTTATTTCTGCTTCTTTCTAGCTTCCTGTGGGATTTTTTTGCAGGCATGACATGGCCTGGGGTTCTTAAATTGTAAATCTGCTAAAATAGCTGTTTTGGACTAGCGTTCTGGAAAAGAATAGTAATGAATGTTTTGAATAAGAGCTTTCCTCATGTCCATTCCACTTGAAACCTCTTCCCTCCCAGAATATTACTTTACTCATTCTTTATTTGAGGTTGAGCCCGAGAGAGGTCTAACCAAAGCTGAATATGTTAGTCATATTGGAACCTAGTTTTCTTTGTGGACAATTTTGGTTTGTGTTTGACTTGTTTCCTTATGGTAGAGAAATAAAGACATTCAAATTTGTGGGTTCATGGCACACAAACAGGGAAGTTAGAGTATTTATGGTTTTAATCTTTCAGGATGCTTGCAACATAATACTACTTTATTTCTTAAAATCCAGAACTTTAACACACAAGAACCCAAAGCAGAGGGAAAGAGAATGCGGGCTGCTTCCTTAGGCAGAAATGTGCAACAAACCTATCTTGCTCTAGGAAAGCTCTGTGCAGACTCGGAGCACATGCTTCCCTACAGATCCCCCTACCCTGCATGCAGGACCAGAAAAGTTCCTGATAATTTAAAGTGGTAACTTATAATTTTAACACAGTTTTCACTACACCACAAAATTAAGTCCAGAGTTTGTGGAAAGTACTTGTGGAAATGTCCATGGAGCCTGAAGCCATCTAATTTTACCTCAGAACTGATACAGTCAGGCAAGATCACAGCAGGTTTCCTTATGCTGCCTGAGCAATATGCCTCAGCACTGACTTGAACAGTTTTTAGAGCTAAGGGTGATTCTTTCCCATTCTGTCCTTGGCCTCCCTGCTTAAAGTACTAAAATGAGAGCTAGTTAACGCCAGTTGTGGTAATGGCTTTGGTGATGTGTGCCAGCTTAATGTTTCATAGATGGCAGCACTGAGAAGCAGGAAGAAGAGGAAAGATGTCTCTGCCATAAGCCAGAGCAATAATCAAATCTTGGAACCAATTAATAACTTGTGTTCAAAATGAAAATACCCTTAGCAACCTGCACCTCTGCCTCTCATCTGCTTTCCCTGGTAGTAAAAAAAACAAAAACAATTGTATTTCATAGTTTTGGTAGACTGTGTCCCCTGGAATTCAGGGATGGGCATGGGCTCTGTCCAGGATGCTTTCCCTGGGTGCAACTTTTGTCAAGAAATGGCAGAAAGTCAGTAGAGTAATGGCTGGATGCGTGGGGGAGGTGGGGGGTAGGAAGCATGCTGCCCCAAAGGAGTCTTGCACAGTACTTCTAACCCCACTAAAACTAATGGGGTTGCTTGGATTTTGTGCTTCAGAAGTGCCTTGTTTATTATTCCTACCTTTCTAGATAAAACAATGAGACATGGATGAGTCTTTTTCTCTCCCCCGCCCCCTCTCTCTCTCTCTCTCTCTCTCTCTCACACACACACACACACACACACACACACACACACACACACTCTCACTTTACTAGCCATAATGGTTACAGATGAATTTTATTTTTCTGCTATTAATGTTCATAGAATGTGAGATCATATAATACAATGCAGTTTGTCGCTAATAGGATAGTAACAAATACAATTTAATTGTATTATCTCCATTCTGGTCTACCAAATTAGACTGAGGTCACTGGCTAACATTTTTCTTTTGATGTTATTGTAACATTCTATACCTCGGGGGAACACCCAGCACCACCATGTCCATCCTTATAATATGGTTGTGTGGTATCCAGTGCGAAGTTTGTCATGTCGGGTGTCTTCAGAAAGCTCATGATGCACTGAGCACTGTTTGTTATAATAATGTTATAGGTTGTAATTTCAGGTATATAGTTATGAAGCTGCGAATGTGTCCTCATGGCTTAAAGCAAGCCCAGACAAAAACTCTTCAGAAGCAGAGGGGCAGTTCACGCCTCATTAAGGCATGTGTGGAACAAACCCAGCCCAGCCTCACAGGAACAAAGGACACCGGCCAAGACAATGACAAAGGATCTGTTGGACCCTTCCTTTGGTCAGTTTGGTACTGCAAGGAGCTAATGCTCACCTGACTCTGAAGCAGTGGGGGCAAAGCCAAGAGAGAAGAAAGGACATGATAAAAGGGAGAGATTTTGCCATGCTCTTCCTCTTTATTCCATCTGCATCTACAGACACCACACCAAGTGACTGAAGCACTGATGAAAGGTGAGAGCCTGGCTGAAGGGCGACCAGTCAGCCTGTGATGAGAAGCATATAAGTTTGTAAGGTCACTGAAAGTGTTAAGATCAGCTTAGAATGCGTTTTGCTTTCATTTCATTTGACCAAATTTGACTTGTTATGCTTTGATTTATAATCATTTAAAATCTATCTATGTAGTTAATAAATCTGTTTGTTTATTCTACCTGAAGCAGTGCATTTGGTTTGAAGGGTGTCAGAGACTCCCGTTGGGATAACAAGCCTGGTACATATCAATTTCTTTGTTAAGTTGACGAACTCATATAAGCTTGCAGTTTCCAGTGAGCGTAACTGGGCACTGCAAGACAGAGGTTCCTAGGGTTGTGTCTGGGACCAGACATATTGGCTAGTGTCATTCAGTTGCACAATCAAAGGAGCAGCTTACATGCCAGAGGCTGTGTGTGAACAGCCCAGGAGTGAGGGTTCTCACAGCAGTGCAGGCTCCCAGAGTCAAGGATTAGAGTGACAGATCACTGATTCAGACAACACCAGAGGGGAACATCACAGTTATCTAAAATTTTCTCTAGACTGAATTGCAGTGAGCACTGCAGATTTCTTGAAAAGCATGTGTCAGATTATTTGCGCCAATATGCATTTCATTTCAATGGAAAGGGTCCAGAAAGTAACACTGATTAGTGACAGAATTTTGGATTCGATCATTTTATTTGATTCCTTAAGGTAAGTGAAAATAACATGTAGCGTTAGAACATTTTCAATTGAAATTAGAAATGTTTTTAAAGTCATCCAGTCTTTGTGAGAAATATCTAAAGGTTTGTCAGCACAGAGAGCTAACCAAAACTGTTGGATTATAACACGGAAACTTTCTTGGGGTTTGAACTCACCAGAGTTGTGGGAGGTTTGATACAATACAGAGCAGCATTGCCTTATGCTACTGCACAGAGAAATGAGAGAGCACTATTTACTAGGAAGATTGCAGATGGATTCTGCTATAGTAACTATGTGCCACAATAAACTGGGTGCCAAGTTCAGACCATTCTTGAGAACACAATCTTAGAGGTGAGGTTTTTGCATAGAACTGGGGGGAGTCAGGAACTCTTCAGCTCATCTCCAGGCTCTGAACCAACTCCCACTGTGGCCTTCAGCAAGTCACTTACTCTCTTTGCCTCACCGTCCCCAGCTGTAAAACAGGCACAATAATATTTAGCTATCCACATAGTTGTGGTGCAGGTTGATTTAGATTTGAAGTATCATTCTATATATTGTGCTTCACATCTAGGGTATATAATATGTAATTTTATAAAATAGCCTATGTTCCTCACTCTACACAGTAGAACATCATCTTTGCATCTAAAGTGAGCCTAGAGAGTGATTATTTCATCGGTCCTATTCAAGAAATTATATTGCAAAAACCTCTGGCACATAATCTGCCCTTAATGAAGCCTGCCAGATCAGTTAACACAATTTGCGGGATGGCTTTTCTGACCTCCCAGCTGGAGCCTTGACAAAGATTTTTGTATCAAAAATAAATAAAGAAAGAGGCAGGCCTGTAGTCATAGGGGAGAGCAGTAATTTAAAACAATAAGGTAAGCCGGGCAGAGATAGTGATATGGTCTCCAGAAAGGATTATAATGAGGCCTTTGGAAGAAAAGAGATGGTAGTATCAGAAATAGAACAAAAATCAAGTGGGAAAACACTGTTTAAAAACAGAGCTAACATGTTTGCAAAGATGCCTCGGATGAAGCTGAGAAAGGAGACAGGGCTAGAAATTTCTTCAGGAATGGATGGGTAACATTGTTCAAAAGTTTCATCCCATACCTCTCTCTATCCCTGAGCAGATGCATGCGTACTATCCTGTGTTTAATACAGTTTTCATAATCATGATGACATGGGAAAGAATATAAGGAACTGAGCACAAATATGCCCAGGGGGGTGAATGTTTCCTTGTATAACTTTCAGATTCTTCTTTTCTTAGCTCAGTGGTCCCTAACGCGGTGCCCTCAGGTGCCATGGTGCCCGCCTGGGCTTTTATGTGCGCCTACCTAGTGCCCAGCAGGGGAGAGAAGCCGCGGCCCCACGCCTGCTGGGGACCAAGAACTCTGGGGACCGGAGGCTGCGGGTGCCAGTGTTCTCTGTCCCTGGCAGGCGAGGGCTACAGCTTCTCTGGGGCTGCGGGCGCCGGTGTTCTCGGTCCCCAGCAGGTGCGGGGCCGCGCCTTAAGCCAGAGAGAAACCACAGCCCCGTGCCTGTCGGGGACAGAGCACTCCAGAGTGCAGGCTGCGGGCCCCGGTGTTCTCTGTCCCCAGCAGGAGCCGGGCCGCAGCTTCTCTCTGGCTTCTCTAGGCTGCAGGCTTCATTCTATGTTAAAGTAAGAATAATAAATATATTTGGACGAGCAGTTCAACAATATTTTACTTTTTAAAAATAAATAAGATGAAAACTGTTAATGATATTTACTTTGTAAAAGCTCCTTCCTTTTGCTTATAGGTGGATAAAAAAGAGCAAATTCACAGGGTAAGGTGAAAGAGTAATTGCCGAATAATTTAATTAATACCTTTTAATGTAAAATTACCCTTTTTCTCTTATGGATTCATATATTATGTAATATTAAATATGATGTTTTCCATATTATTTAATGTACAAATACAAAATAAGCCTTGAAAAATTGTTGGCACCCGCCACACACTTCTGAAAACACGAATGTGCTACTGTCCATAAAAAGTTTGGGGACCACTGTCTTAGCTATATTGTAGGCTGTAGGATTGCCATCATGTTGTTTAGTGAGCTGCATCAAACAGAGTTCAGGTTATTATGGCTCGATTACATATTCTCAGAGTCTGTTAACTGACAGAATAGTGTTTCAGATTTTGGGCTACCAAGAAGGATTTGGTCTCCTGGAGTGAGCAAATTCCTTGCTGGGGCGAATGAATGGCAAGTTGACAAGCCAAAGCTGCTCTATAAAATCTCTGTGTGTATTAACTTTGTCGCAAATATAAGTCCCTTTTTTCTTAGTTTAACTATCTTCTTGGTTGTCTCCTTAGCCAGGTGGCCTGCTGTCCAATCTGAATCAATCTCTAGATGGAGTTACCTAGAATAGGATTCTCTAGCTGTATAAGAAGATCTATTGATGAAAAGTGCTATATATAAGAGCAAAGTATTATTATTATTTTATTAGTCGCTTCTCCAATGTATGAAAATGGCCACTGCTTTATGACTTTGGGGCCAACCTAGCTTCTGCTACTGTCATAAACTAATATGCTAGTGGGAGATTCAGTATAATGGAACTTGGCTCCATCACATCTCTGACACTGACCCTTCCTCCTCCTTGGGCAGGGGAGAGTAAAGGGGGAGTGGAGAATCTGGTATGGGGGTAGTTATTGGGTCTTGGCCACATTTAGCATAGTGGAGCTTCCTTCTACACTGGTGGATTGTAGAATCTGTTCCATTAGGTTTAACAATGGGGCAGTTCGTCCATAAATATTCTGCTCAAGTACTTGATAATCAGTATGGGTAAGGTGTAGCTGCAATAGGTATCTGAACCTTCTTATTGAGGAAAACAGAAAGGAGCATAAATTCTGGCAAGTGAGGTTTAAAAATATAATTAAGAAGGCCAAACAAGAATTTTAAGAACAGCTAGCCAAAGACTCAAAAAGTAACAGCAATTTTTTTTAAAGTACATCAGAAGTAAGACACTTGCTAAACAACCAGTTGGGCCATTGGACGATAGAGATGCTAACGGAACACTCAAGGGGAATAAGACGGTTGTGGAGAAACTAAATGAATTCTTTGCATCAGTCTTCACAGCTGAGGATGTGATGAAGATTCCCCAACCTGAGCCATTCTTTGTAGGTGATAAATCTGAGGAACTGTCCCAGATTGAGGTGTCATTAGAGGTGGTTTTGGAATAAATTGATAAACAGTAATAAGTCACCTGGACCAGATATTATTCACCGAAGAGTTCTGAAGGAACTCAAATGTGAAATTGCAGAACTACGAATTGTGGTATGTAACCTATCATTTAAATCAGCTTCTGCATTAGATGACTGGAGGATAGCTAATGTGACGCCAATTTTTTTAAAAGGCTCCAGAGGTGATCCCGGCAATTACAGTCCAGTAAGACTAACTTCAGTAATGGGCAAACTGGTTGAAACTATAGTAAAGAAAAGAATTGTAAGATACATAGATGAACACAATTTGTTGGGGAAGAGTCAACATGTTTTTTGTAAAGGGAAATCATGCCTCACCAATCTACTAGAATTCTCTGAGTAGCTTAACAAATATGTGAATACAGGTGATCCAGTGGATATAGTGTACTTAGAGTTTCAGAAAGCCTTTGACAAGGTCCTTCACTATAGGCTCTTAAGCAAAGTAAGCTGTCCTGGGATAAGAGGGAAGGTAACTGGTTAAAAGATAGGAAACAAGGTAGGAATAAATGGTCATTTTTCAGAATGGAGAGAGGTAAATAGTGGTGTCCGTCATGGGTCTGTACTGGGATCAGTACTGTTCAACATATTCATAAGTGACGTAGAAAAAGAGGTAAACAATAAGGTGGTAAAATTTTCAGATGATACGAAACTATTCAAGATAGTTAAGTCCAAAGCAGACTGTAGAGTTACAAAGGGACCTCACAAAATTTGGTGATTGGGCAACAAAATGGCAGATGAAATTCAGTGTTGATAAATGCAAAGTAATGTACATTTGGAAACATAATCCCAACTATACATATAAAATGATGGGGTCTAAATTAGCTGTTACCACTCAAGAAAGAGATCTTGGAGTCCTTGTGGATAGTTCTCTGAAAACATCCACTCAATGTGCAGCAGCAGTCAAAAAAGCCAACACGATGTAGGGAATCATTAAGAAAGGGATAGCTAATAAGACAGAAAATATCATATTGACTCTGTATAAATCCATGCTATTCCCAGATCTTGAATACTGTTTGCAGATGTGGTCACCCCATCTAAAAAACATATATTGGTATTGTAAAAGGTACAGAAAAAGGCAACAAAAATGATTAGGGGTATGGGACAGCTTCCATATAAGGAGAGATTAATAAGACTTGGACTTTTCAGCTTGGAAAAGATATGACTAAGGGGGGATATGACAGAGCTCTATGAAATCATAACTGGTGTGGAGAAAGTAAATAAGGAAGTGTTATTTTACTCCTTCTCACAGCACAAGATCCTAGGACCAAGTGAAATTAATAGGCAGTGGATTTAAAACAAACAAAAAAGTATTTCTTCACACAGTCATCCTGTGGATCTCTTTGCCAGATGATGTTGTAAAGGCCAAAACTATAAAAGAGTTCAAAAAAGAACTGGATAAATTCATGGAGTATAGGTCCATCAATGGCTATGAGCCAGGATGGGCAGGGATGGTGTCTATATCTTCTGTTTGCCAGAAGCTGGGCATGAGCGACAGGGGATGGATCACTTGATGATTAACTGTTCTGTTCACTCCCTCTAAAGCACTTGGCATTGGCCACTGTCGGAAGTCAGGAGACTGGACTAGATGGACCTTTGGTCTGACCCAGTATGGCCATTCTTATATTCTAATCCCATGTTGTATGCAGTGTTGTTTTAGCTATGTTGGTACAAGGATCTTAGAGAGAGAAGGCAGCTGAGGTAATATATTTTAAAGCAATATTTTTCAAACCTGTCCACAAATGATCACCCATAGAGGTGAATGTGTAGTCCAACCTTAATCATTTTCTGCTCAGACGGAAAACAAAGGTGCTAAAATGTAGGTTGTGGTAAGGTGTGTGTGATGTGGACACCTGTCCACTAGAAATTAGACTGAGCACACAAAGTCATTTCAGATAGGTCACTGAACACCAATTGGTAGATTACCACTTTGTCAGTACCAATTGGGGATGGATTTTGAACTGCTGCTGTAGAAATGAAAGAATCCATAATCCCATTATCAAGCACCGAACCATCCCATCTTCCTAATACTTTGTTTTATAATCTGATCAAATCCTCTCTACCATGGATTCAGACAGGGTAAACTCCTCTGAATTTGTTGAAAAGATGAAGGAAGAGCAAACCATAATGTGTCTTCATTGTTCATGTTCCACTGGGAGCCATGCCTCACTGACTAATACAATTTCTTTCAGGCAGTTCAACACATTCTAAGGTTTTCTTTTAAATTATTTCTGAGTAGATAGTGAGGCTTTGTAATGTGATCTTTCAATTTTGAATATCACATATATGTTTTGTAGCTGCGTCTGGGTTACTAAATATGCTGTTCATGGCTGGTAATATTATAATTCACAAATTAAACAAATCTCAGCATTTTGATAATTCAGTCCTGGGTGCTGTAATGAACGCTAAGGTAAACAGAAAAATAAACGTCCGCTTTTCAGTACAAAAGGCTAAACAACACGCCTCATTTAGTTCTATTTAGAAACAATTTAATCTCTGCGGGTGATGCTATGATAGTGCTCGTTAAACTGTAATTTTATTGGTGACAATGTGTTTTTTTGTGATGCTATTATTCTATATCTCACCCCCCCAACATGCTTAGCTCCAGTTTTAAGATTAATAATTTCAATATAACTTTCATTTTAAAAAAGAATGATAATCTAGGCCATATACATTATGTAAGGTTACCATAGTAACAGTTTCTCTGAGGGGAAAACTGGCTGTCTGTAGTTTCCACAGAAACCACTCCCTGCTGAGAAAGGTGCCTTGAAGGGAAGGGATGAGAATATAAATGAGAGAGACAAAAAGACACACACACACAGAGCGATGTCATATGATCTCTGCAGCATCTATACACTGTAACAAAGTCAGTCATATTTTTTTTTATGTTTTTAGTTTGTAGTTTTTCGTTGCAATACCAGCTTCCCTATTCTCCAATCATGAAAACTCTGATTTGCCAATCCCTCACCTCCATGGAGCTGGGTTTGTGGCCTGTGATTTGGAAATGTTCCATGCCTGCAGAGAACTGAAACTGATTACATCAGACGTTAAGGTCCAGGGCTCTAAGAATCACTGCATGGGAACATTTAAATGGTAAATGAGAGCTTTCTTTTTATTTTGTCTGAAAAATTCAACAAAGCTGGATATGGAAACATTTCCTTTTAAAATGAAGAAAGGGAGGGGAGGAGTAATTCTTTATTAATTCTGAAGAAGGTGGGTTTTGTTCTTGTTTGAGGGTAGACATGCCTTCTTAGGAAAGTGTCTGGTGAAAGGTTAGATAATAGTAAAAGACAAATGAACTTTGTTTTCAGATTTTGCTGCTTAATGTCATCGTGAAAAAGCATTGAATACTATTTCCAAAATCCTTTTCTTCAGAAGAAATAGTGCTGATTTATTTTATTTCTTCAAGGACAATAACACCATGACATTTGTTCAAGGGTTAATGTAGCCTTAACTACAGATTAACATGCTGGCTGCCTCATCTTCATCCTATCATCTCTCTGCCTCTTTATGAGGGAAAGAGGCTGACATGGTTATTAAATCTGGCAGCTGAGCTGCATGCACGTAGGAAGCAAGTAGAGCAGAGCATATAGAAAATGAGTAGCTTTCAGATAGCAGCCTTCTTTTCACTGCTACCAGGCTTGAAAGGCAGGCTATAAAAAAGCTCTTTCTCTTCTTTGTGCTGGATCAGTGCACAAATATCGCAAACACAATTGCAAATGTAAGTATTCCTGGCCTGTGTGCTGCTTTCAGATTGCTAATTAAGGTTTCTAACTCCAGTGTCCTGGCTGAAAAAGCAGTGAGATGAAAGCCAAAAGCATCCCCAGTGAGAACGTTTCTCTGCAGTATTGTAATGGTTTTCAGTGAAAATGCTAGAGAGAGAAGGAGATACTTGGTAGATTTACAGGACAAACAGGTTACAGTTGTGTTAGTTGATTTTTAGGATGTCTGTACTGCTTTGTTTGTGACGGGAAGAGGCAGAAGCCTGATAGAAATGCTATTAGATAGTATCTGAGGTAGAAAGAGAAAGATACCTCTGCATAAAGAGACTATTTGCAAGCAAAAAGGAAAGGAATTTCTCCTGCCATTTTTCACCAGGAATCCTTTTTTTATTTTTATTTTTATTTAAAAAAAGCAACATACAAACAAACAACATAGAATTGGACTTCTGATTAAGAAATTCTACAGTAACTTATTATAGAAGAAAATCCAAATCTCCATCATCGGGGCACTATTTAGCTTGCTTCTGAACTGATAAGAACAATGAAAATAGCAGGGTGAGCAGTGCATGTTTTTCACCAAATCTTTCACTCTATGTAGTGGGAGATGAGCTTTGTTTGTTGTAAGGCATGAATACAGAATAACGTGGTGGTTAGGAAGCAGAGGAGTTGCAGGTTTCTCAGCGCTGCAGACAGGGATTGTAAACAAGATCACAGGAGTTGGTTGGTATGTTTTGTGCTTTTTATAACGTGATCGTAGCATCAAAGATAATAGCATCTTGGTTTACAATCTCCTATATAATGCAAGCATTTTATAGTGTGGTTACTCCACTGCAGTGAATTTCAGTTTATAGTTGGTGAACTCTTAATATGCTATGAATGAAATCTGGAACCAGTACAGCATACAAATTTCAGATAACTGCATCAGAAATGCCTGCCATGTCCAGTTTGTTCGAGTTGTCATGTCATGTTTATTTCTTTACCGGGTTTGTCATTTACTAGGGGCTGTCACAGTACTGTGAACCCTTTTTTGACCCATGCAAAAATTTAATTACTGCAGTTCTTTTAAACAGGTGACCAGCATGAAGTGGTTATGAAGATTTGAAGTGATTATGAAGATTGTATTTGTTTCATGTGTTACTGTATGGCAAATAAAGGGCCAAATGCATCCCTGGTGTAACTCCTGTGATGTCACTGTAGTTGCGCCAAGGATGCATTTGGCTGCTTTTGCTGAAATTCAGGCACCAGTGAACATGTAGATGTCTCTCTCCATTGCAGCTACTTATGCGTCCCTCCCTACTTATATATGGTGATACACGTTCCTTCACCATTAGCTATTATGAAAATGGTCACCTTTGATTACAATTGGTAGAGTTAGGTTTCCCCAGGCAGATTGGCAGCAAGCCAACTGCTGAAACAAGTGGTGACCTCTAAGGACTATGTCTATCAGAAAAATGTAAAAAAGATTAAAATAGCAGGCATCAAGGATAGTGGGGCTAGGGAAAGGTTGCCGGCTGGAGATGACATTAATCTAATGGCAGCTTATTCAATAAATGCTGAAAGCCAAAAATAAGTCCCTTGAATGCAGAGAAATTATCTATGACTTCCCTGAATCTATTCAAAAGTTCTTCCAGGAGAATTTGGAACAGGGCTTAAAAATCTGTGCAGGATCTTTCTGTCTGCTGTGCTTCCCTTCAGAATCCAAGGTTATTGTCTCTCTCTCTCTCTCTCTCTCTTTCACACACACACGAAAAATGGGGGGAGGCAGAGTAAAAAAAAACTGTTTTCTCTTGCAGTTGTGCTTCACATTGTACCAGATTTCATCCAAAAAATTTCATCTCTGCTCAGAACTGATGGTGCCTAAACAAAGTTCAGTGATGCACAGATATGCAGTGAAATTTGCAAATGTGTGCACTGACTTTTTAGGCATATGCTCACTGAATGTTAAACAACCCCTGCAGTTCCTGGTGCTGCATCCCAGAGACAGAGCTTCACTTTCTATTATGCACATTAATGATATTAGACTTTTTTTATTTTTAAAGCACTGGAGTCTGAACATCCTTGTGTGTGCTACAGTGTCCTACCTCTTTGCAGATAATTTTTTCCCTTGATTGAGAGAGAGAGTACATAAGCAGCCCTCCAATATAGGGGGCACTAATGGAACTAAACTGGTTTGTTTGTTTTTTTCTGCAAAATACTTTGGATGGGTGTGAAACTGCCAGATTTGCTACCTTGGTATGGTATGGAAAAGGTACCTAGACTATTTGGCTGAGCTATGGGCTAACCTATTATTTTAAGGTTGGCCTCGTCCTTAGAGTACTAACGGGGAATACAGTCCACTCTTGACATTTACTATTGCAGTAGTGACATTTGTCCTGGATTTTTTGGTATTTTCCATTCTAAATGGAGATAAAGGCTGAGGTGTAATAAATGGCAAAATATTAATTATGGTAAATCCATAAGCATCTTCATTATGCTCTGAGGTACTGAAGATGAAGAAGATCCTCTTCTCTGTAGTTTCCTTGTTTTTTTTCCCCCCAGACCAGGGCCCTGCCTCCCTCCCAGTTACTCCTCCCCACAAAGAATATTACCCTTCCTATTTTCTTAGTGCGTATGGCCCTAAAACTAGAACAAACTTTGTGCCCCAAGCTGACTGAGCTTCCGGCCAGGGAGGCTGGCCCCTGGCCCCTCCCCTGCTGTCCCTCCTCCCCTGCAGCCATGCCGCTGCATGGGCAGCGCTCTGGGTGGTGGGGTTGCGTGCTCCTGCCGTGCAGAGCTGCAGCATGTCTGGCTTTGTCTGGGCAGCACTGCTGCCAGACATGCTGTTCTGAGTGGCATGGTAAGGGGGCTGGGGCCGGGGGTTGGATAAGGTGCAGAGGGTCCCAGGGGGCAGTCAGGGGACAGGGAGCAAGGGGTGGTTGGATAGGGCAAAGGTTCTGGGGGACAGTCGGGATGGGGATTGGATAATTGTGGGAGTCCCAGGGGACCTGTCAAGTGGTGGGGGTGTGGATAGGGGTTGGGGCAGTCAGGGGATAGGGGATGGGGTCCTGGGAGTGATTAGGGGCGGGGGTCCCAGGAGGGGGGTTGTTAGGTCACAAGGAACAGGGGGGGTTGGATGGGTCAGGGGTTCTGAGGGGGGTATACGGGGGGCGGGAAGTGCGAGGGGTCAGATAGGGAGCGGGGGCAGGCTGTTTGGGGAGGCACCTTCCCTACCCAGCCCTCCATACAGTTTTGCAACCCCAATGTGACCCTCAGGCCAAAAAGTTTGCCCACCTCTGCTCTATATGGACTAGCCACTGGAGGTGGACATGGCATACACTTCGCAGTTGTGTTGTAACAGCACCCTGTTTGTTATCAGGTTCACTGTTTCCCCTGTATAATTAATCAGTTAGTTAATCTCAACTGTTGTCTACATGGGTCTTTCACACAGCACTGGAGGGAGGAAAATATTTTTAAACAAACAAACAGGAAAATGAGTCAATGGAGTTATTCCTGATTTAAACTGGCATTAGCAAGAGCGCCAGAATGAAACACTGACTGATGATGATCTTGAACCACTATAAAATAGATTTAGGCACATTATGCAAACCAGAAATGGAATTGGAACATTCTTTTCATTAAAAACCTTGATGAAAAATGAAGACGGTTAGAACTCAATTACAATAAGTAATGAGTTAAGCCTGATACTAAGTCCTTTAAAGTAAATGAAAGTATTTCCATTGAGTTGAATGGGCTTTGGATCAGGCCCTTATTATGGTTCCATACAGACCAGATACTCTTGTATTTGACATCTCAGATCACAGAACACATCGGATCTCTTCTGCTCCCAAAACAGGTTGCTTGTTAAATCCTGATAAATAATTGCTTTAATAATTGAAGTTGCATAAATGAAACTCTATTTGGCTGTTGTTGTCCTCCTGTGGCAAGAGACTGCAGAACCTATTTCATTGTTTGACAAGATGATTGTTTAAAGCACGTTCAGAAAACTTGAAGCTCTCTCTCTCTTCTTATTTTCAAATGTGAAAGGAGACAGTAATTGTCAAGAAAGCATACGCTTCCATTAAAACTGCACATCTCCTTACTGCACTGTTAAATTACAGTTTACCCAGTTTTCTTATCAAAGGGGTAGCCATGTTAGTCTGGATCTGTAAAAGCAACAAAGAGTCTTGTGGCACCTTATAGACTAACAGACGTTTTGGAGCATGAGCTTTTGTGGGTGAATACCCACTTCGTCGGATGTTTTCTTGTTTGCTATTTGAATCTGAGTTCAATATTTTTTTTTGTTTATATATAGCAAGTAGTCGTTCATGAGTCATTCAGGAGGATGCCAAAATCCATTTAGATATTTTTTTGTAGGTATGTAATTAAAAATAATAATAAAATGGCATAAAACTTTCTGTGACCTGATTCAAAGTAGTCCTGACCCACCGGTAATGTTTCCCTTAAGGTTTTTAATATCCAGCTATTAATTTAATGAAGTGTATTCATCTAAATTGAATTACCTCACCAAAACATAAACGTTAATTATGAAACAGTTGTGGGCCATTGATAATGATTCCTTTAAGCCCATTAGTATAGAGTCATTAACTTAATGGAGCATATTCACCTACATTTAATCACATCACCAAAACATTAAAATTAAAAACTCCCATGTAACAGCTATAGCATAGGTTTCAGAGTGGTAGCCATGTTAGTCTGTATCAGCAAAAACAACGAGGAGTCCTTGTGGCACGTTAGAGACTAACAAATTTATTTGGACATTAGCCCACGAAAGCTTATGCCTAAGTAAATTTGTTAGCTATAGCATAGTTCATTCCCATCAAAGAGTAATTTCACACATTCATTCATGCAAGTTCTGATCCTGCACTGTGATCCATGCATGTGGACAAGGTATCTCTGTACAGGAGCAGCAGGCTATCAGCATGCGTCACGGTGCCTTAGTTAGTACTATCTGATAAAACCTATCCCTTTGCTCCTCTCCCATCTCAGCTGTAGATTTCAGTAGAAGTGTTGGCTGGAAAACAATAATTCCGTTTCCTGAAAACTTCTGAGGTTTTGGCATTTGGTTTTGTTCTACATTGGTACAAAACTGAGACCCTTGGAACTTTTCCATTAAAGAACCAGGGAGCAGGAGACTCTGGGATGGCCAGTAGGACACTGGTTAGGGCACTCCCCTGGGATGTAAAAAATACAATTTCAAGTCCCTGCACTGACTCTCTGTATCTCAACCACTCTGTGTAAATTATTAAATATTCACTGGGCCAGAGAGAGGGCCTGAGACTGTAGCCTGGTGGTTAGAGCACTGAATTAGGCAGAGAAGGGAGTTGAACCTAGATCTCCCAGAACCTAGATAAGTACCCCAATCACTGGGTTATTGGCTATTCTGTGGTCCCCTTCTCCCTTTGCTGGTTTTGACAGAGATTTCTTCCTGGACTTGAGAAATCATCCTGTCAAAAGCAGTATGCTTCCACAAAAGGTTTTGGTTTGATTAATCAGCCTTTTCCAACAGACAAACATTTCAGTGAAAAATTCCCAATTAGCTCTATACAGTAATACATCGCACAGTTGTAAACACTGCCTTTTGCGCTCATTTTTTTTTTAAAGCCAGTGTGTGAACTAGGCGGGGTTTATCATGTACATAAGTTAGGGCTGAACCTGCCATCCAGTCTCAGACAAAACTCCCAATGACTTGCAAAACCATCATATAATATGATCTTCAGTTCTGAAGTTTGTGTTATCCCATTTACTCAATTTGTACATACTCTCCCGATCATCATCATCATCATCATCCTGGAGAGGTTGGACAAACTGAATAAATGGGATAACATAACTCTGCATATTTCATATATGTTCCCTCTACCTAGACATTTATGTTATACCCATCACTATGACTTCTAGCACTGGTTTTTATTAGGTGTGACGGGGTCAGGCCAGACAGCTACAGGAGAGTGGCGGAAGGCAGGTATATTAGCCCCAGGATAAGCAGGTCCCTTTTCCCTTGGTAACTGAACAGAGGTTACTCTAGTTTAATTAGGACACCTGGGGTCAATCAAGGGCCTGCCAGAACCTGTTAAAAGCTTCCCCTCTAGCCAGATAGGGGCATGTGATAGGAGCTGAGGGAAGAAGGTGAGCTACTGGAGAGCTGGGCAGTCCAGATGCTGACAAGCACCAGGAGAGAAACCACAGAGGTGAAGGGCAGGAGAATCTCTGCTCAATGTGGTGGATGCTCCTTCTGGGCCCCAGAGGGCTGAGGGAAGAGACCTTGCCGGAGGGAAGAAACTGAAGTGGGTGTTGGGTCTGTTATCACCATGCTCGGAGGGGCTACCAGAGGCTCCTCTCCCCATCAGGGAAGCTGGGAGGAACTCTGCTCTAGTGGAGTTTTTCTTATATTACAGAGAACAATGAACAAAATGGTTTTGAAAGATTACTTGAGGGCATGTAAATCCTCATACATCCAGCTTGATCTGGATGGATGAAGCGGTATTTTATCAAGCTGGCTGGTTAGTAGTTTGAAAAGGATTTTGCAGTTCTTATTAGTTAAGGGATAATAGGACAGGTGCCTCTTTTTATGAGGCAGTAATATGGTTCCAAATGGACAAACTAGAAGGCCAAAGGCCAAATAATTTATCCCCCATGAGAGATCTTGCTTATTACCAAGAAGGTCAGGGTGTCCTCTTCAATCATTCTCCATATACAGCACCATTACACACCCTAACCCAATTAAAAATACACTATAAACTAGAATGAACCCCATGTGTGCTTGTTCAGCCTTTGTGCTTGCCACTCCCTAGTGCTGAGTCTAGTTGTCAGCTCCTTGCAATTCAGTACGTCTTCTACTTTAAGTGATGCTGACCTGGAAATCTATGGATTGTAATTGTTGGTTAGGGCCACAAACAGAGTAAGATACACAAGAAAAGGTTAGACTTAGTCTATTTCACATTCCTCTAATTCAGTTCTAAAAAGTGGAATCAAGGATCTGGGGTGGGAGAGGAGTGGAATGTACTGAACAAGCAGGGAACAAGGTGTCATCCAAGCAGTTATGTTCTGAAGTTGTAATGTGGCGATACAGCTCCATGGTTTGCCTGGCTGAGAATTTCCTTGAGAGTATAATCAGTGCTATGGACCAGTAAAAGAAAAGTCTAATACATGATTTCTCATCACTGAGAGATTTATTGGGTGAAATACCGCTCCCACTGAAGTCATAGATGCATAGTGGTTTTTTGTTTTTCTTTGTTTGTTTTAAGGCCAGAAGGGTCCATTTTGATTATCTAGTCTGACTTCTTGCATAACACGTAGAGCTGGTTGAAATTTAGAAGTTTTATTTGGGGTTTTTCATATCAGTTTTATTATCTTTACATTATTCATGACACGTCAATAGTTGTCTTGCATAATATACATGTGCTACTGATGTCATAACATGATATAATAGTTGAAACATTGTACTATTTTTAATTTATTTTGTTTCTAAAATCATTAAAGGCAGCTGCTACTTAGCACTCTTTTCTAGATCAGTGTATCCTGTTGTAATGAAACAGTATGACACTTATATTATTTCAACTATTATGTCATATTATGGTATGTCAAGACTAATCATGCTGACATGTCATGAAACAATGCAAGAGTAATAAAAATCATATGTACATGATAAAAAAATAAAAATTGAAACCAAACTTGGACATTTTTTATTTTTTTCCCCAAAATTGAAAAAAAAAGTTTCTAAATGTTTTTCTGTCATGAGAAACTTTGTCAAAATTTGTCCAAAAATGGTTTAATCAAAACAGCTTTTTCCAACAAAAACCTGTTTTAATAAAAATGTTCCGATCAACTCTAATAGCACAGGTCAAAAAGCATCACTAAGTAATTTCTATGTCAATCCTATAACTTTTGTTGGAGTTACAGCATATAGAAAGTTATCCAGTCATGACTGGAAGACTTTAAGTGATGGAGAATTCACCAGAACCCTAGGTATGTTATTCCAGGGTTTAGCTACCCTGATGGTTAGTTTTTTGCCATTGACTTCAGTGGGGCCACAATGTTGCCCATTAATTTAAGAGTTTTTTAAAGACTGAAGTGAGAGTCTCTATACTGAAAAACTTAGTGAACTTTTTCTATAAAAAGTATTCTAATTAATTGACTAGTATGTAGGCCCCTCACTGGATTGAATCTGAACTGCTAGAATGTGTCATAAGTGCTATTCCGCAGACAGTGATTCCTCATTAGTTCTGGGGACCTGTTTTATGAGTTGGAGGATTTGAGTTCTATTGACTTGAAAATCTAAATGCCAGTGGTGTGCAGTCTAGTGACAAATGTGAAACTCTAGGTGGTCATAGATTTGTTACAATATATTTAGCCCACAGACAAATTCAGTCATTAGTAAATTCTTAGGCATTAGGAAATTACTAAGTAAAAGGTAGAGCAATGAGCCTGAAAATTGGTTAAAGAGTTAAATCAGCTAATGCCAAACTTATAGCCTCAGGAACAGCAGACATGCTAATATGTGTTTATTAACTATCGGCCAAATTTTGTCCTTGTATATAAACAATTTTCATACTGAAAATTGTCAAGGCAGAAACTTTGCCCTATTATAGTCCAAACCTAACATACTGATCCAAACAGTGGGATGGCCAATGGCCTCTCTTTTCTCACCAAAATGGAGATTGGTTGATGTAGTTTTCAGAATGTGTAAGTAAGAATTTTTTTCAGTGTATTTTAATTTATTGTTTAATCATTAAAGAGCAGTTTTCAAGTAACAAACTCATGCTTGTGACATGGCTAGCTTGGTGTAGTGCTCATTATGAACACCACTGCATGGACCCATGTAAAATCCTGCACTCTTAGAAATCAATAGTTATTGATGAGAAAAGAAACAATTATTTTCATTGTAATTAGTGGGATGCTAGTGATGGGTTGGTTAGGCTCTGATCTTGACACTTCATACACTGAAAATTAAATAATTGCTGCTAATTCATTATTCCAAATAGCCTGTCTCAGAAAATGTAAACACAGAGGAAATAGTGCACAAATCACTGTTTCTACATCAGGGAAGGCCATAATTTATCACTGGATGGCAGAGAGTGGTTATGGCATTCTTTTCTGGCTCATGTCCATTTAAAAATAGTTCTGCCCTTTTAAAACAATTTCTGAACATTTTTGCTATGCTTTAAGTTGGAAGAGGGGAGGATAAATAGACACTGAGGGGCAGATTCTGCCTTCCATCTGAGTTCAGGCATAGTGGAGAGTGAAGACTGAAGAGAATCAGTTGTCTCTTCTTGATGCTCAGTCACATAGCCCTGGCACAAGTTAGAGGTGCACAAGAGCCCTTCTGCTTAGGGGGCAGACATGGCAACTGCTTCTGGGAGTAGTGTGGAGCTGGACAGGGAGACTGCCTTAGCCCACTGCACCACCAGCTGAGAGCCACCTGAGGTAAGCACTGCCCGGCCAGAGCCTGCACCCCCTGCCCCAGGTCAGAACCCCCTCCTGCACCCTAACTTCCTCCCAGACCTCAACCCTTTGCTCCATCCGGAAGCCTCTTTCCACATCCTGAACCCTTCATTTCTGGCCCCATCCAAGAGCCTGGGAGAAGCCCCGAGCCTCTCCATCCTCCCATGGGAATGGAGCCATGAGCACCGGCTTGTCCTGCTGTGGGAGGAAGCCCCGAGTTTCCATGTCTACCCCCCCCCCACGGCTCTGTGTGGCCCATGACTGATTTCTTTTTCTATGAGTCAGTGGCCCCTGATAGAAAAAAGGTTCCTCACCCCTGCTTTAAATTATTACCATGCTAAGCTATAAAAATTAAGAATAGATACAGGGCTCTCTGTTATACTGGAGATATAGTTCTTTGAGTCAATAGATTGTTGTCTGTATTTTGGAAGTGTCTGCCTATCTATACGCAGGGCAATCAATGGCTAAATATAAGAATAATTCCATTATAGTTTTAGTTACATACACAGAACAGATGCTGCAGGAACACAACTTTAACTAAAGAGGAATTGATAAAGAGCTGGGGTCTGGGGGATACAAGTAACTCCATCCATCGTTTTCCAAAATACATGCTGAATAACTCAATTGTTGCTGCTAACAGTTGCTGACTGTTTTATGCATGACAGACAAACTACGAGCTAAGATAGGAAAATACAGTGACAGTGGAGTCTTTTTCCATTCAGCAGGCCCGATTCACTCCCTAGGTTTCACTGGTTTCCACTGAACCCAGGCTCCATTGGTGAGCGCACTCGGGATTCAATGGCACAAACTGCCCACCATCTCTTGTCTCCAGGGGGGTCTAACATATGTTAACACAGCCCCAAAACTGAGTGGAGCCAGCCCAAGAGGCAACAGAAGTAGGCTGATACTCCTTGTTTTGGGCCTCTATACAGCCCTATTTGGTGCTTAAAACTGCCATTGCCTGACAGAAACTACCCTCACCCCTAACTCCTTTCAAAGTGTAAAGTTTTACACTGTTTCCTGAAGATGGCAGACTCTGTTCTCATCTAATATCCTCTGCCATAGCTGGGTCCCCTCAACAGAGAATGCTTCATTCTCCACTCTCAAAGGCTTAGTCCTGAGTTTTGTCATCTGCATTGTCCCAGAGGAGCACAGCTGTCATGGTGTTTCATAGATGAAAATTTGCTTGTCACTGTATCTGGAGCTTGATCCCTCAATTGCTTTGAAAACTGGCATCAGAAGCTGAGTGCGATTCAGTGGAGGGACTTGAGCACAGACCTGATGAACTTGTGGCAGAATAATGCATAAGGTAGGCAGCCACATTCTGGACCATGTGAATAGTCTTCCCATTCAGCTTCAGATAACCGTGAATTACAGTAATCCAGCCTGGAGGTGACAGATGCTTGGAGCTTTGTGGTCAAGTCTGGGAGAAAGGTACAATGTTTCCCAGCAAACTGGTGATTAAAGACGGTATATTGATGTATGACCAGGTAGCATATGATTTAGATTTCTCCCTTTCTCCATGTTTATAGCTCTCTAACTTCTTAACATCAGAAGCTTTCTATAATCAACTTATCTTCATTTTGGCTTTGTGCTCATTCTTATTACACTATGATACCATCATCCTTTTTAGACTTGCTCTTTTCCATGAGAGCTATTTTCTTCTCCACAGTATTGGAAGGAGCAGATGAGATTAAATAGGCACAAATACTCACTGTAGAACAAGACCACCCAATCAGATAGGTTCAGAGAGAACATTTTGAGGCAAGCCCCCTTCAGATACTGGTGAATTCTGTTACCGGAGTGCCATATAAAAATGATATCTGTGTAGGTATTGATAATGAATATTATGCACAAAAAGCTGGTCATGGGGATAGGAAGGGGAAGCGCAAGTTAGCCCATGAGGAGAGGATGGTAGGGACCTAGTAGCCAGAGAAGCCTGGCCCAGGGCAGTGGCTACCCTTCCCTTCCCCACCTTCCCTTGTTTAGGGCAGATTGACACTGCAGCCCTGAGAGGGGCTCTGGATGTCTGCTCTCTGTCAGTGCCCTGTAGCTGGATCTGAGGAGCAGCACCAGGGACTGAAGGTAATTACACCCAGAAAGGACCACAGGAGCAGGCTTAAGTCCCCCAGGGAACAGTGAACTTGCCCAGGAGTGTAGATTCTTGTAGGGGATCCAAGAGACTGGAAGAGACTACAGCCAATCCCAGGCTGAGGGTCAGCCAGCTGCACAAGGGAAAAAAGTAGATCTGATGAGAAACCTGGATGCAGCAGGAGACTAGTGACTAGCCAGGCAAAGAGACTGGGACAAAGGGTGGGGAACGCTGAAATTGGACAAGGAGCCAAGGAAAGGTGATTGGGGCTGGCAGCCATTGGGACTGGGAATTGTGAGAGGCACCTGGAGGCCAGGTGGTGGAGTTCTAGGAGGGACAGGCCCTCTCAGAGGTCCAGAGAGGCCCAGGCCCCTAACCATAATGAAAATAAAAAAATGACAACACATGAAAACAAAATAAGGCGCCCAAAAAAAGTGAGACATAATTTGAATATTTCTCTTATTTGCAGCTCTAAGCTGAGAGAGTGTCACTTTTTGTCCTCATAGGGATGTGCATAAAAACAAGTTGTGAAACTTATTAAATACCAAAAAAATTAACAAGTGTCTAAATTTGAGGCCCCTTTTGAGCTTGAGGCCCAAGCCAAATGACCCTCCTCCAGATACACCCCACCCACCCCGATTGGCCCTGAGGAGAGGAAAGACACAGATCAGAATTGGAGCTGGAAGAGAGGAACTGGAATGGTATGGGCAAGGAGACTGGGGACAAGGAGCCATGAGGATTGTCTCACCCGCTAGGGTGGCTTGCATCACAGTTTGACTACACCCCAAGTCTACAAGTCCCAGTAAATCCTTCCCTTGGACCCATACTGGAACAGTCAACATGGACGAAGTCCCAGGGGCCCTCTCTTCTGCTGTCCAATCTCTGCATATTCACATTCCATCCATGGGCACTCTTTCCCCATGTGCCCCTGTTGCCCACAGAGTATCAGGTTACTGAGCTCATTCCTATGGGTTCCTCCCCATCAGGGAGTAGGTTTAAATTATGAACGGGACCCAAATCTGACCTCAATGGCTCTGCCCTAGTTGTTTGTGTCAGACACCTCATCCAAGCTTGGCACTGAGACTTGCTGAGGTTTTCTCCTCTCTGTATGGGTAGCTTGGGTTGCTGGGATGGGGTTTGTTCATGTTTTTCATCACGCCTGGGGTTCAGTGTCTGCTGGCAGGTATCCTATCCTGTCAGTGGCCCTAGCCGATGAATAGGCAGAGGCTGTGCATAGTCCATCAATAGTGACCAATCGGCTATGAGAAAATTCTCCATCAGCTGCACCGCATCCAACAATGACTCGGAATTATGGTGGAGCACCCCCTCCTGGAAGCATGGATACAAACCACTTTGTTAAGACCAACTCCGTAACTTGGGCCCTGGAGTGCTCCCCTGCATGAAGCTACCACCAGCAATGCTCTTTTCATCATTGTGCCAGCACCTGGGGGCATGGCCCTTGGGGTAGGTCTTTGCTCTAAAGCACTACCAATGTCTCCTTGCTTAAAGCCAGGAAATCTAAAATAGTGGCCTTCACCAAATGTAGCCTTGAGCCAAAGCAGGTCAGCTGTGCCTGTCCCATCAGATATAGAGCTGAAACTAAAGCCCAATGCTCTGGGGGTTACTGAGAGGCCAGTGCCACCCTCTCAAAGATGGCAAGGAATGCCTCCAAGCATCAGCTGGACCCATCTTAGTTAATTTCACTGGCACAGGTGTCAGAGCTTTCCCTGGTATTGGGCCTGCAGGGTCTCCCTGGGCAGGGGATGGTGGTCTTAACTGTTGAAGGAAGTTTCTCTGGAGTTATTGCTGCTGGGACACAACTTCCTTCAGCAGCTGCTGTTGCTGCACTACTTGGATCTGCTGCTGGGCCATACACTGCTGCAACATCTGCTGCTGGAATTGCTGATGCTGGTTGGCCTGCTGATGCTGCCACTCTGCCACCCACTTACACCAGTGCTCAGGGTCCATCTTGGTAGAAGCTTCCTCTCATTGGACTGGTGTGGAGCCTGTTTCTGTCTCAGGGCCTTGTAACAGGCACCTGCATTCTCCACCAATTGTAGTGAACTGACACTCAGCCTGAGTTTGGCTGTAGTCTCTTCCAGTCTTGTCCCTGAGTCCCCTTCAGGAATCCCCACTCCTGGGCAAGCTCACTGTTCCCCATGGGAGTTAAAAGTCCACTCCTAGGATTTTTTCTGGGTCTTTTTACATCCAGTCCCTGGTGCTGCTCCTTAGGACCAGCTACAGGGCACTGATGAATAGCAGACATCCAGAGCCCCTCTCAGGGCTGCAGTGTCTGTCTGCCCTAAACAAGTTGGGGAGGGAGTCTCAGGCTGGGCTTCCCTGGTGGCTGGACTTTCTAGCAGCCTCTCTTCTTGGGAAAACCACTCCCGCTGCTTTGTGATCAGCTTCACCTTTTTAAATTCTCCTTCTCCAGGTAGAGCGTGCTCTGAAGGTGTGCCTAATTGGCATGGCCTGAATACAGAGATGCTTGTTAGGCTTGCGTTTAGTGGAATGGGTTATGTTCCATCACACCTTACCACCGCCTTCTTCCCACCAGACATGTTCCCCGTCCCAGTCTCCTTCCCCAACTAGTCCCCGTGCTCCCCTCCTGTTTGATGACTTCTCAAGATTCCTTCCAGCCCTACATTTCTATGATATCTTCAAGTTAGTGGGTTCAATAAAATTGTTGTGTTCTGAAAAGAGCTTCCTAAGCCTAGCTCTTAAAGATGTTTCAGAAGAAATCTGAATATTAATTCCAGTTCCCAATAAAGCTCTAATTTCCATTTTGTGGGAAATTCCACAATTTCAACAAAATTCACTCTGAATTAGAATGAGATGTTGAATTTTGAAATTTCTCACAAAATGAAATTTTCAAAAATAATTCACTCTGGGTCAATTAAAATGTTTTGTTTCAATAAAATTGAATAAAAAATTATTTAATATTTTTTCAAATTGCATATTTTAATTTTCATACTTTTAAAAATTATTTTTACTTATTTTTTTAAATAAATTTCACTGATATTGATGTGGAATATTTTGATTTTTGACAAATGGAAAAATGTTCTCTCAGAAAAGTTTCAACTGGATCCCATGTTAATTAGTGTTGAAACTGAATCTCTCTCATGCCTTCAAATGTTGTTAGGACACAAACAAAGCTCCAATGTTCCTGCCTATCCTGGGCTCCTCTTTGCATGTCCCCTATGTTGCTAAGTCTCATTACATTTTACCTAAGTACTGTTTGAAAGAGGGATTCCTTCAGTTGGCCCCATTTACATGTTTCTCCAGCTGCTCAAAGGGACAGCTGCTGTGGCAGATGCTCTGCCTTCCTTCTTAACACACGTCCTAGATATTTCCATCTTCTTTTCAGAATAACTTTAGAGATAAGAAGTTGTTTTCTGACACATCTTGGCACTTGTTATAAATCCATTTAATGTAATACCTAGTATTTTCCTGAGAAATTTGCTTGCTAAGGCATTAGTTGTCTGTCTCCTGTTACTCTGAATTGTTGCGATTTACTCATTTGTGTGGTTTTAAATTATGCTTTGTGCAGATTCATGACTCTCTTCTTCAGTCCATTAATCTAAGCTTTTACCTCCTGTGTAACACCAGCAGATTCAAATATGCTCTCCATTAGGCACCATCCTATATAAAAGTGCCAAAGGGCTGAGTGCAAATTAAGCTTCTATCCTGGTTGACTTGTGCTGTCAGGAGAGGTAAAAGATACCAGTCTGTGACCAAGAAATATAGCATAAAAACTATTAAATTAATTCAAGCAGCTCTCATTACCGTGGTAATTTCCAGAGCAGCAGTTCTTACTTAGTCAAACACTATTAGACTGTCTCTTGGCCTGAACTCTCTGTACCTTTCATTTACAGCTGGAGTCAAACAGCATTTAAAAGAAGAGTAATTAATTCAGTGACCAGAGTAAGAAGCCTCTTTTATTTATTTATATATTTATTTATTTTTATTAAAAACCTATTACATCTCAGAGATGAGTATTCATGTTCATAAGCAATTGAGGCTTGGTTTATGCACCCAGCTTATGTTGATATAACTACATCACTTAAGGGTGTGACACACTTATACCGACCTAACTTCTGGTCTAGACAGCACTTTGTCATCGAGAGGGCTTCTCCTGTCGACATAGCTATTGCCTCTCAGGGAGGTGGAGGACCTGCCTAAGTAATGTCTTTACTAAGTGCTACAGCAGTGCAGTAAGTGTAGATGAGCCCAGAGAAACACACAAGCAAACAAATAAGAATTCTGATGGCACGCGGCTTACCTAACAGGTGGAAAACTGGAAAGAGGTCAAACATGGTTCTGCTTTACAACTGAGGGTATGGCTACACTTGCAGCTGTACAGCGCTGGGAGTTAAACCTGTCTTCGTACAGCTGAATAGGGAAAGCGCTGCAATCTGGCCACATTGACAGCTACCAGCGCGCTGTCGTGGCCACATTTGCAGCATCTGCAGCAGCATTGGGAGAGGTGCATTTTGGGCCGCTATCCCAGCGTTCAAGTGGCTGCAATGTGCTTTTCAAAAGGGGTGGGGTGGGGTGGAGTGTGACAGGGAGCGTGGGGGAGAGAGAGAGTGGATTTTTGGAACCGACATTCTGTCAGCAACTGCAAGTTCCGACCCCCTCCCTCACCCCTCTCTCACTCACTGAAAGCACCAGATAAGCAGCCTCCCCGAAACTGACCACCCCTTGTCCCTCCCTCCCTCCTGCACGCGTGCTGCGTCTCTCCTCAAGCCCCCTCTCTTCAAGCAAACACTAGCTGTGGGCGTTCCAAAGGGAGCTCATTCACAGCAAACAGGAGCTGTGTTTGTTTTTTTGATGAGCAGCTTCGGGAGCCCGGAGGTAATAACAAAACAAACAGAGGCATCACAACAAAACAAAGAGAGTAATCTTTACTTAAAAGCATTATGGGAAGCTTCTGGAGGTCAGTTACAGCGTAGTAAGATTATTCTCTGTTTACACTGGTACCCCAGCGCTGCAGCACCAGCGCTATTCTCTTTATTCCTCTCGTCAAGGTGGAGTACAACCAGCACTGTAGCCAGGGAGATAGAGCGCTGTATGTGCCTTGCCAGTGTGGACGGGGAGTGAGTTACAGCACTGTAAAGCCACCACCAGCGCTGTAACTCTCAAGTGTAGCCAAGGCCTGAGTATATGCCACATACAGAAGCAGAAGTGAAGTCTGTAGGTTACAGTATATTCATAAGGTAGGGATGGTGAGTACACAGGACAGGAAGAATGAGTGAGCATGCTCCAGACAGGAGGCTCAGAAGCTAAAATGTGATTGTTTAAAGTGAGTTGGTTAGAGAGCCAGCAAAAGAAACAGGATCTGCATAGATAACCTATTAGTTGTGAAGAGACAATGAGTCTCTTCCAGAATGTTTGGGGATTCGGGGGGGAAATCTAACGTGTGTGTGTGGGGGGGGTAGGCAATATTTAAAAACACATTAAATGTAACCCAGTGATAAAATTTGCAAAAAAGCCATCTAGGCATCTTAATTTTCAGTTTAAAAACTAATAAATTGAATTACAATTACCCTCAGATTAAAAGCAAAATTAAATACCATGCTTTTTATTTCCATTCTTGTCCTTTGTATTTCATTTTTAAAATATAGATGTACAGCAGTTAAATGTTTTCTTGTGGGAATATATTGTATTTTCACAACTAGTAACTTCATCATTAAACATACAATCTTTGACAAATGATTTTAATGGAGAACTTGTTTAAAATGCACCTAAACAATTGCAACTTTACTAGTAACTTTCAAAAATGTTTAAGGAATTAAAAAAATTATTTAGTTTTTCGTATAAATGAGACAGTGTTAGTAGAACATAAAGTCTTATCAGTCTGCATTAATTTGGTCATTATTATTGGATTTAGTAGACGTGGGTAGGAATTTATGACAGAACAGTTCCGTGATTCTTCACTGATCCATTAATTCTTTGTGTCATTGCCTGTTATAAGAACTAATGGACCTTTGGTTGCTCAGTCTGCTGATATGGCCTGATCTCTAATTTTCAGGTTCTTTATATATTCAATTATTTGATAAATTACTGTGTGAGTATTTTCAACCCTGTTTTTTAGAACTTGTCTGTGCTGCAACTATAATTTGATACAACATGGTGAAAAGTTGTAGTACAGATAGACCTTGCCAGGTCACAATAAGTGGATTTAGATCCTGTATAGGCCAAAGCTTTATTCTGACCTTAGGAACAGAGTTTGGTCAAGAGACAATTACCTTTTGACTGAATTCTGTTATTTGGCTACAACTGTAGTATAGGTGGGGCCCTAATTTGTGGAAATCTTCATATTGTTGTTTCATGTCTGACGTTGAACCTATTTTTCTTCCATTCCTTACACAGCTTTTAAAATAGGGTTTGCCTGGCACACTAGGACGGCTGTGTTTATATTTAAGTAAACGATTGTCCTTTGTTATAGCCAGGTGATTCCAGTTAAAATGTTTAATTATTTACATGTGTCCACATGCTAGGTAACTAGCACATTTTTTCCCTTCTTTGATAACAGACTAGGGGGGCCTTAGAAGTATACTGACTACAGTGTTTTGCTGATAATGCCCTCAGGGACGTTAGTCCCAGCTGGGGGAGAGGAGAGGAGGATGGAAATGGAGCTCCCCTTCCCTGCACTGAGCAGCCGGGGCTGGGTCAGATCAAGCCCCACAAACTTTCCCTCGCTGGAGGAAGCTCTGCATTGCCAGGGGGAGGGGGTGGTGTTGTCTGGGTACAGGGGTGGGGTTGGGTGCAGTGGGGAATCAGGATGCACAGGGTTTGGGCGGACAGGGGAAGCAACGTCCTGTACAGTGACCCTTCCCTCCACCCGTGCACCCAGAGCTCTCTCTGCATCAGGAGCCCTCCAACACCCAGAACCTCCACAGTGAGCCCTCCAAACCACTAGCCTGCTGAGCCTCACCCCCTGCATCAGGGCCCCCCCACACGCAGACCCTCACCCCACTGAGCCCAACCAGCTACACCCTGCTCCCCCACCAAGCCCCACTCCCCCAACCCAACCCACTGAGCCCTAATTTGCACTCCCCTTCAGAATCATTCCCCCACACCCAGAGCCCACACCAAGCTACCCACACCCAGATTGCACTACACAGAACCCTAGTACTCTTGAGGGAATTCTGCACCAAAAAATTAAAATTCTGCAAACTTCTGCCTATTTTATTGTCAAAATAATACAGAAACACAATAACAATATAACCATACCATTTTCATTTATTTTGGTAACTTATTTCAAAATTCTTGTCAACAAATAATTAAATATGGTGTGATTATGTTGTGTAATTTTGACAAAATATACAGAATTTTAAAATTGTGTGTGGAATATTTAGGTGCAGAATTCCCTCAGGAGTAACAGATGTATATAGCTATAATACATCCATGCTTGGATGCCTAAAGAGGAGATTGTGGTAAAAAAAATTTGCTAAATGAAAGGGAATGGGGGAACATTTTCTTTTTTCATATGAGGCTTCAGAAGATACAGGCACATCCCCAGAGTCTTACTTGGCACTTGCTGTACTTTGGGAGGTATCCTAAGGGGGTTAAATATTTTCATAATAGGTAGTTCTCTCTTGAATTAGGAAATGGTCCAAAGGTTCTATGTTCAAAATACACATGATCTGAACTGAGACTCAGCCCAGTTTTCCATTGATTGTGATCCTATATTTCAGTGCACTGAATCTGCATGTGATCTCCTTTTCAATTTCTGCCATATGCCTTTGTTTTCTTCTACAAAATAAAAATAATCAAATCACTTCACTTCTGGAGTCTGCCCTCTTCTCCCCCCCCCGCCCCAAGTTCTTTAGTTGTAAAGAAGTAACTTGTGATCCACTTTACAATTGAAAGCATGCCAATAAAATGTTAAACTACAAACTGTGCTTTGTTCAGCATGGGCAACCTGAAAAGAAAAGTACTGAGATATATGCATGACAGCTATTCATGGGGAAACAGGCGAGATTGAAACCATGAGGATTTAAACCGAGATTTAAACTGAGGTGGGGTCTGGATTGGGCTGAGGTCTGAGAATACAAGGGAAATGATGCTGAAATGGGGTTGCAGTCTGAGAAGAGGGCACAGGGGAACAGTGAGGCAGGCTGGACTGAGGCCTGGAAACAGAAAAGGGAGACTCTGGTTCCAGGGTGACGACTAAGGAGGGAGTAGAGTTAAACTGCATGTTCTGAGGTCTGGGAAGGGGTAAGGAACATAGGTGAAACTAGATTAAACCCGAAGGCCAGGAAGGGGTGTAGAATGAGGTTTTTAGGATTTTAACCAAATATTTTTTGGTTTCAGTTGCAGAAAACCAAAATATTTTCTTTTTTTTTTATTGAGAAATTAAACAATTTTTATGACAGTTTTTTCTTTCAAAAATGTCCATTTAATCAAAAAGCCAATTTCAAGTGAGAAAATATTTAAACAAAAAAAAAGCTTAGATTTAAAGGTTTGCACTAGTGGTTGCTGCCATGGGGTCAGTAGCTTTCGGATCACATGTTTAAAGAGTGATATCTTCCAGGGGACTCAGCAGAGGCTTAGCCAGTAAAAACACAAGCACCCAGTCCACACTTGAGCTTACACTGTTGGTAGCACCAGTAACAAATTTCCTCGGGTAGACAAGGCCCTAAGGACAAGGAGCCAAATTCATCCTTAGCATAACTCCATTGGTGTTGAAGGAATTCTACTGAGAATGAATTTTCCTGATGAGTGAGCCTTTTCAGCATAGTCCACTCAATCAGCTTGTTCTTGCACTCTCCTTTGTTTCTTTATTTGTGGCTACACTGCATTAGCATCTTAAAGAAATCAGAGATGAGATAGCTACAAACTGTCTTTCCATAGCTATTCACAGGTCTGCCACAGGTAGTGTTCGTGCACCTTGTACAAATCCATCGCGGATATTTATTGCCAGTCCCTACCCCTAATATCTAATAGTAGAAGAGAATAAGCAAAGTATGCCGAATGGATGAGAGGGAGATAAGCAAATACATAAAATAGTTATGTATGGAACAATTGTATATTGGTATAATTTTTTATATTGCTTTGTAATTACATAAATAAATATCAATTTCTACAACTGTCCCTCATCCACCTCCCTCTGCTGCCCCTTCCCAGTTCAGCTATGACCCATTTCTTGTAAGTATTGTGGCAGAAATGACTCATGCAAATGGTTTTGAAAGAATCATAGAATACCAGGAGTTGGAAGGGACCTCAGGAAGTCATGTAGTCCAACCCACTGCTCAAAGAAGGGACCAAACCCCCAAGAGATTTTTGCCCCAGTTCCCTAAATGGCCCCCTCAAGGATTGAACTCACACCACTGGGTTGAGCAGGCCAATGCTCAAACCACTGAGCGATCTGTGTCTTCTAGAGCTGTTCTAGGAGGGCATTTCATTCACAAGAGGCAGAGTGAAATGAAAAAGTTTGTGGGAGGAGTAAACAAGTACGCAACATTCAAGACCAACACTTTTGGAGGAGTGGAAAGGATGGGGACAATGCAAGAAGTAGAGGGGATAAATGGGGAAGGACAGAGTTGTGAAGGGCTTTGAAGGTTACAACAAAAATCTTGAGCTTGTTATGAGCAGAGGGATTCCAACAAGGAGGGTGATGTGGTCAGAATGATGAGCAAAGATTATCTTAGTAGCAGCTTTTCTAAGGATGAGATAGGAACAATATGTGCATTAGGGAGTCCCGAGCAAGGGAAGCTGCAATAACCAAAACTAGAGATGATGAGGGTGTAGATGATGATATTAGCTGACTGGACAGAAAAGAAAGGATGGGTTGTAGAACTGCTATGAGGAAGATACAGTAAGATTTTATCACAGCCTGGTTGTGTGGGCCTGGTGAAATGATGATGATGACAAAAATAACAGAGCATAGAGGTAGTGGAGAGGACGGAGCTGGATTAGGGTATAGGCACTATAGGCCCATGTTTTAGGACCCAGCTGCTGAGTCATGTGATTGCACCAGAATCCCAGTGTTCATTTAAAAAAAAAATATTCTATCCCTCCTGATTGTGAAGGAAAATGAAAATGTGACTCAAGCTTATCTAATAGGTATGCCTGAGTCTGCAGATAGTATTAACACCTCATTGAGAAAGATAGGGTAGTTCACACCTCTCAGAACTATTGTTTGAGGCTAGCACTCACCTTTGCGGGGGACTCCACTTCCGCACCTAAGCAACTATGCCCTGGCTGCTGGAGTAAATGCTGGGGGACCCTGCTGCCACCCCAACTGTCCAGGTGGGAAAGGGGACTCCTAATGCTATCCTTATTGTTCCTGAGATTCAGAAGGGCCTGCTGCGAGACTGAGGGGAGAAGGCCCTCTTGGGAAGGGAATGGTGGGCCATGGCTCTGACAGAGGGTCCTGAGGGTGGCGCCTCAAGGGACCTTGTGTCATGGTGTGAATAGGGCAGTGGATTACCTAATCTGACCCTGAACAAGGAATTTGAAGGAAAGATCAGGAGATCAGATGGGGCTAGGTTAAATTACAATTAACAAGACATCTTGGAGGAGATATTCAAATAACAGTCTAAAATAAGTGAGGAGTGGAAGGGCATAACTGAGTCATTTGACACAAAAGTGTTAGAAGAAGTTGCATACTACCTAGACAGAGAATAGGAGGGTAACTAAGACCATAGCCTGTGGCACAACCATGGAGAGTGGCAGACACTCTGGACGAGATGTTGAAGGCTCAATTAATCAGAAAGGTAAGAGGAGAACCAGGTGAAAGCCAACAGAGCACTTGATTTTTAAGAAGTGATGTTCTGCTGGTTTTGTGTGAGGCTGGAGTATAGAACTTGAGATTTAGCCAGGGAGAGGTCATTAGAGACTTGATGAGACCAAGGTGGTAGCATGAATAAAGGACCAAAAGGGCTTGGTATTTAGGGTGATGAGCTGTCTCGATTTTATAGGGACTATCCCGATATTTGGGGCTTTTTTAAATAGGGGCTCCTATTACTCCCCACCCTATCCTGATTTTTTACACTTACTATCTGGTCACCCTACTGGTATTGAGGACAAGGGAGAGGAAAGAGATTAGAGTGAAGCTGAGGGACGTTAGGGGAATGGATAGGGCCAAGAGGGCAGTGTGGGGTGTTAGACAGCAAGTGAGAAACCCCTGTCAGGGGAAAGAAGGTGACAGAAGGAGAGTGTGCTGGGAAGAGGTGAGAGGAGGAAGATCACAGTGAATTTTGTCAATTCTTTTCTCTGGAAACATCTGTAAGAATGTGGGCAAGAGGAAAAAAAAATTCTACAGTGAACATGGGCCACAGCTGTGCTCCTAGTGTTTTTTTTATTGATCTAAAAGCAGGACCAGGCTAAATGCAATGCAGATGCCTGTGAGATTTCTAAAAATGATTATATGTAAGTGAAGCAAATGTGTTTTTCCTGAAATGACTTATTGATTCCCCCCCACCCCTTCTGCTCTAAGCCTTTTTATGGTTAGTTGTAAACAGCACAGCACTCATTGTTTCTTCCTAGTCAGCTCCTCTTACTCCCCTACTTTCCCCTTCTTAAGAATGAAACACAATATCTTAAACAAACAGAACCTATAGAGGCTAATCATTGGCTCACATTGTCCCCTGATACTGCAGTCCTGCCTCTTTCGCTTGTGCTGACAAGCTGTTTATGTTTTTGCAAGGCCACCCTTTAACTCAGCCGCCTGATGATCATAATGGGACCAATTGTCTGAATGCTACAGGGAACTGAATCTCCTGATCACAGAGACTGTATTTCAGCCTCTGATGCTCCTGAATGGACATTATGGAACGCTAGTAAGTAGGCTTCTAACTGTGCCATTATAGGTTTTATCATGAGGCTATGGATAATCCTCATTTAGCAGAACTAGTAAGAAATTGCAATTCAGATTTGCAGTTGTTAAAATAAATTATATCCTTCTGTAGAAAGTGAAAGAACAGCTGCTTTGTATTAAAAAAACAGTCTATTTAATTTCAAATGAGAATGAGATCTTCTTGGATAAAATAGGGAGATAACAGGATGAAGTTAATGGGACACAAGCTATTTAAACTTGCTTTGTGGTGTGTGTGTGTGTTGTTTTTTTTGGGGGGAGGTCAGTGTTTATATGGGGCTTAAGTTATCAAGCATCTAGTTCTCTGTCACAAATTTACAATATTGTGGCAGTTTTTATAGTCACAAATACAGGACTTCAGACAAGTGTGAAAGAGTTAGATATGAGATACTGTAAAATTAAGTGCTGAAAGGTGTTGTATTCTAAGATATATTCCTGCTAACTAAAAAAAGGATCCAGGCTCAGCAATTTTAACATTCTTAGCTGCCTGCTGTTACGAAATGTGCGCAGTTCCATGAACCTGGAGACCTCAGAGTGGGGATGGGTTTAGCCTTCTGGATCCCCAAGTGTATCTTTTCTGGTTTTCAATATGCTAAAAAATAATCCTGAGTGCTTAGCCAGTTCTTCACATCTTTAAAGTGTTCTGAAAAGATTAACTAGCTACTCCTAAAAAATGCTTGCGAGGTAAATATTCTCATCCCTTTAGAGACGAGTACAGACCAACACTCTCTGAACTTTAGATGAGCCTACATCTGGATTTAAGTTTGTGGCTTGAAACCATATGTAAATGTAGAAAACTGAGACACAATGGGTATAGGGCTACACAACATTTTGGTGTGAGCAGAAGCAAGCTCCCAGCCTGGGTAGACAGACTTGGGCTAACAGAGCTTGGGCTAACGCTCTAAAAATAGCTGCATAGATAAAGCTTTGAAGTTGTGGCTTGGCATGGAGGGGTTCTGAACCAAGCTACAGCGTGAGCCATAACTCAAAGTGTTGCCTATATAGTTGTTTTTTGGAGCACTAGGTGAAGTGCACTAGCCTGTGTCTCAGAAGTTTACTCCCACTCACTCCAAAATGCTCTGTAGACACAGGAGTGCTGGAATGATTTGTATAGTGGTGGTGCTAAGAGCCAATGAACCAAAGAGTAAATCCTGTATAAGATGGAAACAGCTTCAAGCCAGAGGGTGCAGCAACAACCCCGCAGCCCTAGTTCCAGCACCTATGTGTAAAGATACCCAGTGATGCTAAATTACTTTCCAAGGCCACACAGCAAATCATTGAAAAAGCAAGTATTACAACTTAGACTGGCTCTCTGTCTGGTACTCAGTTCACTAGACTAGTCTCTCTCTTTTTTTGCAAAATCTCATCAGATAGCAGAATTTGAAGTGATGATGAGTGAACCCCAGAGGTTGAGTTTGGTTAAGAGAAACACCCACATGTTTGGCTACTTATCCAAATGACACAAACTCTTCAGATCTGCAGTGGGCTGGAAACCTCAGGAGAGCAGATTCCTGCAATATTTTTAGTGCTTTCTTTATCTGGACTGGCTGGAAATATTCCATATGTTACACTGACAGCACTTAATACTTCCAGGATAGCCTCTCCTGCTGCCTTTTAGCTTTTCCTCTTTCAGTCACCACTTTGAAACTGGAAGTGCGGAGATCTGCAGAACAAAGATCAGTTCAGGTTTCGGGTAAAAGGTTTCCAGGCAAGAAAGACTCTTATTGTAAATTAATATGTTCACCATATTTAAAACTAAACATTTTTTAAGCCAGAGATCAGAGGTACTTTTACTTTGTTTGATTTAAATTATTATGAAGTTTGAGTCACAAACCAACCAGTACAAGGACATTCTCAAGGAAGGCTGGGGGTCCAGTTCTCACTAGTATGGCTTGCAGTTTCCTAACTAGCCAGCTGAAATGTCACCTAATGTGGGAGATTCTCTAGGGACGGTAGCATCAGCATATAGCCATTTTTGCCATACTACTTGGATTCTGTGCCAGGACAGCTTGACCATACCTCAGAATCAGGCCTGACACCTTTAGCTCAGGTTCTTTGTGCACTTCCATGTGGCATTTAAGAATATTTAATGCAAGGAGCTTGGGTTGTGCAGGGTCATCTAAGCTTCAATCTATGTAAAATAGTGGCTAAATTACTATTCATTCAATTAAATATAAACCCTTGGTTTAAAATAAAAATTGTCAAATTGTGGGTTACCATCTCATTTAGTATGTTTTAGCTGGATGTGATCTGATGTTCAAGAAACTAGGTTTTATTGTTGAAATGCTAAAGCAAATATTAACTCACGTACATGGAAGGAGCAATTATAATAACGAACCAATGCGAACTACAGAAATATGGTGTTTCTATGTCAGGCCAGCTATTGTATGGCATAAGTTTTGATGTGATTCCATATAAGCAGTGCTTGGATATTGCAGGTTGAATAGCAGGCTTGATACAAATATGAAAATGGATTTTTGTTGTTGTGGATAAGTCAAAGCGACCGGACCGGATCCCACTGTCTTTCTTATTCCTAATAATATATAAGCTCATTGTATTGTGTCTGACTATTGAAAGAAATGCTGTGTGTATCTGGAGTGCAGCACAACATGGCTTGCTCAATAGGAGCTAATTGTACTTGTTTAATTTACCTCAGTCTAACGAAACAGCAGATTAAAATGGATTTCTTTGTCTCTCTCCCTTACAGGGAGACCATTTTCCAGATATATTCAAAGAGATTGATAAATCAGAGCATTGCACCAACATCCGCCATAGAAAGAACTGACCACGGTATACGACATATTATCCTTAGATGATAGACACTCTGTGAAAACAAAGTGTGTAACAAATATTAATGAACTGAGCCTTCAAATACCCTATAAAGCCTATAACTCTTATCAATCCATTCTACAAAATGGGAAAATGAGGTGCAGAGAAGTCTGCAGCAGAACTGAGAGTAGAATCAAACTCTCCTGTCTCCAACGGCTGTGTCTGCCACAGAGCTTTCTTTTTCTGGTTCTGTATTTGCCTTTAAGTATATTTGCAAGGTAGCAACTTTTTCTGTATTGTGAATAACTCAAAATTAATGGAAAGTATTAATTTGGGGTTAACGGTAACTCTGACTATTTAACTGCTGCCTTCTAAATATCCTTACCAATGCCTGAATACATAGTCTGTAAAGCTGAGTCTGATCTAATACATTTCCCCCTGGCCAGCTCTTGACAAAATGAATGTCAGACCAGCTCCCAGGCTTAGAAGCCATTTGCAGTACTCTTGGAAAATGATATTCTTGTGAAGAACAGGAGGCAATTTTTAATTTGATTTGTTGGATCTAGAACTGGTGGCATGCTGAGCTCTCTCAATGTGCAGTGAAAGCAGGGATTTGAGGATGCTCATCACCTTGCAGGACCAGCCCCTTAACACATGCAGTGCAAGTGTTGATGGTTCAGATTTTGAAACAAGGCACTTTTATCCTTTTTCAGTTAAATTTAAAATCTGAGCTGGGTTGGGAGTGAAATACTTGACCTGCCCAGGTATCAAAGGGTCTCACCAAAATGACCAAGGATAACTGGAAAATTGACTTAATGAGAGACCCAGAGAACTTTGAGTGCCCAAAAGAAATTGTGCACTAAAAAAGTGGCAGTTTAGGATTTCCCCAAATTTCATCCTGGACACATCAGCACTCACCTATCTGCTTTCTTTGTGCGATGCAGCAAAGTAACTAGAGAAACAGCATGAAGAACTTTTTTTAATAGAGGGTCTGGGATAGAGGAGATGAGGCTTGCACTCATGGGAACTTCTTCCAATTGTTTGCCTGGGGTGGAAAGAGGAGGCTAGTCCTAAAATAATAGTTTGTGTTGACATTGTATTTTACAACTGCTTTACAACTGTACAAGCATTAACTAATTAAGCTTCACGTCTCCCTGTAAGAACTGAACATTTTGCAGATGGGGGAAACTGAGAGAGACTGGTAAAGTGACTGCAAGTCAGTGACAGAGTTCCTGAGTCTCACCCATCTGCTCATTTCTGCAGGCCATACTGTTTCTCTCACTAGTATTTTTTTGTCAATGACCTGACTCCTGCTTTCACACTGGGATTTATAGGTGTGGAAAGGATGCAAGTTCAGTCCCAATACCCAACTAGCCATTGCTGAGCAAAGGAAATGTGCAGCTATATTGCACAGGATGTCAGGAATAGAATATGCTTAGGCCCTTTTATAATCCAACCACACTATCAAAAGGCACATTAGAAAGTAAGGAGTTAAATATTGGCAGTGCAGTGACTGGAAAGACAGCCATTGTCCACCCAGCCCTAGTTCATAGTGCTGAACATTAGAACCAAGGAAAGACAAATTGACTTGGAACTAATCTGAGCTTTCACTCAAGTTCAGTAAAGTTTTGAAAGCCTTTGTCTAAAATGTTTTAGTTGACCTGAATCTGCTCTTTTCAGCCTTTAGGATTGTCTAAAACTTCTTTTCTTTTCTGGATCTATGTTCCTGGTTCCTAAATGGAAACAACACAGCAGACATAGGAACACAGGAATTACTAAACTATACTGGGAATGGATGCTGCTGTTGATCAGATGGGAAGTGCCTTTGCCATTATAAAAAAACCTAAAGGCATCCTAAGCATATGATCTTTTCTTTTTCTTGTTCTTTTTTTTTAAAGCACTGTGTGTAGTGCTCAGCTGGCATTGATACAGCAAGAATAAGTGGCCTTCCTTTAATTGACAGCCAGTTATGCTGGCCGCAAAAACAGAAGAGAGAGTCTCAAATTGGTATTCACTCTGGGCCTGATCTGAAATTGTTTGCCGGGCAAAAGTTTTTGAACAAAACTCCCGTCCCTCTCCCCCCCCCACACACACCCCCAAACAGATTCTGATCAACAAAAATATTTTGCAAATTTGTGTCAAATTTGCGGAATTGTTTGGGGGGGGGAATCAGAAAAATTTACTCGACATTTTGAATTTTGTTTCAATTTTATTTTTAAAAAGGTAAAAAACATCAAATGAAATGACATTTTGTCCAACCCAACACTTTTTTTTTTAAACTTTCTCATATCACCGAAAAATTTGAAAATCTTTTGTTTTAGGTTGACTCAAAACAATTTTTTTCTTTTCTTTTTAAGTTCAGCCACGAAACTGAAAAATTGGCTATTCACACAGCTAAACTCCGGAGAGATGCAGCAGGCTGTAGGGGGAAGGAGAGCAAAAGCGGTGTTATGTCATCTTTGCACTGCCTGAATTCTTGGCTCACATGGCCCCTGGCATAAATTAGAACAGCATGGGACTGCTCACACTTACAGCAGCCTCCCCAAGGCTGCCAGAACCTCCACAACATTGGCTGCTATGGCTTCTCTCCCTCCTATCTGGCTGTGCTCTGGCATGCTCCCCAGGGCCGGCGCTTCCATTTAGGCAACCTAGGCGGTTGCCTAGGGCGCTAGGATTTGGGGGGGCAGCATTTTGCCACCCTCGGCAGCAATTCGGCGGCGGGGGGTCCTTCCGTGCTCCAGGTCTTTGGCGGCAATTCTGCGGCGGGTCCTTCACTTGCTCCGGGACCTGCCGCCAAAGTGCCCCGAAGACTGGGAGCTGTGGAAGGACCCCCTCCACCCCCGCCGCAGAATTGCCGCCAACGACCGGGAGCGCGGAAGAACCCCCGCCTAGGGCACCAAAAACCCTGGCGCCGCTCCTGATGCCCCATATGCCAGATATTCCAAAGGGCGGGGGGGGGGGCAGTAGCAGCATAAGGCCACTTCTATTGGCTATACACTGTTGCTGAGCTGGAGGAATTTTCCCGTGTCCCTCTATGATACCACAACAGTTTACAAGGGGCTAGGGTGGAACCAGACTCAGTCCTCTAGTGCTCTCAGTTCCTTTTGAAATCGGCATGTTGCAGGACTGCGCTCCATTAATGCAAATTAATGATAGTTCATACAGTGTTAAACATACAATACAAAGAGTCAGCTTCTTCTGTGTTTAAGCCAACAGAAATGGTGTAAAGTTAAAAGTGCTTTTCTTTACTGTAACTTACAGGCAGCCACTCAGGGTCTCCCCTCAGAATTTCAGTAGGAAGCAACTATCCCAACACCAACCCCAGAAAATAAAATCCAGTCCCAGCATCGGTGATTCTAAACTAGGCAGGAAATTTTATGGATGCCTCTGCTCCTTCATCCAGAAGGGAGCTTTAAAATATTACCATCTCCTTCCTCCTTGCCTGGGAGCTGGGTCAGAGGTCAAGGGAAAACAGCAGTTTAATCTCCTAGAAGAAAATGTCCTTAATTGAGCAGCCAGCTCTCTGCATTCTCTCCTGGTTCCTAATGTCTGAAAGAATTATCAAACCTGTGTTCAGGTTCCCCCCCCTTGTCGCTATTTCCCTGTGTGCGTATTTGAAAAACACAAGCTGTGTAATGCCCGTTAAGTTGTAAGACTCATGCTACCATTTGCTACATTAAATCAAATAGCTATGAGGCTCCGTTCTGTGCTGAGGCTCCCAGAACCTGAAAACACATAGATCAAACTTGATTGCCCAGGTTCTCTAGATGTTAGTCAAATGTTAAAGAATGTCTCAGTAATCTCATGGGCTGAAATTCTGCAAGCTTTATTCAGAAAAGAATCCTGTTAAAATCAACAGGAGTACAGTTGTTTATAGACTGAGACAGGACTGCAATGTGTAACTCCAAGATAATATAATATCTCCTGCCATGTACTGTTCCAATTCTTTCACTTTTGTTTTGGAAACTCATCCCTCGGGCTGATCTACACTACAGAGTTAGATTGGCTTAACTACTTGGTCCAGGGCTGTGAAAATGTAATTAAGCTGACCCTGTGCAATGTAATTAAGCTGACCTAAGCCATTCTGTAAACAGGGCTGGCTCTAGGCACCAGCAAACCAAGCATGTACTTGGGGCGGCACATTTTCAGGAGTGGCATTCCAGCCATCTTTTTTTTAAATTTTAATTTATTTATTTTTTGCTTCAGGGCAGTGTGTTGTGTGCAGGGGGCTTCCTGGGGCCGCTGAGGTTTGCACCATAGGGGAGCAGCACCCGTACCTTGTGACTGGGCCGGGCAGGCTCTGAGCAGGGAACACTCGGGCTGGGGGCCATTTCGCAGGGCCTGCAGGTGCTACAGGGTGGCCACTCCCCAGCACCACAGCTGGGGCTGGGAGAAGCGGCCCGAGCCACCCAGGGACTGCAGCAGGGCGGCCAGAAGCAGCAGCGGCGGGGCCATAGAGGGCGAGGCGTCCCGCCCTCTGAGGCTCTGCTCCCTGTGGGGCTACCCTGCCCTGGCTCCTCAGCCCTCTGCCAGGGTGGTTCCTGGGCTCTGCCCTCCCAAGTCCTGGAGTCAGGAGCCCTGGCTGGAGGGACCCTGGGCTGCTTACCCCAACCCTGCCAGTGCCAGACCGGCTGGAGGTGAGGGGGGAGCAGGCGGAGTCAGCACTGGTGGGAGGGGGAGCCCATGGCTGGGGCAGCAGGGAGTGTGGGTGGTGGGGGAGAGAGAGCCTAGGGCTGGGGTGGCAGGGGCAGTGGGGGGGGGGGAGTGAGAGCCCAGGCTGGGCTGGGGGGTAGACAAAAATTTTTTTGCTTGGGGCAGCAAAAAACCTAGAGCCCCGCCCTGTAGACATCACTAGTCAATGCAAGTCTTTACTATACAACAGCAATGGAAGAACCCTTGATTGTCAGTTATTGAACATTATTCAACAAATAGTTTGTGAACAAATTTCACCCTCTGAATTGAATTTGAATATTTGTTTTACTTTCTGTAAACACTCTTTCAAATAAAAAATTGAAAGTCTGTGAAAAAATAAAAAGTGTTGGGGACACTGAGGTGAATTTACAGGTTTTGCTTGAACCTGTGTTAGTGAATAAAGTCTGTAAGTATTTGGCCTATTCTAGTGAGCACCACTCTGCCATGCAAATAATTGTTTTTCTTTGCTAACTATGAGAAGGTCAATTTAAAGGATAAAACATAATATATGTAAAATGCCATTATTTTGACAGGAAGAAAATGGTTTATCTGCTCTTTTTTTTATGCTTCAAGGTTTCCTGTATGTAGCTTTCCACAACTAATTCTCTCCTACTAGTGCATTAGTAAACACTTCCCATCTAATTCCTCCAGAGAACAGAAAGAAAGGCATCTTTGAGAGGAAAGAACCAGTAGAAAGTGAGGTGGGAAGGGAGTTTCCAAGGAAGGCCTAGAGACACTTGGGTGGCGGAGAGAGGGAGAGAGAAACCAGGCAGCAAGCCTATAGCATAGTGTAGGTTGCCAGCCCTCCCGGAATCACACCCTATCTCTTGGAGGCTACTGAAGCCAAATCGGGAGATTTTTAGGCATTGAAAGTCCGGCAGCGCAGTGGGGCTAAGGCAGGCTCCATGCCTTCCCTGGCCCCGCGCCACTCCCAGAAGTGGCTGGTATGTCCCTGCAGGCCTGGGGGGCACAGAAGGCTCCCCAGCCCAGAGCTCACACTCCCTCCCATACCCCAACCCCCTGCCCTAGTCCGGGGAGAGTGAGTGATGTAGGGAGGGGAGATGGAGTGAGTGGGGTGGGGCCTTGGAGAAGGGGCACGGCAGGGCAAGGGTGTTTGGGTTTGTGAGATTAGACAATTGGCAACCCTACATAGCAATGTCCAGAGGAGAGGTACCGGTGGGGAGTAGATATGATCCAAGATCAGTCTGGAGGTGAGATGTTCACCAATGGCTGACTTAGGCCTGGGTGGGTAAAGAGAAACTATGAGCATGTCTACACTACAAAATGATGTCAAGGTAACTTATGTCAGTATACTGCAACATTTATGTGCACCCTAGGCTCCTTGTGTTGGTGGTGCATGTCCTCACCAAGAATGCTTATATCAATTGTATTGTCAGTGTTGGGCACTGGGATGGCTCCTGGAGGCCAATAACAGTCCATGTGAGCAACGCAGTGTCTACATTGGCACTGCATCATCCTGAAAATATTGACCGTGTCTCTACAACTTTTGGAGTGGTAGTGTTACTAAATTGGCATATAGAGGCACTTATGTTGGTGGGAGACAAATTTAAGTGAAGATGCTTCCACAGCTAGGTCAACGCAAGGCAGCCTATGTTGACCTAACCATGCAGGGTAGGCCAGGCCTATGCCATATTGCATTCTGGGTAGTCAGTGTGTGGTGTGATAGAGTTCTGGGGAGAAGAGAGAGAAATAAAAGAAGCACTATTTTTTTCCAATAAAAATGGTGGCCTCCAAGCTGTAAAATAAGAGCTATCAAACAGACATGTGAGATTTCAAAAGTTTTTCTAAACCAGTATGTTCCGGTTTTGAATATTAATGAGGCAATCTTTCATCACAGTTCTTTCTCTACAGAGCCTTTAATGTAAACACACTGGAGTCTTCCTTAAGAGAACATACATAATAGGTATTTCTTAATCTTGAAAAAAGCCTAAACTAGCTATATTTTCCCAGTCTTCCTTGCAAGGGGGAAAAAAAAAATCTCAGCTGATGCTACAGCTTCAGACTGAAAGGGTTGATTGCATTCACTTTAATGTCTCAGTGAAAGTTTGAGACATAAGGTGGGTAAGGTAATATCTTGTTTTATCTCTTACTGGACAATATTTCCTCTCCCACCTTGTTTCGCTTTTATCCTAGGACCAGTGCAGGTACAATAGCACTGCAAATGTCAGTGAAAGTTTGTGAGACCATAAAAAGGGAAATCACTGAAAGTAACAATCACTGAACTTGCCCTGTACCATCACAACCAGGATGCCCTTCCTTGCCCAGCAAGCCATGCTGAAAGGAGTATGGTACTTCATATTCTACCTACAAAATGAAATCCTTTCTGTCCTACAAATCACTACAGCAGGATCAGGGCTTTTGACTGCACCAAAAAGATCCTGTCAGAGCCTCTTCTACATTTTGTACAGATGGTTTGGTGATTTCTTGGTGTCATAGTATCTGGATATGGTAGGGCTTTTTGTTTTGTTTTTGTTTTTTTTGTTGGTGGTGGTTTTTAATTGCAATACATTTAAAGGAGAGCTTGTTTTGTTTTTGTGGGGCTGTTTGTTTTTTTTTAAATGAAATGTATTTAAAGGTCGATTAAAAAAATGTGAAGGGATAAAAAGGGGGGAGAAGAAGGCTTGTGCTCTTTTTGATTGCTTGTTTTACCTGATTTTTATTGTTGTTGTGTTTTGGTTTATTTTTAGATTTGATTGGTTTTTTTACACTAGGAATTTATGTTTCATCTATATTAGAAAAGTTCATGATGACTAGTGTAATTATAACATCACAAAAGATGGAAAGTTGAGCAAATGGGAGGGGAAGGAGTTTTTAGGTAAACTGTTTAAAGTGGTTTGTTTTGTTTTGTTTACTTGCAATGTCTGATGCTTTGGAAGAAGAATGTTTCTGTTAAAGGTTTTACATTTGCCCCTTCAATTAGGGTTTGAATACTGTACTCCTAATACACATTCTCTAATATCCTTTGCAGGTCTTCCAGAAAAACTAGACCAGACCTTGCATTCCTAATATTTCTAACTTAAAAAACAAGCAAGGGGAAAACCCCACCTAAATCAAAAGCAGCTATGCCACTTTCGAGCCGCCTTTATCCATCATAGAGTAGCAGAACTCCATTAAAAATCTTTTGCAGATTATATGTAAGCTCTAAAGTATCAGAAAATGTAGATAAGTACTCAAACTTTTGGACATATGTTAACTGAACCTTTGAGGGATTGATGATGTGGGGTAACTTTTTGAAAAATGTGTAAGTCATTCAGCCTTCTATTGACTTTGAACAGGATTTAGGTGCTTTTCAAAATTTTACTGCTTTGTTGCCTTTGTAAGAGGTACCCAGCCTAATGATTTCTAGCTGCTGGGCTAAATCCTAGGGTTCCTCCTTAGACTTTCGGGGGGGGGGGGTTGCCTGACCAAGAAGGACCTCCAGGTTGACCCCCAAACACTTAAAGGATGTAAGTAGATCAGTATTCACTTCTCCATTTGTAAATAATGAGCTATTTTTCCAAATTGCCAATCAGTCTGTCAGCAGACTAGCATTTTTTTTCCTCTGGAAGGGCTACTTATGTTTATGTTGATGGGGCTGGAAGATTTGTTTAGTGTTGCAGAGGGGAAAATGGGCCAATGCCTTATAAATTCATTCATGATTGTGTGGATCTGCTTTTGGAGGATGCCTATAGGAACATTTAGTCTTCTGCCCTCATGAGACCATTTTGGAATAGCTCATGAAGCTGGCTGTTGCTTTTCAGTCTTTGTACCTTGGATTAGTTGCAGGGCCAGTACTTGGAGAATGCAAGCAAGGCAGGCAGTATATTCCATCCAGCTTTAGCAGCAATTTTCAGCTTATGAAAAACAGATGACTTAATACTCTGGAAGTGAAAGTGACTGACATAAGAACAGCTTTGACAAAAAATCCTGGGTAAAGAAGATTCAGCTCAAGCTAGATTGTTTTTCCTTTGTTTATTTTTATTACATCATTGGTATGGCCCCAAAGACAATCAGACATACCATTTGGAAATACAAAGGGATGAAGTTTTGACTTTCAGATCTCTTCAGACTGCAGAGCTACAGGAATAAATGAAGTGAGAAGGGGGAGGGAAACAAAAAGCCTTTCCTGTGGTTTCCTGCTCAGCTGACAGCCATTTAAAAGAAGGAGAAGTAGCAACAGCCCTCTCCTATTGTCTTTCTAAATACTGTAAGTTATTAGTTGTTTGCTACTATCCTTGTGTTAATTTGCACTCAGATATTTTCTGGAAGTGGTGAGAATCCACTCTTGGTTGCTGTGATTTTTGTCAGGGATTCTGCTGTGTGTGTGAGACAGAAGGAATCAGCTTGTGTTGTTTCTCCTCTTTTGGGGCATTGTAGACAGTTAAGTATTGGCAGTTTGACACCCCTTCTGTTGATGGGCATGTCAATATGATTTTGGAAGTTTAGGTGCTGTTATCCTTTCTGGCAGAACCTTTGCTGCATTTGTGCAGAAACTGTTTGGGACTTGGCAAAAAGACAACAGCGAATGTTTTGACCAACTATGTGTGTTGAGTGCTGGAAGAGTGAGCTTTTCAAAGAGAGATTGTGTGACGCTGCATAAACAGGACGTGACTAGGAAAACAATGTTTTCTGCTACTTAATGTTAAAAGAAAAAAACTGAGGTAAAGCCCAGGAGCTTCCATGTGAAACAAATGCAAAGCTGTTTATTCAACAAAAGAACATGACTCTCTGCCCTTGACAGGACAATATCAAGGTACATTTAGGAACTTTTAAAATAGTTCTCCCGTTTCTTACCCCCACCCCCAGTAGTTAGTTAACCCTTGGAAGCTTGGAACTAAATTCCATTGCCTTACCAATTGTTCTTCATACAGACTCAGGCTAGTTTCTCATTGCAAGGTTAACTGCTGCTTGTCTGCTGATACTGATGGATCAGGATTGTTTTTTTATTATTTCTCTTGATCATACAGAGCACAAGGAGCTTCAGACAATTTGTGGATAGATACAAGAGAGACCAAGGTCATGTGACAATTCTGTGCCTTATCAATTTAGATACTGTATCCTTGAATCTGATGCTTCCCAATATGAAACAAACAACCCAACCCCCGCTCCCAAACATTTCATCCTTGAAATATGCTCCAATATCAGCTTGTGAAACAAGGAAAGCCATAGCTTTGGGGTCAAACTTTTAACAGGTGCAGCAGGCAAAAACCATGTATAGGTATACTGAACTTTCTGTGGGCAAATCAGAAGACTGAAGTGAAGAGTCTAACATAGTCGCTAAATAAATACTTATTAAAGGGATCTGTAGGCTGGGGGATGCCCTATATGTAGTGGGCACTGTTGGAGCCTTTCCATCACAACCAGGCTCAAAAGAAAGGGGGAGGGGAGATCTCTTCCTCTCCCCCTGAAGATTCTGGAATGTGGAATTTGAGGGCAGTGGGCTACCTTTTGGGTAACCCCTTGAAGAGCTGAGAAGACAGTGTTGCCATCTCATAATTTTATCGTGGGTCTCATAATAGTTGACATTTTTCCTAACGTCCCAGCTCCTGGAGTCAAGTGATCTCTATGGGAATCTCAACATATATATTTAAATGAAAGCTTCTAACTCTCGTGGTTGTGGCGAAGAGCTTGGAAACATTAACCCTAAAGTCTTTAAAAAATCAGAGGCAAATGAAAAGAACCCAAAATGTATTATGATTAAAAAAAAATTCTCATTTTTAAGCCAGTGGCGGGGGCGGGGGGTTGGGGGAGAGACTTAAAAAAAACAAACAGACAAAATGAATTAAATTCCTGAAGTTGGGAACACTGAGAAGAGAGCATCCAGCTACTGCTGAACACATTGGGAGAAGGTGGGGTAGAAGTCCATCAGGACTCCTGCGCCAAGCTAGAGGACAGCTAAAGATAAAGAATTGCAGGCCCTCTTTTCTGGGAGCACATGGCTGATTTCCTCCCCTGCCTCCCCCCCCAAAAAAATTGTCTGGCTCAGGCCTACTCAAACCCCCTAAGATACACTGAAGCATTCATTGAACCCCAGCAAACCTTTTCATAAACTTCAGCAAGTTTGGGGTTTATGAAAAAACCCACTGCACTCTGTCTGTCTGGTTCTGGCCTATGTTATGGGTGGTCCTCACAGCTGTTTTTAAATAGCATTTTGAAACCATGATATTTGATGCTATATTCATGTGCCCTGTACTCCATTCACTGATGAGAATTGGTGGTGGATAAATAGTTTCGTTCTGAATATTGACTTTTTAAATGGAAATTCTTTTCCATGAACCGACCATATTGCATTAATTCAGATAGTTAACTGACATTAAACAGTTAGGGCCTGACTTTCAGGTGCACTAGCCATTTGTGCATGCTGCCTAGCTGTGAATGCGGTGTGAATTTTGCTGCGCACAGCTGCATGTGCATAATTTTGAAAATCAAATTATTAAATGTCAAAAAATTACTAATTTTCTGCTCTAAACAGCACTTGCTGTCATTTTTGTGCAAGTATTTTTCACTTGTTCAGTTAATACACTAGATAGTTGTGTGTTTGCAGGCTGGTTGCATGGTTTTATAGACAGCAGTGATGGGGAACAGTAACGTGAGCAGACTGGAGTGATGGCTTCACTTTTTTTTTTTAGTACTAAAATTGTGAAGGTATCAACTGAGTGTTTATGTCTTCGAGGGGCAACTAACATAATGCTCTTCTTCCCTTTCGAAGGCTTAATCTTGTTTTGATTCACCAGCCATTTAACCCCCGGTTGTCTGGTTGCCTACTAAGCAGATCTGGTAGGAAAAATGATTTGTAGGTTTTGGTCTTAATTGGGTGAATCTGGCCAAGCTGTCTGGGGCTATTCCAGACACGGCCTGGAGGAATACTCCTGGTCTAGTGATCTCATTTTTAGCTGGACGATTGGATTGCTCTGGATGATCAGTGCTTAAAATGATCACAAAGACATACTGGGTATGTCCTTGCCTGATCAGGAAATTTTGTTAATTCATAACAAATTTCTGACTCAGTGGCTTATGTAAATATTTTTCTGTTACCACTGATTCCTTCTTGGGGAAATAATGAATAAAATGAACCACTTAAGTCCAGGGTGTCCTAACTCTGAGAACAGTGTCATGTGTTCCCACTTGAAAGCTGAAATTTGTCCAGCTGCTTGGGACTTTAAATATACACTGTTTTGTGTAAACATGCTGTATTGTGTCTTGCACAAAAAGAAATGCTTGGTATGGTGAATTAGGATTTGTCCTTGAACCTAATTTTAAAGGACTGTACTTAATCATTCACCAAGTTTATCAACTCTTCAAAATAAAATATGCCTAACCTTGGGAAATGAATGTAGCTGATTAGCACTATTTGCTTATGTTTCTGCAGCAGCAAAATTTCATACAGATTTGTCAGAGCAATAAAAAGGGACATAGAGTAATTAGGGCCCAGAACTTAATTTACCTTTAAAATGATTATATTGTGGTGGAATTAGTTCTTCTGGTTTGAATATTTTTTTAGGGAACATGCAGCACTCTATAACAAATACAATAGCCACTAATATTGATGGATCTACATATGGATTCTAAATTCTGGTCTCTTATGCTTTGCTGGCCCTTTGGCAGAAATTAGATGTACTATTTCCAGACAAAGGCCTAATAATACCAAGCTCTCTTTGTTACTAAATCTCAAGGTGATGTGCACAGTCCTGTTCCATTATTAACAATGCTTGTGCTTAAACAAGGAAGCAAGAAACATGAAGACATGACAGTTCATTCTACAGAATCACTGAAACCAGGTCACTGTTTGCTAAAGGGAAGAGAAATAAAAAAGGAATTAAAGTTCATTTTCACAATTCTAAGAAAAATGACAGATAATGAAGAGAAAATAGGTCAGCTAAATACAGATTTTTAAGATATAAAACTTGATGGTATCCTATTTAAAGCCTTCCATGTGCTTAATTTTTATCATGTAATGCTTAATATGTTGAATTAACTATGTTTACTTATGCTTCTCTAGTTAGAATTGAGACAACCCTGTTATTTATTTTAGACAAGCCATACATGGAGTGGAGAAGCATTTAATCAGTGAACTGGTGTAAATAGCTATGAAACTGCGATGCTGAGGTTCTAGTTATATAAACTTAATGGTGATCAGTACCTGGAAATCCTGTTCTGCAGGAAATTTCAAATAGTTTTATACTGAACTGGAACAAAAAATAAAAATTTCCTGCAGAATTTCCTTCTGCAGTTTTCTTTAGGAAAAATTAGGAACATTTTCTTTCAGCCTTATTGAATTATTTTCATAGATTTCAGGGCCAGAAGGGACTATTGTGATCATCTAGTCCAGGGGTTGGAAACCTTTCAGAAGTGATGTGCTGAGTCTTCATTTATTCACTCTAATTTAAGGTTTTGTGTGCCAGTAATACATTTTAACGTTTTTAGAAGGTCTCTTTCTATAAGTCTGTAATATATAACTAAACTATTGTTGTATGTAAAGTAAATAAGGTTTTTAAATGTTTAAGAAGCTTCATTTTAAATTTAAATTAAAATGCAGAGCCCCCCGGACCAGTGGCCAGGACCCGTGCAGTGTGAGTGCCACTGAAAATCAGCTCGCATGCTGCCTTTGGCATGCGTGCCATAGGTTGCCTACCCTGATCTAGTCTGACTCCTGTATAAAACAGGCCATAGAACTTCCCCAGAATAATTCTTTTTGAATTAAAGCCTCTTAGAAACACATAGTCTTGATTTAGAAATTGCAAGTGATGGAGAATCAACCACAACATTTGGTAAATTGTCTAGTTTCAACTTCCAGCCATTGGGTGGTGTATCTTTCTCTGCTAAAGAGCCCATTAGCAAATATTTGTTTCTTGTGTAGGTACTGATAGCTTGATCACAGGTATCTCTTATCTTTCTCTTTAAGTTAAATAGATAGACTAAAGGAGCTCAATCACTATAAGGCATATTTTCTAATCCTTTAATCATTCTTATGGCTCCAATCTTACCCTCTCCAGTTTATCAACATTCTTCTTCAATTGGCAACAGTATTGCAGAAGTGGTCGCACCAGTACCAAATACAGAGGTAAAATAACCTGTCAATGCGTATTTAAGATTCCCCTGTTTATATATCCAAAGATCATATTAACTTTTTTGACCAGGTTGTTGCACTGGAAGCATCCACCTCAACCCCAAATCTTTTTCAGAGTCAGTTTCCCTGGATAGCATTCCCCATCCTGTAAGTATGGTCCAAGTCCTTTGTTCCTAGATGTGTACATTTAGCATTATTAAAATACATATTGTTTGTTTGCACTCAGTTTACCAAGTGGCCCAGATCATTCTGTATTGGTGACCTGTCCTCTTCATTATTTACCACTCCCTCAATTTTTGTGTCATCTACAAACTTTATCCGTAATTTTATGTTTTCTTTCAGATCATTGATAAAAATGTTAAATAATATAGGGCCAAGAACCAATCCCTTTGGGACCAGCGAGAAACACACCTGCTCAATGACGTTTCTTAATTTTATAATTAAATTTTGAGAACTATCCATTACATACTTAATATGAGCCATGTTAATTTTGTATCACTCCAGTTTTTTAATTAAAATGTCATGCAGTACCAAGTCAAATGCTTTATAGGAGTCTAAAATGTTACATCAACACTATTACCTTTTTCAATCCAACTTGTAATATTATCCAAAAATAAGTTGAAATTATTTCATTGCAAAGTTACTGACTTTTTGTTATATTATAAATTCTAATACAGTAGACTATAAAAGTCAAAGTATTTTAATTATATTGTCATGACATGATTTGCCATGTCATATCGTATTATATTATGACATAATACAATTGTCTAAATGTTTCTATTATATATTTTTAAAATTGGTGTTTAATTACTTTGCTATTATAATCTATGAAATAGAATGCCAATCACCAATTTTATACCGTTATCTGGCAATTAGTACTTACTATTAGTTTGATAATTGGTACTTAGTTTCTTCATTGGTAACTGTCATTAGTGGTCATTTGTAATTGATGATTGACTTGGTAGCTGGTTATTTCCTATTGGAATCATTATTTATTTTTATACTATAACATGACCTGCCACATCATAATGGAATAGATCATGTCTGAGAGACAGGGATCCAGCTAGCCAGGGGAGCTGGGCTACTTGCCTGTTCACTGGTAGGACACCCAGGCAGCTGAGGAAACAACTCCTGAATGGATGCCAAATAAGAAGGAAGAGTTGTAGTTCTAAAAACCTAGACTAGATGATGTGATGAATACAAAGGTGGATGGATGAGCACTGATCAGCTGTATCTGTCTTAGTGCTAGTTAGCACTAGTAAAGTTAAATGAAGCGCAGCTAATTTAAGAAGGAGACTAATCTCAGATGTGAAAAATGTTAACAGCATGTATTCTGGCACTTACTTCTCTACGTGGTGATCTAGTTAATATAGATATAAAAATCAAAAGATGTGCTTCTTGATTGTTTCTTTCCATCCTGGAAGTTTGGAATCAGAATCCATTCTTTTTCATTAGTTCTGAGGGCTAAAGTCGTTGCTGGCTAGTGTGCTTTGGGGACAATGTTTTCCTTCAGTGATTGAACATGTCAGTTGACTCAAAAGAGTGGCATTGTGCAGGATGATGGCTTAAAAGAATGTAATGTGAATCTTTAATCTTTGCAGATGTTTATACAGTGCTTGTTTCATTGTCAAGGATTATTGGAACTAATTTTTTAATCAAAAGCTTGAAATTTTGCTGTACTACTGTATAGTAGTTGATTTTAACAAGAAAAGAATGATGGCTTTGGGCTGAGTTACTCTGACCTACTTATCGGTGAGCAGTATGGAAATATTCATATGCAAGTATGCTCCCAGACTTTGTCTGCATACTCAAAAAACAAACAAACAAAAAAGCTAGTAGTGAATGTTTAGGATTGTTATGAAATACAATTGACATCACTGTTTAGAGACACATAAAGAAAGAAGATGGTGTATTATAAACATTCCACTTTTAAAATATTCTGGGAAAAACCAAAGTCCTGATTAAAAATACAGTTGTCTGTCCCTAATGTACTCATCCTTGTTGTACCTAGTCACCTCAAGGATGGAATAGGTACTGCACTGTTTGACCCCTTCAATAATTTGGGCCACAGTACAGTAACTCCTCACTTAACGTAGTTACGTTCCTGAAAAATGCAACTTTAAGTGAAATGATATTAAACAAATCCAATTTTCCCATAAGATTTAATGTAAATGCAGGGGGTTAGGTACCAAGGAATTTTTTTGGGGGGGGCAAACAAAAGGCATTATATACTGTACAGTATTGTACTGTGGTGGGGAGGTGACCCTGGCTTACCCCTGGGGCTCAGGGCTGGGGGTGCAGGGTGTGTGAGGGAGTTATAGTGCGAGAACATGCTCAGCTTGGGCTGATGGGGTCTGGGAGGGAGTTAGGGTGCAGGAGGATGCTCAGGGTAGGGGTGTGGGAGGAGACTCGGGCTGGGGCAGGCAGGAGGTGCAGGCTGGGGCAGCTCCTGCTTGGTGCAGGGGGTGTGCAGGTGGCTCTGCACAGCACGACACTGCCCCCATGGCCATGATTCTGGGAGCTCCCTCTTCCTCCCCCCCCGGGCCACCCGGAACGCAAGGGCTTTAGGGGTTGTAGGGGCCCTGGGCTAAGGGGGCTCTGGGGCCCTGGCCTGCAGCTCTAAAGCCCCTTTTGGAATGCGGCCCTGCAAGCATGGGCCGGAGGACTCAGGAGGAGCAGGGGCAGCCGTGCAGCCAGCGGTCGGAGAGAAGCAGCGCTTTCCCCTTCAAAGCACCACTTCTCTCTGGACGGCTCTGAAGGGGAAAGCACCGCTTCTTTCCAGACACTGGCTTGGTGGCTGCCCCTGCTCCTCCTGAGTCCTCTGGTCCGTGCTTGCAGGGCTGCATTCCGAAAGGAGCTTTAGAGCTGCAGGCCAGGGCCCCGGGGCCCCCTTAGCACAGGGCTCTGCAGCCCCTAAAGCGCCACCGAACAACTGCACTGGGAGGTAGGGAGGGGGAGGAGGAGGAGGCAAAGAAGCGGAATTTATGCAATGCTTCCTTGTAAAGTCAGCCAAACGACATTATAAGGGAGCATTGCACAACTTTAAACGAGTATGTTCCTTAATGGAGCAGCGATGTAACTTCGAAACAACGTGAAGCAGGAGGACGTTAAATGAGGAGTTACTGTATTTATTGTTAGAGAATTTAATGTGCTTTGTGGAATACAAAACTCCCCAAAGTGCAGATATACGTGGCAGGTGCCTCTAACACCAAAGCTTGGAATTTTGAGAACTATTTAATCTACATGCGCTCAGTGAATGTCATCATGCTGTTTGCTGCCATTCTAGTAACTTTGACTACTAATATTACCTTATCAATGACAACTCAGGAATGGAGAACTACACTTTATCCTGTGCTGTGAAACGGCTGAAGGGAAAAGTTGCTTCAGAGAAGCGTACATTTGTGCAGGACTTGGCATAGAAATGGAAGTATTACTTGTGAAATGTCAGATCAGTATGGACACTGCAACTCTCTCTCCTGATCCCCACACGTTGTGATGGTGAAAATCTTTATTGGATTAGCTCACACTAGACAAATTACCAAAGCTTTAAAAAAATTTTTTTAGCCACAAGCCTCATTTGCTATTTTAGAATCCAAATAACTGCACTTATATAGTAGAGCCTCAGTAATTTGTATTCTTCTACTCTGCAAATCCCATCAATCATACACGCATGGAAATCCGTAATCTTTCTCCACTTCTCAATAAAGGTTTTATAGCAAAGAGCTGAAGTGAAGTTGAATAATTTGTACTGTTCATTTTTTTTTATCAAATAGTTCATAGCAAAATAGCAAATCTGCTAGAATATATCTGAAATAATTAGAGCAAAACTGATTGTGTCATGCACCATTGAATATTTCATTTCACAATGTGATCATTTTGAGTCTTTTAAAAAAAATTCCTCACTCATTCACAAAATTTAATCTTTTGCAGTGAGTCCCACAGTCATTAGCAAGGATAAATTGATTTTCTGCGTAATATAGAACCTCAAAGTGAGTTATGTAATAGAAGATTGTTTATTTCTAAGAATCATATTTGTACCATAGGCCAGATACAGTCAGGGATTTTTTTCCCCTTTATTTTTCCTTGCTCCAGTAACATAAGTAACATCTGCTTGGAAGTCAGATGCACTTGATAATGTGTAATTCTTATGTGAGATCTGGCTATATCAGTATCTGACCATGTCTGTGCTTTTGCTTATGAGTGGCCCAGAGTGAGAGAGAGGATCTAACTTTAGTTGTCTGTGAATTCAACACCACACAGGGTCTTGTGCTTACAGGCAGGCAACCAGCATACTGATTCAGCCATAGTGAGGCAGGCTGGCCATTGATTGATTGTATAAATGAGCTTTGGGAATTTATGCATTTCTGCAGATGAAGCTGATACTTCATAAGTTATGGGAAACACTTGTTCTGATCTGTTCTGGTTAATGAAGTGTCAGCCTTTTCCCATAATAAACAGAAAAGAAAAGGGAACAAAATAAAATGCCTCTGCTTGCCCAGAAAGGCCTGTTGAGCTGGACAAAATTAAACTCTTATGTGTTTCCTGCTTTGGATGTGCTGAAGATGGATAATGTTAAATCAAATAGAATGAACTTGGTGAATATGGTGGGTGAGGATATAGACTCCAATCCTGACAGCTGCTAAGTATTCAAAACTCAGTGATTTAATTGAGAGTTGTGGCTGTTTTTACCCATTGGAAGTGGGTCCTGTGTGTCCAGTTCTCTTAAAAGCCATTAGTAATTTTCATTGCCAAGGTTACTCTGATGGAGTTTATTCCTCAATATAATGCTCCCAGGTTGCATGCATACATGTGCATGCATATGCTCACAGGGTAAGTTGGTGCATTTACAGTGAAAGTTGATCCAGCACAGAGGGCCTGGCCAAACCTTTCTGTGCCACTTGATCCCACAATGACCATTTATGGGCACATATAGAAGAAAGGTATATGGGGTATTTTTGTGCACTTTTGAAGGAGACTCTGTGCTGAATTGGCAGGCATGGAGGATGCCTCTGGTGCTGGACTGTGGAGAAGGGAACTGGGTGATTTGGTGGCAAAGGCTCAGATAAAGGTATGGAGGGGCAGCAGCCACGATTTCATCTTTGGGCTGGACTAGCTGCTGCAGAGGGGTTGTGCTGAAATCCAGCCTGCCCACTAAATGGCAGGTGGACTCTGCCCCGTATCCTTGCTGTGTTACTAGCAAAGAGTGTTTACTTCAGGCTGCACACAAAAGATGATCCGCTTCCCCAGTTTCTGTTTAGTTTTTTATATTTTTAATTTCCATTTATTATATCTTGTTGTGAATCACATTTATTTCAGTGTATTGGGGCTGGTTTTCTCCACACTTTTCCAGTGAGGTGACAAATGCCGCTTAGGATAATCCATTGTTAAAGTGAGGCTATGTCTACATTTAAAATGCTGCAGCCGCGCTTCATTGTAGACACTGTTGTGACAGGAGGGGTTCTCCAATTGTCATAGGTAATCCACCTCTCCAGGAAGTAGTAACTAGGTCAATGGAAGAATTCACAACCCTGAGAGACGTCGCTACGCCGATATAACTTGTTAGTGTAGACCAGCCCCCCGTTAGTTTCCTTTATTTTTTTGGTACTTTGAACCAGCCACCTGTTGTTCAAAACTAGCTTTTGAGCCAATGTTTTAGACTGGAGAGACCATCTCCAGCCCATTAATATTTAATGTAGCTTAATTAACATTTTATTTTCATAGGTTTAAGACCTAGATTTTTAAAGGTATTTAGTCTCTGTGGTAGTCATCGTTGCAACATCTAAAGCCTGGTCTATGCTTAAAAATTAGATCCATCAAGCTTTGTCGCTTTGTCTTATGAAAAAGTGTATGCCCTGATGGGTCAACCTAACTTCCAGTGTAGACATACGTAGATCGACACAAGAATTTTTCTGTTGGCCTACTCTCCACCTCTTGGATAGGTGGATTAATGCCATTGATGGAAAAACTCCTTCCATCGATGAAGGCAACCTCTACATTAGGGCAATTCAGTGACAACACTGTAACGGCTGTAATGTAGATATACACTGAGTCTCATTTCCAAAAGTTATAAAGACATTTAGGACCCTAAATCCCAATGGAATTTGGGCTCCTAGATTAGTAAATGTTGCAGTGCTGAGAATCACAATGTCTAAATACCTTTTTAAAATCTGGGCCAAACAGTCTATTTTTATTGTTCTGAAATATGCAAGGCTGCTTTATCTGTCTTTTCTTCTCTCTCATCTACATTACAATTCCCATTATTTTAGAGTACCTACTAACAGCATACAGCAATCCTCAAACATGGGTTAAAAATGGGTTCTGTTTTAGATCCTGTCCACTCTAAGAAATGTTTAGTTTCTCAGAATATTCCCTCTGGGGAAGATCAAAAGTAGATCTAATGGACATGCTCTTACCAATGTTTTTCTATGCTACGGCTGCCAGTGGAACTGTTGAATCAATGCTAGCATGGTTGGGAATACCTTTTTTTGCTAAAAGCCCCTACTATAAACACTACTCCATTGTATAGTTGGGTCCAAAGCAAGTGTTCTAACCATGAAATGCTTCAGCTTTGGATTTTGCAGAGCTGTAGCATAATTGAAACTATGGTTCCATCCTGTCTACACTGCAAGAGAACTGTGTATCTGTCATATTGAGTTCTCCAATACTTTAGTTCTAATTCTCATGTAATTTTTTTTCCCCTTTGAATCTCCTCTCTGTGACTAATGTGACAAAATAACATGATACCTAATGCAAGAGATCACAAATAGTAAATGAATGATTTTACATAGTGGTTCATGAAGTACATAAGGACTAAGTAATTACAGATGAACTCTTAGCATTAATGAACATATTTGCCTTTTTTGTTGTTTTGGTATGTTCATGTCAAATTCCTGTTTGTTTTGAACATCCTTTTCTATGTGCATTTGAATGCATGGAAGATACTTTCTGAAGTATCTTCAGTCAGAATTTAAAATCTGCACACCTGCAAATCCTGCCATACCACTCTAAGAGCATGACTTCTGCTTGGACAGCATATAGCCTACCTATCGTGAAAAATGACATCAGGAGGAGGTGTCGGATTACCAATTTTGGTTGGACGTGTTCGTGGACGGTTCATCACCTGACATAATCTTTAGAGATTGACTTTTAATTTCCTGGAGACTCCTGGACAATCTTGGAGGAATGGCAACCCTAAGGAGGTTAAATGTATTTGTTCCAGTTTCAAATGAGGAAAGTCACTCAGAAATAATGCTATTATCTCTTTAGACTATAAACAATTTGGGGCCTTAAATAGCTTTATCTTTGTCTCTTCTACAATACTAAGCAAGTATATTGACCGTGTGAAACAAAAACTTTATTACAACCCAACAAAATAGCAGATTCAACCAGTCACAAGATCACTGCAGTAACTGGAAAGTATTTTAGAGGTAAAATAATCTGGTTTGGACTTAGTGGGATGCTTTTACACTTTTTTAAAAGCAAATTAGATTGTGACATATGTTAGATCAATTCTTTTATAGCTGGAAGGTAATTATTGTTGCAAGAGGCAATCCTGGAGGGACTAGCAGGTATTGATGAGTTCATCTTGTTCAGAGATCAGATGACAAGTAGTGATTACTGGATGCTACATTGGGTCTTGCTGAGCTGAATGGTATGTTCAACCAACAAAATCCGATCAAAATTAAATAGGAATTGAAGTGGGGTGAGGAAGAGAGGAGCAATGCATGGATAAGGAACCTTTGACTAACCCCCTAATATTAATTTATTGTATGTTTCATCCTTTCTGAAAGAAGAACTGAAAAACTGGCAGGACAAATCCTGCGTTGGCTGGTGCAGTGGTGGGGCACAGGTGTGTGTTTGTATATAGAGACAGGAGGATAATGAGGGATGCTTATAGAAAGACTCAAGGTGGATTCTTTAAAAGGTTTAATCCTCTCTGTGGGGACCATCATCAGAAGAACAGAGCATTTACATCTCCCACTTATTTCAACTTGCAGGTGCTCAGCACCTTTGAAAAGCAGGTCCTAAAGGGACAGATTGCAAAGGTATTTAGGTACCTAGGCACTCTTGAAAATCCCACTGTGTGCCAAACTCCCATTACTGTACAAAAAATCATTTCAGCAGACGTGCTTATAGGAGTTACAGTAAAATGAGCCAACATTTCAACCCACTTATCAAAGCACTTGTTGTTCTCTTTTGAAGGCGTGTGTAACTATAAATGTTGAACAAAATCAGCTAATCTGAATCCAGAGTATTTTGATACATACATTATTAGTGCAGAAATTTAGACCCACTTCAGTTTGACAGATAGGGTTTCTTTCCCCTCCTCTTGCTCATAGGATCTCCAGGAGTGGGAACATGAATTGGGAGTTTTGAGCATGGGCGGCAGGGAGTAGAGAAAGAGAATAGTAAATAGCAGCAGACACTCTTGTTGTAATAGCAGAGTGGGGATTTCCCCCTCCCACACATAGTGAAGGTAGCATGTGCTATAGCACATTTTTCTGCTCAGAACTAATTTCACTAACTGCACAGCAGAAAAGGAGGGTGCAGGAAGTCCCCAAGGGAGAGTATTTTATTGAAAAAAAAAGAGAAAAAAAACCTATTGAAAGCAGCCAGCTAGTAACTGGTGTGCTGATAAAGTGCAGCAGGGTTGTTCAGTGAACTGTAAATCCATTTCCTGTCCACTGGGGAAAAGAAACCTACATGTCAAACATTAAACATGCAAGAACAAAAGAGTCAAGGAAAGTGCTGCAGCCATTCTCTGTCTCACTTCTGTTGGTACTGTTCCCACATTTTGATTTTTTCAAAGAAGAATTATTATGTGTAGAATGTAAAATCATTGCTGGCTGGCAGCTTCTGGGAATTATAAGAGAACTGAACTTTAACACACACACTTATTTTAAGCTGGTGACACATGGTAATAGCTCCTAGTGAGAGTGATTACCCCAGTGACTCTCTTGCAATTTCCTCCGTCCATGTGGTATGTTGTGGTATCAGTTGTGACTCCAGGGGTGCGTAGTCATTACTGTACATTGTAAATAGCTGTGTTTATACTGGCACTATCAGTACATGTATATCTTGTACTAGTCTGTGATGATAGGTAGCTAAATGATACCTGCTTGCATGTATATGGCTGAATGTTTCTATTTCTGCTCAGGGATCACTAGTTATGAATTTTTACATGCTTTTTGTTTTAAATGTGCTTTTTGTTTCTGCCAGTTGAACAATGTCCCTGGGATTTCCTTATTGTGAGAATAAAGAATTCTGCTGAAACTGAAAAGAAATATAATTGATTCAATCATAGTTCAGCACTGGATGCAGGAAGTGAAGGAGCTGTATTTGATACCAGAGGCTGGAAACCCTAGCCCCTCGTGTCAAACTGGTTTACAACATGCTTCAGCCCCATCTATGTTGGCCTGGAAAATCATGTTGGAATCTTATGTTTAAAACCAGTGTGGCTGACGCAAATGAACAGTAGTTTTAAATAATGTCTGGAGCACTTTATAACTGTGTCTTTGTTTCAAAGTATTTTGTCAGGATAAAACTTGGCTCAGAGGTGCTCAAAAGTTTTCTGATGGAAGACTTCTTCTCTATTGTAAAAAGCTGATTCTACAAAATCAAAGCATTCCATATAGGGTTACCAGATAGCAACTTGGAAAAATCAGGACAGGGGGTGCAAGGTAATAGGTGCATATATAAGAAAAAGTCCCCCAAAACAGGACTGTCCAGTTTTTTAAAGAGACAATCATCTGGTCACCCTAATTCTGTAGGAACAAACAGATTTTGTCTACATTTTTGACAGGAAATTATAGAAATTAAATACTTGATAAGGTTGAAATATTTCATTTAGACTAGTTTAGACTTATCACATAATATTAAAGTCAAAATGATAAAGATGAAATAAACATATTGATAAGGTCAAAACAATGATTTGGAATGTCTCAATTCAAGAAAAATTTTGCTATTTCAACTTTTTTATTTTATGTTATGTTTTTGGTCTTGATTTGGGACAAAACAAACTTTAGAAATCTCAGAATTTCCAATGAATTGGGAATTCTGTTCTTTGACTAGCTCTGCTTATATCTTAAGGCACAGGGTGAGCTTGTAATAGATTATAGAAAACTTTGACAAACTTTTGAGAGCCTGCCTACACTTGAGAAAAAACAATATTAATGAGCTTAAGTTTGATGTATTCTAATATGACTTGCATGCTGTTTGCCTGGTCAGTGCAGAGGGGGAATAACTATATTCTACAAACTGTGTTTAAAGAGTCTAGAACCAAGGTTTTTAATTCTGATTTCTAAGAGCATTTTGCCTGGTCCAATTAAGTGATAAATAATCTTTCATCTTTTTAATGTGGATGGATCCTTAGAGTCTTTGTGTGTGTTGGAACTTTAATAACACCTGGTAGCTAGCACACTTGCATAAGAGAAACATAGACTCATATATTTAGAGATGTATGCAAAAAGATCATGGCTGTTTGTTATATTAGAGGACAAAGCTAATTTTATTTTGCTTGACTTCAGTAGTTTCTGTGTACTCAACATCTTTCTGATTGGATCAATGACCTGTTTTGCACACCTGAGGACATAAAATTGAAAACAAGCTTTTATTTTTTTATTTATTCATTTTTGACAGGTAAATGGAATAGGGGAGTGAGGCACAAAACTGATTGATTGGAAAAAATACCTCAGCAGATTGTCAGCTGTGCTTTCATTGTTCGCATTTAAGGTGATAATAAGGATAATAATTGCTGCCTTATTATCATTTTGCTTGTGTCTGAGTAAGCTGAAATACCCCGTTTGTTGTGCATGAAATTTCTGTTGGCTTATGTGCCAGAAGTACAATTTTTTTATTTTTATTTTATTTTTTTAAGCAATTCTCTTGTTCTGCTTTTATACATCTGGGGAAATCACAGAACACTTTTCTCTCCTATCTTAAAGTTGGGGTAAGGAAGATATATTTTTCACAGGGCTCTAAAGACTGGAAAATCAGAGTGAAGTGCATTAGTCTTAAGCTTTTATCTTCTTTATATATGTTGTGTTCATTTTATCTGTGGTGACTGTCCTGATAATTGATGTTCTGTAATATTCACTCCCCCTCTCTAAATTAAATCCTTATTCTGATCTGAGTAATATTTGCATATGTATTTCTTAGCTGCACTGGCACATCAGATGCACAGTGGTAGCTGTCTCCGCCTGCTAATCCTGTAATAACATTCTAGTGACCAAATTCAATGGCTCTGCCTGAGCCTTGAAACAGCTGATTGCTGACTAGGGAAGAGGGGGTGGGAGGGAGGAAGGGGGGGAAAAGAAAACAGCGAATCTCATTGCAGCTCTCTGCTGCATCCCTATCCCACAATCCCTTGCACAGTTTGCTGCAGTCTTTCAACACAGGCTGCGTGAAAGAAAGATATGCTAAATAAAGATTGATTGGTCTGAATCCTGAAAGGGTCTCCCACTTGTTAATGACCCAGGGAGGAAAAAAATTCATGATGACTTCACTGGGCCTCCTCTTATTTCTTCCATTTTTCTTTACACCTGTCTTCTCTGTGGAATGGAGCATCACCACATAGAGCAAAAAATATGCTGTGCCTCTAATAATGACTGTGCTGTCAGGGGTTGTTAAACAGTTTCATGCTTGAGACTCTTAAAGTTGAAATATTTACAGAATAATGTTTTGCTTGTTTGGATTACTGAGGAACTGCAGCTCCATCCCTGAAAGGATTTTATCCTCAGCACGCACTGATTAAGCTATTTATCTTCAAAAATGGGTAGGTCTGAAATGTTCATTTGCTCAGTATTATGCCTGGTGACTACTATTGGGTCACCCCTTCTGTTCTGGCACTCTGTTTGTTTGTTCTTTATGATGCTGCATGCTGTAGTAAATGAAGATGCTTGCTCTATCTTTTAAACAGTGGCACCAAACTGATTACAAGGGTGGGAGAGACCGGAATGCAAAAATGAGTTTTTACACAAGTGTACTAGATTTCTGTATGTTGATGAGAGTGACTAATTTATTCTGTATTTTGACTTTGTGTTCTGAGACCAGTTTTGTAGCTGCGGCTGTAACTGGATTGAATTCCTCATTTTATTCCTGTGCAGGTAGACAGGTAGGCATAATATCTGGTTGATGGAAGTTTACCCGTGTATAATGCTATCTCTGAAGCAGCATGATTTAGACCCACCCATCCTTTCCTACAGATCTTTCTGACATTCCATTGTAAATGTTGCCATTGAAAACCTATTCATTCATAATACATGAATAGACCTAGGTTCTGTATATCATTGATAAGCAGCAGACAAGGAAACAACAAATTATTTGGTTTATTCTGATAGCCTTTCAGTCTAGTTGCAGTTCTGAGTGGGTGGAGTTCCTTGATAGCACTGTCTTCAAGGAGGGAGAGTTCTCCCATTTTATGAAAAAGAACTATGGAATTTAACAAGCAATTATAATTATAATTTTTTTGTATGTGGACAATCTTACAGGACTTTATAGATAATTAAATTCCTGTTGTAGAAGCAAAGGGAGAATAAGACATAAATTCTTAATGTGAGAGTATTTAACCATTGCAACCACTTACCACAAGTTGTGGTGGATTTTCCAACATTGACGATTTTTTTAAAATCAAGACTGCATGTTTTTCTAAAAGATATGGTCTAGGAAATATTTTTGGGAAGTGTTATAGCCTATGTTCTAAAGGAGGCTAGACTAGACGATCACAGTGGAGCCTTCTGATCTTGGAACGTATGAATCTATTGAAAGTCTAAAGGTTATGTGGTTTTTTGTTTGTTTTGTTTTTGTTTTTCAGAAAAGAGCTGTAGGAAGAATATTTATTTTCTATTAAACTGTACAGGTTTTTTTAGAATAAGTCTTATAGGATGTCATTTATAGAACCCTAATGGGTTTTATCGCTATGAAATTCTACTGGATGTTCTTTTCCATAAGGGTGGGGCTGCATGCTGACATTTCTTACTGAATTTGTGTACATTTGTTAGGATTGGGATTTTTTTAAACTATTAGAACTGGTTTTTTTTCTTTTGAGCTTTAAAGGATATATTTTGAGTGAAAATTGATAAATATTTCCATACAGATAGATAAAAGAGACAAAATGTAATCATTGAGCACTGGGTGGGTGACAAAGAATACTACTTTTTTCTATGAGCTCTTATTCTGGAATTGGTTTAGCTAAGATCAACTGGGTTTCCAAAGCGGCATGCTCATAAAATCAGAGGATGGGGTTTTTGATGTATTTTTATGTGATAGTCCACACACCTTCAGCTTTAGAGAGAGAGTTCTACAGAGAGAGAGAGAGAGAGATCTGTAATATATATGTTGAGACTCCCAAGGTCTTACATTAATTTTAAACACTGAGGGCCATTCTTATTCCACCTGGTTGAGAAGCTAGATTATAATGCCATTAACATGTAGGGCTGCCAATTTTAGTTAGATGTATTCCTGGAGATTTCATCACATGACATAATCTTTAATTGAAGATTAGGTCAACTTTTAATTCCTGGAGACTCCAGGCCAATCTTGGAGAGTTGGCAACTAAATTAACATGCTGTGTAGTTTTAGCCATGTTGGTCCCAGGATATTAGAGAGACAAGTTGGGTGAGGTAATATCTTTTATTGGACCAACTTCAGATTGTGAAAGAGACAAGCTTTTGAGTCACACTGCGCTCTTCTTCAGCAGACCTGAAGATATTGCATCACCTACCTTGTGTCTCTAATGCCTTTAATAGAGGAAAAGTTGGTCCTGTGTTCTGTAAAACAAAGCAGTAGTCTGCACCCAAATGTTAGCCAAATGGCTTTTCTGCAGTGAGGATATTTGGAAGTTAAAAATTTAAATTTAAACCACATAAAGAGTTCAAGAAGTTTTGGCTAAATGTGACAATCAAAAGGTGGGATTATATAATGTTGTCCTTTTTAAAAATTACTGTTACTCCGGCTAGATCCTTAATTATCCTATATTTCAAGGCTATTTTAACACTGTGTAGTGCTGCTGCTGCCATAAAACAAAATAAAAATTGTCTTTTAACCAATTTCTAGGAGGGTTATTTAAGAGAGGCAGCTCTTAAACAAGTAGTCCTTGATTACTCCTTTAGTAGTCAGTGGGTAAAATTCCACCCTGGCATAACGCCATTGATTTAGTAGAATTACACTCAGGATGAATTTGGTTCAGTGGGATACTTGCACAAGTGAGGGTTGCAGGATCAGACATTTAATCTCCAATCCCGCAAACACTTACATATTAAACTATTCTCTGGAACGACTGGTATGTATGAAATTTCATACATAAGTGTTTGCAGAATCAAGGACTAAGATTGTAATTTGTTGAGCTATTTCAGTCTGGTTATATGCAATGACAGGTGCTCACTATAGTTTTTGTTTTGTTTTTTAAAAAAAAAAGAAGAAAAGAAAAAGCTTGTAGCATGAAGACACTCACATTTGTTTGGTTTAATCAGAAATAACTTCAGTCTGTATACCCCATGATATATCAGTTTGTCTGAAATCCATAGTCTGTCTCCTAAAAGTATACATGAGGGGGCAGCGTCACAGAGGGAAGAGAACCAGCGAAACAAGCTTCCGTAAAAATAAAAACCCTAACTGGACCAAATTCTGCCTTAAGTTGCACATTTGGAAACCCATTCATTTCAGCAGAGTGACACAATCCGGACTTGCTGTGTTCTAGTTATTATTAAACTCTTGTACATGGTTTCTTTGGATGATTAATATCTTAAACCTAAAGTGGATAGGATGAGATCTGTATACAATATTCGATTTACAAAGAGATTCGGAACTGTAATTGATCAGACAGCTGAAAGATCTTTGACTGTAAATAAGTCTCTGCATTCACTTAAACATTTTAGCTGTAAAGATCCTGAAATCTTTAATGAGACAAAATTCCCATTCAAATAGTGAGAGTTTTTGCCTGAGTAATAACTGCAGCAATGGACTTGAGGAATATTTTTCTTTTAAGAATTTCATTTACTATGATGAATGCTCTTTATATTACAGACATGAAATGGCTGAGGGTGTTACTTTTTACATTTGACACCCATATCCTGGTTGTAACCTGCTTTTTAGTGCATGCAGGCAGTCTTTCTGTTTTTCACTCTTGTTTTCTTTTTTTTTTTTTTTTAATTTCAGGTTAGTACAGAGTGGGGAGCAAATGGAACTGTGAATTAATGATCAAATATGTTTCCTTCCAATCACATCTTTGAAACTCCCCAAGCCTTCCATCCCAGTGGACTGATGCATTTTAATATTTGTCTAATACTCCATTTTTGATCTCGCTTTCAGAAGCTGGTTGGTTTGGCTTTTTTATTTTTGGAAGCTATTTTTTTAACTCAAACATTTAACATGTAACAGGATCACATAATCAACTGTGTGTGTATTATGCACATGCACCTGGTATAAGTTCACGTATACAATTAAGTGCATTTATATTGTTATGGAGAAAACTGAAACAGAACAGTGACAATAAAAAAATACATTTTTAAAACACATTTATACAGGAACCAAAAATATAGTATAAGATTTAATACTGTAACACTAATGTTAGAGCTGAAATAATAAAACAAGGGAAACACAGTGACCAGTTCCCCCCCCCCCATATAAATTTCATATGTTCTCTTCAATTCATACTGCTTAATGTTTTAATTGTGAATAATTTTATGACTCTTTGCTCATTACAAGGTGATCCCTAGAGGACTCCAGCTTCTTTAAAAAGCCAGTGCAAGAAGTTTGCCAAACCAAGAATATCTCTAGTGCAGGAATAGTGCTGTGTTTATTGGTTAGAAGGAAAATAAATTACTGCATTTGACTTCCTACAACACTTCTTTTGTGCCTGCAATTTTGCTGCGCGTGTTTTGCTAGCATTTCCTAACACATTTTAACATGTAGTTTTCAGGTCCTTTTGTTGGATGCTGCTGCTTCTTTTTTCTTCCCCACATTTTCTCTCTTTAACTATTACCTGTTTTATGTACGTCTATCATTTCTGTATTATTCCACTGACTCAGAGACAGGTTTTTCTCCTTATGATGACCCTGTTTTGTGGCCATTGTCTTATCTGAGGAGCAGGATTTCCAATTCTGTTTCTGACCCCTATTTCTTGAGGAGTAAAAACTTGCTGCTGTGTCTCCAGATTGTCACATAGTTCTCCCCCTTTACATTATTTTTGCCATGGTGGGATGAGCAGACTTCAGTCACAGAAATATGGGGATGTTCATTTTTGGGGATGTTCTATTTCTTACAGCTATTCTCTGACTGTTTCCTGGATCTCCTTCTTCCTTCTCTGTCAACTGCTGCTGGTGCCAACTGCTGTGATGGGCAGGATGATGTGTTAGTTTTGGGTCTCCTAGTTACCTAACCTAGGCTACTTTACTGAACCCATTCATGTAGTATCTGATCACCTTCTCCTTCTCAGCACTCAGTTGGTTCTGAAGCTGAGGCTCCTTTCCCTGCCAGAAACCAAACATGTCCCATCTTTGGCTCCATCTGCACTAGCACGGAAACTATGTTAGGCAACTGACTTTAAAATTTGATTTATACTAAAGTCATTTAGCTGGCTTGTGCCATCCCAGTGCAAGCATTCCACAAACTGTCTTCCACACTCTAGAAAATGGTTCTGTTTGTGAAGCTCTGGCTGGAGAAACTGATGTGAAGCTATTTTTAAAAAGGTCCATGTTTAAAAATGGTTCTATTGCCAGGGTAGACAGAGTCCTAGACATATTTGAATCACAGAATATGGAAGAATTGACAATGGCTGCAGCACAGGCAGCCCTGTAACTCTTACAATGCAACTGCAACATACTTTTCCAGAGAACCCACAGAGACACAGGTTTTTATTATATAGTGTGATAGAAATGGCTGACCATTTCCAGGCTGTAGGTGGTGATATGGCATTTTGAAAGTTTTCCTTCTGTATTTTGATCTAAATGGAAATATTACCCTCTAAATCAGGATGAAGTGTATTGGAGAACTGGCTATTAAAATGGGCATTTCAAGCTGATTAAAACTTCCCCTCCCTCCCTCTGTTTCAGCAGTGTGCAGGGTAGAAGGGATCAGGACCCATATGTCAATGGTCTAGGATGGCCAGTGAAGGCTCCAACATCCCAAGTCCTGTGGTGCGACAGATTGACAAACAGTTTCTGATTTGCAGCATATGCCTGGAACGTTACAAGAACCCCAAAGTACTTCCCTGTCTGCACACTTTCTGTGAGAGGTAAGAGCTATTTTTTTCCATGTTTTTGGTTCATGGTTTTTCATTCATTTAGTTATCACAGTGCATACCCGCAAACCTACGATTATCTTCAACCATATACCTTCTGTCTGTCTAGGTCATCCTGAAGCATGCTTCTAAATTCAAGATTAGGGAGGTGAACTGCCATTATTCATATTGGGCAGTAAGCAGGAGACAGCAACAGAGTATCTGGAGTCCCAGATTTTTATGTTTATAAGTGAATGTTGTATGCTTTTCCCTTCTTTCACTCCACCGTCCCCTTCTGGTTTTGCCTTGTTAGAAAGAGCCAGGACCAAACATAGTTATTGCTCTGTAAGTTAGAGTATGTCTAAACTTCAAAAACAAGTGTGTTCTTAACGGGGGTCAGCTAACCAGCGTTGTCTAGCTTGGGTTAAAATATCAGAGAAGACGTAGCAACTTGGGTTAGCAGCTTGAGTTCAGGTCTATAGGGCTGTATTTAGCTCTCTAAATCCAGCTGAAATACCTGCTTGTAAAAGGCTTCTGGTTAATGGCGAAGAACTGTTCCTGAAGGAATCTTAGAGATTCTTCAGAGATACAGTGGGCCTGATTCTATATTTTCAATGGCTTTACAATGATGAGTAACTCTCTCTGTTAAAGTCCATGACCTTTTTTGATTTACATAGGAATGAGATGAGAATCAGGTCAATGATATATTAAAATCCATTGTCCTTTTCATTTACTGTGGTTCTATAAGATGTTATTTCTGAATGACAAATGTATTGGGAGTGGAATGGCCTTTGCTTGTAACAGTACTGAAAGTTCTGTATCTCCTAGCCTGTCATAGAATTTAGAGACCTTAAAGCCTGCCTTCAGTCTAATTTATACCACTGTAAATTAGAAGTAAATCAATAAAGCTAATAAAGGGAGTTACACCAACATGAAAATGGTGTGCAATCAGAATCAAGCCTTTAGACTGTCAGTTTTATACTGATCAGTCCACTGTTAGAAGCAATAAAAAATGTTGTTTTTATTAAGTAGAGAAATAATTCTTGAATGTCCAACTTTTCGACATGCCATATTAAAATATTGACTTGTAATTAACGATCATTCTTTCACAGTGTAGGTAATGCATGGTATGTAAAAAAAATTCCCTCAGAAAGGAAATCTGAAAATATATCTGATTTCCACTTTTGGTCTGACTGTCTCTCCAATGCAGCTAGCAATATTTTAGAATTATATTTTACACCAAATTGTGGAGAGAAGGAAAAAGTGGTTTTTGAAAAGTCAGTCTAAAAAATACAGTTTAGAATCCTTTGTTTGACCCAGGAGATTTAGCTTGTGGTAGACTTTCTTATTTTACATACAGAAGTACTGGAGAATTAAAGTCAAATGGTTCTTCATGTGAATGTATAGTTCAGGTGTTAAACATCACTTTCTAGCTCGATTTGCAGTGGGTATTACCAATAACACTGAAGTATAATAATTTCAGTTTTGTGTGGGTGAAGAGCAAAATGGTTTCTGGCACATAGTGGTTGCTTTCCACAGTGAGCCAAATAAAATGGCTGAGGGCCTTTGTAGAAGGCACATAGCATGAAATCCTGGCTTCACAGAAATCAATGCCAAAGCTCCCATTGGTTTTATTGGGAACTGGATTTGGCCCTAAAATATTAAAACCAAAGATTAAAATTAAACAAGGAGAATTGTTTGGGAAAGACAGCAGCTTAACCAATGGATTAAAGAGACACAAACTCTTGAAGGAACTTATATTTGTCCTATCAGATCAGATATTGGGTACATCAAATCTAGTCTCCTGCATTCTTTGTGCGTAGGAGTAGGATGTATGAGTGGGAGGAAAGATTAGAGAAGAAATTCCTTCCTGACCTTCATGATGGCTCGCTTTCACCCTTGCTATGCAAACTACAGCTGTTGCTGGTTAAAAATGATTTTCTTTAAAAAAACAAAGTATTTCTAAGAGCTCTTGGGTTTTGATGCTACTCTCTGTTTTCAATCTTTCCTCCCAACAGGTGCTTGCAGAATTACATTCCAGCCCACAGTTTAACCCTTTCTTGCCCAGTGTGCCGGCAGACCTCCATTCTGCCAGAGAAAGGGGTTTCTGCACTCCAGAACAACTTCTTTATCACTAACCTGATGGATGTCCTGCAGCGAACGCCAGACAACAGCATCGAAGAGTCCTCCATCTTGGAGACTGTCACAGCTGTTGCTGCAGGAAAACCTCTCTCCTGCCCCAACCATGATGGAAATGTAAGTGAAATGATTTCAGGTAATGCATGCTAAACTAATCACCCTAGCTTATAACAATGGTGGTTTTTCAGATAGCAGGGATAATGAGAACCACAGCAGTTCTCTCTCTCTCTCTCTCTCTCTCTGATATCTATCTCAACAAGGTTAAAACTTGTTTTAAAGGAAAATACTAGAGCAGACCGCCTATTCATTAATAGGTGGGTTAAAGCATCTTATAATATTCAGGATATTCTTTTCTTACTGCTCAGCTCAGTTGCTATTGTCTCTATACTTGCTTACCTGCTTCTTTTCTAGAGCACAGTAAGAACACTGTCAAATTTACAGGGTCTGTTGTGCCAATGTCCCCTTTCTGATCTCTTTGAATGCCCTCCTTCAGGTGTTAGATCTTGTGGCTTTACCTCTTCCAGGGTAGAATTCTGCAAATCCGCCACTCTTAGGCTCCGCCCTGGGATACAGTACCCAGTACACCAACCCTCAAGGGTTTGCAGAAAAGTGGCTTATCTTGTTTTTTCCTTACAATCCCCTATTAAAATTCATTCAGGAAACATTCCAGGAATAGTGTCAACACACAGTTTTCATAAACTACTACAGAGCAACTCTGAGTCCATGTCTGTCATACAATTTCCAAATGTTTCATTGAACCTGATTTGGAACATGAATGTTCCAGCTCTTCTTATTTCTTCGCCTGTTTCTAAAGCATATAAAGCAGGCCATGTTGCAAAACTTGCCCTCCTTGTGTTCTAAGATGAGTGCTGTGTTTGTTCTATAAGCCAAGAAATTTGTGACAAATTTTCAAGGCAATTTTTTTTATGTGACTCAGTTTTGGTACTGGTATAATAGAAACAGTTGCTCTATAATACCAGCATCCATCAAATAAAATAACAGTTGCTTACCCTTCCATTATTGGTGTGTGTGTGTGTGTGTGTGTGTGTTTGTGTGATTTATTATTATTTCAGTATTGTAATCACCCATTGGAATCCCAGTTATGGACCAGGATCCCATTGTGTTAGATGCTGTACAAACAAGACAATCCCTGTTCCAAAGAGCTCAACATCTAAATTCGATTTCTGTAGTTATTTTTACCTCTTGTGGGAGTAAGTTCTATAATCTAGGTCCAGATACTGTAAAAGTTCTGGCTCTGGCGTTCATGAGGCACCTCCTATTAGCTAATTATTCCACTGGTCCATGGAAACATACTGGTAACTGTGATGAGTGGTCAGGTGGTAGGGCCAATCCCACGATGGACTCTGTCAGAAGAGAGATCCTGAACAAGGCTAATAACTGAAAAGCCAGACTTGAAAGCAGCACACCAAAGTGATGTGTCCACTGTAATCTGTTTTGCTAAGCAAATAAGTTGCTGCATTTTGTTGCATTTGGAGCTTTTCCAGGATGTTAGCTTTTGGGCATAAGTTCCTATAAATGAACCTAGATCTTATGATTACTTGGATCACTATGGTGAGATCTGTGGCTAATTGCAGATGGAAGTGAGCATTTTGTGCTGCCATTGCTAGTTTAGGTATCCAGTGTATCCAAATGCATTGAGCAGTCCCAAAGACTTTTGAGGGCTGCCAACCAACATAACATAACTATGTGAGTGTAAATGCCCTAGATGGTTCAGAATGTTTCAGCGAGAGTATACTTTCCAGAATGCTTCTCTTTCTACCAGCAACAGCTCTCCGTTTTCTGGGCTCAGCTTTAGCAAACTGCTCTTCATTTGAGTGCTGACTTCAGGTAGCCAGTGAGTAAATTATGGGGTGATGCTCACATTGGAGAGCAGTGATCAGGAACTGGCTATCATCTGCATTCTGTTGGCATTTCAGCCTATGTTGTTTCACCTGCTATCCCAGAGGCTTTATATAAATGTTAAATGATATGGGGAGGAGGACTGAGCTTTGTGGGAGTCCATATGCTAGGCCTTTGGCAGTAGGGTTGGGTAGGATTCCTGGAGGTTTCATCACATGACATTATCTTTAATTAAATGTTAATCTTTAATTTTTGGAGACTCCAGGACAATCCTGGAGTGTTGGAAACACTATTTGATAGTTGCCATAATGACCACCTGAATTCAGTCTAAAGGGAAGGACCTCAGCCGTTTTAAAGCATTTCCATTCACCGATGTGTCTTCTGTGAGAAGGTACAAGAATATATAGTGATAAAATGTATCATTTGCTGCAGAGAGGTGCAACAGAATGAGTGTGGCTGCTTTCCCCTTATCTATGAACAGCAAGAGCTCATCCAGCAGAACAAAAAGTGCTCTGTCATGCCCTGACTGAGACAAATCCAGGATATTGGCTGTTTTTTTTTCTAGTCTCTCATTTAACTGGCTTACAAAAGGGAAGTTTAGATGCTGGGCAGTAATTTGCACAGTCTCTAGTATTGAATAATGGACTCTTTTTTAGCATTGATTAGTTTATTGCGTGTGTCCAGGAATGGCGGGGTGGGATGGGGGATGTTTGTTAAATGTCCATACCTCATTTTAGATGGGAAAATATCTGTTAGTAGATCAGAGTCCCAGATGTTCTGTACTCTCTTGCTCCCAAACAGATGTTGCTCCTGCTTCACAGACCACTTCATTTCTTCATTCTCCATTGGTAACAGCTCGAACCCATGAAAACTGGTAAAGACTTCTGTGAACGGTCTACTTTAGGCTAGATGAGAACGAATGGAGTGAATCTGTGACAGTCAGGTGCTGTTACAGGGAACTGAAAGTGCATTTGACAGCTGTAGAGAAACATGCTGAGGGCTAAATGTGAGATTTGAGAGAAGATGGGACTTTGGGCGGGGGGGAAGGCAGGGACACATTAAGTAAACATGGTTATGTATTTGTGCCACAGTTGTAGGAATGGGCAGTCACGTCTCCATTAACCCCTCTCTTCCTACTGTTTATTACCTTTTTCATTCTAGTTTGGATATTGCATTGCAGGTCATACCCTTGTGTTTTTATTATCAAGTGGGCAGGAAAACGCACATTTGATACAAAGCCTGGTAATATTTAAATACAATGTATTTTTGGTTTGGAAATAAAATATATTTTTATTTTATGGAAGTAATTTTTCATCCTTCCAGTGATGCTGGATTAAGTGAATAAAAATCCCCTTGACTAAAATCGGATAAATACTGGTGTGTGGGAGGGAGGTCAAAACTGTTTCACTGGCTTGGTGCCTGATTTTAGTTTAACCTTCTTCAGTCCTTGTAAATTCTATGATCTCTCTGCCTGTGTGCCACTTAATCTAACCCCTCTCATTTCGCAATTTATTTATATCCCTCTATTAATTTTTTTAAAACAAATCCTTTGACGTGACATCTTTGTCATGTGCTCTCTTGTGATAAGAGAAACTCAGTCTTATATGTCAGAGACTATTTCCTGTGTTTGAACTATGAATAGGTGCTTCCTCACACTTTTTTCCTTTACATTTAGGATGATAGGTCATATATACTGTAAAACTTTCAAATCTGAGTGCATAAAGTTTGACTCTTACATTGTAGTTAGGCACTGAGATAAGAGTGGCTTTATTTCAAAGGTGCTGAGCACCTGCAGCTTCCGTTGAGAATAGAAGTCAAACTTCAGGCACTAAGGTTTGAAGATTTTGACCTAGAATCATAGAAGTTAGAAATGAGAGAGAATTATTAGATCATCAAATTCATTTTCTTGCAACTGCAGCATATAGTCCTACGCTAGAGAATGTGAGCTGTTAAATTGATACTGCACTTGCTGTTTACATAGAAGACCAAAAGGAAGTGACATGTTAATGTGCATGTACCAGGGCCTATCTAGAACTGAAGAATTTATTGTAAACTTGTGTGAATGCAACTTGCTACTGTACTGTCCACTTGAAAATTCACTTATCTTTTGATGCTCACAAGAAGTGTTTAGTGTAACATTAAAATCCTTGTCATTCCACCATCTTTTGTACTTCGCAGTATGCTACTTACTTATGTATTTCAGTAGACTGTAATCTCTATTGTGTACTATCCAGTGTTCAGTACTGTCATAAATATAAAGGAAAAGGTAACAACCTTTATGTATGCAGTAATATCAAATCCTTCCTGGCCAGAGGTACAGAATGACTTACCTGTAAGGGGTTAATCAGTTCAATTAACCTAGCTGGCACCTGACCAGAAGGACCAAAGGGGAAAAACGATACTTTCAAATCGGGGGGGGGGGGGAAGGAGGGGAGGAAGGTTTTGTTTGTGTTCTTTGTTTTGTTCCCTCTTGGGACAAAGAGAGAGACCAAGCAGGCAACCCAGCTCCTACTGAAATGATCTATCTAAAATTACAGAAATTGTAAGTAATAGCAAGGAAATGCACTAGATTATCTTTTGTTTTAGCTTGTGGATTTTCCCTATGCTAAGAGGGAGATTTATTCCTATTTTGTAACTTTGAAATTGAACCTAGAGGGGAATCCTCTGTGTTTTCAATCTTTTTATTACTCTGTAAAATTACCTTCCATCCTGATTTTACAGAGGTGCTTCTTTTACTTATTTATTTTATTTATGTATTTATTTATTAATTATAAAGTTCTTCTTTTAAGAACCTGATTGGTTTTTAGTATCCTAAAAACCCAAGGGTCTGGTCTGTCCTCACTCTGTTAACCTATTGGTTGGCATATTATTCTCAAGCCTCCCTAGGAAAGGGGGTGAAAGGGCTTGGGGGGATATTTGCGGGTGGTGGTGGTGCAGATAGGGCTCCAAGTGGCCCCTCCCTGAATGTTTGTTTAAATCACTTGGTAGTGGCAGCAATACCGTCCAAGGAAAGGAATTTGTGCCTTGGGGAGGTTTTAACCTAAGCTGGTAGAAATAAGCTTAAGGGGTCTTTCATGCAGGTCTTTACATCTGTACCCCAGAGTTCAGAGTGGGGAGGGACAGGGCTGGTGCAAGGATGTTTCGCGCCCTAGGCAAAACTTCCGCCTTACGTTCCCCTGCCCTGAGGCGCCCCCCACCCCGCGGCAGCTCTGCCCTGAGGCACCCCCCCTTGCGGCAGCTCCCCACCCTCTGCCCTGAGGCACCCCCGCCCACGTCCCAGCTCACCCCTGCCCCACCGCCTCCCTGAGCACACCGTGGCTGCTTCACTTCTCCCGCCTCCCAGGCTTGCAGCGCCAATCAGCTTAGGCGCCGCAAGCCTGGGAAGTGGGAGAAGTGAAGCAGCCACGGCATGCTCGGGGAGGAGGTGGGGCAGGGGTGAGCTGGAGCGGGGAGTGCCCCTGCGTGCCGCCCCCGCCCACCTTAATTACTGCAGGTGGCCCTCCCCGCGCTCCCCTGCCCCAGCCCCCTCTGCCTAAATGCCGGCAGTAACTGGGGTGGCCGAAGATCTGCTGAAGAAAATGGCACCCCTCAAATCCTAGCACCCTAGGCAACCACCTAGGTCACCTAAATGGTTGCACTGGCCTTGGGGAGGGAACCCTGACAAGTGCATTGTTGAGGCTAAAGAAATAGTGTATGTCAGGTTACCACTCTTATGAAGAATCTAAACAGCTGAGGTCATTACTGAGAGGTAAGAGCTTTTTGTCTCAAGGGGAGCTTTTAGGATACTAGCTGATATTTAACTTAGCTGGAGAGACACAATATTAGGATTCAGATACCTTTGTCTGGTTGAATTGAAAAGATATGTAACATTTTGGTGTGTTTGTGCGTTGCATATTTGTTTTTTTTTAAAACTCCACTGTAACCTTTGTAAACCTTTTTAAAAATTATTTAAAGCTTTACCTACTCCGTATGTGGAATAATAGCTCAATGTTGGTAGAACAAAAGTTAGTACTGGTAGGTTTGCTGTATGGTGTATTGCTGCTTTAATTCAACTGTACACAAGATCAGTGAATGGAAGAAATTAAGCGCAGTACAACTTTGATTATCCTAATATAAATGTGGAGAAATGAATTTTGTGACTTCTGACCATCTTTTCCATATAACAGACGTCAGGTGGCATAATAACTGGGAGCTTGGGATAAATGTGGTCTTACTGTAAGAAATTATTTATCTTGAGTACATATATACTTCACTGTACAGATTAACATGTTGCTATAAGTGTCAAATGGTGGTAGACAACATACTCGGAGGCTTAAAAGCACCTCATTGTGCTGGCATAAGATTGGATGGTTTTAAGGTGGAGTCAGTGGGTGAGTCTTTCAAAAGCACTTAACATTGGTTTAACTCTGATCTCATTACAGCCAATGGTAAAAACTCACTTACTTCAGTGAAAGCAGAGTTGGGCTGATCATAGAATCATAGACTTTAAGGTGAGAAGGGACCATTGTGATCATCTAGTCTGATCTCCTGCACAATGCAGGCCACAGAATCTCACCCACTCACTCCTGTATCAAACCTGTGTCTGAACCATTGAAGTCCTCAAATCATGGTTTAAAGACTTCAAGGTACAGAGAACCTTCCTGATTGCTTTAGAATATCCAGCCCAGTAAGATCAATTCAGGATTGCTTCCACCTGGAAATCAGAGGTTTGATCACGTTTTCTCAGTATATTTTGCAAGAACTTTCAGAATGCAAAGTTGTCATCAGCAAAAAAGCACATGTAATATCCTGTTCAGAAAAAAAAACCCATCCAACAGCACAGTGGTTCTCAACTAGGGGTATGTTTATACCTGAGGATACCCAGAGGTCTTCCAAGGGGTATATAAACTCAACTAGATATTTGTCTAGTTTTACAACAGGCTACAGAAAAAGCACTAGTGAAGTGAGTACAATCTAAAATTTCATATGGACAATGACTTGTTTGTACTGTTCTATATACTATACACTAAAAAGTAAGTACAATATTTGTATTCCAATTGATTTAATTTTTAAGTATGTGGTAAAAATGAGAATGTAAGCTATTTTTCAGTAATAATGTGCTGAGACACTTTGTATTTTTTTGGTCTGATTTTGAAAGCAAGTCGTTTAAGTGAGGTGAAACTTGTGGGTATGCAAGACAAATCAGACTCCTGAAAGGAGTACAGTAGTATGGAAAGGTTGAGAGCCATTGCAGTAGCATATGTCTGTAGTTAGAACTAAATACAAAAGAACAAAATATTAAAAGTATTAGCAGGTTAAGAGATGCTAGACAAAATCTGGGGAAATCAGTTTCTAGGCAGGATTGACTTTAAACTAAGCCTAAATTGCATAGAATAACTTTTTTTTCCCCCTTTCATGCCGTGAAACTGTCTAGATTGTGTCATATCAAAATGAAAAAAGATTCAGTGAAAAAAAATTAAAATATGTCTGCGGGAAAGGGGATTGCTCCTAGGGAGCCATATAGATGTTCTCTTTAGAACACAGCCACTCTTGCTGTTCAGGTTGTATGTGATTTGTTGGTATTGGAACAAGGAGAGAGAAGATTATCCAAGACTGATTTTTTTTCTATATGCCAGAAAGAGGTTTTTGGACAAACTGGAGCATATGTTCTAAATTGTTCCAGTCAAGGTCTCAAATGTATGTTTGCAGCAGCACATCAGGGTGCATTATACTGTATTCAGAAAGGGATAATTCAATGTAGTGCAGTAAAAATTTGTATTTTAATTAGGGCTGTCAAGGAATTTAAAAAATCACAATTGCACTGTTAATAATAGAATGCCATTTATTTAAATATTTTTGGATATTTTCTACATTTTCAAATATATTTCATTTACAACACAGAATACAAAGTGTACAGTGCACTTTATAATATTTATTACAAATATTTGCCACTGTAAAATCAAATATTATTTTTCAATTCACTTAATACAAGTACCTCAGTGCAATCTCTCTTTATCATAAAAGTTAAACTTACAAATGTAGAATTAACTGAATTAACTGGACTCAGAAGTAAAACCATTTAAAACTTTAAAGCCTACAAGTCCACTCTGTCCCACTTCTTGGTCAGCCAATCGCTCAGACAAACCAGTTTGTTTACATGAGCAGGAGATAATGCTGCCCACTTCTTATTTACAATGTCACCTGAAAATGAGAACAGATATTAGCATGGCACTGTTGTAGCTGGCATCACAGGATATTTACGTGCTAAAGATTCATATGTCCCTTCATGCTTCAACCCCACCATTCCAGAGGACATGCATCCATGCTGATGATGGGTTCTGCTCAATAACGATCCAAAGTAGTGTGGACCAATGTGTGTACATTTTCATCATCTGAGTCAGATGCAACCAGCAGAAAGCTGATTTTTCTTTGGTGGCTGAGGTTCTATAGTTTCTGCATTGGAGTGTTGCTCTTTTAAGACTTCTGAAAGCATGCTTCACACCCCGTCCCTTTTGGGTTTTTGGAAAGCACTTCAGATTTTTAAACCTTGGGTTGTGTGCTGTAGCCATTTTTAGAAATCTCACATTGGTACTTTCTTTGTGTTTTTGTCAAAACTGCAATGAAAGTGTTCTTAAAATGAACAACATGTGTTGGGTCATCATCCGAGACTGCTATAACATGAAATATATTGCAGAATGCAGGTAAAACAGAGCAGGAGACATACAATTTTCCCCAAAGAGTTCAGTCACAAATTTAATTAATGAAATTTTTTTTTTTTAACAAGCATCATCAGCATGGAAGCAAGTCCTCTGGAATGCTGGCCAAAGCATGAAGTGGCATATGAATGTTTAGCATATCCGGCACGTAAATACCTTGCAATGCCGGCTATAAAAGTGCCATGTGAATGCCTGTTCTCACTTTCAGGTGACATTGTAAATAGGAAGCAGGCAGCGTTATCTCCCATAAATGTAAAGAAACTTGTTTGTCTTAATGATTAGCTGAACAAGAAGTAGACTAAGTGGACTTACAGAATCTAAAGTTTTTTACATTGTTTTGTTTTTGAGTGCAGTTACGTAACACGCACAATTTTTACATTTGTAAGTTGCACTTTCATGATAAAGAGATTGCACTACAGTACTTGCATGAAGTGAATTGAAATACTTTTTGTATGCCATTTATTTGTAATAAATATAAAGTGAGTACTGTACACTTTACATTCTGTGTTGTAATTGAAATGTATAAAAACATCCAAATATTTAATTTCAAATTGTAGTCTAGGTTTTAACAGTTTAACACTGTGATTAATTGTGATTTATTTTTTGAGTTAATTGCATGAGTTAACTGTGATTGATCAACAGCACTAATTTTAATAATTGTATCTAATTACACAAAAATTACATCACTTCACTAAAGAGTTTTGTAAAGTCTCTTAAATATAATAGTCAAATAAGTAAGAAACAGAGTTAACAACATCTTGACGGTGATGTAGAATAAGACAAAGGAAATGAAGTGCATGACCATATGACAAAGACTTTCAGAGTTGTCTAAAGTCTGATATTTATTTTTCTTCTTTGTTGTTAATTTCAGTTACTTTACATCCATGAATGTCTCCAGCTTTGTTACATTTATTTTGTCTTAATTCTATTGTCACCTTGAGACTGAACGTCTTGCTGATGTTTATCAGTAAAGTGGCAGTTCTCCATGTGTGAAGAAACACCATCGAGATTCAAAGGGCCTCATCCTGTGAGGTGCTGAGCTCCCTGAATTCCCAGTGAATTCATTGTGGGCTGATGATGCTCACTACCTTTCAGGTTTGCATGACTGAACCTTAATTTGTAAATTTTACATATTTTTTTCCTCTGCTTTTATACTCTACCTGATACTCTCTTCTCCAGCTGCTCCTTTGTCTTCTTTTTTCTGTAAAATAGTTTCCATGAGCTACCAACAAATAAATAAATCCTTATCTGTGTTGGCCACATCTTTGGGGTGGAGATGAGAGAAGCTTATTAAAGGAAAATACTGACTAATTCTCTTATGTGACAGACCCAGGCCAGTGTGGTACAGGAGTCTGGTAGAGGGCAAATATACTAGTCACTAGCTGAGTAGTTTTCTGTTCCCTGAGTGATGAGAGTAGGGGCTGCACTGGAGTAATCAGGAACCTGCTAGAACCAATTAAGGCAGACAGGCTGATTAGAACACCTGCAGTCAATCAATCAAAGCAGGCTAATCAGGGCACCTGGGTTTAAAAAGGAGCTCACTCCAGTCAGGGAGGGAGGAGTTAGAGGAGAGGAAGTGTGTGTGAGGAGCTGGGAGCAAGAGGCACAAGGAGCTGAGAGTGAGAAGGTGTGCTGCTGGAGGACTACGGAGTACAAGTGTTATCAGACAGCAGGAGGAAGGTCCTGTGGTCAGGATAAAGAAGGTGTTTGGAGGAGGCCATGGGGAAGTAGGCCAGGGAGTTGTAACTATCATTCAGCTGTTAAAAGATGCACTATAGACAGCTGCAATCCACAGGGCCCTGGGCTGGAACCCGGAGTAGAAGGCGGGCCCGGGTTCCTCCCAACTTCTAATCAGACACAGGAGGAGTTGATCCAGACTGTGGGGAAGATCACTGAGGTGAGCAAATCTGCCAATAAGCGCAGGACCCACAAAGTAGGGGAGGAACTTTGTCACACTTACCAGATAAAAATCTTTTGTCTTTTACCTCACTACTTCTCAGAAACTTCTTGGTCTTGCTAGTTATTTTGTGCAGCTCCTATAGAATGTTTTTGGCTCATGTGAACATAGCTGACTCACTCTTCCTCTCACAGACTTCTTGGTGTCAACATACTCAGTGCAGATGGCTCTGTTTAAGAGTTCTGAGTGCCAAAAACATGGGCCTAATTGCATGTGAAGCTGACTCTGTTTGGAATTCACGAGTGTGCTGCCAGCTTCTCCCTTTGAGACACATTCTATGAGTGTCTTTATTTTTTAATAAATCTGACATTCCTTGTATATGTAATACCATACTCACTCTCTGTTTGGAAGTGGTAATATTTCAACTAACCTATGGGTTTTATATGTAGGACTTATCTGTTCCTTGTTCTTTTGTGAATGTATGCAGCTTTTGGTGCATATCCTAGCAAATGTAACAATCAGGTTTGTCTCTAAATAGAATGCAAATATTGCACTGGCAGTGTAACAGGTTGAAATGTTCTTTCCCTTTATAAATGTAGATCACTACTTCAGTCAGATCTCCACCTGAGATTGTTTTATGGGGATTGGAAATGGGATATGGAGCTTTTTCCCTTTTCGATCATTGGTTCAGATATGATCCAGGTCAGTGCAAATGATGGTCATGTTTGGTGATCTCAGTCTCCAGTTCATGTAGTGACATTATGAAAAACCCTGCTTGGCAGTCTCAGGAAAGAGGCTATGGATGACTTAGCACCAAGACTAAAGTGACCTGGTCTTCAGTGGCCGTTCATTCCATCACTGAATGGAGATAGATTGTTATCTATTGTTGCACAGTGTCTGGAGAGTGTTATGGCTAGCTGCTGCTGCTGTATTGGTACTCAGTTTCTAGAGCTGATCTTATGTTTCTTACTAAATTCATTTAAAGCAGTTGCATTTGGTAGTTTCAAATAAATCAATGGCAATATCAGCTTTTAAGGAGTATCACAAATTTTAAAACAGCCACTTTCTTAAACACTTATGCTTTGTGCCAGGCTATAGTCTCAGGATTTGGGTAATATATTCAAAACATCCTTCCTGTAGCCTAAGAGATGCTGCAAGTGATGCTGTTGCTGTAATGTTAAATTTAGAACTGCACTCTCTTGTACCAGGTGATGGAATTTTACTGCCAATCTTGTGAAACAGCCATGTGCCGGGAATGTACAGAGGGAGAACATGCAGAACACCCCACTGTACCTCTGAAGGATGTGGTAGAACAACACAAGGCTTCACTACAAGTCCAGCTGGATGCTGTCAACAAAAGGTACACAAGTTATTCTGGCTTCACCATGACATACTGCTGTGCATTAGGTGACTGGTCAAGCTATTATTGAAATTGCTGTCTTAATCAGTTCACGCTGCCCCTTGTGGAACTGTTAGGTCATCTAACATGATCCCCTGACTTGTTTTCCTTTACAATGTGGTTTTAACTAACATTTTAAAATATTAATATTTTAGCAAAGAGGATCAAAAAAATAACTAGGTATCTTCTGCATGGTAGAGGCTGGGTCTTGTTTATACACCCTAAGGAAGCGATGTAGAATGCTGGGGAGAAAAATATTTGGTATGCACATTTAGACACAGAACACATGAATGATACTTGATCTTTAAAAATATATTAGAACTTTTTGGAAAATAGTGGAAGATGTGGGAAAGTTCCAATTTCCTCCTTCCGCACCCCTACAGAAGCATGAATGACTGTTTATCTTTAAAAGTCCTCCCTAGTGGAACTCCATCGGTTTCAGAGGAGTTCTACCAGAGAGGAGTTTGGCCCTAGAATGTCATTGATAATGCACCAATCTTTTGGTTTTCTTTAAAAAAGTTTAAACGACTATACTGTAAGTAGGGTTGCCAACCTTCAAGGATTGTCCTGTAGTCTGCAGGAATTAAAGATGAATCTTTAATATTATGTGATGAAACCTCAGGAATACATCGAACCCAAATTGGCAGCCCTAATTGTAATAAAAGGAGCAGAATTTTGTTGTTGAAAAATACTGCCTTTAAAAAACACTTGGGAATGGGATTGTTTCATCACAGGATTTTAGGAACAAGGGACAAGACTGTTTTTTGAGATGCCAGTCATTGTAATTTATTTCCTCCACAGACTTCCAGAGATAGATTCTGCACTTCACTTCATATCCGAAATTATATGTCAGTTAGCCAACCAAAAGGCTAGCATTGTAGATGACATTCATTCCACTTTTGATGAACTACAGAAGACTTTAAATGTGCGAAAGAGTGTGTTGCTTATGGAACTGGAAGTGAATTATGGCCTTAAACACAAAGTAAGAGAGGTGTTCTTTTTCCAGTGACAGTTATTAATTTAATAAAACAATTCTTATAATGGCTACATGATGCCAACAGGTAAAATTTATTGTCCAGTTATGCTGAAAGAAGGACAGGAGACACTGTATGTGGTTTAATGCAGCTGCAACTTTATTCTTAACTGTCTGGGAATTCCTCTCAGGTAAAAGCATACTGTGCAGGTAATTCTATGATCATTTCAATTTATACCCAGGGGCTTCTATCAACCCCCCGTCTGCTGGAACCTTACCCTCTCATCTGCTCTCGCTTCACGAATGAGGGTTAAGGTAGGCTATAAAAGAAATAGGGTATTGGCTCCCTGTTGTCAGTCATAAGAGCCCCAACCTCCCCTATTTCTGCTCTTAACAAATACCTTCTTTAAACCCTTTACCAGTCCATTTTTCTGATCACTGTATCCCTTCCCTATAGAGTAGTGCCCCATGTGAGCATAATGAGTTGCAACATCATAGCCTAACTCCTGTGTTCACTCCCAGCTAACTTCCCCCTCCCACAACCCACTGTGGGGAAGGCAAACACCCCTTTCCCCCCCACGCGTGCACACACATACTTTGCCTTTGCCAATCTGGCAGTGAGGGAAGAATTCCTTCCCAGTGCTGCCCTGCCCCCCACCCCCAAGGAAAAGAACAACTAGCGCAGTGTTCACAGTGAATCCTGACCAAACCTGGTATTTTGCCACTTCCACGGGTGGGAATGTGGGTACTGCTCCACCTGCTCCTGGTAAAAGAGGACTTCTACTCAGCGTGTCCTTATATAATCTTCCCTCTCTTCTGGTCAATGGGGGAGAATGGGTCAGTGTCCTCACTCTGACCTGCTTTGAGGCTGCATAATTAGTCTGTATCTCTTTCTGTCACTCAAAGAGGTACATACCTTTCTCCAGCAAGCTAGACAATGGCCCTTCACCACTTAGCCCACGTCCAGACTAACCCGCGGCATCGGCGGGTTAAAATCGATTGCGCGGGGATCGATATATCGTGTCTAGTCTGGACGCGATGTACCGATCCCCGAGTGCGCTTACATCGATTCCGGAACTCCATCAACCCGAACGGAGTTCTGGAATCGACATGGAGAGCCGCGGACATCGATGCCGCGCCGTCTGGACGGGTGAGTACCTCGATTTTAGAAATTCGACTTCAGCTACGTTGTTCACGTAGCTGAAGTTGCGTATCTAAAAGCGATTTTAATACCCTAGTCTGGACGTGGCCCGTATGTGCAATGCAGCCATTATGTCTGATATCACATTTTCTTTAGTTTGGAAAGTTTCCACAGAGCATATATTATCATACTTTCCTTTAAAAGTATACTTTCAGGTCATTTTAGATTTTGTAAAATCTAGGGTTTTTTTTGTATAAGCAAACACTAGAAGAAATGTTTTAATGAAATTTATTTTAAAACAGTGACTAGAAACAGTTTACTTTGAAACACTGCAGGGAAGCATTATTCATTTTAAACCCAAATATTCCAGCATCCTGCTAATGTACAGTATGAATATTAAAAATGAAACTGACTACAAGTACACTATAAACAAAAGTGAATTGACCAGTATATTGCAGTTATCCAAGCTGACAGTCATATTTCTTTTTAAATATTTGAAATATGTTATAAATATGAGTTATGGTGAGGTTGAATATTTTACTTCTATGTAATGACAGAAAAATATTTGGAATATAATAATTTAAAGCTATAGATGCAAATTGATTTTCTCCATAGTTGTGGATTGTTCCTGTTACTGTGCAGCAAGTTACAGCCACATGTGGCTCCTAGTCAGATTGGGACTGATTGTTAGCTATAATATCTGTTTAGCTCAGCATGTCCTAGAATAAAGGCTAGACAGAAAAAATATGTGGAGTTTTTTGTAAGTAAGTAAAGAATTTTAAGATCACAAAATGCTTTGTAATTGTTTTGCTGCCTGTTCATATCCATAGCAAATATTCCTGAATTTTGTGCAGTGGGTGGGGAACAGCAGTAAACTATGTAAAATTCCTGGACAAAATACTTCAAAGTGAAGTTAAGATTAATGGTACATGTCAATAATTTAAAGGTAACAATTCTTAAAAGAATATGGTATAGAAGTAGGTATATAAAGTCAGACTCATTCTAAATTTAGACTAGATGTACAAGAAGCTATAACATTTGTAAGTATAAACATTCACACCAATGGTAGACAAATTACCTTAATTCTGCCCTTGTAGAGATGCCAGCCTGCTATAGTCCCATCTTTGTAGTAGTAAACTGCACATTTTCAATATTTCATACATTTTCACTACAATATCAAAAAGTTGGACATTCTGTATTTGAGTAAATCCCTCTTTTTAGGGTGTCATAATTCAGGAATCCTTTTCCAATTCATTTCAAATTTGTAAAATATAATATTTCTACCTTGTTTCCAGACCTCACTTACCAATTCTGAGGTTGATATGACTTTGTGGATTTTAGAGCAAAGGTTAAAATTGAGTGTATAATCGATACTCTGTTGCAACCTTAAATATGAAGTGGCTATTTAGAATCCACCAAAATTTCAGGCTACCTTACCTGCCCACCCTAACAATTCTTCCTACTATCCTATTAGCCCCCACCTTCCTGGCTGTTGAAAACTGGGGAGTAGACTTCCCTCTCTGGTTCCTGATCGAGCAGGGGTGCGCAAACTTTTTGGCCCAAGGGAAATTGTATGGTGGGCCACAAATGCTCACAAAATTTGGGGGTTGGGGTGAGGGCTCAAGGGTGGGACCAGAAATTAGTTCAGGGTGCAGGAGGGGGCTCTGGGCTAGGCAGAGGGTAGGGTGTGAGGGCTCTGGCTAAGGGTACAGCCTAGGCTCTGGGGTGGAGCTGGGGATGAGGGGTTGGTGGTGCAGGAGGGTGCTCTGGGTGGGGACCAAGGGGTTCGGAGGGCAAGAGGGGGATCAGGGCTGGGGCAGGGAGTCAGGGCACAGGAGGGAGTCGGGTGCAAACTCCATGTGGCACTTACCTCCAGTAGCTCCCAGGAGCAGCAGCATGTTCCCCCTCTGGCTCTTCCATGGAGGCACAGCCAGGCAGCTTGTCACACTGCCCTGTCCACAGGTGCTGCCCCTGCAGATCCCATTGGCCGTGGTTCCCAGCCAATGGGAGCTGTGGGAGCAGCACTTGGGGTGAGGGCAGTGTGCAGTGCCCCCTAGCTGTTCCTATATGTAGGAGCTTGACAGGGGACATGCTGCTCTTCCAGGAGCTGCACAGAGCGGGGCAAGCCACCAGCTGGAGCACCAGAACAGGGCAAGTCCCAGACCCTGCTGCCCAGCGGGAGCTTGAGGGCTGGATTAAAACATCTGAAGTGCCTGATGCTGCCCCCAGGCCGTATTTTGCCCACCCCTCTCATAAGGAGACTCTTTCCTTTTCTCTCTTCTTTTGGTTGAGGGCCAATCTCTCCATTCAGCCATTCTGAGACCCCCGCCCCCCACAACCGTGCTTCTTGTATTACAGAGGAGAGGGGTCTCCCCACTGTAAATGTGGGAGAAGAGGAAATCTCTGGGGCAACTTGCTGCAGCCTCCCGTGTAAATAGGGGGATGTCTGGTGACTCCAAAATACCAGCGTCCCTGTGTGCAGAGCTCATTGTCCACATTGTTGTGAAACAATCTATGACTGCTGTCAGACAGAGGGATGGCAGCTCTACCAGCACATTCAGTAGTGAGGCAGATGGAGCGGTAATGTAACAATTTGCTATTGGTGGACCTCTGAAGCCAGTGCTGTGGGGTTTCACATTAGGAGGTCCACACCAGACTGAGTCCTGGTGCTCCATGAATCTTGCCGTAGCTTACTGGTGGGTTCCAGGGAATAGACACTGCACTTTTTTAAAAGTTGACCCTTTTAACATATGACACAGTAGGTTGTGCTTTAAGGATTTGCATAGCTATAAGTTTGCATTTCCAGATTGTCACCCAATCTCATCCTGACATGACTTGAACCAGGTGTTTCATATTACTTTCAGGTCCTACAGACACAGCTGGATACCCTGCTGGAAGGACAAGAGAGTATTAAGAGTTGCAGCAACTTTACAGCCCAAGCACTCAACCATGGTACTGAAACTGAAGTTTTACTGGTTAAGAAGCAAATGAGTGACAAGCTGAATGAGCTGGCTGACCAGGACTTCCCTCTGCAGCCCCGTGAAAATGACCAGCTGGACTTCATAGTAGAAACAGAAGGATTGAAGAAATCCATTCACAACCTGGGTACTATTTTAACCACTAATGCCGTAGCATCTGAAACAGTTGCCACAGGTGAGGGGCTGAGGCAAACTGTGATTGGACAGCCTATGTCAGTTACCATAACAACCAAGGACAAAGATGGGGAGCTGTGTAAATCTGGGAATGCTTACCTCACTGCTGAACTGAGCACACCTGATGGGAGTGTGGCGGATGGAGAAATACTTGACAATAAAAACGGCACTTACGAATTTTTGTATACTGTTCAGAAAGAAGGGGACTTTACTCTCGCACTGAGACTTTATGATCAGCATATCAGGGGCAGTCCATTTAAACTTAAAGTGATCAGATCAGCAGATGTGTCCCCTACTACCGAAGGAGTTAAGAGGCGTGTTAAGTCTCCTGGCAGTGGCCATGTGAAGCAGAAAGCTGTGAAAAGGCCTGCTAGTATGTACAGCACTGGCAAAAGAAAAGAGAATCCTATTGAAGATGACTTGATCTTCAGAGTGGGTAAGGAAATTACTTTCTATCTATTGGAACTAGGGTCATGACATTCAAATTGTAATTAAGTACACTTCAGGAAAACTTGGTAGAAAGCTAATTTTAAATTATTGTCAACACACAAGTGAAATTTAATGCTGGTCTAGGTTTTTGAAGTTGTTAGAATAGTAAATGAGGAGTTGCATGGGATTTCATTCCATATGTCCCTAAAGGAAAAAATCCCCAGCTCTGTTGTTCTTGGAATTTCTACCCAATGTGTTTGTCTCTGTGACAACTGGAGAGAGAAAGAAGGGAAAGGATAGAAATTCTCCTGTGACTAATATTTACTGTTGGGTTTAGAACATAATTTATTGGCTCTTGTGTACTGTGAGGTGAATAGTACATTTAACTGATGCCAAAAAAATAATCTGAAGTTTGGGGAGAGGGGTTTTAAGTGATGTAAGTGGGATTTGAGGTTTAAAGGCAGGAAGTTATAGTCCTACAGGATAAAACACTTAGGGCCAGGTTTTTTTAATTATCTCAGTGCCTAACTCCCACTGGCACCTAAATATCTTTAAAAATCTGTCCCTTTCAAGTTCTCCTTAAAACAGAGCTGAGTAGCAAATTCTTTTTCAGAGTATTTGAAGAATAATTCCCCTCTTTCAAAATGGCTTTGATTTTCTATTGTTCTCAATAGGGATGCATCTAAATACTGCTCTCCATTTACATGTCCTTCTCAAAAGACATCAAAGAGTCCTGTGGCACCTTATAGACTAACAGAAGTATTGGGGCATGAGCTCACCTACTTCATCGGATGCATGACAAAAAAGACAGTCACTATCTAGCTAAAGCCTCAATTTGCCTTCTCACAATGTTCCTTTCCACCTCCCTGACACCAAAGGAGGCTGCCATGTTCTGTGCAGAAAGCTTAACTCCTTCCTTCCCCGCACCCTCACCAAACTGAGAACAATGGAAGGTAGTGGTTATTTTGAAGGAAGGCGTATTAACTGAGGTCAGTCTATGGCCCCTGTTCCACTGTATACAATGAGATATGATAATCATTTTGGGAGGACAAGTCTGTCTTCATGAGTTTTTCTTAAATAGAAGATTTTATTCTTCAGCCTCTACTAACCAGATTAACTTCAAGCTATGAAAAATGACACAAAAATGATCATTAACCCTAATTCTCCCCTCTCCCCAAAAAAACAACAACAAAAACCCAACAACTAACCATTGCATCAGATCTGCAGGAAGGAGAGAAGCTTTTGATTCAAGGGGGAAATGTGATGTGTGTGTCTAGGGAAATACAGGGCAGTAGAAACTGTCTTATGTCTGAGCAGGGAAAATGAGATGCCAGAAGAAAGGGGAAACGGGGGTGTATGAGCAGGAGAATATAGGGTGCAGGAGAGGAGAAAACTCTGGAAAGAGGACAGAATTGATGATGTGTACACCGGCTGTTTCATGCTGCTCCAGAACAGGGTAAGCACCCAGAGTGTACTGCTGAATTTGGCCCCAAAAGTTAAAATTTAAGATTGATATTACATATCTTTAGGACATTAGAAATAGCTCACGGTGGTAATCTCTTTGGTTTTCTTGTTTTATTATTATTGTGTGAAAATGTTAATTGTTTTTATAAAGGGAAATGTTGAGACAAAAACTGTTAAAATGGGACTGGTTGAGAAAATATATATCATGATTTAGGATAAAGTATGCTACAGTCTTAACTATTACTTAACCTTGCTATAGTGACATCCTGCAGTAACTGCGTGATTACATGGTCTTAGATTAAACATCATTGTTAAAATTTCTCTCACATCGTAAGTAGCAGAAAGAGAAAAGAAAAGACTCCTATGTGTCTTTAAACATTTTTTAACTAATCTGGGACTACAAAAGCTAAATGCCTTAATCATATACTCTTAGTATTTCTTGATGTCACTGAAGGGCAGAGGTTAAACCTGTTTGGAAATGTGCAGTTAAGACACCTATACTTTAACATATATTTGGACTATTATTATTATTATTTATTTTATTAGTTTAACCTTTATCTCTGAATTCCTGGGCTTACAATGCTTGTTTTGGAAATAAATGCATCATCTCAGTCTCATTTACAATTACTGTCTTAATTCGTCTTTAATATAGTGCCTGTGAATATAACAACTCACTAACTAAAAAGGCCTATAAATTATTTTACTGTATCTTAAAATAATACAATGTAACTAAATACTAAATCTATAAATTTCCCTAGGACTTGGGGAGGGGAAAAAATAGCAAGATTTACAATATTTAAAAAAATCAAGTCTACAGAAGTTCATGTATGGAATTTGCTAATGAGACAACATGCCCAGTCACTGAAGAGTGATTGAACAAATGGTAAAGACCAGAATACATTAAGAATTGTGTTGGACATACAGTCACAAATGATTTCTTTGCATGTGATTATCCATGTCTGTTTGTTTTACGTATGTAATCTATCTATATTTTTAATATGTTCATTACCATCGTACGTAGGTAAAATTAACATTCTCTTTCTGAAAATGGACCTAACGATCACCAGTCTTTCCTAAAAGAAGGGTAAAGAAACAGACCAGTATATTGCAGTGTGAAATAAATGACCTTGTGAATATAACAGATTCAATATATATTAAGGAGTCTTTTCAGGGAGAGGATGGTGCTCCGTTTTATAGGCAATAATGTTTGTTTTGTGGGGCATGCAGTCTCAGAAAATTGGAAATGAGATGCATAGCCCTTCACATTTAGGTCACTGGTTCAATTCAGCCTATTTCAGTAGTGGCCAAACTTTGTATCCTGTTGATGGTTTGTCCTCAGTGAAATGCATTTAGTTCCTATTGGATGTTCTCCAGTGTTAGTGGGCATGTATCCTTCTCACAAAAAATACTACCACACTAACACCAATGCAACTCTTACTAGTAGTCTCATCAGAGAGACTGGTTATTTAAAGGGCTGTGAAGATTAAACCTCCTTCCCCTCCCTCCATCTAGGCTGTCTGCCCTAGATAATTACAGGATCTGTAATTCTCCACCAATGCAGTTTCCATTGGTGGAAGCAACAACAGAGGGGTTAGTGTAGACATGTCTCAGACATTTTTAACAGTCATCCAGCCCTACTAGCAGTAAGGTTAAAAAATACAGTGGCAGAAGTTTCTCGCTGTTGCAGCTGTGTCCTAACTTTCCTAGAGCACACAAGGCCCTAGGGATGTCCCTCTGGGTCATTGTTGAGGCCTAGCAGAGTGGCAACATAGCTTTCCCTATCAGAGATGTGCCAGTTCTGAGAATAAACAGGGGACCTCTGACAGTTATCGTAACAATCTGACATCTTTCATGAGCACTAGTTTCTCTGTTGCTCCTGCATGCATGCATGTTCACTCACCTGCACACAACGGGAAGGCCAAATTCATCCCTGATGTAAATCAGTAGATTTACCCAGGGAAGAATTTGGACAATCCTTAAAATGAATTATTTTCTAGAGTGTCAGATAAGCTCAATATATTTTTTAAAATACTAAAATAGATGATACCTTGCAGATAATTTGCAAGATATCTTGGATTTTATTTATTTATTTTAAAAAATCTCTGTAGATTCACATTTCTACCAATAGTGTCTGTTAGCACTGCAGCATATCTTGGTTCAAGTGAGCAGCTTGTACCATGAACCTGATATCTGGTTGGATTGCAATTCATGGAACAGTCCCAATTTTTCACAGCCCTATCTATATACTGCAGGCCTCACTTATAACCCAAATGTATTTTGAAAGTTGGAGCACAGCTTCGTTCTGTTATAACAGAAACAACATAATGTGATGGTTTTGTTTTGTGTTTTGATTGCTTGAAAAAATAAATTTAGAACTTGAAGCTTTGTCTACTAACATTGGAGTTTCCCCCACTGGGATACATGGATCACTTCATCCCATTCTAGGGAGAATTCATATCTCTTTATGTAACAGAATAGCTCTTCCAGATAAAGAATCTATGGAGAAGTAGCTGCTTTGCTGACCACTGGACTATAATGTGTACTAGATGTGTAAAGTCCATTAGAGAGCTCCAAAACAACAAAAGTACTAACTGAATGGTCTTGCAGCCACAACTCAATGGCCTTAATTAATTAGCATATATAAAGTTTTACCTACTATTTTAACCTGCAGCCCCATTATTCTAAGTGTTTTTTTTTTAAACTTACGTTTCAGTTTCAAATTCCAAACTCATTTGAAAATTCTGAATTTTATCTAGTTGTGATAGAAAAGAAGTTTTGCATGGTTTTTAATAAAACCATATATCTGTTTCTTGAATTCATTAAGAGGGAAAAGGTTTGTGTAAACCCTTTGACAATCCTGGGTTGAGTTTGGGGTTTGTAATTTAAAACTAGGCAAGTTTAGCAGAGTTCTGGCTTTTGAGGCCAAAGGTTCATACAGCTCTGTTGGAGAACCATAATGGAGCATGTGGATATTTTGTTTACAACCAGGATTTGAGTTTTTTATACAAAAGAAAACTCATCAAAATCTGGTAGAAGACTGCTTTTGTGCTGGCCATTAACTTAATACAAATGTGGTATTAATTAACGCTCTGTCCATGGGAAGTTGCATGTGAAATTTCTTGCTAATTTTTCTATGCCTATGGATTAGCTTGCTTTAGAAACATGCACACATTTTGAGCGTTCTAAACGCTACAGAGTGCAAAAATGCTCAAAATAGCAAAACGTTATTTTAGCAAATATGTAATTCTATTGTAAATCCCTTACCAGATAACACTAATGGGAAGTGGAACTTGCTGCATTACAGCAGTGAAAACGAGTGAGCATATTACTAGCATTGTAAAAATCCTTCCTTTTAACTCTTAAGGCTAAATATTCAGTAATATACATGTAGGTTTCAGGTTGCACAACAAATGTGCACTTGCAGTTTCCAGAGGCAATATTAGGTAGCAAAAACTATTGGTCCCCTGAATGAGAGTGTGGGCTGGGTGTCTGCTTAAATATGAAATTTTCAGCTTACCCAGATTGTGATTAGTTGCCTAATTGAATGTGTAAGTAGATGCTTTTGCATGTGTAATCACATTGATTTATTTAAAAACTCACATGCTTTGGTTTCCACCTTCTACTGAGGAACATATCTGATCTTTTGATTCCTCACATGTATTGAAAGCTACTGGGGGGCTTATTAAGAATTTATTTGAATGTGAAATGCTGATTGGAACCATCAGAGCATTGTTTACCTAGATAATTGATCGTACGGACAAATAATTTCACAATGGAATGGATAAGGGTATACGTTTGACAAATAATTAAACTTAACAGCTGTGAAAATACCAAATTATTAGTTATACTTTTAAGAGATTCTCCAGGATCTTCTTTTATTTCTTCCCACGTGCATCAGATCCAAAGGAAACACTCAAAATTCGAGCTGTGTTAAGAAAGGAAATTCCATTTTTTGGTGGATTTCAATATTTTGAAATTTTGTCTAGGGAAAAAACCTCCAAATTTTGAAATTCTACAAAAGGGAAAGCCCTAGGTTCAGGACTCCAGGGCAGTCTGCTTAGCTAGCTGTCCCAGTGTCAGGGATGCTGGAAGCCCTGGGGTCTCTGGTTCCAGGGAAGTCTGCATGGTGAGCGGATGTCTCTTGGATTAGTGGACCCTGGAAGCCTGGATTCCCCTGCAGCCAGCCATCAGGAAAATAGGCAGATTTCCAACAGAAAGCTGCCTGGCAGGCAAGTTTCTAGAGATGTCTGTTTTCCATCAGAACTTCAACAAAATCAAATAGTCTCCACAAACCATTTTGCTCTAAACAAACCAGTCTGCAAATTCCCATAGCAAATATTTTGTCAGAATTTGCCAGCGAGCTGTAATACTAAGATAACTATCCTAAAAGTTGTTGTTCATTTTCCTGTTGAATGTAAATTAGAAATTAATGTTACTTAAGCATAATTTTTTTCCTGATGGCAATTTACCCCAGAACAAAAGAACTGAACAAAGCCCCATGTGCAACTTAAGCCCCACATGAAGGGCTTGCGTGCTGCAATGTGCGTTTCGCAGGCTTTTTGTGAGTTGAATTTCACCTCCTGTGAACTGGCTTAATAAATTGCCATTCATAACTCCTACTGCAATGGCCATTCTTTTTCCTCTCATGAATATTTACAGGGTCACATTGAAAAGCATTCTAAGTACCCTTTTGTTATATACTCTGTTACCTCAAAAATGAAAATTCCTGAACTTTCAAGAGCATTCTTTTTGAGGGAAAGAGTGTGTGCTCTATAATATTCATGTTAGCTGTTTCCAGATGCTATAACTTAGGCCTTCTCGTTTTATGACAAATGGTTTCCTCCTTCTGCCAGTGTTAAAAGGAATGCTTATCACTTATCCTTTGGCTGGAGGGCACAACAGCAAGTTAGTAATTTTCTTCCTGCATGTGCAAATGATATCAGTATGCATGCCTATGGGTGTCACTCGTTAAAAGAGTACACAGCAATGAGTCCAGTGGGGATAGCATGAATGGTGTATTGGTGACTGTTCTCATAACATTTACTTTACTTTTCTAATGCCATAATTATAAAAAAAGTGTGTCCTATTGAGAGAATGAAAGTGCCCAGTAGTTGGAAGAACAGACTGAGAGAAACAGAGATACAGTTTCAGCAGGAAATGCAGAGGAATTAGATGTTCATTTTGACCAATAACTGGAGCTGTGCACTCAACATCCATGCTTCCCAACGGAAAATGTCATTGAAGGGAGGAGGAGTAGTGCCAAATGCATTGCTCTTGAATGTGCATCCCTAATGAGAGCCAAAGATAAGGTAGGGTTAATACATCACTCCTGTATCTGAATCCTAGCCAGAACATTTTGAATTGCGCTAAGGGATATTTTGGGTTGACTAAAACAAAATATATTGTTTTAATTGAAAAATTGTATTGAAATATCTAAGGTAGATGTGGCCAATGAATGTTTGTAAAAATACTTGCCCAGTGGAAATAGTATTACGGCCAGTTTTTAGTAAATTGCATAGAATCTTTTTGTTTGAAAAGAAGCTCATTGCTAAGAGCTACAGGTCACCTTGGTGCAAATTCTCGCCATTCCTGCATGTTTGTACAAGGTGGGATGAGGACACTGAGAATCCCTCAGTACCCACGTAGGCACCCTGAGAATCCTGAGGCTTGTGCTCACAACTTTGACTCCCTCTGTGGCCTTAGATAAATCACGTAGGATCAACATTTTCAAAAGTGTCCACTTATTTTGAATGGACCCTTACATGTCTCAAAATGGATACCTAAAATTAGTGAACACTTCTGAAAATATTGTTCTAATTTCTCAGTTTCCCCAGTAAAATCAGGATAGTACCTAATTACATCACAGCACTATTTGTGAGAATTTCTGTTGATTTTTACAAGGCATTTGTAAGGTGGTGGTGTTACATGTATTGCTCTATATCGTTTGTTTGTTTGTTTGTTTGTTTGTTTGTTTAATATTTATACTGCAGTAGCATTAGAGACCCCAATCAGAATTAGGTCCCTGTTGTCCTAGATGCAGAACAAATCCTTAAGAGAAAACAGTCCCTGCCTGAAAGGATTTACCATCTAAATAAGGTCTGGAAAACCTTATATAAACTGGAAATTATATGTACAGATGACTGGCAAGCTTCCCGTTTTGAAATGGCTGGAAAGCTCTCTCACAACCACACTTTCAGATATGTTCTAACTAAACTTCTAATTTCACTGGTCCAGACATTGTAGGCTCATATTATACACTTGTTCATCTGTCCAGGTTCTTATTTTAATACACATCATTATCGTATGTCTGAACTAATGTGAAGTCTAATAGCCATTATTCTTTTGAGAAGCATTTTCCTGTTGCAGAAAGATGTAAAATATGAAGATACCATAATTTCTGAAAGGGAAAACGGATTACTACATGAAGGGGATTAAAATGGCAGTCAGACTGAGGAGTAAAGAAGACAATGCCTCTGTCTTTTACTGAGATTTGTTGCTTTAGGATACATGTTCCTTTTGATTGGTGACTAGGGTACAAGGATAAAATAAAACCTAATTTAAGTGTTAGAATTAAAAAAGCCCTAACTGATCTGTGTAATCTGATTTGTTATGGCACTTTAGAGACTAACACATTTATTTGGGCATAAGTTTAACAATAAATTTGTTAGTCTCTAAGGTGCCACAAGGATTCCTTGTTTTTGCTGATACAGACTAACATGGCCACCTCTCTGAAACCTGATTTATTATGTGCTTTATATCCAATTTTAGGTACAAAAGGAAGAAACAAAGGAGAATTTACAAATCTTCAGGGGGTAGCTGCATCTACAAATGGAAAAATATTAATTGCAGACAGTAACAACCAGTGTGTACAGGTATTATGTCTCTCTTTTAATATCAGTATTTTACTGTATTAAAGATAAATCTTGCAAGATACAAGCATGGCTAGAAAATATAGAGAAGCCTGCTCTGCTCAGCATTCAGGATCACTGATTTTTTTGAAATATTGTAGCTGTTTCAGATTCATATCAGATCTGCTACAACATGTGCTAGAATTGCTTCCTTTTTTATTATATTTGAATGTAAAGATGAGATTGATCAGCAGTCATATTAGAAAAATATTGACTTTGCATTACAAGTTTTATTACTTCGATCAGTGTTCCCAAATAAAATCCAGAATTCAGTGCCCAAACTCTGTTGCATAATCTGATTTTTTGACAAAAAAGAAACTAATGTAGGTTTCATTTTCAAATATCTTTTAGTTTCACATCAGTCTAATTTACTCTTCTCTCTGATATTATGATCCAAATGTTGATTTCTATAGCAGCAGCCCCAATGACCACAATAGCCTGGCTTTAGGTGTTCAGATTCAATTTCCTGTGTGAAGATCAAGATGGATGGGTGGTTTTTCCCTCCGTTCTATCATGTATCATCTTCACCATTAAGGATTTATCAGCTCCATTCTGACTGCACATATGGTTGGAGATGAATGTGATAGTTTCCTCTTCCCTAAGAATATTGGACTTGCAGAGTCAACTGCAGTAAAAACTTGTTTTTATTAGTAAACTAAACACGTTTTCAAAGAGACATGGGATAAAATTTTCATCAGTCGCTTCTAAACAGGGGGAGCTCCAGGCACCAGCGCGTGCCTGGGGCGGCAAGCCATGGAGGGGCGCTCTGCTGGTCGCCACGAAGGCAGCAGGCAGGTTGCCTTCGGCAGCATGTCTGCACAGGGTCCGCTGGTCCCATGGCTTCGACGGACCTCCCGCAGGCAAGCCGTCGAAGGCAACCTGCCTGCCGTACTTGGGGCGGCAAAATACCTACAGCCGCCCCTGCTTCTAAACATGCTCTTAAAATTTTGCACTCACACTTCATGTATTTGCAGCCACAAATGGAATTTCAATATCTAATTACCTGTCTTAAAGACATAGCCAGTGGGCTAAATTCTAAGAGGTGATAAGCACCTTAACACCTCCCAGGATATTGCCTAATATTTATCCCTAACTCAGGTAATTAGATGTTGAAATTCTGTTCTATGTTCTATTCTTGTCTCTTCCACAGACTTCTTGTGCAGCCTTGGCTAAGTGTCTATGTGCCTCACTTTCTTCATTTATAATATGGGAATCACAATGCTTTCTTACCTCAGAGAGATGTTGTGAAGATTAATTCACTAATGTTTGTAAAGCATTTTGCGATTATTGCAAGCATGGTGCTATGTAAATGCAAAGTACTTGTTTATAGTAAAGCTAGGGTCCTGGTTGAGCTTCTCTGTAAATTGGGCCCAAAGGTTTCAAATATGTGCAGTAACATTGTTTTGTTATTGCAGTCAGATAAGAAACTGTAACAATTTAATATTTCCAGTGCTTTAATTATTTTCCTGTTTGCCAAAGACCATGTCATGAGAAATAGATTACTGTGATTAATGTACAATTACTTTTAAAAATATTTTTTATCACAGATATTTTCCAATGATGGCCAATTCAAAAGTCGTTTTGGTATAAGAGGAAGGTCTCCTGGCCAGTTGCAGAGGCCCACAGGAGTGGCTGTGCATCCTAGTGGTGACATCATTATTGCAGACTATGATAACAAATGGGTTAGCATATTTTCATCAGATGGAAAATTTAAGGTAAGGCTATAATATGAAGCTTTGACCATTTAACAAGGGAATACATTTGTTTTGTTTTGAGAAAGAGAACTGGAGATGTGAAACAGATTAATAAATGCATTCTTTTCTTGTGGAAAACCATGATGCACCTAAAACCAAGTTTAATAATAAATAGGAAAATGTCAAAACTGAGATACCAAGAGTATATGAATTATATTTTTAATAAAATTTTTATCAGCTAGGTGCTTGGGTGCCGCACTACAACTTCGAATTGCAAAACACCCAACAATAATACACAGTGTCAAACTCCAGACAGTTCCATAGACAGATCATTAAGTAGTCTTCAGTACTTTAAGACTAGGCAGGAAGATTAGCAGATCTTCCATCTTTTCATGTACTGTGTATTTATACCTGCCTACTGTATTTTCCACTCCATGCATCTGATGAAGTGGGTTTTAGCCCACGAAAGCTTATGCCCAAATAAATCTTAGTCTCTGAGGAGCCACAAGTACTCCTTGTTGTTTTTGCTGATACTAACATGTCTACCACTCTGAAACAGATCCTCTAGTGGTAGCCCATTTCGTATCCTGGAGGCCATGACTTAAAATGAGTTGAGACCTTCAAATGGCAGTTAAAGAAAGAACATAGTGTCTTAAAAGGATACCAAACTGATAATTGGTTCCCCAGAAAGGTGTGTCCTACTCTGTTTACTACATGCATGTCAGCAAAGCACGTTTGTAATTCACCCATTGTCCTATTGGCAGCCAATGCAAAGACAGCAAGGCAGGTTTATTATTTTCACCAAAGATCACCCGAGTGCTGTATTATGGGCTGCCATATTGTGTGCTGGTTGACTTGCAGGCATCTCAGAGTAGAGAGAATTACATTATTCAAGTAGCAATAAAACAGGACCTAAAGAGATCTCCACTAGAGAGAGGGGCAAACGCTATAAAAGTTATGAACTTGCTAGAAACACATCGATATTCTCCCTTGTCCCACAGTTCTTTGTGGTCAGGAAGAACCTCTAGTTCTTGACAGATTTTACCCATGCCAGCTATGTGCCACCCACACATGGCAAGACAAACTGGGCCTTAAAATTTGATGTGACCAAGAAAATCTCTTTTGGATCATGTACTTAATTGCTTAAGAAAAACTTTCTGCATGTGATTTTTTTCTTCATTCTCAGTGAAATGAAGTTTACAGTAATGTACTGACTTTGTATGTGAGTGCATGCTGTTTATTCTTTCCATGTGCTGACCATTAAAGAATAAGACGTACTATTAGTGTTAGACAGAGGTGTTCTCCTTAAAGCAAAAAAGGCTGTGTTCTTGTCCCACTTTCCTGTGAATGTTATGTAAGGCCTGATTCTGCAATCATTACTCATATTAAGTAGTTCTTTACTCATGTGAGTAGGCTCCCACTAGAGTTCAACTTGGCCAGTTTAGCACATGTTAAAGGCAGTGTGCCTTGTCTGTATTAGATTTCTAATACACATTAGTTAGCATGTGTTAGCTAATGTGCTACATCACATCTTAAGCCATAGTTTAGACAAAGCCCTGTTGATTTCAAAGAGCTATTTAAGAACTAAGGTTACTACTCATCAGGGGTAATGGTGGCAGAATTTGACCCACAGTAAATCACAGACACGATTGTCTGTAGATCATACTTATTACAATGTCTTTAAATGCAGCACAGAAACATAGCAGACATAGGAAAAATAAAAGGCAGAGAAAACTGTTAGGTTTGACATAGCAATAATTACCTCTGAGTTTGATGAACCTGCTGTTCATATAGGTTATTGTGCTCTTAAAAGGAACAGAGTAAAAAGTCAGCTAACACTTTAGAAAACAAGGGGCTGTTTGCTAGAGGAATTAGAACCAAGCATCTTTGTTGACCATTGACGTTCACCAACCTGCAGCTTAGCAGGCATTGTAGTGAGGGTCAGGTAGAATTGGAGAGAATTACAGCAGTGTCCCTAAGTCTGAGACAGAGGCTGCAGGATTGAGTAAAATGGCAATATGCTATTCAGTCACATAAAAGACCTGCTGAGAAACTACCAACATACTTTCTCATTCACAGAGTCTGGTTTTGGACCATAATTTTCTAGTTGGCATTTTCTGGCAATTAACAACCCAAAATCTCAGGCCTGAGCTGCTCCAGGTGGCTATTAACAGGGAGGAAATGCCTTCCCTTTGGCTGCTATTTACTATATAACTGTCTGCTATAGAATGAGTTATTATCTCTTTAATGACACCCCTTTTAGTAAATTGTGTAGTCATATAGTGTTAAGGTGTGTGCAGCTGTATTTCCTACTTGTTCTACTTTTTACCTGAAGGTCAGTAATTAACCAATTGTTGTTTTAAAAAAATATAGAATGTCTCAGGTGTGTGCATGAAACACAAGGTACTTCCCTTATAAAGGTAAAATAGCTTCCAAAATGTTCAGATACTCAAGGGATCTGGTTCTCCTCTCTGACTAGGGCAAATTACTCCATTGAAGTCAATGAACAAACTGAAGATAGACTGGTGTAAAACAGGTGCAACTGGGATCAGATTCAAACCTTTGGAGTAATTGGAACATTGTATAAAAAATTAAAATCTTCCATGTAAACTGGCTTGGATTGGAGGAAGATGCTGGAGTGTCATTTTCTTTAGTTCCCCTAGACTGAACATAAATTAAGCAAACTGGATGGTTATCCTGGGAATCAGTATCCTGTGCAGTGTTCCCTGCTAAAACAGAGACAAGTATTCAAAATGTTAATATTAAGGACATTAACATGATATACAGACCAGCTTTGTTTGGTTTAGTAAGTGTTTTTGTTGGACTATAGGAGCTCTGCAAAGGGGGAAAAAAAAAGTTGGCAATATCTTTGTGTATCTAGTACAAGTCAATACATCAGACTTTATGGTCCTAGTAGTCAGAATGATTAAATGGGAGAGGAAAACTTGATTATAATGTAAAACACTTTTTATATGTAAACACAATGGACTGTATTTGAGAGAAATTCAAGACTATTACATAAGTATTCTACATATAGTGGGCAGGCTTGGTCTGATGGTTGAAACACAGAATGAGGATTTAGAAGATCTGTTATATATTTCTAGCTCTGCTAGACTTGCTATGGAATTTGAGCAAATTGCTTCATCTCTTATGTCTGTTTCCTATCTGTAAAATAGGAACAAAAATACTTCCCTCCTTCACTGGGGTTTTGTGAGGTTAAAGTCAGCAATGTTTGCCAAGCGCTTTGAGACTGTAGATAAACATACAAGATATTAATGATGATTTTGATTTGAAGAAGGGCATGAAATACTGGGCAGCTTATCTGATGCAAGAAGTCTGCTAGTTGTTAGGCTGCACCATTGACGGTCACATCAGAGTTTTGTTCTGATCTTATTCTGTATGTCATTTTTAATCACTCTTTTCCCCCCATTCCAGTCACTCCTCCCTTTGCACCATTTTAACAGCCATGAGAGCCAGTAAGCAAATTTCTTTGGAGCTATGGCCAAGCATTTCCATAATTACAGGACGCGGCTGGTTTATTGTAGTTGACTCCCATGGTAAGGAGAAAAGTTTCACTTTCCTGATGGTTTGTCTCCACTAGCTATAAGGACAGAGTCTGAAGTTTTCTCAAGGGCGTGAAACTTGAATATCGCATAAAGTAGAACTTAGCAAAATACTACTGTAACACAACAACAGACCCTGAATTTCTTATAGTGGGAGATGGTGCGGCCTAGTGGATAGAGTGCTGGATTAGGTCTTGGGAAACTTGTTCTGTGTACTCGGCCACTGGGTAATCTTGGGTAAGTCACTTTGCTTCCATGTACCTTGGTTTCCTCTCTGTAAGCAGGGGAAATGACATTTGTGTCCGTTTGTAAAGTGCTTTGAAATCTAATTATGAGAAGCACTGTCTAAGAGCTAGGTATTTCAGACAGAGGGAATACATGCAGATGTAGTATTAGCATGGCCATATGACTCAAAAACGGTGAAGCAACATGGGATTATCTTCATTACTTACGAACAAGTGGCAGTGAAGCCTTTATATTTCACCAGCATTTACCTGGGTATACATATAGTAAATATTTGAGAGTTTTAGAAATGTTGATTTAATACTGTTTTTATTTATTTCTCTGCTCTAGAGCCAACCTTTCTATGTGCCATGAGTCCAACTGTAAAGGACTCATGCTATGTGAAGGAGATGAAAAAATGGACAAATATTTTAGATACCGCTGAAGATTATCAAAAATAGCTTTTCTATGCATAGCAATGCCATGACTTAGAAGATCCCTCGATATCCTACTCTAAGGCTAAATAAAAGAGGGATTTCTGGCTCTCTGAGGGGGAAAAAATTTTTTTCCCCTTCACTTCCAGCCCTGCTGGGTCATACGGTAACAGTCCTTAAAGATATCACTGGTCTAGGATGGCATATTGTCACCATGGGCCTCTCAGGTCAGGATGGTATTAGAAGGGTGAAGAGGGATAGAAGGAAACGTATCTGGCAGGGTTGGGGGGATTGTTTTATTTTTTTTTAAATAACAAGAAAAAGTGGAAGCCGTTTGAAGTTACTAGGAGGTTTGGATAGTTAGAAATAATCCTGGGCAAGGGGGAGGGTAAAGAGAAATGGGCAAAGTGTGAGTGAGGTGCATGATATGCAGTTTGCTACGCAGCTGTCTGTCTCCTTGCTTTGAGTAACTGAAAAAAATGGTTATCAGACAAAAACAAAGCAGTACACACATGCACCCACAAAGCTAAGGACACTGAATTAATTCTCTGTATTATGACCCTTTACAGCAACATGATCAGCAAAATTAAATCTTAAAAAAATTAAAAACTAACAAATTGAACACTGTTAGAGGTAAGTCTTTGAGCTTTAGATATAAAGCAACTAATGGTTTCAGGTGCACACACATCCCTTCGTAGGGCATTTTCTACATAAGCAGGGAGATTGTAGAACACATGAAATTTGGAATTCAGGAAAAAAGGAAAATCAATAACTTAAATTCATAATAGCATATAAAATGAGGAACATAATGTACTTGACAGAATCCATTTTAACACATCATTTGTGTGAAAGGATTAGAGGAGTCCTTACACTTTTATCTTTCCTAGTGGCAGAAAACTCTGAGAATACTTCCAGTACCATCATTAACAGGAGTGCCTAGATTTCATACTGCTCAGTTTTAAATAATCAAGCCTGTAATTCTGACACCTTCAAGAAGCACAAACACACACAAAGTATGTTGCTCCAGAATAATGATGTCACCAGTATATTTAGCGTAAAACTGTATTTCTAGCAGCAAGCACTACAAACCATAGCTGGTTTTAACTTGTGTGCTGTCTGCAAATTTATTTTCAAAATCCTGACCCAAGGTTAATTATTTCATTACTTCACTCTTTGAGTGCCTGTTAGTAACTACACTGTGTTTTTATTCGTTATTTTATATGACGTAATATGGGCAGGAAGATGTTGTATTCATGGGAATGAATAATTTTTCCATAGGAATCCTGGAAATCCTGCAGAGTGGGCAGGGCCGGCTCCAGGCACCAGCATTCCAAGCTGGTGCTTGGGGCGGCAATCTGTGAGGGGCGGCAATCCCTGTTGTTTTGCTCCCAAGCATCACACCGAATTGCCGCTGCAGACGGCGGGAGCAGTCCGTGTGCCCTTAGGGCAGCAGGTGCGTTTCCACGGTGGTGGCAATTCGGCAGCAGCTTCTATGTTTAGCTGTCCACAGCGGCTTCAACTAAACATAGAAGCTGCTGCTGCCAAATTGCCGCTGCCGTGGAAATGCGCCTGCCGCCCTAAAGGCACAAGGTTTAGTTGATGTCTTTGCTTGTTTGTCACTCTGCAAACCCTAATACGTTTCACAAGTAGGCTATGACTATGTTCACTTTTCCCCCTATTGCCAAAACAATCTTATTTTTAAAAATGTTCATTGAAATTATTTTCAGTGCAATATCATTGGTCTTTTTTTCTAATAGAAATTTACAGTGGAATGATCTAAGAAAAAATTTTAACAGCATACAAATACAAGGCCATGTGTTCCTTGTGTGGTGAGAAAACCCACTAGAAATGAAAAAAGTATGGAGGGATGCTGCAGGGTTCACCTTATGGAGTTTTCTCCATATGCTCCCTTCAAGAGAGAGAGGTTCAGGCAATCATGTAGAGGTTGAGGCTCCCTGGGGAAATGTAGGTTCCATTATCTCAGAGTATAGGGTAGCTTCAGCATCTTCCACTTCACTCACTACCATTCAGGATGGTTCATAAGGGATTGCCCCTCTTCTTCTGCATCTGTGCCCTAGCAACGCCACATGTATACGCAAATGGGCTTTTTAATGTAGTCTTTACTTCCCCTCAAACTACCATAAGGATGTCTGCTTCTAAATCCTCTGGTAGTTGAGGGAAACATACTGTATAAAGCACCTTCTCCCTGCCTCTACTTCCTACCATCCTGGTACGGCTGCTCCCAGACCCACAGATCCCCAGCTGCTCCTGTGGGATCTAAGGAAGAGGCCTGTGGGGATTATACTACAGAAGCACTGTTTACTCCAATATTTGCAGGTTGTATGTCTGTCCCATTCCATACCTGTCAATCTTAACATGGTAGAGCTGTATGGAGAAATCAAAATCATCTGTGAAACAGAATTTTCTATTTTGAAATAGTTTCATCCCTATTTGGAACAAACTCTCAAAATTTTGGAATTCTCATTGCCCCAGCAGCAGGGCTCCATTCCCTTTCAATCTGTATGGCAGGGCTTCCCCAGACCTGTGGAACCTGGAAGCACTGGGTTCCCTAACTCGGAGGCAGTCCACATGTCAGGTTGCTAAAGAGCCAGGCAGGAGAGCTGGAGGGAAACCAGGCAGTCCTCAATGGAACTTAATCAACATGGAATTGTTTTCACACAATATTTCAATTTCAATGAATTGGCAAATTCTGATGAAAAAAATCTTTCTTCAGAATTTTTTTGACCAGCAATAGTTGAAGGTTCCAAAATCTTGAGATTTTATGCAAATGAGTCAATGCTCAAATTTGCGTCTTTGATTAATACACATTGCCTTCATTATAAAAATGATAGCAGAAGTCCTAATTATCAGAATTTCTGCCTAAGAAGGAGAAAGCATGGACCAAGCTTTAGAAACATGGGAGTTGCTGTGCTCCTGCATGGCCCTGGCATTGCCCTGGGTTGATGTCCAGATGGCTCCTTGAGGTGCTGGCCTAGTTTTTCCTTGTCCTGGACTGGGTGAAACGCTGTGGTTAGATTGCTGGATCCCCTGGGCCTGACTGCAGCTTTTTCTGAACTGGTAAGGGGGTATAGATGGGCTGCTGGCCCCTAGCTGGGTGCCCTTCTCTGACAGCTCTCTACCACTTGCTCCCTAGCAGGCGGAGGGGTTCTGACTGTGGTTGCTGTTCCCTGGCTATTGTTTGCAGGCCCTGCGGCCAAGAAGACATGATTAACTTGTTATGCTATGCCACTGTGCCATATCTCTGAGTCTGTTGCCGTGTGACTTGGGGGGGGGGAGGACCATACTGTGTCTCTATGGTTACAGTTTATATTCTATTCTGTATAGGCTTGTATATGGTACTCATTACTGTAGTAGCTGGGCACCTTCCAGAAGTAAGCAATGCAATTAACATCTGTCACGTTTCTCCTCCTGACTGGGGTCTCTCTGCTCCCAGAGGACACCTATAGTGGCCCTAACCATATAGGTGGAGCCTAGAGTATTTCTGCAGCTCTCCAAGTCTGGAGATGGCAGGATCAGTGCAGAAAGCAGCTGCAAACCAGAGTTAGAACAGAGGTGTTCCCTTCCATTGGCTGGTGTGGAGTGCAGCATGGAAAGCAGGAGAGGACAGGAGGAAGAAGGGGAAGAGGAAGAAGGATAAAAAAGAGTCTAACCTGCTATCTCCTGTCAGTCTCCCCATTATAACACACAAAATAAAAATATATTCTTTAACCCTATTCCAGTGCCTTGATCACATTATTTCTTTTTATTTTGAGCACTCTATGCCACTTTCTCATCACCTGCAGCCTGTGAGAGTTGATCTATATTGCCTGCACAGGAGTGGAAGCATCCTTCCAGTGTCACAATATTATTTGCCTTGCAGTTTTTAGTTCTATTGGTAACTGTTTTGTCACAAGACATATTTACTGTGTTTGAAATGTTCACTGCATGTATGACAGGAACAGATCGTGTATGTAATTCAGTGTTTCAGTGACTTATTTGTAATTTTTCCATCAAGATCTCTGTCTCTCTTGCACACTTCAAATGTAACCCCACATTTCTAAGCTGTGAGCAGGATAGCGTCAGATGCCCAGTACAGTATATTTGAAGCTAGATTGGGCTTTGACTCCATCAGAATTCCTTTGCTGTGCTAACAGGCACTAGGAGAGGCTGCAGCATGATTCTTCGCACTCCATATTCCCAGCCAGCTCTGATGGTGGGGGGATCAGGTCCTGGCCCTGCCCTTCTCTACTCCTTTCAGGTAACTGGACTTGGAGCAGGTGCCCAAAAGGTAGAGGTCCTTTTGTACTTTCCTCCCACCCCTGCATCTGAACAAGGGTTGGCAACAGTCTGGCTCACAATTTTTCCTCCAAGATACTCCAGTTTCATTGACAACATAAAATTTGACATACAGTAGAACCTCAAAGATACGAACACCATAGTCACAGACTGACTGGTCAACCGGACACCATGTGAAACCAGAAGTAACCAATCAGGCAGCAGCAGAGACCCCTCTCCCCGCCCCCCCCCCCCCCAAAAGGCAAATACTATACTGTGCCTTGATTGCATCTTAAAGGTGGGCACATCTGCACTGTCTGTACCCACCCCTGCCCCTGGACAGCCACTTACAGCAAGATGCAGAGGTAGCCAGAACAAGGCAGCCGGAGCCAGCAGAGCAAGAGCAGCACTGCATTCTGTGCAGCGTTCACCCCAGGGGCCTTGCTGCTTTTACCCCCACCCTCCTCTGAGTAGGGAGCTCAGCTTCTGTTGAATCCTGGCCTGGAGTATGAGCTGCTCGATCTGGAGCCCAAACTGCACTTTGTTCAGAGTTATGAGCATTTCAGTGTTTTTCGGATAATCTCCATTCCCGAGGTGTCTAACTCTGTGATTCTACTGTATTTGCATTTGATATCGAGCTTGGTGTTTGGCTTCATATGTGCTTGGCTTCTACACTTGCTGACGCGGCACAGCGTGCAAAGAATTTAGTATATGCAAGGTTAAGTTTGCTTACTTATGCCTTCAATGCTGATAGCTTTCCATGCTAGAAAGGGCTATATTTCAGCAACTTTTCTTAAAATGAAAAAAGTAATGAAAATGTTTGTAATAAATCTTCTGGCTGCAGTTAAACTGTCTGGTAAATTTTAGAGGATTAAGTTTCACTTGGCACACTGTTTATAAAAAGATTATATATTACAGTAGATCCCTGAATTGTACTTGCTTATGTTGGGAGGGATGGCTCAGTGGTTTGAGCATTGGCCGTCCGCTAAACCCAGGGTTGAGCTCAATCCTTGAGGGGGCCATTTAGGAATCTGGGGCAAAAACCTGTCTGGGGATTGGTCTTGCTTTGAGCAGGGAGTTGGACTAGATGACCACCTGAGGTCTCTTCCAAGCCTGATATTCTATGTGTATCTCACAAATTCAATCATTTTTTCCTTCTTTTCTCTTGCAGGCAAAAATTGGATCTGGAAAACTTATGGGACCAAAAGGTGTTTCCGTGGATCGTAATGGGCACATCATTGTTGTGGACAACAAAGCATGCTGTGTATTTATCTTCCAGCCAAATGGAAAAATAGTAACCAGGTTTGGTAGCCGAGGAAATGGGGACAAACAGTTTGCAGGTACACTTGACGGTAATATGTAAATCCCCTTTTCTTGCTGCTTCTGCTCACATTTTGCATGATGTTTGAGCATGTGGAAGACGCTAGATCTGAATTATTTTTCCTTGTCATTTAAAAAATGGATGGGAAGAAAAGCCAAAGTATGATCTTCAGCTTTCAGCAGTTGCACCAGGAAAAGGAAAGGTCTTTGAGACTCTTTTCTTAAACCTGGAAGTTTGTTCAGAAATTCATCGTGCTAATTTTCTTAATTGGTGCTACATTCTAGGAACTTCATCTTAATCTTTTTCAAAAGGTAAATCCATCTTTGAAAAACAGCTCTGAAATATTACTATTACACCTTGTTGGGTTCACATTTTAACATACTATTCTGCAGTTAGTTTAATCAGTCCGGAAAATTAAAAAATTTGTTCTTCGCCAATAATTGTAACCAGTTCTTATTAGCTACTCCCTTTGCCTGGCTATGTTTCAGGCTAATGACCTAGGGAAGATAGATCATAACAGACATTTGATGAATGCCTTGTAATGTCTACACTCAGCTGCTGATAATTAACGTTTATACAGCATTTTACATTCATCAAAGAACCATGCAACTATTAACTAATCCTATGTAGATAAATGAGTAAATAATTTTTTCCCCTTCTTGACACTTTGAAAATGGGCATAGAGACTTTGTCCATGCCTAAATTTGCACTTAATCATGTGACAGGAAATGTCTACTTTAGGAAAAATGCCAGTTACATGTCTAATTGGCCATTTGCACATGCCATTATCCAGTTTGCACATATAGTTGTGAAAATTAGGCATGCACTTTTGTGCATACCTAACTTTGCAACTCCAAGTGACTTGTCTAGATCATTTTGCAGGTGTTTGGTCACTTTGGATAATGTCCATGTGACGATCCATGCCCCTAGGGTCGGGGCCGCATGGCCTATCTGTCAGTCTATGAAGCAGCCTTTCAGTGCAGGGCAGTGTGGCCTAGCGGCCAGAGTCTACAAAGTGTTGGGATGCCCCTTATGGGGTGGGGCAGCCCTAGTAGGGGGGTCTGGGCCCACCTGACTCCACCAGGCCCCAACCCAGGGCCCTAACAGTGGTGTAGCGGCTTGCCACTGACTCAGTGGGGGGTCCTACCAAAACACACTGAGTTTCCCCGGATGGGAGTTACCACTCCGTCACCCTCCCTGGGTCACTTCCTACCAGAGCCTGTGTTGGGGTTTCCCATGAGATGTCAGGTCCTCTGTGTTCGGCAGGGCCAGTCATCTTCAGGATTTTCTCCAGTTGCCGGGGTGCAGGTGGGCCATGGACAGCTTCTTTTCCCGGTGCAGTCAGAGGCTGTGGCTGGCCCTCCGCAGGAGCTTCCCAGGCAGGTCCTTCCCCTGCAGCCCAGAATGAGCTGGTCTCCCTCCCTTTACTACTAGAGCACTTGAAGCATGCCCAGTTTTGCCAGGCAGGCATGACTTCCGCTGTCAATACCACGGGCTTAACCCTGTCTGGGCTAGTGCAGGGTAAGCAGACTCTGTCACAGTTCCCAATGTTAGACTGGAGCTCAATAAGCGTGCAGAATGGGAGGAATACTGTCTTAAATTGTACACTGTTACAATCTTGTCAAAAGTTGCCTTTCTAGTAGAGTAGGTAGCTGAATGTGTTTTGGCTTTATTAGATTCCCTATTCTAATAATACTTTATGGTACACTTACAACTGCATATTATTCACTGGAGTTTTGGCTCTATCTCTACTAAATATTGTTACCAAAATTTTCTGGATATGCTGTTTTCCTTTCTTTTTAAAATGTGTAGGTATGAATTCCTGAGTACAGCTGAACAAGTAATCTCTAACAATTTATTTGATCAATTAACATTCTCTTTCCACTGGTGGAATATCCATAGCAGATCACAAGTTACTTGAATTCAGTTTTTATTTGAATTTACGCATTGTGTATATTTTCACATTTACTTTATGAATTGATCACAAAACTGGAACTTTGTATTGTGTTGACTTGTTTTAATTACTTAAGTAGCATGGCACTGAGATCTTCTAGCCCAAATATTTGTGTGTTTTGGATTTAACAAATTGGTTTCAATCAAAACTTGCATGTGCAATTTTGATATATGGAGCTGGGTGAAAAATGTGTTGTTTTTTTTTCTGATAATATTCATATATTTAAGTGAATTTGCTTTACTTATAACATCAGTTTTGTGTTTCATCTAAATTTAGATGACTCAAATGTTTTGTGAAGGGTGAACACAAAGTATATGGGTGATTTCAATTAAAAATGTGTGTCAATATTTCAGAAACCTTTCTGCATTCTATACCTTGCTCTATCCCTGAACATTAGTGTCCTTAAGTACTAGTGCTCGTTAATGATTTATAACCCCATATAATAATCATTGTGTAACTGGGAGGGCATTAGGCATTACTGATAGATAACTATAAAAGATGAGTGGATGGAGGACAGAGCATATGCCAATTTAAAAATAATGTTCTATCTTACTTGGAAAATGAAAAGATTTTAAATTGTTGTTCCCTCCCACTTGACTAGCGATTGCTCAGAAGCCAACCTTAATTTTTTAAAGAGTGCAATGGATTTTTGTCATAACTTAAACCAGTAAATAAAAATCCTTACTTTTGAAGTTTACTACTTCTTATTATTTTATTTATTTTACCTCTTCTGTATTTCAGGTCCTCATTTTGCAGCTGTAAACAGCAACAATGAAATCATTGTTACAGATTTCCATAACCATTCTGTCAAGGTACTGTCAATTAATGCATTTGCTATTCTGGCAGTTCATATTAGCTTTTAACATCTTCCCTCCTAAACTAAAATAAAAATTAGGCCCTATTATAATACAATGAAGTTGTTGGTCCAAGGTCTAATTCACAACGTTGGATAAGAAAGAAGGGCTTCATTAAGGACTAGGAATCTAGAGATATTTAACAAATAATTTCTTCTAGATAGAGTTGATTCCTTGGATTAGGGTAATTTTGATTTTTTTCCCTAATGAAATAACATTTAAACACAAGTTATAAAAAAAAATTTTTTTACATCTATCAAATGTTTTGTTATTTCGCCCTCCTGTCAAACAATTTCTTATATGTTGTATTCTGTTTATTTTGTGAAAGATTTCCCACCCCGCCCCCCTTCCTTGAGGTATTCTCAATACATGTTTCCCTCACTTCTAGATTAAAACTAGTATAACAAAGAATAGTAAAAGGAGGCCACATGTTAAATGTATATCTCATTTGTCATAGATACATAGGTTTTAAAACCGGAGGGACCATTTGTGACCATATTGTGTTATGCCCCGTATAACACAAGCCATAGAATTTCACTCAGTAATTCCTGCATTGAGTAGGATTGGTCACTGGGTTGGTGATGTCTACTGCAGCCCTAAGAAGAGTCCTGGTTCATGACTGGTTAAAAAGTCCTATGACAAGTCATTACATTTCTGTTGCCTCAGGTTAGTAATATATAGGGCAGGAATGATGGTTACCATTCAGGTAGCATATCGGAGATGGTGTATGCTGGGTGGGAGACCACTGAGTTTGGAAGAAGCTATTACTCCCCTGCATAATTTTTTTTTTCTGGACTTCAAGCTTCCTCTCCAATTTGGAATGCTAGTTTTTTCTCTTCTCTCCTGCAAAAAAACATAAATCAAACACACTCCACCACTCCCACACACCCAAAAAGAATGCTGCTATGCTTCAAGAAGTTCTCAGAGGTATGAAATTAAATATATTTGGGTGAAATCCAGACTCCAGTGAAGTCAGTGGAAGTTTTGATACTGACTTTTAATGCAGCTGGGATTTCATCCATTAACTTCCCTGTTCTGCTGAATATCAAGATTTAGTTGTCTTGATCAATATTCACATTGTAGAGCCACAGATTTTAACATTGTACTTCAAAAATGTTACTGATTATTGTCACATGAATAATAAAAGGTACTGTAATTTACTGTCTTTAACCTGGTACTAAACCTCTAGCTTTTCAATTGTGACTTTTCATATGTTTGTGGGGTGAGTTTTTTTGGAATTGGAGAGGCAATAGCAACTCAAGTGGTTTGGATTACAACAGAAAAAGCAAGAGCACTTCAGGAACCAAAAAGCAGATTAGTTACATGGTATAGCAGCAGGAGGGCTCTGATTTGATAAATTATATCTTCACCAGCAGGGCTTACTGCAGTAATAGGGGTGACTGCAGAAAGCTTCAGAAACTAGTGGCAGCTTACGAGACCCAAAAGCTAGTCAAAAGAGAAGTAAGAAATATGGCATCTCATTGATTAAATATGAATTTAAAATGCACACATTACTGTCTTCCTTGTTAGATTAAAGAGTTCCTTTCAGCCCTGATGTAATTCAGTGCATAACGATATTGTTTGTTCTATCTTGGTGGTATTAAAACAAAATTAAAACATTGACCCTTTTATTCTTTTTTTGTGTATATAATTGTCAACATATTGGAAAGTTCTGTGCATTCTGGTGATATTTAAGTTTTCTTCTTAAAAGGTGAGAGAAAAGCAGAGAGTAAATCCATAAAATTCACCAAAAACCCTCCCCTAGTGCCTCCGCCCCCACAGCTTAAGTGAAAAATCATCCCTTGACAATAATTGTCCCTCATATCCCCCCATGGATCTCTGTTTTCTTTCTTCTCTCCTGCATAGCACCCCATTTGACCATGACTACTTCCTCTCAATGATGTCCCGTTCCTCACCAGAAATAAACACACCTCTGCCTCTTTTTTTTTCTCATTTTCTCTTGCCATCAATTGATTTCTCGCTCTCCCTTTCTCCCTCCACTTTTTTTTTTAATCATCTCAGGAGCCAACCTTGCATACTAATTCATCTCCATCCCCCATTAATTGTTTTCTCTTTTCTTCTTCCACCGCTCCAGGTGTTTTCTTTTGCCACCTGTCTGAGAGAAGTCTCTTGTCCAACCTTTTTCTTTCATTCCGCTCTGTCATCTTTTCTGACTTGTTTTATTTATTAGCTAAGCACCTCATTTGCAGACGGGATTGTTTCTTTTCTACATTTAGCTGGTCTGCTTTCCTCCTCCTCCCTCACATAGGTTATTGGGATTTCCCCACCCATGAAACAGAGACCTGGAAAGGTCCTATCACTAATCTTGATGTGATGAGGAGACATCACTTTGGGTTGAGTGATACTGAAGAGGGATCATTTTTCTTAGTTTGCAACTGTCCTGGTTTGTCTGGGATCATGCTGGGAATTTATAGTCCCAACCAGAGACCCAGGCAGTTGGAAGAAGCCATAGATTTAAAGAAACAGTATGCACATCTTCACAGTGAACAGTTGCTGTGCTACCCATACAGAGGGTGCAGCATGCTTTGTTCTCCACGGCTAGCCAGCTCTGATTGAAGGCCATGCAGAACATCCATACCAGCTATGTCCCTGCTTCATCCCACTGCTCGTTTGTTTGCACTCACTAGCTCCTAGTGTAGGATCCATGTGCCCTTCTCCTGTACACTCATAGTAGATCAGACTTAAAGTGAGAAGAGGAGGTATGTCAGTAGATCACAGGATTGGTGCGAGGCAGAAAGGCAGAATCTCTCTTCTCCCATGTATTTTCATATTGGAGAGAGAAGAGAGTGAAGGTGGGTCCTATCTTTAAAGATCAGAAAATGTGTGGTTTTTAGAAAGGTTTTGGCTCATATTTGATTCTGTGGGAAGGGGGTACTTATTTTTAATAAACTAGTTACTCAGGGTGTAGGCTAGTTTGGGTATTGGCAGTGATTACAACAATAACTTCATTCTTGGCTGACTTTCCCCTCTTCTCTAAACCCAAAAAATGAAATGTTAACGATTTAACCATCTGAACACAATGAAATGTAGATATAATAAAAAAACACTGGCTATTTAAAAATTAGATACATATAAGCATTACTCTGACCATATGGCATGTACTCTAATGCCTTTTGGTAAGGTAAATATAATGCTTCTAAATGAGGGCAAAACTTCCCTAGAAAATAAAATGAGAAACATAATAATTACCTACAGAATTATCAGGGAGTACAGAAAAGACAGGCTTATCAAGTGGGGTAGAGATTCTTGTGTGCTGGTTAATACCCAGTCTTGTACTTTGTAAGTAAAGTTGTTCTCAGCTCATTCCAGTGGCAGTGAACTGGACAACCAAAACTGCTCAGGTTAGCTAGAGTTTAAGTAATATTTGACCTAATGCCTTTTTGTTTTTTTTTTAAACTTCATATAGGTATATAACCAGGAAGGAGAATTCATGTTGAAGTTTGGATCTAATGGAGAAGGCAATGGACAGTTTAATGCTCCAACAGGAGTAGCTGTGGATTCTAATGGAAATATTATTGTAGCAGATTGGGGAAACAGTCGAATACAGGTAGACAAAATGTTATATATTTTTTATAATTATTACAGCGCTTTCTGGATTGATAGTCCTGGACAATGAAGCCCTCTGTTTCTCACAAAACAGGCACAAGTTTTATTATGCCTCAGTGCTGACCTGCAGGAGCACTTTTAGGAGTGGTAGGATAGACAAACTCCATGCTCTTTCAGTCCTTAGAATCTTTGCTATGACTGCTAACAAGGCGGCTGGTGCTCTTTTGTCCACTTTAGAGAATAAGAGTCTTTACCACAACAACTCCAGTGTATTTTACATAGGCCACACTTTGACAGCAATCTGAAGATTTATGGCTCTCTCGAATGAATACCAACCCTATCCCTTTGATATTTCACACTAATCTTCGTATGTTATGTACCTCAGAACTGGGACACAGACATATTGCAGTATTCAGGGTAGGGAAAACTGAACAATGAAATTGCTGAATGGCGCAGGTATTGGTGCTATTTGAGCAGCCAAATAACTTTTTAATATCTCACAAGAAATACTGGGCTGCCAGATATTTTATTTTGCCAAGAAGCACTTCTAGTTCTGCCTGCAGGGCCTAGCTGACAACCTTTCAGTCATCTGCCGAAGCAGGGATTCTACTCTCTTCCTGATCAAAGCAGTGAAGGAAGGAGTAGAAATCATCAGCTAGCCTCCATGAGGAGGACAAAAAGAATGAAATGGTGCTTTGGGGGCCTTAAAGGGGCTACAAGGTGAAGATGTGAGTGGCCAGAGACCTTCATTTCCTCCAATAGGACTGGCCTATGTTCCCTAAGATTCTTTTTCTTCTCATAGCCTGGGCCTCTCATTTTATTTTTAACTTGTCTTCTGAGAGAAAGGCACAGTAACCTTCTAGTCTGTCTCCACCTAGGCTTTCTCGTGGATTTCTGGCAGACCCATTTCCTCCATCCTGACTCTTCAGTTAGTGACTTGGGAGCCTGCTCCTCCTAATCTGCCTCCTCGGAGATGAGTAGATTGGTTGCTCCTACTTTCTGCAACAGCAGACTGAAAACCCTACTCTGCTTCTGCCACCACTGGTGTATACTGGTCCTTTTAATACTAGGGCTGAGATACTCCATAATGCACTGGACTATACAAATCAGTTGAAGTCAGATGAGAAATGATATACAACTACTGCCCAAAGGGAGTTTATACAGTACTGTACAGGTACTAATAAAGGATAGCCCCTGTAACTGGCGGTAGGGGACATACTTAAATAACAGAAAAAATAAAATATTCTGTTCAGGCACTGAGACAAATCTCCAGTAGCTTTTTATTGTTATATATTTTTTTCACCTATTGAGAAAATATTCTGCATTTGTGATGAAAGTTGCACTGCTCTGTTTCTAGTATGAATCACAGTCCTTTCTCCATTTATACTCTCCCTTGCCAAAGAATATCTAATAAGCAACTAAATATATGTATCAGCAGAGATGCTTCAGCTGGAGTTCATGTGATATAAAAAAAGAAAGATGCTGGCAGGAAATTCTCTGTGAAAGGCCTTCAATTTTGTAATCTATTCCTTGCTTTTGCTGCACCCTGAGGACCGATCTGCTAGGATTTGAGAGAAGTGTGATGAAGGCTGATACTTTTAGGGGAGGGAGGTGGGTAGTGGTGGTTTGATTTATCGGGGATAGTTATTTTTGGAATGAGGAACAGCTGCTGGTTTTATTTTTAATTTGATTATATGTTTGTTTTTTGGCAAAGGCACCTACAGCCATAGATAGGCTTTCTAATTTATTATAAGTAAAAATAAGTATTTTTAAATGTGAATTTTTATATTTGAGAATAGGAGGTCAAGTTCTGTTCCCATTTACATTGGTAGAAATCCAGAGTTCCTGAAATCTGTGGAAATATTACAGATCTACACTTGTCCAGCTGAGAGCATAATTTGCTCCATTATTTTTATCCCTATTAATACAGATAACATTACTTATGTGTTTTCTCTCCTTAAAGGTTTTTGATGGAAGTGGATCTTTTTTATCCTACATTAACACATCTGCTGACCCACTTTATGGTCCCCAAGGTCTGGCGCTAACTTCAGATGGCCATGTTGTAGTTGCAGACTCTGGAAATCACTGCTTCAAGGTCTATCGATACTTACAGTAACAGTGGGCTCTGGAGCTGCCTGGCCCTTAACAAACGACTGGTTTAATCGATCTCTCTGTGGGGGATGTGTACTTTAATTATTTTTTAATGCTGAAGGAGTCTCCAGTGGACTTTTCATGTTTATTTCCAAACTTACCTTGTTTACATAGGACTTGCACTTCTTATGTTCCTCATTGAATTTATTGTACGGGTTAATAAACAAAACCCTCCTTTGCTGAATTCATTAGGACAACAAAATATTAAACATGTGAACTGCAGCTTGTGGAACAGAAATTTAAGTAGTTGACTAATTTTGCAAATAAAATAAAATGAAAATATCTAAACTATTTGAAGGGGTTTATTTAACCTGTGAAGGGTAGCTCCCATTCAGAACTTCCAAATTTGAAAAGTGTCATTGTTATGCATTATTTAGCCCAACAGTGAAGACTGGGAGTCTTTTAGATCTCATTATCATGGTAGGTATTGCACATGTAACATTCTTCAGTCTTAGTAACTATAACAAATAGGCTCTGTTAGTAAAGATACAAGGTTAAGTCATGCAAAATCCTTCCAGCTCTATTTGCCAGACCTAACACAGCTCAACTTTTAGTATTATACCAATCAACGCAAATGTCTTACTCTTTGTGAGATTAATGAAGGATTGTTTCATGTGCTTGTCTCCAACCCCTCCTACTGCTCAGTGTGTTGTAAGCTCTTTCTAGAGACCTAACATTTCCACAGCTTTGGAAAAAGTGCACTGTAATGATACATTAGTTACTGCTGACTTTCTGTAGAATGACAGATCCATTAACACCAAACAAAGTCATTAGAATCAGGGTCATTATAGTGTCATATCCTCATGTATGCAATTCTTCCATACATGTTCTTTGGCATACTTTCTAAAGGCAACTCCGTATATTCATCAACATATCACACAGGACAGACAGCCACACAGGTACTCCTTTGGAGGACCTACATTGTACAACCAAAGGAACTGTGGCTAACAAATGTTGTATGGTGATAGCCAAGGGTTATCAAAGCTATTTAACTCAAGAAAAGTACATTACAAATAAGAGTGAATTGAACCAATTTCCGAAGTCCTTAGTCAATGAGGTGTTTTTCTGAAGACAAAATAAGGACTGCAGGATTTGTCCCATTATGTATGTATGTGTGTGTGTTTGTTTGACACAGGAATAAAGAAAGTAAGTGTCAGTGATTTCAGCAAGCCATTTGAGGATGGCAACACTCTAAAAACGGGTCCCCCTCACAATCTCTACTATACTTCTGAAACTCCAATTTAATTTAAAATGCTTAGTCATATGACTTATTTAAATAAAGCCAAATTTTGTATTTTCCTGTGTATAATGTGAACCTGCCCATTTTAAGAAGCACTAATTTTATAAGGAATTGTAAAGTCGAGTCTCAAAAGATGTTGATACTGTTCAGGAATACAGGGTCATGCCCTCTCTTGACCCTTTGCAGAGAGGCTGTGGTCAGTATGGTGCCAATGGCTGAAATAATCTTGGAGTAGTACCTTTTCTTTATTTAGGAATTTTTTATTTTGTTAAAAGAGGAAAGTAGATGGGGGACCATCTTAAGTATGTCGGCAAAATTGAAGTTGATTTTTGTTAAATTACTTGTATTATTTTGTTTCTAACAAGTTAAATCTGTTGTTTCAAGCTTTCTTGAGAAATGTGCATAACATCAATTTTCCATAAAGAAGCAGACCTTGAAAATCGGTAATAACATTTTCTAAATTTTAAAAACCAAGCAAGTATTATCAAGAGGGCAAGGTATTTTGTGTTTGAACTTAGTTTGTCCTAAAATTCTGCAAGAAGGCTAGAGTTCCATCCATTATTTCACTATGAATTATCCTCTTAAACTTCTAGATCCTTCTAGAAGGATCCTTCTAGCCAACACTGACACACAATCACTCTGTCATTGGAGCACTTGGAAAACTATTAACATACTAAGGAAAAAGAATATTCTATATGTAACATTTCAACTGTATTTATTAACCAAAAAAAAAGTTCCATCTATTTTCTCTGTTAAGGCCTTGAATAAAATTTTACATCTATTGCTGTAGGTTATTTTTAAAGGACGGTATTAATTTAACCCAAAATTTAGATTTTTGTAAAAAATATTTTTACTAACGTTTAGATAAATGGAAGAGTTTTCATGGAAAGAAGGGAAAGTGGGGAGGGGAATCAGTACAGTCCAAATCCTCCATTGACACAGAAATTCTGAGGCCCACAGAGATCAGTCCTTAAACAGTGTGTTGAAAAAGTTCTATAAAACACATACTCAAGATACCATTTCATATGTATGTACATTGTTCCTCTAAAGATGTTCAGAAAATAAGAGTTCTTTTGATCTGATATTAATTAATAAATAAGGCTTTAATTTATCTATGTCAATCTGTCATATCTTGATGAAATATGGAACTCTTACATAATCCATTTACTAACACATTAAAGGGATGTGGCCTTCTCCTTCTAGATCCTTGTTCATTTTTTTTGTTGAGTTTTCAGAACCTGTGATCAATGCAGCACCCACTGATGCTGACCAGTGCTGGCAACTGCCCCTAATCTGAATTCAGCTTACACAGCAAATACTTCCCAATTGCAGTTTTAAATTCAGTGATAGATATCATGCAGTCCCTTTACACTGCCAACCTTATCTTCTCAGAACAAGACAACTGAGAAACGTGTTGTTTTCACAGTGTGCTTTTGAAACCTGGTCAGCTAAAACACTTGGATAAAAGACCCTAAAGACAGCAATCATGGTAGAAATTTAGTAATATTTTATGGTGACAGATTCTTTTCTCTTCCAATTAAGTAACTGCCAGAATTGCACTATTAGGTCTACTGAGCTATTAGCATCTATCAAAGGCTCCAGGTAGAACACGCCTCCTGTACTGCTATGTACACCCTAACTGTTCCATTGACTTCAGTGGAATGCTAGGAGATTGGCAACACAGCAGAGGAGTGATGGAGGTATGAGTTCTGTTTAAACTATGAAAGTAATGTCAGATGGTTTTCTGGGAGTTATGTTATCTGCAGTATTTTAGGACAAACTAGTGGACTATATATTTATTACTTTTTCTTCCATTTCAAAAATTATCTGTTCAGTTAAATCCTGAACAAACACTAATGCATTTTTTTACATTGATTAAGTTTCAGCAATGTAACTGAAAAGGAAAATGAAGATGGTTTGAGGCAAACATTGTCTAATGGTGTTTGGAGACTTGTTAATTAGTAAATGCTGGTATGTTCTGTAAAAGTTACAGGGCTTTCAACTTTATAATTGTGTTAATATTTTTTTATAACTATAAGGATCTAGTGTTGCCATAATGAAAACTATAAGTGCCCAGTAAGTTTTATGTTATAAGGAAATTATTTTTGTTTATGGATGACGACAAGTTATGAAGTCATGATATACATTCAGAACTTTCTTGAAGATGAATTGTGAGCAGTGATTATTTGGTCTGTTTGTGGAGATTATATGAAAGATATTTGTACTTAGAGTAGGATGATCCTAAATTTGGTTATGATATTTCTGATGAATTTACAGCACTTCAGTTAATGTTTGTGAGCAAAACAGCCTTAACCCTGATGCTTTTGCTTTATGACATGGGAATGTTCCATATTTTGCATAGCATACAGCAATTCCCTGTGCTAGAAATCCGTATCACTGAATACATTATACCTTTCCAGCCCTAGAAGTGAATATACATTTTAAGTTTTGTACATTCCATTTTTGTAAATCAGTTTCATATGTTTTGTGTATAGAACATATAAAGTCTTGTATTCTCAAACTGATATTGAAATATTCTAGCCATTTGTTCTTCTCTACTCTCCCCCCATCCTCCTCGAGGACAAAATACAAACCGTTTGCTTAAGGTCGAGGATGAAAGATGTGCGTCAAAAAGCGTTTGTATGTGTGTAGTTTTAGCTTCATGTGTGCCGTGGTATTTTTGATGCTTTAGCCTACAATAAAAACTTATAAAATTTAATCCATCTTGGAAACCTAGGAAAAATCACTCACATGTTGTATTTTACCACACGCAAAAATTTCAAATAATAAAAATAAAGCTTGCTTCCTCTGTTTATTTTCAGAGTTGGACTTATTTGTCAGTGTATTATATTCCTTGTTCTCACAGATATCCACACTGTACTGAGAAAGGGGCAATTGTTTTAAAAGGAGAACCTCTTGCCACAGATCACTAGGCAGGAAAACTGTTTCATATGTATTTTGGTCCTTATCACATACACAGAGGAAGAATAGGATTTTTTTTTCTCTTGTCCTCTGTTTTTGAATGGTTTTTATTGATTAGCAGGAATATGATTAAGAACTGTAGGCCTTGTTCCTTTAAGTCATTAAAATGTGGTACCTATTCAGTAGTCTTTTAAGATCCATACTTCCACTTGTTCTGTATGCTCTGTTAACACTGACTTTGTCTACTGCAGCCAACATTTTAGAAAAATAACAGTATTAGAAAGGCACAGAGTTGGCATAATGGACCAGTTCAATCAGACTCCCTCGCAATGCCTACATCTTATTGGCCTATGTTACCTTTCTCTTTGGATAATACTTGGGATTCCTTCTTAGTCTCTGGTGAAATCACCGAAAGCTGGATCCTGTGAAAAGTCAGTTTGGCCCAACAACCCACTTAACAAATAGCATGGGTTCTTTTGGTGCAGCAGGGATGGCTTGGAGACAGCTGGGTTGCACAGGCTTATGGGGAGTCAGGCCTAGTGTGTTGATAGCAGGACACTCAAAAGTGCAGAGCACCTCGAAGGACAGAAGCAGTCACCCAGTTTCTCTTGTCTTTGGCCAGCACTAAGTAGGCATCATTTTCCCTTTCTTTACTGCACATCTCAGAATGTGTCAGATGACATATTTCAGGGCCTCCAGTTTTTCTTCCTAACACAAAATTTACTAGTGTAATGGATCTGTAAGGCTTTGTTCTTATTAATCAAGTCTCACATTAATTAATATATATATGGCTATGAAGAACAGTGCAACACTGAACTTGCCAGAGCACTCTATCTGTTTTGAAGTTTTGGCAGTACACAATCCGTTCTGTTTGGCTGCCAGCTAGAACAAAACACAATGACGCAGAGCCGGAATTTCAGAGATGCTGAGCACTTGCTACTCCCGTGGAGGAGGAGGAGAGAGAACATGAAAAGGAAAAGAGGAGAGAACACACAACTTTTGGAGGTGGGAGGGAAGAATTTAGTCAAGAAATCTGTTCAAAGAAACCAGAGACCTATTCAAAACGTTCTTAATTTTTGCACTAGCATTTCTAAATAACAGAAAAGTGCTTAATGAAATATTTGCCTAAATGACAATGTCCGGGTCCTTCAGTACCTTACTTTGCTATTCATTATAATACGTTGTTTAGTACTAGTACATTATTTTATATTAACTGTTCCACCTGTTAGTCCTCTGCAAACATGGGCAACTTTTTCTAATACTCTTATTAGTCTTTCCACGAAGACCAAATGCCCTTACTCCACTAAACTGAATACTTTTAAATAGTGTAACTATTGGTTTATTCTGTATCCAAAATTTCTCCTTTAGGGGAACTTTTACCAAATACTTTATGAAAAAATTTTTTCACATACAAAAACTATTTTTAACAAAGTTGCAAAGCAAAGCACTTAAAAGACAAGAACTGCCAGAATTAAGATTATTTATTATTTGTATTACAGTAGCACATAGGAACCCTGCTCATGGAGCAGAACTCCACCATGCGAGGTAATATACAAAAAGATGGTCCCTGTCTCAAGAAACTTCCAATCAAGGTTGCCTGTGCAAACTTTACTCTACTCTCCTGTGACTATGCACTATGATATTTAACTACATGATTACATACTGTACTCTTTTCCACATGACACCTTCCTCATTCAGTGCACAGAATTGACAGTGCTGTATGTGATTATGTAATTAAAGACTGTATCACAACACATACTTTAGTGCATATCTAAATCATAATGCAACTTTAATTCTGGTATTTCCTAACTTTTGAGTGTTTGACTTTGCAACCTTTTAATGTGGCTTTGTATATAACCTTCTGGGGGTGGGTGTGTGTGTGTGTGTGTGGTTTTTTTTGTTTTTTTTTAGTACTGATAAAATGAATTGTCATGTATATTATTCCCCCAATGTGGATCATCAGCAAGTTTGGTGCATTTACATCCACAGCGTTTGAGCTAATGGATGTAAATAGGGTAATGTGTGGACCAACCACCACTGAGAAATATAAGACATACTTTTGCTGGTGGGTTTCACAGCTATCCTCTGACAGCAGAGAGAATATTTCTGGTGCTGGAGGGAAGTGTACTCTAGTTATTACATATCTTTCTTTCCCCATCCCCTATCCTTTTCTGCTTCTGGGCCCTAGCATGCATCTGTGCAATCTTTCTCTGCCCCACAGTCCCCTATCCCTGCCCCAAAGCCTGACTTTACACATCCTCTGCATCCAAGTCAAGCTATTCTCCTCTGTGCTGCCTGGGCACCAGCAGGAAGAGGCTGAGAGCATAGGAAAGACAGTCTCCCTGCTCTTAGTTCCTGTGCCTGACATAATAGTAGCTCTCAGCAGCTGCTAAGAGTAATTCCAAAGAAAGAGCTGCTCAGTCAGGTCATGTGAGGTGAAAATTGGGCTACACAAGGCAAATCAGACTCCTCAAAAGGGTACAGTGGACTGTAAAGCCTGAGAACCACTGTGTTAGATGAGATAAAACCAAAGTTTGGTACAGTAGTTTAAAGCTCCTATGGCTTTTTCTTGTTGTAGCTATAATAGGGGTGCTACTCTGGATATCTGAAAGGCTCATGTTCTGGACACCTTGCAGGCCAGAACCACTACATGTAATCGGGCAATATGTGGAAGCTTGGTTGGTCACTTTCTACTGTGTGGCTAATTAAAGAACTCAGCTTTCCACAAACTAGTACTCTGAGTATACATTTTTATGAGTGACATATCTGAATATTTGGATGCTAATATTTTAATTGTATTGTTAAATTATTAACCTTAATTTGGGATATGGCAGATTATGTTCCCTATGTATTTTATGACTTTAAAACCTAACTTTGTACTTTTGGATCATTTAAGTATTATACCCAGATGTATAGGCACGCTTTCTTTAATGTGGGTATTAGATAATTTCAAAATTAGCTTTAATAAGGTTTACTGTAGGCACTTTCCTATGCTTGGCTATGAAAATCAGAGGCACCCTGAGGGAGGTGTGTGTCATTTTTGGAAACCTATAGGGAGAACAAGCAGCCCCAGATAAGTCAGGGAAATTAATTCTGGCAATTTTCACGTGATGTACGTTTTGAATTGGAGTATGTAAAAATCTGATTGTGCGGCTGCACCCGGGGCTGGGAGGGAGAGAAGAGGAGGAGCAGGGAGGTTAAACGAGGCAGGAAGACGCAGAGGGAGCAAAGGGAAAAGGGTCCGGCCTGCACCCGCTCCTCCTCTGGAGGCGGCAGGCGGCGCTGTGAGCCGCGGAAGCGGAGCCACCCCCACCTTAGCTTCCAGCTGCCCTTTGCCTCCCGGCAGCGGCGGCGCGGAAATCAAATTTCGGCGCCTGGCCGGGCCGTCAGCGCCGCCGCCGCCGCCGCCGCCACCCCTCCCCGGGCCTGACTCCCAGCTCCAGCGGGAAGGAGGCGACATGGTAAGCGGCGTTCGGTCCGGCTCCTCCCGCCCGGGAGCCGCGGACCCTCAGCGGGCGACTGCCGGGGCGTCCCTGCGGGAACCGCGCTCAGCCGCTAGCGCGGGTGGGCGGGGACTGAGGCTGCCCGAGGCGCTGCTCGGGTTATGGCCTGGGTGCGCCGAGGGGATGATTGGGGAGCCCGTGGCCGCCTGGGCCGCCCCGTGCAGTGGACAGACGGGGTGCGCCCGGAGCCGCCTTGTCTGTGCTGAGCTGTGCTAGAAACGGCCTCCCCCGGCTCCTGCTGCGCCTCTCGGAGTCAAACCCGGGCCACAGCCCTAGCCCTGGCCCTGGCCCTGGCCCGGCGTGTACTGTCCGCGGGCGGAGCGTGCAGCCCCCACACGCACTCTTAGGGGCTCCAGACCAGCTTCTTTAGTCGTCTTATGTCGGCGGGGGCGCAGTCGGACAAGAACCAGGTCGTTACAAGTTTAGTGTAACCCAATTCTAAACACCAGGCGTCCTACTGGAGGAGAAAATGTTGAGAATTTGAAAGTAGAAGGAAGCTTGGGTGAAAGTGATCATGAAATCATAGAATTTGCAATTCTAAGGAAGGGTAGAAGGGAGCACACAGAATAGAGACAATGGATTTCAGGAAGGCGGATTTTGGTAAGCTCAGAGAGCTGATAGGTAAGGTCCCATCGGAATCAAGACTGAGGGGAAAAACAACTGAGGAGAGTTGGCAGTTTTTCAAAGGGACGCTATTAAGGGCCCAAAAGCAAGCTACTCCGATGGGTAGGAAAGACAGAAAATGTGGCAAAAGACCACCTTGGCTTAATCACGAGATCTTGCGTGACCTACAAAATAAAAAGGCGTCATATAAAAAATGGAAACTAGGTCAGATTACAAAGGATGAATATAGGCAAATAACACAGGAATGCAGAGGCAAGATTAGAAAGGCAAAGGCACAAAATGTACTCTCACTAGCTATGGGAATAAAGGGAAACAAGAAGACTTTTTATCAATACATTAGAAGCAAGAGGAAGACCAAGGACAGGGTAGGCCCACTGCTCAGTGAGGAGGGGGAAACAGTAACGGAAGACTTGGAAATGGCAGAGATGCTTAATGACTTCTTTGTTTCAGTCTTCACTGAGAAGTCTGAAGGAATGTCTAATATAGTGAATGCTTACGGGAAGAGGGTAGGTTTAGAAGAGAAAATAAAAAAAGAGCAAATAAAAAATCACTTAGAAAAGTTAGATGCCTGCAAGTCACCAGGGCCTGATGAAATGCATCCTAGAATACTCAAGGAGTTAATAGAAGAGGTATCTGAGCCTCTAGCTATTATCTTTGGGAAATCATGGGAGACGGGGGAGATTCCAGAAGACTGGAAGGGGGCAAATATAGTGCCCATCTATAAAAAGGGAAATAAAAACAACCCAGGAAACTACAGACCAGTTAGTTTAACTTCTGTGCCAGGGAAGATAATGGCGCAGGTAATTAAAGAAATCATCTGCAAACACTTGGAAGGTGGTAAGGTGATAGGGAATAGCCAGCATGGATTTGTAAAGAACAAATCGTGTCAAACTAATCTGATAGCGTTCTTTGATAGGATAATGAGCCTTGTGGATAAGGGAGAAGCAGTGGATGTGATATACCTAGACTTTAGTAAGGCATTTGATATGGTCTCGCATGATATTCTTATAGATAAACTAGGAAAGTACAATTTATATGGGGCTACTATAAGGTGGGTGCATAACTGGCTGGATAACCGTACTCAGAGAGTAGTTAATGGCTCCCAATCCTGCTGGAAAGGTATAACAAGTGGGGTTCTGCAGGGGTCTGTTTTGGGACCGGTTCTGTTCAATATCTTCATCAACGATTTAGATGTTGGCATAGAAAGTACGCTTATTAAGTTTGCGGACGATACCAAACTGGGAGGGATTGCAACTGCTTTGGAGGACAGGGTCAAAATTCAAAATGATCTGGACAAATTGGAGAAATGGTCTGAGGTAAACAGGATGAAGTTCAATAAAGATAAATGCAAAGTGCTCCACTTAGGAAGGAACAATCAGTTTCACACATACAGAATGGGAAGAGACTGTCTAGGAAGGAGTATGGCAGAAAGAGATCTAGGGATCATAGTAGATCGCAAGCTTAATATGAGTCAACAGTGTGATACTGTTGCAAAAAAAGCAAACGTGATTCTGGGATGCATTAACAGGTGTGTTATAAACAAGACACGAGAAGTCATTCTTCCGCTTTACTCTGCGCTGGTCAGGCCTCAGCTGGAGTATTGTGTCCAGTTCTGGGCACCGCATTTCAAGAAAGATGTGGAGAAATTGGAGAGGGTCCAGAGAAGAGCAACAAGAATGATTGAAGGTCTTGAGAACATGACCTATGAAGGAAGGCTGAAGGAATTGGGTTTGTTTAGTTTGGAAAAGAGAAGACTGAGAGGGGACGTGATAGCAGTTTTCAGGTATCTAAAAGGGTGTCATCAGGAGGAGGGAGAAAACTTGTTCACCTTAGCCTCCAATGATAGAACAAGAAGCAGTGGGCTTAAACTGCAGCAAGGGAGATTTAGGTTGGACATTAGGAAAAAGTTTCTGTCAGGGTAGTTAAACACTGGAATAGATTGCCTAGGGAAGTTATGGAATCTCCATCTCTGGAGATATTTAAGAGTAGGTTAGATAAATGTCTATTAGGGATAGTCTAGACAATATTTGGTCCTGCCATGAGGGCAGGGGACTGGACTTGATGACCTCTCGAGGTCCCTTCCAGTCCTAGAGTCTATGAATCTATGAATCTATAAAATGCGGACTTTTAATGGGATTTCATGGGATATAATTAACTTGTGGAACTCACTACCACAAGATCTCATTGAGGCCCATAGCTGAACAAGATGGGGGGAAAAAAGGGGCTCCCCATTTATTGGGATAAGGCGTATCCCCACCCCGGTTATGTTATGTAGGGGATGAAATAGCCACCACTTTCCAGAGGTTGGGAAGAAACATCCACAATGAGCAGATTATCCCATGATTGTCCATTACTGGGGTTTTTTGTGTCTGTATTTGGTGTCCTGCCCTGCCAAAGACAGGATACTGGAGTAAATGGACTGATTAGTCAGTATGGCAATTCCTTATGCATGGCAATTCCAGCTTCTTTCATAATAATTAGTTGTGATATCACCAATATAAGTATGTGGCAGGGATGAATAAATCAGATGGGAGGAGTTTATGTAAAAAAATATACACAATTTAACAAAGGCTTTAGTCAAATAAACTTTTATTACAATGAATTATATTGTTTTAGCTGGATGCATAAGTGACTGCTGAATAAACTAACTTCCAAAATTAAGATTTTGTACAATATAATTAAAAAAAAATCCAAAGCAGTCTTGCCCTTGTCCATGACTACAGATGATAAATTCAAACATTTGTTGCTCTTTCATATTACCTGTTTCAAAGTGAAAAAACTGTGAAACTGACAAGAATTCCATCACTTTAACTCTACTGAAGCTTTGATATGATATGGGTAGCTGAGGCAAGGCGTGATCCTCCCCTGCCAAAGTCCTGTGTGCCCTGAATGCTACCTACCTTTTCTAGGAACTCACCAAATTCACTTTCCCACTGATGAGTGTTTATAAAGATTATGCAGAATATTTTCCAGTATATAATCTGATGCAAGTGATGAGCTACCATGTTTTTCTTATGGGCTTTAAAGGGATGCTATCAACTTAAAAAGTCACATTTCTGTTTAGAAATATTTTATATCCTAGTAATTAATGTAATTGAAAGAGATTGGAGAAGAAAATACTTTTCAGTTTTACTTTTGTGTATTATACAGCACTTTGTATATAATCAGTTCCAGTGTGTCCCTATATATTCAATCAGTTTCCCCTGCTAATTGTTTGACACAGCATGATGAAAAGAAAAATATTTGAAAAATGGAGCACAGGATCTGTTCCAAGAGGTGAACCTCTTGGTAATAGTGACTATAATATAATTAAATGGAACATCCCTATGGTGGGGAAAACACCACAGCAGCCCACCATGGTAGCATTTGATTTCAGAAAGGGGACTACACAAAAATGAGGAAGGTAGTTAAACAGAGATTAAAAGGTACAGTGCCAAAAGTCAAATCCCTACAAGCTTCATGGAAACTTTTTAAAGATATCATAATAGAGGCTCAACTTAAATGTACACCCCAAATTAAAAAAACAGAGAGAACCAAAAAAGTGCCACCGTGGCTAAACAACAAAGTAAAAGAAGCAGTGAGAAGCAAAAAGGCATCCTTTAAAAAGTGGAAGTTAAATCCTAGCAAATGAAATGTAAAAATATAATTAGGAAGGCCAAAAAAGAATTTGAAGACTAGCTAGACTCATAAAGTAATAGCATTTTTTTTAAGTACATCAGAAGCAGCAATTCTGCTAATCAGCCAAGGGGGCCACTGGATGATTGAGATGCTAAAGGAGCACTTAAGGGCGATAAGGCCATTGCCAAGAAACTAAATGAATTCTTTGCTTCAGTCTTCATGGTTGAGGATATGAGGGAGATTCCCAAACCTAAGACAGTCTTTCTAGGTGACACATCTGAGAAATGGTCCTGACTGAGGTGTCATTAGAGGAGGTTTTGGAACAAATTGATAACTATACAGTAATAAGTCACCAGGACCACATGGTGTTGACCCAAGAGTTCTGAAGGAACTCAAATGTGAAATTGCAGAACTTCTAACTGTGATATTTAACCTATCATTTAAATGAGCTTCTGTACCAAATGACTGGAGGATAACTAATGTAACGCCAATTTTTAAAAAGGGCTCCAGGGTGATCCTGGAAATTGCAGGCCTGTAAGGCTAACTTCAGTACTGGACAAATTGGTTGAAACTATCGTAAAGAACAGAATTGTTAGAGACACAGATGAACATAATTTGTTAGGAAACAGCAAATGTGGTTTTTGTAAAGGGAAATCATGCCTCACCAATCTACTAGTATTCTTTGAGGGAGTTAACAAACGTGGATAAGGGTGATCCATTGTATATAGTGTACTTAGTTTCAGAAAGCCTTTGACAAGGGCCTTCACCAAAGGCTCTTAAGCAAAGTAAGCTGTCCTGAGATAAGAGGGAAGGTCATCTCATGGATTAAGAGATAGGAAACAAAGGGTAGGAATAAATGGTCAGTTTTCAGAATGCAGAGAGGTAAATAGTGGTGTCCCCCAGTGCTCAGTACTGGAACAAGTACTATTCAATAGATTCATCTGGAAAAAGAGGTAAACAATGAGGGGGCAAAATTTGCAGATGATACAAAGCTACTCAAGATAGTTAAAAGGACCTCACAAAACTGGGTGACCGGACAACAAAACGACAGACGAAATTCATTGTTGATAAATGCAAAGTAATGCATGTTGGAAAACATAACCCCAACTATACATATAAAATGATGCAGTCTAAATTAGCTGTTACCACTCAAGAAAGAGATCTTGGAATCCTTGTGGATAGTTCTCTGAAAACATCCACTCAATGTGCAGCGGCAGTCAAAAAAGCCAACAGAATGTTGGGACTCGTTAAGAAAGGAATAGATAAGACAGAAAATAGCGCATTGCCTCTGTATAAATCCATGCTATTCCCACATCTTGAATACCGTGTGCAGATGTGGTCACCGCATCTCAAAAAAGATATATTGGAATTGGAAAAGGTTCAGAAAATGGCAACAAAAATGATTAGGGGTATGGAGCGGCTTCCATATTAGGAAAGATTAATAAGACTAGGAATTTTCAGCTTGGAAAAGAGACGACTAAGGGGCGATATGATAGAGGTCTATGAAATCATGACTGGTGTGGAGAAAATAAATAAGCAAGTATTATTTACTCCTCATAACACAAGAACTAGGGGTCACCAAATTAAATTTATAGGTTTAAAACGAACAAAAGGAAGTATTTTTTCATACAGTGCACAGTCAACCTGTGGAACTCCTTGCCAGAGGATGTTGTGAAGGCCAAGACTATAAGAGGGTTCAAAGAAGAACTAGATAAATTCATGGAGGATAGGTCCATCAATGGCTATTAGCCTCTATTTGCCAGAAGCTGGGAATGGGTGACGGGATTGATCCCTTAATGATTACTTGTTCTGTTCATTCCCTCTGGAGCACTGGCATGCACCACAGTCGGAAGACAGGATACTGGGCTAGATGGACCTTTGGTCTGACCCAGTATGGCTGTTCTTATGTTTTTAATAAAGATAATGTGATTGTTAAACCACAACATTGGAAAGGTGATTTGAAGGGAGATAGAGTAGTCTTCAGATACTGTAACTTGTATTTTAAAATGGCCTAAATTTCATATTGGCTATGTCATTTTAACAAGAAGGAAAGAACAATATTCATGGCAGTAAATGAGTCAGACAAAAAGCATAAGTCTCACACTATAGCCTAAATAGTAGAAATCACTCTTTCAACTACTTTAAGGACAATTGGGCATTGGTACCAACTACCAAGAGACTGGAACTGCCATTTCTAGAGTTAGTAAGGCAAGACAGACAAGGAACTATAGGGATGTAGTAAAATGCATTGAAAACTACCTTGCAGTGAAGTGAGGTAGGGGATGAACTAGATTATACAACAAATCCATCCCAAACTTAATATCTTTGAAACAATTGATATATTTTGAATGGATTAGCCTGGCATGGTTTTCCTTTGTGAAGAAGTCCTGTTTTAGGAAGCATTGTGGTATAGTAGAGTATTAAGGGAGATGTCCAGGAAATGCTTCTTCTAGATGTGAATTCTGAATGAAATGTTAATTCTAAAGATAGTATTAAAGTACTGAATACATGTTCTATTGTAGTCCAAGAAAAAGGGACTGAGTGTTGAAGAGAAGAGAACTCGTATGATGGAAATATTTTTTGAAACAGTAAGTAAGTGTTTTAATTATCATATATTTCCTGGCCACTGGGAGCATCCATAAGGAGCCAGAGAGGCTGAGTGGCCCAGGTAAGGGACTGTGATTCTGGAGTCTTGGGTTCAGTTCCTGGCTCTGCCACTGTCCTGCTGGGTGACCTTGGGAAGTCAGTTCCTGCTCTGTGCCTCAGTTTCCTCATGTGTAACATGCAAATAATGATACTGTTCTCCTTTATACAGTACTTTGAGTGTGACTAAATGAAAAGTGCTATACAGTAACTCCTCATTTAACATTGTTTCAATGTTACGTCCCTGCTCAGTTAGGGAACATGCTCCTTTAAAGTTGTGCAGTGTTCCCTTATAATGTCGTTTGGCTGGTTGCTTGTAAGATTCTGTGAAAGTGCAGCAACTTTACAAGGGAGCATTGCACAAGTTCTGCTTTTCTGCCTCCTCCCCCTCCCTCTCAGCGCTTCCCCCTTAGGACTTTGCGGGCGGGGAGGAGGGATGTGGCGTGCTCTAGAGAGGAGGTGGAGTGGGGGTGGGAAGAGGTAGGCCTGGAGTGGAGCGAGGACAGGAAGAGGCGGGCCTGGAGCATTACTGGCAAAATCTGAGCCTGTTCTCTGGGGAAGCTACCGCTGGTGCTGCAAGGGTGCTTCCTAGCGTCCTTGCCTGCAGTGGGCTGTGCCTATGTGGGGTCAGCCGGGGCACTTCCCAACCACAGTACAGTACTGTACAGTATAATACCTTTTTTCTGACACCCAAAAATTTCCGTGGAACCTAACCCCCCCCCCACGTTTACATTAAATCTTACTGGACAATTGGATTCATTTAACATTGTTTCACTTAAAGTTGCATTTTTTGGGAACATAACTACAACGTTAAGTGAGGAGTTACTGTGTTACTATTCTTTATTAACGCACCATAGGGGAAAATACCTTTTGATTCCATCAAACTGTAAAATATTTTAGCCAGCTTCATTTTTCCTAGAACACATTGGCCTTACTTGCATTTGTGAAACTATCAGTTGTTGATCGAAGGTGTTAGTGAGAGGTACGGATGAGCTTGTGCTAAGTAGAGTTTTGGATACTCTTTTAGTTAGATTGTTTGACATGAGTTCAACTGAACTTTTGTTGCTTCCTTTGTCAGCAGTGGATAAGTTATTGACAGTTAAGTGGAAAACCAAAAAGGTTTATTTTTTGTTTAGTGCAACATTTTCACATTTAGGTACATAGTCAGGAAATCCAAAGTTAGATTTCCCATAACAGCAGTAATTGCTGCGGACCGGCTTGTGCTTTATGTACTTCTGTGTAGTACTTCTCAAACCTTTTCCTGTAAAGGTGCTGGCATGTGTAGTAGAGATGGATACACAAAGCCTTCTGACCTGGTACCTTAATAACCTCTAGTCCATATGCGAGGGAGGAGCAAAGTAAAATTAAATAGGAATTTGGAACATTTTCAGTATTCGCTTTGTTCCTCAGATTCCATATCTCGTCAGTTTCACTTTGCTGCCACAGAAGGCAGAGAGAGTCGTTAGGGATGCTCAAATTTGACAGTATGGGAGAGGGATGAAACTGGGAAATAGGAAAGGGAAGGATGAGAATGCACCTAAAAGAGAGCAATGGAAGTGGAAGAGAAATGGAGCTCCAACTCAGAGACACCTTTGTGTTTGTGACATAACTGAAATATTATTTTTTTTGTTTGTTAAAATAAATTTATAGTGATTCTGCAGTGCAAAAGCAGCTAGACTAGGAGCTGAGGATCTGGCCACAGCGCTCTTTGCCCTGAGGAGCTAGCAGTCTAAATTTAGGCATGAAGCAATTAATTTGAGTAATAAAGAAACACTGGAGGAAATAACAAAGCCTACAACAAAATAAAATCACTTTTTATTTTCAAATACTGTAGCTCTATCTTGAGGAGCGTGCAATATTTTTCCTGGAGAAATGAAAAAATACATTAGATATGCTACTTGCAGGGGCGGCTCTAGACATTTCGCTGCCGCAAGCAGGGCGGCATGCCGCGGGAGGCGCTCTGCTGGTTGCCAGTCCCGCGGCTCCAGTGGACCTCCTGCAGGCATGCCACCGAAACCGCGGGACCAGCGGACCCTCTGCAGGCATGGCGCAGGAGGTGGCCTGCCTGCCGCCCTCCCGGCAACCGACAGAGTGCCCCCCCGACATGCCGCCCCAAGCACATGCTTGGCGTGCTGGGGTCTGGAGCCGCCCCCGGCTACTTGTGTATTTGTTGGGATTAATTTAGTAAAGAATGTAGACATGACTTAAATGAGACTGTCATTCAGAGGTGACGTGCCTTTTGTATTTTGAACAGAAAGATGTGTTCCAGTTAAAGGATATGGAGAAGATTGCTCCGAAAGAGAAAGGAATTAGTGAGTATAAACGCTTTTTCTCCCTAAAACTTGTTTAGACATTGAGAATTGTTTGTGGATCCGTCACACTGTGTGAATTTTTATGTTTTCACATAACACTGACTTTATGATCTTTATAACAATAATGTTAAACAAAAGAAAAAATACCTAGCTGCACGTGGTACTGGTTTGTCATGGTGGCCTAGCCAAGTGTAACTTTGGAAACTGTATGTTTTATGCACACACATCCCAACCCTATGTTACTAGTAGCTGTAACTAATTTTGGGCATTAAGGCCAACATTTTCAAGTGCTGATGTCTAAAATCTAGAACCTGTATCCCTAGTTAACTACCTAAATACATGGCATGATTCTCAAAGGAGCTGAGCACCTACTGAAGTCATTGCTGAGCACCCACAGCTTTCATCTCTGAGAATCATGCCATATGTTTAGATGCTTAACTAAGGATTTAGGTGTCCAACTTCAGTCACCCACATCTTAAAATTTTGGTACATACGTGTACACAATCAAACTCTCTGTTGTATTTCTCCAACAAAGCTGCAAGACTGTTCTATGCAACAAAGGTCTGGTGGAAAGTCCATGGAATTCAACAGAAGTCTTTGGATCAGGACCAAGATGACTTTATATGTTTTGTTCACTTCCAGTGTTGCTCCTATGTTCATTGTATGTTTTCTCCTCTTTAGATCTGTGTTTTAGTACTGGTTTACAAACGTTCACCTCCTTGATCAGCACATCTTTGTGACATAATCATGCTCCAATAATGGATTTTTAAAAAAAAAGTAGTTTTTTTTGTAAGAGCTGCAGGGAGCTCAGCTATAACTTGAAAAATATTTAGTGGTGAAATACATTTTTTAAAAATTTCAGCAGAGAATAGAGGCACTTGCAAAAGCTCTATAGAGACAAGATAGGGTTTCAGTTGGTTTTTCAACATACTTGCAGTTCCTATTTTAAGGAATGCAAAACAATATTAAATATAGAGCAAAAAAAGTTCATTTGTATTCACAGAATTTTTAAATACAATTTTTAAAAATATTGCTGTAGACACTTTCTTTTGTAATCCCTTATTGTACACCTGTAACTGAATACTTTGCCAATAGAATCGTGGAAGCTGACACAATGCAATTTCAAGTCTATAGAAGATTACTTGTTAGCTTAATTGTAAATATAAAATAATACTTGAAAAAAAACACTTTCCTATGATGAGTGGGAAGCTTTCCCTGCCAAGTGTGGGGCATAAGTTATCAGCTTTTCAAGAATAAACATGAATTGACTTAAATGTTTCTGGCCCTTTTGATTATGGAGGATAACCTTCCGTATGTGAACTGAATATAAACTAATGCAATGTTAACGACAAGGAGTCCGGTGGCACCTTAAAGACTAACAGTTTTATTTGGGCATAAGCTTTCGTGGGTAAAAAACCTCACTTGCAACTGATACTGCCATTGACTTCAAAGGGATTCTCTGCATGGAGTGGCTGTGGCGCAAGATTTTTATTTTTGGTGTCTTCCAGATAGCCTATGAAAAAGGAATAAGCTTTTCAGAAACATGTATGTGTGGATTATCTGCTTTATTTATGTTGCTGTAGTTCTAAGCAATCTGCAGTGAAAATGAAAACAGATGTAGTACATTGTCATATTTGCTACTCAGTCACATTTTAAAATAAAGTATAACTGCCTAACACATACACTGAAGAAAAAGTGCCTTTTTTTCTTTTTTCTTTGTTAGCTGCCATGTCGGTAAAGGAGATCCTGCAAAGCTTAGTTGATGATGGTATGGTGGACACTGATAGGATTGGAACTTCCAATTATTTTTGGGCTTTTCCAAGTAAAGCTCTTCATGCCAGGAAGCGTCAATTGGAAGCACTGGAGACTCAGGTATATTTGTGTTGAGAAAAGCACTTGTTTGTCTGAATGGTATTAGCATTCTGTTTTCCTACAGCCCTTGCCATATCTATCTCAGTTTTGTTACAGGAAATGCTACCAGCAGGTCCATTGGCACCTAGCTAATAAAGTTGTTTTTTTTTCTGCTATTTTACTGTTTCATCAAAAGTGCCTGTTCGTGAGCCATGGTCACACCACCAGAATCACAGATTCTTTAAAAAATATTGCCCATGGTTGAGAAGATTTTTGTTTTGTTTTGTCTGGTCCATTGATGCAGGAAAAAATTGTGGCCCATTTGCTTTTGATTCAAAACATTTTTACCTGGGGAATTAACTTTAAATTATTGGGCAGTATGCATTTTCCTTTGTCTGCCACTGTTTGTTGTGGCTGGGTGATGTTCTAAAGTGTCTGCCTGTTCTGAGGACTAAAATGGGCATCCCAGCAGAGTGCTGCCTTAACTTGGGCATCTGTTTCTGTCTGGCAGCTTTAGTCCTCAGGTACACTGTCAAACCAACCCTGCACTCCTGTTTAGGGGAGTCGACCAAATTGGTCACAATGTTTCAGATGAGAGCATGACTCTTTTGATCCAACATTGTTATTCTATATCTTCAGTATTAATTCTATTTGTTTTTTAAATAAACCAAATCATTCTACTTGTTTGTTTGAATTGCTGTTCGCTGTTCACTTCTACTCATCAGTTTTGTTTATTCAGAATATAAAAATAACCAAAACTCAGAGGGCAACTTTTTATAAGCAACTTCATGGTCTGATCACATGACATTTCTTTTCATCTGATCTTTCCCTGATTTGGCACAATTAACTGATTCTTCAGTGAATGTATTATGAATACAAAATTCTTATTCCCGACTTATGGGAAATATTTACAGACTTATTTCTCAGTCATGGCTCTTGCATCATCAGTACAATTTGAAGTGTTGCCAAACGAAGTTATCTTTTTTGAGACCCACATTAAATTTAAAAATGTGCTTTACTTGTATGAAATGAAAAGCAATTTTCACATTTGTCTTTATAAACAGTCATAAAATCCGTACCAAATAAATGCAATTAGCTGTGCAGCAGATGGCACATCTGTTGAGTAGTCCATATTATAATTAGTTCCTCATAGAGTAGAACCTCAGAGTTATGACCTGACCAGTCAACCACACACCTCATTGTGAACTGGAAGTACACAATCAGGCAGCAGCACGGAGGGGATAGAAAGCAGCATGGTACTGTGTTAAATGTAAACTACTAAAAAAAAAAAAGGGAAAGCAGCATTTTTCTTCTATATAGTCAAGTTTCAAAGCTGTATTAAGTCAATGTTCAGTTGTAAACTTTTGAAAGAACAACCATAACGTTTTGTTCAGAGTTATGAGGTGTTCATAACTCCGAGATTCTACTGTAAATATTTCTTGTCAGTTCAGGGATTCTTTTTGCAACAGTATCTGAAGATGATGGAATTGTTCTAATTTCCTTGCTGCAGAATATTCAAGTAAAATCTCGATTGTCAGTTGCACAAGGCTTAATTAAATTTTGCTGCTCTTTTCTGAGACTTCCTTATCATTGGTGTTCAGAGAAAACCACTTAAAAAGAAAAGGCTTGAATGGTTTTGATGAAACATTTTCAGATCTTGTTACAGTGTTTTGGGGGGTTTGAATTTTTTTTTTTTTAATTTTAAAGAATCCAAAGGCTTATTTTTGAAATATGACTGCTCACTATAAACTGGTGTTTCAGTTTCAAAGATCTCACATTCTTTTGGTACCATAATAACTAAGCACTAAAGGGTGCCTGTTTTGCCTGAGCAGTACATGTTCAGTGTTAATCTGCAGATCTTTTTGTTTTATCTTCAATACTTAAATACTATTTCCCCATCCCCCTATGTTTTCCTTTGCATTCCTCTTGGAAATCTTCATTTCACCCTGACTTTGCATCGCTGACTCCAGTTAGTCCCTTGTCATTTTTCTGTCCAGGAGGATTTATTTGCTTCAGAGCATGTTACTTATTTAACAAAAGGTGGGATGAGCTGAGGCCTTGTCTATGCGAGAGTTTTCTCAGTGTAGTTCTGCATCCACATGGCTTTGTGTAAACTGGTTTAAGCTGTTCCCTTGTGAATCACAACTTCCACACAATACTGCTCTTTTTCTTTAAATAGGTACACCACATTCTGGGCAGGTGCCCCTGGGTCCAGTGTTTTACTGCCAGGCTCTATGTATTCTGGGATTTTTCTTTTGATACATTGTAGGGTAGCTGTTGGAACCTACTGAGATTTTGGGTCAGATTCACAAGCTCCCATGATTCCTTTCTAGTATCCCATAATTCCTCTGGTTTTCACAAGCCAGCACAATTTTCAAAGTGCTGTGAGACAGCATGGAGGAAGCACTGCAATCCTGACCATCACTAATAGGAGCACGGTGTTCCAGATGTATTGGCAGTCATGTAGGCAGGTGCTTTGGATGAGTTGGAAGAGATGTTAAAATGACAATGACACTGTATGGCTACAGAGTCAGAATTATTGTCCTCATCTCTTGCAGGGCACGTCACTTACACACTTCGTGCCTCAGATCACCAATTTTTATAGTAAGTTTAAACAACAGCTCCCTCATGGATATGTTGTGAGGCCGCACAACACCCTTGTGTGACATCTGAGACTGTCAAATGAAAGGCACTATGTGAGTGCAAATTATAACATGAACTGCTTCATATGCTCAGCAGGATGATCTTACAGCATTTCCAGGCACAGTGTCAGGTTGAGTGTCTTCGGGGGATGGAAATTAAATCCATTTTTGCCACATGGCAGTATTGCTGTGCTGGTTCCTGTTTGATGTTTTAACATGATTTTTAATTCTTTGAAAGACTAGATCAGTCTAACTCTCCTCTACTGACCTATTCTTGAATTACTTTCCTAGCGAAAGTAGTAAAATTTATCATCTCATTAGAGTGTCCAGATAAGATAGAGACAAGGCAACTTGGGAGATCTGCAGAATGGCCAATTAAAAAACCTGCCACAATGTAAATAAGCAGCTGAGCAACCAAATCAGTGTGTGCCAAAACTCCAGCCTTGTTCACCCAAAAACAAATCATTACAAGTCTGACTGAATGTAGTTTATTTAAAAGAACATGTAGCCTGCTAGCTGGACAATGAAATTGATATGCTATAGTCATTATTTTGCTCTCTGGCATATCTTATCATAAACCCTCTCTCATATTGATGAATATTTTCCTGGAATATCCTGCAGTAGTTGCATTAAAATCACACTTATTATTTAAGATTTTATCTACATATACTGCTTATACTCTACTGGTATAGTTAAAGTGGTATTGCCACCCTAGTGTCTATGCAGTTATAGTAATACAAATATCAGAGGGGTAGGCGTGTTAGTCTGGATCTGTAAAAGCAGCAGAGAGTCCTGTGGCACCTTATAGACTAGCAGACGTATTGGAGCATGAGCTTTCGTGGGTGAATACTCACTTTGTCGGATGCATGTCAATTTGACCTAGTAATACAAAGGTGCTTTAGATCAGTATGGCTAGTCTTGTATGGGAAGGGTAATAAACTATACTGGTATGAGCCCCTTTATATAAGTATACCTGCATTCACAATAAGGGTTGTACTGGTGTAACTACTTCAGGAGAAAAATCACACCCCAACTGATGCAATTATATTGGTCCAAAAACTGCACAGGCTGGGCCCAAGACATTCTTTAGGTTTCTTGGACCCATTATTCTGAATTATTGAAGGGGAAGGGAATTGTATAGTACTTAGTAAGAAAAGACAAGTGGACTTGCTTGTTTCCTTATGGATCTTCACTATTCTGTAAGTAGGCCTTTCTAAAGAAAATTTGGACAATTATTTTTACTAGATGATATGTTCTGTCTATGGTTACAGACTTAAAACAATAAGTTACATCTAAGTGTTTATATTCTTCCTTACATGAGCACTTGCATACGTTTTTCTTAATGCTTTCCAAATCCAGTCAGCAAGTCTCTCATGTCATATGTAAAGCTGCAAATAATTTTAAGTTCTCATCCCACTTCTTTAGCACATCACACACTTTTGATTATAGTCCTACAGCCTACAATGTGCAGTGTGATATGTTTCCCTTTTGTCTGTCTTGTCCAGGTCCATTTGTATGGTATATTTGTTGTCCCCTCCCTTCATCTGTTTCAGAATCTGCAAAATGTAGGCTTTCATTATGGAGAAAAAATATATTTAGTGGTTTGGTAGAGGGTGAACCTTTCTCATGTGTACTGAATTTAACTGACCCTATGCAGTCTGTGGTTGTGTCAGTGCTATGAAAATTGTATTTAGGACTTGTATTTTTTCCTGGTAGTGACAAATCTGGTTGTAGGGAAGATAGGACTCTAAGAGCTTTGTATTCTAGTGTTCTTACTGTTTGCAGAGAGGCTGAATAAATAGTTGTATGAGAGGGGTGAACTCTTTCACCCCCAGTTACTTCAGTGAAGTGTTAACTCTGAAGGCTTGCAGGATTTAACTACTTGTTTTTCAAGTGGTGAGCTTAAGGGCTTTTCCTCACACACAGCGCTACAGCTGTAGTGCAGCCTATAGCGAAGACACTCAGACGGGAGAAGCTCTCCTGTTGGCATAGTTAATCAACCTCCCCAAGAGATGGTAGCTATGTTGGCGGAAGATGCTTTTCCGCCAACATGGCACTGTCTCTGGGGGAGGAGGACATGAGGTGGGGCAGGTTGGTACAATTACTTAGCTCAAGTGTGTGGACTTTTCACGCCTGTATAGGTCTGTACTGTAAACCTGGCCTAAACCTCTTTCTTCAGCTTTAGAATGTGTTAACTAGGATGATGTAACACACTTTTCTATTAGTCAAAACAAACACTGAGTTGTGACACAGACATGTCTGTAAATGTGAAACAGTGGGCTAAATTCTTCCCTGGTGTAAGTCCACAATTAAGCCTATGCTTCTGCCTGACCAACTAGCATATGTTAAAGTCTACACTAGAGTTTTAGAATAGGTGTTTGCTAACATGTTCTAACACACTGAAATCCTGGTGAAGACAAGCCTAGGGACAGTCAGTTTAACAACTGCTTTTGCAATTTAACACTTGATTCAGTCTTTTAGGAATTACTAAACCACACCCGAATTATTCAGCTGCTCACTAGCTTTGGAGTGTGACTCATCTATTCAGAACCAAGAAAATACAAAACTTTATTCTTGGATATTGCAGTGTTGTGGTTCAGCTTTCATTACAGCTATGTATACGCTTGTTTTTCAGGAAAACTCCATTGGATTATCAAAAGTGATGCATTTGGTCACTTAGTAGATGCTTTCCCATCCTTTTTTCTCAGTTCTTAGTGAACAGTTTGAATTCATTCTAGGCAGTGATCCTGTTGTGCAATCAGCGACATGGCAATTAACCTTGGTTTTAATTCCCTTTTCATTGTGGATGTCACTGTTGTTTGTGTGTTTTTGTTTTTTGGTTTCCCGTCTTGCTCTTGGTTTTCTGCTAAACACCCAGGGTAGAATCCTGGCCCCGTTAAAGTCCCTGGCAAAACTCCCACTGACTTAAGTAAGGTCAGGATTTTACCACTTCTTTCTAACCCAGCTTCCCTCTTGAGAACCACAGGAAGAAGTGAGAATAGTAAAGTTGGCAAACATCTTCAATCACATGATTTCTGCAACAAGTCTTGTTTCCAATAGCACATAGAATAAGAAGTACCAAATGAAGTACCATAAGAAGTACCAACCCCCCTCTCTCTCTCTCTCTCTCTCTGCCAAGAGAAACATTACTGACAGAGTTGAACAACTGGTTTTTCTAAACAATTTCTTTTTGATAGGAATAGACAAAGTTTTTTATTCTCTTCCAAACTTTTCCCAGTAGCAGGTGCAAATAACTTGCATGCAAGAGTTTTAAAAGCGTTGACCAAGCAGTTCTCTGAATCATTGTTGGTTTTCAGTAAGTCTTGGAACACTGGGGAAGTGCCGGGAACTGGACGAAGGCTAATATGTCAATATTTAAAAAGAATAAATGGAACAACCTGAATAAATATAAATCTGTCAACTTGATATTGATCCAGAGCAAAATAGTGGAATAGCTGATATGGGACTTAGTTGATAAAGAATTAAAAGGATGTTAATATAATTAATGCCAATCAGCAAAAGTTTATGGAAAATACATCTTGTCAAACTAATCTGGTATTTTTGTATGCGATTGTAAGTTTGGCTGATAAAGGTAATAATGTTGAAGTAATATATTTAGACTTTTGTAAGGCATTTAAGTTGGTACCACATGATTAGAATGATACAAAATTAACATTGCACATATTAAATGTATTAAAACTTTTGCCTCAACTTCAGTGTGAGCAGCTTAGGCACATGTTTGGGCCAGTAATGGAATTACGTGTACTGTAACTATTGGCTGTCCTATGGTGATACTAGGGCTATGAATATACTTGATGGTATCTTTCTTATGTTGACATTAGTGTGTTTATAAAGTTCTGTATAATTCACTCCTCTGGAATCGTTTCCTACAAGATGGTAAGACTGCTTTTGTTTAAAGTTAAACTATTGTCTTCCAATATTTTGTTACCTTTTTGCATCTTAGATTTTAAAATACATGTGCTTAAAATGACTCTGAATTTAGTAAGTCTCAGAATGACTAGTAGGGAACAGCCTTTAATATTATAATTTATCACTGCAGACTTCTGTCATGATAGCTAATGACATGCTTTGACACTTTGGATAGAACACTTCATAATGGCCTTCATGGGCAGATCTTCTGAAAATGTGGTACTCTGGAGATTTTTTTTTTTAATTAGAATTACACAAACTACTAATTCTGTTTAATTAATGGAATTTCATGCTTACACTTTTAGTAGCTGTTAATATGTAACCAGAATTGATGGGGTGTCTGTGAAGTATGGATTCCCACACCACCAGTTGACGTAAAATAGAATTGGAGTGATTTCATAGTAACTTTTTTTTTAAAAGTTGGTTTTATGTAGATTATAGAGGGATTATGGGCAAGTTTTTTTCTTTTTTGTTTAAAGTTAAAGAGGTGCATTACCTTATTTTTGCATTGAAAAATATTAGCCTTTGAGAGACTCTGAAACTGAATTCAGAGTTTTTAACATAATGACACATCTCTTTTTTACCTCTTTCGAAGAATTACTGGCCCAAACATGTGCCTCGTCGGCTAATGCTGAAGTCGAAGCAAAAGTCCCCCTGACTTCAATGTGAACTGATAGTGGGAAAACTTATTTAGGGTCAGATTCTGCAACTTGCATTAAATAGTACTTTACTTCATGAGTGAAGTCCCACTGAATAAGCAGATTTTAATAATCAGTGGAGTAAGGTGATGCCACTAAGGATGATAAAATCTGGTCCTGAGTGAGGAACTCCTAGTATTCTAACAAATGTAATGGTACTTTAGGCCTTCGAGGTGACGTGCAAGTGGGATGCCAGCAACCACTTCCTCCCTAGGAGCAGCTTCACCCAATTTGCCAACTGGAGGTTCATCCACCGGGCCCGGCTCAAATGCGTTCCGCTGAACAGGGCCATCCAGCACGGGAATCAAGAAGTGTGACTATAACGGCGAGACAGTACCCCACGTGCTAGGTAGCTGCAAGCCCCATTCCAGAGCCTGGCAGCTGCAACATAATGCCATCCAAAATTGCCTAGTCAGAGCCGTCCAGCCACTCATAGGGAAGATGGCTGTGCACTCTGCCATCCCCGGAACCGACAGCCAACTGCGACCAGACATCATCATCACCAATAGGGACTAGAAGAAGATCATGATGGTGGACATCACAGTGCCTTTTGAGAACAGAACCCTGGCTTTCCATGATGCCTGAGTTCGAAAGGTGGAGAAATACATCCCTCTGGCCGAAACCCTGAGAGCTAAGGGTTACCAGGTTCAGACGCACATGCTGATTATCGGAGCCCTGGGCACATGGGACCCCAGTAACGAGCGAGTGTTGAGAGAATGTGGAATTGGTCAATACTATGTTCGGGCTGATGCAGCAACTTATGGTGTCAGACACCATCAGGTGGTTGAGGGACATCTACATAGAACACATCACTGGACATTGGCAATACCAGGAGGGATGAGGTAGAGTGCCGATGAGAAGCGCAGTCGGGAAAATAACTGAAATACTTTCCTCATGGATTGTACTTTCTAAATGGACAACCTATCCTAAATTCTTAATTAAAAAGGGACAGTCTTCACTCATTGCTATATTTGCTTTCCACAACCAACTTTCTGTATAACTTTTCATGAGTGATGTACCTGAATACTTGGATGCTAATATCTAAACTGTAGTCTTAAATTTATTCACCTAAATTTGGGTTATTGCTGATTATGCACTATATGTATCTTATGACTTTTTAAAAACAAACTTTATATTGTGTGGATAATCTGAGCACTGTACCCAGATATACAGACACTTTTTTCTTAACCTGTGTATTATATAATTTTTTAACATTAGCTTTAATACAATTATTATATCTGTTTTTATTTGGAAGCTCACAGGATAGAGGTCCCCTCTTTGGAATGAGTGCAACATGAAAAGTTCACACAGGAGGATTTAGGGACATTCACTTGTCTATCTGTGAATAAAGCATCCTCCAACTTGAGTAAAGTTAAATTTCAAAAACTTGGTTTGAAGCAGAAATGCTTATTTTAAGAAAGCCTCCTGCATGCTGCATACATTCATAATAGGACAGCTAATTGTTACACTACATGTAGTTCCTTTACAGTTTGTACCTTGTACTTCGAATCAGAGGTGACTTTAGAAGTGACTTGACTGACTGAACATTACTTCTAGTTTATGAAATCAACATAAAATAGAGTAACAAATGCAGATGTGAAAGGCTGCTGTCAAATTGCCAGATTTAGTCTAAACAACGAGGAGTCCTTGTGGCACCTTAGAGACTAACAAATTTATTTGTGCATAAGCTTTCGTGGGCTAAAACCCACTTCATCAGATGCATGGAGTGGAAAATACAGTAGATAGGGGTGTGTATATATATATACACCGTACATGAAAAGATGGGGGTTGCCTTACCAAGTTGGCTGGAGAGTCAGTGCTAATGATACAGTTCAATTAATAGAAGAATACTGAGGGAGGAAAAATCACTTTTGTAGTGGTAATGAGGGTGGCCCATTTCAAACAGTTGACAAGAAGGTGTGAGTAACAGCAGGGGGAAAAATTAGTATGGGGAAATTAGTTTTTGTAATGACCCATCCACTCCCAGTCTTTATTCAGCCCTAATTTGATGGTGTGCAGTTGGCAAATTAATTCCAGTTTTGCAGTTTCTCGGTGGAGTCTCTTTTTGAAGTTTTTTTTGTTGAGGAATTGCTGCTTTTAAGTCTGTTATTGAGTGATCAGGGAGATTGAAGTGTTCATCTGGTTTTTGAATGTTATAATTCCTGATGTCAGATTTATGTCCATTTATTCTTTTACATAGAGACTGTCCAGCTTGGCCAATGTACATGCCAGAAGGGCATTGCTGGTAGATGTGCAGGTGAACGAGCCCCTGATGGTGTGGCTGATGTGGTTAGGTCCTGTGATGTGTCCCTTGAGTAGATATGCAGACAGAGTTGGCACCAGTGTTTGTTGCAGGATTTGGTTCCTGGGTTAATGTTTTTTGTTGTGTGGTGTGTAGTTGCTGATGAGTATCTGCTTCAGGTTGAGATTTAGTCTCTGTGTGAGTTCCACTCCAAGATTTCTAATACGCTTATAATATGTAAATATGTACCTTGGATTTATTATGCATTCAGCTTCCAGAATAATAACCTGAATTATTTTTGTGCTCTCTTTAGAGAGTAATTGGATATAAAGTATAATTATATCAGATAGTCCCTTTTGGGTAACACATACAGTGTCTGGGATTGTCCGTGTTTTCTCCCTGAAACTTTCTGGCAGTATGTGTCCTAGCTGGTTAGAAACAGCAATCATTGAAAAGCCTTTTACGTAAAAGTTGTCAAAAGAAGACTTTAATTTTTTTTAATGGTAATGTGCCTCAGCATTCTTTCTGCTGTCCACTGACCTGGTAACTATTAATCCCCACTTGTTCTCTTATTTCCCAGTTCAGCAAATTCTAAGTTGTACACTAAGAAAAACAGTGACACAAGTTTCTGGGGTATTGCACATGTTAAAAATTTGCACTGTTTTGTCAGATGTGTCTGGTGGCTGTTTGCTGTTTCAGCTCTTACTGTAAGATTGCTTGCAGTTGTGAAGCGAGGATAAGGAATGAGGCATTTCTGCTTGTTCTCATTTTTGTTCAGGTTGATTTGGCATACTTGATATCTGAGTAGACAACCATCTGTCCCTCAGGTCTTGCCAATTACACCAACTCTGAAAACAGTCCGAGAAACTTAATTTTTCCACTTAATCATGTGCAAGTTCACGGTCTCTATCTTTTGTCAAATTAAAAAAAACCTTGGTCTGGATTTATTATTTTCTGTTTCCAAACTGTAGAGTTTACAACTAGCATTACAGATAGATAGCAAAATAAATAATATAAAATATTTTCTCTGAAGAAGCATTAGTGATTAAGTGTTAGAAGAATTAATCCCAGATTAAAATGACAGTATTAAAAACTGCTTCCTTTCAAGTACTGGAATTCAGTTAATAGTGTGAGGGTTGTTGTATCTATGGCAAGGAGAGAGAGAGAGAGAGGTCAAAAATTTCAAAAACGGATACTTAATATTAGAGTCCTAAGTCATCATTAGATGGCTATATAAGGGGCCTGATTTTCAGTAGTACTAATTATATTGACTTCAATAAGAGTTCATGGCTGCTCAGTGCTATTGAAATTCAGGTCACTTACAGTTTTAGGAGCCTAACTTTTAGGCACCTAGTTGTATGGTCTTGACAACTCTCCATCATATATTTGTAAAAGGAGTCAATGTATTTTTCCAATCATGATTCCCTGCAAAAATATCTTCCTTTATTCAGGAATTCCTGCTAGCATGAATATTTCTTCATTCATTATTTTCCAAGTCATTAATTCCAGTTCTGCTAAGTAGTGCTATTAATTACTTTATTTTTTTAATTTTTTTTAACCTGTGCTGTTTAAGTGAAAGCCTCTTCAAACTTGTTGCCTGCTATTTCACTATTTACTAATGACAGCTAAATTCTTATTGAATTTGGCATTGCAGTATTTAACTCAAGGATTGCTGTTGATGGAAAAGTGCACACTTCCAACTCATAATCAATGTATGAGGAAAGTAATAGGTGTTCAGATATAAAATGCAGCTCTTTAGTCAGTTGTCATATATTTTTCAAAGAGTGTGATATTTGCTTTTCTAGGAACTAGTATTAAGAACAGAGAACAAAATGAAACTGACTAAAAGCATCATTGCAAAAATATTTAATGGAGAACTACTGAAAACAACAAATATTACTTTCCAACTTGACCCATTCCCCTTGTTCCCTGCTGGCTTTATTTGAAATGCCTAAGGTAAAACATCACAGAACAAAATAGGTGTTTTAAATATGATTAATTATCCTTAAATTGTCCAAAGCATTCACTTTTTATCATTGAGAAATTTATAAAAATCCTTTGCAGTTCAATAGTAACAAATCTTACTGGTGCTGGGAAAGAAATACATTGTGTTCAGTTTTAAAAATAATGTTCAGGAGAAATTGTTTTGTGTACCGCTATGAGCAGTGTAAGAAAACTTTTTAGTATGAAATTTTTGCTACAGGTGCATTGATTATTTTTCTCCAGATTTTTAAATTAATCATTTCAAAGATTACATTCAACTGAGCTAATCTGTCTTTTTATGGTACAATTAGACACATGCAAAAAGAAAAGAGCTTTTGTACTAAATGTTCTCTCTCTCTCTCTCTCCCATCCCCCAAAAGAAGAGGCTTCCCTCAGGAGTCTAGAAATGTAGTGGAACTGGTTTCTTTTTTCTTACTCTTGTTGTTCTCCATTCTTCCATTCTACTCGTCATCCCTCTAATGATTTTTTCCCCTTCTATGGAAGCCTATTATGTATACTCCATTGTCTGGAGTCAAGGATTCTTCTTATAGCTCTGCCTTCATCTTATCTTATACTTCCTATGCTTCACTATTTTGCTTGCTTTCTTTGACTCTTTTACCAGGTCCAGATTCCATCCCTTCTTTCATGCTGCTCAGCAGGCTTGGAACAACTGCCCAATTAATGTATTTCAGGTTTCTCCTTTTCCTTCCCATTTCAGAAACTTCTTTAAGAACCTATTTTTTGACATTATGTGGTATATAATAAACATGTCCCATTCTTTGTCTGACCTTCCCTGAAACTGTTTTTTCTGTATCCAGTGTGTCATTATGGAACCTGTTCCTACTTGGGTTCAGTTTAGTTATTGTGCGTGTTATGTACCGCAGTGGCACTTTATGAATGATGATAATGCCTTTGGTATCAGTGATCTCTGGAGAGCAGAGCAAAACTGCTATCTGGTACACTTTCTATCACTGATACACACTGTTTCTGTTGTGAGTTTCCTGGCAGTGAAATTAACAAGCAAACTTATATCTTAAGTATCTGTACCCTGCTGTAATCAGCAAGTGTGTGATTGGAACTATATGTGGCTAAGAGAAATAATTGTTATCAACAGGCCTTTGAGTCTGCAGCTCAGTGTAACTCTGAGTAGTACAGCAGAAACCAATTCAGTATAGTGACTTGGCTTACAGACTTTTATCTACTTTATAAATAGGCTTATTGCTTTAGTTAATAATACATCTCTACCCCGATATAACTTGACCCGATATAACATGAATTCGGATATAATGTGGTAAAGCATTGCTTCGGAGGGGAGGGCAGATCAAGGCACATTCAATATAATACGGTTTCACCTATAACACGGTAAGATTTTTTGGCTCCCGAGGAGAGTGTTATATTGGGGTAGAGGTGTAGTTGGAGAGTTCTGTTTTTGTAGTGTTGTATGCACTTTGTTTTAGTGCAAAGATTATGATTTTTAACTTAATGGGTTTATTTTTAATGTTTTATTAGATGAATTTCACTAGATTCCACTCTGTTCTGTATATCTATATTTTGTTAGACTGCTTTCTAGCTTCAACTGATGAGTCACTCTTGCATATAATTGCTGATCAGAACAAAATATAGTGTAATAAATGCTGTAAAATTACCCTCTTCTCCATACCTTCTGAGATCCAGTTTATCTTATCTCTTCAGTGATGAGCAAAGTTTCTGTAATATAGAAAGGAGAGTGTTTTGTATAAGAAACTGCGTGTATAAAAAAAATTGGTCTGCTTTTTGTTCAAACTAAAAAGCATACCAGTGCTAACCTCTGGACTGAGACAAAGCATGAAGAATTTAAACCCAGAAGGAATTAATTTGACTAAATTATGAGCATCTGAAAAAGGGATGTTGGATGGTTGTTGGAACTTGGTAACTATCATGTGCACTATCTCCACCTGCTGTGGTAGTTATGTTGTGTTACCATCTTTGGTTAGGTTTCTTGACTAAAAGAAAACCAACTATGATAATATTTCTTTTAAAGACCAAAATGATACCAGTGTAACAGCTGAAAAATACTCTTGGTGGTTGGCATATGGGACCTTTGGTTTGATTCCCGTCCAGTATACATACTGGGGTCTATGTTTGTATGACTTATGGCAGATTTATAGCTGTTTTAATGTGATAGGCAGGTTACATGGTTGGAGGGATATTAGTGGTTAGCGGGGTTGAGAATTTGGGCTCTAGAAGGAAGATATTCAAGAAAAAAATTCACTGTTGCTCTGAAAAATGAGAGATCAGCACTTTAAGATAATGCATATATTGTTCAAACTAAACTAGATTTCAGGAAGGTTTTGGTCTTTGGCTGCACTATAAGGAAGAGCAAGGGATGTGAAACTGTGAAAACTACTGTTCTTGTGCAGGGGGAATGTATAAATGTTCCTTTTCAAAGCATATATCAATTGACTCAGTGGAATCCTAGCAATGACCTTTATACAGTATATTGTAAATCTTCACTGTCCATTTATTTTTTTATCCTTTATTATAAACTGAACTGGAAGGTAGACAATAGTACTTCTTCCAAAGTGCTGAACAAACATGATGTAATTGGTCACCCCAACACTCCCTGCAAGGCCGGGATTACTGTTGCTTTATCAAACTTTTAATTGAATATATTGAGATGCTTAAGGCACTAGCCCAGTGGCCAGTCACAGTAATGAGGATATTTCTGTGGTTCCTCCCCCCCCCCCCCAAAAAAAAAGGTGTGTACTAAACTCAGGTTAGCTAATTTGGGTTAAAATAGCAGTGAAGACATGTCAACTCATGTCATCAGTTCGAGTTCAACCCTAGGCTTTCCTTTGTTTCCCAAACTTTAACAACCTGTGAACCCCTTTCACTAAAATGTCAAGTCTCACGAACCCCCTCCTAAAAAGGAATTTCCAGGGATTTTCTTCTTTACCTGAATATAAATTATAAAAGCAGTGATCTTGAAAATATAAAATTTGTTTTTATGACAATCTTATTATACACTATTTATTATTAATTATTATTTATCATTACAGTATTTTTATTACATTATGAAAACGGCAACACTCTTCCAAGATCTCACTTTTGTAGCTTGTATCACTTTGAATAAGCCTGCTATAAGACAAGTCTCCTATGTTTCATCAAGAAATATCAATATGAAACAACATGAAGGTATTTAAGAAGCCAACTCAAAGAATTCCTCGTACACAAGCATTCAGGTCTTGAGCAGTCCAGGCAAACAATGCATGTTACAACAAAGCTTAAACTTGTTCTTCATAATAATTTTAAAAACAAGACTAGCTGCCTATTTAATTTTAAAAACATCAAAAAAAAATCCTCCTCCCTTTCCATTTCTTATAAGGAGTCTTGAAGTTTAAATCTCCTCAGTGTGACACATATGCTTGCTTTGATCTGCTTAGCTCTTGGAAGTCCAGGTGCCCTGTGCTGCTGGCCCTGTGCTTCCTGTGGGGTCCCTAGGGACAGCTCTGTCTGCCATTAGAAATTTTTTTCTAGAGAACCCCCCATAACATTTCTCAAACCCCAGTTTAGGAACCACTGCTTTAGACTTTACCTCAAGCTGCCAGTGTGAGGTAAAGACTGAGTTGCTGTATCATTGCTGCTATTTTTAATCCAAGTTACCTAACCTCTAGTTAAGAATACATCTTTTTTTGCAGGGTAGATATACCCTGAGTGTGCTGACAGTACATGTTCATAGATTCTAAGGTCGGTGGTCTGAACAACTGTATAACTCAGGCTATAGAACTTCCTCAAAATAATTTGAACTAGAGCATATTTTTTTGAATATTGGTTTAAAAATGGCCAGTGATGGGGAATCACTTGGCAGTCCTTAGTAAATTGTTCCAGTTATTCATTACCCTTACTGATAAAAATGTTACATCTTTTTTTCCATCTGAATTTGTTTATCTTCCATTTCCAGCCATTGGGTCTTGTTATATCTTTGTCTGCTAGACTGAAGAGCACATTATTAAATATTTGTTACTCTTGTAGATACTTATAGACTCTGTTCAAATCACCCCATAACCATCTTTGGGTTAAACTAAACAGATTAAGCTCCTTGAAGATCGTTCTTATGGCTATTTTCTGAACCCTCTTCAATTTATCAACATCTTTCTTGAATTGTGGGCATCAGAACAGACCAGCAATTGCACCAGTGCCAAATACAGAGGTAAAATAACCTCCCGGCTCCTATTTACTACTACCCTGTTTATGTATCCACGGATCACAGTAGCCCTTTTGGCCCCAGTGGTTGCACTGGGACAACTTATTCAACTGATTACCACCCTGACCCTCCCAAGTCATTTTCAGAATCCCTGCTTCCCAAGATAGTCCCTTATCCTGTAAGTATGGTCTATATTCTTTGTTCCTAGATGTATGATTTTTTTATATTTGGCTTTATTGAAATACAAAATATTTGCTTGCCCCAAATTTACCAGGCAATCCAGATTGCTCTGTGTCAGTGACCTGTCCTGTTAATTATTTGCAACTCCTCCAACTTTTTGTCATCTGCAAATATTATCAATTGATTTGATTTTTTCCCCAGATTATTGATAAAAATATTAAGTAGCAAAGGGCTAAGAATTGATCCCTGTGGGACCCCACTAGAAACATATTATCTGATGATGATTCCTCACTGTCAAATAGCCAAATTTTAATTAAAAAATCTCCTCCTTATTGTCTTTACTGCTGGTGGCCATAGATTTCTCCCTGTATCCTTTTGTTTACCTTATCCATTTCTTACAATTTCTAGCTTCTTATAGTTGTTATATAATTTATTTTTCTTGTTGCTTTCACTACTCCTCTAAGACAGCTGTTTTTCTAACCAGTGTGGCCTCCTTTCTCAATTGTGGCTTTTTGGACACGTAGCAAAATGTTCTTAAAATTCCCAATTATAATTCATATTTTTCTATTTAAATTTTTCCACCTGATTTGGTTCATAATTGTTTTCAGTTTTGAGAAATTGGCAGTTTTATAGCTCTGTGTGTGTTTAGGGGAGGAGGAGGTGCGAGCACACTGTGTAGTTGTAGCTGTGTTTGTCCCAGGGTACCGGAGAGATGAGGTGGGTGAGGTAATATCTTTTATTGGACCAACTTCTGTTGGTAAGAGAGACAAGCTTTGAAGCCACACAGAGCTCTTCTTCAGAGTGTGTGTGTAAGTACTTATTTGGACTTAATACTGTTCGCACATGACAAATTTGATCAAGTCATGATCACTTGTACCTAAGCTAGCACCAAATTTTAGTTTGAGGTCTCCTATAGAATTCTTCCATGTTGTATTCAACACTTCTTAAATTAGCAAATTGTCATCTGTAATTTCTAGAAATTCTGAGGACGTTTTAGTACTGGCAGCCTGAGCCCTCCAGCATATGTGACTCAGACTGAAGTCCCTGCATGATCATGCAGCCTTTTTTCATAAACAGTATAGATAAGTGCTTCAGGGGCTGGTCATCCTGTTCCCTAATGTGATTTGGTGGACTGTAGCAGACACCAACAAGTACCCCATTATGTGCTTTTGCTATTAGGACATTGATCCATAAGCACTGAAAATAATTTTCTTCCAGGTCTTCACTGAGCTTGTGGTTATTTTCACTGACAGCAGTGAGGGAATAGTTGGACTTAATTCACCCAAAATTTATATGCCTTACTTGTTAGTGTAACTTCTATATAAATTGATCACTGTTAATGGGAGTGGGGGAATCTTCCATTCTTTCAGAGCGTGATTACAGTTGCTCAGTATATTGGTAAATCTTGTACAGAATAGGAAGTAATATTTGAAAGTGAATGCTATATAAATAAGTGAGTAGTTGTGCAGCTTCCCACACGCATACAGGCAGATGGCTCCAGCTGTAGCATCATCAATGCAATTTAGCAGAACAGGGGAGCAGGATTTTGGGCTTACTACAAACCAGGTGGTTGGGGCAGTGTACAGGGCTTACCAGACTTTGGGAAGGTTCATAGACACCAGGTGGATCTGTCAAAATGTGCACACATTAGTCATTGCTCGCATGGAGTAGGGATGCAGTAGGGGGAGAGGTAGCAGCAGCATTATGTTTCTATATCATGAAACCTCTTATACCAAGGTTGGCTTCTTGGTTTTGATATGAAACAGGGCTGTTGTTGGTGATGGATTGGATTGAGGTAGCAGAATGATGTGCCATGAAGGGAAAAACTCAATATATACACCTGGTCTATGAAGATGTTTATAAAATACAACCTTTAAATACCTAATAAAATATGTTGATTGGATTCTGTTTTTCCTTCCTCAGTTGGCTGAAAGTAGTCAGAAGAAAGAGAGGCTACAGCAAAGCATTGAGAAATCAAAAATCGGACGCAAAGAGACTGTAAGTTTTTGTTCATTTTTTCATTGAAGAATCTGTGAGGATGTACAATCTGTAGATGTTAACATGTTACAGTTTTATATAAAATCATTGAAAATCTTAACAGAATGGAAAAATATCAGACTTGCTGATGCATAGCTGATTTTGATCTGTGGTGACTAGCAGGTGGGTGTTTCACAGGGTGAGAAATCTTGTGATTGCTTGAGAGCTGCTCTTTGTAAACCTGGATCAGACTGAAAACAAAACAAACTAACCCCCAAACTAAACTAATCGTAGGTACGTGCTGAAATGCCCAGATACTGCTGAATAGTCAAATGAACCCAGCTATCTGTGAATTTAGGTGGTTGTTTAAAATTTGGATCTTGATTTTAATCTGGCTAAATTTAACAAAGATCCTTTCTGTGTTGAAACTGTTGAAAGAGCACAGTCAAACGAAACTTAAAACATGCCACTTCATAGGCATGTTAGGTGGAAATGTCTTTCATACAGTATCCTAAACAGCATTGGGGCAGGTAAATCTAGATTCTTACTGATCAGTAGTATGTTTGAAGTAGATGATGTTCTTTGGAGGGACAGTATAGATCTGAAATATTTGAATTAGTTTTTGTACTTTGGAGATTGCTGCTGCCCTAAAATGATGTGAAACAGAGGTAAGGCTTTTGTTATGGAAAAAATAATTCCATTAAAAAAACTGTCAAGAGAACATTAGTATTGCACAATCAAGTATCTAGGTATCAGAAAATGTGAAAGTTAAGGATTAATGTGTTATGATACAATCTTGACTTACATGACTGCATACTAGTTCTCAAATAACACCATACATTTTTTCTACACTCTACAATATATGTGTATAACTTTGTAATAGATTTTTGTTATTCTCACTAAGTGGTCTACTGTATGGTACCGTTAGTGACATTATAATTTTATGTCACGTCTCTTCTTTAAAATGGACTGTATTTTTCATTTTATTATTATTCATTCAGTACTCTGAGTAATCAATTACTGTAGTGAGAAAGAGACTCTCTCAAAGAGATGCTATATCCACACACGTTAAAGCAGTGGTTCTCAAACTTTTGTACTAGTGACTCCTTTCACATAGCAAGCCTCTCTAGGCAACTCCCCCCTTATCAATTAAACACTTTTAAAAATATATTTAACACCATTATAAATGCTGGAGGTAAAGTGGGGTTTGGGGTGGAGGCTGACAGCCCACGAACCCTCATGTAATAGCCTCATGACCCCCTGAGGGGTCCCAACTCCCAGTTTGAGAACCCCTGCATTAAAGTGTTTAGAATGGAAAAGTGTGGCTCTTCTAATATTATGTGTTTTTATTTTAACTTTCAGCTAGAATTATCTTTCTCATTTACACTAGTCTCAACTATCACAATAAAGTTCAAGTTCAAGTCACAGAGTATTGCATTTAATTCACTATATTTATATTTCTGCCTCACAAGTTAATCTAAACTGGAAACTGACTGTTTCACTGTTGGTATACATGTGCTGGCATGTTTTTGGTTGTTAAATAGTTATCAAGATTACTTATAATAGTGTGTTTACAGTACAGTAAGGGCTCAGTGAAAGCAGTGAAGTACACTAAAGAAACAATTGCTAGTTATTGATTATGAATATCATAATGTGTATAGGTAGTGTGGTGAGGATCTGAGATGTGGTCCCAATCCTTATTTACCCATGTATATAACTAGGAACAAATAACAGTTTGATTACTTACAATAATTTTGATTTGTTTAACCACTTTGCCTTGATCTTGCATTCATTATGCACTGAAGACCCACTTTGAAACAGGGCATTCTGAATGTGCATAAAGTGCAGGATTGGTTTGCCTACCTTAAAATAGTAGGAAATGGAGCACCCAACAGTCTATCTGATAGTTTTGGAGAGTAAAATGATATTTGCATTTTGCATAAATGTAGTGGTGGTGGTGGTGGTCGTGGTGGTGGTAGTAGTAGAAGTATAATCACTGCCTATTTAATTTTATTTCCTGTTGGTTTCTCCCAAAATGCTCTGAACCCAGACAGAACGTGCTGCCCTAACAAAGGAACTTGCTGCTCTCCGGCAGAAAAAAGAGCACCTAATGGCAGAAATAGAGAAATACAAAGAATGTGATCCAGATGTTGTTGAAGAAATCCGTAAGTTGTATATTGTGTAGCTTTAATGTGTTAAAATTTCACAGAAGGAAAAATGATGCTTTTCAACAGCTCATAACTCAGGCACAGCTGAATGGATTTTCATATGGGCACAAAAGGCAGACTTCCCTCTGCCAAATTTCAAGTTGCTGCTGCAAACCAAAGAGTTGTAAAAGCTCTACAAATTCTTCTGACATTTTATTTTATAATCAAGAGTGTTAAGTAACCTAAACACATTGTTACTGGCTTTACTGGTTAACTGAAGTCTTGTTCTGTGAGTGAAATAAGCAGATGTCACTGAACATATATAGGGAACAGACCAATTTGGTAAGCAGGTGTCATTTTTAGTTAATCTCATTTCTGAGTATAATTGCACATGAATGCACTAGTTTTTAATATTTGAAAAACTGGGTGAAGATTATAGATCACAAGTAATTGCAGTTTTTGTTGGCACACTCAGCAGAGAAGTCAAGTTTGAATAAATAGAGAAATTCTTCACAGAAGTGGAGAACCTTAAACTACTGCGGTCTGATTTTTTGTACACATTCAGGGGCTAGAGAACGTTTCACGTCTGCTCCAGTCAATCTGGAGTAGAAACTAATGTGACAAATACTGTGAATCTGAGTGTATAGATGCATACATGGTATTTACACTTCAGACAAATTCAAACAAGTCAAAGTGATATTAATCCTCTCTGAGAACTTGTATCTCTGCCAAGTTTATTTTAAAATGAAGCTGTTTTAATTAACTAAGCAAAAAACCAGTTTTTAAAGCTTGAACGCATGTTTTCTTCCACACTGATATATCCAATGACTGGCTAACTATATTTTGTTCCAGCTTTAGAGGAGGAAAAATAACCAAAAACCGTTTTTCTTTTTGTTTTGAGAGAAGGAAGGAGAATTTTAATCCTGTAAGGAATATCTTTACAAAAATTGTAAGAGCAATTGAAAACAAGGGTTTATAATGGAATAGGTCATTCAGACTTTTAGGTACAGATCTTGCAATCATCTTGTCCATGGGGTTCAACACAGGCATTTCAAAAGATTCAGCACAGGATAGGGGTTCACCTTCATGGGTCCAATTCCAGGATCAGATGTTTAACTAGCACCTGCAACACTCTCTGTTTCAACCCTGAATAATTGTACTTGCCCTGGTATTTAACTGTTTTTGGACAGGAAGGGGAAGGATCATTAGTTTTTTGGTTTTAAATTACTGTTATATTTTAAGAGGAAAAAAATGTTGGAGGGGAGGGATGGAAGAGGAAGATGGGGAATGAAATTAGCGTAAGTAGGTTAGTGCCTAAGCTGGTAAATCTTCATAACAATCTTGTGGAGCTGATATAATGGTTAGGTGAACATGTGATCGGTTTTGTGATGTGGGCAAATGGCTACAGGTGACTAAATGGGGAGCATCACAATTTGCAGTCACTTCTCAGTCACAGAATAAGCAGCAGTTCACTTGGTAGTGTCTTAAAAAGATTACATGGAAGCAGCATTTACCAGAAAAAAGCTAAGGAAATGAGAGATGATGTTTGAGACTACTTTGAGAGAGAGACTAGTTGCATCACTTGTACTGTCCCACTGTTAAACAAAGGAATGGAACAACCTTGATTACTTGGCTTTCCACTAAACAGCTCACTCAGCTCTTTGATGCAGATATTGTTGACTGTTGTTTAAAGGTGATCTGCAAAGGAAAATATAAAATATTGGTTTTGTGCCCTTTTTGCTGTTTCATGCTGTACAAAGTAGACCTGGAAATGTATTTTGGATTTTTAAATTCTTCTTTCTGCTTTTACATTAAAATATCAGGATTTTTCAAGTCTCCTCTTCCCATAGAAAATGTGTCAACAGTCTCATGTATATTAAGAGCTTTGTCATGTCTTCACTATAGCTAGATGTGCTATAACTATGGCGTTGTCTGGATGAGGGAAATTTATTGTTACATACCAGGGCAAACCCATAATGTGGGCACACTGTGCTGTGCAGCTTACACCAGTAAAGTACCAGGACAGATTATATTGATGCAAGTCCTATCTTGCATGTGGTGGATTGATGTAATTTCTCCCTCCCTCCTTTGTAGATCAACTTTACTTGAATGATCAGGATATTAGATTTGTGACACCCCAAAATGTAGGGATACGGAAGAACTTTGAGGCTCTATGGAAGTTTCTAAATACAGTATAGCAGAATAAAAGTCTTGATGTTCCCCTTGACTAGTGTCATGGCTGCAAAGTACACGTGGGAGGGAGCAGGTAACATCAAATGCAGGTAACTTACGAAAATATTGGGGGACAAATACATATTAGATGCAATAATTTAATACAAATATTGATGGTCTCTGAGGGCAGTAAGGAATTGCCTATGTGGGGAGATGATGTGCCTGAGACATCACAACTGTAGATATGTCTACACCGTGACTAGCCTGTGCCAGCTGACTCTGCCTCGTGGTTCTCGGGCTAAGGGGCTGTTTAATTGTGGTGTAGAAGTTCGGACTGGAGCCTGGGCTCTAGGGTCCTGAGAGGTGGGATGGTCTCAGAGCTTGAGCTGCAGCTTGAGCCCAAAAATCTACAGCCTGTTAGCCTGAGTTAGTTGGCGCAAGCCAGACATGGATTTTTAATTGCAGTGTAGACATATCATGAGTGAATGTTTTCGTTTTTGTTTTTGGAGTCCATTGAACTCAAGGGAAATACTCCCACTGACTTCAGTGTTCACTGATCATACCCTAAGCCAGTGTGGTCACTTTCTCCTTGTTAGGGGGACTATTTCCTGTTTGCATTAGCTCTTGTCTGCTTGGGCAATAGAAGAGGTGTAGCTTTGGCTATAAGAGTTATGAGACCAAGAATTAAGGAGTGGGATTTTAAGAAAAAATATCTTTAAAGCTAAGTGTGTGTGTGTGCGCGCGCACGCGCGTGCACGGGCGCATGCTTGAGTGCTCATGCACAATGTGGTATGTGTGAGTACATGACACTGTACATTGCATGTTATGTGTGGGTTGTAGAAATTTTTTGTTACCGGTCCTGACAAAACATGAGAGACATTTTTCAATGACACATTACATATGTACTGATGAGACTTGACAGTCTAACCTTTTCATAAAGGACATAGGGAGCATGTACTAATGGACTTTTTTTTTTTTTTTAAATTAGGCTGACAAAGCTCCTAGACACTTTAAAAAATACACTCCTAGAGAGGGGGATTAGCTTCCCAATAATTTAGTATGTGCTACTGTGTCTCACTATAGAGACAGAGGTGGAACTATTGTATGCATTTGCACAGGGGTTATTTTCAGGCATAAGTTCTTCATTTTTTGAGAAAGCAATGCTAATATAATTCATATACATGGTGGTTTGAACTGCCGATGGCTTGCACTATGTCTTGCTCCATGTCTTTCAAAACCATTCTAACATGCAGTGGATCTTAAGCTAGGAGTTGTGACTCCCAGGTGAATTTCCTAGTAATTGCAAAATTTTCTACAGTATCTAGACTCAAACATTTCTAGCCCTTGTTGTGAAGATAGCATTCTCAATGTAAATAGCTACACTAAATAAGATATTTAATGCATAATTTAAATGACAAATCAAATGTGTACATTGAATCCAGTTATGGTGTGGTGAACTTTAAAAGTATTACAGCATATTTGATATTTTGGCTGAAACAGTGCAAAGAATTCTGGTAAAGCAGAGCATTGGGGTCATGGGTCATGTTCTGCACTCTGAATATGATGGAAGCTTCTTATGAACATCCATTTCTTCCCCAATGCTATCAAACAATTAGATTTTTATTTCTTCAGCGTTTGATAGAGTCTGCTGATAGTTTTGTGGACCCCAACTTGCATAGGCATTCACTTAAGAGCTGTTGTCCTGCTTTCTGTTTCATGATCACTGCCTCTTCCATTAACTTTTTTGATCTCCCTCTCATTGCTATAAATAGTCCCTGATGGCAAAATGCAGAACCTTGTCCAAGACCACTGTCAGTGTTGATCTATGGATGAGTCAGCAATAATTGCTAGGCAATCAAGGCCTAGTCTACATTAAGAGTTTAGGTCGAATTTAGCAATGTTAAAATGAATTAACCCTGCACCCGGCACACAACGAAGTCATTTACTTCGACATAAAGGGCTCTTAAAATCGATTTCTGTACTCCTTCCCGACGAGGGGAGTAGCACTGAAATTGACATCGCCAGGTTGAATGTGGGGTAGTGTGGATGCAATTCGATGGTATTGGCCTCCGGGAGCTATCCCACAATGCACCATTGTGACTGCTCTGGACAGCAATCTGAACTCGGATGCATTGGCCAGGTAGACAGGAAAAGCGCCGCAAACTTTTGAATTTCATTTCCTGTTTGCCCAGCCTGGAGAGCTGATCAGCATAGGTGACCATGCAGAGCTCATCAGCACAGGTAACCATGCAGTCCGAGAATCGAAAAAGAGCTCCAGCATGGACTATATGAGAGGTACTGGATCTGATTGCTGTATAAGGAGGCAATTCCGTGCTAGCAGAACTACGTTCCAAAAGATGAAATGCCAAAACATTTGAAAAAAATCTCTGAGGGCATGCTGGAGTGAGGCCACAATAGGGACTCAATACAGTGCTGCGTGAAAGTTAAGGAGCTCAGACAAGACTTCCAGAAATCCAAAGAAGCAAACGGACGCTCTGGGGCAGAGCCAAAGACATGCCGCTTTTACGCTGAGCTGCATGCAATTCTAGAAGGGGCCGCCCCCACCCTTGACCGTGGATTCTGAGGAGGGGGTATTCACAGCCATGCCTGAGGATTTTGTGGACGGGGAAAATGAGGAGGAGGAGGACGAGCTTGAGGAGAGTACACAGCACACCATTCTCCCCAACAGCCAGAATCTTTTTCTCACCCTGACTGAAATACCCTCCCAAGCCGGTATCCCCGACCATGAAGCCGGAGAAGGGAGCTCTGGTGAGTGTACCTTTGTAAATATAAAACATGGTTTAAAAGCAAGTGTTTTTTAAAGATTAATTTGCCCTGAGGACTTGGGATGCATTCACGGCCAGTACAGCTACTGGAAAAGTCTGTTAACGTGTCTGGGGATGGAGCAGAAATCCTCCAGGGACATCTCCATGAAGCTGTCCTGGAGGTACTCCAAAAGCCTTTGCAGAAGGTTTCTGGGCAGGGCAGCCTTATTCCGTCCTCCATGATAGGACACTTTACCATACCATGCTATTAGCAAGTAATCTGGTATCATTGCATGACAAAGCTTGAAAGCGATGGTCCCGGTGTTTGCTGGCATTCAAGCAACATCCATTCTTTATCTCGCTGTGTTATCCTCAGGAGAGTGATATCGTTCATGGTAACCTGGTTGAAATACGGGAATTTAATTAAGGGGACATTCAGAGGTGGCCATTCCTATTGGGCTGTTTGCCTGTGGCTCAAAAGAAATCCTCCCTGCAGTTAGCCAAGCAGTCGGGGGGGCGGGCATTGGTGCTGAGCTGTTTGCGTTTGGCTAGCAGGGATCTTCCCCGATACCAGCCACGTGGGGAGGGAGGGGTAAAGCGATCATACCAGAGAATTGGATGGGTGGGGGGGTGGTTTCGTTTGGTTTCTGCTGCTGCACGTTAACATGAAAACTGCAGCACTCAACGGGCTTTGCTTGGTATGGGAAAGGAAGGCGCTGCTTTTATGAAGGTTGCAGAAGCCGAAAGAGTATGGCTTATCATGGCCGCATGCAAGCTGAATTCTGTTGCCCGGCCCTGCGTCTGCGATCTCTAACACCAAAGCCGCAGGCACTCAATATTAAGATACAAAATGCGACCTTGTACCGACATCACACGTGCCAAGTAATGTGAATAGTGTTGTTCACTGTGAAAGAGTATACCCATTGTTCTGTAAAATATATCTTCTCTCCCTTTTTTCCCTCCCGCAGCTGCAAATTTTTCAAGCCTCTTTTCTCCATCCCGAAGGCTATTTCAGATAAGGTGGCAAAAAAAAATGCACATGTGCTGAAATGGTCTCTGAGATCATGCAGTTGAACCGCAATGAAAGAGCTCATCTGTATGAGTGGAAGGACACAGTATCACAGTACAGGAAAGCGGCCAATGAACATGAGAACAGGAGGGAGGAACGTGAAGACAGGAGGGATGATCAAGATGAGAGGTGTTGGCAGGAAGATCAGAGGAGGCAGGATGCAACGCTGGGGCTACTGTAGGATCAAACGGACGTGCTCCGGCATCTGGTGGAGCTTCAGGAACGGCAGCAGGATCACAGAGTGCTGCTGCAGCCCCTGTTTAACCGCCCTCCCCTCTGCCCAAGTTCCATAGCCTGCTCACCCAGATGCCCAAGAACGCGGGGCAGGGGTGAGGCTCCGTGCACCCCGCCACTCCACCCCATGGACAGCCCAAGCAACAGAAGGCTGGCATTCAACAAGTTTTGAAGTGGCCTTTTCCTTCCCTCCTCCCACACTCCACCGGGCTACCTTGTCAGTTCTCTCTCTATTTTTATAATTAATTAATAAAGAATACATGGTTTTTAAACAATAGTGACTTTATTTCCTTTGCAAGCAAGCTGTGATCAAAGGGGGGAGGGTGGGTGGCTTACAGGGAATGAGTCAACCAAGGGGGCGGGTTTTCATCAAGGAGAAACAAAGAGAACTGTCACACCATAGCCTGGCCAGTCATGAAACTGGTTTTCAAAGCTTCTCTGATGTGCACTGCTTCCTGGTGTGCTCTTCTAATTGTCCTGGTGTCTTGCTGCACGTAATCAGCGGCCAGGTGATTTGCCTCAACCTCCCACCCCGCCATAAATGTCTCCCCCTTACTCTCACAGAGATTGTGGAGCACACAACAAGCAGCAATAACAATGGGAATATTGGTTTGGCTGAGGTCTGAGCGAGTCAGTAAAGTGCTCCAGCGTCCCTTTAAACGTCCAAATGCACATTCTACCACCATTCTGCACTTGCTCAGCCTATAGTTGAACAGCTCCTGACTACTTTCCAGGCTGCCTGTTTATGGCTTCATGAGCCATGGCATTAAGGGGTAGGCTGGGTCCCCAAGGATAACTATAGGCATTTCAACACCCCCAACGGTTATTTTCTGATCTGGGAAGTAAATCCCTTCCTGCAACCGTTTAAACAGATTAGTGTTCCTGAAGACGCAAGTGTCATGAACCCTTCCCGGCCATCCCACGTTGATGTTGGTGAAACATCCCTTGTGATCCACCAGTGCTCGCAGCACCATTGAAAACCTCTTGTGGTTTATGTACTGGCTGCCCTGGTGCTCCGATGCCAAGATAGGGATATGGGTTCCGTCTGTTGCCCCACCACAGTTAGGGAATCCCATTGCAGCAAAGCCATCCAATATGACCTGCACATGTCCCAGAGTCACTATCTTTGGTAGCAGCAGCTCAGTGATTGCTTTGGCTACCTGCATCACAGCAGCCCTCACAGTAGATTTGCCCACTCCAAATTGATGCCCGACTGACTGGTAGCTGTCTGGCTTTGCAAGCTTCCACAGGGCTATTGCCACTCACTTCTCAACTGTGAGGGCTGCTCTCGTCTTGGTATTCTGGCGCTTCAGGGTAGGGGAAAGCAAGTCACAAAGTTCCATGAAAGTGGCCCTACGCATATGAAAGTTTCGCAATCACTGTGAATCATCCCACAGCTGCAACACTATGCAATCCCACCAGTCTGTGCTTGTTTTCCGGGCCCAGAATTGGTGTTCCATGGAATGAACCTGCCCCATAAGCACCATGATCTCCAAAAGCGCCAGGGCCAGCATTTGAGAGAATTCTGTGTCCATGTCCTCATCACTCTTGTCGCCACACTGCTGCTGCCTCCTCGCCTGGCTTTGCAGGTTCTGGTTCAGCAAAAACTGCACGATAATGCGCGAGATGTTTACAATGTTCATGACTGCTGCATTGAGCTGAGTGGGCCCCCTGCTTGCCGTGGTATGGCGTCTGCACAGGTAACCAGGAAAAAGGGCGTGAAATGGTTGTCTGCCGTTGCTTTCACAGAGGGAGGAAGGGAGAGGGGGGACTGACGACATGTACCTAGAACTACCCGCGACAATGTTTTTTGCCCCATCAGGCTTTGGGATCTCAACCCAGAATTCCAATGGGCGGGGGAGACGGCGGGAACTATGGGATAGCTACCTACAGTGCAACACTCCGGAAGTCAATGCTAGCTTCGGTACTATGGACGCACACCGCCGAATTAATGTGCTTAGTGTGGCCGCATGCACTTGACTTTATACAATCTGTTGCCAAAAATGGAATTCTATAAAATCGGAGTAATTCTGTAGTGTAGACATACCCCAAATTAGCAGTGTGCTGTCCTGTATGCCAAGTGTGTAAGTTCTGCAATGCACTATGACCAGTGGTCTTGAAAGTGGCATTCCTAATAAACGTGAACTCAGAACTTGATTGCATGAGCACGCTTTCATTAGTAGGCATCTTCTTATGTCACACAACTCCCAGGAATAGCCTAAAGAGGCTTCTCCAAGAGAGGTCAAGAATTAGTGTGAGAGGAAGATCTGGCCTATTGTGCTTAGAGGGGGTAAGGGAAATGTTTGTGTAATTTCTCAACAGCAGAGGCCTTGGACCAAGGGAAGTAGAAAATTTTCTATACAAAATTGTTTCTGTCAGTAGGAAGAAATATAGAAGATTAAAGTTCATAGATAATTCTTACTATAGCTACTGTTTTGATATTTAAATGCAACTGTATAGGAAGGGAGACTCGTCAGAATGAATTCCATTTCTGTAACTATAGGGTTCTTATTCACTGAGACCTCCCTGCATGAGCGGTACTAGGAAGCCCACAACTAACAGTGCTTGTTAGCCTGTGAGAATAATTGCACCTGCTGTTGATCCATACAACAGAATTACACTTCATGATGTAAAAGTTACTTTACCCGAAAAATATTTAAGATGTTAGTTATATTTTGCATTACTGGTAACAGTTCTGCAGGCTGATTGTTAAGTATATCCAGGGGCAGCTCTTTTTTTTTTTTTGCCGCCCCAAGCATAGCAGTAAGGGAGCCTTCAGCGGTGGTTCTGCAGAAGGTCCACCGGTCTCGTGGATTTGGTAGCGTTTCTGCGGGTGATCTACTGGTCCCGCGCCTTCGATGTACTTGCCGCTGAAGTCGCGGGAGCAGTGGACCTCCCACAGAAATGCCGCCGAAGGCTCCCTGACTGCAGCCCTCATGATGACTGGCACGCTGCCCCCCGCCCCACCCCCGCCGGCTTGCCGCCCCAGGCATGTGCTTGCTGAGCTGGTGCCTGGGGCCACTGCTGACTATATCCTTGAAAAGTTGCCAGTTTTCTCTGCAATCTCTGATCCTTTCAGTGAAGAAATCCATAAAACATGCCTGCTGAGTTAGTATGGTAGCTCACACCGTCACCAGCTGCTACTTGTTTTGTAAATTTAGCTACTTTGTCGTGGGACACTTGGCATTTCATTATTCTCATGGGCAAGATCTTGAGGTTCCTGTTTTTGGAGATCTTATTTTGTACATAAAAATGTTAAGATAAGCCTTAAGGGTGGCCTGATAAGATAAAGTAGTCAGGGTAAGAAAGGGAATTCAGTACAATTCTTTCTTTGCCACCTTAAGAACTTGAAGAAGGAAAATCAGTATGCAGGTTCTGGATGCTGAGAGTTTTCAGCATTTATTAGTAACATTGCTGGGACTGATTATTGGGTCATTGTTTCTACAGTAACCCGTTAGAGATGAACAATGACTGATTTAAAACAAAAAGTGGCTTGTCCTTTTTTGCTGCTTTATGTCTAAAGAGAGCCTGAAAGTGGCTTTTAAAAAGATCTGTTGGTTTTTTACCATGAAAACATCAAGAATGTCATTGTCAATTCTACTTCTGCTGGAGTGACCTAATGTATGTCTTGGAACATGTACATTATGATTTCACACACCTTAACTGTTTAATCTTTGACAAGATTAGTTTTCTATACAGTGTTACCATTCATAGAAGTTGAATAGACTTTTTAGCAAAACAAAGTTAGAAAGCATGGCTAAAAGTCCTTTCTCATCTTAACTGTTAAACCTTCACTTTCCAGCTCTTGTGATGTCATTTCTCTACTTCTACAATCCAGAAGCAATGCTTAATTTGTGCCAGGGCTGAGCCCTGGCTCCTCTGAGCTTGTCGGTCACAGCTCTGGCATCTCTGGGCTTGCCACATCAGTTATGAAAGTAAAAAATTTGCTTGAGCTCCAGCACCTCTTTCATTACAATTTAAGCGCTTATCAGAAGGTGCTACCTACCAATGTTTCAGCTCCAGCAATGGGAGTGCTAGCAAAGGCAAGGCTCCAGGCAGCTACCAGCTTTTTTTTTAAACTATTTTATTTAGGAAGTTTTATCAGGTTTACAGATCCATGCCATGTAAATATCAGAGACAAAACAATAATTGTTACCACAGTGAGATTTGTTTAGAGAAATATTAATATAGTAAAACAGCAATATAATCATCAGATCTCTCCATTTAACAGAGTGTTACCAGATTACAGAGTCAGAATCTTTATATTACCCATAATATGCTTCTGGTGATATTATTAAAATAAGTAAAATCTCTGCACGTATTTGACAAACCAAGCATGTCTATCAAATGTTAATATGTAAAAGAAATTGGACTGGTGTGTTGTGATTTTTACAGGTGAATGTACTTTTTCTTGGTATTGAATAAATAGTAATTAAATATATGTGCCTATTTATCCTCTAGTTGCTGAGAATGTAATTGGCTACCATCATTTTATGTACTACACTGTCTAACCCTGCTCACAGTGGATCCTATACAATATGCTCTTGTTTAGGCTTGGAGAAAAAGTGTATTTTTGAAATATTTTAGCTAATGTGTTTTAAAACCCTGGTGTTGGCTGGGCAAGTTGTGTATATATATTTTGGCACACACAAGCAAGTATAGATAAGCCCTAGATTCAGATACAACTTTCCCTATCTATGCTAGGGTTTAAAACATGCTAGCTAAAATGGTTTAGTGAACACATTTTAAAAATTAACATTTTATATTAGACTACACAAGCCCTTATTTTGTAGACCTGCTCTGAGCAGAGTTAGGCCATACAGTGCTTAAAATGCTGATGTTGCCAATACATTGTCAGTGCTAGCATTCCCATTGATGGAGCTGCTGAACCAGTGGAAGCAACAATGGAAAATTTTCGGAACAAATGCCAGTGCAGAGAAGAGTATAGTGTCTCTCAGGACAGACATGACCTGAATTTCCAATATAAAAAATAAACAACATACTCTCTCTTTGCCTTCATACATCACAAAGAAGCAAAAAGGGCAAAGTCCAATTCCCCCCCCCCCACCTTTTTAAGCCATCTTTAAGAATTCAGAGCTTTCACCACTACATTTTACTATTATCTAAGTTTCCAGGCTGATACAGCATTTACACCAATGGGGACAAGAAGATTTAACAAACTTTCTTAGAAACTGGTTTGTGTCATAAAAACTCTTTAAAAGCTACTTGCAGTGGAGATGGGTTTTTTAAAAAGTGTGTTAAACTTTATTTTTGCATTTGTTATCCAGAAACGTTATTCTATCTGTCTTATCAAAGACCTCTTAGTATCTTTGAAGTCCTGAGAACCTTTCTGGTTCCCTCTTCTAAGGTACATGATACACAACTGGATTTACCTCACAGGCCACTACCATTCCTATGTGCTTTTTCTCTAAAGAATCATGCACACCTGTGAAATAAGAATATTTACAGGTGAGCGAGATTGCTCCTGAGTAATGCGAAGCATTCTCTCTCAGAGAAGAGGCAGCTGTTCCTGCAGCATTTCCAGCCCATGGACCTAATTCAGATCTCCCACATAGCTATGCAGAGCACTATTGCTGAGCCACCAAGCAGGCTCAACTAGAATATTTTCTTTTAAAATACATTCTTAAAAATACTTTTGACACTTCAAATGGTATCTTTTATGGTCCTTTGTTAATGATTTTTCATTAAACTAGTTTTGGGGCATGGCTGAATCTTAAAAAAGACATATTTGAAAGCCACAGATGAGTATCTTCATTATGGTCAGTGGATTCATAGGAACTGTGTCAATACAAACATCATCTCACTGTTTTGCACTTGTTAAATTATGTGACTGTACACGGTTTTCCTCACTTTCAGGTCAAGCAAACAAAGTTGCCAAGGAAGCAGCCAACAGATGGACTGGTGGGTATGCATTTATAGTGTTCAACGACAATCCTAATTATGGCACTGGAGTGTAGCGAAACTCAACTCGGAGTTCTGCTCAGTGACTTATAGGGCTTTTAAATTATATGTAATTTTTCAGTTAAGATGAGCCTTGATTTTGGAAGTGCAGGGAAATAACTCCCCTAGAAAAATGTACTGTCATGTGGATAGATGTGTGTTTCATGTATATAATTCACAACCTACCAGGTTAATTTTTTTTTAAATGCACAAAAGACTTACTCTCCTAGTAGAAACTTGGTTTGCCAGATTTCAGTCTGGAGCTAATTTCTACAGTTGATATCAGGAGACTTCAATAGCAGGAGTCCTTTAATGTTGTTGATGTGGGTGGCACTGGCATAGAAAATTACATGGCTTATTTTATGAATGTAATCTTAATTTACATTTTTTAATGCATTTTAAATTTACAGTGCTATATAGAGGTTTTGTTGTCGCTGGTGTGTATTCAGATGCAAATATATGTGGCGTGATAAAGTAATTATTCTTGCTTAGAGTATGTAGTTCATTTGCTCAGAGTCACAGATGAAATCTATAAGCTGTTGCAGTTTTGAAGAAGATTACTGCATTATGTTCTTATGGAAATATTTTACCCATTATTTTCCCCTCTCTTTTGCTCTGCAGGTGATTTGTGTTACATATTGCCCTTTTGCAGAGCAAACAATGTGTATTTTTCATTTGAGTTTTAATTGATGGGAATATTGTGTTTTGTAAATTACATTTTTTCAGAATTTGTCCCTGTTCACTGTATAGTAAGTGAATAGCCCAATCTTTTCTAGAAACAGAGAAGTGGTAGGCGATAAATTGTATTCCAGATTTTATAGAAAAAGAAGAATCTTTTAATGGTTATTTCTTCTTGTCGTTTGTATCTTATATTTGAACAGAATTGTTGTTATTACTGCCCCATTGTGAAACAGGAAAAAGTATTTATTTTTAAAGATCAGTTCTGTGTGGGTATTAAGTGTTTCTGAGAGGTGTTTGAGAGATTGTACTTCGCTCTCTAATCTGTAAACCTGCTTCCATATTGTAGCATATCTGTGCTCAAGAGCAATTTTATAATCAAATATCTGCTGGTGAAAACTTGACTTCAAAGATACATAGTCATGGAACAGCTTGATAGATAATTCCCCTTAACCTAAGCAATTGCTAAATTACAGAGGTTAGCATAACAATCAAATCATCAGTTTTATATTAATCTAAGATGTAATGTAAAATATAATTAAAGGATAATGAATAATTATGATAAAATAATCTAATACAAAATAAAACCACTTACTGAAGCTTAAGTATTTTGAAGTTTGATTTTTCCCAAATTTTTCAAACTAAATCCATATTATGCAACCCAAAAAAAAAAAATGTCTTACTTTGCTGAAATTAAAATAATGGCTTTAGCAGCAAGTAGATTTATCATTAATTCTAAAATTAACTAACTTATAGAACACTAGCACCACATTCTTTGATGGTTAAAATACATGTAATAAAGAATTACATAGTTTTGACTCCAGGAGTTTACTTAAAATTCTAAATAGGGAAAAACCTTGGACACTTCTTTGTTACTTTATGACAGTATATGCGTTTTCTGCGTTACAGAATTTTACTGTATTTGTTCACAGCTGTCTTCTGTCAAGCTAGATGATACAACAGACCAGGACTTAGCAGTCAACATGTAGCAGGGCAAATCATGTTCAGGTTCATGTTAGCTAACTTAGGGCTTGTCTACACTGGCACTTTACAGCGCTGCAACTTTCTCACTCAAGGGTGTGACCTCCCCACCCCGCCAAGCGCAGCAAGTTTCAGCGCTGTAAAGTGCTAGTGTAGACAGTGCACCAGCGCTGGGAGCCGTGCCTCTCGTTGAGGTTTGTTTGTGTGTGTTTGTGTGTTTTTACAGCACTTGGAGAGCTCTCTCCCAATGCTGTGCCGTGACTACACAAGCCACGTTAAAGTGCTGCAGTGGCAGCGCTTTAACGTTGCCACTGTAGAGTAGCCCTTATTCAACTGTTCAGTAGTAGTGGGAGAATGTATTCAGTGACTCCAAAAGCCCACTAAACTAGTCCTCTGATTAGTGCCCCACAGTGTACTGGTGGCCTTTTGAAAAGTCACCCAGAATACACTGCCTCTGGAAGCTGCATTGGGAACTGTGAAGTAGCTACCCTCATGGAATTGCAGTTGTAATTTTTTAGAACAGCACATTACAGGTGCATGGCAAAACTTGTGAAGGTTGTTAACATGATTCAGTGTGGATGTACTGAACTTTTACCTTTATACCAGTGCAGTACAGCTGGCTCAGTTACAAGCTAGACTACACCAGTCCTAAAATGAGTGGAGAGCAAGTAAAATTTTGACCTCATCAGAGGCAAGAGACGTTTGGATAATTGAGAGGAGAAAGGATTCTTTATCAGACTGAAACACTTCAGTTTGGTTTTATTACATCTATTTGGCTTCAATTATTAACACTTTAACAAATTAAGCTGTGAGAGTTCACAGAAAATGCACATTCTTTAGGATGTTCAGCAGGTCCTCAGCATAATCAGGGAAGAACAGATTTGATATTGCTAATATTTCTTGGGTGAAAATAATCAGATAGGAATATTTTTTAAAAGCATACACCTTTTCAAGTTTCTGTTCATAAACCATGAAGAAGCTCCCCCAAAATAACTGCATAAACCCAATTTTTCTAATCTGTTAAGTAATATTTTAACTATATAAAATGAAATAGCTACAGAATTTGTAGCTAAGGACATAATAGTGACTAAAAACTCATTTTGAGTATAATTTTTATGCACACATTTTTACCAACCCTATTTGCCTCATTAGCATTTGTAGCAGTGCTCAGTTAATTGATTCCTCTTTCCCCTCTTAGCCCTACCTAGTAAATTATATTCAGAAGCTTTGCAGCTCTGTGCTTTTTTGGATGTTTCCAGAGATTGTGAAGCGTTTACGGTAGTGAGGAATCTAGTGCCCCCACTCTGCTTGTGAACTGAAACATTTTCACTCTGTTCACAGATAATATCTTCGCAATAAAATCTTGGGCCAAACGGAAATTTGGATTTGAAGAGAACAGAATTGACAAAAGTTTTGGGATTCCAGAAGACTTTGACTATATTGATTAATGTGATACTGACACAAATGTACATATCTTATTTAATATTGCTCAGCTGACATTTGTCTGTGTTGCTTTTCAAAACCAAACCAACATAAACACTCCTTGTATTAGTTGCGCTTTTCATTAATGTTAATAAAATGTAAACAATACATTGTCAGTTTTGTTTCCCCCTCCCACATTACTTCCAGAACTCAAAATCACTCAGTGCCAGAGTGAGACAGCCCAAGTATTAAGGAAGGCTGTGCAGGATAGTTGTCATAAGGTCCTGGTCTTCATGCTTCTGGTTGCTTGTTATAAGAACCAGGAGGAGCCCAATCAAGAGGAAGCCAAAATCTCCAAGAAGTTCCCATCTAGGCATGTTCAGCAGTTTGACTCTGCTGAAGAGTCTGTGGAATGGGAATAACATTGAGGACTTGGAAGTAAGAAGGTTTCCACTGATCTGGATGAGAACAAACCATCAGTCAACCAATACATGTCCACCTGACCTTGTTGACGCTTCAGTCACATACTCTGTAGAAGACTTAGTCCAGCATCCCAAAGTGTGAATCAGGATAATTAAGTCGCAGAGGGTAGACAGGTTGATCTGGATAATGACACCATCATAAGAAATAATGACCAAAACTGCTAATCATCCCAGAGGTAGAGAAGGTGGACAACATTCGGGGGCTGATTGTGGGAAATAAGTAGGAGGAAGGGTGGAACTGGTAAGGGACAATGAATAGTCCTTGAGACAAACAGATTGGGGAGTAGACTTGCTTCCTGAAATGTGACGGGCACAAGCTGTTGAAAAGACTTGAGAGGAAGCAGCACGTGAAATATCGAACAACCCATGAGCTTGGTGATAGACCACTGGATGCATCATTGCTTGGCCACAAAAAAAGGATTGATCCCAGACCATCAGATGTGCTACTGATTGTAAGGTCATGTGTTTCCATGATGGTTACCCTCATGAGTCAAGTGTATTAATATCTTGGTGCAGCATCAGCTGTAGGGGATGCCTCACATGCCCCATAGGAGCCAATGCAACACGTTGAGAGTGAGTGAAGTAGCCAATTTCAGAATGGCTTTTTCAGAGACCTCAGCATCAAATATAAAATAAAAGAATGAGAGGCAGGGGTGGAAAGCTTAAGGAAATACAAACAACTATTTTTGTCATTCCCTTCCTTTCTATTTTGTGTAGCTTTCCCTGGGTACTGGGAGAACAGTCTCCTTGCCAACACCTAAATAAACTTTGTGAACCATATGTTTCTGTATATGCCATTCTGATGGCTTTTACTACAAGTCTCATAGCGATTTTTGCTTTGGCAGACTAATACATTGTTAGCACTTTGTTTGTTCTTCCATCTGTCTACATGGATCTAAATTCAGGCCTTACCTACATCTACTTCTCACTACTTGTAGCAAGTGTCCATGGTGTTAAGGTAACTTTCAATTAACTGCAGCATCTGTGTCCTTTCCTCTGTCACCCCTTCTTTTTTTGTCTGAATGTGTGAGAGCATTATTGGTAAGCCTGAATATCTCTTTAGTAACTCACTTCAGAAATCTTGTTTGATCAGTATCCAGGAGTGTGGGAGTCATCTGAAAATCTCTCTCTGGGATAGGACTTCATGATTTTCCACTTCTAGCCCCCTGGCAATGGCATCCTGCACCCTAAGGCAATATGCAGGAAGCAGCAAGCCCAAAATGGTGTTTCACATTGTTACTGTCTTGTAAAGCAACATGCCACATGAGTATCTAGACATATGAATCTCAGTTTCAGGATGCTGAAAGATATCTGTGATTGAACTGGTACCCTGATGGGCAGCACTACAATTTAACTCTTGGAAATTATTGGGAGTTTGCCACAGAGATCATGAGCCAAGTTTTCAGAAGATAGGTTCTGCCTGCTACAAGCAAACAGTGTGAGAATTAGGCCAACGTGCCTTCTTTGTCTCCACCTTGGTTAACTTGCCAACTTTAGCAAGAGTTCTACTGGAAAAGTGATGTTAATCTGGGTACTTGCTCAGAAGCCAGTCTGTGGCGATCTGTCCAGTCAATGTTCCCAAACAGCCAAGAGTATCTGAGAACTGAAAGATTTAAGACATGTACCTGGGTATTGGGCAACTTTGTCTAAAATGATGTGTAGGGCCCTATCAAATTAACCATCCATTTTTGTCAATTTCATGGTCATAGGATTTTTAAAATTGTAAATGTCATGATTTCAGCTATTTAAATCTGAAATTTCATGGTGTTGTAATTGTAGGGGTCCTGACCTAAAAAGGAGTTGTGGGGAGGGCGCAAGGTTATTGTATGGGGGGATGTGGTACAGCTACCCTTACTTCTGCGCTGGTGCTGATGGCAGCTCTGCCTTCAGAGCTGAGCAGCTGAAGACTGGTGGCCGCTGGCCAGGATCTCAGCTCTGGACAGCACCTGGACCAGACATGATCCACACCTACTGGCTAAAGAAACTAACAGCAGTGCATGAACGCCTAGCAGCACAGATGAACCAGCTGCTGGCAGCAAGCTCCCACCCAAACTGGCTAACACAAGGAAGGACAGTGCTGATCATGAAAGACCCCTGCAAGGGAATAAAACCATCCAACTACCGGCCAATAACCTGCCTCCCCACAACATGGAAAATCCTATCAGGTATCCTAGCCGCCAAGCTACAGGACCATATGGGCCAGTACATGAGCACAGCTCAGAAGGGCCTTGGGAACAACACCAGAGGCTCAAAACACCAGTTGCTCATAGATAGAGCAGTCACCCAAGACTCAAGGTCTAGACAGACCAATCTGAGCACAGCCTGGATTGATTACAGGAAAGCCTACGACTCAATGCCGCACATGTGGATCTGTGAATGCCTGCTGCTATACAAAGTCAATAGGATACTAAGGACCTTCCTCAAGAACTCAGTGGGACTATGGAAGACAACACTGGAAATCAACTCAAGGCAGCTTGCACAAGTGGCCATCAAGTGCGGCATATACCAAGGTGATGCACTGTCTCCACTGCTGTTCTGTATAGGCTTAAACCCCCTCAGCCAGATAATTACAAGGACTGGATACGGGTATGGGTTTAGGAATGGAACTACCATCAGCCACCTCCTCTACATGGATGACATCAAGCTGTATGCTAAGAATGAACGAGACATCGACTCGCTAATCCACCTGACGCGGATTTACAGTGAGGATATCGGGATGTCATTCGGACTGGAGAAGTGTGGCCGGATGGTAGTGAAGAGAGGGAAGGTAGTCAAGACTGATGGGGTGGAACTACCAGCGGGCCACATAGCAGACATACAGACCAACTACAAGTACCTTGGTGTCCCACAGTCACATGGAAACCACGATGAGGAGGCAAGGAAGTCAGCAACATCCAAGTATCATCAAAGGATAAGACAGGTCCTGAAGAGCCAGCTCAGTGGGAAAAACAAGATCCACGCCATTAACAGATACGCCCTGCTGGTTATCAGATACCCTGCCGGTATAGTGAGCTGGCCAAAGGAGGACATGGAGGCTGCCGATGTGAAGACCCGGAAGCTCCTCACAATGCATGGAGGTTTCCACCCCAAATCCAACACCCAGAGACTGTATACCAGCCGGAAAGAAGGTGGGCAGGGCTTGGTGAGCGTCAAAGCCACTGTCCTGGATGAAACCCGAAGCATCCAGGAGTACATCAGTAAGACGGCCCCCAAAGATGAGCTGCTGAGAGAATGCTTGAGGCAGCAGCAGACATGGGAGGAAGACCAAGCAGAAGAAGTGCCATGGCAAGACAAGATCCTGCATGGGATGTACCATCGACAGATAGCTGAGGTGGCTGACATTGGGAAATCCTACCAGAGGCTGGAAAGGGCTGGACTAAAAGACAGCACTGAGGCACTGATCATAGCAGCACAGGAACAGGCACTGAGCACCAGATCCATTGAAGCAGGGTTCTACCACACTGGAGAGGACCCAAGGTGCAGACTGTGCAGAGAGGCCTCAGAGACAGTCCAACACATAGTGGCAGGATGTAAGATGCAGGCAGGAACAGCATACACTGAACGGCACAACCAAGTGGCTGGCATTGTGTACAGGAACATCTGCACAGCATATGGGCTAGATCCTCCCAAGACCAGATGGGAGATTCCACAGAACGTTGTGGAGGGCTAAGATTCTGTGGGACTTCCAGATCCAGATGGACAAGCAGGTACTGGCCAATCAACCAGACATCGTGGTCATAGATAAGGACCAGAAGACAGCGATGGTGATAGATATAGCAGTGCCAAGTGACAGCAACATCAGGAAGAAGGAATATGAGAAGCTGGAGAAGTACCAGGGCCTGAAAGAGGAACTAGAGAGGATGTGGAAAGTGAAGGCCAAAGTGGTCCCAGTGATGGTAGGAGCACTCGGGGCTGTGACTCCTAAACTGGGTGAGTGGCTCCAACAGATCCCAGGAACAACATCAGAGCTCTCTGTCCAGAAGAGTGCAGTGCTAGGAACAGCTAAGATACTGTGAAGAACCCTCAAACTCCCAGGCCTCTGGTAGAGGACCCGAGTTTGAGGAAGACACATACCACCCATAGGGGTGAGAGGTTTTTTTTAATATATATATTATATATCTTAATTGGATTGGAACCTTTTTTTCTTCCTATAGGTGACCTTGCTGGCTGAGCATACCCTGGCCTAAGGACAATATGTATACAGTCACTGATACAGGAGATATAGAAACTGCAGTGTCAAAGAACTCTCTTGTTGACTTATTGGTGCTGCAGCCTTTCCCAGAGAGGGTTACTACCCTTTCCTGAAGATACCATGGAGAAATGCTTAATAGAGCTGGAGGTGGCAGACTTGTCTGATCCATGTGGTAACCCTCAGAACTCTGAAAGCTTCCTGTTGCCATGGACCCCAGGGTGGTGGTGACATGGTTAGGACACAACTCCTCTGTGTCTGGCTCTTTCAAATCCTCCTCTGAAGTGTAGCTGGTTTGAGAATTAAATTAAATTAAATCTGAACCTGAAGAGTAATTTGTCTCTATTAACTCCATGAACCCCACTTGTAGCCTATAGGCCTTGTGGCAAGCCTAATCCTGCAGGAGGTCTGGGCCTTGGGGGGCAGAGGACACCTTTTTTCTTCCTCTCTCTCTCTCTTCCATAGCCATTTATGGTACCAGATATAGCTGCACTGTGAATGACCCCATACTGTCATGTAATAAACCCAGTGCAGTGCATCAGTGAAGCAACAGTGAATGCTGGGGTCCCTCCATTTGCTCCTTCAAACATGATGGTTAATGGGGCTATGCAGCGCAAAGTGAGGCGCAAAAGGTTCAGTGTCCACTTATGCCCAAGTGCAGGTGTTTAAAATTCCAGGGGTAGATTCTAATTTTTGTGGACATCCCTTCACACATCCTTCCTGGCAAGTGCAACAATAATTGGGTGTTCCTTATATCCCAGTTGCACCTTTGATAGAAAATAGGGAGCACAGTTAACATTTGCACATGTTTCTGCAGCACAAAATAATGACCTAGAGGCACAAATCTTTTAACCGTTTTTTCCAAGTCAGTGGTAAGTCTCCCAAACACATATCAATAACCCTTGCAGCAGGTTAAGCAAGTGCCCTGTTGTGCCACAGCCTGAGCCAAAAACTTACTGGCATCTCCCCAGAACTCTGAGTATTAATCAGAGAAAATGTCAGCATTGCTTGAAACAAACAGTGTGATGTCAGTGATGGGGCCCTGTAGTTGAAACTCTGATTGGACTCTGTTTTGAGGGAGGACCAACTTGAATCAAAGGATGATCCAGTTCCTTTTCTATGTATTTCTGAGCAGGTTACCCACAGAGGAGCATAGTGGGACTAAGTCAACTGTTAGTCCCATTCGAGGATTAGTAGTTTATACTCTCTAGAGTCTGATGAGCTTGCAAACGTGGTTTTCGGACTTGGTGTGTCACTTCCCTAGAGGGAGGATCTGATCTCTCATGCAAGTATCTTGACAATTGAACCTAGGGACAAGCATCATTTTCGTAGTCTGGACATGGGCTCTCGTGCTTGGTTTTTCAATTGTTATGTGATATGACATACAGTGAATGTCACTGTATCAGCACTTTTTGCTTAAAATGTTAAATTGAGGCATCTATCTGAATATTCTTTGAAGACCAGACTTTTGAGTGCCCTTATATAGATTTCTCATTTTGTTTCCTCTTTTATTAGCTATATGATCATGTTTATTCTCAAATCTTCCTTAACAAAGAAGCTCTGGCTAGAAATGTATTAAATTAAAAATATAAAGACTTTTTTTGGTTGTAGTTATTCTTTAATAGTCTGGTATTTTTGGGAGCTAAAATTGGGGTTCAACAAAGTTCTCAATCAGTTTGAGAAGTTAAGTAATACAGGAGTTCTTGTACATGAGTGAAAAATGGATCTATAAAAAATGTATAATAAGCAAAAATGCATTTTCTGTTATGTCCATTTGCAGTTTCCTTGCAGCATTCTAGTTCACATAACACTTGTGTGTATTTCCTGTGTAATTTAGAAATGCTGTTAACTAACAGTTTAAAAAAGAAAAAAAAAAAGCAGTTATGTGTAATGCCCAGTTGTACATCTGCCCCTAAGGTCTCTGGCAATTGTTTTGGTCATTATGTGTGTGTTTTTAAATTCTCCCTGTTGCTGTGTGGAAAACTTGGACAAACTGGGCAAAACCAACTACAGCAAAACACTGAAATTAATTTGAATCCAAGTGTAGTCAAAAGCACAAAGTAAAAAAATCTGGGAAAAATTGTTCAGTTATTGTAACTTTGTGTGATAAGCGACAAGACTGGGAAATTTTCAGACAGAAGTGTGATTTCTAAATTGACAATGTCACCTAAATCTGGCGATTAATTAAAGTTAAAAATGGAGGAGAACATTTTTCTCCATTAGCTTAAAATTGAAAAGATTGGATTTTATTATTAATGTAATTAGTAGGTAAAACTTTTCCTATTAATTACATTGGGCCAAATTCAGCCTTGGTATAAGGCAAGGACAGTTGACTTGATTGGAGTTGCAATTGCTCTCTCCAGGCTTGGATATAGGCCCATAAGTGTCATGCTATCGATCATGACTAAATGATGCGAAAACAAAATGATGACACACAGTTTGTGTCTACAGGGCTTTGAGTGATTCTCCTTTTTCTTGGGTTTTGCCTTGTGCTGTGGGACACTGAGAGATTAAGAGCTATTTTTCTTACCTACTCTTTAATGAATTTATCTTAGAGGTGACATCCTTACTGGAGAAATGTCAACATTTGATGTAAGACTGTTCTCTGCTGCTAAACCTAAGTGGTGTCACAGTTGTTTGTCATAATTCCAATTAAGAGCACTTATCTGCCACATGAATGATGGCTCAAAAGATCTGTGTTTATTGAGGCAGTGCTTCCCAAACTGAGAGCCATGGCTCCCTTGGGAGTCACAGGGGGCTCAGAGGGAAGCTATGAGTGTCTAGGGACAAGAATTAATTGATATTAACTTTTTTCCTAATTAAGAAACTATTAAATTAGGCCTAGAAATCATTGACATCTTGTCCTGCTGCTGCTGCACCCAGGATTGGAAGCCTCTCTGTGCCCTCTACTTCTGCACAGAGCCCTCAGCAGAGAGGCTTCCTGCTGAATGTTTACCTCATCAGGAAGTCTCTGTTGAAGGCCCCCTGCTGGAGCAGATGGCAAAGAGAGGCTCCCAGTGCCAGCAGCAGTGGCACTTGCAGATAAGGGATGAAGGCTGAGGGAGACACAGTTGTCTTATTTTTCTAATGAAACGAGTTTTAGCAAGTGCTAAGCCTACATGTAGCCAACATGCATCTGAAGAAATGATGATTTTAATAAGGATAAACAGAAAAGGAAGGACAGTAGACAACATGATGGTGGTTACATTATGTTCAGGTTTTTGTGTCGTCTTGTTACTGTGGAAAGTCCACAGCCATAATTTCATTTGTTTGGAAATGTTAGTAAATGAGGCCAGGGAAATGACTGTGACATTTGGAAACCAAACTTCTGGGATTTGTAAACAAGAGCTGCATTTTTTCATTCAGAAACAAGACAAACTAAAGCAGCAAATAAACCAGGCATGTCTAAAGAAGCAACTGTTTCTCATAAAGCCTTAGATGCAGCTTATGTTGTGGCCATGCTAATTGCAAAATGCAAACAAGCAATCACCATTGGTGAGACACTGCTACTTCCAGCAGCAATAGACATCCAGAACTGTAATTGGAGAACAAGCAGTCATAGCACTGACAATGTTCCTCTGTCAAATAATGCCATCCGCTGACACACTGATGACCTTGCAGAAAACGTCTAGGATCAGCTGACAATTTAAGAAAAGTCAGTGTTTAGTATTGCAGCTTGAGGAATCCATAGACATAGCCAACATGACTCAGCTTCTGTGTTTTGAGAGATTTGTCAAAGCAGGTACAATAGGTGAAGAACTTTTACTTTGCAAAAAAAATCCCAACCCAAACAACTGTTGAGGAAATGGTAATAATCCTCACTTCATAGTGGAGGAAGGTCTTAACTAGGCTTTGTAAGTGGGGCTGTGCACTGCTGGGGCAGCAGCCCTGCCCAGAAAGAACAGTGGGGTTGCAGCAGATAGAAAGAAAGTGACAGCAGCAGCAATGAGGGCTCACTGCAAAATTCGTTGCCAAGTTTTGGCATCAAAGAAATTGCAACTTGAAGTATAGGAGGCCTTCAATATTGTTCTTAAATTTGTTAATTTTATAAAATCCCAAGCAGTGAACATGCATTGTTTTAGTATACTGGGTGAAGAGAGATGGGATCTGACCACACTCCACTTATGTTTGACAGTGAAGTCAGGTGGCTGTCATATGGGAAAGTGTTACATGTCTTTGAATTGGATGACAATGTTCCTCCTTGGGAAAACAAACTTTGCAGATTACATGTGTAATGTGGACTTCTTCTCTACATTAGCTTACCTAGTGAACATATTTGGCAAATTTAATGCACTGAACTTCAAGGTAGGAATACAGATATGAAAGAGAAAATGGAGGGATTTATGAAGAAGCTTTGTCTTTGGAGATGCCATGTTGAAAAGGGATTAACAAGATGTTTCCGGCGTTATCAGACTTTTTTCAAAGAACAGAGTGAAAGTGTTCAAAATGCTGTTAAAGAACAAATATTAACTCATTTGCCTGAGTTATAGTCTCATCTTGATTAATATGTTTCTGGAGTTTGAATGTGAATCTTCAGGTGTCAGATCAAAACCTGTTCTCGGTAACCATTGATGCTGTTCCAACCTTAAGTATCTTGGCTCATGAAAATCTCTTAAAACTGTTAAGTGATTACACACAAGACCGAATTTTCAAATTTAACCAACTAGGAATTCTGGATTACTGTTAAAGGAGAGTAGGGAGAATTCAGTGATGAAACTATGGAAGTACTGCATCCATTCACTTCCAGTTGTCTCTTTGAGTCTTAGTTTTCAGCACTGATTTCTGTGAAAACTAAAAATCATGCTGGAAAACAATTTGTCTGGCACTCTCAGAGATTCCACCAAACATTGTGAAGCTATGCAGTTAGAAACAAGCCTGTTCTTCTTGCTAAAATCTTTGACTGTGTCCAAACATGTCAAAAAATCCAGTAAGTCAGAATCTTTAGCCAGGTTCTTTTGAATATTAACCTGATCCTGAATAAGTAATTTAAAATGTAATATGTTAAGATGTTACTGTACTTTTGCATTAATAAAAATTCACTTGTCTAAGTTTTAAAAACCTAGATTAGATCACATTACATAATTAAACAAACTGTGTATTTGAATAAAGTCACAGGATTGTCCAAACTCTTGTGTCCCTCTTGAATCTGTCATGAGTCAGTTTTTTGTTTGTTGGTTTAAAAAGAGGTATTTGGTTGTGAGAAGCCATGAAGCTTTAAAATATCTGTCAGGGAGACACGCTTTTTTTTTTTTTTTTTTTTTTTTTTTTTAAGGGGGAGCCATGGCACTAAGGGATGTTGATTTTTACATTGCTTATCTGTACAGTAGTCTAGTTTGAACACACCAATGCCCTTACTTCGGCAGTTTCAGTGCATCCACATGGCTTGTAACCTGTTGTGCAAGAACTTTTTGGGACACCTGAAGCCGCTATCGCATAATGCCTTGCACAGTTGCTTGGAACAGGGACTTTTAAATAATTGCGGTGCTTTTGGGTAATTTCCAAGTTCAAGAAGAAATTTAGGAAGTCCAGCAGAATGGATGCAACCACAATGCTTTGTGGTTTCCTGTTGGGGGAGGGGTTGAAATCATTACAAGATTGCATCGGCTTAACTGTATTCAGGATAAAAGCTTACTCTGAGTCTGCCATTACAACCAGTGCTTGTTAGATATCAAGGGCAGCTGTTGCATGTGCAGTGCATGCAAGGCTTTGTTCAAGTGGTGCAAGCTTGAGAAGTTGAGATATAGTAGTGGATAGATAGTTACAGGCAGCGTGAGACCTGTTTCTAACCTACTATTGAACAAGACAAAGTTGTGAGGGTAGAGAAGAAGGGAGGAAGCACACCACTCAACTAGCCCATGCCCAAATATGGGATGCAAAGTGTGACAAAGACCTAAAAAAAAGGGGACAAATTATACATGCAGGAAATTAAAATGCTCATTTCTTTGGCGCAAGTAACTATTTTTCTGTGATCTGCATTTCTGATGTAAGTACCTTTCAGTAATACAAGTCAATCAAAACCTGCTTGGGATGAATGGATAATTTACACCTCTCACTTGTCCCAAACTGGTTACATACTTGAGGTAATACTGTTTCTGCTCACATTTGGAAAGTGCTCTTGTTAGAGCGGCAGTCAGCTTGTAAATCACATTAATGTCTGAATGATGACTATGTGAACTAGAGGAAGGGCATTGTGGAAAGTGAACATTTTCTAAAGGATATTTGATGATTTTGTATTCTGATGATTGAAAATCACTGAACATACCATAATTACAATTATTTCCTCCTTTCCTTTCCCCCCCCCCTCAAAAAAAAAGAAAAGAAAAAGGGTTTTGGACTATATTAATTGTATTCATAATAAAAATTAGCACAAGAAGGCAGTTGCAATCCTGAGTTCCAGTTAGATTCCTTTAGATTTTCTAAGAGAGTGTCTAGGGTTTTTTAAACAAACAGTTTAACATAAGAGGAAAGTGAAAAAGAGACTCACTCCTGCAGTCACCGTTGTGGTTCTGTCACTTGCTGTACTGGGTATGTCTTCCTTTTTTTTTTTTTTTTTTTTTTAAATTGCACTGTAGGTTTCTTTGCCCATGTAAGGTAAATATTTTGAGCTGCTGTAGTAAAGTCAGCAGGTCAAGCCCTTACTGTGATTCAGGTTTAAAATTAAACAGCTATTGGCACTAACATGTAAGAAGCAAATGTGTTTTCATCAGTGCTTAAAATCACATTTACACACCTCTGTAGTAATGTTGGGTCAGCCTTTCAAAGTAAAGCTCGATGACAATTTAGTGCAAAAGGAGATACAGACTTATGGTAAACCTACTTCACGTTGAGTTTTAACAGACACTTTGAGGCAAAACCAGGTACAGAATACATTGTTTTTTTTAAAGTTGCTGTTCCCATAGACTTCTCCAGCTAAAAATGTTGTCTTCTCATGCTGTCAGTGAAATCATCTGTGCTTCTGCAGATTTTCTTTTCAGGGTATTACACAGAGTCTTTGCACAGTTCTGAGCTTGGATTTTGCAGTCCTACTACAGGAAACCTTCCCCCAGCATGCATCAAAATATTTTAATCAAAGGGATTGGCCTGAGTACGGAAAACAGGGCTGGATACTGTGAGATAAATGCATGTTTAGGTAAATGTATTAATTTCCTTTTTAATTTTTATTATTAATTATATATATACTGTGATGTAGATGTCAAAGCCCCTTACAAAGCTTGTAATAGTCCCCATTTTACAGATGGGGAAACTGAAGCACAGGAAGGCAGGGCTTGTCCCTAGTCATGTGGTAAATCAGTAGCAGAGTTGGAGATGAAGCCCATGAGAAAACTATGGCTCATTTTTCAAAGGCTGTACACTCTCTAGCATGGAATCATTTATGGAAGATGGCTGAGGATATTCTTATCGAGTTTTCTGCCCTCCGACTCATCCAAAGGGTATTTCTAAGAATGGAGGCGAACTGACCACTTGTTACTTTCGTTATTATACAGTAACTTGATAGCACTGTAAGTTTATACATGGTTTTACAAACAACCCTACAGAGTATACCAGGACTAGCTCATTTGCTCAGCTTGTACAGATATATGGGCTAATGTTAAATCCCCCCCAAACCACTGGATTCTTCAGAATTTATAAGCAGCCCCTGCTATGACTAGCGGGGTATAATATTCCCTCAAATATTCATGAGTTTATGGGATTGTGCCATTACAAGCTGCACTCTTTCTCCCTTCTCTTTTCCTCATCTTCCTACTCATTCTGCCGCCTCTTTTTTTCCCTTTTCTCTCCCTTTTACTTTTCCCCTCCTCCCTCCTTTTGCTTTCTCTTCCCTTTCTCTCTGTTTTACTTACCAGGAATTGAATACCCTTAGTAGGCTGAAGCAGCAACATATTGGATTCAGTAGAAATGATAGTGACACAGACTAGGACACAGTACATGCAAAAATAAAATTAGTCTCTTAAAATTGTATATACAGAAGGTTATATGTCAGGAAGGCTAGAGATCAGCTAGAAACTTGGTAAAGCAGGGCGGATGTATGAGAGCAGCTGAGAAAACAAACACACATACTCACTGCTCTGTACAAGGTCTCTTAAAAACCTTGACATGCTCCCTGAACAAATGAATGTAGTCTTTTCTTTGTATATGAAGCAGTGACATGCTGACCAAATACTATAAGGTAGAACGGGTCAGAATTTTTTTTTATTTTTGCCCCCTTGCGCCCCTCTCACCTAAATTTTTTCACCAGGCAGCTTTTGGTTTTCAGCTTTCCAACAAAAGAATCCGATATTTTTGAGGAAAGCAAATAGTTTCTGTGAACATTTTCATGTAGTTGAAACCTCATTTTCTGTTGGAGGGGAAAAAAAGTTGTGATTTAAATGTTTTGACCAGCTCTAATGTGATGGCTTGTAGAGCTCCAGTTTTAAGGGCCTACTCTGTGTTTTATGAAACATGATAAAGCTCTGTCATGAAGCTCATGATATTTTGGGGAAAAGATGTAAAAGATTAGTGGGGGCTTATGGTATATAAAAAAACATGGGTAGCTTTTTTGGGGAAAGGGGAGGTGTTTTGGAAGTGAAAGTGGTCTGAACATAGACTCCATTCTGAGGCTCTGAATTTACCATTGATAAGATGTCAAAAGTTGAGGTGCATCTCTTTTTAAGTTTCTTAATACTGAAACTTCTCGTCTACCTAACTGTTTCTAACTACTTATGCGGCCCTGTGGTAACTGAGCATCTGGCAGTTTTGAAGACTGGTAAAAGAGATTTTTTTTTTTTAATAGAGATGCAAGAGTTGTGGTTTTCTGTTTACTAGAGTATCTTGAAGGATAACTCAATTTTTAATGGAGACAGGTGTTTGTTGCTTGCATTCTCATTATCTGTTCCAAAAAATTCAAAAATATAGACTTATACTTCAACCCTACAAGCCATGCAAAATATCAGCATTAGACATGTCACATTAGATTTTTTTTTTTTTTAAGGCAGATGAAGGATGATTTTGTAGTTTGTTCTCCACCAGTAATTTCAGTTAAGGATTTTTCTTATCTGTTGTATGATTGTGATTCACTATACTTTGTAAAAAGAACACCTGAATTATAGGAATTTTTTTGAGTTGATCAAGGATGCCTGGGAAGCATAATAAATAACTTTTCTGTGTACTTATTTGCAGTTTGAAGTTCATTCTAGGTCAAACAAGAGAGCATTGATATGTAACATCTGACATTTCTGTAGTGTTTAAGAGAAACAAAAAATATCTAGGTTTTATAACGTTTGTGTCTTATCCAACAGATAAGGTCATTTGGTATCAAATCTGTTTGGGAAAGGAATCTGGAATATAGCTTTGAGGAGGAGATTGGTGTAAAATTTTATAGTTTTCAGTTTGTGGAAAACAGAAATCAGAAGCTTTATTTGGTTCTTTCATTGATGCACTGGTTTCACTTGGAGATTAATCACCAGAGTCCTCTGTATAGAAAGCAACTGCATCATCTGTTCCATCTATCCGGAAAAGTTATGATATCAAGAGTTTTCAGTCAAATTAGCAATTTTATGCACAGGTGTTTGCACCTTACTCACATGATGCGTGTGTTGGGAGTTTATTCAATGACAAATCTGACTTAGAATTCCATACAAACTGTTTTGTAGTCCTTTCAAATAAATATATTCTGAAAATACTGGTTCATGGACTCTGCTCGCTCCCTGGACTGAAGGGGATTAAAAATCTCACAGCTCTGATCAACCTTAACTTTATTCAAATTGATTATTGAAGCTTTGAAATCTTCTTTTTTTCTTCAAATCAAGGGTCTATTTTGTTTTGGATAAATGCAGAAATCATTGCGGGGAAGGAGTGGGGAGAGAATCTACTGGGAATAGAATGCATGGCCAAGCAGGGTATAGGAATTCAGCACTCAAACGTTGCCACTTATGGGAGGACATGGGCTGGCAGTATGTTCATCACCTGAGATGATGGGGAAAGAACAAAACAATGAGACAGTCTAGTGATTTTTGTTTTTCACCTGACTTGAGTAGCATCACCTGACTCTGAGAGGAAACACATTCTCTTTGTCTGATTGGAGTGATGCTGCAATTTAGGGACCTTCTGAAAATGGAGACTAGAGAAAGGGGTACAAGTAGAAGGGGAATCCTTGAGTACTGAGGGACTTGAGACCCACTACTGTATTTTCTTCAAGAGGAAAAAAACACAAGGGAAGGAATTTTTAAACATGTCATTTCAGACACTTGCCTCTGAAAACTGTAAGATACTTGTTTAATGGCGAGGCAAGCACGTTTTATACCAAGAGGGCAATGACACACCATCCATTGGCTTTTTGAAGTATTTTATCTGCTTTCATGCTGTTCTCTACAGTGTTATTGTATTTTCAGTTGTTTGTCTGAGCAGGATGATAGATGCTTGACAAATAAAATAATTACTGAGGCCTCTAGCCCAAGCATAGCCATTACTCATGTTGGCAATACGAGCAGTGACAACCCTTTAGGGTGCGGACTGGTAAACTGCCTTTCCAAAAGGAAACTAAGCTTTTCTGCTGTTTCTGCATTGGCACTGAGAATGTAGGTAACCCTTTTGTGAAAGGAAATCTAGTTGATGGAATCCCTCCATCTTGAAATGTCCATAAACCATCCAAGTGTTTTAGCTCCTTGAGTTTATCAGTAGATGAAGCCTTTATTAGTTTGTTTTGGTGCTTTAGAAGATTTCTTTTCTCACCTTTATCCACAGAGCAAATGATCCCTTACACCTATTCCATTTCAACAGATTCATTGGTTTTCCTGACTCAGCAGGTTAACTGCTGTGGACAACTTAGAATAAATGTCCAACCACATCTAGTTGCTTCTTCTAGATTGCTTTTAAGGCTGTAGCAAAAAAGCTGTTTAGGGTCTTTTCTCAAACAGCTCCAATTGTGCCATAATTGTGAAATTTCAGTAAGGCACCCACGGTGTTGGTCTGGAAGAGGTGGTGTATTGAGCTTTCATATACAATTATCGCCACTTTTTATTTTTGAGGAGGGAAGGAACCAGCTCTATATATGTCATCCCACGTTCTCTCAATCTCTTTGCGCCAAGGATGCTGGGTGGCCTGGGGATAGAATAAAGGGACCCTGGCATCATCTCTTACTGTACAGTAAACATGAGGGTCTCCAAGACCAGAGGAGGAGTAAAGGCAGTTTAAAAAAACCCACTCTTAACATTTTTATTTGGCACTTTACCTCTTCAAAGAATTTTGCACCCCCTAATTAATTTTCTTAGCTCTCTTTGGAGACAGGTAAATAGTAGTGCCCTCAAAAATAGGGAAGCTGAAGATGAGAGGTTGAGTGATTTGCCTGTGACAACAAAGAAAGCCTCTTCTAGACCCAGGTTTAGAATTTGATAGTTCTTAGCTCCTGGTTTTGTACTTAGGACCATTAGACCATGCCCCCTTGTAAGAGATTAAACTGTTATTGGTCCTTCTCCATCCTCTCGTTTGCTGAATTTTTAGACTACGCATCCTCTTTTCATCCTTTTTATACTGTTTCTCTAATAATACAAACTGTGATTCTCATACAATGTTCCATTCATGCATATCCTACATTCTGCTACTACTGCACAAACTCTGCATCTAACTTGATGACAATTTAGGAGGTGATAAAAAAGGAATTTAATTTCAAATCTTGCTCCTGTTTTGAGCTGATGTTTTAGCTGTTAGCACCTCATTCATGAAACAGTGTAATGAAATTGTCTGAGCTCTGTTTGTACTGAGATCCAAGAACTACAACTAAAATGTTACTCAAATGTGTCATATACCCTGAACAAGCACCGCCCTTTCATTCATTCCAACACCTTCCACCTTCCTCACATTTTGGTTTGTGTGTCTCAGAGCCTGTATGAAATGGCAGTGATTTCTTTTCTTTTCTTTTTTCTTTTTCTTTTTTAGTAGTTGGCATTTTCCCCTCCCTGATTGATAAAGATCTTTGCAAGAAATAGTCTCTGTTTAAGGAACATCAGCAAGAGTTATGTTTAGATCTATATATAAATAGTGGTTCTTTATTCTGGCACTTTGAGAGAGGGTCCTACTGTCTGTGACACAACATTTCTAGCCAGTGCTCTCCTGTGGCAATTGATTGATAAGTAATTACACTGTAATATTAATTTTCTGGGTAATTAACTGATATGTAACTAGATGAACAACCATTTAAAAATTCGTTAAACGCAGAACATGCTTATATGTTAAATATAGAGAGAAACCCTAACAGAAACCTTTTTCATAACAGCATGTATATATGTGTGAAGATGTTTTTCAATACTGTGTTTCAGTGCCTTCCATTTTTTGTTAGACACTGAGCCAAAGTGAATTGGAAGACTAATCTTTTATCCTCTTTCCTCTGAGCTATCAAAGAGGTGTTAGGACAGATGATTAAGTCCTTACTAAAATTAAACAGCGTTTGTGCCAGATCTGAGTGCTCTAGAAGGCACTGAAGGAAAAACTTGATTCAAAAAATTAGCCTAATAGAAAAAGCAACACTTCTGTAAAATGGCTGTCTGTGTCTTCAGGCTGGCTAGATTTTGGAATCTATTCAAATGGATCAAAACCTGATTGGACTGACTTTTTCATCCACTGCCTCTGTTCATATCCTACAAAGAAGCAAGGTGGAATATTTATTCCTTCCATCTTTCAGGTGCCCTAATATCTCCAAGTCTGGTGGCTAGAGCCTGGGCCTGGTAGTCAGGACTATTAGATTATCTTTCCAGTTCTGCACATTACTTTCTGTGTTATCTTGGATACTGCCCCTTAATTTACTTTGTGGGAAAAAAAACAGAAAATACCTTCCTGATTAATTATGAAGGACTTAGAGATTGCTGGAAGAAAGACTTCATGAAAATACGAAGTGTAGCATTACCTACTTTGTTTAAGGCTGGCTTGTACCTATTTCTTAAGTTTCTTTTGCTTCTTTCAACCTGTAACCATACAGCATGTGCATGCCTTAGTTCCCCATTTCTTTCTTCTCTCCAGCCCTCCATGATGGAAGCAACAAAAATGAAAGGAAAAGGCAAAGTAGAGCAAAGACAGAGGAAGAAAGATTCTACTTTGGAAACAAGTTTCCAGGCTTCAAGCTACTGGCAAAATGCTTTTCCCTATACCTGCCTAGGGCACAGATTCCCAGACCTATCCATGATAGGCCCTTCTGTTCTTACAGAAGTAATGTCTCTTCCCTTTGTAGCTCTGCTGGCTTACACAGCCTACTGCCAGTGCGGAGCACTTGGAGGGAATACTGACAAGTAGCTTTCCTTCTGTTTTCATCTAGTGAGACTTAATGAGAGTCTGGGATTGACAGGAGTTTTTTAGGTATTGATGACCGCATACTTGTTGTAAAAACTCTCATGATGGATTTTTAAAACTAAGGAACAAAGACGCTATCCAATTCAGGTGTGGGTCTTCCACTTCTAGGAGATGTTTCTGATTTTCTTCATCATTAGGGTGGGTTGAGATACTACTGGCAGTAATCTGCTTTTGATCCCCACCATTGTAAAGAATGACCTAATGGTGTGGCAGGCCCTTCCAACAGATAACTGCAGTGCTGTGCTGTTTCAGCTGGCTAGAGGCTGGAATTACATGTTCTGTAGTCCTCAGCACCATGAAATGACTCCTCACCTGTATGCATAAGGGGAGTTGCAAGGACTCTGGGATTTCTGCCTCCATTCCAGCTAGAGTAGATCATCAGGTTGGTAGTATCAAGTATTTGTTTGCTTAATGTTGTGGATTTTTTCAATTCAATGTTTTCTCTAAAAGCCTCAAGGCTAGCAAAATGTTTACTCTGAAGTCTAGGAAAATATTTGTTGTTGAAAGCACTTGTGCCAAAGACAACTTAGGTCTCAGTTCTGAGTGTCTACCATGAAACTAGGATTTTGTTTAGTAAATTAGTTTTGTAACCAAAATATATTTTTTAATTAAGTTGTGCTGCAGGTAAGTCCTAGTTTGGTGGGCAGTAAGTACATTTCATTTGTTGGGACCAAGTTTTTGGTTGTCCCAGGTTACCAAGAAATGTTCCCCCTGCCCCCCCATGCCATTGTATTAGTTACCTGAAAGTTCAGCTGTGCTGGTGATGAGGCAACTTATTCAAGGATCACAAGATATCCCTGTTCCATTCATACATGATCAGACACTTCAGATGCTTTCATTTGCAAACCCAGAGATACAAATTAGTTTTGTCTCAGTGGGAAGGGCCTACAGTAATTTTAAAACCATTATTGGGTCCACTGTTTAAGAAGTAGTACATCCCTATATCTATTTATGTTTAAAAAAGACATTACCAACTTAAAAACCACTTTTTTCCCTGAATTTTTAAACTTTCTATTTTTACATGTAACACCTAAGATTATTATCTGAGAGAAGGGCGGACTTTGTTCTCTATTCGGTTTACTTTGTGTACAGTCAGTTTCACTGTTTTCTTCAGTATAGTCAGTTTCCACGTTGTTACATGAAAGAACCACCCCGACAACCTGGGAAAGAAAAACAGGAAATACTATTGTAAAACTACTATAATTCTCAAGCAATTATCTTCCTCAAAACCCAATTGGCCAATTATGCCTTTTAATTTAACCACAGATGAGACTTTAATTTGGTCAGAGAAAAGGAAATAAAAGTAACAAACCAATCAAGTTAGCACAGTGAGGGGAGTGCTTGCTTACAAGCTACATTCAGCTTTAGTTCACTGTTGGGCTTTGTCTGTTTCAACTACCTCCAGCTGCAATTGTCTCCAACCAACATCTTTCTTTTGAATTCTGTATCCAGAATGTTCCAGGTCTGAAGCGTGATTCCCCCAAAGTCACAAAAGTTCCATATGGCACACTTTCCCCCTGTCATTTTATAACTTAGAGATTTTAGTCTTTTGGGTAGTCCTTGATTCTCTTTTTTTTTCCACAGATGCCAGTCAGGAAGAGCAGCTGTTCCTTTTTCATCATTTACCTTTAGAGAATCAGTTTCTGCAATAACCTCTTTATTTTTCAACTCAGTTTCTATAGAAATGCTGTCATTGCAATAATCAATTCACAATGAAAAATAAAACAATTTTCTCTCTTAATAATGCCATAGTGTCCATTTAAATTCCCTGTTGAGTTGAACCTTTATTTATCAATGATCAATACATTTATTTGTTTGTCTATTTCTTTCTCCATTTATCTGAGTCAGGTATGTCACAGACCCTGATACCTCTCTTGTAGCGCCTATATTCTATTCTCTTCCTCTGTAATTTCAAATCAATGCCTTGGGCTTCAGGAATAAAAACCCAGGAGATTTATGTCATGGGTTTCTTACTCTGTTGTATATTCATTCACCTTATCTTTTGGCTAAATCTTGTCAAATCACATCTAATTCTTATATAAACTAAATAACTTTACTGGAGTGTTCTGTGAGGCAGGTCTGTGATCTTATAATACAAGAAAATGTGCCATACAATGTTGCCAGGCTCTACCCTCATTATTTTCTAATGTCCTTTAGAGTGTCTACACAGAAAATGTTCTGCTAACCCACTTGATGATGGGTGATGAACAGCTGATCTAATGTCTGGTGTATTGCCACTCTCATTGTATTATACACTTTGTCTAAGAAATAAGGACAGGATTTTGAGTTCCTGATATGACTTAGTCAAACAGAAGAGTCTATTAAACAAAATAAAATTTCTTCTATTTCTGTGTCTCTCTTACCGTAATTGCAAGATTATTTAATATTTTATTTAAGTAGCATTCAGGTCCCAATCAGGATAAGATCCCTGTTGTGCTAAATGTAATACAAAAATATTGGAAGATAGTCTTTGCCCCAAAGTGCTTGCAATATTGTCTAAAAAAGAGATTCCGTACACTGATTCTGCCTTCTATTTTCAGATGCAAAAGGTTAGAGCATCAGCCTTATTGTATTACAGGGAAGCCTTGTTGTGGATACAGTAATGATATGTACCCAAGATTAAATGCCACCTCAGCATCCTGGTCACTGTCAGAGGCAAAATACCTTCCTTTTGCATCTAGTATCTTTAACAAGAGTTTTAATATCAACGTTCAAGGTAAGTTTCTTTCCTAATCAGTATTATTGGAATAAGTTCCTAGAATGTAATGGGGAGGTTTTTGTTTCAGAAACTGGAGGAAATGGGGAGGGGGGGAGCATAAACATTTTAGACTTCAGTCTGACCAACATGGAGGAATTTGTTACAAATCTAAAGGTTGAAGGCAATTTGGGTGAATGTGATCATGACATGATCGATTACATAATTCTAAGGAAAGGAAGTAATGAGAGCAGCAGCAGAAGGACTTTGGATTTCAATAAAGCAGTCTTTAACAAACTCCGAGAACTGGTAGGTAATGTCCCATGAAAAGAAGATCTAGGGGAAAAAGGAGTTCAGGAGAGCTGGCAGTTTTTCGAAGAGAGGGCATAACAGCAAACTATCCCAATAAAGGAAAGATAGGAAGAATAATAAGAGACTGATATGGCTCCAGGAGGAGTTCTTTAATAAGCTGACTATCAAAAAGAGAGCCTACAGAAGTGGAAGCATGGACAAATTTCAAAGGATTAGTACAAAAGACTAGCACAAGCATGCAGGGCCAGAATAAGAGAGACTAAGGCACAAAAGGAGTTACACATAGCAAAGGATATAAAAGGCATTAAAAAGAAGTTCTGTAAATATATTAGAAGCAAGAGAAAGACAGAGGAAAGTGTAGGCCCTCTGCTTACCAAAGATCTAGTAACGTATGACATCAAGAACACAAGCCACAATAGGGAAAGAATATTTAAATAAATTAGTCACCATGGCATGATGAAATTCATTGTAGGGTACTTAAGAAACTAGCTGACACAATCTTGGAACGATTAGCAATTAGCTCATGGAGAACGGGTGAAGCCCCAGAGGACTGGGGAAGGGGAATCATAATACCTGTCTTTAAAACAAAGGGAAACAAAGAGGACCGAGGGAATTATAGACCAGTTAGCATAACATTGATACCTGGAAAAATACTGGAACAAATTATTAATCAATCAATTTGTAAGCACCTAGAGGATAATAGAGTGATAAATAATAGCCAACATGGATTTCTCAAGAAAGTCATGCTAAACCAACCTAATTTCCTTTTTTCACTGGGTTACTGGCCTAGTGGATAGAGGGAAAACAGTAGACATGATATATCTTCATTTCAGTAGGGCTTTTAACACAGTTCCATGTGACATTCTCATAAGCAAACTAAAGAAATGTGGTCTAGATTAAATTACTATAAGGTGGGTGCACAGCTGGTTGAAAAACTACTCAGAGTAGTTATCCATGATTCACTGTCAAACTGGGTGGACATATCTAGTGGGATCTCAGAGGGCTCTGTCTTGGGTCCAGCACTATTTAATATTTTCATTACTGACTTGGATAATGGCTTGAACAGAATGCTTAAAAATTTGCAGATGACACCCAGCTGGGAGGGTTTGCTAGCACTTTGGAGGACAGGATTAGAATTCAAAAGGACCGTGACAAATTGGAGAATTAAACTGAAATAAACAAGATGAAATTCCATAAAGACACATACAAAGTGCTACACTCAGGAAGAAAAAAATCAAATGCACAACTACAAAATGGAGACTAACTGGCTAAGTAGTAATACTGCTGAAAAGGATTCAGCAGTTATTGTTGATTCATCTTCAATTTATAATCCACTGTGTTCTGCAGTTGTGAAAAAGACTAATCCAGTGGTCCCTAACTTTTGAGGGTCGCACTCCCCCCTTGAAGTTGTCCACACCCCTTCCCCCTCCTGAAGTTGGGCCAGGAGTGGGCCTTAGCTCCTGGCAGGGTTGGACTCAGACAGGGGTAAGGGGGCTGCAGCTGGGGATGGGTCTGGAGCAAGGAGCAGGGCTGCAGCCACAGGCTGGGGGAGGGAGCAGAGCCGCAGCAGGACTGCAGTGGGGGCCAGCAGCCCGGCCCGCAGCCAGCTGTGGCTTCGCTCTCAGCCTTGCCCCCAGGCTCAGCCCCAGGCCAGAAATGGAGCTGCGGCCAGTGGCCAAGGCTGGGGGCTGCCACGGCCCTGGAAGCAGAACTGCACCGATGCTGGAGATGGAGCCAGGCATGGGGATGGGAGCCAGGGATGTGGCTGGGGGCAAGATTGACGCAGAGTTGGGGGCAGAGAGGGGGGCTCGGTGGTGCACTTTCCCTGCTCCCCTGGGGGCTGACCCAGTCCCTGACATGCCCACAGACGTTCCGACATGCCCCTCTAGGGGACTGTGCCCCACACTTTGGGGACCTGTGGACTAATCTAATCCTGCAATGTATTAATAGGGTTGTTGTATGTAACACATGGGTGGTAATTGTCATGCTCTACTCGGCACTAGTTATGCCTCAGATATGGCCAGCCTGAAGAGAGTCCAGAGGAGAACAACAAAAATGACAAAATGTTTAGAAAATCTGACGTAAGAGGACAGGTTAAAAAACTGGGTATGTTTTTAATCTTGAGAAATCAGGTTCTTCCATCAATCTTCTAAGTCTTCAAACATGTGAAGTCCTTATAAGAGGACTGTGATCAATTGTTCTCCATGTCCACTGATGTAGCACAAGAAATAATGGACTTTAGCCTGCAGCAGGGAAGATTTAGGTTAACTATTGGGGGACGGGGATGGGTGGAGAGACTTTGAAACTATAAGGATAACGAAGCATTGGAATAGGCTTCTAAGGGAGGCTGTGGAATCACTGTCATTGGAGGTTTTTATGAACAAGTTAGACGAACATCTGTCAGCAATGGTCTAAGGTATGCTTGGTCCCATCTCAGCACAGGGTGCTGGACTAGATGATCTCTTGAGATCCTGTCCAGCCCTACACTGCTATGATTGAATGACTCCAAAATAGTAACTAATGTCTCTCTTTTCAGTTTAAGACGAATGCTTTTCAGCTTTTAATGTTCTTGATAGAAATGCAACAAGTTTTCTTCACCATCTTTACATATGTGAAAAATTTAAAGGTCCTATCCCCTACTAGAGGAACAGTGCCTGCTAATATTAAAGAAGGCCCTGGATTAAAGTGGACCCATATATTGGAACTATTCAGCTTTGCTTTTTTTCCTACAAAAATCTCATTTTTCTTTACATCACAAACCCATTTTACATAGTCAAGACATTGGATGTGTTGATGTAGACAAAGCTGGACTTCATCTACAGTAGTTTAACATGATCAAAATGATCTCAGCATTGATTTAGGGCTATATAGACTATAGGTGCAGTACTAGAAACTAGTTAGAGTTCATTTTTTGGAAAATGACTAGATTGATTTCTCTTTAGTTGCTGTTGTGATGATATTATGAGATTGGTGTGCCCCACATCCTGTCTTCCCTTGCCATTGGGTATCTTCTTTCTTCCCCATGTGTTGGTTCATGCTAAATAGATTAAGAATCTTCTTAATTTACTTTGAATTTTCATAAATATGTAGAGTTCCAATACTGCATTTGCACAAAGCAAAGAAGTATTAGCTAGATATCTTGCTGACGATTCATACGCATTAGCATAGGAGGGATAGCTCAGTGGTTTGCCCATTGGCCTGCTAAACTCAGAGTTGAGAGTTCAATGCTTGAGGGGGCCACTTAAGAACCTGGGGCAAAATCGGTACTTGGGTCTTGCTAGTGAAGGCAGGGGGCTGGACTCAATGACCTTTCAGGGTCCCGTCCAGTTCTGTGAGATAGGTATATATCTAATACAGGTCACTAGCTAGGTGAAGAGTTAAAGTTCATGCATTAAAATCCCCACCTCAAGTCTTTAGGATTAAGCATGATATGAAATACATGTACTGGAGTCAAATATCACCTCTCACTGTTTACAGAAAATAAATTTATTCACCTCCTACTTCTTGCTTTTAAAAATTATAATTGTCCTCTCTGCATATTTTAAATAAATAACACTAACTATAAAATTTTCTCCTGCTTTTTAAATATATGGCTCTGCTTTGCCTTTGTTAGTTTATTAGGTCTTTCCCGGGGGGGTAGGGAGGTGGGAACCATTACTCACTGACAGTGTTTAATTATTTTGTGATTCTCCATACTTCATAGCCACAGGTAAAGCCAAGCAATGGGAAAGCAATTTAGAAGTTTGAATTTATTAATGGACCACTTCTTTATTTACTCCATTGTGGGTGGAGAAGATGTTATGCCAACAAACAATTTAATTCCTTTAAATAGCATTTCTAAATGAAGTGGTCAGTAATTTTTTGAGTGCAATGTTCACTTTAGTTAACTGCCTCCCTCCGCACTGACAGGCCCTTAGCCCCACACTCTCCAAAGCTGGGCAATTAGTAAGCCACAGATATAATTGCAGACAGGCACTTTCATCATTTTTATACTGGCAGTATAAAAGTTTGGAACTCCCCTCTCCTTATTTCAGGATACTGTTTGAGAAAATAATAAACTGCCCCTCAGGCTTTTTGTGGTTATAAAACTCTGCAGAGCTCCAAATAGTTTGTTTTTACTACTGCAAATAAATATCATTCAGGAATGCATCAGTCTGCTGGTATTTTTGCATCAGTTCTAGTTAATAAGCTTCATTTGACTTGCAATAAGAGTTCAGACAATATGAATAGTGTTATTTAATGCTGATTAACATTTATATAGCAGAGTAAATTTACATGGTACTTTACAAAATACCTAATCCCTGACCTGAAGAGTTTAGATACTAGGAGCCTGATCCTGCCCACGTCACATGCAGATCCTTTCTCTTGGGCACTGTTCAGTTATAATGTCAGTGGGCCAGATTCAGGAGGAGCTATTTGGTGCAGTTTAGGGGGTCGGTTTTCACAACTTTCTGTTCATAGGACAACAGGATACAGGCAGTGCTGGCCACTCCCCAGGCCCTGCAAAAGGCAGGAAAAAGTGTCATGGAAAGATACCAGCTATGTACCAGAAGAATCCCCAGGTAGGTTTAAGGCTACTTTACACTGCAGGAGCAGTACAAAGCAGCATCAGTGGGTGCCAAGATTTGCCCTTACTGGGTTTCTACATGTGAGCTATGAGCCCATGTGTGCAGATATTTTTGCAAGAACAAGTTCTAACATGAAATGACCTTACTAAAAGGAGTCATTACAGTCACAGTCAGAGATGGCGTACACGTAAGGTTTCACAAAACCTGTAGAACTTACCAAATGGTTGTAGAGAATTTGGGGGGGGGAGACCCACAAACCCTCAAAAGCTTCAGTAATGGTTTCTCTCATCTCTGGTCAGAAAAGGGCTAGCAAATTCCTAAACCATAATTCATTATATAAGAAGTTCCATACTGGAGTACATACCATACCCTGCTGGTAGAGATTTGGAGACATTTTATGGTATGAGATAACACATGTTCTGGATCAACAGCAGTGGAATGCTTGCAGCTATATTATGCTTTCACCATTAACAGTGACTCTCACTGGGATGGAGTCTTACGTTCCTCCCCAAAAATTAATTCATTACAAATAATTCTAGCCTCAGGGATACATTATATATTTACTAAATTAAAATGGATGGGCACTTTTGTGACCAATGATGACTATATCCACTATTAAGTTGCACACTATTCTGAAGGTAACTCCCTTCTCTTCATGTGTCATTGTATAATAAGCCTGCATCTGTAATTTTCGCTCCATGCACCTGAAGAAGTGGTTTTTTACCCACAAAAGCTTATGCCCAAATAAATCTGTTAGTCTTTAAGGTGCCACCGGACTCCTTGTTGTTTTTGTGGATACAGACTAACACGGCTACCCCAGATTCTGAATTCAGTAACACAGGGTATGTGTTGCCTGTATTTTTATATTTGGGACTAAACTAGTAGTTTGCTAACAGTATCTTATAAGTGAGGAAAGAAAAGTGGCATTACAAGTGACTCTGGTGAGGTGAAAATCAAATAGAAAAATATGCATTTTAATAAGCCCCTGGGTAACTATATATGAGTGGAAAACATCAGTTGTAACCTGATATCCCTCAGAAATGAGGTAAAATCTAACTGCTTGCTCCAGTGAGCCAAAAAATAAGACACCATGTAAATCTAGTGTGTAATCAGCATAATGTATAATGCTTCATAAAGCCGAATGCCCTAAGCCCTAAAGGTACATGTTAGACAGATAATATTTTTACAGAAAAATATTTTCATCATCTGAAAATCTATGTATATATAGAGGTCAGTGTAAACAATATGATATTTTTATATGTAAGATGGTCCTCCATATCCTGCATATATAATATTTGTAAAATGGACTGATAGATATTTTGATAGATTGAGGACATTTAAAAAAAATGTACTTGGGTGATCTATTTTCCTTTCTCCTACTTGACTGAAACTAGAGCAGTTCTGGATATAAACAAATACTTTACAACAATAACAATGTTGTAGGGTTAAGGGGGGGAAATGCTGGTGAAGTTTTCAGAAGTTTCCTTGCTTGACATTTTACTAGGGCCGTTAAATAAATGTCACAGCCACCCTTTATCCCCAGTGCCATTGTATGGCCTTTGGGCACGGTGGAGTAAATGTTCAGTGAGGTATGCAGGGAATTAGGCACATGGCTCCTGTAGTCAATAGGAGTTGCATGTCTAATTCTCCAAGCACTGTGCTGAAAACATACCTCTTTCTGTCCAGCTGTTCTTTCTGTACTATTGAAAATAATACTGATGAGCAAATGGATATGGTCCCAAAACTGTTGGTATGGCAAACTAGTGAGTGTGTGGGGGAAGGGCAGAGGAGCAATGAAGTCAAACAAAATGCACCACCAATTAGTTCTCTCATGAAGTTCAGTGTACTTAGCAATTTTTAATGAAGCTACAGCAGTGAAAATGCCATTTTAAAAAGAGACTTTTATTACACTGACTTGCGCAAACTTTTTAGAAACAAAAGTAATACATTTCTGGGCAATAAAACCTTCAAAATACTGTAATCATCTAAGTTCTATTTCAGACCTATATATACTTTGTGTATATACATGTGTCTTTGGGAAGAGGTTAAAATGTCAATTTTTTCTAGACTGATTCCCAATTAGAGGGAGTTGAGGGTATCTCTGCTTCCTCAAACATACACATTCTGAATGGCCACAACACATCTTTGAGCCTGCCATCCAATGAAAATCAGAAGAGACTCTCTTTGGAGGCTATTAATGTTGCTCCATAATTAGATAAAGGCACCCTGTATTGAATAAAGTGACACAGTTTCACCACAGAAGCTGAATGTGATGCTTTCACAGCTCTCCCACAGCAGGGCATTAGAATGGGATATCCTGCATTGCACCAGCCTGCAGAGATAGTGAATTTCTTGCACTGGAAATGGAAATTACAGCAGTTAGACACAGTTGGATACAAATGACTTGTAAGGAGTATTATCTATTGCATCTTTGATACTTTGAAAACATCTGTGCCCCTCTTATCCAGAAAATTAGATGCTATTGTGCTTTATATATTTTTAAGAGAAAATATTTTCAGTGGATTACTACTGAACTTTATAAGAGACTATTTAGGAACAAGCAATTTAAAAATAACCAGTGTTGTTAAAATCTAAAAATTATACTGAGCGTCACATTGGAGTCTACAAACACAGACCATCTTTGTCAGAAATGGTTAATACCTCAAATATTTGTTACATTCATTTTTTAATATGGTGGGCCCACTTCACCTATTAAAGTCAATATTAAACTCAATTTCAGTAAGAGTGGTATTGAACCCACCAAGGAGAATTTAAATAATCTTACTCTGTTACAGTGACTGCCATTAAATATTCAACATTTACCAGGTATTTTATTGTGGGACTTGCAGTATTTTCTATGTCTAGAATGCAAAATATCACAGTAAAGTGAGATGAAAGCCCTATGGGATGGTAAATGATGAATATGTCCCATGTAACTGTGGACAAAATCTTCAGTTGATCATCATAGTATTCATTTTGTGTAATCTGCTTCTCCCACATGTGAGGATCTTCCATTGATGTCCCTTGGAGTTCAGTGCATGTAGAGAAAGCAGAATATTGAAGATAAATATTACTGTAAGAATCCACAAGGAGAATTTTTCCCTGAATCCACACCATCTTAGGCTGTGATCTTTTCAGATCCCTCAAAGCAAGAAGTGTTGAGTTCGTTCAGTACCTTAAAGGGACATGTCCAAACAAAATCCTGAGTGCCTGAAATAGTGATATCGATTTGGTAGATGGCACTTTCCATTTTGAGTGTATACATAACCGATACCCCAGCACTGTGTGAGGGAGCACTTTACTGCCGAAAGTGCTGTTTTTTAGATGGCTTAAAGGCAAGTGCCTGACCACCTGTGGCCATTTAAAAATCCCATGGTACTTTTAATTATAGTCTGCTTATGGTTTACCTAAATTCCTCCGGCTGTTTCAGATGGATATGAACTTCATTTCCTGTTCTAGCTGTATGTGGCACTGTTAAACTGTTGCTGTGATTCCTAGGATAGTCTTCTAATCCGTTTAAATTATTGCTCTGTGAATCTACAACTTCCAGTTTTGGGGCTTGTGCCTAGAATTGCTCACTGAATTAAACCACTAAAGAAATAAACATGCTCAACTTTTACTGCATGTAGGGGAACAAATGTCAGCCAAAAACCTCAAGTCCTGTCTTACGATTTTTTTAAAATCACTCTGGATCCAGTCCTGAATTGTTACTCAGGCAAAATGAGTAACTTGATGGGGAGTTTTGTATTATTATGTATTATTTATTTTATTATTTATTATCACTTTTCACTGTTGTAGTTGTACCTAAACAAAATTAAAACTCCATTGTATTGTGCAGGTTGCATAAGTAACCTTAACATTGGTTGGTATTTCCAACTTTCAGTTGCTTTATTTTGCAATCTCAATTTTCTTTTAACATTTTTGATGGGGGAGAGGAGTGGGAATGGGTATGTGTATATGTATTTGGAGCTGGTAGAACTGCCTCTAGTTAGGGTTTCCCAACATTTCCAAGAGATCCTTTTTTCAGTGGCCTACAATTTTGCCCAACTTTAATAATTTGGACTAAAATTTCCCATGTCAGGTGTCTGCTTCAGGCTGATTTTTTTTCTTTTCTTTTTTAAGTTTCTGAAAAAAAATCATCCAGCTATTTCCAAGAATGAGATGAAGGAAAATATATCTTCCTGCGCCGTTGTGTGTTTTGGTTTTTTTTTTTTTAATTTTAATTTTTTTTAATTTTTTTTTTTACAATCATTTTAGTGGAAAACTAATAAATTCTAGTCTCTTTCATTGACCTAACTGGCAAGTTCTCTCCTTCTCTCCTCTTTCCTACCGTCTAGAGCTTTTAACCTGAAGTCGACTCCAAATGAAACACGGGTGATGCTGTGGAATAGGATGTCATCCAGAAGAGATGACCAAATGTGCCTTATACTTCCCCAGTCAAAATACCCAACTTTGATCAATACGATTTTTAATCTGGGGATTTTAGCTTCTTGTCTGCTTTGTAAATTCCCAGAGAGTAGCATAACCAGGATTTTTTTCACCTTCCCTAGCATTTCATCCTAGATGCATGGCAGGCCTTGGCAGAGTTATCCAGAGCTTTGTTTCTTTCAAGTGGGATTATTGCAATGTGTTCAGAATGTTGACTCAGAATCATTAGCGGTGCTTCTCCCAGTGACAGTATAACACCAATTCTCTATAGATTGCACAGCCTGCTGATTTGTTTCTGGGGACAGTTCAAGGAGCTGATTTTGATTTATAAAGCCATACATGAGTTGGACCCTTGGCTATCGCGGCAATGGCCTCTTTCCAGATCCTCCATCCTGACAGCTGAATTCAGCTGGGAAGGTCTTGCTGACTGTAGCGCGGAGGCCTCACTCCCCACTGCGCCTAAAAGAGACAAGCCAGAACAGGCGCGGCAGTGGGTGGAGCCACCACCGCCTGTCCCCGCCCCCTGGAAGTCAAGAGGCGGTACAGGAAGTATAAAAGCCCAGCCCCGGCGCTCAGTTGGTGGAAGGCTGCTGGAGAGGACAGATGCTGGTGCCTGAGCTACCGCCGGGCCCAGCCTGCCCCGTGCTCGGTACCCGGAGGAGCGCTGGCCTGACCTGCCCCGTGCTCAGTACACGGAGGAGTGCTGGCCTGAGCCTATTAACTCTGGGAAGCCCGACTATTGCTGTTCAGCCTTGCAGAGGAAGGCCCGAACTCCCCAGCGACTCGGCGTTGTTGCCTCAACCCTGAAGCCAAGAGACTGGGCCGACAGCGTGTGGCGAGCCGGTGTAGCTCCTCTCCGCCCCTCAGGGAGGGTTGAGCCCTGGTCCTACCCTCCTACATGTGGCACCTGACCAGGGACGTACTGCCCAGAATGTGGGCATGAGCCTTTGACCCCTGCGAGAAAGGGGCTGCGGGAGACCGCTCCTCCACTGGAGACATGGACCTAGCCAAGCTCCTCACGGTTTTGACGGAGTCCCAAGAGCGACAGCAGGCAGCCAGCTGCAGCAGCAGCAGCGACAAGAGGCCACCTGGTTCCAGCAGCAGCAACAGTTGGTCGAGCAGTTGGGGGTCCAGCAGCAGCAGCTGATGCAGGACTTGGCAACTCAGACTCAAGAGTTTCAGCGGCAGTGCCTGCAACAATTAGCAGGCTTGCTGCCCCACAGCCCCGACCCCCAGCCGCGAGGCCTGGATGGGACCCCTCGATTCCCTCCGGCTGACCAAGATGGGCCCCCTTGAAGACCCTGAAGCGTTCTTGGTGACCTTCGAGCGGGTGGCCCAGGTTGCCAGGTGGGCCCCTGATCAGTGGGCCACCCTGCTAGCCCCGTACCTGACGGGAATGGCACAGACTGCATACCGAGGCCTCTCCACCGAAGATGCCAAGGACTACCCCCGGGTGAAGGCGGCAATTCTGGATGCGTTAGACATCACCCCAGAGACCTTCCGGCAGCGATTCTGGAGCCTGACCTACAGCGCGGTCTCCCGGCCCCGGCTGATAGCTCAAGAGCTGAGGGATTTATGCAAGCGGTGACTCCAACTCAACCGGCGAGGCCCCAAAGAACTACTCGAGCAAATTGTTCTGGAGCAGTTCCTCCCGTCCTGGGAAAGGACGTGGGTCCTCCAACACTGGCCCCGGATGGTGGCGGCCGCCGTCACCCTTATGGAAAACTTCCTGGTGGCAGAAACCCTGGTTGGGCCAGCACCGCGAAGTCACCTGGCCGGGCCCAATCGCCCCCACTCTGAGAAAAGAGGGAATGCCCGTGACGAAGCATGAACATCCCCCCAGGGCCAAGAACCCCGCCTTTGGCGGCCCGAGGGCCCATCTCACCGAACCCCTGCGGGCCCCAAGACTCAATCGGAACGTGCGCAGCGGAGTCCCCCTGCGAGCCAGAGGAATGGATCAGTCCGGTCCGGACGGCCTGAGATCAGACCCTGCTTTGCCTGCGGCAAGCGTGGACACCTCCAACAGGACTGCCCGGAGATGGAGTGCAACGTCGGGCACGTCTGCGCCGGCAAAAATCGTGCCCAGCTGCCGCAGGCGCCCAAGGTCACCGTGCCCGTAGTCGTCGGCGACTACCAGACGCGGGCCCTGGTTGACTCGGGCTGCGGACAGACTTTAATCCGCCAAAACCTCGGCGTCGCTGAAGACCCTCAACTAGGGACTATCCAATTGCAGTGCATCCATGGCGACGTGCGACCGTATGCCAGCGCCCGGATCCCCCTTTCCGTGGCTGGGGTCACACGGACTCATGGGGTCGGCCTGGCCCCACGACTCACCTACCCTGTGATCTTGGGGCAGGACTGGCCCAAATTCATGGACGTTCTGAGGTCACACACGCAGGAAAGCCCAGAGATTACCCCCGCCTGGGAAGGGGACTGCGTTGCTGAAGGCCCTTCAGAGGAGACTGACAAGATGGAGCCTGAGCGCCAGGCCGACGTGGTAGGGGAACCCCGGCTGACGGTAATGGAGAGACCCGAGATTGACACAGAATTCTGCCGGGATCAGAGGGAGGACCCCACCCTGGGCTGGGCGTATGACCAGCTTGCAGCGGTCGACGGCGCCCTGATTGATCCAGCCTGGACTAAAAGCTGGCCCCACTTCGAATTACGGCGCGACCGTCTTTACTGGGTGGACCGGGATCCCCGCACCGGGGAGGTCCGGACGCAACTGTTAGTGCCACGTTGCCACCGATGGGCAGTAATGAGGCTGGCCCTCGATATCCCCGTGGCCGGGCACTTAGGCCAGGAGAAGACCCTCATCCGGATTGTGTCCCGCTTCTTCTGGCTGGGGGCGCACCAAGAGGTGTGGAGCTACTGTGCCTCCTGTCTAGAGTGCCAACTGGCTGCCCCCTCACGGACGGCCCCCACCCCCCTGATCCCCATGCCCATCATGGAGACTCCGTTTGAGTGGGTGGCGATGGACTTAGTGGGGCCCCTCCCGAGAAGCTGGGCCGGTTTCCTCTATATTTTGGTCATCGTGGACTATGCCACCCATTTCCCCGAAGCCATTCCGCTCTGGAGCATCACCGCAAGGGCCATCGCCAATGAGTTGATCAAGGTCTTTGCCCGCGTCGGCCTGCCCCGAGAAATACTTACCGACCAGGGGACCAAGTTAACCTCCCGGTTGCTGCGACAGGTCTGAGCACTCCTCGGGGTCAAGCAACTGCGCGCCTGAGTGTACCACTCGCAAACCAACGGCCTCGTGGAGCAGTTCAACTGTATGCTGAAGGACATGATGCACAAATTCTCCCCCAAGGACCTGTGCCGGTGGGACCAGTTGATCCTGCCCCTGCTCCAGGACATCCGCGAAGTGCCCCAGGCTTCCACCAAATTCTCCCCCTTCGAATTGTTGTATGGTCGTCACCCGAGGGGGCTCCTGGACCTCATGTGGGAGACCTGGGAACAGACCCCTTCTCTCACTCAGGGGCTCTTACAATATGTCTTCCAGCTTCAGGATTGTCTCACCCAAGCCGGGGCGCTCGCTTGCGCGAACTTGAAGGCGACCCAGGAAGCCCAAGCCCAAGCCCAAGCCCAAGCCCAGACCTGTAACCGGGAGGCTCAGGCTCTCGAGTTCCAACCTGGAGACCGGGTGCTGTTGCTCCTGCCCTCTAGTGAATCCAAGTTTCTGGCCTGCTGGCAGGGGTCCTATGAAGTGATTCGGAAAGTCGGGCTGGTCACCTATGAGGTTAACCAGCCCGACCACTGGAAGAAGACCCAGATGTACCATATTAACCTCCTTAAGCCTTGGCTGGAGTGAGAGGGGCTCCTGATCAACCCCTGTCCCCCCGAACCAGAACTGGGGCCCCGGGCCACGCCGCCCGACGACCCCACGACGCTCCAGCTCAGGGAGTCACTAACGGAGGAAGTTCGGGCGATGCTAGACCTGGGCGTCATCGAACAGTCTCAAAGTGAATGGTGTAGCCCCGTGGTCCTGGTCCCCAAACCGGATGGTACCCAGCGCTTCTGCATCGACTTTCGCCGCATCAATTCCATGTCAAAATTTGATGCGTACCCGATGCCGCGAGTAGACGAACTGCTGGACCGCTTGGGTGAAGCCCACTTTCTCACCACCCTCGATCTCAGCAAGGGGTATTGGCTTGGTCTGCGCGACCCCGCCTCCTGAGAAAAGACCACGTTTGCCACATCCTTGGGCCTCTACCACTTCACCCGGATGCCCTTCAGCCTCCATGGGGCCCCGGCGACGTTCCAGTGACTTATGGACCGCCTCCTTCGGCCGCACCACGAGTACGCTGCTGCGTACCTCCACAACGTGGTTATTTACAGCGAGCGCTGGGACAACCACCTACAGTGGGTAGCCGCGGTCCTGCAGTCCCTATGAGACGCTGGATTGACCGCTAATCGGAAGAAGTGCCGTGTCAGTTGGCAGGAGACCACCTACCTGGGATACACTATTGGCGGGGGACAGGTGAGGCTGCTCGTGGGAAAGGTCCAGGCCCTAGCCGCCTGCCCGCCCCCCCCCCACGAAACGACAGGTATGTCAGTTCCTCGGACTGGCGGGCTACTATCGGAGGTTCATCTCCGGCTTCACGTCCATTGCAGCCCCGCTAACGGGCCTCCTCACTAAAGACAGCCCTCGATGGGTGGTGTGGACCCCAGTGTGCGACTGTGCCTTCCAGGCCCTCAAAGACTGCCTCTGCCGAGAACCTGTCCTATACAGTCCGGACTTCTCCCGCGGGTTCGTCCTCCAGACAGATGCCTCAGACGTGGGGTTAGGAGCGGTTCTGTCCCAGGAGGTGGATGGCGAAGAACACCCCGTCGTCTACCTTAGCCAGAAATTGTTTCTGCGGGAATGGCACTACGCCGTGACCAAGAAGGAGGCCTTGGCAGTGAAGTACGCTTGTGATGCCCTACGGTATTACCTCCTGGGGGCCCCTTTCCTACTGGTCATGGACCACGCCGCGCTTCGTTGGCTGGCTCAGATGAAAAATAATAATATGCGGCTCACACGGTGGTATCTGGCACTGCAACCATATGCTTTTACTGTCCGCCACCGGGCCGGTAAAGAGCATCTCAGCGCCGACTTCTTGTCCCGCCTCGTGGAAGTAGAGGGGCCTGACCCCGATGGACAGGTGTCGGGCTGGGGGGGGGGGTGTAGCGAGGAGGCCTCACTCCCCGCTGCGCCTAAAAGGGACAAGCCAGAACAGGTGCAGCAGTGGGCGGAGCCACCACCGCCTGTCCCTGGCCCCCGGAAGTCAAGGGGCAGGACAGGAAGTATGAAAGCCCAGCCGCGGTGCTCAGTTGGTGGGAGGCTGCCGGAGAGGACAGACGCTGGTGCCCGAGCTACCGCCGGGCCCGGCCTGCCCCCTGCTCGGTACCCGGAGGAGCGCTGGCCTGAGCCTATTAACTCTTGGAAGCTAGACTATTGCTGCTCAGCCCTGCCTGACGGCCTGAGCCTATTAACTCTGGGAAGCCTAACTATTGCTGTTCAGCCTTGCAGAGGAAGGCCCGAACTCCCCAGCGACTCGGCGTTGTTGCCTCAACCCTGAAGCCAAGAGACTGGGCTGACAGCGTGTGGCGAGCCGGTGTGGCTCCCCTCCGCCCTTCAGGGAGGGTTGAGCCCCGGTCCCACCCTCCTACACTGTCACTGCCCATATTTGAATAATCCGGGCCTGATTCATGTATTTTTATGGGTGGAGTGAGAAAATTAATTTCCTTGGTTGGTCCAACAGAACTAGATTGTGTTGATCTTCAAAGCACATATGGCCAAGCCTGCCTATTAACGCAGGCTAGTGCCTGAAAGCAGTGGCTTTAGCTGGAGTATTTTCTTCTTGACCTGAGATGTTATCAGTTTGTGTTTAATTTATGTGCTTGTATAAAAGGTGTGTACATGCCTAGAAGTTGTAGCATGCACATGTGTAAATTTTAAAATGAGTACTTTAAAGAAAATATAACATTTAACCACCCCTCTCTCAAGGCTATTTTTTTGTCTTCAGTTTATAGGCTGTATAGTTGGGTTTGTGGCAGGGAGTGGGTTTCTACAGTATTTTCAAACCAATTCATTCAGTCATCTTGAAGTGATATATGCAAACAGAAACAAAAATAGAGAAATAGAAATGATTATAGAACTCCGACACTCGCACACCTCTTTCAAATGTTGCAGTGCAGATTTTACACCCGTTAGTGTTTTTAAAAAAGGTTTACTTTTCCCCCTTCATAATAGTTTTTAAACAGGCACATAACAATAGTCATGCCCTAATAATCTGTGCAAAAAGAGAAAATAAATATATGAATAAGATCCAGTGGAGGAGGAAATTCCAAATTAAGGATGCTTTTCTTTCCTCAGTGCACATACATGATTCAGTAATATACTGTAAACTCAGAGACAGAAACTTTATCCCTAATTTGTGGTTAACTCTCCCTTTTGTGCCCATGTACTTCAGGGCTCCGAGATCAGCATGTAATGTTTTCTACAGGGTGCCTTCACTTCAAAAACTGATGGGGAATTCATTGATTTAGGTCCAGCATCGTTATCTTTGAAGCTTTTAAAACTTCACTTTAGTTTTAAATGCCTATTTAAGCACAGACAATGCTCAAACAGGCTTTCTGAAACTAAATGAAGCTTATAAAGCTTTGAACGCTATTGAACGCTATCGCAACATGGTGGGACTTGCAAAATCCTGCTGTGTGTAAGGATCTACCACACTGTAGAGTGTATCCAGTTGATATACCGTAGAATTTAGAGAGGAAGACAAGAAAAGGGGTGTGTGCGCACGCGCTAACTGTGAGTTACCCAGTATATGATTTGACTTTTTTAATTAAAAATATTTAAAATGTTTTAAAATATATTTAAAAATAGGCAGAGAAGTTAGGGTAGATATATTTTTCTTAATGGGGATTCCAAAAGCAAGTGCTTGCTTAGGTGTTGCTTAGTAACAAGAATAATCATCATTTTCTTAATACTATATAAGTGATTGCATCTAAGTAATCCAAAATTGTCCTATATTCTTCAAGTCTTCATTGTAATCATGTAGACAGATACTGGGCAAGAGGTTTGCTTTACTATGAGGATTTATTATGAAAGAAGCATAAGGGAAAAGACAAAGATAGGCCAGGTAAGTATGCTATTTATCTGCATGCATTTAACTGAAGTCTTGTTTTAAAAATAAAATAGTCCAAGGAAACTGGCAAAAGAAAATCTGTTTATAAACAAATGTGCAATATTTATCATTTGCAGTAATGAGCCCCAGTGTCATTAATAGTTTATTCGTGTAACACAGATTTGCTTGTTTACTTTCCCTTTCTTAAACAGATGATTGGTTGCTGACCCAGTTAGTGTTTGTAAGATAAGAACAATTTCTCTTGAGCAAGCCCCAACAATGACAACTGTTCATTAATTGTGAAAATTCTGCCAGCATGAGGCTTTAGAAACAATTTGTACTTCTCTAATTACGCTGCAAGAGCTGGTTTTGTCTCATGCAGTCTTATCAGTCTGAATTAGAGCTCAAAAGAATTACCACCAGCCCATCACAAATGACATTTCCCAACTTTACTAACAAGAAATGATCACATCTTTTTTTAAAACTTTTTGAGGGTGGGGCAGAGGGTGGGAAGGCACAATGGTCACTTTGGGTTAGGATGGGGAGAGGGGGAGGAAAGAGAGAGACTTTTTTTTTGTTGTATTTTATTATTACAATAATGCAGAGACCCCAAGAGAAATTGTACAAAACATACAGTAAGACATCCCCTCTGACCCAAAAAGCTTGCAGTCTAAATAGACAAGATTGGAAAGGGAATGTTGTTATCCCCATTAACAAATGGGGAACTGAGCCCAGAGAGTTTTATGGGTGAGTCCTGCAAGGTTCTGAGCACTCCGGTCCCAGCCCATCAAAGCACTACAGCACATACTTCACTTCAGGCATGTGAGTAGTCTCACTGATTTCAGTGACAAATGACTGCAATGGGACTACGCATGTGCTTAAAATTAAGCTTTGCTGGATCAGGGCTGGCATGCTCAGACCCTTGCAGAATTGAGCCCTCGATGACTTGTCCAAGGTCACACAGAAAGAGCTGGTAACTGAGCCCAGATCTCCTGAGCCTTCCTGAAGTGCTTCAACTACAAGCTCATCCTTCCTCCTTAGACCAAAGACCAGAAATACTACATAGCCATTTTTTTGCAAAATGTTGTCATTTTTATGGACTATGGGTTAGGTTGGGATTTGGTCTCTTATTTCCTCTGAATCTTTTTTTTTTTTTTTTTCCTTTTCTATTTTGGATACTAGACGTGCATTCTGTATTTAGGAAAAGCTCCCACTGAAATGGGTTGGCCATTCATCCTGTATTTTTTTTAAGGGACATGCTTTATGTTCCACAACTAGCTTCTAATAGGAGCTTCTAAGAAGTTGATCAGTATATTTTCAAGCAATAATCATGCAAAGTGTAATAGACTGTAATACAAAAATGATTGTGCTTTGCATAAAACATGTAGGCTAGAGTCTCTTAAACTAGCTTGCTCCAATATTTTTCATATAGCTGTCATTTATCTTCTTGAAATGTAGGTGGTCATCCTACACTGAAGCTGAGAGGAATTTTACTTGAAGGAAAATTGCAAGACTGGGTTCATTATTGATACTTGTTTTATAAATTGCAATATTTTACAACAGAATCTTCAGGATAGTCTGGTAAAATGCAGCATAGTTTCACTGTAGTTCAAGGACAAGGAAAACAGTAGAAAAAATATTTCAACAGTGCATTGTATTGTACTGAACAATCAGTCAAGGTGATCTTAGGATATGCCAGTCGGGGAATTTGCTTCAGATGAACAATAAGTACAGGCCTAGTCTCAAAATATGTTTGTTTTTTGTCCCCTTGCGGACATCATAAGATTGTCAATAGAGCTCTAAATACAGGAACTCTGAAAGCAGGTTAACACGTTTAATAAATAACTTGAGGAAGTTTCGTATTCGTTTTTCCCAAGATAAGTAAAGTGCATCTATTGGCTGCAGATTAGAAACCAATTTCTCAGATACCGAGCCACTTACTTAGTGTGATGGCCCATCAAAAAGGGCTACTAGAGTCAGGCCAGTGGCTTTTCTTTTTTGTCTTCCTCCACTCAGCCTACTCTCCATCCACCTCTGAATCACTGGAGGCATTCAAATACAAAATGTTCTTTCAAAATTTGCCTTACTGTAGATATAGGGAGTGACCTGGAAGCAGCTGAAACTGTGACCGTTTTATGTAAGCTGCTAACAAGACTGTATTTACAGGGAGACAAGCATACTGACTTGTTTAACTGGCTGCAACTAGGCCACTGGAGTGACACAGTGTTCAAAATAAAATAATGCAACTCTAGTGAGGAAGGTAGCTTATGTAGGTCAGATTTAGCTGGAGAGCTGGCTGTGAAACTGCTGCAGATGTAGCCAGAACATTGCGGTATTATATACACATATGACTGTTCAACTAAAGGATAATGGCATTCTGTTTTATACACTTGCCCTCTAAATTCTGTGCCACTCCCAAATCTTGAAGAAGTAATAGTAATCTAAATGCATTATGAAAACACTGAAAATGGAGAACAATGGCTCTGTGAACCATGCAGGCCAACAGGGTGAGGAGTGAGACTGGAAGATGCCAGAGAAGTTGCCAGGAATTCGGGGAGCAGGGTAGGTGGGAGGAAGGGGACCTGGAAACCGTGGTCAAGCTGATTCAGGAGGAAGAAGGAATCTGGGATGAGGGGCTTCTCCAGCAGGGGTGCAGGCTTTTTTGGATTGTCCAATAGGGGCTGATTTTTGCAGTCAGGGGTCTGGGTGGGTTTTCAACATCTTATGAATGCTGCTATTAGTGTAAGACAGAAATAGACTCATGTGCAAGAGGAAGTGACAGTATCCACCTCCATTACCCCTGCTACACCCCTCTCAGATGCTAATACAATCTCTCCATTCACAGAGTTGGTCCTTTGATATCGTCCACAGAAACAACCTTGCACCCAAATTTGTCACCCTTTCCCTTCACTCACCTAGGAATTATTTTTCAGGTAGTTTTGAAACCAGTTCAGTCAAAACAGGTCAGATCATCTTAAATCCCCTAAAACCAGGTCTACACAGCACCTTTAACCAGTTTAAAGATCTGTTTAGCTGAACTGGTTTTATAGCCAGTTCAGAAATTTTAATCTGGGCACGTTTCTGTTATCAGCAACAGGTCCCTCTGAACAGGTCGTGAAAGTGGTTTAACTTCTACAGTAGAAAGGAAAAAATCATCTGCTGGTCTTGAAACTGATCTGGTAAAATATGGTCAGTGTCATAAACAGATAGCTAAGGGTTAATGTCTCTTTCACCTGAAACACCTGACCAGAGAACCAATCAGGAAACCGGATTTTTTCAACTTTGGGTGGAGGGAAGTGTGTGTCTGAGTCTTTTGTCTGTCTGCCTGTTTCCTCTGAGCTTTGGAGAAGTAGTTCTATTTTCTAGTCTTCTGTTTCTAAGTGTAAGGACAAAGAGATCAGATAGTAAGTTCTATGGTTTCTTTTCTTTGGTATTTGCATGAATATAAGTGCTGGAATGCTTTGATTTGTATTCTTTTGAATAAGGCTGTTTATTCAATATTCTTTTAAGCAATTGACCCTGTGTTGTATCATCTTAATACAGAGAGAACATTTGTATTTTTTCTTTCTTTTTTATATAAAGTTTTCTTTTAAGACCTGTTGGAGTTTTTCTTTACTTCAGGGAAATTAAGTCTGTACTCACCAGGGAATTGGTGGGAGGAAGAAATCAAGGGGGAGAGCTGTGTGTTGGATTGCTAGCCTGATTTGGCATTTCCTCTGGGTGAAGAGGAAAGTGCTTTTGTTCCAGGATTGGGAACGGAGAGGGGGAATCACTCTGCGTAGTATCACAGAGCTTGTGTCTGGGTATCTCTCCAGGAGCATCTGGAGGGGGGAAGGGAAAAAGGATTATTTCCCTTTGTTGTGAGACTCAAGGGATTTGGGTCTTGGGTCCCCAGGGAAGGTTTTTTCAGTGGGACCAGAGTGCCCCAAAACACTCTAATTTTTTGGGTGGTGGCAGCAGTACCAGGTCCAAGCTGGTAACTAAGCTTGGAGGTTTTCATGCTAACCCCCAAATTTTGGACGCTAAGGTCCAGAATCTGGGAATAAGGTTATGATATGGTGTAGCAGCGGCGGGATATAGACAGAATCCAGAAGCCAGTAGGAATATTATATTTTTCTTTTCTCTGCTAAGGGCTTTTTAGCAGAGAGAAACAGTTTGGTTTTAAAAGGGAACCAGAGAGAATTTTTTTTTCTGCTCTCTCTAGCAGTTTGTGGTTTGCATGTTAAGCGAGAAGACTGTTAAGGGTCTTTTGTCATGCAATAGCCCTCCCATTAGGAGGCAAGTACCAGCACTTATATGCATGCAGATAAAGTGGTTTTTCTGGTTTCCCTTAATTGAACATTAGCTAGAGAGAGAAAAGGGAAAAAAGCACTGTTGCTAGGCAGACTCCAGGAGGGAACAGAGCCTGCAGTTCAGAAGATAAACACCGGAGGGCACCCCAACACAAGAAAACAGGAACCATGTCTACCAGGACAAAAATGGAGGCCGAAGACCAATTCAAAGAAGCTGAACACAGGCGAGAGATGGAAAAACACAAACAGGAACTAGAAATAAAACAAAAAGAGATGGAGATAAAAGAAAAGGAAGAAAGCATGAAGCTGGCAGCCTTCCAAAGAGAACAGGCAGCCCAAGAGGCAGCACACAAAAGAAAACTAGAAGAAGAAGAGGTGGCCTACCGAAGGAAACAAGCAGAAGATGAGGCGGCCCACCGCCGAGACATGGAAAAACACCAAAAAGAAATGGAAAAACAACAAAAAGAAATGGAAAAACAACAAAAAGAAAATGAAGAGAAGGAAAAACAGAGAAAACATGAACTGGACTTGGCAAAAGCTGGGCTGCATGTGCCAGCCACCCCTAACAACCCGGCGCCAGTTATTGCTCCACAGCACAGGAAATTTCCCACCTACAAGGCAGGTGATGACACCGAGGCCTTCTTGGAAAATTTTGAAAGAGCCTGTCTTGGGTACAGCATCCCCGAAGACCAGTACATGGTAGAATTAAGGCCACACCTCAGTGGACCTTTAGCAGAGGTGGCAGCTGAAATGCCCAAGCCGCAAATGAATGACTATAAACTTTTTCAAACCAAGGCCAGATACCGGATGGGGATAACCCCAGATCATGCCCGTCGGCGCTTCAGAACCCAAAAGTGGAAACCAGAGGTGTCATTTCCCAAACACGCCTACTACATTGCAAAAAACTATGAGGCCTGGTTAACAGGAAACAACATTCAAACCTTGGAAGAAGTGAACCTCCTCATACAAATGGAGCAGTTCTTGGATGGTGTTCCTGAAGACATCACACGGTACATACAAGATAGAAATCCCAAAACTATCGCTGAGGCGGGGGAGATTGGAGCCAAATGGATGGAACTGGCAGAAAGCAAAAAAGCTACTGTCAAGGGGAACGATTACCCCAGGGGGCACACAGACCATAAACCCTACAACCGAGGACAGCCAAAGACCCTATATACCACCCAAGTAAAGCCACAGATACCCTACTCTTCAACCTCACCAGTCTCCAGTAACTCACCTCGGCCCAGTGACCCATCAGATGGAAGATGCTTTAAGTGTAAGGAACTGGGACATATCAAGGCCAACTGTCCCAAAAACACCATGCGAGTGCAATTCATTACACCACCATCACCCCAAAGATCCCCAGGCCCAGATGCCTCTCAAATACCCTTGGAGCGAAGGGAAAATTTGAGAGTGGGCGGAAAGAAGGTTACTGCGTGGAGAGACACGGGGGCACAAGTGTCAGCTATCCACCAATCCTTCGTTGACCCCAAATTCATCAACCCAAAGGCCAAAGTTACAATTTACCCCTTCATGTCACAAGCTGTAGACTTGCCTACAGCTCAACTGCCTGTCCAGTACAAAGGCTGGTCAGGAATGTGGACTTTTGCAGTCTATGACAATTATCCTATCCCCATGCTACTGGGGGAAGACTTGGCCAACCAGGTGAGGCGGGCCAAGAGAGTGGGAATGGTTACCCGTAGCCAAACCAGGCAAGCTTCCAGACCCATTCCTGTTCCTGAGCCGTCCACAGAGGCCCCGTCTGTGTTACCAGAGACCCAGACAGAGGTAGTGGACCCGGATTCCATGCCTACCACTGAAACAGCCACAGCATCTCCAGTCCCAGGCCCGGAACTGGAACAGCAACCAGCACCAGCAAGTGCAACCACATCTTCAAACTCAACGCCAGAGGGCGCCAGCGAGCCAGAACTGGCAGAAGCACACGACAGCCATACCCAAAAGGCTCAGCCAGAGCCTGAAATACCCTCAGGTGCACCAGCGGAGAGCGGTTCACCAGCAACGGAAACAACCCCATCACCTACATCGCTTCCAGAGGGACCAAGCCCAAGTCCACAGTCTGAGGAAGAACTGGTGACCCCAGCCTCAAGGGAACAGTTCCAGGCTGAGCAGGAAGCAGATGACAGCCTTCAGAAAGCGTGGGCGGCGGCACGGAGCACCCCACCGCCTCTCAGCTCTTCTAATCGATCCCGGTTTGTTATAGACCAAGGACTTTTATACAAGGAAATTCTTTCTGGTGGACACCGGGAAAAATGGCAGCCGCAAAAACAGTTGGTGGTTCCAACTAAGTACCGGGGGAAGCTCTTAAGCTTAGCCCATGATCATCCCAGTGGCCATGCTGGGGTGAACAGAACCAAGGACCGGTTGGGGAAGTCCTTCCACTGGGAGGGGATGGGCAAGGATGTTGCCAAGTATGTCCGGTCTTGTGAGGTATGCCAAAGAGTGGGTAAGCCTCAAGACCAGGTCAAGGCCCCTCTCCAGCCACTCCCCATAATTGAGGTCCCATTTCAGCGAGTAGCTGTGGATATTCTGGGCCCTTTCCCAAAAAAGACGCCCAGAGGAAAACAGTACGTACTGACTTTAGTGGACTTTGCTACCCGATGGCCAGAAGCAGTAGCTCTAGGCAACACCAGGGCTAACACTGTGTGCCTGGCCCTAACAGACATCTTTGCCAGGGTAGGTTGGCCCTCTGACATCCTTACAGATTCAGGGTCTAATTTCCTGGCAGGGACCATGGAAAAACTGTGGGAAACTCATGGGGTGAATCACTTGGTTGCCACCCCGTACCACCATCAAACCAATGGCCTGGTGGAAAGGTTCAATGGAACTTTGGGGGCCATGATAAGAAAATTCATCAACGAATTCTCCAATAATTGGGACCTAGTGTTGCAGCAGTTGCTGTTTGCCTACAGGGCTGTACCACATCCCAGTTTAGGGTTTTCCCCATTTGAACTTGTGTATGGTCACGAGGTTAAGGGGCCATTACAGTTGGTGAAGCAGCAATGGGAGGGGTTTACGCCTTCTCCAGGAACTAACATTCTGGACTTTGTAAGCAACCTACAAAGCACCCTCCGACACTCTTTAGCCCTTGCTAGAGAGAACCTAAAGGATGCTCAAGAAGAGCAAAAGGCCTGGTATGACAGACATGCCAGAGAACGTTCCTTCAAGGTAGGAGACCAGGTTATGGTCTTGAAGGCGCAACAGGCCCATAAGATGGAAGCATCATGGGAAGGGCCATTCACGGTCCAAGAGCGCCTGGGAGCTGTAAACTACCTCATAGCATTTCCCAATTCCTCACTAAAGCCTAAAGTGTACCATGTTAATTCTCTCAAGCCTTTCTATTCCAGAGACTTACAGGTTTGTCAGTTTACAGTCCAGGGAAATGATGCTGAGTGGCCTGACGGTGTCTACTACGATGGAAAAAAAGACGGTGGCGTGGAAGAGGTGAACCTCTCAACCACCCTGGAACGTCTGCAGCGGCAACAAATCAAGGAGCTGTGCACTAGCTTCGCCCCATTGTTCTCAGCCACCCCAGGACGGACTGAACGGGCATACCACTCCATTGATACAGGTAATGCTCACCCAATCAGAACCCCACCCTACCGGGTGTCTCCTCATGCCCAAGCTGCTATAGAACGGGAGATCCAGAACATGCTACAGATGGGTATAATCCGCTCATCTACCAGTGCATGGGCATCTCCAGTGGTTCTGGTACCCAAACCAGATGGGGAAATACGCTTTTGCGTGGACTACCGTAAGCTAAATGCTGTAACTCGTCCGGACAACTATCCAATGCCACGTACCGATGAGTTATTGGAAAAGTTGGGACGTGCCCAGTTCATCTCTACAATAGACTTAACCAAGGGGTACTGGCAAGTACCGCTAGATGAACCTGCCAAGGAGAGGTCAGCATTCGTCACCCATGCGGGGGTGTATGAATTCAATGTCCTTCCTTTCGGCCTTCGAAATGCACCCGCCACCTTCCAGAGGCTGGTAGACGGTCTACTAGCTGGACTGGGAGAATTTGCAGTTGCCTACCTCGATGATGTGGCCATTTTTTCAGACTCCTGGCCCGAACACCTACTACACCTGGAAAAGGTCTTTGAGCGCATCAGGCAGGCAGGACTAACTGTTAAGGCCAAAAAGTGTCAAATAGGCCAAAACAGAGTGACTTACCTGGGGCACCAGGTGGGTCGAGGAACCATAAACCCCCTACAGGCCAAGGTGGATGCTATCCAAAAGTGGCCTGTCCCAAGGTCAAAGAAACAGGTCCAATCCTTCTTAGGCTTGGCCGGATACTACAGGCGATTTGTACCACACTACAGCCAAATCGCTGCCCCATTGACCGACCTGACCAAAAAGACCCAGCCAAATGCCGTTAAGTGGACTGATGAGTGTCAAAAAGCCTTTACCCAACTTAAGGCAACACTCATGTCTGACCCTGTACTCAGGGCCCCGGATTTTGACAAGCCATTCCTAGTAACCACAGATGCATCTGAGCGTGGTATAGGAGCAGTGCTCATGCAGGAAGCAACAGATCACAACTTCCATCCTGTCGTGTTTCTAAGCAAGAAACTGTCTGAGAGGGAAAGTCACTGGTCAGTCAGTGAAAAGGAATGCTATGCCATTGTGTACGCCCTGGAAAAGCTACGCCCATATGTTTGGGGACGGCGGTTCCAACTACAAACTGACCATGCTGCACTAAAGTGGCTTCATACTGCCAAGGGGAACAACAAAAAACTTCTTCGGTGGAGTTTAGCTCTCCAAGATTTTGATTTTGAAATTCAACACATCACAGGAGCTTCTAACAAAGTTGCTGATGCACTCTCCCGTGAGAGTTTCCCAGAATCCAGTAGTTAAAAAGTGTTCTTAAAATGTAAAAGTCTGTTAGTTATATACTTAGTAGTATATGTAAAGGTGCATGTGTTGTATTAATCTGTTTATTTTCAAGTTCTAGAAGGAAATTGCCGCCAGTGAGCTTCCCCACTGTCTGCAATTTGGGGGGCGTGTCATAAACAGATAGCTAAGGGTTAATGTCTCTTTCACCTGAAACACCTGACCAGAGAACCAATCAGGAAACCGGATTTTTTCAACTTTGGGTGGAGGGAAGTGTGTGTCTGAGTCTTTTGTCTGTCTGCCTGTTTCCTCTGAGCTTTGGAGAAGTAGTTCTATTTTCTAGTCTTCTGTTTCTAAGTGTAAGGACAAAGAGATCAGATAGTAAGTTCTATGGTTTCTTTTCTTTGGTATTTGCATGAATATAAGTGCTGGAATGCTTTGATTTGTATTCTTTTTGAATAAGGCTGTTTATTCAATATTCTTTTAAGCAATTGACCCTGTGTTGTATCATCTTAATACAGAGAGAACATTTGTATTTTTTCTTTCTTTTTTATATAAAGTTTTCTTTTAAGACCTGTTGGAGTTTTTCTTTACTTCAGGGAAATTAAGTCTGTACTCACCAGGGAATTGGTGGGAGGAAGAAATCAAGGGGGAGAGCTGTGTGTTGGATTGCTAGCCTGATTTGGCATTTCCTCTGGGTGAAGAGGAAAGTGCTTTTGTTCCAGGATTGGGAACGGAGAGGGGGAATCACTCTGCGTAGTTTCACAGAGCTTGTGTCTGGGTATCTCTCCAGGAGCATCTGGAGGGGGGGAAGGGAAAAAGGATTATTTCCCTTTGTTGTGAGACTCAAGGGATTTGGGTCTTGGGTCCCCAGGGAAGGTTTTTTCAGTGGGACCAGAGTGCCCCAAAACACTCTAATTTTTTGGGTGGTGGCAGCAGTACCAGGTCCAAGCTGGTAACTAAGCTTGGAGGTTTTCATGCTAACCCCCAAATTTTGGACGCTAAGGTCCAGAATCTGGGAATAAGGTTATGATAGTCAGGCAAACTTAAACCATTTTAAACAAGATATATGTTATGGACCTAATTAGTTTTCAAATTGAGTTAACTGAACTATTTATAAAAAACAGTTTAGAAAATTTCCCCATTGTAGGAATGCCCATACTGTCACAAATCTGCCAGGCCTAATTTACATTGTTAACACAAAACAGTTGTTCTTGTATAGCCCCTATTGTGTATTCAGTTATACCGCTAGAGAGGTGCCTTATACCAATATTGTTACCCAAAATTGGGCCAGCTAGTAAGCTTAGGGAGGACTAATGACCCACCAGAGTTTGGCAGAAAGCAGCATGTTTATTATACTGATAGCTAAGCTCAAAGAAAGGGGTGGGGGGGGAGATCATACTCACATACTTATGCTCCCAGGACAGGCATAGCATTGGAGATGTTAGGATCCTTGAAGATAAGTGTCCCACAGCACAGTGATGGACGGAGTGATGAAGGTAAGTCTTCCCAAGTGAAATGTGCTGTGGTCCAGGCGAAGGGCCTTCACGGGAGGTACAAGCTTGCAAGTGTCCTCTTGAGCACATGGCCCCTTCCCCTTTTAAGGACCTGCTCCTCATGGCCTGTGACTACAGATGACTTGGCTGCATCTGGTTGGTCATGCTCCACCTCGAGCAGTGTCCATGCACTGGGTGTGTTATCTCTGCCTAATCAGAGTATCCTGGCCTGCGACTAAAGATGACTTGGCCACGTCTGGTTGTTCACACTCCACCTTGGGCAGTGTCCATGCAGAGTCAATGCACTGGGTGTGTGAGTGCTGCCTAATTAAAATCCTAGACACCTTGTCTATCTGGAAGCTCTTCTGATCTTCCAGCTGTTCAATCAGCCCATTCAATCCACAAGCATTCCAGCGGGGATAGGGACGGGGAAAGCCAGTTCACAGGTATTCAGAGAAGGAGAGGAGACAAAAGGGTGGGGAGAAGTATAACAGACCTTTTAAGTATACAGATTATACATAGTATAGTTATACAGAGCATACAGATCACTGCTGCTCCTACAACAAGTAAAATTTATTCCTCTTCTAATACAGGAATAAACTATACTAGTATACGGTAAGTACGTTTATACCGGTATAACTGCATTCACACTGAGGGCTTGGCTACACTGGAGAATTGCAGCGCTGGTGATGGGGTTACAGCGCTGCAACTCACTCTGTGTCCACACTTGCAAAGCACAGCCAGCGCTGCAACTCCCTGGCTGCAGCGCTGGCGGTACACCTGGTCTGCTTGGGGTGTAGCGATTCCAGCGCTGGTGATGCAGCGCTGGTCATCAAGTGTGGCCACCAAAAGCGCTTTTATTGGCCTCTAGGGTATTAGGAGGTATCCCAGCATACCCTTTCAGCCACTCTGCTCATCATTTCGCACTCCACTGCCCTGGGCTCAGGTGACCCACCCTTTAAATGCCCTGGGAATTTTAAAAATCCCCTTCCTGTTTGCTCAGCCAGGTGTGGAGTGCAATCAATCAGTGACCATGCCTCCACGCCCCAAAAGAGCCCCAGCATGGAACACTTGCGAGCTGCAGAACCTCATCAGTGTTTGGGGTGAGGAAGCTGTGCAGTCACAGCTGCGCTCCAGCCGTAGAAATTATGATACCTATGGGCAGATATCAAAGTCCTTGCTGCAAAGGGGCCATGAACCGGACACGTTGCAGTGCAGGGTTAAAGTAAAGGAGCTGCGGAGTGCGTATTGCAAAGCCCGTGAAGGAAACCACCGCTCAGGAGCTGCCCCCATGACCTGCTGTTTTTACAAGGAGCTGGATGCCATACTTGGGTGTGACCCCACTGCCAATCCGAGGACCACAATGGAGAGTTCAGAGCAGGTAGAAGAGGGGGAGGGTGTAGAGGAAACCGAGAGTGAGGTTACTGGGGTGGAGGGAGACACCTCGGAGTCCCAGGAGGCATGTAGCCAGAAGCTCTTCTCAAGCCAGGAGGAAAGCCAGTCGCAGCAGCTGGAACTTGTTGGTGAAGAAGAAGCAGAGGAGCAGGTTCATGGTAAGCAGCTTTTATTTTAAGGATGGAAATGTTAAAAGGGGGTTATGGCTGCCTGCACGCATGCCTAGATGTGGAATAGCCCATTGATTTGGTCTATCACGTCTCGGTAATCGGCCTCAGTAATCTCTTCAAAAGTTTCAGCCAGAGCGTGGGCAATGCGTTTGCGCAAGTTTATAGGGAGAGCCACCGTGGTCCTTATCCCAGTCAGGCTAATGCATCCACGCCACTGTGCCGCGAGGGGTGGGGGGACCATTGCTGCACACAGGCAAGCTGCATAGGGACCAGGGCGGAATCCACATTGCTGTAGAAGACCCTCCCGCTCTTCCCAGATAACACGCAGCAGTGATATATCTGGCAGTAGAAAATCCTGTTGAAAATGTAGGGATAGTGTTCAGTACAGGTCCTCCCAGCTGCTCTCTGCTTTCCCCAATGCAGAGAAACCCTAGTGAGCCCTGACTCAAGCATCTCCCCTTCCCAGAGGAGTAACTGCTGTGGCAATTGTGGGGGTGGTGTTCAGTGCAGGTCCCCCCCAGTTGCTCTCTGCTTTCCCCAATGCAGAGAAGCCCCAGTGAGCCCTGACTCAAGCAGCTCCCCTTCCCAGGTGAGTTGTGGCAGAAACACTCACCCCATTACTCACCATGCCTTCGCTGCTGTGGCCTCTCTGTGCTATGTTTGCTATGTGTAAATGATGCTACAAGTAGCCTACAACCTCCTTCACTGTGATAATAAACAATGCAGCCTCTGTATTAAATGTTTCTATTTCTGTTTTTTTTAAGTGTCCTTGAATCCTCCGGCTCTATCACAGCCTGCTGAAAGACTACAGAACTTGAGGCGTAAACCAAGGAAAAGCAAAGATGATTTGGTGAAAGCAGTTATGAATCAGTATGCCAGAGAGAATAAGAGGCTGCAGGACTGGAGAGAGAAAATGCATCAGTGGAGGGAAACACAAAGCAGGAGAAAGGAATTGGCTACCAAGAAAAGCACAAAGCAGCTGATACGCCTACTGGCGCGCCAAACGGACTGTATGCAGTCTCTTGTAGCCATGCAGGCAGATCAGTACCGTGCTAACCCCCTCACCCCCCAAAGCTCTCTCCCTTGTGCCCCACTGTTTGCTCAAAACCCCTTTCTCCAGCAGCCTGGTTCTTACCACCACCAGCTGCCCCCAACACCTGTACGTTCACCTACCAGCCCTGAGAACTACGACCCTTACCCTATGCACTCAACCCCCATCACCATGCAGTATATTAATCCTGAAGTGCAGCAGGCATTGCACAGCAATCCAGGCAGGACATATTCAAACCTCTGAATGTACAGTTCATCACCCTACCCCCCTGCCCTTTTATGTACTGTATTTTGAATAAATGATTTCTTGGCTTTTAAAACAGTTTTTATTATTGCAGAAAGTGAAAAATACTGTACCCCAAGGGAAAAACAGGCACTGCAAATCATTGTAACCACTGCACTTCACACCCGTGCAAGGCACCAAACATTACTGTTGGCTTTCAGCCTCAAATTGCTCCCTTAAGGCATCCCTAATCCTTGAAGCCCTGTGCTGGGCCTCTCTAGTAGCCCTGCTCTCTGGCTGTGCAAATTCAGCCTCTAGGCGTTGAACCTCGGAGGTCCATTCCTCACTGAACATTTCACCCTTCTCTTCACAAATATTATGAAGAGTACAGCACGCGGATATAACAGCGGGGATGCTGCTTTCCCCCAAGTCTAGCTTCCCATGTAGACACCTCCAGCATCCCTTTAAACGGCCGAAAGCACACTCCACAGTCATTCTGCACCGGCTCAGCCTGTAGTTGAACCAGTCCTTGCTCCTGTTAAGCTTCCCTGTATACGGTTTCATGAGCCATGGCATTATGGGGTAAGCGGGGTCTCCAAGGATAACAATGGGCATTTCAACGTCCCCTACTGTGATCTTGTGGTCTGGGAAAAAAGTCCCGGCCAGCAGCTTCCTGAACAGGGCACTGTTCCGAAAGATGCATGCATCATGCACCTTTCCAGGCCATCCTGAGTAAATGTTAGTGAAACGCCCAAGGTGATCCACAAGCGCTTGGAGAGCCAGAGAGAAATACCCCTTGCTATTAATGTACTCGGATGCCAGGTGGGGTGGTGCCAGAATAGGAATATGCGTCCCATCTATCGCCCCCCCACAGTTAGGGAAACCCATTTGTGCAAAGCCATCCACAATGCCCTGCACGTTCCCCAGAGTCACGGTTCTTCTTAGCAGGATGCGATTAATGGCCCTGCAAACTTGCATCAACACTATTCCAACGGTCGACTTTCCCACTCCAAACTGGTTCGCGACCGATTGGTAGCTGTCTGGAGTTGCCAGCTTCCAGACTGCAATAGCCACCCGCTTCTCCACTGGCAGGGCAGCTCTCAATCTTGTGTCCTTGCGCTGCAGGGTGGGGGCGAGCTCCTCACACAGTCCCATGAAAGTGGCTTTTCTCATCCAAAAGTTCTGCAGCCACTGCTCGTCATCCCAGACTTGCAGGACGATGTGATCCCACCACTCAATGCTTGTCTCCTGAGTCCAAAGGCGGCGTTCCACTGTGCTGAGCATGTCTGTTACTGCCACAAGCAATTTAGTGTCTTGTGCATCAGGCGAATCAATATCATCGTCTGACTCCTTACTGTCACTTTGGAGCTGAAGGAATAGCTCAACTGCCAAATGTGATGTGCTGGCAACATTCATCAGCAAGGTCCTCAGCAGCTGGGGCTCCATTTCTAACAGAAATCGCGCTGCAGACTCACAATGGCGCCAAACTCCTGGGATCTGTAGCGATGCACCATGGGGCGTTGGGACAGGAAGCGGAATGACCCGCACCCTTCCGTCCCCTTCCCACAGCGCCAAAATGGGACGAGGTGCTCTGTGGGATAGCTGCCCACAATGCACCACTCCCAACAGCACTGCAAATGCTGCAAATGTGGCCACACTGCAGCGCTGGTAGCTGTCAGTGTGGCCACACTGCAGCTCTGTCCCTACACAGCTGTACGAACACAGCTGTAACTCCCAGCGCTGCACAAATGTAAGTGTAGCCATACCCAAAGTGGGGTTGTACCACTTTAAGTATACCACTATAGTTAAAATGGTGCAGCATTTGTGTGTAAATGAGGCCTTAGTTTCCTAGTATAGATGGTATGTAACAGTATACAGTATGTGAAAAGCGATTGATTAGTGATCCTGAAGGAATGAACAGAAGACAGGAAAGATGTTTGAAAAAGAACAGCATTATAGAAAGAGAATGGGAAGAGGAAAAAAATAAAATAGAGGGAGAAGGAAGAGGAGGAAATAAGTAAGGGTAAAAAATGTAGTTAGCATACAGAGTCTGTATGCATGATAGGCAAAAAGAAAAGTCTTCTGTTCCAATGTTGCTTTTTCAGTGAATGGAGAAACACTTAATAAGTTTCAGGCATGAACTCTTAGAAAAGTTGCTATCCAAAAGGTGCATGGATTTGAGAGGCATTTTATGACTAGCAAATATAAAGACCTAGATGACCATATATAACTGTTTGTTATTAGAGGGGTAGCCGTGTTAGTCAGGATCTGTAAAAGCAGCAAAGAGTCCTGTGGCACCTTATAGACTAACAGACGTATTGGAGCATGAGCTTGTTTACCTCTTTGAGAATTATTACTGATAGCAACGACTAACGGAGTTCCTATTAGGATTTATACAGAACCTGGGTCAAGAGATGAAAAAGGATCTTGTTAATTGTTTGGCTTTAATGTCTTTTCTAACTACCACAATTGCACTCGTTAGCTGGGTGGTTTTTTGTTTTTTTTTAAGATTTGCAAAACTAGTTTGAATTTGGGAAATATTTTTTTAAAGTATTACTAGCTAGAGGAAAGGCTATGCTATGTGTTGCAATGATTAGAGTACATGTTGGAAGCTACATATTGTTAAAAATGGGTGAGTTCTAGACAGTATATGGATTGCATTTTATACATTATGTAGGCTTCAGATTTATAAAATAAAGATAAAAGGGCCCTATCTGAATACTGTAGTTGCCTATGACAGTTACTCAAAAATACAATAGAACAAAAAAGAAATAGCAATCCCATTACATGCAATAATGCTAAGTAATCAAGTAACACAAAAATAAACCAAATTCTTGACTTTTCTCTAAATATCACATCCAATATTTGCTTCTTCAGCGGCCCTCTTCAGAATATCTGCCTTGAAGGTCAGCAGATGTGGGCTAAACCAAGAGGGTTTTTCCCCTGCTTCTCAGTGCTCTGTTTTCCCTCCCCAGCCTATCTCACTGTTTTGAGCTCTACTCACTCTTTTGATCCATTTTTTTCGAACAACATTAGTTGAGCTTTTGAGCCTCAGAATATTCAAGAGGGTAATAAAGCTAGAAGTGTTTATCTAGCCCTAATTTTAAGAATTAATGTTGCTTGACAGGTGTGTGGTTGCATCACTTCTGACTTTCAAGCATCCTCTATGTCTGACAGCATCAGGATCAAAAGATTAGGCATAGAGAAATATTCCTAGACCATATAAACAAACTGTTGAGCAATCCAGAATGTATTATATAGTTAAATAAATAAATGGTTGGTTTCCATAGGAAAATACCACCATGATTTGTTTTCTCTGAATTATTTAACAGGAAATGGGGTAAGTCTCTGTAGTTTGACTTTGAAGGAAAGGGTTTCCCATGACTTTTGCATCCAACAGTGAGGTTGTCCACATTCCACATGAGCAATGCATTAGTCTATTTCTGTCAACACCTGTTATAAGCTGAAGCCTTACCATGAGGTCTCCCCCTTTTTATATTATGTTGAGGTCAGACTCCTGAGTCCTCTGGAGTAGTCAGTGTCTTGTCACCCCTAGTAACAGCTTGTCAAATTCACCGGATATCCTCACTGCAACAATTGGCAAGAGGCCACACAGATATACTTCCCTTTCCCCTTCCCATAAGTTTTAACCACCATTCCATTAATGCTTTCTATTTAGAGTTTGTTTTTTGTGGGCAATAAAAATTCTCTGTAGCATGTGTGTACACGCATGCATGTGCACATACACACAAAATTCAAACACCCCTCTGCTAGCACTTGGAGACTGGAGTTGGGAGGAATGTGTGTTGTGCAGAGTTTAGTACTGAAGAGCTGTCATCTGGTGCTGGCATGTAACATATTGCTTGCACCACATCAGGCCAGAATGCAATTTGCTTTTGAAGTGGTACAGTGAATAAGCAGACAAATTACTTTGTGTGCATGTGAGACAGACACATCAAGGTGATAATTTGCTAATATATTCCACTAGCTGGAATGCAAATACAGTTGTTGTGTACTGACACCATTTTTATATGCACTTGTGTTTCCCCACGTGCACACACCACACACACTACACTTCACCTGTGTATAAATGTGTGCATGGATATAAGGCGTGGGTAAAAGGGGTGCATCTATTAACATTTTAAAACCCTATGGAGAGCAGGGTTGAGACTGTATTTCCCTTAGCTTGAGACAGTAGGCCCCATACCGCTCTCCTGAGTCGGGCACGGCTTCTGCTGAACTGAGCGAGTCTAAGTAAGGAGGGCAGGATTTGGCCCAGGGCTGGCTGAAGATTTACCTTCTACTCCCCCCTTCCCCCGTCTCCCAAGCTCTGTGGCTGGCCTCTCTGCCATGTGCTCTGCAGGAGCGGCGGCTGCAGCCGGGCGGGGCCAGCGTGCAGGCTGCATTCTCATTGTCAATGTTCCAGCCCGGGCCGCGCCGCGCCGCGCATTGCCCAGCCCTCCCTATCGCTGTGGCACACACGCGCAGAGCGGAGGAGGCGGTGGCTGCAGCAGCAGCAGCAGCAGCAGTCTCGGAGCAGCACGCAGTAGCAGAGCACCAGCATGGCGGGGCTCCGCTACCCGCAGCAAGGCAGCTACTGCCGCGCAGCCACGGCCATGAACCTCTTGCTAGGCGTCTTCCAGATCCTCTTACCCTGCTTTCGCCCGGGAGAAGCGCAGGGCCAAGGTAAGCGCTGGTAAATCAGCCCAAGGGCAGGGGGCTGGTGGAATTCGCAGATGGGGGGAAGAGGGTTGCTGCTTGTAAATAAGGTGGTGGAGGAGAGCAGAGGGGCTGTGCATAGGCAAAGCAAAGGCGAAAACCCTGCTCGAGCACCGAGCAGCATGATCGATTCTGATTGCAAAGCCATTCCCTTTCTCTCCATCCTTTTGTGCGTGCGATTCGAGGACAGCCCCCAGCTTTGTGTTGGCTGTAATGGTTCCCAGCCCCGAAACAGAGGGGAGAAGAATGAGGAGGACTCTGCTTCCTGCAGCATTGTTTCGGGCTCTCCTGTTGTGGCTGGAGTCCTCGTGTTTGGCCCGTCTTTTAATGCTAGAAGCAGTTGCAACCTTGTAACAAACTGCGAACCAGCGTTACAGCGAAATAAGCCATGAATTTCCCCTTTCCCAACCTCACATCCTTGTGGCTCGCTCCCCCAGCTATACCATGCTGCACACACGCTGACATTGCAGAGAAAAGAGACCCTCCTTTTTATCAGTAGAGGCTCCTCAGGGTAGGCATTAACTCACCCGTTTGGAGTCAGACACATTATCATCTTTACCCGCTGCACAAATTGGCTCAGGAGGCACCTTTATGTGCCAGTTTTGCCTGCCCACTTTAGATGTCACCAGCGTGCGCTGCTTTTAATATGGACGCTTTTTTTTTCAGCACGGGGGAAAAGAGAAACATGAAATTCTGCTGTTAGAGCTTTCTCGTGCATGTAAAATGTGATTAGTTATTTTCATGTGTGTTGTTTTGTTTGGCTTGTTTAGCTATTGACCCAATCCCCAGCGTGGTGGAGCTGTGGCAAGCCGAAGAAGGGGAACTGCTGATGCCCACTCAGGTGAGGAGATCTGGTGACAGCACTGAGGGTGTATAGAGGGAGGAGCAGAAGCAGCTGGACAGCCAGCCCACAGCACAGTGACCGCTACTAATGTCAGTTTGCCTTGCAAACAAACTGTGTGGCCACCACACCTGGCAACAGCGCACAAGTCCCCCATGTGATACCATGAGTCATAATGACTTCAGATTCAGGGGCAGGGTGTGTGTTTGGGGTTGGGACTGCACCTTTCCAGGGTTGAAGCAGTGAACAGTGCTCATATTTAAGATTACATTGTAACTCTGAGAGAAATAAAGTGATATCAAGCAGCCTGTTATCCCTTTGGTAAAGGAGAGTCTATTACAGTGTTGCTCTGCATCCATTCAGTTTTGGTGTGATGAGCTCTAAGAGTGACAGAAGAGGTATGTCTATTCAGTCCTTTCTTTTTTTTTGCTGAGATATCCACCAATGTTGCTAATTATTGTGATGGTTTTCTGATGTGGTTTGTGGCTTTGCACAACCATCTTATTTTACATATGCCACCAAAGATCCATCGAATGGTAGCTTCAAGCATGTGCTGATGTGCGCAGGATTTGAGTTGGAGTATTAAGGGTTAAAAAGCTCAATATCCCATTCAGCAATCAAGTCCCGCCTTGATTTCATTTTCCCACAATGTACACAGTATTTGCGACTGAGCCATAATTTGTGTGTGAAGTGTAATAGCTGCTTCTTGTTGGTTCAGTATCCATCATGCTGACAGCCCTCCATAAATAATAACTTGCAGCAATCGCCAATACTGTCTTCTCACCTGGAGTTTATATTTGTTTTTGTTTTAAAAGCATTTGCTTTCTGAATCTGACTTGGGCAGCACCGTTCTCTTAGTTTCTGTAGGTTCTTAGTCTCTCTTTAAGGTGACCTGCAAGAGTGTGAAAGGAAAGTGATGGGAGAACTGGACTCATGCTTTGCTTTCAGGCCTTCTTTGTACATCACAAGAGAACAACGGCGGTTTTGTTTTGTTTTGTTTGTTGTAATCCTACCTGTTTGTAACATTAAAAATATTGGTCCTGTTTATCCTGAAAGATTATAGATGAATGGAAAACTAGTGGAATGTTGACTTCACAAGTACCAAGGAAGGGAAGCTTGATTAGAGCAGATGTGGCTTTTATTTAGACGCTGTATAATTCTGTGGGTTGGTTGGTTTGTTTGTTTGTAATTTGTTAATGTCTGTTTAACTAAAACACTTGAGAGAAAAGTTTCTTTGTAAAGGACTCAGCACTTAAATTCTCTCAATTATGGGCTAAAAAAGCTCCAGATATGCACACAGGCTCTTGAGTCCTCCAGTGAGAAAGGAAATACAGGTCTGATTTTTCTAAAATAAAAAACAAGCACATGATTTTTTGGGGGGTGGCTTAAGGAGGGGGAATCTGACTTTCTTTATATCTGTACACAAAAAAAAGAGAGGATCTGGGACTCTAAAACAGCTTGTTTTTGGTTGGCAGGCACTTTTTCAAAAAGTATCAGCAGATCACGGTTGTAGTTGCTCTTAAGATCAAAGTATATTGTTTCTGTCAGAATCCAAAAAGCAATGGCATGGTAATTAACAATTGGCACTCTGCAAGGCAGACTCAGTACATTGTTACTAAAGGGAATTTTATGATGGGAAGAGTGACTTGGAAATCCCCAGGACAAAAATAACCCTCTTAGCCACCATAGATTCAGAGAGAGAGTTAATTTGTTTTTTCAATTTAAAAATAAATCCTGGGTATAGCTATAAACATTGAAGATGCCAGCAATTAAGTCATCAAGCACTATTAGTTTGCACTGAACTTTTCCTTTGTGGTGTCTGTGGCATATATCTCTTAAATGATTTTAAAATTGTGGGGGAGATTATATTCTGTCACATTTGTGGACATAATTTAAGTATAATAGACCAGCAGAGTGTTCTGTAAAAAGATATTGCTAGTGTGGCTTTGGCTCTGTTTACAAGCAGTAGCAGATTTCCACAAATAGTGATATTAAATTACACAGCATTTTCAGGGTGCTGGAATAAAAGGGAATGCAATAATCATACATTTGTATAGCCTGTTAAAGTACGACTGAGGGAGATTAGGCAGAGTGAGACCATGTCTCAGGGACAGAGTGGTGCTAGTTGTTTAATATCGGTGGCCTGGTTAGATCTGGGATGATGATGAATATTATTTTTGGCATACAGGGTGCCAGGTGGTAGGGTCCTAACTTCACTTCACGTTGTTTAATGTAGTGTCTGTGGCTAATAAGGTTAGTTGCCCTCTCTGAATTGAGGGCTGATGAAGCCTGTGGTGCTACATGTGTAACTGAGGGCTTGTCTACATCACAAAGTTGCAGCGCTGGTGAGGGGGTTACAGCGCTGCAACTTAGGAGGTGTACACATCTGCAGGGCATCACCAGCACTGCAACTCCCTGTTTGCAGTGCTGGCCGTACTCCCGTTTTGTCTCGGGTGTAGAGGATCCAGCGCTGGTGATCCAGCGCTGGTAATCAAGTGTAGACACTTACCAGCGCTTTTCTTGACCTCCGTGGAATAAGCAGGTATCGCAGCATACCTGAGGAAGCCTCTCTGGTAATCAAGCAGGTCTCCTTCCCCGGTTTGCTCTCGCGTTCCCCGAACCCCCGTGCAAGCAGGTCTCCTTCCCTGCGGTTTGCAGGGGGGTTCGGGGAACGCGAGAGCAAACCGCGGGGAAGCAGGTCTCCTTCCCCGGTTTGCTCTCGCGTTCCCCGAACCCCCGAGCAAGCAGGTCTCCTTCCCTGCGGTTTGCAGGGGGGTTCGGGGAATGCGAGAGCAAACCGCGGGGAAGCAGGTCTCCTTCCCCGGTTTGCTCTCGCGTTCCCTGAACCCCCGAGCAAGTAGGTCTCCTTCCCTGCGGTTTGCAGGGGGGTTCGGGGAACGCGACAGCAAACCGCGGGGAAGCAGGTCTCCTTCCCCGGTTTGCTCTCGCGTTCCCCGAACCCCCGAGCAAGCAGGTCTCCTTCCCTGCGGTTTGCAGGGGGGTTCGGGGAACGCGACAGCAAACCGCGGGGAAGCAGGTCTCCTTCCCCGGTTTGCTCTCGCATTCCCCGAACCCCCGAGCAAGCAGGTCTCCTTCCCTGCGGTTTGCAGGGGGGTTCGGGGAACGCGAGAGCAAACCGCGGGGAAGCAGGTCTCCTTCCCCGGTTTGCTCTCGCGTTCCCCGAACCCCCGTGCAAGCAGGTCTCCTTCCCTGCGGTTTGCTCTCGCGTTCCCCAAACCCCCCTTGAAGCCGCCCAACAACGCTGCAGTGTGGCCACATCTAACACTAGCAGCGCTGGTTGCTGTAAGTGTGGCCACTCTGCAGCGCTGGCCCTATACAGCTGTATTAGTACAGCTGTAACAACCAGCGCTGCAAAATTGTAGATGTAGACATACCCTGAGACTTGGCTGGGTGACATTGCAGTATGTCATTAGCCCAGATTCAGTTAAGTTAAAGCATAGATTGAATGTATAAGGTCTCCCGCTTGAAAGCTGTATTCAACTTAGGTTATGTTTACATTGTTAAAAAAATTGCAACAGTGAGTCTCCAACACCAGGTCAACTGACTCTGGCTTGTGGAGTTTGAGCTATGGTGCTGAAAATAGCAGTGTAGATGTTCCCGCCTGGGCTGGGATTCAGAGCCTAAGCTCCCAGCCTGAGCGGGAATGTCTACTCACCTATTTTTAGCCCCATAGCATGAGCCTGAGTCAGTTGACCCAGGTTCTGAGACTCACTTCTGTGGGATTTTACTTTTTTGTTTTGCAATGTAGATGTACCCTAAGAGAGCTCAATACGAGTCAGAGGGGCTTGTGTGGATGTGCAGGCTACCCTTGAAGTTCTTGTCTGAGAATTGCAGTAGAACCTCAGAATTACGAACACCTTGGGAATGGAGGTTGTTCGTAACTCTAAAGTGTTCGTAAATGTGAACAAAACATTATGATTGTTTAAAAAGTTTACAACTGAACATTGACTTAATACAGTTTGAAACTTTACTATGCAGAAGAAAAAATGCTGCTTTTAGCCATCTCAATTTAAATGAAACAAGCACAGAAACAGTTTCCTTACCTTCTCAAATCTTTTTTTAAACCTTCCCTTCATTTTTTTAGCAGTTTACATTTAATACAGTCCTGTATTTGCTTTTGTGTGTGTGTATGTGTGTGTGTCTGCTGCTGCCAGACTGCATACTTCCAGTTCCAAATGGGGTGAGTGGTTGACCAGTCAGTTCATAACTCTGGTGTTCCTAACTCTTGAGGATCTACTGTACTGTATTCCTCTTAGTGCAGTGTTGGAGTGGTTGTGACTGATGGTTTATACAGATAATACAGAAACTATCCAGTGTTAGCTCAGAATCTCATGGGTGCCCTGCCAAATATGGGACTCCTCCATGTGCTTTCTAGCCTAATACACACAGTTGTGTATACACTGGATCTTGATTTTGAATGAGTTTTGGAGGGAAGAGATTACACTCTTGTCATGGACAATATCATTGCCACCTCCATTGCGAAGTCAGCACACCTCTTATTTGTTGGTCTACCTCCAGAACAAGTTAGATTTCAGATGGCTGTCAGGAAATGGCTGTTCAGACTGGCAACCCCCTAGATAACATATTGTCCTACGAGGCTATCTTTTTATCCTAGATTGTCAATGAAGTGGTGTCTAGTTACACTCATTCCCTGCATGTTCCTCCCAGATAATGATGATATACTGAGAGCCAGGGTGGATTTGATTTAAATCACTAGTCAGGAAGACGTTCTTGATGGATGTTATAATCTTAATACGTATTCTTCACAACTCAGAGATAGATGTAGGTTTCATTTTTAGAAGGTACACACTATACATTTTTAAGTGATTTATTTTGAAAACTTTTCATATTAGTTTTACAGCTATATCAGAAAATGAATGATTGTTAGAATATTTCATTTACCAAAGGTAATTGAAGCAGATAGTTCACCTCCCAATGACTTCATAAATATCTCCAATTCAACAGGTTAATCATTAATATTTGGAAGATTTTCTTGCCATTCTGTATTAGGAGAACATCACCAGACAGACATTTAAATTGTTTTATTTAACTAAAACAACAACGTTATGTATTCTGGATTTTTTTCTTCAACAGCAAACATAATATTTTAACAAAACAAGCATATGCATTTTTGAATTTAATTAAACATCCAAGTTTTTTAAATTCAGGCTTTTTTTGTTAAAATTGTTTTTAACTAAAATAGTTAAATGAAATATTAAAACAAAAATTAAATCGACGATGTCAGCCAGGTCAACATGAGAAACTTAAAATATTGGCTTCTGCAGCTAACTCGGTCGTATTCACCTTCATTTTCCTGTTTGCTCATAATCTGGAAAAGAAAACCAAACGTTCCTGCTTTTTCATGTCCCAAATGATTTCTCAATTTGGAATGAATTAGTCCATAGGAAGAAAATAATTCTTTCTACACCGGCAGAAGCAGCTACTGCTGTTAGAAGTGAGATTATCACTTCAACAGTCTCTGAATCAAAGTGCTTAAGTGACTTCCACCGGTTCCCTGGTGTGACTTTCTTTAAAACATCACCAGCAAATACATATTTGTTGAATGGTTCTTATTCCCACACTGGGTCTCTTTTACAGCCTGCTGCCATTATAGGTTTTCCCTTCTAGTGAAAGAATGGTATGGTAGATCTCAGATCAATGAAGGCTACTGTCAGAAAGACCTCAAGACTTCTGGAATATGCTGCTCAAACAGTTTCATGTTGGTTTCTGCTGCCTGTTCCTCCCTTCTCACATTTATCTCCAGACTACTTCTCCTTGTCCAGATCTATTCTTACCCCAACAATCTTCTATTCATTGAACTTTTTGAAACTTTGCACTTTTAGAGAGAGGTAAGGGATTGACACTGTACACAAATTTGCAGAGGGACAATAGGGTTGAGGTCTGTTATTTCTCACATCTATATTGTTTATTTAAAAACATTTTTGCTGTTAACAAGCACGTTATCTCTGCAGACACAAATCCACAGTTTGAGAACTGCAAAATTAAGCATCTCTGATGGTATCTTCTAGACCAGGGGTAGGCAACTATGGCACACGCGCCGAAGGCGGCACGCAAGCTGATTTTCAGTGGCACTCAACGCTGTCTGGGTCCTGGCCGCCGGTCTGGGGGCTCTACATTTTAATTTAATTTTAAATGAAGTTTCTTCAACATTTTAAAAACCTTATTTACTTTACATACAACAATAGTTTAGTTATATATCATACACTTATAGAAAGAGACCTTCTAAAAACGTTAAAATGTATCACTGGCACGTGAAACCTTAAATTAGAGTGAATAAAGACTCTGCATGCCACTTCTGAAAGGTTGCAGACCCCTGTTCTAGACTGAGCAATGAGTTCCATTGGGTAGATAAAGATTAACCTAAATAATCTATACAGAAGCCCCATAAAATTGCGTCCCTAATCCATGAACTATTGGAACTCATTTACAAAACTTTTCTTAAACATTACATGAATACATTGTCTCATACTATAGAATTAGAATTTATAATCCCTATTCCATGATGAGATACGTTATAACTCAAATATATCTTAATTAAAACTATCTTTAGATATTTTTTCCTCAAAAAACATTTTATCAAAAAAACACAATTAAAAACAGATTTTTTTTTAAAAAAAAATCACTTTTATCCATCCTGCTGATAGCCTTTGGCAGCTTGAGGAAGGAAGATAAAATTTATGAAAAGGTTTTGAAGTCCTCAGATTTTCTTAATTCCTGTCAGTCTTGTTGCAGGCCTGGATATGGTATGAAGACTGCACTTGTCTCATTGGTTGATGATCTGCTTCTGGTGATGCACAGAGATTAGCTGTCTGTGCTGCCTTTTAAAAAAAAATCTATCTCATGCTTTTAATGCCATTACCAATGATGTATTGATGCTTTTACTGACCCTGGCAAAGATAGATAGAATTTTATCGGAGTGCTTGTCTTTTTCCTCTTTTCATAGGCCCCTGGCTAATACTGAGCAGCTGAACATCTCTTCAATGATTCCGTCCTCCTCCCGCCCCCCCCCCCCGCTACACTGCTCAGTAGGTTTGTGAAGCTGGGTGGGCTTTGTTGCCCCATCGCTCTGAGTTTCCATTTTATTGGACCTCGATGATAGTTAATCCCTTCTCCAGTATCTAGCCAAAATTGGAGCTTGAATTCATCCTGGGTTAGAGGTAGAATGGGGAAACAGCTGGTCGTAAAAGTTCTACATTTTCTTTTCACTGTGTGGCATTTTCCCACTTTTTGCTGTTCAGGTTTGCATTTGAGTATCTTGTGAGACTTTCAGCTGTTGCTTCAATAACCAAGAAAACTTCATATAATTTGTGCTTAGCAAGATGACTGACCTTTTCATGAAAATGTTAATCTAACTAAAGTTGTCCTTTATTGTTTCAATGCAAATTGAATGGTTGCACCCTGTTTTACACTACACCTGAAGACCACTTGGAAACGTTAGCTGGTTCAGAACACGGCTTTTTGCCTGGTTAAAGGGGTTTCCTGCAGCAAGCATATTAAACCAAAGCTCTATTTCACTTCAGTATGCAGTTCAAAGTGTTTTGAAATACAAGTTTTCATGATTTTTGCCCTGTGTAGTTTGGAGACCATCTCTGTACTCGTGTTTTATTTCAGCAGTTGAGATCAGCGGTGATGCTTGAGCTCATAGGCCCTAGAAATGTTTTTGGACTTCTGTGTTCATTGGAGAGTCCTAGATTTAGGAATTTGCTTCCCTGCCTTTGATCAGACAAATGCCAGAGTTTGTCCACCTTCAAGGTATTTTGTGGTCTGTTTTCTCAGACTTTGGCTAATGAATGCATTGAATGAGCACAAGTACTTTGAGGGGAACTGATTGATCTTTATGATTTCAGAGTGTTTAGTGTAGATATTGGTTTGTCTTTAATTCTTTCTGTACACTTTTAATCATTTGAATTGTACATGTGCATAAAATTCTGAATAGGTGCATTTGTACAATTGGAAATAAATACATTAGATGGAGGTTTGGAAAAGATAATGGATTAACCATGCTAAGTGGCAATAAAATCCTAAATCTTGGCTAGATGTTGTTTAATTACTTAAGCATGTAGAATTTCTTTGTACTGAATGGAGCTTCTTAATTTATAATTTCTGGCTTTTTACTCATGAATCATGATTGTGTCAATTTCAGTGGGATTAGAAGCACAGTACATTTCCATTGTACACTGTTATGGTATTTAAATCCTTACACGGTATTTTTTCTGTTCATTAGGCTGATTCTGAGGAGGATGTGGAAGAGCATCCACAAGAGCAAAGGTAAGTAAAACCCAACTTAAACCATAGATATTAGAGCTCATCTCAGTTTATAAAACTGCATTATACACTTTAAAACTCATTCAAGTGTCACTGGATAGATAAGTTAAAATTAAAAGTATTCTGACGTATTACATTACATTTTATAATAAAGTTGAAATGTCCATGACATTAACGCTACAATACTTATATCATTAGCAATTAATGTTAATACTAATTAACTGTAGTCAGTGAAGCCGGATATAAAGCACAATATGTACCAGGCTAGAAAAATGCTCTCTTGCCTCTTTTCTTCCTAATTTTTTACCTTAGTTGTATTTGATTTTTACAGTTTTTGCACAAAAGATTTTTATATTTGCAAATGGACGTTGTGTCTTTCATTGTGTGTCTCTTGTTTGAACTTGTAGTGGGTCTTAAATCTCAGTTGTAAATTATAATAGTCTCACAGTGTTGCTAACTCTGTGAGTGTGGTTAACACTTGGAAGTTACAGTGATAGGCATGACAGAAGAACTGGTGGGGGAGAGAAACAGTTTCACTGTGTTGTTATAGATCCCTACATTTCCTGAACTTTCAGTTTCTTCAAATTAGATAAATCATAAAGTTTTAAAGAAATGTAGCTCTTAACTACAGTATACTGTTTCTTTTAATGTCACTCCGTCCGTTTTGAAGGGTTGGGTAGTATCTAGGACTGCAGATTTGTCACAGCATACTTTATGCAAAGTCATGGAGTGGTCATGGTAAATTTAGTTAAAGTCACAGGTTCAGGGGAAATAGTTGCATTTTCATATCCATGATTTTACACCCCATCTATCCTCTTTAAATGCAATATACATAAATGCTTCCACAATAGTCTGTCTGCCGACGCAGGGAAAAACCCGCCCAGGATACAAACTCAAAACACTATGCTAGTGTTCTTCTCCACTGCTGCCGCCTCCTCACCCTACCAAGGGTGCATTGACCACTTGCAACAGCAACCTCCACCCTGGCACTGGTACTCTATTCCCTGCCTGATGAGGAGGAGAGGTCCCCTGAAGGGGGGTGGGGGGAATAGACCTGGAGAATAAGCCCAGCCCAGCGAGAAGGGGAGGCCCTTGGGAGGGGAGGGAGGGAGGGAATGGAAGAGCGAGCCCATCGCACACTGGTGGTTCCTGTCCCACGGGATTGGATCCAGCTCCCCGCTCCAGGTGTTGTGACTTGGTGCATGGGGTTTCAGTGCCATGCACATTTGGTCCAGTCACCCATTCTGTCATTATGGCAGGAGGGTGGCCAGGCATAACTTGAGTGAGTGATTATACAAGTGCGTGTTCCAGGACTGGGAAGCCAGGCCCAGCCGTGTGGGATAGGAGCCATTGCTATGGGGTGAGTGCAGGGTGGACTCGATCTTCAGGCCCTCCTCCCAGGCTTCCCCTCCTCACTGGGCTGGTGTGGGCTTGCTTTCCGGGGTCTTTCCTCTGTACTGGGCTGGTGATCCACCATTGTCTGGGAAATGCTGCTTTCTTAAAGTCATTCACGCACAAGAAACTCACGGTATTTGTAATACTTTAGCACCATGACAAACCCACAACCCTGGTAAATATTACACTTCTTTTTTTTTTCACATATTTTGTTTTCTCTAAGTGTCCAGATTAAAATACTTGGAAATCTGCCAATGAAACAGTTCTGTTCTTTGGTACACATTAGTGTGGGCATGTCTTTCAATGCCATGTAAGTCATACAAATCACAGGACTAAAACAAATATTTTAGATATAATGCAACAATATATTAATAGTGGCAGTTATCCACAGAAGCTTGTTTCATTCAGCCAGTGATTAAATGTGGGCAAACATAGGATTTCGTTACCGTGTTAATTATTGGTGGAGTGTGGGTTGTTGGGTGATTTGCACCCCACCTCAGCCCTCCTCCAGGTAAACTTTTTTCCATCAGGAGCCCAGCTGCCTAAGATATGCAGGCAGGGGCCTGCCTAACCCAGGACAGAATCAAAGCTGTTATCTCTAAAGTCCTAGAGCAGGGGTGGCCAACATGTGACTCTTCAGACATTAATATGCGACTCCTTGTATAGGCACCAGCTCCAGGGCTGGAGCTACAGGTGCCAACTTTCCAATGTGCCAGGCGGTGCTCACTGCTCAACCCCTGGCTCTGCCACAGGCCCTGCCCCCACTCCACTCCTTCCTGCCCCTGAGTCTGCCACGGCCTCGCTCCTTCCCCCTCCCACCCAGAGCCTCCTGCACGCCACAAACCAGCTGATCAGGAGGTGCAGGGAAAGAAGGGGGAGGTGCTGATTGGCAGGGCTGCCAGTGGGCGGGAGGCGCTTGGGGTGTGGGGGAAGCTGATGGGAGGCTGCTGACATATTACTGTGAGTCTTTGGCAATGTACATTGGTAAATTCTGGCTCCTTCTCAGGCTCAGGTTGGCCACCCCTGTACTAGAGAATGATAAAAATGACATTAGAAATGGAATAGCACAGTTGTGTTACCAGTTGCTGCCTACAGTTCCTGCCCATGTACTACATGTGATTCCTAGTCACAATATGTGGCTGCTGCCTGAGATACTTACTTTAATAGGTATAACTTGACCTTGTTTTTCCCTCCAAAGGAGGGCAAAATCCTTCAGTTGTTACTCAGGCAAAACTTCCATTGAGAACAGTGGGAGTTCTGCCTGGATAAGGACTGAGGTTTTTGTCCCACTGTTTGTGCCTATGGCCTGTATGATTTTCCAGGCAGGGTTTTTAATGCATGTCTAAGCATTGCTGAGGTGAAGTCAGGACCAACTGAAGATGGTGTTTGTGCTTCTAGTTAGTTGCCAGAAACGTGGGGCTCGGGGAGAAAAAAGTCCTTTGATGTTTGCTTTTCCCTGTAGGTTGTGTGACTGGCTCAAAGGGCACTGGTAATAAAAATATTGATAAAAGAATTAAAGTAGTTCCTGAGATTGTGATAGGTCCTGTGACCAATTTTTAATTACTCAGGTTGTTTTAAAATATCTTCATGGCTGATCTATCTCGAATATGGATCTTTGTTGTGAAAGTAAAATTTGTCAGATGCACCGCACGCTTACACTATTTTCATACTCGAATGCCCCAGGAAACCTATCTATATAGCTCTCGATTTGCATGTGTCTTTTAAGCCGTTTTTTGTATTTTCTAGCATATGCAATATTTATTTGGAGGTTATGAATATGGGCTAGAAAAGATAGTTGAGAAGCGTAGTAATAAGAATAGTATCAGCGGGATAGCCATGTTAGTTTGTATTCACAAAAACGAGGAGTCTGGTGGCATCTTAAAGACTAACAGATTTATTTGGGCACAAAGGTTTTTTACCCACAAAAGCTTGTGTCCAAATAAATCTGTTAGTCTTTTAAGGTGCCACTGGACTGCACGTTGATTTGGGGTAATAAGAGGATTCCTCTCTCTAGCTAGTTGTTTTCTTTTCAGATCCCATTTCATTCGCATGGTTTACATTGTATGCTGAAATGTTGGGACCACATTTCCTTTTCCTAAAGCAGTGAACAAGAAGCTAACTGGTAGCATACCAGATAACTTAGTTGGGAATGTGATGTATGTTTATCAATCAGATCTAGAAAACTCCCAAGGCATTGGAAGGAAATTAGTGCACTCTTTTGGCATTGCTAAAAGTAGCAAGTGTAACAGAAGCTAGTGGTGAAAGTGAATCAAAGTGGTCTCCAGTGCTGAAGAAAGCAGATAGAGTTCTGGATCTTGGGACACACAGAAAAAGAGATCTTCCCAAAGCATTACATAGTCTGTAATGTCTAATGCTAGGTTAATGGGTTCTTTTGGGAGCTTGTTAATCTGATTTTTAGAAAAACAATCACTGAGGCATTAACTGACTTCCTGTACATGTGCATCTCAGAAACACCCATTTGAGGTGTGTTTTGTGTTCTGTACTTAAGAAGAATGGGTATTTATTATCTTTGTACTCAATTTTCTACATAGGCTAATGCCAAAACCACTATTTTGTCGTAAATTTTGGAAAGAACTTTTCACTGACAAGTAAGAAATGCTTCGTTTGGAGTTCTGTGGGCTGGCAGATGTCTGTGTGTGGAGGGAAGGTAGTGGGGAGGGGAGGAAATGTTCCTAGTTACCTAGGTTACAATTCCTGCTTCCCTGATTGCTTGGATTCTCCTAGGCAGTGTTTTCTTGCTACCTGAATCAAAGTCAGTGTAGGAAATGATGACAATGCATAGTTACATGGTTGGACATACTTTTTTGGAATACGTTCTTCAACCAAATTAAAAGATTCACTTACTCAGAAATAACCTTTTTATCTTATATGAAGTTTATTAAAAAATATCTCCTGAATTTGTAGAGCTGAAGGGAAAGCTCTCTAACAAAAACAAGTTTGGCATAGGCTGTTACCAGCAGAAGAAAATCAGTGACAAGTGCTGACAGTTTTTTCTTCAAACTGTTGAAACTTCAGAGTTTGAACAGCTGAAAATGGACATGTAAATACTGCTTGTCTGAACTGAGGGACGATAATGCCTGTAATACTGCCCAATTTGCTAAAATAGAGAAAAAAAGAATATGGTAAGTTGTGACGGATCTTGTGGCCAGGCTTAATTTAGCTGAGGGTAAAAATGAAAAAACAGAAAGTGAAGTTGAAACTATTGAAAGAGGTTACATGATAAACCAAACTACGATAAAGGCTTTCCCTGCCAAACTCCTATAATTTGGGGGGAGGGAAAGACCTCAGCTTGTAGAATCAGAGGCTTTTTAGAATAGTCTACTTATGAGGATTTAAGTGCATTTATATTTATTACCCAGTTGTTTCACGTTAGAACCTGCACGTAGAGTAGCCAAAGATATTGCAAAGTCAAGTGTTAAACAGAGACCGACATTATTGAAATTTCTGAATGTCCATTACAAAGTCACCAGCTAGTTTACAGGGAAAAAAGAAGAAATTTTTCATTGATTTATTTTAAAAACTGAGTCTTTTAAGATCTTGAAGGAGAAAAAGCTTCTTGTTTTTACAGTTTTTCATTGGGGATTTTATAGAAAAGTTTGCCCTAAAATTACCTCTCTCATTGATTAATGTGTGTAGAAGGAATGTTGCTGTACACTTTTATATCATAAAGGCACACACAGTAGAGAAAGGGAAGGATTGCAAACAGACCTTTTTTTTGTTTTTTGTTTTCAATATTATAATAGTAGCAAATAGGATAGAAGGTATTTTACCCATTTTAACTTAAACAGATTAGGCATCTTTGTTTTGTGTCGACAAGTCTCAGATAACATAAGAAAAGTCATGTGTGATCCACTTATATCAGTCAAATAATTTTTCTGTGTTTAAACTTTTCCCCTTGGATACTGAGACGGCATTTGACTTGGTGGAGTGGGATTACTTTGAATTGTTTCCAAACTCCCTAAGAATTCAATGCCTAGAATAAGAGTTGGTGGTTAGAATTCTTACCCCTTTCGCTTGTCAAGGAAAAATACTCTTGTTTATACTGGTCTTTGCTTTATCTGTGTAATACCACCTCAGCCTTGGCAAAGGCATCAGAGATAAAGATAGGCGGAGAGAATAACAAAGTAGTATTGTATGTTGTTGTCATTTAATTTGTCTTGGCGTTGGTCATTGAGATTTAGTTTATATTAGCAAAGTATAAGGAGTTGGGTATTCTTGATGGGTTTTAAATGAATTTTGAAAAAGAGATGATTTATCAATTGCCATCCTGAGGGATAATAAGATGGTGCTCAAATTCTCAATAGTTCATTTGGACTGAGAAATCAGTGAAGTAGTGGGGATTAATATATGCACAGCTACTAATGCAATTTAATTGTAATTGCATTCTGAAAAGAAGACATGGAAAATTGGCATGCTTCACATTAGCTGATTTGGATATTAATATGCTAGCCTATAAATGAATGTGTTGCCAAAGACAAGATATCTATTCCATTATCATATGTTTATAGTGCTGAGACCCAGTTCAGATTATCTGTGAATACATTTAGAAGGGCAAGAAATTTAGGGTAGCTAGTGATGTATTTTAAAAAATAAAAGGAACAGGTACTCCTGGCCAGGGCTGCCCAGAGGATTCAGGAAGCCTGGGGCAAAGCAATTTTGGGGTCCCCTTCCATAAAAAAAAAGTTGCAATACTATAGAATACTATATTCTCATGGGGGCCCGAGGCCTCAGGCAAATTGTCCCACTTTCCCCCCTCCCCCATCTGGGCAGCCCTGCTCCTGGCCTTGATATTTTAATTCCTAAAGGTCCAGTTTTTTGGGGGGAAGGGGTAGTGGCATGGAACCTATGATACACTCTTAAGCATTGGAGAGATATTGAGCAGACTTCAAATCTTCATAACAGCCTCATGGAACTAATTTTCTTTCTATTTATAGATTATTCAGAAAAGAAACAAACCTTTCCTATATTACTAAAAATAAAAAATGCAACTGTTAATATTTTTTAAGCTTAAGCCTTTTTACTGTCAATTAACTGGAGTTGCTGCAAATCAAAAATTGCCTCCAGCATATACAGAATGAATCCAGCTTTTGTGGTATAGTATGGGAGCAGCAGAAAATTATCTCATCAGTTAATTTTTCCTTTTTAAATACACCACTGCAATTGCAGGCTCCTTATGGCCTCACCCAATTGTCAGGGAGTCAGTAATTTCAGTTCTACCACCACTGGAATGAAGGGTTTTTTCCAGCGTTATATTTTGTTTTACATCATTTCTAAAAGAACCAAAAACAGTGTATATATGTGTTATCTGAACAGAAAGATTTAAATAGATGCCTGGAGCCAATGTGGAGGAAAATGGGTTTTAATCTAAAATTGGTGGAGTTACAAATTTAAGCTAAACTGGAGTGTTATTTTGGATATAATTTGTAAAATTTACTCAGGATCTCCAGCTGGAGGTGTCCTTATTTTACTGTTGTTTACTTCTTTGGACTAATAGAGTAGAAAACCTCACAAGGTTTGGCTGACTGGAGGACTGTCTTTTGCTGCTCACTGAAGAAAACTGCCAAAGTGGTTTGCAAAGGTATGGTATATCTTAATAATGGAGAAACAGATGGTGGTGAATGGCAACCACATTTCTAGAATACGCATACACCTTTCTGGCTTCCTAAATTGGGGGTAGCTATGGTGAGCAAGCTGGCTTCTCCTCGGTCCTTTTTTCTTTTATAGGGCTTTTTTGTCTTTCCAGTGTTGTAATTCGGTCACTGATGAACTTTACCGTAGATTGCACTGCTGCAGTATCAAAAACAGTCCTTCTTCCAATCTATTATCCTACTGTATTGTTTTGGAGAACTATACATACAATGTGCTTCTTACTTTCACTATTTTATTTGTGTTCATATTAGCCCACAATTTACTGTTGTGTTTTTTATTGTATGTTAAATTAATAAAAATCTCCAGTCCCCATCCCTCCTCCAAAATGTCTTGGAGATGTTGTTCCTGTTAAGACATATAAAAGGACCTATATGGTGTTTAAAGGAAAAAAACAGTCCATTTATAATAGATGTCTTAAATGCTCCAGAACTTCCTAGGAAAAACTTACTTGATGTGACTTGGTTTGTCTTTCATCCCTTGATGCCAGCAGGTCCAGAGAGCCTTGCATTTTTATCCATTGCTTCATATAAGGCTACCATATGTTCATATTTAGAATTTCATAGAGTACTGCACAATTTATTTACAAACAGGAGGGTTCATCTGCTAAAAACAGGGTATGTCTGTTGATCTGGGGAACAAGAGACCTGAAGTTACTCCCAAAGCGTATTGCATGGCAGTGCTATATGCTAACAAATGAGTCATCTGGCCAACCCGTTTTTAAGAGACTTTTAATCAAAGTTAGAAGTTATAGCACTGGTTCAGGCCAATTGTATTTTGTTGTATGCCAGATTGTACATCTAAATTCCATGCCTTTCTAGGAACTACAGTTAATGGAATATGAATCCATCCACCATAGTCTGAAAAAATTGTCAAACTCCTACTCTCATTTTAGATTCTATTTGATATTCTGCTGAAACACTGTGCAGGTGATGAGTCACCTAAATTAATCTTGCTAATGCATTTTAGCTTTTGTGATAGCCTGGGAAAAATGCAGAATCAGTACTTGAGTTGGAAAAATAAATGCTGTTACGCACCTCTCTCACCACACTGAACTTTAATTAGCTGGAAGATGCATGCTGTCATCCCAGGGCACACTTGGTCTGTAGACTTACTTTCTCACGTCAACTTAAAGTGGACTTCCTCACCCCCCTTGGGTGACAGCCCCCTCTGGAGAAACAAGCGCAGAATCTGGAGTTAATCTCTTGAGCTCTAATCCTGGTTCTGTCAATTGGCTCAAGGTGTGGCCTTGAACCAGTTCCCTCCCTCTGTGCCTCAGTTTCCCTATCTGTAGAATGCACTTAACACTCATCTATCTGGTAGGGGTGTTGTGGTTATTGCCTGAATATGTCAAGAGCTATATTGCTGTGTATGTGCTAAATTGTAAATCTGCTCTTCTCTGGCAGTATGAAATGCGTTTTAAATCTGTGCATAAATCAGTTTTCTAACTTAATGTTGGTTTTCTTTTTCTTTCATTTATTTTCATCATCTCCTCTCTCTCCTTTATACTATTTTATCTTTTTCTATTGTTTTTTCCCCTCTATTCTCTCCCCCCCTCCCCCCCCGATCTTTCATCCATCTTCTTCCTGAGTCTGCCTGTCTTTCTAGCCCTCTCCTTATCAATCTCAATTCCCACCCCCAGTCCCTCGCTGGCCGGGTCTATGCCAGTTGGTCAGTCTTGTGACAGATATTGCAATTTCCTGGAGTGTACTGAACAAACCTTATTGAATTGGTGTAATGTATTTAGGAGTTCATTGTATTAAAATACAAATGTTTGTGTATTATTGTATGTAACATCTCTAATACATGACTGGTGTAAACCCTGGGAGTTAAGAGCTTCAAAGGACAATTTGAAACAGTGTGTATGTTTAAAAACAAGTGGGTTTCCCAGGAAATCTCTTGAGGGAAGCAAATGTAGATTTCCCCCCTTGTGGTGATGCAGGTACTCAGCCTTTTGAAGCTTCTGCCTGAGGCGGGGACCTTTAATCTGTTAATCACATGTTATGTGAGGACAAGATCAGAAGCCCAAACTGTATAAAGAAGTGACTCAGAGATTCGTAAGTGTGATTGTTCTGAGCCAAGGCAGTTATGAACTTGTAACTAAGACAAACTCTTGGTGGGGTTTGAAGGGCTGTTGCTTACTAGGGTTAAGGGTGATCCTTGGTAAGCTTATTAGCCTGTGTGTAGGTTCTCTTATTGTTTTTTGTATGTATTCTCTGTAAAGCTGTCACCTTAAGAATAAAGGTGTTTGCTCAGGAAAAGCTTTGCAGTAACTGACCACAATTACGCTGTTTGTAGCTTCCGAGAAGAAGGTAAAGCAGACCTGTTTAGGTGGCCAGAGTTGCTGGGGGCGGTGCAGTCTGGAAAAACCTTGGTGAGCAGAGGGAAAGATGCGGATCTCCTTCCAAGAGAGGTGGCTTGCTGGGGGAGCTGGAAGCCCAAGAGTGAGTGCTCTTTGTGACCATAGAATGGGAATACAGATAGAGTGGCCCTGAACTGTGACAAGGCTCTCCCTGCCTTTCCACTGCTTGTTTGTGTGGAGTGTGAATTCTTCAGGCTAGCACTGGCCTTCATGCTGCTGTGTATTCTGAGACTTAGCTTACCTGGAGCATGGGGTTTTCATTGCCTAGGTGCTCAGAGACTACATTGAGGAGCACAGTATAAATGGCTAGATAGAGGCCTGCTGATTTCTGTGCTGCAACTTCACTCAGCCATGCCTAGCCTCTGGTCTCTGCCTCTCCTGCCTCCCTTTCAGCCAGCTGCCAGGGTGGGTGGATTGGTGGTGCCTGAGGGCTTGGCTACACTCACACTTTACAGCGCTGCAACTGGGGTGTGAAAAAACACCCCCCTGAGCACTGCAAGATACAGCGCTGTAAAGCGTCAGTGTAATCAGGGCAGCAGCGCTGGGAGCGCGGCACGCTACACCCGTAAGGGATGTGGTTTACATGCAGCGCTGGGAGAGCTCTCTCCCAGCGCTGCCTCTCTGACTACACTCACACTTCAAAGCGCTGCCACGGCAGCGCTTTGAAATTCCAAATGTAGCCATACCCTGTGACTGCTTCTTGTCTCCTCGCAGGGTTCACTCGCTGCCCTGCTATCTTATCTGAGCAATGCAGAGGGAGTTGGGGAGCTGCCCTGAGGGCAAGACATACTGAGCACGGGGCTGGGGAATAACAGCAGAACCCTTGTCAGTGCTTGTTGCTGCTGTGAAGAGTAGCTCAGCCCCAGGAGATGGTGGTAATGAGGAGCAGGAGGAACAGTGTGACATGGGGAGAGATCAGGGAAGAGAGGACTGATGTTATGAGGGGCGGAGACAGAGAATGGATGCTTTGTTTCAGTAGTGGAAAATTGATATAGGGAGGAGGGTAGATATACTTGTGTTGGAGTAACTGGTGTATATGAGGGAAGGTGAATAGTGGGCCATGCAATTTGCCATCATATGGAAACCATGTGTGTACGCGCCTATGCGTGCGCCAATCTGTGTGCAGTTTTTCTCAGGCTTGTTTCTGAGCCCTCTTAGACTCATCTGGCTGTGCTCCGGGACCCAGCCCACCTGGAGTTCACGGTTCTTAGAGCCTGAACCGTCTTTCTGCTCAATGCATACGGGTCAGGGGCATCCTTTCTCAATTTCTCTGGGTCTGCATTTTTTCTGGCCCTGCCTCCAAAAGCAAGAGCAAAAGCCCTCAGGATGTTACAGGCTGTTAGTCTCTATACAGCAGTGTGACAAGTTGACATAATGCCAATTCAATATGCCGTATGACCACATGCTATCCCACTTTGAATGCTGTGCAAGACCATCTTGTACATGTTAAATTCTGTGATCCCTGGAACAAAATGTGTATCTTGTTAAACGTAACTTACCTTGTTTGGAACAATAATAAGTAGAATGGATATATTATTTTTAAACAAAGGAAATAGGATTGGTTGGGTAGAGGGACAGCAGGGAATAGATTATATTTGAAAAAGAACATACAGAAAAAATACTACTACATGACATGTCTGTCATCACGCTGATCATTTGTCTTTTCTTTCCCTTATCCTTATTTGCTGTTTTTGTATTGTAAGTTGTTCAGTCCAGAGATTCTCTTCCTATGTGTCTAAATAGCCCCTAGCACTTTTCATTATTGTTGCATAAGAACCTAAAATGTGCTAAGGGCTGTTCAGGCACATAGGAAAATACAGTTATTTATTTATTTATTACATAAGAACCCTACATTAAAAATGCTCATGTTAATCCCAAACTCCACCATCTGATTTTTGGTTAAATAACTATATGATGGTTTGCTATCAAATGCTTTGATTTTACGTCACTAATTCAGAATGATTTATTGATTCCTTTTAAAAGAAAATGTAATTATGGTTAGTTGGTACATAAATCCAAATGTGGATTGGAGGCAGTAAAATTAAAGGTGCCTACAGGGCTAGATGGTTTTAACTGTGTTCAGATAGGGACAAATGAACACTGCTACATTACATTTATTAAGATTCTTCACTTTTCTGCTATATAATGGCAAATTATTTAAAAAAACCTGAGAAATATAACTTATTTATTCAGCAGATGTCTAGAAGCCCACTCAGTTTTATTAGAACTGAAATCAGCAAATTATTAAAACTGATTTGATTTTTATTAGTTGAAAATAAAATTATCTGAAATCTCTTGACTTATGTAATAAAATTAGCAAACAGGAAGCTTGCATTTCCTGCTTCCCCTGATCAGTTAGCTTATTGCATGTTGATTAATTTAATCCAAATGAAGAAAATATTATTCCTCCCCTTCAGGAAACTCAAATGAAATCAAACCTACTTTCCCGCTTTAACGAAGTGCCTCTGGGTGGCTGGCTCAATGACTTCTTCCAGTCAAGTGGAAGGTCAACCTGTGGATGGTCTCTGTACCAAGGGTGGCTAGGTATAAAAAGTGTATCAGCATCAGCCGCTTCAATAATTAGGTATTTTCCATGGTAACTTGAGTATAGAATGTGGTCAAAAAAGCAAAGTGAAGTGCTTGTTTACTACTTTCAGTTTAGCCTTAATTATAAATTCAAATTTAAGTTTTTAAATATCTGGTTAAACTGGAAAAATTGTTAATTTGTATCCACTCTGCCACATAGCTAGTTAGGAAAGAAAGTTCTTCTTCTGTGATAGTAAGTTACTGCTGAGTGGTCAGCTTATTATTTCGGTCAGAGCAGTCACATATAACTTGGACAGTGGTAAAATGATATTAAGAAATACTGTACTTGTAGTATTTTCATATTTAATTCAGTGAAACCTTTTTTTTTTTTTATTTTAAACTTCACTTTACCTTATTACAGTTTACTCTTCCCCTATTACATTTGTTGCAGAATTCAGAGCAGTCACTGCAGGGTACTTAAGGTTCTTTACTATACATGTACTGTAAATGCGAGCAGGGCTACAGTTTTGGCATAGTAATTTTTAGGAAGAGTAATGGAAATATAAGTAGGAGAGGAGAGAGAGAAGTCAGGGATTATTTTGTGCACAAAATAACCTTTGTTTTCCGTTTATATTATCAATGTGAATATACTATGTTTTGAACACAGGAATTTTCAGACTAGAGCCAACTTCAGTAAGCCCAGCCTTGCTCTCGAAAATAAAAAAAACAAAGAAGAATGGGACGGGGGAAAAATGTTTTTCCATGAAGGATTAGTGCAGCAATCTAGACTGGTCTCCTCTGTAGTAGCCTCTTGGGGAGCCCAGGGGTTCTTCTGGAGTTCTTGATTAACGTTGTTCAGTTGTTTACCATCTAATCCACCCACACGCAAAAGTCAAGTCCGTAGCTATAAAATTTCACGGCACACATCGAGTTCTAATGAAGTGGAAACCGTGAGAAGAAAGTTGGAACAGTGATAGTGTGGTTTGTGCTCTGTTGGGTGCAGCCTGATTCACGCTTTTCCTGTGGTTTTTATATTAGAAGAAGTCATGAGATTTTTAACATGAAAAGAAGTTTTATTAAAATCTTGTATACGTTTGTTCATAACAACATACTGCTTAAGGGAAGATACAGAAAATATCTTGATGTACTTTAAGCCTAGACTGATTGGGAAACATTTCCTTTGGATGTTGGGATTGTGACAGTTGTGATACTGTAGCCAAACTTCACATAAATGACTTCAGTTCGTTCGCAGGCCTAAGGATTAAAAGTGGTCTGGTCTTAATGTTAATTCGATAAATTTTAAAATGTCTGGGAAGACTTCCTGAAACTTGAACAATTCCAGTACTGTATAGGAGGAAATAGAGTAAGTGATGCTAAGTATTAAAAAAAGATCTTGGCTGCAACTTTTTGGTATTTTTTTCTGTGCTTAATTTTTCATTTGCTGCTATTCATCATCATTTTTTGTTTCCCCGTGAGACCTGATTGTTTTCATTAAGAGGCTGAAGGATAATAGTGTGTCTATACCATATTTCTATGCAACCCACCACCCCCAATTTTGAATTAAGCTTGTAGATAGCAGACCTCAACATCATGAACTGTGAAATGCAAGGTAATAAGCAGTTAAGTCATTCTGCACCCCAGCTTTACTGTATTCATCAGTTCCTCTTCTAAGCCGCAACTACCTTCCACTCCCACCTACGTATTCTTCTCAGGAATGTGTAGTGGGAATTTCCTAGCTTTATGTTATAGCTATATAAGAGTATTGACATTTAATCACATGGATCGCTAGCAACACTGATATTTATTGTATTATCTTCCACGCTCCTGACAGCTTGGCTTCCTTTCCTGGCTTCCTGAAGATGCGGATGTATTTTTTTTGTTTTGGTTTGAGTAGGGGAGAAGGTAGCTTAGTAGCCATAGGAATAGTTGACATTCATGAATCTCAGACTTTCAAAATCAACATCTCGTGGTGGACTTTTAGAGTTACATTGGGCCTGTGACATTGAAGGTGCTGAAGCCTTTCAGCTCCTACAATCTTCATAGTGGAGTGTGCGTGGCAGATTGCATGGCTGAGCTCTAAAGATGTAAGAAAGTTTCTCTTTTTTTTATGTTTTTGCCAGTAACTCATAACGCAATTCTCTTTGGTACTGTGATTGTAAGACCAATCCTATAACCTTCTCTGAACATGCAGGCACCTACCTCTTACCAGCAGCTCATGTCTCTATCAATGCTGGTGAAGACTTTCTTATTTAAGGCCTGGTCTACGCTACACGTTTAAACTGAATTTAGCAGCATTAAACCGATTTAATCCTGCATCCGTCCACACAACGAGGACCTTTATATCGATATAAAGAGCTCTTTAAACTGGTTTCTGTACTCCTCCCCAACAAGAGGAGTAGCGCTGAAATCGGTATTGCCATGTCGGATTAGGGTTAGTGTGGCTGCAAATCGACAGTATTGGCCTCCGGGCAGTATCCCACAGTGCACCATTGTAATAGCTCTGGAAAGCAATCTGAACTCGGATGCACTGACCAGGTAGACAGGAAAAGCCCCACGAACTTTTGAATTGCATTTCCTGTTTGCCTAGCATGGAGCTCTGATCAGCATGGGTGGCGATGCAGTCTCAAATCCAAAAAGAACTCCAGAACTCCAGCATGGATCGTACGGGAGATACTGGATCTGATCGCTGTATGTGGAGACAAATCTGTTCTATCAGAGCTCCGTTACAGAAGACGAAATGAGAACGCATTTGAAAAAATCTCTAGGCTATGATAGACAGAGGCCACAGCACAGTGCTGTGTGACAAGTGTAACGGAAAGCCAAATAATCAAATGGATGCTCATGGAGGGAGGGAGGGGGTACTGAGGACTCCAGCTATCCCACAGTCTCCGAAAAACATTTGCATTCTAGGCTGAGCTCCCAATGCCTGTAGGGTCTAACACATTGTCCAGGGTGGTTCAGGGTATATCTCGTCAATTTACCGCCCCCCCGTGAAAGAAAAGGGGAAAAAAATTGTTTCTTGACTTTTTTTTTATATGTCAGCCTATGTCTGCTGCACGCTGCTGGTAGATGCAGTGCTGCGGCACTGAACAGCAGCATCCTCTCCCCTCCCCTCCCCAGTGGCAGACGGTAGAGTAAAAATGCCTGATAGCCGTCCTCATCATCCTGTGAGTGCTCCTGGCTGGCCTTGGTGAGGTCGGCCGGGGGTGCCTGGGTAAAAATAGGAATGACACCCGGTCATTCCCAGCAGATGGTACAGAATGGCCGGTAACCATCTTCATCATAGTAACTAGGGGCTGAGCTCCATCAGCCCCCCCCCCCTTTGCATGTCTAAAGAAAAGATTCTGTACTGCCTGGACTATCATAGCAGCTGGAGGCTGCCTCCCCATCATTTTATCTCACTAAAAAGTCAGTGTTTCTTATTCCTGCATCCTTTATTACTTCATCACACAAATGGGGGGACAGTGTCACAGTAGCCCAGGAGGGTTGGGGGAGGAGGGAAGCAATGAGTGGGGTTGTTACAGGGGCACTCCCTAGAATGGCATGCAGCTCATCATTTCTGCAGGATCTGACACGGAGCGGCTGTGCTTTCTGGTTCTCTGGTACACTGGTTCTCTAGTACACTTGCCCCATATTCTAGGCAGGACTAACTCTATTTTTAGATAAACCATAAAGGAGGGAATGACCCGGGGAGTCATTCCCATTTTTGTCTTTGCACCCCTGACCGACCTCAGCAAAGGCCAGCCAGGAGTACCCATGACAGCAGCAGACGGTACAGAACGACTGATAACCATCATCTCATTGCCAATTTACGATGGCATGGCAGACGGTACAGAATGACTGATAACCGCCATCTCATCGCCAATTTACAGTGGCATGGCAAACAGTACAATAGGGATGGTAACCATCTCTGCTATCTTGCAAAGGCAAATGAATGCTGCTGTGTAGCGCTGCAGTACCACCTCTGTCAGCAGCATCCAGTACACATACAGTGACAAAAGGCAAAACGGGCTCCATGGTTGCCATGCTATGGCATCTGCCAGGGCAATCCAGGGAAAAAGGGTGCGAAATGATTGTCTGCCGTTGCTTTCACGGAGGAAGGAATGAGTGACGACATTTACCCAGAATCACCCGCGACGCTGTTTTTGCACCATCATGCATTGGGATCTCAACCCAGAATTCCAGTGGGCGCAGGAGACTGCGGGAACTATGGTATAGCTACAGGATAGCTACCCACAGTGCAACACTCCAGAAATCGACACTAGCCTTGGTACAGGGACGCACACCACCAAATTATTGTGCTTTGTGTGACCGCGTGCACTCAACTTTATACAATCTGTTTTAGAAAACCGGTTTATGTAAAATCGGAATAATCCTGTAGTGTAGACGTAACCTAAGTTGCTTACATGTTTGGAATGTTCAGGCAGAATCCTAAGAGTTTTACTCTCTTTAGATGCTCGTTTCCTTTTAGTATGATTGGAAACTAGTTCAAGCCTCATGAAACAAGCTGAAACCAAACCCTATGTACTACTGAATTGGGTGTCATATCTGACATTTTGGACCCTGGCCCAGGGCTGCAGGAGTAGTACTGTACGTTCCATTGCCACTGGGAGGACACCTGGAGTGAAGAGGGACTTTAGGACTCCTGTAACCGTGAGCCAGCAGTGTTAGTGTGACGTGTTTAGCTCTAGGGAGAGTGAAACAGATGGTTTGTGTGTGTTCTTTTTTAAGGAGAAATCCTCTTCATCCCTTCCAAAGCCTACAGGCTCCACTGTATTTTAGTCCCTCTACCTCTCCAATTGTGTAATTTTTGAGCAAAGCATGCCGGTTCCATGGAATGATGGATACAAGCAGCTGCAAAAGATAATATTTCAAAAGGGCTGCTGAATGGCTGAAATCCTCTAAGAGAAACTTCTGGACCTTCTTGAAGAAAGATCAGTGTTCAGATGTGGGTCTCTTCCTGTACTCAGCATCCTGTAATGAAGTGTACCCAATTTTCAAGATTCTGCTCAACAGGAACATGGAAATTTTCAGTTACCCACTGCCTTCCAGGCTGTATATTTAAGGGGGGGGGCGGAAGGGGAGGAAGCGGAGGTCAACTATATTTGCCAATCAAGATGCAAACCATCACCACATATTTTGTCGTATAAACAGTGGTGTTTACATTTATTGAAAATCCGGGGTTGAAGTCCAATCAAATTGTGAGATACGATCACAGTTGCTCAAATCTGCATTATAGAATTAAAATATTGTGTGTTATTAGCTAATTTGTTCAAGGTTAAATTATTGTAACCTGTTTGAAAGCCATTGATTTTATTGTCTAACCAATTGCTCTAAATTTCCTTGCTCACTGTCATATTTTGATACACTGCTTTGAAAATGACCATGTATTTAAAAATAAATTAATAGTATACAAAGTATATCAAGATGAGATGTCATTCTAGAAGATGTGCTCTAGCTCAGCCAGAGTTATTAGCTTGATGCAGGAATTACTGGCAAAACTTGTATTGCCTGTTTTATCTAGTAGATCAGAGTAGATGGCTCTTATCCTCATATCTTTTAGAAGTATATGGAACATAGAAACAGTCTAGAGGTCAGAAACACCGTAGGTGAAATCTTGACTCTATTGAAGTCCTTGGCAGAATTCCCATTGACTTCCATAGAACTAGGATTTCATTCCTTAAACTCAATCCAAGCATCATTTAGCAGCCTGTGCAGCTCGTACAGCACTGGACTTATGTGCTGTCTGCAGGAAATGCTGCTTAATTAACAAAGCCACCACATTTTGCCCTAGCTGCAAGTTCTGTACGGTTTGAAGGTGCTGCTCAATATAGTGATTAAACAATGATCAAACTGCTTTGAAAAAGCAGCACAGAGTCCTGTGACACCTTATAGACTAACAGATGTATTGAAGCATAAGCTTTTGTGGGTGAATACCCACTTCGTCGGATGCATGTGATGTGTGTTCACCCACAAAAGCTCATGCTCCAATACGTCTGTTAGTCTATAAGGTGCCACAGGACTCTCTGCTGCTTTTGCAGATCCAGACTAACACAGCTACCTCTTTGACACTAAACTGCCTTGACTGTGAGAAAATATATATTAAAAAAAAAGCCAAAAACAAACAAACCCAACAAAACCAGAACGTAACTATCAGGCAAGATGCTTACACATCTGAGTAACTCTGTTATCTTATTATTGTAACTGTTGTCTTGGCTCTCCCAGTTTCTCCTTTTTAATCATTTTTAGAGCTCCCTGGCAGTTATGTCAGAATTTAAGCATCAGTCCTGAAAAATTGTTGCATGCCGGTAGATTACTGTACCTTCAGCCAAACAGATTGCAGGATCGGCACCTTAGATTGGATAATGCACTTTTGATTGCTCAAAAGAAATAAATAAGCTTACTTAGGTATGGATAACTGTTGCGAGATCCACATCCTTTTTTTTAAAAAAAAGAAAAAAATACAAAAACAAATCAAATATTAATAATTTTCTGATGATTCACCCATGTTATGTTACTTGGTATTTTGTAAAGGAAAAAAGTTTTAAAGTGCTGTTCTGGGAAAATATATATACTTTTCTCTTAATTTCTCAGTTTAATCTTATGAAGAACATAGGTAGGATCAGTAATGAGGGTCTTCTGTCCTTCGAATAAATCTATTAAGTAAATAAATAAATCTTTCATCTCATTTTTATTATAGAAAAAATACATAAAAGACTGTTTTGTAATACCCTGAATGTAAAAGCAAACACTACATTGAAATCAAAAGTGTTTTGCAAAAGTTGCACTGTATTATGTCTGGGGTTATATGCTATGGATTAGCAAAGAGACATTCTACTGTACATGCTGGGTGTGGAATATTTGATTAAATACGGAAGGAGTTGGTTTATATGAACCCATTACACACATGCAGTGGACATATAACAACATCGCCCAGCATAATTATTCTTTTTACTATAATACACAGAATAAGCATTTCATCCAAAAACCATTGAACGGAGGTTGCAGGTTAGGAAGGAATGTTATTGCTGCATATACTAGAGTGAATCCATACTAGATAAAGTTATCAGGGGGTAGCCGTGTTAGTCTGTATCCACAGAAACAACAGGGAGTCCGGTGGCACCTTAAAGACTAACGGATTTATTTGGGCATAAGCGTTCGTGGGTAAAAAAAACCTCACTTCTTCAAATGCATGGAGAGAAAATTACAGATGCCGGCTTTATATAATGACACATGAAGAGAAGGGAGTTTCTTCACAAGTCAAGAACCAGTGTTGACAGGGACAATTTGATCAGGGGGGATGCAGTCCACACCCAATAATAGATGAGGTGGTGTCAATTCCAAGAGAGGCAAAGCTGTTTTTGTAATGAGCCAGCCACTCCCAGTCCCTATTCAAGCCCAAATTAATGGTGGTAAATTTGCAAATGAATTTTAGTTCAAAGAGAAACAGCAGAAGTCTGTTTCTGAAGGTTTTTTGTTCAAGTATAGCCACTTCTAAATTTGTTATAGAATGTCCAGGGAGATTGAAGTGTTCTCCTACTGGCTTTTGTATGTTACCATTCCTGATGTCCGATTTGTGTCCATTGATTCTTTTACGTAGGAACTGTCCGATTTGGCCAATGTACATGGCACAGGCTTATGCCCAAATAAATCTGTTTAGTCTTTTAAGGTACCACCAGACTCCTTGTTGTTTTTATACTAGATAAAGTTACTGTGAGGTTTTATTTAAGGCAAGAATGGGAAGGGTGGCATTCTTGGGTGCCAGAGGCAGAACAAGAAGAAAGAAACGAGTCTCTAGTTTATAAGTTTTATTGTCCCACAGTACTTCTTGGAATCCAGTCAGCCAAGGGTCAAAATAAACTACCTCCTGTTCTGTGTGCCACATTACTAATGTGTATATATTTTTAATTTTTTTGCTGTTCAGATTTGTTCAGGGCATGTGTATTCAACAGTTGATCAGCAAAACAATTAACTGTGAATACACATGACTAATGGAATATATACGTACAGAATCTTTGGCCTTTCCTGGAGAGGAACAAAGCAGCTGTTTTGGGAAGGGGAGATGGACATAAGGCTGAGTCCTAAATAATAAGTACTATATATCTCCCTTTCTCTCTCCTCTCTCACAAAGCAGGAAAGTACAACATGGGTGATATGACAAACCAGAGAAGTTATTTCAAGGAAATGAATGTCTAATGCCATTGAGATCTTTAAGCCCTTCTTTTGGACTTGACCCTACCTACTATTATAGTCACTAGTATTATTATTTCCTTTGTTGCTATGCCACTGGGCCTCCAGCACACCCACCGCTACATCAGGAACACTCTGCTCCAGGTCTGCCCATTCCCAGGACTCAACCAGGGCATAGTGCCAAAAGGTGTCCAACAAACCCCTGTTTTGTCCATGGCATTTGGCGAATCAGACAACCTTTCCTCCACATAGAGCATCCTGTGATACAACCCGCTACTTCACCTAATCATACTTCAAACCGGGAGGAACTCTCTAAGGAAACAACGGAGCAGACATAAGACATAAATGGGTGCCAGACACATTTTACCTATCTGCGGCACAGATGTGGGCCTGAGGAAGGTGGCTACCTGAACTAAAATTGATGCTGATCAATGCAAGATCCATCAACATCAAATTGTACATGACCTCATCAATGCATGTTCCCATATAGCTTACATCATAGGCACTTTCTTGGATGACACCATGAGCCTTGCCCTAGCCCACACTATCCACCTGACTACTTGCCTTATCACAGATCCAAGCAGCTGCATTCAACTTCTCTTCAAATAGCAAATCCAGAAAGAGCTGCTTCAGGTAAGATGGGTACATTTAGATTCTTTCATCTAACAGTAGAAACTAGAGCCAATGCTAAGATTGATTTTATGCTCATTTACAGATAATGGAAATAAAAAGGGCTCTAAAAGGAGTTTGCTGATCACTTGCTAGTGATGGTGGTGAAACACTCAGATTTGAAATTCATGTTTAGGCTTCAGATACAAGGTCCTTCTCCCTTACACCCAAGTCATTCTTTGTCTGCTTCCCTAGGACTCTGGTCATCTTTGGTCCAGCCTTCAGAGCCAGGCCACACCCTGGACTGGTCTCTGATTATATGTTATTGTGGGCATCACAATCCAGCCACTGTCTTGGACAGACCATCACCTCATTAAGGCATTGGTCGGAGCTCTCCCAGTTCCCAGGCAGCAAGACCCATGATCCTGATTTGACCTGGAGACTCTTTAGTCTCCATAAAACTCCAAAGCATGCTAACAGACAGCAGCACTCCGCAACAGGACAAGGAGTCAAGGACCTGGTGAATCATCACTATTGTACGCTAGCCTCACTCATCGACACACTGGCTCTGGGGGCCTCTTCTCCATATTGCCCACATGATCGTCTTGGTTTTCTAATGTTCTGCACTGGATGAAGAAAGAGGACTGGAAACTCATGTGCCAATGATGGTAAAAGAGAGGCTGAAACAGGAAGGTTCAAACATGGAAACTATGTTAGTGGCACTGATGGATGATCTCTTGCTGTGAATGGATTGTGGATGGATAATGTACTCCTTTGGGACAATTCTGCAGCATTCAATACTGTTGATGATGAGATACTGCTGTTCTACCAGAGAAAGGTAGCATGGATCCATGGGAATGTCCTAAAAAGTTTTAAGTCTTTCCTGGAGTGATGCATCCAAAGAGTAGTGATAGGAATCTTTGCCACGAGACCCCTCACTTGTTGAGTCCCAAAAGGATCAGTTCTCTCTCTAGTCCTCTTCCATGTTTTCATGCAAACACCAGGTGAACTGGTCAGATGACATGGAATCAAATGTCAAGTAATATGCAGAAGACACACAGAGCTCTACCGATCCTTCACAACATTTGACCACAACATTACCATCAAGAATGCCCAGTGCTTGAACCAGATTGGATCATGGATGAAGAACAGGTGGTTGAAGCGGAACCTGAGCAAGATGGAGATGATATTGGTGGGCAGAGGAAAGAACTTAGATTTTGCAGCTGCAGTGAAGTCTCATTTGGTTGAAGGCATACACCCACAATTGGTCTATTCAGTCTGTAAATTAAGAGTGTTTTGTGGATTCCTTGGAAGCATCTGCAAATAACACTTTCTACCATCTCTGTTCCCATGGTAATGGATGATGGACTTTGTAACCTCACAGCTGGACTATACCAATGCAGTATATCTGGGCATGGAGTCAACAGCTTTAAGGAAACTCCAACTAATACAGAACTCTGTAGTGGTTTTCCTCAGCAACACAGATTGCCACAAGCACATCAAGATTCCTCCATCCTCTACACTGACTTCCACAGAATATTGAGTCAAATTCAAGGTCTCACCTCTTTTACTTCGGGTTGCTCAATGGCCTGGTTCAGGGTATCTAGCAGTTTCCATACAGCTATTTAATGAAGACTATGATTGACATCTCTGCTCCTCAGGCATTATGGAACTTTCTACTGTATGGGTAAAGTTTGTTTCTACAGGAGACAGAACTTTTTTGAGGTCTGGTCTGAAACTGTGGTCTGAGGTCCTTAGTTCTCGTGGGAGTTATCCCAAACCTCACCATCTTTTGCTCTAACTACAAGGTACACTTCTTCAACATGCCTTCTTTCATATAAACACATAACGGTATGTATATTTAAAACAAAACCCCACCAAAAGAAAACATTCTAATTCTTCCTCTGGGGGAAGAGAAAACACACCACATGTGACAGATATTAGTCAGATTGCTTAATGCCATACTTGAAGCCGCTGAGATACCATGTTGATGAGGTTGGTCTAAGAACCCATCTGGAATGGAATGGAATTTTGAATGTGAAAAGGACATAAAGCAAAAGTTCGTAGGCCAGAGAGGGAAAACAAGGAAAGAATTAAGTAAGTAATTAAATTAATTAAAAATAATTAAAATTATGGAGTAAAGTATGAAAATAGAAGGAAAAGGGAACAAAATCTAAGAAAGGAGATAAATTAAAGATGTTGGTAGAAAAAGTAATGAAATTTAAAATACTACAGAATTAGGGAAAACACAGATTAAGGTGTAGGACAGGAAAAGATGAACAAGAGTAAAACTAAGGAAAGTTAAATGAGTGAAAAGAGAGAGATGAACATACCAGACATAGGGGCAGCTGATTATCGACTGTCTTGCACCTCGTGTAGTCATTTGCCTCTATACAAAGTGAGTGTAAAAAGATTTAGAATTTGCCACTCATACTGGTATAGTGTTTTAAATCCACTTTTCACTCATTTTTCACTGCTGTAAATTACTACACAAGATACAAGGCAGTGGAGAATCACACTTGGCAAGTTTCGTTCTGTTTTACAACGTTTTTATCTGATTAAAATAATATTTACTTACATACATTTCTGGTATGTTGAGTCTGGTTGGTAACATCATGAGTTACATTCTAGCATTTTATTGTTCAATCTTTTAAACTTAAAACTCCTCTTGGTTTTTATTTTGTCACTATAGTAGACATTGTATGTCACTTTGAAAGAAAATATGTTTTTGTGATATTTTGGAGTGCATTTTCTTGTTCCTCGTATTAAGTCTACAGAATGTACCTGTTTTATTTGCCCACTTGCCTGCTGCTGGAGGGACATGCACTGTTCATCACTGTTTGGCATCTATGAATGCTAATTCTTGGCAACTGGAGGAGGAACAGGTCTGTACTTGACCAACTCTTTGACTCATGGTTTACATTCTTTGTGACGTGAATTGCTTTTCCTCAACAGCTTTTGTTCGATTTCTGTGTTGGTATGACTGTTTGAGTCCTGTGCTGCAAGCCTGTTGTACGCAATGCGTGAGGCTGCTGCTCACAAGTATTTTTTTCTGGTCTGCTGGAGATCTCTTAGAGTATGTCTTTACTACCAACGTTAAAGTGCTGCCATGGCAGCTGTGTAGTAAAAAAACCCACCCCCGTGATGGGAGTAGCTCCCAGTGCTCTGAGCGCTATAGCACTGTCTACACTGCCACTTTACAGCGCTGAAACTTGCATCGCTCAGGGTGTGTTTTTTCACACCCCTAAGCGAGAAAGTTTCAGTACTGTAAAGTGGCACTGCAGACAAGGCCTTAGTTTCTGCAGCATTTAAGCTGACATTTAAAGGGGGTGGTGGTGGAGGGGAAGGCATTTCTAGCTCATGTGGTTGTGAATGTGACCCAGATTGTGTGATTGATTTTTGCAGATGCGTAGTTGCAATTAGCTAAGTTATGTCCTTACTCAGAAGATCTGATCTGTATATATTCAGAATACTATTTGATTCTTTTTCTTACAAAAATAAAATATTTCACACTACCCAGCCAGGGTAGGAGAGTGCAGTATGGCTCTGACATCATCAGTGGAATTGTTAACACAGTCTTCATTATGGGTGACAATACATGAACTAGAAAGAGCAGAGCATTTACTTCTGATTTTGATAAGTTTTCACGTAAAGTTACAAAAAGCCCTCTTTTTTTTTTTTTTTAGTTGTAGACTGTACAAATTTAATATGGAAGTTTACTGTGAGAAAGTAAGCATGGTGCTTCATAGTGACAATTTTCCAGAGTATAAGCAAAATGTAAGGTTGAGATACTGTGCTGTGTCTCCAAGAGGTGCAGCACAGACCTCCCAGTCTAAGGAGAGGGAGTCTGGGACCGTGCTGACATCGCTTTAAGCCACCTTCATGCCCTCCTGATCTGGGGCTGCTCTGGGATTGGAGAAGACCCCAGTGTAATTTAGATGGTCTTGGGGGCCTGTCTAAGTGATAGCAGTCGCAGCACTGCCTAGCCAACGTCAGCAGCAATTTGCGCGGCAGCCCTATCTCTGTTTTGCCACTCTCATCCCTACCATCATCTTGAGTCCTTTTTTAGGACTTACTTTGGTTAGATGTTGCATTGGTCATGAGTACTAGGTTGGTGCCATTGACTTTGGTTTTGAGAAAATGTGCACTCGTCCTTACCCCACAAATTGACCTAGATTTTGCATGCAGTGTTGTTTTAGCCATCTTGGTCCCAGGATGTCAGAGAGAGAAGATGGGTGAGGAAACATCTTTCACTGGGACAACTTCTGTTGGTGAGAGAAACAGCGAACAGATCATGAGAAATGGGGAGGTGAGAAGACTTCGCATTTTTATCCCATCAGTATTATGTGTGTGTGTGTGGTTGGCCATATCTTGCAACAAATAGGTGTGGCAATAAAAATACAGATTCACTATGGATATAATCCTCAAAGGGATTGTTTAATGCTGTCAGCGTTAGGAAACTTGGAAGGGAAAGTTGTAATTTTTAATCTACCATTGTAAGAACACACAAACTGGAAAGACCTACAGTTGGCATAATTAAAAACGGATTTAATATGAGGAGAGATTAATAAGACTGGGACTTTTCAGCTTGGAAAAGAGACAACTGGGGGGGATATGATAGAGGCCTGTAAAATCATGACTGGTATGGAGAAAGTAAATAAGGATGTGTTATTTACTCCTCATAACACAAGAACCAGGAGTCACCAAATGAAATCAATAGGCAACAGGTTTAAAACAAACAAAAGGAAGTATTTCTTCACACAGTGCACAGTCAACCTGCGAAACTCTTTGCCAGAGGATATTGTGAAGGCCAAGACTATAACAGGGTTCAAAAAAGAGCTAGATTAATTAATGGCGGATAGGTCCATCAATGGCCATTAGCCAGGATGGGCAGGGGTGGTGTCTCTAGCCTGTTTGCCAGAAGCTGGGAATGGGCGACTGGGGATGTACCTGTTCTGTTCATTCCCTCTGGGACACCTGGCATTGGCCACTTTTGGAAGACAGGATGCTGGGCGAGATAGACCTTTGGTCTGACTCTATATGGCCGTTCTTATGTTGTTAAATGTTGTTAATTTTACCCCAGTATTTCCCCATAAATATTGTGGCACATTAAATGGTAACTACCTAAATTTTGAATAGAAGATACTGTTGTACTGCAATTGTTATGGAATGACAAATGTCACAGTTTACAAACAACTGGAATATATTGGAATAGGTGCTTACTCAGCCCTTAACTGTATGGGGGCTAGCAGGAGAAGTGTGGAGGGGTTTTTGAACCTTCCCAAACTGAGGAAGATAAAACTTCGTATTCTTCGTATTTCTGTCTCTTTCTGTCTTATACACACACACAGTCACTCACACAACAAGAGAGAACTGAGTAGGGGGATATACCCGACTTTTCGGACATTCTTCATGCATCATAAAGAGTTACAAAAACTGTCTTATGGTGGTTGCATCTCTCTATGCTGTCTAGTGCTGGTCATTGTCAGAGTCAGGATACTGGACTAGATGGAGCATGGGTCTAATCCAGTCTGCCAATTTTTGTTTCCTACTTCTTCTTGCCACGTCCTCTATTTTACTAGTTGAACATTTGTGATCTCCTCTTACTGCTCTCTCAGCCTCATTTACAGCCACCACTCTTCCAGCTTAAGATCACTAAATGCAGCTTCCTTTATAACTCAACAACACTGCTGCTTTATCAGCTCAAGGGGTTCCTTGAGGCATCCCTCTATATGTTGAGTGCATTGCTTGCCCTTGCCAAACTGGTTTGCAATGAACAGAGGTCACACATGTGGCAGTGCATAAAAAGCACTCGTGTACATTTTAATAATCATCATAATAGTTTAAGCTTCAATCCTGAATCATGATCTACTAGCATGGATTCCTGTACCCATCCAGGATCCTGTCAATTTCAGTGCGATTTTGCATGGATAGAGGTAAATGCTACTGGATTCTTATGCAGGATCATGGCCTCTATTTGGGTGTTGATATTATGTTTAAAAAATAAAACCGAATAAAAACAGTATGTAAGAAAAAATTAAAGTCCAGATCTCATATTTAGGCACACTCTAGAGCAATCTTTTGCCAGTGGCAAAATTAGCTAATTTGCTTAGCTTTCCTTGTTGTGGAACAGAGGAGGAATTACTAGATTCTAAAGAAGGTAAAGTCTTGATGCAGTACCTTATTATGGTATTTTCACTGAACTAATTTCGAAGTAGCCAAAGTTGACTTATGAGAGAAACAGTAATTTGAAAATATTAGCAAGAAGTTATTTTAATTAAGTATACAAATGTTAGCTTGTTAACTCAGGATGTCGCTGTCTGGAAGCTAAACTCTGGGGGCTGGCAGCCCAGCCATGATATACATGAGTTTTTCAAGCAAAATAATGGAAGACATTTTGGTAACAACTGTGGAACAGTGCTTGTTTCATATGGTTCTGCTTTATTTAATAGCAGTGGGTTGCAGTAGCTTTATTTAATAGCAGTGGGTTGCAGTGCCTTAGAAGAATTGGCTCTGTGAACTACTACACAAGGTGTAAACTGTGTACCAGGGGTTCTCAAACTGGGGGTTGCGAGGTTATTACATGGGGGGTCGCGAGCTGTCAGCCTCCACCCCAAACCCTGCTTTGCCTTCAGCATGTATAATGGTATTAAACATATAAACAAATGTTTTTAATTTATAAGGGGGGGAGGGTCACACTCAGAGGCTTGCTATGTGAAAGGGGTCACCAGTACAATAGTTTGAGAAACACTGCTGCATACTGATGTCAGCAGACCCTAAATATTTTTGTAAGGATTTGGCAAATTTCTGCACTGGCTTATAACTTTACTAATCCTGTTAATGCAATCATTTTATTTTTTGCCAAATATTTCTGATTTGCTCTGATGTAAGTTTTGTTCATACTGTACATTTGTATTCTTTAACTGTGGAATTTCACAAAGTATAACAAATGCAGTCACACTTAGAGTAGGTCAAGAATATACTAGAAAAGAGCTTCTTCCTCTTATGAATAGCACTAAATTGTGGTATTTTCTTTTTGCATACCATGACCATAAGTGCTGAGTGATGCAAAGCAGGCTCGCAATCTACATATTTCAAAAGATGTAACTAGAGAAATTCTCCCAGTCCCTTATCTCTGTAGTGTCCTGGTGTTAAAGTGGTTGACTTTCTTTGGGTTAGGATGTGGAAATGATCATAGCATGCAGCATTCAGGATTTCCTCTTTCTGTGAATAGAAAAGAAAGGGGATGTACTTGGGAAGTATAATAAGAGGAGTGAGCTGGCTGTGTGTGGTGCATGTAAAGAATAAATACTTGCTTTGATAGTAGATAGACATTACTTGTTTGTGTGAGTATATAGTAGATGAAAACACACAGCTGGGAAACAGTTAAAAAAGTATAAAAAATAATATAGTATTCTGTAATGGATCAAAACAATGTAATATTATTGTGAATGGTATTGGACTGTTTACTGTAAAATAGTGTATACTTCTATAAAGGCCCCATAAAGAAAGCTCTTTGAATTTCTGTAGAAAATCACAACTGCAACATGAGATATTAGTAGTATGATTACAGTTGTAAATTAATTTATCTGTAGCATGATAATCCAGTGGGTTATTGTACCAAAATAAAATAAAAGCTTGGTTAAGCCACTTCTAAACTTTGTTTGAGAGAGAGCAAAGAACACACAATCCCATTTGAAAAAATACAGTAGTAAATTGGGGGGGGGGAGGGTTTTGGACCATGTCTGCATGGAGCATGATTACTACTTTCTGATATTTATGGCTTTATCTCCCTTTTTTTCTTTGTGTCTTTCCCCTTTAGCACTCCTTAAGATCTCACACTGACACCTGCAGAGGAAGAGTAGCATTGTGTTCAAGCATAACAGCACTTTTCCCATGGCTCCTATTGTGACTGAATTTGAGTAAGATTATGTAACCATAGTCAATTTCACTCTGCAGCAGTGCTGCAGGTAAAGTACAAATAGGCAAAAGGGTAGCACTAGTCTTTCTCTGTAGATTTTGTTACTTGAAAATTTGCAATTACAGAAATACTATTTAATGATATGACATATGGAGTGTTATTAGAAACCTTATCTATGTGTTTTAAATTCTGATAAATCTTCATATGCCTTGAAATATTGTGTTTAATTTCCTCTCTTGGAGAAGAGAATGAGTTTTAATAAGCAAGGCAAGCTATAGCAGCTATAAAATTTTTCTAATAAAAATGCAATTTCCATAGCATTGAGAAAATTGGATTTGTGGTGATTTTTTTTTCTCTAGCCAATATTTTGTGAAATGATTTTGGAAAAAGACAGCCATATGTTTGCTTAAGCTTTCAATAGAGACACTCTGTTTCCACTGTTTTGTAGGACTGTGAAATGCTTCACTGCTTGGGTCCATCTGCCCAACATACTGCAATATTTGCTTTTCTGTAGCTTACATAACATTAGACTCTGTTCCTCCTGATAGAGAGTAAATAGCTGTGTGTAGTCTTGCATGCCTGTTTTCACATAATTGTGTAAACCAAAAACTGTGTTTGAGATGTGCAGAGATACTTAGCATTCCTTATTAGCTAATGCGTAAACATAATTAAAATAGTGGTTTTAAAGGTCTGACTGAAATATATAAAAGGCAGAAAATGCAAAGTCCAGGCTAAAACTCACTACTTCTGTGTCAGACAGTTGTGGCTGGGTATTTCAGCTCATATGGTATGTGAAATCACCCAGTGCTCTGTGAGCCCCTGACAGGAGCCAGCTGTTTCAAATGCAACATCTAGACTCAAGGGAATAAGCTAAAGTTAGAGTTTGGGGAATAAGCTAAAGTCAGAGTGTGAGTCTGTAAGTCCTGGCTCTAGATTTCTGTCATTTGTTTAGTTTCCTTTTTAGTTAGTGTTCCTTTCTTTGTTAGTTTCAGGGGGAAGAGAGAGAGCAGGGGACTTTGTGAAGCCTTTAATATTTACCAGATACCTTTGAAAAGCCTTCTCATGACCCATTAAGGTCATGCAGATCTGCCTATGGGTGTTTCCAGGTCTGTACCCTTTCATTTTAAAAAGCAATTGAAAGGCCTGGATTATCTTAAAGCAATGGCAAAAAGCAACATCTGCAGGAAGATTATAAATGTTAATAATTAAATAGACTAAGTTTATACCTACTAGAGAACGTTTTAATACTTTTTGCTGAAGTGTTCTGGGTTAGCTTAAGATGGCTTCTGTGAAGATGGAAAATTTTGGTTGCAGCTGTAGATAGAAAAAGGAAATGGTTGGGTGTAATGATATTTAACAAGAATGTAACTTCCTATTACTCTGAGTTTTGCAGGCCCATTGTGTTTCCTGTCAATAACCTCCTCCCCCATTCTTTCAAGTGAGGAGCTAGTTATTGTGTGCAAGATGAATATTAAAATGCACTTATGCATGAAAGTGAAATACTTGAAGTAGGGCTGCTGAATTGCCAAAAATGGGCCGTTCTACACAGGGGAAAGTTTTAAATAAACTCTGCTGATGAAAGACTTTTGGTCAACATTCCCCCAACTTTTGGTCAACCTTCCCCCAATCACTAATAAAATTATGTATAAACTTATTGTAATGACCAGATGTTTCAACTCTGTCACCTTCTCATCTCTATTTGATGCCAGTTTTCTTTTTCTTTTCTTTTCTTTTTTTTTTAACCTTCACCTTTTTTTCTGTTAACTTGTGTTTATTGTAGTGTTCAAGAGAATTTAACAAAGGCAGCCAGGATAAAATCAATGTTTATTTTGTCGTAATTCTTTGGCTCTTTTTACACTAGAGTTCAAAGCATGTTAGACAAAACTGGGTTTAAAAACCACTCTTGTCTGAAACACAGCTTTCTTAGGCAGTGTAAAAATGGCTGAATAATGTTGAAATGTGTTATATCGTGGTTTAGAAAAATGCACGTAGACCAGCATTAAGTACAACGTAGTCCGTGACTTGATCAATGATTCTGCTTCCTTAAGAATATATTTTCCTATCTATTTCACAAAGATGTTGTGCAGTTTGGTTAATTTTTGTAAAGCACTTCTTTGTGAACTTTGGATGAAGAGGTACTATTGCAGTTCGAAGTATTATTAAGATCCATAAGCAGGATGTCTTGCGTAGAATTTTAGCCTAAGAAAAGTGAATGCTGACATTGGAGAAGTGTGTTTTTATGTACAGTAAGTATTTCACTTTTTTATAATTGGTTTTAAGAAACAGGTTAATTAGTACCACATTCTCGAGAACTAGGCCAGCATTTTCAAAGCTCATGGCCTAAAATTAGGAACCTAAATAAACAGACTGGTTTACAGAGCACTTGGTAGCTCCCAGTGAAGCCAATGGGAGTTAGGAGTGCTAAGCATTTTTCAAAATCAGACCAAGTTATTTATATTTTTGTTCGTATAGCATGTACCCAGGTTTGAATATTTTGATGTGAGATACTTCGTATATGAATAACTCTTCAGAATTAACTTTTCGAAAGTAACGAATGTTTTGTGGGAGGAACAAGTTCAGTCACTTTAAGTGGCCTGAGATTTCAGAGGGCTGAGCTACCTGTATTGCCAACACCAAGCATTTAAAATTCATTAATCAAGCCACTCTCTCCTCAAACCAGCCAGTGGTTTAAAAACAATGATTTAGAAAATAAACAAAAAAACTTGAAGATCGTTTTATTTGTCTTCTCGTTTCTGAGCTTTTAGGGAGGGTGACCAGGTGTCTGGTTTTCGATCCTGATGGCTCCGGTCAGCACTGCTGACCGGGCTGTTAACTGTCGGGTTGGCGGCACCGTGCAGTGGGGCTGGCAGGCTCACTGCTAACCTCTGCCCTGTGTGGTTCCTGGGAAACGGCCTGCATGTCCCCCCTTCATCTCCTTTGCGTAGGGGCAGTCAGGGGCCTCCCCATGCTGCCCCTGCCTCAACCGCACCTCCCATTGGTGGTAACCAACCTGGCTCTGCCTCTGTGTAGGAGCTGGAGGGAGGACATGCCAGTGCTTCTGGGAGCTGCTTGAGGTAAGTGCCACCTGAACCCCTGCCCCTCTTCTGGGCCTCAACCCCCTGCCCCAGCCCTGATTCCCTTCCTGCCCTCCAAACGCCTCAATCCCAGCCCTGAGGACTTTCCTGCACCCCAAACATCTCATCCTCGGCCCCACCTCAGAGCCCGCACCCCCAGATGGAGCCCTCACCTCCCACTGCACCTCAGCGCCCTGCTCCATTCCTGATCCCCCTCCTGCCCTCTGAACCCCTTGGTCCCTGCTGGACACCCTCCTACACTCCAAGCCCCTCATTCTCTGCCCTACCCCAGAGTCTGCACCCCCTGCCTGAGTGCACATTCCCCTCCTGCCCTCTGAACCCCTCAATCCCAGCCTGGAGCACCCTCCTGAACCCCAACCCCATCATCCCTAACCCCACCCCAAAGCCCGTACCCTCAGCCGGAGCCCTCACCCCCTGCCATGTCCCCACCCCCTGCCCCAGCCCTGAACCCCCTCCTGCACTTAGAACCCCTCGGTCCCAGCCCAGAATCCTCCTACACTCCAAACCTCTCATCCCCACTCCAGAGTCTGCACCCCTAGCCAGAGCTCTCTCACACCCCCACACCCCAACTCCCTGCCCCAGCCCAGTGTCCCCTCTTGCACTCTGTACCCCTCAGTCCTAGCCCAGAGCCCCCTCATGCACTTCAAATCCCTCAACCCCAGCCCCACATCAGAGCCTGCACCCCCAGCCGGAGCCCTCACCCCCTCTTGTATTCCAACCCACTGCCCCCTACACACACACACTCTCTGAACTCCTCATTTCTGGCCCCAGCCCGGAGCCTGCACCCCTAGCCAGAGCCCTCACCCTTTCCCTCATCTCAGCCTCCTGAAGTAGCCTGGTGAAAATGAGCAAGTGAGTGAGACTGAGGAGAGCGAGCAACCGAGGGTGGGAGGATGGAGTGGTGGAGGCTGGGCTTTGGCAAAGGGGCAGGGCATGTTAGGGCCTCGGAGGACGAGTGGAGTAGGGGGCAGGGCAAGGGTATTTGGTTTTGTACAAGTAGAAAGTTGGCAACTCTATCTTTAGGGTTCACGTTTCAAGGTTTTCTTAGCAACTGTGAGGGCTGGAACTTTTTTTTTAAATGAAAGTTAAGACTGACACACAATCTCAGTACTACTTAGAGTTTTAGAAAAAAGGTTAAATATTGCAATATTGAAAGTATTGCTTACATTGAATGGGTTTGTTTTAGAGTGATAAGAAAATAAATTGAAATTTCTGATATTTTTCTTGACATGGTTAGACAAAATAAGACAGCTGATTTGATACAAGACTTACAATTAAAAAGAAACTAAAAAAAACCCCAAACCCAACTTGATCTCAGGCCATGGCTACACTGGAGAGTTGCAGCGCTGGTGATGGGGTTACAGCGCTGCAACTCACTCTGTGTCCACACTTGCAAAGCACAGCCAGCGCTGCAACTCCCTGGTTGCATCGCTGGCTGTACACCTGGTCTGCCTGGGGTGTAGCGATTCCAGCACTGGTGATGCAGCACTGGTCATCAAGTGTGGACACCAAAAGCTCTTTTATTGGCCTCCAGGGTATTAGGAGGTATCCCAGCATACCCTTTCAGCCACTCTGCTCATCGTTTCACACTCCAGTGCCCTGGGCTCAGGTGACCCACCCTTTAAATGCCCCGGGAATTTTAAAAATCCCCTTCCTGTTTGCTCAGCCAGGTGTGGAGTGCAATCAATCAATCATTCAATCAGTGACCATGCCTCCACGTCCCAAACAAGCCCCAGCATGGAACACTTCCGAGCTGCAGGACCTCATCAGTGTTTGGGGTGAGGAAGCTGTGCAATCACAGCTGCGCTCCAGCCGTAGAAATTATGATACCTATGGGCAGATATCAAAATCCTTGCTGCTAAGGGGCCATGAACGGGACGCATTACAGTGCAGGGTAAAAGTAAAGGAGCTTTGCAGAGCCTATTGCAAAGCCTGTGAGGGAAACCGCCCCCACGGCCTGCCGTTTTTACAAGGAGCTGGATGCCATACTTGGGTGTGACCCCACTGCTAATCCTAGGAGCACGATGGAGAGTTCAGAGCAGGGAGAAGTGGGGGAGGGTGTAGAGGAAGCGGAGAGTGAGGCTACTGGGGTGGAGGGAGACACCCCGGAGTCCCAGGAGGCATGCAGCCAGGAGCTCTTCTCAAGCCAGGAGGAGGCTATCCAGTCGCAGCAGTGGTGAAGAGGAAGCAGAGGAGCGTATTCCCGGTAAGCAGATTTTATTTTTAGGATGGAAATGTTTTGTGAGAGGAGGGTGGGGGTTATGGCTGCCTGCATGCATGCCTAAATGTGGAATAGCCCATTGATTTGGTCTATCGCGTCTCTAATCGGCCTCAGTAATCTCTTCAAAAGTTGCAGCCAGAGCATGGGCAATGTGCTTGCGCAAGTGTATAGGGAGAGTCACCGTGGTCCTTGTCCCGGTCAGGCTAACTCATCCGCGCCACTTTGCCGCGAGGGGTGTGGAGACCATTGCTGCACACAGGCAAGCTGCATAGGGACCAGGGCGGAATCTGCATTGCTGTAGAAGACCCTCCCTCTCTTCCCAGGTAACACGCAGCGGTGATATATCTGGCAGTAAAAACTCCTGTTGAAAATGTAGTGATGAGTGTTCAGTGCAGGTCCCCAACTATCTGCCCTCTGCTTTCCCCAGTGCAGGTCCCCAACTATCTGCCTTCTGCTTTCCCCAGTGCAGGTCCCCAAGTACCTGCCCTCTGCTATCCCCAATGCACAGAAACCCCAGCCCTCAGGCAGTTCCTCTTCCCAGGTGAAGTCACAGCAGAAACACTCACCCCATTGCTCGCCATGCCTTCGCTGCCGTGGCGCCTCTGTGCTATGTTAGGTATGTGGAAATGATGCTACACAAAGTCTACAAACTCCTTCACTGTGATAATAAACAATGTAGCCTCTGTATTAAATGTTTCTATTTCTGTTATTTTAAGTGTCCTTGAATGCTCCAGCCCTATCACCGCCTGCGCGAAGACTACAGAACTTGAGGAAAAATCCTAGAAAATCAAAAGAAGATTTGATCAAAGCAGTTATGAATCAGTACGCCAGAGACAGTAAAAGGCTGCAGGACTGGAGAGAGAAAATGCATGAGTGGAGGCAAACACAGAGCAGGAGAAAGGAATTAGCTACCAAGAAAAGCACAAAGCAGCTGATAAGCCTCCTGGCTTACCAAACGGACTGTATGCAGTCTCTCGTAGCCATGCAGGCAGATCAGTACCGTGGTAACCCTCACCCCTCCCAAAGCTCTCTCCCTTGTTCCCCAATGTTTGCACAAAACACCTTTCTCCAGCAGCCTGGTTCTTACCACCACCAGCTGCCCCCAACACCTGTACGTTCACCTACCAGCCCTGAGAACTACAACCCTCACCCTATGCACTCAACCCCCATCACGATGCAGCATATTAATCCTGAAGTGCAGCAGGCATTGAACAGCAATCCAAGCAGGACATATTCAAACCTCTGAATGTACAGTCCACCACCCTACCCCCCTGCCCTTTTATGTACTGTATTTTGAATAAATGATTTCTTGGCTTATAAAACATTTTTTATTATTGCAGAAAGTGAGAAATACTGTACCCCAAGGGAAAAACGGGCACAGCAAAGGCACCAAACATTACTGTTGGCTTTCAGCCTCAAATTGCTCCCTTAAGGCATCCCTAATCCTTGAAGCCCTTTGCTGGGCCTCTCTAGTAGCCCTGCTCTCTGGCTGTGAAAATTCAGCCTCTAGACGTCGAACCTCGGAGGTCCATTCCTCACTGAATCTTTCACCCTTCCCTTCACAAATATTATGGAGGGTACAGCACGCGGATATAACAGCGGAGATGCTGCTTTCCCCCAAATCTAGCTATCTGTAGAGACACCTCCAGCGCCCTTTTAAACGGCCAAAAGCACACTCCACAGTCATTCTGCACCGGCTCAGCCTGTAGTTGAACTGGTCCTTGCTCCTGTCAAGCTTCCCTGTATACGGTTTCATGAGCCATGGCATTAACGGGTAAGCGGGGTCTCCAAGGTTCACAATGGGCATTTCGACGTCCCCTACTGTAATCTTGCGGTCTAGGAAAAAAGTCCCGGCCAGCAGCTTCCTGAACAGGGCACTGTTCCAAAAGATGTGTGCATCATGCACCTTTCCAGGCCATCCTGAGTAAATGTCAGTGAAACGCCCACGGTGATCCACAAGCTCTTGGAGAACCAGAGAGAAATACCCCTTGCTATTAATGTACTCGGATGCCAGGTGGGGTGGTGCCAGAATAGGAATATGCGTCCCATCTATCGCCCTCCCACAGTTAGGGAAACCCATTTGTGCAAAGCCATCCACAATGTCCTGCACGTTCCCCAGAGTCACGGTTCTTCTTAGCAGGGTGCGATTAATGGCCGTGCAGACTCGCATCAACACTATTCCAACGGTCGACTTTCCCACTCCAAACTGGTTCACCACCAATCGGTAGCTGTCTGGAATTGCCAGCTTCCAGATTGCAATAGCCACCTGCTTCTCCACTGGCAGGGCAGCTCTCAATCTCGTGTCCCTGTGCCCCAGGGTAGGAGCGAGCTCAGCACACAGTCCCATGAAAGTGGCTTTTCTCATCCGAAAGTTCTGCAGCCACTGCTCATCATCCCGGGCTTGCAGGACGATGTGATCCCACCACTCAGTGCTCGTTTCCCGAGTCCAAAGGCACCGTTCCACGGTGCTGAGCACGTCTGTTACTGCCACAAGCAATTTAGTTTCTTGCGCGTCAGGCAAATCAATATCATCATCTGACTCCTCACTGTCACTTTGGAGCTGAAGGAATAGCTCAACTGCCAAATGTGATGTGCTGGCAACATTCATCAGCAAGGTCCTCAGCAGCTCGGGCTCCATTTGTAACAGAAATCGCGCTGCAGACTCACAGTGGCGCCAAACTGCTTGGAATGTGTAGCAAAGCACCACGGGGCGTTGGAACAGGAAGCGGAATGACTTGCACCCTTCCGTCCCCTTCCCACAACCCACAGCGCCAAAATGGGACGAGGTGCTCTGTGGGATAGCTGCCCACAATGCACCACTCCCAACAGCGCTGCAAATGCTGCAAATGTGGCCACACTGCAGCGCTGGTAGCTGTCAGTGTGGCCACACTGCAGCGCTGGCCCTACACAGCTGTACAAACACAGCTGTAACTCCCAACGCTGCACAAATGTAAGTGTAGCCATGCCCTCAGAAAAGTTCCTAGTTTATGAGCACTTGCTTTTTTTAAAAAAAAAATATTATATATTTAGTTAAACTACTCCATCCTGTGTAGACAAAAATGAAACTAGGCCTCCAGCATTGTGAATTTGCATCAAGGCCTGCTGGCAGCGAGAAAGAGAGATTGCAGAGGAAATTGTTAGATGTGTCTAGACTAATGAGTCAAATTTAAGTCGTGGAGATGACTAAGTATCTGATTTGCAAATGTAGTCCTCTACTTCCGTATCTAATGGACCTTACTTGTGCCTACAGTTATTTGTGTCCCACAAATTGTTCACACAAAAAGAATGCTAGGTTTAAAAAATCTGTTAAACATTTTTAGAGTATCTCTTCTTTACTACACTGCTACCTTGTTATAACGTGACCCGATATAACATGAATTCGTATATAATACGGTAAAGCAGTGGTCTGGGAGGCGGGGCTGCGCACTCCGGTGGATCAAAGCAAGCTCGATATAACGTGGTCTCACCCATAACAGGGTAAGATTTTTTGGCTCCCGAGGGCAGCGTTATATTGGGATAGAAGTGTACTTAGCCCAAACAGACTGTCTATTCAAACACCTAAAATTACTTACTCCCATTCTAATTTGTTATATTATTAGGAAACAGCTGTTAGAAGCAAGGTGGACAAAAATCAATGATTTAAAATAATACATATTTTTAAACTGGATTTTTAAAATTTAAATAACTTTTTCTTTTTTAAAATAAACCTATTTAAAATTTAAATTTGAAATTGACAGCATATTTTAAGGCCTAAACTTAGTATAAATTTATTAATATTTTAATTAAATTTAAGACAAATATTCAAACAGTGTATGTTTGCTGCCGAAGTTTTAAAGAAAGTCAAACCACTGAACTAGTGGAAATCACTGGCTAAACACTGGAACCAGACTTTGTTGAAGTGCAGTAGCCATTTTTGACAGCAATAACCTCTTCTACAGGTGCAGAGAGAATATTTTCTTAATTTTAGTTTAACAGTTCAGCGACTGTTTCATTCAGATTTGCGAAACAGGGAGTTGACAACACAGGAAAGCTTGTTTTCCTTTTCCAATCTATGAATTAAAAGTGTGTTTGAGAGGATGAGATCTAGTTCTACAATCCGAAGGAGACAGTGACCAGAAACAATCAGTTCAATTCACTAACTGTGGATAATACTTCCCTTTGTAGAAGTCAGTTTTAACTGCAAAAAATATTTTGATACCTTTTTTTTACTTATGTATCCCAGCACATTTCAGATGGTTTTATTTAAGCAATTTTAAAATGCTGGTTTTATGCGTTTTTAATTGAATTCTAATTTCCATCCAACTGTAGCTTTGCACAAACCATGAGGAAAAAATTAATAAAACCAGCAAACAAGTAATGCATCATAATTTAGGTCCTACTTGAATTGCGTGATGATTGTCAAATAATTGTGGCTGAGTTGCGGACAAGGCATGGAAAATCGCAGAAAAGTAATAATGGATCTTTATGAATTGCGATAGTTTGGAAAAACCAGACAAGACCTTTTCTTTAAGAAAAATTTGCTGGAACAACGTAAACACTCAGTTTTATGTTATGCCTGTTAATTTTTTTGATAACCATACTTTTTGCTGCAACTATATTAGTCATTAATGCAGAGGGCTGACATCGTGAGCCCCGCCATGTTCAGGTCTAACAGCCTGTTCCCCAGCCCCAGCCGCTACAAGCTCAGATAAATGGGGTTCTACTGTACTAAAATGTGTGTGTAGCAAACCTCAAAATGTATGCAAAATTGTGGATTGTGCAAAGCAAACTAATTAAAATCAGAATTGTGGTGGAAGTCTAATATTGCGGAATCTACAATTTCCATAATATCGCAAATTAAGTAGTGCTTTAATCATGCTCCATTATCTAACATAACAAAAAAAACCCTATAAAAATAAGAATGAGTTAGGATATGTTAATCTATAAAAATAGCTTAAATTGATGTGTATAGTTTAAGTATATCATCTTGGTTAGCCAAGAGAAGTATGAACTTATACCAACAAATGAGAATTGGCCATTTGTTAGGAAAGTAAAAAGTGTGTGTGTGTGTGTATAATATAATATATAAAATAAAACAAGATTAAAATTCATTATGAAAATCAAGGTTTCCTGCTTGCTGATTTAAATCATGATTAAAATCGGTGATTTAAACAACTTTAATTTAAATCACTCCACCCTGGGGTAAATTGAATCATGCTGACAAAAGACTGTTTCAGAAGAAGAGATTTCAGGAAATGTATTTAAAATTACTTTTAATCTGTTTCTAAAGTCATGGGTTTTTTTAATTTACTGACCGTCAGTAAATAATCTGTTTCAGATGGTGGGGGTTGATTTCTGAGAGAGCTTGTAGTTGCACTGTTATTAAACATGTTTTACCCCTGTTGCTCTTCTTAAACAAACCTTGTGCATGTGTGCACATACAAAAATGTCTAGAGGAGATGGCTATTTTCTGTCACTCTCATACTCATTATAGAATTTAACATCTACCTCTAGGTCTTCAAAACTAGGATTGTGTATAATTCTCTTGATTTATGTCAAATTAGATATTTAACATTTTTGGCAGTTTTCTGAAGAGTGTTTATATTTATTTTTTCCTCCGGGAGTGGAAAATGTCCTTGCATTTTACTGATAGTTAAGCCTGGTGTTTATTAAGTTTGTGCTGCAAGACATTGAGTTTGATAATTACAAATCTGATATAATTAGAAAAAAACATAATTGGCCACCGTTTAATGGTTTAGGTACCAGTCCTGCAAAGTGCTTGTATCAATGGTACTGCAAAGCTGTGCATGAACTTAACTGTTTGAGGAATTCACTCCTACATGGTTGCCACCTCTTGCAGGTTTATCATGGATAACACAGCTTTGGCCTCTGCTCCAGGAGCTGTTGCTATAGGACCCAGCTGAGATTGGAGCCTCATTGTGCCAGGCACTATGCAAACACAAAGGGTATGGCTACACTTGGAGATGTGCAGCACTGGGAGTTACAGCTGTGTTCGTACAGCTGTGTAGGGAAAGCGCTACAGTGTGGCCACACTAACAGCTACCAGCGCTGCAGTGTGGCCACATTTGCAGCGCTGTTGGGAGTGGTGCATTGTGGGCAGCTATCCCAGCGTTCAAGTGGCTGCAACGTGCTTTTCAAAAGGGGGGGTGGTGTGGAGTGTGACAGGGAGCATGGGGGAGACAGAGAGCATGGATTTTTGGAGCTGACACTGTTCTCAGCTCCCTGCCTTGCAAGTTCTAAGGACTGGAAGATACACAGTGCCTACCTTCAATCATTTTGACCTTTCCCCCACCTGTCTCTTATTCGCTAAATGCAAATTATGCACTCCTAAATAGTCTTTAGACCATATAAGCAGCTGCTCAACACTACCCCTCCCCTCTCTCCTCAAGCAAACAGCTGTGAACATTCCAAAGCAATTCCCCTGCCTCCGCTCGCTCGCTGGAGCAAAGAGCAGCTGTGTTTGTTTTTTAGCTAAGTAGCTACGGGGAGATGGGAGTTCAGCCATTCCGGTTTGTTGTGGACAGGAATTCTGGGATTCCTCCTAATACCCTGGAGGCCAATAACAGCGCTATTGGTGGCTACAGTTGATGACCAGCGCTGTTTCACCAGCGCTGGAATCGCTACATCCCAAGCAAACCGGGTGTACAGCCAGTGCTGCAACCAGGGAGTTGCAGCGCTGGCCGTGCTTTGCAAGTGTGGACACAGAGTGAGTTGCAGCTCTGTAACCCCATCACCAGCGCTACAACTCTCCAGTGTAGCCATGCCCAAAGTAAGGATATGTCTACACTACAGCTGCTACAGTAGGTGTGCCTCCGTAGCACTGTAGCGTAGACACTTCCTATATCAGCAGAGGTTTTTTTTCCTGTGGATGTAGTTAATCCACCTCTCTGAGAAGCAGTAGCTAGGTTGCCAGAAGAATTTTTCCATTGACCTAGCTCCGTCTACGTTGTGGGTTAGGTTAACTTAACCAAAGCACTAAGGGTGTGAAGTTTTTCACAGCCTTGAGTGACATAGGTTGGTTGATCTAATTTGTAAGTGTAGCCAGGCCTAAGAGCCCTTGTTCCAAAGACATTACAGTCTAATGCAAAGCATAGTAGTGAGTTTGTGACACAGCATTGACAACCCCAAGCATTCAAAAGTCATGGAATCAACCCTCCTAAATCATGAGATGTTAAGGTGGTGTTGGAACTGTTTGTATAGTGGGGGTGCTGAGAGTCATTGAACCAAACTGTAAACCCCATATACGATGGAAACTACTTCATTCCAGCAACCCTAGTTCCAGTACCTATGGATGTTTAAAATAACACATTGTGGATTCTTTTTATTTGCCTTCTTGGTTTTGAGCCTTTAGAATTCACATTTTCAAGTTTTTCTCCTTTTTCTTTCCCCTTTCATATGAGGGTCCTCTCTTTTCCCACCACGCCAGGGGCTCTGTGTGCCTCCCCATAACCCATCTCCATACTCCATCTGCCACATGCTGAGGCTCTGTAGGTCTCCATTCCCTGTACCGTTGTCCCACATTCATCACTTCCATGCCAGGGGCTGTGGGCATCCCCCATTTTCATCAAATGTCTTCTGCCCACCGATGCCTAGAACATTCCTTGAAATATTGGAACTGATTAGATGCTGTGTGCAAAAGCTATTGTATTACAGAAAGACAGAGAAATGCCATCAGGTTGAATGTAGGGCTTCCTTTCATTCAGACAATTACTTAATGCAATGATATTCACCAATTTTACAAAGGAATTGGAGATCTTAAAGTAGCTGGAAACCTAATTTGTTTTTATTGTTAAGTGGGATTTATAACCCTATTTCTTGTTTCAGAGTTTCCATTATTCAGCTGATATTTGTGTCTCTCTGCCAACCCCTAACTTTTTGGGGGAAGGCCTTGTGCACTTTTTGGGGCATGTGATCTATGGCCAGAAGAGGTTTTGGCATAATTTGATATGAATCTATTTCAGAGACAGTTTTTTTTTCTTGTTTTAAATGTATGTTATGGGTTTTCAGTGTCATATTTCAAAAGCTGCTGGACTTGAAACTTATTGGAATAATAGAACTATAGGACTGGAAGGGATCTCAGTAGGCCATCTAGTCCAGTCCCCGGCACTTAGGCTGAACTAATTATTATAGACCAGCATTTCTCAAATGTGGCTACCAGAGACTTTTCTTGCGGCCAAGTCTCCTGGGCTGAGAGGCGTGCGGGAGGCAAAGTAGCAGCCACTCCCCCTCCATGTTGCTCCTGGATGCCCTGCCTTGATGTTAGTTGCTGGGCCTGCCAGCGGGGGTTGGGCCCTGTCTCCCTCTGGAGACACCTGGGGCACAATGCTGGAGAAGTAGTCACCTAGTGAATTTTCCGCCTTCCTAGGGGCGGTGGGGTTCAGCCTTGGGGTGGTGGAGTGGCAGGCTTCATTCTCGGGCTCCAGCTGTGCAGCTTTAGGCTCTAGCCCCCCCCACTGCCTTGATTAGTCCCCCATTCAGGGGTTAAATTGTCTCCAGGCTTGCCGGGGCTGAGTAAGTCTGCTGTGAAAAGTGATACTTGTACGTTTAATATCACATTTCACAATGGACTTACTAGCTAGCAATAAATAAATTACAGTGATTTGTTTTTCCTAAAGCTAACTAAATATATTAGGAAATAGTGTGAGAGCAGCCACCACCAAAAAAATTTACCCTGAGAACCCTTGTATATAGACCAGTCCTGACAAGTGTTTTGTCTAGTTTGTTCTTTAAATCCTCCAATGATGGAGTTTCCACACCCTCCCTAGGTAATTTGGTCTAATTTAGGGGTTCTCAAACTTCATTGCACCACAACAACTTTCTGACAACAAAAATTACTACATGACCCCTGGAGTGGGGACCAGGCTTCAGTCCCAGGCGGGTGACCTGTAACCTGAGAACCACTGTCTAAGGCTGAAGCCCTTGGGCTTCGGCTTCAGCCTCGGGCTCCAGCAAGTCTAATGCCAACCCTGGCAACCCCATTAGAGCAGGGTCTTGACACACTTTGGGGTCCTAACCCACAGTTTGAGAACCACTGGTCTAGTTCTTAACTACCCTTGCAGTTTGGAAGTTTTTCCTAATGTCTAACCTAAATTTCCCTTGCTGCAATTTAAGCCCATTGCTTCTTGTCCTGTCCTCAGTGGATAAGGAGAGAGATATATCACCCTCTTCTTTATACCTTTTATGTACTTGAAGACTGTTGTCATGTTTCCCCTCAGTCTTCTCGTCTCTATACTAAACAAACCCAATTTTTTCAATCTTTTCATTGTAGTCCTATTTTCTAGACCTTTATTCATATATATTTTTTTGCTCTCCTCTAGAATTCTCCAATTTGTCCACATCTTTCTGAAAGTGTGGTACCCAGAATTGGACACAGTACTCCAATTGAGGTCTTGTATGTTGCTTACAATTCTCCTGCTAACACATCCCAGAATGTTTGCTTTTTTTTCAATAGTATTACATTGTTGACTCGTATTCCTAGGCAGTCATTTCCCATTTCGTATGTGTGCAACTGATTGTTCCTTCCTAAATGGAGTATAGAATCCTAGGGGTTGGAAGAGACTTCAAGAGGTCACCTAGTCCAATCTGCTGCTCAAAGTAGGACAACACCAACTAAATCATCCCAGCCAGGGCTTTGTCAAGCCAGGCCTTAAAAGCCTCTAAGGATGGAGATTCCACCACCTCCCTAGATTTTGCATTTGTCTTTATTGAATTTCATCCTGTTTTATTTCAGACCATTTCTCCAGTTTGTCAAGATCATTTTGAATTCTGATCCTGTCCTCCCAAGCGTTTGCAACCCCCCCAGCTTGGTATTATCCACAAATTATATGTGTATTCTCTGTGCCATTATCCAAATAATTTATAAAGATATTGAATAAAACCGGACCCAGGGCAGATCCCTGTGGAACCCCGCTTGATATGTCCTTTCAGCTTGATTATGAACCATTGATAACTAATCTCTAAGTATGTTTTTCCAACCAGTTCTGCACTCACTTTATAATAGGTTTATCTAGGCAACATTTCCCTGATTTGCTTATGAGAAGGTCATATGAGACAGTATAAAAAGTCTTAGCCCTGGTCTACTCTGGGGCAGGAGGGAGATCGATCTAAGTTATGCAACGTAGCTGAAGTTGACGTACTTAGATTGACTTATCATGGTGTCTTCACAGTGAGTCGACTGCTGCCACTCCCCTGTTGACTCTGCCTGTGCCTCTTGTGACGGTGGAGTACAGGAGTCAATGGGAGAGCGCTCGGGGGTTGATTTATCGCATCTAGATCGATCATTGCCTGCCAGTCTGGTGGGTAGTGTAGACATACTCTTACTAAAGTTGAGATATAACATATTTGCTGCTTCCCTCCTAGACACAAAGCTTGTGACCATGTCAAAGAAGGATATTAGGTTGGTTTGCCATGATTTGTTCTTCACAAATCCATGTTCACTGTTGTTTATCACTTCTTATCTTCTAGGTGCTTGCAAATTGATTGATTGCATATTTGCTCTATTATCTTTCCGAGTACCAAAGTTAAGCTGAGGGTGTCATAGTATAATTCCCAATTCTGAACCGTAGCGTCCAAAATATGGGTACGAGCATGAATTCCCCTAAGCTTAATTACCATCTTAGCTCCTGTAGTGCTACCACCAATCAGGACTTAGAGTAGAGTGCCTGATAAACTCTGGTCTCCCCCAAAACCTTCCCTGGGGACTCCCAAGACCCAAATTCCTGGAGTCTCACAACGAAGGGGAATAAACCATTTCCCTTCCCCGTCCTCCTCTCCAGGTGTTCCCTCCCTGGGCTCCTGGAGAGATATACAGATTCAAGCTCCGTGAATCTAAACAAAGGGACTCCCTCTTCTCCTTTCTTCCCCCCAGATCTTTCCCGCCCTGGGTACACTAAGAGATCACCGTGATTCAAACTCCTTGAATCACAACACAGAGAAATCAGGTGGGTTCCCCCCTTTCTCTCCCCCTCCCTTCTCCTTCCCTGTTAAGTACAGACTCAATTCCCTTGAGCCTCAACAAGGGGAAAAATCAGACAGGTCTTAAAAGCAAAACTTTTAATAAAAGAAAATCACTGTAAATTCAAGATGGAATATTACAGGGTCTGTCAGCTTATAGAAACTGGAGAAAAAGCCTCCTCCAGTAGAAATACAATTTAAAATACTTCCAGCCAAATACACATTTGCAAGTAAAGGAAAACAAATAATAAGACTATACCGCCTTTCTACCTTTCTACTTACAAAATTGGACTAGAAGATTAGAGAGCCTGTAGGTACATGTGGTCACTCTCAGAGCCCAGAGAGAACAAAGCCAAACCCAAAAAACACAAACAAAGGCTTCCCTCCACCGAGATTTGAAAGTATCTTGTCTCCTGATTGGTCCCCTGGTCAGGTGTTTGGTTCCCTGTTTGTTAACCCTTTACGGGTAAAAGAGACATTAACCCTTAACTATCTGTTTATGACAGAGGGGTATGTAATTCCCCAGGTTGTCTATATTCCCCCTTTTTATATATACAGGTACTATATTTGCCTTTTTCCAGTCCGCTGGGATCTCTCCTGTCCTCCACAAGTTCTCAGAGATAATCGCTAATGGCTCAGAGATCTCTTCAGCCAGTTACTTAAGTATTCTAGGACGTATTTTGTCAGGCCCTGTCCACTTGAAGACATTTAACTTGTCTCCATAATTCTTAACTTGTTCTTCTCTTGTTTTAGCCTCACAACCTACCCTATTTACGCTGATGTTCACTAGGTTAGGCTAATGCAGATGTGCTGCTGTGAGCTGTCTAGTGTAGCTGCTCTAAACCGACAGAGAGAGAGATCTCATGTCGATGTAATCCATCCCCAACAAGCAGAAGTAGCTGTGTCAGCTCTGTTTCACATGTGTGGGTCCTCGCCACTCCCTGCCCGCTTCATTGAAGCAGGTGTTCAGGGTTACTGCCCTGGGAATTGTAGGGCACAGTGTACGTGGGGCTGGCTGCAGTCAGGCACGTGGGGCAGGGCTAGCTGGAGGCAGGGGGTGTGGGGCTGGCTGGAGGCAGGGCAGGGGCTGACTGGAGGTAGGCGCTGGCTGGAGACGGGGGTGTGGGGCTGGCTGGCTTCGGGCAGGGCCGCGGGGGGTGCAGCAGAATCTAGCTGTACGGGCAGGGGATGTGGGACTGGCTGGAGACGAGGGATGACTGTGGGCAGAGTGGCAGGTACTCACGGGGAGAGCGGCTTGGAGCAGCAGGATTCAGCCCAGGCCCAGCAGAGCAGCCGGGGACCCACCAGGAAGCAGCCTGGGGCTGGAGGAGCAGCAGCAGGACCTATGCCCAGGGCCAGGCAGCAGCCCACATGGCTCCTGCAGCGCCCCTGACGGCCAGAGGAAGAATTACATCACTTCCCAGCCAGAGACCATCAAAGCCTCAGCGCCCCCTCGCAGGGAAGTGGGTTCTAAAACTGCTTCAGAATTTAACAACCGGCTCGCACGAACCGTCTCCAGCTCACCACTGGTCATAATTGTGATTACTCACTAGTATTTCTAGTTCTTCCTGTTTATTCCTCATATGTTTTGCATTAGCATACAGATATCTTAAGACTGATTTTCAACCTGTGGCCCACAAACCCTGCTGATTATGTCTAAGGAGTCTGCGAAAGGTGACTATGAAAATAAAGTTTCAGATCCCAGAAAAGGCATTCAGTTTTTCTGATCAATCAAAAGTATGTGAATACTCCTACGTTACAGGTCAAAACCCAGTAGTGTTACCATAGAAGCCCAGTTTAATGTTCTTTCTCACGCTGCATCAAATGCCATGCCAAACATGTGCAACATTGATAGTTGAATTCTATTCAGTCAGTTTTCAGTCTAAGATTTCTGTGATAGGGGTCCATGGACCACAAGTTAAATTTCCAAAAGGGGCCATATCTCCATGTGAAATTTGTTAGCGGTCTGCAAAAGAAAAAAGGTTGAAAACCACTGGACTAAGATGTTCATAGATTTCTCCTCTATATTCCCTCCTTTGTCCTTGCTATGATTGCCTGTGTTCCCCCCAGGTTCTGATCCTTCACCCTGGTCTCCATGTTCTGGACTTACCCATGGGCTTTTATCTTCTTCCCCCATCGAACCTGGTGTAAAGCCCTCCTCAGTCTGCATCTGAAGATACTCTACTCCTTCAATAGCTGGACCCGATCTCTGCTCAACAGACCTTTTGAGAACAGCATCCCATTTTTAAAAAGCAGAAGCGCACCTGGCGAGACCATCTGCATAGCTGTGGTTCACCTCCAGGTTCTGTTTCTCTCTGCCTGGGCCCCATCCTTGATTGGAAGGCTGGATCAGAACACCACCAGTGCCTCCAACTCCTTCACTCTCACATCCTGTGCCCAGTAGTCGCTTCTGATCTGCTCAGGGTCATACCATGCAGTATCATTAGTGCCCACATGGATGAGCAGCATGGGGGAGTAGTCAGAGGGCCAGATGATCCTTGGCAAGCCTTCCATAATGTCTTGGATATGGGCCCCGGCAGGCAGCACGCTTCCCAGGACGCCAGGTTAGTCTGGCAGAAGGATGCCTGCGTCCCCCTTAGAAGGAAGTCACCGACCACCACCACCACACTTTGTTTTCTCTTAAAAGTGGGGCCACGATCCTCATTGCATCAGCAGTACATGGTTTCTCCTCCTTCATGTTTAGGAGAGATTCCTCATCCCTCTTTGTCTGGGCAGCATACTCTTTTATAAATCTGTGCGGCTGGTGGGTTGGGAGCAGGCATTGAGCACTGTCAGCTGCCAGAAGTAACAGGCAGCAAGCGCCCTCCCTGTGAAGGAGCCATTTTCTCTTTCCCTGGTGGTGCTACTAAAGTCTTCTCTGGCTGGATTGTTTCCTCGGCTTTGGAGATTTCTATACGCATATTTTCAATGAATTCCTCATGTGCCTGGATACGTCTCTGCCTAGTTACTTCCTCTTGTAGCTCTCCCATGTGCTTCCTGAGAGATTCTGCAGGTAGACACCTCTCTGCAAATCCACACCAGTACCTAGGTATAGGCATCCATAGTTGGGTTCTTTGTGTGGACAGAAGTGCAGCTGGAGCAGCCAGGAGCAGTATTGGCACTGGTGATGTGGCCTTTCCAAATTGTATTTCATCTCAAAAATAGAAATAAGTGCTCTGCTGGCTTCCAGAAGATTTTTCTTAAAATGCCCAGAAATGGTGGAGAATTAAACATTTTCATATCCCTTTTCTTTGCAGGTAGTCCTCAGGATATAAATTGATTGATTTGCATCAGAGGTTTGTCATGGTGCTTTTTTTCCCATTAAAAAACAGAATCAGAAAAAGCGGTGGATCCTCTTCTCCCTGCTCCTCCAGTCTCTTTTTTTCTAGTTGTACTCTTGGGTCTTGCCTGCTCTTGATAAGTGAATAATTGTTAAATGAAATGGTAGTATAGAACAACTGAAAGAACCAGTGGTGTAATATGTTTGCACAAATCATATCTTTTCAGTTGCGGCTTTGTCCTGTGTCCATTCTTGAACACATTTGCAGTTGCACTAGCTTTTGGGAACTCATCCCACAGAGGGGATTGTGGGAAAAGTGGTCAGGGTCCCAGAATTCCCAAGAAGAAAATCATTAAGTCCCCCTAATGTGGGTACCATTTTCTAGTCTTCCTTAAAAAAAAATAAATAAAAAATAAAAAATTATATATATAGGAGCCAAGAAAAATGGTGGTAGTTTTGGGTTTAACTGAGTTGAAGTTGAGTTCTTGTAACAATGTTGTTGATTCTCTTTCCTATCAATATTGATTCCTTATTATGTATTTCAATTTTGAATATGAAATAAATAAATATATATATCAAATTATTCAAGAATAACATTACAAGAATGCATTTTGAAATAGGTGAACAATGAACTGTCCTACCATGCGCCATAAAGTCCATTTCCTGAGCTAATTAAAAAGGTCACTCTCCTCTTTCTCAAGGCTGTTAATGATGGTTAGACTGAATAGCAGTCAAGGATAGCTCGTATTTATTTATATTAAACTTCTTGAACCATGAAGATGTGGACCTAGCAAACCTATGTAACAATGTCATATTGTTATCAGTAACTCCATCCTTCCACCTCCTTCCCTACTACTGTTTGTTACTCACGTGGTGAACCTTGTTTGAAATCTGATAGTGCTTTATGGCACAGAGTGTCTTTCTGTTTATTTGTACAGCTTGTAACACAGTAAGTCCGCTATCACTTTATGTGCTACGTGATACAACTAATAAATACTGATTCTGAGGAGGATACTATTTGCAAATTTCCATTTTTACTCCCAACCTATTTCAAAACTGCAACAATTAAAATCACATAATTCTGAGGACCATTTCAGGTATTTGTTATCTTCAGACTGATGCTACTCTTTCTCTAGCTGCACCCTCTGCAAAGTATCTGCCTTTTGCCCTGTATGGCTGAACCTGGTCACTGGCTGTGACACACAGGTCTTTTCTAGGCATTAGGGTATGTGTAGCTACACACTGCAGTGAAAAGCAGGCTGTGACTACACTGTAGTGTGTGAATGCACCTACCATTCCCAACACAGTGAGCTGCTGGAACCTTCCTGGCTGGCTGCCCCCTGCCAGAGCTTTTCCCCACTGCCAGCGCCTTTCACTGTGGCTTGGAAAGTTACCCACAATGGGGTATTACACTGTTAAAAATAGTGGTGTAGACATGAGAGTCGCATGTATAGAGCTATGTAGGGTACGTACCCAAAGGTTTTTATTGGCCTAAGCAGCCCCATCTACATTGCTATGTAGACCATGCTTATGGGAGTGTAGGGGTGCAATATCTGTACTCTACATGAGTGTACATATAGTCAAAGGCCGCATCAACAGTAAAGAACTTTTCTAAAACATACTTAACGCTGTGTGCATACCTATTGTAGACAAGGCTCTGGGATCCATACCTGTTTTCACTACCATTTTAATCTTGTTGAAAAGTTTAAACAGTGATGATAATGGGTCCAGGCCTGGAATCTTTGTCTACACTAGGTCTGTAACCTGCAGCTGAAGATATGTGATAACTGGTGGGAATTTTTTTGTAAACTTGCATAGTGCAGAGAAAAGTAAATGGGCAACTGAAACATATGTTACTCCACTATTTCTTCAGTACACCTTTGGAGAAGAGATGCTAAAGCAGTATCTGTAAACCTAGGATTTGCTATTGGAAATAATTGTGAATAATGTAAGCATGATGTCACAGTCCTTGTGGTGATTTCATCCAAATTCTTTTCTGCACATAAGAAATGTTTGAGCCTGAGTCATAATTTCACTCGTAGTGATTGCCAGTATATTCCACACCATAGAAATCTTATAGAAGTATGACTAGTGTAGCTCTACAGAGGAATGTATGAAAAACCATGGAACAGTGTGCTTGAGATGTAAAGTTAGGAGAGCACTTCAGTGTTAGCACAATAACAAGACAAATGTCATGTTGCGCATTTCAGGTAGAAGTCTGCCTCAGTTTCAAAATAGCACGTCAACAAAATATTCATCATTTTTTTTTCTTTTTCAGCTTCTCAGCAAAGATACCTAATGGAAAGGCCTTACATTTTCATCCTTCGATTCTGCATTTTGGAACGCAGTGAGTATCTTAGATTATTAAGTATCAGAGGGGTAGCCATGTTAGTCTGGATCCGTAAAAGCAGCAAAGATGCATCTGACGAAGTGGGTATTCACCCACGAAAGCTCATGCTCCAAAACATCTGTTAGTCTATAAGGTGCCACAGGACACTCTGCTGCTTTCTTAGATTATTGTTCTTTTAATTAATAATTAATGGGCGGGCTACCAAATTAAGGCAAGTTTGGAATGAAAGAGCATTAGCCCAGATCATTCCTTTCTACGGGAGATCCTACAATAGAGGACTCGAAGGAAGGAAATCATCATAGTGATCTCCCTAGAAAGATCCCCAGGCACAATGACCTGTTGAGGCCATCGTCACACGGGGTCCAGGCTCCTAGCAGCCCTCTTTCTTCCAGATACCTAGCAGTGTGGCTCAGAGCAAGTTGTAGTGAAAACACTGACATCTTTGTACACTAGCATGCTGACTGTTCCTCTCCCACTGGGGTAGCCAGGCTAGTGTTAACAAAGGGAATTCTTTCAGAAAAAAAAGTGGTATAGACAAAGTGCGTAGATACTCTTGTCATTGCTCCCAAATCATGAGACATATGACTCATCACTGTGACTACAGTAAATTTGCTGGGTTTGAGGAACATAGATCATTGGGGATCAGGTAAAAATGTAGCTTCAGGGTTCAGGAGGAGAATCAGGTGATGTTAAAAAGAGAATGTGTGACTGTAGACAGGAAACCAGTGAACACTGAGTAAACAGTATTTGTAAGTGATTCCTGTAGCTGTACCAAATGCGTTCTTACCATTTCATGCCTCTTAATGAGATAAGTTGCCTTATTATTAGTTATTGTAAGTTATTCTTGTCCTATAACAAGCCCACTCCCAGATCTGCTAAGGCTTAGTAGATCTAGGAGTGAGATTGTTATAGGACAAGAATAATACTTAAAAGAAATCAGCTCTCTGAAAAATCAAATACATTGCTAGAATCTGTAAGGGTTTCTTTGCTGCTTAAGTTTTGGCTAGAGGAAAGCTTTTAAAGAATGATTGGCAGCTTTATCCCATCAGTTATCAAAAAGCACAATCCCCTTGTGAGCTAAAGGAAGGTTCCAGAAGAAGCAGAGAATGTCTGCATCAGAAACAGCTTTCAAACTTATTTCCAAAAATATATGGTCTAAAAGAATCATTTTGTCAACTGACCAAGCAAGGCTTTTACTTCTCTTAAACATAATTTATTAGTTTCCTCAAAAATCTGTACCCATCAAGTAAAAAAACAACAACAAAAAACAACCTAACCCTCCCCCCCCTTTCTCTCTCTCTCCAACTGTTAATGACCATATGTGGTTTTTGCTGTGTGTAACCAATATGTTTCAATGTCATTTATTTTTCTTCATATTTTAAAGGGTCAAACTGTGGGTTGTGTAAGCTTAAAATATGTTAAGCTGATACATTGTTACATATCAAAATGTTTTAATAGCACCAAAATGTGTTGATTTTTCTTGCAAATTACCAGTGTTTATAAAATCAGTAATACTTTGGTTTTTTTCCCCTTAGGTTACTGGGACTGCCCAGATCTAAAATGCTGTATGCTTACAACCCTAGTAGGGATAGAGAAGTTGTAGTGAATTCAGTGTTTACAGCTACTAGACATTTTCACGTGTCTCCTGTTCATAGCAGGGTGAGTGTTGATGTACTCTTGGAAACTATGCAGTGGCAGTGTGCCAATGCTTCATGTTTATTTTGGCCTAAAGTTTTTGTTCTGTGTTCTTTTTCCATGCTACCCCCAACTCATTCTTTCTCTGTATTTGTTAGCTTGGGTTTTTGTTTCACTTATACTTGGATATATAAGGAGAAAAAATCCAAACTCCTACAATAAGAGAGGCTCATTTTAAGATGGCTCAGAAAGGAAAGAATTCGTTATTGTTAAGATGCTTTGTTAAATCCCACTCTACTGTATGTACCATAGTGCTTCTGTGGAGTTCAGTAGTTCAAAGGCCTGAAGCTGTTTATAGCCTTGGATTCTCAATCTCTTGAGTATAGTCCTGCATGTTCCTTATAAAACAGATTTACAATACAATGATTTTTTAAAAGATTTTGGATTGCAGTTATAAAAATAACAAACTTCAGGACAATTGTTTAACTAAAACTCTCTTTGTGAAACTTAAGAACATCTGAAGTATGTAAAAAGTACACTGCGGTGCTCAAGTTGACAAAGCCCAGATTTCACCCTCTTTTGGTGTGCTGGTATTTTTTTTTCCCATTTGCTTATATCCAATCACATTTTGACTAGGGCTGAATGAATGGTTCAGCAAACAATCTTGAACTTGATTCACATAAATGAGGAAGAGTTAGGATTTTCCAGACATAAACTTGATTTTGTTTTTATGAGTTAGGCTCAGATTTGGTTGCCAAACTGTATGCCCAACCTTAACTGTGACTCAGTTCATTAAGCATCATATAGCTCATGCATTGGTTCACTTCACAGTCTGTACTGAACTACAGAGAACCGATTGTTGGGCTGAAAAGTTTTTGGACATTGGTATTGTGTAGGTGGACAAGCTTTTCGAGCTTTCTGTTAAGTGTCCTCCTGACCATTTGATATCCTAAAACTTCTAGGCTCAACATTGCACATTGCTGAGTGCTCTCAGTTTTTGTCTTTATTGGGAGTTGAGTGTGCTCAGTACCTGGCAGGATGAGGCCCTGCATTTGTGGGGTTCATGCATCTGGATTCATATATAGAAAGGTCTGATGACAGATGATGTCAAAGGGAAGGAGCTGCAATTAGCTGTATTGAGCAGCAGGCTTTTATGTTGTCTCTTTAGGTGATTCCAGCAATGGGAAAAATGTCTTTCAGAGTCCTCTTTCTGCCAACAGAGGAAGGCTATATTGAAAGTTCATTATTTATAAATACCTCATCTCATGGAGTACTTTCATATCAGGTAACTTTTCAATTGACTCATGCTTCAAAAATGACCTCTAAAGACATTAACTTAAAAATATAACTTTGAAAATATGTTGAATTCCTGACATAACCAGGATAAAGGGAGCAAAGATTGCTGTTGACTAAGACCCTGGTCCTACAAACATTTATGTATGTGCTTAATGTTACTATCATTATTGGGACTACTCATAGTAATCCACTTAAGCACGTGTGGAGTGTTTGTAGGATGGGGGTCTCCGTCCACCTGCCACAAACAGCTGCTTCTACACCATGTGCCAGCATAGCAAATGCTATGCTGGGATGTAATATGTATTAGAAGTGTTTAGGAAACAGACTTACTGAGTCCTGTGTAGGTGGTCTTTCAGCTACGCTGGGGTTCTTTTGTGATAGATGCAGTGGAGTCTCACAGGGTGGAAGAGGTAAGTTGTAGCAGTTTTAGGCTTCTTGAAAAATAAAACAAAAGGGTAAGTGATGGCTGGTGACCTGAAGACTCCTCTTATTCTGGTTACCTGAAGAATTCAGCACGTATTTCTTGAGTTATTTGACATTAAAATATTTTAAAGGAGATGTTACATATTTGCTGTTTTTTCCTGCGCTTTGATTAATTTTTAAATTAATTTCCTCTGTTTTAAAAAAAATAACACCAACTTGAACCACATTGCCCACTCCCTCATCCTGAGACTGCTATAGGAAAAAAAATCTCAAAATGAGATGTAGGTCAACTGACTTGAAAAATATACCTGATAATGCACACTATTGGTGTGTGGCACTGGAAGAGGCTCAGAAATGTGGTTGGGATTTTTTTTTTAGGGAAGCTAGAAGAACAATATACTATATGCTGATTTATCATCTCACTTTTATGTCCAGCTTCTTGTCTCATTCATTTAGCTTGTTGCTCTTCATACATCTCATTTCACCTTGTCCTTTTGTGGACAAGTTTTAGGAAGATGTTTTATAAAATGGCCAGTCATTTCACTCACCACTGAGGCTGAATGTATTAAACCAAATTCATTCTTAGTTGTAACGTACAAATTTCGGCAGAGCTACTAACTTACAGCAAGATTTTACTAGTCTGCAAAGATTTTTAAGGCAGTCATCTTTAATGGAATAAAGTAAGAGCTTTTAACTGTAACAGGCCACAAACTCTAGGGTAGGCATAACTTCTGTGGTGCAGGGGGCATTATGATGCACTGTGACAGCTAAAAGGGTATAAAACACATTTGATGTTTCTAGACCATATTTATATTTCAGTGAGTATGTAAAAAAAAAAAAAAAATTTTTTTTTTAAATGTTTCTTGTGGAAAATCCACTGCTGTGATTTTGAGTTATGGGAAAATGAGGGTGAGTATACTTTTTCACCTTAAAATAAAGCAAAGACATCTCTTTGGATCAGTAAGCAAAATACATTCCAAAGTTAACATGTGGCTCTTTCACTGAAAAAAGTTTTGGGGGTGAGGAATAAGAAAGCAATAGAAGAGACTGAAAATTCACTTCTCAGCATGTTCAGTGTGCATCTAAGATTTTAGAAGAGACTAATGAACCCTCTGCCCTACCTGTGACATCACTAGGGTTGAGGAGAACTGCACATTTTGTCTTCTATGATTCATGTAGGTTTTGGGGCTGCTGATAGGTTGGCACTGATGTACAGGCTGGATAAAGGAAACAGTGAATACCTTATTGAAACACAATCAGCAAAATCATCTTTAAATAAAACCTGCCTTAATATTAGGGGCAGAGGATTATCCCAGATGTGGAAAAATTAAATTCTTTAGCTTTATGATCCCCTCATGTTTCTATTCCATTCTGCATTTCTCTGCAGATTTTAAGCTTGTTTTAAAAAGTCGTATTCTATTGTGAAGATGTAATGTGCTACTGCTCTGTTAACGCAGCTTTGAAGAAAACGACGTTCAGTCAAATAACAGTAGTAAAAATATGAATTCAGTCATTCCCCATGCCGTTCTTCTCAGTGCTCTGTGAACAACAAAGCCTACGTCGTACATTTTAAAGATGACATGGAATTTTTAAAACAAGTTCCCTCTTTTGCTTCTAGGTAAAAAAGGCGTGAAATGTGTGTTCTCCCTGAACGTTCTTTTTGATAGAAAAGCTGTTGGCCAGAGGTGTCTGATATGGTGCAGTTCACAAGAATCAGCAGCAGCATCCACATATATGATGTGTCTATTAAAATTGCCTGAAAGAGAATTTGTTTTTAATTGTTTGGAGACACTTATATGTTACATTGATGGGTGCCCTTTTATTAGGGATACATCATAATGTCTGAATGAATGAATGCACAAAGGGACTTATAGTTACTTTTTAGAGTAGAACTCTCTGCACAAAATGCTGCATTACCTTTTGTTTTTAAAGTGTAATTTTAAAAAATAGTTGATTTCTTGGAGTCTTACTAGCAAAATGAAGTTTCATGGTTTGTGATAATTACCTAAATATCAAATGTTGGAATAATATACTGTTTTTACAACAGGTATTTGGAATGGGATCGATAGGAACCTCTCCAGAAGATTCTAATAAGCAGCTAGTGAATACCTGTTTACTACTTCCACGTATCCAAAACATCCAGATTTCACCAACACGGGTACAGTATGCTTTTTTTAAAAAACACATTAGTAAACTTAGAAATACTTGCAAATAATATTGTAAGTTCCTGTATGCAAATAAAGACATATATTAAAGAATCTTTACTTGTGTTACTAACTAATTTTTTTCTAAAACTGACTTCAATTTGCATCACTGGAGATTTTTAAATTTTTGCATTTCAGTAAGATTCACCCTCATACAACGTGGTCAATCTCACTTTCTCTTAGTCTCATTTTCTGGTTTCTGTGCGGTGGCACAAGAATGTAATGGTAGGAATTACAGCATGGTGGGGAGGTAAAGTTTTTAAATTAAAAAATTGGCATGAACAGTTGTTTATATGGTTAACTTGTGTATATTTGTTTACAGCTTGTTAAATTTCTTTTTTATCCGTGGTGCCTACAACTGGATTGAAAGCTCCCCAGAATAGTTATTAATTTAAAGGTGACCTGCAGAGTTAAAAACATTGTGACCTTTTCTGCATGTCAATAATGTATAAAATATGCCCATAGAGATTTTAAAAAGTTATTAGCCTGTTTGCCACTGCCTTGAATCTTGTGTAATCATTTGTGCCTACACAAAGTTTGAATTAAATGCTGCTGTATCAGAATGGTGACCTCTCTCTCTCTCTCTCTCTCTCTCTCTCTCTCTCTCTCTCTCTCTCTCTCTCTCTTTGTTTTGAAGGAGTTCAAGGCATTTGAGGGTCAGACCCATTGTCTCTTACTTTAGGGCTTGTGTACATATGACAGTTATTCCAAAATAAAATGGTGTGAATTTAAAGCAGAGCAGCTATTCGAGAAAAATTCCCATGTATAGATACTCTGATTCTGGAATCAGAATACCTTGTGCTGGCTTAGCGTAATCCATTTCCAAAGAGAGGAGAATGGGAGTAGCTGTCAAGAGGCACAGCAGCTATTGAGGGAAGGGGAGACTCCCAGGGAGGAAGGTGGAAAGGAAAGTCAGCAGAAACCCATAGGCAGGGTGGGTAGAAGGAAGAAGGTGATCAGCCGCTTCCTGGGGAAGAGGCATGACAGTTTGGGCATTAATAAAGTCCCTCCCCCCTCCTTTTTTTTTTAAACTATACTTCATCCCCCATTTTAAAGCAAATCTGTATTTTAATATAAAAAAACACAGGAACCCCCCTAACCCCCCCAGCCCTTCTCTAGTTTAAAAATGTGGCTTTCCTTCTGTGGTTTGTTTGTGCCTGTGACTTTTTCTTCTGGACTTGCAGTCTTCTGATTTGGGCAGGACCCTTCTGAATTTAGGGAGTGAGTCCACCTCATTCTCAGTTTCACTTTAAATAGTGAATGTATGTGCAGGGTCTGGTAGCTGTGGGATTCAACTCACTCTGCTTAGTTCAGACATAGAGTGAGCCAAGTCCATTAAAAAATATATATATATGTGGAGATATACCTATCTCATAGAACTAGAAGGAACCTTGAAAGGTCATCGAGTCCAGTCCCCTGCCTTTACTAGCAGGACCAAGTACTGATTTTGCCCCAGATCCCTAAATGGCCCCCTCAAAGATTGAACTCTCAATCCTGGGTTTAGCAGGCCAAGGCTCAAACCACTGAGCCATCCGTCCTGGACACTATGCAACCTTCTCGCCACTTCTCAGTTTACACATAGTGTGGGTAATTTTTTAGGGAGTTTTTTGGAATTTCACAGTAGTCAAAGCAGCATACGCAGCTTAAACTTCTCTAACAAGTCCCAAAATAATCTGAGGCCTTACAGCTTCTTCTTCTTCAGGAATTCTCTCAGGCTATGTAGATGCCGATCTATAAAAAAGGGAAATAAGGACAACCTGGGGAATTATAGACCAATCAGCTTAATTTCAGTACTCAGAAAGATAATGGAGCAAATAATTAAATAAATCAATTTGCAAACACCTAGAAGATAATAAGGTGATAAGTAACAGTCAGCATGGATTTGTCAAGAACAAATCGTGTCAAACCAACCTACTTCTTTCTTTGAAGGGTAGCAAGCATTGTGGGGTGGGAGGGGGAGCGGTAGATGTAGCATAGCTTGACTTTAGTAAGGCTTTTGATGCTGTCTTGTATGACCTGTTCATAAACAAACAAGGGAAATACAACCTAGATAGAGCTACTATAAGGTGGGTGCATAACTACTCTCTGGGAACGGTTTTCCAACAGTTATCAGTGGTTCACAGTCAAGCTGGAAGGGCATAACAAGCGAGGTCCTGCAGGGATCAGTTCTGGGTCCAGTTCTGTTCGGTCTGTTCATCAGTGATTTAGATAATGGCATAGAGAGTACACTTACAAAGTTTGCAGATGATGCCAAGCTGTGAGAGATTGCAAGTGCTTTGGGGAATAAGATTAAAATTCAAAATGATCTGGACAAACTGGAGAAATGGCCTGAAGAAAATAGGATGCAGTTCAATAAAGACAAATGCAAAGTACTCCACTTAAGAAGGAACGATCAGTTGCACACATACGAAATGGGAAATGACTGCCAAGGAAGGAGTACTGCATAAAGGGATCTGGGAGTAGGGTGGCCAAACAGGAAGTATGAAAAATCAGGACGGGGGTGGGGTGTAATAGGAGCCTATGTAAGAAAAAGACCTCAAAATTGGGACTGTCCCTATAAAATTAGGACATCTGGTCACCCTATCTGGGAGTCATAGTGGATCGCAAGCTAAATACGAGTGAACAGTGTAACCCTGTTGCTAAAAAGCAAACATCATTCTGGGATGTGCCTAGGAGCTTCAGGGACATGGAGCAGGGTAGGAAGCCCTGCCAAACCACCTCCCCCACCCCATATCACCTCGACCCGTGCCCCCACCTCCCCCACTTCCAGCAGTGCCCCGGACCTCTTTCTCACCCTCCCCCAGCACCCGCAGCCCCCACCCAAGTTTTAGTCAGGTGGGTATTTTTCATAAAAGTCATGGACAGGTCACGGGCCGGTGAATTTTTTTTTATAGCCAGTGACCTGTCCATGACTTTTACTAAAAATACCCATGACAAAAATATCCTTAATCATTGTGACAAGTACAGCTTGTTAACACCACTTTGGACAAAACAGGGAGAGTGTGTGTGTGTGTGTGTGTGGAGGGGGGGAATAGCTCTTTAGGAATAGAGAACTAGAGATTTAAGACAGAAGAAATCCTGGAGGAAAATCCCAGTTGCAGCCAAGATCACAGAGGAGGCTTATTGTATATTATTGTTTTATTTACTATTAAAGCTAAACTCCTGGGAGGGAGAGGGTTTGAACAGTACGTCCCTGATCCAGCAAGCACACCTGTGTGCAAATGTTTACAGAATCAGACTAAGTGAGGCCCTATCTAGGGTAGGTTGTGGACACAGAGGGAAATTACACTCAAATTTACACTCCGCACAACCCCTCTGGTGCTAGTTGAACAATATTTTGGAAACAGCCCAGCCAACAGTCTGTGATGTTTTCTCTGTTTGGATGGGTAAAAGTATGCTTCACTGATGATGATTATTACTCAGAACCACCAGGCTGTTTTTTTTTCCTTTTTTTTTTTAATGAATTATCAGAATGTAATAATATGAAGTAGAATCCTTGAACTTTTATGGCTGGAAAGGGAGGGAATGTACTAGCTCAGCTGGTCCAAGCTCTTGCTCTTTCTTTAAAAGTTTCTGTCTCTGTATGCTCTCTACTGGGTGCGAACCAAGAAGTGACTTGAAGATTTGTAGTAATTTTGACACTTACTCAGTCAAATCTGTTTTTTTCTCCCTTGGAAAATTAGCATTCTTCCTCTATTCCCACCCTGCACACTTCTCCCTCTAATCCCCTGGCCCACTTTCCCATTTATTTTGCCATTAAAAATGTGTTTTTTAAGTAAACTGGGATTTTTGTTGGAAATTATCTTAATCATCAAACCAATTGCTTCTTGCTTAATGGACAATTTTTACCCTTGTTTGTATCTACTATCCCTGTATGTTCAGTACCATATTCAGAGCAAAACAAAATGTCCATAATAGCAAACTGCGTAATCATACCTTCATAATTGCCCCTTTTGCCCATAGTAATTAATTAGATGAAATAGTCTCTAGTTACATTTTTACAAACTGATAGGAAGCTTAGAATATCCAAAATATACCAGTGTATAATGGCCCTGTATTAAAGACCAGGTTGATTTTAATATTTGTGTTTGCATGTGTGTGTGTTAGAGCTGAATGGAGAATGGTAATTCTGTTTCATGAAAGATTTCAAGATTTGATTTCTTTTCAATTCAGAAAGCAAACCAAAAGTTTCAGAATTCTCCATGGAAGGGAATTACCATTTTCCACGAGTCCTAACTCTGAGGCCCCTCACCTGGCAAGCTGTCCATGAGCCCAGGCTGCTGAAGAGCTGTAAGCTTAAGATCTTAGGAGCCAGGACTCCCAGGGCTTTGCAGGAGCCCATCCTGTGTGTTGCTCAGGAGCCAGGCAGGCATGAGCAGGCAAGAGCAGAATTTTATCAGAATTCAGGCATATCTACAGAACCTTTCAGCTTTGGCAAATCCTGATGAAAAACCATTGAGCTGAAATTGTGTGTGTGTGTGTGTGTGTGTGTACAATATAAAATATATAGAGAAGCTACTGTAGATTTGTTAATAGGTGAAGGGAATCAAAATAGGTCCATTATTCCTGTCACACAGGGCTCATTCTAGATTTTTTCGTTATGGGTCTTTGCTTTTTCATTTTGCTGCTTATGAGAACAAGGCACTGTATAATTTCACATTCTGCTATGATTCATATGCCATAGCAGTTTTCTGTGTTATAGGACAGAATACTTACACAATCAAGAAGTGAAGATGAAGGTGGTGAAGCTTTTTTTCATGGAAGTGTAGTGTAGTGATTCTAAGATTCCTTATTTTGTCCTCTCTTTTGTGATATATGTATCCTGTCAATTATATAAGACACCTGGCTTGACAGGCGATGTATATTGTCTGTCGTAGCACAATGAAGAACTCTTTTCTTTTCTGAAGTTGCCTTTGTATATTTAAAAAATCCCTATAGACAGCAGATGAACATAAAATACAGCTGTGTTTTGGAATTTTTCTTTCCTTTCTTTTTTTTAGTAGCTTCACTCTTTTAAAATACCAAATTACAGCATCCAGGGCATTCAAAACAAAACCATTATGATTGGGATTGGTTAACTGGTGCACCAAATTGGCTACTTGACTACTGCGGTCCTAGCAATTGTGGGCAGCAAAAGGAAGGCAGGAAACCCCTGATCTAAGGCATTTAAAATCTAGGCTGGCCAGAGTGCAATTCAGAAATATAGTAATCACCATAAAAGTTGGGGGAATAGAACTCCGTTGATAGGTCATTAGGATCCAAAATCTGGGACAATAATAAATCATCTTGTGAATCCTCTTAAGGATAAAATTTTCTCAAAGCATGTAGTGCTTTCATAAGGCTTGCCTCATCACGTAATCCATGATTTAAGGGTTTAAGATAAACTTCATCCTATAAGAAGTTGTTAAATCACATTTGATACATAAGGGGGAGGTGACATGAGAAATGAAACATGACATGAGAAGCCTCCAAAATAGCAGTGAGGGCCAAACTGAGAAGCGGTATACGACTAGGAGACAGAATAGCCTTTACTCCAAGCAGAGAGAGAAGTGGCTCAGACAACCCTATAAAAAACTTGAGTCAGAGCATTACATTTAGTTGACCTTTTATCTGGAGAAAATCTGAAGAGTCCTAACTGACCAAGCACTTTGAGCAAAGGAAAAGAATGCATGAAGTAGTGGTGTATTGGCTAGTGAAAAAAATATAGTTCTTTCCAGGAAGGTTCAGAAGGGAAATCTAAGTTGGATAAGATATATCAGACCAATTAGCTGACTTGAAAGTGGTCTGCTCACATATGCCCATTTTCTTGTTGAGACTCCACTGCCTGTAATAGCTGTGGAAGGTTAATTAATGATACACATATTGGATTTAAGAGCTTGATCTAGTTGCATAATTTGATTAGGACAAAATAAAGGTGAAATTGCAAAAAGAGGTGAATTGGTGAATTGGTGAATTCCTCAATAGTGCTGTGCTAAAAAAGGAGGTTTTTTAAAATTGTTTTTTAAATTATGTGATTAATCTTTGGAGGTGTTAGAACTCCCCCTTGTGGGATTCTGCAATATTTGCTATATAAACTGATTTAATACCAAAGAAATCATGTTGACTTTTTGTTTTGTTGTGCTCTTATGCAATCACACATCATGTTATAAAAAAAGCTTTATGCATGTGGTGAATTTACTGTGTGATAAAACCACCTTATCTGTAGAAAAAGGGTTCAAAGCATCTCCTCCTGGTTGTATTTCTTTCAGGATTTTAAATGCATGTCTCTTCCCTGAGCAAATATTGGAATGGATTTCCTGTGAAGTATTTATGCAAAGGCTCATCAAAAATAAAAAATATGCATTAGGGTATGGCACCTTTTAACATTGCTTTCACAGTTCTGCCTCTTTCAACTTCAAATTATTTCATTTTTTTTTTAAAGGAAAAGATTGAGTAGATTACACTGGTTCCTTGCACCTTTGGAGACCTTGATTCAAATTTGAGTGAGGTCACAAATGAAAAATGAACTGTGATCTTAAATTAGTCCCCAAACCATCATGTAATTTGGCATAATTGACAGTCACTGATAAGGAGAAGCACAGAATTATTATGGATCGGTGGTATGACAAACTATGTCTGACAGTATTTCACATAGCTTGCATGCATTAAGTCTGACTTTAGACAGTGCTACTGCACGAATAGTTTATAAGCTTGCAAAATAAACACATTCATTTTTTTTCTTTAAAAATTAATAAAAAGATGAAGCAACGGAAAACAATTTCTCTGCTTTGTGTTATTTTATTTCTTTGTTTTAATCTGAGGCCTGAATATCAGGGCTGCATCCAGGAAATCTAACCAGAAATTTAGCCTACCAGCAGTTTTTAAAATGTGTTTCAAAGAAAATATACAGGAAAACAAGGAAAGAAGCCTTTATTGTATGTAAAAAAGGCATTATCGGAGAAAATCAAGTAGGAGCTTAAGATTTATAAAGGACCATCATATGTTGCTGCTGTATGTTTAATAATAGTTTGACGTGAAAGTAGGAGTGGAAATGATACAATTTCTCATTAAGCAGTGATGTTGGCTGCCTTATTACCCTAAAATAATAGTCAAATTTAAAAAAAACTACACCACCGTATCTCCTTGCTGATGTTACTGTCAGGGATTGACAACATTGCCATTTGTTTTTCGCTGTTTTGTTTGTTTGCCTTTTGCTTTTCCTTCAGCTAGTACAATGAAAATAACGAAGTGAACTTCACATTCATTTATAGTCAGTTTTCACTGGGAGGTTCTCAGTGATGCAATGTTTGGGTGGCATATATTGCGCAAAAACATGTATCTAAAACCAGTGATTTAGATTTACAGATTTCAAAAACAAATGAAACTGTTAGCTTTTGTGTAAAAGCTTGGCCTTCAGAAGCTTACATTTTGGAGAAAAAAAAAACTGTATCTTTTGCAATCTCAATAGAAATGTAATGGGATTAATTTTTATTGGCCTTACAAAATGTAAACTTTGGGCCAAATTTGACTGGATAGAATCTGTTAAATCAAACTCTTTGAACTGTTGTCTTAATTTTTACTTTTCTAGGCAGAAACTACGAATGCCAGTCTCTTACAAGTTCATCTTGAATGCAGTTTACACAATATGTGCCAACAACTTAAGGTATGAATGTACATTTCATTTTAGGGCTGTCAATTAATTGTAGTTAACTCATGTGATTAACTAAAAAGTCTGTTTACATTTACAGGGGATAATGCTGCCCGCTTCTTATTTACAATGTCACCTGAAAGTGAGAACAGATGTTTGCATGGCACTTTTGTAGCTCGCATTGCAAAGTATTGTCAAGTGATTAAAAAAATTAATCATGATTAGTCACACTGTTAAACAGTAATAGAATACTATTTATATAAATATTTTAGATGTTTTCCACTTCTGTCTTTTGGAATCTCAAGGCTGTGAGAAGTCTGGGATCCAGATTACTTTTCTTACCTTATACCTCACCATACTGTTTAAGGTCAGCTGGATGCTCTTTCTCTCAGTCCCTGAGCTTGGATACTGTTTGTTGCACATCTGAAGGTTCTCCACCTTTGGAATTCATTCTGCTAGTCTGTTTATAGTACATCTTATTCAGAGTGAAGGATTTTACAAATGAAAATGTTTTACAGTCCCTAAGGCCAGACCTTCCAGTTGAAACTACTGTTATATTGGGATTCTTTTGAGGCTTAACCCTTAGTGTCGTTTTAATGTTTTTTATTATTTATCACTTGTATCACTATAGCACCTCGGAGTCCAAGTCATGGACCAGGACCCCATTGTACTATGCTTTTGTTTTACTTTTTTGTGTAGGTGTGTGTGTGAACGGAGTGTTTGCAGAATATGCCTTGGAGACTGCAGCTTTCTGTTTATCCAGAAAGAGGCGCAACATTGCCAGGGAAGGCTTCCCCACGCTGCCCCGAGAAAGTGCCTGTTTGAGTGGAATTTGCTCTCTGTACCTGTGCAGTCCTTTGCCTCTACTGAGAATTCCATCAAAAGTTCTAATTACTGCCCCGGGATTGCTACCTTTGTGATGCACGTAGAACATTTGTCCATTAGAATTTGGCTGAGACCATCAATTCAGTATGTTTTATTCAGATCAGCTTATTTTATGAAATTTCTCCTCCTTTTTTCCACCACCTTTTCCCCTCCTTTATGTCACTCTAGAGTTGCTGTTTTATGTCTGACGATCCGGTGCTGCTAAAAATGAGCTTAGTACTAAGAATGGAAAACTCCCAACAGGAATTTGTGGATCACAGACAGTACTTACTGGAGAATCTTTTTGTAGTTTATGTAGCAGTGGACAAAACTGAGACCTCAGGTAAGTGCAAGATGTGACTGTTAATTTTAATAGAAATTGTTTTTATATACACTTCAGAATCTGGTATCACAAATATATTGATCTCAGTGACATCCTCTTTATTTTGCTGTTTAATGCGAAGGCCACATTAGTGAAGTGAAACTGTTTAACATTTTGTGTTTAATGCAGAATTACTGTGGTGGTGTTTCTTAATGAAAGAGGTAGCAATTCTCTGCCGTTGTAAACTACGTTTGTTACATTCTTTTCTTTTTTCCTTAAGATTTGTGTGTGGAACAGAAACCTCCTTTTCTTAGGAGTCTGTTTAAATAGTACAAAATGTGTGGTGTTGATGATTGCTTTTGTTTTCACCTTTCAGGAAAAGTGCAATTAATGAAAATTGTAGTATTCTAATTTCTAAGGAATTAGATTAACAGAACTAGGCCTGCAAAGAAATCAGAACCTAGAAAAAGCAGGCTTTGTGGAAATTACTGTAATAATATAATACAAAGGATCTTCATATCATCATTTTTGGAAGCTAGAATGCCACATGCAAAGTAAACATCTACTTAAATTTTTTGTATCATTCGTTTGTTGGGTAACTAGATAATTTTTCTCCAAATCCAAGGGGTGAGATATCTTTGATTTTTAATTATTTATAGTGCACCATCACCTTTATAATTGTTTAGGTTTTTTGGAACGTTAGAACAAAAATATAGTTTTCTGCCAATTGTACTGTCTGGTAGAAGAAAAAATGACTCATGAAAACAGATAAATGATTCAATTATCACTTTTACCACATTTCAAGTCTGGGTGCAAAACACATTTATCGTTCTTCTAGAGCCTGCTATGTAGTTGGAAGGGTTGGTAATTGACTGGAGTGATACTTACATTTGACTGATGGAGCTGATATATCTGGAGTAAATCTATTTTTCCCTCACATCTGAGATAGCAGTGTTTTGTTGCACTGAGTTGTGGAAGCATATTTATTCTTACACTTGTGGATAAATGTTCACATCTGTTATGTCCAGAGGTATGGCTGTAACATCCTTTTTAATGGGTTCAGGAGATAGAAGAGCATTTTAAAAAACCTATACACTTCCTCAATATAATGCAAATCATAAATCCCTATACACTAGGGTAAAGGCCTGTCATAATTCCTTTTATGATGCTGGCAATGGGAAGTTATAGATCTTTTGCCTTGATGAACCTGTGGGCAGCTTTTCAACTTCAGATAATAATGTTTAATTTTCTTTTTGTTGATGTGCTTAGTTAAGAGATACTTGGAGACTGCGTCTCTTCTCACTACACCAATATAAATCGAGAATAACTCTGTTGAAGTCAGTAAGCTAGATCATGTGTACTGTGGCCTGCAGATTTGGGGAGGAGGCTTTAGAGCACATTTGTGAATCCCTGATCTTGGGATTACTTTGGCCCCTACAGTGACTTAGTGCAGTTTTAGCCACACCCCTCTCCAGCAGCCATACTTCGTATTGTTTGATGATCTATTGATTTTGCATTAATTATTTTGATTACTTAAGAATGCCTAGTTTTCACTTTGAGACTTGGTAGGTTCTTGTCCCAAGATCATGCCCACTATTTATTAAAATTACTGTTCAGTTGGGAACCTCAATGTGCATGGTTACAACATTCATATTCAACACTGGAACAACCGTCTGTGTTTGTAATAGTTTTATTAACACAGTGAGAAAAGTTACAAACACTCCAGCCCAGCAAGGTGGATAGAGATAATTCAGAATATATCTCTGAGCATTCATGTACTCGCACCGTCCCTTGCAAAAGGACCTGAAGTGTTTGCTATCATCCTCATCATCAGACTTATCATCACCGCCAGTGGTCACCACCCTGAGGTCTCCCAACAGTTACATCTCCCACACAGGCCGGAATGCAACTTTTATAATGTGTTACACTGTCACTATTCCTAATGCGTGTTCTCATTTCCTCTTTTCCTTATTTGTATTTCATCACCCTACTAATGATGGGGTGCCTTTCTCCCTTAGGTTACTAGCCTATTTATCTCAAGCTTGTTAATTACCATGGTACTCTTGTGGTCAGACCTCTGCTGATGTACCTAACTTAAAATATCCCAAGCTGGTATAAATTGGCATCTTGTGGTTACCTGTCAGCAGTTCAGTTATTACTGCATTCTGTCTTGTGTCTTTTATAATCTAGGGTTACTCCAAGTTAAGTGCGTTGGTGAAGGCTTTTGGACCTTATGCTTTGTTACCTAAGCTATTGTTTTACAGGCCTTGTGATGGTTCTGCCTTAACTTATACCCCTGTCTTACTTGGCAATTACCTATTCCTATGGACTACACTATACCATGGCCTGGAAAAAGGGAGGTTATGCTGGCTCTGTGGATAGGGCTGTGTGCCAGCTGGGGATTTAGGAGCTGGTGGTAATGCCAGCTTTCCAGCTGATTTTTGCCACCATAATTAGGGCCCAAGATATGGTGTGAGAGGAGAGTCAGGCCCAATGTGTGATTAACTTCTGATTTTTACAAGAGACATATTTTTTTCATAGAATTATTCTATCTTCTAATTTTCATTTGAATACGTTAGATATTGTTTCTCATATTAATGTCTGACAAAGCAGTGGCACTTTGATCTTTGATACTTATTTGGATGTTCATTTTTTTGGACAGATGATTCCACAGTAAACATGTATGCATTGCATTCAGGGAACAGCGTTTTACATATACAGGTAATTATGTTCTTCATGCAATCATATTTGGAGGTATTGAATTTAATTAGGATATTAACTAACTTGACTACTTACTTTTTGCAGTCTCCAAATAGAACACTTATTTATTTTAAGATGCATTTAACACATTTAAGTTTGTATAATGTCCAACAGAATTTGTAGGTTGTAAGCTACAGCTCAGATAATGATTTTTAATGTGCATGTTAACCTAAATAAAAGCCACAAAACTATTTATCACATATGATAAATGACAGTTCCTTCTAAGTTTGTCATGAAGATGAATTAAACAAATACTAAAAATATAATAATAATGGTAATAGTGCTACAGGGATTGGTAATATATCATTTTAATGCAGGACATACAGCGTTTCTCACAAAAAGATACATCATCTGTGCAGTTTGAGCCAATACAACTTCCTTCTTCAACCACAAATTTTACAAAAGTTGCTTCCATTGTTTGTAAAGGTACAGTATGTATACTTTGTGTATATAATATGATTACATGAGGTACATATTTACCTTATAAGGTACTCTGAAAAGGATCAAGACCAACTTGTCTGTACAACTTTGCTTTCTTAAAACATACTGGGCTAGGGCGAGAGAGAATTCTTTATACTTATTTTGTTTCCTTCTTATTTCATATCAGTTCTGTCACTCTCACACACATGTGCTCTCTCTCTGTCTCTCCCCACACACACCCCTGATCTTGAATTCAGTACAGGCCATATTAACAGGAAGGAAAAGTGGGTGACCAATAAGATTGTCAGCTGATTGTCAGCATTTATTGAATGTACTTTTTAGGTTCCCTTTAATCATTTGGATGATTCTTTTATTTCACATCTACTTAAATAGTACACTTTTGTGCTTGGGTGGTAAATTTTTATGGCAGTTTTTGTAGGGATGGTTTGAGAGAATTGCCTGAGTCAACAAAGCATGTTTGTGGAAGAGCTAGGGTTAACATTTAGAAGCTGCTGTTTCCAGTCAGTCCCATGCTCTTACCACTAGACCGGGGCGGGCAAACTTTTTGGCCCGAGGGCCGCATCGAGTTTTGGAAATTGTGTGGAGGGCCGGTAATGGGAGGCTGTGCCTTCCCAAACAGCCAGGTGTGGCCCAGCCCCTGCCTCCACCCTCTTCTACCCCCCCTTGCTTGTCGCCCCCTGATGCCTGCCCCCCTTGCCTGCCCTGTCCAACTGTCCCATTCCCTGATATCCCCCCCGGGACTCCTGCCCCAACCCCGCTCCCTGTCCCCTGACTGCCCCCAGAACCACCGCCCCGACTGCCCCCCCCACCCCATCCAACCCCCCTCCCCTTTCTGACTGTCCCCCAGGACCCCTGCACCCATTCAACCCCCCCATTCCCTGCCCCCTGACCACACCCCCACACCCTGACCACCACCCCAAACTCCCCTACTCTCTATTCAACCCCTCTGCCCCCTTACTACACTGCCTGGAGCACTGGTGGCTGGCAGCGCTATAGTCACATCTCCCAGCTGGAGTCAGCCACGCTGTTGCCACCGCGCAGCACAGAGCACTGGGTCAGGCCAGGCTCTGCAACTGCGCTGCCAGGCTGCCCAGAGCATTGTGTCAGTGGCGCGGCGCGCTGAGGCTGCAGGGAAGGGGAAACAGCAGGGGAGGGGCCGGGGGCTAGCCTCCCTGGCCAGGAGCTCAGGGGCCGGGCAGGAGGGTTCCACGGGCAGTTGTTTGCCTACCTCTGCACCTAGACCATGTCCATGAGAACCCCTGCAGTAGATCAGACTTCATTGCACCATGATCCCCTTCTGACCACCACAATTACTATACGACCCCTGGAGCGGGGACTGAAACCTGAGCCTCACCACTCAGGGCTGAAGCCCTCAAGGTTTTGCTTTGACCCCGGGTGGTGGGGCTCAGGCTTTGGCTTTGACCCTGGGCTCCAGCAAGTCTAATGCCAGCCCTGGCGACCTCATTAAAACAGGGTCACGACCCACTTTGGGTCCTGACCCACAGTTTGAGAACTGGTGATCTACTGTATTATTTAGTTTCCCTAACTCAGATCACTGTTGTCATGCAAACTTCGTCACGTATGTACTCAGTACTGCCCTGCACATTTTTGTTATACTTTCACCCTCCTGATCAGTGCTTCCAGATTCTTTCCTCTGCTTCTTATAAAAACGTGTTTTTTGTTTTGTTTGTCTTTTGTTTTGGGAGTGGTGACGGGGACAACAAAATACATTTTCTCAAAGAGTTTACTTCATAATGAGTGTGAGACTCGTCCTTCTAAGAAAGAGAAGGCAAAGAAGGCAGTAGAGGAGTAGAGTGAGTTTTTTATTTTCCCAGGCATGCTTTTATTTATTGAGGGTAACAGCTTGGGTCAGTAGCTAAGGTAGCGGACGGGAGTCAGGAGACTTGAGCTCTGCCACTGACTCGCTATCTGATCTTGGACAATTCAGTTTTATGGTCTGATTTTCTGAAGTGCTGAGCACCCATGAAACCCTTTTAAGTTGATACTAAACACATCTGAAAATCAGAATATTAACGTTCACATCCCTTGATTTTGCCCTCTGTAAAGTAGAGCTGTTGATACAGACTTTTCTTTGTAAGGATCTTTGAAATCCTTACATGAAAAGCATTATTATTACAAAGATTTTGTTCAAATATATGTTTACTTTTCATTTATACAGCTGCATCATGTGACAATGAAAGCCATTATACTAGTAATGTGAAGATGAATCCATTAAAAGGCACCACAACACTAAAAGCATGTCTTTCCCGTCCTGTGATGGAACGGTAGGTTGATGGTGGGATTATTTTAAACATTCGCTAGAATTCTAAGGAAACTGTAAAATGTGCTCAAATATATGCTGTAGAGTCAAAGCAAGCTAACTTTCTTACTTCATGGTAGTAAGCATGAGTGCTCAGACTGCTGCATATTGTTTCTGTGTCTTTCAATAAAATAAAACCCTGCAGCATTTCATATTTCATACGCACAAACTTCCAAGATTCAGTAAGAAGAAATCTGAACAGTTAAGGTCACAGAGGCCTTATTTAGCATCTGAGATAAATTTACATATCTCTTTTTCCAGCTTTATGGGAACAATACTCTAGTGGAAAACTGGAAATTGAACGTTTTTTCTAATCTTGACTCAGTAGTGTTATCACAGCTACCACATTATAACAGGGAAAGCGCTAGGCAGCATTGTACTCTAAAGTAGTGAGACAGTAGTATGACTAGCTATCCATCCCTCTTAGAGTTGCACTTTGTCTTCTGATTTTTACTGTATTTTTAATAAAATAAGTTGTTCTTCATCCAGAGTCCTTAAAAACACTCATTTCCCAACAGTGATACTTCTGTCTGTCTGTCTGTCTGTGTGAATTGCTTTGCATGTTTAAGGACCCTTGCATTTTTAATCTGTGTTTCTCTACAGGTATTTTGGCATTGACCCTTCTGCAGCATTATTTCACATAGAGCCACATCACAATACTTCAGGATTTTGGTCTATATGGTTTACAAACAAATTTGACTTTAACATTGAACTAAATGATGTCTTTATAGCCAGGGAAACTAAGAACATTTTAAAGGTAAGTTTTATTTTAGAATCCTATAATGCCTTTTCCTAAATGTAAAAGGGTTCAGTCCTTCAAGATGCTGAGCAGGTTCTTTGAGGAGCTGAGTGTCCTCAATTCATATTGAATTCGGTGGGAGTTAGTACAAAGTACTGTGTGCCTTTATCAGGGTCCAGAAGGCTGTGGTCCATTATTCAGTGTGATGTTGGTTTTAATATATGTTAGAATAAATTCTGGCTGCAGGAGCAGTTGTACGTGTGCATTGAAGTACAGAATTTTACCGTCATAGTCAGTGTTCTCACAATTGCTGCTTGTGCTATTGGTACGTTAGGAGTGAATCTCTCTTCATAGGCTATACTGGAAATGTTTTGGTGAGTGGTCGAGTTTTTTGTAAAGTTATTTTAAGATTTTACAAAAGAGAGGCCTTATTTTTAGAAGTTTAGGCAAAAAAAATTATGTAATTGCTTCATTAGAACAAACAAAACTGATGTGTGCATGCTCAAATGACAGACTGGGCCTTGAATTGGCCATTTGTGCACTCAGATCCCAGATTCATATGTGCAATCACAATAGTTGCAAAGATAAATTAGGTGTGCAAATGCATGTGCCTAGAATTTTTAAAAATCAAAATGCAGTTGTATTTAAAAAGGTACTTTACAGTGTCCTGATAAGTTTACCCTGATGACCAATGTTTTTTACGTATGTATGTATAGAAGTTAAGAATTTCATGATAGTAGAAGCAAAACAATTAGGAGAAAATATCACTTTAGAAGTATATAATTAATATCCAAAAGTACACTTAAATAATTCTTATGGTTTTGATTAAAAAAACAACCAAACAATTTTTGGCCAATATGATCTGATCTGATTGTTTCCTTCTAGATTCTGAATTTCACTGAACCCTTGACTCTACCTCCAGGCTGTTGGAATGTATTTTCTTTGAAGCTCAGTGTCAAAGACACTGTAATAAATGTATTTTCTAATGTATTTTTGGCTACAAATGTAGGAGTGATGTTTGCGATACCACTACGGATTTATTCAACTCTGTCCAAGGTACTGTATTCCACTGACTTGTATATTACATACAAAAAAACCTATGTTGATGTTGTTTAGCTTGCAAAGCCAAGTGCTCAGAAGTGGGGAAATGACAGATTTGCAGTTGCCCATGCACTGAAATACTTCCCCTTGATATATCCATCCCATGCACTGAAGTAGGGGCCCAATGGAAAAATAGTATATGATCATGTAATTAAAGATTGTATCATATGTATGCACAAAGGAGCACATAATTAAGGTTCTGTTTTTTTAGATCTTACTGTTTCTAGAGCCTAGTAATCTTCATTAATGGGTATTAGACTTTTTGGAATAGTAAATCATACAATGAGGGATGGGGAGGATCTACTGGGCCATATTTTCAAAGGGAGCTCAATCCAACCACTGTTCATGCAGAATCATAAAGCGGTGTATCATCCATCCAAAACAAGGGCTACAACGCTTCAGACTTACTGTTCTTAAATAAATTTGATTAAAGTTTGTAATATTCATTGGTTAAATGTATCTAGATTTATTTTATTTATAGTATTGCTTTGTCAGATATTCAAGCATTGTTTTTCAGCAGGGGGATCTTCATTTTGAAGCCATAGCACATTGTGATATACACTGTTACTTGGGAAAGTCTGATACAGGTAGGTTTATTTTATTTTTAGCCTCTATTAGCAGATTGGTACTGTAAAAAAAGTAGCCAGAAAATTTTTTGTATTTGTTGCTGGATTTGTAGTACAAATATATATATGATTAGTACGAGTAAGTTTTACATCATTTAAGAATATCCTGATTTCTTAAATTGTTGCTCCTCTGCATGGATTTTTAGTAACTTGTAGCAAACACAATATTCCAGATTTTTAATTCCTGCTCTCAGAACTCAAAAATGTTTGAATCAGTTCTAACTTTCAAAATATATTTTTGACTTTAATGGAATTTGTTTGTTCAAGAAAATTATCAGTAATTGGAAAAGGGGAGCTAAAATGGAAATGATTATTCAAAACTAGCGGGTGCTATAACATAATTTTGCACCATTTTAGAGATATTGAACTATGATATGTATATCCCATTGACATCCATTAAGAGTTCTGCTCAAAAATCTGTGATGAAATATAGCCCTTAAATTCCAAATGTAAGATACAGCAAAAAAAAATGTCCTACTTGAACAATTAGTTGTACACATTCCAATTTACACACACGTGTACCTATTTTTTTTAATAACTTTGTTGATACCAGTTTTTCAAGTTATGGGACAGAGTGATAAAGGTAGTAAATGTTGTTTTAGTAAAATATGGGAAATCTGTTATCATTTTAGCAAATCTGTTTTGGAAAGGAAGTTTGTCTCTGGACCAGTCTACGTGGAATGTGGATTCTGAACTTGCAAGTGAGCTTTATGAAAGATGGCAGAAAATAAAACATGGGGAAGCCTGCAGGTTTGTAAAAGACTGTTCATGTAGTAAACTTCAAATTGTATTATAAGAAACACGTCTTGCCATGCTATACTAGTATACTTGAAAATAAGAGCAAAAACTTTCACACTCTGGTGCCTTAAAGTTAGTCTTCTCATTAGGTGTCCTGAGATTCAGAACAGCTAAGCACCTCATCTCCCACTTAACTCAGTGTCAATAATTGTTGTAAATACCTGAACATTGAGTGTAAATAATATTTTGATTGTAGTAACTTCTCCACTTCTACTTCACTCTGAAAGAAAACAAAGCATGTTACACAGGATCAAATATGGAAGCTGCACAAATCCTCTCTGTCAACAGGTTGCACAGTAGTCTTTTCAGGTCATGGGTTTTCGATAGGTTTTAAGCTCTTTCTTCCTTTACCTAATGGATGCGACACATTGGGGACATGGGGAAGGGAGAAATGTGTGTCTGTGCGTGAGCATTGACATCAGCCCCTTTCCAGCACGAGAAAATGGGACTGTATGAACAGGGAGTTATTATGTTACAGCTATGAAAGCAGAGGTGTAAGGGACAAATGGATGGTTAATGCAGGGTCACAGTCCTATGGGCATTATTTTGTTAAAAGACCTTTTTTCCCCCCAAGAAAAAGTTCTTTGCCATAACGAAGTGCTCCTGGAAAATTGATGTCAAGAGAGTAAAATCAATTTCTTTTGGTTTTAACAAAGCTTTCTGTTTTCACCAATTAAACAGGAGGAATTTTTTGGGAATGACTCGCATTGCTCACCAAAAGAAGCCTGAAGAGGAGGAGTCATTTGCTTTCTTTTTGCCACGTTTGATTACAGAGCCTGGCCTGACGCTAAACTTCAGTGCAACAGCACTTAAGAATAGTATGGTAATGATAACTATTTTCAGGCTTTATCGAAGTTTGTATATTTTTAGCTAGTTTAAATTATGAAGATTCCAGTTCAACAGTATTAAGACACAATGTTTTTATATTGTTTTCAAACTGATTTTTAAAAAGGTTTTTGGAAAACTCCGTACCAGTACATCTCAAGACAACAGTTTCTTATACCTGATTGGCTCCAGTTTAAATTGTTGAAATATCTAGTTTAATACATTAAGATAAATTGAGGATTTAGCAATATACTGTAGATCTCACCTTCTGAAATGTTTATTAAAGCGTTCATCAGCTAGAGTAGAGTAGTTTATTATAAAACTAATGAATAACATGGAATAGTATGTTTTGACGTGCTGTGATCAGGGCCAGATCTAGGGGCTGGCAAACAGGGCAGTCACCCTGGACACCAGCTTTCAGGGAACACTGAACTGCTGTCCCACCTTTTCCCTCCCCCCCTTCCCTCCCGATTAGGTGTTTGTTTTGTTTTACTTGACCCTCGGGGGCCTGAAAACATGTTCTGTGCTGGCAAGCAAAACATCTAGGGCTGCTCCCGGCTGTGATGATCTTTACTGTTAGTGATGTTTATAATTCCACATTAATCTTTATCACACCATGCATACATCTTTTAAGAGTGAATATTGTGCTTGTGAAATGTCCCAGATTGGGACTATCAGATGACGTATGTCTTCTTGGAACGGGACTGTCCCCAGCAACTCAGTTGTCATTGGGCAACTTTTGGTCACTACTAACCTGGCCTTGGTTAGACCCTGGCATATGGCGATGAAAGGCTTCATATGCAAATATTATTTATTATCTTAATATTCAATATATGTATGTTAAATTATTAAGCAATAGCATGAGCCAGCTAGTCCCCCATCATTCATATTTCTAAGTGAGGAAGAATAATGTCTTACACACTTTACCTGTTTCTTTGGGTAAACTTTATTCCTGTCTACCAGTGTGACCTGATAATAAATCAAAATAAAAAGAATATATCTTGAAAAGGTAGCCTCTCTTTTTGCATGTGTAGTTCTTCAAGCACTATCATTTGCTTTTGCATATAGAAACATTGTACACACTTGCCCAGCTTTTGCATGTAGTTTTGTGCATGTAAAATTCTAATGTGCAAAAAGAGAAGTCATGTTGAGCCTCCTTTGAAAATGAGGCCAATATTACCAATGCAGAATTATTTTATCTTGTTTTAGAATTCTCGCACACAAGTATGTAGTTCTAACCTTTTCCCCCCAAACTGTTTAGGTAAAATATTTTGTGCTAAGAAACCCCTCATCCTTCCCAGTTACGCTACAACTTCTGCCTCTGTCTTACTATCCTGATCCCCAGGCATCACTGAGTCTGCTCAGCAAATGGTAATGAATATAACATTATCTCAGAATACTGATATTCCTTATTAGTGATCTGTTTCTGTCCCTTAGCATTGTTACTCAGCACTTGTTTTAACATTTTTAAAAAATCATAAGTTACCTGGAGGTATGGTTCCCCATAATCTTAAATCCATTTTTGATGGTTTATAATAATCACGTTTAATCTACCTTGGTTGTATGTTATATGACTGTCTTTGCGGATATAACTATTATATAAGAAACCCTAAGGCATGGATTCAACAAGTACATGCCTGTCAGAGGCTGAGCTGGTCTTTACTGGGGGTTGGGACATAGCCTTCACCTGGGGAGGTAACGCCATGAATCAAGGGTTCTGTGATGGGGCCATGTGGCTCAGAATTAGGCCTTCTGGGAGAAATAAAGGCAGCCTGAATTCAGTGAGGGAGCGTTTAGGGGCACTCAAAGGAGTAGGAGGGTTATGGGAACTGCTCTACACAGACAGACTCTCTGCTTTAGTTTACATTTCAAAGGGTTTACTACTATAGCTGCATTGGCAAAGCCTGCAAATGAAGATGCTGCCTATATCACCAAAATGAGTTCTTTTCTCAGGATAGTTAAGCCAGTTCCCTGAATGACATGAGAGTTCTTTGACTGGTATAAGCTGTGTGGAGAGACAGGGAAGAGATGGGAGAAAGGGACCAATTTTAAGTCAGTTTGACTACTCACTCTCATTCTTATAATCATTAGGATTAATCACATGCTTAAAGTTGGTCACTTATTTAAGTACCTTGCTGAGTCAAGGCCCAGATCTTTATTTAATTGCTTCCTCAACACCATAATTCTATTGAATGTACTCAAACCAATAACTATATTTGTGTGAATTCTAGAAAAGAATGTCCGCAAATATTCATTCCAATTTTTTAACAAATGTTCTTCGCATTTGCATCCTTTTGTATTTACTTCCAACAAATTTTCTAGCAAGTGCTGGAAGTAATGTTCACTGAAGTGATTTCATTTAATCAAATATTGCAGAATTGCATTAAAAGTGAGTTTTGAATTCATATTTACGAATATTCAACAGGAGATGCTTACTTCTAGGAGCAGTGTTTATCCTCATCGAACAAAAATTTGTTTGGTGTGTCCTTTCCAAACAGCCTGAGTAACAAATATCAAATACTTGCAACTGAATTGTTCACAGACAGATCAAAAATTAGTTGCAAATTGTTTTTGCAAATTAAAAATAAGTTAGAGAAAACCACAATCTATTCCTGGGAAATTCATGAACAACAGAAGGAGGGACAACATTTATTGAATAAATTATTCATTCTGAATTTTTCACTGATCTCTGATATGAAATGTTTCCTAAAGATTATATTGGTGGCCAACGATGTTCTGCTTTTGTTTACATCTTACTTAGGAATTTCAGTTGTTGATTCTTGTATAATCTTTGATTATAATATTTCACTTTCGGGGGAGAAAAATCTGACCTTGCCCAAACATCATCTTGTTTTCTGAGTGAGCAGCACATTCATGAAACTTAAGTTATAATGCAGTCCATTAATATGCAGATCTTTGTTTCCGTAATATTCCACATCTGCCAAAATGCAATGGTAGAAGTATTCTTGCCCTAAGAATAAGTACCGGCTATAACAATACTGTAGTTTCTCCAAAAACGTGTGCAATGATATTTTGACAAACTAGGTTTAAATACTTAAATTCTTGTCTTGATTTATTTAGGTTTGGCACAAATGTGCAAGCTATTAATTTCACAACCACTGAATTTAGGCTCATGGAGGAGTATGCACACAGGGTAAGATGTCTAATTTTGACAGAAAAAATATCTGACAAATTAGAAAAATAAACATATATTCCTAGCTGCATTATATTTAAATTTGCTTCTGAGTGCTGTTTATAGTCATTCAGTCATAAGTTCTTTCGTCTTGCATTCGATCAGGGGTCGGCAACCTTTCAGAAATGCTGTGCCGAGTCTTCATTTATTTACTCTGATTTAAGATTTCGCGTGCCAGTCATACATTTTAACATTTTTAGAAGGTCTCTTTCTTTAAGTCTATAATATAGAACTAAACTATTGTTGTATGTAAAGTAAATAAGGTTTTTAAAATGTTTAAGAAGCTTCATTTAAAATTAAATTAAAATGCAGAGCCCCCCTGGACTGGTGACCAGGACTCAGGCAGTGTGAGTGCCACTGAAAATCAGCTTGTGTGCTGTCTTTGGCACACATGCCATAGGTTGCCTACCCCTGCATTAGATTCTATGCTTGCCAGTCTATTTTTTTCCAGAGTTTGCTTTTGTTTTTGGTGTTTTTTTTTTAATTGGAAGCTTTGTGCTTTCAAAAAGGCATTGTGGGTTCAAATCATATACTAAACTTGTGTTTAATGTTGATCATGTACTCGTGGGGTTCTGCCCTATAGAGCTGACTGATAATTTTATAAAAAAGAAAATTGAATTGATGTAGTAATTGGAACAGGGGACTAGAAATCTGTATTTCTGATTCCCCATCTCAGGCCCCTGGCTTGCTGAGAGACCTTGGAGAAATCATTTAATTTCTCTGCCTTAGTTTCCATTTGTACTTAGGGGTTGATTTTCCCCATATACTTCAGAAGTAACTTTTGAAAGGATGGAGGGAGCATTTCTCAGATGCTAGTCATTGAAAAAGAGAACATAGCTGTAAAACAGTGCATTTATTATTAAAACTCCAGATAGAGTTGTAGCATGAAATCCTGGCCACACTGAAGTCAATGGCAAAAATCACATTAACTTCAATATGGCCAGGATTTCACTTAGAGATGTTAAGGCCAGAGGTATGACCTATGGCCTGACACAGGCCAGATAATTTCACCCAGCAATTCTCTATATAAAACTAGGGAACAGATTTTAATTTGACCTTTTCACAGTCATTAATTATGTACACACAAAGTTTGAATGTGTCATCATGTGTCTAATTACTGTGTTTATGTAACCAGTTATTATAATCACACCTGGGTACGTGCACACAGTTGCATGTATAGAATTATAGGCTATGTTTGAAAATGTGCCCTATATGTTTTTCTTCTCATAAATGTGAGCTGTTAATTGTGTGTCTTGTAGTTTGTAATTTTGGTTTGTAAAATATTACAAATCATAAAAACACTTTGAACCAAAAAAAAAAGAAAATTGGCCAGGTGCGATCTTTAACCCAGAAGCCATTTCCTTACTATTGTTTATGTATTTTTTAGTTCTGTAGGTGGCTAAATGTTCTCTTTGTCAGAGGAGAGGTCCGGTTCTGGCATAGAAAGCTTTTAGGATGTGTTTTGTTTTGTTTTTGTTTAAATGGTGAAAAAGAATAAATGATCCTACCAAAAAAACACCCAAACTTGATATTTCCAGCCTTACTGTGTTGGTGGTGGTGGTGGTGGCGGTGGTGTTACGATGTTAAGGAGTTCTCTGTGGTGTGTTTACAGTGGCTCAAATGATTGTACTAATTGCCAACAGTCAATTAAATCAAGTTCTAAAGTCCAGTGCTGTGTGCATAATGGTTGCCACATTTTCCTATACAGTCAGAGGACTACCACTCTTCCTGCTTTGTAAAGTGGTTTGGGGATTCCTTTAATATGAAAGCCACTTCATAAAAATAAATACTTTTCCATATTAGCAAGTAAAATCTGATTTAAAAGAATAAAGTACTGCATTCCTCATAATAAAAGAAATGCTGTCATGAACTTTTGATCAAATGAACAGCTTTATATAATGGGGTTTATGCTGTCAAATGGCAGTAATTGCACCTTACCCAGAGATTTTCTACACAGTGCTGAGCAGCGATGTAATGTCTGCTTTATTGGGATGGTTTTTTTTTTTAAATGTGTTATGCCAAATAAATAAATAAATGCATGTTTGTTTTCAGGAGGCACATCAGGAGGACCTTACTAACATGAAATCCAGTTCTGAGGTGCTTCAGTTACATTTACAACCATTGGAAACCCGAAGGATTGGTGTAGTTTTTACACCAGTTGACTACAGAAGAGTAGCATCCCTTATATTAATCAGGTAGGCCAGCTTCTGAATTTAACCTAGCTTTTGTAAGCAATAAATAAACAGCTTCAAGAAAATAATTTTGCCAAATACTGCAGCAGAGACAAATACACCACATTTCCCTTTTATATACCTCCATTTCACTTTAAAATATTTTCAAAATCTGATCTACACTTTGCACTTGTGTCCCGTGGAAGTGGACACTGTAATAAATAGAGTTCTAACTGAAGTGATTTTTTTGTACATGATAAGCATATTCAAAAACACACAAAAACGTATAGTTCCACTGGTTGACATTGCAGAATACCACCTTCCATTTCCCATCAGTTTTTTTCCTGTGTATATAGAAGAAGAAATTTATTAATTTGGTTCTTATCACTAAGACATGATTTTCATCTAACTCCTTGATGTTAGTAGTGTGATCAATTAGATTACATTGGCTCTTACGGGATCAAATCCAGGGACCCAGAGCCCAGCCTGAATAGCAGGCTGTGTACTAGGAGCTCTGCAGGAAGAGAGTGCTGGTAAGGGAGGAATTTTTCCCACCCCTCTCACCAGCTGAGACAGCTGCTATCCAGTGGCAGACCCTCTGGCTCCCAGCTGCTCTGTGCACACTATCTTGGAGACGGTCTCCATGGAATTTGGCTCTGCACTGCAAAGGGGGTGAAAATCATCTCTGCTCAGAAAGCCTAAGTGGGACTTCAGTGGTGCATAGGCCTTGTGCTGACATGCTGTATGGGCACGAATTTGATCCACAGTGTGCACACTGATTCTGCTGCTGTGTGACCTCTGCAGCTGCTGAGGTGGGAACTGTGACAGACTGGCACCAAGATTGTGATAGATGTGGGATGGTTTTACTGAGTTATCTTTTCTGTATCAAGAGCTGATTGCATGGTTTTCCTGTTATGACAGAAATAACTTGACTGTTCTGGATGTGGTCAATGTAGAAGGCTTTGGAGCCAGAGAATTATTAAAAGTAGGTGGAAGACTGCCAGGTGCAGGAGGGTCACTTAGATTTAAGGTGCCAGAAGCTACACTCATGGACTGCAGACGACGTGAGTAACAAAATCAGGTCTCTGATCCTGTAGCAACGCATTACTGTGCTCCATATAGTTTGTGACTGTAGTGATGCTGGTGTTACACAGGAATAGCATAAAGGGGAAAAATCATAACCTTGATCAGCTGTGATGGCTGAAATGGATTCTGTAAATTACATGTATTGACATCAACAAAAAAACCCAGATGGTCAGGAAATCATCTTTAAAAAGCATTTCCATCAAGCTTGCCCCCCACTACCTTTCTGTAATTCAGAAATCACCTCCATATATATTAGTGCAGACAGTAGACGTAATGATAAAGAACACTTCATGTGTTGAGTAAAAAGCATTTTGGATAATATTTTGGTATTAGTAAAAAGAATGTGCAGCAGCATAGAAATTAATTGGTTTTTTGTTATTTTTTTTCCTATTATTAATACTGCTACAGCATTTAATGAAATCAAATTTGTCAAAGTAAAGAAATTTGTCAAAGCCCAGTAGTAAAACAGATGCAGGTTCTGTTTTATCATGACACAAGGCTGATGATCTTACAAATTCTGTAGTGGTGTTATTGCAGAATGCAATTTATCAAATGAAAAATCTAACTCTCACTTTTGGAACTTTTTAAAACAAAATGTGAACTATAAGCAGTAATTTCTAAAATAATATTGAAAGTAAAATTACACTCTGTGCTGTGTAGTTACTAAATGCTAATTTTCTTTCCTTTAGAACTGAAAGACAGCAAGCAAATTTTATCTATCACAAAGAATTTCAAAGTGGAGAATATTGGGCCTCTTCCTATAACTGTATCATCTATGAAGATTAATGGGTACAGTTGCCAAGGATATGGGTTTGAAGTGTTAGACTGTCAGGAATTTTTCCTGGCTCAGAACTCTTCGCGAGAGCTCAGCATTGTGTAAGCATTGATTGTTAACCGAGAAATTGGTTTATCTTAAGTGTGAATTTGAAATTGCAGAAGAACCTCACCTCATTAGTCCACAGAAGCTCACTCTGTTTTGAATAAACGTATAAAGCTCTCCTCTTTTCTGTTATTGTTACATTAAAAGCAAGTACTATAGTGAAGTCTCATATTAGTAAAATTAGATTATTTTTACAAAGCATACTACGGTATTTTTATTACTAGATTATGAAGTATTAATAAATTAAAGTTGAATGGTTGAACAGGACAAATGAGCAACATATATTTGCTTTTTTTCTCATTGTTTTATCATTTGTTTGCTGATTTTCTATGCATATCACAGTCATTAGTATCAGTTAGTCAGATGCTTCTACCAGTATTTTAAGTATTGTTTCTAGTGTCCATGCAAGTGTAACTCAAGATTTTAAACACAAGGAAAAAGGGGTATGATTGTAATGCAGTGATTGTGCTTGTACTTGCAACAAATACAGTGCACTCTCAACTGTTTGAAAAGGTCTGTACATTTTAGCACTGTAGCATTTAGCATTTGTTGATTATCCATCCTCCTTTTCCAGGAGGAAACATCAAAATGAAATAATACCTTATATTACATATCACATAGAGAATGCCAACACAATTACAGTTGTAAAGCAGGCAGGCAAGTGCTTCTCTTAGGTAGATGTTAACATCACTACATAAACTGGTCAGCAGGAGGGAGTCTTGAAGCAAGGAGCTGTCATTGCTTAGAAAATTAGAAGCTGTTTATGATCGCTGTTTAGTATTTTTAAATCAATGACATCTTAATAAAACTAAATCTTACTATAGAAAAATAACGCTGGCCTCATTTATTTTGCTGACAGGTTTACTCCTGATTTTACTTCTTCGTGGGTAATCCGTGAGCTTACTCTGGTGACTGCTGCTGATGTAGAGTTCCACTTCACACTCAATGTGACCCTTCCTCACCATTTGTTGCCCTTGTGTGCAGATGTGGTGCCAGGACCTATCTGGGAAGAGTCTTTCTGGAGGCTCACAGTTCTCTTTGTTAGGTAATATACTTGCTTCTTGCGCCATGCACTCCTCACCCAAATTCAAAAGAAAATAAAATCAATCTATTCAATATTTATAGTTGCTCTTGGTTCTTTGAGTTACATGTCAACAGCTGCCACCTTTACATAAAATGACAGTTTTAGAGAAGTGCGTAATGTCATGGTGTATAATTAGGGTCTGATCCTTCAAAGACGTAGGTACTGAACATTGAGGATGCTCAGGACTGTGCAGGATTGGATTTGTAATAAGTTTAAGTTTCTTGGGCAATGAGCATGTCTTCTCCTGACTGGAAAGTGCCATGCACACCTATGGCAGTGTTTTATTAGATAACTATAGATGGTTAGCATGGATGCAAATAAAAGTTTTTTAAGCTATTAGTAAAGTCATACATTTTATGGACAGATTCTCTGTAGCATCCAAGTGTTCTAACTTGTGCCAGGTGAATATGAGCCCTATGGGTCCATATGTCACCTGGGGATACTTAGACAGAGTAAGCGTTAGCCATTTCCCCTTCCTGCTTCGTTTATGCCCCGGGCATAGGTGCTGGAACTAGGGATGCGGAGAGGGTGCTGCCGCACTCCCTGGCTTGAAGTGGTTTCCATCATATTCAGGGTTTACAGTTTGGTTCAAGGGCTCTTACCACCCCTACTATACAAATGCTTCCAGCACCCCTGGCCCCAGGAGTGACTTTAATCCCACTGAGCACTCCTCCGTGCCATGGAAATCCCCAGCAGTAGATGTGGATGGTTTCTGTCAGTATCTGAGCAGCCCAAAAGAAGCTGAATGGATATATAATCTACCCTAAGCATTTCTGGTAGGTTTACATCCGTTTTAGTGATATTGTTTAAAACAAATAAACAGACCCTCTTTTTATTAACATACTCTTGTTTAATGTGGTTTTTTGTTAAGAAATTCTGTTGAAGAGGCTGTGGTGGAAAGGTGTCTCAGCATATGTGCATTAGCTAATTTTGTGTCTCAGATTCTCAGTGGGTGTAAATTGGCTTACCTCTGAAGTGAGTAGACCTATGTCAATTTACAACAGATGAGGTTCTGGGTCTGTAATGTGTTTGTGTGTGTGTTCACATACACGCGCTATTCTACCTTTTATATTGTATAATGTAACTGAGAAACTATTCTCAGTGTAGGTGATTTCTGGTGCCACTTTCATACACATCTTTAAATCCTAATAGTTTCACTCCTAGTTTTCAGAATTGATAGGATGTAAATGTAAATGTCATGTTAATACTATAACATGTCAGTGCATGCTTATTCTGTGGCCTGGAAATCCAAAATACTTCTGCTTACATTGTATACAAACTAAAAGTATTCTAGTGAAAAAGCCTGATTACCAGATGCTGCAAGAACATAGGAATAGAGCCATTTTCCATTAGTTTACATATTTTGCTTTCTGATAGTATATAGACTACTTCTGGAGGAAGCAAAAAATTACCCATAATTCACCCTTGTTATAATATACCATACAGAAAAAATCCTTTATGACTTCAAACATTGACCACCAAAGAATGAAGGTTGATATTTCTAGTAAATTTTATGTTAGCATCCTCTCTAGAAAGGCATGAGAATAGGGTTTTTGTTTGTTTGTTTTTTAAAAAGGGTTTTTTTCCCCCCCTTCTGGGGCCTCCAGTGCAATTTATCTTATTGGTGTCTATAGTTTAGCTTGTTAGCTGCTTGGGGGAGTGACTGTGTTTATATTTGTATATTGTGTAGCAGTGAGTGCATTATTAGTGCTTAAATAACAACATCACAGAATCATAGAAGTTTGTGTGAGAGGGGATCTAAGAGATCATCGAGTCTGTCTTCCTGAAAATACATGTACATATCCTACACATGTGAAGTACATGGTTTATTACAGTATGCCCTATTTATCTTGCATTGTTATGAGATCTCTGCTATAGCTAAGCAAAATGAAATATGTCTGTCCTCAGTTTAGCTTCAATCTTCAAATTATCTTGTTTTTTTAGGTTTGATTTTTGTTTTTGTTGTAAAACTAATAGTTCTGTTGTTTTGCCAGAAAATAATCATAGCTTCCAGGAACTTAAAAATAAAACACTAATAATTTTTACTTCTAGAAACTTTTTGTTTGTACCATACCCCATTCAATGTTAGGTATCTTTGTGTTCAGAATTTACCAACACACAGTCTGAAAAACAGTTCTTGCTATGGAATTGGTCTGTTTTGTTGATTTGTCTAGAGACATGCATGTAGTGAAACCTGTTGTTTTCTTTCGCAGTTTGTCCCTATTGGGTGTGATTCTAATAGCCTTCCAACAAGCACAGTACATTTTAGCAGAATTCATGAAATCAAGACAGAGACCAAATCCCAGTTCTTCATCACAGCAAAACAGCAACCCTGTGGATATAATCAGCTCTGATTCCTACAAGTAAAAATTCTTCTTCTTTTGAAGTGCTCTCATTTGCACGCTGTTTAACATAGACTAGCCTTTTCTAAATCTTTGTACTATGATATTACTGTGAATTCCTTTAGGAAGATACTGTTCCAGGAAACTTCTTTGTTTCAGTGAGTTTTCAACATTCTGACATAATCAGGTGCACTCTGGTGTTTTAATCTGTATAGATGACATATGAACAAAACAGAATAACTAATCTTGTGCGCTGTTAGTAATACCTAGATAATGAAATGTAAGGTGGGTAATGTAAACACACTACATAGCTGCTGTGGTCCTGTTACTACTATGTGATGGGAATTACACGTACATATTTAGCAGTCACAGAAGTTAGAAATGGAAAGCACTTGTAGGCCATCAAATCTCTGAACCTAGGTCCTAGTTCAGTCAAGCATTTGAGCATGTATTGGAGTTAGTCGAAGCGCTTAAACTCATACTTAAATCACAGTGAAATTGTAACATTTAATTAAATATCAGGGTGCCCAGAGCCTTTGTATAGGGATCATTGCTATTATTGAAATTTAGATGTAATTAAAAATGCAACTCCCTGTGCGGCCAAACAAGATGCACATACCTCGGGCTTGGAAACACAGTTGTGGGTGCCTTTGAAGACAGTAGGAGCCATGTATGCAACTTGGATGAGAATTTAACCCATAGCCATTAAGTGAATCTTTCCACTGTAACCACTCACTTCTGTTAGGACAGATGATAGCTTCAGGGAAATTATCCCTTCCTGAGTTTTATACCGAAAGAAGGTAGAAATCCAGTTCTTATGTTTCATTAATATTTCTCTTTGCCTCTCACTGAATACTTTTTTAAAAAAGATATAATTTAATGATGGCTTTACATATATTTAAAAAACACCTTAAAAATTCTTTTTTTCATATCCAGGGGCAGCTGCAAGACCTTTATCGATTCCTGTAGCACCTCTGATAAAGGCAAAGGAAAAGGCTTCCTTTCTGTAGGCACTCTATCCAGCCGAAGCCAGAATGCTGCAAAGAGAAGTCCAGCAACCTATAGCCACTCTCAGAAGAAACATAAATGTTCCGTTTACTACAGTAAACAAAAAACAAACACAGTAACTGGCAGTGCCATTACAACTACTGATGAAAAGCAGAATCAGACTGTAGAGAACCAAATCTCAGCACCAAAAGAGGACATTTGCACTGATATTGTTAGTGAGAACTGGCTACACCTAAAATATGCAAATGGCATAAATGTAAACATGCAGAAGAATTTAACTCTTCCAGGAAACTTTCTGGATAAAGAGGAAAGTGCACTAAAAAATACAGTTCTCACGAAAAGTACTTCTTCAGAGTGTGATTTGAAGGAGGATCTTCAGACATGTATGTTTCCTAAGGAAACTAACCTTAAAACTTTAGAAAATATAACTGAGCTCAAGGAACAGGAGTTCTGTCCTCTGAAGACATCTAAGAAGCTACCCGAAAGTCACTTGTCAAATTCATCTCAACAACAGCCAGAATTGCAAGATCTTTCCGGGAAAAAGAATGGTAATCTTTCCATTTATATAATTCTTTTTGAAATTATTGGACTTGGGTGAAAATCTTGGCCCCATTGAAGTCAATGGCAAAACATTCCTTCACTTCAATGAGGATAGGATTTCACCCTTTGTGTGAGGATATTTTACTCATGCCTCTTGATTTTGATATGTTTATGCAGATTTGCAAGAAAGAGGATCTGGCCAGAAAAATTCCTTTGTGTTGTAAATCAAAACTGCGGCTAAGATGCAACTTCAAGGGTATTTCTGAAAGTTTGAAACTGAAAGCAAGTTTCATATAATATGGATATGATAAAGTTTTAAGACTTCACAGTTGCTTCAGTGCATAAATTCACACCATAATATTTATAAAGGTTAAAACAAAGTTAAGAGACAAACATATTTTCATCATAGATATGATTAAAATACAATCTGTCCTTGGTCAAATATTCAAATTATTTAAATCTTTTAACTTTTTTTTTTTTTTTTTTTTCTAACTCTGGGACGTGTAGCTGTACCTGTTTACTATGTAGGCCCACTGAAAATCTGGGGTCTGATTGCTGACTTGATAGTAATCCCACTGACTTCATTTGGAGTTGTGCTTAGCACTTCTGAAAGTTAGGCATCTGGCTTTTGTAATAATATTGTAACCTAAAAGGGCCAGAAGCTGCCACCAGGGTATTTGTAAGTTCTCACATTATTAGGAATTTGCAAGTTGCCGTTTCTATCAGAGACTCAAGAGATGTTTAGCTCATGACTTTAAATTGAGAGACTAGCCTTGGGGAAGAGGCACAAGAACACTTAGGAGAAATGTTGGTTAGGAAGTCAAAGGAATATTTCTTGTGGACTGTTTTCACTGAGAATGTGGCAAAAGCAAATCCATTGATTGAATCCCAAATATTCAGTTGATAAGTCTGTTTTTGTTGGATTGAGAATACGGAGATCTGGGTTCTGTTCCTGGCTCTGCCACAGACTAACTATTTGACCCTGAGACAGTCAGTTATCCTGTGTATTCCCTCATCTGTTAAATGGATTTACAGTACTACTACTTACTCATTTCAGACATGTTGACAAACTAATTTAATTAATATTTATAAAGTGCTTTGAAATCCTTCAGATGCTCTAGAAGTACAGTGTTGTTGTTAACCTACTTTATATTTTCAAAGCTGCTAAATAAAATTTAAAAACATTGATTACACTTTTAAACAATATTTTGTTACAGTTCAGAGAGATCATGCATTATACCTAAACCAAGCTGCTTCCTACTGTAAATGGCATTGCATTCTTAACAAAAGTAAATGATTATTTATAGAGTCATTTTTAGTATCACAAAATAGAGAGTCACAGAAAAGAAGGGCTGGAAGGGACCTCAAGAGATCATCTTGTCCGGCCCTATGCATTGGGGCAGGACCAAATATACTAGATCATCACTGACAGATGTTTGTCTAACCTGTTCTTAAAATCCTCCAGTGATGGGGATTCCATCCACAGTCTTCCTTGGAAGCTTAACTATTCTGATAATTTGAAAGTTTTTCCTAATATCTAACCCCAATCTCTCTTGCTGCCTTGTTCTATCTTCACTGGACATCGAGAACAATTGATAAGTCTTCTTTATAACAGCTCTTAAGTTATCTGATGATTGATAGCAAGTTCCCACTCAGTCGTCTTTTCTCAAGACTAAACATTCCCAGATTTTTTAACCTTTCCTTATAAGTCAGGTTGTTTCAACCTTCTGTCATTTTTTATGCTCTCCTGTGGACTCTCTCTCCAATTTGTCCACATCTTTCCAGAACTGGACCCAGTATTCCAGCTGAGAATTCACCAGAGCTAAGTAGAACAAGACAGTCACCTCCTGTGTCCTGCATATGACACTCCAGTTAATCCACCCCAGAATGATGTTAGTCTTTTATGGAACAGCATCACATTGGTGGCTCATAGTCAATTTGTGGTCCACTATAACCCCCAGAACCTTTTCAGCAGTACTGCTGCCTATCCAGTTATTCCCCATTCATTAGTTGTGTATTTGATTTGTCTTCCTAAAGAGGTACTTTGCACTTGTCTGTCTTGAATTTCTTCTTGTTGATTTGACCAGTTCTCCAAGGTTGTTTTGAATTCTAATGCTGTCCTCCATAGTGCTAGCAATGCCAGCTTGGTGTCATCTACAGATTTTATAAGAGCGCTCTCCACTGCATTGTCCAAGTCATTAATGAAAATATTGAATAGTATTGAACTGACCCCTGTGGGACTCCACTAGACACATACCTCCAGCAAAGCATTGATAACTACTCTTTGAATATGGTCTTTCAACCAGTTTTGCACCTATCTTCATCTAGACCACGTTTTCCTAGTTTGCTTATGAGAATGTCAAATGGGACTGTCAAAAGCCTTACTGAAATAAAGATATATCATGTCTACAGTTTTACCCCCATCTATGAGGTCAGTAACCCTGTCAAAGAAAGAAATTAGGTTGGTTTGGCATGATTTGTTCTTGGCAAATCCATGTGGGCTATTACAAATAGCCCTATTACCTTCTAGGTTAGCTGTTCTCAACCCTCTGGCCACATGCAGCCCAATTAGCACACAGCTGCAGCCCAGCTGTGTGCTAAAGGGTGCCGGGGCACACAGCGGGGTCCGGGTTCCCAGCTCAGCATGGCAGGGTTCTGGGGTCAGGGCTGCTGAGTTCTCATAATTCCAAAGTTCTCATGATTACTTAATTATCAAATTTTTAAGAAAATGAGCAAACAATGAAACAAACAAGCTTTGTTTCAATTATTTCTTGACTCCTGACATTTTCTGGGTTTGTTGGCTGTCTAAAGTTCTGTGGTTTAATTTGTAGATGGTTTGGGACTATAAATTAAATCTGAATCATTCCAATATGAAACATGCATAACTGTCAATTATAGAGAATATTTGTGGCACCAGGAAATCTTCAGGAAACAATTCACTCCATGTATTATATCTTGGAAAGCAGTGACACATTTTTTAGAAGACTAGTAACATGTTTTTTAGCTCCGGTCTCTGATCTTGTTCATTGCTTTGTTTTGTGATGGTTCTTCACTCTTCCCTATCCCCGCCGTGTTCATCCATACCCCTGCCACTGTGATGTTGCCATTCACAAAAGAGGGAGAGTTAACTTCCTCAAAGGCTGCAGGCACTGCTAGTAAACTGGCTAATAAGGAGCACTGAAGAATGAGATTGGGACAGGCATACCCTTCCCACCAAAGATCAGCACTGCAGTTTGATCTGTGGTATAGTCATGACCTTAGTACTCCTGTTCCTTATGTGTGCCATGCGCAGCAAAACCAAAAGCCTTGTCATTAGGTTGCAGGGTAATTGTCAAATGTCTGTATTGCTTAATATTTTGCATCTGAAGAATTCAGTGCGTTTATAATGCAATTAAATATTGTACAATAATATCAGTGCAGAATGTTAAAATTAAAAATAAAAATTCCAACCATCCTGATAATAGGTCAGACAGAATAAATGAACCTTAAGTTACCTAAAAGCAGCCAGTGGGAGAAACTTGGCTGACTTGTAGGTTAGAATTCCACAACCAAAAATCCTTGCCCAAGTCCATCCTTGTAGCTATTGTTTTTATTATTTGCTATTTGTATTGCCGTATCACCTAGGAACTCCAGTCATGACCCAGAATCCCATTCTGCTAGCTGCTATACAGACACAGAACAGAAGATGATCTCTGTCTCAAAAAGCGTCCAGTCTACGTATGGTACAACATACAGATAACAACAAATAGGGAAGCATAAGGGAGCAGTGGCAACATTGGCAGCATGATGGGCTGTGATGTCAGCCCACTAGCAGCCTAACCATGGACAAGTTTTTTGTAGGCATCACAGCAGAGGGAGTTTTTAAGGAGGCTTTTGAAGGAAGATAGTGAATAAGGGCTTGTCTACATACGAAATTTAATCTGGAATAAGGCAGAATGTGAATTTAGAGCAGTTTTACTATTTCAGATTAACTCCATGTGTGTACGCTCTTATTCCAGAACGAGCGTGCATTGTTCTGAACTATCTTAATCCATGTTAGAAGTGGATTAAGTTTATTTGGAATAAGGCATTCTCATTCTAGAATAAGAGCATCCACAAATGGAGCTAATCAACCATAGCCTTTCCAGAGTAACTCCCCATGTAGACAAGATGTTAGCTTTGTGGGTGTTTGTGGGGAGAGGCAATAAGGGAGAAAGCACCAATGTGCTTGTTTGAAAATGTAAACAGGTTGTCTATGGAGGCTGGCCTGATGGGGCAATGGGCAGTGTAAGCTAACATCTCAGTGGTGAATGAGAGATCGTAGATAGGGTGGGGATAGGCCATGAAGAGCCTTGAAAATAAAACAAGTAGTTTATGTTTGATGTGATAGAGAAAGGGGAGCCAGTGGAGGGATGTAAAAAGAGGACTAAGAAACTGATGTTTGCAGCAGCATTCTGAATAAATATGAATGGGGCTAGATTGCATTTATTAAAGCCAGAGAAAAGGATGATGTAGCAATTGAGATGTAAGATGATAAGAGTCTGGTTGAGAGTTTTAGCTGAGTGCGCCCCCAGAGTGGTCCTAACTGCACATAAGGACTAAAGAACCAACTGATGTAGGGTGATTATAACAAGGTGGGTATATAGGGGAAGTGTATATTAGTACTGCTATATATAAAACTTCCTCTCCTCCTGGTTTTAGAAGTGTTACACAGCACGGTTAACTTTTGGATTTTTTTTTTTTTTTTTTGGGGGGGGGGGCGCGGAATAAGCAGCAAAACAAAAATGATTGATAATCCTAGTGTTTTGTGAAGCATCCAAGTTTGAAAATGTTAGCCAAGGTGGAGTGACCTGGGAAGGCAATGGGAGCCTCGTGGTCTTCCCAAAGTTACACTCTTTGTATTGTTTCACTCCAGGGAATAACCAGCAAGTGCCTCTCAGGAGTGAAACAGAAAACTGTGAGACTTTGAGAAAGCATCTTAACACAAAGCCTTCCACTGAGAAAAAGATTAGTAAAGGACCTAAGGAGGATACCCCATGCTGTGGAAAACAGGAACTTGCTTCAGTTGAGGTTTGTATAAATGATCCTTCTCCATTTCATATTTAAAATGCCTAAAATAAAAGAGACAGACAGACATTCTGTAAAGAATAAATCCTAAAATCACTTACTGATCATCTGATGAATGAGTAGAACCCCCAGGTTGTGATACTCTGTGTCCTAGTTTTATGTATTAAAACTGGATTATAAAATGATAACAAATGTTTTGGTGGAGTTCACAAGTAGGCTTTATATGTAGTGTGGGCTATATCTCAAACACATTTTGTTTCCATGCAGTTAACATTAGTGCAGGCACAAACTCACACTCACACAGTCTGACTTAAAACTAACACCAAGCGTCAGCGTCAGTAGTGTCGTGCGGAGCTCCCTCCTCCAACCCTTGTTAGAAAGCTATCTTGCAAACAGGGTTCGTCCTTCTCCCTTTCACTTTGGTTATTTTGGGAAGTTCTATGGCCTGTCATACACGCGGTTCAGCTAGATGATCCCAAGTTCCCTTTTGGCCTTGGAACCTATGACTCTAATCTCTGTGCCAGAAACTGAATTTGAGCATGACAAAGGATGAATTCATTTACACAAATTGCTAAATAGTAATAATAACCAGGAACCTACGAGATAGTATCTTCTGTTCAAAGATTTCAAGAGCTTTACAAGTATTGTGTATATATTACAGAGGGTTTAAGTGTCTTCCTAAGTTCACTGATAGAGCAGGGGACAGAATCAGAAAGGTTCTATCTAATGCCTTCATGGAAAGCTTTAATAATAAATTACATGTTGTACTTCTGGAGCACATATTGAAAACATTTGCTGGATCCTACTCTTGTTTTGAGAAAATGTTAATGCAGTTATAAGTGGCTTTTGGCCATGTTCTTTGGCTCTTCATGTGTATCTGGTGGTGGTCTATTTTGTTTTAAGTCCAATATAAATTAAAACTTAAATATATTAATATTTTCTGTTTTACTTATCCCCGTTATTTCAGATAAACAGAGGGGACGCCACCAATAGGTGAGGGAAGAGAGAATTTATTGCTGCTGAACTCTCCCACAGGCTGATCACAAATCAGGCAGATGTTTCTAGTTTTTAGTCCATTAAGAATTGTATATACCATTCATCCTCTGCACTCCCAACTTTGCCCAGGGGCAGGGAAGGAAAGGGGGAAAATGCCAGCACATTGAGGATTCAGAAACTTTGCTCTCTCAACATTTACAGGGGATATGAAGGTCTGAATCTTGAGTAGGTAGATTAAGTGGTGATCTTGGAAGGTGGCACTAAATCTTTCAGTAAGTCTAAAAGAGTCATTTTGTGAATGTACTTTGCCTAGATAAAACCACTGACGTGAATTTACCAAGGTTACTTCATTGATAATAGACATGTTGTCTCACTAGTTCATGTTTTTACCTTTTTAGCAAGAAGAGGCTTACAGGAAGAAGAGATCTCAGGAGAAAAGAGAAGGCAATTTATCAAATATAAGTTGGAATAGAAATAGAACATCCAGAAAAAACAAGAAAAAGAATATTAATATATCTCCAAGGTCAGTGCTGCATCCTCGGACAATCACGTGTTTTATTACACTATGTTGAAACTGGAAGTGCTTTCATTTCTGTGTTTTTAGTCTCTCTTTAGGTTTTGTATAATACAGTATGAAGGTTATTGTATGATATAATATAATTCAGGGCTAAAACTGTCATATTAATGCATACTGTACTATATTGCACAGGAAAATGGGTGTGTGCCCACATGTCCATGTACATACACAAATATGTGTGTATATGTACACACTCCATTCTGCAAAGCAATCTGTAAGGAGTCCTGTTGATTTCAATGGGATCTGTCATGGTTGCAAAGGGTCATCTGGATGGATCTCGCTGCAGAATCAGGGCCACATTTAGGATTTTGCAGAGAAAGAGAGGATTTTCATGGGGAAGTCACTACTTTAATTCTTTGATTTATTCTTCAGCTGTAAAATGTTTCATGCTGAGGACTTCAGATTAAAGGAACAAAACATCCAGAAACCTATATTCCTGATGATAAATAAAATAATGCTAATTTTATAATTGCAAAATATGTTACACCTGCACTTTTGTGAACATATATGTCCTGTGTAAACAGACTTTAAACTAAGAAGCCATGGAGAAACGTGAGGGTTTGAATTTACATCCTGGTCAATATTTAATTGCTTCTCCTTATAAACTGGAAATTTGCCTGCTTTAAAACTCAGATGGTTAGTTTCCTTTCCACTCTGTTCCGAGTGGATAAAATCCAGTATGTCTTGTCTGCAGCAAACAAAAATCTCTTGAAATTATTCCAACTTCATGGGAATCAGATCGTCTCTTAATAGTTTGAAGCAATTTTGTCTTCTAATATAGTATAAAGAGGAAGAGAAGTTTTTTTTTTATATATAAAGAAGCCAGCATTTCCCCAATGAAGTATAGTGATTTGAAAATTAAAGTTTGAAAGAAGAAGTCTGGGATACCTGGGACATTCTGACTAAATGACTTCTTGGTGGCTTGTAGCCAAGTATTGTGTTAAGTTAAAGCAATGTTAGATCAGAATATTAGGCAGGAATATGAAAAAATCCTGAGAAATATTTTTAAAACTTTTTTTTGTAAGTTTACTGCAATAACTTCTAAGAGTCAATTAATTGTAAGCTTTTCCTATTATTTTATGTTGTTGTTTATTATTATTAAATTATTTGTATTACAGTAACTCTAAAGGTGCCATCTGGAATCAGGGCCCCATTGTGCAAGGCAATATACAAATGTACAATTAAAGAAAGTGCCTTCCCCAAACAGCTTAGATTTAAGGCCATAATCCTGAAAAGATTTATATTGACTTTAACAGACTCTAAGTAATGTAACTAGATAAACTGATTGTAAAGTCAGAACACAAGGGACCATTGTGATAATCCTGCATAACACAGTCTACTCACAATACATAGAATTCAGCACAGGATCAGAGTCTGCGTAGATAAGACAGACAGAAATGGAAGGGAAATGTTTGTCTAGTGTTATTTCTCTTACTGGTTCATTTATGTACCTTTCAACAATCATTGCTTTCTAGGCATTAAAATGTGGCGATCTACTCGCCATAGAAATAATAACTCAAATTTGTGTCATTTCCAGTATTACCCAGACTAGTCCTGAAATACATAATGCTAAAGATAAACGTTTTTAGGTGTTTCTATTCTGCATTTACCCTGCCACCTGATTGGCTTTGGGCTTCTCTTAACATGGATCTGACTGATAATGTATTAGATCAAGAAATGTTGGCTCCTACTAGCTAAGAATTAAAGAGATTAATATTTCCTGAATCAGTGGGTTTTCTTCTGCTTATTATTTTGATGATGATGATGATTCATTGTTTTAGTGTCAGGAGCCCAAATCAGGTTCAGGGTTCTCTGGAAATCTAGGTCCTTGCCAATGGTAGTTGCCGAAAATGGCACAGCCATTGGCTGGGAATGGCGAACTGCGCCACAGGTGGCTGAGAGGCTCCATGCCTGCAGACACTCCAGGTAAACAAAATGACAATGTATTAGATATTCAATTCAATGATTCCATAGAGTTTAAAATAATCAAATTTTTGTGTAGACCAGTTTATAAGCCGACCCCCACTCTTTGATTACGTCACTTTTTTACCAAAAATATTTCGCTTATGAACTAGTATATACCGTACTTTGATTTCAATGGATTTGATTGCAAGATTGGAGTCTAGGAAGGCAACCAATATACAGAATTTGAGAGATTGTTTGGAAGATATACAATTTTTATATTTTAAAAAAGAGTGACAATACTTCAGTATCCCAGACTGTCCCCCAACCTATACTTTCTTGTAGGCATCAGAGGAGAAGTGTGTTTTGAGGAACAACTTGGAGGAGAGGGTAATGGCTTTGTGGATCACTTTGTGCTTCACAGGTAGGGGGCAGTGACAGGAAGGTGTGACAATATTTGTAAAGAAGCACGTGGTGGTTCTGGTGAACTCCTAAGTTGGAAATATATGGCCAGTTCTTGCATCCGCACTGTCCTGTGTGAGCTCTGAAGGTATCTGTCACCTTTGTCTCACTCACAGTCCCAGCCAACCGGAGGAGCAAGAGTTTTGAGGCTGTTCCCAGCTCAAGATCTTGGCTTGACAGAGTTGATAATAAAATGTTTAGTAATTGGAAGGGGGAAACTGATAGTTAAAATGTAAACACAGTTGGTTTGTGATTATTTCAGGGTTCCTGAACAGAATGAGTTGAAGCGTATGTGCAAGGAATTTGAAAGGCCTGAACTAAGAACTAACATTGGCATAAGGGAATCTTGTAAAACAGACCAAAAGGTTGGGAGCTTGTCTACACGGGGAGAAATAGGTATGTAATCATTATTGGGATTGCATTGGGAAAAGGTAATGTATAGTTTTTTGACACCACAATATTTTGATTACTTCCCTTGGGGACTTTTATTTCCCTTGCCTTCATGGGCCCCTTAATGTGACCATCCAAGCCACTGAGGGCTATATGTAGCTTCTCTGGGAGCCAGTCAACATGGTTTCTGAGATGCCAAGAAATACCAAAAAGTATGCCTTCTCTGAGGGGCTGAATGCATTTCATCCATAGTGCCCCTTAGCCAACATAAGAAGACATGTCAGAGCATGAAACTATAATATAATGCCTTACACTGTTTGGGGGACAAGGTGGGTGAGGTAATATCTTTTATTGGATCAGCTTCTAAAGAGACCTCTATGGAAGCTCGAAAGCATCTCTCTCCAACAGAAGTTGGTCCAATAAAAGATATTACCTCACCCACCTTGTCTCTGATATCCTGGGAACAACACTGCATTAAACTGTTTGGGACATGCCTACCTATCAACTGTCTCCTTGTGTGAGATGAGTTAAAGTAACAGCCCCCAGAATAGCTTCAGGTGGGATATAGGTAGGGCATTTTCAGTGAATAACCATCAACTTTGAACCTTGTTTCCTGCCTTGTTCCACAGATCCAGGGCCTGTTCACCTTGCCTCAGATCTATCTGTTTTCCCCAGCTTTTGAGAAGGGAGTGTGTTAGGCAGATAAATGAGTTTATATAGTGGTGGTTCTTATTCTTGATGAGATGAGGAGGAGGGAAAAGTACATAGTTCGCTGTTGGGTTATTTATTAGGTTTAATGTGCATGTTCTCAGGGTCTTTATGTAAGGTATCTGTTTACAATAACATTTGTGCTGCTTAAAGAGCAGTATGCACTTCCCATTTCTTACTCCTGTCTCAGCCCCTGTAGGCCATGGTTTGTTGTCACTTCTCATTGTGTTATAGGTGTAACTTAGATGATAAGCTCCTCCAGGGTAGGGATTTTGTCATCTTGTGTGCCTATACAATGCCATACATGCCAGTGACGCTATCTGTAAATAATATTTCCTGTTTCTGCTCAGTAGGTTTAAAGGATTAATATAAAAACACATTTAAAAAAATTATTTAATTTTGAGTTTAAATGTAATCTTTCTTTTCTTTTCTTTTCTTTTCTTTTCTTTTCTTTTCTTTTCTTTTCTTTTCTTTTCTTTTCTTTTCTTTTCTTTTCTTTTCTTTTCTTTTTCAACTTTTTCCAGAAAGCTTTTATCAACGGTCTAAGAAGAATTGTTTGGAAAAATTTTGCTCTGATTCAAGCTCGGACTGTGGAAGTTCTTCAGGAAGTGTACGTGCCAGTCGTGGTAGCTGGGGCAGCTGGAGTAGCACAAGCAGCTCCGATGGAGATAAAAAACCCATGATTACTACCCGGCATTTTCTTCCATCAAGTAAGTGTTGGAAATAGAATACGCACAAGTACATGCCGAGTTTAGGTCTTCTTTTCCGATAGTTTGAGTCGATAGAACCCATAGTTACAAGGAGAGTGTGTGTAGCTTATGCAGTCTGCCCAGATACCACGGTTTAATAGAATCGAGTCTTCATGGTAGCATTCTACAGACTGAGGGACCAGAAAGTATTTTACCAGTTGCTAAATCTTTTTTCCAGCTACTTTTTTAAAGCTGGTATTCAGTTTTGAAAGTGTACACCCTGTATAAAAGAATGTACATCATGTGTGTGTATATATAACACAAAGGGGTTTTGTATTCATCCATTCATGGTTCACCAGGTTTGTTCAGGAAATCTGAAAACAAACATTGGAGTTAAGACTCCAAGATACAGAATTGCTGTATTTGTTGTTCCATAACCATTATAATATTGTAGGTTATAAATGAGCCAGGACTCCAATATCTGACCTGTGCACACTCTGAAGTAACTGAGATCTTTCTTGCATTAGAAAATTCCTTGTAAACATTAGAAAACCTCAAAATTCATTAATTGCTCCCCAATATTCTAGTCAAGGCATCTAGTTGCCTCCAGTTAGTTTGTAGGCCTTTTGTGCTCCTTCATGGGGAAAAATGGTCTCCTACTTATTAAATGTGTCTAAAACATGTAATCATTTTGCAAGAATATCTTAGGGCGAATGCATTAGTGACTCAGGTTGCTATGATACTATACCCAACTTTGTGCTTTCTTTGACCTGTTTGAGTGATAGATGCCTGTGGCCTGGGCAGTAATTCTAGTGTGAGGATCCTTTAGCATAAAGCAAATTCAAGTTCGCAGGTGTGCTGCTACTTAGAAATGTGGAAAGAAGGAAACGCACCTGGCAAACCAAGAACTCATACAGGCAGTGAACCAGTCAGTGTTATTGTGTTTTAATTAAAGCTCATGAACGAGCACAAAACCATTACATTATACAAGGGTAATAGTCTGTCTTTGAAAGTAATTGAACACTGAATTTTCACATCAGATCACAAAATACCTTTTATTAAGCTACTTTTGTTGGGACACGAAAGTTCATGCTGTTTTCTCTAGGTAATTGCCTGTTTCTCTTCTGTAATAGACAGGTCTGTTGTACATTTGGGTTTAGAATAAAACATGACTTTTCAAAATATATTCGTATTTTCCCCATTCTGGCAAGGTACACTAGTAATTTCTTATAAACCCTGGATATATTTTTGTTTCCATGTTCAATAACCATGTGAACGTCTTTCCTCTGTCCTCTTGTTGTCATTCTAGACTTAGAAAAACTTACTTTCTGCCTGATCAGCAATATGATACTCATTCTCCTACTGTGGTTAGTGCTCTAGATAGGTGGCAAAGTAAGTTTTTTCATAAATGCTTCAGATACATTTAAGAATACCAGGAAAGGCTGGAGAAACATGTGGTATCACATTTGGGAGGGAAAGCCTAGTTTTGAGCCTAGAAGACTATACTGTTAAGAAGTAACTTGTCAGCATGTCTGAACCTTTCCAAATTGATGTGACCCTTTTGCAGTCTAATCTGTAGTATTTAGTTCAGTTGGGTCCTAACGTAGAGAGGCAGTGTCCTTTAGTTATTAGAGCAAGGAACTGGGCGTCAGCACTCTCATCCTCTTCCTAGCTCTGGCACTGAGTCACTGTGTGATGTTGGCCAGCGTGGGCCTCCATTTTTCTGTCTATAAAATATGTCTAATGACACTTGCTTGTTGTACCTTCAGGAGTGTCATTAGGATTCATTCGATTGTGTTATCAAGGCACTTCAAGATGCCCGGTTGAAATATAGTAGTAGTTTATACATATTATAATCCAGTGATTGAAAGTAACTTACAAAATTGTCAATATATTATCATTAAGACTGCAAGTTTGTCACAGAGGTCATGGAAGTCAGGGATTCTGTGACTTTCCATGACCTCTGTGACTTCTGCAGTGGCCAGTACACCTGGCTCTGGGGCAGCTCAGACAGCCCTGCATGCGTCGTACCGGTCGCTGCTGGGGCAGTTCCCCCCTACACCTCCCCGCAGCAGAGTTTGGGTGTGTGTAGGGGGAGGGGGCAGGGAATTGGGGCATGGGAAGGGGTGAGGCAGGCTGTGGGTGGCACTTATCTGGGGGGCTCCCCGGAATTGGTAACATCCCCCCTAGCTCAGCTGCTAGGCGGCGTTCCGCAGCTCCCATTGGCCAGGAACTGCAGCCAGTGGGATCTGTGGGGGTGGTGCCTGCAGACAGAGTTGCTATAGAAGTTCTAATTACCATAAGTGATTAAGGAAAGATGAAAATAATATTCACAGGTTTTCTCTCTTGATGTAGCTGTTTTCTCTTTGGGAGGTTTGTTGGTGGTTGGAAGTGCCATGTTGAAGCCACAGTTCAGACCTAGCTGAATTTTGTATTCCACCACGTAGTGTGATTTGGTTCCCTGCTAAGAAAAGTTCCTGAGACTTGAAACAAAATGATACAACAAGAGCATCACAGGATTATGTTAAAAGTGTCTGATATTGCCAGACACTAGTGACCTTGTCCTGTGGGGATTAGGGGAGGGGTGAGTTGGAGTGAAAGGGCTCCAGCCATTATGCTTAGGGCTCTGTGTAGAGGAAGGAAGGTGTATGAGAGAAAGACTTCTTAAATGAAAACTGAGGTAGGAGTAAATGAGGGAGAAGGTAAACTAGAGAGGGAACAAAGTGGCCTTTTGGTGTAGGTATGGCCAAGCCTACTACTGTTTTATGCACAGGCACAAATTTTTTCATAGCATTGCAGTGTCTTCATAGAGATTGTCCTGTGGGCCTCTTCCCCAGGTAACAACCCCTGGCAACTAGCTGTTGTTTCCACATGGGGGAGTATTATTAGGAATGTACTGAAGTTGCTGACACTGAAGAGTTGGGTCCCTTCTGAAATATGTAATTGCATTGTCTGCTTTGCTTTTCATTTCTTCTCCTGTCTGTTTGCTTGCTCGTGTACACTCTCTTTTCAACCTCACCCCACCCCTTTTTTCCCTGAACAGCCTTCTGTGCGGCCTAGTGCTGTGTCATCCTGTCCCCCTGCTTCCCAGCCACTTCATTCTCTTCTCCCCCAGACATTCCTCTCTATCTGGAAGCTCCATCTCACTGGTGGCTCTGATTTCTGAAGACGGCTCCTGTTTCTCCTCCTCTTCTTTAGCAGCAGCCCCTAGTAGAGGCAACTTGTCTGCCAATCCCTCCTTCCCACTCTTTTTGTTTTTAGATGCTTTTACAAATCTCTCAGCCCTTCTTCATTTGAAGGGTTTGGGCCCTTGTATAAGCAGCCTGAAACTGGGAGAATAGTATACAGCATGTGACCAGCTCCTTCTACACAGATTACCTGCAAGTGCTTCAGAGACTATAGTTTAGGCAGAAGTAATAAAAATCCAAATGTGACCTAAAATGTATGAGAGTAAAAGCACCAGAGAAAGTAGAGAAAAAGAGCCATCAACAGTAAAAGCAAAAGAGGGAAGAGAAAATGCGGATAAGAAAGTGAACTGAAAAAGTACCACACCAGAAATTAAGGAAGCTGTACAATTAGTCACTTTTGGGAAGACTACAGAACTGAGAGCTACTGACTCTGCCCACATTTTCATTCAGTCCTTATCTTTAGATTATTGTTACATGTGGAACAATGTATGTGTTATGTGCTGTAATATATATGACCTACATCTTTAAGTGGCAAAAGTGAAAAGAATCTTTGTTTGTGGGTAATTAAGAAAGTGTGCAGATGGACAGCTCAAAAAATTACAAAAACTACCCCAGAATCATGCACTTGTATATGGTAATAAGGCCAAAGCACATCACAAACACCAAAAGGCACAATTATGCTTCGTTGCTGTGCCATATTAAAAAGAATGGTGAAAATCCTTAGTACCAATAGTATTATTAACAGGTAGCTTGCAGCAGCATTAATAATGAACAGAATTTAAAGTAGTTTATATTGAATGTTTTCTAGTGACATGGAAAAACTGGTTTCATGTTGCTAAGTGCTATTTTGAATAATATAAATATAATTTAGTGTCTGAGCAAAAAACTATCAACAAACCTGGCTTCAGAGTCAGGAAAAATTAGCTGTGCCTCTGACCTAATGAGATGGAATGTCTCTGGAATAATTTTCTATGTATTCATAGGGTTGCCAGGCATTTTTTTTTCTTTTTTTTACCAGAACGCCTGGTTGAAAAGGGACCCAGGCAGCTCGGGTCAGCCCCAGCTGTGAGCCCCAGTAAGCACCCAAACTCCCTCCCGGAGCCTGCAACCTCTCCTGCATTCCAACCCCCTGTCCAGCCCAGAGTCCCCCCCTGCACCCAAAACCTCTCATCCCCAGACCCAAACCAAAGCCTGCATCCCCAGCTGGAGCCCTCACTCCCCCCTCCCCCACACACCAACCCTCTGTCCCAGCCTGGACCCCCCTTCCATATCCTGAACCCCTCATTTCTGGCCCCACCCTGGAGCCCACACAATCTCCCACACTCCAACCCCCTGAACCAGCGCAGTGAAAATGAGCAAGTGAGTGAGAGTGGGGGGAAAGGGAGCAATGGAGGGAGCGGGGATGGAGTGAGCAGGGGCAGGGCCTTGGAGAAGGGGCTGGGCAGGGCAAAGGTGTTCAGTTTTGTGTGATTAGAAAATTGGCAGCCCTATATATTCATAATGTAGTGTAACTTTTCAAACACAGAGTCATTTGGATAGTAAGTAGGAATGAATAATTAACATTATAAATGTTAGTAGTAAAAATTTTTAAGGTGAACACTACACAAAAAAAAAGATAAATGTATTTTCTTTTCATAAAGTCTGACACTACAGAAGAACTTACTCTTCTGGTAGAATAGTGGTTCTCAATCTTTTTCCAAACCCTGAGCCCATATTGCAACAGAAAAAAAATGTCTGGGCCCTCCTCTTAGCTAGCCATAAAGAAGGGATCATGGTCTCCAGATTGAGACCCCATATAATATATGACAACTGTATAGATTTCAAAGGGGTTTATGAATAAGCATATTTGAGAAATACATTCTGTAATGGTACTGACATTCCACACTGAGAAATAAGTTCATACACACCATTGGTAAGTGTATTGTGTATGTTTCTGTTTTCAAAATCTTTTTTGATTTACAATCATTGTTTTATTTAGGGGAGAATATTTCACAAAATGATTTTCCAACTGAAACTCCCATCACTTTAAATCTGTCTCATAACATCTGCAATACCAGGTAAATTTTTGTTAAGTCTACCCCAGTAAATATTAAAGAAACTCCATCAACTTGAAATATTGTTAGTTTTTTTAAAATGAATTAAAAACAGTTTCAGGTCCTACACCTGCTTGTGATTCTCACTGCTAATTTTTGAGGTAGTACAGTCACGTTTTCCTAATGTTGAAAATGTTTCTCTCTTCCCTGTAGCTCTATGAAAAAACCTACACAAATGATAGGGAAACCTTGCTTATTATGCAAAGGAAATATGGGATACATAAGAAAAAATAAGGAAGTTATTTTTTCTGTATTATCTTCCCATTCTAGTAGTTTTCTGTGCTAAGGTCAGACAAATATGTCACTTTTAAGTTGATGGGGTTCTTTTTATGAGAATCATGCTGTCCTGAGACAACTCAAAAATTGTTCCTTTTCTTTCTCTGACATATCCTCCCCCTTACTATAATATGTGCAGCATCTAAAGTTTGTTACCTGGATCTTCAGGTATCTCACTCCCAGTTTGAGACAAGTGGGATTCAGCTACTAGAGTCAATTACATATTTTCCATGGGGTTACTGATAACAGAGTATTTCAGTGCAGCTTTGGTAATACTCATCTGGTGTAAGGGCATGAGGGCCATGGTCAAAAGCCTGTCACTCCAACAACAAATTGGGAACCATCTCTGATATTTGCAGGAAGAGAGATACAACCCAGAATGTCACAGACTGGTAGAGAGGTCACACCTGAAAAGAAGAGTTGGGCTCTCAGTGAGCAGAGCTTTTTCTTCCTCTTAACTTCTGCAGGTGACATTATTCTGAGAAGTAAATTTCTGTAGTACAGTATATGGAAAGCTGACCTATTGGTTTTAAAGATATGGGTGGACCTCTTATGTTTAGCAATCGCTAATAGATAAAAGCCCATCCCAAACAAACGTAATCTCAGTCTGAACCTGTGAACCATGCTCTCATTTAGTTTCAGTACAGTCTGTGTTCCAGTTAAATTAGATGTATGTGGACTATGTGAATACACTTACATTAAAATATGGAATATATTATCTATATTATTTTGAAGTAAACTGATTATCTGAATTGCCTGGGGGACATCTGAAACCTTCACATGATTAGAATGTTTGATAAATGAAATTTGGCTTCTATATGAGTTTTATGTCATCTGAAATATGGATAATAAAGAGTTAAGATAATTAGTATTTTGTTTGTTTTCCACATGTAATAAGCACTAAAATGCTGAGATTGTGAGGTATGCGATAGCTCAGAGTAAGGAGAATAGGCAAAGGAAAAGCTTAATTTGTGGAGCAAAGGGACACCATTTCCATGCTCCCTACAGTATCATCTATTATTTATTGTTCCATCGCTCCGTTTAGTAGCTTCCATTCTACATACGTCCATCAGAAAATTTTCAACATGAAAAAACCCTATAAAACTCCTTGAATTTTCCTTTTCTAGGAGAAGAATAACTAGGGAATTTTTAATGTTGATGATCCAAAATTTTAAAAAGTCCTTTGTCTTCATTCAGCAGAGACATAAGTACTGTCCCTCAGTATCCAGAAACCGTATGTACCAACTTCACTGACATAACTGCAGATCCTGACAAAAATAAAGGTTAGTTGCTTTTCAACAACAGATTTGGTGCTAATGTTTGTACAGTACTACACATAAGTACCACATGTAATGTGTCTTAAGTACATTTACGTGTACACCCGCAAGGGCTTTACTGTCAGACTACTGTGTTTGAGCTACATTGCTGAGGACTTGGCTTTTTTTTTTTTAAACTTCCTGACAACTAAAAGGACTCAGAGAAGACTTTCTTTGCCATCACTAGTCTTTGTTATAACCTAGACTTTGTTTATGGTCTTCTCAGTGAAAAAAGGCAGGATTCAGGTGTCATTTCACACTTCCAGTATTCTTTCTTGACAGTTGTCTTGCTTTGCACAGGCTAAGCATCCTGACTGCAGAGTAACATTTAAACAGTACCAGCATGATTGAGAGGTCAAAAGAACTGATGTCTTAAGTGAAGTTGAGACACAGTTATTGCCATCAGATATTTCTCTCCTAATTTCCTCAGTCACGATTGAGGAAAACATTTTCAGCCCTTTTTTACCTTACTCCACTCCTTCCAAAATGGACAATAAACGATGTGATGATTTGGGATCTTAAATATGTGGTTGTTTTCGTTTATCTGCATTTCAAATGGAAATAATGTTCATTTGTTTGGTGGGATTAATAAATTGTGGCATAAAAGATTATGGGATAAATTAGAGATTGTAGAATAGAATTGTGGATCCAAGAGGAAATCTGAAGCCTGCTCTCTCTTGTTTTTTTCACATCTTTTTCCCTTTAAAAAGTATGTGCACTTATAGTTTATTCCTCTTTTTAATGGCTCTAGCACAGTGGTCCCCAACGTGGTGCCCACGGATGCCATGGCACCCGCCTGGGCATTTATGTGCTCCCACCTAGTGCCCAGCAGGGGAGAGAAGCTGCGGATCTGGTGTTCTCGGTCCCTGGCAGGCACGGGGCCACAGTTTCTCTCCAGCTTCAAGAAGCCCCGGCCCCATGCCTGCTGGGGGCAGAGAACTCCAGTGCTGCAGGCTGCGGGCCCTGGTGTTCTCTGTCCCCGGCAGGCGCAGGACCCACCAAGTGCCGGGGACTGCAGGCTACGGGTGCCAGTGTTCTCTGTCCTCCCAGCTTCTCTCTGCACTGGCCAGAACTGGCGCCACCCCCTGACCCCCCAAAAACAAAACAAAACGAAAAACGCTCCCACTCTGCAGAATGGATGGAATGCTTCCCCGTAGCATGTGCTGCACCAGGAACGTGCTTGCTCCACTGGTGCCTGGAGCCAGCCCTGTATGTGAGTAATTGTTGGTGCCTGCCACACTCTTCTGAAAAAATGAATGTGCTACTGGCCACGAGAAGGTTGGGGACCACTGCTCTAGCAGCACGAGCTCTTCTGTTCAAAACTAGAGCCTCTTCCTGAGGAAGAGTTTTAATACACAAACATGTAATTAGTATTCAGATTTGGCTGTGAAAACAGTCATTTTCGTTTAGTCCATCCTCCCATGATGAAAGGTACAAGTACCAGGTCTCATCACTGATGTCATTCCAACATCACATGTACTTTCTGTGGGAATCTTTGCTTTTGCTATGTTGAATTTCAGAATCTGCTTCAATCTTTTTTTTTTAACCAATTGAAAAGTGTCTGATTTTGTTTTCATCTGCACAGCAAGTTACATCAAACATAAACATTTGTCAATAAGTTCTTCCCTAGGAATTTTCGTCCAGTGACGTACACTCTTAGGGGGACAGATCCTCAGCTGGTATAAATTGGCCTAGGTCCGTTGGGTCAGTTTATACCAGCTGTAGGATCTGGCCCTGACAGTTAGTCTGTCTTGGAATCTTTTAGTGAGGTTTCTTTTTACATTGACAGCCATTCTTTTTGGTTTCAAGTAGTAATATAAGAGGGAGGGATAGGGTACTGTCCTTTGGGAAAACTATAAAGTGATCTCTCTTGCTGGATTATCTCTCTTACATACAACTTTTTTACTGTGGATCTGAGAATGAGATGTCACCATAGTACTAAGATTTGGTGGATCCCTCATTTCTGCACTGTTGCATTTCATATGCTTCAATCAAGATCTCTTTGCCTTTCTAGGTCTTTATCCTACAGGAGATTTGTGGCCTGCTCAACCAGTCTGTTTGACGAATAGCTTAAACTATAACCTTGAGAATAATGTACCATGCATGATCCAGGAAACCCCTTCTGTTCACAATAGGCAAGTTATTTTTTGCTTCATTTTTTGATATCATGTTTTTGAGCCTATAACCTTAACAGCATGAATGTATCTGAGCTTATCATGCAATGATTCTTAAGCATGTGCCGTTTAAACAGTTTCCATGGTATGTTTGCATGTTAAGAACTAGTAAGCAAGACTCTTACCGTAGACCAGGGGTTCCCAAACTTGGTTTGCGGCTTGTTCAGGGTAAGCCCCTGGTGGGCCGTGAGATGCTTTGTTTACCTGAGTGTCCGCAGGGAACTTCTAGTGGCCATAGTTCCCTCCTAAGATGCTTATGTGGTAGGAACATACTATAATTCCTTTTTTTGAGAGAGAGATGGGGAAACTGAATCCCAGAAGGTTTGTACTTGCTTAAGTAATACAGGAAGTTTGTGGCAGATCCAGAAACAGAACTCAGATAACCTTCCTACCAGTCCTGTACTTTAGCCACTAGTCTCTTCTTCCGCCTCATGGAGAAAAGATTAAAAAAAATGCTCAGTATCAGAAGTGCTGGAACTAGGGAGGCAGGGGGTGCTGCACCCCATGACTTGAAGTGGTTCCCGTCATATACAGTGTTTACAGTTTGGTTCAATGGCTTTCAGCCCCCTCACTATAAAAATTGTTCCACACCCCCACTCAGTATAAGAATGAGCCTAATTTTAACACACTATTGCTGATACTGTTTTGTACTATTATGTAATTAGCATGTGTGAAATGCAATCACTTATTTCAGTCAATTGTCATCTAATAGTTTTACAGTAAACTATTTTCATAAACCCTGTACAGTATTTTGATTTTTGTCATTTGATTTTGTCATTTGTAATAGCTTAATGGATTGGAATGCAGCTTATGATAACCAGTTTCCCAACATGTATTGCCCATTAGAGATGAATGAATACAGTGCTTTTCCAGAAGGTAAGAGTGCTGCTAAACTTAGAATATCACTAAGTGTGTTCTTTTCTCTCCTCCTTTGAAAAGCAAGGTAATAATATTTTTTCTTTTAAAACCAGTAGCACTAGACTGTTAGAGAGCTGAGCCTGCTAATTTTTTTAATTAGGGTAAAATAGATCAGGAGAAATCAGTTGTTATCACATATGTTTATTACAGTAGTGCCTAGAGGCCCCCCAGGTAATATGAGGTGCCCATTGTGCGAGGTGCTGAATACCCCAAAGAACTTATGATCTAAGTGGACAAGACAGACAAAGGATGGGAGAAGGAAAGTGCAGTTATGTCTGTTTTCCAGTTAGGGAACTAAGGCACAGAGGAGTTACATAATTTAATCTGTGGCAGATGTGGAACGCAACCCAGGTCTCCTGATTCCTCTTCTAGTGCCCTAACCACATGGTCCTCACTCCTCTCTAGAATGAGGTTTTTCAGACATCCTTAGTTAAATTCCTGACTGAACAACTCGAATGAGTTTTGACCCACTCACCCAAAACCTGGTTTGCAGAGCTTCCTAGAGGCCTGATTTTGATTTCACTTACATCAGTTTTCTACTCATGTGACTACATTAACTCCAGCAGAGTTATCAGGCCCAGATTGCTCTTTTTAACATTCCTTCTCTGCACCCCCTCACAAATCTCAAACCTCAACTGTGTCGGTACTCATTGATGGAGACGAAGGGAGCTGAAACAAATCTATGAATAGAAAGCCTGAAAAGTATTTATTTGTTAAACTTTTGAGAAGTTGTTTACTCAAGTTTAAATTTTTGACACCAAGTACTACGCAGTATTGTGTTGTGTGTGCATATGAGAAATAACAAGGCAACTAAAAAGTGCTGTGCAAAGACCAGGTTTCTCAAAGTAGAAATCCCAACAGATTGTGCACCTGTGACAGAGCTCAGTATACTAGCGTGTACAACATAACGTCTCTTGTGGCCTATTTTTTCCCCAAGATGTGACTTATTTTGCACATTAAGTATGTTCACAGTTACCTGGAATACTGCACTACTAGCTAGGCTATATTTAAAGATGAAGTTACAAGAGCACAGGATTTTGAATTGCAGTAATCTCTTGAGAGTTTAGGACTGAGGCATGTGGGAAGAGAAGGATGGGGAAGTTTTGCCTTAATGTTATCCATTCTCTACCTGTTTTGTGGCTAATGGAGGATTTCAAGCTCCAGCAATCCAGGGAGAAAAGGTTTTATGTAGCCTTTACCCATTCCCTTGCTAGCAATTGGCTAATGGCCCCAGTAGTAGCTAATAAGAAACGATAATCCTGTTTACATTGTAGGTTTGAAAGATACATGGAAATATGTAAATGTTACAAAGAGGTGATTGCTGTATTGCCAGGAAGTCACCTTGGATTGGTGAAAGCTGGCTAGCAGTTCTAATGTCTCTCATGATGGGACAGTTCAGCTCCGCCTGCAGAAAGTTAAATATAATTTGTAATGCAAAAAGCTTAATTTTGTTCTCCATCTCTCCTCAACTGTAGAAAACATGAATTACCCCAGTGGCTTCCCATGTACTGCAGAAGTGCAAAATACTGCCTACATTGACCACAATTGTCAGCCCACCTGGAGCGCTCCACCCAACATGACACCTACCTGGGAACCAGCCAGTTATGTCAACTCTTCAGTGAGTATTCCGGTCACTACATGTTGGCCTAATGTATTCCTCTGAAATGCCTGCCAGATACCTTTATATTTCAGTCTCTCCTCTTTTCTTTCTTTTCTAGGTTGTGGTCTTTGATGTTGATTTTGTTAGTACTATCCATAGTATGTTACCAATATTTGGCTAAGTTTCTTTTGGGTCATTTTACTTGAACATTGTATTGAGACCCTTGAAAATGGAAACGTGCATGTTGGATTTGAGTAATCTGTTTACCCCTTTCCCTCTGTTCCTCCTTCCCTCCCTCCCTCAAAAAAAAAAAAAAAAAACCGAAAAACCCACAGCGTTAGTGGAGGATAGAAGCAAGAAGTGCTAATAATGAAAACTATTCTGAAGTTATAAACACAAAAGGGAAATCAGAAATTGTAGAGTGGCATACACAGCCTTGATGCTATTGGTAACGTCCACAAAGTTTACTCTGTGATGTATACGTGCAACTCAAATTGACTTCAGCTGGATTTGTGCATGGGTCTCTGAGCACTCCGTTTGGCCCTTTGTGCTTGTCTCCAAAGAGAAAAGTGTAGCAGATGAACAGGAAGGGATTGGACAAGTTGATTTCAGTCCCACAGTGCAATGTATTGTAGAGTTGTCTTTAGATTTAATCATCTTTTCCTGCACTAGGATGAAAATCTTCCACTTTGAAAATATATTTTGTGTGTTTACAATCGGAAAAGAGAGTTTAACAGACAAATTTCATCAGTAAAAGCAAGAGATGATTTCAACAGCACCATTCATAATGGATTCAATAGGGCACTGGATGGAAGAAGTGATAGAAATTTACAGGGGGCAGAGAGGGACATGAATTCTATATTTTTATATGAATGTATTCTGAAATCATAGAAGTTTGAGACTAGAAAAACCTATTAGATAATTCAGTCTATTTTCATGACAGAACAGGATTTTCCCCTACAATACATCTCTTAGTGTTTTAACTGGTTTTAAAAGTCCTAAGGCTTCTATGACCTCCATTGACAGACTGTTCCACAGGCTAATACTAGAGGTTTTTCCTGACATTCATTCTAAAACTTCTCTTTACTTGCACCCCATTACTCTCACAGCAGCGTGTTCTGTTCTTCCAGTAGTGCTATAGCATGTTACCAGGTCCCTCCATTAGTCATCTCTTAGCCAAGCTTATACATCTCTGACTCTTTCTGTCTTGTCTTTTAAATCAGTCCTTCATCCCTGTGATAATTTAAATAAGAGTAACAGAGTTTCTCCATTTGTCTATATTTTTGCTGGTAAGCCTGATCACAACTGGACGTAGTACTCCAGTTGTGGTCACATCAGAGCCATATAGAAGAAGGCTAATACTGCCCTGCTCTGTGAAATGCTTTTGCATATGCGACCCGAAACTGCATTGGCCTTGTTTTTGCAACCATATCATTTGTAAACTCCTTTTTATAATTTCCTGATGATATGATCCCTAGGTTTCTCTCAGCAGTTCTGCTCCCCAGGCTTCTTCCTCCCATGTAGTGTATGTGTTTTCAGTTTCTGTTTCCCCTAACATATTGGCTTGCACTTTGCCCTGATGCTTTTTTCTTGTCCTACAGCCCTACCTCTCAAGTGCCAGAAGCTTGTCTCCAATGTCTGGACTTTTTGGTTCCATCTGGGCACCTCAGAGTGATGTCTATGAAAGCTGCTGCCCAGTCAGTGGCACCGCTCAACACTCAGCTCATGTTGAGAACCAGGCAGTTATGTGTAAGCAGGAGTATTATCCAAGGTTTAACCCATTCCGTGCCTATATGAACTTGGACATATGGACTACAACAGCCAACCGGAATGCAAATTTCCCACTCTCTAGGGACTCGGGTTACTGTGGAAATATGTGACAGAAATTTGATTTTAAAAACGTGAATAAAGATGCTTTCAATTTTGATTACTAGATTAAGCTGGTTATTGAACTAGATAACAGTGTTGGTGGATATTTTGGCACTTTTATATGGACAATAAATTTTTTTTACAGAAATCTGTATTAAGTACTTTTTAAGAATTAATAAATATTATATACAAAACATGTTGACATCATGTGAAGGTAAAAATTTAAAACACAATTTTCAAAAGATGGAAAAAATTCAGATTCTCATAGTAATATATTCACCCTCATTGCAAACATTTCATATAAAGTTTACATGTAGGGCCTGATTTTCAGCAACGGCCTCTAAATTTCCAGGCACAGAATTGCACTTGTAAATAATTGCAGCCATGGCAAATGGTAACATTTGGCCATCTAACTGTTTGTTTACATTTATTGTTGCAGATATTTAGATGTCCAAGTTGTCCTAACTAGTCATTTGATAATACTATATTTGCAAAATGTGTGAGTCAGTGTTTCTTTGAGAAGCTTTTCTTTTTTGTACCTCCTGATATTTTGTGTTAACCTTCATATTGCAGTAGCATTTTTGGTGTGATTTTTACTTTCATGTTATATGAACATTCTTTGGTGCATTTAATTTCCTTTGTTTAAAAACACTAACATTTAAATTGGGGCACAATTTTCATGGATGGGTGAGTTTATGCTTTTCTGCAAAGCAGGATTAACAGAACAGCGACACTTCAGTTTGTTTTATGAAGGCTGAATCTTTATAGTTGAAAAGATTGCCAAGAAAGGAAGCAGCCCCTTGTTGATTGTATCCTTCATGCAAGCTGTGTCAGCAACTCATCCCTAAAGAGTCATCTCCTCAGGCATGGACAACACACAGTTCTCCCTGTTCCCTTGATATGTCACAAAGGGGCAGGAGTTTATTAATCTCTGCTAAATCTAAGGAGATATCTACAGCACACCTTCTTTGTTTTAAAATGTTTTTCTCTGAAGTCCGTGGTAAAACTCACATGGATTTCAATGGGACAAAAGCTAGGCTAATAATGAGCACTTTTGAAAATCCCACATTTTATGTTTAATGGTTTTATTATACTGGTAACCAGCCCTCACATGCTGTGCTATTCTTTCTGGTGTGTTTTGCTGGACTGTCCCACTGACTGTGGGCATAGAAGTAATAGCTTATAGGACTCTCTAAATTCAATTCTGCTAGTACACCAGAATTGAATGGTAAGCCTATAGAAGTAGATGTCACCATTAACATTCCTTTCTGTGTCTTTGTAGCCTGTGATAGCATGTTAAGGCCAGAGATTTTGAAAGATACATATTGTGAGTACGTACACAAGATGTGTGAAGAATACCAGTGCTCATTTGGTTTGATAGGTTCTAATGCAGTGAAGTCCCGTTCCTTGGTGAACCACAAGAAATGCAGTCGGCAGAGAAATCTAGCAAAAGCCTAGCCCCACACTCTTGCTATACCCAACCAGTTCTGTTAACTTAATGATATTCATGGGATTGGGGAGGCCTGATTTTCTCTCTTTGGATAGCCCTATAACGTGTATTATAATGCAATTTTTGCTCAGGTGCTACAGGGTTTTGCTCCCTGCTATAGGCAGATGGCCTTCTTGCACTCACATTGAATTGCAGCTAGAAACCTCACTGATGATTTGGTCTCTCTGCTCAGCCCTATTTAGGTTCTAGTTGGAGTTACGTATTCTGCACCACACTGCACATTTTAAAAAATAAATCCATTAGAGAAGGTTCAGGAGGCAGCAGAAAAATGGCAGTGTTTGAAAACAAGACTCCAAGAAAAGGATACCGAGAACTGGCCATATTTTGGCTACAGACAACAATTGAGAGGTCATATAAAACTACAAATACATAAAAGAATGTTATTAAAAAATGACTCATTAGTTACTGACTCATTAGTCAAACTAGAGCTGAAAAAGTAGCAGTTCTTGTGGGAAGTTGGTAATATTAGGCCAAATATTACAAATAACTACAAATGTACCAACGGTTTAGTAACAGCACAAGCTGCTAAAAAGACAGAGGAATCTTCACCCATCCCCACCCCAAGAAGACATTCAAGGCTCAACTAGCTTCGTCATGGCCAATTAAATCACTCCTATTGCAATGGGGGATGGAGTAGGTAACCTACCAATGGTTCTTCATATCCAAGTGATTTTATACTTCAGTTAGAAGAAAGAGTCAGAAGTCCAAATTAATTATAAGGAAATCTCATTTCTCTTGAGCAATATTATCTGTAATTTCTTGCCTCGTATCAGGAAATCATGACAGTAGGATTAGGCTCTTCACATATCACTATGAAGCTAATACCAAATTGTATTTAAGACTGCATAGAAACAACAAGAAAGTGCCCACAAACTAACTAAATTGCAAATAATAGTCTGCACAGTTCACCACAATTTGAAGACTTCAATAACTCAGGCATAGGTTAAAGGTTATAGAACTGGATGGGTAGGGTTCTGTGGCCTGCTTTGTGCAGGGGGTCGGACTAGATGATCACATTGGTCCTTTCTGACCCTAGAATCTATGAATCTATAAAACCAGTTATCGTGAACATGCATATGTGGTTATTGCACTTGGACGAGAGATGCGTGTTGTGGGTATTTCAGTCCCACCGTGCACAGTATTGTAGTGCTGTCTTTAAATACAATCATCGCCTCCTGCACTTTGAAAATGTATTTTTTTCTGTTTGCAATAGGAGAAGAGAGTTTATTGTAGAGAAATCTCATCAGTAAAAGCAAGAGATTATTTGAACAGCACACATTCATAGTGGATTCAGTAGGGCACTGGATGGAAGAAGTGATAGAAATTTGCAGGGGGCAGAGGGGCACATTAATTCTATATTTCATTTGAATGTATTCTGGAATCAGAGAAGTTTGGGATTAGAAAAACCTGTTAGATAATTCAGTCTATTTTCCTGACAGAACAGGAGTTCCTGTGCAATATCTTTTAGCCAGTTTTAAAAGTCCAAAGGCTTCTATGACCTCCATTGGCAGACTGTTCCACACGCTATATCTCACTGTCAGGAGGTTTTTCCTGATACTCATGCTAACATTTCTTTTTGCTTGCACTACATTACTCCTCATTACAGCACTGTGTTCCACTCTAAATAATTCCTCTTCGTCCTTAGTGATTTCAGCCTTCCGGTAGTGCTATAGCACATTGCCATGTCCCTCCATTCGTCATCTTTTAGCCAAGCTTATACATCTTTAGCTCTTTCTATCTTGCATCTTAAATCGGTCCTTCATCCTCCTGATATTTTTTGTTACTCTTCTTTAAATTATTTCCATTTGTCTGTATTTAGGCTGGTAAGCCTGATCAGAATTGAATATAGTACTCCAGTTGTGGTCCCATCAGAGCCATATAGAAAAAGACTAATACTGCCCTGATTAGTGAAATGCTTTGCATTTGCAACCCAAAACTGCTTTTTCTTTTTTTAAATCATGTCATTTGTAAACTTCCGTCTAATTTCCCAGCTATATGAACACTGGACTCCCCTCAGTCTTCTTCCTCTGATGTAGCGTATGTGTTTTCAGATTCTGTTTCTCCCAAGCATTGTCTTGCACTTTGCCCTGATGCTTTTTTCTTGTCCTGCAGCCCTACCTCTCAAGTGCCAGAAGCTTGTCTCCAATGTTTGGACTTTTTGGTTCCATCCTCAAGAGTGATGACTGTGAAAGCTGCTGCCCAGTCAGTGCCACTGGCCAACACTCTGCTCATGTTGAGAACTTGGCACTAACTGTCTAGAAGAGAAGAAGGGTAGTGGTAATATCATCCGCCTTATAACTTTTAGCCCAGCAAAAAGGAAGACAGCTGGCACTTACCTCTGCACATACAGAGTGAAGTGCTGTTTAAACCTTCTTGAATTGTCTTTTACATTTCCAGAGAGCGTCCACTCTGCTCCTGGTACTGTGTGGGGGTGATTGCTCAGTGCATACAGTGCTTGCAATAGCTGATTCTGATGCACTTGAAGTGTATAATAGATTTCAGTTAACTCAGGCTGAGGAGGCCAGCCATGAAACTAGTACAGACATTTGAGGAGTACTGCACTCCACATAAAAATGAAACTTCAGAGAGAGATGGTTATAAATAGTACAAAAAGATGATGAAACCAAGAAGAGTTTGTGACTGATCTGAGACTGAAGAGCCAATCCTGAAATTTTGGGGATCTGAGTTCCTGATAAGAGACCAGAATATGATTGAGATTTGAAACAAAAACTTCCGTGATAGATAACGGGGGAGTGCCGAATTAATCCTTGACAAAGCAATAAGAATTTGTCAAGAAAAGGAAATCCTTCAATTCAGAGTGAAGCTTATTGGAGGTGGATGTGGGCATAACAGAGAATCCAAAACAAGAAATGAGAACTGAGGAAGAAAAGCATTCAGTGCTGGTCTCTGCCCTTGCCGCTGACCCTTTGTTCAAAAGAAAACAGAAAACAAGAATGTCTGCCCTGTTGGAAACTAGGATCAGAGTCACCGGGGACTTGCAGACAGTAAAGGGACAGATAAAAACAAAAACTGAATCAGTGTGATTTGAGGTCCTTGGAGCTGCCACCACTTCATGAACATGACACAGCACATCTCTCTGATGGGAAACAATGGTTTAAAATGGAAGTGGTGTCACAAGAGGCTGTCATCTGTCACCCCAGGTGGACATGAACTAGAGAGGAATAATCCCAGAAGGGAGGGAGATAAGGGGCATGGAGTCTGCGTTTTGTGCAGGAGGGTCTCAGACAGGCACCAAGAACAAGTTAACAAGTGGATTTACTGCCTCCAGAAAGCAGGAGTGCTGCTGTTCTAGGGGAGCCCACATGTCCAACCAACAGTGCAGGCACATCGAAGACTGATTGAACATTGTTGTTAATTGTGTGTTGTTTTAATACTGGATTTTTTAATGTTTCTGTTACTCAGTTTTGTTTGGCAGGGACAAAGTGGTAGTGGGAACAGACCTGTAAGTGCTGAATTACCCAGACAAAGAGTCGGGGGGAGGGGAGGTTAGGGGAAGCTCTTTTTGCACCCAGCCAGTTAGAAAAGGACATAGAATAAAGCAGGGTTCTTGCAAGCACTGAGTGATCACTGAACGGCACTGTTGTGAGTCTCTCTACTTCCCCCCGTCATTGAGAAGTCAGGAGGGAGAGGAGGATTCATTATCACATTGCTGTAAAGCAGCAGTATGATGCAACTTTGGAGATTTTGTGTGTCTGCTCCACAGCATAGTAAATGGTGCAGAGACTCTTCTGCTGTGACAGACTGACTAGCACTGCTCTTCCAACTGTCTGATCACTGTAGTGTAATTCTCTTTAAAAGTTCTCCACCATCCTGGTTGACCGAAATTACCCTTTTGCTGCAGTGGGACTTAGGCTGTAGGACTGACTCCCCTTTCGCCTCAGTCTTAATTCTTTTTTTTCTGCGTTTTAAAAAACCACCACCCTTTTGAATTTTATTGTGACCACTCTTGACTCCTTACTTATTGCCATCTCGCTCTTTGCCTTGAACTCTCTGCTGTTCTTTTGTTGTTGTTGTTTTGCTATGTGCCATAAAAATTTGTGTGCTGGAAATATTGCAGCTAATACATGGAAATCCAGACGTGTAAATAGGGTGTGGTCTTTTCTTGTTTTTGATGTAGGGTATTTTTATATGTGCTCCATACTTTGGCTTCTAAAATTTGTTCCTTTTATTATAATAAAGGAAAAAATTTATGTATATATAATTTATAATTTTTGTATAATATTTTTGTATATATATACAAAAATCAGCACAAAAAGTGGCTTATTTTGGTCTAGCGTGAACATATTCCTAATTGACTTAAGCTACATTGCAAACAGCCACTCTTAAACCAAAATAAGAATGTCCATATTGGGGTTTGCATTGATTTAACCTCACATTTTTAGTTAAACTGGTGCAACCCCATTGCAGAACAAGCTCTGATTCCAGCAGCCGCCTTTTCTTTTATACTGTCATTTCAGACTCCAAAACCTCCAGAAGATATTGCCCAACCCCCTGTGGTTGTACCCACATTTTCTAGAACGTGGGGGCACATTAAAGAAGTTCATGCCAAATAACTAGCTGTGCAAGACCTCGCTTCTCAAACCAGTAGTGGCAAAATTTGGATTTCTGTTTTTTTTCCATTTCATTTTATTTTTATTGAGTTTACAGTTTTTGAAGGGAAGTGGTTGGTTTCTCACTTCTGTGTGAGCACAGCTGTACAGGAAGCTTTCTCGTTGTACTTGTCTGACTTCCAGAAACTACTTTGTGCAGAGTGATAGACATTTGCTAGATTTCTCTTCCTCCCACCATACCCAAACAATTGAAATACTTCATTCACCTTCCCCTGAACGTAACAGTTCAGGCTGCAGTGGTGAAACACTTCACAATTGACATTGTACGTGGGTCTGTTATGATGTCTGGCCATTATTTACTGAAATAAATGGTGTCACATAATTTGGTTGGCTTGTTAAGGAAAGGTGTTTTTCAGAGTAGAGAAGGAAATGCCAAAGAATAGAACTAGTCCAACCAGATATTGAAATTGGCAAGGGAACCTTTTGGGAGTGAAATAAAAGTGAAGTCTGATGAAGAAAAGTGGCATCTCCTTCCAAACAGTCTTCTCAAGTAGATGGTATGATATGGTCAGTTAGGCTAAATTCTTCTTTTCAGTACTGATCAAATCAGAAATGAGGGACTCTTGGAATATTCCTCCTACCAACTTTTTATCTGCACACAGGGTGAATTACTCTTCATTAAGCTTGGCTCACTACTGCACGTAGAGGCTTTGGGAGAAATCAATTGTGTGTGAGTTGAAGAATGACCTCATCAGTGCCCTATCTCTCCTGCAGTATGGTTAGTTACTCCTGTGTCTGTTACCACTGTTTGGGGCCACAATCCATTCTTTCAACACATTGCTGTTTAAACAACTTTTGAGGTTGTAGGCTGCCTCTTGGCAGGGCTGGATGCGTCGTCCTATATAGGAAATGGCTAGTGGTCTCTCACCAGTTCAGATTGCAGCTCCTCAGCAGGTTGAGAGTGCCCCTCTCTGGTATACTGGGTCACTGCTCCTTACAGAGCATGGATCTTCTAACAATCCTTAAATCGTGCATACAGCCCTTTAAAGGGATTTCAACTGAATGGAGAAGTAAATTACTCTTTTCCAGTCCCCACGCCACCATACCCAGCCAGTTAAGGTGCTCTGTAGCCTCGAGGCCTAGCCCTTTCAGAAGACTCTTTGCTAGTAATTAGCCAGGGCTCTCCCTGTCTTCATGACTTCAGAATTGCCTCCTTTGTGACTTTCCCTCACTGCTATTAATGTACTAGCCAGCACAGCCCCCCACCACTCAAGTTCTGTGGGTTCTTCTTCACTCTCTGCCCCTGCTTCCTACTGCCTCCGAAGCTTCTCCACCAGATCTCCACTGCTACTAGACTCCAGTCCTTGCTAAGGCAACTCTCTCCCTAACCTGGCTATCATCACAATTAGCACCCTCAAATGATGGGCCTTGTGACCGGTTTGAGACAAGCCACTACCACAAGATTGGCTTGTCTTGAATCCCTGCAGCATGACTGGTGATTTCACAGCCAGCCCAAGCACGCCTTCTACTTCATCTATGGCTCAGAATATCCCTGATCTCAAGCACAACTTTTGAGCAGAACATATATATCTCCTATGAGTTATAATAATACAAATAATAATATGAAAAATGACTGTTGAGGTCTCTTACAGTCCTAACCAGCAAGACAGTACAGCAGAGGGATTGCCTGGGAGGGTGATCCCATGTCTGCCTTTGCCCTTCACTACTGTTTTTCAAATGAAGCGTTAAGATTTCTTGCTGCCAAGACTTGAATTTGAGGTTCTTTGTTTCTCTTGTACCAGTTTAACATCTCACTACCACTCACAATAGAGGGGGAAGTGCATTGCTTTTACTTTTTTAGGTGACCTCAGTGTTTGCAGGAGAACATTAAATATTGCACTCAAGTTTTTGGCAGGTAAGCTTAGAAGGAAATCATTTGAAATGTATTCTTCTGTAGTATTGATTTGGGCTCTTAAATATTTCTTTTCACCCTGAACATACTTTAATGATTCACACCAAGCAAATATAATGCAGAGTGAGTAATATTTTCATCACAAGAGTGTCAAGGTCCAAATAATTGTTTGTAAAAGAACTTACAGGACCTTAAATGAAAGTTGCTAAATGTGTAAAGTATCAGTATTAATAATTATTAATTCTTGTTGGTTAAATGCAGCCCTGGGAATACATAATACAAAGGAACCTCCTTTACCATGCAATATAGTCTGAATGGCATCCTGGGCTTGTTTCTCATTTACACTGAGGTCCCTTTACGTGGCCAGGGTGGTGTAAACAAGAATCAGGCCCACTGTTTTCTGAAACGTGTGTCCTTCAGCATGACTTAAGCAAATGAAATCTGATGTGCTGCATGTTTGTTGGTGTTGGTTTTGGTTTTTGTTACAAATATCTAAAACTTCTTATGCCCAAGATCAAGAAATCTGAAAAACTAACCAGAACAGTGTTTTGCTTGAAGGGGAGCATGGAAGAGAAGAGTCTTAAATTATCTTCTTGTTCCCTTCATTCCCATTTCCTCTTCTATCTCCTTCCCTTTTCCGGTTGTCCATCCTCCTCAGTATCAATTCTTCCCATCAACCTCTCAGGCATGAGGGGACTCCCCTCTTTTCTGTTTTGCTAGATGCAATAAAGTTGGTAGCTATATGCAGGAGTGTGGGTTTATTAACGAAGCCCCCAGAGAATAAACAAAATGTTCTGTCAGTTCTATAATCAGAAATAGGAAACGGGTGCTCAATGTCTTCAGAAACAAAATAGCTTTAACCAGTACTGTAACTAGTATCCTTACACGTTACAAAAAACGTTATAGCTATATTTGATCTTTATGTGCCAAAGGTACCGCACTGGACTAGAGTAAGCCTGAGCAGGCTGGGTTGAACAGCACTTCCAGGCTGCCACCCTTATATAGAATCATACCCCTGGACTCAGTAGTCTGGGTTGAGCAGCACTTCCAAGCTGCCACCCTCGTATGTCACAGGTTTAGTACATCCCTATCCCCACTTTCACATCACAATTGTACTGGTAGTAACCCACTTGATGAGCAAACCCTATAGTATTTTTGGGCGCTACAGGGGATTTTTAGCTTAGGTAAGAGAAGTGTTGCTGCAGGGTAAAGGGGGAAGCTAAAAACACCAAAGAGTAAAGTTCAGATTGAGAGAGAAGCAACCGGCTTAACCATAAGTTATTTATTGAATAATAGTGATAACTTCACAAGGAGAGCCTAAACCACCCTAACAGTTACATTATTAAAGGTTAGTACCTGAGGTAGAAAAGAAAAGAGAGAGAGAGAAAGAAAGAAAGAAAGAGAAGGATCTCACCACTTCCAGGAAGCTTGAACTGGTCAGGGTTCCTAGATAGCTCAGGGTCCTGAGTGCTGGAGACAGGCAGAGCCCCCAGCAATCAGTCTGGAGAAGATGAAATCCCAGTGGAACTGATGCATAGTTTGGATCCAAGCATCAGAACACTTACTGGAGTGTGGGTAGGGGGGTTTGTAGGGAAAATACAATGGTTCAAGGGAGAACACTAGGTTTGTTTATGGTTAAATTGATGATTTAAGGGTTTTCTTCAGGCTAGACAATAGGAGCTGATTACTCCTAGCTATGGGTGATTCTTGCAGGGAGATCATAATGCAATTAGGCTGCCTCAGTATTCTGGATATCAATCAGAGAATCATTACTAAAATTGGTCTGATAACTGCCTACCTGGGTGTGTGCAGGTGTAGGTTCATTAACATCTGGAGCAGAGAATCCCATGATACACTGCTTCCCTGCTTTTCTCGTCCCAGAGTTCTGTGCAGTTCTCTGTTCTCCATTCTGTATGCTAATGGAGATGCCTTCCTGTCCCATCTTTGATGCAGATGAGGCTAGGAGAGTTGCCTTTGTTCTTGTCACCCTTGTCAGGAGGGGTCTAGGTGTGTCTCCAACTGCCCTTTACTGCTCTCTGAAAGATTTTTTCTGGATTGGTTTTGGTTCAGGCAGAGACTAGGGGATGGTGGATGTCTTTCATGAGTCAGACAAGCTGGATACTGCACCCTGGTTCCCCAAGAACACAGAGAGCAGAATAATGCATTTTTATATATGGTAGGTAAAATAAATGGTGAAGTCCACTAATGTCAAATGCATCCACTTATGCCAGCAGTGAATTTGGCCTGATGTTTATATTTTTTACAGTTAAAGTTGCCATGAACAGTAGGAGACAGAGAAAAACATGTTTAATGCTTTACATACCACATGATATTTGGAAGAAGTCCTGATATATGCTTTCAATATCAAGGCCTCAGCCATAATGGATTTCTCCTATTTTTTAAAAAATTCTCTTTTGTATATGGTTGATTACTCTTTCTGCTGTATAAAAGGAAGATACTCTTAAAATGAGCATTTCATATTAGTAGGAAAGAAACAAACTTCTCTGGCTGATGGTTACTCATAGAGAAGCTTCTCTTAGACTCTTAACATTCTCCAAGTGGTCTCTATTATGGATTCTGAAGACAGGGTACCTCAGTGTGAAGACACATTTATTTTTTTGTAGTAAAGGTAAGGTTGACGTGGTCTGTGCATTCTAGCTGGATTATCTAAGCTTTCTGGAACAGGTTTGGATTTTAAGAAGGGTGACACAGTATTTCAGGCTTGTAAAATCAATAAATACAGACAGTGGTATGACTGTGGTACAAGGACATTAGGGCAGTACCAGGAAATAACTATGGGCTGGCGTCTACCATCCCTCTCCTTTGGAGCAAATCACATAAGCTGTGGGACTGAAGCAGAGTGATGCCTCTGACATAATCAGTTGAGCAAGTGAACTTTGTTACCTGGGTGCTACTGGAATTTGAAGTAATTTCTTTCAGAAGAGTGAGGAAGGACAACCAGACCTACAAGCAAAGCACTCTCAAAGATAAAATTACTGGTGTTAAAGGGGTTAGCTTGGTTAAACTATTTGGTATTTGTTTAATTTATGTGCTGACCTAGGTATACAGTGCAATTATAATTTACAATGTGGGTTGCTAGAAGTTCATGCTGTCAATAGAAAAGTCTAACTGAAACAAAAGCAGAGGGTGTGGTGCTTTCTTTGAATCATAAATATAACATAGTAGTATATTGTGCTTATATTATATTGTTGGTGAGGTACTTTGGAATCCTTAAGAGGGAAAGAGACTGTATAGGTAAAACTATTTTACTCTAATTCTATTGGGGCCTAAATATATCAGAAAATAGATTCTATCAAGGGCAGATGATGCCGAAAATCTTCTGTAACCTTATACCTTAGGTTGCACTATGATTAGGTCTCTAGACAGTGTTAATGACTTTGCATTTAGAACTGAATGAATAATTGTTATTTCAGTATGGTGTCTGAACTGGAAAAACGATTGGTTTGTTTCCAACCAAAACTGAATTGTTTTTGTTGTTCTCACCACAACAAAACAAAAATTAAAAAACAATCATTCAAGTTGAACAAAATGTTTTGAATACATTGATTCAAAATGGCAGTTCTGAATATGTTTTGAAATGAAAGGTCAAAATGGTTCATTTTTAAAGGTTGAAATGAAATGTTTTACATTTCCAATATCCCCCCCCATTTTTAATTAAATTATTTACCAAATTCTTGCAAAAAAATGCCTAGCTCTACTTGCATTCTTACAGAAAATTGCTTTCCTAGAAATGTAGTTGATTTTCTCTAATTGATGCTTTTAGGGGGCGTTAAATGTCAGTTGTGCATTTAAAAGCAACTTTTACTTTGTTGGAGCAATATGTTGTAGAGAAAATAAGGCTGGTTGAGTGATTAGAGACTGGCCTAGGAATTGGGAGACCGGTGACCTCTGCTGCAGACTTTTTGTGTGACCTTGGATAAGTCACTTAGGCTCAGATTTTTAAAGGTAGGCAGATGCCTAAAGACACAGCTAGGGGCTTTTGAAGATCCCACTATATGTCTCCATGCCTAACTCCTGTGGATTTCAGTAGCATTTTCCCACCATACAGGGGGATAAATACACTAAAGATTGGGAAGCACTCAGATACTACTTGTTTGTATACTATAGTGCTTAGGACCCCTAGTGACCAGGACCCCATTGTGCTAGGCGGTGTACAAACACAGAACAAAAAGATGGTCCATAAGCACGGGCGTACTGGGTCAGACCAAAGATCCATCTAGCCCAGTGGCCGGTGCCAGGTGCTTCCGAGGGAATGAACAGATCTGGTAATCAAGTGATCCATTCCCTGTTGCCCATTCCTAGCTTCCGGTGAACAGAGGCTCGGGACACCGTTGCTACCCATCATGGCTATTAGTCACTGGTGGACTTATCCTCCATTAACGTATCTAGTTCTTTTTTGAACTCTGTTATAGTCTTGGCCTTCACAATATCTACTGGCAAAGAGTTCCACAGGATGACTGTGCACTGTGTGAAGAAATACTTCCTTTTGTTTATTTTCAACCTGCTGCCTATTAATTTCATTTGGTGACCCCTAGTTCTTGTGTTATGAGACGGAGTAAATAACACCTTCTTATTTATTTTCTCCAAACCAGTCATGATTTTATAGACCTCTATCATATCCACCCTTATTCATCTCTTTTCCAAGCTGAAAAGTCCCAGTCTTATTAATCTCACCTCATATGGAAGCTGTTCCATACCCCTAAACATTTTTGTTGGCCTTTTCTGAACCTTTTCCAATTCCAATATATCTTTTTGGAGATGGGACGAGCAGATATGCACTCAGTATTCAAGATGTGGACATAACATGGATTTATATAGAGGAAATATGCTATTTTTGATCTTATTGTCTATCTCTTTCCTAATGATTCCCAACATTCTGTTTGCTTTTTTGACTGCCGCTGCACATTGAGTGGATGTTTTCAGAGAACTATCCACAATGACTCCAAGATCTTTCTTGACAGGTAATAGCTAATTTAGACCTTATTATTTTATATGTATAGTTGGGATTATGTTTTCCAATGTGCAATTTTTCCAATGTCCCTTCCCCCAAATGAGCTCCATAAAATACCTAAGATAGATAACTTTAGTAAGGACAGAGAGAAAGAAACATTTAAATTCCCAGAGCTATTCTGTTGGCACATGATATATATTAATTAGATGGGTTACCTTGTATCTCCACCAGGGGCTTTGAAAAAGACAGTGAGACTTCTGACTATGAGGACTGGGGTCTAAATGAGTAACACAGGCCAGGTCCACACTAGAGCGTTAAATCGATTTAAACAGCGTTAAATCGATTTAACGCTGTAACCATCCACACTACAAGGCACTTAAAATCGATTTTAAGGGGTCTTAAAATCGATTTCTGTACTCCAGCTAAACAAAAGGAGTAACCCTAAAATCGATTTTACAAAATCGATTTTGGGCTAGTGTGGATGGAAATCGAAGTTAATGGCCTCCGGGAGGTATCCCACAGTGCACCAGTGGCTGCTCTGAACAGGTAAAGGAACTCTACTGCACTGGCCAGGTATACAGGAAAAGCCCCGGGAACTTTTGAATTGCATTTCCTGTTTGGCCAGTGTGGAGCTCTCAGCAGCACAGGTAACAATGCAATCTCCTGAGAATAGGAAAAGAGCTCCAGCATGGAAAGCACAGGAGTTATTGGATCTGATCGCTGTATGGGGAGAAGATTCTGTGCTATCAGAACTGCGTTCCAGTAGACGAAATGAGAAAACTTTTGAAAAGATTTCTAATGCCATGAGGCAGAGAGGCCATAGCAGGGACTCGGTGCAGTGCAGAGTTAAAGTGAAGGAGCTCAGACAAGCGTACCAGAAGACCAAAGCAGCAAATGGCAGATCCGGGTCTGGCCCAAAAACATGCCGCTTCTACGCGGAGCTTCACGCAATTTTAGGTGGCTGCACCACGACAAGCCCCCCCTTGTCTGTGGATTCAGAGGTGGGGGTAGTAATCTCAGCCACTGCTGATGATTCTGCGGACGGCGAAGATGTGGAGGAGGAAGAGGAGGACGAGATGGCAGAGACCGCACAGCACTCCATTCTCCCCAACAGCCAAGAGCTTTTCCTCAGCCTGACAGAAGTACCCTCCCAGCCCTCTCAAGCCACTAGCACAGACAATGAAGCCATGGAAGCGACCTCTGGTGAGTGTACTTTTTTAAATAAAAACCATAGTTTAAAAGCAAGCATTTTTTAATGATTGATTTGCCATGAGGGCTTGCATGCAGTAGCTGGCATTAAAGTTACTGGAAAAGTCTGTTAACATGTCTGGGGATGGAGCGGAAATCCTCCAGGGACATCTCTATGAAGCACTCCTGGAGGTACCCCAATAGCCTTTGCAGAAGGTTTCTGGGCAGGGCAGCCTTATTCCGTCCACCATGGTACGAAACTTTACCACGCCATGCCTGGAGCACGTAATTGGGTATCATTGCATGACAAAGCCTAGCTGCGTATGGCCCCGGGGATTGCTGGCATTCAAGAAGCATAATTTCTTTTTCTCTGTCTGTTATCCTCAGGAGAGTGATATCGTTCATGGTCACCTGTTAAAAAGTAATGTGTATTAAGGGGACAGAGATGACCATTCCTTCGTTTCTGCTTTCCTGCTCCTTTAAAAAAAAACCTTTCCTAGCAGTTAGCCATGGGGGTGGAGGGTAAAAACCAGCACATTCCTACGGGGAGGTGTCTCTAATGGCGCTGACCTTTTTAGCATTTGGGCAGCAGGAATTATCGCTGCTAATTGCCAAGGCATAGGGGGAGGGGGAGGAGGTAAAGTTTCAGTGACCTGCCATTACAGCAGACATGCAGATTGGGGGGGGGAAACATTCACAATTTTCCTCTAGTGCTTAACCTTTCTGATGGCATAAGAAGGAAAAGAAGCAAAAGATGTGCTTTTTAGCAGTTTGGCTGCCAAGCATGAATGTTACCTGGTAATAGCCAGTGGTATGGGGGAATAAAAGAGGTTGCACGGTTAATTGCCAGTAGATGTATGCCTTACCATGTCCGCCTGCAAGTTGATTTGTAATCCCCGGACCTGCGTCTGTGTTCATCTCTGACACCACAGCCACAAGCACTAAATACTAAAAGAATCCAAAGGCGACCTTGTAGTGAAGTGACATGTGCTACGTACGGTGAATAGTGTAGTTCACTGTGAAAGTGTATAACCATTGTTCTGTGAAATGTATCTCTTATGATCCTTCTATCACTCTTTTCCCCCACTCATGCAGCTGCACATTTTTCAAGCCTCCCTACCCCAGTCCAACGGATAGGTCAGATAAGGAGAATAAGGAAGAAGAGGACACGGGAGGAGATGTTCACAGAAATAATGGCAGTAACCCGCAGTGAAAGAGCTCATCTGGGGGAGTGGAAAGACGTGGTCGCAAAGTACAGGGACGCTGCCAGTGAACGTGAGGACAGGAGGGACGCTCGAGATGAGATGTGGCGGCAGGAAGATCAGAGGTGTAGGCAGGAAGATCAGCGGTGGCGGGCTGCAACGCTGGAGCTGCTGCGTGATCAAACTGACATTCTCCGAAGTCTGGTGGAAGAGCTGCGGGGTCACAGAGTGCCACTCCAGCCCATGTTTAACCTCCCTCAGTACTCACCATGTCCCATATCTTCCACACCCAGACGTGTAAGAACGCGTGGGGGAAGGCTTTCTGCACCTGCCCACTCCACCCCCTTGGACAGTCCAACCGAAAGGCTGTCATTACATTGAAATGCCCTTAATGGCCTTTTTCTTCCCTCCTATACTCCTCCCAAACCACTCTCGGGGTACCTTTTCATTTCTTTTACTCTTCTTATAAGGACATGCTATTCCAAGGCAGTGGGAGGGTGGGTTGGTTACAGGGAATGACTTTATTTCCATAAGCAAGCTGTTATGGAAGGGTGGAGGGTAGCTTACTTGCAGCAGGAGTCAATACATGGGGGGAGAGGTTCATGAAGGGGAAAGAAACAAAGCAGTCACACCGTACCCTGGCCCATGATACAACTCGTTTTCAAGGCTTCCTTAATTGCCTTTCTCTTCCCTCCCTCCCTCCCTCTCATCCTCCTCCAAAACCCCTACTTATGTATTTTTTATTACATGCTTTTTAAAGCAAGAGGGAGGGTGGGCTGCTTGCAGGGACTGACTTTTAATAAAGAATACAAGGTTTTTTAAAGATAGTAACTTTATTTCCATAAGCAAGCTGTTATGGAAGGGTGGAGGGTAGCTTGCTTGCAGCAGCAGGAGTCAATACATGGGGGGGAGGTTCATGAAGGGGAAAGAAACACAGCAGTCACACCGAACACTGGCTCATGATGAAACTCGTTTTCAAGGCTTCTCTGATGCGCACCACTTCCTGGTGTGATCTTCTAATTGCCCTGGTGTCTGGCTGCGCGTAATCAGCGGCCAGGTGATTTGCCTCCGCCTCCCACCCCGCCATAAAGGTCTCCCCCTTACTCTCACAGAGATTGTGGAGCACACAGCAAGCAGCAATAACAAAGGGGACATTGGTTTGGCTGAGGTCTGAGCGAGTAAGTAAGCTTCTCCAGCGCCCCTTCAGACGGCCAAATGCACATTCTACCACCATTCTGCATTTTCTCAGCCTGTAGTTAAACAATTCCTGACCACTGTCCAGGCTGCCTGTGTATGGCTTCATGAGCCATGGCATCAAGGGGTAGACTGGGTCCCCCAGGATAACTACAGGCATTTCAACATCTCCAACTGTAATTTTCTGGTCTGGGAAGTAAGTCCCTTGCTGCAGCTGTTTAAACAGAGTAGTGCTTCTGAAGACACAAGCGTCATGAACCCTTCCTGGCCATCCAACGTGGATGTTGGTGAAACGTCCCTTGTGATCCACCAGTGCTTGCAGCACCACTGAAAAGTACCCCTTGCCGTTTATGTACTGGGTGCCCTGGTGCTCCGGTGCCAAGATAGGGATATGGGTTCCATCTATGGCCCCCCTACAGTTAGGGAATCCCATTGCAGAAAAGCCATCCACTATGACCTGCACGTTTCCCAGAGTCACAACTTTTCGTAGCAACAGCTTAATGATTGCTTTGGCTACTTCCAGCACAGCAGCCCCCACAGTAGATTTGCCCACTCCAAATTGATTCCCGACTGACCAGTAGCTGTCTGGCGTTGCAAGCTTCCAGAGGGCTATTGCCACTCGCTTCTCCACTGTGAGGGCTGCTCTCATCCTGGTATTATGGCGTTTCAGGACAGGGGAAAGCAAGTCACAAAGTTCAAAGAAAGTGCTCTTACGCATGCGAAAGTTCCGCAGCCACTGCAAATCATCCCACACCTGCAAAACTATGTGGTCCCACCAGTCTGTGCTTGTTTCCCGGGCCCAAAATTGGCGAGCAATGGTTAGAACCTCCCCCATTACCATCAGGAGCTCCAAAGCGCGGGGGCCCGCGGTTTCGGAGAACTCAGTCTCCAGGGCCTCATCACTCTCGTCACTGCGCTGCCGTCGCTGCAGCATCCTCTCCTGCATTTGCTGCTCATGGTTCAGCATAGACAGCACGAGAATGCATGAACTGTTTACAACGTCCACGATCAAGGTACTGATCAGACCAAGGTCCATGCTTGCTGTAAAATTGCGTTTGCTCACTTCACCCAGTAAAAAACGCGCGAAATGGCTGTCTGCTGCTTTCAGGAAGGGAGAGGGTGAGGCTGTACCCAGAACCACCCACGACAGTGATTCTTGCCCCATCAGGCACTGGAGTAGTAACCCATAATTCCAAGGGTCAGGGAACACTGCAGGAACTATGGGATAGGTACCCACAGTGCAACGCTCCTGAAATCGATGGACGCCTGGGACCATGGACGCACACCACCGACGTAATGTGCCCTAGTGTGGACGCGTAAAATCGATTTTACAAACCCTGTTTTATAAAATCGATTTTACTAATATCGATTTTAAGCTGTAGTGTGGACGTACCCACAGACAAACTGTGTGGAGGGAGGTGGGAGAAGGGATGAAGGGACGTGATATCCTAGCAGTGTGATTAGCATGATGTCCCGCAAGCATCATGTTATATTTGTACTTTGGGATGAGATTTTATTTTATATTTTAATATGTATTATGGGATGGGGTTGAAGTGAGGGGATGAAGTAGCAGGACAGACAAAGGAACTGATAGGACCCCACTGCCATGTAGCAGTGCCAAATGCCTGCTAAAGGCATAAGTAAGGGAAAGGATAATGGGGGGACCAGGGATCACGCAAAGTTAGGGGATTTTTTTCATGGGACTTTTTGCACTGTTCAGTGTTTGGTTTATACACTTTATTACTGGTTTTAGTGTTGGTTTATTTCTGTTGTTGGGCTGTTCAATACTGGCAATACTTAATATTGGTTTGGGGTGTGTTTTTGTGGGGGGAATACAGCCATGTTCACAGATAAAGGGCTTTGATTTTATTAAGCAAATTTATTGCCATCTCTACATCACATCATATAATGTGTATTTCAAATACCAAAGAGAAACACATGGTAAGGCACAACTGGTAAGTTGTATCTGTACACAATTTCTCAATACATGTACATGAATCCATCAAGTATATGCCACAGTTCCCTCCATTTCATAAAGCAGTCAGCGCATCTTGACAATCAGTTTGCCCCACCATTCTCTGCAGACAATGACAGTACCCCCATTTTGTTGTGTGATGTGGCAGTGCCTTATTTACTGTAAACATTGCTGTATAAACACATTCATAATCATACTATTCTTTGCCCCTACAAATCCACACAGCATCCCTGATTTCTGTTGTACGGCAGCTTTTCTGCTCCAGTTGTGATAGGTTTACTTTCTGACTTGAGTGTTCTGGTTCAGCAATCCATTAGTGTCATAGGTCCATTCGGGGGCAAATGGCTCACCTCTGGCTTCACAAAGATATGAAGAGCACAGCAAGCCGCAGTAGTGCAGACAGCACTGATGACACTGGAATCCAAATGGGTCTGTAGAAAGCACCAGCAGGATTTCAGTCACTCAAACAAACATTCAACTACTATTCTACAGCAGTTGAAAGTATAATTAAACTTTCTTTAGGCAGGCCTTCTGAGATCAGGATATGGTTACTTAAGTTAAAGAAGAACAGGATTGACAAGGTCCACCAGAATAACAGTGTGGATAGTCACTACATTTATGACAATGTTCTTTGGTGGGGATAGTGTCCCAGCCTGTCCATGAATGTAGATTTCTGGTTAGCAGAAAATCTTGGCATCATGAATTTTTCCATTGCAGCCCACACTGGCTTGCATAAATCAGCCTCTGTGGTCCACAAGCATCTACCTTTGAGGTTTATGTACTCCTTGCTCTCTGAGGAGGGCAACCTATGGGCACGTGAGTCCCATCAGTGGCCCCAGCCCAGCCTGGAAATCTCATTTGCTCAAAGCCAGCAGTTATTTCAGGAATATTGTTTATGTTCACCACCTTGGGGAAAGCCATATGCCTCATTGCCTCCTAAACCTCCACAGTTGACTTTCCAACACCAATCTGGTTAGAATCAGAACTGTAGCAGTCCAGGATAGCCAGTAGCAATCTGCTTCTGAACCTGCATGGCCACCCTCATGCATGTGTCATGACACTGGAGGGTCAGGGCAAGCTGCTCACAGAACTCCAGAAGTTCTGGACCCATTGCTGTTCCGCCCAGGTCTGCATAATGATATGACCCCCGCCCCACAACCCCCGTCTGTGCTTTTGGTCCTGATCTAGAAGCGCTGGGCTATGTAAAGGGCATCAGTGTCTATACTGAGAGTCATGAACATCATCAGCCAGTTTGAACCCGCCATGTCTGTATTGTCCTCCTCCTCTGTCAGATGCATTCAAGAGGTCAGAAGAAGCTTCTGAAATGTCCACCAGAGTCTCATAGAAACTCTGCTCTTTTTTGGAAACAGGAGTGTGGAAGCCCAAGCAAGAGAAATTCTTCAAATGCTGATTCTGTCATGTTGCTGCCTCTGGTTTCCAGGCACATGCAGACCCAAAAGACAGCTTGGCAAGATGTAACATTTGGGCTGCATGATCAAGTTTTCCCATAGGGCACACCCATGCCTGTGAACAAAGGCTAGAGCAGCCGCATTTCAGGAGGGTGCTAGGAAGCCTGGGTTATGGTAGTTTGACTCAGGGCTGCTCATCACAGTGTGGACACTGTAGCCCTGGCATGGGGCCTGGGCTCAAAATTTTGTAACCTAGGATCACCAGTGAATCTGGACACTAAAGCCCTGGGTTTTCAAACCCATTGTCCATGGACTTGAGGCTCATTAACCCTGGGTTTACCTAGCAGTGCTGACATACCCCCTAGATACTCCTTTGTAAACACAGGCTAAAGGAGGGAGAGTATGGACTTAGGAGCAAACTCTGCTTAGGTACTGCACCTAACTGGAGATACACGCTCCCTGTGTGACACAGAGCTCAGCTCCATGCTGCTGCCCTGCATTAAAGAACTATGTGGGTTGTTGGATCCTACTCCTTCCTCCTTATGGAAGCGGGAACGTTAAAGCAATGGAGCTATAGTGCTAAACTGCCCAAAGGGAGGATGCCTTCCCCTGGACCATCATCTTGAGTAACTAAGCTAGGTGCAGGGCTGATGTTAGCCATATTTAAGCTATTAAGAAAAATAAATCAATCAGTAAATGTGGTGTTTGTGCCAGGTGCAAAGTACAAGCATCACTACATGCAAACATTTGTGCACAAAGAGTCTTCTCTGTCTTGACACTTTTTCAGTGAACAATAAAAATCAAAATTGCAGAGAAATTCCTTTAACTACGTTCTTTGAAACAAAATGCAGATATAATGTTTAAAAAATGAGATATAAACCAGAACAACACTTCCAAATGTTTGAGCAACAGGGCATGACAGTGTGACTGGTGGTTACACAATCTGAGATGTTACTAAATAACAAAACAATTCCCTGATGAATGGGTCTGTGGCTGATTTCCTTGCTACCCATGTGCATAGTCAATTATAGTTCTCCATGGGTGTTTCGCCTGTGTGAAGACTGTCAGATCTAGTCTAACCAGTGATTCTCAGTGAGAGAGAGAAATTCATTGCATGCATGAGCTAGGTTTTTTTTTAGCATTTCCTGGTTTCAGTCATTTGTTATGTTTTACCTGGCGCAGCCAGCCAAAATAAATTAAATTGATGAGAAATGCCAAGCTACACAAAAGTCAGCAGCTTGTACAGACATGGCCTATCCCTTCCCTTTCAATGTGTTAACCGTGGGAAATAGTAAAATCAATGGGCATGAGGTGCCTAAATACTTTCTGAAAATCTGGGCTCAAGGTGATTTTCTACCACTTTTATGTGTATGCAGCTGTAAGGAAGCTTGGCATATTGCTGTGCAAACATTCATATACACACTCATTCCCATTAGGGATGTCAATTAATTGCAGTTAACTCATGCGATTAACAAAAAAATTAATCACGATTAAAAATTTAATCATGATTAATCGTAGTTTTAATTGCACTGTTAAACAATAGAATACCAATTGAAATTTATTAAATATTTTGGATGTTTTTCTACATTTTCATATATATTCTATACTATGTTGTAATTGAAATCAAAGTGTATATTTTTATTACAAATATTTGCACTGTAAAAATGATAAAGGAAAGTATTTTTCAATTCACCTCATACAAGTACTGTAGTGCAATCTTTGTTGTGAAAATGCAACTTACAAATGTAGATTTATTTTGTTACAGAACTGCACTCAAAAACAAAACAATGTAAAACTTCAGAGCCTACAAGTCCACTCAGTCCTACTTCTTGTTCAGCCAATCGCTAAGACAAACAAGTTTGTTTACACTTACAGGGGATAATACTGCCCTCTTCTTATTTACAATGTCACCAGAAAGTGAGAACAGGCTGCTTTTGTAGCTGTCATTGCAAGGTAGTTACGTTACAGTTGCCAACTTTCCCATGGTAAATAAGCATCCCGACTTTCACAATAAGCCAAAAATCAAGCTAAGCCCACTTCAAAACAAGCCAATCCCTAAGAACCCAACACCCTATGTGACTAGATCCTCCCGACATGCAGTCTAGGACTGTGGTGGGCCCATTGTGCACCCTGACTCTCTCTCCACTTTGCTTGCCACTTGCCCCTGCTTGCTGGGAGCTGATCAAAAAATAATAATAAAAAAAGAAACAACAAGCAACTCTCAAGCTAATTAAGCCAAAAACAAGCTAAATTTCTGTTTGTTTTTATTTGAGGGTGTGGCATGTCTGATTTACATGCTAGATATGCTAAACATCCATATGCCCCTTCATGCTTTGGCCACCATTCCAGAGGACATGCTGATGATGCTCATTTAAAAAAAAAAGTGTTAATTAAATTTGTGACTGAACTCCTTAGGGGGAGAATTGTATGTCCTTTGCTCTGTTTTACCCACGTTTTGCCATATATTTCATATTATAGCAGTCTCTGATGATGATCCAGCACATGTTGTTCATTTTAAGAACACTTTCACTGCAGATTTGACAAAACGCAAAGCAGGTACCAATGTGAGATTTCTAAAAATAGCTACAACACTCAGCCCAAGGTTTTAAGAATCTAAAGTGCCTTCCAAATTTGAGAGGGACAAGGTGTGGAGCACGCTTTCAGAAGTCTTAAAAGAGCAACACTCCAACGCAGACATCACAGAACCCGAACAACAAAAATAGAAACTCAGCCTTCTGCTGGTGGCATCTGACTCAGATAATGAAAATGAACATGCATTGGACCGCACTGCTTTGGATTGTTGTTGAGTAGAACCCATCATCAGCATGGACGCATGTCCCCTGGAATAATGGTTGAAGCAGGAAGGGACATATGAATCTTTAGCACATCTGGCATGTAAATAGCTTGCGACGCCGGCTACAACAGTGCCACAAGAATGCTTGTTATCACTTTCAGGTGACATTGTAAACAAGAAGCAGGCAACATTATCTCCTGCAAATGTAAACAAACTTGTTTATCTGAGCGATTGGCAGAACAAGAAGTAGGACTGAGTGGACTTGCAGACTCTAAAATTTTACATTGTTTTATTTTTGAATGCAGTTTTTTTGTACATAATTCTACATTTGCACGTTCAACTTTCATGATAAAGAGATTGCAATCTCCATTGTTATAGTCAATCTGACTCAGTAGGGATTGCCCACCACCACCAGTTCTCTCCGGTTCTCCCCTTTTGCTTAATCAGCCACAGGTTCTATGTAAACCAGGATACCCAGGAGGACAAAGGAAGTGTCCAAGAGCCATGTATCAATAATATTGCCACCCATCACTGTAGAATTTGAGTGCCTTCCCTGTAAAATCAATACCAACAGCAAAGTCCTTAGTGGATTTCATGGAGTCATTGGCACTGCTTACTTTATGGGGTTAGAACTCTGTGTGGGGTAGGGTTTTTGTTGTTGTTGTTTGGAGAAGGAGTTGCGAGGGGTTGGGGATGTAACGGGTGTTTGAGAAAGTCTTTCCATCATAAGTGACACTCACAATTCAAAGAGAAGGTTTTGTACCATTTCCTAAAGGTGGTCAGACTCTGGATTCACCTGATCTCCTCCAGAAGGTGGGCAGGAGCATTGTGTGCCAGCTGGAACCTGTGCATTGTCTTCACATTCAGCTTCAGACAAAATGAGTTGTAGTAATCCAGCATGGAGGTGACAAACACATGGATCATTATGTCCATGGCCTTGTCCAGGAGGAAGAGATGAAGTTTCCTGGAGAGTTCAAGGTGAAAGAAGGTATTTTTGCAAATTGATGCTACCTGGTCATCCAAGCTTACCGAAGAGTCGAACAGGACCCCACGGCTTCACACCACATGGATGAATGGAGGCTATAAGAAGGTGGTGATGATGTCTTGGCCAAGTCTTTAAAGCATTTCTCCTTTGTGACCAGTATCAGGATTCATCTTGAGCCAGTTGCTATTCATCAAAGAGCTAATTTCCTGTGGGAATTCTGACATGTCAGCAGTAGCAGTGGTTGCATCAGTTAAGAATGAGATATATAGTTGAACATCATCAGCATAGTGTTGGCAGCCAAACCCATGGCATGTTACCTCTACCAATGATCTCATGTAGATATTAAAGGGGAAGGGATTGTATGGATCCCTGTGGGACCCAGTAAGTGAGATCTTTCAGAGAGGAGGAGCAGCTACCCATCCCCACTCTCTAACTTGTGCTGAAGGGGAATGACTGGAGCCACTGTAGTGCTAGGCCTTCTACTCCTGCTATGCCATGTAGATACCTTGTGGTCTACTGTGTCAAAGTTGGCAGATGGGTTCTAGCAGGATAAGCATGGAGATCTTACCTGTGTCCATCAACATAAGGAGCTCACCTTTTGGTGTCCCTAGAGCAATCTCTGTGCTATGCCCTGCTCTGAATCCTGATTTGTGAGGCATCCAGTATGTTGGCTAATGTCACATGTTGTTGGATCTTGGTAGTTACTACTTTCTCAGTTATTTTGCCCCAAATATCGCCCACTTATTTCAATGGGTCCATACTCACTGAAGGCAGGTTATAGAAATAGATTCCACAGGTAAGAAGAAAGCCTGGATCTCAGTTCAAAGGAAGTGATGGTGATTTGACCATAACAATTGTGCATTTTATCTACAGAAAGGGGGCAAGCTGTTTGGTATTTTGCATTATTCCTTGCAGTGGGCTAGGAATGGTTGCTCTCTGCACTTTCCTATAAAAATGGGAGTGCCTTTGCTTATGCTGTACCTCCAATGTTTATCAGGTGCTGAGATACTCATTCAGTGTAGCTGACTGGAGCGAAATTATGTGAGAGCCTGTGAAACAATCTGGAATGCTAAAAGTAGGTTGTTGTTCAATTTCCTGGAATGGTTTAATTTTAAGTTGATAGTCATTTGTATGTATTTGGTATTCTGTGATAGTTTTGTGCCATACTGTACCTGAAAAGGGGTACCAAATTCTGTTATCATATTTGATTATTGGGAACTGTTATATAGCCATTTTAGCAAATCACAATTCCTAGCATTTATGTCACAAACAAACCAATTCCATCCTACCTGTTAGAATATACAATAGGAAGAAAACTGAGTTTAACTTTTTTTTACCAGAGCCTTGGAGTATTTGCTTTTTATCAATTAACTTTTCCATAGGACTTCAAATTAAAAGTTTTGAACCACCCCCCCGAGAGATAATCACTTCAGAATTAGGTGATTTTTTTCCCCAGAGGTTATCAAAGGGGTAACTATCATGAGAAAATGTGGGACTGTAGCATGCAAAACACCTACGCAGTCTCTCCTGTGTAAAGGCAGCTGTTGAGCTGCCTGTTCTTTCAAACAGAATGTTTCAGTAAGTGGCTGGAAAACATTTTCCTGGTTCCTGGCACAGAAAGCAAGAATAGCTGACTGTTGAGTTTGCTGCTGCTCACGTGGCTTTGTGCTCTCCTCTGAAAGAAGGGGCCAATCCAGGAACCCCAAGAAGAGAAATGGTGGAATCTGTTCCTCTGCATTTAAAATTTCATCTCTGCTTATCAGAGACTGTGGAATGTTCAGCTGTTGAGAAACGATTTCTGAATCAGAGTGGAGACTGGGGAACAAAAACAAATTGAAAATTAATTATTTTTGTTACAATGTGCAACAATCTTCTTAGCAAACTGCAGGTTCGTCATGGGGAGCTTGTGCTCCAACTCTGCGGATGTCAGCTCTTGCCACCCTGTATTCAGTGGCGGAGTACTGTGCACCAGTATGGAGCCGATTGTCACACACCAAAGTGGTGGATACACAGTTACATGCTGCCATGCATATCATCTCCAGCAACCTGCATCCGACTCCACTCCCATGGCTCCCAGTTCTGAGCAATATTGCTGCTCCTCATATCAGACAAGAGATTGCCACTGGCAAGTGACTGGAGAAAGTACACGCCAACTCAAGCCTGCCGCTGCACAATTACCTTTTTAAACCACCAGCTGTATGTTTGCTGTCACGTCAGCCATTATGGTTTCATCCGCCATGCCAGGATGTTAGGGCAGAAACACTCTGGTGAGAGGAATCCCCAACCGGTCCCTCGTCGCCGACCCCACAATTTGTCTGGCTGTGGAACAGGTTCTGGACTGGGCCAGGTCTCTTTGCAGCCAACCAGTATCGCTGGAGCCTTTGTGACAGCCCTTTGTGCAGCTGTGGCACAACACAGACGATGACGCACGTTGTCGATGAATGCCTGCTGACTAGGTTCAGCGGTGGCCTAGAAGAACTTCATCATGCCACTGAAGATACTAGACTACTATGAACATGCTAAATAAAAATTTAAATAAATATGCTGTTTCTAGCTCTATTGGCTGTGAAGAAAAGCTTGGAAATGTGATGCAAGAGCAGCAGTTGGAGTGGTGTTTGCAGAGACCGAGGAAAAAAAATAGCTTTGAGGGGTGTGAACAGCCAGGTCTGTGAATTGTTGATTCTGAAACCTGCTTTGCTGGAGAATTCCTGCCAGAAGTCTCTGAGCGTGGCAGGAGGAGAGAAATGCGCAGCATTCCCTGGCCTAGAGTGCTACCCCTGGTCCCTGCACCCACGCTCCCAGGCAGATATATCCAGGCTGGTGGGGTAAGTACAGCTGCCTATTTCTGTTGCTTCCAAGGTATGGGGGTATTTCCTGCTGCTGCTCCAAGCTCACCAGGGATAGAGAGAGACTCCAGCTATTCCTACCTTTCATTTGGGCTGAAGGGCCTACTCTGGTCTGTCTGCCCTCCTCTCTACCACTTTCTCTCACCTCTGACCCTTTCACTCTCTCTCTCAATCTCTCTCACCAGAGTGAGTGGTGCAATGGAAGCAATAATGAATGCAGAGTGTAGAAGGAACGGAGGAAAGGGAATGATGAAGCAATAGACTGAAGGAAGGAGGGGATAGAGAAAGAGACAAAAGGACTGCCTTGGAACTCTGCCTTTCCCCAAATATTTCCCAAGCCCCTACCTCTCCCCCACTTTCCTGGGCAGATTTGAGATTAATTCCTCCCCCCTTAATCCTTATACCCCCTTTCCTGGGTAGGCTTGAGAGTATACCCTCATCAGTCAGTCCTGGTGAACACAGACCCAAAATCCTTGGATCTTAAAACAATGGAAAATCAATCAGGTTCTTAAAAGACGAATTTTAATTAAAGAAAAGAGTGAAAGGAATACCTCTGCAAGATTAGAGCTCAAGATAATCTCACAGACAAACAGATTCAAAACACAGAGGGCTTCCCTCTGGGGAAAATTTTAAAGTTACACAAAGAACCCAATTTTATCCTCCCTCTGTTTTGCAAAAGAAATCACAAATAGAAAATAAAAGTAATCTAATACATTCCTTCTCTAAATACTCACTACCCTATAGGAATGGGATGGCTCCTTCTTTCTCTGAGTCCGACAAAAGCGCACACACAGCCCAGACAAAAGACTTTTTTCCCCCTTCCAGATTTTAAAGTATCTTGTCCCCTTATTGGTCCTTCTGGTCAGGTGTCAGCTAGGTTATGTGAGCTTCTTAACCCTTTACAGGTAAAAGAGGCATTAACTCGTATCTGTATGTTTATGACAAGAAGGAACGAAGGAAAGGGAATGATGAAGCAATAGACTGAAGGAAGGAGGGGATAGAGAAAGAGACAGAAGGACTGCCCTTACTGCTGCCATCCCATCTTGGCTCATGTCTGGTGGTGTTGGTGGCCCCCACCTGGTAGGACCCTCTGCTAGTGTGGTGGCAGTGGAAAATTCTTGTACCACCTTCCCCACCCCCCCAAGTTCATTGCTCAGGTGGGTGGAGGCTGGTGTCCAGCCAAGAAAAGGAAGAGATCCAGGATGGGGGGGGAAGTAGGCCCCTCTGCCCTGAGAAAACTCATAGTCCAACAGGTGGCTCGAGTGGACCCTGTCACCACATTGGGGGCGAGGGCCAGGGCAGAGTCTAAGTGTTCAGTGGTGTGCCTAGAGTTCCAGATTACTTTTCTCTGGCCCTGCAGCTAGAGTTGCCAATTTTGGCTGGATGTATTCCTGGAGGTTTCCTCACATGACATAATCTTTTATTAAAAATTCATCTTTAATTCCTGGAAACTCCAGGACTATCCTGGAGGGTTGGCAACCTTTCTGCAGCCACATGGCTCTAGTGCAGTGATTCTCAAACTTTTCTTTTTGTGGACTGCTTGAAAATTGCTGAGGTCTCAGTTGGCCACTTAATGGTCTTTCCAAATGTTGTTTGTACTGTTAGCTAACTATTGTAAAGCACTTTGGATAAAAGCGCTATATGTGTAAAAAATGTTTTTTTGTTCTACAAATAAAAGCACACAACTTATATTTTAATTTCAGTAGTCTTACCTTCTAATGCGATGGATATGCCCTCTCCCCCCTGCTGTGGCAGCCCCCAAGCTGGAGCTGGGAAGGAGGGGGGTCTCTCCCTGGCAGCTGCAGCTCTGGAGCTGGGGAAAGTCGCTTCTTTCTCTGGCCCCGCAGCCCTGCACATCCTAAATTCCTCCCACACCCTCTTCTCACTCCACTGCCCCTTCCCACCTACCCCCTATTGCCCAGGGTCCAAGCACCTAATTAGTGGAGCCATGTCTGCACAGTTGCAGTAATTAGGTGGGTGGCCTTTCATTCTCTTGTGTGCTGCTGCCCAGGCATGCACCTTAGAGGGAACTATCTGCGGACCACCTGAATGGAGCTCACAGACCACTGGTGGTCCATGGACCACAGTTTGAGAACCTCTGTTCTAGTGTAATTACCACATAAAGATATAGTTGGGATGCCTTATATCAAGGCACCTCAGCATTGCATCAATGACAATTTCTCCAGCAGAGACAAAATTCCATAAGGGTCTGGAAACCAGAGTAGAATATGTTGTTGCTGGAGATCTGAAAGACAGAAGCAGTGCAGTGTCTCTTTTAACGTAACCACGCTGCTCAGAGTGAGTTCAGAGAGGGATAATGGGACTCCTGTATGGTATTCTATGCTGTTTGGCTAGTGACAAATAGTATTTGAAAGGAATGTCTGGCTAGGATAAAAGGAGGGAGGGAGAGAGAGAGAAGTGGAAAGAGGAAATAAACCTGAGGCTACGTCTACACTTAAACCACTACAGCAGCACAGCTTCAGTGCTGCAGCTGTAGCATTTCTTTATAGACACTTACTATAGGAATGGGAGGGGTTCTCCTGTCTCTGTAGTCAATCCACCTCCCTGAGAGGTGATAGCTAGGTTGTCAGAAGAATTATAACACTATCTACAACAGGGGTTAGGTCAGGTTAACTATGTTGCTCAGGAATGTGATTTTTTCACACCCCTGAGTGAAGTAGCTGGATCAACCCAATTTTTTTGTGTATATCTGGCCTAAAAACATAAAGGGCAGCAGCAGAATGCAGAGACAGCAGAGACCTAGCTGATGGTGCAGCATCATTAATTATGGTGGGCAAACCAATTTTGGGCTATATAGCCTAACAGTGTTGATTTATTTTTTTTTAAACCTTCATGTCTGTTTCCTTGGAGATGTGTCCTGCATAGAAACATAGATTTAGCCATACCGGATCAGACCCCAGTGGTCCATTTACTTCAGTATTCTGTCTCCAAAAAATCATGAGAGAGATTTTAACATCTCATTATTTTTAAGACAAATAAATATTGGATACTTTTAATTTGCCTTCTGTGTTTTGGACCTTTAGGGGTAATGTTTTACTACACAATGCTGAGACCTAGAAACTTACTCTTTAATTATTAAAAAAAAAAACAAAAAAAAACAACAAGCTGAGATTCTTATGTATTCAAATGATTCCAGGAGCTAGGGCTTTCAGAAAAATAATCAATATCACAAGTATCATGATAGAATGATGAAAGTTAGTGATATTGCTCATGCTGTGCAGCACGTACATGACTAGTCCCTATTGCTGCAGCGAGCCAATTTAAGAATAAATGCTACTCAGTCTGCACATGGGTGGTAGGCCAGGGCCCACAGTGAGCAAGAAGAAAGAAAGTTGGGCACTCACGTATGTGACATGTAATACAGCCAAAACCCCCAAAATATCGCCACACATCTTGCTATCTTGCATTTCTGTATTTCTGCTCACTCCCTGCTGAAAAAATTGCCGTATGTGCAATGATTTGTAGCTTGTAAATGCTAGGAAAAGCTAGGGTTTCACAAGTGGAGGCTGGATTTATTTTTGCGCTCTTCTTTATGCTGAAAAGAAGAAATATAATGTACCCTCCCCCCCTTTTTTTTAAAGCTTTACAAAAGAGGAAGAAAGAGCATCGCTTCAGACTAAAGGGAACATACACTTACTGGACATACTGGCATATGTGTTTTGATGAATACTAAACATCAGCCTCTTCTGGATAGAAATTAGAGGAAGTATTTTGCTCCTTTTCAAAAGTACGCATTCAGAGTGAGTATGTTTCTTTATTAAAGCTAGATGGTTCCAAAAGATGCCCTTTGGACCAATCTCCAAGAAGCCAACTCTAGATATTGACAATCTGTCTAATCAATTGACCAGAATTCAATCTCTGTCTTTAGGAAAAGTTACCAAGGAGGTTGTGGCAGGTCAATTGTGGCTTTTGTCTGAGTCCTTGAGATTTCTTTGACCTCTGTTGATTGGGCTATAGGAATGAAATAGAAATGCTGGTTGTGTTTGCTTGATTTCTGCCTACTGATGGATGAAAATAAAGAGTTTGTTGATTCTCTAGATCTGTCAGCAGTTTCTTGCATTGAATTGACTCACTTGTAGACCTTAGTTAGGGTGAATGCAGCTGTTCTTGAGTGACTCCATTCTGATCTTTTAGAGAGAACCCAAAAGACAATTCTGGACCATTGTTCTTATGCCCCAAGAGTACTGTCTTGATCCCATAGTTTCTATCCTAGCAACCTTTCTGCTCAACTCGTATATGAGGCTGAAGAGTATGTTGATGAGGAAACATGGACTGCTAGACATTCAGAATGTTGATGACATCCTGCTGCACATCTCCATCACCTCTGCCTCAGCTGGAACAATGGAACCAATAATCCGTTGTCTGTACAAATGTGGTGTTTGGATAAAGGCTAGTTGGGTGCAACTTAATCCAAACAAGATTGAGATAATGTCAGTGGGTTGGAGAAGAAGTCAGAAGCACAGATGTAACTTATTTTCGCCCTCCTGATTGAGGGAGTATGACTGCTATGTGTAACACAGATGTGTTATTAGATAGTGGGCTGGTCCTGGATGTCAGATGTGTTATTAGATAGTGGACTGGTCCTGGATGTCAGGAGAGAGTCAATATTTCATTAAATGCCCTGATACAGATCACGCCAATTCCAGATGATACACAAATGTATTTATTGAAAGAGTGGTGAATAATCTGAAAAACAAAACAACAGCAAAAGTATTAAGTAGTAAATACAATGCTTATCTCATATGTTTTCATTTTCAAAGGGCTTTACAAACTTTATTTTAGCTATGATAAGCAGTTTTCCTCTTGATTACAAAAAAGCTATTAAAGGGTGAAAAAAAAATCCTAGTAATCCTGCATTGTTTTTATTGTCTGTCTAAAAATATTTTATCCAACATTGCTACAATTGAAAGGAATTAGAGGAGGAAATCTCTATTTTTTTCCTAGCTTGTTGCTGTATGCATATGACAGAACTTCATGAAAAACCAGCTTCCTTGTTTCCCATATATAATCAGTTTCACACAGCAAAAATGCTTTAAGTATGAACAAAATGTGATCAGCTGGGAATTTAAGCAGGTATAATACTTTTAAATCATTTTTGGAAAATGTCTAAGCTACCATGTTGGTATCAATTATTAATTTTAACATATTAGGATCAAACTGCATGAAAAGGCTCAGCCAGGCTTCTTCTGTTTGCGCAACCTTGGGAGCACAAATATTTGCACACACATTCTGCCACATGCACAAACAGGTGATAGGAATTTTAGTGCATGAACCTCATTTTTTCCAAATATGTAAAATTTTATCACATATACTCATAGATTGTTGACCTGGAAAAGTGTACATGCGAAGTTGTGCACTGAAAAATGCAAATCATATTTTACAAGTTTGGTGCTTAAAATCCAAAAGATTCTTCTTTCAGGTCTGGTAAAAAAACCAAAACACTTGTACCTTTTTCACTTATGCAGCTGTGTAACATCTTTTTGGTCAGGAAGTGTGGTGAGGCACAAACACTTTTAGTCCATTCTCTCCTTTAGAAGTGGCAGGAATGCAAAATTTACAATTTCCTTTTTCCTAGTACAAATTCCATGCTGACTTTTAATTAGGTGCACCTTTTCAGTGAGAACTTGAAATTCCTTTTCATTAAAATTCTATGTCTTGGATACAGAATCTTGATCCAATTTTCAGAACTGTTGCCTATTAACTTAATCTTTGTTGATAATAAAAGTCCACTTCAGATAATGTCTTTGAATACAGTGTCTTGGGAAATGAAAAAACTCTTTTTTTCCCACAGACTAAAAAACTTGACCCAGTAAAATAGTCTATATATAAACAGTGGTTTATAGAACAGAACAGTTCAGCTCAGAGGGACCTATATAAAAAAATACCTCATGTGAACTGAGATGCTCCATTCTCAATAGAGTAAACTAAGACAAAAATTACTCAACTCCTAATCCAAAAATAATAAATATAGATTTTTATTATAAATATAATATAATATAAATTGAAAGAATGGGAATAGAAAAGTATTGAAACTATTATTCCCGTCAGTTCTGCAGTCACTGATTGTGAAAGAAAAATTTGCACAAAAGCATTGCGTCAGTGATTGCACCAAAGACAGCTGACCTAGCAAAAGAAAAGAGACCTACTGCTGAATTGCAGCATAGAAAGAAGATACTTCAAGAATAAACAGTAACTTCTGTATCTGTTTTCTAGCACAGAAATAAATGTGGCAGAAGTTTAACTATAAAGGATGGTGCAGTGGGAATACTGAACAATCCTACTCATTCCAAAAGCAAAAAGAATTTGTAGAGTGAGTGCAACAGTTACTTGAAGTTTATGGGACTGAGAGAGTTAAGGAACATTTGGAAATTTGATAGCGTGAAGCTTTCACTATGCAGGACAGATCAAAGTGTTTGCCAGCCTGAGAGCTGGCATAGCATCAGACCAGCGTCCTTCCATTGTTTATCAGCCAAAAGATTTCCAGCTCCTGTTGCCATGAGAAGACTCCATGGATCCTAATGCATGAGACCAATACAAAACACTGGCACCGAAGCTGTAAGCCTCAGTAAGAAAGATAAGTACTTCATCTCTGGCTACCCAGAATTCCTATAAGAGATTTTTGTGAACTTTAACAACTGTGGGCCTGTTTTTACTTCCATTGAAGTCAAGGGCAAATGACTTCAATAGTAACAGGATCAGATCCTGTGTGAATTAAAACCAGTGCTGTTCTGCCAGGGGGAATGTAATGCTTAGCATTGCAATGTATTACTTTTACTTATATTGTGTACATGCAGAAAGAACTTGTTGGTTTGGATATCAGACTCTAACTTCAAAAAATAAACTAAACTGCCTTTTGCAGAATTTACAGGGAGTGTCAGATGTTTTATCCTTTCCTTTATTATTTATACTGTTACACTAAACATTCTGGGCAACAGCAGGGTCCCATTGTGTTAGGTGTTGTACAAAAAGAGAGGCAGACACTGGGGAGACAAGCATATATATAGTTTCATGATATACATATAAGCACTTATTCTTTTTGTAGTTGCACCTTATAGTTAATGAAGGGGGAGGGGGTCTCAGAATTCTGGGAATATACCATTAGCATAGTTTGATAATGTTAAAACTTCTAACCAAGTTAAAGGCTATTAAAATCTCTCCCTGACTTAAATCAGAATTTTCAAACATCCAGAGGTATGTCTGTTAAAAAATTGGACCAGGTCTGTCACCTGTGAATTTTATGAATATTTAATTTCTAATATGAATTCACTTCAAAAACTTCTCATACTTCCAAAATAAAGCAGACAGAATGGGAGAAAAAAATCCAACAAGAAATCACTACAAGAAAAAAATCAGAATGTGAATTCCTTCATAACTAAACTTACGCTGGATTTCAATTCCCTTATATTAATTTCGCTCTTTCTCTCTCTCTCTCTTAAGATGTTGAACCAAAGAAAACCAAACACTAAGCAGATTTGGCAAGTATGGATCTTCTATATGGTCATAAGTGCAAATCGCTCTGAAGAGAAAGCTACGACGCAGGTGTGTCCTTCATGTGATGCCACACATTTCTGTGACTGTTCTTCAATGGATTTGAGCACCATTCCTTCAGGACTAACAACTGATGTCACGGGGCTAAATCTGTCCTACAACAGCATAGAACATGTCAGAGAAAATGATCTGAAGCTGGGTGTGAATCTGAGAGTGCTGCTGTTACAATCCAATCAAGTTAGGACAATAGATAAGGATTCATTTATTTTCCTTGGAAAATTGGAACATTTGGATTTGTCAAATAATAAGTTGACTCACTTGTCACCCATTTGGTTTAGACATCTTTTTTCCTTACAGCAACTAAACATACAGGGTAATTTATATATAACACTGGGGGAGAATCCCTTGTTTTCTAATCTCAAAAATTTGAGATATCTGCACCTGGGGAATAACAATTCCTTCTCTGCTATACAGAAGCAAGACTTTGATGGCATTGTAGTTCTTGAGCAACTTGAGATTGATGGTCAAAGGCTCAGGAAATACGAGTCAGGGAGTTTGGCAACAGTTAACAGCATAAATCATATCATCATAAACATAAATGATGTTCAGGTGTTATCGGTGATATTGGAGGATCTTATAAATTCTGCAATATGTATAGAACTGAGAAATATAGCCTTCAATACAGCTAATGAATCTTCATTACTCGAGCCAATGAGTCATTCTATCATGAGGAAACTTGTGTTAAAAAATGTTTTGTTTACAGATGAAAGTGTTATCAGAGTATTAAACATCTTGGTGCAAGCTAAACAATTTTTGGAGCTGCAAGTGGACGATTCTGTACTACGGGGAACTGGAAAATGGCATGGGCAAATTGAAGTAAACAGAGAAAGTGCCATTGAAGTAATCACAGTACAGAAATTAGCTATAGAGCAATTTTATTTGTTTTCAGATCTTCATGGTGTGGAAAATCTTCTAGGTAACATTACCAAAACCACAGTTGTAAATACCAATGTGTTCTTGGTGCCTTGCAGCATTTCAAGACATTTTTCCTCACTCCTTTATCTTGATCTCAGTGAAAATTTGCTTGCAGATCCAAATTTGGAACATTCATCCTGTAAGGGTGCATGGCCCTTGCTGCAAACTTTCAATTTAAGTCAAAATACATTGGGTGATTTAGAAATGACGGGGCGAAGTCTATCTCATCTAAAACACCTTACTCACCTAGATATTAGCCGAAACAATTTTGGTGAGATTCCGGAATTATGTCAATGGCCAGAAAACCTGAAATATTTAAATATCTCAGGCACTCAAATACCCAAATTAACAACGTGCATTCCTCAAACTCTTGAAGTTTTGGATGTTAGTAGTAATATTCTCAATGATTTTAGATTAAAGCTGCCACATCTTAAAGAGCTCTACATTGCAAAAAACAAATTAAAGACCTTGCCAGATGCTCCATTTATTCCTAACTTAGTAGCCCTGAGAATCAGCAGAAACAAATTAACCAGTTTCTTTAAGGAAGAATTTGGATCATTTAGGAAAATGGAGACACTGGATGCAGGTGACAATAATTTCATCTGCTCTTGTGAATTTCTCTCCTTCATTCAATATCAGGAGGGAATAGCTAATGTCTTGGCTAACTGGCCAGAGAACTACATCTGTGACTCTCCGTCTTCTGTGAGAGGACAGCAGGTAAAAGCTGCTCAACTTTCGCTGTTTGAATGTCACAGAACTTTGGCCGTGTCCCTAATTTGCATTCTGGTGGTCTTGATAATCCTGTTTATTGTGATCCTGGGCTACAAACTTCATGTGATCTGGTACATGAAAATGACCTGGGCTTGGCTTCAAGCTAAAAGGAAACCCAGGAAATCACATAATCACGACTTCTGCTATGATGCTTTTGTTTCCTACAGTGAAAGAGACTCAGAATGGGTTGAAAACTTAATGGTACAGGAACTTGAGAATGCTATCCCCCCATTTAAACTGTGCCTTCATAAACGGGACTTTGTGCCTGGGAAGTGGATCGTTGACAACATCATTGACTCCATTGAAAAAAGTCATAAAACTCTGTTTGTGCTGTCAGAGCACTTTGTGCAGAGCGAGTGGTGCAAGTATGAGCTGGAGTTCTCGCACTTTCGTCTCTTTGATGAGCATAATGATGCAGCAATTTTGATCCTTTTGGAGCCCATTGAGGAGCAAACAATTCCCAAAAGATTCTGTAAACTGAGGAAAATAATGAACACAAAGACCTACCTTGAATGGCCTCTTGACGAAAATCAGCAACAAATATTTTGGAATAACTTGAAAACAGCATTAAAATCCTATGATGTCATTTTAGGCTGAACTACTAACTCAGCCACACTATGTTTCCAAGCAGGACATTTATGAAGCCTTTTTCCTGTTAAGAAACATTTTGTTATGCTGACTTTTATTTCAGTGTTGTGGAGGCTTGACTTGACTGCACACTAAACTAATTTAAGCTTTGCTAAATGAAGGATACCAGCTGAGAACATCCAACTGTTTTAGAGATTCTTTGGTTTTCTGACTTTTCTGTTAATAAGTACCCAAGCATCCCTGTCTGTGAAAATGCTTTTGGGAAGAAATTCTACTGAAGCTGGTGTGTTTCTGTAGTTTCTTTTTAACCATTCCAAAACAAATGCAGTTACAGTGCTCTGTCTCTCTCTCTCTCGAAAAAAAGAGAGCCAACATGCTGAAACATACCACAGGATCCATTGATTACATCGTCTTATTTGTTTTAGATACCATCAGACTATTTAGAGTCATTCAAGAAAAATGCAGTGGAAAAGTAGAAATTGCCCAGTTAGATAAAAATAAGATCTCTGAAGCCAGATCCTCCCACAGGTAATACCTTTCAAAGAGAATAGATTAAATATGTAACTCCAGGGGAATCAGTGGATTTACACCAGGATTTTTTATGGCCCAGTGTAGCAAGGCGGTGTGGCTCCCCTCCTCCCCAGGGAGGGTCGAGCCCCGTCAGACACCTAAAGGGGCGGGGCCACTGGGTGGTAGTCCCGCCCCTCAGAGGGTCAGGAGGCGACCCGGAAGTATAAAAGCCGGCCCTCAGCCCTCAGTTGGAGCCCTGCCGCCGTTGGGAGCGGACCTGCTAGAGGGTGCTCCTGACTGGGAAGCTTCAGAGGCCCAGGGCCGTTGCCCGATTGGCCAGACCTCCCCGCTATGCCGAGGAGCTGCCGGAGCTGCCCCGTGCCCGCTACGACGAGGGGCTGCCAGGGCTGCCTCGTCCCTGCTACTACCCTGAGGAACCCCTGGACCAGGCCTGGCCGGACTTTCCAGAGGTACTACCGGATCTGCTGCCCAGCCCTGGCTGGGAGGAGCCCATGCTACTAAGCTTCCAGGGAATGATCAGGTAGGACCCGAAGGGGAGATAGGAAGCAACCCGGGGGCAGCTGACCCCAGTCAGACTGCAAGTATGCCGGAACCCATGTCAGTGTGTTTCGGCCAGGATCCCCACTGACTGCAGCACATCGTTGCTGCTGCTAGGGCCCCGGGCTGGAATGCAGTGGAGTGGGCGGGCCTGTGTTCCCCCTGCCACCCATACCCGGGTGGCAGACTCTCCCCCTCTCCGGCCTAGGGAGGCCATTTAGTCTGCCTGAACTGCTAACTGCTCAGCCCTGAGCCACAAGGGCCTGAGCTATTGTAACTGTGGGTTTGGTGCCCGCTCGAACCAAGGGCTGGGCCCCCTTTGACTGTGCCACTACTTGGTCCTGCCTACAGGGCCCGAGCTGCCTGAACTGCTAACTGCTCAGCCCTGAGCCACAAGGGCCTGAGCTATTGTAACTGTGGGCTTGGTGCCCGCCCAAACCAAGGGCTGGGCCCCCTTTGACTGTGCTACTGTTCGGTCCTGCCTACAGGGCCTGAGCTGCTTGAACTGCTGGCTGCTCAACCCCAAGGGCAGAGGCCCTCACGACGTGTAGCGGGGCGGTGTGGCTCCCCTCCTCCCCAGGGAGGGTCGAGCCCCGGCCGCACACTGTCACACCCAGCAATTTAAGAATGAAGCAACTTGACAAATATGTCAGATACTTGATGTGAAAACTTTGAGATGTGTCCAGTTTCAAAGGTCACAGGATCACTATGTGTACATTTTAATGGTCTATGTACTTTATTATTTCTATGTGTTTATTATTTGTTGTTATAAGCACTGTAAAAACACTGAAGTCACAGTCCCTGTCCCTAGTAGCTTACCCTAAGATATTCAAACAACAGATAAAATGCTTGTGGATGTTGTTAAGTACGCATCTTTGTTAGGTTTCCTCTCCCTCTTCTCATGTGCCCTAGCCAATCTGTTCCACAATTGCTGCCCCATTGTTACCCTTCTTTCCTTCTACCTACCCCACTAAGGTATAGGTATAGTAGATTTAGGTTTTTTTACAGTGGGATTTTTTGCACGGATGTAACAACACCTATGTAGTGGCACTAGTGCAAACCTCATGGGTAGACACCACGTTGTAAAAAGTGAGTTTCACCCACTGTAGTTTATTTTGCATAACTGAGGCACCTCAAATTAGTAAACATTATTGCAAAGATTGGCCATAATCTTTCTGTGCCTTAGTTCCCCATTTGTAAAATGGGGACAATAGTGCCATCTCCCAGAGAAGTTGAAGATAAATTCATTAATGTTTGTAAAGCACTGAATACCTTGATGACAAGCACCATGGAAAATCTTATGAGGAAATGAATATTTTTGTATTCGGTGCAGGGACTAAATGGTGTACAATAAATTAGGCATGAGGCGTCACCTTGAATTATGAGGTAGAAAAGAAATATTGAAGAGTTGCTGATTTGACGAGCAACCTTTACTCACTCATCTCTAAACTTTTAAGTGCTTGACTTCAGAACTTTAATAATATGCTGTTAATGTAGTATTTTATGCAATTTATAAATATATTAAAATATATCTTTGTTTCATTGGATGGAAGTGAGAGACAACTGGTGACACTGCATTTTAAGAATACAGGAAAGGAAAAATAAATCAACTCCGACAGTGTTTGGTTAACAAATAAAACAAAGTCTTTCTAAGTTACTACACTACTGTGATCATGTCTTTAGAATCTCTGTGTCTTCATGAAGTTAGTGAATGGGGCCGGGTTAACTCTCCTGTGGGCCCAGGGCTATTAGATTTTCTGGGGCCCCCTATATACAAGTCTTTTCCTAATTTAAAATAAAATGATCACAATTATAGCATTGAGGCTACTAACGCTATACTAAACTTAAAGCCATTCTGTGGTTACATTTCAGTCTTAAAAACATGTAGAATATAGTTAAGGTAATTCAAAATAGCCTACTTCTTACCTTAGAACAGCTGTTGTTAGTTTCTTTCTGGGAGGGAGTTTGGGTGCAGGAGGGAGCTCCAGGCTGTGGCAGTGTGTTGGGATGTAGGAGCGGGTGAGGGGTGTGGGCTCTGCGAGGGAGTTTTAGGTGCAGGAGGGGGATTCTGACCTGGGGCAGGGAGTTGGGCTGCAGGAGGGTTGCAAGGTGCAGGCTCCAGCCGGAAGGCACTGACCACAGGTGGCTCCTGGCTGGTGGTGCAGCAGGGCTCAGGCAGGCTGCATGTTGTGGCCCCATGCCACTCCCGGAAGCGGACGGCTGCTGGCATATCTCTGTGCCCCCCTGGTGGGAGGGGGACATCGTGTCTCTGTGCACTGCCCATGCCTGCAAGCATCACCCCTGCAGCTCCTATTAGCTGGGAATGGTGCTGAGAGCAGGGGCCGTGCATGGAGCTGCCTCCCCCACTTCCGCCTGGGGCTGCAGAGATGTGCCAGGAGCCGGCTGCTTCTGGGAGCAGCATGGGGCCACCCCGTCATGCAGGCAGACTGCCTGAGTCCTGCTGTACTGGGCCGCCCCTTAGCCCAGGGTCCTGGACTGCAGCCCCTGCAGCCCCTGCATTAATCCAGCCCTGCTAGTGAACCATTGATGCAATAAGCAGTATTTCCTTTAAGGCAGTTCTGACTTGAATAGCCCTGAGCACAGTTAACATCTGATGTCATTATTCCAATTTGTTTGAAGATTTAGGACTGAATGAGACTTGGAAACTTCAATTAATGCAGGAGAAATATTTTATTTGTTGTAGGAGGAAAATCAGACTCTGGTTTAAGAATTAATTTATCTGGGAGAAACTGCCATTAAGCCTCTTTAATATAGGAGACTACTCAGATTTTCACTTTTCTGTGTGACATGGTGACCAGTAAGAAAGACAATTGAGGATTGAAAAATATTCTATTCTGTATTGGCTTGTATATCACCCTCATCACCATTCTATCTGTAGTGCATTAAGGGACATGACTAATACCTATCACATGTGATTGGTTCTTTCTCTCCTTTCCCCAGGGATAGAATTGTGTGTGCAGTGGAATGTTTTGTTTTGTAAGGGGGATTTTTTTAATGCCCAATTAAAAAAAAATGGTGATGCTTCCATCTTAAATTCAAAGCATACCTTTGTCACATCTTGAGATACCCTGTTTAGGTTCCATCTTTCCACTCTGGAAATCCATGAGGGGATTTCCCCATACAATTTCCTTTGTAGAACAGATATGAGAATTTTAAAGTAGACTAGAAATAGAAAGAAATGGGCTCTTGCACCCAATTCAGAGACCTGGATTTGAAGGGAACTCCACCTCAGGCTTCACATAAGCTTTCTAGAAGTAATTCCAGATATCCTGTGCAGACAGCTGTAACAGATTACTATGGGGAAGCACCAGGAAAACAGCATTTTAAAAATACTCTTGAACAGTTAGAATGATTTGGGTTTTCAAAAGAAACCAACCTGTTTTTTGGAGTATCCATGTCCCAGTAACTTTGTCTGTACTGGTCTTGGATTATAGGTCACAGTCTGTTTAGAATTGGGTGATTCAGAGGAATTTGGTTAATGGGCTTTAATCCTACCACACAGTTTCTGCTTACCTCTGCAGTAGTCTTGGACGTTGTATACACTAAAATGCACCATGTTTTCATGTGGTTGTGAACAATTGTGTTAATGAACATAATGTTGAACATGATTAAGCAGTCACTGTAGACCAGGATAAATCATGTTCTCCATCATATCAGCTAATCATGATCAAACTTTCATCTGAGCAGGGTACTGTGGAAGTATACTGGGGCAAATCTTTAGTAACTCCAGCTGATGAACTTACGCTCTGAAGCAGAGGAGAGATATTTTTAGCATAGCCAGTGTAACTAGAGAAGCTTCTCTCATTCACGTGTGTTAATCCCTTCTGGAATTTTATTATGCTAAAATCTTCATCAATTATACCCCTGGGTAATGAATTAGACAGGTTAATTATCTAATGCTTAGAAAGGTATTTCCTTTGCGAGGAAGAAAACTGGGATGAGAAAAGAGACCAGGAGTGGGAGCAAGTGGTAAGAGAACATAAGAATGGCAATACTGGGTCAGACCAATGGTCCATCTAGCTAAGCATCTTCTTGTCTGACAGCGGCCAATGCCACGTTCTTCAGGGGAGAATGAACAGAACATGGCAATCATTGAAGTGTTTCATCCCCTGTCATCCACTCCCAGCTGTTGTCAGACACTGCCAGTGTGGTGCTCTGCTCTACTCAATGTTGATATCAGTTGGCTGCATGCGCGTTCCCTCTGTGTGCTGCCCCAGCTCTGCACAGAGAGCTGACGCCGCAAACCCCGAGAGAACCCCCAGTGCTCACAGACTCTAATAAGGTACAAAGGCACCTGGGCCAGGTTTATTGTCAAAGAGAAACACAGTCTCTAGCTCGCCAGATTAGGTATCGACGGGTCTGCCAGTACATATGTGCTCCCTGGTAATGGACTGGTTCTGTCAGTGGCAGGACTTTCCACTGCCTTCTAGGCGAGACAAAAATGTGCACTTGGGGATGTATTCTTATACACAGGTGCAGAACAGATTACTCATCGCTACTAATGCATTAAGTTACAGCCCCTCTATTAGGGGGTTGCCTTTCTCCTGGCACAGGTTGGTTTGGACAAACTATCCATCATATTGTCTCTACTGTATTTTTAGGCTAGGTCTACCTGTTCTTTGTTATCTGTGTGGGATGTGTTCGCTGTTCTGGTGCTCTCTTGGCCCATGTTCATTTTATTAGTGATTAATATGTACTTCTAGCAAGCCCTCTTCTTGCCAACTTCTGCAAGCAGGAACCTGTCTGTCTCACAGCCCAGCTTTGCTTAACAATGTCTTGACTATTACTCTAGTTCAGGCCTCATACTGGGCCGCTGATACAAGATTTTATGTTTCAGGGCCTCATCTTATTACACCAGCTTCTGACAAACAGGTTGGAAATACCAAGAATCCTAGGGACCCTCAGGAGGTCATCTAGTCCAACCCCCCTACTCAAAGCAGGACCAATCCCCAGATTTTTACCCTGATTCCCCAAATGGCCCCATGAAGGACTGAACTCACAACCCTGGGTTTAGCAGGCCAATGCTCAAACCACTGAGCTATCCCTCCCCCATACAAGACTATGGGAATGCATCCCTGACCTTCTTGGCTAGTTCTTTTTTGACCCCTATTATATTTTTGACCTTCACAACATCCCCTGGTAACAAGTTCCACAGGTTGACTATGTGTTCTGTGAAGAAATACTTCCCTTTGTTTATTTTAAACCTGCTTCCTATTAATTTCATTGGGTGACTCTTGGTTCTTGTGTTGTGTGAAGGAGTAAATAACACATACTCACTTTCTCCACACCATTCATGATTTTATAGACCTCTACCATAGTCCCCCCCCCCCTTAGTTGTCTCTTTTCTAAGGTGAACAGTCCCAGTCTTTTTAATCTCTCCTCATAAGGAAGCTGTTCCATACCCTTAATCATTTCTGTTGCCTGTCTCTGTATCTTTTCCAATTAATTTATCTTTTTTTAGATGGGGTGACCAGAACTGCATGCAGTATTCAAGGTGTGCATGTACCTTGGATTTATATAATGGCATTATCGTATTTACTGTCTAATTACGTATCCCTTTCCTGATGGGTCCTAACATTGTTAGCTTTTTGACTGCCGCTGCACAAGGAGCAGATCTTTTCAGAGAATTATCACAATGATTCCAAACTCTCTTTCTTGAGTGGTAACAACTAATTTAGATCCCACCATTTTATATGTACAGTTGGGGTTATGTTTTCCAGTGTGCATTACTCTGCATTTATTAACATTGAATTTCATCTGCCATTTTGTTGCCCAGTCACCCAGCTTTGTGAGAACTCTTTGTAACTTTTTGCAGTCAGCTGTGGACTTTAGTAGCTCCAGAAATTTGGTATTGTCTGTAAACACTGCCGCCTCACTGTTTATCCCTTTCCCCAGCTCATTTATGAATATGTTGAACAGAACAGCACTAGTCCCAGGAAGGCTCCATAGGGGAACCCCACTGCTTACTTGGCATTCTGAAATCTGACCATTTATTCCTAGGCTTTGTTTCCTGTCTTTACAGTTACTGGTCCCTGAGAGACCTTTCCCTCTTAGCTCATCACTGCTTCGGGGAAGTAAAGAGGAGCGGGCAGAGAGTGAAAGTGGAGAGACAGGACTAGATAAAGCGAAGCCTTTCCCGTCCCTGAAGTCCCAGTGAAAACCAGGGATCGGGGCTCTCTACACGGGGAAGCAGAGTGAGGACTGGCCGGGCAGCCAGTACCTGGCCACAGCTGACTTTGCCTTGCAGACTGTCAGAAAAGGGAGAGGGGCTGGAGAAGGAGGGAGGGAAGATGCAGGCAGTGGTTCCGAGCCAGCCCGCCGCGCCGCTCGGGGCCGCACATCAGCACCAGCTGGCAGGCGGCTTCTCGGCGCGCGGGCGGGGCTTTCCCGGAGCCCTGCGGCCCCGCCGCTGCAGCTGCCCTCCCGCGGGGACCAGCCGGAGCGGGGGCGGGCGCCGCCTGGGGCGCTCGCGGCAGGCCTGCGCGGAGGAGGCTGAAGGCGCGGAGCGGAGCGTGACAGCCTCGCCCCCGCTGCACACCAGCAGCTCCCAGTGCGGCCGCAGACGGGTCCCGAGTGGCCGGGGGTTGCAGCCCCCCAGGCGGGAGGAGCGGCTCCGTGCAGCGCTGGGGCGAGAGGGGAAGGCGTACAGCAGCCTCTGCCCTGCGGTTGAGTCTGGTCCCGGCCTTGCTGGGTCCCACAAAACGGGCGAGCTCCCCTCGGGCCATGTTTGACAGCTTCCAGCCCTGGCTTATTGGTTGATGGGCACGTGGTTTGTAGGCTGCGCTTCGTTCTCCGGGCTACTGATTTATTAGACCGCTGATCGCCCCCCGGAGAAGCCCGGTGTTGAAGACAGGTGAGTCGCAGACCTGAATGGGTAAGGTAGAAATAATAATCTCTCTCGGGCGGGCCCTGGGACATCTCTTTAGTTACCTGTCGTTTCTCCTGCGGTGCCATCGTGGGCAGATCCAACTGGTTCAGGACTTTGCGTGTTTGTATCTGATGGATGTAACGGTATTACGCAGATTAGTAGTTATCCTCCATACACCTTTAGTGTAGTTGCTCTAGTTGAATAGTAACAATTTACACTAGCCCGTTTAGGACCTGCTCCCGAAATCAATGTCAACATTTCCATTGACCCCAGTGCTTCAGGGTCCATAGAACTGTTAACATTTTATTTTTAAACGTTAGCTTAATAATAGTTTCCTGTACCATATTTAGTTTGAGGAACATTGGCACATTTCATTTTTATTATAATGGTTATTAATTGATATGAGCACTTGTAGGGCCCTGAAGACACGGTTAGTGAAGGGTATGGACTATTCCTGAATGTGGTGAAAACATAATGAATGTATCTTGACACATCTAATAAAAACAGGATGTAAGCAGACATTGTGACTAACGGACAAGCTGCAGAGGCAGTAGATGAGTTGAATTATCTGGGATCCTATACATCCAACAAAGGAAGCTGTTCCAAAGAAACCAGAAGAAGAGCAGGGATGGTGTGCTTAGCTATGGCCCCCTTAGAAACTGTGGAAAAGCTATAGCATCTTGAAATGTAGGAAGGTGCAAATGGTGAAAAGCCTAATTTTTTTTTCTGTAGCCATTTATGGATGTTAAATTAATGCTCCTGACAAGAAAAAACTGAAGCTTTTGAAATGTGGGTGTTGGTGAAGACTCTTGCACATCTCCTGGATGGGGGGGGGAGGGAAAAAAGATGAATGCCTGTGTTAGAAGTATTAGTGGAGAAAAGCGGACTCTGATGTTGGACATCGGCAGATGCAAATGTATGCACATTGGTCACATTAGGTGTAGAGATGGAAATCACCTTGCAAAAGTTATTAAGGAAGGAATAGTGGTTGTGTTCGTAGTAGGGGATGATCACTAAGGAGGTGCATGGATGGTGTGTGGCAGGTCACTGGGCGGTCAGCTGCTGAGTGTCCTAAATTAGTGATGGATTGTGCCAGCTTCTGAAAATTCTGCTATGATGTTATTGATATTCAAACCTGAAACACTCATGCACTTGCTTAACTTTATTCACACAAATTTCCATAAGAAAGAAGAATCACACAATAATCCTCATATTACAGTTAGACTATCTGAGTGAGTGAAGAGAATCGTGTCTGCAGTATCAGGTCTTGAATCCGTACAACAGCTTGAAAATTGCAAAGTTAATTCATACCAGGTTTACAGTACAGACATTACTGTGTCTCTGCCTGCAAATATTTGATTGATACTCTTGATTGTTGGCTCTATGATTGATACTTGATTGTTGGCTCTATGTATTTTTTGCTGTTATGACCGCCATTGCTGTAGCAGGAACGTAGCTGAGCCTAGGGAAGTGTGAATGGTGTAGTCATAGTTCGGAACTCTCCGCCCATGATTTCCACTCTGTGACCAAAGTTCTAGGGTGAAGCAGCAATAATAGGAAAAAAGGTGGAATAGGTGAGAGTGGTGGGGGGACCTCGTGGGCAGGGAGAGTCTCCTAGTGTGGGGCCAGGATGTGGTGTGGTGGGGGAAGGGTTGAAGAAACGTATCCTCCCCCAGTATATAAAATAAATGCACAAACACCGATGAATCTATCCCTTTAAATAACCATCAGCCTAGCGTGGTTTAGGAACAGCATAGGTGAAGGTTTAGGCAGCCACTTTCTTAATCCCCTGGTAACCTTTTCTCTGCTCTTGTGGTACTCACAAGGGTTATGGGAAAACATGTGGAGGTAGCCCCTTTCTAAGCACCCTATCCTAATTTCTTTTTGGTCTATGGCTGGTATTCTGCTATGTAGCCACTGCCAAGCCTCAGATCGGGGAGAAGGAAAGAAGAATGGGGAGCACAGCCATCTGCACTGTGGGGGACTGGAGAAGGCATAACAAAGGACATTGTTGATGGCAAAGAATGTTCCAGTGTTCTTCCTACCTGCTCAGACAAGGCCTGCAGTAGGCTGGGCTAGCAGTACATTAGCTGCCCCACAAAGCCATGTCACTCCTGACCCTCAAACACTCTCATTTTGCAATGTTGGTCATTTCCTGTAAAAAAGCTGAAAAATGAGAGCGTAAGTGGGGCAGACAATGAACAAGGAAGAGCAGTTGTCAGCGATGCTAACCAGAACATCTACTGGGAAAGAGGCCCTAGGAGCATAAAGTATCCATAGCCTTCTCTCTGCTGAGGGTCTGTCGGAACCAGTGCTGCATCAGTGCTGAACCCTCCTCTCAGGGATTCATTGTCAATATCTACAAATATGTGTTTGTCATCACTGTCCATATACAATATGGTAATGAATGCCCTGCACAAACACCTGGGAAAAGGCAGTTCCTGTGCCCAAGACTTCACAAGCTAAAAAATCAAAAGCTAGCTGAAGGTTGAGGGAAAGGATTACAACACATGCAATGCCTTTTCTTCTTTTCAAAGAAACACTATGCAGAAATAGTGGCATATCTTGAAAATAATTTAGTATTCAATAAGCTATTTCTACAAAAAATTGATTGTCCCCAGCTCTCATTGACTTCAGTGGGAGTTGGAGTGCACAGAAAGTGTTAGCACCCTACAGCTCAAACTTTGTACACAAAATGAAATCTGCAGATTTTTTGGGGGGAGGAGGGAGAAAACACTAGAGAGTGTTTTCTTAAAAAGCAGTTTGTTGGAACCTAGCTATTTACTGAACATAAAAAGGACTAGGTCAGTAAATTACATTATTATTAGGTTTATGAATGTTTGACTAAAGTATTCACTGATCTGTGAAAGACTGGTGCAGGTAGTAATTAATCTGATGTTTCTCATTCCAAAGTTAAACACAGCAGGAGAAGAAAAAGGAACTGAAAGCCAAACAGAAAATCATTCTAGCACATTTATGTATAATCTGATTTTCTTGATGTACTATTTTAAACACTTGATATATTTTTCATGTTCCAAAGGCTTTACAAATGATAACTATTCATAACACCTTATTGAAGATAGGTCGGTAGAGACTGTTTTTCAAGTTTGGCTTTTTTAACACTAATAATTCATGCTATGCTTATTCTATCCTTCTTTTGATTTTAGGTAAAATCATGCCTAACCAACTCTGGAAAGGGTGGGTTATCTACATGGTCATAATGGCAAATTTTTCTGAAGAAAAAGCCACAACGCGGGTGTGTCCTTCATGTGATGCCACTCATTTCTGTGACTGTTCTTCAATGAATTTGAGCACCATTCCTTCAGGACTAACAACTGATATCACAGGGCTAAATCTGTCCTACAACAGCATAAAATATGTCAGAGAAACTGATCTGCTGGTGGGTGTGAATCTGAGAGTGCTGCTGCTGCAATTCAATCAAATTTGGACAATAGATAAGGAATCATTTATTTTCCTTGGAAAATTGGAACATTTGGATTTATCAAATAATAAGTTGACTCATTTGTCACCCATTTGGTTTAGACATCTTTTTTCCTTACAGCAACTAAACATACAGAGTAATTTATATACAACACTGGGGGAGAATCCCTTGTTTTCTAATCTCAAAAATTTGAGATATCTGCACCTGGGGAATAACAATTCCTTCTCTGCTATACAGAAGCAAGACTTTGATGGCATTGTAGTTCTTGAGCAACTTGAGATTGATGGTCAAAGGCTCAGGCAATATGTGTCAGGGAGTTTGATAACAGTTAACATAAATCATATCATCATAAACATAAATGATGTTCAGGTGTTATCAGTGATGTTGGAGGATCTTATAAATTCTGCAATATGTATAGAACTGAGAAATATAGCCTTCAATACAGCTAATGAATCTTCATTATTGGAGCCAATGAGTCATTCTGTCATGGAAAAATTTGTGTTAAAAAACGTTTTGTTTACAGATGCAAGCATTGACAAACTGTTAAACATCTTGGTGCATGCTGAGCAATTGTTGGAGCTGGAGCTGGACAACTCTGTACTGCAGGGAACGGGACACTGGCATGAACCAATTAAAATAAAGAGAAAAAGCCCCATGGAAATTGTGACAATACAGAGATTAACTATAGAAAAATTTTATTTGTTTTCAGATCTTAGCAGTTTGAAAAATCTTATAGGTAACATCACCAAAATCACAGTTGTAAATACGAAGGTGTTCTTGGTGCCTTGCAGCATTTCAAGACATTTTTCCTCACTCCTTTATCTTGATCTCAGTGAAAATTTGCTTGCAGATCCAAATTTGGAACACTCATCCTGTAGGGGTGCATGGCCCTTGCTGCAAACTTTCAATTTAAGTCAAAATACATTGGGTGATTTACAAATGACAGGAAGAAGTCTATCTCATCTAAAATACCTTACTCACCTAGATATTAGCCAAAACAATTTTGGTGAGATTCCAGAATTGTGTCAATGGCCAGGAAACCTGAAATATTTAAATATCTCAGGCACTCAAATACCCAAATTAACAACGTGCATTCCTCAAACTCTTGAAGTTTTGGATGTTAGTAGTAATATCCTCAATGATTTTAGATTAAAGCTGCCACATCTTAAAGAGCTCTACATTGCAAAAAACAAATTAAAGACCTTGCCAGATGCTCCATTTATTCCTAACTTAGTAGCCCTGAGAATCAGCAGAAACAAATTAACCAGTTTCTTTAAGGAAGAATTTGGATCATTTAGGAAAATGGAGACACTGGATGCAGGTGACAATAATTTCATCTGCTCTTGTGAATTTCTCTCCTTCATTCAATATCAGGAGGGAATAGCTAATGTCTTGGCTAACTGGCCAGAGAACTACATCTGTGACTCTCCGTCTTCTGTGAGAGGACAGCAGGTAAAAGCTGCTCAACTTTCGCTGTTTGAATGTCACAGAACTTTGGCCGTGTCCCTAATTTGCATTCTGGTGGTCTTGATAATCCTGTTTATTGTGATCCTGGGCTACAAACTTCATGTGATCTGGTACATGAAAATGACCTGGGCTTGGCTTCAAGCTAAAAGGAAACCCAGGAAATCACATAATCACGACTTCTGCTATGATGCTTTTGTTTCCTACAGTGAAAGCGACTCAGAATGGGTTGAAAACTTAATGGTACAGGAACTTGAGAATGCTATCCCCCCATTTAAACTGTGCCTTCATAAACGGGACTTTGTGCCTGGGAAGTGGATCGTTGACAACATCATTGACTCCATTGAAAAAAGTCATAAAACTCTGTTTGTGCTGTCAGAGCACTTTGTGCAGAGCGAGTGGTGCAAGTATGAGCTGGAGTTCTCGCACTTTCGTCTCTTTGATGAGCATAATGATGCAGCAATTTTGATCCTTTTGGAGCCCATTGAGGAGCAAACAATTCCCAAAAGATTCTGTAAACTGAGGAAAATAATGAACACAAAGACCTACCTTGAATGGCCTCTTGATGAAGGTCAACAACAGATATTTTGGTTTAATTTGAAAATAGCATTAAAATACTAGAAAAGGTCTGTCAAGACTGAGACAGTAATGAGGCCACTATAAGGACCTTATCTCATTACATTTGCAGGATTAGGCTCCTAAATTTCCCAGAAAGCTGAAAACACTGGAGTTTGTATGTGGTGTTATGAAAATAGTTTTTAATCTTTTTATGTTTTGGCCGTTTATTGTCTCCACATTTCAATCTACAGTAATGAAATTTGTGTTAAGGAAATATACGAATTGAGGACAGAAGATTGTTTAGAGATTTGTCCATGTTGTCTCTGCATACGTGTCTGTAAAAAGGCTGTGGTGCGAGAACATGCAAAATCTGGTGCAATTCTGTATTCTTTATATAAACCGAGAGTCGACAGCCTTTCAGAAGTGGTGTGCCGAGTCTTCATTTATTCACTCTGATTTAAGGTTTTGCGTGCCAGTAATACATTTTAATGTTTTTAGAAGGTCTCTTTCTATAAGTGCATGATATATAACTAAACTATTGTTGTATGTAAAGTAAATACGGTTTTTAAAATGTTTAAGAAACGTCATTTAAAATTAAATTAAATGCAGAGCCCCCCAGAATGGTGGCCAGGACCTGGGCAGCGTGAGTGCCACTGAAAATCAGCTTGCGTGCCGCAGGTTGCCTATCCCTGATATAAACCATTTAAAACCAAATGTAGTCATCCGATTTATTTATCTACTTAAGATTATATTTTACTAGCACCCATCTAAGGCCCAGCCTCTCAAAGGTATTAAGGTACCTAACTCCTTTTGAAATCAATTGGAATTGGGCACCTGAATACCTTTGACAACCTGGGCCTAAGTGCCTGCCACATCATCAATGACCTTGCATTGCCAGTCTAATGGACTCCATTGAGTCTTCTACTCTTCACTTTTCCCTGGTTATGAGGCCTTGCTTTGGGTATAGATCTTTTTGGGGTATGTGGGGGGACTGAAAATGGTAGTCTGGTTACTTTTTGTAAAGTAAAACAATGTAAAGAAAATAAATCCAGTGTTATAAAACATGTAACCCAAGGAAACATTTGGCTATTGCTCAAATTTGTTGTTAATTCTTTCAAAGCCTGATCTAGCTCCCATTTAAATCAATTGGGAAACTTCCCATTTGACTTCCGTTGAAATTAGTCTCTACCAACCATAAAAATGTCAAAAGTCCCTATAGCTATGTTTCTACTGCAATCAGAGGGTGCAACTGCAGGTTCTGTATACATACCCAAGCCAGTTTGAGTCTAGCTAGATCGGATCTTGCAATGCTGAAGCCATGGCAGTGTGTACTTCAGTGCAGGTTATGTAAACTTGCCTCAAACTTTGGATAACTATTCAAAGGGCTATTCTATGCTGAAGCACATGTGCTCAAGTTAATTAGATTAAAGCTGGCTCCAGTCTCTCTACCTGAGCTGCAGTCATACCTGGGCTTACGCATGTATCAGAGCCTGGATAGACTATGCAATAGAAGCATATTCAAAAGTGACTTAGGAGTCCCAGTCCTATTTTCAAAAGTGATTTAGAAACTTAGGTCCTAAGTCCTAACTACCTAATGAAATAAGAGCTGCTCTGAAAAAAGAAATCCACTATCTTCTCTGAATTCTCCAATCCTTCTTCTTAAAGCTATAGCCTACATTGCACTGCATTGTAGGCTCCTAAATCACTTCTGAAAATGGGATTCAGGCTCTTAGGTTGCTTAGGTAACCAAACCTCACTCCCACTGCAGTCAATAAAAGTTCTGTAATTGATTTCAAAGGCAGAGGATTGGGCCCATTCTTATAGTTCTTCTTAGTACTGTGGGTCTTTAACACATTCTTTTGGAAGCTGTTTCGTTGATTCACTGTTATATAATTATTCAGGTCAGTGAGGGAAGTCCCCTTGCACTTCTCACTAATCCTTCAGCATGCTGTAACTAAATCTGCTTCCCTAACACCTCCCAATTAAGCAACTCTCAGACAGCATAACATAAAAAGGAAGTATCAGAGGGGTAGCCGTGTTAGTCTGGATCTGTAAAAGCAGCAGAGTCCTGTGGCACCTTATAGACTAACAGAAGTTTTGGAGCATGAGCTTTCGTGAGTGAATACCCACTTTGTTGGATGCATGTAGGGGAAATTTCCAGGGGCAGGTATATATATGCAAGCAAGAAGCATGCTGGAGATAATGAGGTTAGTTCAATCAGGGAGGATGAGGCCCTCTTCTAGCAGTTGAGGTGTGAAAACCAAGGGAGGAGAAACTGGTTTTGTAGTTGGCAAGCTGTTCACAGTCTTTGTTTAATCCTGAGCTGATGGTGTCAAATTTGCAGATGAACTGAAACTCAGCAGTTTCTCTTTGAAGTCTGGTCCTGAAGTTTTTTTGCTGAAGGATGGCCACCTTAAGATCTGCTATTGTGTGGCCAGGGAGGTTGAAGTGTCCTCCTACAGGTTTTTGTATATTGCCATTCCTAATATCTGATTTGTGTCCATAAACTGCTGAGCTTCAGTTCATCTGCAAATTTGATACCATCAGCTCAGGATTAAACAAAGACTGTGAACGGCTTGCCAACTACAAAACCAGTTTCTCCTCTCTTGGTTTTCACACCTCAACTGCTAGAAGAGGGCCTCATCCTCCCTGACTGAACTAACCTCGTTATCTCCAGCATGCTTCTTGTTTGCATATATATACCTGCCCCTGGAAATTTCCATTACATGCATCCGACAAACTGGGTATTCACTCACGAAAGCTCATGCTCCAATACGTCTGTTAGTCTATAAGGTGCCACAGGACTCTTTGCTCCTTTCGTAAAAAGGAAGATTTATTTACACTCATATTTGCACATGTGACCATAACCATAAAAACATTATGGAGTCAAAGAATAAACAGAAGTTTATGCTAATGAGCACAATATGTTGAGCTGCTCGTAGTTACGGAACTGCCTGTTGAAATAAGAGCTGCTCTGAAGAATTCCACCGCACTGCACCCAAACCTGAAGTTTTGGATCATTAATTTCGCCACTCCTTCTTAAAGGCAAAACTTCTTCTCTTTCTGCTCTTCCTATTTGTTGAAATTTTATGGTTTATTTTTCTTCCATTTCTTATGTTATATATCAAAATCTTAAAGTTGTCCTTAGTTGGCTCCATGTAACTTCAAATTTATCCTGGAATATGATCCATTTAAGTGACATTCATTATATTTTTCATTCGAAACCTCAATATAAATACTTCTAAAGGATAGGTGATGTTTAATCTGAATACAGCAGCTGTTATACATACCTGGAGAAATTACCCTTCCAGGGGAAGCTTCACTGCCTCATCAACCACAGAATACACTCTGACATGCACAATCTGTGTTCTAGTCCCTCCTTTTTGGGCCGAGGCAGTATGTTAGGCAGTCCCTGAGAAGGGAGACTCTCACATAATGTTTTTAATAATACCTCTTTTATAGCTAACACATGGAATTATGGTTAGGGATCTTGCCTTCACCCCTCTTTGGCTGGAGAGATGGTTGCTAAGAGGTGGCCCCTTAGAGTATGGGGGGGGGGAATAAAGGGAAGCGACCTCTCTGGAAAAAATCCATTCTTCTTCACTGGGGAATTGGTGCGAGGTAGTCACCGGCCTATGTTTGTAGAAGTTCATAAATCCAGAAATTAAATGGGAGAAAGCATTTTACATTGTTGATACCACAGAGTGGCACTTGTTTTAATTCTGGACAACTCACTTATTAAGGGCTACTCTACTTCACAAAATTAGGTTGGTTTAACTGCATTGCACAGAACTGTGAAAAATTTCCCATCCTGTGCAATGTAATTAAGCTGACCTAAGCCCCATGTAGACACCACTAGGTTAACAAAAGAATTTTTTCGTGAAACTAACTACTGCCTCTGGGAGAGGCGGGTTTACTATAGTGGTGGAAGAACCCCTTTCTTGCTGCAGTAGGTGTCTGCACCATAGTGGCACAGCTGTGGCACTGTAGCATTTTTAGCATAATCATAACCTAAAAAATATTTAACTATTAGGGTATGTCTACTCTTAAACTGCTACAGTGGCACAACTGTCATAGTGCTTCAGTGTAGACACTACCAATGCCAACGGGAGGGGTTCTCCTGTCACTGTTGGTAATCCACCTCCCTGAGAAGTGGTAATTGAGTTGACATCTGTTGGAGTTAGCCCAGTGAACAATGCAGATAGGTTGGCAGAGCTACGTCTTTCACGGAGTGTGGATTTTTCACACTCCCAAGAGATGTAGCTATGCCACTGTATGTTTCCAGTATAGACCAGCCCTTAGAAGTAAAAGGGCTGCGGTGTCTTCAACTACAGTGGAACACACTTGTAGCAAAGTCAATTTGCCATACCAAAAAGTAAGGCCCACCCGTGTGCATGACTGTCACACCCTTCCTACACTACTGAATTCCTATTTGACAGTTTGAGGGTAGGAAAAGTATAATGTGAAAAAAATACATAATATATTAGACATAAAAATGCTAGTTACTGACAGTAAAAATTGAACAAAGGCACACCCCCACCAACTCAAAAACTTAAAAAGCATGGAAATAAAAAGTTAAGGAAAGAGTTGCCTGTAGTCCTTACTGCTTTCACATCCCCTACTGTGTCTTTCACTTCCATCTGCAACAGATCCCAAAAAGCACTAGGTACCTCAGCTTCACTGATCTTGCACCCTAAAGCAAAAGCTTATCGGTGACTTATGACGCTCTTGTATCAAGAGAGGGGTACGTGTGAGGAGATTATTTTGCAGATTTTATGATGGACTTCATGGAGCTAGATTAGTACAAGCAGCTCTTTAAAGAGGGGAGCACTGATACAGCAAAAACAATGGAGAGAGAGGTGCCTACGGGAACTAGTAAAGATAAGGCTTGTTTATACTACTCTGCAGGACTACGGGTTGTGAATAGTAGTGTGCTCCAAAGTGCTGCACTGTTTCTTCCAGGTGTGGGTGCTGCGGACACGAATTAAAAGGTTCCTAGTTCATATTAACTTAGTCCTCTTCAAACAGGGCTACTTTAATGCAAAACAGGAGTCTTTTAGTTTGTGCCAACAGTATCCACTCAGGGAGGTGACAGAATAACATTTTGGTACACACTATTGTTCACACTCCTGTAACCTGAACTGCGGGCAGTGTAAACATAGCCTCAGATTAATGTTTGCTGCATTTGGGAACAAGTGATCTTGAGTTAGTCCTCACAGCTGTGAATAGTCCTCCAAATAATCACATTAATGGATGCTGTTAACACTGGCTGAATAACTGACTATTTGGGTCAGGGGCAGGTCTGAAAAATTAAAGAGAAATCACATTGGGTCAACCCAAAAGGAAACCGTTTCACAATTTTCAGTGAACTAAAATGTTGAAAAAAGTGTCATTTTCATTTCAAGGTTTTTTTTCAACATTTAAAAACAGACTTTAAATAAAACTCAGGGAAATTTCAAAATCAAACATCTTTCTTCAATGAAAAAATATAAATATTTTGTTTTGGAAATTCCCAAATAAAACATTTTCACATTTCCAAATGTTTTTTCGTTTTTGGACCTAAACAATGAGCCAAAATCGACCCAAATTCACAAATTGTTTCAGTTGAGCTGAATCTGCATTTGTTTTAAGCACAAAAAAAAAAAAAAGGTTTTTGCATGTAAAATTTTGCCAAGCTCTAGTGTTGCATTTAAGTTTTATGAGCCAATCCTAAATTTCATCAGCCAATGCTACCTGTCACAGAGTGGCTGGGCCCCTTAAGGGGTGATAGGCCACAGCTCTACCTGGGACAAGCTTAGCTCATCTCCCTAGATGGGGAGGATGAGTACTAACGAATGAGGTCATGACTAAACTGAGGCCAGGCCTATAGATATAAGGGAGAAGCCTGAGGGAGAGTGAGGAACTGGAGTATTACTGCCTCTCACTTGAGCTACGTCGGGCTGGGCGTGTCAGGCAGAACAGAAGCAACTGGCTTGAAGAAGCTGTTGCAGGTCAGTGGTGTAAGAAGCGAGACTGATTCCTGAAGGGAATAAAGGGACAGTTTGGATTGTAACCCAGCTTCAAGGAGGAGGGCTGAGGACTCCTGATTCAATGAGAGTGACTGAATTCAGCTCTGAGAAGGAGGGATGGAGAACTCTGACTCCAGGAGAGAGAATTGATCAAACTGGGGAACCCTGGGGCCTGCTGGTGAAGCTGGTATGAAATACTAATGTCTCTAGGCCAGGGGTAGGCAACCTATGGCACACGTGCCAAAGGCGGTACGTGAGCTGATTTTCAGTGGCACTCACACTACCCGGGTCCTGGCCACTGGTCCGGGGGGCTCTGCATTTTAATTTAATTTTAAATGAAGCTTCTTAAACATTTTAAAAACCTTATTTACTTTACATACAACAATAGTTTAGTTATATATTATAGACTTATAGATAGAGACCTTCTACAAATGTCAAAATGTATTACTGGCATGCAAAACCTTAAATTAGAGTGAATAAATGAAGACTTGGCATACAACTTCTGAAAGGTTGCCAACCCCTGCTTTAGGCTAAAGTGGATCCCTCTCCAGAAGGGAGATATTTTAAGATTACATGGAATTGGTGACATTTTTGAGGAGCCCTGGGAGAAAGGGAAACTGAGGAAGTGTGCTGCAGAACTACCCAGCCCAGGAGAGGGTGCTCAGGAGGTGGCTACCTATTTACACTACCCATCTTTCAGTAATCTTACTTGAACATCAATCAGTCAGTGCTATTGACATACTTACTAGTGCAGCAAATATTAAAAAAATTTCAGAAATAGTCATAATGAGAAAAATAGCCATTTCTTTTACTAACATTGTCCTGTCATATGTTCCTTTCAAGGAGACCCTTTCCATGCACACTTTGAGAAGATCAGAAATGTTTTAATTTCATGCTGTTCAAGTAATGTAGTATTGCTGTGACATCAGAGAGGTCCATCTGAGGCTCCTGTAGAGCAGTGCAATAAGAACACCAGAGGTCAGTCTTAATTATATTTTTACAATATTAAGTACAGGAGATACATAGTATTTTACATATTGAAATAGCCAACATTTTACATTCTGGCTATAATCACATATCCTATTCTAAGCCCAGCGAATAGTTAATGACTTGGACTATTCCTATAACAACTGGTTGCCAGGCCACCAGATAGCGGAGCCAATCCAACAGTTGCCCATACAAAACATGTGTACGCTTCCACCTAAACTACCGTTAAGGAAATCTGCTGCCAAGATTGTTTAAAGGTGAAAAGAGATTTAGTATGACATCAGTTCCTTCAGCAATAAGCGAAGAAAAGTACTTGTTTAATGTTCTCAAACATAGTGCTCTCCGGTTCCTCTAGAGCAGTGATACTCAGACTATTGCTCATGAGCTGCAAGTGGCCCTTTAATGTGTCTCCTGCAGCTCTTTGCAGCGTATGATAATTAAATCACACAGTATTTTAATATTCACCAATCTAAGTTATTAACTATCAGGATGCTTTTACTGTGTTATTAACCGATTAAGTTATCAACTTGCACTAAGTTATTAACTTATTTTCTGGGAGATCTATCTATCTAACAAACAAAATATTTCCCCGGTTGAACAGTTTAAATGTGAATAGTACCATAGTAAATGAAATAATGCATTCACACTACTGCGGCTCTTTTGGGTAATGTTGATTGCTAATTTGGCTCCTGAACCACTGAGGTCTGAGTAACACTGCTCTAGATTTACAGTATTTTGAATGATATTCTCATAAAAATGTTTAAAGTAAGATTTAAACAGTTCCCCCAAGGGGAATTGAAATGGGTTGGAAAAAGTCAGTAGGACAAATTCTGTCCCAGCTTGAATGGTGTCACAAATGCAGCAGCAGAACTTGGCCTACTGTCCGTCCTTCTGGAGAAACTAGGAGAGAAAAACTCTTGTTTACTAACTAGTAAAAAGGAAGTAAAGAAATCTGCTGCTATTACTGCTATTTTAACTGGCCATATTTATTTTTATTTTTTACTCTCACCACTCTCCACTAGATAATAACACAAATGAGCAAAGACAAAATAATTAAAAAATTGAAGTAAAAAACACACTTGTTAAGAAAAGGATATGGGTTACTTAACATCCTCTTCAAATCAACTTTCTCGTTGCAGTATGGACAAGTCTGCTTTTTGCCAACAATGCACCAACCTCGGATGCAAAATTCATGAAATCTTGTATCAGGCATATTGTTAAGGATTCTTTCAAATATAAACAAGGAACAATACATGCTTCTGTGAACTAATTTACAGATTTGAATCATTATTGATTGCGCACATTGCACTGCTATTTATCTCAGGCACTTACACAAGTCACTTAACTTCTCTGCATCAGTTTCCCCAACTAAAAATGGGGATAATGATATTTACCTAACTTGGATGAAAAGCATGCCACACAAGTTCATATAATATTTATTAATTATTATTAGATATGGGCCCAAGGCAAAATTCTGGATCTGGACATCCTTAAATTTAGGAATCATGAATCCAGAGCCAAATTTAGTAGTAGCTGGCGCTGTTCTTGAATGGGCTGAATCACAACCTCAGATCAAAATACTCTTGAATTTCACAGTTTGGGTCTATACCTATTATCCTGAGACACTGTTAAAGGAAAAAAGTGCAGCTGAGCATTTGAAATTCATGGAAAGTCAGGAGCCTTGTGAAGTTGTTGTAAAGTAGGTTATAATTTCTTTTTTAATTTGAGGGAGAAGGGATTAAATGATTAATTAGTTGTAAACTACTTACATTAAGCTATTAAAATAAGTGATATCTCTTATCTTAGAACAGCTTTAAAGGTCTCCTGTCCTTGTCATGCTTATATTGAGCTATGTTCCCCGAGTTATTCTGATCCCACTTTCACCCATGCAAATTTGGGGGTAACCTCACTTGAAGTCAGTCACACCAGTGTAACTAGGCTAGGTGAGTGGAGAATCAGGCCCCTTGGTACTTAGGTGCCTTAAATCTAGGGTTTACATGTCTAAATCCCAGTTTTAGTTCTACAAAACTCCAACCAATCCCTGTAGGCTCCTAAACTAATGCAATGCCTAAGTTCCTGCCTCTGAGCATGTGCACTGATGCCTATCTCCTGCCTAAGCACCAGAGCAATTCATGAACCAGGGGAAGATGGACATTTGTCTATCTAATTTGCATGCAGAGCCCAATTGGGTAGAGTGCTGAGAGGCCACCTACCAGATCAGATCCCATTAAAAAATCTGTCAGCAGGAGGAGCTCACCTTAACTTTAAGCTCAGTGGTTAGCACTCTCACCTAGAATGAGGGAGACCCAGGTTCAATTTCCCCCTCAGGCAGAAGAGGTGAAATAATTTAAACAGGCATCTTCCATCTCTCATGAGCATGCTCTAATCATACTCTCATGGGAGATGGGGGGGCTTCCTTAATCTCTCCTGCTCAAGCTCTTCCCCTTTGTAGAAACAATTAATGACTAAAGCAGGGGGACTGGACTGGTTAAGGTGGGTGTCTTAACTACCAAGCTACAGAGTTATTCTCTTTGTCCCTGTATCCACCGAATGACTATTTAAGTTTTTATCCACGGTGGTACAGCACCATGAGAGATTAAAAGAGCCCCACATCAGCCCCAGACCTCCAGAGAGCTGGGAGACCTCTGTTCAAATGCCCCATCCCCTGCCTGAGGGGGAACTGAACCTAGATCGCCCACATCTTGGGTGACCATATTTCCCTGTGCTGAATACGGGACACCTGGTAAAATTACTCTTATTCAAGCGAGTTCAACGGCAATCAATCTGAACTACACAGTACAAACATGCAAATTAACATCAAGTTGACTGAGCCCTTGTTAAAAAGAAATACTGTGTAGTTGGATTCTTTTTATTTACGTTCTTATTTTTAACGCTTTAGGGTTCACACAGGGAGAGGACACCCCCCCACACACCTGTCTGATAGTGGGGGTGACTGACCCTCCCTGCCCAGAGCTCTCCCCCGTCCATGCCTGGCTGGGCCCCTGGGACAGACTCACCTCTTCTGGTACTGTATCTTCCCAAGGCACCATATGGAGGGAGAAACACAGGGTCACTCCCCAGATTTCTGCCAGGATTCACACCAGAATGTGGCCAGCAGCAGCCTTTTTGCACTGTGCAGGATAAGACTTGCTTCCAGCTGCACGGGATGAGGGAGAGAGGGAGGGATGACCTGGTCAGTGTCATTGCAGAGCTCATCTTTTTTCCCCCCTTCCCCTCCATGGCTGGAAGCAGCTTGTCCCTTCCTGCCTACACAGTGTCAAAAGGCAGCTAACACCTCCAGCCTGCTGCTGCTGGCCACCGACGTAACCCAGCCACCACCTGTCCACAGGCTACAGCATGGGCAGGAAGGGGTTAAGCCCTAAAGCTGCATTGTGCACCAGGGCCCAGGGAACCTGACAGCAGGGACTTCAGGGAACCAGACCAGAGAGGTGGCTCAGCAGGGGACAGAGCAGCCCTTCACACCAGGGGGCAGGTGAAGAAGGTGCTAAGCCCCTGCCCATGGGACTGATGTTAAGCCTGCAGGGTCAGGGTGCAAACAGGCTGAAAATTGCTTCCCCTCACCACTCCAGAGGTTAGCTGAGGGGCAGAGAGGCTTCCCTGTACCAGCACTGCATGGGGCTTTGGCACATGCAGGGCTCAGCTCCTCCTGGCCAGCGCCCCAGGATGGAGGGTCTTGGGCTTTCCCGGGGTGCCAGCCCAGCCAGAGGCAGTGGGAGAAAGGAGCCGGTTGGCCAGGCTGTGGGTGAGCTGAGTGCTCCGACTAGGGGCTGGTTCTCCGCACAGTGCTGGGAGCGAGACGTGCCCCGTGGGGGGGATGGGGGAGGATATGGAGGAGCAGCAGGGATGCAGGGGGTAAAGGGGCAAAGCAGGGAGAGGACAGCGAGAGGGGAAGCATCTAAAGAGCCGATGGGTGGGCAGCAGAGGTGATACGTAACTGGCCATCGCCTGGCGTTTGCCCACACTCACCAGCTACCACAGCGTGCAGCCAGAAACGGGATGGGGGGGCAGAGCCCTACTAGCCAAGAGACAGCATGCAATAGGGGCTATGCTGACAGACCAGCAGGGGGAGTGGCCAGCCCCACCACCAGCCTTGCACACCCACCAGACCCTCCACTCATCACTGGTAGGCGAGCGGCTGGTGAGCAGGGATCCGACCAGCAGCAAGACCCACCAGTAGTGATGAGGGGGAGAACAGAAATTACAGGGCTATTTGCCAATTTTTAAAGAAAAAGTTGGGTCACCTGCAGCAGGGCTTAAGTATGGGACTGTCCCTTTAAAAATGGGATGTCTGTTCATCCTACCCACATCCCACATGAGTGCATTAACCATAAGGCTAAAAATTACAGGGTTAGCAGCTCTGTTTTGTGTGTGAGACAGGTGCCTAACTCATTCCTGCAGGAAACTTCTTAGGTGGCTAAACCACCTGACTTCAAGAGATGTGTTTTTATTCGTGGACCGCTAAGCAGAGAAGGCACCTCCCTGCAGCCCAGAGGCAGTAGCCTACCTCTAAGCGAGGGGCAGGGCTTATCACACGCCTCTTTTGTTGGTTTCTCTTTCTAATGTGCTGGCTTTTGTGGATCACATTCCGATCTCCCCATTTATTATATAGGGAGTCTAGGTGCCTAACTCAGGCTCTGTGGATCACACTAGTGTTTCTGTGATTGTTTTTTTTCTAGGAGCCTACAAGTTAGACACCGTGATGCTCAGCAATGGAATGACTAAATCCCTTGTGGATCAGGCCATTCTGTCTTAACCTATGGTACATCAGATGGCAGCAATGCCTCAGTGAAACTGCCTCTCTCAATGGCCGAACTTCAACTTGCAGCTCCTCGGTTCCATGGTACTGACTTTTCTGGGGTAGGATATGCAAACGCTGCTGCTATGCAGTCAAGGTATTATTGGATTGTAGATATGGGTCGCTACCTAGAAAGTGGGCAATGGTCATAGATGTTAAAGCCAGAAGGGATCATTGTGATCATATAGTCTGACTTGTATACCACAGGCCACAGAAATGCCCCAAATTAATTCTTTTAGGAAAGAAACCCCAATATTGATTTTTAAAATGGTCAGTGATAAGAGTATCCACCATAAACATTGGAATAATTTACCTAGAGTCAATTACTCTCTTTGTTGAAAATTTACACCTTCATTTCCAGTTTGTATAAACAGTAATCAAGTTACCCTTCAACCTTTGCTTTGTTAAGATAAACACATGGACCCTTGAGTCTGTCACTGTAAGGCAAGTTTTCTGTTCTCACGGCTTGTCTCTGAACCCTCTTCAATTTTTCAACATTGTTCTTGAATTGTGGCTATCAGAACTGGACATAGTATTCCAGTAGCAGTCTCACCAGTGCCAAATACAGAAGTAAAATAACCTCTCTGTGGCTCGAGATTCACCTGTTTATGCATCCAAAGATCACATTAGCCCTTTAGGCCACAGCCTCGCAGTGGGAGCTTATATTCAGCTGATTATCCACCATGATCCCCAAATCTTTTTCAGAGTCAGTTTTGCAGGATAGAGTCCCCCATCCTGTAAGTATGGCTTGCCTTCTTTGTTCCTAGATGTATATATTTACATTTTAGCCATCTTAAAAATGCATGTTGTTTGCTTGCACCAAAGTTACCAGGCGATCCAGATCACTCTGCATCAGTGGCCTGTTCTCTGAATTATTTACCACTCCCACAATTTGTGTGTCATCTGCAAATTTCAACAGGGATAATTTTATGTTTTCTTCCAGGTCTTTGATAAAAGCGTTGAATAGTGTGGGGCCAAGAACAGAGCTGTGTGGGATCCCACTACAAACACACCCATTCAATGCTGATTCCCCATTTACAATTACATTTTCAGACGTGTTAAGTTAGCCAACTTTTAATTTATTTAATGTGCCATATTAGTTTTATATCATTCTAGTTTTTAATCAAACTGTTGTGCAATACCAAGTCAAATGCTTTACAAAGGTCTATGTACATTACATCAAACACTATTAAGTTTATCAATCAGGCTTGTAATCTCAGACTTGTCCCTGTGGCCTGCCGCCTCCCGCAGCTCCCAGTGGCTGGGAATGGTGAACCATAGCCACTGGGAGCTGCGGGGGGCTGTGCCTGCAGACAGTTAACATCTGCAAAATGGCTTATGACCTGCAATCAGCTTACCCTGATGGGCCACACGTTGCCCACCACTGGGTTAATTGGTTGATGTACCTGAGTTTCAGTAGCTTGGGAAGCAAGCATTGCATGATAGTACTTAAATTTAGGTCTTCCACTAAACCTCATGTGAGCAAACAGGCAACTTATTCCATATCCCTATTTTTACCTTTGTGCTGTGGTTTCTTTGATTGTGTTCATTTATTTCTCTTCACCTCCGTTTCCCCCCCCTGCCCCCATCTGTTTATTGCAAATCGTTTTATTTTTGGTGCAACAGCAAGAAAGGAGGAAACCATTATTTCATAATTGAATTGAAAGGATACACGTGATTGCATGACAGCTGGTAGGTATTTTCAATTATCCCTTCCTCATTTATGTCCACAAAGATTTTCTGTCCACAGACTGCACAGATGTCGTTGGACAAACTTCTTGTAGGCATCCCACTGACATTATAAAACTGTTGAATATTTACATTGGCGGAAACCACACTTTCCATTACGGCCAAGGAGACACAAATAACTCAGTATAAGTCCACAGTGGACACAAGGGTTAAGAACAAGAATGAAAGAAGCTAAAACTGTCTTAGATACTAGTGACAGAATGTTTAGAGAGAATTAAAACCTTCTTGTTGAGAAGAGGACTTCAAGTGTTTGCCTCTATTGCAAAGTGTGCCAAACATCCCAGACTTAGGGAATGTAGGTGTCCTTAGTGAAGGCTAACTGCCTCATTAAGAAGAAAAGACAAGAATTGCAAAAAGGGAAAGATTTAAAGACTCTTTCACTGGGTTTTGGAGAACTAAGAAGCAGACCCACCTATGGCAATGAGGAGTCTTTTTTGGTCTCTTGTTTATATGGAATCAGGTTGAGAGAAACCCTATTTTTGCCTTTTTTGTTTGGACCAGCTCTCTATGTTCCTTTATAGGGATTGTCTCTCCTAACTCAGACCAGTGAATACTCACTGGTTATAATGCTGTATTAAGAAATTCCTTTTGAAACTAAGACCAGTCAGAAAGCAGAAGAGTTTGCCTATGGCACAATAAAAGTTGTCTTTAAGAACAGTTTAGATAAACTTCTGGAAAGAATATGGGGGGACCTTTCTTCTAGAAGCATAGGGTCTGACTAGACTTAAGAGCTCATGGCCAGTCCATCTGACTGTCATTCAACGTAATGAAACCAGCACTTACCCCTATAGTGGAAGCCATGTAATCAGAACAAATCTCTGCGAAGTCTCTTCCCATCTCTCCACAGTAGAGTCTATAAAACAGCAATATCACACCAAAATCCATGAAATCTTCAGTCTTGATTCTGTATAAAAACAGATAAAGAGCACATGAGTGTGTTTGCTAGTGTACAGAATATAAGGAGAAAGTATCAAACTGACTTTTACTCTTGATAGCTCTGGCTTTTGTTTTTCCTCACTACAACTCCGTTTTCAATTTCCTTCAAAGCCAACTTCATATTTGTCGTGTAATAAATAACATTAATCTCACAAAAGTATGGTCAAATAATTTCTATTATCTTTATAGACACTTAACTCTACCTAAATAAGGTATAAAAAGTGCAAAATGGCATTTTTTCCAAGGGAAAAATCCTTAAAATACAAATGAATTAGGCGAACATTTTGTTGTTTTGAGGAAGCAACAAAATCACCCAATACTTAGTAAAAATGTTAAATGCCTTTCAGATAAATGCTAAATTATTTTAGCTGAAAGAATTCATCCAAGAAAAAATGCTCAACAATAAAGTTCACTATGCTGCAGTAAATGAAGCTTAAAAGCAGAAGCACTACACAAAAATAAGTCAGGAATTGTGAAAATATTGTGATTTAAGTCAAAAGCTTAAGTATGATGTTAATAAAGCTTTTAAGTCACCTTCTACAGTAATCTACAATATTATACAATATTAGTTATTAACAGCACACAGAAGTATATTAGGTACTTTATAGATCAGGTCCCTGTCCTGCTGAGTTAACAATCTAATCATACATACTGTAAACACAGCTCCAAAGCAATACTGCCTGTAAACATTAAATGGGTACTATCAAGGTTATCCAGTCACTCCTGTCTGTGAAATACATGTAATATTTTAGGCAGTTTTCCAAAACAGCCTCCTCATTTCATGTTTCCTTCTAAGAAAACTGTGTTTGTAGTACTGATTTTTATCAGCAACTGTAGACCAACAAGCCACTCTGTTTCTTTACTCATTTGCATACACAGATTGGGGGCATAATGCAATAATTGCCTTGAAGGAGACTCAAATAAGGGTCTTTTGTTCTCCAGCCATTAGTGGCTGCAAGTGCTCTCGGGGTCACACAAACTTGGGAGAAGGTAACTCCGAATATTACTCCATATAAATTTGTATAGTTGCTTCTGAATTGGCATTGATGGGGTGTGAAGGTAGCAAAATTCAGCCTTTCAATCCAAGAACAGCAATATAGGCCAGGACTCCCTGGGAGGCTAGAAACTTCCCCCCAGAAGTACACTCTCAGATCTGGGAGCCTCCCATGAGGCCTAAAAATGCACCGCTAATTTTTGCTGAGATGGGGGACACAAGGAGAGCCTTTAAAATGAGTGCGGTGGTTGTCTCCATGAATTTGGGTGTGGAGAGGTGGATTTGGTTAAAACCTTGATTGGATTTTGGCACAGGAAGGGGAATTTTGTAAATATCCTTAAAACAATTAATCAGTAGGGAGATGTGTAATAGTTTGTGGAATTAGTTGGGTTAAAGGGAACAGAACTGAGGCTAAGGGTAAGAGTCAAAATCAAAAAGGAAAAAACCTGACTACACAATAGATCAGTAAAGAAGCAGTTGGACATAGCCATATATAAAGAGGGACTACAAGATGTGTGCTAAACATCAGTCTGATCACCATACTTATATATTTTATTTCCGTCCCTTAGCCTGTGTATGCATCATCTTCTGTGTGAATCCCACTGCAGGAGCAGGGCCTTACTTAACAGTTAAAATAAGCAGTTAAAAGTTCAAACACCATGGTGGTGTATAATTTTATTTTTTCCCCTTACAATCCAGGAATACAATATATGAAGCCACTAAAGCAGTTTAAGTATCAAGTCTCAGATTAATTGTGCAAAAAAAATCAAGAAACTAGAGAAAATGTAAACCTGTACCCTAAGCTATAGTTATTTGTTTGATGTGGGGAAAAGATTAGATTGCAGGTGAACGTTTTCATTGCAACTATCAAAGTTTCTAAAAATTCTACATAAAAGACACACAATCTGAAGATTGCCTGAAGATACCTACCGCAAGAATAAATTAAATCCAAACACGGTAAACATTATAGCTAAATAACCCACAATTCCAATTGCATAACTCAGTTTATAGATAAGAAGAAACCACTTGTAGACCAACCTGTGGATCAGAGAAAAGGAAATATACTGAAGATCTCCAAAATCTCATACTGTATCATATCTTAGACTGCTACATCTTTTTACAAATTCAGTTTCTAACAAAAGCAAGTTTAAAATGTCCTGTCTTTATCTATATTTAAAATTAAACTGGGATTAAAATCCATTTGGATGGAAACTCCTTTCTTATCTCACCACACATGCATATTTAACAAAATTACATTGCCGAGAAGATACCCTGGGCCTGCTCCACCAAAAGACTACTAGTGATCATTAGGATTTACTGCTGTGAGTAGTCGCTTTGAAGTAAATGATAGAGCTCAAATGGAGCTACTCACTGTAGTAAGCACCACACTGTAGTGTTTTTAGGGTAAGGCCCATAGTTGAATATAGGAGTTAAGATACACATATATGGTGCTAACTTTAACTTTCATCCTTACTCATTTACATTTCAAGTTTGTTAAAGGTCATCAGTCTAAAGCATATTTAGGCACCTAAATAAAAGGAGCTTGATTTTCTCTAGGTTTTATTCAAATATAGCAATGTGATTAATACAATGTCTTAATCTACAACTATTAAATGGCCTTTGTGTCATTTATTAAACTTTGTGAAACATGAACAGCAAATGATTGCAAGTCTAACCAAAGTATCCCCTTAACAATCCCCACCCTCCATCTTCAACTGTCCTTCAAAAGAAGGAGGACCTAAAGAATACATACCGTGGTGTTCTGCCTGACAGAGGTTTGCGGGTAGCTCTGAAGATGATGTAACTGGTACTAACTGAAAACATCCCCCGGTGCTTACCAGCTCCCCGGTTGAGCTTACCGTGCCATCCACGCCGGAGACATTCTCCGCAGCACGAGACTTGATCGCCATGACGGAGCCTGAGCTGCCTCGACCCCCGGCACCGCCAGTGCGGGTCCTTCAGTCTATTGGCAAGCCGGCCCTTGTGAGACCTTCTTCGCCCGGCACCACAGAGCTTCACCGGTCCCAGTCCAGGTCCTGCAGGCACTCCTGGTCCCACCGTCGATCCCGATCCCGCGGCCCCTCGCAGTCCCGGTACCATTCTCCATCGAGGTACTGGTCGTACTCGCGGTACCGCTCGAGATCCTGGTCGCTGTCCAGATACTACCGGCACCAATCCAGATCTAGACACTCACAGCACCGGGCTTCTCGCAGCCGATCTCGGCCCGGCGATTCCAGGTACTGGTCGACCTCCCGGCACCATGCTGGTTGCAGGTCCCGGTCCCACTCCTGGCACCGTCACGACTCTCAGTACCGTTCTCCAGCACCGCATAGAGATGGTCCGAATGGATGTAGAGACACTCACCAAACGGTCTCCGCCCCTCTGTGGCCATCTCGCCATCCGTCGATCTCCTCTCATGCAGAATCTGCATCATATGGGGATTCGGATAATCACCAGGGCCCTCATCAGTGGCCTTTTTGGACACCTTGGGCCTACCATCAGAACCAAGGTGATCTGCATGTTCCACCGCGGTCCGCCCCTTCTGAACATCGGGCACCAGAATCCACTGTGAGCAGACCTCCCCCGGCGGGTATGGAGGAACCCACAGCCCATGTACAAGATCCACAGGATCCGCAGGACATCCCCCAGGACCAGGAACTCCAAGACCCGCTGGTTCCTGGGGTTTCATCCTCTTTATCACCGGATGAAGCGGTGGCGGGGACGGCTACATCTGGTCTGCCCCCCATTGACCTCAGGTCGCACCAGGACCTCCTGCGTCGCGTCGCCCTCAACATTAACTTACCCGTTGAGGAAGTTCCTGAGGTAGACGACCTGATTGTCAGTATATTATCAGCGGAAGCTCCAACCAGGGTTGCCCTTCCCTTCATCCGCTCAATACAGGTGCGAGCGGATACCATCTGGCAATCCCCGGCATCAGTACCACCCACAGCCAAGGGGGTTGAACGCAAATATATGGTACCATCCAAGGGGTACGAGTACCTGTATGTGCACCCTCCTCCTTGTTCGTTGGTAGTCCAGTCCGTCAACGAACGGGAGTGCCACGGCCAGCAAGCCCCTGCGCCTAAATCAAGGGAGGCCAGGCGCATGGATTTGCTGGGTAGGAAAATCTATTCGGCAGGAGGCCTCCAACTCAGGGTGGTGAACCAACAAGCCCTCCTGAGTCGGTACAGTTATAACACCTGGGAGGCAGTAGGGAAGTTTGTAGAACTCGTCCCACAGGACTCCTGCCAGGAATTCACAGCTCTCCTGGAGGAAGGGAAGAAAGTGGCGCGGACCTCCCTCCAAGCCTCGCTAGATGCTGCTGACTCGGCGGCTAGAACCGTCGCATCAGGGATTGCCATGTGGCATATATCGTGGCTGCAGGTGTCAGGGCTACCACCTGAACTCCAGTATACGATACAGGACCTACCCTTTGATGGCCAGGGTCTCTTCTCCCAGAAGACGGACCCTTGCCTCCAGAGTCTGAAGGACAATCGCGTAATCATGCGTTCGCTGGGAATGCATACGCCACAGCGATCTTTCCAATCGCAGCCCCAGCACCCCTACCCCCCACCTCGTCCAAGGCAGGACTTCTCCTGAAGGCGAGGTCGTACCTCCTGCAGACGACAGTCTGGACCACAGGGGGGTAACAACTCCGGTCCTACCAAGCCACCGGCGGGACCGAAGCCAAACTTTTGAGGGTGCACCCGAGAGCACCGTACCAATTGCCTCCCAGGATCCTTTTCAGTTCGCCAACTGCCTTGCTGCATTCCTACCTGCATGGCCCCCGGTTGACTTCGGACCGCTGGGTCCTCTGCACGGTGAAGTATGGCTACTGTCTTCAGTTTATTTCGACCCCTCCTTCCCAGCCTCCCTCCTTGTCCCTCTTCAGGGACCCCTCTCACGAGCAACTCCTTCTGCAGGAGGTGTCCAAGCTCCTTGCCATGGGAGCTATAGAGGAGGTTCCAGAGGAATTAAAGGGCAAGGGGTTCTATTCCAGATATTTCCTAATTCCCAAGTCGAAAGGAGGCCTCCGGCCTATCCTGGACCTGCGAGGACTGAACAAATTCATGAGAAAGTTCAAGTTCCGCATGGTGTTCCTGGGTACCATCATCCCTTCCCTGGATCCCGGAGATTGGTACGCTGCTCTCGACATGAGAGACGCATACTTCCACATCGCGATCTACCCTCCGCACAGAAGGTACCTACGCTTTGTGGTGAATCGTCAACATTATCAATTCGCAGTCCTTCCCTTTGGCCTTTCCTCGGCCCCTAGGGTATTCACGAAATGTATGGCGGTAGTCGCCGCCTCCCTCCGCTGTCGTCGAGTGCATGTCTTCCCATACCTCGACGACTGGCTCATTCGAGGGACCTCCGAGGCTCAGGTCACCGCCCACGTGAATGTCATCAAGGACCTATTCACCCGTTTAGGCCTGATTATCAACCTGGACAAATCCACTCTGCTTCCTACGCAGAGGATAGAATTCATAGGGGCCTTGCTGGACTCCAATATTGCAACAGCTAGCCTACCCCCACACTGCTTTCAGACTTTGGTCTGCCTCATACAGAGGCTACAAAGCTTCCCAACAACCTCTGTCCGCGCCTGTCTCGTCCTCCTGGGGCACATGGCTGCGTGCACTTTCGTGACGAGGCACGCAAGACTGCGCATGCGTCCTCTTCAGACTTGGCTCGCCTCAGCCTGTCGTCCTCGCAGAGATGCTATAGACATGGTAATTACAGTTCCACCAAGCGTTCTGGGCTCCTTCAACTGGTGGCTGATGCCCTCCCTGGTGTGTGCCGGTCGTCCGTTCCACCCAGCACAGCCCTCGGTGTCTCTGACAACAGACGCTTCCTCTCTCGGCTGGAGTGCTCACTTATTGCACCTTCGTACTCTCAAGGCCTTTGGTCCTCTCAGGAGCTGGGGCTTCACGTCAATGTCCGAGAGCTGAGAGCGGTCTGATTGGCGTCAGACCTTCCAACAGCACCTACAGGGCCGTTGTGTTGCAGTCTTTACAGACAACACAACGGCCATGTATTACATAAACAAGCAAGGAGGGACACGGTCTTCCCCTCTCTGTCTAGAGGCGATGCGACTGTGGGACTTCTGTATAGCCCACTCGATAGAACTGGTAGCCTCCTTTCTCCCGGGAGTCCGGAACTCTCTCGCGGATCACCTGAGCAGATCCTTCCTGTCCCACGAATGGTCCATCCGCCCGGACGTCCTCCTTTCAGTATTCCGGAAGTAGGGCTTTCCCCAGATAGACCTCTTCGCCTCCAGGGAGAACAGGAAATGCCAGGTGTTCTGCTCCCTGCAGGGTTGCTCCCCAGGCTCCCTCTCGGACGCCTTCCTGATCCACTGGGGAGGTCGTCTACTTTATGCTTTTCCGCCCTTTCCCCTCGTTCACAGAGTCCTGCTCAAGCTCCGCAGAGACAAAGCCAGGCTAATCCTGATCGCTCCGGTGTGGCTGAGGCAGCACTGGTATACCATGCTGCTCGACCTCTCTCGGTTGAACCCGATATCTCTGCCGCTCTACCCAGACCTGATAACGCAGGACTTCGGCAGACTTCACCACCCCAACCTGCAGTCCCTCCACCTGACAGCATGGCAGCTGTCTGGCTAAACCAATTTGAGTTGCGCTGTTCCACCCCGGTGCAACAGGTCCTCCTGGGAAGCAGGAAGCCTTCCACGCGTGCAACATATCTCGCCAAATGGAAGCACTTCTCCCATTGGTGCGCCCAGCGTAACCTTGCTCCTGCAGGTGTATTGGTCCCCATTATCTTAGACTACTTATGGTACCTCAAGGAGCAGGGCCTGGCACTTTCTTCAATAAGGGTGCATCTAGCCGCGATTTCCACCTTCCATCCCGGGGAATCCAGCAGTTCGATCTTCTCCCAGCCGGTAGTTTCCAGGTTCCTTAAGGGCTTGGAGTGACTCTATCCTCCGGTTAAGCGCCCTTCTCCTACCTGGGATCTCAACCTTGTTCTGGCTAGGCTTATGGCCCCTCCCTTTGAGCCGTTAGCCACTTGTTCGCTGCTGTACCTGTCCTGGAAGACGGCCTTCCTAGTTGCTATAACATCGCCCAGACAAGTATCGGAGCTTCGTGCCCTGATGGTGGACCCCCCGTACACGATCTTCCACAAGGACAAGGTACAGCTGCGACCACACCTGGCTTTCCTCCCCAAGGTGGTCTCCGCCTTTCACATCAATGAAGACATTTTTCTACCGGTCTTCTTCCCGAAGCTGCACGCATCATGCCGGGAACAACAGCTGCATACCCTGGATGTCCTCTGGGCTCTTGCCTTTTACATTCAGAGAACCAAACCGTTCAGACGCTTGCCTCAGCTATTTATAGCGGTCGCGGAGCGTATGAAAGGCATGCCTATTTCTTCCCAGAGGCTATCATCATGGGTGACGTCCTGTATCCGGACGTGCTATGACTTGGCCCATGTCCCGATCGGCCGTCTCACTGCCCACTCTACTCGAGCTCATGCCTCGTCCACCGCTTTCCTGGCCCAGGTTCCTATCCAGGAAATATGTCGCCCTGCTACCTGGTCTTCAGTCCACACTTTTGCATCCCACTATGCACTGGTTGAGCAGTCTAGAGACGATGCTGCCTTTGGCTCAGCGATCTTACATTCCGCAACGTCTCGCTCCGACCCCACCGCCTAGGTAAGGCTTAGGAATCACCTAACTGGAATGGATATGAGCAAGCACTCGAAGAAGAAAAGACGGTTACTCACCTTTGTAACTATTGTTCTTCGAGATGTGTTGCTCATATCCATTCCACACCCACCCTCCTTCCCCACTATAGGAGTAGCTGGCAAGAAGGAACTGAGGAGCGGAGGGGCTGTCAGGGGTATATATCCGGCACCATAGCGGCGGCACTCCAGGGGGCGCCCTGCCGGCCCACCGAGTGTTGCTAGAGTAAAAATCTCCGACGAACGTGAACGCGGCACGCGCACACCTAACTGGAATGGATATGAGCAACACATCTCGAAGAACAACAGTTACAAGGTAAGTAACCGTCTTTTACATCAATAAGAATTTGGCCGATAAGATTGAGAGTCACTCTTAAAAGCCTCTACTGAGGGTCATGGCATTGAATTCAGTCCCAAATAAACCAGCCATAAAACACTGACAATGACTTTCTAAAAATCTCCCTCAACAGCACAAACAAAATGGATTAAACTTTTTCATTTTTTTCTCAATTAATATTGGCAAACTTAATAATTTATACTTGCTCATCTCTGCTTTTTAATTTGCCTGTGGTAAACAAATATCTATTCCAGATCCTTTACAATATGCAAACATTTTAAATCCGCTGAATAGTCAGCCCTCTGATATTGGCACCCTCCTGGACTCCTATTCATTGACCATGAATTTGGCACTAGGAAAACCTGATGGTGATAGAGATAAAGCTATAATGACTTTAATGTGTGTTTGTAAAGTTTAAGAGTTTCAGCTCCTAATCCTGTATTGGTAGGCTTTATAATAAGGTTGCTGAGAATAAAAGAAACTGTGACGAGATGCATTTAGAATGTGGATAAATTAAAAAACAACCCTCCCAATGTTATCTAGAACAGGGTCACAATTTCCTTATTGGGGAGAGGAAAGGGAAGGATAGGAATCACATCTCTTAAACCTAAAATGAAATCATGTAGTGCCCAATATTATTCCAGCTGCCATCTATTGGTGTTTTGCCATAGATTCCGATGGAGGCAGAAATGAGCCTTTCCTCTGTTACCAAGAAAAATTAGGGACTTTTTTAAAGGGAAATACAAACTTTCCCCTAAAAAAAAAAATGTAATATGAAGCAATATTTTGTAAAAAGCAGTATTTCATTATCAAGGGCTTGATAAAAGATTAGGTCATTTAGAATAAATAGATGTAAAAGATAGGAACACAGCAATTCTGGATCAGACATTGATCCAGCTGCGCCTAAGCCCTGCACTTGCAGAAATCAAGGCCTACTACAAGGTGTGGGAAAATCTGCTATTCACCTATCAAAATAATATTGCTCCTCCCATCCCATGCACTACCAGTTGCCTCTGGTGGGTCATTTGAGGGCTTATCTCCACTGGCAATTAACAGTGCTGCAACTTTCTCACTCAGGGGAGTGAAAAAACACCCCCCTGAGCGCAGCAACTTGCAGCACTGTAAAGCACCAGTGTAAACAGTGCCCAAGCACTGGGAGCCATGCTCTCATTGAGGTGTTTTTTTTAGTGCACTGGGTGATTCTATGAACACCAGACAGGGTGAATGCAACCTCTGTATGTCACACAATGTAGTGTAGAATTGGCATGGGATCTGCGGTAGCCAATACCTGACACTTCAAAAGAAGGCAAAAAGGACTACAGAATGCTTCCCAATGTGCACGGGGAGCAGGCATACACACTGTAACATGCACTCCTCTGTGGAGTTCAGCACCTTCTCCTCTTTAGTGGCTGGCATGAGTTACGGCTGTGCCTTCACACTGCATTCTGCCCACCCCTTCCTGCCCAATGTAGGGCACTGTTCACCCTCACGAGAGATGGGGGAGCAGTCCTTGACTTTCTTTGACTGCAGGGACTGGAATTCTGACTGGCCCTCATCTAAGCAATTCCAGTTGGAAGAGGCTTCTTGCTGCCGCCCCTTCCCACTGTGTACCTGTGTAAGGGCCAGGAAGAACATGATCCTAAAGTTCTAACATGGTAAAATGTTATTTTTTGACTGCTGAAAGTTGAACCTAGAATTACATTTCAGCCTCTTAAATTATCAGAGCGTCAGTTACATAGGAGCAGCAACTTTCACAGATTTGTTCAACGCTAATCATGGTTATCTAATTGGTTAGTTATAAACACTCATGTCTTAACCAATTTTAATATTGTACTTTGAGATTTTCTTTGCTAATTCTATAAGGAGATTAATTAGAATATAGTATTTTAATGTAATATCGTCACCAAAATTCAGTCTAAAAAGAACTCCTCTCTTCAAAGCTATTAAAGATACTCTTCTTTGTGTTCTACACAAATCAAACTGTTAATTTTAATAGTAATTGCCACATATGAAATGTAGGAAAGTTCAATCAAGTAAATTAGAGTATAAAAATATGAAATCATGTCGTAAAGTTATAAGGCCCAGTATCTGCAATATATTAATAATGCTGGAGGGTCACCATCTGGACAACTTCATATAACAACACATCTGCATTGTTGGTAAATGGCAACTCTAGCATCTGGATCATATTATTCCAAATTTTCCTCATCCACATATCATAGCAAGAGGAATTTCCTGACAAATCAGACAGCTGCCAAAAAGTAAAATGTTTTTCTCTTTATTGTACTTTAAATGAGCACAAAAAGACCTGGAAGTGAAGTCAGCACTGGCGTCCTAGACAGCATTCCCATTTTCTAATTATACAGATGGAACAACAATTTACACAAACACACAATGATTTTTTTTAAGATTATATTTGTACTCTGTCTCAAATTATCATTTTTTTCTGTTAAGAGTAAACAAGAACTTGTATCACAAACAAATTCAGCAAAAAAAGCATTATCGTGCTTCTCCTTCCATCTTAAAGCAAGTGGTGAAAAATGCATATATAAAGAAAATAACTGTTCAAAATTAGATTTATTGTGATAGAACGATCTCATGAGAACTTGTTAATTTGGCAACAGAAGCTAATGGGCTTTTCTAAATGTCTAGTTTCTTTTGATGCAGACATATTCAAATATTTAAAATGTGCATGAAAGCAGTATTAACTCAGCTATGTGGCATTTAAATTTTAATGTAATATGCTTACATTCAACTGTATGCCTGAAATTGGCAGAGATTTCTATATTAACCAAACCAAAATGACAATATTTTCAAGTTTAGACTCATTACTTATTGGTAGAAATCAATTATTTGTTAAATATACTACTTCATTTGTCAACTATATTCCAAAGTACTCATTACATGGCAATCTTGCCACAGAGGATTTATGACTAGTAGAATAGACAACTTATATTTATATAGTCATCTATGATCAGAAGCATCTGAAATGATTTGAAGACAAATATTCCCTTTTCTGTCTTACATATTTTAAAACTTTGTATTATGCCAGAAGAAAGCGTTTTTCTCTACGCAGCTGATATATATTAATCAGTGGACAGCTTCCAAAAATAAGCAAACTTTATGATAAGAAGTTCAATCTCTGTTAGTCAGATTTTCCCTTGGGAAAAGACAGAGGGTCAAATCATTTGACAAGTTTTCTTACTATATTCTTTTTTCAGCTGAAGATTCCAGATTTAACTCTCCATTCTGTCACAACAGTTTGACATTGACTTCAGTGGAGTCAAGTCAGTGTAAAACTAGTGTAATGGAATGGAGAAACAGGCCTGCTACTTGCACATTGAACTGATCACTTTCTGAAAATCAGGCTCTTAAGATATTTTTCAGCTTGGATATGAAAAAAATTGAAGGGTCCAGAATCATTACTCAACTTTTAAAAATCTTGGACAACAAATTTAATTTGTCAAGAAAACTAATCAGGATTTCATAAACTCTTATGCATCTGACGAAGTGGGTATTCACCCACAAAAGCTTATGCTCCAATACATCTGTTAGTCTGTAAGGTGCCACAGGACTCCTTGTTGCTTTTTACAGATCCAGACTAACACAGCTACCCCTCTGATAATAAACTCTTATAGTTTCCTTCAATCTGCACCTCCATAATTTGGAAGCTAATTCTTTTGGCCAATTAGCATCTACAAGAAGTACTGCAGAGAGGACTACTAAGATTTATTCCAACATCAGCAAAACCACATTTTTTTTTCCCAGGCTCACACCCAGACTATTTTACATCTGACCATCTGGTGGCTGGCAATTTCTTCCCTCACATCAGAATTATCCACAGCTGAATTTTGGCTGGTTTGTTACAACAAATGCTCTCACTCCTTTGACACAGGAACCTTTCCCAGCATGCCCCTCTTTCAGTTGCTGGCCCTCAAAATTCTGAATAAAACTACAGAATGCATTTTAGAAGCTGCAGGCTGTAACAATGTCCCTTGAATTCAGTAAGTATTTGGGTTTTTTCCCCTTTTATGCTTCCTGTAGCCTATTTCCTCCCAAGTTTACCAAACAACTGGTAGGTTGTCAATCCTTGCCCCCCCTCCCCCTTTGTCTGACTCCTACCTACTACGTTCATGCAAAAAGCTCATTAATGAGTCAGTCAAACAGGCATCCCACAGAGGACATAAACATCCAGCTCAGAATAAAGGAGACAGAAAGCATTTGGAAGCACCTTGAAGGGACTAAGAAGACTTAGGACAGCCTTCCAACAGAGTGCCTTCATACCATTAGGAATAAGAGTGCCTTTGTACCAGAGGCACTGTGGTGCCAAATGGTTATGCCAGACCAAACCACATGTGATGATAATCTGGTTCCCTAATCTCCTATGAGAAGGGAACACAGAAGAAGCAGTTTCCATTCCACTCTCCCTTCCCCAGATTACAACCACCTGCTTTTTGTCAGCAGACTAAAATTCCAAGCCTCAACTATACAGTTATTCTACTGGGGAGGGTTGTATGGCTTGCTTCTTTATCTGACCTCCTCCTTAAGAGGTTAGCATTTTGTCAGCAGCATCAGAAACAAAAATATTTAATTCTCTCACATCTGTACATAGAATCTGACACATACAAAGTATGAGTAAACTACTCAGATACAAGCTGGATGATAAAAAACTGGGTAGCAAGCAAGAGAAATACTGTACACGAGCAACAAGAGTAGAGAACAGTTTTCTCTTTTTAACGTATTGGTTTTGGGCTTTTTTAAAATTAGGATTTAGTTAAATCTCACTAATTTGGTGACAATACAGTGATATCAATAGGAGGGAGTGATTTAATGGATTTCAATATTCTTGCAAAGTTATAAAGAGGAAGTGACTTCTTTAAGGTGATAAGACTAAAAGGGTTTACCAGTGGTGTGAATGACATCTCTTGTTTCTTTCTGTAGTTGTCTAATACACAAGCATTTTAAAATGTTATGTTCAAGTTAGCTCACAGATTCCCAGTGATTCACAGAAATATCCTAAACAGGATGTTTATGTGGCCAGTGATCAGACATGCCCACCCCGTGGGGGAAAAAATGCAGAAATTGGGCTTGGTTTTGGCTTACTTGGCTTGTGAGTTGCTTGTTGGCTAGTTTTTGACTTGTCGCCTGTTTGGCTTGTAGCTTCTTGTAGTTTGATGTGCCTTTTTTTTAAATCGGCTCCCAGCAAGCAGGGGCAAGGGGGGAGAGAGTCAGAGGTGCACAGTGGGTCCACCATAGTCTCAGACTGCATGCTGGGGGGATCTAGTCACATAGAGGGTTGGGGTTCTTAGGGATTGGCTTGTTTTGAAATGGGATTAGTTTGATTTTTGGTTTATCGTGAAAGTCAGGGTGTTTATTTATCATATGAAAGTTAGCAACTGTGCCACTGAGGAGGCCAATTTAAATGTGCCCGGACTTGCCATAGGGGTGTAGAGCTATTCTTTTTCAAAGGTACAAGATATATTAATGAAAAATTCTCTGAAGTTATCTAATGTGGAATTAATGCTCTGCACTATCTGCTGTTTGAGACAGTACAATTAACATTAACAGCCTTGTAAAAATAGATGAGCACGGCTGTGAAACTAAATTATTTTCTCAGCTAAGCAGAGCATAAAGTAGAACTGCCACAACCAAGTCCAAAATTAGCTTCAACTTCTGGTATGACGGTTTATATAGACGGAGATTCTGCTTCTTTTCACTGCATTTCCGTTATTACTGGATTTGAAGATCTGGTCATTGCCACAGGACTATGATTCATCACTTAAATAGGGTTGGGGTTGAGGTGAGGGAGGGAGTGTGGGGTGCTGTGTGCAGGAAGGGGCTCAGGGCAAAGGGTTGGGGTATAGGAGGGGTGTGGCAGGGGATTGGGGTGAAGGAGGGGTGTGGCAGTGCTGGAGAGCTCAGGACAGGGGGTTGAGGGTGCAGGAGAGGTGCAGGGGGTTGGGGTGTGGGATGCTGGAGGGGTTCAGGGTGCGGTCTCCAGCCCAACACCACTTACCTTGAGCGGCTCCGGAGTGACAGTGGTGCGCAGCGGGGCTAAAGCAGGTTCCTTGCCTGCCCTAGCCCTGCTTCCAGAAGCGGCCGGCACCACGTCCCTGCAGCCTCTGGGGGAGGGGAGGGGAGGGAGACAGAGGGCTCCACGCACAGCGCTCACTTGTGGGTACCTATCATATTCTATGATTCTACCTCCCCTGAAGCTCCCATTGGCCACGGTTCCCCATTTCCAGCCAATAGGAGCTGCGGGGGCAGTGCCTGCAAGCAAGGGCAGAGCGCGGAGCCCTATGCCCCACACTTTCCCCAGGGGCCACAGGGATGTGGTGCCAGCTGCTTCTGGGAGTGGCATGGGGCCAGGGCAGGCAGGAAGCCTGCCACATTCCCGCTCCGCCACGGCACTGGCAATCCTGTGGACCAGATCCAAAGCCCTGATGGTGTGGATCCAGCCCATGGGCCTTAGTTTGCCCTCCTCTGTTGTTGTACATTTAAAAAAACACCCCCCCTCACTAAAACCTGATTTAATGCTTGTAGCTGAAGTGGGTCCTCTATAAGGTGAATATTAGATAGATCATATGAATGAGTATTAGGGCCACTAAAATAATCACCTACCAACCAGATAGAGTTTTAAATGTGATTAACTACTGGTTGAGGCTAAAGTTTCAAAAAGTAGATCCTAGTAAGCAACACATGGCATAGGACAAGAGCTAGTATACTACTGGAAGTTTTGGACACTGACAGAGTGATCCAGCACCAATGACTAGCTTTAGAGTATTGTAAGGGAGAGTAATGAAAGGATAACGCAAAATGTATGTTTCTTAGCACTATCAGAGATATGCTCATTCCAAGAGGGGCCATTATAAAAGCTCAACAACTCTGTATATATTTAGTGCTCAGCTCTGTGTTTGTACTGGTGGTGGGACAGCAGTTTCTCTACCTCTGAGAAACTGATTTCAACAGACAATATTGGTATGAATGCTCAGAGTTGTGGACATGGAGCCAAATTCATCACTCAATCTTTGCAATCCCATTAAAGGCTTTTCATTTTGACAGCCCCTTCCATTATTAAAAGTTTTTTATTACAGTTCCTTATTTTTGTAAGGTGTACTTTTAGGGACTAATCACCACTTTACTATTCCAGTTTTTGCCATTGTAATTCCACTGAAATCAACAAAATAATTCCAGCATGAGGTTGAAGTAAGGCAGTGGTGAATCAGCCTCTTTCTATATTTTTCTGTCAAAACACAATGACGGTAAATCATATTAAACTGTGACTCTATCCTCCCTCAACCAATACAAGAAGAGAGGGAAAACTAGGGGATTTTCAACATACTAAATTTAAAATCTCTCCAAGACGGGTAAGTTGTTGGAAAGCGGTCAAGGAAGATTGAGGAAGTGGTTACTGATGTCAATGTGCACTAACTTCTTGGCACCAAAACTCAAGATATCAGTATACAAACTAACAAGGGCTTTGGCCTGGATCATTCATTTCCAAGGACAAATTCCCAGTGGGAAAGAGCTACTTACAAGAGACTTATTGACTTCAGTGGACTTGCGCACATGCTTAAAGTTCTGTCTCAGGTACTTATAGATAGGGTGACCAGATATCTCGATTTTATAGGGACAGTCCCAATATCTGGTACTTTTTTTTATATAGGCTCCTATTACCCCCCTAACCCCTGTCCTGATTATTCACACTTGCTATCCGGTCACCCTACTTATAGGGCCCCCATTTCCATAGTATGTGAGCAATTCACAATCTTTAATGCAGTTACACTCACATACCCTCAGGAGGTAGGGTATTGTGTCTATTTTCACAGTTGGGGAACTGAAGCATAGAGAGCCTGAGGTCCAGATCCTCAAAGATATTTAGGCTCCTAACTTCCACTGATTGGGGATCTGGACCTAAGCGAATTGCCCAAGGACACACAGCAATCTGTGGTGGAGCCCAGGTATCCTGAGTCCCAGGCTAGTGCCCTAATCACTGGACCATCCTTCCTTCAGAAGTGCATCTGACGAAGTGGGTATTCACCCACGAAAGCTCATGCTCCAAAATGTCTGTTAGTCTATAAGGTGCCACAGGACTCTTTGCTGCTTTTACAGATCCAGACTAACACGGCTACCCCTCTGATACTTCCTTCAAAGTTAGTCATTGCAGAAGCACCTTGCTCAATCAAAGCTTCAGACTCTCTTTGGATCCTTCTCTACATCATCCCTTCAGTTAGGTGTGGATGGTGACTGTGGAAAGGGAAGAGAAAGAGATGTGACATACCCCTGTGAGAAATTCATAGCCAACTCCCAGATTCCCAATCAGACGTCTGAGTTTCCGAGGGCTGGGTTCTAATTTTTTTCCTGTTTTGTTTTTTTTTTAACCTACCAAGGACTGAGTTCAGGACCAATTCGTATATAGAGGAAATCAAATTAGAGTTGCTTTTTTCCTCATGGAATGGTAAAAGCTACTCTTCTTGAGAACAAGAATGATGCCTCATTTTCTCCATCCATTCACAGCAGTGTCATTCTGAACTTAAGTCGTCAAGAGAAGTCTTGAGTGGGGGGAGGAATAGCTCAGTGGTCTGAGCATTGGCCTGCTAAACCTAGGGTTGTGAGTTCAGTCCTTAAGGGGACCACATAGGGATCCAGGGTAAAATCACTACTTGGTCCTGCTAGTGAAGGGAGGGGGCTGGACTTGCTGACCTTTCAAGGTCCCTTCCAGCCCTATGCGATAGGTCTCTCTCTCTCTCTCTCTCTCTCTCTCTCTCTCTATATTCAGGGCCAGCACTTCCATTAGGCAGTTGGCTAGGGCGCCAGGATTCAGGGGGCAGCATTTTGTGCATTCCCCACGGGGCGCACAGGAGCTTCTGGTTCTGCTCCCATCGTGCTGCCGAAGAAGGACCTTCTGTTGATGTGCCATGGAAAACGGCAGCAGGCAACTGAGCAACTCAATGACTGCTGCTGTTGCCTGTGGCATTTCAGCAGAGGGTCCTTCTTCAGCAGCGTGATGGGAGTGGAACCAGAAGCTCCCACACACCCTGTGGGGAGCGCACAAAATGCCACCCCCTCAATTCTGCCTGGGGCGCCAGAAACCCTTTCGCCGCTCCTGTATATATTTTAAATCTTTGCATGAGAAAGAACTGATGTTTTGAGATGCTATGGCTCTAAAACAGCAATCTTTTGACTGGTTACTTACATTGTATGACCTGCAGTGCCTTTGCTGCTATTGAACCAGTACAATCTGTGCCACTACCAAGGTTGCAATGACAATAAGAACCATCTCCATATGCATGGATTCGTGGCCATGGTGCTGTGCATGCATCTTCTGATGCTGAAGTCTGAAAAGAGAATGCATACAATTAAAATGTACACAGCAGTCCATACTTTTTTTTGACAATGAGAAGCTGGGAGGAGGATAGCTGGAAATGCCCAGACAGACCTGAAGAAGATTGTGAGCTAGTAAATTAGGTGTTAGTTTGCAATGCAATATGCCATTGCAGTTTTGGTCACTATACAGTAACTCCTCACTTACCGTTGTAGTTATGTTCCTGAAAAATGCGACTTTAAACAAAAAAAGATATTAAGCAAATCCAATTTCCCCATAAGGATTAATGTAAATGAGGGGTTAGGTTCCAGGGAATTTTTTTTTCACCACATAAAAGACTATATTGTATAATATATATTGTACAATATAGTCTTTTGTCTGGTGAAATATATATATATATTACACACACAGAGTATAAGTTTTAAACAAACAATTTAATGCTGGTACACAGTGATGATGACTCTGAAGCTTGGTTGAGGTGGACGAGTCAGAGGGTGAGATATTTCCCAGGGAATGCCTTACTGCTAAATGATGAACTAGCAATTGGCTGAGCCCTCAAGCGTTAACTCTCACACTCTATAAGGCAGCAGGAATGGAGGGAGGGGAGAGAGCATTACAGACAAAGACACACACCCTGTGTGTGTGTGAGAGAGAGATATGAGCATTTCCCCTTTAAGTCAGGGGTGGCTCTGTTTTTTTGCTGTCCCAAGCACAGCAGTCAGACGGCCTTCAGCAGCGTTTCTGTGCGAGGTCCGCCGGTCCCGCGGATTCGGCGGTGGTTCTGCGGGCGATCTGCCGATCCCGTGCCTTCGTCATACCCGCTGCCGAAACCGAGGGACCTCCCGTAGAAACGCTGCTGACCTCCCGTAGAAACGCTGCCTAACTGCCGCCCTCACAGCGACCGGCAGGCTGCCCCCCGCAGCTTGCCACCCCAGGCACGCGCTTGCTGCGCTGGTGCCTGGAGCCGCCCCTGCTTTAAGTACACTGCCTTGTTAATTGGCTCAGCTTGCTGCTAGCAAGCTCTCTCCATCCTGAGCCCTGTCGGGTGTCCCCCTGCTCTATGGAAGATGGGGTAAGCAGGGTGCAGGAGCAGGGGGGACACCCTGACGTTAACTCCCATCTTCCTCCCCTCCCACCTGCACAGCAAGCAGGAGTCTCGGGGAGCAGCTCCAAGGCAAAGGGCAGGAGCAGCACATGGCAATGCGGGGAGGGACAGCTGCAATTGCTAGCCTGCTGGGCAGTTGCTGCACAGGGAACTTAGGGGAGTAGGGGGCTGCTGGTCCACTCTGGTTCCAAGCCCCCACCAGCTAGCTGCAACGAGCTGCTCTTCCTGCAAGCAGTCAACAAAGCAGGCAGCTGCCAAACAATGTTAGAAGGGAGCATTGCACAACTTTAAATGAGCATGTTCCCTAATTGATCAGCACTGTAACAACAGAACAACATTAACCGGGATGACTTTAAGTGAGGAGTTACTGTATATGAAACTATCAAATCACAGAGCTGGAAGGGAATTACACCATCTGTATAACTGCAGCCCTGCCTGGAATACAGGTTTCTAACTGGGTGCCTCAATAACAGAAAAATACTGACAAATTGAAAGGCATTCAGAGAAAAGGAACACAAATTATTAGGGGGTTGGACTGACTTTAAGTACAAGCCAAATGCTGTTCAGTTTACCTATGCGATGGCTAATGGAGGCAAGGGGAGAAGAGGAAATGTCATAATAATCAACTTGTCCCTTATGCACATCAGAGAGGGAGAGAAATGGTACCTGGGGGTATAGTGGGAGAAAATAAAAAAATAGAAAATTTAGCATGATTACCAGGAAAAACTTCATGACACTAATATTAATTAAATTCTTCCTAGGCAAATGGTAGAAGCTCCAGTGCTTGCGTCATTTAGAACTAGACTGACTAAAACAAGAGAAAAACCATCCTGTACTGGCATGGCGATAGACTAGATGCTCTAATAGGTCCTTCTCCTCTCTAATTTTTGTTGACCCCATTCTAAACACAGAGAGGTCACAACTGAAGCCACAGAGACAAATTCTCTTTCAATTTTTGCAAGAGGGTAGAATTCCAGTTGTCACATCTGAACTGACGCTGGCATTTTGGTTCCAGGTCAGAAACAAAACTGGAAGAAGCCTTAAATTCTCTGCCTGTTTCCCTGTCTGTAAAATGAGGATGAGCTCAGTTATTTATCTTCCTTACAAGGTCACTGTGAGGGTTAACTAGTTAATGCTTGTAAAAATTTGTGAAGTCAGAAAGTGCTGTATAACAAATGCTAAGGGCTGAATCACAGAGCCTGGGAGGAAGAAAGGACCTATTTTCTGTTTTGGATCCCAAACCAGTCACTCTCATGATTAAATCCCAAAGATGGAAATCTTGACAACTAAAAAATGATCCTACCATAAATTTGGGACCAACATTTTGTGAAATTTTGGGGTTGTCAAGACTGAACCTGACCTCTAGCCCTGCTTTGATCTGCAGCTTGAACCCCAGCTCTAGCCTCATCTGGATCCAGATTTGAACCCTGAATTGGATGGAAATCTACTCTTCACTGCTAGTACTTCTCTGTAATGTGTCAGATCAAAGCCCTGGATCCAACAATACTTTGAATGTTGAGGAAGTTTGGATCCAGATCTTAAATGTTGTGGCTCTGCTTCTCAGAAAAGAGATGCTAGCTGCCTCTACAGAAGTAGCGGTTGGGAGGGAAAGGATCAGGATGTACCACTTCTCCCCTTGTCACACTGACTCTTCTGTTCAAAAAGCAATGACTATCTGGCCTGTGCCAACATCACAGATGAATGCAGTATAGCTACCCATCTTAGTCTCTTCTTCCTTCTCAGAAATGCAGCTTTATCAAAGTGTCCCTGTTAAGCTTATTCTACACAATACCCCCAAATGCACATTTGAAATATATCCCTTAATAACACTGTTTTCCACAAAGTAAAAAGGCTATCTAATCATAAATAAAATATATAAACCTATAGATAAATATTATATAAACCTACCTGAAAGATTTTTCTGGCAATCCCCAAAATCAAAACACTGTTCTAGACTTCAATATAGAATGCAGTATATCACTTTAACAAAGATGATATGAGAGCTATAGAAGAGATATGAGAAGTACTTGTCAAACAGCATTGCAGAATTTAGCTGAATGACTCATGGTCAGACCACACTTTGAATTGCAGATGGGGAGACTGTTTGTGTGTATGTTCTGAGTGTCAGAAACAAATACATTTCATGTTACAATAAAAGAATCACTTCTGCTATTTTATTGACACTACACTTGCTATAAATATTTTTAAGTGGCCAGTGAATGTGATGCACTTAGCATCTTCCTCCCAGAAATAAAGTGCGCTGCTCTCAGAGTGCCGCCTGCTGGATAATTTACATGATGTAATGTCAGAGGAAGATGCTCATTCTGTTTCATCTGGAGCATGCTGGAATGATGGCCTTCTAAAAATAGCTGGAGTGGGGATGCATACAGCTTATATATGAGGAAAATTAAAATCTACTGTGATGGAGGGGAAAAAGGTGAAATGGTCAACATGATCCCACTCTCTGTATATTAGCCCTGCTGGGTTGTTTACCCTTTTTTTTTTAACCAATTAAAAAAAAATTGAGACATTTTCCTTACATTTTATTTGACTTGTGGAAAGAGATAGGAAGCACTAAATTTATTACATAGATCATCTTTAACTTATCAAGTAGAATACTATACTTTAACTAGTAATAGAGATGTTAATTATTTTGTTTTGCTGTCGAGTTGATTTAATGTGTAGAATAAAAAGTTCTTGAGCAGTATTTTCTAACTTTTCTGCCATGAATAAACCTTAGAGGAAATGTAAGTGATCTTTATGCTTAATACAGAAAATTAAGGAAAAAATACTAGATTTTCTAAATCTAAAAACAAACATTTGGGATAACAGCTCTGCCAATTTCTAGAACTGCTATAATGAAAACCAATGTATAAAATCTACTGCTAATATGCAAACTCACTTACTTCCATTGTTCCTCTGTTGATAATCTTAATGCATCTCCCTGAAACAGACACAAAACTAATATTATAGCTTGATAATGTACAATAATCAGGAGGGTTTCCTTCTCAAAGTCCCCTTCCCCCTGTACCAATGGTAAGACATATTTAACTCAGATACATATGCCACAGTTTCCCTCAAGTAAACTATGGACTCCATCTCATTCCCCCAGAAATAGGTGGGGATTTCTGCCATTAATATCAGTGTGAGCAGGATCAAGGTCCCAAAACTGAATGAAAGACCAAAACCAAAATTTATATCAGTTGGAATTTTTGTTGTGCTTGTTCTAGTATGGCACATTAAGATGCTGAAATTATGATAAAACATAATGTCCTTTAACTTTCTCCTTAAATCCTTAGGGATAAAATATAGCAATAGAGTAAAAAAATTATCAGGTTGAGTTTAAAGCAAAGTATAGACTTACAAATATAAAGCCTAATTCTGCAGTTGCTGCTGGTATGATTTGTCCTATTGAAGTCCCATACAGCCATAGTATCGTTCACATAAATAAGGGCTGATGGATCAAGCCTAGAGAACAAAGTGTCTAGATATTGCATATTAAAACTGGTTGAAATATTTAATTCAAAACTTTTTAAAACTTAAAGTAGGTTAGTTATGAAGATGAAATGTGTACATGAAAATTTGTTTTTCTTCAAAATGTTTCAAATTTTAAAAATCAGAATAAATGAAAAATTTCTTTTTAAAATAAAAACTGAAAATGCACTCCCCTTTTTCAGTGGCAAGTGGAAAAAAGGGGGATATAGAGAAGGGAAAGACAGAGGAAGGGGAAATACTAAAAATAGATTTCTATTTTTCTGATTTTCCATTAAAACCCACAAGTTTAAAAATTTTTGCAAAAAAATTCCAGAAAATTATTTTTTGAAAATTTTCACAAAACATTCTTGCCATTTTCCAACCAGTTTTATTTTATATATAATCCTGTTAATACATTTGGATCAAATCCTGAGAACATATTGACTACAGTGGGATTACTCATGTGCATACATTTTACAATCATTTTATTTATTTAGAGGTATTTCTAGGGTGCTGTTTGCTATAAGAATCCTAACATAGGACTTAAAGCAAAATGCCAGCACAAGGGAGTATCTAGGGCTAGCCTGTAACTTTTTTATCTACCCTGAATAAAGGGGTGTCATATAGCTGCACCAACCCACAGCAGGAATTGGAACTCTCAATCCCCTTGGGCATCTAACTGCCATGGAACCAAAGCTCTTCCCACTGTCTGCCCCATCCCATCCCCTAACCATCATTTGTTTGCAGGAGGGAATATCAAGCAATTCCTGCTCTCTTCTCTATGGCTGGAGCTTCATTGTAGTAAGGAGAGGTGTGGAAGGGGAAGTACTTAGGGTGACCAGATCGCAAGAGTAAAATATTAGGACACGTGGGAGAGGGGAAGCCACAGTCCCCACCTGAACCATGGGGGAGGGAGGTGCATAGCCCTAAGAAGCTGCAAGGGAGGCACATGGCCTGGCTCCAGCCTCCTCTACAAGCCACGGGGACACATGGCCCAGCTCCAGCCCCAGCCGCAAGCTGCGGGTCGGGGGCACACAGTCCTGGCTCTGGCTTCCACCGCAAGCCAGGGTTGCATGGCCCTGGCTCCAGCCCCCACCGCAAGGGGGGGTTTTCAGGGCTGGGGCAGTGAGTAGGAGCATGGGAGAGGGGTTTGGGGTGCTGACTCCTGGAAGGAGTTTGGGTGCAGGAGGGAGCTCAGGGTTGGGGCAGGGACTTGATGTGCGGAAGGGGGTGCAGGTTCCGGGTGGCGCTTACCTCAGGCGGCTCCCCGGAAGTGGCAACATTTCCCTCCTAGGGTCCTAGGCAGAGATGTGGCTATGCGGCCCTGTGTGCTACCTCGCCTGCAGGAGTCGCCTCCACAGCTCCCATTAGCCATTGTTCCCGGCCAATAGGAGCTGTAGAGCTGGCGCTTGTGGTGGGGCCAGCATGCAGAGCCCTCCCGGCTGTCCCTGCACCTAGGACCCAGAAGGCTGTCACCACTTCTGGGGAGTTCTGTGGAGCCGGCTGGGTAGGGAGCCTGCCAACCCCATGCCAACCAGAGGCCTGGCAACCCTACAATATCAGGACAAATGGCATCCCAATCGTACATCGGTCAGGATGTGGGACAGAATTCAATACTGGGACAGTCCCAATTTTATCAGGATGTCTGGTCACCCTAGAAAAGTACTCCTGTGGACAGCTGAGACATTGATCCTGAGTCTAATCAGCAAGGGTTACAAAACACAAACTTTATTTACTCTGTGTGCATGCATGCGCATGTGCACACACTAATGTGACTTTATAAAATTACTTAATTCTGAAACTGCACATTTGCAAAGTTCTCTCTAGAAATCAGCTGAAAACAAGTTAAAAAGGCCACAGTTATGCTGAAGAACTGGAAATGGCACTGCACTGTATTCACTTCTAGAATGTCATTACCTAGCTACTAATGTATCTAATCATCTTGCAGAATTGATAACTTTTAGACCATGTTAAAACATTTCCTGTAATACTAGTCAGTCTTGGTTTTGCTGTCACTCTACCAAAAGGTTGGTAATGTAATCAGGAGTCACCAGGTCATTTTCCTCAAGATCACAAATACTTACACCTTCTGTCTGTTGGACTGATCTATTTAGAAAGAAAAGTGCTTGAAAAACAGTAACCCATTTGATGGTATTGAACCATGCTCGCTGTATGTATATGTGCATGAACAGGTGGAAGGGGCGGAGGAAATTTGGGAGTAATTTTGGGACACTTTTAACCCAAGCCAGTAGGTCAAGATTTAAAAAAAAAAAAAAAACTTGTCTGTTTTTAGATGGCTGTAGACTTTAATATCAATATAGAAAGCACACTCAGCATAACATTGTATAAAGAGCTCTGCCACTGGAATTACAGTCAAATTCACCTCTTTTCATGCATATTTCCTTAGTAATGAAGAATGAGAGACAGAAAACCAAAAATATCTGCTCTGTATGTAAAATCCTTACTATATAGATTATCTTTCAAAAGCTGCTGATGGCAAAGACTAGAATTTATTTACACAGCAAAAAACAAGTTCAGAGTGTCTGTCAGGTGAAAAGTGCTCCCTAATGAAGTGTAAACCAATATCCTCCATTTTAAAAATGTACAGCACTGGAAAACAGACTGCAGGAAAAAATTCTTTGTTGACAGAGGGATGGATTAGATTACCTAAAAGGTCTTTCCAATCTGTAATTTTACATGACTATGAAACACAACCACAGGTAAATCCCATGCTTGTTTTTTGACCAGCTAATTACACTGTGGCAAAATATACAGACTGGAAATATGGGTGTAGACAAGTAGATACTGTAGTGTACAATTCTTATTTCCTGAATTCATCTCTTGTTTGGGTGACTAACAGGTTTGCTTTTTCTCTTTATCATACTCTTCAATAAAGACATGGCTATCTGCACCTCCTGCGATAATTATCATACTGGTCTAAGTTTACACTATATAATTTTGTTCCTATTTTTCAGCACCTGTTTATTGTGTATCTTGTCTTAAATTAGACTGCAAGGCCCTTGGGGCAGGCACTATGTATTCTTATCCACCTGTACAGCACCCAGCACAAACGAGCCTTGCTCCTGACTGGGGCCTTTGGATGCTATGAAGATACAAATTAATAATACTTATTAATATAACAGTTATGTATGGAAACCTAATACCACTGTTCTAAGGGCCTCTGCAAAGTTTTTACAGTGTGTGTACATATGTATGTACATACTCTTTGGGGGAGAGCCAGAAAACAAACCCCAAAACTAAGTGTTCCCTCAAGCAGGAGGAAGGGAAATTTCTATATTTGGGATTTGTTCTGAGCACATTTTAAGTCTCTCCCCTGGGTGTATGTGCTTAAATGAGACATTTAGTATCCCATTAATTAATTATTGTTTTGTAAAGAACTTTGGGATAGAAGATACTAGTGGAAAGAACAGGCTTGATTTGGCAAATCTTTCTACATGTTAATAAAGGCTTTCAGGATCAAACCTGTAACCTGCAGTTGTTAAAATCTCCCTCACTCAGCTCATTACTTTGTGATGCCCCTGGAGCATAAGGAATTATTCATGGGTTTTCTTCTTACTCTGTAGTTTTTGCTTCTTGCTTCTCATTTTTGTTTAGAAAAGAGTTGTGATTTGGGGCCCAGATGTAAGCAGAAGCTATAGCGTAAGGCCTGTAATATTATTTGGGTGAGTAAGTGCTACGCAAGGTAAGAACGCGTTGCAGATCTGGCTTACACTGAAGGTCAGGCAGGGGAAACTGACAAATAATCGCTACAGCAAAAAGACACTGAGTCAGATCTCTCTGGCAGAGTTCAGTTTCTCTTCACACAACTTTGAAATGTTTAATAAAGTAGGATTAATAATAACAGCGAAATTACGGTGAATTGATACAAACCCCTAAGAACCAAGATCTTCCTCATATTTGTACAACTTCCCTATGCTATGACCCCACCCCCCGAACATGCTAAAACAGCAACTACGCTACACAACCCCCACCCCCAGCTGATACAAACCCTGCTCCCAATCACACACCTTCCCCGCCACTCCACACCCACGTATACAGCGTCCTCCCGGCCTCACAATCAACGACGCCGTTGAAAAACCTGGCTCTGAGCTGTCCTCACTGACTTCCATGGGGGCGGGCTCGGGGTCTGGCCCCCACCCCGCATCGCTTCGCGGAGGGGGCGGGATTGGGGCCCCCGGCGCGGCTGCTCCAGCGCCGCCGTTACCTGTTCGTGCCGGTGTAACGACAGAAACAGTGACCGCTCCAGAGTCCAGACTTTGGCTGCACTGAGCATGCGCAGATGAATTGAGCATGCGCAGTAACCTTTACTGTCGCCGCTGCCCTCTCTCCCCTCACTTCTGCTTACGATTTGCTGCCTCCTCTTTGGGGGGGTTTAAAAGTACCAAGGGGGGCAAATCGCAGCGGGGGGGCTGCCAGGATCTGAGCAGGGGGCAAAAATTTACTGGCCAGGGGAGATCAAACTGTAGGTAGCGGCGGGAGGGGGCTGAAGGGGGAAAATCGGGGGTAGCCGCAGTTAAGCCCGGGGGGGGGGCAAACGCTGCCAGACCCTGTGCAGGGACAAACCCCCCGTTTAAGGAGGGGAAGAGGGGGGAACAGCGACCCCTGGGGATGAGCCATCCGCTGTGCTCGGAAATCTGGGGGTGTCGGGGGTTGTGGGGGTTGCAGAGGCTGTTTTCGTTCTGCTCCCAGGACGCTGCATGTCAGCCCCGGAGCAGGGGGCGGGTTCCTGGGGCTGGGTCTTAAAGGCACAGGCCTCCCAATTCCTATATTGTCAAAGCTCAGACACCGCAGCTCCTCTCTGTCTCACACAAGTGCTGCAGGGCTGTTATTGCTCCAGCCAGGAGGCTGAATGCAGTGAAATAGTGTACAGACGCCCCCTCCCTCCCTCAAACTCTGCCTCTCACGTTTTGACTTTGTAAAAGTGTCTTCTGTCAGTTTCTATGTCTATATAAAATCACTGCAGCTTCTTTCTCTTATACAACGTGCTGAGTTGCTAACTCCCTCCCAGAGCCCACGTGACTGCACCCCCTGCTATACCCCAGGTCAGATCCTGCACCCCTCACTCAAACACCCAGCCCAGTACAAGGGCACTGTTTACAACCCGGGAGCTGCCAGACGGGCACTGTCCAGCCCAGCCCTGTGCTGCTATCCTGCTTCTTCCCCTTAGGTGTGGGCCCATGTTGCACCATGCTACCCCCCTGCCCAGAACCCCTCTGGCTCCCTACGCCCAGTGCCACATCACCCAGAGACCCCTCCACACACTCCTGCCCAGCACCCCTCTGGCTCCCTACGCCTAGTGCCACACCACTCAGAGACCCCCCCACACCCTGCCCCGCACCCCTCTGACTACCTACACCCAGTGCCACACCACCCGGAGACCCCTCCACACACTCCTGCCCAGCACCCCTCTGGTTCCCTACGCCCAGTGCCACACCACCCAGAGACTCCCCCACACCCTGCCCAGCACCCCTCTGACTACCTACACCCAGTGCCACACCACCCAGAGACCCCCCCACACCCTGCCCAGCACCCCTCTGGCTCCCTACGCCCAGTGCCACACCACCCAGAGACCCCCCCCACACCCCTGCCCAGCACCCCTCTGACTACCTACACCCAGTGCCACACCACCCGGAGACCCCTCCACACACTCCTGCCCAGCACCCCTCTGGTTCCCTACGCCCAGTGCCACACCACCCAGAGACTCCCCCACACCCTGCCCAGCACCCCTCTGACTACCTACACCCAGTGCCACACCACCCAGAGACCCCCCCACACCCTGCCCAGCACCCCTCTGGCTCCCTACGCCCAGTGCCACACCACCCAGAGACCCCCCCCCACACCCCTGCCCAGCACCCCTCTGACTACCTACACCCAGTGCCACACCACCCAGAGACCCCTCCACACACTCCTGCCCAGCACCCCTCTGACTCCCTACGCCCAGTGCCACACCACCCAGAGACCCCCACAAACCCCCGTGCCCAGTGCGCTCCCAGACCACTTCCCCACCCACTCAGAACCCCCCAACAGATCCTCTTACTGCCCAGTCACCCCCTAGCTGAAGACCCCCCCACAGCCCTTCCACAACTGAGCCCCCCCCACAGATCCCCTCACTGCCTCACCACCACAACTGCACAGTGCCCCGCACAGACACCCCACACTTCCCAGTGCCCCAACACACACAGATCTCCCCACGCCCCCACTGCCCAGCATCCCCCCAGACCCACTAGAGACCTACCCTCCCACATCCAGTGGTGAGCTGAAGCCGGTTCCCACAGCTCCAAGAACCGGTTGCTAAAATTAGACCTCCGTGGAGAACCGGTTGTTAAAGGGCCAGGAGGTGGGCAAAGAACTCCAGTCCGCAGGCTGGACCCAGGACCAGCGCTAGTGTTTTTAGTGCCCTAGGCGCACGGCCATTTGGCCGCCCCGCGCGCTGATCCGCGGCTCCACTGGAGCTGCCGCAGGCGTGCCTGCGGGAGGTCCACTGGAGCCTCGGGAGCAGCGGACTGTCCGCAGGCGGGTCCACCGGAGCCGCCTGCCACCCTACCCCCGGCAAAATGCCGCCCCCCCAATAATCCTGGCGCCCTAGACGATTACCTAGGCCACCTAAATGGAAACGCTGGCCCTGGCTGGACCATCCTGTTGCTCCCAGGTTTCCCAGCTGGGGAGGCTGAGGCTCCCCTGGCCCTTGCCCCGTTTCCCCCCACTGCAGCGTATTCAGCCACTGACATCAGCTTGGCAGCTCAGCTGAGCTTGAGAGTGTTGTCCTGCTGCCGCTTTTTGAAGGCCTGGCAAGGTGGCGGGGGTGTGTGTGTCCTGCTGCAAGCTCCAGGGCTGGCCAGAGGAGAGGGGAGGGGGCAAGCGGGGCAACTGGCCCGGGCCCTGGAGGGGCCCCCAGCCCCACCAGTATATCTCCCCCCAGCCCCAGCTCCCCACCCTTAAATCAGAACTTTTTATAGTGAACTGGTTGTTAAGATTTTGGCAGCTCATCACTGGCCACACCCTAACCCCCAGCCACAATAGCCAGCCCTGATGGGAGGTGACTGTGTCTGCCAGGCTGAGCTGGCAGCGCAGCCAGAGCTGGTCCTGGGGCAGGAAAACTCCAGCCCCTTGGGAGTGGTGCAATCAGCCGGGCTGGAGCACAGCCTACCCAGGCCAAGCTCCCTCAGGACCCAGTTCAGCCTCTCCCCACCCCCTACTGTCCCCTGTGACTGGCCGAGACTGGCCCAGCCTCTGCACCAGTCCCAGGTGGCTCTTCCCCCGGGGAGGCAGGTGGGGCCCCACAGGTCCCAGGCAGTGGAGACAGCTCAGAGCTGGAGCATTGCTGGGGAGCAGGGCAGATCCCTGAGACATGACTCCCGAGATCCCACCCAGCCCACCCACACCCATTGGCCCAGTGGCCACCAGCCTTGCCAAGCGCGCACGCACGCACACACACACACACACACACACACACACACTTCTCTCTCCCTGCTTTCCTATCACCAGTTATGTTACTACAGGATGAAATGTAGACATCCCATAAAATAGCTAGTTCCACACTGTTCTTCAGACCTCAGATCACTGAAATGCAGCTTGGCATTTGAGATACTGTATGACTGTAGTATAGTTTGCGACATCACAGAAACCTTCCTCTCTCCAAGTTTACATCTCACCACACCCTTTAGCAATAACGTAACCATTAAACAGGTTCTGAATCAGTCATTCTTCCCAATTTAGTTTTAACAAAAATGCTGCAACATAAGTAGGTATGGGAGATGACGGTGCAACTACTAGGTATCAGTGGGGGAAAAGTGTACGAGTAATGTCCTGGATATACTGGCATGGCTGGCTTTAGGCCAATTCAACTAATTCCCCTGAATCAGGCCCTGCCCCGGTTCGGTGTACCGGCAAGAGCGAGTGCGCTGTACTGGGGTGGTCCGGCTTTCCCAGGGGGCAATTTAAAGGGCTTGGGGCTCCCAGCAGGGGCTGGAGCCAGCCCTGCATCCCCTGCCCTATCTCCAGCCAACCACCCCCTGCCCTGTCTGCAGCCAACCCCTGCCACACACCCTTGCCTGAAGCCAGCCAGTCCTGCACTCCTCTGTCTCCAGCCCTGCCAACCCATGCCTCAGCCCCCTGTGGCCCTGCCTGAAGCCAGCCAGCCCACCCCACCCCACACATACCTATCTCCAGCCATCCCCACACCCCTTGCCCTGCCTGCAGCCAGACCCTTCCTCCAGTCAGACCCTGCCCTGCCTCCAGCCAGCCTCATGTCCACTGCTGCCCTGCAGTTCCCAGGGTAGTAACCCTGCACACCTGCTTCAATGAGGGGGGCAGGGAGCAGCTGGGACCCACACCTGTGTACACCCTAGGGTAACCAGACAGCAAGTATGAGAAATTGGGATGGGGTGGAGGGTAATAGGATCCTATATAAGAAATAGATCGGAAAATTGGGACTGTCCCTATAAAATCAGGACATCTGGTCACCCTAGCACACCCCCAGGGAGTGGCGGGGACCCACACATGTGAAACAGAGCTCATTTCTAGTTCAGACCCATCTGTTTAAAAAAGAACTTTAGGTAGGGTTAACATAAATCTGTATTTTCCCAGATATGTCAAGCTTTTTGGGTCTTAAATCGTCATCCAGGAAAATACGGACGTATGGTAACCTTATTGGTAGAAAAAATACGTACTGTGGCACATCTCTTAAATCAGAACTTGTTATAGGGAACCGGTTGCTAAGAAATGAATGGCTTTATTTTACACTTTTTTTTTTTTAGTCATCCCTGCCGGAGCCCCACCAAAAATGTTCAAATTGGGCCCTGCACTTCCTAAAGCCAGCCCTGAACACCGCTCTAGTGTGGGGGTGAGAGCGCCTCCGGGATCCTGACATCCCAGCACTTTACACACCTTCCTGGAGCCTCCCAACCTCTCTTTTATACAGTTCATTATTATACCTTGTCTTACAGACACCAAACACCATTACATGTGCACAAAGATAAATAATCCCCTTCCCCCCGATATATACAGAGTTGTGCTTCTGCATATAGTATCTATCTGGGATGAATACTGAGCTCCCAGCTCTTCAGGAATCAGTAAAGAGTCAGCTTCCAAGCCACATGTTGAATCCTATTGTAAACAATATGGGTGACGCATGAGGCATTCTGAAGCAAGAGATAACTGGTAAAGTTTAAAGAAGATGCAGAAAAAAAGCTTTTCTTATGTTTTGTTTATGTTGGATTTATTGTATTATGTATAGTAAGTGTTTAATATAAAAATTTGGTATCAGGGTTTACAATGTTATAAGAAGAGATTATGCTATTACCATTATCCAGTCAATTTGAACAGTACTATTTTGAATTAGTGATACTTCACAGAGAGAGAAAGAAGAAAGCTGAATTTAGAGAACAATTATTAACCAGATTCTTGGTTATTCACCAGCCACTTTGCTCCTGTCCACGGCACAAAGCAACATAAACCCAGTATAGTCTGGACAAGAGAATATTCACCTCAAATTGGCATCTACTACACTCCCTGCTTGTGTCCGCCATTCCCAGTCACCACTAATCAGGATATAGCTGAGTGAAAAGGTGGCATGGCTGAAACATTTATCAGGCAATTGAAAACTAGTATAGAGTACAATAGTCCTGAGAACATCGCTTAATTCTGAGCACTGTGTCTGCAACGTGATGCAGGATCGGCCTGTTGCCATGGCACCATTGGCACCATTGTAAACTCAGTACTGACCTCAAGCCCCCACCCACAGCAAAACGCCCTTGGACCTTTTCTGGATCCCACCAAAAAATATTAAAATCTGCTGCCCCTGTGCTACTTTCTTTCTACAGGAGACATGATGCAGTGAAATAATTTCCCTACATTCCATCAAACTCTGCATCACACATTTTCAGTATTTAAAAGACTCTCTCATAACTATTTGTCTATGTGAAGTCTCACAACAGTTCACAAATTTTAGAATTGCCTTTTGCTGCATTTATCTTGCCTGTGAACTCAGCTCTTACAGTCCTATTTTCACACGTCATTGCTTGTGCGTAGAAACTGATTCACAAATATTCAGTAAGTTTATTATATGGTGTCATCTTAGAACCTTCCCAAGTGCAAAAATCTTCTGCAACAAACCACAAACCAAAAGTGATCAGACAAAAAACTTGCATGGAGCAGTCAATGGAGGTGTGAGACATACCTACAAACCTGGTGACAAGCTTGAGGCAACTCCTCTACCCTCATTCACACCCACTTTAGCAGTTAGACAAATTCTAGTGTTGAAACTCTGATTGATATCTGATTGATATCCAAAATACTGAAGCAGACAAATTTCATTGTCAGCCCCCTGAAGGAACATCACCCATAGTAAGAAGTGATCAGCTCCTATTATCTAGCCTAAAGAAATTCCTGCAGTCATCGGTTTACCCATAAACAAATCTACTGTTCTCCCTTCAACCAATTCAACCTATTGCATATTTTCTCTGCAAAACCATTTGCTCACTCTTAAGTAAGAATTCTTATGCATGCATAGACCCAAATTCTGCCTGAGTTAGAATCATAGAATATCAGGGTTGGAAGGAACCTCAGGAGGTATCTAGTCCAACCCCCTGCTCACAGCAGGACCAATCCCCAACTAAATCATCCCAGCCAGGGCTTTGTCAAGCCTGATCTTAAAAACCTCTAAGGATGGAGATTCCACCACTTCCTTAGGTAACCACATCTATTCCTGACAGATAAAAGACTGTGAGCTAAGATCATCAGTGAAGACTCAGGAGTTCAAGCTTCCTGGAGTGGGTGAATTTCCTCATTTTCTCTCTCTGTTTCCTTTTCTAACTCAGGTATTAAACTGTAAAAATGTAACTTACTTTGTTTAGGCTCTCCTTGTGATGTAAAGATGGGGATAGGGACATGCTACATCTGGGACAAATAAAGGTGTCAGCTTGAAAGTGCTGTTTGACTCATTCCATTGGGCACACAACCAGTACATTGATAGAGTTACACAACCACCCCCTTCCAGAAGAGTAGAATTATCAGGGGGAAAACCCAGACAAGTAACCCCAATAAATGAGCATACCCCATGTAAGGGGCAAATCTGGTAAAAGTACAGAAATACTAAAGGTATTCCTGGCTAACTGCCTGAATAATAAAGAATGTTTACAATAACTGTATAATCATTTCTTAAATGGTTTGCATGCCTGTAATCATGGTGATTTCTTTATTGTTCCTAATTTCTATATTGTTTATCTGTGTGGTGTCTGTTTTTTTTTATTTTCTTAGGCTGATATATAAGTAATTTTGCTGTGTGTAAAACAATTTAGATGATGGGATCTAATTTCTTAGATAATCAAGTAACATTATATTAGGATTGATTAGTTTAATTACATTAAAACGATTGATTAGACATTGCTGAGAATGAGGTGATACTGATATGTGTATGTTATAGGGGTTTCTCTATTTCAGATTCTTCAGATTTCCAGACAACTATTTTCTCCAAAAAAGTTGCACCAAGCAAAAAATTACCTCAATACACATAATGGCAAGTAAGTAGAATTTTTCCATGTGTTCCTATGGAGGGGAGGGCTAGCTCAGTGTTTTGAGCATTGGCCTGCTAAGGCCAGGGTTGTGAGCCTAATCCTTAAGGGAACCATTTATGGATCACGGGACAAAAAAAAAAAAAAAAAAAGCAAGGCCAAAAAAAACTGTCAGGGACAGTACTTGGTCCTGATAGTGAAGGCAGGGGACTGGACTCAATGACCTAGTTCTGTGACAGAAGTATATCCCCATATATTATTAAATATTACATATTTTTTAAAAACCCATTATCTTCAAGAAACTCTGCTTCTTTTTTTAATTGACATTTTTTTAATTTACATTTACTGTCCTGAGTCACTATGTCTATACATTGTTACAATCTTGTACTGATCTCCTTATCTCTGATAACATTCACTCTTCATTGAGCAAATACAGCCAAAATTTGCAAGCTACAAATATTTCAGAATTATGCACATGCCTGCAATTTATTTATGTCTGTCATGTCACTGGCCTATGAATGATGTCTTGTTTCTTTAGGTTTACCCTGCTTATGGGTTTGCAATGTAAATCGCTTACCTTCTAACTCAACTTTGAGTCTTATATGCATTGATATGCCATGTTTGCACTTAAGTAACTGTTTTCTCTTGTAAACAATTCTCAGGGAAATCTTTTGAAGAAAAAATTGCAAATGTTTTAGCATACATAAGGAGTAGCACATATCCTGAAGGAATGAATAAAGCAGGCAGACTGAACCTGCGTCGATATGCTGTCGACTTTTCATTGGAAGGTAAGGATTATTTGTTTTAAGATAGTACTGACACATAACACAGGAAACTTCAGCCTGTAAATGATGGTCATGATGTCCCAACACTGAGAGTATTTGGAGTGTTAACCTTATCCTCAATGGGACTGGAATTTGGATCTCTATTTTTATAAAAAATTTCCAGAAAATCTGTCTATGCCAGTGGTGCAACAAAAGGAGTGTGCTGTGCAGTTGCGTGAGAAATGAGTCTAAAATTTATTTAAAAAAAAAAAAGATGACTTTGTTTCATTCCTTAATTATGTTATCCGGTCTGCTGCAAGCACCACCAACAATCACTATATGTTCAATGAGCAAAAACGTCTAACTATACACCAGGCCCGCCCAGAGGATTCTGGGGCTTGTGGTCTCTGGTGGCAGGGGGGCCCTGCTTCAGCAGTAATTCAGCCGTGGGGTTTCCCTCTGCCCTGGAGGAAGGACCCCCCCACTGGCGAAGACCAAGAGTGGAAGAAGCTCTGGGGGCCCGGGCCCCTCGAGAGTTTTCCAGGGCACAAGGAGCAAGTGAAGGACCCCGCTTCAGGGGCCCTGAAAAACTCTCGTGGGGGCCCGTGTGGGGCCCAGGGCAAATTGCCCCACTTGCCCCCCCCTCTGGGCAGCCCTGCTATACACTGAAATTTCCCCCTTGTACTCAAGGCATTATGAACCAGACTGTATATAGATGTCTTTGATAGGCATATGCCTTTTAATTAATTAATGGTTTTGCCAATGACCACTTATAGCTTAAGTTAAATACTTTTCCCACACCCCAGCCCTGGCAGAAGCCACAAGGCAGCAGGGGAAGCCCCTATGCCTGACCCCATCTCCAGGAGACGTGCCTGGTGGGGCAGGAGACTCCACAGCACCCTGCTCCTAGTCCCCTAAAGAACCACAGGATCCAAAACTCCACCACGGCCCTGGGACTGGAGGAGCTCTCACTCCCTGGTACAGCTGTGACACAGGGACAGGGCTTCTCCAGTCCTGGTGCTGTGTGGGACAGCAGTGTGGGTGGGAAATGAGCCAAGGAGTTGTGGGGCCAGCAAAATGGTGGGGAGCCCAGGTGGAACATGGCTGCGATCCTGGGGAAGAGGACGAAAGGGATAAGGCCATAGGTGGTGTAGCCAGTGGACAGGGTGGGTAGGGGCCCAACAATTTCTCTGTCCCAGGGCCCAGATAAACTTTAATCATCCTCTGTGCTCCATCTTCTATGATCAACAGAGGGGAGATTGTTCCATTCAGCAAAAGGAAGAAAGGTTGTCGTTGTACATACCATGAAAGAAGCCCTGCAACTCTTTAAAAGGTATCATGACAGTCCAGCGGGTGGACATCTAGGAATATTCAAAACCAGGAATGCACTGACATCAAAATACTATTGGCCAGGGATGACAAAAGACATTGCCAATTGGGTATATAAAGTAATGAAACAAAATCCTGATGAATGGTGTTTACAATTGAAATAGAAGTACAAAATGAATGAAAAAAATATAAAAGTATATTTGGTGTGCAAATGTGAACTCTGTTCCCTTGTGATACTATTTCCATAACGAAATGTTCATGTCATCATATTGTTCCATCAAAAACAGGTTGCAGAGTGTCTGACTTGCCAGAAAGAGGGAAAGCAATCAAATCTGGATACCACCTTGAAAAGCACAGAGGTGAATTTTTGAATCAGACACGTTATTGTTTATCGTTATCCATGGTTATTTCTGCAACACAATGAGGCTTTGATTTTGAAACAAGTCCAATGCATGTAAGTGGCACAGCATAGTGCAGCAATTACCTCTAATACGCCTTCGCACTGGCTGGGGATATTTCTTCTGCTTTACTCTGTTATTGTTTTCAATCACTCATTCCTGCACTTCTTTTCGTTTGTTTATTCTTTCTTTCTTTCTCTTCTGCATTTAAAAGTGGGCTTTCATTTGGATTCTATGGCTGTTATAACCATATTACATTGTGTACTCTGCTTCTGACATATGGGTTCATTGAGAACATTTAGTAATAAACATGTGAAATATGACTGTAACTGGTATCCTTCTATGTAGGTCACTCGGATCTGGGAATTGGTGGGAATGGATTTAATAGGACCATTTCCAGTAACAAAGAATGGATACCAGTACATAGTTACAGCCATAGATTATCTTTCAAGATGGGTGGAAGCCTTTCCACTTAGAAATAAGTCGTCATCTGAGGTGGTAGAGATCACGTTCACCACGATTTTTCGACGTGGATGCCCACAGCGGATACTGACAGATCGTGGTGCAGAATTCAATAATATGGTAATGCTTTCTTTTTTTCTGGTTATTTGTACTATTTATTGAAAGTCACTGTCAGGTCACCCATAGATCTCAAACAACCACCATCTTTTCTTTTTATATATATAAACTGCTGTTGGTCACCATCGGTGTTGATATAAAATTATTTTTCTTCATATCTAACAAAGAAACAAACAACTACTTGTTTCCAAAACAAATATGAGAAGACATGCTATTCCTGTTGCTAATTACACATAAAAGTAGTGGCAGATACGCAAAGGAACATTCCTCAACACAAGTCTATATGTACGTTTATGGTGTAACTTTTTTTCTTTCAGCTTAACTTGTATGTTTGTAATAAATTGGGAATAGAACGTAGCTTTACCAGTCCGTACCACCCACAAACCAATGGCTTGGCTGAAAATGCTAATAAATCCATAAAAAGGTAAGTGAATGGGTGGGTATTGTACAGTAGTAATGGCAAGTAGAATGTGCTATACTAGAAGATGCAACTCACAAAAACATCTTCAAAAGCAATGTGTTACATGGAAATCTTTTTCATTACGTATTACACCTTTTTGATTGTGTGTGATCTGTTTCAAACAAGACCGTACATGTGACTTTCTTTTCTTAAACAATCAAATCAATGTGCCTTTGTTACAGAGCACTGCGGAAGATGGTTGATGACAATGGGAGTAATTGGGATAAATTACTTGAACCCATTTTGTTTTATTTGCGAACTAAAATACATGCAACAACAAAAATTTCACCTTTCCGACTAATGTTTGGTGATGACGTAGTGTTTCCAGAAGATGTCTTAGAGAATTACACGGTAAGTGTATGTTATTCCCTTTCATGTACACATGGCACCTTTCATGTACACATGGCATTCTGTGTGCCTTCATTTTACAAATACAACCACTTCTCCATTTGTTTACAAAGATCCCAGATCTGAATATGTTCGGGGAAGATTTCTGCAAAGAGTACAGCATGAATATGAAATTGAGACATGACGCTGACATTGCACTGGCCCTAAGTAACATTGCTAAAGCACAAGAAAAACAACAAAGACATTATGCTAAAAGAAAGACTTCTAAATAGGGGGAAATAACATTTGAAGTTGGGGACTCTGTTCTGTTACTGAATGCTAGACAGAGAACAAGAAAAGGAGGAGTATTGGAATCTAAATATCGGGGACCATACAAAATTATGAGTGTTGAAGGTAAGAGAGTGAAATTACAAACCATCTCAAGGAAACAGTTAGGAAGCATGTACAGTATTGCACACTTAAAACCAGTAAAAGAGCCAACAACATTAGCTGCTGAAAGCACATCAGAGGGAAAAACTGGAACTGAAATTGGAGTTGGTGACACTGAACCAGAAACACCCACGGAAGAGACTAGAGAAGTGGATGGCACTGTATCTCATGACAGCAAAGTGGAAAACATAGAGGTCACAGCAATAGAAAAAGAGGAATATATAGGGCAAGATGTGTCAAACAATGATACAAGTGATGCTGATGACAGTTTTGATGACATGCTTACAGAGGAAGTGGAAGACAAGCAATGGCTTCTGAAAGGTAATTGGATACTGCACCTTTCTTAAACACATTAACATACTTTATAACTTGAACTATATTAAAGGTTTTCATGTACAAAGTGGCGGCATTGACAGTATTAAAGCAGAGAAAAAGGAAACTGTATTACCATGCATGTAATACGTGTTAATATTTTTTTCCTAGTAAAATTGTTAATGACCAGCAAACACACAGAGAGACTGGAGGCCAAAAGTGAGAAACATAAAATTGTATGGCTCTTCATTTTATTGCCTGAAATCAAGAAGCTGGATAAGTGATGAGGTACATTTAAGTACCAGTAAACATGTATTTGTTGATGTGATTGATTACTCAAATACCGTCGTAATTGTGCTTTTCTTCCATCATGTGTTGTAGGTTATTGATGCATTTTTGAGCTGTGTAGTTGAGAAAGCAGATGGAAAGGTAGGCTAGTTACTGTGATACATGACACAATACACTGATGCACTAAGTAAACAATCACGGGAATATGCGGCACAACATATTTAAGTCCAAATGCCCTTGAAATATCAACAGACACCTGAAATTTCAACATTTCTGTGTATATACTGCTGCCAAACATTTACTAAAATGTATTTGGAGGTGCATATCGGACATACAATAGAGGGCCACATTAGTTCTGCTGTACAGTTCAGTGGGTCCATTAATTGAACACAAGTATACGAACAGCTTAGTCACTTTTTAAAGGAAGTAAGACAGAGCACATTGATTACAAATCATTTTGTTTTTATAGGACTCTCTTACATATACGTATCTGTTTGTAACACTAAGGATCGGTTTCATGTCTGTCTATATTAAATTCATTATGTTCTTGACGTGCCACAATTATTAATGCAGTAATAGCTTTGTTGACTGTCAACAGGTACAAGCCATCTCATCAGTAATTTCCACTGCCATTCTCTCAGGCAGAGCTACGCAAATGAAAGTGAAGGTAAATATTAACACACTTTCATACATAAAATGAAAAAAGAACAATTTCAGTCACTGAGTTAAACACAGTGTGACAGCAAATACAATGATATGTTTGATGTGGGGGAATAGTCTAATAGTAATACATGTAATGAATTTGGGAAATACAGTATAATGTATATCTCATGGTTTGCCTCACTGGAAACTATAATTACATTTCTAATTTCTTTTAAATAAAAACAGAGTGAATTACTTCAAAATGATATATTACTGCTTCCTTACCACACACCAGGTCATTGGGTTCTTGCGGTAAGATGTTTTGTATTGTGCTTCTGGATTATGGGCAATAAATGTGGCAATAAATAAGAGATTTGTAACACAACTATGGTAGTGGTGATATAATTTCCCGTGCTGCGGGTTTTCTGGGAGTTCAGTGCATGCTAAGGAAAGTGGAATGTGATTGTTAAAAATAAATTGATACTGTCTGTCATAACCTTAGTCCCAGATTTGGACCTTAGCGTCCAAAATATGGGGGTTAGCATGAAAACCTCCAAGCTTAGTTACCAGCTTGGACCTGGTACTTGCTGCCACCACCCAAAAAATTAGAGTGTTTTGGGGCACTCTGGTCCCCCTGAAAAACCTTCCCTGGGGACCCCAAGACCCAAATCCCTTGAGTCTCACAACAAAGGGAAATAATCCTTTTTCCCTTCCCCCCTCCAGGTGCTCCTGGAGAGATACACAGACACAAGCTCTGTGAATCCAAACAGAGTGACTCCCCCTCTCCGTTTCCAGTCCTGGAAACAAAAGCACTTTCCTCTTCACCCAGAGGGAATGCAAAATCAGGCTAGCAAATCCAACACACACAGATTTCCCCCTGATTTCTTCCTCCCACCAATTCCCTGGTGAATACAGACTCAATTTCCCTGAAATTTCCCAGAAAAGAAAACTCCAACAGGTCTCAAAAAGAAAGCTTTATATAAAAAGAAAGAAGAAATACATACAAATGGTCTCTCTGTATTAAGGTCACAAAATACAGGGTCGATTGCTTAAAAGAATATTGAATAAACAGCCTTATTAAAAAATAATACAAATCAAAGCACTCCAGCACTTATATTTATGCAAATACCAAAGAAAAGAAACCATATAACTTACTAACTGATCTCTTTGTCCATACACTTAGAAACAGAAGATTAGAAAACAGAAACTACTTCTCCAAAGCTCAGAGAAAGCAGGCAGACAGAAAACAAAGACTCAGACACAAACTTCCCTCCACCCAGAGTTGAAAAAATCTGGTTTTCTGATTGGTCCTCTGGTCAGGTGCTTCAGGTGAAAGAGACATTAACCCTTAGCTATCTGTTTATGACACTGTCAATTTACATTGTTCATGTAACATGGAAGAATACATTCTGCAAACAGTTGATTGATTTCACAATATGCTTATATGTTGTGTGTTACTGTTACATTACAAACAATAATATGTTAATTGCATACTGATTGTTGATAAATTAGTATAAATTTTTTGAAATAATCACATTACTAATACATTTCATGAATATATTTAAAATTACAGATAGCCTTGATGAAAAAAAAGGAATTGTTAATAATTGACCCCTTGTGTGATGAGATCAGATATGAAAGAACATGCCTGAGGAATTGGAGGTGATTTATTAGATACTTACTTTCACAGTGGACACTAACTGTTCCATTGAAATTTTTTTAAAGGGAATGTTACAATAATGGGAATAATGTCTTCCTATTAGCTACAAATGAACATTGAAACAGCATGTACTTGTACTGAATGTGCTTAATAATGGACTTTGGGAGAACTTGTGTGATGTGACTCTGGGGACCGACTTCACAGAATGTGGACACACACGAAACAGTAGCATGTTGCATGATTGAGAATGTGTTATTATCAACATGGGGCACAGCAACTCAGGTGACACACTGTGTAAGTGTGAGACAATAATATGAAAACAAGTGTGTCTATATGTGAGCAATAAGTCATTTCAATGACTAAGTAAAAAGCGAGAGAATGGATTTTTATCTATGTCCAGAAACCAGAGTGGGAAAAAAAGGAAAGCAAAGCTCATTTATGCATTCTGCTAATGTACTCTCTAACAATTTCAGAAACTTCATCAAACGATTAACTAGTAAATCCTCATCTGATTGGAACAGTAAAATTGTGCAGCATCCCAGACAAAGTGATGGCCACAACTGTGGACCACTCATCTTAAAGGTATTGAATACCAAATTGGCATTATCATTGGTTATGTATGTTTAATTATCCATGTTGAAAGTAAATGCCAGAGATTACCAGTGGGCACTGCACTGGTGTCCTATCCAAGGTGGATGGGAGTGGGCTTGTGACCACAAGAAGGGATGGATTCTCCAGTGGCAGGTGCGGTGCTGGGGGACCAGATTCTACCATCCAGCCCTTCCTGACAGCTGCTGTTGCAGTGGCCAGGAGCACCAGACCCTTGTAAATCACTGTAACCCAGAGCCCCTTTTGGTCCTCCACAGTAGGCAGCCCTGCCAGGAGCATTTAACAGCATTGCCAGACCGTATGGCAGGGCAGCAGATGCGGGGGGGGGGGGGGAGGGGATAAAGGGAGCAGTGCTGTTAAATCATAAAGCACTGCCACATCGGAAGTGTAACGTCAGCCATGTATGGTCTGGAACCAGTGGCCAATTCTTACCGGTACACTGGACCAGCCCACTTTCACCTATGGTAAGTATGAGGTTTATTCTAAATATCAGTGTTGTTAGTTTGCAGAAACATATTTGCAGCACAAAGACATCAGTACGGTGGAAACAACACAGAAGGCTAATACTGCGTTTAGAAGACATATAGCAATTCTTCTAATGAAGCAGTCAGGTAATTACTTTCTACCATGTATTGTGGACTCATTAGGCACATGTGAGGATAACATGAAGAGTGGAATTTTGTCACATAACAGACAGTTATCTTAATAACCCTAAAGTGGGATATCTCACAGGTTTGGTTCTGAAATGGTGACTATGAATCAATAATATCTTTAAGTACACAAAAATTTGAATGGGGTGAATGATTACTATTGATCGACCAGTTAAATGAAACTTGAATTTTTAGATACAGGTGCAGTAAAGTTAAAATTGGAAAAAAATATTCCAAAAAAAGGAAAAGATATGTGTGTTCAAGCCATTGACTGGATTACAATATTGACAATTAATACATCAAGATTAGCATTTTCAGTGTTGGTCGTAACATATTCATCATTTCGTAATGCTATATTTATTTTTAAGAAAGCGTGGAGGACTACTGCATATACTGCAACCTTATCGACTGTGGAAAATAAAGTGAGGATTGCACGATGGTAAGAAACATAGAATTACATGAGAAATATATGCCATAAACTGCGTAGGGATCATGATCCTTGTAAAAATTCCACAAGATTAAACATTTTCTTCATGCCGATAGTTATATATTAGGTAATGTTCACATGTGGAAGGAATAGGATGAGTCAATGCAAAGTATGTATAACATAACTTATGTGATTTAATTTCTTAATTCTTACTTATCAAAGGTCCAGTGTGATTCTTGCAAGAGGTGGGCACACATACCATGCATTACAGAAGGAATCAATCAAGAAAACCTGACATATGAGAAGAAAGAGTACAACTGCAAGACATGTGCATAGTTCACTTCATTAACAAAACGAAAAAAGGCAATAAAGAAAACCCATTGTTTAACTGCCTCTTGTTCAAAACATAATGCAACCCAAAGAAATATATTTCTATGTAAACATCAGATTATAATAAATGTTCTTGATGTTAAATAAATTATTCTCTGTATTTCTGTCCATATATATAATGCAAACTATAAAATTTTAAAAGTAATTTTAAAAAATGAAAGTGGTGTCATCATAGGAGTGCTCCATACCCGAAACCTAACCTCCCTTTTCATGTATTCATACACAAGAAAGCGAAAGAGCGTGCCTCGATCACCCAATAGGTCAATTTGGCCCATTAGCCAGGAGGAAGCAGATCCTGAGTGTTTTCGACCACAAACTCCATCCCTCCCGATTTGCAACCATCCCCGGACCAGTGACAGGTGCATAGGCAGCCATGTCATTGGAACTAAACCATGAGGAAGCCAGTGGAAAAAAAGAAAGGTGCCACTCTGGTTATCACCTTGGGGTCAGGGGTGTGCCCTGTACCCCCAAAACTTACTTCCCTTTACACGTATTCACACACAAAAAAGCGAAAGAGCGTGCCTCGATCACCCAATAGGTCAATTTAGCACATTAGACAGGAGGAAGCAGATCCTGAGTGTTTTTGACCACAAACTCCATCCCTCCTGATTTGCAACCATCCCCGGACCAGTGGCAGGTGCATAGGCAGCCATGTCATTGGAACTAAGCAAGGAGGAAGCCAGTGGAAACAATGAAAGGGGCCACTCTGGTTATCACCTTGGGGTCAGGGGTGTGCCCTGTACCCCCAAACCTTACTTCCCTTTACACGTATTCACACACAAAAAAGCGAAAGACCGTGCCTCGGTCATCCCATAGGTCAATTTGGCCCATTAGCTAGGAAGAAGCAGATCCTGAGTGTTTTCGACCACAAAATCCATCCCTCCCAATTTGCAACCCCATGGACCAGTGGAGGAAGCAGATCCTGAGTGTTTTCGACCACAAACTCATAGACTCATAGACTCATAGGTCAGAAGGGACCAATCTGATCATCTAGTCTGACCTCCTGCACAAGGCAGGCCACAGAACCCCACCCATCCAATTTTATAACAACCCCTATCCCAGGACCGAGTTATTGAAATCCTCAAAATTGGTTTGAAGACCTCAAGCTGCAGAGAAACCACCAGCAAGCGACCCGTGCCCCACGCTGCAGGGGAAGGCGAAAAACCTCCAGGGCCCCTGCCAATCCGCCCTGGAGGAAAATTCCTTCCCGACCCCAAATATGGCGATCAGCTAAACCCTGAGCATGTGGGCAAGAGTCACCAGCCAGCACCCAAGAAGGGATTCTCTGCAGTAACTCAGTTCCCATTCCATCCAACATCTCCCCGCAGACCATTGACCAGACGGTAATCCAAGATCAATTGCCCAAATTAACGATCCTATCATAACATCCCCTCCATATACTTATCAAGCTTTGTCTTAAAGCCAGGAAAGTCTTTTGCCCCCACTACTTCCCTCGGAAGGCTGTTCCAGAACTTCATCCCTCCCGATTTGCAACCTCATGGACCAGTGGAGGAAGCAAATCATGAGTGTTTTCGACAACCAAATCCATCCCTCCCGATTTGCAACCTCATGGACCAGGCGGCAGCAATTCCTGAGCAGGAGCACAGATGGTTTTCTTATGTGGCAGAAACTGAAGCTAGTTGCAAAACGGGAGGGTTGCTCAAACTGATGTTACACCGGGCCTGGAGCCCCCGGAACCGCGCCGCGGCCAAGCCAATGGCCCCGATCCCCCCGCGCTCTAGTGTGGAGCCGCGGCTGCCCCTGAGCAGCGGCTCCCGGCGGCAGCATCCCCGCGGCGGGGCGGGCTGGGTGCCAGGCAGGGGGCTGGGTGCCAGGCAGCGCTGACTAGGAGCCCGGTGGCATCGGGAGAGGGGGCCTGCAGCTGTGCGAGGGCAAGGCTGACTCACGGAAAGTGGCAGTCGCGTCGGGGGGGCCTGTTTTCAGAACTGGATGCAAGGCCTGACGCCTCCCTTGGTCAAGCCCCCTCTGAGCTTGAATCAGGGCCTAAATTTGGCCTTGATCGCCTCTGTTTGCGGGGACAGGAGAGGGCCCCATCGTGTGCAGTCGGGTAACAGATAACCTGGCAGCGCAACCTGCACGCACAAGCCGGGTAACTGATGGCGTGTGCTGCAGTGCAGTCTCATATGCACAATTGGGTAAAGGCCCTTTCATGATGTCGTCTTTGGCATGGGAAGGCCAGTTTAGTGCATACAAACAGGTATGTGCTGTAACATTTGTGGGTGCAACTATATGCTTAAACTGAAAAATCACCCATTAGAGAAGGTTATCTCCCCATCACCCCCAGTTTGTTTGTCTGTGTGTTTGTTTGTTGTGGTTGTTTTTAGGGTAGCAAAATAGTTATACAAGAGACAAACACACTGTATTTTAAAACAAACTTGTGTTGGTGTTTGCTACTGTTAGCTTTTGATTCTTCATGAACATGTGCATAATACTTGGAGTGGAGGATTTTTTCAGTAACTTAGTGTTCTGAATGAGAGAGAATGTGGCTGATGTTTTTGCTTCTTGCTTTATTTATTTGTTTTATTAGACCAACTTCTGTTGGTGAGAAAGACAAGCTTTCCAGTTACATAGTGCTTTGCCGTGTCCCCAGTCAGTTTGCAGTTACTTCAGTAGTACTGATAACTTTTTTTTTTTTTTAAAGTACTGATATACTTTTGTTGACCACTGGATGTACGTCTCCAGTACAAATATCACACTGGCCATTCAACACAATGTCCCATATCAGACAGGGGAACTGCAGGATTTACCACTAAATAAAGTAGAAATGTACAAAGCAAAAAACTATATTTTGTCCTAACCATTTCCTCTTCTATCTCTTCTTAAACGAATGGGGGGGGGGAGGAAATGACAGGGGTGCAGACTGGGCAACAAGCTGAATAGCTGAATTGACATCCCATCTGGTACAGTAATAAATATGTTCAGTAATAATCTGCACATATTCTTGTCCAAGGATCTCAAAGCACTTGACAAATAACTAATTTAACTTGGGCAGGGATTATCTTTTTGCTCTGTTTTTGTACCATGCCATAGCTGATGCAGCCCCGTGGCTTATGTCCCTCTGAAAATGATGAGAAATAGGCATCTTTTTTTACGGGAAACTTTTTTCTTCCACCAGCAAGGCCTTAGGGAACTAGTGTCTGTTTGATCTGAGGCAATTCAGCTTTACCCTGTGGAAGGTATTGGGAGATGGGGAGCCATTTTGAATAAGACCAAAAGTTTGTAAAAATGCTGCATACAAGTAGGAGATGATGAGAATCTGAGAATGCCCCATATCAACTATGGATGGAGTGAAGAAGATAGGATAGATGGAGCAGGGGATGGGCTGAAATGTGGAGCAGTAACTCATGGGAAGTGGTCATTAGAATAAGAGGTTGTGGGAGCCTGGTGATGTGGGAATTGGGTGGAATGAGAGCCAAAGGAGGAACACAGCAGGGAGGCTGGGAAAGGAGAAGAAAGGTGCAGTACCATTGGGGATATGGGTTCAAGTGAAAGAGTAACAGCAAAGATAGGAGTGTGTGCCTTTGGAACTGCAGTATAGAGTAGTAGATTAGTTTGTAAGAGGGGGACTGAGCTGTATATATCTCTGTTTAGCTTAGAGTTTTAGATACCGCTTATCACTTCAGTATATATGGCCTCACTCCTGCTCAGACTTACACATGAGTAATTTTACTCCTGTGAATAAACCCATAGGTTGTCATTAGAATGGCATGTTTGAGTCAAAGGTTAATAATAGATACAAGTAATTTACAAAATAAACTGAGTGTATAGCGCTCATGAAAGGGTCTGAGCTAAAATCTGGAAGCTGAAGTCCTCTAATTTACCCCTGTTAAGGTCTATGAACCACCTAAATCCCATTTAAGGCCCCAGTCCAGTAAAATATTTAAATATGTGCTTAACTTCAGTCCTATGCAACAAAGCACTCAAGCACATGCTTGAATGCCATTGAAATCAGTGGGATTTAAACTTGTGCTCAAATTAAGCATGCTTAAGTGCTTTGCTGAATTGAGGTTTGTATCCGTAGAGTTCATAAGTCTGGCACTGACCTTCTGCATAGAAGTAAATTTCAACCCAAGAAATAGGTCCAACACAGCAGCCAATAGTATGAGATTCCTTTACAATGACCTGCCAATGTATTTTACCTTTGGCCTTACGGGATCACATTCCATCTTAATGTTTGTTTAATTTTTCACCTTTGTGCCGAGACTGCCCACAAGTCCCTGCATTTATCCATCCAAATCCCATTAGAATCAGTAGGAATTGGACAAATAAATACACTGCAAGTCTTTGTAAGCGTAGGGCAAGGTTGCCAGTTATTGCCGCTTGTGATGATGATTTTTGTGGTATAGACACACATGTCAACTTGGTGGTCTTAGTTCAGTTCCCAGTGATTTCACATATCTGTATATTTTCCATGTTTACATGCAGATAACTTCAAAGAGCTGTGGGTTGATGACTTCTAGTCTAGCGTGTTAGCAGTCCATTTACTCTCCATCTTTTGTTGTTTCCTTTCACGGTCTCAGTAACAAAAAATAGCAGTGTAAATAGAAATTCCAACAATGAGGTCTGTTGTTGAGTTTGTAATGCTCACTTGAAAGGAAGCTGTCTGGAGTGTGAATGGAGCAGCCGCTGCCTAGCAGTAGCAGGGAAATAGATGACTTGGCACTGGAGAGTAGCAACCAGCAGGGTGCATATGCCTAGTGTAGCGACAAATAATGGTTAATCTGGCCAGTTGGAGGACTAAATGAGAGTACATTGTTTAACCCTGTAACCGTAACTAAACTGTAACTAAATTGTAACCTGAAAAGAGTTTATAATCATCTGGCTGCTACCCCATATCAGAGGCTTAATAACTAAATAGCTGATTTGAGGTTCAGATTTAAAACTGCAATTTGATTTATTACTTGGTAGTATTATCTAATGCAGATTAATTGTTTTTGCAGGTTATCTAATATATTGGTTAAATTGTTGTTTGGATTCCTGTGTGATGCTGTGAACTCAATTTTTACAAGATTTGTGTCCTGTGATTGCCATTATAATCATATGATGATTGTCTAATACTTGTGAGTTAGAAGAGATAAGAGTTAATGTTAACTTGATAGCTCTATTACTTTTATAGAATCTTAATCCAGTCATGTGTTTATATGTATCAAATTCAGTAAACCCTGTGTTCATATCTTTATCCAAATTGAAATTCAGTAATTGGCATGTAGTAAGTGAAGGCCCTGATAAAGGCCCAGTATGAGGCCTGAGGCCTGAACTAAAATAATGGCCAAGACTTTGCTAACATAAAGCAAAGTGAAGCTGTGAGCCACAGGCAGGCCCTGCTCACAGAAGCTGGCAAGGAAAGGGCTGATGCAAGAAGATACGTACCTAAAAGGTACTAAACACTAGAGATCAGAACATTCACATACTTGCACATTCCACACAGATAACAAGGAACAGACTGACCCATCCCAATGACAGGGGCAAAAGGGTAAAATGATGGATAGAGTTGTTTTGATAGAACCAACATGTACAAGGTGAGAAGCGGCACCTTACTGCGTAGAGGGGTTATACCTCAATACGTCAGGAATTATGTGTAACTTGTTTGTACCTGTGTATAAAAATGTATCCCTGGGGCGATGTCTTTGTCCGGCCGAGGGGGCAGTGGAAAGTCCCGCCACTGACTGAGACGAGTCCATTGCTAAGAGGCACTTTCTCGTAGTATGCCCTGTATTAGGCTAAGAAACCTACAGGGAACTGCAACTGTGTCCGAGATCGCAATAAACCTGGCCGACGTGCCTTCGTACCTTACTAAACTCTGTGGTCATTGGGGGTTCTCTTCGGGTCTGCTGTGTCAGCTATCTGCGCAGAGCTGGGGCAGCACACAGAGGGAACACACGCACGCAGCCGAGTGATACCAACAAGGAGAGAGCAGAGCAGAGCACCACACCGGTAGCATCTGACAATACACATCTGACAACATGGCATATTCATATCTCAATTTCATGATTTCTAGCTTTTTAGAAATAATTAATGGGCTAGCACAATGCAAGCAACAATTTTTGTTCTTTTTTAATACGGTACCTTATTCAATGTTAACCAAGTGAATTCATTGATTACATTTATACACTAACTTCTTTAGCCTCATAATAGCTTCTGTTAATATACGTTGCATTTATGTGTTCTACAATCTAAATTTTGAAGACATGTAATGTAGTTAGGGGAACCCTGTTCCTTATTAAAATAATATACTGTAACATTGACATTTCTATAGTTTGTTTCTATTTCAATTACAAAACCTTTATTTTTTAGGACAAAAGAATTTCCTACGGAGTGAAATTTGACATACCAGCACCCCCCATGCTGCCCTCCAATTGTCCAAAATCAAGATGAATATCCATAGTCTTTTAACCTTTTTAACACATCTTTTTTTCGCAATAGGAGATTTCCTAGTGAGGGAAGGATTGTATATTTGAGGAAGATCTTTCAAAAATGAAGGGTTCTCCCATCTATTCATTAATGACTTCTATCAGAGTGGTAGCCATGTATCAGCAAAAACAACGAGGAGTACTCGTGGCACCTTAGAGACTAACAAATGTATTTGGGCTTAAGCTTTCATGAGGTAAAACCCACGTAATCAGATGCATGGAGTGGAAAATACAGTGCGAAGATATATTTACACAGTACATGAAAAGATGGGAGTTGCCTTACCAAGTGTAGGGGGGGTCAGTTCTAACGAGACAATTCAATTCAACAGCCCACCTTAATTGAATTCTCGTTACAACTTGGTAAGGCAACTCCCATCTTTTCATGTACTGTGTGTATATGTATCTTCTTACTGTGTTTTCCACTCCATGCATCCGATGACGTGGGTTTTAGCACACGAAAGCTTATGCCCAAATACATTTGTTAGTCTCTAAGGTGCCAAAAGTACTCCTTTTTTTTTTTAATTAAATGACTTCTAGTATCTTTACTGGCATTAAAGTAAAATTAACTGGCTGGTAGTGGAGTCAGCTCTTATATTCTATCTGAAAACTGTAGTATTTTTCCCAGTCCTCAGGTAACACTCCTGTTCCTTGATGTACTGCAAAGTTTAGACAAGTAACTTCTATTTCCTTTTGTTTCTTTCAGGACTAGCAAGTTCAAAAGAGAATTGATATAAAGAGATGTCTAGTTTAGTATCTTTTTTCTGTTTGCTTACACTGAATGTTTGAGATGAAAGTGAAACAATTCCATACTACACTTGGCCAAAGCTAACCCTAAGCCAAGGGTGTGGTCAGATGGTTCCCCAGTGCCAGTTAAAGCAAATTTGGGCCCCACTACCAAGGTTATGTGGTGTTTTTTGTCGTTCCCCCCTGCCCTGCAATCCCACTGCTTGCTGCGAGGCTCATACGCTAAATTCATGACATTAGAGAATGAGCAGTAGATGTCAAACTGGCATTTAAGACTGTCACTGGTGGGGTGGAACTGGGTGCATATGTATTTGGTAGGATTGTCTAACATGACCTATATATGCCCACAGCTTTTGATAGCTGATGGTCTGTGTGACTCTCCATCCTCGCCTTGAAAGATTATCTCCAATGGCCAACGCTTCTCTGCTTTTCCAGTGATCAGCATTCTTACCTGTTGGTCATCACCCACCACCACCACTAGCTGTCAAAACCCCCTGTGGCGCCCTAGCAAGTAACACCCAGATTCTTTCCCACCTGACACAAACATCCTGTCACCCCCTAATGTACCTCCAACACAGCCAGCTGCCAAACCTTCATCATCTCCCCAAAAATGTGCTGCCAGTGATCTGCATGCTGTGCTTTGCACAAGGCTTCACAAAACTGGTTGTACAGCACTGTACTATGGGGGATCTCTTCCTGACATCAGGTGGATAGAAAGCTGGCTAGATTGTCGGTCTCAACGGGTAGTGATCAATAGCTCCATGTCTAGTTGGCAGCCGGTATCAAGCAGAATGCCCCAAGGGTTGGTCCTGGGGCCGGTTTTGTTCAATATCTTCATTAATGATCTGGAGGATGGCGTGGACTGCACCCTCAGCAAGCTTGCAGAGGACACTAAACTGGGAGGAGTGGTAGATATGCTGGAGGGTAGGGATAAGATACAGAGGGACCTAGACAAATTAGAGAATTGGACCAAAAGAAATCTGATGAGGTTCAATAAGGACAAGTGCAGAGTCCTGCACTTAGGACGGAAGAATCCCATGCACTGCTGCAGACTAGGAACCGAATGGCTAGGCAGCAGTTCTGCAGAAAAGGACCTAGGGGTTTGTCAAACCTTAGTCCCAGATTTGGACCTTAGCGTCCAAAATATGGGGGTTAGCATGAAAACCTCCAAGCTTAGTTACCAGCTTGGACCTGGTACTTGCTGCCACCACCCAAAAAATTAGAGTGTTTTGGGGCACTCTGGTCCCCCTGAAAAACCTTCCCTGGGGACCCCAAGACCCAAATCCCTTGAGTCTCACAACAAAGGGAAATAATCCTTTTTCCCTTCCCCCCTCCAGGTGCTCCTGGAGAGATACACAGAAGCAACCTCCGTGAATCTAAGCAGAAGGAGTCCACTCTCTGTAATTCCAATCATGGAAACAAAAGCACTTTCCTCTTCACCCAGAGGGAATGCAAAATCAGACTTCCCCCTGACTTCTTCCTCCCACCAATTCCCTGGTGAGCTGCAGACCCAATTCCGTGAAGTTCCCCACTAAAGAAAACTCCAACAGGTCTTAAAAGAAAGCTTTATATAAAAAGAAAGAAAATACATACAAATGGTCTCTCTGTATTAAGGTGACAAATACAGGGTCAATTGCTTAAAAGAAATATGAATAAACAGCCTTATTCAAAAAGAATACAATTCAAAGCACTCCAGCAACTATATTCATGTAAATACAAAAGAAACAAACTCTTTGGTACTCACAACTTGGAAACAGAAGATTAGAAAGCAGAAATACTTCTCCAAAGCTCAGAGAAAGCAGGCAGACAGAAAACAAAGACTCAGACACAAACTTCCCTCCACCCAGAGTTGAAAAAATCCGGTTTCCTGATTGGTCCTCTGGTCAGGTGCTTCAGGTGAAAGAGACATTAACCCTTAGCTATCTGTTTATGACAGGGTTACAGTGGACAAGAAGCTGGATGTAAGTCAGTGTGCCCTTGTTACCAAGAAGGCTATCGGCATTTTGAGCTATGTAAGTAGAGGCATTGCCAGCAGATCGAGGGACGTGATCATTCCCCTCTATTTGGCATTGGTGAGGCCTCACCTGGGGTACTGTGTCCAGTTTTTGGTCCTGCACTACAAGAAGGATGTGGAAAAATTGGAACGAGTCCAGCAGAGGGCAGCAAAAATGATTAGGGGGCTGGAGCACATGACTTATGAGGAAAGACTAAAGGAACTGGGATTGTTTAGTCTGAAGGAGAGAAGAATGAGGGGGGATTTGATAGCTGCTTTCAACTACCTGAAAGGGGGTTTCAAAGAGGATGGATCTAGACAGTTCTCAGTGGTGGCAGATGACAGAACAAGGAGTAATGGTCTCAAGTTGCAGTGTGGGAGGTTTAGGTTAGCTATTAGGAAAAACTTTTTCACTAGGAGAGTGGTGAAGCACTGGAATGGGTTACTTAGGGTGGTGGTGGAATCTCCTTCCTTCGAGGTTTTTAAGATCAGGCTTGACAAAGCCCTGGCTGGGATGATTTAGTTGGGGACTGGTCCTGCTTTGAGCAGGAGGTTGGAGTAGATGACCTCCTGAGGTTCCTTGCAACCCTGATAGTCTATGATTTTCCTCCTCTTATGCCTTGAAACTGTATCAGTCACTGTTTTTCTAGCTCGTGTAACCTCTGATGTTGTTTTTGTTCACAGGCAAGTGCCTTTTCCTTTATTTAATCTTATTAATTTATCTTTATCTAATCAAATAATTGCATCAATAATATCTTACAGTGGTAACTTCAGTAATATGTTACATGAAATCATTTTTATTGCATCTATTGTAAATATTTGCCTGCTAATTTCATGGAATGCTTACTGGTTGTATTATGGGGTAGAGCAAGCAGGAGAGGCCAACTTGTCCTACCTGCAACATTAGTTATTTTACCTTTCTTATGACATTTCCAAATTACATAATCATAGTGTTCAAAGGTCAGATATTTGAAGGTGCTCAGTTTTGGTCTACCTCTGCTCCCATTGAAGTCAATGGAGTTTTACCACTGATTTCAATGGGAGAAAATTGAGGTCAGCAGTGAGCACTTGAAAATCCCACACTAAATCTCTACTGACATGGAAAGCTTCCCACTCCTTAGCAAAGACTCCAGTAAATGGTGGTGTCTTTTTCTTGATGTTTTCTGATTCTCCAAGTCCGTCATGGAATGCAGTGTCAAAAACTGAATGCAGCAGTTCTAGATCTTCTAGACTGTGATTCTCAGGAAAAAGAGATGAGAGAGTGAGTGTGAGAGAAAGACATGCTGGCAGTCAGGACTTCCAGCTCAGATATTGTCATCAGGGGATCCAGCCAAGAGGACTGTAATACTGAGATTTATATGTTTCATGTATTTTAAAATGTGTTACAACCCTCTCTGAGCTACCTATATGGAACCCTATCTTTGGATCCCACATACTTTCTAAACTTACTGGGTCTGAGCAGGGTCCGGACACACTCTCTATATCTGGCCTTTCAGACATACTCCTGGGATACAGACATCAATGCAGGTACCCCTTCTTGGGAGGTAAGGCTCTACAGCCCAGCTATCCTTAGCGCCAAGACCAGCGCTGACCCTCCAAGACTCTCCAATAGCTCACACGTGACCTTTCCAGAGGTTCATCCTTGTGAGTTCTCTGATTTATCATTTAATTCTTCAAGGACTATGTGGCAGTTAAAGCAAAGGAGACACAAATTTTGCCATTTTCCTCACACCTTCTATGGCTCATCTCGATTATCACTTCAAAGGTTTTTTTTTCTCCTGCTGATGATAGCTCATCTCAGTTGATTGGCCTCTTACAGTTGGCATGGCTACTTCCACCTTTTCATGTTCTCTGTATGTATAAATATTTTCTTTCTGTGTGTTCCATTCTGTGCATCCGAAGAAGTGGGCTGTAGCCCACAAAAGCTTATGCTGAAATAAATTTGTTAGTCTCTAAGGTGCTACAAGTACTCCTGTAAATTTTGCAAAGAATTTCTAAGCCACACACACTTTTTACTTATAGACAAAACACAAGAGTTACAGGTTTATGGAAATCTCTCTTATACTTGAACACAAGACCCTGGCTCAGTTTCCTTATCATGAGAGCCCATCAGAATCCGTCTGCACCTTCTCTTTTCTTGCTCAGTCTTATCTGGTTCTGGTCCAGGCTGGTCACTTCTTGCTAGAGAGAATCTCCCTTTTAACAGCAGATTCTAATACCTTTGTCTCTTCCTGTCCTTCCACTGAGATTTTTCTATTTCCCCAGTTGTCTGTATTTGTTATAGTGGATCAGAGTCATTAACAGATCAATAGCCTTTGACTGGTAATCTCCATTATCCTGCTAGGGCCCTGGCTTTGTCCTACACTGGTTGTGCCCGCCTTGGACTTAGACAAAACAATAACAGGTCTGGACACCTGTATTTTTGGCTACATATCAAGTGACTAGGCTATCTACAACTATTGTCTGCCTTCCTGCAGATGGATAACCCTCCAGCACTAGGTTAATTCTTTGCCTCTATATAGCAGACGTGATAGGAATCATCTAGACAGAGGTACGTGTAATAATAATAATTAAAAATGCAGATATTTCCCATGCTCCTCACAATAAGAATTTTATTTAAGTAGAAAAACAGTTTCCTCTTCACCTTGCACCTTCTATTGTGAAACCCAGCGCTTCTTGGGGTTTTTCCATCCCTCCTCCTTTCTATCTGCCAACTAACTACCATGGTTAAAAATGTTAAAAATCAACATATCACTGTATAATTTCTTCTACATTTTCTTGTGGAGACTGAAACTAAATATTTTTTAAGACTGCTTTCAGTTGCTTAAGTGCTGGGACAAAAAAATTGTGAAAGCCTGAAAGACACAGCATTTCATACATTCCTTGTAACAAACAAAGAAAAACCACAACCAAGATTTCATCATAGAAAACACCAGACTCTATCAATTTTCTCTACCAGCTGGAACATGCTCAGGGCCCCAAACTTTGACTAGCTGGTCGGGTTGAAAAGGAACAATAATTTAAAAAATTAAAACATAATTAAAAAAGTGTCCAAGTTGCCTGACAAGTGTCCACAAAAAGATATAAACAGGACAGCTTATTTTGCATCTCACACAGACCACTGCATGTGTGAATCTTAATGAGATGATTAGCAAATGACTAAAAGAAAATCAAGTCTATGAGACAGATTCAGTTATCCAATTTGAGTAATACCTTTTAGGACAACATTTTCAAAATGTTCTAATTGAATTAGGAGCCTAAAACCTATTTTCAAAAGTGATTTAGATGACTAGGTTCAGATTTTTAAGAGTATTTAGGCACCTAAAGGTGCAGATAGGTGCCTTGTGGGATTTTCAAAATCACCTAAGTGCCTAATTCCCAGTGATAAAGTTAGGTGTTTTTAAAAGTCCCAAGTGCCTATCTGCATCTTAGCCACCTAAATATCTTTTTAGAAAAATCTGGCCCTTAGGCATTGTTCTACCCAACGTTGCAAGGCCAAAATACCTTTTTAAAACTTTGAACCTAGGTCTCTTAAAAGTGAGACTAAGGGTACGTCTGCACTACAGGATTATTCTGATTTTACATACACCGGTTTTGTAAAACAGATTGTATAAAGTCGAGTGCACATGGCCACATAAAGCACAATAATTCGGCGGTGTGCTTCCATGTACCGAGGCTAGCGTCGATTTCTGGAGCGTTGCACTGTGGGTAGCTATCCCGTAGCTATCCCATAGTTCCCGCAGTCTCCCCCGCCCATTGGAATTCTGGGTTGAGATCCCAATGCATGATGGTGCAAAAACAGCGTTGCAGGTGAATCTGGGTAAATGTTGTCACTCATTCCTTCCTCCGTGAAAGGAACGGCAGACAATCCTTTTTGCGCCCTTCTTCCCTGGATTGCCCTGGCTTATGCCATAGCATGGCAACCATGCACCCTGTTTTGCCTTTTGTCACTGTAACCGTATGTGTACTGGATGCTGCTGACAGAGGCGGTACTGCAGTGCTACACAGCAGCATTCATTTGTCTTTGCAAGGTAGCAGAGATGGTTACCATCCCTATTGTACCTTCTGCCATGCCATTGTAAATTGGCGATGAGATGACGGTTATCAGTCGTTCTGTACTGTCTGCTGCTGTCATGGATGCTCCTGGCTGGCCTTCGCTGAGATCGGCCAGGGGCGCAAAGACAAAAATGGGAATGACTCCCCGAGTCATTCCTTCCTTTATGTTTTATCTGAAAATAGTCAGTCCTGCCTTGAATATGGGGCAAGTGTACTAGAGAACCAGTGTACCAGAAAACCAGAGAGCACAGCCACTCCGTGTCAGATCCCGCAGAAATGATGAGCTTCATGCCATTCTAGGGGGTGCCCCTGCAACAACCCCACCCATTGCTTCCCTCCTCCCCCAACCCTCCTGGGCTACCGTGGCAGTGTCCCCCCATTTGTGTGATGAAGTAATAAAGAATGCAGGAATAAGAAACACTGACTTTTTAGTGAGATAAAATGAAGGGGAGGTAGCCTCTAGCTGCTTTGATAGTCCAGGCAGTACAGAATCTTTTCTTTAGACATGAAAGGGGGGGGCTGATGGAGCTCAGCCCCCAGTTGCTATGATGAAGATGGTTACCAGCCGTTCTGTACCATCTGCCGGGAATGACCGGGAGTCATTCCTATTTTTACCCAGGTGCCCCCAGCCGACCTCACCGAGGCCAGCCAGAAGCACTCACAGGATGATGAGGACAGCTATCAGTCATTTTGTACTGTACCATCTACCATTGGGAAGGGGAGAGGATGCTGCTGTTCAGTGCTGCAGCACCGCATCTACCAGCAGCATGCAGTAGACATACGGTGACATTGAAAAAAGTCAAGAAATGATTTTTTTCCCTTTTCTTTCACAAGAGGGGTGGGGGGGTAAATTGATGAGGGATACCCTGAACCACCCCGGACAATGTGTTAGACCCTACAGGCATTGGGAGCTCAGCCAAGAATGCAAATGCTTTTCGGAGACTGCAGGGACTGTGGGATAGCTGGAGTCCTCAGTACCCCCTCCCTCCCTCCATGAGCGTCCATTTGATTCTTTGGCCTTCCGTTATGCTTGTCACACAGCACTGTGCTGTGGCCTCTGTCATAGCCTGGAGATTTTTTCAAGTGCTTTGTCATTTCGTCTTCTGTAACGGAGCTCTGATAGAACAGATTTGTCTCCCCGTACAGCGATCAGATCCAGAATTTCCTGTAAGGTCCATGCTGGAGCTCTTTTTAGATTTGGGACTGCATCGTCACCTGTGCTGATCAGAGCTCCACGATGGGCAAACAGGAAATGAAATTCAAAAGTTCGCGGGGCTTTTCCTGTCTACCTGGCCAGTGCATCCGAGTTCAGATTGCTTTCCAGAGCTGTCACAATGGTGCACTGTGGGATACCGACCGGAGGCCAATACCGTCGATTTGCGGCCGCACTAACCCTAATCCGACATGGCAATACCGATTTCAGTGCTACTCCTCTTGTCGGGGAGGAGTACAGAAACCGGTTTAAAGAGCCCTTTATATTAATATAAAGGGCCTCGTTGTGTGGTTTAACGCTACTAAATTTGGTTTAAATGCGTAGTGTAGACCAGGCCTTAGGCTCCTATGTCATATACCTGCTCTTGAAAATTTTCCCTTTACTTTAAAAAGCTCTATTGATTTCACTCGGATAATTGCAGGGTAAAGGATAAGTCAAAGTGAGCTAAGGTATTGGAAACTGACCCTACATTAGGATATTCAGTATGTGAAGGGAACAGACATGCTGAGTAGGGCTGCCAAGATTTATCAAAATTGTGCTCTTCTATTAAAAAAAAATCCCTAACTTTTAAATAATCTTTTATCTTCATGCTTTGTCTGCATGTCTAGTTCTTCTAGATCCATGAAGATCTACAAATCAAAACTTTTTTTCTACCATCTCATCTTGAGCAATATGTTTTAAACAAGTTTTATCTTATATAGAGAAACACAATTTTTCAGGACTAACTTCTTTAAATAAATTAACTTTTGTGCCTTAAAGTAAATTGAAATGATTGATAGTTCTGTTAACATCCAACACAGCACCTACATAACCAGATAGCCAAATGTGGTTTCTCCTCACCTATGGTTCAAAATTCACATAACAAAAAAGCCTTTTAGATAATGTTAAGTATCTGAAGCAAACTTGCAGAAGCGAGGAAATTGTCAGTGAAGGATTAATCTTCTCCTACTTGAGTATAACAGGTGTTGGAGAACATTAAAGTGGCACTCCATAGTGGTTCAGTATGGGAGGTTTAATGCTTAACTATGAGTTTTCTGGCTTTTGTGTTTTGACTTCAGAATTTAACCCCTACATAGCCAAAGAATTGTGCTGGATTTCAGTTAGGTTGTTTCCACCTTACCCTCGTTCTGTACTGATGAGCCATAGTCTGTGTATGTATTGCTGGGTGTGTGTTGCTTCCATTGACTACACTCAGAACATACTCCAATGTTTTTTGCATCAAAATGTGGGTTGTACATGACCCCAAAAAGATTAATGTTGTTTTGTGATACCTGAATCATCTCAGTTTTTAAAAAGTGTTGTTAATGCAGTAAGGTTTTTGGATGTGCAGTTGTGCATTATAACTTCTTACGGGACAACTTTTATGGGTACAATAATTGTTTTTTTAGAGTTTATTGTACCAGGAGCTTCTCTTCTTCCAACTTTTTTTGTTTTTATTTAATAAGTTTGTCTAGTGGTTAGAATTGTTTGTCTACTTGCTAAGTTTCCTCCAGGCTCTGTGATGGACTCGCTTTCTGACCCAATCAAGTACTTAACTACTGTGTGCCTTGGTCAGTCAGTCTGTAAGCTGGGAATAATGGGTAAAATGTGGCCAAAGTCACCTTTGAAAATGGGACTTAGGCTCCTGGGCCTAGATCCACAAAGGAGACTTAGGCCTGGTCTACACTGGCAGGAAGGGAGGGGATTGATCTAAGTTATACAACTTCAGCTATGTGAATAGCGTTGCTGAAGTCAGCGTACTTTGATTGACTTACCATAGTGTTTTCACTGCGGTGAGTTGACTGCTGCCGCTCCCCCGTTGACTCTGCCTGCGCCTCTCATGGTGGTGGAGTACAGGAGTTGATGGGCGAGCGCTCAGGGATCAATTTATCGTGTCTAGACTAGATGTGATAAATCGACCCCTGCTGGATCGATTGCTGCCCACCGATCCAGCGAGTAGTGTAGACATACCCTTAGTCTCAGTATTGCAATGCCTAATATTTTGGCACCCTGCTTCCTAGAGGAAGTTAGGCACTGAGGCTCCCTATACAATTCTTGAGAAGAGTTGGAAGCCTAAGAATGGGATCCACAAACACGAGCTTGCTGAGCCAGGAGGCGTCTATGCTAGCCAGTAGATAATGCCAAGGAGGGATGTTTGGCCTAAGTCATGATCTCAAAAACACTTAAGTGCTTAACTCTGGACTGGAAGTAGGTGTCTCCCTCTGCTTAAGATTCACAGCCATTAAAACCCTCCCCCACCCCCCAGAGTGCCTAACCCTTTCCCCTAACTGAGGAGTAGGTGCCGCTCTTTTACCCAGTAGTTAGAGCACTCAGCCAGGATGCAGGAGACCAGGGTTCAGTTCCCCCCTGCCAGATGTGGAGCAGGGATTTGTACCCAGGCCTCCCATTTCCCAGGAGAGTACCCTGGCAACTGCACTGGCCTCAGGTGAGTCTCTTTCAATCTCTCCTGTGGAAGCTGTTCCACTAGTTATTGGGACAGTGACTTGAAGTTGGATTTCCCCCCTCCCCCCCATCGTAGATGAATGCCACTGGGCTGTGGCATCATTCTCGCTCTTCCTTTGGCAGAATATGATCCTTCATCTCTAAGAACAAAAGCCTCTACCATTTGAACTAGGTGAAAATTCCTGTTGCTCTGCTAGCAATAGGTCTCTTATCCTTTCTGTGGTGTTGCCAGTAGAGGGCAACATCACTCATGCACACAAAGCTAGTATAGTCAATGTGATGTAAGCAGAGTCAGGATGAGCTCTACCCTGACATCTGGTGGTGAATTATGGCAAGTGTGGAAAAGAATTTCAGGAGCTGATTGTGTTTGCATAGGCACACCCACCCCGCTTGGCATAGCCCACAGCAGCCTGGGATGGTTGCTTTGGCAGCTATGAGATCCCCAGTTTCTTTGTTGTTGGGGAAGGAGGAGTGGAGTGTTGTCACCCTGATTGTGTGGATGAGGAACTGTGAAACTGCTTTGTGACAGGGAGTCTCACCATCAATTGAGTGGCGCTTGCTAGACAAGGGAGTGAGCTCCTTGTGTGAGCCAGAAGCACCAATTGCACCTCCTGCTCTCTCCACTGTGGAATATTGGAGCTGATTTTTGATTCCCTTAAGAATCTAAGTTACAGGTTACTGAGCTGAATTCACTAAGAGCTGAAATCACTAAAGAGCTCTGCTAACTAATGGGGGAGCCTGAAGCTATATTGCAGAGCAGAGCGGTTTGTGGGACGGTTGGAGCTGCCCATGGAGCGAGCGGAGCCGAGCAGTTTGTGGGGACGGCTGGAGTGGATCACAGGTCGCCTGGTGGAGCAGAGCAGCTGGCAGAGCGGAGTGGAGCTGAGCAGTTCGTGGGGAAGGTGGAAGCAGAATCCCGAGGAGAGGCAGGGCAGTCGGCCCCGGATCATGAAAGGTGCCCCATTCTACCCAGGCTGGCGTAGGGGGGAAACCCCTGCAGATAGACTCTTGAACCCTGGGGCTGCACTGACCCGGGACAGAGACTTTTGGGTTGCTTGACTCTTGAGACATTTAAGGTATTGGACTTTGGAGTCTTGGGGTGATTTTGGGGTTGCTGGACTCAAGAGCCCAGGGAAAAGGAGACAGCCTAGTTGAGGTGGTTTCCCACTTTAATGCTATGTTGTTTATCTCATGTTATTAAACATTTTCTGCTACACCAAGACTCTGTGCTTGTGAGAGGGGAAATATTGCCTCTTTGAGGTGCCCAGGGATGTGTGTGTAAGATTTTCCCAGGTCACTGGGTGGGGGCTCGAGCTGGTTTGCCTTATGTTGTAGGGAAGGGACCCCTATGTATTGAACCCGGCCCTTGCTGCTATCAATTCGGCCTGGCAGAAGGGTTACATGATGCTATCAGGTGGCAGAAACAAGCAACAGGAACAAGGGCTTGCCATACTGTTTGCTTCTACTCTATAAGAATTCAGAAAGGAATTGTGCTGCCATGCCTGGAGGCCTCAGAACAACAAACGGCTTTTTCCACACCTCAGAACTTTCAAGCAAGTTGTGGCCTCGCTGCTATCCTGTTCCCCCAGAAATTAAAGAGAAATGAGCAGGATGGCTGAAGGTTTGTAGTGTGGGGCTTTAGGGTGACTGGATGCAACATGGACTTGGTGGGTGCAGAAATGGGTGCAACAGTGGGGCTGAGGGAGGTATAAAACGAAGTGCATGAGGGATGTTACACTGTAATTGTCTGTGTATGTTGCAGAGGCTACATGGTGGTTGTGCAGGATGGGGTCCAATATGTACATGTGTGTGTATAGCTCCTCTCTTCCGCCCCCCCACAGAAAAATTAAATTAAAACATTCCCTTTGCCTTTTTTGTCTTGTTTGCAGTGTTGATATTGTGATGTTAGTCCCAGGATATTAGAGAGACAAGGCGGGTGAGGTAATATCTTTTATTGGACCAACTTCTGTTGGTGAGAGAGACAAGCTTACACAGCGCTCATCTTCAGGTCTTGAGCGATGGTTTTTTGTTTGTTTTTTTTTTCTCTTGAGTTATTCATTATATACATGGATTGGCGGGGGGGTGTAGTTCTGTGGTTTTTGCTAGGGGTGGAGAGGAATTTCATATTAGATTTGTTATACAAATAGGTCAGGAATGGTAGCCAACCATTGTATTTTGTTGAGAGCCAATTTTTTTTCATATGATGTTGCAATAAACCTTTCTGTTGTTTGTTCCACTACTGAGGGCGCCATTAGGTCATTTTTTTCCATTTCTAAAGGATTACAAGTTTGTCACCCAGCCAAGCTATTCTTAACCAAACCTTTTTGGATATGGAAGTCTCATGTACTTCTGAATGTAACCAAAAGGGTTGGCTGTATCATGCAGGCATCTAGAACAGCATAATGTTCAGTTAACTCTTTGTGTGAGTGACTGTAAGCTGGTAAGAGCAACATTTTGCTGGTTTGTCTAGAGCAGCACAACTTGTAGAGCTGGCCTTAGTCATTCAGTGTGCTATATGTACCTTGATATTTGAAATACCTTGTTTATGTAATTACTTTCCCCTGAATAATTAGGGATATATTTAGGATTCCAAAACACACAATGTAGTTAAAGGCTTCAAATGCATCTTTATTGTGATATTGCAAAAACAAAATGTTGTTGAAGCGTGGGCACCAGAAGGACTGCAAAAGAGGGAGGGCCAAGCAACCAAAACGTTTCACTCCCAGAGCCCTGGAGAAAGCACCTCCTCCACCAGACTGATCTTCCTGGAGCCCCTGCCTCCTCCACCCTGCTCCTTACTTTACCCTCCCTGCTGGCAAGCCGACTGTCCTGCTTCCTGGACCCACTGGCACCAAGAGGAGCCTCTGCGAATTTGGCAGCTAGCAGGTGAGGGCCTGGTATGTGGCACGATGCAGAGTGGGATGTGGATACTAGCCAGGCTGCGTCCTGCTCCCTCCCAGCCAGGAACGTGTTCAGATTTTAAAAATGGGGGACAATGGCCTTTGGCCCCCGCGATCTCTGAAGCCTGTGAGTTAAAGCTGTTCATTCAAGAGAAAATACACTATTAAGCACATCTGTGAAAACAAAATAAAACCCTGTAAAAACTGGTTGTGATTTCCAGACTTTAATTTTAAAACACAGTTCTGAGCCTTGGATTATTAAATGGAGACATTCTCCATGACCAGACGAGCACCCAGCCAACCTTATCTTTGCCCCTGGATTTATGTTGGTATTTTAGGTACTGATCCAAACTTCCTTTGAAATTCACTGTTATCTTTCCTTTGACTTTGAGGGAAATTGAGATGTTTTCTTAATGCTAAAAATTTAGATAACCGAGTATACTTCTTTTCTACCATCAAGTTTAGTGGTTCATTACTATATTCCTATTCTTGCTTTAATGTAACATATACATCCTTATGACCTAGAGTAAAATACAGTAGCATTCTCACTAATAATATTCGTCTGCTTAGGGGCAAGTGGGATTATTATGTTCAATATGAAAAGGTTACAGTTTGTAACATCAGAGATATCAGAAGGAAAAAATCTCACCCATATTAATACTATCAGAGCCTCACACAGCTCTGGCAACGATGGCCCTGCCTACCTCAAGAACACTTGTGCCAGTATAGCACTGTTGGTTAGGAGTGTGATTACTTTATTTTATTTTTACAACATTTCTATACCAGCAAAAGCCTCGTTTGGAAGCACTTATACCTGTAAAAGTGTTTTGGGGAACCAGTATAAACTATACTGGTAAAAGCAATTTCTTTTGCTGGTATAAGCTGTACCTCCAATGAGGCAGTTTATACCATTATTGCTGTACTGGCAAACCCAGAGTAGACAAAAGGGCTCAGTTTCAATTTCCCATTCCCCCAGCGTCTCTGTCTCTAACCACAGCCACCTGCAGCCCAGCCACTTGCAGAGAAGAAGCCTGTTACTTTCTGATGATAGACAGTACAAGAGAAAACAGAGAGAGAGGGAGAGATGATGATTAGGTAGTTCTGAATTGTTCAAGTATCTTTTGTTTTTTTTGGACTGTGTAGGATTGTTGTGCATGTTCTCTTTCTTTTTTGTACAAAAACAGTGAGAATGAGGAGAGGATATGTGGTGAGAGGGAAGGAACGAGTAAGTGGTGGAGAGAAGGCAATAGTGAATATAGGTATATGAAATAAATGATGAATGGGGTGGGGGGGGGGAAGGAGCAGGAATGAGTGAAATGGAAAGAGTAGGTGGAATTAGAGGATATCCAATAAGGAAGAGAATGAGATTGTAAGAGACTTTCGCTGATAAGTTTTAAACTTGAGTTTGGGCACTCACTTTTTCACACATAGAGAAAAATAATCTAGAGGGACTATTAATCACTAATATGCTTCCAAATGATACAATTGCAACACTGATGTACTACCATGAGCCATTCAGATTACTATGGTCTAGTGGCTAGAGCACAAAAATTGGAGGCAATAGATTTGATTCTTTTCAGAACTCTGTAAATGGCTGCTGTATGACTTTTTCCCTGATCAATAAAATTAGGGTGATTGTAAAGTACTTTGAGAAACTTGGATGAAAACTGTTTAATAAATATCAAGTATTATTATTTTCCATAAATTAGTCCATTGTAGTCAACTGGTATTTTACAAATATTTTATGGGATCTCTGTACTTGACTTCCTAACAATATTCTTAATTAGAAGAGAACAAGAGTGTCAAGAAAATTACTTTTTGCCTTAAAACATATGAAAGTGAATCCCTATTTTATTCTGTTTGCAAATAACTCTGTTATCTAAGTTAGAAACCTAAAAAATCAGATGAGAGAGCTAATTCTAAACAAATGTATATGATGCAATGCTGATCAGAAGCTATAGATCTGCATGGCCTTTAGCTACTTACTTGAATCTCTTTTTACCTGACATAACCAAAGATTCCCAGTTATAGACACAATGATTTCCTGAAATAGATTAAATGGATTTTTTCTGGTAACTTTTGGAGAAGATTGTTCCCAGTTTGAGACCTTATAATGCTAATTTTCCACTGACCTGGATTTTCAGTTGCTGGGTTATACACCCCTGATAATAGGTTTTATAATACAAACACTGACTAAACCTTTCCTTTTTTGGCGAAGTGAATATTATTATTATAGTAACATGTTGCCATTAAAATGGCAAGAACCATAGTTTAAATCAGGGAAATAAATAGGAATTAAGTGACCCGAGTGCTATTCTTGACACTAGTCTAAATCCTACATACTTTACTCATGATAGTAATCCCGCTAATGTCAATGTGACCCTGAGCAAACAGTCCTACTGACTCAGTATGACCCTGGGCAAGTGACTTGGTGTTTCCTTGTACTCCCATTGAAGTCAAAGCTATTGTTTTCAAAGGGGAAACATGATGGGGACAATCTAATGGCTATTACATGAGAGCTTGGTATCAGTGAGAAAACAAGGAGTACTCCTAAACTGTGGACTGAATTGATTAGTTGTGGTTGTGCATCTTCACTCAGTGGAGACTGAACCATGGCTGCAAACTTCTCTAAGTGCTTTCCTCTGCTAATAAGCATAATTTCAACCTTGATCTGCTTCTGCCAGCTGTTCTTCATCCATGAGCTGGTCTGGTGTAAGGTTAGTGACAGTGGTCCTATCATGTGTTGTGAGGGATAAATAGAGCTGTGTGGCACCTGCTTATTGTTGGGTTTGTACAATGCTGAGTCCATTGTATGAGCCACTTACTTTTTAAGTTTGTCTGCAGATATTCCTGTGAAGGGCCAGTCCTGCACTGTTGACTTCAATGGAAGTCTTGAGTATGCAAGGAATGCAGGATGGGGTCCCAGGATCTTAACCTGTTCAAAACAAGCTCCATGCAATAGACAGTAAAAGGTTTAACCTTGTATGCTGCCAGGAAAAAATCATTCTGAATACATGAAAGTAATGGGGCTCCTTTTCACATTGAAAAACTGACTATTGTGTGGTATATGCATGTTGTTCTGTTTCAGCAATAAAAGACAGGGATACTCATACTGAGTCTAATATTCTCACTGCAGTCAATAGGAGTACTGGGTGTTCAGCAACTCTGAGGAATAGGCCCATTCATATCTATATTATTTAAAGATATATATGATAAAATATGACCATGTAATCACATCTCTCTGTAACTGTTTGGAAGAATGGGTGCTAAAATAGCATCCTAGTTAAGCTCTTAGGTAACCCCAGTGATGTTTTGTTTTTAAAAATCCTATTATGTTTGTTGATATTTCTTGCCTAAGTAAAAGTATTAGTATATAAAAATATATATGAAATAAAAGTACCAGCTTTTTTTTTTTTTACCATTTTAATTATTTCTAAGGCCCTTTATTTTTGGTTTTTACTGAAAATGTCTTGGGTTTTACAAAACCCATTATTTGTTTTTACTGATTCCCCCCGCCCCTTCCCTACCTGACTCCCTGATCTGAAATGAGAGATGGCACATATCAAGTGGTTCTCTCTCCTTCCAGAGCAGGGTATTGGTCCAGACTCTGGTGGGGAGAGTGTCCCTCCATGTAGAGTCCTTGCCAGATAGCACAGTGTGGCTGCCCCGAACAGGGTAGCTGCTAGTGGGTGGCTATTGCTCTGCAGTGGGGCAGTGAGACTGGTAGGATGCCAGGTCCCAGAAGTCAAGACTGCTCAACCACTGCTTCAACAGGTCTATGGGGAGCGGAAGGCACCAGAAACTGCCATGTTGGTGGTTGGCATGGACCTGATCTTCAACTGCTACATCATGGTGATGCAGAGTGGCAACGTCGAGACCATTGCCAATCAGTACAGCAACAGTTGCACGCGTCACCCCCCTGTCCAGTGAATACTGGCCTCCTGCCCCACCAAGAACCCCTTCACTTTGCCCTGCAAGTATCAAGCACCCCACGGGGTATTTCCTAGCCCTCTCCTATCGCTGCCCCTCTGAGTACTGGCTCCAGTGATAGCCCCTACGAATATCTGGGCCCTTCAGCGCTGCCTGACAGAGGGTTAAAACATGCACCCAGAGAGAAGACCCAGGTCACAGAGCTTGGTCTGCTTCTCCTGCTGGACAAAGCCCCCAGTATTAATCCTTGTATTTACCCAGAAAACCATGAAGTTAATTTTTTGCACCAATTTTCACCCATTTTTAAAAAAATTTAGTAATAAAAACTGACAAATTCCTGGGAAATTTTAAATAAAATAAAACCCCAAAATGGAGGACCTTAATTACTCTGCACTAACAGGGATTTTCAGTAGGCCTTTTGGTTCCTTTTATACTTCTTTCAATTGGATGTGTATGAAAATGAACCTTATTTTGATCATTTTAAAACAGATAAGCCATTGTAACTCTCTATGGCTAAAATGCAAAGTTTTCCCCTTGGACAAATTAGAAAAGAGTTGGTTTGAATTTTTGGAAATCTTTGATTAATTCTTAGTGGGTGGGATCTGAAGGCAAGTCAACACTTAAAATGCTGCATCAGCACAGCTATGCTCCTGTAGCATTTTAATGAAGATGCTCTACACCGACGGGAGAGCTCTCTCACGTTGCCTTAGTTAATCCACCTTCCCAAGAGGTGATAGCTGTGTCAGTGAGAGCAGCTCTCCCAGTAACATAGTGCTGTCTATATGAGGGGGAGAGGGGGTAAGTTGGTATAACTATGTTCCTCGGGGTGTGGATTTTTCACAACCCTGAAGGATGTAGTTATATCAGTATAGGTCTGTAGTGTAGACCAGACCTGAGATGCTACTTTCCTTTCCCCTCCCTACCCTCTTTCCTTTCCTTTCCTTGTTCTTTTTGTCATTTTTCTTTGTTCTTGTCTCATTTTTTTTGGGGGGGGGAGGTGGAATAAAAAATACATAAAAAAACAAAACAGCAAAGTCTTCCTAGGAGACATGGTGAAACCATAAATGGCCACCCAAAGGACCAGCAAAAAACCCTGCTAATCTTAGAGTGGCATTTTAAAGTCCTACAGAAATGTCTTAGAACCGATATGGTTGGATCTTTAAGTTTGTTTGAAGTCCTGTTAATTGAAGTAAGAGTCCACCCATATGGATCCAATCACAGGATTGGGCTCTCTCACTTATTGGAGTTGGAGACTTTGGTGCAAGTTTTGCTGTATTATAACAAAAACCCATTTGTGATGATGATTCTCAATTCTCTCATTTTCAAAACTCATTGAAATAACTATCCCCTCCTGCCCCCCAAAGGAAGACAATTGGTAAACTGTGATGTACAGTTTATATACAATAATATGTTTATCTGGAATATTTACAGGATTGGTTAAAGCAATATTTTACAACTCTTTCAGGTTAATCATTAGGTATATTACAGTTAGGCTACAAAAGATAAAATTTGCAAAGTTTAAAAAAAGTTAAAAGCTGTATTCAGATCAGTTTACAAAACTTTTTTTTTTGGGGGGGTGCAAGGGTCAGATTGGTAGAAAATAAAATGTGCACATGGTTAACTTCTATTGATGCATATGTACCTCATGCAGCAGTTGTAATGGTATCCTTTATAGTGTTAAAAATAGATGGCATGCCATTTCATACATGGACAAAATCAGACCCCATTTACAAGGCCAACAAAAGGCGGAAATGTTTGTTGCCATTTCTGAGGGGTATCAGAGCAAAACACATATGCGTGTATAGAGAAAGGTGGTGATATCAATTGACCAGCTTTCCCAACGTGAAGGAAAAAGAAAAATTGAGAACAATGTCACATTGCACTTATGCAAAAACCAAACCAAAACAAAAACTAGCTTTAAGCAAGATATTTAATACTTCACAAAAATATTCATGATTTTTATTACAGTTTTAATATATTTACAAAATTTGAAGGGGAGGGTTTTCCTCTCCTCTTCGTTTTAAACAAACAGCCATCGTCTCCCATGCCTGCTATATCTTGTGGTTCAGAAAGGCTGAAACAAGAAGATGCAAGAGGCTTGAAGAGCTCAGAACTGGGGCAGCTGGTGTAAGTGACTAGGATGAAAGTGACTAGAGTAGAAGTGATTAGCATTGCAGTTTGCGGATGCTGCGGGAGAATCGTTTGAACGCCCGCTGCCCTTTCTGCCACCGCTTCACGGAGGTGATCACCAGCTCCCCGGCCTGCCTTTGTCCCATCACTAAATAGGGTGCATTTATGTCATTCATCTCATCACAGGTACACTGCAGGCCTCCTTTGAGCCAGAGCACTGTCTTCCTCAGCTCCCTTTCTGTCACCCCATTCAGCTTGTAGATGGTTTTGCTCTTTGTTTCGGGGGTGATCTTGGTGTCCCCATTGATGTATGTGATCTCCTTCACTTTTATCTTCAGGGCTAATAGGGAGAGGGGGAGGGAGAAGTGGGATGAGAGAGATTGAGTGATTTTTTTTTCCCCTCCATTAGTGCACATAAAGGGGACTGGGGAGGGAGATCTTCTATTGCTAATTAAACTGTCACGGGCTGACAGAATGGGCAGCAGGTGGTTCATTTTCTAAAGCCACTAAGTGCATGCAAGTCATCTCAGTTTGAATCAGCCTTAAGATATTTTTCTTCTTCTTTTCTAAATGCATCATTTCTCTAGTTTTCTTAACATTTGCAAACACAGAGAGGGCACATTTTGTACATTAAATATGCACTAGTTTTTAACCCAGCATTAGACATTCTTATGGACACCCTGGAATTTGAAAAGGAGGGAGGGGGAAGAATCTAAATCTAATTTGAAATCTGATCTTTTCTGTGGTTAAAAATCTTTAAACTTAATTGATTAATCTGGAGAGGATTTTTAGGTAAATCTGTAAGGAAATGATATTTCACATGTATTGCTGTTTGAAAGAATAGATCACATGGAAGGAGAACTGGCCTAACAGCTGCATTTGATTTGATAAAATAATGAGGAGAGGGAAATACAAGGCTCTTTAAGGACTTACACAACATGTTTAGCTCTGAGGTATTCAGATAAAACCTTTTAGGCATTGTTTGCCAGTCCAAAGCAAGGATAAATAGAGGCTATATGAATACATTGTCCTCATAATGGCTTTGTTTCTGAGGACACATTTGAATTACTTCAGATGTTTACAGTATATGTCCACCTGGAATCATAGATACTGACCTATTATAATAGTCTCTTGAAATAAGCATGCTCCAGTTTGTACAGTTCCCAATTCTCCTTGTTAAAGGGGCTTTCCTGTCCTCTTCTAATCCAGAATGTTAATGTTTTGTATATATACATAAGTCTCCACACACCACCTTCTCTGTGAAATCGTATGTAGAGGCTCATTAAAAATCTGTAAAGAAAGTCTTTACAAATGTTTGAGACTGGGTTTTGGATCTCTCTTCTGCACCCCTATATGAAATCCTTCCTCCACTTTTTCCCATAGACAGAATTTTGGACTACCAATCGCTCTTGTTCATTGTACTACTCCACTTGCCTAAGTCCACTATATAAACGAATATTAAACAGCTTTATTGTTGGCGATTTTGTTGGTTTTTGAGATGAGGAGGAAATTGCAAACAGAAATCTGACTTTGCTAGAACTTAAAAACACTTTTTCCACTCTGAGGATTAGGATTTGTACGATTTAAGTCTTCTGACACAGTATCTTAGAAGGATTGACTTTAGTTTGATTTGCAGACAAGGCTAAATCCTGACTGTAGTCCTTACTCTGACAGAAATCCCATTGCCTCCTATGGGACTTTAACCTGATCGGTACAGGAGCGGACCCCAGTCCTGGAATGCTAACCAAGGGGCTCTTTTTTTACTTACCAAAGTCATTTTTGCAAAGGTTTTCTACGATGTCGTTGTCATCTTCGTTCTTGTTTTTGCAGGCATCACAGACCTTTGGTGCTGGAAATGTAAGAAGCAGCTTTCAGCAGGTTTGGTTAAAAAAGAACAGCAGGTGGCGTTTGGGAACATTGAAGCGAATTGAGATTTTCTACCAACTGGTATCTGCCCTTTGTAGAATTCGCACAGCTGCCTTTAACTAAGTTCTGACTTACCTTTCATTTCCCAGATGACCCCAGAACTGATCGCACACAGATTGCTTCGTTAACATAACCCCTCTAAACGAACTCTTTTCGTTTTTTTAGCTTTAAGAAAAGAGGGATTTTCATTAAAACAGGAATGAACTGTGAAGTGTGCGTATTCTTTCAGCTATTATAATAATATAGAGCGCATTCTGGTCAACGTCCTCCTTTTTCAAAAAGGAGAGGAAGATTTGTGAAATGCACAGTAGCAAAGAGCCAGGGCATCAAAGTAAAAATCACAAAACCACCAAAGTTCCCACTAAAAGCGATAGGAATAAAAGCATTTCTACCGCTTTGGTTTGTTTATCGCTTGGGTTGGGAAAATGTTGGAAAAATGGAAAACATTTCCAGTGAATTACCCATCTAACCTCAAGAGGATTGGAAAGTCACGCTGCATCATGTCAGAAAAGATTGCTAAGCAACTTTGCAATTGACTTCAGATCTGCCTAGAATGAAGCAGGGGCTTGAAAAGACGTTCCTGTTGAATCCCCTGAAAAGGATGAAGGAGGAGCCCCCTTTCCCTCCCACGAGGAACAAAAATCAAGGCAGGCATATTGGGGGCGGGGGGGGTTGTGAAAGAGTATAAAGCGCATGAGGTTCCCTTTCTATAGCAACTCCCTCTCACCCACCCACCCCTTTTATAACTAGGGAAATTCTCCTTTTGCATGATATTCTCCACCTAATTAAAACCAGCCCCCACATAAAAAGCGGGTACCAGTGGAAGAGGCTTCTTTCATTCGTAATAACTGTCGATTCATGGACTTTTCACGTGTGAAATTGCTTTGCTGATCACTCCAAAACCTTGACATTTTTTCAGTTCCATTATCTAGCGCGCTCTCTCTTTAGCAGCCCTACAACAAACTAACATGGTAAATAAAGGTGTAAAACAACCTTCTGTAATTCTTAACTTTGGCCACTGTTTAAAACCTGTTCACAGCAGGAAACAATTTATTTTCGGCTGCTTTAAAAGTCATTATGACTCCATAGCCCCTGGTATGTGTTGCAGAGTCTAGGGGATGCTCTGGTTCTTGAGCCATTACAATATGCAGGGAAACCCATTAACCCTTCATTGAAATAATAATGCCCAAGATCGCAGGAAGCTGAAGCAGAATCATTCTTACCTTCTCTGGCGGTAGGGAGGACGTGGTCGCCGCTAGCCGGGGGGATGCATAGGTCGTTGTCCTGGGGGAAGCGGCTGCAATCCAGCATATCAGGCCAGGGGAAGCCGAAGGCAGACATAACTGGGGCGCAACTGTCCTTCACCTGCTCACAGAGCGAATGGCAAGGCTGAATGGTCTCATCCAGGTCATCAATGCAGACGGGCGCGAAGAGCGAGCACAGGAACTTTCTGGTGTCCGGGTGGCATTGCTTCTGAACTAGAGGGATCCAGGCTCCAGCCTGCTCCAGAACCTCCTGGATAGTTTCATGCCCTAGCAGATTGGGCAGCCTCATGTTTGGGTACTCGATACCACGGCACAACAACAGGGAGGCGGGGATAGGTTTGCAGTTGGACCTCTTGTATGAGAACTCGGGCTGTCCAAAAATAAAGAGCCCTTTGACGGACCCTATGCAGTGGGAGGCGATACAAATCAGAAACAGAGACCAGTATCCCTGGTACATGGTTGGTGACTCACACTGTAAAACGGGGGTGAAAAAAATGCCCCAGGCGAGGCTTCCAGTTTCTTACAAAGGCAGAAAACAGGCTGTAGCCCAGAGAGAGAGAAAAACTCTCAGCTTCCCTTAGGCTACATGCAGCTTTCCAGGAGGCTCGGGCTCTGACTGTTAGACAGGGGTGGACAAACTGATCAAGATGTTGGGCAAACAAGAGTTTTCTGGATTTTTTTATGCAAATTGAAGGGGCTGGGAGGAGCCTTCTGACAATAATCCGAAAAGGATTGGTCACTACTTTCTTGGTCTGGTTTTCCTTAGGGGATTCGCTTTTGGCAGGCAATCCTTAAAAGAAATGTTACAGTGCGTGTTAAAAAAAAAAAAACCCTCTGAACAAAGAGCACAAAAGACTTAGGAGCTCATTGTTCAGGCAAATAAAGAGAGCTGCTTTAAGGTTGTGGCTTAGTTTTAAAGGTGAGCTTTGCAGTTAATAAAGCTATTGCAAATAGACCTCTTCCTCTTCCCCTTCAATTGAAGATGCTCGTCTGTTTCCTACTAGTCTCCTTTACTCAATTACCACGCTGGGCTGGTGCTTCCTTCTCCAGCGGAACGCATCAGGAGAGATTTGTTTGTTTTCCGTGAGTTTGACCCCAGCTGAGTCTCTTCACCTCTGACCTATTTCTAATTCATTCGAATTTGTTGCAAGAGGGGTATTTTTTTTTAAACTGGCATTAGAACTGGATTCGCAGCACTGCACCGAAGTGTAGCTATTTCACAGCCTTTACTTCCCACGGACCTTATTTTAAGAAGTCTGGTGATTAACACACACACACACACACACACATCTTAAGGATTTTTTCCCCTGATGCTTGTTTCAGTAAAGAAAAAAAATCAGCTTTAATTGTGTATCTGGGGTATAAAAACCACAGTGAAAAATATTAGCTCAGAGACTAATTAATGGCTAACCTGTCTCCAATTCTCACAGCAAAGTGGGTAAAAACTGCCGCTAGCTCAGCAGTTTGACTGTACTGCATTAACTAGTTCCATAGGATTTCAATCTTCTTTTAATCGCAGTGTAAATAATGAATCTTTACTCATTAGTATTACAGAAAAGACTTTTGCATGCTATTTTTGGGCCTTATAGTAATTATTTATTGCTCAAATTTACACATTTATAAGCACCCAAAGCCTCTCTACCCCCATCCAATCTAATGCGCAAATATTACACAATTAAAATTAAAATAAAAATGTGGCTCAATAGTTGCCAGGATTCAGGGGAAAAAGACAAAATTAAATTAATTATACCCGTTCCCACCATATAGTAAGAAAAATCAACCCCTTTTCAAGAGAAAGTACAGAAGAAAACAAATGAGATGAACGATGAGAATCAGTGAATGCTTAGTGATCATTATGCAGTGCGGTGTTCCCCTAAAAATGGATGTAATAGTGCAGATCAGTTCTGAGCTAGGCACCGGGAGCAGTGCCCCTGGTGGTGTGATAAAGTACTGCATGACTGGTGGTTCTCTATCCTTTTCTTCTTGTCCAAGTGAAACCATAGGAAAATTTTGCTGCTGAGGCTGTGACTTCATGAGCTCCCCTTGCCTTCTCCCCTCCAACCATAGGAGATCAGTTCTGTTCATTGCATGAAATGCAGATAGAAGTGATGAGTGGGAAGAAGGTGAGGTGGCATGGTGCCACACAAAATGTGCTTTAGAGATTAAGCCTGGTTGGGGTTTAGTGCTTGTCATTTACAGCAAGGAAACTTTGACAAAGAAGGCTCTCTCCCCCACCTTTAGAGTATGGATCAGTTACATAGACATACGACAGCCTACTAGGTTTTTCAGATTCAAAGAGGCCTCCCTGTCAGGAAGGTAAACAGGTCTTTTACCTTCCTGATAGGGAGGCCTCTTTGAATCTGAAAAACCTACTAGGCTGTCATATGTCTATGTAACTGATCCATACTCTAAAGAAGGTTTTTCCTTACTGAATCTTTCTTCTAATTAATGCAGAGGGAGCAATCTGAGTCTGGAAATACATAGTTCAAAACAGGGAGAGAATGCTTATAATTTCAGACCTCCTTTCAACCCCTGCCCTCTAATCAGGCTGTTCAGTTTGCACTTACCTGCGACTAGTAAGGGCAGAGAGTACCCTCCTTCCTCTTTCAGCGGAGAGAGAGCACATTACAGCTAGTGAGAATTTTGCCATTGACTTCAGAATCAAGCCTGGAGGTTCACACCCTTTTGTGTTGTCCCCACCTCACTGTTGCATTTCATCAATGAGAAACTGGGACCTCAGTCTTTTGCCCAGATGCAAGACTTAGATTGTCTTTGAAATAGTATCTCTAAAAACTTTGCTGAGGGTAAACAATTAATTGTTCTACAGGGAGAACAAAATGTATGTATATCGCTTTCTAACCATCTGTCTTCATCTAGAAACCTATTTACAGGATTGGATATTGCATTGATTTACAAGGGCAAAAACCAATGGAGGAGGCATTGGGATCCCATTCACAACACAGCTTCTGTGTTATTTGCAATTGCAAACCTCTGAGATTTAGTAAAATTATTTATGACAACATTGCTATTTGAAGGTACCATTAAATATCTCCTTATAGATGTGGTACTAGATGCTTGACTTGGAAATCATGATTCTGGCAAATTATGAATATATTCTGTAATGCATATACATTTAGCTAGCTGACTAAGGTTTCAGAAACCTTGGGGGTCATTTTCTTTGTTCATGTTTTGTTAAGCAGAGTGCAAGTAGAATATCTGTAAGGGTATATTTTACCATTGTGCATTAGTCACCGTGTAACTGAACATGAACCAAGAAGTCACCTTTTGTATACGTTATCTGACCAGGTACTTGACAAAACAGATTTTCCAATGCATCAGTCAATTTGTAGAAGTCACTGGGAGTTCCGGGAGCTCAGGGACTGCAGGCTGGGCCATACTCCTACAGTGTCTCACTATTTTTTTCCCCCCCCCCCCCCCGCAGAATATGGGAGTTGCCATACTGGGTCAGACCCATGGTCCATCTAGTCCAGTGGCCAGTCTCTGAATATGGCCACACCAGTCCTGTCAGAGGAAGGTGCAAGAAACCTCACAATAGGAAGTTATGGAATAACAACAGGGAAAGTTTCTTCCTCACTCCTTATTGGTTTATATCCTGCAACGTGAAGGTTTATATCCTTTCTGAAATGTTTTCTTTAAAAAAGCTATTTTATAACTTTAGATATTCTTGTTATCAATATTACTATCTATCCTTTTTTGAACTCTGCTAAGCTTTTGGCCTCAATAGCATTCTTTGTGGCAATGCGTTCTTCAGACTAATTGTGGTATCTGGATTGAAGGCTTTTTGTCTAGGCTCTTAGAGAGCAATATAAGATATTTCAGATTCTTTTGTTTCCACAAGATACGTAATTTCAGGGCCCTGTCCTGCTCCCACTGGAGTCAATAGCAAAACTGGGAGAGTAGGGTCTAACACTACATTTGAGTAGCTCTACTGACCTCTGATTAATTTGTGTAGTTTTATAATTTAGAGCGCTTCATTTGCCACTGCCTACCATCTTGGGTTGTCATTTACACTTGTGCAAAGTGGATCTGAAACATGACCAAACCATAATTCTCCTCTCATGTGCCCTCTTTTCATAGGTGCAGGCTGTGTAGTCAGTCATTTGCAAGACAGTGGGGAATGAAGCTCAGAGACTGTAGGTCAAGAGGAGGAGCTGTTTCCTAACAGAGGATAAAATTGTAAGAGAAGATCCTCCAGTCATTGAAGTCAATGAGATTTTTGCCATTCGCTTCAATAGGGGAAGGATGGGGACCATACTGTGCTTTTCAAGGATTAAAGCCTTGACTTTAGATGAGACTTGATAATAGAATAGCATTTTAAAACCAGACTTGGAGAACCAGTCTCCTGTAAATGTGAGATGACATTTTAAAACCCCAGTACCAAGCAATATTTATGTTCCTCATTCTGATCCTTTTAATAGAAAACGTTAAGGTGCTTTAGATTGAAAGTTTGAGGATTGGTCCTTGTGATTGTAAACTCTGATATTACTTTCCTAAACTGCAGGCTTGAATGCCTGTATTCTCTATCATTACTCTTGCACATCAGAAAGCTTTGCTGACACCGGAAACTTGTGAATTAGCTCTGGGTCAAGATATTTTGATATGAAATATTCTCTCTGAGTGACACACAAATTACAAGATGAGTTTTACAGGTGTGTCTGTGGGTGTTTGTGTGTATGTGAGTGTTTATGAGAGAGAGAGCGAGCAAGACAGAGAGAGACAAAGAGTGAGAGGTTGCTGTTTAAAATAGTCTAGGAGAATGAGAACTTTGTTTAGAAATAGACTGACTAGGAGTTAAGTCATGGGGGCCTACTCTCTGAGATGCTTGTCCTTTTTGCAGAGATACCTAGGAAGTTTGACATATTGAATTACAGCTTCTGGTGAAGAGACTTCTCAACCTCTTCTTAATCGGTCTGGCTCTGGTTGATTTTCATGAAATGATTTGGGTTAAGAACAGGATTGGATTTGGAATGAGACTCTGTTTAAAATTGGTATTGTGTTTCAACCCTTCCTAAGTGAAGTTATGTTCCAGGACTGTCAGTGCATACATTTTATAGCTTAAACACACTACTGACATGCACCACCTGGATTAGCATGCAAAACTTTAGCATAGCTTTGGAAGGCATTACAGGTTTGTGAAAAACAATAGTAGTGATATAACTTTCCAACTAGTGTTCTAGTTGATTGTGTCTTTGTATTTATTACTTTGTAGACTACAAAGAAACTAACACCACATTATTGTGTTAAATTTTATCTACACAGTTCACACCAGAACTTTGGCAATGCATTTGTTTAAATAAAGCGAATACCTTCAGATAAAACACGGAGGACTACATCTGCAAAAGTGACTAGTGATCTTGAGTGCCCTGAGACCTATTAAAGGGACCTGATTTTCAGAAGGCAGGTATTCAGCACTTTCTGAAAATTAGGCCCCTTTAAGTGGTCTCAATTTGAGCACCCCAAATTCTTAGTCACTTTTGAAAATTTAGGTGTGTGGCTATAAATGCATCACTGCAATTGTGTGACTAAACTGTAAGGTATGTTTGGCAAGGAGGTGTTACCAAAATTGTGCTTAAGGTAATTTGGAGTGAAGCTAAATGGCTGCAGCCTTGATGCAATACATTTTCCCCAATGTTAATAGTATTTTTTTCCCTAAGAAAAACAGAATTTCTGAATATCTCTGTAAAGAAATTCAAAAGCTCAAAGAAGAGTTGTAAAAGAGCTGCATGCTCATAAAAGGAATGTGAATTTGCCACATGTCAGATTGTGCAGAAACAGGCCAAATCCAGATTTGTGATGAGCTCTTGAGTGTGTGGTTTGAGACTTCATTCTGTTTTAAAAGCTGGATTTGTTGTCCCTAGAGTGAAAGATTAGTTTGCCTCTGAAATCAATGGCAAAACTCATGTTCCCAAACTGTGGAATAGGAGATTAACGGAGTCGTGTTTGCCTATTCCAGAGAGGCTGAGTTAACTGGATTTGTAGAGAATGAAAAGGCAAAAGTTACACACACTTTTGAGTACAGCTTTTTAGGGGGAGGCATCTCAATTTCAACCACTTTCTGGAGAATTTATTAGCCACATAAACGCTTTGTATTAAAAATCCATAAAGAAACATTCTTCCTTGGTCCATTTACACCAGAGGCATCTATTGGCAGAAGGGGTGGAAAGGCTGCTGTCGGAGTCTTTCAAAAGCCTCACATCCTCTTGCCACCAGCTCCCTGCCTTGGTTTGCTTTCTCAGGAGTGCTATATTTGGATGTGAATGAGGGGCAGGGGGAAATGCAGTGAGGAGTTAATTACTGGTGGTATAGCGTGAAGGAGGGAGAGAAGGGGCTGGTGCAGTGAACGGGAAGTGATTCTGAAGTGGAAGAGGAGAGCGGAGAGGGCATCAAGAGGGAGGGAACAAGGTGCTAGAAGGGGAAGTGAAGTAACTGCTCTAGCTACAGCCGGTGGTGTCCATGTCAGACAGACTTTCCTGCCTTCCAGTCTCATCCATGGCCCGAGGGGACTCAGCACTAGGATCTCCCTGCTGCACGCGTTCACTCCAATAAACAGCTGCTGTTTCACGGTTAATTGGAAATGAAACTAATGAGATATTTATGGCCCTTGGCTGCATTTTCCCACGTACTTAACACGTTAGACCCCACTTCATACTCGAGTAAACCTAAGTCCTTCTTTGACTCGCCAAGCAAGCTTTGATTTAACCCTTTATTACGGGCGGAGGGAATTTCTCTCTTCCAACGCTGCCTGGAAATAGCGCAGCCTTACAGAAAGGGTGGGTTCCTTGTGCTCCTCTCAACGAGAGGCAGTTGTATAGAGCCTGCAACAATCCTGAGCGTGAACAAAGCTAAAGGACGATCTCCATGTGCAAACAACGAGCCTTGGCTAACATCCATCCCAGGGCAAGGTAGCCCTGAAAAAGTGCACGTAGCAGACAATCACCTTATCATTGATTGGTGATATTATGCTAGTGTATTTATGTGGCAGCTTGGTTCCTCGTTAAAAGGTTCAGATGTATATCAATTCGCCTGAACTCTGTTTAAACCCTATTTCACATCATGTTCCTTTAAAAGGAGATAACGCTGTAATTTACTACAGAAGCCAGAAACGAAAGAGTAGAGCCTCCTCCTGTGTCCATTTTGCAGGCTTTAGCTTATTTTCGTCTTCGCTAGGAATGATCTTTTAACTTTGTTAACGCGAGCACCAGTTCAGCATCTAGACTTTGCTCCAAGCGTATGCTCCTTCCAGCTTCCTGGGGCTCGCCTTTATTGGCTGCTCTGATTTGTAAACGTGCGCAGTCAAAGCGACCAAGAAGTCCTCCCAGGGACATTAGAACGATTGCTGTGTAAAAATGCGGGTCGTTTGGTTTTTACTGCTCAAACATAATGGTAGTAAATGGCTAGCATTTCTTTTCCTATTGTTTTTATGAGGATGCCGATTATTCCACCGTACACCTCTTGGTTCCAGCATCCCAAAGTTAATTTGTATAGTTTGCAGCTTCTGTTATACCCATCATTACCCAAGTGCGGAGATTTACAAGGCTAGTAATTTCTTTACCTTGGAGTCAGATTCTGAGATTCCAGGCGATTGCATTTACCCTTTCACCTCCCACCCACCCCCTTTTCTTCCAGTCTCCTCCTGCTTCTGAAGCCCCAGTAATTTATTGCTCCACTGCTCTGTTGCAGCCCCATGAATTCCCTTTAAATAAAGGATCTCCTAATTGCACACACTCTTGAATAAAACCTGGCACAAACGAGGCAATCGAGAAAGAGAGAGCGAGCAGCTCAGAAATCAGTTGACAGTGTCTGCAAGGACCTGCTCTATTGTCTGTCTGGGGTCACTGGCTAAGTTGGTGTTCCGCTCTAGTGGGAATTTATTGCCACCAGATAAGAGCGCCAAGAGAGTAAAGTCAATATAATAAAGGCGATTTGTGGTAGAGGCAACAGATGGAATTTGAGTTTCTCCAGGAAAATCTTTTGAGTGTAAATCCTGAGGACATGCTCAGCATAGAAAGTGGGCCCACTATGCTGGTCTGGCTCCCAAAATGAAATGAGTTACTTTTGAAAGCATTTTGTCAAAGCAAACCCAAATTGATCAATTTATTGATTGATGGATTGATCTGTCTAGTATGATAATATAATTCAAAAGTTGCATGTTTCAAACAACAATAATCAGGAAATGGCCTCCTACAGTAGCATTTTCAGTTTTGCAGTATTTTCTGAATATTTTCTGAAATAAATAGTAATGGAAAAAAAGGTCACATTATTTATCAAACAAAATGAGGAATAGAAAAATCCTCTGTAGAAACAGTGTGGATAAGTTCATGCTGTTTTAGGACTCTCGGCTTTTGCACTTTAGTGATTTTTATTTTAAATGTACAATCTTACTGTTATATTAGCGTGTTTTTTCATTTCATTTCCTAGATTTTTTTTTTTAAATACAAGCAGGAAGAAAAAGAAGAAAACATTCTTAAAATGTCATAATCTTTTAAGCCACTTTATTATTGTTTTTAAAAGGAAGCATAAGCTTTTAAGCTTCCATAAATTCATAAAATGGCATACAAAATGAAATCCTTAAAGTAGCATAAGCATTTAAGCCCCTTTAGATCATAAGGCAATGTATGCTGTTAAAATGTCTTAAATCATTAAGGCAGTAAAGTGTTTAAATCACTTTAAGACTTGAGAGTGGAGAGCAAGAATAAGGAGACTGAAAAATTGATCTCTGGTTACAGAGGTCCAGATTAAGAGGCAGCAATAGAACACAGTGACTATTATAGTGGGTCTGTGTACTAGCAATCTCTATAAAACCATTTCTCTCCCTATTCCCCCATACCCAATTTTTTCATAATTTCAGATTGTCAAAGAAACACCACCACTAACTTTTTTAGGGATTGAATAACCATCTGCGGGTTGAGGAATGAACAAGGAAAGGAGGACTGAAAGCTATAATAATGTGTGCATTATGTGTACTAACAGGCAAAAAATGGGTAGCAGTTTGATGAAACACACTGTAATAAATATCAACTATATTAATTTACTTTTTGCACATTTTTACTAATACAAATTTACTGCCTTGAACACACTTAATGCATGGTAACATAAAGAGAGAGGAAATCATAACACTTCTCATCCTCACTGCCTATCAGTGTGTTTTTTTTTGTTTGTTTGATAGGTCTTCTATAGTAGGTATAGGGAATTTTCATAGCTATTGTATGGCCAGTCCTACCATTTTATTGTCATTCTTCAGGAACCATCAAGTTGTTCAGGAGCTACCTCAGTAGCTGCATGAATTTCCCACCATTGTTCCCTCCTTTCATTTGTCCATCTCACTTGGTGAATCATCTCTAAGTTCACAGACACAATGACAGTCTCCCACTATTGTTTGCACAAGGCCTACCACAAAGGGGCTCCAAACTTGATCGAGAAATCTAGGCACCACTCTATAGCAAATAATAAAACAATAACGCCTATTGTTTCATTTCAGTTAAGCATGGAGAAGGTTTAGTAAAAGGTCCTTATGCTCAGGAGTCTTTCTGAAGATTCAAAAGCTCAGGGGAAATGAATCTTTTCCATTTTTCCTCCCCTCAGTGAAGGATCTTGCTCATGGTGAATAGGGTGGGATTTTCAAATGCACTCAGTGTTGGCCTACGTCTGTTCTACACTGATTTACATGGGAGCAGAGTGAGGCCAAGGCTGAGCACTTTTTAAAATCCCACCCATAATTCACTGTGAGCTATTGTCAGATCAACTGCTGACCTGAACTGATCTGAGATTTTGCTTTAAAATAACATCTGAATTTGCATATTAATTAGTCAGCTTTTTATTGCACTTCGCCACTGTATGTGTGTAACACCTGTTACATAGCTATTCTCAGGGTTTGAGAAATAGGTTTTATTGTCAAATTAAATAAATCCTCTCCTAGCCTTTGCCATGGGTCTCTCTAGGAATTCATAATCCTGCTTTGGGTCTGTTTGTTTATACTTTTCAGAAGTGATCACAGAGATCACAAGGAGCTATAATGTCTTTTATCTGAGCAGCCATATCATGCCAGAACAAAATATGCCTTGTCTTTTGCTTACATTTTTTCAATGCCTAGATGACTGTTATGTATTTTAGGCAGATTTTCTTTAGTCAGCACTGCTGGGAAAAATATGTATTTCTCCTCTTAACACTAAATTATTCTTTAAATGGCCACAATACATCAAACTCTATTTTTTTGTTAGGGCATCACTGTAAAATTGTTAATTTCTGGTTATAAAAAGCAGGTCTTTCAATGTTTTTCAATTTGAGCTGTGTTGGAAGCCCAGGTTTGCATCTGCCTTTGACTGAAATAGTCTCTGACGCAGCTAGATGCATGTTCTCTTTTCCCAGTGGGGTCGAGAGGCTTGGTCTCTTTTCCCAGTGCATATGCCCTGTGCTGGGTTCAGCTAAGGATATGTGCATAGGGCTAAGGATATGTGGATAGTGTAGCCAGGGTCAATAAAACTCACATTTATGGGTGATACCTCAATATGGAATCTCAGTGCCTTGATGTAAGGGGCTATCCAGTAACCTGGTCCCTAACCCTAACATGGGGGTCAAAGAAATGGAAAAGGACCAATCAACATGTAACAAGAGGGAAAATGAAAAGTCTCTCTGAAGAGACTGAAATCAGTTAGAAGCATAAGGCAAAGAGAAGGAAGAGTGGTTCAAGCAATTAGGCCATTCTAAAATACATTAAAGGAACACCATCAACTTAAAACCCACCCTTCTGTTGGCAAATGCTGTCCTTATTATTGTTACAAGTAGCACCGAAAATTAAAATAACTAAAAGAGAGTAAAGGAAAAAATAATTGCCAGTTTTTTTTAACTTTGTGCAAGGACTGGGCATTTGACTGGTCAAATATGGTCAAATATTTTAAAGCTCTAGTTTATTAGAATGGTAACTACAGTAACAAAGAACAGTAAGACTCCATGGCAGCCTTTCCCATTTTTTTCCCCCACATGACCCTATTTTAATTGATCATTTCCTCCCAGGACCCAGACAGCATGGAAGATGCCATTTTTGAAGAGCAAGGTTATGAGGTTACGCTGTGTAGAACAAAAATGGCATCCTTCATACTAGGGATTGCTGTGACTCCATCTGCTGATGGCATGACCCCATTTGGGGTCACAACCCATAGTTTGGGAACCACTGCTTTATGGTCTCCAGAAGGCTTAGTTTTAGATAGATACTTATGCCTAATTACAAAAAGTCAGTTACTTAACTGAGTTATTTTAACTAAAAAATGTGAAACAATTAAATGAATTTCTAAATATTAAAAGAATAACGCCATGCCCAGATTAACCAATATGCAGCTGTGCACTTGCACAAGGCTCCTGTCACAGGGGTAGGAGGGTTGATCTTTGGAAAACAAAAGAAAACCAAAACTGAGTGGCACCGTGACCCTGTTTGTCAGATCACACCACCACTCACTCAAATTAGTCCTGGTCACCTCCCCGTCCTGATGGAGGGGTCACCAGGCCAAATCTGAGCAGTGCAGGGCTGGGTGAGTGTGGGACAGGCAATGGGAGAGACCAGATCTGGATGGCCAGGATTGGGAGGAACTGCATGTGAGTGAGGGTTGCTGGGGGGTTTGGCCAGTGAGGTTGATGTGTTGGGTGCTGTGGTGAGCAGGATGGATGTCGGGGTTGCTGGGACATGTGTGGGAACTGTCAGGATAAATGGGGTGGTAGAGAGTTGTAGGGATATATATGGTTGGGCGGGGCATTCCAGTGTCTATGTGTAAGGTGGGGATAGAGAGGCATTCTGGAGTGAGGTATGTATGGGGTGGAGGAGCTTTAAGGAAGGTGAGGAACCCCAATTTCCTTAGTGCACAGGGCCTCATAGTTCTTTAATCTGAGTCTGCATAATGCAATCAGAAAGACAGCCCATGTCAGGACGTTCTTGCTGGAATATTTGTCAATATGTGGTCAAATAATAGGATCAATTGAGATTATTTGACCAACCAATCAACCATCTTGCCGAGCCTACTTTGTTCATTTGACTGTGCTTCTAGTATAGTCTGTTCCATTATTCATAGAATCATAGAATATCAGGGTTGGAAGGGACCTCAGGAGGTCCTCTAGTCCAACCCCCTGCTCAAAGCAGGACCAACCAAATAATATATTCCCTCATATAGTCAATTAGTCAGTTTGCCTTTTTGTTTGTGTGGCTCTTTCAAACAGCAACAGGCAAGAGAAAACCCTTTGTAAAATTAGGAAACCCCCCTATGGGCAGGTGTAGTTCTTCAAACTCCATCTAACTCATTTTTGAAACTGAATAGTTTTAAATTTGGTGGTTCACTTTAAAAAAAAGAAATGATATAGTTTCAAATCTAAACAAAAGCTAGTCAAAACCAGTGGCTACAAGAGATACTGTGTGTAGGTAAGCAACAGTGCCTTGATAAATCTTATGGGCATTAAGCTTTGCTTCAGTGAAAATTATGCTTACTTGATTCTCGTCTTTTGGATTTAATGGCCATAAAGTCAATGGACCCCTTTGGATAGTTTGCTGGATTTTAATTTTATGTTGCAATAGGAAAAATAAATAATACTTTGCTCTACTCATCTGCAGAATTGAGTCATCTTGCTACAATGTAATTATGGGGTCTGAAATGTAGTTTGCTTCACATTCATTACCTTAGTTTGAATTCCATATATTTTAATTCTGAAAGAAATGTATTTAAATTATGCACATATGTTTTTTTTCTTTAATCTGGCCAAACTCTGGAATATGAAATGTATGCAAAGGCAGGCATACATCTTTTAAACTATTTTCTTAAGGCTTGAGAGAGCCATAGTGCTTGCAGAGGGAAAGTATCCTTCCATCAAGAGAAAAATATTGCAGGAGACAGATCAATCTGCATAAACAATAACACCCATCGAAATGCAGCTATACTTAATAAATTCGAATCCCACCAAATAATAAGAAAACCACAGAAATGGAAAGTTGTGCTAGTCAAAAGAAAAACATAATGGGACTGATTCTGAGATCCCTTAAACACTGTAACTCCATTGACTACAGTGGAATGATTCCAGATTTATACTAACTAGCATAAATTAGATGAAAATTAGGTCCAATGCTCCTATCCCTCTGGTAAATGTGGTTGGGTTGATAGAATCTAGGAAAAGTGAGGTAGGCTTTTCAAGAACCACCTATGTCTCCAGATTAGCAGCCTGAATAGAAAGAAAAATACAGGTTGGTCAGCTGTCATTGCACAAGGTTAAAAAAGTGGTAACTGTCCAGATGTTTAGGCACATTTAGCAAGTTCATTGAATACAACCTATAATGTGGCTATGTTGAGGCTGATAAACCTCAAAAATGGCCCTCTCCTCGTTACAGAAAATGCTCCTTTACCATTAAAAATTACATCTAGCACTGACAGGAACATCAATGGAAGAGTGTTGCATGTATTAAAATGTGAAACTCACACTCATGCTTTGTTTATAGTATAGCTTCTGAAAAAAATCTCTAGCCCACTGAAGAAAAGGGGATTGCACAGTTTCTAACTGAAGGCAGAATTTTGTTTTCTAATTGTAAGAGTATTGCTGACTAGGCTTTGGTGGCTGATAAGAGGGGAATTTAACCAAGGTTAAAGCTGGACAATGAGCTCTGTGTGTGTGTGTTATCACAATACTTTATAGCCCAGTTGTGAAAAATTAAAAGTCACATCAAAATATTTTTTTGCTTTAAATGAAAATATTCTAATTTCTAGTTTTTATTGTATATTTACAGTGCTGTTAATTGAATACTCTAGTGATGTTTGGGTGTGGAGTGCTAAACAGTGCCTCAGTTAGTACCAATGTGCTGTGAAAATGGAAAAAAGCGATAAATGAAATATAAAGGAAGAACCCCTTGGTGGCGCTTGTGCACATAATGTAATTTTTTGCTGCAGACAGTGAGATCAGTTATCGATTTTCAGTGTACTTTACTGCTCTTCAGATTACTTTGGCATTCCTTATCTTCTCTAGGAAGACAAGCTTTTGAGATTGAATCCTTCGGACTAGTTTGATTGGTTTTCAACATAACAGAAGCATTTCTGTGCCCAGGAACATTTTGTGCTGCATAGGCTGAGAAGAACTTTGATCATTTTCAAATGGCACAAAATAAGATTTTTATTGTCTCCAGTGTGGTCATACACATCACAACAGTTTCCATTTATTTGCTACCTTTAAACAAATTGTACTAGTTTTGTTTATTACTGTCAGGACTATCATTGTTTTATTTCAAGTAATTTATATTTTATGTCACATTACATTTTATGATTTTTCCACATTCTATGTTTAATGATATATGAAAACAGTTGGACATAGATTTTTATAAAATCTACATTTATTTGCACTTCAATGTTTTTGTCAGCTGTGATCTTTTTCATTTAGCTGTGGTATATCTATATTTGGCTGCAGTTTCTGCCATGGTGTGGATTTCTGCCTAATGCAGTATTCCTGTTTGTGATTAGTACTCCCATTATAGCTGTCTAATCTAAGTGCTGGACAACAATTAAAGTTAGCACAGAGTATGCCTGAAAGGGCTATCATCTTACATTCCCGCCTCCCATCCCAGTTCCTAGTATATTAATGATTTAATGTACCCTTCCTTTCTCTCTCCTCCGTAGAGTGTTTATTTTTCCTTATTATTTCATGTTTTTATGATGGTCACAGCTAGAGGCCAGAGCCTAGATTGGGGCACCATTATAATGGGTGCTGTACAAACATAGTAAGAGGTAGTCCCTGTCCTGAAGAGTTTATAATCTAAATAGACACGATTGATAAAAAGCGGGAGGAAGAAATATTGTTGTCCCCATTTTGTGGATGGGGAGTGGAGGCACAAAGGGTGAAATCCTGGCCCACTGAACTTCAGAGGAGTTTTGCCATTGATTTAATGTGCAGACAAAATTTAATTCCAAGAAGTTAAACGTCTTGCCCAAAGTCTTATGAAAAGACTATGGCAGAACTGGAAACCGATCCCAGATCTCCTTAGACCCAGTCTAGTGCCCTAACCACAAGATCATGCTTCTTCTCTTCTTGCCTTTTACTTGTTCATGATTGTGGGTTGGTCCTGTAGGCTGCTGCCATTCCAGCTGTAGGGGAAGACTTTACATTCAGCCTGAACATGCTCACTGTAATTTATTGTGGCAAGGTGTTCTGTAGCAGAGAGCATCATACAAACAATGATTTGTCTCCTCTTCTGAGGAGTCTTATCCTGGGGCAGGCTAGATGCAGTATCCCACAGTCTTGGTAGATCATGTTTTCTTTCTTTCCATTTGCTTCTGTGTTTTTTAATCTGACTTTCTGATTGTTATGGCTTATTGCTAATCTCAAAGTTTGAAGATTTTTTTTAAAAATTGCCCAAAATAGAGCTTTATGCATCCAGCGCTCTAAGCTATATTGTTTTCCTATTGTTTTCTATTGTGGAATCTCCATCATTGGGGATTTTTAAGAGCAGGTTGGACAAACACCTGTCAGGGATGGTCTAGATAATACTTAGTTCTGCCTTGAGTGCAGGGGACTGGACTAGATGACCTCTCAAGGTCCCTTCCAGTTCTATGATTCCTCACTTTATGGCCCAACTTTGCTCCCATTCATGTCAATAATGACAATACTTCCATTGACTTCAATGGGACCAGGACTTGATCTCAAATCTTCAAGAAAAGAGAATTTAAACAGTTTTAAATCGGAAGCTATTGAAATTACATACAGATGATATTATTTCTTGCTTTTGGTATCCTGTCTCAAATGAATTAGTGTTCCAATTTAATGGATGGATGCCATCACATCACAAAAAATATCAACATGATTGCCGCTATCTGGCATCACCATGGTTAGCAGCCTTACAGAAAGGGCAAAGATTAAGTGGCCAGGATGATTATGCTTCTCTTGTCTGCAGAGGTGGCTTAGTGTTGTACCTGTTCTGTGGATAAACAGAGCACTTTGATTTCCAAAGGTGTCAGTCTGCACATTTCAAAAGCACTGAATTTTAAAGAAAGTTAGTTACTCTGCCCTTGAATTGTCTAGTATACACACTGTGTGTGTGAGATCTAGAAATATATTCTGAGAACCAAAGACTAATTATAGGGAGCTGATCAGGCTTTTGGGTTGACTATTATCCTCTTAGGCCCTTAATGGTTTTGGACCCAGGTGGCTTGTTGAAAGAAATGCAACCCAGTATCTTTTTATAAATTTCATTAGAACACTTAAACAAAACATAAAATCAAGAAAACATATCACCAAAGCTAAGTTACTAAACTAAACTCAAAATAAAGCAACTATAAAATTAATATCATATTGAGGTCAAATAAACAAATCAGTCTCAATATTGGATTAGAATTAAATAATCAAATGCATTAAATCATCAAATTTATGCCAAAAAGAATCATTCGATGTAAATTCCAAGAAGTCCAGAAAGATGGCTGTCCATTTAAATATAAAGCCCAATGTTTGAATCTTACTAAAGTCAATCATAAATATAACTTGAATTGAATTAAGGATCTTAAAACCAAACTAAAACCAAACTATTATCTAATGTCTGAACTTTAGCCTTAGAGATACTTATAAAGCTTTCCTTCTTAGATTTCAGTTTCTCTCTGGTGGCTGACCACTCCTACTTTTCTTAAACAGAGATACTAAAATACAAACTTCTACAGAACAGTCTTGATAAGCAGAAGTTTGACAACTCGTATTTACCAGAAACTTCAGATGACAATCTCAAATCTCTCAAGACTTTTAAATAAAGAACACAGGACACACTCTACTGAATAGATAATATTTGGGGCTGTAAAACCTGGGGACCTATCTTTCTGGTGCCTTCCCTGTGTGGACTTTATGGGTGCTCATACACACATATTTGCACGCAACCATGCTTTACCTTTCATGCCCTAAAATTAAAGAATATAAAAATGACTGGGACATCTTCCAGCTAATAAAAATGGAAAAGGGAACAATAAGATACTTAAGGTAACAGGGGCTCACAGACTCTTCAGTTCTCTCATTCTCTGGGGTTTCACAGAGTAGGAGCTGGAACTGCAGACAAGGAGACAGATGGTGATGTTCTGCTGGTAAACCACTTCTCACTAGCAGACCTTTATCTGGTGCAGAGGGACTGGTCAAAGGCTTCCTCTCCTCAAAGTGGCAAGATCTTGGAGATTCTGGAACATCAGTCTTCCCTTAGGTGGATTGCTGATAAAAGGTGAGGCTTCTCAGCCTTACCTTTGATTCTTATGGTTTGTAAACTTCACTTACTTCACTTCATAGCACTTCCCTCTAAGGTCTTCAGACAAATCAAGTGCAAGGCCTACAATGGAGACAGGTAACTTGGTCCAGTCACATTTGAATTAGGTCACCTTTAGCAAGCATCAGTTTGGAAAAACTGCGCTTAAATCAGCAATTAAAAATATTTTGTGTTTTGTATACCACAGAGACTGTAAATCTGTGACAACTCCTCCCTCGTACATAAACAATCCAGAGAATGCGGCCACATTTGAGGAAGCTGGCATGGCCTTATCTGGGTGAAAGGTTTTAGGATGACATTATATCACCAGCCTATGGAAAGTTCAATAAAAAAAATCTTTTAAAAATCACTGAAAAAAATAAGCCTGGCAGCAAAACTAGTCACTCAACATTCATTCATCAGCAGAATGAAGACTAGGTTCAAATGTCTGAGCAGTTTCATTATCTCCATTTTCTTATTCCTTCCTATTCTGGAACTAAGTTATAAGCGTCTCTTCTATCTGCTATATTGAGGTCTGTTTTGGAATTTCATGGTATCACTTTAAGAATCAGACCATTTCCTGGGTCTGTTTGTAGGGTAGTGGCCTCAGTAGTAAAGAGGGCGGTGTAGCAGCCATCAGCCTAGAACAGCTTGCGGTGAGTTGTGATTCTCTGTCTTTGAGAGCAACCTGCATATTCTCTCTCTCTGGTTTTGATTATTGTGTGTTATTATGGATTCTAAGAATAACAGTAGTGTTATGTTGCAACCTTCCAGCAAAAATATTAGCTATTTATTAGCTAACTTCTCTGTCTGTCATGAAGATAACATTCTAGAATCTTCATCTTGATAGAGAAGAGCTACTTTACAGCATCTCAAGATGAAACTGTATTCCCATATATGCTATTCTCACAACATGTACGTGTGTGTGTGTACACACAACATATCGAAGTCATAGCCATGTGGTTAATTTTAGTGTCATGATACATTTATTTATCATGCAACGTTGATTGCCTCACTTACCTTTGCCTGCTAATCTCTCTCTCCTGGAATTCATTTTAACATTCTCAAATCCTAAGCAGCTTCAAAGTGGTTCTGTACATCAGTCACACAGAAAATTTCGTCTTCTCATCCCAAATGGAGAATTTCTCTCAACATTTCCCCAACCTAAAGCCTAGTTCTGGCAAAATTCAGTCTTTATTATGATTAATTATTATTTAACATTCAAGTCAGGTCAGGCATGTAAGGCCTGCTACTGGTACCACATAACCCAGTACAACCTGCCAGATATTCACTGGAATAAAAAACAGTATCCACAATGAGTTACTCCATCTGGCACAGCTGCCTGGCAGCTAGTTCTTGGCTGGACAAAGGTTTGGTTGAACCAAATCTGCTGCAGACAAAATGTCAAGCAATTGGCACATCCTGCAACTGTGCTGGCTTCCAAATGTCTTAATATCCAACCCTTTGGGCCAGGTCAGTACTACCAAGAGGAGGAATTTGGTCTTAAGGCAAGCCTGTTCCTCCTTATTTTTTCTGCCTAGGTGTATATGTCAAAGATTTGGGTACAATGGTCACCTTTTTCAAACTTTCTTGTTGGAATGTGAGGACAATGTGCACTGCTGTGTCGATTGATCTACAGAAAGTCAGTGATCCTAGAAAGCTTCCGTCATTGACAGAGAGCTGGAGAACTCTGAAATCAATGTAGCTGCTCTCTCTGAAACAGACTAATGACACAGACTCTCTCTCTACAATAGGCATTATGTGTTTTTCTGGCATGGAAGAAGAAAACAAGACTGCCATGAACATGGTGGGTTATGTAGTCAAAAACCCATTAGCATCCAAGGTCAAATGTCCCACTGTAACATCAGAATGTAGTATAAAGTATGTGGGTGGATGGGTGCACCACTGGTTGGAAAACAGTAGTTATCAATGGCTCACTGTGAAGCTGGAAGAGCACATCAAATTGCGTCCTGCAGAAATATGTATTGGGTCCAGTTCTATTCAGTATCTTCATAAATGATTTGGATAATGGCATAGAAAGTACACTGATAAAGTTTGTGAACAGTACCAAGCTGGGAGGGTTGCAAGTGGTTTGGAGGACAGAATTAGAATTCAAAATGATCTTGACAAACTGGAGAAATGGTCTGAAATAAATAGGATAATATTCAAGAAGGACAAATGCAAAGTACTCCACTTAAAAAGGAATAATCAGTTACACAAATACAAAATGGGAAATGACTGCCTGAGAAGGAGTACTGCAGAAAGAATCAAGGGGTTATAATAAATCACAAACTAAATATGAGTCAACAATGTAATATTTTTGCAAAAAAGTGAACATAATTCTGGGATGTATTAGCAAGAGTGTTGTAATCAAGACACAAGAAGTAATTCTTCTACACTACTCAGCACTGATAAGGTCTTAACTGAAATCCTGTGTCCAGTTCTGGGCACCACACCAGGAAAGATGTGGACAAATTGGAGAAAGTCCAGAGGAGAGCAACAAAAATGATTCAAAGTCTATAAAACATTACCAATGAAGAAAGATTGAAAAAATCGAGTTTGTTTAGTCTCGAGAAGAGAAGAATAAGGGGGGACATGATAATAGTATTCAACTATGCAAAAGATTGTTATAAGGAGGAGGGTGATAAATTGTTCTCCTTATCCACTGAGGATAGGATAAGAAGTAATGGGCTTAAATTGCAGAAAGGGAGATTTAGGTTAGACTTTAGGAAACACTTTGTAACTGCCAGGGAAATTAAGCACTGGAACAAATTACCTAGGGAGGTTGTGAAATCTGCATCACTGGAGGTTTTTAAGAACAAGTTAGAGGAACACCTGTCAGGGATGGTCCTCAGGCCTGCACAACTCATAAAGCAGCGAGGGCCATATTACTCCAAAGAAAACAGCTGAGGGCCTAACTCCCCCCCTCAAACCTCACCCCCACCCCAGTGCTGCCCAACTGACGGAAACAAACCCTCCTTCCCCAGTGCTGCCCTGCTGAAACAGCGGTATTGAACCTTGGTAATATGTTATTGCAGGCCCCTAAGGTAGTATAATTAAGGTAAAAGAAAAATGTCTTTTTGCTAGAAGTAGAATAAGATCTTCCCCCCACTTTGTAATCAATTGCCCTGTTGAATGAATGAGGTGTGAATGAGGAAGGCGTGGAAGGCAGGCACCTTCAGAGAGCTGCAACCCTTGGAGAAGGGATGAGAGCCAGACCAAGGAAAATCAAACTTGTCAAGTGGGCTGACTAGAGAAGAGCAGACATACTTACCGCCTCGGGAGTGAGAAGCAAGCATCTTCCTTTGGAAACACCCTCTTTGCAGCATTGGGACAACCCCCAGCCCAGAGAAAAGCAGCAAAAAGGACCAATTTTTATGAGACAAGATCAGTAGAACAGGTCAGCCACCGACTCGCCGCTCACTCCCCCTGCCACTGGCTCACCTGCTCTCACCCCCCCCACTGCCCAACTGCTCAGCTCATCATCTTCCCCCCCCTCGGGGTCGCCTACTCATCCCTTGCCTCCCGCTCATCTCTTCAGCCCCCCTCCCCAGCTGCCAGCTCACCTGCCCCCTGTCACTGTCCACCTGCTCATCTCCTCAGCCCACCTGCTCCACCGCCACTGCCCGCTCGCTCGGCTCATCATCCCGCCACCCCCCGGCTTGCCTACTCACCCCCCGCCACCCACTCACCTCCTCAGCCCCCTGCCACTGGCGCTGCCAGCTCATCTGCCTACCCTCTACTGGCCTGTTACCTTCTGCTGCTTCCTCCGCCCCCTGCTGCTGGCTTACCCTCACTCCCCAACCTGCCACTGGCCTCTTCACCACTTCGCCCACCCGCCAGCCAGCCAGCCAGGCAGCCGTTGGCTTGCCCCATCCCTCTGCTTGCCTACTCACCCCCCACGGGCCACACAGTGAGCCCAAGTGGGCCACATGCGGCCCGCGGGGCCGTATGTTGTGCAGGCCTTGTCTAGATAATACTTAGTTCTGCCTCAGTGCAGGTAGCTGAGGTCCCTTCCAGTCCTGCATTTCTATGATTCTATATTACTAAGAATATCTATCACAGATAGTTTTGCCAACATCATCAGTACATGTATCCCAACACTTTCCTCCTTCTCTGAAGAGAAGGACTTGTTCTATCAGCAACCTGACAGTCTCATATGTGAGCTAACATTTGGACAGTTACTCTGTCTACTGGGGGACTCCAATGCTAGAGTCAGCCAAGATCACAAGGTGTGGCTGCTAAGCATTAGCCACCATGAAGTGAGAAAAATGAATGACAATGGGCAAAGACTAATAGAGCTCTGCACCAACAAGTGCTTCTAAGGTGCTCATGGAAACATCCCATATCTGGACAGTGGCACCAAATGGATAAAAGCACCTATAAGAGATTCTCCATACATCCAGTTTTCAACAGTGCAGACTGTGACACAGACTACATGCTTGTATGGTGCAAAATAAAGCTTTTACCACATAAATTCCATTGTACCAAACAAAGGTCTTGCTCACACATTGACATCAACAGCACAAAAGACCAAGGAAGATGTCTCCAATTCACTGTAAATATTGGGGGTGGAGGGGTGGGGGAGGGAAGGAGGCCTATGTCATCGATTGCAACTTCCCTTGAATGCTGATGCAGCATGGAACACGCTCAGAATGAATATCCATATAGTGTCAACCTTAGCTTTTAGTAAAACACTATATGAGAAAAAGACTGGTTTAAATCATACTCTGAAGAAATGCTTCCAGTTTCTGAAGTGACAAAACCTCCGGTACAATATGAACCCCTCTCCTGGGTGTGCAAACCTCAGAGAAGCCAAGAACATGTTGCAACAAACAGCAAGGCAATGTACTCAGTCATAGTAGCTCAATCTAAGAGATGATATAAATGTCCTTTGGACATGGAGATCTAAGAGGTATGTATCACGGACTCAAGAAAACAATTGACCCTTCAGTAAAGACTGCCCCAGTCAAATCTCTTAATAGAGATATCATCAGTGACAGAAACAAACAGATACAATGCTGGGTGGAACACCGCCACAAACTCTGTTCATGCAAAACCACTCTTTCTGAAGCAGCTCTAAATATGATTCCGAGGCGCCTGAATACTAAAGAATTTGATACAAGGGACCTCAATAGGTCATCTAGTCCAGTCCCTTTTACTCAACACAGGACAATATAATATCTAGCTACATCATTCCTGACAGGTGTTTTTCTAACCTGTTCTTAAACCCACCCCAATGATGGAGATTTCACAACCTCTCTTATTTATAGAAACATCTAAAAATGAGTTTGAAAAGGCAGTCCCCTCCATACAACAAGGAAAGGCACAGGAAAAGATGGAACAAGGAGCACAGGTTGTGCTTAAACATCTGCACAATGTTTTGCTTGCCTGGTGGAGGGGAGGAGGGATACTGCAAGACATGAAGGATGCCAACATCATAATGTTGTAAAAAATAAAGACGACTGAAGTGATTGCAACAACTCCAGGTGAATCTTTCTTCTTTGTGTTGCTGGCAAGACATTTGCACGGGTCTTTCTCAACAGACTGCAGGTCTGGAGAATTATATCCAGAGTCAGTGTGGCTTCCATGCCGGTAGGTAAACTATTGAGATGGTCTTTGCATTGAAGCAATTGCAAGAAGAGAAAAGGAAACCTCTCTACATGGCTTTCATAAAGCTTACAAAGGCTTTTGACCTGCTCAGCAGGAAGGACCTTTTACAGTTTCAAAAGAGAGTTGCAAAATCCTCAGTCTGATTTGATCCTTCCATGATGACATGAAGGCTACAGTCCAGTGTGATGGTGATGAATCTGACCACTTTGAAACCCACAGTAGTGTCACACAAGGAAATATTTTGGCACCAACACTCTGGTATATTCTTTTCTCTGCTGTTTCATCATGCTTCCTCAGCTAGCACCGAGGTTGTACATGTCGCATACAAGATCAGATGCATGTCTAAGAGCAAAAAGCAAAGTCAAACACTTGCAAAGATACCTTATTTTTGCCCGTGGTGCAGTGCTCATAGCAGCTTTGTAACAGCTTTATGTTGGCTTGTGATGAATTCAGATTAACTATCAGTCTAAAGAAGACAAGTAGGCATCAAACACTAGTAGTGCCCTGGCTTCATCTTCTGGCCCTGTGCCTTATGCCCATCTGTGGCAAGGACTGTCACTTGAGAATTGCTGGAGGGTGACACACAGTAACAGAACTGCTTTGGTACTTACACCATCGTCTTTCAAGATGGACAGTTACCATAACTTTTTTTTTAACAATTATATTGTGGTAGTGCCTAAAGGCCAATCGGGATTGTGGCCCTTTTGTGCTAGGCACTCTACAAACATTGAAAATAACAGCCTTGTCCTGGAGAGCTTACAGTCTAAAAGACGAGACACAATGGTTAAAACAAACAAGCAGATAGGGGTGTGGGATGGATAAGATAGGGTAAAAAAATATTAGGATGTGTACAATTCTTAATACTGCAGCAGTGTCAGCTTTTCTCTTCATAAAAGTGACACAGCTGTAACATCCTATATGTCAGAGCCCTGCTAGAAAAACTGGGTGAAATCCTGGCCCCACTGAAGTCAATAGGAAAGACTCCTATTGACCTAAGTACAGCCAAGCTTTCACTAATGAGCTTTCTACTAATGGAGAGTGTGTTAGCTCATAAATCTAACTTTATTCAAATACATAAATGCATGTAGTGTGAAGGCCTAGGAAAGAGGGAAAGAATTGCAGAAGCTAAGAAGATCAATAAACCTTGACAAAATTTCCAGATGGTGATCCCGACAGATGTACTGTGAAAAGATAAATTTGTGCTTCCAGAAACTCTTTAGTTTCTAAGGTAGTTGTCGTGAACTTTCCAATGTGACTTTCTCTATTTTATTTTAAGTGTTTCCCTTGTACTTCTGACATGTCAAGCCAGCATGTACAAATTTCAGAGAGCAGAACGATTACTTTGGATGCCCTTGTTCTAGGAGTGTGAGCACATATCCAGAGACATTCACAGCTGGGGAGCTGACCTAACTTAGACTTTCTTTGATGACCTACATATTTCCTAGATGTAATCTATAAAAAGTGCAAGCATCATGTGTTTTTCTCCTGTCTCCACTTTAGCTTATTTGTTTCAAAATCAACTTGCAATATGCTGGAATGGCAGCACACAACTAGAGTTAAGAGTGTGTTGTTATCCTTTATTCTGAGGTTTAAATACAGTTGTTTGTCATATGAAAATGCTTCAGGATGAAATGTGAAAGTGATTTGTACCATCATGTTAAGGTCTAAATTACACTTGCTTTCCTGGGCTGGTTGGTGGTATATTAGTTCCTAGGTCAGGAAGTGTGGTGCATTGCTTTTCAATAACCCACGTCCCCAGTCAATGCATGATACAGTCTTGATGGGCTCTCGCTGTAGGAAAAATGAAATGTATTTATATGTAAAAGATGGTGACTATATAATTCTCCACTTTGCTCACACTCCTCAGATGCATAACACTTTGCAAACCACAGTTTAAGGGCACATGAGGTTTACATAGGATTGTAAATCACTGTCTTCCCACTGAATAAAGTTGTATTAACTAGTGTTATTGTTGGGTTAGAATTAATATTTACTTTCCCAAGTGAATTGGGAAATTACATTGTTTAGCTTTGTGATATAAACAGATTGAAAACATTGGTACCTTGGTTTATACACGTGTAGTTTTTAGTGATTAATGAATTATACACTTACATGAAATGAAGGTGCGCAGGCTGAAAAGATAGACAACACTGAAACGTAAGTATAACAGGGCAGCCTGCCCCTTTAGCAGCCCGCAGTCTTGGGCCTGCCAGTTTTGTTCATGGAACCCCAGTGTGCCATAACTACCTACCAGTTATGGGAAGAACTTCAAGAAGCAGGTTAGGTCCCTGTGTGAGGCCCATGAGATAGGGTCTGCAAGAAGCAAAGCAGTCCCTGGGAGAAGTTGCCACAATCCCCAGAGAGCAGAGACAGCGGGAACCTGCTAGGAAGAAGGGCCTCCAAGGAGAAAGCCCTGGGAGGCCGTGCTTACCTAAAATTAAAACAAGTGAGAACGCTGCAGAGCCTGGGAGAAGGGGTGCAGAGCAGGAGAGTTCAGTGAGAGGTAGATTGCAAGAGGGACTCTAGGGAAGCAGCCTGGGAGTCAGTGCTCTGATAGAGCAGGGAAGGCCTTAAAGGTAGCCCGGAAGGGTCTGAGGACTGAGCTCAGAAAGTGGGCTGAAGTTCTGTTTGTCTGGCTGTTTTGTTTCTCTTGGCCCTGAAATCCCATTATCTAACTGACCTCACTAGTAGGGAGTTTTCCCTTTATATCTATTACAGTGAAGTTGCCTTTATTCATGGCTCCCAGGAACCCCTTTCCCTTATTGCATTGATTACCCACTGTGTGCCTTGTCTGTTGCCTCTTGTATCGTACGTCTGCTCTTTAGGATCTTTTTTTGTGTGTTCTGCCAAGAGCAATGTACATTTTACAAAGCTATTGCCCACCCCCCAGATAATAAGAAACAAAATTCAAGACTTTTGCATTTTTCCATGTTCTGCTCTGATCAAAGGCGAAATATTGAAAAGGAATCTTAAGAGACTTCTGAATATGATGAAGCACAGTATCTGTTAACATTAGTGTTGCCTCATGTGCTTGAACAGATTGTGCCTCAGAATTGAAGATTATCTTGTGTAGACAGTGTTGTTGTAGTCACATTGGTCCCAGGATATTAGAGAGATAAGGTGGGTGAGGTAATGTCTTTTAATGGCCCAACTTCTGTTGGTGGGAGAGACAGGCTTTGGAGCTTACACGGAGCTGAAGAAGAGCTCTGTGTAAGCTTGAAAGCTTTTCTCTCTCACCAACAGAAGCTGAGCCACTAAACGATATTATCTCACCCACTTTGTCTCTCAGTTATCCTGTGGTTTGTCTGAGATGGTATTAGCTCACTAACTGATCTGAAAGAATTCAGGAATGTGCAATGTGTGCACTTCTGTATCTATAGCTGCATATCTCACACTAAGATGTGCCAGAGCTGGTCCAGATTCTAGGGCTACAATACAGTTATATATATATGGGGGGGGAGGCTAATTTCTAATAGAATATTATTTACACTTAGGCTATGTGCTGCATGAACACTACTAATAATTTCCCATTGGAATGACTTGAAAATGGCTTTTGTATCATGTTTGTTTTTGCACAATGTGCTTGTGCCTATACTGGGTACCATGATACCCTCATCATTCACCCTGGCCAGAAATGACAAGACTGAATGTAATCTGTCTTACTTTTCAGTCTGTATGGCAGAAGTAATCAGATTAAAAAAAAGATGTACAGTCTCACTGAATGTAGCTAGCAGTAGTTCTAAATGGGTAGATTAATAACCTTTTGTATTGTCCCTCCTGATTACCTGAAATCCAGGCACAACCAAATTAATTCCTGCAAACTAAGAAGCAGGACAGCTCTGCACATATTTCATTGTTTTGGGGAGGTGGAGTGGGGGGAAGAATATCAATAGAAATAGATCTCCACTACAGCCTTGTGAAGTGTTCTTATTTCTTGAAGTATTTGTTAGCTCAATTATGTGAGAAATTAATTATATGTAAATGTTTTGTAATAAAGTGAATTAGCTGCCTACAGACCTGTGGCCCCTTGTAAATGGGAAGATGGCATGTAACATTGGGCCAAATTTTACTGTTTTAAGCATCACCAATATATCTGCTTATTCTCTGAACCTGGAAGAGATCCAGTAGGATTTAGTTTTATGAGGTTTAATGTAAAGGTGTTGTATTTCATGAAATGAAATCATAACATAGTGGGCTTGCAGGAATTCTGAAAGATTATTTTTTCAGAATGTTGGCAAGCACTATTCTCCTGAGAATTATATGTCTAAAAGAAAAATATAGATATTCTTTCATTGGATTGAAATGATAACTAATCCTTAATCCTTCCTAGATGGCCTACGTCATTACATGCTGGCTGTGAATTTAGAATATATGCACCAGGTACCAGTTTTAATTCCATGATGCTGTGCAGTATTTGACTGTTCCTATACCCATGTTTTCAAAATCTGTCCTGTTTAATTTTGGGGTGCTTGTATGAGATTTTTTTTTTCTGGAACTCTGCTCCTCTAAAGAGATGTGAAACCAAATAAGCACCTTTGACCTATTTATAGATAATATTTAGCTTACAATATGAACATGCATACTAATGCTATTTATTAGGACAATCCTCCTTGACTACTTGGTCAAGAAGAAGGAACTGTATTGACCAATTTCTCACATTTCCTTTCTAGTACGGTCCTACTGTGCTTTAAGCAAAAAGACCTCACTGACTTGATTCTATAGAAAGTCAGTTATTTTTCCTTGGTGGTTTAATGCTTGTGTAGATTTCCTTTCTCTTGCTTTGTTCTGGGAAAGGGGAAGGATGGTGTTGTGATTTAAGACACAGGACTGGGAGTCAAGAAATCTGGCTTCTATTCCCATCTCTGCTATAGGCTTCTTGTGTGACTCTGACCACATCTCTTTCTCTCTCTCTGTATACCAGTTTCCTTATTTATTAAAAGAAGATGCCATTATATGCTTATCTCAGTGGGATGTTATTAGGCTAAATTCACTAATATTTGTAAAGCACTTTGAGATGTTTGGATGGAAATCCTATCTAAGTGTAATGCATTATTATTAATACATAGATTGGATCCTCAACTAGTATAAAACTGTTGTAGCTCCACTGGAGTCAATGGAGTAATACCAGTTCATCATTGGTTGAGGATCTGGCCCATAAAGCTCTTTGTGCAAAATCTGTGAGTTCAGTTGCTCCTCCCCAGGTGGTTGATCGTGTGAGATCTTCAGTCTTGTTCATGTAATCCATACTAGGAGAGAATTGATCTTTGTCTCCATTTAGTAGTTGATCCACATAAAAGATTTATGAATTTGCTGAAGTTTTCCGCTGAGGGTCTTGGGACTTGTCTACACAATGGAGTAATGCACACTTTGAATGTGTGACTAATGCGTTGCACATTAATTTGTCCATGTAGATCCTACCAGTGCTTACTAAGGATATGTCAACACAGGGATAAAAAAACCCACAGCTGGCCCAAGTCAGTTGGTTTGGACTCCAGGACTGAAAATTTGCTGTGTAGACATTTGGGCTTGGGCTGGAGCCTGAGTTCTGGGATCCTGTGAGGGTGGAGAGTCCCAGCCTGGGCCCATGAATCCAAGTCAGCTAGCCCAAGCCAGCCGTGAGTCTTTTATCCCTATGTAGACGTACCCTAAAGGTTCCCTAGTTTCAAAGAGCACTACATTGAAGTATATTAGGAATGATTTCATGCACTCCAGCAGTGTCTGCATGGACCAATTAATGCGGAATACATTCATGCTCTTAAGAAATCACACCCCCGTAGTGCACATAACCCCACCATGTAACAAGCCCCTTAGTTATTTAGCACAAGCTGTAACACTTACACTTTTAGTACTGAAAGCCTGGATTTCAAACCCTGCTGTCAGCCTGAGCCAGATCAGATTGTTTTGGTGATGTGAATATAGGCAGGAAGGGATAGAACTTCCAAGCATGTTTGCCACCTCTTCTGATTATGTTCGCTCCTTGTGCTACAAAGTAGAAGGTGGATTTCATGGGCTTCTGATGGGCGAGTATGAAGCATAAGGAACCTTCTCAAAATTCAAGGAACTAGCAGGAAACCCCAGAGCATGCAATTTAAATACCCAGTGGCATCAACACAGGAGTGCAGTTTAAATCCTGATTAGGTACGGTTCTTTCCTTCTAAATGTGTTTTTGTCTTTCTTTTCTTTTGATAGTTCACAAGCAATGGATGAATCCTGAAGCCCTAACAAAAGCTCCCACAGCAGTTGACAATTTAGAAGTAAATGATGTATGTTTGAATCAGACTGAGAATTTGATATACTTCATGTTGAGACCCTTGGGAGCCATTGGTAACACTGATAACATTAGTACTATAGATGGTGAGAAGAATAATTTATCCATTATTTCCTTTGCAGCCTATGAATATTACCATTCTACTTACTCTTGAGTTCACCACAAAGGTGATACCTTTCTGATGGAGTTAGAAAAATCACAATTATGTTTTGTTTCTGTGGTATTTTAATTTAAAAAAGTAAATAATTTAAATTGCTTCTTCCATCTGGTGCATCTAGTGCAGTCCTTCTGCTTGCTCGAGGGAACACCTCCTGCAAGCCTATGCAGGGTTGATTTCAAGGGAACCCGAATAGCTGAATTTTCCAAGGTGGCCAATGATTTTGGGTGCTTCAGTATTTTGTATGGCCAGCTACCATGGACCTGATTTCTCAGAAAAGCTCAGAACCCACAGCTCCACTGCAGTCAATTGGAGTTGCAGATATCTCTTAAAATCAAGCACTCTGTAACTCAGGCTCAAGGCATCTCAAGTTGGGCACCCTTAATCAGTTGCCATTCTTGACAATATATATCTGGGCATCCTCAAATATGATTCTTTAGATCAGGAGTCGGCAACATCTGGCACGCAGCTCGCCAGGGTAAGCACCCCGGTGAGCCAGGACAGTTTGTTTATCTGCTGTGTCATCAGGTTCGGCGGACCGCAGCTCCTACTGGCCGCAGTTTGCCGTACCAGACCAATGGGGGCAGCAGGAAGTGGTGCGGGCCAAGGGATGTGCTGGCTGCAGCTTCCCTCCACCTGCATTGCAGGGCCACCCAGAGGATTCAGGGGAACTGGAGCAAAGCAATTTCGGGGGCCCTTACATAAAAAAAGTTGCAATACTATAGAATACTATATTCTTGTGGGGGCCCATGTGGGGGGGCCTGGGGCAAATTGCCCCACTTGCCCCTTCCCCCCACTCCCCGTGCAGCCCTGCCGCATTGGCCTGTGACTGCGAACTGCAGACAGCGGAAGCAGCGATCAGTCAAACCTGCAGACGCGGCAGATAAACAAACTGCCCCAGACAACCAGGGTGCTTGCCCTGGCGAGCCGCATGCCAGAAGTTGCCAACCCCTGCTTTAGAGAATGGCTTCAGCATTATACATTCTTAATTGCTGGTGCTAAATGATCATTTGATCCTCCTGGAGCTGTTAGTTCCAAATATGAAAGTACCTGGTGTGAGAGACCCAGGCCAGTGGGGTAGAGGAGTCTGGTAGAGGGCAAATATACTGGTCACTGGATGAGTAGTTTTCTGTTCCCTGAGTGACCAGAGCAGGGGCTGCACTAGAGTAATCAGGAACCTGCTAGAATCAATTAAGACAGACAGGCTGATTAGAACACCTGCAGCCAATCAAGGCAGGCTACTCAGGGCACCTGGGTTTAAAAAGGAGCTCACTCCAGTCAGGCGAGGAGGAGCCAGAGGAGAGGAAGTGCCTGTAAGGAGCTGGGAGCAAGAGGCACAAGGAGCTGAGAGTGAAAGGCTGTGCTGCTAGAGGACTAAGGAGTACAAGCGTTATCAGACACCAGGAGAAAGGTCCTGTGGTGAGGATAAAGAAAGTATTTGGAGGAGCACATGGGGAAGTAGCCCAGGGAGTTGTAGCTGTCACACAGCTGTTACAGGAGGCACTATAGACAGCTGCAATCCATGGGGCCCTGGGCTGGAACCCGGGGTAGAGGACAGGCCAGGGTTCCCCCCAAACCTCCCAACTCCTGATCAGACACAGGAGAAGCTGACCCAGATTGTGAGGAAGATCACTGAGGTGAGCAAATCTGCCAAATAAGCTCAGGACCCACCAAGGTAGAGGAGGAACTTTGTCACAACTGGTGTGGGGGGTGGATGGGTGGATTTGGTGTGCACAGTGCGGCAGAAGAAGGAGGGTGATTTAAAAAAAAAAAAAGCAGAGGTTGTTTTTTTTTCACCGCAATGGATGACTTAGTGCGGGCATTGATACAAGCTATGGCAACCTAGCAGGAGGCTACCCGTGTCCAGGCAGCCGCCCAATGGGAGGCAGTGCTGCTGCAGCAAGAGACTAATCGCCTGCTGATGGACCAGGCTTCTCAAGACCGAGCTATGTTGTGGGAACTGGTAAACCAGGTAAAGACCCTTACTGAGCTGAACCGCAGCCGTGATGGGATGCAGATCATACGGGCCAGCCATTGGCTGCAGGAAATGACGCAAGAGGATGATGTAGAGGCATACCTTCTGGCCTTTGAGAGGATATCCCTACGGGAGGCCTCGCCTCGAGATCAGTGGTCTGGCATCCTTGCCCCATTCCTGTGTGGGGAGGCCCAGAAGGCCTACTGTGGTCTGCCTGAAGAGGCTGCAGCAGACTACCCCCAGCTGAAAGCAGAGATTCTGGCCAGATCTGGAGTAACAACTGCAGTGCGGGCCCAGCGGTAGTGGAGGTACCAGGAAAACAAAACCCCACGGTCCCAATTGTATGACCTCATCCATCTCACACAAAAGTGGTTGCGAAAGAAATCCCAGAGTCCAGAAGAGATACTAGAGTTTCTGGTCATTGACCGATACATGAGGGGACTACGGCCAGACCTTCATGCTTGGGTAAGCCAGAACGAACCCTCCACCTATGATGACATTGTCGCACTGGTAAAGAGGTAAAGGACAGTGAGGGAGCTGACCCGACCAGTTAAGGAAGAGGCATCCCGGGTTAAACTAGCAGCACCAAGCCCTAGAGCTCGGATGACTGGGCAACCAGGAGATCACAGACAGAAAAAGAGAGGGGCTGAAGGAAACCAGAAACCACAGAGAGTCGGAGTACTGGAGGAGAAGAGGATCGAGATGTCAGACTGCCCAAACCAAGAGACCGGGGAATGCCTAAGGCCCCATACAGATGTTATGCCTGTGGGGAGTGGGGACATATAGCTTCACAGTGTCCCAATGCTGAGGAGCCTATGCAATGTAGCCTGGGGAACTGGGCAGACCCATGGTCCCTAATCCACCTTATGGGGGTCTCACTAACCCCACATATGTACACCAGACCAGTAAAGCTAAATGGGGTAGAGACCACAGCACTGGTTGATTCGGGGAGTGCTATCATGCTTGTCTCAGGGAAGCTCATGAAGTGTAGTCAGCTGCTGTGGGCTAAGCGTACAGGGATAACATGTGTCCATGGGACAGTTGGTTATTACCCCACTATCCCAGTAAAAATCGAGATTCAGGGGAACACTACTGAGGTAGCAGCAGCAGCAGTATTCCCTAAACTCCCATACCCAGTGCTCATAGGGAGGGACTTCCCAGGGTTTGGAGACTTACTCCCAATAGGAGGATTGGAGAAAGAGGGGAACCCTGAAGTTAGTGAGGCATCCACAGTAGACTGTCAACCTCCAGTCTTCTCTGAAATATCCCCAGATTTATTTTCCATTCCCAAACAGGGTAGAAAGTTGAAAAGGGAAAGGAGGGCAGCTAAGGCCTTGGGAACCCGAATACTGACTCAAAGCCAGAGGGTCGCTCTTGTAGGTAGGCAGACCCAAGCAGCTGAAAAGGAGGCCACTCAGGAAGTAGAAACACCCGAGTCTGACCCCCACCCTAACCCTTCTGAACCAGTAGATGCAATAGAGACTGGGCCCCTAGATCTTGGTCAGATTAGCCCTGGAAGAAGAAATTTTGGATGGGACCAGACTGAAGACCCAAGGTACGACAACATTAGGAAGGAGGTAACTGAAATAGATGGGGTCCCCGTGGAAAGGAAAACCCAGGGACCAGGACCCTACTTCATAATGAAGAAGAATCTCTCATACTGGGTTGCACCAGAACAGGGGCAGAAGGTACAGTAGATCCTAGTACCTCAAAAACACCAGAATGCTGTATTAATGCGGTCTTCACTGAGAAGTCTGAAGGAATGTCCAATATAGTGAATGCTTACAGGAAGAGGGTAGGTTTAGAAGATAAAATAAAAAAAGAGCAAGTAAAAAATCACTTAGAAAAGTTAGATGCCTGCAAGTCACCAGGGCCTGATGAAATGCATCCTAGAATACTCAAGGAGTTAATAGAGGAGGTATCTGAGCCTCTAGCTATTATCTTTGGGAAATCATGGGAGACGGGGGAGATTCCAGAAGACTGGAAAAGGGCAAATATAGTGCCCATCTATAAAAAGGGAAATAAAAACAACCCAGGAAACTACAGACCAGTTAGTTTAACTTCTGTGCCAGGGAAGATAATGGAGCAAGTAATTAAAGAAATCATCTGCAAACACTTGGAAGGTGGTAAGGTAATAGGGAATAGCCAGCATGGATTTGTAAAGAACAAATCGTGTCAAACCAATCCGATAGCATTCTTTGATAGGATAACGAGCCTTGTGGATAAGGGAGAAGCGGTGGATGAGATATACCTAGACTTTAGTAAGAAATTTGATATGGTCTCGCATGATATTCTTATAGATAAACTAGGAAAGTACAATTTAGAAGGGCTACTATAAGGTGGGTGCATAACTGGCTGGATAACCATACTCAGAGAGTAGTTATTAATGGCTCCCAATCCTGCTGGAAAGGTATAACAAGTGGGATTCCGCAGAGGTCTGTTTTGGGACCGGCTCTGTTCAATATCTTCATCAACGATTTAGATGTTGGCATAGAAAGTACACTTATTAAGTTTGCGGACGATACCAAACTGGGAGGGATTGCAACTGCTTTGGAGGACAGGGTCAAAATTCAAAATGATCTGAACAAATTGGAGAAATGGTCTGAGGTAAACAGGATGAAGTTCAATAAAGATAAATGCAAAGTGCTCCACTTAGGAAGGAACAATCAGTTTCACATATACAGAATGGGAAGAGACTGTCTAGGAAGGAGTATGGCAGAAAGAGATCTAGGGGTCATAGTGGACCACAAGCTTAATATGAGTCAACAGTGTGATACTGTTGCTAAAAAAGCAAACGTGATTCTGGGATGCATTAACAGGTGTGTTGTAAACAAGACACGAGAAGTCATTCTTCCGCTTTACTCTGCGCTGGTTAGGCCTCAACTGGAGTATTGTGTCCAGTTCTGGGCACCGCATTTCAAGAAAGATGTGGAAAAATTGGAGAGGGTCCAGAGAAGAGCAACAAGAATGATTAAAGGTCTTGAGAACATGACCTATGAAGGAAGGCTGAAGGAACTGGGTTTGTTTAGTTTGGAAAAGAGAAGACTGAGAGGGGACATGATAGCAGTTTTCAGGTATTTAAAAGGGTGTCATCAGGAGGAGGGAGAAAACTTGTTCACCTTAGCCTCCAATGATAGAACAAGAGGCAATGGGCTTAAACTGCAGCAAGGGAGATTTAGGTTGGACATTAGGAAAAAGTTCCTAACTGTCAGGGTAGTTAAACACTGGAATAGATTGCCTAGGGAAGTTGTGGAATCTCCATCTCTGGAGATATTTAAGAGTAGGTTAGATAAATGTCTATTAGGGATGGTCTAGACAGTATTTGGTCCTGCCATGAGGGCAGGGGACTGGACTCGATGACCTCTGGAGGTCCCTTCCAGTCCTAGAGTCTATGACTCTATGAATCTATTAAGTCTTGCTCATAGTCATCTCTTTGGGGGGCACTTGGAGGTAGAGAAAACACTGGCACGAGTCCTACGACGGTTCTTCTGATCTGGAGTACATGAAGAAGTGTGGAGGTACTGTGTGTCCTGCCCAGAGTGTCAGCTGCACAGTCCCCATCCCCACCTGAAGGCACCTTTGGTACCCCTTCCCATCTAGAGGTCCCTTTTGAGTGAATAGCCATGGACCTAGTGGGACCCCTGGAGAAGACGGCTCAGGGCCACCAATATGTACTTGTTGTTTTGGACTATGCTACTCGCTACCCAGAAGGCGTCCCCTTGTGGAACACAGCCTCCAAAACGATAGCCAAAGAGCTGGTGGGGATCTTTGCCCGAGTGGGGCTACCAAAGGAGGTATTAACTGACCAAGGAACCCCATTTATTTGAAAGCTAATGAAGGACCTCTGTATGCTGCTCCATATACATACTTTGAGAACTTTAGTCTACCACCCGCAGACGGATGGGTTGGTAGAAAGGTTTAACCGAACCCTCAAGGCTATGATAAGGAAGGTGGTAAGTTGGGATGGGAAGGATTGGGACACCCTACTGCCCTACCTTATGTTTGCTATCTGGAAGGTACTTCAGGCCTCAACTGGGTTTTCCCCCTTTGAGTTATTATATGGGCGTCACCCCCATGGCATACTAGATATTGCCAAAAAGATTTGGGAAGAGGAACCCAATGAGGGAAGAAATATAATAGAACATGTAATACAGATGCGAGACCGGATAGCCCAGGTCACCCCTATTGTACGGGAACATTTGGAAAAGGCACAGGAGGCCCAGAGAACCCATTACAGTCACCAGGCAAAAGTCCGACAGTTCCAACCAGGAGATCAGGTGATGGTGTTGGTACCCACAGCAGAAAACAAGCTTCAGGCCCAATGGCAGGGACCCTATGAGGTGGTTGAACCTGTGGGGAAAGTAACCTACAAGGTGCGGCAGCCAGAACACCGAAAACAAGAACAGATTTATCACATCAACCTTCTGAAACCCTGGCATGCACGAGAGGCATGCATAACTGTCCAAAAAGACCTAACCCCGGAAAACACCTTCCAAACAGGTGAGAATGTCTCCCGATTTAACACCAGACCGGAAGAATGAGGTGTCTGAGATGATCTTCCGGAACCAAGATGTGTTCCTGACAAAACCGGGTCAAACAACTGAGACATATCATCACATCGTCACGAACCCTGGGGCCAGAATAACAATGAGGCCCTATTGGGTGCCAGTGGCCAAAAGGGAGGAAATAAAAGCAGAAGTAAAAAAAATGCTGGAGTTGGAGATCATTGAAGAATCCCACAGTCAGTGGTCCAGCTCAGTCGTGCTGGTGCCCAAACCTGATGGCACCACAAGGATTTGCAATGACTTCTGGCGACAAAATGAAGTATCCCAGTTCGATGCATACCCCATACCTTGCATAGATGAGCTAGTGGACCATCTGGGTAATGACCAGTACTTGACTACTCTAGATTTGACAAAGGGATACTGGCAGATTCCCCTTGTGGAAGATGCAAAGGAAAGGACTGCATTCTCTACACCAGAGGGTCTTTTTCAATATACTGTCCTCCCTTTTGGACTACATGGGGCCCCAGCTACTTTCCAGCACCTCATGGACAAGCTATTACGCCCGCATAACAGTTATACTGCTGCCTACTTGGACGATGTGGTCATTCAAACCCCAGACTGGGAAACCCACCTACAGAAGATGGAGGCAGTCCTTGATACCTTCAGGTGAGCTGGCCTTACAGCAAACCCTGCCAAGTGCGCTGTAGGGTTTACAGAGGCCAAATATCTTGGCCACATTGTGGGAAAAGGTCAGGTAAAACCCCAAGTGAACAAGTTGGAGGCCATCCAAAATTGGCCCCGACCATGTTGCAAGAAACAAGTTTGGGCATTCCTAGGTGTAGTGGGGTATTTTCCGATGATTTATCTCCCACTTTGCCACAAGGGCAAGCCCCCTGACAGACTTAGTGAAAACCTGTGGACCTGATCTGGTGAGATGGTCTGACGCAGCAGAGGAAGCATTCACAGACCTACGGATTGCCCTCTGCAGTAACCCTGTACTTATAGCTCCTGATTTCACCAAGGAATTTATCCTGCAGACAGATGCATCGGAAGTACAGTTGGGGGCCGTTCTATCACAGATGGTTGGGGAGGAGGAACACCCAAGTCTCTACCTCAGTAGGAAACTCCTTCCAAGGGAACAAAATTATGCAGTGGTGGAGAGAGAGTGCCTCGCTGTAAAATGGGCCATGGAAGCATTGTGCTACTACTTGCTCGGGCGCAGATTTGTCCTTGTGACCGACCATGCCCCTGTTCAATGGATGCAGCGGAACGAAGAGAAGAACACAAGGGTGACCAGGTGGTCCTTATCCCTCCAACCTTTCCAGTTCCGTGTGCAACACAGAGCAGGGAGCCGTCACGGTAATGTCGATAGTTTGTCACGTGTGCACAGTCTGGCATCCCATGCTGCCCAACCCCTTGGTCTTGAGCACGAGGGAGGGATATGTGATAGACCCAGGCCAGTGGGGTACAGGAGTCCGGTAGAGGGTAAATATACTGCTCACTGGATGAGTAGTTTTCTGTTCCCTGAGTGACCAGAGCAGGGGCTGCACTAGAGTAATCAGGAACCTGCTAGAACCAATTAAGGCAGACAGCCTGATTAGAACACCTGCAGCCAATCAAGGCAGGCTACTCAGGGCACCTGGGTTTAAAAAGGAGCTCACTCCAGTCAGGGAGGAGGGAGCCAGAGGAGAGGAAGTGCATATGAGGAGCTGGGAGCAAGAGGCGCAAGGAGCCGAGAGTGAGAGGGTGTGCTGCTAGAGGACTAAGGAGTACAAGCATTATCAGACACCAGGAGAAAGGTCCTGTGGTGAGGATAAAGAAAGTGTTTGGAGGAGCACATGGGGAGGTAGCCCAGGGAATTGTAGCTGTCACACAGCTGTTACAGGAGGCACTATAAACAGCTGCAATCCACGGGGCCCTGGGCTGGAACCCAGAGTAGAGAGCGGGCCCGGGTTCCCCCCAAACCTCCCAACTCCTGATCAGACACGGGAGAAGTTGACCCAGACTGTGAGGAAGATCACTGAGGTAAGCAAATCTGCCAAATAAGCTCAGGACCCACCAAGGTGGAGGAGGAACTTTGTCACACTGGATAAAAGGAATCAAGCTTGGGTATATGCATATATGGGCAGAGTGTAATCTACTTTCTAGAATACCTCTCTGTCATATTATTGTCAAAAACTGTCATCCCAGAAATGTTAACTGAAGTATTACAATGAATAAAGAGGGATGATGTAAATAAAAATGTTCTAGGTTTAAGCTTTTAAGGCCACAGAGATCTTTATGTAAGATGGGTGCATGACACAGATAGAGCCAACAGTATCTCAGGAGAAACTGGGTATCAGAAAAATCTAGTGTCACCATTCTTGAGTAACATCATGTACTGTGGTTTTTGCAGTTTTTTTAATATAATGAGTTACATGGAGTCTGACTCAGAGGGTACGCAGAATGTAGCACTGAGTGTCCTCTGGTAACAATAAAGCAATCACATTTAAAAACTGCCTGTCAATACAATAGCATAATGAAATATGAAATGGTCTTTTCATTGGAATTCCAATTTTCTGTGAGTCACTTTGCAATTCTGTAATCTGAAAGAGTCTGCAAATAGAGAGAGGTCAGGATTTGATACAAAAGTGATGTATAAACACAAAGGAGGAATTCTGAACCCTCAAAATAGAAAATATGCTATAAATATTATGATATATTTCCTTCAGAATGAATTGAGTTGCAAATACTTCAAAGGAAACATAGAGGAAATGCAAGGATGATTTGCAGAAGGATAACCAATATCAGACTCATCTTTTATACCTGTTGTGCATCTTAGAACTGTAATCAGCAGTAGATGCCTCTGACTATGTTTATCCACTGTTGTTACACAGGAGTACAGGGTAATAATAAAAATAAAATGAAACGAATGGTATTATTTTAGATTTATACCACTATACATTAGAGCAGAATTTGACCCTGAAAATACTGGGAGGATACCACAGTTTTCAGAAATTTGATTCCTCTAAAAAAAATATGGCTTTTAAACCATAGAAAAAATCCTGCAGTTTCACCCGCTTGAGGGATGAGGTATATTGGGTTTCAGTGGAGATGAAACCTTCCAGCTGTGCTGAATCCAGTCCCCAACCTTGCAGATCTTGGGCCAACAATGTGGTGTGTCTATTCATATGCATGATCCCCAGCTCGCTCCCTCCCCTCTCTGAGAGCATGGGGCCCATTGGAGATATGCTGCCATTGGTTTATGCTTATGTGCTTTGATTAATTGGGGCCTTGGTCGCTACAATGAATTACTGGAATTTTCCTTGTAATTCACGGCCAAGTGTGCATGTGCGTGTGTGTGGGCAGATGTATAAAGAGGAAAGGTTAAATATTGGAATATATGAAGGCTTTATTTTTTGCCCTGGGTTTAGACAGCTACAGAAAAAAAATACACTGCTTATCACAGTAGGGAGATCTCGTCTCAGTGTGACTGTTTTATTTTTTTAATTATATTTGTTTTAATTCTGAATGCAAAGGCATGCAGACAAATATAAGGTCAGAAAGACCAGAGGACAGTGGACATCTGGAACACAAAACATAAAAGCCATTTTGACAATACAGTAACTCCTCGCTTAACATTGTAGTTATGTTCCTGAAAAATGCAACTTTAAGCAAAACAATGTTAAGCAAATCCAATTTCCCCATAAGAATTAATGTAAATTGAGGGTGGTGGGGAGGGTTAGGTTCCAGAGAATTTTTTTCACCAGACAAAAAACTATATATTATATAGATATACACAAAGTATACATTTTAAACAAACAATTTAATACTGTTCACAGCTATGATGATTGTGAAGCTTGGTTGAGGTGGTGAAGTTAGAGGGTAGAAGAGGGAGGGATATTTCCCACTGAATGCCTTGCTGCTAAATGATGAACTAGCACTCGGCTGAGCCCTCAGGGTTAACACATTGTTAATGTAGCCTCTCATCAAGGCAGCACGAACAGGAGGGAGGAGAGACAGCATAGCAGACAGAGACAGATACACACCTTGCGTGTGGGGGAGAGAGAGAGAGACAGATGCACACTGTCCCTTTAAGTAAGCTGACCCACTCTTAAGTGCATTGTCTTTTTAAGTGGGTCAGGAAGTTGAGACAGTGGCTGCTGCCCCAAGCTCTCTCTGTCTCTCTGTCCATGTTCCCTCCCTGCTCTATATGGAGAAGGGGTAAGTGGGGTGCAGGAGCAGGGGGGAAGGGGACACCCTGACATTAGTTCCCCATCTCCCTCCCCTGCACAGCAAGCAGGAGTCTCTGGGAGCAGCTCCAAGGCAGAGGGCAGGAGCAGCACAGGGCAGTGGGGGGACAGACAGCTGAACTGCTGATTGATAGCCTGCTGGGTGGCTGCAGCACAGGGAACTTAGGGGAACGGGGAGCTGATGGGGGGCTGTCGGTCCACCCTGGTTCCAAGCCCTCACCAGCTAGCTGCACCGGGCTGCTCTTCCTGCAAGCAGTGGAAGTTAGAAAGGAGCATTGCACAACTTTAAATGAGCATGTTCCGTAATTGATGAAACTATGAAACAATGTTATCCAGGACAACTTTAAGTGAGGAGTTACTGTATAATCACTAACAATGATATATCATTTTGAATACCGGTGAACCATATGTCATAAAAATTGCTAAAGGAAGTTCTATAGTTAGTATGATATATAAAAGATGTCCACATTTCTGTTTGTTTGGGTTTTCTTTTCTTTTAACTTTTTGTTCATTGTTCTAGTAATTAATGAAAGGCAACCAGTAGGTTAAATAACTGGCATGTGTTTCTCCTGTAATTCATCAGCTTTTTCCATTGCAAGGCTATCCCAGACGTCTGTAATCCATCTGTTCAGTTATGTAAATCTGAGTTTCACCATTCTGCTGCTATAACAATTCTCACTGCAAGTACCATATGTGTTGGAATAATTTATGAGATCAAGACCTATTATCCTCATCCAAACCAGGAAGAATGTATAACTGAGATAACTGGTCCATCATTTCAGAGTAATATTTAGCAATTTGAGCAGATGAAAAAGACGTTGGCTCTGATTGTAATCTATATAGCAATTTTACACTGGTGCAATGCCACTGATTTCCATGGATTTGTAAGTGGGTTCAGATAGAGGCTGTTTAATGTTAGTTAATGGAAAATATGGGGGAAAGGTGCAGTACCTAAAGAATTACGTGTTCTCCAACACTGGTCTGATATTTTGTTTAGTTTATGTGGGGTAAGGTAGAAGTTATGGATAATTTGTTACCAAACTATAAAAAATTAATTATGTAAACTAAAACAGCAGGACAGAATTAATGTAGGTTCTGAACAGGAATCTTCCTCTCCATAAGATTTAATATCGGTGTGTTTTGTGGGTGAGGAGGTTTAGAGTGTGTGCATTCTGGAGAATATACACCAGCAATAATAACTTTATGAATACTCAAATTATGCAATAATGTAAACATTGTTTTTATACTCAATGGCCTAGAAGCAGTCTTCGTGGTGTGGATTATCCATGCAAATTGTCTTAAATCCACGGAAGGTGGTTTCAGAGGCTGGAGTTGCTCAACTTCCTTTCCAGTCTGTGAATCTCTGAGGGATTGTGAGTTAATCTAGATTCAGTCATTTGTTGGATTCTACAATGGAATGTGAGAAAATATCCTTATGAAAGGAAATGGAAAATTATAGATGAAGGAAGATCAGTATCTGACTTCTCTACTATCTATATAAGTAATACCCTGCAAAATAAATATATCTTTTGCTGCAGGGTTTTCACTTTCCAGTTGCTTTCACTGAGGATGGCTGGAATGTTTTCTTTGTGGTACATTATGGTTGATGAATTCTGGCTTGTTGATGAATTAGGTAATGTGAAAATTTGTGTAATTATCTTCTAAAGCTAAAAGAAAGGCCAGCCTGTCCACCACCTTTGATCAAATACATATGGTCTCATTTTCTATTCTTCCACACATGCATGCTCTGTGCTTTCAAAGTTGTAAAGGCTTAGCTCTTGCTTTAGGGGCCCAAGTTTTTCAATAAATAAAATAAAGAAATCATCTATTTTTGATGAATCAGTGAAAACATGTACTACAACTTTTGACACAGAGTCCAAATAAAATGCCATTGGAAACGTTATGACATGGCTCCATGTATGTAGTTTTTAATTTAAAAAAATATGCTAAACCCTTTAAAATTTACTTCAGCTACTACAATATTAGGCTGTTTGTACTTTGCTAACAGAATATCTTGAATCTGATTTCCCTTTGCAAACCGCACAGGGGATTCAGACAGAAGAATGCTGTAAACCTTTTGTCTACAAGTCGAATGTCTTATGTAGGCTTCTGTTTTAATTTATTGCACTTGTATGCAGGTTTTTCAAACTAGTCACAGTGGTCTCTTATAAATCATGAGAAATACTTCACTCTCATACCATTTCCAGCCCTGCACACTAAGTCAAGGCTTGTCAAAGACTATTTTAGAAATCTTTAATAAATCTGACATTATGTTGAGACAGCTGTTAAATATATTTCTTCCCTTCCAGCCCCCCCCGACCAGGTTTCCTTTTCCTGAGTATGAACAAAGCAATTGGTGTGGCACTATTTTTAGTCTTACTTTTCATTTGAGTCATATGTACCTCTACCTTCTATGCATACTTAAGTTAATTTATTCTAACATGAAAAATACTGGGCAATTCACTATCCCACAGAAAAAGATTCTACAAGCTGAAGTAGAGCCTGGCTACTGCACATATATGCTCCCAATACCAATATCCACCAATACAGGAGTAAAATCTGATTTCAGGGTGAAGTCCAATTCTTATATACCTCTTCCCTAAAAGCAAATGAAATTCCTTAAATAAAGTCTCAACAGGCTTAAGTGAAGCAACCCTGCATCTGAAGACAGTCCGGTGATCATTATGGGTGGTATAAAATTTGGTGCCCCTCCCGTTTCCTATCTTCCATTTCTTAAAATAAATTTTACAAAGCTGTAAGAGCCTGGGCCTTTAGAAATAATAGGTAAGATCGCCTCTCATTAATCGTTGTTAGCTCATTTGGGTCCCAATTCTGCTTCCACTGAAGGAGTTTTGCAATTATATCAGTGGGGACAGGATCAGGTTACCATTGGTTTGGGTCTTCTTTTCCTTTCTCAACCTTGGCAAATATATATCACTTCTTAGCTCACTGTTTTCACTCATGTGCTGGTGGTGAAGCCAGATTTTGAAACACAGGTGTAGGTAATTCCACAATACAATTGCCCACTCCTCAATTATGTTAGAAAATTATTTATTGTTTGTTTTATAATGCCAAAATGCATGCCAGGACCTTCATTGGAGACATAGAAAATACACATGCTCTGGCCTAAAGAGATTACAGTCTGCATCTCTAATCCTCCAGGTGAATCTATACAGGTGGACCCTTGTGTTTGTGGGGAGACGCTCCCTTAACATCAATGAGATTCTATATGAGTGCAGGGATCCAACCATAAGGATTGGATAGCAGGATAAGGGCCCAAGTTTACAAGTAATGGTGATCAGCAGCCAGCAGGGACTAAGAGAATAACAATAAATAAATAAAACAAAGGTAACAGCAATATGCTTTTGCTTTTACTTAGGCGTTGTCTGTACTTCTGGCTAAACCAGCACTGTGGCAATTGATGCAGCGGTATTAATTTAGTGGGTCTGGTGAAGACCTGCTAAGTTGATGGTAGAGTGCTCTGTACTCCAGCTCCCTGAGAAGCATAAAGTAAGTCAATGGGAGAGCATCTATGGTCAACACAGTGCAGTGTAGACAGCACTGTAAGTTGACAGTGCTGTAAGTCAAATTTACATGACTGAAGTAGCATAAATTAGGTCGACTTGCAGCTTCAGTGTAGACCAGCCCTTAGTTAAAGATACGAGAGCATCATGGTATGTTTTTTCAGTACCAAATGAAATCAAAATAGTGATAAAATAGCAGACTCTATTTTTGGCATTGAGGTTCTTTAGAAGGGATTTAAACAGGAGGCTAGTGAGTAGTACATCTTGAGAGGGTGTCTTCAATTCAAGGTTAAACAAAAGAGTCTACTGGCACATGTGGCTTTATGGATTTGTGTTGGTGTAAACTTACTGACATCACAACAGATGGCACTTCTACAGTGGTCAGAGTTAAGAATGGTAAGGTGTCTTAATGATTGCCCCACTTGGTAATGCAAAACGAAGTGAGTACCATTGAGTAATACACTAATACATATGTGCGAAAGATTTATGCCTCAGCAATGTTGTGGCTATTGTTCTTACTACTATAACCTTCCTGGGGTCATGTAGGCTAAATCACTGCCCTTCATGAATTCTTTATACATATCAAATCATGAAAAATAAGCATATGAGCTTTGGATGCAATATCATAGATTTATCTGTTGCCAAGGTCTTTCTCATTGCTAACCACTATGATACCTAGAGATGATGTGTGTGCACATTAGTTGGACATTGATGCTAAAATTATTAGCAGTAAAATAATTTACCATGTTATTTAAATCACCGTCATTGGATGTCCGTGCTAACATCACATTTAGATGAATGGAGGCAATGGAAATTTCTCTCAAATCTGTCATTTCAGGCTGTACATCTGTAGACTCAGGAAGACAGCACTGCATCTGTTCAAATGATGAATATCAGGTCTGGGTTTGTTCCTTTGTTTCTTTGCAATCATAAATACTAGAAGCCTAATTTTTAAAAAATGAAAGCTTAAATTTTGCAGAAACTGGTCACATGCAGCCCACAGGACATGATTTGTGCAATACTGTTCGAGACATTTTTGGACAGTGTTAGGTGTCAAGATGAGCCACCAGATATCATTTGATGAAACGTTTCTAAAGATCTAACATGCATAGATGAGTAGATATGGGTACAAATGGAAACCCCCAGATCTAAACAACTGAAAAACTTGGGAAAATATGGATTTGAGCCCAGCTCAAAACTTTAAGGCTCAAACTTCTTAAGACAATTAAGGTTTAGATTCAAATTCAATTCTCAATATCATGGCTATAAAATCCAAAGAATCATAGAAATATAGGACCAAAAGGGACCTTGAGAGGTCATTCTAGTTCACCCCTTCACACAGGGGAAGGACCATGTATACTTGACTAAAGCTGTTGATTGACCAACATATATACATGTTGACCAACCGGTATACCTGACCAAAGCTGTTGATTGTTAGTTGCTAAACTACCTGTTCTTTCCCTTTTGATTGAGCCTCTCTTGAATATGACTTGCAACCATTCTTTTGTTTTAGCATCTGCGAGTTCAGTGTAGGATAGCGCCGCTCTAGGTGTTACCCTCAATCTTCCATCCTGAGCATTTCACATGCATGCAGGACCCTATGGCTACTACCATGTGGGGAACCTACGGCCCACACTGTGACCCACTTGCAATGTGGTTTCATATCTAACAGTCATTTGTTCTGCTTAGAAAGGGAATATTACCCATTATTCCAGTTGTGCATACCTGAGGCAGGAGGCATTACAGGATTTCTGGTGTTATTGCAGACTGTTTCTCTTTCTGTCTCTCCCTCTGCCCCCATTCTGTCTGGTCTCTAGCTACAAGACTGACCCAGGCAGATCAGTGCAGGACAGTATTGTCTGTGAATTAAAAGTCACTTTTTACTAACATTAAGTCTTCCATCTTCCTGCTGTAATGGCTGGAGAATATTATATAGATAGGCCAGAAATTGCTTTGGAAAAAATGTTCTTTGTGTTATTTTGCTTCCTTTCTATGTACATTTGTATAGGAATATGGCTTAAATATTAATTTTATGGTGTGTTTCTCAAGAGTTGAATGTAAAGATCAATTATGCATTCCATCTACAAAGCTCTGGATGTGAAACCCTGCATTAAACAAAAACACAATGTGTTTAAAGGAAGGAGTATGGATATAAAAGTCAGGGAAGAATAGCTCTTCAGCATGCTGGTCTCTGTGCAATATCAAAGGGAGACGTTTTAGCCAGACACAAGTCATTCAGTTGGCTCAGAAGAGTGAGCAATACATGTCCAAGATTATTTCAAGCTATTAATCAAAAGTATCTTGCAAGATACAGACTTGGAAGTTAGATGATTTATTAGATCAGTTCAGTATGTTCATCAGAAGCTCTTTTAGCCAGAAAAAGGTGATTTGGATGAAGGATACAATACTGAAAATAGATTCTCAGGATGATGGCAACAAAAGAAAACTGCTCCTACATAACAAAATATTTTGACTGTCCAACAACAACATGAACCTCAGCCTCAGACTCAGATTATGTAAATACTAACCCCAATTTGGGAGGTAAAACCAACAAGAAAAACAATTACATGAAGTATAACTTTTGGGGACAAAACAATCCCTTCATAATGGTAAGTCTCCTCACCATGAAAAGCACAAATCTAATTGTAGAAATGAGTTCATGTTAAAAGAACATGCAGTTTGTTAGCACCAAATCCTGGGCCCAGATTAAGTGTCTGTGTAGGATGCCATACCCAGTGATTGCCATGTAAACTGCCTGTGCACAGGACTGCCCTGTCCTAGGAGTGGCTGGCCTGATTGTTAGGGAGGTGCAGCCTGGAATAGCATCTTCCCTATGAGTAGAAGTTGCAGAGCTCATCTAAATGAGCTCTCTGAGCCCTAAATACATTTATGCAAATCCTGGTCCCTTCTCTTCCCATTCATGGAGTTTAAGCCCAGAAGGAACCATCTAGTCTTGCTGTATAACTCAGACCAAAGAATTTCATTCAGTTACTACTGTACTGAGCCCCGAAACTTGTGGCTGGCTAAAGCATATCTTCCTGAAGGGCATCCAGTCTTGACTTCTTTCTGGAAGATACACTTTCCTCTTATGGCTATGTGAGTTGCTCCAGTTCTATAGTTGCATTAACTCTCTGGAGCAGATAGGACTGGGGCGTGTCTCTCTGTCTTTATACATAAAAATACATGATTATTTTGCAAAGGGAGGCCTCTTCCCCGTATCCTGTTACTCTTCTTTTGCACTATTGGTGCTTCTACTATCCCTGGCTGTCTGCTGATTTGGACTCATACAGAGACTTTATGGTTTCCATAAAGAGGACTGTTGTTTAGCTAGGGAGAAATCTGAATACTTTCCTTGATGTCATTCCACAGTGGCCAAATGCCACATCTCTCCTCCCCTGGGAAAGGGTTATACATTTGTCTGATGATGGAAGGTGTGTGTTTCTATTTGGGGTCTGCGAAGTTTCTTGACTGTAGAGCCCAGAGAGACTGCATCTCTCTTTTGGGCTTCTAACCACAGAAGCAGAATTTGGCCCTTCATTTTAGTAATGATAAGACCTGGTAAAAGCCCCATGTTGTGAGCTGACTTTCTGGCATGCTGTTAATTGAGACAAGACAAAAATAGAATACTTATTTATATAATAGGGGAAGAAACTGTCTTCAAAGTGGTCCAAGTGCCAAAAGAAATGACCATTTACAACACAGATGTCTTGAACATTACTGACTGCAGGTGCCCAGATGCTGCTGAGTCCAGATTTAGTGATGGGAAACCATGTGATCGTCTTAGAAAGCAGCGATCACAAGCACAGCAAAGGAGCAGATCTTACCTTCTCCCATGAGACAACAATCCAAATCTATGTTGGACTGGGAACCTACTAGTTCAGGTTTGCTAAGAATTGAATTTCAAGTGAGACTCCTTAGCAGGTCTGCTTTTTCAATACCATGCACTAACTCTTTCTTTGGCATATTGTTAAGTGCTCCTGGCAAAGGTGTCAAATATGTCATTGTAATGGGAGACCTTATTGCAAAAGTTACAGCAGTTAGAATTGACTTTGAAGGTCTGTCAGTCCTCAAGACTAAATCTGTGAGGGTTGGTAGCAGGATGTTTTCAGTGGAAAATCCTGGACGCTGGAACTCACATTCTCTGGGAGCCTCACTGAGCCTCTGTCTGGCCACCTCTTGGGTGCCGTGCAAGAAACATCACTTTTATTTGGCTTTCCCTGAGAGAGGGTTTTACTTTTTGTTTGTCTGGGTTTCTGTGTGGAGGGGAATAGGTTCAAGCAATACCAATCCATTTCTTCTGCAGGGGCTTGTCCGCTCTGTTCTCTTCTTCTGATGGAGATTGATATCCCTTTTTTCTTATAGATCCTTCTTCCCAGAAGGCTCACCACATCCTTTCTCCCTGGGGGCTTTCATCCATTTCTTAACATTGTGTCTCACTTCCCCTTTCTCTTCCTGAGAGCTCTCCTCACAAGAACAAGAGAGTGCATGCACTCTCACTTATTTAAAGGAAGAACAGCTTGTCTGGTTTAGCAAACAATGCGTAAAATTGCATAGAGCTTCCGAGAAGGGGAAATTGAGTATATTTGGGCACATTTCTGCAGGTCTAGGAAATATGGAGCTAATGTGAGACACTTTACAACAGTGAGTCCTTGAGTAGTGAAATGATATGGGAAGCCATCACTGACTCACATACATCATCAGAGAAAGACAGTCTGGAAAGCAAGATATCAAATAAGCTGACTGACTCTATAAGTACCATATGGAAACAGACTGAATGAAGAACAAGTGTTAAAAATGCAGGCTACTTAGTGGAACATTCTCCATCGATCAAGGAAGATAGTGGCAGATTTATATGGAAATTGGCAATGCAGTAAGGACTACATTAGGTGAAAGAGAAGGAGGGCCCAGATGAGAAGACTTCTGATGCTATGCCAGCTGCATCCAAAGGCGTATTTGAACCTTACCACATCCAAAAAACAAGTCACAGGATTAATATATCTTAAATTTTAAGAATCACCTTCTACTTGCACATTTTATGTAAGACAGCTTTTGTGGACATTATTACTGATCTGAGTTCTGTAATCACCAGTTAGCTGGTGGAAGAGTATTCTCTTATTGAATTACCTTGAACATACATTTTGGTCAGTCATATGATGTTCATAAAGTATTCCTGGTCACAGTAATCCTTTGTAACTAATACAATCAGAATTCTTATTTGTCTTATTTCCAGAGATGCCTTACAAAGGATACAAATGTGAAACTCTTAACCACTGAGAAGTAGAAAAAGCAATGAGTGCAAATGATTTCCGTGATATCATAACTTGTTCATTTCTCCTTAAAGAACTTATAGACTGTAGCAAAGAAATGTCAGTGGGGAAGTCAACATCTAGCTTGAAAATTAAATACTAAGGGCTTGACCCAAATCTCACTGAAGTAAATGGAAGTCTTTCCGTTGATATAATTGGGTTTGGATCAGCCCTAGAAGAGCTGGAGAGATACAGTCGCAACACACAATAACTGCAGTCACCATGTGATATGTACTGTGATTTATAGCAAATTTCACAATATCTTCTGATAACACACTTTTGCTGCATTGATTGATATTACTGTAAATCTTAAGTGTCTCATGATGGTCTCTGTGCTAATTATGAAATTACGGTGTGCCACCACTATGGCAGAAATCTTAGAAATAATAAAACTGCAGAAGAAGCTTGAACTGCATTGGAAATGCTGAAGGAAAATGTGAAATAGTGGCTAATGCACCTACTAAATCTGAACCAACTATGACAAAAAGGAACAGCATTAACATAGTGAAATGGGAAGTAAAGCGAGACTTCCTAAGAACGCCATTAAGAGGGATTGTAAGTTGGGTGGTATATACTTTCTAATCATAAAATCATGGAAATGTAGGACTGGTAGGGTCCTCAAGAAGTCAAGTCCAGCCACCTGCATTGAGGCAGGACCAAGTTAATCTAGACCATCTCTGACAGGTATTTATCAAAGTTGTTTTAAAAACCTCCAATGATGGGGATTTCACAATCTTCCTTGGAAGCCTATTTCAGAGCTTAATTATTCTTGTAGTTAGGTTTTTATAATATCAAATCTAAATGTCCCTTTCTGCAGATTTAGCCCATTCCTTCTTGTCCTACCTTCAGTGGACGTGGAGAACAATTGATCCTGTCTCCTCTGTAACAGTCTTCATTTCTCAAGACTAAACATGCCAAGTTTTTTCAACCTTTCCTCATAGGTCAAGTTTTCCAAACCTTGCTTCATTTTTTTGCTGTCATCTGGATGCTCTAAAATTTATCCACATTTTTCCTAAATTGCAGAGCCCAGAACTGGACACAGTACTGCAGCTGAGGCCTCAATATTACTGACTAGAGCAGGACAGTTAACTCCTGTATCTTGCATACAACACCTCTGTTATACACCCCCAGAAAGATATTAGCCTATTTTGCAGCTGCATGGCATTGTTGACTCAGATTCAATTTGTGATCTGCTAGAGCATCCAGATCCTTTTCAGCAGTACTACCACCTAGCCAGTCATTCCCCATTTTGTAGTTGTCTATTCAATTTTTCCTTCCTAAGTTGTTATTTAATTCCATCTTGTTGAATACGGACCAATTCTCCAATTTGTCAAAGTCATTTTGAATTCTAATCCTGTCCTCCAAAGTGTTTGCATTCCCTCCCAGCTTGGTGTCATCCGCAAATTTTATAAGCATACTTTCCACTCCATTATCCAAGTCATTATTGAAAATGTTGAATAGTACCAGACCCAGAACTGACCCCCATGGGCCCCTACTAGATACGCCCTCTCAGTTTGACAGTGAACCATTCATAACTACTCTTTGAGTTCTGTCTTCCAACCAGCTGAGCAGCCACTTTATAGTAATTTAATCTAGACCACATTCCCCTACCTTGTTGATGAGAATATCAAGTGAGACTGTGCCAAAAGCCTTACTAAAATCAAGATATATCACATTTACTGCTTCTCCCCTATCCACTAGACAATTAACCGTGTCAGAGAAGGATATTAGGTTGGTTTGGCATGATTCGTTCTTGACAAATCCATGCTGGCTGTTCCTTATAATCCTACTATCATCCAGGTGCTTACAAATTGATCATTTAATAATTGATCCCAGTATCTTTCTAAAGTATCGAAGTTAGTCTGACCAATATACAATTTCCCATGTCTTCTTTGTTCCCCCTTTTAAAGATAGGTATGATGTTGTTCTTCTCCAGTCCCCTGGGATCTCATCTGTCCTTCAGGAGTTCTCAAAGAGAATTGCTAGTGGTGCTGAGATTGCATCGGCTAGTTTTTTAAGAACTCTAGGATGAATTTCATCAGGCTCTGACAAGTTGAATAGATCTAATTTACCTAAATATGCTTTAAACTGTTCTTTCCCTATTTTGACTTGCATTACTTCCCCCTTGTTGTGAACATTAATTCTGTTGAGAATCTGGCCACCATTTACCTTTTTCTTGAAGACTGAAGCAAAATAAGCATTAAACACCTCAGCCTTGTTAATATCATCAATTATTAGCTCTCCTCCCCCGAGTAGAGAACCTTACACTTTTCTTCCTCTTTCTCTTGCTAATGTGTTTCTCCTAACATATTTAAATAACTTCCTCCTATTGCCTTTTATGTCCCTTGCTAGGTGTAACTCATTTTATACCTTAGCTTTCTGATTTTGTTCATACATGCCTATGCTGTTCTTTTGTACTCCTTAGCAATTTGTTCATATTTCCACTTTTTGTAGGATTCCTTTTTCATTCTCAGATCGTTGAAGAGCTCTTGATAGAGCCATATTGGTCTGTTCCTATTCTTCCTCTCTTTGCATCAGCATAGTTTGCAGTTGTGCCTTTCATATTGTCTCCTTGAGAAACTGCTAACTCTCCTGAACTCCTTTTTCCCTTAGATTTTCTTCCCATAGAACTTTACGTATCATTTCTCTGAGTTTGTTATTCTGCTTTTTTGAAGTCCATTGTCCTTATTCTGCTGCTTTCACTCCTTTCTTTCATTAGAATAATGAAATTTATCAAATTGCCTTCCAATGTCAAATTTGCTACCAGTTCCTCTCTGTAGGTCAGAACCAATTCTAAAATGGTTGTCCCCTGATTACTTCCACCATTTTCTGAAACAAAAAGTTGTCCTCAATACATTCCAAGAACTCACTGGAAATTTTTCTTTTGCCATATTACTTTTCCAACAGATGTCTTTTCAAGTCCCGCTCTTACTACCAGGTCTTGTGTTTTGGATATTTTTATTGTTTGTTCTAGAAATGCCTCATTCACCTCCTCTTCCTGATTGGTGGTCTATAGTAGACTCGGACCATAAAATCAACCCTATTTTTACCTCCTCCCCTTTTTTTTTACCCAGACTCTGAATGGGTTGGCCTCCCACCTCCCTCTGGACCTCAAAACAAGTGTATATATTCTTGATGTATAATGCAACACCTCTCCCTTTTTATCTTACCTGTCTTTTCTTAACAGGCTATATCCCTCTATACCAATATTTCAATCATGCGACTTATCCCACTAAGTCTCTGTGATGCCAATTAAGTCATAATTTACCTTATATACTAATACTTCCAGTTCTTCCTGTTTAATCTCCATATTCATTGTGTTTGTATATAATCTGTTCTTGGAAAAATGTTTAGAAGAGTCCTGCTGAACAGGATAAAGGAAATAAAGCTACAGGTAACGTAGGAATGTTTTCAAATAGGCTGATTTACATGGGAAGATAGTTCTGCTGAAAATGTGCTTCTTAGAAACAGGTTTACACTGAATGCTTATGCAATATATAACAGTGTCCTCTCTCTCTGTTCTATTAATACTTCTCTCTTGTAAGCATGCAATCTGGTATAATGGTGCTCTCAGGTTGCAAAAAACTATAAAGGGTTTGGATGAGTCTGTGTTTGAATGGAGGACCTTCAAGTAACATCCAAGTGCTGGAGTAGTGGTGATTGAAATTCACCAAAGTGGCACTCTTCCTACTGAGCTTGCATTGACCCAATACCCTATGAGAGTAATTGGAGGTACCATATTTTGAATAAGATTTAAAACCAAGCTCTTGACAATTTGTGATTATTTAAGATCCCATGACAATTTTTCCAAGGAGCGTGGTATTAAATTGTGACACATCTCAGCATCCTGACCTAATTCAAACTCAGGTAAATGCATTCTTCCTTTCTAGATTCCTCTTGCAGTTTGAATGGGATAAAGATATTGTTCATTTTACACCTTTAACTGCTTTCTAGTGTTTTCATGCAATGTTAAAACAGCTCCTAAATTTCACCGCAGTAGTGAATATACAGTGACCCCTGTACATAACTGGTACATTGTTCAAGTGTGATATGAAATGTCTTTCGTTAATTTGCCAACAGCCAATTTGTATAGCATCTTTTACAAAAGGTTCCAGAAGGAAACCTGTTTTCTTTGAATATTTTAAATTGCTTTCAAATAATTCTACGTGAAGAATTAGAAGAACAATTTATTAAGGATAATGGTAGATTCTCCACCACTGGCATGCTTTTTTTCTTTTTAAAGATAAGCTCTAGTTCAAAAGGAATTATTTTAGGGGAGTTCTGTCATCTGTGTTATACAGGAGGTCAGACTATATGATCATAGTGCTACCTTCTGCCCTTGGATTCTCTACATCTATAAAAAGATAAGTTGCATTTCTGCAGATGTATCTCCAGATCTAACCATGATGTCTCCCAAAATCAGATTTGCAAGTCATGTCTTTTGACTGGACTACAGTGACTTCAATTCGATCACAGCAACAAGAAGAAAATAAAGTAACAACAAAATAGTCAAGGGTTAGAGTTTCCTTGGCCTTTCCCTATTACGAAGAGTGTAGGGGAGGTCACACTGAGTCTTCCATTCCCCACTCTTTGTGAGGCCCACAGAAAGGGCCAGCAAAATTGCAGCCCCTGAGCTCCAAGCAGCACAAGAGCTGTCAGACCCTTAATTCGCCAGGGCCTCAGAATGCGTCAAAGGGAAGAAAGTGAGTCTTGGCTCCACCCCTTTGTACTGACCAACCAAAGGATAACAGCTGCTCCCGGCAGCTGGCTGTAGGTACAGGCACACAGCCTCTGTACACTGCAAACTCCAAGGGCATGTTTCTTCCTTGAAGCAAAATGCCTCCAGTGCTTCCCCTTGAAGCAGTGTGGCTGCACACAGTTGACCATGGATTTTTTGCACAAATCTCATAAATAAACTGCAAGTTATAAACTGCAGTCAGTCCTCTTTATTCCTAAATTGTCTCCAACTAACAGCTTCTTTCCAACTGAAAAGTCTTTTGAACTCAAAATATTTCAGACTAAAAAGGTGCAGTAACCATATACTGTCATTACAGTTCTTAAAGCCTCAGACATAATTTAGAATGGCTATATGACAAAATCTATTTGAGAACCTGGTGCTAATGGATGTAGTGGTGCTGTTTCTGAAGTGAAATGAAAGTCCCCTTTTGTTTCAATACATTGTAATATGCAGATTTCAACCTCACTGGTTTAATCTCTATTTATAGTAAATTGTTCTTTCCAAAAAGAGAGTGACTTCACTGGAAGAAGATTCCCTATATTTAAAGAGTAGCATCAGCTGCACAATTTCAGCCTGGATTTGAACTTTTGCTAGGTTTGAGGTGTTCGGCTCTGGAGTGCTTCTTCACCCAATTATAAAGATAAGAGCCATTTGCAAACTAGTGTCAGGATCTGGATCCAAATTTCCACAAGGTCCAGTGGTATTCAGATTTTGCCATGGGTCCATTATAGAGAATAGAGATCAACTGAAAACTTAAAATCTGGATTCAAGTTCCTCCTCATCTTGAGGTTATTCTGATCTGGGTTTAGCTTTGAATTATATTTGGGTTGGATATTTTTCTAACATTGGAGAAGCCTATTTTAGCCCTCCTGTATATTAATAAAACAAACGTGTCAGTTTTAAATAGGTATTTCAGAACTAATTGTTTTATTTTTTAGTATATATGGATTACTTTATATTAATGTTGATTCCTGTCTAATGGAAACTGAGACAGGAATACATAATTAGTCCACTTTATGACCTAAGGCCCAGATCCTCAAAGATATTTAGGCACATAACTCCCATTGATTTCAGTGGGAGTGCAATGGAGTGACCTGTCCTTTTAAGTGCTGGTGGCCTGCAGCTGGTCAGCCTTGTCTAATTAGCCCTGGCTGCCATACAGTCATACGAGGCCCTTATGCTAACTCTTGTACATATAGAGCTATTTCGCCCTCAGATGTTTTGTCATTACAATTGAGCCAATGACCTTCAGATTCCCACCACACACCTATTTCACTTCTCCTATAAGTGTAATTAGCTCTTGGTATATCATGCCAGCGCGATATGAGAACAAATCTTTGAAATCCTTACTAGGAAAAATTACCATTAGCAACTTGACAACACTAATTGTCACACACCTGGGGTAGAAAGGAGTTCAAAAATCAAAAGACAGACTCAAAACCCTTTAAAAAAATCATGATTTTAGGACTAGTCGCATTTTGGGGACTATTCATTGCACTAGATCTGTTCGCAGAACTCCCATTGCTATCAAAATACAGTATACGGCTCTTAGAACTGAAACAGACAACAACAGACAGACATAGATTCATAGACTCTAGGACTGGAAGGGACCTCGAGAGGTCATCGAGTCCAGTCCCCTGCCCTCATGGCAGGACCAAATATTGTCTAGACCATCCCTAATAGACATTTATCTAACCTACTCTTAAATATCTCCAGAGATGGAGATTCCACAACTTCCCTAGGCAATCTATCTTAAGTCAAATTTAAAATGACACTACCAATAGTATAATTCGACATAAGCTTTTGTTTTTATTAGTTGTAAGGGATAATTGCAACCAGAAATTTCTTATGAAAAAGTATTATTGATCAAATATTATTACACTAATATGAGGCATATAAGTAATTTTCTTGCACACATCAGCAATAAATCTCTGTAAAGGGCCTGTTAAACAGGAACCAAGAAAACAAAGATGAGGGAGCTGCCAAAAGTTAAGATAGTTTAACATTCATGTTCACTTCTTTACAACTCTTGCTGTAGCTCTTTTTCTCTGTTGGCTTGTCAAGCATTCAGCAAAGTCAAAAGACCCTGGTAGACAACAGGCATGCATGAATATATTCAGATATTCTGTTTTCAGTGGCATGATTGATATTCTTAGTGCTTTATCACCCCCAAAATGCCACTGGCTTCTGCACTGCTGAAGTCTGTCACACAAAACAACTTGAAGTCCCACCTAAAAGATGACAACAATAAAATATCATTTAAAAATTTTTTTGGGTGGTGACTAGGAAGATAACTTCCTGTGCTTGTACGTTTAAATGTTAATACAAGACACTTAAATAAACTAACTCTAGTAACATTTTGGAAGCTCCCATGTAAATCTGTGGGAGTTCTCCAATTGACTTCAGTGGGATTAAGACTGATCCTATTATGCACAATTAACCATGGACATGAATGTCTGTGCATATGAAAACCTCTTTAACCCCATAGGAAGATGCAGATAGAGGACAGGTCTATATGGAAAACTTTTGCCATCCAGTGCATTGGCATTGTGCTATACATACCAGGCAATTTTGTGGGGAAAAGTTTTGTCTAATTTTGAATATGTAGCTATTGCCCTCCCATAATATCATGGCCAGGGGTGGTTTATTTTCTCACTTCCCCTGTGAACAGAACCAGGTCCCATGTACATATATGTATATATTATGGGTGGGATTCTATGGTAACTGAGGATTACTACTTGATATCAACTCATCCTTCAAGTGGGAAGAAGAAAGGAGGGAGACTCACGTTGCAGCAGTACAGCTCTGAGCTGGGGAGCATAACACAGGGGAAGTCCTGTAAAATAGGAGTGAGCCTAGCGAAATAGATGCAAACCAGCCCTTATATTTACTGTGTTCTCCCCCTCATTTCCCTCTGTGCCCTCTCTCCTTTCAGACTTTTTTCTTTGCTCCTCTATTCTTTTAAATCCTTGTATCACTTTTTCTCCTTTTTAGTAAAACAATATTTTTTGTTTTGTTTTTTAAATTTACAAAGATCTTCTAGAACTCTGTTCCTTTGAGCTCTTGCTTTGCGTACTGATGCACACTCATTTAACCTTTACTATCCTCTCATTTTCCTTTTAGTTCCTCTTATGTTAGCTTCTAATCATCTAAACTTTAACCACCACATATAATAAAATTAAAGTAATAATGATCCTTTTTGATCGTGTGGCATTTTCTCTGTGAATGTTGTAGTTACTAAATGCTAAATTGTTTATGAGAAACAGATTTTTAAACAGATCCCAAAAAAACGCATTTATATTTCATGCACAGATAACAAAAGGATAAGGTAACCATTGTCTAAAGAAATGTGTACTCCGTTATAAATTTTTTTCACCAGCCTAAAACTATTTTTTTAAATGACTTGTGTCTGTTTCAGAAATATTTTTCTCTCTTTTTTTTTTAACATTTAAACCACTTTTTCAAATGTTCTTGTTAATTGACATTATTATTTAGGCATAAACAAAAACACCACACAGAATTCTCACTCTGTTTATTAATTCATCAGATTACCTCGTTCCACACTCTGAATGCCTTGTATAGTGTGTGTGTGTGTGCGCGCGCTCATATGTGAGCTTCTCTACAAGTCACTCTGTGTGGAACCAGACAATCCGATTAATTCAAACCTTTATATTCTTTTACTAGGTCATTTAATGATGAAGATTCCCACTTGAGACAAAAGTGCCTACCTACTAATTTTGGGCTGTTTTGGTTTATAAGCTATTTATCTGTAAATTCCTGCCTGAAGCAAAAGTGACCTATGCTGCTTGCATCTTGAAAGTAATCAATTTATGCAAAATGTTAAAAAAAAAAAAGTCATGCTGTCAAATAGTTCTATTAGGGGCTAAGAATCAGAATCCCTAGGTTCTATTGCTGGCTCTGCTACTCATTTTTATGGGTGAGGCAGTTAATTTCTCTTTGACTTGCTTTATCCACCTATAAAGAGGAGACCTGGGGTTCTTGCAGAGTTTAATAATTAATATTTGTCATTTGCATTAGGATCTATAACAGGGGTTGGCAACCTCTGGCATGCGGCTCGCCAGGGTAAGCATCCTGGCAGGCTGGGCCAGTTCATTTACCTGCCGTGTCGGCAGGTTTGGCCGATTGCGGCTCCCACTGGCCGCGGTTCGCCCCTCCAGGCCAATGCAGGCTGTGGGAAGCCATGGCCAGCACATCCTTCTGCCCGCTCCACTTCCTGCAGCCCCCATTGGCCTGGGATGGCGAACTGCAGCCAGTGGGAGCCGCGATCGACCGAACCTGCCGACGCGACAGGTAAACAGGCTTACCCTGGCGAGCCACGTGCCCGAGGTTGCCGACCCCTGATCTATAACAACATCTATTACTATAATATAAAATATTATTTTTAAAACTAATCCATTAGTGTAATCAGTTACTGTAATTAGTCAGTGGGACTATTCATGTGCTTAGGTACCTTGCTGAGTCAACTCCTTAGAACAACATGTCCTGCCCATCCACATTGACACTCCCAGCACCTTGCTGCAATGCACTGTGAAGCCCCGGACATGGCACAAGTTGAACTGGTGCATGTGCAGAACTTGGTATTAGTAGCAAATATTTAAACAGAGCTTTGAAAGAGCAAAGAGGAGATGAGCTGGTGGTGGTGGTTGTACTCTTATGCATGTAATATAATACAAAAAAACCTGAAAAACACATGGAATACTTTGCTTATGTGTTGTTTCCTTTGCCCTCACCTTGTGCACGTGTTGTCATCCTCTGAGAATGGAAGCTAAGGGGGACGCATCTATACAGTCATCAGCACATTCTGGGTGCTAGTGCAATGCAACTCATTAGCTTCATCACAGGTGATTTGCCCAGTTGATATTTTTAAAACCAGTGTCCATTTGTTTGTATTTAGCTTAACACTTCAGCATTAGCAAATGATCAAATAAACATTGATCACCTGAATGGAGGACAGGCTGTGCTACAGTAGCGAATCAACTGAACTGACTTGCAATGGATTTGATTTTGAACATTTTCAGAAAAATTACAACTATTACTTTAGGCAAATCTTATGCTTAAAGAAAAAAATCTTTCCAATTTAGTAGCTGGACATAAAAATGAATAATCTAATGAGAACAGGATTTCTTAGAAGCAGGAAAAATATTTCTTTAGGGTCCTGGAATTTCAAACTTGAGGTTTTTTTATATAAAACTTTCTTTTAAAAAAAGAAACAACCAATATGTGTTAAAAGTTGTACAATAATGTCATTAATTACTCCCTCAGTTCAACAAGAGAATACAATGAATGACACACACACAGTAATGCTTGTGAATTACTTCAGTCTTTCTTCACATTCAAACAAACCTGTTGCATAAGCTCAAGGCAAGAATGTTAATTGAATACAGGACATGTTTATAAATCTCATGCAATGAACAGTTTGGCGGATGCCTCTGCTCTTCATTCTCATCGTTGTGCTGTCCATAATTAAACTTCTGAATTTTGAGTGAAATGAAGGGCTTGTTTCTGGTTTCAACAGGGCTGCTCTGGGCTCAAGACCAACTTCTGAACAACTGGCAGTCACTGCACTGCTCTTCAGACAAACAGAGCACAAGATTGAATGACTCAACAATGCTCTGTTCTAGTTAAATAATGTGATTTTTCTGAATAGATTATCCAGTTAAGACTTCACTTTGCTACTCAGTTCCTATAAACAAAATGCGTTTTTTACTTTTCCAAATATTTTTGATCTGGTATGTTCTTGAGTCATGTACCTCCTTTTCCCTATAAACAAATGACTACATAGCTTATTTGTTAAATAACTGAAGAGTATTATACAACACGAGAGGTGATGAACCAAAAAAGTCTGTGTATGTGCACATATGTGCATTCACACACATACAAGTATACAGTGCAGATGGGCTTCAGATCAGAACCCCTCTCCATTTCCAAATTTAGGGCCTGATCCAATGCCCATTGAAATCGATGGGAATATGTTCAATGACTTCAAGTGTTGGATTAGGCCCTTGGCAGGGAGAGTTAGATGTAAATACATTGATTAACGAAAGTCCTATGTACATTTCCTTATTTTGCCCATTGTTTTAAGGAGTTTCTGTATAGTTGATATCCAGTCAAAACATCACATACTGAACATATGGTACCATAAAAACTTCAGTCCACCATAACTGCACAACACAGTTGGATGGCTTTAATTTTTTAATTAAAATTAAGCTTAGTTTTTCTCTATTTTTCATCTTCCATACAAGTGCAGGTTTTCTGGGTATCGGGGAACATCAACAGCTGCTAATTTTTTCTCCTGTTGGTTCTGTTTAAACTGCTCTGTCTTCTTATTAGTGTCCTGGCAGAGGGGACTTCCACTTACCTAACTTGGGGTAAATAGCATAGGTCTAATTCATATCTAGAAAGAACTTTTATCTCCTCCATGTGGAAAGTGATATGTGAGTGAAAATTACTATTATTACTTAAATATTTTTGCTGCCATAAGACACACTTTTTCCCCACACTACGTTACTGTGGTTGAATACAGACTTATTTTAAGGTAGAGAAATTCTTCTTCTGTTATCTGTCTTTAAACTTGTTTTAAATTAAAGCTATATACATATATGGACTGCAAGTGTGGGTTGTGCATGTATGAAATTCCTATTTATCCCTACACTTCTTCCAACAAGCCAAAAAGGATTCAGTTTAAGTATTCTAGGGGATGCTTAAAACTGTAATTTAAAAATGGGTGTTTAGGGTTTGATCTTACCTCCCGTTGAGTCAATACCACCATGGACTTCATGAGTGTAGGACCAGGTCCTTAATCAATTCAAGGGGTTGAGTGCATGGCCAAATTAAAGAAAATATGAGTTCATCTTTTTAGACAGGGATGTTGCGTTGTGGTATCAAGTAATATGGGAGTTAATTTATTCAGAAAAAACTTGGAGAATGTAAGCAGGCTTTCAAATGTCAAGTCAGAACAAAACTTTTTTTGTGAAGAAAGTTAATGCACCCTGAGCACTTCCAAGGCATCACACAGCTCAGTATTACATCATAGATGATTTACATTTTGTGTTCTGTATCACTGCTTTTTATGGCCTATGAAAATAAGTTAAATCTAGAGAAAACCTGCATGTACTTTAAAGGCTTACAGGTGGGTAATAACAGTTTAATGGCCACTTTCTTGTCCATCATTTATCATCATTATAATATGTCTGTCAACAAGAAACTGTTTAACAGAATTCCATGTGGAGTTGCCTAATGTTTAACTACCATATTTGGTGACAAGGAAAAGACAGGGCAAAGAAGAAGAATTTTAAAAAGAGGAGAATAAACAGAGACTTTTCAATTTAATTTCTGGCTGTCATCATCCTCATTAGCAATGGGACTAATTCATGCTCCAGTTCAGAAGATGTGAACAGGGCTGCTTCTTGTCTGTCATAGTGATTAATGTCTTTGGTAGGTAATAACTCAATAACATAGATGGAGTCTATACACAAAATCTTCAGAAGCATAGAGTCAGAAAACAATTATGGAATATAAACCAAAATTACTGCAGTGATGATATTCTGTCTTTGACTTGTTGAAGAATCAGAATGTTATAACAGGAGCATATGTTGAACCAGAAGATTCAATGCAATCAACAGAAAATACACTGCTATGAAAATACATTTCATTTAATAACTCGTCTCCCTTCATTCTCTGCTCATTTTGAATTGTTCTCTTCACCATGAAAACCAGCTTTTCACTTTCCTCTGCACATTCTCCAGAACACCAAAAAAGGAAGGAATAACTAAATCACAGTAAATCAAAGCATAGCAAACTTTTTAAAGTGTCTGGTACAGTCTCTAATCTATTATCATAAATGGTTAGATATATGGATTTAATCCACTGAATCCAGAATTTTGTGCTGTGCATGTTACCAGTATGATAGCTCGCAAAGGATCATATCCAACACCTATTGAAGAAAATGGAAAGATTCCCATTGATTTCAGTGGGTTTTGTGTCAGGTTCTAAGACAATTGACTTAGATAATAGGTTTTAAAACAATAGAAAATCAGAGACAAACACTTTTATTTCATTCTTAAATAATTTCCAGAAGTATTCTGTACTTCACCCTGTAATTTACTTCATCTGAGAAGTATTCTGGTTGTGCGGCCTAACCTAGAAGGAGGGATTAACCTCCTTAAAGAGATGAAAGGATGGGTTGCTCACTGTTTTTTCTCTCTTTCTAAAGGAGCTCTTTCTTAAATTACTCATGGCCTTAAGAAACACTTATCTGTGAATTACTGTGCCTGATGGGAAAAGTGTACAATTATAATTCATGTCACTTGATGTTGAAATATTATGGAAATATCTTTGTTTGTTTATTCATAAAACAGATGAATGTAGAGTTAAATAAATAATCAGAATATATTGCAGGATGTCATAACTCACTCTCCGGCAGGTTGACAAACAGACCCTACTAAAGATTTGCACCTGATCAGAACACTTCCAGTTTAGATTTCACTTAGAGAAAGGTAGCACCCTGAAAAGATTGGCAATTGTTGCAGGATATAAATTGCATGAAGTAAAAGTAAAGGATTAATGTTCACTTGGTTCCTTCCATTTCTCATGCAGCAGGTTGTTTGGGGGGTTCTTGTTAAACAGTACAAGGGTGTGCTGCTTCCCCACTTAACCCTTCATTACCATTTCACAGAAGCATAACTATTTTAATGAGATGTATCTGCCATATAATCCTGTTTAGAGTTATGATTATAATTAATTAGTTATGATTATAATATTTTGCATTTGAATATTAATAATGTTAATACTTGGCCCTTACCTAGATCCACAGAACTTAAAGCAGTTTATAAAGGAAAATAGATATTGTTGGCCCATCCTCGAAGGGGAAACTAAAGCACAGAGTGGTGAAGGGATTTGTTCAAGGTTGCATAGCAGATCAGTAGCAGAGCCAAATCTCAAGTATTCCAGCCATTGGACTATGCTGCATCCTATTTGGGTTAGTGAATGTAGATATATAATAAGGGCTTGCTCCAGATCTCTTTGAAGGTCAATTGCTGAACTACTATCACATAGGTGAATATGTAATGTGCACAAGTAATATGTACATGTATGTGATACATTTATGATTAAGGCCCTACTCTGAGAGGAGATACACTAAGTGCTGCATTTGGGGGGATGTGCTGGTGAGTATTTGAGTGTCTGTTGTGGGGACAGTTTGTCAGTTTGACTGTGTGCTTGATTGTTTGTTTGAAAAGTGTGAATTGGGAGTGCTTTGTTCCAGGTGGGCCTTGAGTGGGCCTGACTGTTATAAAAAGGCAGTCAGCAGCGAATCAGCTGAGTGGCGAACAGCAGAAGCTAACAAAGGGAGTGTGCCTGGGGAGAGGCCACTGATGCTTTCATCTTGCGGGCTTCTGTGAGTTGCTGCAACAGCTGAGGAAGCTCTTAGAAGGAAGAAATTGTGGAAGGTGAGCATTCAGCTGTTGTAACCTGTGCAGGTTGTGCCATGTTTGTCTTTCTTCCACAGGACAGAAGCGAATTTTTCTGTACAAAGTGCAAGCTGGTGTCCATGTTGGAAGATCAGGTTCAAGGTCTGGAGAAACAAGTATCGACCCTGTGCTGCATAAGAGAAAATGAAGATTTCCTGGACAGACGTCAGGATATGCTTCTATGAGCACAACGTTCTGAAGAATCGGAGCGGGCTGCGCAGAGGGGACAGAGGGACTGTGAAGAAATTTAGCAGCATGTGATCTCCAGAAGAAGAGGAGTGTCCATGCACCAGCAATGGAGATACAGGTGAGCAACCATTTTCATGTTCTCTCCACAGGTACTAATGCGGACAGTGGACTAGATGATACATCTGAGGGAAGGGAGCAGAAGGAGACTTCACCAATTGGAAGGTATGTGATGCACTGTCCTAGGGATGGGGGTTCCACAACCAGCACTCCCAAGAGAAAGAAGCAGGTAGTGGTGGTCAGGGACTCCCTCCTCAGGGGAACTGAGTCATCTATCTGCCACCCCAACCGAGAAAACCGAGAGGTCTGCTGCTTGCCAGGAGCTAGGATTCACAATGTGACAGAGAGACTGCCAAGACTCATCAAGCCCTTGGATCACTACCCTTCCTGCTTCTCCACATGGGCACCAATGATACTGCTAAGAATGACCTTGAGCAGATCACTGCAGACCATGTGGCTCTGGGAAGAAGGATAAAGGAGTTTGAGGCACAAGCGGTGTTCTCGACCATCCTCCCTGTGGAAGGAAAAGGCCCGAGTAGAGACTATCAAATCATGGACTCAACAAATGTCTACGCAGATGGTGTCGGACAGAAGGCTTTGGATTCTTCAACCATCGGATGGTGTTCCAAGAAGGAGGAGTGCTAGGCAGAGACAGGCTCCACCTAATGAAGAGGGGGAAGAGCATCTTCGCAAGCAGGCTGGTTAGCCTAGTGAGGAGGGCTTTAAACTAGGTTCACCGGGGGAAGGAGACCAAAGCCCTGAGGGAAGTGGGGAAATGGGATACCAGGAGGAAGCACAAGCAGGAGAGTGCAAGAGGGGAGGATTCCAGTTTCAGACTGAGAAAGCAGAACAATCAGCGAGTTATCTTAAGTGCCTATACACAAATGAAAGAAGCCTGGGCAACAAGCAGGGAGAACTGGAAGTCCTGGCACAATCAAGGAACTATGATGTGATTGGAATAACAGAGACTGGGTGGGATAACTCATATGACTGGAGTACTGTCATGGATGGATATAAACTGTTCAGGAAGGACAGGCAGAGCAGAAAAGGTGGGGGAGTTGCATTGTATGTAAGAGAGGAGTAGGACTGCTCAGAGCTCTGTTATGAAACTGCAGAAAAACCTGAGAGTCTCTGGATTAAGTTTAGAAGTGTGAGCAACAAAGGTGATGTTGTGATGGGAGTCTGCTATAGACCACCAGACCAGGGGGATGAGGTGGACAAGGCTTTCTTCCAGCAACTAGCAGAAGTTACTTGATCGCAGGCCCTGGTTCTCATGGGAGACTTTAATCACCCTGATATCTGCTGGGATAGCAATACAGTGGTGCACAGACAATCCAGGAAGTTATTGGAAAGTGTAGGGGGCAATTTCTGGTGCAAGTGATGGAGGAACCAACTAGGGGCAGAGCTCTTCTAGACCTGCTGCTTACAAACCGGGAAGAATTAGTAGGGGAAGCAAAAGTGGATGGGAACCTGGAAGGCAGTGACCATGAGATGGTCAAGTTCAGGATCCTGAGACAAGGAAGAAAGGAGAGCAGCAGAATATGGACCCTGGACTTCAGAAAAGCAGACTTTGAATCCCTCAGGGAACTGATGGGCAGGATCCCCTGGGAGAATAACATGAGCGGCAAAGGAGTCCAGAAGAGCTGGCTGTATTTTAAAAAGTCCTTATTGAGGTTGCAGGAAAAAAACATCCCGATGTATAGAAAGAATAGTAAATACGACAGGAGACCAGCTTGGCTTAACAGTGAAATCCTTGCTGATCTTAAATGCAAAAAAGAAGCTTATAAGAAGTGGCAGTCTGGACAAATGACTAAGGAGGAGTATAAAAATATTGCTCAGGCATGCAGGAGTGAAATCAGGAAGGCCAAATCACACTTGGAGTTGCAGCTAGCAAGAGATGTTAAGAGTAACAAGGATTTCTTCAGGTATAGGTGAAAGTAGAATTAATTATATTGTAAAAATAGAATGGATTAAAGAAATGCTGTATGTGCCTTTAAGCAGAAATAAGGAATGCTGAAATGTAGTTGTCAGGAAGAGAAACATTAAGGTATGAAACAATGGGTCCACTTAAGCTAATGGTGGGACATTAACAGGGGATCGGTAATAGTTAGTAAGGAAATAAGATATGGATGTCTAGCCCAGGTAAACTTATCAGATTCTGCTTCCTTTTGTTATCTTGTTAAGTTTGCGTCCTTTTATCTGTATAAATAAGATAGTTTAAGTCTTGCATGGTGCTCACATTATCTGGGTGTATTAGCAGAGCACTTTGCTAATAAACAGAGTGGTCTGACAAATTGTTAGTCCTGAATCTGACTCTGACATATGTTAGCAACAAGAAGAAAGTCAAGGAAAGTGTGGGCCGCTTACTGAATGAGGGAGGCAACCTAGTGACAGAGGATGTGGAAAAAGCTAATGTACTCAATGCTTTTTTTGCCTCTGTCTTCACAAATAAGGTCAGCTCCCAGACTGCTGCACTGGGCAGCACAGTATGGGGAGGAGGTGACCAGCCCTCTGTGGAGAAAGAAGTGGTTCAGGACTATTTAGAAAAACTGGACGAGCACAAGTCCATGGGGCCAGATGCACTGCATCCGAAGGTGCTAAAGGAGTTGGCGGATGTAATTGCAGAGCCATTGGCCATTATCTTTGAAAACCCATGGCAATCGGGGGAGATCCCGGATGACTGAAAAAAGACTAATGTAGTTTCCATCTTTAAAAAAGGGAAGAAGGAGGATCCGGGGAACTACAGGCCAGTCAGCCTCACCTCAGTCCCTGGAAAAATCATGGAATAGGGCCTCAAGGAATCAATTCTGAAGCACTTAGAGGAGAGGAAAGTGATCTGGAACAGTCAGCATGGATTCACCAAGGCCAAGTTATGCCTGACTAACCTAATTGCTTTCTGTGAGGAGATAACTGGGTCTGTGGATGAAGGGAAAGCAGTGGATGTGTTATTCCTTGACTTAAGCAAAGCTTTTGATACAGTCTCCCACAGTATTCTTGCCAGCAAGTTAAAGTAGTATGGGCTGGATGAATGGACTATAAGGTGGATAGAAAGCTGGCTAGATCGTCGGGCTCAATGGGTAGTGATCAATGACTCCATGTCTAGTTGGCAGCCAGTTTCAAGCGGAGTGCCCCAAGGGTCAGTCCTGGGGATGGTTTTGTTCAATATCTTCATTAATGATCTGGAGGATGGTGTGGACTGCACTCTCAGCAAGTTTGCAGATGACATTAAACTGGGAGGAGTGGTAGATGGGCTTGAGGGTAGGGATAGGATACAGAGGGGCCTGGACAAATTAGAGGATTGGGCCAAAAGAAACCTGATGAGGTTCAACAAGGACAAGTGCAGAGTCCTGCACTTAGGATGGAAGAATCCCAATTCACTGTTACAGACTAGGAACCGAATGGCTAGGAAGTAGTTCTGCAGAAAAGGACCTAGGGGTTACAGCAGACGAGAAGCTGGATATGAGTCAACAGTGTGCCCTTATTGTCAAGAAGGCTAATGCCATTTTGGGCTATATAAGTAGGGGCATTGCCAGCAGATCAAGGGATGTGATCATTCCCCTCTATTCAACATTGGTGAGGCCTCATCTGGAGTACTGTGTCCAGTTTTGGGCCCCACACTATAAGAAAGATATGGAAAAATTGGAAAGAGTCCAGCGGAGGGCTACAAAAATGATTAGGGGGCTGGAGCACATGACTAAGAAGGAGAGGTTGAGGGAACTGGGATTGTTTAGTCTGCAGAAGAGAAGACTGAGGGAGGATTTGATAGCTGCTTTCAACTACCTGAAAGGGGTTCCAAAGAGGATGGATCTAGACTGTTCTCAGTGATACCAGATGACAGAACAAGGAGTAATGGTCTCAAGTTGCAGTGTGGGAGGTTTAGATTGGCTATTAGGAAAAACTTTTTCACTAGGAGAGTGGTGAAGCACTGAAATGGGTTACCTAGGGAGATGGTGGAATCTCCTTCCTTCGAGGTTTTTAAGGTCAGGTTTGTCAAAGTCCTGGCTGGGATGATTCAGTTGGGAATTGGTCCTGCTTTGAGCAGGGGGTTGGACTGATGACCTCCTGAAGTCCCCTCCAACACTGATATTCTATGATTCTATGAACTTGCAATATTGCAGAAATTGCAGATTCTGCAATATTAGTCCCCCACTGTTATTTTGACCACCATGTGTGTGGCTGACACAGGGGATGCACAGGGCTGAGAGTGGGAGTGGGAGCCCCTGCTGTCAGCTCCGAGTGGACACTGTCAATCTCAGGCTCCCGCTCTCAGCCCCAGGCGGCTGACAGCATCAGCTCCCTCTCTCAGCCCCATGTTCCTGCTGTCAGCCCCAGGCGACTAACAGCAGAAAATCATGGAAAAGTAATAATTGACTTTATTACCATGAATAACAAGGTCCATTATTACTTTCCTGCAATTTTCCATGCTTGTCTGCAGCTCAGCTGCAATTTTTTGTCAATCATTCCACAATTCAAGTAGTGCCTTATTTATAAAGGATTTTGTATAGTTTGTAATTGTGTATACCACAGCATATGTAATTTTTAGTTGTTGAATTCTACCTTTGCTATCTATGCTAGAATGCGGCTGGCTATAACTCTAGGTATTAATATAGAAATATACTGCATTGTGTGTCAGTTAAGGTTGGTCTAAATATAATGGACCTACCACAAAACCATCAAAACTACCATATACCAGAGAGAATGTGGCAGAAGCGATGCCAGTCTTTCAGCACTACCTTCCTTACCATGAGCACTTGTAGCTTCACAGAACTGTGCAGAAGGGCTAGAAGAGGTGAGAGGAGTCTGGTCTGTTTGTGGTGGTGGGGACATTGGAATTTGGGGAAAGTGGTGCTAGTGGTGCTAGAAGGATGGGGCAGAATTAAGGTTGTGGTGTGTTCTCTTTGATGTATGGTGGGTGTGCTAGTGGAGAGGGGTGTGGGTGTGTCTGAGTGGAGGAATGGAAGGTGTGCCCTATTGGCTGTCTTTTTCATTTCCTTGGTTTTGCATTAGAAAAGTCATTTTCATTTTTGGGCTTTAAGTTCAGTATTGCCTTTGTGTTGGTTTGTCACTGTCATTTGTCATGTGACTCATCCAGGTTCTGGTTTGCCTGTATGGCCTTTTGGGGGTGGGGTGTGGGGAGGGGCGCAGGTAGAGTGGGCCAAGAGAGAACTTGCCGGCCCATTTTTAATTTATTCTTATTTGACCTGTTGTACCAAATAGTTTAAGGACTATTTTTGACAAAGTAATGGGGCACTTTGCTAAAGTTCCTGTTCTTTATGAAATGGCTCAGTGAGTTTAGTACTTCCACTCTTGAGCAAGTGGAACAGTTTCATGGTGATCCCATCCTGTGTCAGAACAAATGCTACTGTGTCAAAGATCCTGGTCTTCAACAAGTCTCCATTCTTTTACTGAAGATGCTTTTCCTGAATAAACCACAAATAGACTAGCAAAAACCATTCCCTGTACACCATGTAAGCCCTTGGTTTCAGATGCAAGGAACATTACTGGGGCATATGAAAAAGCATTGTGCATTCCTCTCCTAAATTGTTCGAAAAAGTTTGCACATATTGTGTCTAGGAATGGAAGTAGCCAGCACAAATAATGCTCTTTGCTGGCTAACTGCTAAACATAAGGATTCAGTTATTAGAAATATTGCTAATATGTTTTCCCATTAATAATTGTATAATCCCAGAGGTCCAAGTATCAGAGGGGTACCAGTGTTAGTCTGTATCCACAAAAACAACGAGGAGTCCAGTGGTACCTTAAAAACTAACAGATTTATTTGGGCATAAGCTTTCATTGGTAAAATTCTTATCTGAAGAAGTGGGATTTTACCCACGAAAACTTATGCCCAAATAAATCTGGTAGTTTTTAAGGTGCCACCAGAATCCTTGTTATTTCCCAGAGGTCCAAACTCTCACTATGTCCAACCTTTTGTCTTTCTACAGTTTCTACTTTTGATGCTAGAGGGGCCTAAACAATCAGGAGACTCAGAATACAAAACAAATATAAGGCCCATTTTAATTAATTAGAACTCGCAAACTAATTAGCAGATTTACTTGAAATGCCTCAGACATTATTCATAATGCCTCAGGCACTATTCAGATTATTTGCAAAAAATTTAGGCCAGATACACTAGATCTCAAACTCTTTTTTGCCAAGGGCCCCTTTGGCATCTGACTAAATGTCCTGGACCCCTTTAATTTCTGGTACTACTAGACCTCTCACGCACAGTGTGTGCAAGATCACGCTATGGGGAGGACACCAATTCTACTGTGATCTTGCAAGTATAGTGTATGAGAGGTCACGCTGTGTGAAGGACTCCATCTTGAGAACAAAATGGCATCCTCCATGCAGCGAAAGTGCTGGAACATTGTTGTGGAGCATTCTGACACTTGCTCAAGGGAGGGACCCTTGCAAGGCTCCAGGGATGGATCCCCAGAGGCCTGGGGTCCCTACTTTGGGAACTACTGCACTAGATGAAATCCTGATCCCATTGAAGTCAATATAGTAAGAAGTAAGTACTCCCGTTATATTCAGTGGAGCTAGGATTTCAGCCATTGTGTTTTTCATACAAAACAGGGAAGCTGATCTCCTACTTCAAAGGCAAAACAGAACTCAGTCTTAACTATGATGTCTCTACCCACTGTAATGTAAGCAACATTGTCTGATTCCTGGATATCAACATTCCTTCCTGATTATATTCAAAAACATTGATAACAATTATTTATGAAACAAGAACAAACTGAATATTTCGCTTGGCCACCATTCCCCCGAGTGGAAGCTGGGTTAGTGCATTAAAGATGCTATACTGTGCCTTTCCACTGTTGAGTATAGCCAGCCATAACATTTTAAAGCCTGGTCAGAATTAAACAGCCTAAAAAGTTTTGGCAGATCTCTGAGTACCTTTAGAAACTTGTTTAACTTCTTTCCCCATGTCCAAACTGAAAATGAAATACCTCATATCCTGCAAAAAAAATTAAAATAGGTCACTCAATTAGGTAATTCACTAGTCACACATCTCTAGCTTTTAATATACTAATCAAATTCTTAATAATATAGTATTCACTAGGTAAAGTACATCTCAAAAGGATGGAATTAGTGCATACTTGGGAAAAATCTAACAATAAAAATCATGCATAGTTTAATAACTATGTAACAAATTGGCCACATCACCGGCTCATAAATTCAGCTAAAATAACTAAATTAATTAGATAATAAGGCATAATTTATAAGCATAAATACATAAGTCTTGGTCAGGTGAAGAAATGTTGTTACATGTTAGATCTCAAGTATATATAGTTCAAATAACAGTAAGGCCTGAAAGAATGGAAACTAAGACTTATGGCTAAATCTCCATATTTTACTCACCCTTGTGCCTTAGTACTATTTTATTATGTTTGATCTTTATCTAACATCTCCCAATGGCTTTAGAACCTGGGCACCATGTCTGACTTATATCGAGAGTAATGAATGCAATGTCACCCTTAAACCATGAAAAGCAAACACAAACCTTCAGATTTTTGTGGACAAGGTTTTTTTTTTCCATGCAGCATGCTACACTGCACTTTATAGCATTTGGAAAAATAGTTTTTCAAAAGGTTGTAATTAGGACTGACGAACATTTTTATTTAATTTCACCAGGAGGCATATCAGAATTGGTGAGAGAAACACTCTAGAACCTGGTGGTTAGGGCACTAGCTTGTGATGTGTGGGTGATTCAGTTTCAAGTACCTGCTCTGCCTGACCGGGGACTTGTTTACATGGCAATTTAATATAGCAAGCTAGGGTATAAATCTATGTCACTCTAGCCTGCGAGGCAACACCTGGCTGTGAGGACTCTGCCAGGACCCACTAAAAGTTCTGTAGTGCACTTTGATCCATGCACTATTGAATTTTTAGTATAGGGTTGCAGGGTGCGACACTTTCTTGCCCCCCACCCCAACCCCAAACCATAGGTCATTGTGTCACACCCCTCCCTGAGTAAAAGAGATTTGCTGGCACAGACTTTGCCTTGAAGATAATTCTTAGTACCCCCTGGAAGAGCACTGGAGTTCCCCTGGAGTATTCAGCCATTGCCACTGGACACTCACAGAAATTACAGACTTTGCTATTTTCAGTGAGACAGCATACATGCTGGTGGTATGATTCAACTAAAAATTCACACTAAATATTACAGAACTGAGATCGACTTATGATAAAACAGAAGTTTGTTAACAGAGATAGAGATTTAAGTGATTCTGAATAAGGATAGTGGAAACAGATATGGTTACAAATAAAACAAAAGTATAACACGCTTGTAGGAGACTAACATAACTGTACCAGGCTAAAATCTCAGATAAGCATCTCACCTTCAGCAGCCTCTCAGTGTCACCAGCCTCCAGAGCCAGGATCCAGCTTCCCTGGATACAAAAAACACTGTCCTTTTTGCTCCCTCATTGCTGGATAACAAAAATATCTTTTTGACACCCCCGCCCGCCCCCCCCAAAGCTTGTAGTCCTATATACCTCTGAAATGCATTCCTGCTGTTTGTTCCCTGTATTGCTAGTGCTGCATTGTTTAATCATCCTCTTGTTAATTGGATAGTCCTGTTGACTTCATAAATTCATAGACTCTAGGACTGGAAGGGACCTCAAGAGGTCATCGAGTCCAGTCCCCTGCCCTCATGGCAGGACCAATACTGTCTAGACCATCCCTGATAGACATTTATCTAACCTACTCTTAAATATCTCCGGAGATGGAGATTCCACAACCTCCCTAGGCAATTTATTCCAGTGTTTAACTACCCTGACAGTTAGAAACTTTTTCCTAATGTCCAACCTAAATCTCCCTTGCTGCAGTTTAAGCCCATTGCTTCTTGTTCTATCATTAGAGGCTAAAGTGAACAAGTTTTCTCCCTCCTCCTGATGACACCCTTTTAGATACCTGAAAACTGCTATCATGTCCCCTCTCAGTCTTCTCTTTTTCAAACTAAATAAACCCAATTCTTTCAGCCTTCCTTCATAGGTCATATTCTCAAGACCTTTGATCGTTCTTGTTGCTCTTCTCTGGACCCTCTCCAATTTCTCTACATCCTTCTTGAAATGCGGCGCCCAGAACTGGACACAATACTCCAGTTGAGGCCTAACCAGTGCAAAGTAGAGCAGAAGAATGACTTCTCGTGTCTTGTTTACAATACATCTGTTAATACATCCCAGAATCACGTTTGCTTCTTTTGCAACAGTATCACACTGTTGACTCATATTTAGCTTGTGGTCCACTATGACCCCTAGATCTCTTTCTGCCATACTCCTTCCTAGACAGTCTCTTCCCATTCTGTATGTGTGAAACTGATTGTTCCTTCCTAAGTGGAGCACTTTGCATTTGTCTTTATTGAACTTCATCCGGTTTACCTCAGACCATTTCTCCAATTTGTCCAGATCATTTTGAATTTTGACCCTGTCCTTCAGATGCAAATGAACTCTCATTGTGTTTGACTTGTCCTGCTTACTTACTTCAGCGCTCTAGGCAGAATCAACATTCCTTTATCTGGGAAATACTTGTTTATCAACTATGTCTGGTTACATAGTTTAAACATATTTTAGCGCATACACTCAGCTTCTTGCCTGACACCGATATATGCATCTCGCAATCCTTGTGCTGACCAATATGATATAAGCTTTTATTTGCTAAATATCGTGACAGCAATGTGTCAGGAGTAGTGAGTTTGTCAGGCCTGAAAGATGTGGCTGTTACAGACCAGTGAACCCTCAGTGGGCCTCTATGGCATATGAGATGTGAGGGATTCAGAAAAATGACTCAGCGTCAAAGTGTAATATCACTGGTCCAAGCTGGGGTTTTTTGGAGCTTCCCTGTCCCTGGGCAGTACAACGAGGCAAAACTATGCCCTGATAGACTTACTGCACAAAGGGCAGCTCAGGCTGCACCACCTTATAGGACAGTGCAGCCTGCTCATCCTGCTGTAGGTGGCCAGCTCTGCAAGGTGGTGCAGAGGGAGGTGGGGCCAGATGCTCACCTTCTACTTACCCCCTCTGGACATTCTTTGCCCCAGAGGGACAGTGACCAGGAGGGAAGCCCCTGAGAAGCTGTCCTCCCGCCTTCCCCATAGCACAGAGAGGAGAAGCATATATGTTAATGCTGCCTCATGGGCAGCATTAATTTAGGTGGATTCTTCTACTGAGCTGGTGAGGGGATTGTACATGAAGAGTGCACATCCCCTCAGTCCTGCTCTCAACCTGTTCACACCCCATAGAGGGTCTCCACTGGGATCAGAGAAAGTAGTCCATGGGGATGACACTCCTTCTCTTGCACCCCCAGACAACATCTACTGGGTTTTTGTCTCTTTTGTCAGTGGTGGCAGAGTGTATGGTCTGGCCTAGTAAAAATACCTAATCTCTACTTCTTTGTGTTAATCCCATCAAATAGGGTCTGCTCTACAAATGTTTCCTTCCAAAGTGCTGTAGTCAGTGCCATGCCCTCTATCACACCACTTCCTTTAGGACATCCCACCGCTACTTCTTGGGTCAATCAGTCTTTTCCCTTCAATCTTGATCTGTTGCACTCTTACCCACATAGTTGTCAGAACTGCACTTTACATGACCAAACCATCTGCGTCTGCATTCCTCATGCGGTCTTTCTTGCTTACACCACCAACCATCTCAATGTTCACATTTTTGTGGAACAGATCATTTGCCTATTCTTCTTTCTTGTTGCTCAGCACTTTAAACTAAAACTGGATGAATCATGATTTTAAAGACATTCCCATTTAAATCTACTGGTATCTTACTTTCACATGCTACCCCACTTACTTAGCTCCATTTGAGCCAGGCATTTTATTATCCTAACTCTAATTTTGTCCTCCATTGTCCTGGATTCTGGAACCCAGATACCTGAAACTTTTGCATTTTCAGTACTATCTTTTCATCTAATTTCAAGGATAATTCTTCAGTTGTTCACAGTATTGAATTATTATGGAATTAAAAATACCTAATCTAAATGGTTGTATTATTTTAAACTATATTAATCTTGACAGTTGAATGTAAAGTAAGAGTGAAAGATTGCCTTTCTTGTTAGACAGTGCTAAAAATGGGAAGTTTCAAAGCTGGCGTAAATTTTTTGTTGTTGTATTTAAAAAAATTATTGATTAACTGAACAACTGTTAAACATCATTATTCTCATTGTGGGTGAAATTTTAACCCCCCTAAGTGATTTAGAAGCCTAAGTCTCATTAAAAGTTAATGAGACTTAGGCTTCTAAGTCACTTAATCACTTTTATAGAACTTCATGTTGCAATACCTTTTGAAACTCTTCGCTTGCCATGGCTGCTGAATAGAGGAAGTTTATTCATTCAGTCCTACTTTAATGAAGCAAACTGGCAATGTCAAAGGGCCGAGTTCTGTGTATTGTGCATAACTTTGATTTATTCCTTGGTGCAGTGGCTACACTCTGCAGGGAAGTGAAAACTTCCTATGCTCTGCATTCCCTAGGCAGTATGCAACACATTACATTGATGTGTCTGAACAAACTATTGGGATTGGCTGTGGTAATGTGCTGGATAACAAAAATAGGATCCCCTGCATGTGTTTCATAATACACCAACCATATTGATCACAAAAAGTGCAGGCAGTTGTGCTAAAGAACCACTATTTTAAGTATATTTAAACAAATGTGTACCATGGAATTCTCAGTTAGGAAGAGGAACAGGTAAGAACTGTCTGATATTAATGTACAAATTACTGTAAGCTAAGATTAACTATTGTCACTAAAATACTGAAGGGAGTGAAATATTTGGAGGATATTCATACTACTCCCTAATAATGCTAGAGAGAGATTCTGTACAGCAGGCGGCACCTGAATTATACTACAATACATTTAAAAAGTTGTTTTGAAGGTGTGCAGGGAGCCTGGTTTTCACTGGTTATCAATTCTCTTCTCTCTAGCTGATACCCACCTCTCAGCAGAGGGCCCCCACAAAGCCTATGCATTACACAAGTCCTACTCAAGGCCCAAGTTGAGGGCTGAAGTGGGAATTAGTGCTACAAAGGCTCTGTGTTGGCCTTCTGCATGAGTGAATTTCAACCTCTGTGTATGTGTAACTCCTATTCACAGATCTCAGTAGAAATTCTAAACACATAGGATGAGAATAAATGTAATGTGTACTTTACCTTTGGATCTGAGATGAAGCAGACAGTAATGGAAATACCTCAGTAATTAGTTAAATTTAGTAGATTTATTTAAAATGACATACCAGTAAGTAAACAGATGGCATTATATAGTGATGTTTTCTTCACAGTCTAAAATAACTGAGCAAGTCAATGGCCAGTGCTTAATTTGTAATGAAAGAGGTGCTGGGGCTCAAGCAATTTTTTTACAAACACAACTGATGCAGCAAGCCCAGAGGTGCGGGGGCTATGAACTGCCAAGCCTAGAGGTGCCGGGGCTCAGTCCTGGGAAGCTCTGGCACAAATTAAGCACCATCAAAGGCTCACCTGTTAATCTTCTGCACTGCCCTGCATGAGGTTTGGTATTCAGAGTGACCTCTGGGATTCCAACCGACTCCTCAGGATGGTGGATAAGGCAGAGCCAACACATTGATGCCTGAGGTGTCCTCTGCAAAAAATTTTCTCTTCAATATTTATAGTGTAATTTCAGGTCCCTATAAAGAAGCCTATAAAGAAGTCTGAATTAGCAGAACTGTTTTATTTGGATGTTTTCCGCTAGGGTCAAGGACTCTGAACGTGGAAGACTCCAGAACTCTGGTATCTCTGTTCAGATCAAACCTGGGTTTAAGACTTTAGATCAAATGTCACCTGGGGACAAACTTAAAAATCTGTATGTGTGTTAATTCTTTATCTGCCCATAGTTATATACCATACGATTGTTCCTTTGGCTCTAACACTCTTGCTTTATATGTGTGCTATTGCTCAGAAGAGAGGGACTCGGGGGAGGAGTGAGAAAATTGTGATTGAAACTAGCCTGATGATGAGCATGTCTGTAAATCCACCTGCAAGAAAAAATAATATATCTAAGCTCTTTATTTGGAAAAGAAACATTTTCCTTTAAAAGGCAGGGAAGAAAGGGCCCTATTAAAAATAAAAGAAAGAAAAGAAAACCTGCCAATTTAGCTGAGCAGAATAAACATACCCAGCAAAAACTAAGAAAGAAAAAGGAAAAAACTAAAATGTTAGCAGGGCCTTGATTATTGGCAACAGAGGGATATTAGCCAACTTATAATGGATTGTCAGACTACGTTCTTGTTTGTATAACTTCCCAAGTTCCTTGTATTGAGTCAACATCTTTCCATCTGGGATGGAGTGGAAAGAACATTTTGTTTAAAAAATAAAATAACTTTAAAGATCAGTAAAATTTGTTAGTATTATACGTGAAGAAATGAAGTGTTTAAAAGAAAAACATACTTTTCTGATTAAAATGTTTGTTTTTGTTCTTTACACATCTAAGTTTGAGTTCGTTTGTTAAATGACCTTTCATTATTAAATCATGGTGGTTTCTCCCTATAAACTTAAAAATATTGAAAAATATGTTGCATGAAAATAAAATATTCACTTACTTGGAATTCATTGGATTTTTGTGTGATATTTTTAACCTTTGGGTGATGAACAAGAAGATGTCCTCAGAAATAACTCTAGGGCTAACTGTCAAGAAGATAAACTTCGGTTGCACGTGTAGAATCAGCAATAGTGTGTCCAACTGGGTACATGACTGCACTTTAACATTTTCAAAAGCTAATACTTGGTATCAAAGAAACTATTGAATACCTGAATTGGAATGCAGGGTAAGCCGGGACACATCTTCAATAGCAAATGCCATTGGACTTTCAGTGTAACTAGTTGTGTGCCCAAGTCCAGTCATACTTGAAATCAATGTCAATTAGGCACCTAAATACCTTAGATATGAGACATTTAATGGATTTATGTGCACAAGACCCATTGGCATTGATCAGAACAGCATGTGTATATCTAAAAGTGAGTATCTTCCGTTGTCAATACATTTGCATATGACCATAATTATGATTAATTTAACACTGCAGTGGAAACTGATTGTGGGCCTATCTGAAAGCCCATTAAAGTCAATAGGTAGACACCTATTGACTTCAATGGACATTGGATCAGGCCCTAATTTCTCACTTTCCTAATCCAAACATTTGATAATTCTTAAAGCAAACCTGGTAGCTTTCTCCAACTTCTCAGCAAAGCTTTAATAGCACGGAGTAGTACTGGTATCTCACACTGTTAGACTTCATCAGCTTTAATGTAAGACGTGGTATAGAAGCCTGGTGCTGGCTCTCTGCACACGAGTGAATTTTTTCACCAAGGAGAGCACACAAACATTTAGTTTCTGCTCTGCTGCTGGGAGCAACGTAGACAAAAGTGGATAGGAAAGGACACAGCAGAGGCAGGTGCAAAACATAAACCTCTCATGCCAGGACAGAGATTGTGTGTCAGGGAAGTAGTTTCCTTTATGCTTCTCCTGGGGTGGACTGACTCTATACTCAAGTATCAGAGGGGTAGCCGTGTTAGTCTGGATCTGTAAAAGCAGCAAAGAATCCTGTGGCACCTTATAGACTAAGAGACGTTTTGGAGCATGAGCTTTCGTGGGTGAATACCCACTTCCTCAGATGCATGTGAGGAAGTGGGTATTCACCCACGAAAGCTCATGCTCCAAAACATCTGTTAGTCTATAAGGTGCCACAGGATTCTTTGCTGACTCTATACTGTTCTCTTACAGCTTGATTTAAAAGTTCCCTGGAGAAGCACATAATTTTCTATTATAATCTAAAAGTAATTAGAGTAATACCCATAGCACCCTAGTAGTTTCATCTATTTAAATTCCATCCATAAGAGTAATTACTGTATTAGTAAGATTCTATGTATATTCTTATCATGGTTGTGTGCTTATTTGCTAATTTAAGAAGTTTAGTACACCATAATTTGTCTCTGGGCTATTAGTGAGACACAGGAAACTTCTACTTTGCTTTCTTTGTAATGCTTTTTCTTCCACTTAAAAACAAGTTAGAGGGAGAGAGATTTAGCTTTGTATTAATTTGAAATTTTTTTGTTGTGCTTTAGAAAATTACCTTTGTTTTATTTTAGGTGAAAGTCAATCACCTAACTACATAAGCAAACTACATAGAACAAAAAAAGAAACGAGGTACAGCAAAGAAATATAGTATAAGACATAAAACAATGTAAATCATTGTAATATACACATATGTATTTATCCTACAGAAATATATTCTTAGCCAGGCCCAGTCCACAATACAAAGGACTTATTCAATTGGGCTAACTAAGCCCTAGCTTCAGGGGCGGCTCTAGGCATTTTGCTGCCCAAAGCACAGCAGGCAGGCTGCCTTCAGTGGCTTGCCTGCGGAGGGTCCGCTGGTCCCACGAATTCGGCGGACCTCCCGCAGGCCTGCCTGCCACCCTCACAGTGCCGGCAGAGCGCCACCCGCGGCTTGCCGCCCCAAGCACGCGCTTGGCGTTCTGGGGCCTGGAGCCGCCCCTGCCTAATGTATAAGGATGTAAGTACCACTTAAGTCTCAGACGAGCCTTTACCATAGGGCCTTATGTGAGACTTCTGCATTGTGGGGAGTTTTGCCCATAATAATTGTAACTAACTAGGGATGTGTAAAACCAGCCAGTTTCTCTTTGTGTAGTTACTGCTGGTCTGTACTGGTATGTTTGATTCATCAGGGTTTGTACTTTCTGAGATTGGTTGATTAGGAATTTGTGGTTCCTGCAACACTGAGAACTCCAAGAAAATTCCTGTGAGAATTAACAACAAAAAATGAGACTTTTCCTCTCCATTCCTTCGAGGCTTTGGCTATCCTCTGTTCTGCTTTTGCACATGCAATCACTGTATGTGTTACACAAATAGAGCATTTACATCTTCAAATGGATATTGATTCCCATTTGTGGATACATCACAGTAATAGAAATGCAAATAAATATGCAAATATGTGGGCCTCTGTGATTGGATACAAAACCCTCACAACTGGGCAATATAGGTTTAATGAGCTAATGTGGGCTCAGCTGGCCTCACTGTGCCATATCTGTGAAAGATGTCAGGCCAGAAGGGAGAAGCTTCAAAGGGGAAACCCAGCACATTTGATGATAGAGCAGAGCTTCCTTCCCCACCTCAATGCCTGAAGAAAGGGTTGACAGAAGGCAGGAGCATCTCAGATAGGTACTGCTCTGGTAGCTCTCCAGGAAGGAAGGGAGGGAAGATGAGCCCACCTCACTTTTGAGGGGACTATTCCTCTATACTTTGGCTGTGAACAGCATTGGATGCCATAGCTTGACAAGCTCTCTCTGAAGGAAGAGAACTTTACCGCAGTCATTGGGCGATATTCCCCTTTCTCTGTATATTGACATTCTGGAAGGGCAGAACTATCTGGGACTCAGCTGGAAGGCTGAGCCTCTTATGACTGGAATTTGGTGGGGAAACACCTGGATGTTGCTGAGAAGAATACTGGTGCCCAGCCCTGGGGAAAGAACCCTATTGACAGCCTCATGTTGTAAAAATTTGGACTTCACATTGAAGCTTATGAGTAATTTAATTGCCCATCCATTGACAGGAATGAAGACAGCTTATACCTCATTTAAAGATGCTGGGCCTGAGTCTCATCCAAAGTAGGGCCTCATTACACTCTTCTGGCAGTGTAAAGGGGTCTAGGAATGGGTGGAAATATAATTACATCCCCATTAATGTCCCTTATGCTGCCCATTCAGTGTAAAGGGGCCTTGGTACAAATGAGAATTAGGTCTCTTGTCTGTCTTTCCAGTCTTTTCTAGTCAGCACTGCATCAGCTTACTTTGAAAGTTTTCTTTATGACCATAAGGACTAAACCAGGGATTGGTAACCTTTGGCATGTGGCCCACCAGGCTAAGCCCCCTGGCAGGCTGGGCCAGTTTGTTTACCGGCCGCATCCGCAAGTTTGGCCGATCATGGCTTCCCTTGGCTGCGGTTTGCTGTCCCAGACCAATGGGGGCTTCAGGAAGCGGTGCAGGCCAAGGTATGTACTGGCTGCTGCTTCCCACAGACCCCATTGGCCTGGGACAGTGGACCATGTCCAGTAGGAGCCGCGATCGGCCGAACCTGCCGACATGGCAAGTAAACAAACCGGCCCGGCCCGCCAGGGGGCTTACCCTGGCAGGCCGCGGGCCAAAGGTTGCCAATCCCTGGACTAAACACTTGATGTCTTTTTTAATGGACAGTTAACATTTAAAGAAATCAGAGCATCAGAGTGATGGTACAGTGTACCACTGCACATAAGTTAAGTCATGCCTATTGCCCATAATAGAGGTGGAGCTTTCCACTTACAGCGGTTGTACTTATACAGATTTTATCACCTGTATTATTGGTATTACCCACTACTTGTATAGGAAATCTTCAACAACAATGTAGTCAAAAAAGGGAACATAAGGTCTGATCAAAAGCCTATTGAAATCAGTGCGAAGATACCCTTAGATTCCAGTGGACTTTGGTCAGGCCTATAGTTCCTAAAAGTGCACTTAGTAAAAGTTATTTTAAGAATATATTTATATACTGAAAGGATATATTTATTGAAAGTTTTATTGCAGATTCATTGCAGATACCATAAAAACTGAATTAAGTTTGAAAACTTAATTGGAAACCGATATAGTATTTAAACCACAACAACAGTACTGCATGCATGAAGAAAAAGTGAAAGGAAAGAATAACAGCTATACTCTTTTGAAGTTAGATGCTCCTATGTACCACAGTTAAGAACATACCAGAATGTGGTTTGTGGTTTCAAATTTTTGTGTTGGGTACTCGTCTGAGAAAGGTGAGTCATGAGATGGTCAGAGAAAAGTATTCTCCCAATAGACATATTTTAGAGTTGGCATCAAGAATCACTTGCTTTTTAGTAGTATGAAAATTTCTTCACTGCTCTTAGATAGTGTACCTAACAAGAGGTTTTAATGTAACCTGTGTCTGTGGCTTCTTGAGTTTTTCTCATGTGGATCCAAGTAAAAATCATTCCCAAAATGCACCTGTAAATTTAGAAAACTGAACTTTCCTCCTCACATTAGGTATTTTGTGGCCCCCAGTAGATTCTACATTTGGCAAGATCCCAGTACCCCTTATCTAGTCAGAGCTAATCAATATGTATTTCTTGGCAATAAACATACAAATTAGCACTCACCTGGCCTTCTAGAGCTGAATGCCAGACTATGGCCAATTACATTCTGTGCCAGGGACAGAAAAGGATAGTGCTTGGGACGGGGCATGAGACATTAAGAAATAGAAAATAATTTGACTTCAGCATGATCTCTACTGAGTGGTTCACATACTACCAATGCGTAAAAAGCAACAAAGAGTCCTATAGAGTAGACTAACAGACATATTGGAGCATAAGCCAATATGCTCTACCAATGCGTAGACTCTCAAGTGAAGATGAAGTCTGTCATAAACAGATAGTTAAGGGTTAATAGAACAGGAGTACTTCATGTCTCTTTTGCCTGTAAAGGGTTAACAAGTTCAGTGAGCCTGGCTGTCACTTGACCAGAGGACCAATCAGGGGACAGGATACTTTCAAATCTTGAGGGAGGGAAGGCTTTGTGTGTGCTGTTAGTTTTTGGTTGTTGTTCTCTCTGGGTTCTGAGAGCGACCAGACATGCAACCAGGTTTCTCTCCAATACAGTCTTTTATCTGTCCAGAATAGTAAGTACTAGGTAGATAAAGCAAGTTAGGCTTATGTTTGTTCTCTTTATTTGCAAATGTGTATTTGGCTGGAAGGAGTTCAAATTTGTATTTTGCTGAAAGGATTTTAATTTGTACTTGTATACTTAGGCTGGGAGGGTATTCCCAGTGTCTATAGCTGAAAGACCCATATTCCATCTTAAATTTACAAAGATAATTTTTACTGTTTTTTCTTTCTTTAATTAAAAACTTTTCTTGTTTAAGAACCTGATTTTTTTTATTCTGGTGAGACCCCAGGGAACTGGGTCTGGATCCACCAGGGAATTGGTGGGGAGAAAGGAGGGAAGGGGGAGAGAAAGGTTAATTTCTCTCTGTGTTAGGATTACTTTCTCTCTCAGGGAGAGTCTGGGAGGGGGAGAGAGAAGGAGGGGGGAAGGTGAATTTTCCTCTCTGTTTTAAAATTCAAGGAGTTTGAATCACAGTGATCTTCCAGGGTAACCCAGGGAGGGGAAGCCTGGGAGAGGCAACGGTGAGGGAAAGGGTTTATTTTCCTTGTGTTAAGATCCAGAGGGACTGGGCCTTGGGGGTCCCCGGGCAAGGTTTTGGGAGGACCAGAGTGTACCAGGCACTGGAATTCCTGGTTGGTGGCAGCGCTACAAGTACTAAGCTGGTAATTGAGCTTAGAGGAATTCATGCTGGTACCCCATCTTTTGGACGCTAAGGTTCAGAGTGGGGGTTTATACCATGACAAAGTCTCTGCAAATTTAACTGGGCAAAGTGTTCTTGAGATATATAAATCCTCAACCTATCTGCTCTTGGCAGTTTTTACTTTACTGAACCAAATCCAAATGCTTGGCTTGTTTATGGTGTACTATTATTTCAGGGACTCCATTCAGTGCCTGGAATGGAAGAGAACAATCATCCACTGTATTCTAGGCAGATGTAGGAAAACACACAAGACTGGGTTTGACCTGATTTGGGTCTGATGCTGATTCAGATGCCAGCTGAGGGTGTCACAGACTTGCTGGCTCTTAAGGGTTCAGTCTGTGATGGATCAGCAAACTCCAGCTGATCCTAATTGGCTGGAGATCAGGGGGGCTTAGTTATTAGTTCCAGCTGGAGAAAAGCTGGAGATTCTCAGAAAGAGCTGGGTGAGCCTGCTTGGAGAAGGAGATGAGAAATGTTCTGTCTCTGAAACAATCTGAAGGAAAGCTGGTGAGATGAAAGGGAAGAAGAGCAGACCAGTTACTCCCAGGCTGAGCTGGAAGCCTGATGAGAGGCAGGTGCTGTGATGAGTCTGTCTACACTGCTAGGTAAGAGGAGAATATGTCAACCCCTGAACAGGGATGTGTTTTGAGGCACAGGAGTTAGGGGTGGGCAAACTGTTGAGGGTCAAGGAGTGCCTGCAAGGAAGAGACACCCTGATGAGCCTGGTTGGGATGAAGATTCAGTTTTTAATATTTGTTGGATTTTATTAAAGGCCTCTGTAAAGTGGTCTGGCTGGAAGGTCAAGCCACTCCTATGCCTGGAGGAGGCTGAAGGATAGCGTTGGGGGAGGGAGATAGACGCAAAAATTGCTGCAGCACCATAGCCAGGCAGGAGGGGATGTATTGGGTTAACAATGATGCCACTGGGAGACTTAGAATACCTAATTTCGTTAATGGAAATGCTATTTGGTTCAAGATTCTAGGCAACTGGTACCCAAATCAAGTCAAATCCATTCCTGAGTGTTTTACTTCCCATATCTCCTGAATAACTTTTCTCTTCCAGCTCTCATTTGCTAGGTGCCATTCCCATTGTCCTAATTTCCTGTAATATGACACCTATCAATCGATTCCATACATAACAAACACATATGCAGTACTTATACCTAAATATTTACACTATTTAGTACCAATCATTTTCATGTGGCCGTTCAAGATCTTTACATTTACAAGTAAGCAAACTGTAGGTGGCAATTGTGGACTGAGCCTTAGGAATCTGAAACTAGGGTTTTCTTCCTCCTACTTCTGCTACTGGTTTGCTGTGTGACCTTTCGTCATATCCTAAATGGCGTGTCCAACAGCTGAGGAAGTCAAAGAAAGATCTATGGCCTTTGCTGAACTGAACCTGTAATTGCTGTAAGTCTCAATTCCCTCCTCGCTCAACTGCTCTTGTAAAGTGTTTTGAAATACAGAGATGAAGAGTGCTATCTAATGGTGAAATTCACCCTTGTGCAGAAAGCCACTACTAGGTTCTATTCAAGTCCTGCTTAAGTCCTCAAAATAAGGCTTAAATGAAACTTAAATGGCACATAGGTCAGGTGCTGGTCCTCTGTTCTGAGATGACATCAACCTATGTGCAAAGTTTAATATTATTTATTCTGTTTCCATTTTTGAAATGCAGAAATCTCCAACAGTGATATGTGCCTGCAGCTTTAATTTCATATAATGAAGTTTTTAGTGTAAAATTTTCCATAAGTGTTTTCAAATGGTCCTAAGGCCTGCTGAAGAGGAGTCCTGTTACTGCAGACCTTAGAACAGGGGTAGGCAAACTACAACCCGGGGGCTGCATCTGGCCCTTCAGATGTTTTAATCTGGCCCTTGAGCTGCCGTCGGGGAGCAGGGTCCGAGACTTGCCGTGCTCCAGCTGGGGAATGGGGTCAGGGGTTGGCCCTGCTCCGCGCAGCTCCTAGAAGCAGTGGTATGTCCTCCTATGTGTAGGGGCAGCCAGGGGGGGTCTGCATGCTTCCGCCCCAAGTGTGGCTCCCGCAGCTTGTATTGGCCGTGAACCATGGCCAATGGGAGCTGCAGGGGTGGCGTCTGCGGCAATGGCAATGTGCAGAGCCACCTGGCCATGCTTCCGCATAGGAGCGAGAAGGGGGACGTGCTGCTGCTTCCGGGAGCTGCTTGAGGTAAGTGTTGGTGGAGCCTGCACTCCTGTCCCCCTCCTGGGCCCCTGCCCCAGCCCTGATCCCTCTCCTGCACTCCAACCCCCCCTTGGTCCCAGCCCAAAGCACCCTCCTGTATTCCCAGCTTCTCATCCCCAGCCGGAGCCCCCACACCCCAGCCCGGAGCCCCCTCCTGCATCCTGAACTCATTTCTTACCCCACCCCAGGGCCTGCACTCCTAGCTGGAGTCCTCTCTCTCCCACGCCCCAACCCCCAATTTCATGAGCATTCATGGCCTACCATACAATTTCCATACCCGGATGTGGCCCTCGAGCCAAAAAACTTGCCCAGCCTTGCCTTAGAAGGTCCACGAGAATAGAGGCCACCTTAAGGGCATGGTTTTGGCATGGCACCTAGAAGAGGGAAATTCTCCTGAGCGCCTCTCCCTTGTGTGTGTACTACAGCGAGGCCAGTGACAATCTGTTTGATAGTAAATAATGCTTTTGATGCATAGTAAGGAATAATATGCAACTTTCTGTCACGGAAGAGCTAACATGAGGAAAAAGCAATAAAATATTTTATCCATGAAGGATTTATCTAGACATGGAGTCGTTCCAGAATAGCAATTAAAGAAGAACTCCATGTGTGGATACCTTTTATTCCAGAATAAGAGTGCCTTTTTATTGACTAGCTTATCTAGCTTTGGAAGTAGATTAAGCAAAAGTAGAAAAAGGCATTCTATTGTGGAATAAAGGTATTCACACATGGAGGTTTTTCTGCTTTAAATCTATTCCCTAACTTATTCTGGAACAATTTACATGTTAGACAAACCCTAAAGAGTCACTTAGTTATAATCACTGAAATGAACAGACGTAACTCTGCCATTTAAGTGGGTGACAAAACTCCCATTTTCTTCAGTGACATCAGGATCTGGCCCACAGAGCAGATCTGTTAAGGAAAAAGTGCCTTTATTACATAGTCACTCTTCAGAGTAGAACTGTACTTTGAGTCTGTTCTTTCCAATTTACCCTCAGCAAAGTTTGTGCACTTACTGAAGTTTGAGAATTTCTCACAAGTGGCTTACAGAATCGGGGCACATTCACTATGAAGCACAAACATAGTACAAATAGGGCACTTTGCTCAGAGTACACACAGTAGTTCATGCTTGTACACTACAGATGCTCCCTGACTTACGCAAGAGTTCCGTTCTGGAACACCTTGCGTAACTCGGAAATATATACCCCCCAAAAAACAACCCCTCCCCCATTTCTACCTTACAGAACTTTTTCCATAAGTGTGGATTTGCATAAGTCGGATTTGCATAACCCGGGGGACCTCTATATCATATATGTAGCTTGGGTCATTGAAGTTCACAAAAGGATATTTTGTATATCTGTTACTTGTGGGTGCTGGAGGACCATGGAAGCCCTTTTTTTTCTGACCTAAAATCTTCTAGCTTATTTTGGGAATGTAGCTCTAGAGAGACCTTCTAGTAGTATCTTAATAGAAGGACCTTCATATACCAGTACAAATACCATATGACTGATATTATGCATGATAAATAGATGTATATCTCCAGTCAAACTGAAATTATGACATGAATCTTATGTGGGGAAATAGGTGAATATACAATTATATGTAGAATATGCCATTTTAATTAAGCTGTATTTGTTACTAGGATGTTATGCAAAGGATTAGCAGTTTATGCAAGATCATGAATGTTTTATGTAAAATTTCAAATTAAATATTGTGTAGGGGAAATAACTGTTTTGCAAGTTGATCTACTTAAAACATGGAACATTACAATATGGTAACAGTTTGCAGTATAGTTGAGAAGCAACCCTACTATGAATTTGTCCTCTAATTAAATCATAATTGTGCTGTAGGTGAGCCCTAATTATAAGAATTGTACTTGGTGTTGCTCTAATTTAGAGGACTAGGAGCACTGTTTCAATATATCTTCCAGTATTAGTAGGCAACTAACTACCAAAGCATTGTCTGCATCTGGTGGTGTGATTTCTCAAGTATGAAATTTAAGAAGAGGACGTTGTCCATCTGGGGTACTATATAAAACCAGAAGTACTAGAGCAAGTTTAAACACTTCCCCAAAGTTATATATACAGTAATATGATTTCAGGCTAAATTGACCTCATTCAGTTGCTTCTGGACAACCAAGTCACATTGCATCACTTTTGAAATTAATATATTTCCTTCTTCCTCTGTATGTATTAAATTGTTTCCATATGTATTCCATATTTAACAAATTTATCATAGAAGCCTTATTGTCACTTTAAATTATTCTGCAATTAGATCAGACCCAGAGTTCTCAGACTTTTTCATAACCTGGATCACATTTTAATAGTGTGTTTTGTATATACCCCCCTGTCCCATCTGTGATTGCATAACATCCCTATGGCAACTACAGCTACTGCTGCTGCCTACATGGAAATGTAAAGTTAGGAAACTTTCTAGCTCTCTAAATGCCATTTAATAGCTAAGAATAAGGAGGAGCCAGAACTGTGTGACCAGCCAGTTCTACACCAACCACCAACGACTGTGCCATGGACTATAGCTTAGGAACATCGGGATTAGACAACATCATTTTTGTATTTGAGAGGCATGTGCCTGTGTTCACTCTTATTAGCTTTTTTTTCTGTTTAGTAGGCCCTAACCTGTCTAGATGTTCCATGTCTCTTTTTTGTGTGTTGTGGTGGGGAGGGGAAGAAGCCAGAAGTCTAAACAGAAGTTAGGTAGCCCACTCCCAGTCACAACTGGTTGGGTTGTATAGTTCCACTGGCAATGAGCACGGGACCAGAGGCCAGACACTATCTTTTTCTAAGGTGCTTTTCTACACACAAGGAATTAGAAAATTTTTGCCCAGCCCTACTTCTATCCGTTTTCAACTAACAGATTTTTTTTATGAAATGTTTTTCTGCAGAAAACGGAGTGATTTTTATCAAAAAACGGAATGTCTGAAAACTGAAATATTTTTTGATATGGATATGCTGCCATGGTACCTCATGGGAGTTTGGGAACATTAGGCAACCAACTTCCTCTATGGGCAGGGCTCCCCTCTCGATTATATCTCCCATGATGCAGCATAGCCAGGGACTCTTGTTTTGCACTGCTTCCCCTTTCCAAGAGAGGAGACTGTAGAGTATCATGGGAGATATAGTCTGAGCATGGAGCCCTGCCTCCGGAGAAAAATGGGAGCATGAGGCACTGTAGTAGCATTTCTGAATAAAAAATTTTCAGTTTGCATGAGCTTTCGTGGGTGAATACCTACTTCATCAGATGCATGTAATTTCCAGGGGCAGGTATAAATTTCCAGGAGCAGGTATATATATGCAAGCAAGCTAGAGATAATGAGTTTAGTTCAATCAGGGAGGATGAGGCCCTGTTCTAGCTGTTGAGGTTTGAAAACCAAGGGAGGAGAAACTGGTTTTGTAGTTGGCAAGCCATTCACAGTCTTCGTTTAATCCTGAGCTGATGGTGTCAAATTTGCAGATGAACTGAAGCTCAGCAGTTTCTCTTTGAAGTCTGGTCCTGAAGTTTTTTTGCTGCAGGATGGCCACCTTAAGGTCTACTATAGTGTGGCCAGGGAGGTTGAAGTGTTCTCCTACAGGTTTTTGTATATTGCCATTCCTAATATCTGATTTGTGTCCATTTATCCTTTTCTGTAGCGACTGTCCAGTTTGGCCGATGTACATAGCAGAGGGGCATTGCTGGCGTATACTACATTGGTGGACGTGCAGGTGAATGAACCGGTGATGGTGTGGCTGATCTGGTTAGGTCCTGTGATAGTGTCGCTGGTGTACATATGTAGACAAACATCCCACACACAGATGGAATACAAGCTGTCAGGAACAGTATCCCTGATGATGCCACAGCACAACTGGCTGCTGAGCTCTGTGCCTTTATCCTCACACACAACTATTTCAAATTCGATGACAATATATATCTCCAGATCAGTGGCACCACTATGGGCACCCGCATGGCCCCACAATATGCCAATATTTTTATGGCCGACCTGGAACAACACTTCCTCAGCTCTCGTCCACTCACACCCCTTCTCTGCCTATGCTACATTGATGACATCTTCATCATCTGGACCCATGGGAAGGAAACTCTGGAAAAAATCCACCACGATTTCAACAGCTTCCACCCCACCATCAACCTCAGCCTGGACCAATCTACATGGGAGGTCCACTTCCTAGACACCATGGTGCAAATAAGTGATGGTCACATTAACACCACCCTATACCGAAAACCTACCGACCGCTATGCCTACCTTCATGCCTCCAGCTTCCATCCCGGGCACATCACAAGATCCATTGTCTACAGCCAAGCACTGAGGTACAACCACATCTGCTCTAACCCCTCAGACAGAGACCAACATCTACAAAATCTCCACCAAGCATTCTCAAAACTACAATACCCGCACGAGGAAATAAGGAAACAGAGCCAGACGTGTACCCAGAAGCCTCCTACTGCAAGACAAACCCAAGAAAGAAACCAACAGGACTCCACTGGCCATCACATACAGTCCCCAGCTAAAACCCATCCAACGCATCATCAGGGATCTACAACCCATCCTGGACAACGATCCCACACTTTCACAGGCCTTGGGTGGCAGGCCAGTCCTCGCCCACAGACAACTTGCCAACCTGAAACATATTCTCACCAGTAACTGCACACCGCACCATAGTAACTCTAGCTCAGGAACCAATCCATGCAACAAACCTCGATGCCAACTCTGCCCACATATCTACACCAGCGACACCATCACAGGACCTAACCAGATCAGCCACACCATCACCGGTTCATTCATCTGCACATCCACCAATGTAATATACGCCAGCAACGCCCCTCTGCTATGTACATCAGCCAAACTGGACAGTCGCTTCAGAAAAGGATAAATAGACACAAATCAGATATTAGGAATGGCAATATACAAAAACCTGTAGGAGAACACTTCACTTCAACCTCCCTGGCCACACTATAGCAGACCTTAAGGTGGCCATCCTGCAGCAAAAAAACTTCAGGACCAGTCTTCAAAGATAAACTGCTGAGCTTCAGTTCATCTGCAAATTTGACACCATCAGCTCAGGATTAAACGAAGACTGTGAATAGCTTGCCAACTACAAAACCAGTTTCTCCTCCCTTGGTTTTCACACCTCAACTGCTAGAACAGGGCCTTATCCTCCCTGATTGAGATAATGAGGTTAGTTCTAGCTTGCTTGCATATATATACCTGCCCCTGGAAATTTCCACTACATGCATCTGATGAAGTGGGTATTCACCCACGAAAGCTCATGCTCCAAAACGTCTGTTAGTCTATAAGGTGCTACAGGATTCTTTGCTTCATTCACAATATACTCTGCTTCCTGCAGATCCGGTTGGCCAGAAATGGCAAACAACAGCCACAGGGAGCTGCAGGGGGCCTGTGGATGGTCAATGTCAGCAAAATGGCTTGCGGCCCGCAATCAGCTTACCCTGATGGGCTGCATGCAGCCCGTGGCGCGGGCCTCAAGTTGCCCACCATGGGTCTAACTCTTAGATGTTCTGCCACCTAGTGGAATTTACAACCCTGAGTTAGGTACTCAGGCTCTCTGTACAATGCATAAGGAGTGTTAAGTGCCTAAAAAATAGGATTCACAGAATTGTGAATTGACCCAAATCCCCACTCTGCCTGATAGCAAGCAGAGATTTGAACTCAGGTTTCCCAAGTGAGTGCCCTAACCATTAGGCTATCCTGGCATTGGTCTGTCTTAATCTCACTTTTTGAAGCTGATCCACTGTGTTTGAGAGAGTTTTTCTCCTCTCTATTTATTTACGTATTTAGGACAAAGCTATATGGGCTGGAGATGGGGATATCCAGAGGATTAGCATAAGTGGGGGAAGGGGTCACTTATTCTCGGGCTAAGTAGCTTTTATTTTTTGCTTTATAATATATGACATTCTCACAGTGCTCCCTGTAGGCTTGTTGCTCTAAATATGGATTTCTGCTTGCTGCAACCCTTACTAGACTGGAAAGTGTCAGAGCATGAGTGTTGCTGCTTCTAGCATGAGGTGGGCTGAGGTGTAAAAAATGTATATTACCCTAAGGAAATTACTTCAGTTATAGAATCATAGTTAACTTCTGTAGTTTTCTTTTATCTGAAAGAACATTAAAAATGTTTCTCCTTTCCTATCTCAAATTTGAACCTGATGTAGGGGGTTGAGATTGGGATGGGGAGGGCAGGGAAGGACTTGGGAGAAAGACAGTGGTAACTATGTAGCTTGGTTAAGAATCTTACTCTTGGAGAATTTCTGTCAGAGGCAGGAAATGAGATTTCAAACTTTTCACAGAGGTCAGCATGCAGGGAAGGGTTGGAAGAGCTTGTGAAAGCAGGGGAAAAATCATGATGCTCCCTTTTTAAAGACAGGTTTCAGAGTAGCAGCCGTGTTAGTCTGTATCTGCAAAAAGAACAGGAGTACTTGTCGCACCTTAGAGACTAACAAATAAATTTGTTAGTCTCTAAGGTGCGACAAGTACTCCTGTCCTTTTTAAAGAGAAGCTGGAGACTGTTTTGAAAAAATACAGGACATCTAATGTAGAGGGTCAAGCAGGCAACTAGACACAGACTGCATGGTCCTGTGTTAGTAACACGCATCATATATAAACTATTACATTTCCTCATTACTGTAAATAGCATTTGGAGGACCTATCAATATTTGAACTTCTTAAGATAGACATATGTACCTACCCCAGTGATTGTCTATAGTGTACTACCTAATCCACTGAGCAGTGTATTGATTTTTAAAAATCAACATCAACACACAACCTGGCCCAACAACTTTTCAAATCTGATAGCTGTTCAGGAGTCTTTGTGAAATATCATTAGTGCAGTTGTAGTTCCTCTCCAGGTCAAGTCCTTTTTTTTTTTTTTTTTTTTTTTTTTTTTTTAATTTGAATGGCTAGGGGGTATGTTCCCCCTTGTTATATCTTTCTACCTTCACTGAGCTGACCTTGAGGAGTTGTTCTCGGCTCGTAGCAGCATCAGGAAATCAAATCCCATCTCTGTCTGTCTGCCAAAAAAAACTCCCTCACCCTCCCCCAAAACGGAAATGGAATGAGGGAATGAACAAGAAATTCCTCTTTCTAAATATGCCACCATAAGTAGTTTTGCTATAGAAACTCATGCCCAGCTGAGTTGTGCAAAGTAAAGAAACTGCCTGCCAGGTACATAAATCAATTGGCTTAGTCAGGCTAGTTGAACACCATATCATCAGTTGGAATAAACAAGCCCACTTTTAATCCTGAGCTATCATGATCAAAACCTTCATTCATTACAATAGAAAAATGTTTAGCAATGTACAGCCTGAAAGAGAACCCTTCTAATAAATGTCTCCTCATGAGCACTTGTGAGTCCCGCCTACCTTTTGCATATGATTGTTCTGTTTAAAGTCTACAATGTTTCTGTTATAAAAGAAAAAAGACTGGAATTTGTTATAGTAAGTGACAGTTACCAAAGACCAGGCGTAAAATTTAAAGGCCCACAAAAAAAGGAGGCAGTGTCAAGGTAGGCCAATATTTTCCACTGAAACCAGTTATAAAGGTCAGAGGGCTGATGGGGGTGGAGAGCTCTGTAGGAGGAGGGTGATAAAGGTTTCACTAGAAGGTTGGTGGTCATTGAAGTCAAACTTCCAAATGAGCCTGCAGAGGTTAGCTTGCTTCCAAACTCCTGCAAAAAGAACTATAGTGCTGATATTTGCAATATACACGGAAACCCAGGCACTGCAGAATTTGCACAGCTCTAGTTCATCCTTTATACTGGTACAGATAGAAGAAAATCTATCCATAGGAAATTACTTTCTAAGCCTTTCTAGTGTTTAAAGCTAGAGTATAGTTTAATTTTGAAAAATATATTTCCTTGGGCCATTAGACACTGATTTTTTTTCTTTTTCTATCCCTACAAAGAAAACTACATGTATCTATGGCTAATGAAATAGCACGCATAAGATATTACTACTGAATTTATTTTAGAACTACAATTAAATCATGTTTTGAGTTTGCACTAGAGATCTTTTAAAAGCAGAAAATATTAAAGGGCGTCTTTCAAAAACATTTTTATTTTAAAGAACAATATTTTGAAATTTAAATTCTTCCCATTGTATTGCTGACTGAAGCATGAAAATCTTTTGAAAACTTTTGTCCAAGTTTTTGAAAGGGGACAGTTGATCAACAATTCAATTTGATTTTTTTTTGGTCAAAATCTTAACATTCAGAAAATTTCCATCAGTTTTATAGTATTACACGCACAATGTTATCTTGCCAACATTCCATTCTTGTTGCCTAAAATACAAATTTACTAATTTTAGTTCTTTTTGTAGAATCCAAAGAACAAAATTAATATACAATATGTTTTTATTGTGGGGGAAACAAAGTGTAATATATGAATCCTTCTTTTTTAAAAAAAATGTTTACTCACGATTGTTCCTATGTCAACTTAATTTTCCTTCAGGATCACACACTGATTGTTACTGTTGGGCTGCCATGAGTGCTGAGTTATATACACCGGTTGTCTTACACTGAAATGGCATTTCCAGAAATATTAGTCTGAGACATGTATTTCCATAAATTATAGAATTTGAGAGGATAGCATGTTGGGGAGGGCGGGGGGGAGGAGACTATTGTGTTTTAAAACAGTATTAGGAATCAAAATTTAGGTACTAGTACTAACTCTACCATAGACAACATTTGTGACCTGACAAATCACTTACAGCAACATTTCCAAATTTGGATGACTAAAATCAAGCCCTTAACTCCACATTTCAGTTCCTAAGTAAGTGGCATACATTTCAGAGGCACTGAGCAGCCACATCTCATGCTGGCTCAGCACTCTGGTGCAGAAATGCCTAAATATAGATGTGGGGCCTAATATTGGGGACCCAACTTAAAAAATATTGTGTTTTAATCTCTCATCTCTGTTTCCTCAACTGGGAAATGGGGACAATTCCTTAATGCTTATGAAGTGCTTAAAGATACAAAGATGCAAGATCATTATTTCTAATGATCCATTGATGGATCAAATCCTGAAGATTTTACTTTCTTTCTATTAAGACAAAACTCTTGCTGGGTTCTAATCAACTGTGACTTGGCCGGAGCAAGGACTGAGTATAAAGGAGTTTAAAATGGGTATTTCCAAATATTCCATATCACTTTGGTTTCCAGAACTCTCTTAAGTCAGTAACTCATCTATAGCACCGATAATTAATCCTCTACTGACATAGTGAAAAATATTAGTCTCATGGTTTTTTAATTCCCTTAAAAAAACCCATTGCAGGGTGACTATTTCTGAAAGATTGTTGAAACTGAGAGTAAACTCAGTTTCAACATTTTCTTTTTCCTTACAGTCTCTGCCAGGAAAACACACTAATGTTGTGCAATAATTTTCTGGATCCTTTTCAGTTTGATGATAATGACAGTATAAAGACTTTAGCCCCAATGGAATTTTCTTGAATTCTGGGTATAATCTACTTTGATATTTTTATCAGTGTAGGCCAAAAATGTCAAAAGCCTACTCTAAAACTGCATTCACAGGAAACCAGACACTCGTGCACATAGCATATGCTCATACCAACAGGGTAGTTAGATGCCTGTTTGGTTTGTATGATCAAGTGCTGAATCCAGTACAAATGCTGCATTTTTGTGCCCGCAATTTCATAGGCTCTGCCTCAGCCATTTAAATAAAATTGTCCTTTGTTTTTGTTTTGGATGTAGCTTGGAGAATACTCAAACTTCTGTGTTTTGATACAAAATGCAATGACATTTCATGAATCTCTTTTTAAAATATCACAATCTTCTCTTGACTTCCTGCACTTGTAGTTTTTAAATTGTATTTTACTCTAGTAGCATTTGCAAAATTTTGAAGTTCCTTCCCTCCTCTTCCCTACTCACTAGTGGAACTATGCTGGTGAATTTTCATTCCAAAAGGAGGTAGTCTAATGGCTAAAGCATGATACAGTCAGGTAGTATAAGTCTGTTCTTGGCTCGGCTCTGTTATCGACCAGCTGTCTGGCTCTGGGCAATCTAGTTAAGCTCTCTGCTTCACTCTTCCAATCTGTAAAATTGGAATGATAATACCTGCCTCACTGGGTGTTGAAGTTTAATGTCTGAAAAGCACTTTGAGATCCTCAGATGAAAGACACTTAGTAAGTGCCAAATCATTCTGACAGTTCTAGTTGGCCATTCTTTCCCACCCCCCTCCTTTTTTTTTTTTTTAGCAGCTACAATAGTTTATAGGGGAGGAGACAGAGTAGTTGTAACAACTGCCCCCTGCCTCCTGCCCAACCCGAGTCCAAAGAAAAGGAAATAGCATAGTCTATTTGTAGCATGTGAAGCAGAACAACTCAGTTATCAGCTCACTCTGTGAAGTGAAATTTTAATAGGAAAAATGAACAAGCATAAAGGAGTGCTATCAATTACTTTTGTTGTTTGTTTTTTAAGACTTCTTGTAATAGCTGTTTCTTGTACAGTAGATCTAGGTGTGAGGATTCCCCACTCTTCCTTTTCCAAATGACACGAGCAGCTGTATGGTATCTGGTTTTGGTTGCTTTGGTTTGTTCAAACTGAATTCTTGTCCACCCCATGCATAAAGTTGCGTGCATGTGCTATCTCTGACAGAGAAGTTATTACTACTTAAAAGTTATAAAAAGAATGAGAATGAAACAGAATCCATTTCTTTGCTAGTCTCAAGTCTGTAAAATTGTGGTACACATGGGATGCAATACTTTGTGTTTTATGACCACTTTACTTTATTATGGAGAAGAAATGTCAAACATCTTTCTCTAATTTATTAAGCTGTACATTATCCAGATTTGGCTGATGATTTGAGCATTTGCCCTTTTAACATATGATTTAGCAGAAAAGGAACAGATACCTACAGTATCTTCCTACATATTAGGTCTGGAATTCCATGTTGGCTTGTTAGTAATTCTATGGTAGTATCAGTTTATATAGCTGTTTAGGTAATCATAACACTTAAGTGGTAACCATCCAATTCTGTAGTCCGCATATACCACTGATTAATCTGAATCACTTTCTATAGTAAATAAAAGCTTTTATTTTGTTTGAAAACTGATTTGGAGTAACTTAAGCCCGTGGCATATGCCTATTTTTCTGTTCAGAGGGGCCATATATGTCCCTTGATTGCATTGCCATTAACATAACAAATTCCTCTTATGGAGGGCAGTATATTGCTTAGAATGACATAGTAGGGGTGCTGGTGATTGGATAAAGTATTTAACAGATAATGCTGAGGCATGGTTACAAAAAAATCAAAATAATTGGAATGGAAGTTTTTGTTTAAGCCAAAGGCTGGATGCTAAACTGGAAATCAAACACGTCTGTGTTTTATTTTGCCTTTTGCCTGGAAATTATATTCCTGTCCAAGTCAACAACTTAGTCAGCAACCAAAACAAAATATTTCTTAGATATTGACTGCTGTAGGTGCTGCAGCTGATTGACTGACTGCAGAGACTGACGCCATGGCTACACTAGAGAGTTGCAGCGATGGTGAGGGGGTTACAGCGCTGCAACTTAGGATGTGGCCATACTTGCAAAGCATGGCCAACGCTGCAACTCCCTGGTTGCAGCGCTGGCTGTACACCCGGTCGAGCCTTGGGTGTAGCAATTCCAGCGCTGGTGATCCAGCACTGGTCAGCAAGTGTGGACCCGCACCAGCGCTTTTATTGACCTCCGGGGTATAAGGAGGTATCCCAGCATACCTTTTAAGCCTCTCTGGTAATCCTGCACACTCCACTGCCGTGGGGTCAGCTGACCCCACCTTTAAATGCCCCGGGAATTTTAAAAATCCCCTTCCTGTTTGCTCAGCCAGGTGTGGAGTGCAATCAATCAATCAATCAGCGACCATGCCGCCACGCCCCAGACGAGCCCCAGCATGGAACAGTTCCGAGCTGCAGGACCTCATCAGTGTTTGGGGTGAGGAAGCTGTGCAAGCACAGCTATGCTCCAGCCGGAGAAATTATGATACCTATGGGCAGATATCACAGTCCTTGCTGATAAGGGGCCATGAACGGGACGCGTTGCAGTGCAGGGTAAAAATTAAGGAGCTGCGCAGTGCTTACTGCAAAGCCCATGAGGGAAATCACTGCTCAGGAGCTGCCCCCACGACCTGCCATTTTTACAAGGAGCTGGATGCCATACATGGGTGTGACCCCACTGCCAATCCTAGGAGCACGATGGAGAGTTCAGAGCAGGGAGAAGTGGGGGAGGGTGTAGAGGAAGCCGAGAGTCAGGCTACTGGGGTGGAGGGAGACACCCCGGAGTCCCAGGAGGCATGCAGCCAGGAGCTCTTCTCAAGCCAGGAGGAGGCTAGCCAGTCGCAGCAGCTGGAAGTTGCTGGTGAGGAAGAAGCTGAGGAGCGTGCTCGGGGTAAGCAGATTTTTATGTTTTGGGAGAGGACGGTTTGGGTTATAGCTGCCTGCATGCATGCCTAAACGTGGAATAGCCCATTGATTTGCTCTATCACGTCTCTATAATCTGCCTCGGTAATCTCTTGAAAAGTTGCAGCCAGAGCATGGGCAATGTGCTTTCGCAAGTTTATAGGGAGAGCCACCATGGTCCTTGTCCCGGTCAGGCTAACTCGTCCGATCCACTGTGCAGCGAGGGGTGGGGGTACCATGGCTGCACACAGGCAAGCTGCATAGGGGCCAGGGCGGAATCCACATTGCTGTAGAAGACCCTCCCTCTCTTCCCAGGTAACACACAGCAGTGATATATCTGGCAGTAGGAAATCCTGTTGAGAATTTAGAGATACTTCAGTGCAGGGTGCCAGGTTCGTGGTCTCCCACCCCCCTTCCAGCAGGTAGCCAGCCCCGCGGTGCGTTCTGGTCTCCCCACCCACCCCCCAGCAGGCCGGCAGTTCCACGGACTGCCCTCCCCGCCAGCAGCTCGCCAGCTTCATGTTCCCTACTGTCCCCTGTGCAGGCCACCAGCTACCTCCTCTACCCAGTGCAGATAAACCCCAGTGAGCCATCACTCAGTTCCCCCTCCCAGGTGAAGTCGGGGCAGAAACACTCACTCCATTGCTCGCCATGCCTTCGCTTCCCTGGCCTCTCTGTGTTATGTTAGGTATGTGGGAATGATGCTACAAAAAGTCTACAAACTCCTTCACTGTGTGATAATAAACAATGTAGCCTCTGTGTATTACATGTTTCTATCTATGTTTTTTTTTTAGTGACTTTGACTAATGCAGCCGGATCACCGGCCTCACGTCGCTTGCAGAACTTGAGAAAAAATCCACGAAAATCAAAAGAGGAATTGATCAAAGCAGTTATGAATCACTACAACAGAGAAAGTAGGAAGACGCAGGAATGGAGAGAGAAAATGTATGAGTGGAGGCAAACAGAAAGCAGGAGAAAGGAATTGGCTACCAAAAAAGCCTCAAAGCACATGATAAGCCTCCTGGCTCGCCAAACTGACTCTTTCAAGTCTCTCGTAGCCATGCAGGCAGATCTGTACCATTGTAACCCACAAACCTCCCAAAGCTCTCTTTCTTGTTCCCCAGTATTTGCACAAAACACCTTTCTCCAGCAGCCAATTTCTTATTACCCCCAGTTGCCCCCAACACCTGTACGATCACCTACCAGCCCTGATAACTACAATCCTTACCCTGTGCACTCCACCCCCATTACTCTGCAGCATAGTAATCCTGATGTGCAGCAGACATTGAACAGTAATCCAAACAGGACATATTCAAACCTCTGAATGTACAGTCCACCACCCTAACCCCCTGGCCTTTTATGTACTGTACTTTGAATAAAGGATTTTATGGCTTTTACAATACTTCTTATTATTGCAGAAAGTGGTAAATACTGTACCCCAAGGTAGAAAGGAGCACAGCAAAGGCACCAAACATTACTGTTGGCTCTCAGTATCAAATTGCTCCCTTAAGGCATCCCTAATCCTTGAAGCCCTTTCCTGGGCCACTCTAGTAGCCCTGCTCTCTGGCTGTGCAAATTCATCCTCTAGGCGTCGAACCTCAGAGGTCCATTCCTCATTGAATCTTTCACCCTTCCCTTCACAAATATTATGGAGGGTACAGCACGCGGATATAACTGCGGAGATGCTGCTTTCCCCCAAATCTAGCTTCCCATAAAGACAATGCCAGCAGGCTTTCAAACGGCCAAAAGCACACTCCACAGTCATTCAGCACCGGCTCAGCCTGTAGTTGAACTGGTCCTTGCTCCTGTCAAGCTTCCCTGTATATGGTTTCATGAGCCAAGGCATTAAGGGGTAAGCGGGGTCTCCAAGGATCACAGTGGGCATTTCGACATCCCCTACTGTGATCTTGCGGTCTGGGAAAAAAGTCCCGGCCCTCAGCTTCCTGAACAGGGCACTGTTCCGAAAGATGCGTGCATCGTGCACCTTTCCAGGCCATCCTGAGTAAATGTCAGTGAAACGCCCACGGTGATCCACAAGCACTTGCAGAACCATGGAGAAATACCCCTTGCGATTAACGTACTCCGATGCCAGGTGGGGTGGTGACAGAATAGGAATATGCGTCCCATCTATTGCCCCTCCACAGTTAGGGAAACCCATTTGTGCAAAGCCATCCACAATGTCCTGCACGTTCCCCAGAGTCACGGTTCTTCTTAGCAGGGTGCGATTAATGGCTGTGCAAACTTGCCATTCCAACGGTGGACTTTCCCACTCCAAACTGGTTCGCCACCGATCGGTAGCTGTCTGGAGTTGCCAGCTTCCAGATTGCAATAGTCACCCGCTTCTCCAGTGGCAGGGCAGCTCTCAATCTCGTGTCCCTGCGCCGCAGGGTAGGGGCGAGCTCAGCACACAGTCCCATGAAAGTGGCTTTTCTCATCCGAAAGTTCTGCAGCCACTGCTCATCATCCCAGGCTTGCAGGACGATGTGATCCCACCACTCAGTGCTGGTTTCCCAAGCCCAAAGGCGTCGTTCCATGGTGCTGAGCATGTCTGTTACTGCCACAAGCAATTGAGTGTCTTGAGCGTCAGGCGTTTCAATATCATTGTCTGACTCCTCACTGTCACTTTGCAGCTGAAGGAATAGCTCCACTGCCATGCGTGATGTGCTGGCAACATTCATCAGCAAGGTCCTCAGCAGCTCAGGCTCCATTTGTAACAGAAATCTCAGAAATCGCGCTGCAGACTCACAATGCCGCCAAACTGCTCGGAATGTGGAGCAAAGCACCACGGGGCGTTGGAACAGGAAGCGGAAAGACCCGCACACTTCCTTCCCCTTCCCACAAGCCACAGCGCCAAAATGGGACGAGGTGCTCTGTGGGATAGCTGCCCACAATGCACCACTCCCAACAGCGCTGCAAGTGCTGCAAATGTGGCCACACTGCAGCGCTGGTAGCTGTCAGTGTGGCCACACTGCAGCGCTGGCCCTACACAGCTGTACGAACACAGCTGTAACTACCAGCGCTGCAGAACTGTAAGTGTAGCCATGGCCTGTGAATTACTTGATTGCCTTGAGGTGTAAAATCCTTGGGTTATCTTGAATTCATTAACATTAATTTGTAATGCAAAGTTCACTGTTTCACATCAAATCAAGGTTTACAGCCACATCTTGTCATGTTTTCATGACCTGATTTCTATTTTTCTTTCAGTTTCCATTCAGTTTAGATTCAGTTGCTAGTACAAGTTCAAATGTTTTGAGAAGCCTAGGCTGAAAATAAGAAATTGCACAGACAGAATTACATCCTAAATTCCTTCTGCCAAATGCCCCCTTCCACTTCCATAAAGAAAGTGGGGCAAATAATACATCTGGGTGGGGATGTTGGCTGGGCTGTGGAGGTCATGGAAGTAGGAAGTATGAATTTTGTGATGTGTGGCCTTCCCCAGCTCTCTGGTCCCATGGAAACAGCTGTTTGAGAGCATTGTAGGGGTTCATTCCCACAAGCAGGAAAGGTGTGGACTAGTTATGGGAGAGCCAGGGCTGTGGGGAAGGTAAAATGTGGCCCTGTGCAATATCTCACTCTAAAGACCTTGTGGGGCAATATCTATTTGTTTTTGTGGAAGTAGAGAAAGAACTGACAGGGATTTGTAGGGGATCTTAATGCATGACAGTCTCTGTTAGCAAGAGTTAGGCTAACTGTAACCCTAATAATGCGAGATTTGTAAAAGCGAGGATTGTGTGAGGCGAGTGGAAAAGAACTGTGTGAGAAGTAGTTTCGACCTTGTGTAGATAATATGAAATGTAGACAGTCTCTTAAGTGAGAAAAACAAGATATCAGGAGAACCTATGTATAAACAAAATGCAGCTGTTCCTTATTGTCTGTAACAAAAGTATAAATGCTTGCTGTAATTGTTTACCTGGTGAGAGACCTGTCCGGGACTGGGGCTACCGTGTGTCCTAGGGCACTCCCTCCCTCAATTGCAATTGCTTGAGAAATAATAAAGTATCTGGCTCTGCTGCACCCAAACAAAAAGTGAGTTTTTCTCTGACATTTTTTAGGGGGAGGATGGTTTGACTCAACCATGGTTACCTTATGTGGGTTCATCACCAAAATGGAAGCTCCCCACAGCCAAAGGCATGTAATTTAAGCACCAACAGTCAGAAAATCTGAACCTAAAACATCTCCTATATTTAGGTTTGCACAAAACCGAACACCCTTGCCCCACCCCATGCCTGGAGGGAGGCCCCCATTCAATCCATTCCCCCTCCCTCTGTCGCTTGCTCTCCCCCACCCTCACTCACTCACTCATTTTCACTGGGCTGGGTTGGGGTGCAGGAGGGGATGAGGGCTCTGGGGTGAGGCCAGAAATGAGGGGTTCAGGATGCAGGAGGGCGCTCTGGGCAAGAAGGTGGAGCCGAGGGTTTGCAATATGGGAGGGGGCTCTAGGGTGATGCAGGGGGTTAGGTCATGTTGCTGTTTCCAGGGAGCCATGAAGAGCCAGGCAGGGAGCCTGCCAGCCCTGCACCAACCAGACTTTTAACGGCCCAGTCAGCAGTGCTGATCAGAGCCACCAGGGTCCCTTTTCGACTGGACGTTCCAGTTGAAAACCAGACACCTGGCAAAAGTAGCTATATTTTGCTTGTTGTCTTGAAAAACAATGGTACCATTATTTACAATAAATTCTTGTCCTCTTGCTAGAAACAGGTAAGAGAAACTGTGGTTGCTGCTTGAGGGAGACATTTCTTGGTGGGACCTGAATGTGGTGTGACTGCAGTAAACTAAAGGGCCAGAAATCAAGGAGTACTATTAATGTAGATGGTATCTACAATCTGTGATCCAGGAAGAAGAAAATTCAACCAGAGAAGAAGTATCAAAAACGTGTTTTGATTGAGACGAACTGATTGTGTGACTAAAATGCAGCAGTTCAGCAGTGTTAATTTTCAAGAAACACATTTTGGAAAATGTGTGTAAATTTTAAGCATGTGCTTAAATCCCATTGGGACACAAGTACCACATGGGTAAGTGTTTTGTTGACTAGCAATGGGATTATGCACATTCTTAAAGTTAAGCATGTGCTTAAATGCTTTGCTAAATCATGGCCCTATTGAGCAGGAAAAAATGAGCAGAAGTTCTTAAAAACCCTGAGTGTGAAACAAAGCTGGCGAATCCTAAAAGAAACCATAAATTAAGGTGCAACAGATTAAAATTGCTCTGAGGAAAATATGCAAGAAAAAGCCAATGTGACTTCACAAGGGACTGCTCAAAAACCCGAGGTTAACAAATAAGCTGTTCTGGAAATGGAAAAGAGGTAGGCAAGAACAACAGAAGGTTAAGGCTCAAGGGGAAAAATAAGAAGTAAAAATACCCATAATGAGTTAAAGCTACTCAAAGCAACTAACTTGTGAAAATCCCTTTATTATTCCTTTTATCAGGGGAAAATGAAATCTCAAAGTATAATGGGATGATGAAATCAATACATACCAAAAAAAGTGCCTTTAACACAACAAATACAAGAGTTTTAGGTAATTTTTACACCTTGAAAAGTAAATACTAGTAAAGCAGACAAATTATTGGTAAATCAGAGCATCTGCAAATCAGCAGCTGGAGGTGAGACGTAACCTATGATGCCGAGAATTAGCCATTGAACTCTTATTGAACCTCTGACAATGGGTTTTGAAAAGCAAGCTGGGGAGGTACCTGAAGATTAGAAAAAATACAACCAATGTGGTACAATATCTAGCAAAGGAAAGAAGAGTAATTCTGGCAATTACCAACTACTAAATTTCACTGCAGTCTCTGTTAAAATTGTGGCACAGATCCTATGCTGCCAGTAATGCAGTGTGCTCTTATGTGGAGAATACCCTTGGGGAGTGGCCAACCATATGTGGAACTGCTCTTTTGATATATAGTAAATTGCCAATAGCTCCAAGGTGATTACTGGAGTGAAATGAAGCCAGCCCATGCTATTTTTTCCAGCATTCATGCCATCAGCAGATAGAGTGGCGTAGGAGCTGCTATGCTGTTTTTGTGCTTATAAACTGGAGTGATCCTAGTATCTCTGGATGCATCAAAGCCAGGATATCAATAAATAAGCATCAGAGGGTTTATAAAGAAGAAATCCTGTCAGGCAAATATGAAAAATCAATCTGCTGATTTGGGCCAAATTCATTCCTGGTGTAACTTCACTGAGAGAAATTCTACCAGAGATAAATTTGGGCCAGCCATGGCATAGCACTGAGGGGTGGCTTCTAATGGAGTGGCTGAATGGCTGAGGTTCACTCAGTTTAGTTGTATCTAATGCTTTCATTATTAAAATGGAAGAAAGTGGTGTAACAGCATGTTAATGACACTTACAAAGATTGAACGGGAAAGTGTAAGTAGCAATATATAGACACAATACAAAAGAATTTAGAGAAGTTAAATGCATGTCCCTTTCTGCACACTAACTAGAACTTGGCCCATTCATGGGAGATAAAAATGAGACTGTAGAAATAACTAGTTTTTGCAGTACTTATAGGGATAGGGGGAAAATAATTAAAACTGCAGATACTGAAGGAGTATAAAAGACTTAAGTATTATAATGGACAGCAAATTAGATATACAATGTGACAGAAGACGACCAGAGAGATTTTGAGCTGCATATATCATGGAAGAAAGAGATGAGAGTGCCTTTCCATATGACGGTGAAACTACCCTGAAATATCATGTACAGTTCTGAGTACCACACTTCATTACTAAGACGATATTGAAGTTGAAAGGAGTTGAGAAGAGCTGATTGAAAGGCTAGATTGGTTGATTTTTAAGGAAAGCTTACAGCAGATAATTGTATTTGCCTTGCACAAAAGATGACTAACCACCATCAGTTAGCACCACCAAACTTTGTGGCCTGAGGACCACATCTGGGTATGGAAATTGTACAGTGGGCCCTGAACGCTCACAAAATTGGGGGTTGAGATGCAAGAGGGGGTGCAGGCTCTGGAGTGGGGCCAGAAATGAGGTCAGGGTTCAGAAGGGGGCTCCAGGCTGAGATTGAGGATTTTGGAGTGCAGGAAGGGGATCGGGGCTGGGGCAGAGGGTTGAGACATTGGAGGCGGTCAGGTGTGCAGGCTCCAGGCTGCACTTACTTCAAGCAGCTCCCAGAAGCAGTGGCATGTTTCCCTCCCCCAAGCTTCTGTGCAAAGGCATGGCCAGGCAGCTCTGCATACTACCCCATCCGTAGATGCTGCTCCTGCAGCTCCGGAGCTGCGTGCAGAGCCGCCTGGCAGCCCCTATGCATAGGAGCCAGAGCAGGGACATGCATGGTGCATCTGGGAGCAGCCATTACAATGAAAGTCCTATTCAGCCCCAAGCTAGAGAATTCTCAGTGTGAACAGACTATTTAGAACATTTAACAGCCATATTCTAGGGAGTCTCTGCTGAGCATATGCAAACTGCTTTATTTTTTTCCAGAAGCTTATAACTTGGCCAAATTCAGGTAAATTTTCACAAGGATGGCAAAAGGCACATCCCTGACACACAGGCCACCTGTTGCCAAATTTTATGTCTCTGCTCCAAAGCATGGGGCTACCAGCTTCACCTATAATGTGTGTTAGTGAAGCTATAATTGAATCCTATCTTGGCTTCAAAAAATAACAACCTTTTAAAGAATTTTGCTTCTCAAAACAATGAGATCATTAGAATAATCCCATAGAAGAAGTGTTGCTAGAGTGTGGTGTGGTTTTTCATATAAGTAACATTTGACAGGCCCCACAGACCTCAAACCTTGTAGGTTTGGTCCACTTCCTTGCTGGCTGCCCAATCCAGTTGCAAGTGTGGCTCATCTATGGTTCACTGAAGAGATCCAAAGGAAAGAGGTTCTAAGAAAATAAAAGGTCTAAGACTACGACAAAGAGGAAAGAACCAAAGCCATCTGACTTCATTTCTAAGGAGAATTAATTCTGTTGTGAGGTGATGGCAGTTTCCTAATAAGAGGAGAAACAGAATGGACAAGCTAAAATATTGCTTATATGATATTTATTTTTAGAAGGGAGAGTGGGGGACATCATTAATGCTTTCTTTGACTCTCTAGTGAGCAGCAGACTTGTAACCTTTCACAGCAGAGAAGTTTTTTTTACTCAGGCCAGCATATGCATTACCAGTCAAAGCTACATGAAGCTAATATTTTTCCTCATAAAAGTAGAAGTAGCTTGTGTATCAGTACAAGCTTAGCAGAACCTCATGCAACAATCAAGGATCACGCTCCAGTGATGCATCCTCAGTGGCCCTCTTTGGAGTAACCAGGACATACGCTGAATGATCTCTCAAACATCTTATTTTTTAACTTTTGTGCAAAGGTCTTGTAGTGTGGGATTACTTTTTTGCTTGCAGAAACAGTACAAATCAGATGTAGTTAAATTATCAAAGAACATTCTAATGCAAACAAAATAGAATGCTTATTATGCATGATTTGTGATGGTAAAATTGTAATACCACATGGTCTCAATATTTGGTTGTACTGTGCCTTCTGTTAAACTTTTATGAGTTGCTGCATTGGAGCATCTTGTATAATATAAAGAGGAAAGAGCAGAGGTGGAATACTTACAGAAATAGAAAAGATACAAAATGTATCAAGACATAGACAAGCTAAATATTTTAGTTGTGAATATCTGGATTTAAATAGGGCTTCTCTATAAAAAGTTGCAATAAATGAGTGTCATTTCGTGAATGATGCTCATACTGTGTACATTAATAGAGAAGAGAGGCCAATAAATGTCTGAATATAGTGAGCATATGCCAGACACCCAAAGGTATATTAGTGTTTTCATAGCAGTAGCTTGCTTTGTGCTGCACAGCTTTCATCTAACTTCAAGTGTTAGCATTTCTGGATAAAGAAATGGCAAAATAAAAAAAAAAAACCCAAATTAGTTTCAAAATACAGCAAGTACATAAGAAATTGGGGATGTCTAAAGGCAGCTGTTTCTGTTAGTCTAATCACTCAAATCTCTCTGACAGTTGGCTGAGGTAATTATTTTATTTACTACACTTTTTGTTACTCACAACCATTTATGCGTAGTATGGTTTTTCTGCTGCAGCAGTCAGTAAAGCAGATGAAACAAGGTTGCTGGTGCTATTAAAACACACCAGATTTTACATATTACCTAGTGGTTTACATGTATTACATGCTGTGCAGCACAGAGCGTTTTCATAGCAGCAGCTTGTTAACTGTACACTTTTTTTTTTAAATTGTACCTTCAGGTGTCTGGTTTACATGGTTGGTATGTCAGGTTTAGCACCAGTGGCCCAAAGCATAGGGTATGGGTTTAGTTCTATTCCCATAGTTTCCATTATGTATGACTTTCACAAATAGATTTTTCTTGTATGGATTTTTGACTTTCATGACTCCTCTAATACAAATGTACCACACAAACAGTCTGTCCCTTTTCTAAGCCTCTAAAGAAAAATATTATTAGGGATAAGCCTCAGTACCATGAATTTCACAATGTTTAATTTAGGGCCCAATCCTGCAGTCTCTATACACTTGGAAAACATCTGTTGATTCCTTACATTGGTATAATTCGCACTGTGATTTTGGCTCATTGTAAGTAAAGATATTTGCATGCTTCTCAACTGCATGCAGGATTTAAGATAAAGATCATCCTAACAGAGGCCTTTTAAATTCATCATATGTTTCTGTCTGTCTAAGATACTAATGTGGCCTCCATCACCATAATTTCTGGGAACCTCACTATTTTGAATGTATTCTTTCTCACAGGAGCCGGGTGAGGTAGAGATGTACAATTATTCCCACCTTATAGATGAGGAACTAAGTCACCTAGGGCAAGATCCTGAAAGATAATTAGGCCTAACTACCTTTGAAGATCTGGGTCTTGGGCCTCACAACACTGAGTGGAGCAATGCCTAAGACCTTTAAAAATCTGGGCCTAAGTGACTTGCCCAAGGTCACACAGGAAGTCTGGGTCAGACTAGGGAATGAAGCCCATCCCATGTTTCCCAAGTCTCAGGTTAGGGCCCAGCCATTGGACTATCCTTGCTACCGTTTTTACGCACATTACTGTTAAGTTTTTGGGTTTTTGTCTTTTCTTTTCCCCCCTCTGTCCTTCAAGAATTTTCAGTTTGGTGTTTAAACTAACTGAAGCTTAGATCTGTTGTTTCACAGCAATAAGAATTTTGAATCAATATAGTGGTGCAGTAGGTAGCTATGAAACTATAATGGACTTTTGCATACGTTGGGACCAAGATTTTATTTTAAAAGGTTGCCTAAAATCAGACTCCTAAATCCATGTGTGTGTGTGTGTGTGTGTGTGTGTGCGTGTTTTCTCCCCTCCCAAAAGAAGTTGAGCATCCAGCAAGTCCTGGACTTATAAGCTTAACTTTTAATGTGTTAATTTTTCCCTGCACCTTTAAGTACTTCATGGAATCTCCTCCTGTCATAGTGTACTTCCCCAATCTGAAACTTAGAGTCCAAAATTTGGGGTACCAGCATGAATTCCTCTAAGCTTAATTACCTGCTTAGATCTGATAAGCTGCCACCAATCAGGAATTCCAGTGCCTGATACACTCTGGTCCCCCCCAAAACCTTCCCTGGGGACCCCCAAGACCCAGACCCTCTGGATCTTAACACAAGGAAAGTAAACTCTTTCCCTCACCCGTGCCTCTCCTAGGATTTCCCTCCCTAGGTTACCCCAGAAGATCACTGTGATTCAAACTCCTTGAATCACAACACAGAGAAATTAGGTTTGTTCCCCCACCTTCTCCTCCCCTCCAAGTGTTCCCTCCCTGGGCTCCTAGAGAGAGAAACAGATTCAAGCTCCATGAATCTAAAACAAAGGGATTCCACCCTTCTCCCCTCCCATCCCCTTCCCTGTTAAGTACAGACTCAATTCCTTTGAGCCTCAACAAGGGGAAAAATCAGACAGGTCTTAAAAGCAAAACTTTTAATAACTTTTACTTTTTTTCTTTCTTTTTATCTCTGCAATTTAGATGGTAAAAGTTACAGGGTCTGTCAGCTTATAGAAACTGGAGAAAAAGCCTCCTCCAGCAGAAATACAATTTAAAATACTTCCAGCCAAATACACATTTGCAAATACAGAAAACAATCAAAAGAGTATAACTGCCTTTCTTACTAAATACTCACTATTCTGAATATATAAGAGACTGTAGCAGGGAGATTGGCAAGAAACCTGGTTGCACGTCTAGTCCCTTCCAGGACCCAGGGAGAACAAAGCAAAACCCAACAAACACAAACAAAGGCTTCCCTCCACCCAGATTTGAAAGTATCTTGTCTCTTGATTGGTCCCCTGGTCAGGTATTTGGTTCCCTGTTTTTAACCCTTTACAGGTAAAAGAGACATTAACCCTTAACTATCTGTTTATGACACCTCTCCATCCCAGAAATAACCAATAACGATAAGTGTATTACCAGGTTATGCACTGAGGATAGTTAGGAGTGTGTGTGTGTGTGTGTGTGTGTGATGAAATCCATTCTATCTTGGTTCTCAGTTATTACTTTACCCAGTGGGTGAGGACTTGGTGAAGTTGTTGGATATATGGTTTGCTACTATTAGCTTAGTGCCAGTAATGTACGAATATCTGTGCAAAGCACAGAGATTCAAAGATCTATCATACGTATGGGAATGCCAGGGAGGGAAGGGATGGGACTTAGAAATTTAGAAAATATTAATATAATATTTACTACTCATGGGCAATATTAAGGTATGCCTTAAAAATAAGACAAAGCAATGCCAGGTTTTAAAGTGAGACTATGCATAGTTTCTCCTGTAGCACACTTTTAGTGAGCTATTGAGCACTACAGAGCAATATGCAAACGATTTCCCCAAAGATATGGACAATTTATTTTTATTAAGTCAGTCACAAGCACAGTGCAGATAAAAACTGTAACTAAAAACCACCATTGTAAGCATTCCAGTGGTTTTACCACTCACTCGGAGTGATGTTGGCGGAACAGCAATGCCATCAACAGAACAAAATAAAACTGGTCTCAGTCTGTTTTAACTAGATTTAACTATTTAACTTGTGGAGGCTGGGAAGGCAATGAAAAAGAAATCCTTCAAGACTTCATCATATCAATATCATATTATATATTGCATAATGAATTAACTATTGCTCATCCAATACAATGCTGAACACGCAGAGGATCTGAGTTTGATTCCTGGGTAAGGATCATTGCCATCTGGGTTGGGAACTTTATGATTGCAAAGCACTCAGCTTCTTTTTCCACTCCAGGAGCAGTGTTGGTCTGTAGAAGAAGTCAGGCCATGGTTTAACCTGGGGATTGTGCTGAGACAATGGGCAAGCATATTCCTGGTGGCGGAAGACTGGTTGATCTTAGTGAAGTTTCTTCTCGTGTATGTTCATGGTAAAAAAGAGTGTCTCTCACACACATGCCTTTTTATACAAATACTCAAATGAATATGTTTTTACACAAGGATTTGTGTTGCAATTATTCACATCACTTTTTTGAAAGGTATCTGTGGGTTCAGAAGTCCTCCAACCAATCATAAAATGTGACTGGTGAATTATCAAAAGTGAGTGGAGAAGTATAGTATTTGAAGAATTCCCAGTGGTAACTGGGAGTATTGCCCACTATCTCCCTAGTGGGGGTGAAAAATTCAGGCATCTTTGGCCCATTCCCAAGTACAAGCTACTAAATCTAGCGTAGACTACCTCAAGAAGCAGTGTCAAATTTGGCAAGCAGGAATTTCCAATATACATGAGAACACATTGGACACAGTGCTCAAGTAGCCATCCAGTGGACCATTGTGAAACACATGACTCAATCACATGGAAACAAACATTTTTGCAGAGTGCTACTCTTGTTTACTGTTCTATCAAGTCTTGGTTGATGCGGCTCAGGTGGATAGTGGGTAAGTTTCAAATGGCTCAACTTATGTATGGTTAAGTATTCAGCAGTCTGGGTGCTTATCCAAATAATCCAAACCTCCTGGGCCTACAAAATCCACTTCTTTAAATAGTATTATTAGCACTCTTAACTTGTATGCTTTTAACAAATTGTGCTTTTTTTCTCCAGAAGAGGGTGATGGAGGTTCTGTGCTTTGTTGATTAAAGATTTGATTTTTAAATCTCTGCTACACTATTTTGTGGTGATATTTTTAGCTTTTTGTGGCTTGTTTTACCCAAACTAGTTTACCCAATGTTTCTGAGAATTTCACAATATGGCTCTTCATTTCTGCCTCAGCAGGCAACCTCATGAGACATCAGAATTGACAAAGAAGTGAGTAAAAGTTTGAGATGACAGAATATTAAGAGATGCTAAAATCATCCACAAAAGCTTTCTAAAGTGATTTTTATCAAATTTCTGATCTCTCCATTCACTAAGCTTCTTGGAACAAAGACAACTTTGCTCTGAAAGATGCAAATGGGGTAAAATCTTCTTAATATGGACTTTTATTTTTTAATGTGCATCTGGTAATTGAGAGTAAATTCTTGGATACTTTTGGAGTATAAAGCTCTTCTTCAGCTTGATCTCTGGCTGTGTTACAAAAGGATTTATTTTAATTGAAAGTTATGCTCAGAAACATGGAATGTTTTGATTCTTAATTCAAATGTTCTGTCTGAGAGGAGACGTGGTATCCCCAGGATAACCTTTTACCTTCTTACTGCCCCATTCATTATACTTGGCAACTCTCCCTCAGGTTATATTTCAGGCTAGTTGAAGGTAGCATCAGTATTTCTAAGACCCTGGAAAGTTTTCTCTCATCCTTTCTGCCCTAACCTTTCAAATTGTACTGGCTGTCCACCCCACATGCCCTTTTTTGGCTGCACAGTCTACCCAGAATGGAGGGACTGTGTAATGACAATTGGTTTGGGCTGTCATCTGAATTTGCAAAAGCAGCCCAGTGTATGGAAGGAACATTATTACAAGATGCTTATTCCAAGGAATGAAGAGGAAAAAGGAGTTGGGAATGATGACTTAAAGTATTGCAATATTCACATAGCCTAAAAATGCATATTAAAGAACTCTGGAGATGAAAATATTTGATGTCCAGTTAATTTAAAAAGTATTATGCAGCCCTTAGGTTTTTAAGGGAACATTTTGGTCCTTTTAAACTTCCTTAGAGCAGAGAAGTTCTTAGTATGCGGGCTGGTGATTTATTACAAATTGAAGTTCTAAGTGGAAACATCACACAGACTATTTTAACTTGTGATGTTCTTTTGCACCAAGTCATTACGCTGCCTGTGGTCTCCAACTCCTATACTTCTGACCTGAGGTGCATTGATAGAGCTAAATGGGGAAGTGTACACAGCATTGTTCCTGGTTCTAACCTATTAATCACTCACACTCGTGTTCAAAAATTCAGTCCATCCCTTCCCTCCAATATCAAATGCCTCAGGGTCTGACTGCTCTCTCTTACACTGGTTGTATGCCAGTGTAATTTTATTGTATGTGGGTTTTTTCCCCCTAAGAGGCTACTCCTGGCTCTCAGATATGGTTGCCCCATCTCAAAGATATATTAGAACTGGAACAGGTACAGAAAACGGCAACAAAAATGATTAGGGATATGAACAGCTTCCATATGAGAAGAGATTAATAAGACTGGGACTTTTCAGGTTGGAAAAGAGACGACTAAGGAAGGATATGACTGAGGGCTATAAAATCCTCACTGGTGTGGAGAAAATAAATAAGGAAGTGTTATTTACTCCTTCTCATAACACAAGAACTAGTGATCACCAAATGAAATTAATAGGCAGCAGGTTTAAAACAAAAGGAAGTATTTCTTCACACAGCGCACAGTCAACCTTGTGGAACTCTTTGCTAGAGGATGTTAGGACCAAGAGTATAACAAAGATAAAAAACGAACTAGATAAAATAATGGAGGATAGGTCCATCAATGGCTATTAGCCAGGATGGGCAGGGGTAGTGTCCCTAGGCTCTGTTTTCCAGAAGCTGGGAATGGGTGACAGGGGATGGATCACTTGGTTGTCTGTTCTGTTCATTCCCGCTGGGGCACTTGGCATTGGCTGCTGTCGGTAAACAGGATACTGGGCTAGATGGACCTTTGGTCTGACTCAGTCTGGCCATTATTATGCTCAGTGATGTAACAAGTCCGGAAGATTTCAGAAATGTGGGAGCAGGCTCAACTGCCAGTCTGAGTGAGAACAAGTTTATTCTTGGGCAGGGGGCATTTTGTCTAAAAGGTTGTACTGTGCTTAGCACAGTGGGGCCCTGATCCATGATTGGGGGCCCTGATGCCACGGAACTAATAATACTGTAATGAGAGGTGTAATGATGAGAGAGGTGATTTCATTTAAAGGAAAATATTGAAATGTCGATTGTTCAAATTCAGAATTTCTCCATGAAAGGGAATGGAGCATGGGCTTCAGGGATGTCTTCTTGGTGGGCATCCCAGGTATATAGGGACCCTGGGAGCTCAGGTTACTGAAGAGCTGCAAGCCAGGGCTTCCAGGCTCATTGTTTCTCCCCCTCAAGGTACATTGCCAAATTGCTGGACTGGTGAGGTGGCAGGGAGCGAGAGAGGTTTTATAACAGAGCTTTGTTGAAATCAAAACTGTCTCCGTGGAACTTCTTGATTTCAACAAACTGGCACATTCTGACATGTTTCGTTAGAATTTTTTCCAACCAGCTGTACCTGTAATATAGCGGAAGCTTTAGTTTTTGGCTATTTTACCAAGTGATGTGTAGGGAAAATTGCCTCGTGCCTCAGTTAGAAGCTTGTCCATGGGTGATGCGAGGGCTCAGTCATCCCTATTATGTGGATTTGTTCCCTGGGGGGTGTCTGATATAGAGGACCTTGTGGCATGAACAGAGCATGAGTGTGCCAGAAGTGTTCCTAGAGCCCCTGGGATGTGCTCACAGTATCGCTGCTGCTCTCACTTCCTGCCTGCCACATTGGGGGGCCCTCAGGCACTGGGGGCCAAAGCAACCCTGGCCAGCCCAGGGGCATAAAGTCACCATTGTCCTCCCTTCACTGATCCATGTAGTGAGATCAGCCCCAGCAGAGAGAAGAACTGAGTTCTAAGTGAAATCCTGAAAACTCATCTTGATCAAAACCTTCAACAAATTTGAACAGAGGTTTTTGCTGGTGATGCAAATAGTTGTTCACTAATAGCCATGAACAGCCAATGCAATATCTGTCTGTATACTGACAGGGAAGAAAAAGGAAGTTTAAAAAATAGGCTATGGACTGATATGAAGATGGACCCAGTTTTAGCTATAATTGAGGCTGAATTTCTGTTACACAAAGAATTGTTCCAATATGGAACAAATTGCCAAAGTCAGCAGTAAAAAGCAATGCATATGAATTCAAGAGGGAGATAGACAAATTTATGGAAAATGAGGAAATCCAGAGAGATAGTCGGAGGCCAGATTTATGAGGATAGGACTAGATGATGAGATACAGATTTATCTGTATTTCTTGGTGTTGTAAGTGTAGGTCTTGATGGACCAATAGTTTCTGGCTCTGGAGATATCTATGTTTTAGTGTAAATGTTTGTTTCTTCCTGCATTAGAGACAATGGGATGATAAAATCTAACTGTGGTGGAAATAAGCCTTCCATATGCAATTTGTGGTTTGCTCTCCATTTTGTTAGGCTTAGGTTTTTTCCCTCTACAGTGTTTTTTGGCAGCTCTGGTTTTTCCATGGGGGGCAGGGAGTGTCATATCTGTGTCTTCTTGATTTTGACATAATGATCGGATCAGTATCTAGCTGTGTTTTCTAGCAAGACAGTGAGTGGGGAGAACGCATTTTACATTGAAACTAATTCCTTATAGGTGCAAATTAGGTCCAATTGCAGTCAAGGGGACTACTTATGGTAAGTGCTAGGCCCAGTAGTAAGTGTTTGTGGGATCAGACACTAAGAAACGATGCTATGAGCAACATGTGAAATGCCAACAAAAATTGTTATGGGGTGCACTAGCTTTGACAATTAAAAAAAAGCACTCTGAAATGGGAATGTGTCTGTTTGCTTTCTTGCATGTGGATTTTTCCAGTTGGATTTTCACCTTTTAATGAACCTCTTTTTACACACACTTTTTATCCAGAAACCAAAACACAAACAAAAGCCCAGGAGCTTAGGTGTCTTGCACTGTCCTCTTTGAAGTTCAGGGCTACTAGATTTCCTCTCCCTAGGGTTAAGGTTTCATGTAAATATAGTAAATAAATACAGTGTAGCTGGGTGCTTCATGGAAAACAGCAGTAATATTGCAGTCTGCCCTGAAGAGATTTCATCTTTCATATGTGGGCATTTAGGACTAAATCCTCAGCTATTCAGAATTTATATTCAGGGCAGATAAAGAGAATGGGTGGGAGGGTGTCTCTAAGCCATCTTTCCACTCCCATTATCCTGGGCCAGATATAGGCCACAATGGCCCCTGGCATGAATTAGAACAGCTTTCGAACTGCTCCAAGTTACCCCCACTGCAGCCAGACACTCTACCAGCTAAGGATCTCTGCATTTCTCTCCACCCCCTCATCCCCCTCTTGGTACACATCCTCCCTGTCACAAATATGCCTCCTACATGGAGGAAGAGAGGCAAGGGAGGTGGGTGGCATAGAGCGGATTATGTTGGCTTTATGCCACCCAAGGATTTTACTGTTTCAAAGGAAATCTGTCTACCTATTAAAAGGCACATTCTAGCTGCTTTGTGCTGCCTTGTAGCACAACTAGAGATGGTGCTTAGCATGTGTCCTTAATATTCCCTACTTGGTCAAAATAAAGATAGCAGGTCAATACTTCGCCAGGCCTAATTTCTACTGATGTCTGCAGCCTTTGCCTAGCAATGTTTTATTTGCTCTAAGAGAGAGATCAGAAAATCTAGGATAGCTGATCCTATGAATTTTTGTAAGGCCAGTTGCTCATTAATCCCCATGGATGTCTTATCTGGATGCAATCACCTGGTAAGAAAGGCAATAAGCCTATAAGACTAACATACCAAACTTGTGCTATGGAGTATCCTGTCATAACTTATTTTATCAGCTGGCAGATGTGATGGATTGTATAAACAGTAGTGACTAGCAGTATAATGCTTCAGTACAGATGAATAACTGGCCACACCATCTCTCTGGGCTAAAAGTTGCATATACCATGCTGAACTAGTGGAATATAATATGTACTGCAAGGAAACAAAAGGGAATCTTTGAGACCTTCAGATCCTTGTGAGATATGAATGCATTGTCATGAGAACCAAAATAATGTGTTAACTTCTACTAAAACAGCATATGCTCAGCACAGAACTTCATATTAGAACCAAATGTGCTCATGTTAATTTTGAATTGTGTAAACATTATAGAAGATAAAAATGTGTTGACTGCACATTAACTTTTCAAGGAAAATCTTTTAAATTCTAAACATCTCCTGCTATAGTACCCCTTTGAAGAACATTTAAAAGATAGTCCTTCAAGGACACGTAAGAACCCAAACCTCACTTTCTGAATCTCTCCTATTAACTGGGGGGTGGGAGGGAAGGGAAGAGATTATGAAGTAACATTGACTGATTTCTTATAATATTGCAAGTTTGTGATGTTCAGAAGTGCCTTTTTAATGAAAGAGAAAGCAGGGCTTTCAAGTCCTGCAATATCAGCTGGGAACATAATCTAAACTAGAAACATATGCTGAATTTAGGGGGCGGCAGAAGGGGAGAACAGGAGAGGGAGCAGTCTTCTAGTACTAGGAAGTATCCAAAAAAGTTAATGCCGACATCAATTTTAAAAAAAAAAACACCATGCATGACAAGGAGAATTCACAAACAAGTATTTTCTTATTATTTGGGGACAGGTCTGGGAAGTAGGATTATCTGCATATTGACGGAAGTGTGTGTTTGCTCCTGGCAAAAATGAACTCCACCACATTCCTAAATAAGAAAATGCTGGAGGAAAAGGCTCTATTCATCCATCACTAAGAGCTGCTATCCCTCTTCTTTGGGAGACAGTAAATTTCTGCTTATTGCACCAGGAGATGCTACTTATTTTAGGGGGGAGGGAGACATAAAGGATGCTTATTGGGGTTCCCTCTCCTTGTTAATATTTCATATTTCCTCCTCTACCTAAATATGTTTATGTAGCCACAGCAGAATCAAACAAAAAAACTGCTGCCCACCGCTGTTCCTATAAGAGCATTACCTGGCTGTAAAGTGATTATGAATAATTTCTGGAATACTTTGGTTGAGGTGTACCTTCATGTTCCCTAGATAGGAAGAGCTCTGATTAGCTTGCCTGTACTTGTGTTGGTTTATTTTGTTTGGTTTTTTTAAAACCCTCTTACATGTGCTTTATGCCTTGCCTGAGCTCAAGTATGTCAAAATACTTTCATTCGCCTCATAAATACACCTTTGTATTCTGCCTAATACATATAAACATCATGATCCATGTCTGAGAATGTTGGGGAATTTTATTAGGTCCATAAAGTGTTTTAGTTGCAGTCTAGTCCAATGGGTCCAAAATAAACACACGGAAAGCAAGAGTAACCATTTTTTACCTACTACTTTCCCTTCCCTTTCCCCCATCCCTTAATACCAGAGATGCTCTAAAACAACTTTGCTGTGGTAGTTTCTAGGGTTATTTCTCTTTACTATCTAAGTAAAGCAAGAACTAGGCAGTCCGAGCAGGGGGGAAAAGCAGCTGAAGCTCAGCTATTCACTGATTTCTCAAGCCATTTTTACCCTGGAGAAGTGAAAAAATTGGGAATAATTTTATGACAATTTTTTTTCTTCCTTAGTGCTACTCTTGGGAAGCTAGTTGGTTGACAGTGCTTTTGTAGCACTCTCAGCTCTGCAACTGGAGGGAATGAATGACCACCGGGGTGAGATGGAAAAATGGCTCTTATGATAGCACAGAGTATGAACTTTTGGGCTACAAGGCCAGCCTGATGTCCTGTACAGATTTTTGTTCAGAGACAATCCCCTTTTGCATCTTGGGCTCCCTCCCTCTGGCTCTGGATGTAGCTTCTTGAGTTTCTTGGCACTCTTCTTGCATTAGCCAAAGAAGTCACTCAGTGTCAATTTTTCAATATACAGTGTCTCTGCACTATGTCTTCTCTGGAAAAAATTCCCACTTGCTAACACAGGTACAGTTCCACCACTGATAACAATGACAAGCATCAGTGTAGAGAAGACTCCAGATGGCCACTGACATTTTAAGAACAGCATCATGGAAACCTGCTCAAGACTTCAAACTGCTTGAGACCCCAATCCTGCAAGCGGCTTGAAGAGGTTGCTCGTGGATAGTGTTAGCAGTGTTTGTCAGCATAAAGCAACCTGTTGGGGATCATATAGGGCCCCTGTGTCTAAAATTATTTGTGTGTATGCCTTTGTTAAACCTCTCTGTGGAAATGTTATGTTATGCCTAGATAGTTTAACAGGACCTCAACAATCATACCTCTTAAAAACATGCTAGAAGATGAGAGAGAGTACACTTTTATAAAGTTTGCAGACGATACTAAGCTGGAAGGGGTTGCAAGTGTTTTGGAGTATATATTAAAATTCAAAATGTTCTGGGGATAAATTGAAGAAATGGTCTGAAGTAAATAGGATGAAATTCAATAAGCACAAATGTTCCTTCCTAAGTAGAGTACTTTACAATCAGTTGCACATGTACCAAATGGGAAATGACTGCCTAGGAAGAAGTACTGCAGAAAGGGATCTGGGGGTCATAGTGGATCACAAACTAAATGAGTCAACAGTGTAACACGGTTACAAAAAAAGCAAACATCATTCTGGGATGTATTAGCAGGAGTGTTGTAAGCAAGACATAATAAGTAATTCTTCCACTCTACTCCAGTTGAGGTCTAAACAGTGTGAAGCATTTGTGTCCAGCTCTGGGTGCCAAATTTCAGAAAAGAGTTGAACAAACTGAAGAAAGTCCAGAGGTGAACCACAAAAGTGATTAAAGGTCTAGAAAACATGACCTACGAAGGAAGATGAAAAAACTGGTTTGTTTAGTCTGGAGAAGACTGAGAGGACATAAAAAGTTGTTACAAGGAGGAGGGAGAAGAATTGTTCTTAACCTCTGAGGCTAGGACAAGAAGCAATGGGCTTAAATTGCAGAAAGGACAGTAGGAAAAACTGCCTAGCTGTCAGGGTGGTTAAGCACTGGAATAAATTTCCCAGGGAGGTTGTCGAATCTCCATCATTGGAGATTTTTTAAGAGCAGGCTCAACAAACACCTGTCAGGGATGGTCTAGAAAATATTTAGTCCTGCCTTGAGTGCAGGGGACTGGACTAGATGACCTCTTGAGGTCTCTTCCATTCCTATGATTCTATATTTTCTTTTCTGAGGTTTCCTTTTATGCCTATCTGGAACATATTCCACACTATACTTCTAAGGTTAAGGAATCAATAAGGATGGCTGTCAAGCTGGAATCAAAATAATGGTTCAGAGGAGCTCCAAAGGAACTACTTGACTATCTATCCAATAATTGCAGCATCAGAGCCAGAAGATGTTATGATGAATTTGAAAGGGAAAAAAATTGAGGCAAAACTAATTTTTAAGGGCCAAGACCAAAAGGGATTATTTGTTTATATAATACAGCCATTCCACGTCAACATTCTTGGAGAATTATTTCTGGAATGCAATAATTGGCATGCGGTATGTTACAGTTCCCATTCTTGGTTTGCCATAAAGCTTATGGTTCATGCCGTGTGAGAAGAGTTAGGCAGTTTCCTTTTATCATTTAAGAATTTCTACAGAGAATAAAGATTTTAAAAAGTAAATAACTATAACTACCATTAAGAACTAAATAAGATGATACTTATTTTTGAACAGAGCATCAATAGGTATTGCAGATGGGCTTAACGCTAGCAAAAATTAGACAAATTCTACTGAATGCTATGGGCTAGAATCTCATTTGCATTAAGGGACTTTAGTGTAAATGAGATTCAGGCTCTTTCATTTTCCACGGCCAGATTACCCCTGGCCTTTGTGTTAGTGTCTAGGGCACGCAGGGAAGGCTCATGGAGCCACCTGCCCCTTGGATGCTCTGTGCAACAGACATTTGCAGTCCCTGAATTCAGGGGACCACAGCAACTACTCTCTCAATGTGTACCTGCAGGCACAAATTGCTGCAAAGGGGTAGGATGTAAATGTGCCCATCTCACCACACCCAGTTTGGCTCTAGACCATAGGGTTGTCAGTCAAACTGGGCTGCACCATCCTACAGCTAGTAGAGAGGGTGCAGTATATTCACTCCCCCTGGGCCTGCGTTGTTCAGAGACTGGTTATGCCCCCTGGGTCACAATCCCTTCCAAGCTCCCTTGGGTTGATGAGGCTCTGCACACTACCTCATCGGAGCTGGGGCTAACTGCCACAATTTAACTTGTAATGGGTAATAAAACCTCTTACATTATTTTGCAATGCAAGTGCAAGAGCTCAAGCTGACTAGCTTGCCTTCCAGGGAACCAACCACAAAACAGAGACGCAAACCCACAGAAATGTTTTCTTTTCAGGGCTCACATTTCAGCAAGCTTTTGCTTATGTCAAGCTAATGTAGCCAAATCCACTGATGTTTCAGCTATGCAGCCTAAAGAATGCAAGTGTATTAACACAGCTCTGCTCGCAGGTAGAGCAGCACTTCTAACCTTTGTCACCACTCCAATTTGAGCATATAAACCTCTCCCATAACCATATAACCATATAACCTGGCTAGCCTTCCTGCATATCTCTGGAAACTGTGCATATGTTACAAGACTGTCTTTTAGACTCCTAACACATGTAATGAGAGCAAATGAATGCTCAATACAGTCTCAAAGAATATGGGAAAATACTTTACTAGTCTACTTCCCCGCAAAAAATCTAACCAGCTCTCACTCTTCGAAAGGGTAATATTTTGTTTTGTCAATTACATTATATTAATTTTGTCTTTTACATTGAGAAAAGAGAGAGCAGCAGTCATCGCATGTACTCTTTTAAAGGGAAAGAAAAATAGAAGGATCACCTAGTGGTTAAGGAATCAGCATTCCTTGCTCTTCCTGATTTCTTGTTTCACTGGTAGCCATGTTAGTCTGTATCTGCAAAAAAAAACACCCCAAAACCCGAGGAGTCCTTGTGGCTCCTTGAGACTAACAAATCCTTAGAGCCCACGAAAGCTTATGCCCAAATAAATTTGTTAGTCTCTAAGGTGCCACAAGGACTCCTCGGGTTTTGTTGCAGATTTCTTGTGTTAATTTGGGCAAGTTACTTGGGGGGAATTTTCAAAGGCATAAATGTCAGTTAAGCAAAAGTCAATGGGCGTTAGATTTGTGTCTGTCATCTGTGCCTTTGAAAGTCTCCCTGTTAAGGTCGCTGTGCCTCAGTTTCTCACAATAAAGAGTACTTCCCTGCCCTCACATGGTGGTTGAGGATAAATACACCACTGATTTTTGAGGCACTCGGGGCATTGATATACCTAGATAGAGTAATAAGGTTACAAGCAACAGGAAGCCAAATCCTGTAGTCCTTACTCTGTTCTCACTCAACTCATTGAAATGTGAGTAAGGGCTGAGTAGAAACTGTGTCTAAAGACAGACATTTGAGCATATTTAATTAATCAACATTTGATATGCTAGCAGAGTGCAGCAGAACTATTGCAGGAGAAAGCTAACCAGTTAGATCTTTATGTAACCATTGTGTTTTAAGGTGTCCTTCCATGGGGAGAGATAGTGTCTTCTGTGTGGCATCTGTTAGTGCTGTTGTTGGGAAAGGTAACATTTAAGAAAGTTAGGAACTGCAACAAGGCTTTAATTTAAATTATTACTTTCACATAAATCAACAAGTGCTTGAAAGTGAATACTGCCTGTGGCGGAGCTACATGCAAGCCAAGACTAATGAGGGCTATATGACAAGGTACTTAGAGCATGATAATAGGTGAAGAAGCAGGAAAATGAAGAGAGATTTAGCATACTGATCAAGTTATTTCTGTCTGGCTGTGTCAACACTGAGAGTCTGGAGCCAGAATAGGATGTGTGACTTTTGTCAGTTTAACTTAGACTGCTGTCCATGGCCCTAGTAATTTGTATTCTTCCATATGGAGTTCTGCAGTCAATCTCCTTCCTCTGCTCCAACACATAAGGAATCCTTTAAAAATTGGCTTTTCTAAAGACTTAGGAGGAAAAACAATGTTCCTAGCCCTTAAAGGTATATTAAAAAAAAAAACTAATGAGCAACAAATGCTAGTAATCCTTGTATCTCCAACCATACACTGAATGCAGAAAATATGAACTAATCATTGCCACTTATTCAATGTGAGAGAGTTTTTTTATTCCTGGTATTGAAATAAGTAAATGAAATCAGCTCTCATGGTCATGAGATAATTCATCAAGAAACCTGCATGTTTGATCCCTTACCCCACTGATAATGCTATCTCAATTATAATTTTATTTTAAGTGATGTCAAGAGTCCATAGAAGTCAATGGAAAGGTCCTTGGTGACTTTGGAATAGGCCCATCGTGCTTATAAAATCTACTGAAATGACAACCCTGAGGACCAAACATCTCTTTCTACTCAGAGTTGTGATATGTGCCGTACAAGTTCTTGCACATAATCCCAGAGCCTTGGAGTGAATTCAGGGGTCATGCATGCATCCAATCAAAGGAGAGTATATAAAAGGTTGAATATACATTGGACCTGCTGTAGAACCCATAGCCATACCTTTTGCCTCCCCAATACTGAAATGTTAAGAAATATTATTGGACTGTTTCCATGTGTGTGTGTGTAAGCTGATGATCACATTCAAAGTCACATTTCAAACAACAAGGAATTATGACAATACTTGAAATAGGCAAAGCAAAACATTTGGAGAAACTTCTTTTTATCCTCATTTCCAGAATGGTTTTCCATTGTGACAATTTCAGATGTCACTGTCTAAACCAGGGGTGGGCAAACTTTTTGGCCTGAGGGCCGCATCAGGTTTTGTAAATTGTATGGAGGGCTGGTTAGGGTAGGGGGTCATGGCCCGTCCCCCCCCTCCTATCTAACCCCCCCGGGACTCCTGCCCCATCCAACCCTCCCTGTTGCCTGAACGCCCCCTCTGGGACTCCTGCCCCATCCACACCCCCTGCTCCCTGTCCCCTGACTGCCCATGGACCCCAACCGCCCTATCCAACCCCTCCTCTCATTCCTGATGGCCTCCCTGGGACCCCTGCCCCATCCAACCATCCCTTCCCCTGTCCCCTGACTGCTCCCTGCTGCCCCATCCAACCCCCCGTTCTTCCTGACTGCCCCCCCCCAGGACCCTTGCCCCCATTCAACCCCCTTTCCCCCCCGACCACACCGACTCCTATCCACACATGTGCCCCCTGAGCACCACTCCAAATGCCCCTGCCCTCTATCCAACCCCTCCTGTTCCGTGCTCTGTTACTGCGCTGCCTGGAGCACTGGTGGCTGGCGGTGCTACCATCACACTGCCCAGCTGGAACCAGGCCGCGCCACTGCTGCCGCCACCACGGAGCACAGAAACTGGGTCAGGCCGGGCTCTGCTGCTGTGCTGCCCCAGGAGCTCACAGCCCTGCCGCCCAGAGCATTGCACTGGCGGTGGAGCGAGCGAGCTGAGGCTGCGGGGGAGGGAGAACAGTGGGGGAAGGGCTGGGGCTATCCTCCCGAGCCAGGAGCTCGAGGGCCGGGCAGGACTGTCCTGCAGGCTGGATGTGGCCCGCGGGCCATAGTTTGCCCACCTCTGGTCTAAACTCAAGACTGCTTACAGGGTTATAGATGGCTGTATAAAAAGAGCACATGTGAAGGAAAGGGGTGCCAAGAAGATCACCAAAATCTCAGTGAGAAGGGTTGGCATGTAAATGTAATGACCCCACAAGGCACCATCAAGAAAGGAGATGTTTGTCCAGGAATCCAAAACTGTAGATGCGGTTGTTGAGAGCAAGGTTTCCAGGGGAGAGAGGGGGGGAAAGTATAGCAAATAAAGATATGCAATGCAGTACTGAAAAGTTTGAGCCTTCAAACAGTTCAGTAAGGAAATTCCAATTTACAAGTCATTACATTGAAACCTGTCTACATTAAGGATAATAAGTGCAAGGGTAAAAATCTAACCAAGAGGATCTTGAACAAATGAAAGAATTGTACATAATACTCTGTATTACTGTTAAACATATAGAATGTTGTTTTAACAAGGATAGGGTCAAAAGGTCAAGTCTGTGGGTCAGGTTTGGCTAATTTGCACTTGGGAGGTGTGTACCTCAGCTATTGAGATGAACGTGTGATAGGCTGTGTGAGTAGTTCACAGCTAGCTACAATCATAGCTGGAATGATTTGGAGTCTTTCCTCTACAAGAAGCGACCAAATGGACATGCTTGTTCATGTTCACTTAATGCCTACAGTGTTGAAGTTCCATAAGGATATTTTTGCTGGGTTAACTATGGTATCTCCATTACATTTGGTAGTGGTACTTCTTTCTGGAACAAAAATCCATATATTATTGCTTACACTTTCAGTATATCTAAACTAGTCACTTTCCCACACTCTCACTTCAGTTCAAATTCTTTGGTAGTAGCCAGTGCAATAATAATTATGAATCAGACATTGGTTTTAAGGCTTACAGATCTCTTTCATAAAGAATCAGTTTTCTCAACCATTTGCAATGTTCATCCATCTATCACATTTAAAAGGTAGCTAGACCATCTACCAGGGACTTTCCAGGCACAAATACTGTATTATGTCTGTGGATTGTACCTCATTAGGCACTAAGTAGTATTTGACAAGTCACTGGCACATAATCCAAGTCTTTGTTATTTACCAGGGGGTTTGAGTGGTTTGTGGTCAGTCAAAAGTTTAAACAATTCGATGGAAGAACTTTTTTGTAAATTTTTCACATGCCTCTATTACAGTGAGAGGCTCCTTAGTCTGAGCAGAATGATTCATAGCATCAGTGTCATGGAGCAGTATGCAACTGTCTGACCACCATGTCCATGCTATTGTACTTTGCTAACCCATGGCTACTTAGAACCCACAGTTACAACAGTTGGCTGATAGACATAGTAGAAGGTAAGTACATCACAGACTGTAGGAGTTTCACTTCGCTGAATACTTGTTCTTGTATTGTGCTCAAATACCAGGTGCTTTCACTTTCTAGGAGTTCATTCCAAGGATGTATTGTTGTAAATCATAACCTAGGATTCATTTCATTTGAAAAATGGCTTCAGGAGCTTGCATGAACTTATTATTTCCTTAATGGATTTCACGTTCATTGACTCTCTGGTTTTATGCCTAGCTTGCTTATACTATGCCCCAAGAAGCCTACTTATTTCTAACACAGAGGCCATTTATATTTATTGAGCTTTAGACCCGAAGACTTGGTTGTTTTCATAAATCTAGACAACCTTCTACCATGCTGTTTTTTTTTTTTTAAATAGGAATATACCAGGACAGTGTCCACACAAACCACTACCCCTTTCCAGGTGCTGCGGTAGTTCTATCATTTCCTTTGGAAGACATTAGGTGCAGTAGCAATGCCAAAAGGAAGTCTGCAGAAATATTACCATCCAAAAGGCATACTGAAAATAATTAACCTGGCGCCATTTGGGTGTAAAGCAATCTGCCAGAAACAACTTGCGGAATTTAAAAGGGAAAATACTTGGGCATTAATCTTGGAAAGATGTCATCCAATGTGGGTAGGACATATTTCTGTCCAAAGTGCTCTGTTGAGCTGATTCAGGTCAACGTGTGTGCTGACTATCTCATTTTTTATGTCTATAAACACTGGTACACACAGAAGAGATTTCAGAGCCGCTAAATGGTAACACCACATCTAGCCATTTAAGCGAACTCCTCTTTTACTGTAGGAAGCGTTAAATTGAAATTGCTGTGACTGTCTAGTTGCTATAAGGAGTTACTCCATCACTTAGTTTAGGGAATCATCTGCATAGTCTTATTTCCTCAAATTCTATGGTGTTCTATTTCTTCCAGCCAGTACCCAAGTGCCATTGCCACAGCTACATCCTAGCTTATCAAGATACTACTTTTGGACCACTGAAGGCATATGACCTATATTTCCTGTAACATTATAATTTTGCAGCTTTTGGCCCACCCACAGATAATTACATTCACTAATCACTCCAATATGCCCCAAACACTTCCTATTCATTTTTCTCGCACATAACTAACTCAAACTACAGAATCTCTCTCCTTTGTGCCTTCCTACCCCTGAATACCATGCCTTTGCCTCCCTGAAAGCCTTTCTGCTGCTTCTCCCTCTGCTAAGATTGCCAACCCCTGAGGACTGCCCTGGAGTCTCCAGGAATTAAAGAATAATTTGTAATGATTACATCATAAGATGAAACCTCCAGGAATACGTCCAACCAAAACTGACAACCCTACCCTCTGCTTCTTCAAACCCAGAAAGCTACTATCTGCTTGTCCACTGTCCTACTCCAAGGTCTGCTGAACTTCTGCCTTATCTCTATGTTGAGGAATTCTTGCTTGCTTCTTTAACTGCTTCAGTGAATTGGGCAGACATCTTTGAATTATCCAGAATTACTATTTTGTGTCAGAGGATCCTGCAAATACAGATCTCATAAGATACCGGAGAGAGAGACATTTTTCCAGCTATGTACTAATCCAAAATGTAAAAAAACCAGCTACTTCTATGCTACCTAATGGCCCGCTTTATTTAGATTTGGAATTTCTCACAAACCTCTTTTGTTTATGCTAAATTAAACAGTTCTTTTATACCATATGCACATTTTACCAGGTTGCTGTCCGCTTCTGCACATCACTACCAAATATAATAAACATCATGGGTACAAAATTGGTCTCTGGAGTATCTGACTATTAATTCATATTATTTACTAATCTTCTGGGGGGAAGATCCTGCCTTTTTGTGCTCCCTGTTTGTTTCACACTAGAGGGTGGAAGTGTGGGGGTCAGAATACTAGGATCTCATAGAGGGAGTTCACACCCTCCACACATACATGTCTAGCATTCAGGGGAGCTTTGAAGACTGGCTAGTGGCAGAGTGATTGTGGATTCTGTGGCTTTAGCACTAGTGAATCCACCAGGCATCCCACTCTGCTCAAGAGTGGGTATGCAGGAATTGAAGGGTACGTGATGCATAGTATGTTAATTTAACACTATTGCTGATACTTAACCAAGCATACTACGTTCTGTGTTTATGCTCAGTCAGTTTCACTAGACTTGGAAGTGTTCCTTAACTCCATTTCTGAAGATAAGCATGTGCATAATACTACACTGCCTTTGCAATTTTTAAACTACATAGTCTTATCACCATAGAAGCAGCATGAATGAGTGGAAGGGGCAGGAGACTGGGACCTTAGACACCTGTAGTCTATTCTCTGCTCTGCTACTGACCTGCTATGTGCCCTTAGGGATATCATTTAAATAGTTTTGTAAAGTACATCTGAAAAGGCTTGCATTAGAGTTAAGTATACTATTGTTATTATTTGCTTCAGTACCCTAAGGAGAATGCCATCTGGTGCTGGTGTTTTACTGAGTTTGAAATTCACAATTTACTCCATACTTTCATCCATAGTCTTCAAACCCTTAAAGTCAGATTCTGATTTCCTCTGTAATAATACCAGCGTCTCACCCCTAACCCTGTAATCTTCTAGGGGAAAGAATGATGCAAAGAATGAATTTAACATTTCTTTGCCTTTATCCAGTAGTAGATTGTCTCCCACTGCCTTCTGCCTTGTAATATATTTAAATATTTCTTCATTGTTTATCCCTCTTTAGCAAATGAGAACATTAAAAAAACACCAACAAAAGTGATTCAGCCAGAGAATTTACTAAGCACAGAATTATGAGAAGGACACCCATAATTCTGCATACTCTTGATAGAGGGTTCAACCGAAGCAGTTTTCTCTTTTCAGAAACATTACAAATGAAGGCCAGGATTTTCAAAAGAGACTAATGATTTTGTATGCTCTGCTTTTGGTTGCCCAAGCAGAAACACCATAAAGGGCCCGATTTTCAGAATGTACAGACCACCTATCTTCTGAAAATCAAGCACTCTAAGGTGTCTCAGGTTAATGGCCCCTAAAATTACTAGTCACTCTTGAAAATCTTTGCAAAGCTCGTAAAAGTATGCCAGGGCATTAAAAAATTATTTTGAATCTCAGATCTGACATTTGTTTAAACCCTAAAATAATAGCACCACATTCTGATATATTTTTGTTGTTGTTGTTGTTGTTGTTTTGGGTATGCCTGAATTTCAGTGGGACACTTCACATGAATAAGGGAATTAGGATTTGTCCTTGTGTATGCATGTCTCCTCACATGTGTCAAGTGAGCATGATTTAGCCTGTGTACATTTATATAAGCATACAAGAAAGGTTAGCTTACTAATACTGAGGAATTGTTTTGAACATACAGACTAACATAGTGTTTGGTCCTAGAAATAAGGGGCTGAAAAAAGAAATAGAGAATTGAATCATTACCATCTTTCCTCATGTGTGGGATATATTTTCATCTTAATGCATATGGATACAGACATCAAACTCCCTCTGCACAGAAATAGGAATGTCTCAGAAAGAGTAAGAAATTTGAGGCATGTTACCAGACAACACTAGAGAGGCAAAGAGCTCTTATTTGAGTGTGAGAAAGGAGATTGTTTTTTGTTTAAAAAAGTCCTCCTAGGAGACAGATGAGGAAGAAAAAAAAAGTTCTAGTGATTCTTTTCTGTGCCTGAGACTCATGGCATTCTTGGACTCCATACAGCACAAGTAACTCTGAGAGCAGTTTACTGTAAGTAATGTAGCATTACTGCATACTTTTTTATGGCCTATACTGCTCCAAAAACAACATCATTTTTTTCCTAACTATATTTCTGTTCTGCACAAGTTAAAATTGCTAGTGAATTGAACTGGAAACAATTAATTTTAGGTGGTGGTGGGGAGGGGTTGTTGTTTTTTTTAATTAAAAAAACTCCCCAAAACTTTTGGTAGAAGTGCTTGTACTTGTATTCGACCACTTCTAGAATATAGACTCTTACTCTTGTTTCTATTTAGCACTAAGTGTAAGATCAACAGAGCATGCATCTGAAATGTCATTTGAGATGGTATCTGTCTCTCTGGCCCAGATTGCCTTCTCCAGTGGGAAAAGCTGTGGGAAGGGACATTTTGCAAGGAAGACTCCATGAACTTCTCATGGAACCTTGTCACATTCTCCCACCAGCACTCCACTGTGGAAAATCTGCACCTAAGCTTCTGTCCTCTTTCCCCCACTCCTAACCCCAATGGCTCATTCTACTCCCTGGCAGCAGCAGGGCTCCATTAGAGCCGTGTTACTAAGTCTTCCCCATGGCTGCAGCATGGGACACTGGGGTGAAAAAAATTACTACAGCCAGAGCTGCATCTTCCACGTGGGCAGAAGAAATATATGACTAGCTAACAGCAGTAACTGATAGTGTGTGTATGTGTGGGAGAAAGTTGGGAGAGGTAACTTCAGAATGTCTATCTGTACAAGTCATTTAAACACCTCAAATCCAATTCTTTATCACATCACTTTCTCCCTGCAAATACTTTTTAAAATGGGATGGACCAAAATCTTCGACATTATAATATTGCAGAGGGTACTTTTAAACATATATGTTGGGAGATTGCTAGAGTAAAAGGTTTTGAGGGAAAAAGACAAAATTGGTCAGACCACTCTGATGAATTTAGGCCAAATTTTGTCCTTGATCAAGAAAATTATTAAAGATAATTAAACACCATAGAACTTGATCTTATGTAAATTGAACTACTGGGAATTAAATAATTCTCAAATGAATAAGTAGATCCTCTTGTTAAATTCAGACAGTCACTCAGCATTCATTTTAAAATGACAAGCTGACAAATATGGTGTACTTGCTATAAAGGACCTTATGAGCATGAAACACAAACATATGCAGTATTTTGCTATCTGACCAACATTAATCAGTATTTATGACTCAAATGAGGGTGCTGCTAAAACAAAGATCCAACTCTTCCTTTGCAATGGTGACTTAATATTGCTATTTGATGTTTATCTAGAAATTTGTTGTTAATGTTTTACTTAAGTACTCATGTTCAAATTCTGTGTTACACTGAATTTCTGCTCGTGCTTTTACTTAATTCTCTTTTACTAGTTATATAAATACAAAAATAAAGCTTTTAACAAAGTACAAAAGAAAATTGAATATTTACAAACATTTTAACTTGAAAGAATTGAGAAACCGTATACTAACTACTAGGTTTTTTCTTATTACACCTTTGCTTTTTTTGGCAGTTAGCTAAAAATACTCATTTGCAAGCCTTCATTTTTGCCAAGGGAAAATAGCAATTTTAGTAAAGAATCACACAAGTGGTGCTAGTAATTTCTACAATTCAATACAAATATTTTTTGTACAAAATCTGTCATTTGCAACTTAAATTTAAGTTAATCCTGATACAGGTGCATATAAAATCTAATACAAATAGAATTGAATGCAGTTAAAAATCCAATCATCATGCTCTGGACAGACCATTACAAAACAAGGTTCCAATCTGCTATTGTAAGAACATAAGAATGGCCGTACTGGGTCAGACCAAAGGTCCATATAGCCCTGTATCCTGTCTACTGACAGTGGCTAATGCCAGGTGCCCCAGAGGGAGTGAACCCAACAGGCAATGATCAAGTGATCTCTTTCCTGCCATTCATGTCCAGCCTCTGACAAACAGAGGCTAGGGACACCCTTACTTACCCATCCTGGCTAATATCCATTAACAGACTTAACCTCCATGAATTTATCCAGTTCTCTTTTAAATGTTGTTATAGTCCTAGCTTTCACAACCTCCTCAGGCAAGGAGTTCCACAAGTTGACGGTGCGCTGCGTGAAGAACTTCCTTTTATTTGTTTTAAACCTGCTGCCCATTAATTTCATTTGGTGGCCCCTAGTTCTTGTATTATGGGAACAAGTAAAAAACTTTTTCCTTATTTACTTTCTCTACGTCACTCATGATTTTATATACGTCTATCATATCGCCCCCTTAGTCTCCTCTTCTCCAAGCTGAAAAGTCCTAGTCTCTTTAATCTCTCCTCATATGTGACCCATTCCAACCCCCTAATCATTTTAGTTGCCCTTCTCTTAACCTTTTCTAATGCCAGTATATCTTTTTTGAGATGAGAAGCCCACATCAGTATTCAAGACGTGGGCATATCATGGATTTATACAAGGGCAATAAGATACTCTCTGTCTTATTTTCTATTTCTTTTTTAATGATTCTTAACATCCTGTTTGCTTTTTTGACTGCCGCTGCACACTGCGTGGATGTCTTCAGAGAACTATCTAAGATGACTCCAAGATTTTTTTCCTGATTTGTTGTAGGTAAATTAGCCCCCATCATATTGTATGTATAGTTGAGGTTACTTCTTCCAATGTGCATTACTTTACATTTATCCACATTAAATTTCATTTGCCATTTGTTGCCCAATTACTTAGTTTTGTGAGATCTTTTTGAAGTTCTTCACAGTCTGCTTTGATCTTAATTATCTTGAGCAGTTTAGTGTTGTCATAAACAGATAAGAAAAGTTAATAGCACAGAAATACTTTATATCTCTTTGACTATAAAGGGTTAACAAGTTCAGTAAGCCTGGCTGTCACCTGACCAGAGGACCAATCAGAGGACAGGATACTTTCAAATCTTTAGGGAGGGAAGTTTTTGTGTGTGCTGTTAGTTTTGGTTGTTGTTCACTCTGGGGGCTCAGAGGGACCAGACGTTCAACCAGGTTTCTCTCCAATCTCCCTGATACAGGCTCTTATAAGTTCAGAATAGTGAGTACTAGGTAGATAAAGCGAGTTAGGCTTATGTTTGTTTTCTTTATTTGCAAATGTGTATTTGGTTGGAAGGAGTTCAAATGCGTATTTGGCTGAAAGGATTTCAAATTGGTATTTTGCTGAAAAGATTTTAATTTGTACTTGTATACTTAGGCTGGGAGGGTGTTCCCAGTGTCTATGGCTGAAAGATCCTGTACCTATTCCATTTTAAATTTACAAAGATAATTTTTACTGTTTTTTCTTTCTTTAATTAAAAGCTTTTCTTGTTTAAGAACCTAATTGTTTTTTTTTTATTCTGGTGAGATCCCAGGGGACTGGGTCTGGATTCACCAGGGAATTGGTGGGGAGAAAGGAGGGAAGGGGGAGAGAGAGGCTAAATTCTCTTGTGTTAGGATTACTGTCTCTCTCAGGGAGAATCTGGGAGGGGAAAAGAGAAGGAGGGAGGAAGGTGAATTGTCCTCTCTGTTTTGTGATTCAAGGAGTTGAATCACACAGTGATCTTCCAGGGTAACCTAGGGAGAGGCAACGGTGAGAGAAAGGGTTTACTTTCCTTGTGTTAAGATCCTGAGGGTCTGGGTCTTGGGGGTCCCCAGGCAAGGTTTTGTGGGGACCAGAGTGTACCAGGCACTGGAATTCCTGGTTGGTGGCAGTGCTACAGGTTCTAAGCTGGTAATTAGCTTAGAGGAATTCATGCTGGTACCCCATCTTTTGAACGCTAAGGTTCAGAGTGGGGAATTGTACCATGACAAGTGTCATCTCCAAACTTTGCCACCTCACTTTCTACCCCTTTCTCCAGATCATTTATGAATAAATTGAATAGGATTGGTCCTAGGACTGACCCTTGGGGAATACCACTACTTACCCCTCTCCATTCTGAGAATTTACCATTTATTCCTAACCTTTGTTCCCTGTCTTTTAACCACTTCTCAATCCATGGAAGGACCGTCTCTCTTATCCCATGACAACTTAATTTACATAAGAGCCTTTGGTGAGGGACCTTGTAAAAGGCTTTCTGGAAATCTAAGTACACTATGTCCACTGGATCCCCCTTGTCCACATGTTTGTTGACCCCTTCAAAGAACTCTAATAGATTAGTAAGACATGATTTCCCTTTACAGAAACTATGTTGACTTTTGCCCAACAATTTATGTTCTTCTATGTGTCTGACAAATTTATTCTTTACTATTGTTTCAACAAATTTGCCCGGTACTGATGTTAGACTTACCAGTCTGTAATTGCTGGGATCACCTCTAGAGCCTTTTTTAAATATTGGCATTATAATTGCAGAATTGGCATATAAATATTGTGGTACATAATTGCAGAATGCAGTCTTAAAATAATTTTGATATTTTTTAATAAGACCAAGTCCAACGAGTTGTTCTGAATAGTTAGTCCAATGACTTTATTGTTGCATGAACAGGAATCTATTACTAATCTGAAAGTTGTTGACAATCTTTTCAAAGGCACTTTTTTCCATGTTTGTTTTTTATTTTCTGGCTGAGTTAGTATGCATCCTGTGAACTTTGTCATAGTTCTTTGCATTCATTGCAATGACATCTATGGTGGAGGGAGAGAGAGAGAGTTTATTAATCACAGGCTCCCCTCCTGCTGAATGTAGTCAAGAGACAGCCTGTGACACATCTAGCATCTGTTTCTGCTTTATAGATCAATGGAAACATTAAAGGAGAAGATATTTCTCTGTTCCATTCAAAAGCAAACGCCAGCAAGTTTTGAGATCCAATCACTTGCTGTTGGACACCAAGAATTTTCTTTGGTGTATTATATTTTTTAAAAAAATGAGCTGCCAGAAAGTCATCAGAATATACGCTGCTTTTAAATGACATCTTTTACAGGCATAAAACTAACCTCCAGTTATCAACAGAAGTCTTGCCTGCTTGTGGGAGTATGAAGTGCAAGTTTAAGATAAATCCACTCGTGCCCACACCCACCAAGTCCTGATCAAGTGGTGGTGGTTTCTGCTTACAAGGCCATATGGAATCCATGGAATAAATCCTTGCTTCAGAGGATGTAAAGAAAATGTAATATTTACATTCAAACAAAGGAAAAAAATGCACGTCTCTCTCTAAATTATCTCCGTCTTTTCTGACAACCCTACTGAGCGTGAGGGGGGGAGATTTCATGTCTGCATTCCCCCATTATTACAAATAGATGGAAGCACAAGGTCTTATTCTCAGGTATGGTGAGACTGTACTTCAGGTGTGTTGGCAGCTTTCCAGCTGCAAATTTGCCCTCTGTCTGGGAAACAATGGCTGCCTATAAACAGGAAAAACATTTACGCTATTTTGATTGGGAAAGCTAATCTGTGGCTACTCATTCAGCAACAATGAAACTCTTCAAGACTTTCTTTCATCTTATACTTTGGTAATGTGTAAAGAAAAATGTACAGTGTCACTGAAGAATCTGTTCAGTTCACATCTGGGTATGTTGCAGGAGAACTGGCATCTTTTGAGCCATGCTTTCTTAAACCCTCATTCTTTCGAGAGGGAGATATGGTGCATGTAGACTTTAAATAAATTACTTGGGAAACTGTAACTTTAAAAACCTAGGGCTAGATCCTCATCTGATGTAAGATGGCATAGCTCCAGTGCATTTAATCTAGCGGATCGGAGACATGACCCTACTGTGTTCAGGGATCTGCAACTACCCTGTCCAGTACACTACTCTCTGGGCTTCCCCTTTTTCCTGCCAACATTGTTCAGCCTTTAAATGCTTTGACTCTATGGCTTTACCTGAAGGATAGAGAAGCAGTCAGCACCCAAAAATGTGAGAGTTAATTATGCAATAAGCAACAATACCAGTGTAAATTAATTCCATTGGAATTTCTGATTGGCTTCTGTTAAATGTAGAGGAGAAGTCTTTGCTCTTATGTGCAGCATGTCAACACCCCACCACCACCCCTGCACCGGCCTGCTGCCAGCATGCCAAAAAAAGAGTCTGTGGGTGTGTGTGTGTCTCCGTGGCCTGCCTTAATTATGCTCCTACATGAGGCCTCTGAATAAGAGTGCAGTCAAAGACCGTCTCCACAATGAAACAAATATCCTAGCACACTCATAGAAAGTCCTGCTGTTGCTCAGCCATAGTTGATGGCGTTAGAAAGGAAAACAAACAGTCTACGGATAATTTATTAGCTTCTACGCTTAGCCTTTTAGCCAGTCAAGGAGCAAACTGTTCTGGTTTATTAGGTGCTATGATGGCACTATAGGAGAGTGAAGTCCTCTGTTTATTCATTCACATAACTTTTACAAACCAGACACTGCAAGATTCTCAATAAAACAGCATCTTTTGAATGTGCCTCATCTTAGAGTGGTCTCTCTCTGTCAAACGCTCAGAAGATATTTCAGACTTCAGGCCCATTTCATCCTAAATTTCTTCCTCCTTTATTAAGACTGTCAACAAGGGTGCTGTCTTGTGGGACCCCTGCCAGGAGTGCCCTCCTGCAGCATAGCATGTGCCCTGCCTCAATTTTTGCATTCAAAGTCCCCAGAAATTGTTGAAAGTGTCTTCCTGAGTTTCATTTGTTATGAGTCACATGCACCTAAACCATAATAACACAAGTCCTAATGATCTATCAGCAACCAGCCCCAGCATCTCTCAACATTTTCCAGCCTTCTCTGGACTTCTGGTGTCAGCTCTGTCCTGCTCTCAGCCTTCAGTTCTTTCTCACCTTCTCTGGCCTTGGGTCTCTGGCAGGAAAGGCCTCTTCAGCCTTCTGGCACTGGCTTTGGCTCTTGAAGATCAGCATGCTAGCATCTTCCTTCTGATCTCTGCAGCTTTCCCCAGAAGACCATCTCCAGTCTCCTGACCCTCAGGCAGCTCTCACCTGCCCCCTTTCTGACCTGACTCCTTCAGACTGCTCCTCACAGGGTCTCCTCCCTCTCACATTCTTCCTGATCCTTTATAGTCCCAGTTGCTTCTCCATTCTTCCGTTCTGGCACAGTGGAGCTGGTCCTACTTCATTTACAGGGGCCTATGACAGGTGCCAGTTGTGACTGTTTTTTCCCCAAGTAAAGGAGATACTGGATGGAGACCACACACTCCTTTCATTCAGGACACCAACTACCATTGGCTGATAACAGCTTTTAAACTCCACTACTAACCTGGGCAGGGCTAGCGGTAAAGTGAAAGATTCCCTGTCCCATTACCATTGCCCCAATAGAGTTCTCATTAAAAATAATAGTGTGCTGGTCTACATGTGCAATCTCAAAATGTGTTACATGGGTGAACTTGTCTTCTCACGCAGTTCTCGTTACTGTGGTGAATTTACAGCTCATATAGGGTTTCGTACATGAGGTATGCCAAATACCCATTGAAATAAAAAACAATATCCATAAAGGAGCAATTTCCATCTAGTGTTGCTGCCTTGCAGATAGTTATTGGCTGAACAAAGGCTAGAGGAGAAAACCCTGAGCCTAGTCTGAAAACGTTTGGTGGCTGGCACTGTAACTCAGCTCTTTCTTAAGGCAATGCCTGAAGCTGTGCTGTCTTCCAAACAGGGCTGCCCAGGGAGGGCGGGGAGGGGGGCAACCAGGGAAATTTGCCCCAGGCCCCCATGAGAGTTTTTCGGGCCCCCTAGACCGGGGTCCTTCACTCGCTCCAAGGTCCCCGGAAAACTCTTGTGGAGCCTTTCACTCCGGGTCTTTGGCCGCAATTCGGTCACAGGGGGTCCTTTTGCTCTGGGACCCACCGCTGAAGTGCCCTGAAGACCGACAGCAGGGGTCCTTCCACTCCAGGACCTGCCACTGAAGTGCCGGGTCTTCGGCGGCAGGGGCCCCCCACCGCTGAAGACCCCAGGCTCCCTGAATCCTCTGGGCAGCCCTGCTTCCAAACATCTTCACGTCCAAGCCTTTGGATCCAGTCAGTATCACTAAGGTGGCAGAGAGGGATTTGATCCTAAGGCAAGCCTCTGTCTTCTTATTTTCATTGCCCAGATGTGTATGCCAAAGGTGCAGGTACAGTGGTTGCTTTCTTCAAACATGTTGTTTGGAATGTGAGGACAATGTGTACCAGTACATTAAATGGCTCAAAGGAGGTCAATGACTCTAGGAAGTCTGCCATCATCTACAGAGAGCTGGAGAAATCTGACACTGACATGGCCGTTCAATCTGAAGCCAGACTAGCTGACAGAGGTACTCTATACAAGACGAATTGCACCTTTTTTCTGGAGTAAAAAAAAGAAACCAGACCAGTGTCAACATAGGGTGGCTTTTGCAGTTAAAAAACTCGTTAGCATCAAAGGTCAAATTTCCTGTTGCAACATCAGCATGTATTTATATCGCTAAGAATATCTACTACAGATGGCATTGCCAATACCATCAGTATAGATGCTCCAACCCTTTCCTGCATTTCTGAAGAGGAGGATTTGTTCTATCAGCCACTCTCTAACATCATCAGTAAGCCACCATCAGGAGGCTCTAGCGCTAGAGTTGGCTCAGATCATGAGGTGTGGCCACTGTGCATTGGCCATCATGGAGTGGGGAAAAATGAATGACAATGGACAACAACTACTGGAGCTCTGCACACACTGAGGACTGTGCATTAGCAACACCTACTTTGGAAGTTCTCATGGAGACACCTTGGCTCTGGACACTGGCACGAAGTGGATTTAATTGGCACCCGCAGAAAACACCTACAGGATGTTCTCCATACTTGTAGTTTTCACAGTGCAGACTGTGACATAGACCACGTGCTGTTATGCTGCAAAATCAGGCTTTCACTACAGAAATTCCATCGTAACAAACAAACCTCTTGCCTATGCATTAACATCAACAACACAAAAGACCAAGGAAGGTGTTGCTAATTTACTATGACTATCAGAGAAACTGTCATTGATTGCACTTTCCCTGAATGCTGATGCAGCCTGGAACACACTCTCACGAGTGTCTATACAGCTTCAGCCATTCTGTTTGGTAAAAGGATCGTACAAGCAGATGTAATACTAGGAGGAACACTATCACAAACTTGATTCATGTAAAATCACTATTTCGGAAGCAGTGCTAAATGTAATCCTCAGGCTTCTGAATATCAAAGAACTTGATATACAGCCATCTAGAAATGAGCTTGAGAAGGCAGTCACCTCTCTAGTATAAGGAAAGGCAATAGCAAAAGATGGAATTCTAGTAGAAGAAACAAGGACAGGCTGTGCTTAAATATCTGCAGAATGTCTTGCTTGGAGGGAAGGAGGCGTACTGCAAGATATGAAGAATACCGTTATAACACTGTATAAAAGTAAAGAAGATAGGTGTGACTGCAACAGCTACAGATGAATCTCTCTCCTTAGTGTTGCTGGCAAGGCATTCACATGGGTCATTCTCAGTAAGACTGCGAGTTCTTACTGAACGTATATATCCAGAAAGTCAGTATGGCTTCTGTGCCAGTAAATCAGCTGTCGACATGGTCTTCACACTAAAGCAACTGCAAGAAAAGTCTCAAGAACGAAGAGAATCTCTCTATATAACCTTTATAAAGCCCACAAAAACTTTTTCACCTGGTCAGCTGAAAGGGCCTCTTTCAGTTGCTAGAGAGAATTTGGCTTCCCCCAATGCTTCTTAGTTTCATTCATGATAGCATGAAGGCTACAGTGTAGGTGATTAATCTGATAACTTTGAAATCTCCAGCAATGTCAAATAAGGAGGTGTTTTGGCACCAATATTCTCTCTTTTTGGTATTTTTTTTTTCTCTGCTGATTTGGTCATTGTTTCTCATCTAGAACAAATGCAAAATCAGATGGGTAAACTCTTCAATATTGCATGTCTAAGAGCAAATAGCAAGGTTAAACTTCTTTTTGCTGACAACACTGTGCTTGTCACACGTAGTGAAGAGGAATTCCAGAAACTTTGTAATATCTTTTGTGTTAGCTTGTGATGAACTTGAACTGTCTGTCTCAGACAAGGTGTGTTGTCTGCAGAACTTTTAGTAACTGACATTATGCTAAAGTTGTGCAGAAGTTCTGCTGTTTAGGATCAACTATATTGAATGACCTATCTTTAGATGACAAGCTTAATTCTCACATCAGAAAGGCAGCTACCACATTGATGAAGCTGACCAAGTGCATGAAGGGTATCAGAAAGCTAACACTGAATCCCAAGATACAGGATCCCAGATGTGTCCTGAGCATGCTGCTGTAGGGTGGAGAGACCTAGGCCACCTATAGGAGGCATGAGAGAAGGTTAAACACTTTCCTTACCTGCTGTCTTCATGTTTAAAATATAGTGAAGTTGAAAACCAAAGTTTCTGAGATTTGAAGTGCTTGATTAGGCCTGGCAGTTTTGTTTTTTCACTAATCTGTGTTTAAAAAGTCTTGGCTGGCTCAGTCATCTGTACCAGATACATGATGGATACACGTATGGAGAAGTATGGTGCTTCAAGGCCACTGGGATGACCTAAGCTCAGGTTCATGGATGTTCATAAAAGGGATTTGAAAAGGGATTTGATGTAGCATCTGCATTGCAAGCTCAGAAGAAGCAGCTAGCAACCAGCTACACTGGTGGATTGTGCTTCACCAGGGTGCAAAGAGGTGGTTGAGAGAGAGAGAATGGAAAGAAGAGAGCACAGTGCACCTCAAGTGCTGGTTGTGTGTCAGTTTCATCTTCTGGCACTGGGCTTGTGCCTACACCATCAGTGGCAAGTACTGCCACCTGAAAACTGGACTTTTTAGCCACTTGCAGTGTTGCAGCATGACACATAGTAACTGAACTGTTTTAGCACTAATGCTATTGTCTTCCAAGACATGCTTGCTGTCTGATGTGAGAGGGGCAGGGAGGCTTAGCTCTGTTACCAGAGCCAGTGGGCTGGCAGATGGGCAGATACTTGAAAGAAACCAGACACAGGGGAGTCTGGCCTCTTCGAAACCAGCCATTAGTCACACAAGTGCACCTATAAAATATCTGGGACCAGCCAGTTCACCCGAAAACCCAGCATGTTGAAGGGCCTGGACCAGGAGCAGAGGCCTACAACTGTCAGCAAGAAGAGACTGGGGCTGTGTACTCATAAGACTTTAGGATCTTCAAGAGACTCAGCCACACTCAAAAAAGAAGAATGATTTTATGGATTAAGGAACAGGCTTGAGCATCAGGGGACTTGAATGATCTGTTGTGTGACCTTGGGCAAGTCACTTCTGTTTCACTATCTGTAAAATGGGACTAATGTAAAGCAATTTTCTTTGTAAAGTGCTTTGAGATTTTCTCATGAAAAGTGCTTTATAAGAGCTGGGTATTTATTATTATTATTCCTGGTTCTGGCACAGATTTCTTGTCTTAAACCATAGTTTGTGAAATGTGGATAATGATACCAACTTCCCTCACTGAGTAGGTGTAAAGCCAACTCCATTGATAAGTATCCTAAGATGGAAAGGGGTATGAGTTCCACAGTAAATGTTGTTGTTTGTTTGTTGTTGTAGCAGCATCCTGGAGCTTCTTGAAAAGCCTGATGATGTGACTGAAAATTCAGTTAGACAGCAGGGAAAACAGCTAGGATGAGGAACTATCTTTTATGAATGGCGTCAGGGTCAAACGATTTACTGTGAATAATTTATCCGACCTTTTTTTCAAATCTGTTTTGTAAACTTACTTGTCAATATTATTTTCCATTGTGACTAGCTCTAGAGTTGATTTCAGTAGGATTTGGTGACGATTCAACAACTTTTACCCATCTAAATACTAGCTGTGATGTTGTTCTGTACACACTCAATCCATCTTAATGATTCCTTCGTGAAGTGTGTGTAGCTGAAAAATATGTTTAACATGGTCTGCTGCTCTCACAAGGACCTTGAGTTGTTTGGCCTCCATTGTGCACCAGAGAGTAAGGTCTCCCACAAACATAAGCATTGATTGTGGAAGTACAGCTCCTTTTGAAGAGTGGGTGATCATTAAACTTTGCTTTTTCTCTAAACCATCTTTTAATCACCACTGAATGACCTTATGCATTGCAGAGTAACATTGACTTCAGACTTCTTTCTTAAAAGTCTGCACTCAGACCATATTTTCATTACTTGTACAGCAAATAGCTTTCTAATAACATTATTTTAAGGGAAATCTAGTGCCTGTGAAAAATCTCCTCATTGACAATCCTGGAAAAAGGAAGATCTTTGTTTCTGGGACAAATACAGTCAGGGCAGCAGCAGGTCATGCTTCTTCATATTGTCCCACCAATGTGTGTCTCAAACATGGTCCAGAAAGGCCTCAAAATGTCCAATGGTAGTGAAGACGGGGTGAAACCCTTGATCCATTCAAGTTAATGGCAAACACCTATTGATTTCAATGGATCCAGGGTTGCATCCTTTGGGTCAGTTCAGTCTTATCTCTGCTGAGACTGTCTGTCTGCTAGACAGCTAATTCATAACAACTGTAATCTTTATAAATGCTGGCCCAGAACCACCAACTCCTTTCACATATATTACCAAAGACATGTCAGATACTCAGTCTCCACCAGCATTGTTGTATTTCAGATAACTGTGAAAGATCCCACTCTGTATCCTACTGACAATACAATGTACTATCTACTCCTCAGTGTCTGGTTGCTACGTAGCTTCTGTAGCTATTACCTTAATATAAATGAGTCACAGGTTTGCCTTGATTCACTTCTTGCAAAAAAAGCTATGCAGTATTAAAATAGTGTATTAATATTGGAAAGTTTTTTTCATTTCAAGAACCACATAAGTTCCAGGCACCTGGTGATGACGACAACAATGCAGCTGCTATATCAACTCATCTGTGAAATCTGGTGAGTTAACAAGATGAACTTGAACTTGGTCAGATCTTGGTGCTCTAGGAAGTGGTGCTGGTGATTCAATAGAAGGCACTTTCCCCTTTGTTGAACCAAATGACTCAACACAGTATTGGAGGGGCACTATCTGACTGAATTTTGGATGAGTTCTCAAACCAAGATCCAGACCACCTGGGGTTATTAAGGATCCCATGGCCCTTTTTTTGAAAGGATTATATGCTAATTTTGGTAATTTCATGAAGTTTTTTTCTACCTAAGTTCCCCTGCAGGTTGAAATGGCAGACAGCGGGAGTGGTGCTAATCTCCAGCAGGCACTGTGAACATCGCCCCCAGAACCACCCAACTCCAGTTGTCAGCAGTCAGAAATGGTAGTTCCCCAGGTCCATAAGCCTGCCTTAGCAGCTGGCAGGAGCAGCAATACACCCCCAGGCCCAATCCAGAAACAGAGAAATTGGTAAGTAGATGCCTTTGCTGTACTGAAGGGAGAAGGAGCAGGGGATGAATTAGACACCGTGGGCCTGATTTTTTTTATGTTAATTGCATGTTCAATAACCATAATTGTCATAGCTGCGAAGTGTCACTCATATGGAGAGACGGTCTCTGCCCTCAGTCTCCTTTCTGACAGCTGAAATACCATGCATCAGCAAGGCTGCAGGGCAGAAATAGGACTTCCTCTTCAGCTTCTCCTCTCAGCTACTAGATGCTACTTGCAGAGCTTCTGAGTGGATCGACACAGGGGCGGCTTCAGGTACCAGAGCAGCAAGTGCGTGCCTGGGGCAGCAAGCTGTGAGGGGCACCCGCCGGTCACTGTGAGGGCAGCAGTCAGGCTGCCTTCAGTGGCTTGCCTACGGAAGGTCTGCCGGTCCCACATATTCGGCAGCGGGTACACTGAATCTGTGGGACCGGCAGATCTCCCGCAGGCAAGCCGCCAAAGGCAGCCTGACTGCCGTGCTTGCGGTGGCAAAGACCCGCCCTGGATAGACAAGCCGTTCTCTTCCATTTTTCACAGCTTCCTTGTTCACACTGTGCCTCTCAGTGCAGCATAGTGGTGCAAAAAGTGGGATGGATGACTAGCACTAATGCTTCCTTGCCCTGAGACACAACATATCACAAAGCGGTAGTCAGGATGTGAGGCATGCATGAGCAGGGGGCTTACAAAGAAATTCAGGGAGAGAAAGGACTCAGGGAAGTGGGAGGAGGAGATTGGATCACTGAGGGAAAGAAGCCAGTGCAATAGCAAATGCATAGAAAGGGACAGGTGGCAGGCAGGGAAAGGGACAGGAGTAAGGACAAAGATTGAGAATAAGATGAGGAAAAGAAAGAGAGAAACCACTGTAGGCTAAATAGGGATGGCTAGTCTTGTAACTAATGCACAGGACTGAGAGTCAGGACTCCTGGATTCCTTTCCCAGCTATGCCATTGACTCAGTGTATGAGCTAGAATCTCCCCATGCCTCAGTTTCCTTTCTGTAATGGAAGGTAATAATATTGGCCTACTTCCCAGCATCTTAAGTTTTAGTCTTCATTATTACTACTAGAAAGAGGGAGATAGGTGGAAGCAGAGAACTTTCTCATTCAACACTCTGCCTTCTCACTTCTCCCTAGAGCTCTGTTAAAATGCCAGTGTTCATCCCAGCTATTTGTGCTGGGCACTGGGTTAAGAAGTTAGACCTTGGTGCGGGGCCTGAGTGCTGCATAGGGGCTACTGCATTGAAACGAATAGTTCCCTAAGTGCCTTCTTCACAAATGAAGAAAATACATTTGCTGGACATTGTACCTGGTCAAATTTGACAGAACCTGGTTTCCATTCTCTCTTCACCAAAAGGGTTCTAGTTTAATTACAGCATCTGAAGGGACTGTGGCATTTTCCTCATCATGTCCCCATTTCTGTTTGCTATTGCATTGGCACTCTTGTTAGTGGCACTTAAGACTGACCTAGACATAGGACACAAAAAAGGTTTGCTGCACGCAGTCACTGTTTTATTGCTGTTCTAGCACCTTCAGCAATCTGCTGCAAGAGCTTAGGCTGACTTTGCATTTTTTGGCCTTGATCTCTGGCTTTAAAGGTAATTAAGATAATTCAGAGTTCACACCTATCTCCCTGACGGATTTGTTTAAAATACATGTAATGCGAGTTTTAAGGCTTTCTTTTGACTGGAAATATTTGGAAATGTTCCTCTCCACTGGTTTTAAAAGGTGTCATTTTTTTTATGAATGGTGAGACGTTGATTAATAAAATTCCGAAAGCATTACTAAACTGCATAAACTCCAACATTTTATTATTATGATTTGTGAAAATAAATGTAATAAAAAAAATTCCCAGCAGCTCTGTTAAATTGTATCCTTAGCAGTCTCCCTCCTGATAGAGTTACCAGATGTATTATAATGTTAGACACAGGGCCATTTGCTATTTTCCCTTGGGGAAAGCAGGAGCTTTGGCTCCGACTCATGATCCTTCAGCTTGTGAATCTATATCTCAGATACTTCATACACTAGCCTTCACTTTGTGAGGGGGAAGGGCTATTTGCAGTCTCCATGCTCTAAAATATCTAAAAGGGTCCCAGATTATTTTGCTGGTGCCTTCCCTTTGTCCAGGGCTCCTGATCCAACTAGAGAAGAGTTAACAAGAGGGTGATACAGTAAAAACCCGTTTACGTGTGAATCTGCTTAACGCGCAGTAGCGTCATGCCTCCCTGTGCTATTTAACATGCGAAACTTGTTAACGCGCAGTACAGGAACTTGCTATGAAGCACTACAGATTTGCTCACTAACTCACTGACATAGAAATTGACAGGAAGTGCAGAGCAGAAATGTGTTGTACGTCTTTACCACTGATGGGGGGGGAAGGGGCAGCAATGTTAAAGCGCTGCTGTAGCAGCGTCTTAAGGATAGTCCTTTGTCGTGGCAGTCCTGGGCCACCGATGGGGGTGGCAGGGGAAGGGGGGGTGGCAGCAACATTAAAGCGCTGCCACGGCAAAGGTCCTTGCCCCTTTTACCCCCCCCAGGCACTGATGGGCAGGGGGAGGGCAAAGGGAGCAGTTGCTCTGGGGCCGATGATTAAAAGGGTCCGGGGCTCTGGACACCACTATCGCAACAGCAGAGTCCAGAGCCCCGGGCCCTTTAAATCTCCATGGGAACCCTGGGCAACACAGACCAGGTGTCCTGGAAGGGCTGGCTGTGGGATGCTGACCTCTAGCCCCTCCCCTTCCGGGGGCCAGAGCTGCCCCCACCCCGTACCGGTAAGTGTCCCGAGTTACTTTCACACCTGTGTAGTAATAATAATGTTTTAATTAGATTACACATTTGAATTTATATTCTTGCAAAGCACCATTAACAGATAGGCCTGCAGTATTTGGGACGCTGTGAATACGTATGTAATCCTAGATAATTATACGTGTGTGTGTGTATATATAGATATCTTAAGATATTTCAGCATGGCCCTTTTAACCCATGGTCCGTTAACATGCGGTCGTGATGCCTTGACTCCCGACATCCGCATGTATACGGGTCTGTACTAAATTAATTTCATCTTGGATCACATCCTATACCATGCTTACACCCAGACTCCAATGAAGGCCTATCAGTGTTCTGACCATGCAAGGATTAGAAGGCTGGGGACAGTAAACAGGGTTCAGGCTCTATCTGCTATTGACTTTTCTCAAAGCCAGGCTCTTCAGGGGCATAATCTTTCTTTTACAATTTGAAATTCAAGACTTTACGCGTGTGCCAGCAATTGAAAAGAAATAAACTATCTAAGGGGTTTAGATGAAATAGGCTATATTACAACCCTTTAACTATTTGAGAACATTTCTACTCCTAGCACATTGAATTCTGGAAGGATTTACAACTCTGCTTGGGTTTGGGATGCTGACTGTTCAGAATAACACCCACTCTACACGTCTAAGTTAGTTATCACAGGAGATTCATTTGTAAACAGGCCTAACTTCTTCCTACAGCTTCTCTCTCCCCTACAACTTCTCCTTATACTGCAAAGGCAATGTATTGTTGAAATTAAAATGGGCCTTGGGACTGAGGATTGAGCTGGTTATTGAGTGGAATGGATTCATGAGGAGTAAGTAATGTATTTAAAGACTGGGTAGAAGTCACTAGAGACAATATTATCTGATTTATTGGATTTAGCATAATTTAGAGTACTATGGATCATACTGTGCTTCAGGATTTTATCAGGAAACTTGCATTCAATATTTAAGAATCTCTTGATAGACACACTTTCCTTTATTATCTTGGCTTTAAAGAAGTCACCCCATGTATCACAGCAGATTTTAGATGTAGATAGAAGATTAATGTATTTAAACAGCAAAGTATTTCAAGAAGTAGTATCAGCAAGGGAAATGGAAGATGATCAGACACAAATCTAAGAGTGGGTAGATTTATTTAGAAAAACACTATTTCTATTACCAGATTCTCTTTCCTTTTGCTCCAGGATTGCATGTACCTCCAATCAGCCATCAAGTTACAGTGGGATAGATTCTCAACTGGTATGAATCAGCATAGCCCCATTGACCTACAATTTACATAAGCTGAGAATCTGGTTTATTACTACTAAAGGCTATGCTAACTTCCATAGATACCTACATTTTTAAGGCCAGAAGGGACCATTGGGTAAAGTAGCCTGATCTCCTGCATCAAATACGGCAAAGAATTTCCCTTAGCAAAATAGATAACTGTGCCCATGGAGGGTATGTGAGCAGGCCCCCACATGATTTCCCTCCCCCACCTAGATCATTTTTTCAGAACGTAAAAGAGTAATATTATAAATTAAGAGTTTTTTGATAATTTATCATCCTTGGGGTTTCTCTCCCAAGACTTTTTTTTTTAAGTGCAATTGGGACTTCAGTGAGAGAGGTGGCTGCTTAACACCTCAAAATGAGAGCAAGACTACAAATATCATGGGATATCAAAGCACAGCATCTGGATGGGTGCTGTGTTGACAGCTCTAGTGATGCAAATCTTTTAAATACACAGAACAAGAGCAGTGGCCATTCCCCACACTACCAACCCTACTAGTGGCCTCAGCCCTGTTGGAGAAGTACTACTTCTGGGAAATAGGTAGGATTGTTCGGGCATGGTTGCAATACCAATGCAAAAATGAGATCTATTGTTCTACAATCTATGAAGTTTTATGGTCTCAATAGCTCTGTCAGATCATCTTGCTTTTGGACTAGTCTGGATTCTTCTGTTGGCACACTGGGCTGGTCTGATTTGGGGTTTTGGTACTTTGCCCTTGGCCCATTATGCTTTCAATGAAGAGTGAGCCTCAAAAATCAATGAGTCCACAGGCTGAAGTCTAAAGGTGCTCAACTAATGGCATTTTGAAGCTCTGACAAATTGCAACTCTATTTCAAATTTTTTGATAATCAGGCACATAATCTTCAAAGTTTTAATGGGCTCAGTCCACCAACATCTGCAACCATAATTTACAATGGCCTTTTATTTGGTGGGTTTAGTATATTGTATATAAGAGGATTCTTTGAGACTCTGGCAGTCTAATGTACTGTTTCATGATTCATCTGTGCTTTTGCCAACTGTTTGGTTTGTCTTTTCTTTTTTTTCCTGTTGGAAGACATTCTTAAATACTTAATTTGGAGCTTTGGTTTGGAATGCACTTTATCAGACACCTTTTTTCTGCCAATACCCTTTACACACTCTATTAAGGATAACTTTCCACATACTAACATGTTTATTTGTAAAACAGCTTTTATAGTGTATTCCAAATAGTATAATGTAAAGCACAGTGGGTCAAATGCAACTGTAGAGGTACTCTGACTTAAAAGAATTACACCAGGAATGAATGTGGCTTGATGTGTTTAGACAATATTGTTCCTGCACCTTGTCTCTACCTGTTCATTCTCTCTGGTTAATTTGCTGGAAAATGCCTGCTTAAATGTGGTGAATAGTGAGTGATGAAACCCTTACGTGAAACTGTTATAAGAATTACGTTAGGGAAATATAGTTGCAAAATGCTGACTGGTCGAACAAAGTGAGCCAGTTCTACAACCCCTTAATAATACTTTGCCCTTAAATAAATGCTTTTCAGCTGGAGATCTCAAAGACTTTACAAAGGAATTTCAGTATTGCTGTAATGAACTCATAGCCTCATTACTGGGTTTCTTCTCTCCAGCTTGTCTGAGGGGGAAGGAAAGCATCCACCCACTAGAGAGCTCCACAATGAGACAAGTATGGAAAAAGGAAGCACTGTGCTAAGGTCAGAGGGTACCAAGCTTGGGAGCAGAAGCAACAGGAGGATGGAGGCAGCAGTTTGGCAGCTGCTGTAGAGAGAAGACTGTGCCATAATTAGCTCAAGAGCTGAGACTGTTTGCCTGAGAGCTGGAGAGAGAGAGAGAGAGACCCTATTGCTGGCAGAGGGGTCCCACCCCGACTCTTTTTACCAGTGTCCTGGACTACCTTTTGGGGCAGGGTTGGGCTCATGTTTTGTAGCCATTATGGTCATTGTATCTAGGCCATTTGAACATTTTTGCTTCCTCTTTGCAGCCCTCATCAGCATGATCTGCTGCTGCTCAACACATGTGAATGTTTGTTTTTTAGAACCTATCAAGGGCTAAAGCCAGAAGAGCCAAGTGACTAATGCTTGTCTCCAACCTCCCAGTAGCGAAGGCATGCTCCCAGACTGCCAGAGGTGGCTGGCCTACTCCCAACACACACACTGACCTTGGTTACATTATTACAGTGTGGTCAACTCAAGATATCTGGTCTCTCTGCTTCTGAAAGCATTTGATTAGATGGGAATCTCACCTTTTATTTTTTTAAAAAAGCAGATTCTAGATTTTATAGTTCATAAAGAAAAGCTTGAAACACCATGAATCTAAGGTAGACTAAAGACCCAAATATCAGAAGGTAAATTAACCCACCCCACCACCAAAATTATTTTATCTGCGTTCATGGAGTTTTAACCCACTTCCCAATTTTTAAAAGGCTGACATGATTTTTGAATACTGAGCTTGGCAATACGCTTGTTGCCATTTTCTGGAGGGGGGACTGAGGCACAGAGAGATGAAAGGGCTTACTTAACGTCACCCCATAAGGCAGTATAGAGCATAAATAGAGTGCAGGTCTCCTGCTTCTTAGTCCAGTGCCTTATTAACCAGATCATGGTGTCTGCTTAATAGCTTATTCTCCTTACATAAACACTTCATTGGACTACTCGCATGTACAGGGATTACTTGTGTGAACAAGAGTTTGCAGGGTAAAGGAATTAATTTAATTAATGGACTGTATTGTACCCATCACCCCAGTTAAAGGAGTGCATTTTTCTTTAGATAACTACATTGAATCCACCAATGGTGGATTTTGAATGTTCGATTATACTGGTTTTGAGGATAAGCCTAGTTTCCTGGAAATCACCGATTTAATGAATTACTGGGGCTGCAGTTTCTCTGCAACTCCCTGAAATTTGCCTTCCCATCTGAATTTGCATGAACTTGGCAACTATAATCAGTAGGAAACCACCACCTTTCCCTCATTAATCTCATTCATTTACAAAGAGGGTGAAGTCTTCATTCTGCCAGCACTCTCAGGGCATAGCCTCAAAGTGACAGGTTCTACAGTGTGTATATTTCTTTCATTAATGCACTCCCTGCTCTTGTTCCTTTTCACTAAAGGCTACATGGAGGGCAACATATGGCTTGTGTTTGAAGAAGCAGTAATTGAAATGTAAAAATCATAAAACATAAGTAGCCAGGTGTCTGCTTTTAATAATATTTTATTAATGGGATTAAAATGCATAAAACAGTTAATTGAACATGAAGCAAGCTGTTTTTAGCTATGACAGAGTAAGGCTTAGGGATTTTTGTACAAAAAAATTCAGATGCCATTCTTAGAAATCTTAATTGTCAATGACTTGCGCTCTGACACTTATGCTTGTTTTATATTATTTGCACAAAAAGAATGCAGAAGTCAGTGGTGTAGTAATTAAGTCCTCTTGCTCAATTCATGCAGAACAGTTTGCTTGTGCTGTATTGAAAGAAAAGAATTCAAGCCAAAAAGGAGGCAAGGGACTGAAAAAACAGATATAAAAATGTCCCATCTTTAAAAATAAAATCACTAACTCAAAGGCCCATGTGTAAACTTAAGTAGGTTTATATTTATCTGACACATGCAGTTGATACTAAAAACTAGCATCTACTCTGTAAGCACTGTTAGCAAAAAGTTATTTTTTTTAATAACTGTTTAACTCTAGCATTCATAATGTGCTAGGCACCATGTAAACACACAAGACTGCATAGTCTCTCTTCTGAAGAGTTTATGGTAGTCTGTTCTGTTACACAGCCCTTTAAAAATGACATGTAAATTTCCCTAGCATTACTTGGTACGACACTTTCCCATGGCAAGTAACTATATCATAACTGAAACTACTATACAATCAATACTCCTTTCTTGACAAAAACCATTTAACAATGTATAACATTACACTCTACAGAGTCCAAATACTTCCCAGGGTCCTAATTCAGCAAGTCCTCTGTATGTAGCAGGCCCTTAACCACCTGATTAATTTTAAACTCTAATTCCCATGGGCTGTAGTGGCCTTAAGCACATGCTTATGTGGAGCATGTGCTTAAGTACTATGCTGCACCTCGATGGAGTTAAGCCCCTGTTTAAGGTTTTGCTCAATTGTGGCCCCTAGTAGTAAGACTCCACTAGGAAACTGAGCTGGGTAAGTTACTGTGTATCATGCAGTTGTAGTGGGCCTGAAACATAAGCCTACGTGTCAGAGGCCTGAGCTAAAGTAGTAAAAACTTTGCTGATATAAAGCAAAGTTAAGCTGTAAGCAAGAGGCAGGCCTTGCTCACAGACTCTGGCAAGAACAGGGCTAATACTGCAAAAACACATCCCTAAGTGGCGTTAGGCATAAGAATACATATGCAGACATTCCAGAAAGGTAGTACCAAAACACCTTGATACCAAACACATTCCCCAAAGATAACAGGCACACACACTGACCCATCCTAAAAATGAGATCAGGACAACAGATACAAATGTACAAGGTGATGGGTGGTAACTGGCTACATAAGAGGAGAAGTACGTAACTTGTTTGTATTAATGTATAAAAAGATATCTCAGCGAGAGTGTCTTTGGCTGGCTGAGGGGATAATGGAAAGTCCCGCCATTTTATAAGCTAGTCCATTGCAACGGGCATACATGTGTTAATGTACCTATAACCGTTGAGCCAGAACATTAGGACCATGCTTCTTTAACAATAAACCTGACCAAGTTCCTTTGCTACCAACCAAGTTTGTGGATTTATTGGGCTGTTCGATTCCAGCCTGCTGTACAGGCCATTTGGCCAGAGTCAGTACAGCATGCAGAAAGAACACACACACAGCCAAACATCTGGTCACAACAGTCACAAGAAAAAATAATGTAATAACCATCAGTGACAACTAGAAGACTCCCATGTGGCACCTAGTTCCCATTTAAAAATCAATAGTAAAATCCTCTTTGACCTCAAAAGGCCATAAAGAGATGAAATCTGGGCACATACTATTGTGGAAAAAGTGAAACACTACCTTAATACATCCAGGGCAGAATCTGCATGCAGGAGCCTTATTGTCAGAATTGCATGGAATTCTGAGCCTTTTGCACTGTGCACCAAGCCTCCCCCTTTTACAGAGGTATCCCACTTATCCTTGTTTATTTTATTGTAAAGAGCTTAGGGCTAATTATTCTCTCTACTGGAATTACCCACAAAGAGGCAAGGAAACCCCGTGGATGCTCTTCTTGTAGAATGTGCCTGGCAGTACACACTTTTAGGGATAGATAGTGAAAAACCACACAACCAGTGGATCCCAGGGAATTTGGGTCTTATATTACTGAACACAGAGGGCTTGTGACTCTGAACTGGTTCCCTGCCCTTATGTACCCTGGGACTGCCCTTTCCTCTGGATCCTTTGTAAGCCTCCTAAGGAAGCAGGACAGAGACAAAAATAGGTACATTCCTAAATGTACATCAACATGCCATCCATTTACCTAACTTCTAACATGCACCTTGGCCCTGAAGTCGGATCAATATGGGTGAAGCTGTTGCATGTTCTATATGCATATTGGGTGTGGGGGGGGGCGGAGTTTCACATACACAGATCCTCTTGCAGGGATGGGATCAATATATACGGTAAATAACTATATGATTTCTTTATGTATAATGTGCCTAGTCTTGTAATATAGAGAACCCGGACATTCATTTCTCACAAACACTCCATGGCATGTCAGAAGAAAACTTAATTTATCTCTTGTGAGTCTATCTGGAGGCTGTTAGCTTTGATAATTTGTGTAGTGGAGGAGATGATAAAAATGTTGGCATTCCAAATTGGTTTAGTTTATGAATTTCCTTTTCTTTATGTCTAAGATTGCAAAGAGGGTATCACCTAATTTTTCTTTTTCTAACATGTCATCCTAAAGAGAAACTTTTCCAAAACAGACCATCAACCTTACCATGAAGCAATGTCTTGCAGAATGTTTTAATTCCCGTGACAAGAAAAGGAAAGGAATTGCAACATTGATATCAACAGATCTAACAGAAAATTCTATACTTGAACTGTACATTTAGAAGCATTGAATGAAAAAAAGAGAGAACTGATAACTAATTGGAAAGGAGGGAACTATAAAATGTTAGGCAGCCAAATGACTGTGACTTGATATATCTGCCTCCAATTTTCTTTGACTTTGCCCAAAAGACATTAGCACTGAGAACAGAAGAACCACAAACAATGTAATGCTTTCATGCCAAAATGTAAATAGTCTATGTACCATATTGTCTGCAAAGATGCGAAGAGAATGAATTACATTTTCAATTCTTTGACTGGGTGAGTCAAAAAGGAAATAAAATGCAGCACAATAGTGTTCATTTAAAAAAAGTGTGTGACAGGGTGCTAAGCAGAAAACTGCTTAGCCAACCCTCTGTCACTGCCAGCTCCAATTAAGGGGAGGTGAATTGGAACTGAGTAGAGCACCTGGCCCTGACTGAGGAAGCTGGAACAGCTGTTGCCTCTTCAGGCTGGGGCTGGATAAAACCCCCAGGGGAAGGAAGCTAGGGGAGGAGCTGGAAAAGGGGAGCAAAGAGAGGATAGCTACCCCCTGTCCTCCTTGCCTACAGGTGGACTGTAAGAAGGGGACTATGTTGGTGGAGGGAACACAACCTGTAAATAAAGCACCAGGTGAGCACTGCACCAAGACCTCTGTGTGACTTTCTCAGCCCAGTGGGGCAGAATCCAGGTGGGCCCTGCAGGGACCCTGTTACAGAGAGGTACTAAACCTTAATAAAGCAGTTGATTCTGATTAGATGAGCCCAAACAAATCTTTGGGTGTAGTTGGGATGGATATGGTAGTCAAATGTTTCATCATGATCCCATTAGAAGCAAGGAAAGAAACAGTTCCTCACATGTCTCTTGCTTACACTACAAGGCCTTGAAGCAGGCTGCATAGATTTGATTTCACTCCATCCCACCAAGTGACACAAACTAGGGCCTCACAGAATCAGAGTTTATGTGAGCAAACCATTATACCAAACATGACATTTTTGAAAGGTTCCCAGATGGAAGCCTTAACCAAACAGAGTCAACTGAACAATAATCCTGGATTAACAAAAGCTCAGGAGTGAAGGGGGGGGGGGGGGAGGAGCAAGTACTGCCAAACAAAAGTACATGACACAGGAGGAATTTAGGGAGGCACAATATAGCAAATAAGGCTGTCAATTAATCCCAGTTAATTCAAGCAGTTTAACACAAAACAAATTAACTAGAATAAAGTCATGATTATTCACAATTTTAATTGCACTGTTAAATAATAATAGAATACCTATTTACATTTATAATATTTTTGGATGTTTCCATATTTTCAAATATATTGATTTCAATTACAACAGAATACAAAGTATAACAGTGCTCAGTTATATTTGAGTTACAATATTTGCACTCTAAAAAACAATGGATTTTTTCTTAACATAACTGAATTAAAAAAACAAAATGTAAAACTTTAGAGCCTACAAGTCCACTACACTCCTAATTTTCTTCAGCCAATTGTTTAAGACAAACAGTTTGTTTACATTTGTGGAAGATAATGCTGCCTGTTTCTTATTTACAATGTCACTTGAAAGTGAGAAGAGGCATTTACATGGCACTGTTGTAGCCAGCTTTACAAGGTATTTACGTGCAAGATATTCTGTACATTCATATGCTTCAATCACCATTCCAAAGGGCATGCTTCCATGCTGAATTTAAAATTGGTATTCATTATTGTTTGACAGTGTGATTAAAACTGGGATTAATTGTGACTTTTTAAAATCTTTTGATTGTGATTTTTTAAAAATAACTTGACAGCCCCACTGCACGTGCACGCACCACCCTACACCCAGAGTAGTTCCTCTTTTTTGTAGTGATATAGTTATAAATACCTTGCAATTCCGGCTACAAACGTGCCACGCAAATGCCTGTTCTCACTTTCTGGTGACATTCTAAATAACTCAAGTGTTGCCAGAAGCTTATATAGAGTTCACCTGAGTCTTAGAGAGAGAGAGTCTTTGATCACTAAATCTATACAGTTTACTCAGTTAAAAGTAACATCTTCCCTCCAAATGCTTGTTGAAAAATTTAGCTGGACTTCATGGAGACTCTTCTTTCTCCTCTGCTGAAATCACGGTTAGCTAATCATCCCACCATTAACCATTCAGTTGCGTATATAGATTTTAAAAAAAAAAAAAGCCTTACAAGAAAAATACAAAATGGAGACTAGCAAAATAAATGACTTTCCCCATTATCACATTTAAATGAAAGAAAAGTTGGTGAATCATACTAGTTGAGACAATTTAACTAAAACAGTTTGGCTAAAATAGATTATTCAAAGTATACAATTAAAATAAAAATATTTTCCCCCTTTCTATAAACAACACTGCCAGGGCTTCCCTGTTTGAGGGTTAACAATAGTACAAACCTGCTGCAGAGATAACAAAACAGCCCTGGTTTCTGCTCCTGGGCTCAGCTTTTCCCAGCTCACACAGGGCACATGGCCTTTTGTAAAGTAGCTGCCCTGACTGCATTCCCTCATGCACTGGGACTGGTTCTTCCAAACCCAGGGGATGCTCAACCCCTTACTCTGCCCCAGGCCCAGTCCCTACCCCAGCTTACCCCTTTTCCCAAGTCCCCCGCTCCCACCCTGCCTCTTCCCGCTCAGTTCCACCTCCTCCTGAGCACACCCCATTTCTGCTCCTCCCCTTCACCCCCCCCCCCAGCATCTCCTGCATGCTGCGAAAGAGCTGATCCTGGTGGATGGGAGGCTTTTGGAGGGTGGGGGAGGCATTGATCGGCAGGGCTGCAGGCAGATGTGAAGCACTGGGGGGTGGGGGAATAGAGGAGAGAGCTGGCTGCCAGTGGGTGTTAAGCCTCAGCTAATTTTTTTCATTAGGGCTCCAGCCCTAGAGCACCCACAGAGTCAGTGCCTATGCCCTCATGGAGTCTGAGACCAGTAACAGGGAACCTATTGAGCATACTCAAAACTACCACACCCAATTTCAGGAACTTCTGAGTGTGGAAAGCTAGCTGTGCATCTGCCTAGCAACAGGACTGAGCAAACTCATTCCTACCCACCCCCAAATAGAGCTCTTAAAAAAAGATAGGCACATGGTTTACACTACCAGATTGTGCAGTCACTTGTTGCTGTGTAGGCCTGCTTAGCTTTCTGGCTTTACATAAGGATTCCCCTGAGTGTGGTCACTAGTGTTTTATGTATTCAGTGTTTTGGCAACAACCTACTTGTGCAAATCCACCTCCACTTGTTCAATTAAGTAGTGAATCTCCCATCCCTGTAACTCTTAATGTGAAGTGTTAACTACTAACTTCTGGCTGTTGACCCTGAAGATATTCCAGACTCCAGGAAGTGTGTGCTGTTAACTTGAAATCCCTCTGCCCAGAGACTGTGTTCTCCACTTGATCACAGGTGCGACTTTCTATGAGGGCTTTAGGTTCATATATTAAGCCCTGTACCAAACAGATTGTGGATAACCAATGGGCTCCTGCAAAACAAAGTCAATTATTGAGGCTCTACATCCCTACTAAAAATTAGCTGCAGCCCCCCTGCCCCACACACAAAGTCAGTTGATACAGGCCCTTGCCTCTTTGTGGGACCCCTGCTACTGTTGGCTTTACTCTTAGAGCTCCATTTCCTGGGCACCCCAACTCCTCCTCAAGTACTGCTGTGCTATTTGATTATTGCCCTTTCCTCACCCTATTTTGTGGCTCCAGACCTCTTCTCTTCTATCCCCTATTCTTAAAGGCACAGCAGCTCAGAGACTGCTTTGCTCTTTATTTGCTCTTCCCTCCAGAGAAACAAAGCTATCAGCGCTCCTCCTTGGAACCCTGTTTCTGTTTGTAATTGGGTACAAATATAACTTTCCTACATAACTGTGGGAGAAGGTTTTTATTCAGAGCTCTAGGGGCCACAGATTGGATGCTAGTTTAGTTGAAAATCAAATGTTTCCTTGAGGATAGGTACCAAACACCTTTACAAATTTGCAGCTTTAAGCACAGTGATTCAGCAAACCGATGCTAGTAAACTTAATAGGTCTGGATAATTTCTTGTGAGAGTGTCGTTGGTTCCTGTGTATGCAAGTGATTGCGTTCACAAAATTGCTCATGCCTAAACTAAGACAGCTACATTTGAAAATTTGCCCCTTTATGGCAAGAGACTCAGGCTTCAGGAAGCACACCATCCAAGCCTAATGTTTAGTTTATAGTTCAATTAAATGTTTTATCTTATATGAAATGCATTAAAACTGGCACGCACATAAGTATCAGATAGCACAGCTCTGCACACCACATACTTTTATTTGACTGGCATTGGTTAGAGAAGACGCTCTTGATTATTTTATTTAGATAGAAACACACTTGAAGACCAGATACTCCACCACTACTCATTACCAGGAAAGATGGCCCAGGCACTGCTCAATACCCAAGAGTCTCCCTAGTGCTGTTTTCTAGCTGAGAAAACAATGGGTTGCATCCAGGAAAAATATGGAGGATAACCTGAGCCTAGAAACTGTCAACTTGATATCACTATAATTGTACTGATATAAAAACAAACTAACTTTCTTAATTTGATTATGTGTGTTTTCCTTGGTATGCGTATGACTGGATCTGTGTGTGATCCAAGGACCTCTCTCCTCTCAGGCTGTCCTGAAAGGCAGAGTACTCAAAGCAGTCTAGCCTCTACACAGTGCAGAAATGTGCTGACACTTGGAATGGGGTTTTCACCTATTCTTCCATTGTGGGAGACTGTCTCCTCCCAAACAGACATACCTATGAGTCAGTGACATCTTGGCCATCACAATAAATTCTGTTATAGAGAAGAGTACAACTGGGGCTAGGGAAAGAATTGTGAAGAACTACTTAATGAGCTAATTTTGCCTCTTTCTGTGAATTGTCCCCAAGTGAATGGGAACTTTGCCAATGTATTGTTCAAAATAATTTGAGTACCCTGTTTCTGCAGTTACAGGCAGAATTCTTCCAGGAGACCTCTGGTGTGCAAGGGGAGCCAGTCATCTGCTACAGCCCTTGAGAAGGGCAGCTTAGTCCCTCATGGTACTGGTACCACTGGTTGGTGCAGAAGATGTGGGGCTCTTATGCCCTATTGCGTGATGTGCACAACACTGAAGGACTAGGTGGCGTATAGTCCTGTTGCAACGATGAGCACAGGGATTGCAATTGTTCCTGTCCCTTATGCACATCATGCATGGGAGGAAGGCTCCTTGCATCTTTACACCTCATTAACACCCACATAAGGGCCAGTCATAATCTGTCCTTAGTCTGGCAAATAATTCTTACAGATTGCTCATGAACAGTTTGTTAAAAGTTTGTTTTGTTTTGATTGAGGAAAGATATTTTTGCCCTCAAATATTCTCCAATATTCACTAGCAATGTGCAGTTTTCACAAACATTTCTGCTTCTAAATTTGTTTATTAGAATATTTATGGAAAGGGAACACAGAAGGACATGAACATAGTTGAAACAAAGTTATTTTAAAAAAATGAAATGAAGATCTGCAGTTTTTTGCAGCATGGGCCCAGCTCTTGCTGAGACCCTCGTCTCAGTGTTTAATTTTTCTTATGATTAGCGGCCTATTATGGAGTTCATGGTTGATGCTGTCTTTACACTTCCTCTTCCCCAAAACTGAGAGGATAATCTCTGCAATACATGTAGGCCAGGTGTACAAGACACACCTATATTGGTATAACTATGTCGCTCATGGGTAGAAAAACCCACACCTCTGAGCAATGTAGTTATATGGACCAACCCACCCATGTAGACAGCACTATGTCAATGGAAGAGCTTCTCCTGCTGGCACAGTAGCATCTTCACGTACAGTGCTACAGCAGTTGGAGTGTGAGCTGAGAGAGAGTCTTGAATTTAGACTTGAATCTAGGGTCTGGTCAACACTAAAAAATTAAGCTGGCTTAACTATGTCGCTCAGGGGTGTGCAAAATCCACATGAGTGAGCGGCGTAGTTAAGCCAGCCTAAACCCTGCTGTAGACAGAGTAGGGTCAACAAATGAATTCCTCCATTGACCTAGCAACCACCACTCAGGGAGGTGGATTACCTACACCATGGCAATAGGAGAACCTCTCCCGTCAGTGTAGGTAGTGTCTACACTGAAGCACTACAGCAGTGCTATTGCAGCAATGCAGCTGTTCCGTTGTAGCCTTTTAAGTGTAGATATATCCTAGATCTCTTCCATATGGGTGTACTAGCAAGTTACATGCTACTTTCAAAAGCACTGTTTGCAGACAGGAATGTTACCCTTTGGCCCTAAAGCAATTGCATATAGGCAAAACTCACCCCTTCATTAAGACCTTCTGCTTTCCCCCTTCCTCTCCTAACTTGGTCAACGTTTCAGCTCCTCTATTTCAACTAAGCAGCAATTGGGAGACAGAGTCCTATAGACACTCCTGAGTGTGAGTCTCATGCATGACAGCACACCAGCAATGACAATGCTACTGATCCATCATGAGTCTATTGGCATTTTAAATACAGTGACATACTAAATGTGACAGTATAGAGGTGAAATAGCTATATATGAATTCTAGCTTCAGGAGGAATCTTGGGACCATTGCTCCTCTAGTTAACATACTGTAGCACATGGTCCATTGGGTGAAGCACTAGCTTCTTGGAGAATAGGTACTGGACTAAGAGTAAGAAAAATGACATGCAAACATTTTGGCAACTGCTAAGTGGATTTCTTTCAACCATGTTCAGCCCCCTTTGCTCACATGAATGTTAATGAAAAATTTTGTTTTCTCAACTCTTGTAGAGTTCAAATTTTTTGGACCCATGACTAAATTGTTTCAGGCAAAAAGCAGGGTCATCAAACCAAAAATCAGTAACACATTACTTAAGTGACTAATCACACACCTTTAGCACTGGACTGTGGCAAATATATTTACATGGAACAGTTAAGCGCTCTTTTTTGAGTCATAAATTGAAGCATTTCACAGTCTGTGGGTAATCAGCCAATAGAAGAAAAGGCTAAATTGGCTGAATAAATGGCTCATTCCAAAGTATTTGTCCAGCCCTAGCACTGACTATATTGCTCAAAGTTAAGTCCTTGTTATGATGGGGGTAATTACTAGCAATTGTATTTTCCCCATGAAGAGATGGGCAGTTATTGTACAACACAAATGTAAGACATATTGGTAATTTTGCATTTCCTTGACCAACTCAAGCTATTAGTACAGTAACTCTTCACTTAACATTGTAGTTATGTTCCTGAAAAATGTGACTTTAAGCAAACTATGTTAAGTGACTCCAATTTCCCCATAAGAATGAATGTAAATGAGGGGGTTAGGTTCCAGAGTAATTTTTTTCCACCAGACAAAAGACTGTGTATATGTATGTATGTATGTAACACACACATACACATACATACACACACACTGTAAGTTTTAAACAATTTAATACTGGTACACAGCGATGATGATTGTGAAACTGGGTTGCGATGGAGGAGTCAGAGGGTGGGATATTTCCCAGGAAATGCCTTACTGCTGAATGATGAACTAGCAAATTGGCTGAGCCCTCAAGGGTTAACTCTCACACTCTACAAGGCAGCAGGAATGGAGGGAGGGGAGACAGCATCGCAGACAGAGACACACACCATGTGTGTGAGAGAGATGTGCATTTCCCCTTTAAAGTACATGCCTTGTTAATTAGATCAGCTTGCTGAGACCCAGCTGCTGCCAGCAAGCTCCCTCCATCCTGAGCCCTGTTGTGTGTCTCCCCTGCTCTATGGAAGATGGGTTAAGGGGGGTGCAGGAGCAGGGGAGGGGAACACCCTGACATTAGCCCCCCACTTCCTCTCCTCCCCCACTCCTGAGCAAGCAGGAGTCTAGGGGAGCAGCTCCAAGGCAGAAGGCAGTAGCAGCACATGGCAGTTTGGGGAGGGATAGCTGCAACTGCTAGCCTGCTGGACAGCTGCTGCATAGGGAACTTAGGGGAGCAGGGAGCTGAGGGGGGGCTGCTGGTCCACCCTGGTTCCAAGTCCCCACCAGCTAGCTGGAACGGGCTGCTCTTCCTGCAAGCAGTGGACAAAGCAGGTGGCTGCCAACAAACAATGTTAGAAGGGAGCATTTCACAACTTTAAACGAGCATGTTCCCTAATTGATCAGCAATGTAACAATGAAACAGGGACAAACTTTAAGTGAGGAGTTACAGTACAGATCAAATTTAAATTCTCAGGCCTCTGTTATGCAGGTCAGACTTCCTAGATGATCATAAAGATCACTTCTAAACTTAATTTTATAAATATTTGAATTTCATTCTAAGACTACACGCTGCTCCATAGTCAGTGCTAGGAACAAAGGCTAATCTACTTGAGTCCCCGCACAGTCATTTTGGTCCCAGATATCTTTAACTGATCAGGAAAACATTTTAAAGAATATTATAGCACTGGCACATCTAATGAATCTGAGCAGAATATGCCAGAATGAAGCCTATATATGTCCTAGGGAAAGTATCTGCTTTCCAATTAAATGGAGAAAAATCAAACAAGAGGGAGTCTAAAAAAGTTGAATCAACTAAATTACTGATGCATGTGAGTGGGTCAGATCTTTCTTCAGCTGGGATAAATTAAACAGTTCTATTGACATTAATGGAGCTATGCCTGTTTTACCAGTCAAGAATCTAGTCCAAGTATGTTGAAGAGTGGTGATACAGCTCTCTTTAGCCTAATCAGCATCACAGGTAAATAAAATGAGACAAGGAGAACGCACCTGAAATGAAAAATATTTGTGAACTTGTACGGACTACTAGCGTGAAACGCTAATTGTAGACTAATGAAACAATTTTGAGATGAATTGGCAAAACACATAGCTGGAAAGGTATGTATCAAATTCCTCTTGTATACATCCTCTCTCTGGCACTTAGTTCTCTCCACAAAGGGGTGCACTAGGTTTATAGCACAGAAGACTAAAAATGGAAAAGTAAATGGGCTAGGGAGGTGGTATGCCATAGTTTCTTCTTGGCCAAGGGAGTATTGTATAACAGGATTTTGCTTAATCTCAATTTTATTGTTAAAATAGTTATTCTACATTCAAGTATATGAAACAAGAGCAAGGTTTGGGTCTATCATACCTCTTATACTCAGCCTTTTGCAAATTTTTCAAAAATTAACAAAAAATATTTAAAGAGAACTTATGAAAACTACCTTGGCAATGTATTTTTTGGAAGGGGAAGTGCTCTGGTGGAATCACACTTCTGTATGCTTCCATAATTAGATCTTCAAAGTTCCCTCCCATTATAACAGATTAGATATGAAACTAGAAATATAGACAGATGTACCTTGAAAATAGTGACTAGATTCTGATTTTTAAGCAACATCAGAATTGTTCTGGATTTAACAGGTATAGGTAAAAATCACAATATCATCAGAAAAAACTCCATTAGTAAGCCTTGAAGTAGGCGTTCTATTATATTTTATATCACAACCCAATGTATTTAAAATGGAATAGAATATCATGCCAGAAGCTGGCATGGAGAGGACGACGGGGGGAGGGGGATGGGAGGAATAAGTGGAGGAGAAGAGAGAGATCACTCAGTTGCCCTGTTCTGTTCATGTCCTCTGAAGCATCCAACTCTTGCACTGTCAGAAGACAGGATACTGGGCTAGATGGACCACTGGTCTGACCCATTATGGCCATTTTTGTGTTATGTTCTTATAGTATCTGAGTACTTCTGTTGTATCTAAGCTAGTTGCAAGGCTACAAAGGACCTGCAGATTCTGAAAAGGAAGAAGTTTGGTTTGGCATCAGAAAACCACAGCAAACCACTGTACTGTATCTTAGCCTCTTGGATCTGCAAGACTGGCCTATGTAACTTTCTAGAAGTTTCACAAGAAAGACTGTTCTTGTATTTCCCTCTTCTACATAGGCTGGAAATACTATGAGAAAAGCCTATCTCATGATAATTTTGGTACTTCTTCCTACAGTCCCGACCAGAGATACTTTAAAAAAAAAAACCGAGAAAGTGGAAGAGATTTTAGTTAGTCTTTTGATGAAATGATGGTTTGTTTGGCATGGGCCACATGCTTAATATAGAGCAAGACAAAGATAAAATAGCCCTCGCCCCAAACAACTTAGTTTGAAAAACAGACATGGAACCAAATCCAGTTTTTAATTCACCTTATCGCAGGCAAAACTCCAATTGAATTCTCATGGGAATTTTCTGCGAGGAAGGTCTGAAAACCTAAATAAGGACTTAAAGAATTGACCACAGAGAAGGCAAAATCCAATGTGAGAAAATCATTCAACTACAATATTCAAACCTTTTCCAAGCCCCAGAAAAGGTTCTGTCTGGATTTGGTTTGAGTGTTGAGTGAAAATGGAATCCATTCTTATGTTTGCATTTACCCCTTTTATAGGCTACTCCAACAGAATAAAAATATTACAAGCAGGTGTAACTGATTAATGTGTGATGTGTGTATGCATCTATGGGAGTTCCATTTCTGAGGAAGAACTTCATGACTACCATGTCAAATGTTGTGCATAAGCCTAGCAATAGAAAATCTCTCTCTCCATGGACAAGAGAATACAATCCATCAGATAAGTATTTTTCTCCCACTCTGCTTTTTATGTAGCTAAGGCACAAAATCATTGATGAGGAATAAGCCACAACTGCAGTGCTAGAGGACTTGATCAGATGTCTCATCATCAGACAAAATATGACATGTCTCTTGCATTCATTTTTCCTGAAGCTTCTACAACATAAGGGATGATAATTGCCTCATTGTTTTACGTGGCATGAATCCAGCTCCAAGGAGAAAAACTACAAGGTTAAAGGGTGAGTAGTTTAAAATTCCAACAAGGAAAACATTATTGCTGAAAAAACAAAGTTTGGTTTCAAAGTTTTATGAGTAATTTGTTATTATTTGCTCATTAAAATAAGTGGCTAATAGTACTGGGCTTTAACCAGGAATAATTTCAGAACAGTTTGTTTAAGCTTCCTTAAAAGCTTTGCAGAAGCCCTTCATTTCCTGTAATACCCCTTACTAAAGCAGTTGTCCTCTCCAGAGTAGATTGATTCTCATGCTGAACCATGTAGTGTTTTGTGATATGGCAATAAGGATGATGCCATAAGCTCCCTTCAGTTACAAATGTAAGCCCTGATCCTGTAAAAAGTCAGGCATATGAATAACTTTACTCATGCGAGTAGTAGACTCCAATAGGTTTACCTCACTTACCTTAATGTTTGAGGAACTGGGCCCTAAAGCAGGATTTGATGTGAGGGTCTCCAGAAGTCACATATTGTTATAATCAACCAAACAAAATAATTCCAACTCAAAAACTGCATTAACAAAGTTATTATTGATGGCCATTCCTCACTAACACAACCACTGAAAAATATTATAAATCATGAGTTTAAGCTTCTTTTACAAACATTAGAAATCACTTCTTTTAGACTTTGTATTTCAAATCAATATACTTACCTATAAATAATAATAAAAACTCCCTTCTAACACAGTTTTTTGAGTTGGAATATCATACAATTGTTTGGCATAACAGAATCTGAATTCTAAAGGTTTTTGAGTGGTGGGATATGCCACAGTTTCTAAGTGATGTATTTAATCTGGCCATTCTATTAATTTATTTGTAGGGTGCTTTCTCTCATTTAGCATAGAGCTGCCGTCTGTGGCAGTGATACGAGATCAATATGTAAATAGCTTCCAAATGGAGGTACTCATTAATGCAGACAGTTCTGAGGAGTGAAAGCAAACAGCATTTGGCAGCAAGACTTTTTTATGAGAATGTCATAAAGAATTCAGACTGCAAACCACAAAGTGATTCATATCTCAGCCAACTAACTGCTCTGCCTCTGTTCTTTCTTGTCCACTAAGCATAAAAATATCATTTTGGGTACATTTCCCTAAATTACTGGTCCTGCTGCTGGCATGCCACTGCTTCATCAGAAGGCTGATGCCAGCTTCTGCCCACCTGGAAGACTCTCAGACATCTCTTGTGGAAGCACAGAAGAAGTGGAGTAGACAAACATGAGGTTAAAATGCTGAACCAATGTAGGTTACTTCAGTGCAGAAGAAAGGAGAGGGTAGACAAAGTACTACCTAGTTGTGGGATAGTGCTGGAGGATTCATAGCCCTGGCCTTGATTAGCCTGCATCCTCACTACAAATTAGGTGGTCTGCCAGCCTGGGCTGAAGTAAAACCCATGCTCTAGCTTATGTCCTCAGCTGTACCTGCTAGCCTGGTTTTAAAAGAGCCTTAAGCCCAGGTGAGAGGCTTTTCTGCATGGATAGAAGGAGGTTTAGGGGCAACCCCATGGTTAGAATGCAGGCTAGCTCTTATTGAAGCCATAACCGTAAGGAATAAAATAATCATCTTAATACACACTAGTGTCTTTGTGGCAGTCTCAGCAGAGAGCTCAGGAAACGAATGAGCACGGAGACTAATCCATGCTCAGCAGGTTATAGTGGAGGGTCTGTGTGGGGAACCTTGCACTGCTACTGCCCTGATCATTCAGCTGTTCAGTGGCAGTGGAGACTGAAGACCCACAGCCGTCATGCACACCCACCAGTTCAAAACCTCCCCAGTTTTAAAGCTCACTCTTTTGTTACTTGGCTAGATTTTAATTCAATTAATACTTTGTTTTTTAAAATCTGTTTTTAATGTAGGGGAAAAAGCTATGACCATGACTGCTTAACTGTTGGTATACTTAACTTCAGATTGCAGAAGTAAATTGGATAAAAAAAATAGTGAATAGAAAGATTCTTAGCTTAGGAAGTAACCTTAGCTTTCTGTGGTCTTCACTAGTTAGCATGATATGAAAATGAGTAACATATGATATGATTTAAGTCTTTGTCTGTAGGAAACATATCATAGTTTAAGTGGTTTGGTGGAGAGGTTTTCATATTGAATTTGGTCTTTGTTTAAGAGTGGCAGCTAGGTCTCAGTTTTCTTCATTTTTTCCTAGATCATACTGTCAAGTAATACTGTGTAACTTGTCTAAAGCAACACATGTTGCCATGGATGACAAATACATGATGTTTCACTAGAATCCATTCCCTTAGCATGAACTTGTGTTGTCCAGTGTTGATTAAAACTGGAGACAGAATCCTAAACCACACTTGTATTGCTGTAAAAGAACCCGAAAGTGCCTCTCAAACCAACACAAAAACATTGGCTTTGCCTAAATGTACTGCTGCTATAGTTAGCTTAAAAGCAGCCCTGAGACAAGATTTTTCATAATAGCTACCTAAAGTTCAGCTCCCAAGCCCAGATTTAGGGACATAAATAAGTACCCAGACTTTCAAACTGTTCTGCACTGTCTAGCTCCCATTGACTTCAGAGGCAGCTGCTGGGTGCTCATCACTTTGAAAACCAGGCCCCTTTTAAGCCCCTGAATAAAAATATGGGGAACTGCCTTTAGGCATCCATTTAAAAACCTTTGGTCTAAGTCAGGGATTGGCAACCTCTGGCACACCAGGGTAAGCACACTGGCAGGCTGGGCCAGTTTGTTTACCTGCCGTGTTGGCAGGTTTGGCCGATCGCGGCTCCCACTGGCTGCGGTTCACTGCTCCAGGCTGCGGGAAGCCGCAGCCAGTACATCCCTCGGCCTGTGCCACTTCCCGCAGCTCCCATTGGTCTTGGCCAGCGAACCACGGCCAGTGGAGAGCTGCGATCAGCCAAACCTGCCAACATGGCAGATAAACAAACCGGCCTGGCCCGCCAGGGTGCTTCCCTGGCAAGCCGTGTGCCAGAGGTTGCCGACCCCTGGTCTAAGTCTTCTGTTGTTCATTTCATCGGACTGCTGTGAAAACAAAGATCTTTGTATAAAGAAGCACCTGAGTAATAGTGCTAGATAATACTTCCCATTTCTTTTTGCATGACTGTTCATTTGAATTTTAAAAACAAATTCCCCTTATTTGTGTTACAACCCTACTGTGAGTTTGTTGCAAATGTTCTGTCAAAGGACTATCAAAAATGAAAGTCACCCTGTGCAGAGAGATATGTCAAGACTTCTACTGATGTCCTTAAAAGAGTGAGTCTATGGGACTACAGTGGTGCATTGGCTGTTGCTGGCCCTGTGTACATGGTTTAAATTTCACCCTAAAAAAGCAATTATTAGCAAGGGTTGGATTTGCAAGTACTTATTTTCACCAGAAGCCTGATTTTAAGAGTTACACTCATCTAATCGAGAAACAGAAACATACCACATAACCTGGGCATCCAGTCAAAACAGCTGACGTGTCTAATATCAAAATCTCTCAACCAACTGCTTGCCAACAAGCTTTAGCACAATAATTCTTAGCCAAAATCATTTGATAAATCATTTAAAATTAAAAATGAAAGGAAAAATTACCCGTTATCTGCAGGCAATTCAGGAACAGTAAAAGGCGAAATGTGTCCAACAAATTATTCATTACAGATTATTCATCCAGCTGTGCACATGAGCAATAATACAGAGAACTTATACATCATCTTACATTTTAAAATGCTGGACAAAAACATTAGTTAATACCACACCATCATGAGGCATGGTAGTATTATCCCCATTATAAAGGTGAATAATTAAATAGAGGTTAAATGACATGCCCAAGACTGCACAGTGAGAATTCATAACTTCCTGGCTCCCATTCACATGCGCCAGCCACCAAATTACTTAGCCTCTTTGTACATGGGAAAAAGTTTTTGTCTAAGGCCATGGCTACACTTACCGCTGTACAGCGCTGGGAGTTACAGCTGTCTTCGTACAGCTGTATAGGGAAAGCGCTGCAGTGAGGCCACACTGACAGCTACCAGCGCTGCAGTGTGGCCACATTTGCAGCATTTGCAGCGCTGTTGGGAGTGGTGCATTGTGGGCAGCTATCCCACAGAGCACCTCGTCCCATTTTGGCACCGTGGGTTGTGGGAAAGGGATGGGAAGGGTGCGGGTCATTCCTCTTCCTGTCCCAACGCCCCGCGGTGCAATCGCTTCACATCCGAGCACTCACAGTTTTTCCGTCCATGTTTGGCGCCATTGTGAGTCTCTGTGCAGCGCGATTTCTGTGGGAAATGGAGCCCGAGCTGCTGAGGACTTTGCTGATGACTGTCGCCAGCACATCACGTTTGGCAGTTGAGCTATTCCTTCAGCTCCAAAGTGACAGTGAGGAGTCAGACGATGATATTGAGTTGCCTGACGCGTGTGACACTAAATTGCTTGTGGCATTCATGGAAATGCTCAGCACCATGGAACACTGCTTTTGGGCTCAGGAAACAAGCCCTGAGTGGTGGGATCACATCGTCCTGCAAGTCTGGGTTGACTAGCAGTGGCTGCAGAACTTCTGGATGAGAAAAGCCACTTTCATGGGACTGTGTGAGGAGCTCGCCCCCCCACCCTGCGGTACAAGGACACGAGATTGAGAGCTGCTCTGCTGGTGGAGAAGTGGGTGGCTATTGCAATCTGGAAGCTGGCAACACCAGACAGCTACCGATCGGTCGCGAACCAGTTTGGAGTGGGAAAGTCGACCGCTGGAATTGTGTTGATGCAAGTTTGCAGGGCCATTAATCGCATCCTGCTAAGAAGAACCGTGACTCTGGGGAACGTGCAGGACATTCTGGATGGCTTTGCACAAATGGGTTTCCCTAACTGTGGAGGGGCAATAGATGGGACGCATATTCCTATTCTGGCACCACCCCACCTGGCATCCAAGTACATTAATCGGAAGGGGTATTTCTCTATGGTTCTCCAAGTGCTTGTGGATCACCATGGGCGTTTCATTGACATTAACACAGGCTGGCCTGGAAAGGAGCATGATGCACGCATCTTTCGCAACAGTGGCCTGTTCAGGAAGATGCAGGCTGGGACTTTTTTCCCAGACCAGAAGATCACAGTAGGGGATGTTAAAATGCCTGTTGTGATCCTTGGAGACCCTGCTTACCCGTTAATGCCTTGGCTCATACAACCGTATACAGGGAAGCTTGACAGGAGCAAGGACCGGTTCAACTACAGGCTGAGCCAGTGCCGAATGACTGTGTAGTGTGCTTTTGGCCATTTAAAGGGCTGCTGGAGATCTCTTTATGGGAAGCTAGACTTGGGGGGAAAGCAGCATCCCTGCTGTTATATCCGTGTGCTGTACCCTCCATAATATTTGTGAAGGGAAGGGTGAAACATTGTCAGGAATGGACCTCCGAGGTTCAACGCCTGGAGGCTGAATTTGCACAGCAAGAGAGCAGGGCTACTAGAGAGGCCCAGCACAGGGCTCCAAGGATTAGGAATGCCTTGAGGGAGGAATTTGAGGCTGAAAACCAACAGTAATGTTTGGTGCCTTGCACGGGAGTGAAGTGCAGTGGTTACAATGTTAGTAGGAATCTGTTTGTTTTTCCTAAAATGATTTGCTGTGCATGTTTCTTTCCTGGGCTATGGTATCTTTCACTTTCTGCAATAATAAAGACTGTTTTCAAAACCAAGAATTCATTTATTGAAAAGAAAATAACTTTATTGACAAACACACAACATTTTGGGAACCTAAAAGGGCAGGGGGGTGGGCTGGTGAACTGTACAGTCACAGGTTTGAATATGTCCTGTCTGGAGTGCTGTGCAATGACTGCTGCACTTCAGGATGCCTATACTGCATGGTGATGGGGGTTGACTGTGGAGGGTAAGAGTCGTAGTTCTCAGGGCTGATTGGTGAACATACAGGTGCTGGAGGCAGCTGGTGGTGGTAAGAACCTGGATGCTGGGGAAGGGGGGTTTGAGTTGACATTGGGGCACAAGGGAAAGAGCTTTGGGATGGGGGGCAGGTGCCGGCACGGTAGTGCTCTGCCTGCATGGCTACGAGTGACTGGATACAGTTTGTTTGGCACACCAGGATGCTTATCAGCCGCTTTGTGCTTTTCTTCTTAGCCGCTGCGTTTCTCTGGCGGAGCATGCTTTCCCTTTGTCTCCAGTCCTGCAGTTTTTTACTCTCTCTGGCAGAGTGATCCATAACTGCTTTAAGCATGTCTTCTTTGCTTTTTTGTGGCTTCTTCCTGAGGTTTTTGTAGCCTCTGCCTAGTGGATGGTACGGGCAGTCCAGTAGTCAAGGACACTGTTTAAAACACAAAAATGGCAACAATTAAAACAGGACACAGGGTGCATTGTTTATAATCTCACCCAGACAGTTATTCCCACCCAGTGAAGGAGTTTACAGTCTTCACTTTAGCATACTTTTCCCATACCAAACAGAGCGCACCTAACCCACAGGAGACAGGATATGGTTAGTAAGGAGGAATGATTGCCTTAGGGATGTCCAGGGGTTTCTGTGCATTGGGGAGAGCAAAATGCTGCAGGGGGCAGCTATACTGAACACTCTCCCAACAGTTTCCACAGGAGTTAATCCTGGAAGATATCTCGCTGCTGCGGGTCACCTGGGAAGAGCAGGAGGGTCTTCTACAGCAATGCGGATTCTGCCCTGACCCCTATGCAGCTTGTCTGTGTGCAGCAATGGTCCCTCCACCCCTCATGGCACAGTGGCACGGACACGTTAGCCTGACTGGGACAAGGACCACAGTGGCTCTCCCTATAAACTTGCGCAAGCGCATTGCCCACGCTCTGGCTGAAACTTTTGAAGAGATTACCGAGGCCGATTACAGCGACGTGATAGACCACATCAATGGGCTATTCCACATGTAGGCATGCATGCATGCAGCCCTAACCCCCCCTCCTCTCCCGAAACATTTGCATCCTGAAACTAAAAGCTGCTTACCGGAAACCCGCTCCTCTGCTTGTCCTCCAACTAGTTCCAACTGCTGCGACTGGCTAGCTTCCTGCTGGCTTGAGAAGAGCTCCTGGCTGCATGCCTCCTGGGACTCCAGGGTGTCTCTCCCGACCCCAGTATTCTCACTCTCTATTTCCCTCACCCTTCCCCCTCCTCTAACCACCCTCCCCTCCACCGCACTGAAGTGTCCATCGTGGTCGTCGGATTGGCAGTGGGGTCACACCCAAGTATGGCATCCAGCTCTTTGTAAAAACGGCAGGTCGTGGTGGCAGCACCTGAGTGGCAGTTTCCCTCGCGGGCTTTGCAATAGGCACTCCGCAGCTCCTTTACTTTAACCCTGCACTGCAACACGTCCCGGTCATGGCCCCTTTCCAGCATGGCCCTTGATATCTGCCCATAGGTATCATAATTCCTATGGCTGGAGCACAGCTGTAACTGCACAGCTTCCTCACCCCAAACATTGATGAGGTCCAGCAACTCGCCATTGCTCCATGCTGGGGCTCATTTGGTGCGTGGAGGCATGGTCACCTGGAAAGATTCACTGATTGATTGCACTCCACACCTGGCTGAGCAAACAGGAAGGGGATTTTTAAAATTCCCGGGGCATTTAAAGGGCGAGTCCCTTGAGGCCAGGGCAGTAGAGTGCGAACTGCTGAGCAGAGTGGCTGAACAGGCATTCTGGGATACCTCCTAATACCTTGGAGGCCAATCACAGTGCTTTTGGTGGCCACACTTGTGGAGCAGAGCTGCATCACCAGCGCTGCAATCCTTATACCCCAAGCAGAGCAGGAGTACAGCCAGTGCTGCAATCAGGGAGATGCAGCGCTGTATGTGCCTTGCAAGTGTGGACGGTGAGTAAGTTGCAGCGCTGGCGGTGGGTTTACAGCGCTGCAACTCTCCAATGTAGCCAAGGCCTGAGAGTAGCACCTTGGCTATTCGACTTTTCCCCTCAAGTTTTCTTTTTAGTGTAGGAAAATATTTAAATACATCTGCTTAAAGTAGGTCCCCAGGGATAGATATTCCTTTATGTCTTCACTTCTGCCATAACAAAATGTTGTGTCCTTATTCTAAGGGCTTTGTTAAATCATTTGCTATAGGGACTTAAGATAATATCAAAATCATCATCGTCAATATCCTAGTTATTGTCTTTCAAATGAACTAGCTATAGCCCATTAAAGGATTGCCCTTAGATCTATTACTTACTGAGTAGTCAGTATAAATTATGGAGACGCAGGCACTGGGTGTGTCATCAATAGGCGCATCCCAGAACAGCAGACCCATAAATTAAAGGCAATCTGATATAGTTCTAAGAGAGAGATCTATTGTAACTTTGCTTGTGGGAGTTTCCGTAAAGCTATTCTTACTGTTTCTTATGAGGAGAAAAAGTTAAGTTCTGGCCCAACAAAGGACCCCAGCCAAACAACTGTCTAAATTGGAGTGCAGTAGTACTACGGTTCAAAACCTCTGCTCCATCAGGGGTTGGGAGTTGGGTAGTGCGGCCCAATAGTGGGAGGCAGTGGATGGGGCTGCCTCTGCCAACTATGTTTCCTGCCCACAAATGAAAGATGCCCTTCCATTGTGGAACCTCTGCGGTAGCATAGCTCCCACTTGGACAGGAAGCAGTTTGTATCCGCCATGCATCAGTGGAGGTAAATCAAGCCAAATCTCTGTATGGCCTGAGGTGCTGGGCCATAGAGTATTAGTCAGTTTACAGGATGTACTGAATTCTGAAATGCTCTTTAAGATGCACTTCATGCCAAGTGATGAATACCGGAAGTGTTAGAAAATAGCAGAGATACATTCATCCTGCTGTCGCATGAATGCTCTCAAATCCAGTAGTCTAGCAAGAGATCATGACCAGAATTGCTTGAATTTTACAACACAAGCTACAATATGATTTTTAACAGTGATTCTGGTCATCTAGTGAACTAAGGTCATTAAAGCAAAAGGAGCTAGCTTTGCCAATCCACTAGGTCTTCTATGTGCCATTCTCTGGCATTTAGCAGGGGGTGGGCATGGTGCAGCAGAGTTGTGGTATGCCTGATAATCCATGCCATAAAAACCACTCAGAGACCTTATGCCAATGAGAAATTAGAGAAGCTCTTCCATTGTTCTTAAATGAAGGCCAGCTGATGAAAGATTGGGGTGCCACAACTAACACTCAGCAGTCCTCCATCTCTGCACCTGAACAGAACCGGACATGGTGGAGAATCTATCCCAAGATGTTCTTTGAGAGCTACTGCAGCCACGAAGAAAATCATCCTGCCTGATTCTATCATGATTGTGCAATAGTGTTTAACCTAATAAAAATCTCAGGTCACTGGATGAATATCCTCGTGGAGGTTGCAAAGTTTGGGAGTGTCTTTTATTAGGTTAAATATATTGTACCATTATGACAGAATCTGGAAACCCTTTGCTAAGTTCTTTTCTTATGCATAAACTCTTATGCTTTAAAGCTCTTTTTTCTGGTTTTTGTCCAGATGATCACTAGTCTCAAGATACTGGATTAGCATATTTGATGCCCTTGGAACATCTGCCTCTGCTGTTTTTCTTGCACAATACAGATTTTAAAAAAAAATGCAGATGACTTACTGCTCACTGGTACATTATCTCTGATAATTAAGCAGGATTGCATTCTTTCTGACACACAGATATATGCCCATGCTTTTATTTAGAAGTTTTCAATAAACATTAAATATATTTTACCAAAATATAAAGTTTTTCATGGTGTCACACAAAGTAATATTGTTGCCAAGTCAACTTCTTTAAAAGTTATGAGAGCTCAACATGTTGCATGACATTGAGTAAAAAGTATGTATTGTAAGTTATCACAAGATCTTGAGAATTCTCCTTTAATATGCATTCTCTATATGGTGCTATAGTTGATGTTTCTCAAAGACAGATTTAATGTTACATACTTTGGATTGACATGATCTTCTCTGTCATTGGTTGATAATCTTACCCTCCCACCCCCAAATAATTTAAGGACTGATTCTAATCTCACTTATCCAGGTTTAAGTCAGGGATTGCTGCTCTACTGAAGTCAGTGGAGTTATACTAGTGTAAAGCTGGCATAATATCAAAGTTCAGTGTAACTGCAGCACACAAATCAGACAACTTCTAAAAAGCATTGATTTACCTAATGATAATCACACACAGTTATAGCTATCAATATGTTTGTTTGGTTTGGAGAGATGTTAATGATTATATTTTAAAGCAATTAAGATCAATTTCAATTTTGTGCATGTCTGTATGATTTTACTGTTAGCAAAATTGCAGAACAGCTGAGATATACTCACAGATGTGGCCATTGAGATTGGCCTTTATTTCTGGAAAGATCTTCAAAGTCACACACAAATTAGCAGTTACACTTTACTCTTCAGTGATATACCTTTAAGCACATATATGCAGTTAAAATAACAAAGGATTAACTTAACAATATGTGGTTGGCAGTGGAGAATTTCTGCTTTTTCCAGGAATATGAATGTATCTTGAGATCTCTTGATTTTCTGTTATTTTGGAGAACTACAATATCCTATTACACTAAAGAGCATCCAGTTGTTTTGTTTTCTAGTGAGGTTTTTAAAGAGCAGTCCTTAAGAATAAAGTTTTATATTCACCAGAAGTGTAAGCAAACAGCAGAGAGGCCAAAATTTGCCTGGATGCCAGCTTTTCACTAAAGAAAAGCCTCATAAATCACTCACACAAAAACTGTCAGTGCTGTTAGCAACTCCCTCTTGTTTCATACAAAACGGGACTGAACTGTGTGTTCAGCACAAGGCTACTTTACAGCCAGAAGAGTCCTGCCTTGGTTTATTTTTCTTTCCTAATTGCCCATAGTGAGGGAAATTTGGTCCAAGCTGTGGAGCCTTTTCAAGCAACTCATTACTGGATGATTAAAAAAAGGTGACAAGGTTCTTCATTGCCAGCAGCTGAATGCACACAGTAGCCTGTATCTCTATCAGAGCCACTTTGGCATCATTTATCTCTTCCTGAGCTTCTTGATCATGAACATTACTCACTCACTGGAACAGATATATATATATATATTTGAAAGAGAAATAGTGTGGCTGTCTGCACCACAAGTTATACAGCTAACACACACACACACACACACACACACACACACACACTCCTTGCGTCAGACAAGAAGAACATGGGCTATAAATCCCCTCTTTAACTTTTATTCATCCAGACAGTTTTCATTATAGCAGATGTTGTGTAAAAATTAGCTGCAGCTTGTGGCTAAATGCAGGAAGGTTTATGGAAAGGGGTTTCTGAGATTAAGCTTCATTTTGAAGACTCTTGTTCATAAAAACAAAAATTGACATACATGGTTGGGTGGCACAGTTAACTTAAGGTACAGATTCCACTCACAGGTGATTAAAATTGCATGTTTCATGTGGCCAAGTGCTGTGGGGGTGTAACATTTCACATAGTTTCTGTTTAATATTTGTATCCACCTCAGGCCAGTGTGTGTCATGTACAGTGATGTGTAGAATAAATACAGGATATCGGACACAAAATTACAGAAGAAAAAGTCATTTTGGAGTTTTGTCTTCCTATGTTGTGAGCATACCATAAAATATAAATGCTGTTCCCCACTACAGTAGTCTACAACTAGGAGAAGATGGTATAGAGAGCCTCTTTCCATCATCTTTGTAAAGACAGCACAAGATCTCTCCATAGCACTCAAGAAAACACTAGCAGTTGTGTATAGTTAATGTACTGGTATGTATATTACATCCCTCAGGATCATGGGGCCAGATTTTCCAAAAGGTATTTATGTGAAAGATGGAGCTAGAAACCTAGTGGGCTTTTCAAGAGCATCTATGCAGATTAGGCAACTAAATCTCATTGATTTCAATTTGAGTTGGGCAACTGACCTACTTGGATGCTTTTGAAAATCCCACTAGGTTCCTATTTGCACTTTTAGGCACATAAATACTATTGAAAATCTGTCCCTCTGGTTTTCAGTACATAGGGAATTTTATGGGGAAATATCTAGAGCATATGCAGTGAAAAAGTATTAGAAGAAAGAAGGCTTGTCTTTCACTCTGGCTAAAAGGATTAGCAAACTGCATTTAACAGCACATCATTTTTGGCGCTGTGTGTGGAATCCTGCTACAGTCAACAAGATTCCTTTTCGAAATGATGATCTGAGCAAAATCTATGGTCCATCTTTATACCGACCAATGCTTGCAAATGGACTCTGAAGGCTTTACACAGACTTAGAAGCAAAATTCTGAGCAAAGATCTATGCAATTGACATTAGTAATTGCAATAATAATTAAAACAAACAAACAAACAAATGTACTGAAAGTATGAACTACATCTGCAAAATTGTTTCCAAAGATGTCTTTCTACAGCTTTTTTAGGCCTATATCTGATGCCAAACTGTTTACCTGGTGAACCTGGCTCAGAAAATAGTTAGAACATATCAAAATGTATGGGAAAAGCATTTTTAAAGAAGTCTCTCATCATAATCCTACTTCTACAGACAGGATAGTTACTGAATCTTTCGGCAAACAGCATCTTGATATGGACTTGAAAGTCCTATTCTTCCTTTCCCCTCTCCTCAGTCCCCTCTAGAGCTGTCCTCAAACTGTGCAGACAGAGCTCTTTCATATAGAAAATTCACTAGATTTTGTACATTTAGTTGTTCCTGATTTATATTCTCTCCCCATGATTTTTGTGACTCCTCCTCTAGACAGTTCAAATTCAGGCTTCTTACTGTAACATTTGTTTTCAATAAGAAACAATGTTGATTAAATTGTATTTTCCATGCCAAAACAAGTAATTATTTTCTGGCATTTACCCTTCAAGGGTCCTATTTATTAATTTTTCCCCTAGCTTACTGGTGTAATAAACTCCCAGATATTAATAAAGAAGTGAAATATTTGGACTGTCAGAAGAAAATAAAAGAAAACTAACCCATATACTTCCATTTGTATTTCTGAATCCCATGCTCTCTTAGCAGCTAGGAAAGAAATATTTTGTGTAGTATATAGTTTGTTATGCATTATGTGCTATCCAATACGTAAGTATGTATGTGTATAGACACACACAGAGTAATATGTATGCTTCAAGCAAGATAATTGTATACCATTGACCGATGCAGTCTATGCCCTTTATGCAGGTCTTCAGAACATTAAATTGACATTGTGGAGATGGTATTAAGAAAAAAAAAGTAATAATTTCTCAACCTTCATACATCACAATCCTGGATTTCTTGGTTTGAATTAAAATGACATTTGATGAGGCTTTTAAAACATATGTAACTAGATTAAATATACGTGTAAAGCCAAACACTAAAAGTAATAAACATTTGTTCCCACCTCAAGCCACTGGGAACAAATTATAATTAAAGGAATATGATAGCAGAGCAAAGAAGAGCATTACTGATAAAAGTGCCAATGGGGGGTGGGGAGGAATAAATCATAGAACTTTGTATCAGTGGTATGTAATTATTAGTTAAGAAACAGAAGCATTGGCCTTGATCTTCTTGGAATGAAACGCTGTTTTCTTTACCTTTTTTGCTTTAAAAGTGAATTTAGTCCTTCTGAAAGAGGATGGGCTCACTGGCCTAGGAGGATGAAGTCTTATGTTTAAACCACACAAGCAGAATAGCACTGACAATGACAATGCAAAACTTCCCCATCCTTATTCTGGAGGGACCATCCCTAGGGACTAGAGGGTAGTCAAGTTTCCACTACTACTCAATTCTTAACTTCACAGAGATTAATTGACACGCTTGTTGGGAGTACTAGTTCTGGTGACATTTTTACGATACTTATGCCTGTTCCTAGAGACTGGACTGCCATTACCAGTTTATTTCACAATCTATGGGCCACCAGCTGGTAATGGTAATGATTCTTGCCTACTACTGACCTAGTCTGAAGATGAAAAAAGTGACCTAGAGGTAAACAGTTCCATCTCCTATTACTAGACCCTTCAACCATTATTTTCTTTTCCCTTCCAAGCAATACGCTGTTTTTAAATAAAATATACAGCCATTGTTTCAAATATTTATATGTTTGAACTTCTTTTAAAAGAAACAAATCTACTTGCTGTAGTCTGGTTGTTCAAAAATAGCCGAAAGACAGCTCTTACAGCCAACATTTTCTTTGGTCACTGCTACTGAAGTTTCCCCATTTCACAATATGATTGAAATGTAAGATAATTGTCCTCTACCAATACTGCCTGTATTTCAAAATAGAAAGAGTGAGCTTTCTTAACCTCTTTTTTAAGATTGGAACTTAAGAGAATGTATCTCCTTATTGTGACAATGGTTCATACATGGTACAAGATGGCTTTTTTTTTAAAAGTAGGATGGCATCATGTGATGCCATCTTGTGCTTAAACTGCCATCTAAAGAGTCTCTAGTCTTTATTATTGAAAATAAAAATCTTCAGATCATGGAGTGTAGAATGATGCAGTGTTGTCTGCCTGAATCTGCACACAGCCTGAAACAATAGCTCTTGGAAGTGAGAATGGCCTCTATTTGTGTTAACTCTCAAGCATTATAATGGAATAGCATCAGGCACTGCTGACCAAAATATGCAATACCAAAAAAAAAGAGACCATGATCACCTGATGTCACTGCATACAGACCATGCAAGACAGAACAAGGATATCATCTTATAAAGATGCCACAAAATTATACGTCTTGTTTTGCTGGACCTTGAGTTTAGTTGGAGTTTTGTTTGTGAGCAGAGCTCAGGAGAGTACCACTATTTTTTCCCTACCCCTATTTGATCCCCAAATCTATCATACCTATTGTATTTACATGTCCAACTCAGAGGCTTTAGTATTTATACCACATATACCGTTCTGGTTTCAATGGGTAAAATTAGTATGAATTCACCCTAACTTTCCAGTAGACTGTTTCAGATCACTGCATCACAATTTAAGATTACTGCCTGGTTTTGAAGTTGGAAGAAGATAATGCTTACTTCAAGTTTACCAGTGCAATGTAGATTTACATCATCCTCAGTGCTTTACAAATGAGAAATGCAGATCTTTGAAAGATAATATGTCATAATGGGCTTCATATTGCTTTGGTTGAAGTGACTGGCAAATTGTCACTGACTTCAGTAGCAGCAGGATCAGGCACCGCGCAATGGCCATAAAAGGTATTCATTCATATGGTCATTTGTCTGGATCAGGGTACACAGCTGTCAGATATGGATAATATTTCTAATCTGAAAATATAACTTTTAAATTATAGAAACATTCAGTAACATTGAAGATACTGCATACTGTTTTCAGTGACTGAAACGCTGACAGCTTTGCTCAGTCATCGGAAACATATGTACAGATTTCCTGAAAGGGGGTGGGGAACTTGTAAAAATTCACTGGGGGTAATATGTCATTTTGAACTTAAATGGCTGAAAGAGCAATGAAGATGCAGTAACTTCCCATCTGATGAGTGTGCAATGCAGCATTTGTAGGAGAATAAAAAACATCCCATTTGTCAGTGTAGCATGCAGAAGCATTCTATGCAGACTCTTTAAATTGGGACAGATTTCTCAGTCTAGAAACAAGCCCCAAGGCTGAGCATTTGGGAAATAGAAATGTCTTACTGGCACCAAGAAAGGGGTGGTCTCTCCTTTTCCAGCGTGCATTCAAGGTACATGATCATTTCTCAATTTAACAAATGTTCTGCAATATACCACATTAATTAAAGGAAACATGTTTTTCTCATTTATCTCATTTTAAACGCTTATAAAGTGTACTGCAGTGAATCATAGCTCATAGTTTGTGTGTACTTTGGCACATATTTCCTCTAAGCATCAGTAAAAATGACACACAGACATCAACAATGTATACACAGACATGAATCACTATGAGTACTAGCTAGGTGTTGCGGGTGGAGGGATGAGATTGGGGTCCCACCTGTGCATAGCCTGAGAGAGGAGTGAAAATTTTTTGATGCTAAGCTGAAAGCCACTTCTAAGCTCCTCAACTCAAAGGGCTGCCTTAACTCGTCAAGGCAATAAAGAGAACCTATGCTCTTATTGGCTCTGTGCTGCATAACGTACATGCAGATTTCAAAGTAATCTTTTTAATTAAAAAAACAAACAAACGACAGGAGGAATAGAATTCAGGACCTTCTGCTCCTAAAACACAAGCCCTTATGCATAGAGATAAAGGATATTCTCTGTTAGCTAACAGTATTAGGGCTTAGTTTGCAAAGTGGTCTTAAAAGGTTGACATTCACATACACTTCACCAAGTCATTATGTTCCATCCAACAGAGCTGAGCAGCAGAACACATATGCAGTAGCCATCATGCTTTGAACTCTCCTTAGGATGATGGAATAAGGAACTTGAAGGCAGTAGAGGTACACTTGATTCCTCCACTTATTCAAGCTGAGCCAGAAGATATGGTGCCTTTGGTGGTACAAAAGGCCATAAACCTTCCCTAAATGGGCAGCAAGGAGTTCCCTGGATGCAGAGGAATCCCCAGCTAGTGTAAAGTAGAATTTTTAATTCATGTTTCAGCATAGATGGTGCCTTGGCAAAATAAAGGTATTCTGAATAGGTTTTGTATTGTGCTACTGTAATAGATACTTGCCCTTCCAAACAAAGCAAGAATACTATGTTAATACCAGAGTTTGAACATAATTAGTTCTTAAAACAAGTTTAATAATATGCTACTGTAGCGGGGTGAACACTAGCTCCAGCCCTGAAGGGGTTGGAAAAGTCCTGTAGAGGGTTGGGGCTGCAGAAAGGAGCAAACCCCCAGCTGATTGGCAGAAGTGGCTGCAGCTGGGGCCATACCCCAAACTGAGCAACTAGGCCTTATAGGAAGGCCAGGGCATCAGAAGCTCAGGAGTCTCACTCTGACTGAGAGAGAGACAGGCCCTGGCTGCTGGGGAACTCACCTGGGGATCTAGAGAGTGAGGCAGGGCTGGGAAGCCCTAGCCAGCAACCCCCACAGGCTGCAGGCCAGGTCCTAGGCCCATGCAGGTATTGGGGTTGCAGAGGGGCAGCCTGAGGGTGGGCAAAGCCAGCCAGTCCAAACCCCTGGTTGCCTGTGATGATTGTTTGATAGACTGCAGTCTGCCCCAGGGTGTGGGGGCTAGATGGTGACTGGCAGTAGCCACAAGTGAGGTGATGTGGGAATAGGGGGTGGGGAGGGCCCAGAGAGAATGGGGTACTGCTGGGGGGCAGCACCTAAGACAAGGGCACCAGGGTCTGGGAGGGACATGGGGGGGGCCAATGACAAGTGGGACACCTGGCCTGCAGAGGGTACTGTGACGACTGGTGAGCTAATTCCTGAGATGACCAGCAGGAGATGCTGCAGGCGTGAGTCCACACCTGTACAGCTACATAAATTGGATGAAGAATTAACAGTTAAATAAGATATCCAGATTGCTGGTACTAAATGAATATTCCATAAGGGTTAAATAACCTCACAGCTGCCTTTTCAAATGTGCTGAGAATAAACAGTGGACATGAAGGAATTGCCATAATTGACAGAGACAACAAAATCATTCTATTGCAGGATCAGATTCTCTCTAGCCTAGTCATGGGTAGACAGTGGCTAAGGGAGTGATGTAAGGGGCCTGCCCTTCTCTTTCATATAAAGACTGGGTAAATTTCAGATCCTCCCTGCTTATTCTGCAAAGGGGTGGCAGGGGAAGAGAATGCCTCTCTTCTGTTGGTACATCAGCCAGAGGGAAAATAAGCTGCTCCTTTAAACTGGTACAGTTGGAGTAGTGCAGTCATTGTGTGCCAGGAGCTTGGGAAATACTCTGGCAGAATGTCTCCCTATGCTTGCTCTGGGGCAGAGTTGTTTCATACTGCCACTTAGTATGGGATGTGCCTACAAGGCTCAATTATGCCCTACATGACAACTAAAGAGGAAGAGGATTGAATTTTTGCTGAAATGGGCCATTTCCTAAAAGGTATCAACTTCCATTTGTTTTGAAAGATTTTGGAACGTGGAGGAAAATATTTTTTTTAAATAGGCCGTACATAAATATTTAAAGCCAATTTTGGGATTATGTAAGATGTAGAGTGGTGTTATAAAAGCTTTTTCCCAGTGGCTATTTGCAAACTACATGAAATGTAGATTTTTTTCAAACATACATTAAATTGAATTGTTTCTGTAAACTATTCTAAAAAACATAGGAGATAAAAAAGCAGCAGTTATGTACACAAAAATGTTATCTTTTCAGTGGCACTTCCTTGTGAAGAAAAGAGGTGAAAGAACAGCCTCAGCTTCCAATTGCTCTATGCTAAGCAAAGCTGTGATGTGTTTGAACTCCATTTTTGCCATATCCATAATGCAAGCATCTCTTAGTCAAATCATAGAGAATTCAACTTGAATCCACTTGCAAAAAAGACATAGGGTACAAGAAGGCCTTATGGAAATATCCTATGGAATTTAATCAAGAAAGCTAACCTTTTATACATTTTTGATGTATCCCACAGAATGTAATTATATAGAATGGTATCACCCATAGAATGCTATAGGATGGTTCAAAAAACTTATAGGAAGGATATGTCTATTACTGTAAGTGATGTAGTATTTTAAAGCAATTGCTATGGAATTTGATCAGTTCTAACCTTAAGAAAAAAAGTGCTGTAGAATTTGATTAAAGGAGCTGTTTAGCCAATGGGGAAAGAGAAAGGAAAGAGGGAACCAATGAGGATTTGGAGAGCCATTGACATCAGTGGAACTATGACAATTTACATGAAGCTGAGGATCTTCCTTTTGGTCTTTAGCAGCTTGCCTCCTCATTAAGGGATGGGGGGGAGGAAATAGGTATCCCGACCCAAATATTGGCGGGGTGGGAATTATTAAAATATAGCTATAAATAAAACAATTGCTGAACACAACTGTGATGCTAATGAAACACTTTGGGATTTTGCAATAACTTATGGTTTTAAACATTGCCCAAGTTTATCTATTTTTGAAAATTTGGCAGACATTTTCCAAAAGAAGCAAAAGCTTTGATTAACAGATACTTGTAAAACTTCACTGCCCAAAAGAACTTCTCTCTCAACTATTCATGAATGTCACCAAACTTAAACAGTTTTATGTGAACTTGTTTGCACAAATTTCATTTGATGTGTAAAGCATATCCTGGTGATTGGAAAATTGGGGGGGGGGGGGAGACTAGTGATACAAATTGCATAATCATTCAAATACAGAAAGCAATTGAGTTTATCTAATTCCAGTCATGCCTTGCTTTCTTGGGTTTACCTATGAACTGGCAGCCTGGAATTCACTTTCAAAATCAAATCTTCTGAATAATAAAGTAACTACTCATGAGGGAATTGTATGCCAAGAAAATTAAAATTTTGCACACAATATTTTAAAATTCTGCATATTTTGTCAATAAATAAATGTGGAAGCTCCAGTATGGCAGAGTGGAACACAGGCCACTGGCTGCATGGATGTGGGAGATCACCTTGAAGCCCCTCCCTCCCAGGGCACTGACTCAGCAATGAGACTACACTTGACCCTGGCAAAGTGCAAAGGCCAGCCCTGCCTCTCCACACCAAGTTCACCAAGATAGTAAGCAAGAAGGATGGAGTCTTACATGCACACCCAGCCCTGGCCCCCGATCCAAGTCTGGGGCAAGCAGGCTCAGCCCAGCAGGATCCAAATGTGGGGTGAGAGGGTTCCATGTGGGGCAATCTGAGTGTGGGCAATCCAGATGTGTGTGTGGGAAATCTGGACACACAGGGCTTGTTGGGCAGGGGGTGGGAGGTTTCCAGGTACAAGGGGAATGGGACTCTGCAAGGGGGTCCAGGTGAAGGTGGTTAGAGCTCAGCAATGGAGGTCTGGGTGTTGGAGACTTAGTGAAGGGTCTAGGTGCTGGGGGAGTGGGCTTGGTGGGTGCGGGGGGGGGGTCTCATCAGGGTGGAGGGGGTATGGGAGCAGAGGGGCAGGTCTCTGAGGAGAGTTCTGGTTGCGGTGGGGGTCTAGGTATTGGAGGGACCATCTGCACAGGGATTGGGCAAATGGGGAAGCAGCTCCCCAAACACTGACCCTCTAGCAACAGCAGAGGGGCAATGGGAGCAGAAAGCAAGGATGTGTGTGTGTGTGTATTTATGTGCAGCTTCCTGTAGCTAGGGAAGTTTCTGGGGGTGGATCTGACCTGGCCTCAGACTCTTCTTGCAGGGGAAGAGGAAGTTCTGTCCTCAGCCCAGCCCAGCCAGAACTAGCAGCTGAGCCCACCACAGGGTAGGAGCTACCAACTGGGGTGTCCCCAGCTCCACCTCTGCCCACAGTGATTTACCTCTCCTCTGGCTGCTATTGGCATCTGAAACCACACACCCACACTACTGAGGAGGGACATTTAACCACTCTTGTGGCTTCCCTTTGCTTTCCCATAATTTTCTGCGGTAAAGCAAAGAAATCTGCGGGGGACATGAATTGTGCATGCATGCCGCACTGCAGAATTCCCCCAGGAGTAAGTAACTCGGCCAAGCACCGTTCACTTCTGTACAATTTCAATAATACATCAAAAGCACTTTAGTACTCCTGACCCTAACAAAATACAACACTGAGATGAGGAAGTAGGCAACAATCCAATCCTCCAAGACAAGTACTTAATAATTTGTTTAAATTTCACAAGATTGCAGTAACTGTGGGGGAAAAAAAAGCAGCTACACTGGGTTTTAATGGTACTTCTTTAATGTACATTAACTAGTAATGTTTTATAATAAATGTTTTTGACTAGTAATTCATAGCCATAAAGCTAAGGCTTTTATATGGCTGCTTAAGCCACAACAGAATCATTTTCAGAATGGCACCAGAAAGTATATGTAAACATCTGATGTGTCACTATTTGGCATTAAACCTCAATGGTGGGTGCAACTAGCCCACATTCAAGTTAGAGAGTCATCTAATTGAAATCAACAGCAGATTCACCATGTTCATTGGATCAAGCCCTGGCAGCAAAACTGGAATAAAAACTCTAGAACATATGGTTGTGGTAATACGGAGGGTAACGTTATTTGTACTGATTAAAAATAGATCTAGGAATATTGTTCATAATGTACTTGACAAATTTCCCTTTGTCCTGTTTGTGAACCATCATAATTTTCCCAATTGTATTTTGGCCCTTGTTCATCAAATCATTTGCCCAGATAAATTACATCCTGTGGATTACCCACAAATACATAACTATCAACTGTGTGTTATTGGTCACCTAAGTAAGATGATGCTGTTTCTGTTCCCTGACTGGAAGACTGAAATTTTTAAAACCATAGAATAGCAAGCAATAAGGAATGAATAATGAACAGCAAAGAATGACAAATACTGCTCTTTGTTCAAGACTTTTCACAAACGGCACCTCAACACGCATCCATATGAAAAGAACCAGTTGCATGAACATTAATGGGGGGTGGGGAAGAGAGAAGCAGCATGAATCAAATTGTGAGTTGAATGTATTCCCAAAAAATGTTTGCAAAATCCTTCTTATTGTTCATCCAGCTCCAATTAAAAGTTACTTTGTAAAATAAGGGGCGGGGGGATTTTAAATATTTGACTGAAAAGGTTACCTAAGGGAGTTTTAAGGGAAATTGGGTATCCAAATTCCTAAGCCTTAAGGTTCTAAAAATGTGTTAAAGTAAACTTCAGATACCTGTGATACCTTATGGAGATGATGAGAGAACAGCTGTTGTTGGAAATACAGTATCTGCACCACAGCAATGTCAATCACCAAAAGATTCTTTGATTTTCATTCCATTCAAGCAATAGCACATATGCTGGTCGTCAGCAAAGTGACTAGATAATGAGTGTTTTCAAACTGGAGAGAGAAGGCGGATGAGGTACTATCTTTTATGGGATCAACTTCTGTTGGTGAGAGAGAAGCTTTTGAGCCACACAGAGCTCTTTGTCAGAGCTGGTTTTCAAATTGATCATTATATTTTGTTTGTTAAATGCATAGCTACACAAAACATGAAATGTATAATATTACATTAGGCATACCATTCATTCTAATGTCTACATGTTGTTAATAAAATGTGCATATATAAAAGTTTTGACTGAGTAAGGACTTAGAAAAAACTTCAGAATTTTGCTCAATAAATTAATTTATTACTATGAAAGCAGTACTAGAGAACCATTTGCTGTAGAGTAACCGAAAATATTAGATTGGACATGGACATGTCAGCCTTACGCAAACACCATTCTAATGCTCTGTCTCCCTCTTCATCTCCTTTGTTTCTTCACTGAGTTCCCCTCTCTTTGCTCATATTGTCTCTTTCTTTACATTTATCCCCACCTTTTCTCCCCTTCTTCCCTCTGTTCCTCCATTCTTTGTTTCTTTGCTTCCCTTATATCAGTGGCTCTCAACCTTTCCAGACCACTGTACCCCTTTCAGGAGTCTGATTTGTGTTGCATACCTCCAAGTTTAACCTCACTTAAACTACTTGCTTACAAAAATCAGACATCAAAATACCAAAGTGTCACAGCATACACTATTACTGAAAAATTGATTACTTTCTCATTTTACTATATTATAAAATAAAATCAATTGAAATGTAAATATATTTATAGTCCAGTGTATAGTATATAGATCAGTATAAACAAGTCATTATCTATATGAAATTTTAGTTTGTGTTGACCTTGCTAGTGCTTTTTATGTAGCTTATTGTAAAACTAGGTAAATACTTAGATGAGTTGATGTACCCTCTGGAAGACTTCTATCTGTCCCCAGGGTATGCGAACCCCTAGTTGAGCACCACTGCCTTATATTAATCCCATATTTTCCTGTAGTTCCCACTACACCTAGTGATGAGAGGCAGGGTGGTAGGTCTCCTACCTCCATTAGCTCATCTAGGCACTCTTTCTTACACCTATTCTATATATACAGACCCACAAGACACTGAGATCCAAATACACAAACTTAACTGTACGATTCTGAGACACGACAACCTTCCCCCCCACCCCCCAAATCACGGAATGACAAGAAACATCTACTTATGCACTCATGCAATCTTTTCAGTTACTGGAGTTCTTCTCATATGTCTTCCATACTGTCAGTCATTCCAGCATACAACAAGCTGAACATCTCCATAAGGTGGACAACCACGTCAACGCTATGCATTGGCTCCACCTGAACTGTTGGCTGCAGGTAGACTCAACACATGTGCAATGGAATAATGGCGTGTCCTAAAATGACATGCTCTCACTACATATTATTTATCACTGCTCTCAAGAACATAATGGAGTCAATTAACATCTTTCCATATGCAGTGCTGGACAACAGTTAGAGCTAGATCTTAATCTGGGCCAAACTGCATCTGGACCTTAGCTTTTTAAATGAGTGATTTTAAAAGCAGAAGAATAATCTTGCTTCATTCTCAGATTGAAAATGCTGTTAAAGAATGGGCCATATCACACGAACATGCAATGTTCAGGGGTATGTGGTGAAATTTTCCACAATACAATACATTGATTGTCATTCCTTTCTGAAATATGTTGGCCTGTTTTTTCTGTCTCTTGCTTATGAACTTAAAGTTGATTTGAAAGCAAGACATATAAAATAAATAGGGCAAGACAGAAAAACATTTCAGAAATGAGTGTAAAACAGACTTCTGCATTTCATTACATAAAAATTAAGACTCTTGTGTATAAGAAATCAAAACTGTAACCAGAATTTTGGCCTGGAAAGTGGGAAAGTAAGGAAGGGACGATGAGAAGTAAAGTTCATGTGAGCTAGAAGTGAGAGAAACAGCATTCTGGAAATGTTTCATGTCAGAGAAAGAAATTACCTCTTAGGTCCCAGGCCCCCCACTACCCCTCTGCCTTGGCCCTGGCCTGTAAATGACTAAGCTCTATGTGGTGAACAAGTGTGGCTGTTGGTGATGTGGTAGATTCTTCTACCTTTCCATGAATTGTCATTAGGGGTTTATTACAGCACAGCCTTGGCACCGTGTATTAAAAATCACAAGCACAGCACAGCAGTCAATCTTGGATGAAGAGATTTGCTTGGGGTGCCATGATAGAATGTAAAGAACTCAGGCTAGAATAAACTTTGGGGGAGGGACTAGGGGAAGGAAAGGGAAATCAGCTTAGTTCTGTCTAACTTGTGTATCTTTGTTCTGATATGGCAGTCATCACAGTATCCGAGCCGGTGTTTTAGACTTTCTCCCCCACAAACTTTAATGTGCTGAACCAGAAGTAGAGTTAGGTGACATTTTTCAGACAACAACTTCTTTTGGTGAAAAATACAGATTTGAGTCAACCTAAACAGTTCAAGTATCAGAGGGGTAGCCATGTTAGTCTGGATCTGTAAAAACAGCGAAGAGTCCTGTGGCACCTTATAGACTAACAGATATATTGGAGCATGAGCTTTCGTGGGTGAATACATGCTCCAATACGTTTGTTAGTCTATAAGGTGCCACAGGACTCTTTGCTGCTAAACATTTCACCAATTCATAAAACAAAATCTAAATCATCAAATTTTCTAAAAAAAAAAAAAGATGCTGAAAAAAATCAAAGTATGTGTCTTGACATTTTTTAAACAAAATATTTCATTTTTTGTTTGAAACAACATTTCAGTTTGAAGTATAATTTTTATTAATAAAAAAAGCTCAAAAATGAAAAGTTTCATTTTAGGTGAAACTAAACATTGAAAAAATTTGACTGCTGCTCAATTTCATTTTGTCTTGCCAGAAAATTGAAAAAGTTTTAATTGGGAATTGTCCCAAAACAATTCCTCCCCCTCAATGTTTCAGTTCACCCACTAAACCAAAAATATCAGTTAGTCACACAATTCTAACTACGAGTCACTTCTTTATTTAAAAAGAAAGCAAGCAAGCATCAGGCTGTCAAAAATGTGACCAATAGCCTAATTTCAATGTCCCCCTTCACCCCAATCAGAAGCAACAGCTGCCCTGGACAAATCTAGTGTTCATTACAGAATCACAATAAAATAAATCACTATAGCAGATGGTTTTAATCTACAAACTAAAATGAAATACATGTTTTAAGGAGTCCTAAATGTCCGTTATGAGTTCCTTTGTTCGTAGGTAAAGGAGAACATTACATGCAAGTTAATTTTATTCAAAATAGAAAAAAAAAGTGTTAGGTTAATTTTACTGGATAGATTACAATGCCAAATAATTGCTCAAAGAAGATGTTAAAATGTAAACGCCTGGTTTGTTGAAATGAAAAATGACTGGTATCTAATCATCTGTTATACAAAGGGGTTAAACAGACCCCCAAAGTGCTTTTCCTGGAAGACATCTGCACAAACATTGATTAAGCAATTTCATAAAATTCCTATTTAGTAATTTACCAGCTGACGAGGTGATAGTGTGTACTGTAGGTCTGAGTTCCCTGTTATTCTACAGCAGCTAAAACAACATAGATGTGCATTTCTTTTTCCATTAGCATTATTGCCCAAGGAGACACTGGAATCAAATCCAATGTAACCTACTGAGAGGTCTGTAAAATAGTTTCCTGTTAACATCAGACTAAGAAATAACTTGACATTCCAGAAAACTGAATGCCACTTAGACTACATGATCATTGCCCGGTCAGCCAGCATGGCATTTTGTTTTACTAGTTTAAGGCTATGTTTATTAGATCAGTTTAATTCACTTTCATTTTAATTAGTTTTAAATGCTAAAGACTCAAGATCATACATTACATATATAAGACTAGATTTCAGCAGTGGCCAACAGTATCTTTTTTCAATCTCCGAACTATTTGAAAGTTTCTATCTTTTTCTGTTTCCAGACGCTAACCTTGTCATGGTGATTCATGCCTTCATGACCTCTGCGCTGGATTGCTGACTGGAACAAACCACCTTTGGAACTACCCTTGAAAATCACTTATATAGTTTGCATCTGTTGCAGAAACCAGCAGTATGACCTCTGGGCCTTTGCCAGAGAAAGCTGGTGATGCCCCTCTGCATATATACAGTTCAGCCATTTTGAGGCATGTTATGCCTGTCATACAGTCCCCAATTCAGCAAAATTCATAAGTACATACTTCGCTTGTCAGGCTTGCTCTCCCCAAGTACGTTCCCAGGAAGTCAGATGGGATTGTACTCACCCACACCACTATTATCATATTGCAATTTTTAGCAGGCAAGTTCAAGCAGAGCTAGTGCATGTCTAGCTCTTGTGCTGAGAAGCACCCTTCCAGCTGCTGTGTAAACATACTATATGGGGGTGGGGGGAAGCAGTGGCTCCAAGGTCCAGGTTGCCTAGCAGTTAGCACACCTGATCTCCAGCCCTTTGTCCCTCTGTTGGGGGAGGGGGAGAGGGGTAGTAGAGGCACCTGGTTCCTGACCTTAGGTCAAGAATGTTTTGGGCCTGGGCCTTTGCACTTAATGGGGCTGTGTTAGAGAACCCCCAGGGCCTCCTTCTCCACCAGATCCTAGCACAGAACCTGTGGGAAGCAACACTGGCAGGGTCCTCGCTGCAGCAAGTCTAAGTCTGCTGCCTTGAGCTACTTCCTACCTATGTGCATCTTCACTTTGGTGTATGGCCCCTACAAACCATCACTTAACAAAGAATCTAAATGAACAGAGTTTTTACTAAAACCTGCTGGCTCTCAAAGGGAGACAGTGGTCGGAGAAGGCACTGCCTATGAGTCTTACCTGCTCTGTAGCCCCCGCTCTCATTCTGTCTAGCTTCCCAGAGACATGTTCATCTCTCCTGCAGTCTGGTTCTGAGCTCCTTTTAACTCAAGCCTCCAGTTGGAGCATGCTCAGTGCTGGGGGGTGAGGCTTTCTGGGCCCAGTATTGCCTTTTAATTCTTCTGGGTGCAGAGTGGGATTTGTATAGCCCCATCATACATACTCTAGAGAGCACAAGTACAGTTCATAGCTAGAAATACTCCTAGCCACAAAATTCCTTGGAGATAATTTTTGTGACGATGGTTTTTTTGCTATGCTTTCCAAGCAGCACAGCTCCCCAGGCCTCAGTTGAGTTGAAATGGAGAAGTTCACAGTTCTTAAAGCTATTGTTTCAACCTGTCTGCAGACTCAAGCAAGCATTTGTTTATTTAGGAATGAGTGTTGAGATTCTGGAGCACAATTCTCTGGCAAGGGGTAAACCTCAGGTCCTGCTTTACAAGTGTAGAGATGAATTCTAGAAAGGAGGGGGGGCATGACATAACTATAAGCATACCTGACTGCCCCTTCCCTTTTGTGAAAAGTGTTTAAACACAGTACTAAAGTCTCTGGATTTGAGGACCTCTCTGCAGAGAAGGATGTTGGCAGGTTCCCCAAGTCCATCTACTATAGCCATTTCTCCCACAGAGTGGTCCTCCCCACCAACTCAGGTCAATTTCCCCTGAGTCCACTGTAATAAATGAAAGGTTCCTGCAGATGCTAACAACCCACTTAACCCTTTGAAGAGTGGAGAGCAGAAACCTCTCACATTCCAGAGGGCCTCAGACATGGCTGTGTGTGTTGAATGGATCAGCTGCTATTTTTGGTGTATGTGAGAGAACCTACTCTTCAGTTCAAATTATTAAGATGAATCAACATTCATAGTGGAGTAACATCTAAAGGCTACAACCTGTCACAAACTATCATGTATATAATACATGAGTGTGCATATACATGCAGAATGTAAACCTTTATACTATGGTACTGCCCTAAGACTGAATGAGAATTAGGCCCACATTGTGTTAGGGGTTGTCTAAAAACCTGGAGTTCTTACAGTCTGAAAGACACAGATGAAGGGAATGACATACAATGAAATGGTGATGATTGGTGCATTTCTGTCAGTTCCATGATTTTTTGTTGTTTTTTTAATTGCACTATATACATTTAGGTTACAAGAAAATCTATTAAAATGAGCTTTTCACTTTAAATATACAATAGATTTACATTAGTTACAGGCACGTAAAAGTTCAGGATCCATGCTAAAAACTATAATAAAGCTTCAAGTGAGATATATATGCAAAGGAAGAGTACTAAGTGAAGGCCAAATAAGCATTTATTTAAGTATACCGTATATATGCCTATGCACACTGCATATTGAGGTCACAAGAAAATATACCAAAAAGTAGTCTTTTCTCCTTAAACAAAATTCCTACATATTTCATAAACAAATACACCCAAAGAATAAAGTAAAACAAAAATTAATTTGCACATACTGTACCATGACCTCAAATTGTTACTGGCTGTGTTGGTGTTCACTTTTTGTGATCAGTTTTGGATGATCAATCCTTCTGCATGAAAGCAGATCTCTAGTATAAGGTTTTAGTTTTATTTCTTATTACACAGTGTCATTGTTTAATAAGAAACAAAACTAAAGTAGAATTATTGCACACCTCCAGAAATTAAAAAAGCAAACAGACCAAAAAGAAATTCAAATGCAATATTAGGGATATATTGCAATTTTAAGATGTATTCTTGTATTATATTTAAAGCAGACTATTAAGTAACTAAAAAAATAATAATAACAAGTTCTTCAAATATTACCAGAAGAATTGAAATCTCACGGTCCCTGAGATCAGTTTTAATACAGTACTTGCATTATTTGGCACTTTTGGCAGGTTAGCCAAAAGTTATCTGTTGAGGGTGAGAGACTTGTTTCAGTTTTCATACCCAAGAATCTTAACAGAGCTCTTTAAAAAGAAAAAAAAAGGGGGATGGGGCGGATGTTTTGAGGAGAAATGATGACACAAACATATTAGCACATTTAAATATAAGATATCACATTGCCTAAATATAAATGAGCTATTGAAGTAGTTAAGAGTTTTATTCAATTTCTAAAAGATCCTTTACAATTCCTATAGGATAAGTCATTAATGTAAAGGAATGTGTGGGGCTCCAATGGGTGGCAGAGGTTAATCAGCAGCACCAACAAAAAAAGTGGCTAATGAGCAATTCTGAATTCTTGGAAATCAATGTCCTAGAAAGAATATGGAGATGAGAAGGGCACTGATAAGAAAGAATGAGGTATCTAGAAGAAAACACAAGGCTGTTCTGCCTTGAGTGCTGTCAGTGAACCAAGCCACTGGCAGTTGCAGAAGGCATCTGTTTGCTTACCAGAGCTTGTTTTTCCTAATCAACCACAATATGAAGCAGAACTCTGGCTGCTAAGAGCATTACCTGCTGGGTCCTACTTATCCCAAGAGCCCCAAATGTAGTTTTTCAAAACTTTAGAGGCCTTTTATGACCACAGTCCCATTTCCACTTATAATTACCACATTATACATCGTTCAGGAGAAATATTTTAATCCATAAGTCTCAATTCAATGATGCCCTAAATTTATATCACGGACCACAGCTATACTTCTATATTAAGAAATGAAATGATAACATCTGAGGTTTCACAAAGCCAGGAGAGGTAAATGTGGTGCTATGTTGTTTGAGAACGGGTTAAAAAGTTTCTCAGAATGCATTTTCAATAAAATATTTATAAATGGAAACATCTGACTTCTATTTTTCAGGTTAATAACTGAAATAAAAAATCCTGGGAGTTTAAGGAATAAAATGTTCCATTAAACTACCTCTTTAGGTCTTGTTTCAGGAAATCTCTAAGGACAGTTACATTAATATAGAGCTTTTTGTTTTCTTTAGCAGAAGTCACTGGGGAATAACACTAATACCTGTGTCATCATCTTATAAAATAAAATGTAAGTCTCATTTTGCAGCAATATTCTTACAATTTGCACTAAGCTACACTAAGCTAGCAATACTTCATTCTAGACTTTTGTAATCAAACTTCTTCATTTGGCCTTGTGCTTAATACTAGTCAACAGAAAACACAGGGACTCTTATTTCTAAAATAAAAAGAAATTATTATGCTGTGTTAATTTTTATTCCTCTTAGCCCCCTACTTTTAAATAAACCAGACAAGAATGAGTCACCATTCAGCACTGCTGTGTTGGCATGAAAGTAGATGCCAAGATATATAAACCATACATACAACTTCTTCAGTGCAGATTTTTTCAGTTCTGAATTGAGGCCTGCTTATTTAATGTCCCATGTTTTGAGGAGCCCTTTAAATAAACCCTCTCACTATTCTTTTGAAGTAAACGTAGTGCTTATGAAAAGTGCCAGAGTCACACTGACAGCCTATACAATGAAGCCTTCTATCAATACACAGGACAGGCTCGTAGCACAGACAATCACAGTGGAAGCACAAAATTTATGCTTGTTTTCTCTAGGCCTTACATCCTCCCAAAATTGAGATGGTAACACAGCCTCCATATAACAATGTATTCCTTGGCCTCTGTGCAGTACCTGCCAATTGTCAGTGGTTTCTGTGATATGCTCAAGTGGCCATGAGAACAGGACTGAGATCAACTTTCATTTCACACAGGTAATTAAATGGTTAATTAAGGTCACAGCTGATCCAGCCATTTTAGAACTAGTAACCTTGAGGTAAAAGGCTCTGTAAATGCATTAGTAATCCCAGAAGCCATCAAGTCCCACAATTGCTAATTTGGGGTATTTTACATCTTTTAGGCTCAGGCATTGGGATGACTAGCTTTTGAACAATGGATGAAGGAGAGTGTTTTGAAAAATTAACATTATAGTGGAGTTCAAAACTCTCCCTCAGCCTTGCCTTGCTTGTCCTGTGAGCACTTCAAATTAGGGTTTGTGTGTTCATCTGTGTAGGGGTAGTGCCCAGCAGATTGGTCATTACCAGACTATGACTAATAGTAATAATGGTGAATATTACATCAGTCTTCTCCATTCTCCATTTCTCCAGCACTGGGGAACCCTCAGAATGCAAGAGGGTTCCAGGGGAATAGCACTTACTCCACCTCTTAAGAAAACAGCTTGAACAGTGCTACTGGTAAATTTTATTTCCAGTTGTGTTAATGAAGTTGCTAGCAGATTTCACATGGCAAAAGCTCCCTGAAACTCCAATGCTGTTACAGAAGTATGCCCTTAGCAGTACACTAACACTCGAGAAAGTAATTCTGGGTCTCCCTGAGTCACATATATTGGTTCATGTAATAGTATTCTATCAGTCCCTTTGTTAGGTAAATAAAGCAAGTCCTCACTCACCTCTCCAGCACCCGAGTTCGTGCGGAGTTGGTATGGGGCACACAATTCTGTCAGAGACCAGACACCAATGCGTTGATCAACGGGCTCACACTATCCTTAGCTCTAAAAGCTTTAGATTAAGTGTGGCCCCTTTATTAGGGGTGAGAATCAATATTTATACACAGAAGTAAACAAAGTGATTAACAAAAGATAATGGTCATGCATAATCAATCAAGATTTTACAGGAAAAGCAAGTTAACAAGTAAATGCACAGAGATAAAGGCGAATGGCTACTTGAGAAAGGGGGTGTCATGAGTAGTTTGCAGGTCAGTGTTTTGTTCAAAAGGGTTCAGGAAGGATTATGCAGAGACAGCCAGTCTGGGTGTGTTTTGGCTCCCCAAAGTTCACCAAAAGTTTAGACCCAACATTCCTCCATTTGTAGCTTTGGGATAACTACTAAATACACCCTATTTCAAGATCTTAAGGGTCGCTTGGCAATTTCAGCCTGGGCCAATTCAAAGAGAGTAAGGCTTTTAGCTGAAGTGGGAAAAGAATAAACTGACTTACATGAGTTTATGAGGGAGGGGATACACTGAATACAGCAACACAGTATTATAAGGACTACTATGGCCCCAACAACACCCACCAAGAGTTTTTTAACCCACCCAAATCCGGGCAGCCAATTCCATAAGGCTCCCCACCAATCATAAGGTGGCTGGCCAGAGGAGTAGTTTTTAGCCATTTCCCTTAGGTGTTTGGTACGTTGAAAAGTGTCAGAGTAGGTGTCATTTACAAAAACACAGCATTCTTCATTTATGAGGGCGCAAGTTCCTCCCTGGGCTGCTAACATTATGTCTAAAGCCATTCTGTTTTGCAAAGCTAACTGGCGCAGCTGGGACATTTCCCCGCCTGATTTTCAAATAGGGTTGCAGTTTCATTGGTCAAAGATTCTAATAGTCCCTGTAGACGGATGATAGCACCCTTCAAGCTAGTGTGACCAGCCCACCGCTGCCAGGACAAACCATCACGGAGATTAATATCTCTGTCAGTTTCACGGATGTTACGAACGTGGGGAAAATGAGGGGGAGTGAGGGAGATGCGAGAAGGCGGTGCTAGCCATGCCAAATAACATGACCCTGCCCAATCAGGGGAGAGAAAATAATAAGCTTTGGGCCCGCACACCCAGTATGTTCCATATAATGCGTTTTGGGTATTCCATTTCTCAAAGTAGGAGGTAACCCACCACCCGTTGTACCACTGTTCCCCTGGTAACGCAGAGAGGTCGTTGTGTGAACTGCAGAGGCACAATTTGGTAGTGTTGTTCTCAAAGGGTAGTGTAGTACTGCTTGAGCAGTTGTAGAAGGCAATTGTGTATCCTTTAACAATTAGTTGGACACCCTTGAGCTCTGAGCAGGGCTTTTTAAAAACTGACTCTGAAAACCTGCCCCTCCATGAAAAAGTTGAAAAGGTTGGATCGGGGTGAGGGATCCACATATGGGATAAGTGGGATGCGCAAGGCTTGAAGCCAAGATTTTTACTAAAGGCGGTGCCATTAAAATATATGTTGCATTTACTTGTTCCCACAAAAGTTGACCCTTTTCCTTTAACAAAACACAGTGATCCTGTTTGATTGGTTACCCTGAGATATTTGTTAATTGGCACTCCTGTTTTGTCCCATGTAAGATTGGGTTGGACTGGATCTTTTATTCTAGTCGGTGGCATCCAAGTCGTATTAGCAGTGGTTAGGGGAATGGGTGTGAAGGGGAGTCCCTGTGCTGCATTTACTGGAAATTGAGTACATACCCAGCAATTACTTCTATTTCCTAAAATACGAGTTTTAACCTCGTGGGAATATCTAATAAAAGCATTATCTTCATAAGCAGAAAATAAACTAAAAAAGCATAAAAAAAACATACAGTTGTCAGAATAAAGGGTCCTCTCATTTTTTTCGAGTCAATTTAAGTCTAATGTCTGAGAGAGGTAAGCTGGTCCACTGGTCGAAGGCAGTGTCCTCAGTGGTGACAAGAGCTGCTGGTCCGTCACTGTGGTCCACTACGGCTGGCTTGACGTGGGAGTGGTGGATCCAAGATTTGCGTCCTTCCAGGAACACTGCAGTCTGGGTTGTCAAAAGAACCTGGTGGGGTCCAGTAAACCTTGGCTGGAGGGTGTCGTTACGAACGAACTTTTTGGCCCAGACGAAGTCCCCTGGTTGGAACGGGTGGATCTGTTCCTCCAGCGGCACGGTCCTGGGAAAACTGCGAGGCTTTCCAAAGGGTACGGAGGCGAGCCCATAGTGAAACATCAGCACGTGGTAGCGCCCCGCCTTTGAAAGGGGGGTGTCCATAGAGCAGTTCAAAGGGGGATAATTCCAATGCGCGGGTTGGGCGAGTACGAAGGTGAAACAGGACCAAAGGAAGTACCTGAGGCCACTTTAATCCTGTTTTCCTGACAGTATTTAGCCAATGTAAACTTAAGTTCCCTATTCATACGCTCAACTTTCCCGCTAGACGGGGGTGGTAGGGTGTATGAAAGGAGGTGAAATGCCCAGTCCTTGTTCTAAACGGCCAAGGACATGACCAGTAAAGTGAGGTCCGCGATCTGGTCGAGCACAAAGAGGGATGCCAAAACGGGGTACAATGTCTCTAAGGAGAATCTTCGCCACTGTGGCAGCAGTACAATTAGCAGTAGGAAAAGCTTCGACCCAGGAAGTCAGAGGGCAAACCAAAACAAGGAGGTGCTTTTTCCCAAAAGCCTTTGGCATATCTGCAAAGTCAATTTGAAGATGTTGAAATGGAGCAGCAGGCAGAGGTCTTCCACCCTTAATTTTGTTAAGAGGCGGAGCAGGTCCATTACGCTGACATGTGCTGCATGCTTTCACTATTGATAGGCAATAGGGTTGAATGCCTGGAGCATACCAAAAGCGAGCGATGGTGTCCACAAGGGCGTGCGTGCCGTAGTGACCCCCTTTATCATGGTGCCAGCGAACTGCCACGGGGTATGTGGAGCAAGGGAGGCAGGCTCGGCCATCTGGCATAAGCCAGGTCCCTTTGACCAGAGTGGCCCCGAGGCTCTCCCACGATTGTAGTTCAGCAGTGGGTAC